>NC_090446.1:1417764729-1420505836 GCF_031143425.1 Pleurodeles waltl
CTGCTGCGTCCCCTCCGACCCCGCCCCCCTCACGTCCCCATTCGCCACCGCCTCCTGCCTCCCAGCTGCTCCTCCCTTCCACCTCCCCTTCTTAATGGTGGCTGCTGCGCAGTGCAGAGAGTGACCCCTGACCTGCCTTAAGGCCAGGCACCACTCTGCACGCTGAGCAGCTCCACCAGACTTCCCTCGTGTCCCCGACCCCGCCTTCGCTGCTGCCATGAGATTGAGGCCCTCCACCCCCCGCAGGCACCCGCCTGTGCCTCATCCCTGGTGTCTAGTGGTTTGCCGTAAGTATTATTGTGTGTGTTTTGTTCTCTGTTTTAGTGATTTCTGTGCCTTTTTGGATTATAGCCTTTTGTCGTTGTTCTGCCCGTTTTACTGTTTACTGTCTACTCTTGCCTGTTTTTGCCGCTTCAATCTCCCCGGTCCTACTGCTGCGTCCCCTGTGGCCCTGCCCCCCTCGGGCCTCCATTTGCCACCGCCTCCTGCCTCCCAGCTGCTCCTCCCTCCCACCTCCCCCTCTTAATGGCGCCGCTGCACGGCGCAGAAAGTGACCCCTGACCTGCCTTAAGGCCAGGCACCACTCTGCACGCTGAGCAGCTCCACCAGACTGCCCTCGCGTCCCCGACCCCGCACTCGCTGCCGTGAGTTCGAGGCCCTCCACCACCTGCAGGCAACCGCCTGCGCCTCATCCCTGGTGTCTAGTGGTTTTCCATAAGTATTATTGTGTGTGTCTTGTTCTCTGTTTTAGTGCTTTCTGTGACGTTTTTCTGTGCCTTTTTGGTTTATTGCTTTTTCTCATTGTTCTGCCTGTTTTACTGTTTACTGTCTGCTCTTGCCTGTTTTTGCCACTCCAATCTCCCCGGTCCCGCCGCTGCATCCACTGCGGCCTGCCCCCCTCGCGCCCCCATTCGCTACCACCTCCCAGCTGCTCCTCCCTCCCACCTAGCCTTCTTAACTGCGGCCGCTGCGTGGCCACGTGCAGCAGGTGCACCAGAGGCAAGCCCGTCTGCGCCCGTCCACGCCTGGACCGCGCCCAGTGCCTGTCCCCCTGCCCCTTGCACCTCTCACACCACCAGACGCCACTACACCACTTTAGAACTCCTCGCGCTCAACCCCGGTCGCCCCACCGCCTGCATCCAGGCCTCTTTTAGGCACAACCACAGACCTTTTTCCTGCCACTCTTGTCATTTCACCTGCGCTCAAGCCACCCAGCACCGCAACAATGCCACCCACCTCAACTACCTAGGCTACATACTCCTCAACACTCGCTCCGTCCACAAGCACGTCATCGAACTCTGGGACCTGCTCACATCAACCTCCCCAGACATCGCCTTCCTCACCGAAACCTGGATGAACCCCTCATCAGAACCAGACATCGCCATAGCCATCCCTGAGGGCTACAAGATCACCCAAAAAGACCATACCAACAAACTAGGAGGAGGAATCGCCATTGTCTACAGAAGCTCCATCAGGATCTCCACCGACACCCACGACGCCCTAGATGCTGCAGAACACCTGCACTTCCAGATATTCGTCCATGCCAACACCACCCTGACCGGAACCCTTGTCTAAAGACCCCCGGGTCCCCACCCTCAACTCTGCGATGCCGTCGCCAACACTATCAGCACCCACGCCCTTGCCTCCACAGACTACATGCTCCTCGGCGACCTGAATTTCCACCATTGAGATCACCGGCGACAGCAACTCCTCAGCCCTACTGGACAACCTTGCCAACCTCGGCCTCAAGCAACTGGTCACCTCGCCCACCCACTCAGCCGGTCATGCACTCGATGCCATCTTCTCCTCCAGCAGCCACGTCACCTTCACTCACACCACCGAACTCCATTGGACCAACCACTGTTGTGTTCATTTTTTCTTCCAGAAACCTACCACCCACTACCAACAGCATCAGATCCCTCACTGCAAGTGGAACAAGATTTCCAAGGACCAATTGATCTCCAACCTCGCCCATGCCCTACCACCGAAAACCAACGACCTCAACACTGCCGCCCTCAACCTCAAACAATGGCTCAACGACTGTGCCAACACCCTCGCCCCACTCAAGAAAACCACCAACACCCGCACCAACAAGAAAGCTCCCTGGTTCACAGCAGACCTTCAGGCCTCCAAAGGTGAATGCCGGAAAGCCGAGAAGATCTGGCGGCAAGAACAATCAGAAAACAACCACGCCACCCTCAAATCAGCCATGCGCAAATATCACCAGCTCATCCGGGCCACCAAAAGATCTTTCTACAAAGAACGAATTGACAACAACGCTCACAATAGCAAGGAGCTCTTCAGCATCATCAAGTAACTCACCAACACCAAGTCCTGCTCCACTGACCCACCACACTAACCAGACATCTGCGTCTCCCTTGCCACCTTCTTTCACAGCAAGATCACCAACATCCATGAAAGCTTCGCACCGTCGTCCTCCACCACCACCACTGCCAACGTCGACCCCAACGCATCCTGCCACACCAACTTCCTGAACACCTGGGCCCCCACCAATGATGAGGAAACCACCAGGACTATGAGCACCATCCTCCCGACTCTCCCTCACCGTGTCTTCAATAAAGCCAGCCAAATCATCGCTCCCCAGCTCCAGACCATCATCAACAGCTCCTTCGAGACCGCCATCTTCCCAGAGAGCTGGAAACACGGCAAAGTCAACGCCCTGCTCAAAAAGCCCAAAGCCGACCCCGAAGACCTCAAAAACTACCGACCTACGTCCCTACTACCTTTCCCCGTGAATGTGATTGAGAAGATAGTCAACAGCCAACTATCCCGCTTCTTGGAGGACAACAGCCTACTCAACATCTCCCAGTCTGGATTCCGCAAGAACCACAGCACTGAGACCGCCCTTATCGCCTGCACCGACGACATCTGGGGCAACTGTCGCCCTCATCCTCCTTGACCTTTCTGCAACCTTCGATACCGTCTGTCACCACACCCTTCGCACACGCCTCTCCAACGCCGGAATTTGCCACAGAGCTCTGGATTGGCTCACCTGCTTCCTCTCTGGAAGAACCCAGAGAGTCCGCCTCCCCCCATTCCTGTCCAAGGCCACCATGACCATCTGTGGAGTTCCCCAGGGATCCTCACTCAGCCCCATCCTCTTCAATGTCTACATGGCTCCGCTCACCAACATCGTCCGATCCCACGGCCTCAACATCGTCTTCTATGCAGACGACACTCAGCTCATCCTCTCTCTCACGAAGGACCCCACAACCGCTAAGAACAACCTCCACATCGGACTTCACGACATTGCCAACTGGATGAAAGAAAGCGTGAGATCATCATCTTTGGCCCCAACAGATCAGCATGGGATGACTCCTGGTGGCCTGCCACCCTGGGGTCGGCTCCAAAGCCCACCACCCATGCACGCAACCTCAGCTTTATACTGGACTCTTCGCTCTCCTAGACCCATCAAGTCAGCGCCATCTCATCCTCATGCTACAACACTCTTCGCATGCTCTGCAAGACCTTCAGATGGATCCCCGTGGAAAGCAGAAGAGCGGTCACCCACTCCCTCGTCAGTAGCAGACTGGACTACGGCAACGCCCTCTATGCAGGAACAACGGCCAAGCTCTAGAAGAAACTCCAGCGCATCCAAAATACCTCAGCACGACTCATCCTCAACCTCCCTTGCCACTAACACATCTCAGCCCACCTCAGAGACCTCCACTGGCTCCCCATCAACAAAAGGATCGTCTTCAAGCTCCTGATCCACGCTGACAAAGCTCTCCATGACGCAGGACCGGCCTACCACAACGAGCGTCTCAACTTCCACATCCCAGCTCCGCTCCGCCAATCTTGCCCTCGCAACCATCCCCTGCATTCACTGTACCACATCCGGTGGCAGATCCTTCTCCCACCTTGCTGCCAAAACCTAGAACTCCTGCACCGTCAACCTATGTCTGACGCAGGACCTCCTGACCTTCAGGAAGCACCTCAAGACCTGGCTCTTCGAGCAGTAGCACAACCCCCCCAGCTCCTTGAGACCCTTCCGGGTGAGTAGCACACTTAACAAATCACTGATTGATTGACTGATTGATATGCTGGCTTACCTATGAGTAGGCCATTGGCATATTGTCCATCCTGGAAACCTTGGTTAATTAATGATTGTCGGAAGATGTAAGCATCGTGCACGCTGCCCAGGTATCTTCCATTATACTGAGTAATCTTAAATGAGAAGCAGTTGCACTAGAAGTGCACATGCAGCTCTGGGATGTTCCTCCGCAGGATCAGGAATGTGAGCTGCCAAAGATTATCGTGGAGACCTACTCTAGTTCTGGTCGAGATAGTCTGGGGCCAGACCCACAAAACCACAGTTTCAGGGTAAATCTACTAAAGATTCTACAAAGCAAGCTCCTGAAGGTTCTAAGAAACGCTGGGATAACAAATAACACACATCTAAAAAAAAGGGGGAGAATCTCCGCATACAGAGACCCCACAAAATAGATATAATCTCAGAACTAGAGATAATATAAAAACACCTGACAGATATCAATATACTGATACACACCAATGACCCACTGGAAAAACATAGTGGGAGAGGTGAGCGGTCCAAGCGAAGAACTGAGTATGTGAAACCGAGACAGGAATCACAACGCTCTACAGAAGTTTCTGTTAAAAAAGAAAATAAACTTCACCAACAAAAACCCCAATTCAAAAAGAAAAAAGTTGGAGCAGTTGTTGTTCATCATGTCACTCAAGAAGAGGGCTCTATTGAAGAACAAGAAGTGGGCACTAGCTCTGTTAGACAGCGCAGCAGAGGTCACATCAGTTTGCTGGAATCTTCAAGAGCATCTGGAGGTGAAAGCAACTGATGACTTTTTACAAGTTGAAACTGCGGACATGCGTGTCTTCTAGCCTGATAGGGTGTACAAAGTAACGTTACAGTCAGAAGGAGACATTGAACGCACAATTGGCGCAATCTTTTGGGACCACATCGTTAATATATATGATATTCTACTGGACGAAAGGGATTGGCCACCTGAATTTGTCCGTACCTGCCCATATGGGGAAGATGTTATCAAACCTTCTTTCTCGACTCTTGTTCCCGATGACCTCGCAGAATCCTACGCCATCGATTGGGCATTGGCGGAGGCACTCGCGTAATGTACTGCAAAAATTCGTACAGAATAGTCTTAGACAACAGTTATACACACACATATGCTATACAAAACTCACACAGCACAGCACTTATGAAGAACATAGTGCGCAAAAAATACAAAACAACACTGGATATTTCCAATGACTTCTTCTGCCAAAACATAGCGCCTGAGAATAGAGACCTAACAAGTTACAGCGCACTAGGCTCCCAGAAAAAATTCTGTCATGCACCACAGGGGTATAAGAACAGTCCAGGACTGTTTGCGGCTAATGTAACTTCAATATTGCACAACATTGACCCTGAAACATTGTCCTATGTACATGATATCTATCTTACTGATGATGAATTACTGCAACATCTAAGACAGGTAGCCCGCATTGTTGTGGGATTTGCCAAATTCAGCTATAAATTCAATTTAAAAAAAACAACAATAGCCTTCTTTAGTGTCCTGTTTTTGGGATACGAGCTATCAAGTGAAGGAAAGAGCCTAACACCACAATTCTTAGGAAAATGTGCACAGTTACAACTTCCAAACACCATTAAAAGACTCAAATCCCAATTGGGTTTCCTAAATTTTGGCAGAATTTACATTCCAGATTACGCAGCATGCATAAATCCCTTAGGATTTCATACGTCCTGACTTTTCCTGTAAATTTTGGACAGTCGAACACACACACATTCTTAGAGCTTTGCAAACAGACATGCTTGCAGCACAACACCTACACACAAGGGACAATAAAACACATCTGGTCTTCAGCGTAATTGCTGGTGCCATTGGTTTCACCTATGTAACTTCCAATGAGGGTGAGACAGTCATGATTGCATTCCAATCACGTTTGTATTCAGCAGCAGAATGACGCTCTGCTCCCACTGAGAAAATGATCACTGCTGTTCAGATGGCTGTCATTAAACAAAGACCACTGACCCAGGGGAAACGCAATATTGTCGTATCTCCAATTCCAGCTCTTGAGGCTGTTACCAAAGCCAGCTTTCCAAACGCTAAAGCATTACATCCACGTTGGATCCAATGGGCAACTTCTCTGACAGGCATTGATGTTGACTACATCTCCGACCCAAAGTTACAAACTCAAGAATTTTTGCAATATGAACTAGAATACCCACTTCTGGCAAATACATTGCCTATTGATCAATATCAAAGAGTCATGTACACCGATGGCTCAGCACAACTTGCAACAGGCACAAAGCATCAATACTTGTCTGCTTGCGCCGTTGTAAGCGTCTATATTGAGGGTAATAAATTCTATCCACAACATACTTTCACGCAAACCCATTATACCATCCCCACAGGGCCGGCCCAGCGGGGATGTGGGCTGCAACATGGGAGCCGGCTCCATTTGGAGCCGGCGGTGTTGCGGCCGTGCGACGGGTGCAGTTGTACCCGTCGCGCTTTTCACTGTCTGCATTGCGGACAGTGAAAAGCTGCATGGGGCCCTGTCAGGGGGCCCCTACACTCACCGTACCACCAGTCTTTTCCTGGCGGTTCAAACCTCCAGGAAAAGGCTGGAGGTAGGGGGATTCGTAATCCCCTGGGAAGCGCTGCTAGCAGCGCTGCCCTGGCGGATTACTACCGCCGGCCCCAGCGGTGTGACCGCGTTAATGACCCTGGAAGCACCTCCAGCCTGTTGGCGGTGCTTCCGTCATTTCAGCCCTGGCGGTCCTGTACCGCCAGGGTTGAAATTACCACCTTTGTGTTTCACCACTGCGCATATTAGTTGCTCAATGTTCACCAGTAACACATTACTTGTTGTGTTCAGTTTAGCTGCCTATTGGCTTTGACATGGCATTAGCCATTACATTCTGTATTCAGTTTATCTGCCTATTGGCTTTGACATGGCATTAGATATTACATTTGGTATTCAGTTTAGCTGCCTATTGGCTTTACCATGGAGTTAGCCATTACATTCTGTATTCAGGTCAGCTGCCTATTGGCTTTAACATGGCATTAGACATTACATTTGGTATTTAGGTTAGCTGCCTATTGGCTTTAACGTGGAGTTAGACATTGCAGTTGAGACATTGCAGAGGAGCTGTGTTTTCCCAAGCTGTGTTTTAACACATGATAGACCAAGCTGTGTTTTTCACACCAGACCCTAGCTGATAAGAGAGAGTACATTTGGTGTTTTCCTTTCTGCTCAGCCTTGGGAAGAGGAGGGAGGAGGGGCTAGGAGATCTGACCAGTCTCCAAAGGCTTGCCTTCCTTTCCCGAGTCTGAGAGGAGGGGGCACGTTTTTGGAAGGATGGCTCTGGACAACAGCAGAGTTAGTTAGATTGAAACTATCTTGACTTCAGACAGGAACGGAGACGTCAGTTGCATGTCCCCGTTTGAGTAGAAAATCTCTTTCTCGCAGTTGAACCGGAGTCATCAACTTAAAGCCCAAGAAAGATGAAGCAGTAATAGGCCCTACAGTGATGCAATTTTGAGTTTTATGCTTTGCTTTGAAGTTCTGCTATAATATCATCACATGTATTTGCTGTGTACATTGCAACTAAGAAGTACTTTGATATATTTTGCTTTCATTGCTGCGACCACTTTTGAATGTGTGCTTCCAATCTACTAATTTCGTCTTTCAGGAACCACGTGGTGAAGTAATAATAACAATAAATGTCTTCTTTAAACTCAGAAGTGCATTCCAGAGAGGTTCTGTAAGCTCGGTCATAAGATAAGAGAAGGAAAGCAGAACAAAAGGTAACACCAACACCAAGACCTAAGACCAGAGTTGATCAAAGCAGCATATAAGGGGTTGCCTCCGCTCATGCTGGTGTGGCAGCTACAATATCATTATTGCAAGCACGTTATTGGTGGCCAGGTCTATACAAACAGACCAAGTAGTATGTCCTTTGTTGTGACATCTGCCAACAAATTAAGGGGTCCGCCATCAAACGCCCACCGCAGACACCCCTCCATATTTTCCAACAAACCTTTACAATGTATTTACTCGGACCATTGTGGTCCCCTAAGACTGGACAGTGCATACAAATACATTTTAGTCGCTGTTGAAGCCTGCTCCATATTTCTATGGGTGTGGCCACAATGCTCGGCTGATGCTCGGACTGTTATTAAAGATTTGCAAGCCTTTATCGGCACATATGCAGTTGCAGCTTTTCACTCGGACCAGGGCCCTGCTTTCACCTCAAGGGCATTCAGGGACGCCATGGCTTCACTAGGGGTCCAACTCCATTATGCGTCTTCATTTTATCCTGAGGGAAATAGTGTTGTGGAGCAATGAAACTGAGATGGAAATCCATCCTTAACAGCCCAAGTATTAGGTACGGGTCAAATTTGGCTTAATCACCTGTATGGAGACAAGGGAGCACTTTATAATCTGCCTAGAATGTTCCTGGGGGGTCTTACTTCATACGAGTGCCTGTTTGGAACTCAAACATATGTTCCAGAAATGTATGTACTGTCGTGGGGGTGGCAGAAACACCTTTTGACATAAATGAATGTGTCACTGTCTTCCAGGAATTACAACTGTTCCGTCACTACAACACTTCTTCCAGTGCTGCCTCGGTAGGAATTAAGGATGTACCAATAACATCTAACAGCTGGATTCCAAAGGTTGGGGATCTCGTAAGTGAAACAGTTGAGTAAAGAAGGAGGTTGGTCCTTCTTATTGTGCACCGGTCCCAGTCCTGGGAATACACAGTACCAGGACTGTTGTTCTACCACCATTGCCTGGTGCTAAAGAAAATCGCTTTGTCTCAATCGACAATGTCAAGTTACACCATGTGACCAATCCTGCACAGCAGACTAAGAGGAGCAACCAGTAGTTCCCAAATCCCTCTCACTACTGATCAAGATATCCTTCTACAAGTTTTGAGCAGCAACGCTGACACCTCTCTGAGCTTGGGGAGGGTGGAAAATGATCTTGCATTAGTTCCACTAACATCTATTACAACACTGACATTGCTGATCAATTTGATTCAACTTCTACACAGAAGGATGGTATCATTTACAGTGAACCACCGTGGGAGACCCCTACCAGTTCTCCTCCTTCAAATACATCTCCAGTTGTTGCACAAACCATTTCTAGATATTTTGCTGACATCAATGACACCTTTTCGGACTCCGCATAGCTCCACTCCATAGTTGGACAAAAACTTAGGCCTAAGTTTAGAATTCTCTCTTGATCAACTGTTAATACTGTATTGGAGATGTTGATAACACTGGTGTTTCTTGCAGTCTCAATGGATAGCGCAGGGGGACTATTTATTCTTTGTTTATTCCTTTTCCTCTTCCCCGGCCTCCTTTTGTACCACAGCACCCACGCCTCCTGCCTTTGTTTGACTTTGGCATGGCCATTTGTATTAATGTAATCTCCCCTTGAAAATTCAGCTTATTTTGTGGTGCTTCATCAGCTGATGATCCTGGATCTGTGCTCACATCTGTAGTGCTATGAATTACAGCCAATTAATTTCCAACATTCAATTTCTCTTTCGCACTTAAAGTGTTATATATGCAAGCAAATGTGTAGATCCTACCATGTTCGAAATCAAGCTTGTCTCTGTTGAATTTGTGAGCTTCTCTGGCTTTAAGTTCTTCCTCCTAATTGGCAAAACGTTCTTCAAATTTATTTAACAATGTTTTAACCTCCTCTTGGTTGGGTATCTTCTCTGGATCTTTCATGAGCTTTCTCAATGATCTCAGTTTGTTGCTCCATCTGCCTTTTGGCATGTGTTGTTAAAGTGTCCATGAGTTTTGAGGAGCATGTGGCCATGTGCATTCTCTACTCCTCTAGTAGGTCTGGCTCCATATCCCCAAACTTGGGCAGAATTAAAATACCAAATCCTTGTGGCACTCTTCAACACTCCAGATATTTAGTCAATGTTGTAATTTCCCTTAATTTTTTAAATTTTGAGATTCATGCCTTTTCAAGCTCTTTCATAAAATTTGATATTGGTTTTGTTTGTTTATTGCTTATTTGTTGCACATCCAACGACCCCTTGTTAACCTCAAACACACTCATCGCTGCTTTTTCCTACATGGCTCTGGGTTCCACCATCTTTGACAAATATTTAACAATGTGAAATAGATAAATAAAAACGACCTCAGAGATGTTTTTAGGGTTTTTCCTATATATATATATATATATATATATATATATATATATATATATATTGGAGGCTGGCCTGGTTTGCAGTGGGTACCTAAGGTACTTACACCTTATATCAAGTCCAGGTATCCCTTATTATTGAAATGTAGTCAGTGTCTAGAAGCAAGGCTCTCTAGGGGTTGTGTGGATAAGCAGCCAAAGCATAACAAGAAGACATGCAAAGCTCACGCAATACCACTGTAGTCACACAGTACTCACAAACATGAAAGGAAATACTCAGTGTTACAAAAATAAAGGTACTTTATTTTGGTGAAACAAATGCCAGAAATACCTTAGAGACTATACTCCCTTGGGAGGTAAGTAATATACACAGTATATACACTAGAATGCAGAAATAGCTGTATAATTTAGAAAACAGTACAAAAATCACAATAGTTGGAAATGTACCTGGGGGAACACAAACCACATACTAAAATAGTGGAATGCAAAAGTTGGTTTCGCACCCAGGCAAGTGCAGTGTGTAGAGGGGCACTGGGAGTGTTAGAAAACACCAAAGGTAGAAAATAGAACCCACCCCAGAGTCCAGGAAAGCAGGAGTAAATCACAGTAACTTTCCCAGAACACACTAAATCACATGATAGAAGATTTTACAAGTGCCAGAAGAGACTGCAAGATGTCAACGATGGACATGAAGACCTATGAAAGAGTTGGACCAAGTTCAAGAAGCACTGAAGACTCCAGGGAGAACAGAATCCCCTGCTAACCCAGATGACTGTGCAAAAGAAGAACCACCAGTGAAGACGAACAGTCAGTACTGCACCCAAAAAGATGGACGTGGGTTCCTGGTTAGTGCAGATCATGTCCCATGCTGGATGAATGTTTGCAGTCTGGTTAACATCACTGGATTCCACCAACAAGCCTTGGCACACGCAAAGCTAGCGGTTAGCGGAAAATGGCGCTGCCGGGGCCAGGATGGACCTGGTGACCTCTACCCATGAGGGGGAGCCAGAGGGAGCTCTCAGAAACTCAGAGAGCCCTCAGAAGACCAGGCAGCACACACAGGAGTCCCACAGCACAGCGACAAAGAAGGTGCAAAAGGAAGCCCACTCAGCACTGCACAAAGGGATCCTATACTGCCGGAGAACCATGCAGGAGGCTGTGCATCACAGAAAGGAGTGCTGGGGGCCGGAGCTGCACGGTGCATGAAGAAATTTGTGAAAGGGTGTTAACAAGCCTTGGCAACTGCAAATCACGTGGTGCATGTGGGTACTGTCTTGCTTGGGGAGGCAAGCTCTTACTTCCACCAAGGTTGGACAGCTGGACTTCAGGACCATCTGGGCCACTTCAGTCCATCAACCACATTGCTGGATCCATGCACTTCTTCAGGAGAGGAACCCAAGCCACTGGTCATCGCTGCAGAGGGGTGCCTGCTGAAGCAGGGAAGTGACTCCTTCACTTCAAGGGAGATTCCTTCATTCTTCTGGTGCAGGCTGAACACTGGCTGTCCTCTGAGGATACACGACCAGGAAACAGTTGTTGTTGCTGGCAGGAGCTGAAGATACAATGTGCAGAAGTCGTCTTTGTTTCTTTGTTGCAGTTCTAGAGTTCCTGGAGGGTCCAGATGCAGTTTCTTCAGTAAGAAGGGGAAGTAAAGGATGCAGAGGATTCATGCTGGAGTCTTGCAACCGAATCTGAAGAACCACCCAAGAGAGAGACCCTAAATAGCCCTGAAAGGGGGACTGGTCAGCTAAACAGGTAAGCACCTATCAGGGGAGGGCTCTGACCTCACCGGCCGGCACTGTCCACTCAGATGCTCCCAGAGTGCCCTGGCAACTTGGAATCCAAGATGGCATTCTGGAGGAACTCTGGGAACCACCCCTGGGGTGGTGATGGACAGGGGAGTGGTCATTCCCCTTTCCTTTATCCAGTTTCACACTAGAGCAGGGACTGGGGTCTCTGAACTGGTGTAGACTGGATTATACAAGGAGGACACCCTCTGTGCCCTTCAAAGCATTTCCAGAGGCTCTAGTAGGCTCCCCCCCCCATGACCGTAACACCTATTTCCAAGGGGAGAGGGTGTAACATCTCTCTCCCAAAGGAAATCCTGTGTTTTGCCTTCCTGGGCTTGAGCTGCTCAAGCAACAGGATGGCAGAAACCTGTCTGTGAGGTGGAAGCAGCTGGCGCTGCCTGGAAAACCTCAGAAGGCTGTAAAGGAAGTACTCGGGGTCCTCTAAGGTGCCCCTAGAGTGCATGGAATCATACAACCAATGCTTGCAAAAGTCGTTGGGTATGTTTCCAACATCTTTGATACCAAACATGGCCTTATTCTGAGTTACCATTGTAAAGCTGTACATAGGTTGTGACCTATGTATAGTGCACACATAAAAATGGCGACCCCGCACTCACTAAGGGGGTCATTCTGGAGCACCGCCAACAGGCTGGCGGTGCCCCGCAGGGCATTCTGACCGCGGCGGTTTGGCCGCGGTCAGATGCGGAAAACCGGCGGTCTCCCGCCGGTTTTCCGCTGCCCAAATGGATCCTCCATGGCGGCGCAGCAAGCTGCGCCGCCATGGAGAATCTGACAGCCCATACCGCCATCCTGTTCCTGGCGGTTCTCCCTCCAGGAACAGGATGGCGGTATGGGGTGTCTTGGGGCCCCTGGGGGCCCCTGCAGTGCCCATGCCAATGGCATGGGCACTGCAGGGGCCCCCGTAAGAGGGCCCCAAATAGAATTTCAGTGTCTGCTTTGCAGACACTGAAATTCGCGACGGGTGCAACTGCACCCGTCGCACCTTCCCACTCCGCCGGCTCAATTCTGAGCCGGCGTCCTAGTGGGAAGGTAGTTTTACACTGGGCTGGCGGGCGGCCTTTTGGCGGTCGCCCGCCAGCCCATTGTAAAACCCAAAATACCCTCAGCGGTCTTTCGACCGCAGAGCGGTATTTTGGAGGGGGAAGTCTGGCGGGCGGCCTCCGCCGCCCGCCAGACTCAGAATCACCCCCTAAGTCTGGGAAAGTGGTCCTGGACGATGTGGGGGCACCTCTGCTAGTGCAGGGGTGCCCTCACACACAGGTACTCTGCACCCAGCCTTCAGAGCTGGAAGGCCTGGCATTATGGTTGACTTATAAGTAACCTGGTGCTGCAATGGCAGTCGTGTAAAAGCCTTTGCATGGGCTCCCTATGGGTGGTAAAAGAAACGCTGCAGCCCATAGCGATCCCCTGGAGCCCCAATGCCCTGGGTACCTAAGTACCATAGACTAGGGACTTATAATCCTAAATTCCACACCCTAACTATAACAACCATGTCCTATAACTAACCTACTCTGTGCTACCTTACCTATGAAAGGGCCCAAAGTCAGTGCCTCTTCATCTTCTTTTTAATGTCCTTTAACAGTTTGAAATTCCTTTTGTTAGCCTCCTTCAATTTGGCCGACATCTACTTAATTTCAGTCACGTCCTTCTGCATTTAGTCCTCAAAATTTGTGGCAGTGGAAGCGGTCTTGACTGAGGATGGGATGGTGTTGTAGTAGGAGCTGTTGATGTTGAGGGGGCAGAACCTTCAGACCCACCCCTGACCTTCTGTGTTGAGCTTCCACTTGTTGGTGTTCTTGTTGCTGGCTGTTTGGCCGGTCCTCCATGAGGAAATGTCAGCCAAGACCTGATGCTTTTTCACGTTTGTATCGCCTACCATCCTGTGGCACTCTTGTGCGCTGTCATTGAGGCCACTAAAACATGAAGGGAACATCTCCTTAAAGACGGTGCTGGGTAGAGGAAGAACAAGCATGCAATGGAAACAGTATATTCAGATCACACATGTTGTCCACCAGACTACATTAAACGTCAAGCCCAAAGTCAATACCAATCTGCTGCCCAAGCATCTATGATGTACTGTAAATATTTCAGGGACAAAGGCTAACCAATGTTGCACACTATCAGAGCACAAGCTTGTAACATCTCTTAAGTACTGACCATACACATCTCCTACACATGTGATGTGACCATGCTCGCTCACACTCATCACAATGGGTAGATCATGTAGGTCCCTCTGCACACATACACATTATTTAATTCATAGAAATGTACCACATTCATCAGAACAGGAGCTAAAATCTTAATGTGGACTCAAATAACTGTTGGCCTTCTAAAAATGCTCCCTGTGTGGCCGCTGCATTTCTCATTTCTGAAGAGAAGTGAAGCACCCCTGGTGCAAGTATCTCACTGATAAACCCCTTAGAGATCACTTCACATGCTCATTAATTGTACCATGTCCAGAGTTACTTTGTGTTACATGTGGCACACAGTGCAGTAATGTGCTGTGAGAAATATGTTGCCAACATTCATACATTTTGAAAATCAGCACCTTTGACATATTTTGTTACTGACATCACTGTGTTTGTGAGCATATTTACCTTTTCCGAAGATTCACAAATCCATTGCAGCATACGTTGGCACCTGTGCATCATTTTGTTGTATTCCACGTTCTCAACATGACATCACACATACTGTCAATACCCAAGGATAGATATGGTGTCTTAATTGACACACATGTCATTTTAACATGACATTGCACATATCTTACTACCTCACACACAACCCTTGCTCTACACATTTGACATACAAGGTAACACTTACTGGTGGCATTGGGGTCTTCAAATCGAGAAATGTCTCCAGTGGTGTGCAGTGCAATTCCACCTGCAAGATATGACAGGAAAAAAAAGCTTCATGAACGTTGAACAAAGAACAACATGGACAACTGTTCCACATTCCTCTTCTTTAGCTGATTGACCCAGTTAACCTAGGTTTAGGAATCACCAACTGGCATCTATTACATGGCAATTAGACAGACATTGTTAGCCCACAAAACCTGTATAGATATGGGATTCCCCCATACATACATGTCTCAAATACATACGTAACAATTTCTTGGGCACAGGACACTGTCAATTGTTTGAAGCTTAGGACTTTGTTGAAAATTTGTGTGAAAATAAAGCATCAACTCAGACACTCCACTTTTTCTGTGGCCCCCCACCACCTAACTTCACCTTGTGTGTGCCATATGTGACATACAGCGCACCATGGCACATGTCAGGACACTAGCGTTGTAATCTATAAAATTATTGCGGCACTTTGCGTGCTTTGCACCATACATGAAGGTGCCAAACCTGCTAAGTGAATTCAGGCACTTTGAAAACAATGGGAGTGTTATTTTACCAATCTGCCTAGGCACGCATTCAATTTAACACCAAAAAAGGCAATTTGGAATCTAGTAGATTTTACTGGTAGATTTTTATGGGCCTCCTACCGTACCCTTTGCATATGTCACAGCTGGTACAAGAATTATGTGGTGCTAGGGTTTTAAAGTGCCACAATGCTTGCATTGCACAACATTTGGTGCAGCAGTACTTGCCTCCAACAACCACATTTCCTTAAAAAATATGACACTAATGTTACAGTAGGTGCCGCTAAGACCTTCTTACATTTGGGCCCTTGTTGTGTCACTCTGCACATACATGACTCAAGCAACACACACATCTTGCACCAATACACATCTGTGTTTAGTTTTCTGCACTTCAATATGTATATGCCATACACAAGGTACAAGGATGAATGTGCTAATTGTCAGCACCCAGTGATTTACTGAGCTCTCATGAATGCAGGTTGGCTGAGACACAGAACTTGCTATCCTTACCTTTGTCATGACATGCTGAAGTAATCCTTATGTCCTACTGTCATACTAATACAAATAAGGATGAAGCTATGTTTAAGAGGTACTTACCAACAGTTCCGTCGACCCAAATCACCAGGTCGTCCAGGAGATCTTGTTCACAGGAGATGTGGTCTGCCCACCGGTGCTTCAATTGGTGGTCAGTGCGCTGCACAAAGAAGATGCATGTCAGCTGGTACAGCACCTTCGCCCAGCGCAGCTTCCATGCCTCCGTCTGGTAGCCCATTATTACATGGCCTCCCACGGCCACCCATGGCCGCCATGTTAGGAAGGTAGTGGTAGACCACAGATGAAGCCTTCAAGTTTATCCCCAGTCATGCACTCTGCCCTTCCCTTCCTGACATGTTGCAGTATCCCTCTACTGCAAACTAAATACCCCCAAAAATTAATATGGTATTCCCCAACTAACCTCAATGTAGGAAAGTCCTTTTTGCACTGGTCACTCCCAAACATTTTGGACAGATACTGGTGGTTTCTGACTTTGCTGTGCCTTGGGTACTGCTTACCAGTCCCAGGGCAGATGCTCTGTGTAAAGTGGATATGCAAGTTAGGCTAATTATAATTGGCAGTATCAACCCACCTATAAATCCCTAGTATACGGTAGAGCATGAAGGTTTAGGGACCCCAGCATAGGCAGTGCCCCATAGGTGCCATGTTGGCTGCTTTTCAACTACAGTTATATGAAAATTTGACTTTGGAATTAAAAGCACTTACAAAGTCTTAAACTACCTACGTTTTACATATAAGTCACCCCTAAGGTTTGCCCTATGTGCACCAAGGGATGGGTGCCATTTAACTATAATCAGGGACCTAGTAAAATAAATGTATAAGCCTTGGAAAAGGTAAAATAGTCAAATTCATTTTTCCCTCACTGTAGTAAATGGCCTATATAGGCTAAAATGGGGAGACTTTATTTTAATTATTAAAGTCCCCTTAAGTGTAAGATACATTGAGTTTGCTATCACACTAATTGTTATAATAAGTCCTGCGACTTACAATTGCTGGATTTAATATAACTAGTTCAGGTAAAGAGTTTTAAAACTCCACCTGAATGTTGCTAACTTCAGCCCTGTAGTGCCCTTCTCTGATTGGCCAGCCCCTGGCAGCCTGGTTAGGGTGCCTTAATGAGGTGTGAAGTGGCCTGGGCTGAACACAAAGGATGTGCCTGGGGGATGAGATCCTCTTCAGCAGATGGTGAAGCAGGAAGGGAGGAGAGCTGCCAAACTGGTCTTCAAAGTCAGGGAAGGACATTTGAGAAGCCCAGCACCTTTCTTATATCCTGCAACCCCAGACAATTAGGTGCCCTCTTGATTACATTAGGAGAGGGCAGGAGAGGGGTGTGTTTAGAATTTTTAGCCACACCAGTAGGTGGGCTCAGCCAGATCTAATCTCCAAAAATCACTTCGAGCCATGTTTGATTTTTGAAAAATATTGCTCATTGGAATTGATTTTTGCCACACTTCCCAGGAAGTGGTCATCAAACGGGGAAGGAGCCTGCCTGTCATTGGATATCCAGGATCCCCCTGTTTTTCAGCCAGGAGCAAGGATAAATATGTCAGGGCTGTACCCACACCTCAGATCGCTACAAGGAGGAACATCGGAAGAAGAAGGATTGCCGTGCTGGACCCCTGACCTGCACCTGGATACTGCACTCTGAAGGACAGCACCAGCTGCATACTTGGGCTTTACCACAAGAAGGACTTTGCCTGGCTTCAATTGGTTCAAGAAGGGACTCCCTGTTTGCTTCAGGTAAGAAAATAGCTAACCAGAGTGCCCTGCTTCAAATCCTGAAGAAACTGTCCAGCTGACCACTGCCTGATGGCTATTTTGGAGTTTGAGCCAGGTGCATTCTGGGAGTTGGAGTCCACACCCTCAAGGAGCAACTCAGACCTTCTGGAACCTTGGGGTGAGCTGTGGGCTCCTAAAGGACCTTCAAAGACCTTCTGGAAGAAGATGCAGAAGTTTGGAGGAGATTGGTGAACTTTTTGGAAAAAGCTCCATAGAGGGACCGACCCGTCGCAGTGAGTCTAGGCGGCTTACCTCAACTGCGACCCGAACTGACATGCAGGTTTGTCCCGCTGAAGAAAATCTCTGAAAAAGTGACATGTCCGATCATAGAAAGTTGACTGGCACCTCCAGCGCAGTGGATCCGAAGAGAGCTCCAGGGACATTGGATCAACATTCAAGTTTGGTCCAGTCGAAAGATTTTCGTCTCGAAAAATCATCCAAGTCTGAACGTACAAATCTTCACTGAGGTGTCCTGCAATGTGTATTCGAGGAAGGGCTTCAGGGAGGTCCGATTGGACTGGTGACTTTGTCCCGCTGAAGAAAATCTTCAAGAAAACAACTAAGTCCGAAGGTAAACTTTTGACCGAGGCAGCCTGCTTTCTGTAGCCGAGCAGGGCCACATTGTGATCGGCCTTCAACTTTGACAATTTTATTCATTTTGGTGTTAAATTAAATATAAAAATATTTCCTATTTTTATAAATTGGTTTTGGATTTTTAAACAGTTTCCTGTGTTTTATTTAATTACTGTTTTGTGATACTTGAATTTTACACACTTCGGGGGTCATTATAACCCCGGCGGTGAGTGGTAATGTGGTGGCAATACCGCCAACAGGCTGGCGTTACATACCGCCATATTATGAGATTGGCGGGTTGGCTGCAGCCAACCCAGCACTTCTCCACTCACACCGCCAGTGCGGTATGAGCTGCCGGAGATGTCTATCTCCAGCCCAGCTGCTGGCATAGTACCTCTGGCAGCATTATGAGCCTGTCTACCACCACGATTTTTGTGGCATTAGCAATGCCATGAAAACCATGGCAGTAGGTCCTACCGGTGACAGGAAATTCCTTCCCTGTCACCAGAAGGCGGCTCTGCCACCCCCGCAACACTCCCCCACCCCCTACATCCAAACTCCCCCACCCCCTCTGATCCTCACTCACACACCCCCATCCCCGCTACGAGCACACGCCTGCAGACACACACCACACTGGCATACATGCATTCATACATGCATACTTCCAGACATGCTCCCTCACATTCTTACAACGATCACACTGACATGCAGACACACACTCACTTCTCCATTCTTACACGCATTCACACACACATACTCACACATTCATGCACACACTCAGACACACACGCACAACACCCCGCCCCTCTACCCTGTCAGAAGCCCAACTTACCTTGGTCAAGGAGGTCTTCCGCCAGGGAACGTGAAGGGGCACTGCAACCACCAGCAGAACACCGGCAGGCCATATTACAGGACATAATGCTGCTGGTGGCGTTCTACTGGCGTGTCAGTGCTGGTGGTATCAGTGCCAGCATACCAACGTCCACCAGTATGATGACTGCCGGATTTCCGCCCTTCTTGTGGCGGAAGTCAGGCGGTGCTCATAATATGTGGACGGATGGTAGCTACGGTGGCTATCACCGCAGCGGTAGCCGGTTTTTACCACCAATTTTATAAAGATAGCCTGTGTCTCCTAAGTCAAGCCTTGTAGCTTGTTGCCAAGCAACCAAGGGTTGAGCTGAGTTTAATTTGTTGAGACCTAGCTCAAACTAGTGGGGGTTAGTAGCTTATTCCTATGTGTAGGTACTTACCTGCCTTTACCAATAATCCACTTTCCAATACCCAAGTATCCCAACAAACGCATCTACCCCTAAGACAAACACCCAACAATACTGACATAATAATAGCACAAATATTACCAATACAATGACGACAATGACTACAAAACTATGAGGTAAAAGTGAAAGTAAATTCACTTTTCCATGTGTGCAGCAAGGAAGCCCTATTACACCACTTCCTGGGCGTATGCTTCAGATTTTCTGATATGCGTAAATTCTCTACGCATGACGGCCATGGTTGAAATTTTGTATGAAGGCTGGCAAGGTATAACGGTTTAGTTTAGATGCACTGGTGCGAGGCGTCAATTTTTGTATTTGCAATGTTTGGAACACTACCTTATGTGTCATTTTTTTGATACATGAAGGGCATACGTGGATTTAGAGAGAAGGCTGACAGGGCACCCAGAATCATGTAACATATTACAGGTGCTATGCATCTTTATTGTTTGTATCCTAGGGCAACATATGTATGCAAGTGTATTTCACTGTGTACGGGTAACATAGTGTAGGAAGTTGGCTCTGTATATACTATTTTCAAAGTAAGAAATAGTGTGCACAGAGTCCCATGGTTTCCCCTAGAGGTAAGATAGTGGCAAAATTTGATAATTCTAATGCTCTATTTTGTGGTAGTGTGGTCGAGCAGTAGGCTTATCAGAGGGTAGTGTTAAGCATTTGTTGTACACACACAGGCAATCAATGAGGAACACACACTCAAAGACTTACTCCAGGCCAATAGGTTTCTATATAGAAATATATATTTCCTTAGTTTATTTTAAGAACCATAGGTTCAAGATTTGAAGTAAACACACAACATGTGAGGTACTTCACACAGGTAAGTTAGGAACTTTGAATAAAAGCAATATCATATACAGTCTTTGTTAAAATGGCAATAAGCTATTTTAAAAGTTGACACTGCAAAAATCAACAGTTACTGGGGGAGGTAAGTAAAGGTTAGTTTGGGAGGTAAGTACTTACAAGTCTCAGTTCCTGGGCATAGGCAGCCCACTGTTGGGGGTTCCGGGCAACCCCAAAGTTACCACACCAGCAGCTCAGGGCCAGTCAGGTGCAAAGGTCAAAGAGGTCCCCAAAACACATAGGTGCCTATGGAGAACAGGGGTGCTCTGGTTCCAGTCTGGCAGCAGGTAAGTACCAGTGTCCTCTGGGGTCAGACCAGGGGGGCTTTGTAGAACACAAAACACACTCTGAGCGGCACATGGCCGGCCGGGTGCAGTGTGGAAAGCAGGTGTCAGGTTTCAGATAGGAAACAATGGAGGGACACGGGGTCACTCTAGTGGTGCAGGCAGGCACGGGGGGCTTATCGGGACAGCCACCACCTGGGCTAGGCAGAGAGTCGCCTGGGGGTCACTCCTGCACTGAGGTTCGGTTCCTTCAGGTCCTGGGGGCTGCGGGTGCAGTGCTGGTTCCAGGCATCCGGTCCCTTGTTACAGGCAGTCCTGGTCAGTGGGAGCCTCTGGATTCTCTCTGCAGGCGTCGCTGTAGGGGCTCAGAGAGGTTGTCTCGGGCTACTCACGGAGTCACAGTCGCCGGGCAGTCCTCCCTGTGGTGTTTGTTCTCTGGATCTTGAGTCGGGGGCGTTGGGTGCAGAGTGGGAAATCTCACGCTTCCGACGGGAAATGTGAAGTCTTTAAAAGTTGCTTCTTTGTTGCAAAGAAGTTGCTGTTGTTGAGCAGAGCTGCTGCTCACAGGAGTTTCTTGGTCCTTTAGTCCCGGGCAGTCCTCTGAGGCTTCAGAGGTTGCTGGTCCCTGTCAGATGCGTCGCTGCTTGCAGGTTTTCGAATCAGGAGACAGGACAGTAGGGCTGGGGCAAAAGCAGATGTTGTCTTCCGATTCCTGCAACCTGAAGAAACAAGAAGAACTGCTGACCTACAAGCCTGCAGGTTTTTCGAGTCACGAGACAGGCCAGTAGGGCTGGGGCCAAAGCAGATGTTGTCTTCCGTCTTCTCTGCAGGCTTGTAGGTCAGCAGTCCTTGTTTCTTCAGGTTGCAGGAATCTGATTTCCTGGGTTCTGGAGTGCCCCTAAATACCAGATTTAGGGGTGTGTTTAGGTCTGGGAGGGCAGTAGCCAATGGCTACTGTCTTGGAGGGTGGCTACACCCTCTTTGTGCCTCCTCCCTGTGGGGAGGGGGGCACATCCTTAATCCTATTGGGGGAATCCTCCAAAACTAAGATGGAGGATTTCTAAAGGCAGGGGTCACCTCAACTCAGGACACCTTATGGGCTGTCATGACTGGTGGGTGACTCCTACTTGTTTTTCTCATTATCTCCTCCAGCCTTGCCACCAAAAGTGGGGGCAGTGGCCGGAGGGGCGGGCATCTCCATTAGCTGGGATGCCCTGGGGCGCTGTAACAAAAGGGGTGAGCCTTTGGGGCTCACCACCAGGTGTTAGAGTTCCTGCAGGGGTGGTGAGAAGCACCTCCACCCAGTACAGGCTTTGTTCCTGGCCACAGAGTGACAAAGACACTCTCCCCACGTGGCCAGCAACCTGTCTGGTGTGTGGCAGGCTGGCAGAAACTGGTCAGCCTACACTAGAAGTCGGAATGGTATTCAGGGGGCATCTCTAAGATGCCCTCTGGGTGTATGTTACAATAAATTGCACACTGGCATCAGTGTGCATTTATTGTGCTGACATGTTTGATACCAAACTTCCAAGATTTCAGTGTAGCCATTATGGAACTGTGGAGTTTGTGTTTGACAAACTCTCAGACCATATACTCTTATGGCTACCCTTCACTTACAATGTCTAAGGTTTTGCTTAGACACTGTAGGGGCATAGTGCTCATGCACATATGTCCTCACCTGTGGTATAGTGCACCCTGCCTTAGGGCTGTAAGGCCTGCTAGAGGGGTGACTTACCTATGCCACAGGCAGTGTGAGGTTGGCATGGCACTCTGATGGGAGTGCTATGTCGACTTAGTCTTTTTCTCCCCACCAGCACACACAAGCTGTGAGGCAGTGTGCATGTGCTGAGTGAGGGGACCCCAGGGTGGCATAAGACATGCTGCAGCCCTTAGAGACCTTCCCTGGCATCAGGGCCCTTGGTACCAGGGGTACCAGTTACAAGAGACTTATCTGAGTGAAAGGATTGTGCCAATTGTGGAAACAAAGGCACAGTTTAGGGAAAGAACACTGGTGCTGTGGCCTAGTTAGCAGGGTCCCAACTCATTATCAATCAAATCAAAACTTAGCATCAGCAAAGGCAAAACGTTAGGGGGTAACCATGCCAAGGAGGCATTTCCTACACATAGGAATATGTTTCCAAACATTTCTAGGTGTGTGTAATGCATAGGAGGACTGATACTGTTTGCAAATGTGCATGTGTCTGAAGACTTTTTCCACATACATGTTTCCACATGTGTCCAATGTGTGTATTGTGAGTGTACCTATGTGAATGTCCTTAAATTGTAGGTCTAACATATTGTTGTGTCAGAATTCCTGCTATTGGTTTCACAACACAGTATCTGTGAAACAAGTTCATGCATATGATACCATTGACAAATGTTTAGCTGAGGATGCTGTTGACCAAGGCTAGGTTATGGTCCAGTAACCGATACCTCGTAGGTCAAGTGTATGTCACATTCTAGTGTGTTCTAAGGGCCAGATTTCATGATGCAGTGCAACACATGTAACGTGTATTTACCCATGCATGCAAATTCTTGATGATGGTGTGCTGACACCTGTTATGGTTGTTATGTGTGTGACAATTTTGTGTGTGAAAAGATATTTATCACGTGCAGTAAGTAATGCATACAACAGTGGTGTATTTAGTGATATGACAACTACCATTTCTCTATCTATTCATATCTGTGTTCACTATGTTTCCCTATGTAGATACATCTGTACTGTTCCTATAAATGTGTAAGTAAATATCTTAGACTCACACATTTGCATTTGTAAAATGGTCACTTTTTTCCACATGCAAAAAGACTGCACCAAGCTTGGTCCACCAAATTTCTTTTGTTGCCAGAATTCCCTTCTAGCATGCAGTCTGTATGGCAGGGCTGCTCTCAGGCTGTGATAGCAGCCTAGTCATCAGTGCTCAATTGGCACTTTGTATGCCCACACAGGACCATCATTGTATGTATTGCATGTATTGACACAAGTTGACTGTTGTCACCTCAGCACAGTTCAATGTGCACAGGCAGCAGGCCCCTGACTGTGGCAAAAGTCAATGCAGCCTCCTCTGGGGGTGGGGGGGGTTGCCATCCTTAAGATAAATCATCAGCACTCCAATGCACAGCCACCTGCAGACATACACCTGCACGATTGTGGTCGCATGGTAAACTATGTTTTGTTGACTTTGAGGTTGTTGATGTCAGGCTTGCCCAATTATTTACTAGAGACTTACAGCTTGCTTGTGTTGGACTTGTCTCATCATTTGCTAGGGTTTGATATGACTTGGCATACATAGGTGACATTATTCCTCTTAGAAATGGGGCCTTTGGTTGGCAGTCAGTTTACCCCTTGTCCAAGCAAGGACACTCTAGTCAGGGTAAAAGAGAATCACCATCAGCTAACCCCTGCTTACCCCCTTGGTAGCTTGGCATGAGCAGTAGGCTTAACTTCAGAGTGCTAGGTGTAAAATATTTGTACCAACATACACAATAACTTCATGAAAACACTACAAAATTACACCACACAGGTTTAGAAAAATAGAAAATATTTATCTAAACAAAAAAAGACCAATACAAGAAAAATCCACAATACACAAGTCAAGTTATCAATCAAAAACCAAAAAGAGTCTTGATGTAATTTTAAACACACACTAATGCTGTTAGCGCAAAAATTTACCTTGGGCGTGTCAAAAATAACCCTGCACGGGCGAGTGTGCGTCAAAATGAGCTTACGATGCATCAATATCACTCACAAGAGAGACCTTGTGTCATTTCTACATGCCCAGCGGTGTTTGCGTCAGAAATCTAGACGCACGATGATCTGAAAACCATGCAGCGTGGGTTGCAATCTCACAAGCCTTCATCAGTGATGCTGTGCGTCGTTTCCCCAGCCCCAGGCATTGATCTTTCGGTCGTGTTGCAGGCGAGCATTGATTCTCAGCTGCAAATCCGAGTTGCGTCGATCTTTTCCCAGCACAGCGGTCTGTGTGTGGATTTCTTTTTCTTGAGCTGCCAGCTTCTCCTTTCAGGGTCCCAGGAACTGGATGGCCACCACTTGGCAGAGTAGGAGTCGCTCCAGAGACTCCAGGTGCTGGCAGAGAGAAGTCTTTGCTGTCCTTGAGACTTCAAACAACAGGAGGCAAGCTCTAAATCAAGCCCTTGGAGATATTCACAAGAAGGAAGGCAACACAAAGTACAGTCTTTGTCCTCAAGCACAGGCAGAAGCAGCAACTGCAGGATAGCTCCACAAAGCACAGTCACAGGCAGGGTTGCTCTTCTTCCTCAGCTCTTCTCCAGGAAGAGGTTCCTCTTGGTTTCCAGACGTGTCCTAAAGTCTGTGGGTTTGGGTACCCATCTTATACCCATTTTGTCCTTTAAAGTAGGACTACTTCAAAGCAAAGTATCTCTTGATTGTGAAATCCTGCCTTGCCCAGGCCAGGCCCCAGACACACACCAGGGGGTTGGAGACTGCATTGTGTGGGGAAAGGCACAGACCTTTCAGATGTGAGTGACCACTCCTCCCCTCCCTCCTAGCACAGATGGCTCATCAGGAAATGAGGACTACACCGCAGCTCCCTTTGTGTCACTGTCTAGAGAGAGGTGCAACCAGCCCAACTGTCAAACTGACCCAGACAAGGAATACACAAACAGGCAGAGTCACAGAAATGGTTTAAGCAAGAAAATGCCCACTTTCTAAAAGTGGAATTTTCAAACACACAGTCTTAAAATCAACTTTACTAAAAGATTTATTTTTAAATTGTGAGCTCAGAGACACCAAACTCCACATGTCTATCCGCTCCCAAAGGGAATCTACACTTTAATCATATTTAAAGGTAGCTCCCTTGTTAACCTATGAGAGCGACAGGCCTTACAACAGTGAAAAACAAATTTAGCAATATTTCATTGTTAGGACATGTAAACAACATTACTATATGTCCTACCTTAATCATACACTGCACCCTGCCCTTGGGGCTACCTAGGGCCTACCTTAGGGGTGACTTACATGTAAGAAAAGGGAAGGTTTAGTCCGGGCAAGTGGGTACATTTGCCAAGTCGAATTTACAGTTAAAACTGCACACACAGACACTGCAGTGGCACGTCTGAGTCACGATTACAGTGCTACTTATGTGGGTGGTACAACCAGTGTTGCAGGCCCACTAGTAGCATTTGATTTGCAGACCCTGGGCACCTCTAGTGCACTTTACTACGGACTTACTAGTAAATCACATATGCCAATTATTGGTAAACAAATTACATACACATTTTGTATAGGAGCACTTGCACTTTAGCACTGGTTAGCAGTGGTAAAGTGTCCAGGGTAACAAAAACAGCAAAAACAGAGTCCAGCACACATCAACAACCTGGGAAACAGAGGCAAAAAGTTAAGGGATACCATGCCAAGGATAAAAAGTCTAACAGATGGTATGGTTGTAGGACTTTCCACTCTTTCTGTGATGTCAGGAGCAATGTGGTAGAGCAACAGTACGATGGACTCCCGCTTGAAATGATATAGTCTGAAGACCTCTTTGTCCCTGAGGCCAAGGATGGATGCATGTATGTGAAATATTCTTTCTTTCCTTCTGTGCTGGCTTTGTAGCTGCAGTGGTGGTGTTTGTGGTTGCTGCGGTGATGCTGGTGGCACTTGACGTCATTGCTGTTGTCTTCTCTGCGTGCCAAGCTGTAGCAGTAACAGGTCCATGTTGTTCAGTTGTTTGCCAGGGTTCCTTCTCTGTGTCCAGCACACATCAACAACCAGGGGAACAGAGGCAAAAATTTAAGGGAGACCACACCAAGGATGAAACATTCACGTGTCCCCCTCAGCTGAAAGTGGGGATCAACTACCCAACCTCATGGGAGTACTCATGACTAAGGTGGAAGAACCTGGACAGACCATCAGCATTGGCGTGTTCTGTACCAGGACGGCGTTCCACTGTAAAGTTCATCCCCTGTATGGAAATGGACCACCTTAACAGTTTTGGATTCTCAC
The DNA here is from genome assembly GCF_031143425.1 of Pleurodeles waltl. Taxonomy (NCBI): domain Eukaryota; kingdom Metazoa; phylum Chordata; class Amphibia; order Caudata; family Salamandridae; genus Pleurodeles; species Pleurodeles waltl. The sequence continues at coordinate 1,417,791,408 of NC_090446.1, forward strand.
CCCTCATCTGCATTAACCATTTGAGGGGCCTGTGGTCGGTCTGAACCCGGAAGTGAGTCCCAAACAAGTAGGGTCTTAGCTTCTTCAGCCCCCAGACCACAGCAAACGATTCACATTCTATGGCACTCCACCTACGTCCCATGGGAAGTAACCTCCTGCTAATGAAGGCTACGAGTTGATCTAGGCCCTCTTCATTAAGCTGTGAGAGTACTGCTCCAATACCATGCTCTGAGGCATCTGCTTGCACAGCAAACTCCTTGGAGTAGTCAGGTGCCCTCATCACAGGTGCTGTGCACATGGCAGCCTTCAGGGCATCAAAAGCGTTCTGGCAAGCCTTTGTCCAGCTCACCATCCTGGGTTTCTTCTTAGAAGTCAGCTCAAACAGGGGGGTAACAATGGTATCATACCCGTTGACAAACCTCCTGTAGTATCCTGTGAGACCTAAGAAGGCTCTCACTTCAGTCTGGGTCTTGGGAGGCTCCCAAGCCAGAATGGCATAAATCTTTGTCTGTAGGGGTGCCACCTGGCCACTCCTCACCTGGTGTCTTGAGTACACCACAAACCCTGCCCTATTTGGCACTTGCTCACCTTAATAGTGAGGCCTGCCTTCTGCAGGGACTCTAACACTTTCCAGAGGTGTTGCAGGTGTTCCTCCATGTGAAACAAAACAATGTCATCCAGGTAGGCAGCACTGAACTCATCCATCCTAGCCAACACCTGGTTGACCAACCTCTGAAAGGTGGCAGGGGCATTCTTCATCCCAAGTGGCATCACTTTAAATTGAAAGTGTTCATCTGCGGTAGAGAATGCTGACCTCTCCTTGGCCCCCTCAGTAAGGCAATCTGCCAGTACCCAGATGTTCAGTCAAACGTACTGAGGTACTTGGCAGCTCCCAACCGGTCAATGAGCTCATCAGCTCGAGGGATGGGATGTGCATCAGTCTTGCTGACCGCATTGAGTCCCCGGTAGCCCACAGAGAACCTGAGTGGCACCAGGTGCAGCAGCCTTTGGGACCAATACCACTGGGCTGGCCCAAGGACTGCTGGAGTGCTCAATAACCCCTGGAGTTAACATTTTGGATACTTCATCCTCAATGCAAGCCCTGCCCCTGTCAGTCACCTTATGTTTAATGGGTGGACTGTCCCAAATCATGTGTGCACAAGTGTGTGACCCCTGGGATCAGGGAAAGCAGTGAGGCGAACTGTCCCAACACGTGGTGACAATCACTCTGCTGCTCTTCAGTCCAGGAGGTGGAGAGGATCACTCCCTCCACAAACACATCTTTCTCTCCTGCAGACAGGATGTCAGGAAGAGGCTCACTCTCCTCCTCCACCCCATCATCTGTTGCAAGGAGCATGGACAGTTCAGTCCGCTCAAAGTGTGGCTTGAGGCGGTTGACATGCAGGACCCTCCTTGGAGACTGCAAGTCCACCAGGTAGGTGACTTCACTCTTGCGCTCCACCACCTCAAATGACCAAGTCCACTTGTTCTGGAGTGCCCTAGGCTCCACTGGTGCCATCACCCACACTTTTTGTCCAGGTTGAAACTCAACCAGGGTGGCATTCTGGTCATACCAGCGTTTCATGTCATCCTTGCTTGCTTCCAGGATCTCCTGTGCGAGACTCCTGAAGCGGGCAGTCTGGTTTCTCAAAACCAGCATCTAGCTGAATACATCCTGGGGGGTTTACTAGGAGCTTTTTCCAAAGCCTCCTTGACCAGACTTAAAGGTCCCCTCACAGGGTGGCCATAGATGAGCTCACAGGGACTAAACCCAAGTCCCTTTTGAGGCGCCTCCCTGGAGGCGAACAAAAGGCATGGCAAGAGGACGTCCCACTTCCGCCTCAAGGGCTCTGACAGACCCATAATCATGCCTTTCAAGGTGCGGTTGAATCTCTCAACCAGACTGTTAGAAATGGGGTCTTTTGTTGGCAGTCAGGTTACCCCCTGTCCAAGCAAGGACTCTCACTTTAGACAGGGAAAGTAACACACAGTCCAAACTATCCTGTGCCCACCCTTGGGTAGCTTGGCACTGTGTAGTCAGGCTTAACTTAGAAGGCAATGTGCAATAAATCATACAATACCACCATATAGCACTACAAGAATACACCACACAGTGTTTAGAAAAATATATAATATTTATCCAGATAAATGCAGGTCAAACAGGATCAAAGATGCAATAAGTAAATGTAGAGATATCACTGAAAAGGGATATAAAGGGGGTCATTACAACCCTGGCAGACGGTGTTAAAGCAGCAGTAATACCGCAAACAGGCCGGTGGAAAAAAAAGGGAATTATGACCGTGGCGGAAACCGCCAACATAGACAGCCACTTTAACACTCCGACCGCCACAGCGGTACAGACAAGCAGCGCGGCGGTCACCGCCTACAGACAGGCGGAAGACAAAGTACCGCCCACAGTATTACAACAGGCCAATCCGCCACCTTTTCCGGGGCAGATTCACAGAGGATAAAAACACGGCGGAAACAGACATTTCAGCCGGAACTCCAAATGCTCCCTGCGCTTGTCTTCCTGCTCCTCTACGAACATCAGCAACAGCGTCGCCGAAGACAACGGTGAGTACTGCACCTACGACATAGGGGAGGGGGGAGGCAAAAGTCACGGACACACACATGCAACACCCCCACCTCTAACCCGACCCTCACCCACTACAACACACACACCAATGCATTTTCGAACATCACAGTAACAACCCCCAACACCCCCGGAAGAATGCTAAGACAAAAGGAAATGAGTTCAACCATTGTAATGCATCAAAAAACAGTTTGCTCGTATACACATCAATATATAAACATTCCAAATATATACATCACGATTAGTAGTACAGCTATGCACATTTCAATGTCTGTGGACCACTGGGCCCAAAATGCATGGGTGAGGCCCACACACCATACCTGTCCTGGAATGGAGAGAACACTGCAGGGGCACAGATAGAAATACAACAGGCACCTCAGGGGGAAGGGAAGGGGGGGCACCTCAGCCGGATGACTGCACCACGCCAGATCCACAACGGGGCTCCATGCCCACTGCTGTATCCTGGGGAGTGCAAAGCCACAGTCTCACAAGTCTTTACAGTGGGTGGTTTGCCCACTGCTGTATCCTGGGGAGTGCAAAGCCACAGTCTCACAAGTCTCTACAGTGGGTGGTTTGCCCACTGCTGTATCCTGGGGAGTGCAAAGCCACAGTCTCACAAGTCTTTGCAGTGGGTGGTTTGCCCACTGCTGTATCCTGGGGAGTGCAAAGCCACAGTCTCACAAGTCTTTGCAGTAGGTGGTTTGCCCACTGCTGTATCCTGGGGAATGCAAAGCCACAGTCTCACAAGTCTCTACAGTGGGTGGGTTGCCCACTGTACCATGCTGGGGAGTGCAAAGCCAAAGTCTCTAAAGTGGATAACAGTCTCCACTGGTTCTGGAGGGGGACTGGTGCCCAGAGTGCTTCATTCTGCCAAGGATAGATGGAGTGGATGCATGTCTCCACTGGTTCTGGAGGGGGACTGGTGCCCAGAGTGCTTCATCCTGCCAAGGATAGATGGAGTGGATGCATGTCTCCACTGGTTCTGGAGGGGGACTGGTGCCCAGAGTGCATCACTCACCCCGTGACGGTCCCTGTTCCGTCACTGCCCCTGCCGCTCATGGGCTAGCGGTGCTTGAGTTGGCGGTGCTTGCCCTGTTCAGCGGTGCTTGCCATGGCGGTCTTTGCCCTGTTCAGCGGTGCTTGACTTTGCTGACACTGACCTGTTCAGGGGTGCTTGCCATGGTGGTCTTTGCCCTGTTCAGTGGTGCTTGCCATGGCGGTCTTTGCCCTGTTCAGCGGTGCTTGACTTTGCTGTCTCTGACCTGTGCTGCGGTGTGTGCCATGGCCCTCCTGGGCACTGACTCCGGCAGTGGTTTCCTGACCAGTGACGATAGTGCTGCCCTCCTAGGCACTGACTCTGGCGGTGGTCTCCTGACCAGTGACGATAGTGCTGCCCTCCTGGGCACTGACTCTGGCGGTGGTCTCCTGACCAGTGACGATGGGGCTGGCGGTGGCGACTTGGGCAGCGGGGAGGATGGCGGCCTTCTCCTCCGTGCTGCTCTTCCCAGACTTTGGAGACTTCTTCTGCCCCTTCACCACCTTGGGAGGAGTCACAGCTGACTCGACACTCCCCCCCGGGTCCCTTGTGGGCGGCTTTGCCGGCAGGTGTCTTTCCCCTCTCCCGTCGGGCACTGTCCAACTTCTGGTGCTTCACAGTGGGTGGACTGGCAGTGCTTTGGCTCCGTGTCACACTGGCTGCCCTGGTGCCCGGTGCACTCCACATACCTCGAACAGGCACCAGTGGTACCGGAATCTTTTTGGCTGAGGTGCTACTACGGGACCTATGAATTGGAGGGGGGGTGATGGGACAGAGGTCAAGGTTGCTCAGGAAAATTTTCTGACGAACACTGGGACGGGTAGCTGGAGGGGGTCTGGGAGTGGAGGAAGAGGAGGTGGTTGTAGGAGGTGTAACTTTGGGTGATTTGGGTGCAGGTGCATGTTCTGGAGGCTGTCGTGAGGTGGATGGATGTTGGGTGTGTGTGCCCGCGTTTGTGTACTTTGGGAGGGGGCGTCACAGACACACTGGGAGAGGACACAGGGGACATGTAAATGGTAGTGGGGGTGGTGAGTGCAGGTGAGCGGGTGTGTTGCTGGGTGTTCTGGTGCGAATCCTAGTGGCTGTTGTGGGAGTTCATGCAGGTGAGAGTGTAGACGACACTGGGAGGGAGGAGGGAGACGACGAGGAGGGGGACACAGTGGAGGCAGTGGATGTTGCTGTGTCTGTATGTGGGTGATGCTTGTGTGAGTGCCTGAGGGATGTGTGGTGCCTATGTTTGCCTGAGCTGCCCTTGTGTGGTGAGGTGTGTGCAGGCTGGACTGATGGTGTGCCTGGGATAGGCTGGGGTATAGGGGATTGGGTCTGGGTGGAGGAAGTTGGAGGGGGGAGGCTAGACACAGGGACAATGGCTGCCATCAGTGCTGAGGCCAGAGATTGCAGAGTTCCATGATGGGCAGCCTGACCAGAATGAATGCCCTCCAGGAATGCATTGGTGTGTTGCAACTCCCTTTCTACAACCTGGATGGCATTTACAATGGTAGACTGCCCAACAGTGAGTGACCTGAGGAGGTCAATGGCCTCCTCACTGAGGGCAGCAGGGGTGACAGGGGCAGGGGCTGAGGTGCCTGGGGCAAAGGTGATGCCCACCCTCCTGGATGAGCGGGCACGGGGTGAAGGCTGAGGGGCTGCTGGAAGGGCGGTGCTGGTAGGGGGGGTGGCGGCTGTACCTGTAGAAGTGGGGGGCACAGATGGTGCCGCCACCACAAGGGAGCTCCCATCGGAGGACGAGTCCGTGTCGCTGGTTGCTGATCCGCTGACTGCTGTGAAGCTCCCCTCGCCCTCCGTCCCACTGGTGTATTCGGAGTCCGTGGTGTGGCCCTCCATGGCCATGTGGGACGCAGCCCCCTCGTGCTCCAGTGCCCCTGTACCTCTGCCTAATGATGCTGATGCACAAAAGAACAGGGAGACCACAAAAAGGGGTGGGGAAACAGAAGAAAGACTGGATGAGTGCATGGCTTACCGCTACCGTTGGCGGACAATACAGACACAGCAGCCCCATGCACTACGCCGTGCTCTTGGCCTCTACAGATGCAGTTCCTGGGATATGGCCTACTTGCCTATGAGTGTCACCTGCCCACATAGATGACACAGGGGCATGTATACCTGTTTTTGGCACTCTACAGAGGTGGGGTGGAGTGGCACATTGCCTGCATTACGGAGGGGCCTAGCCTACGGAACTCGCCCTGGGGAAACCCACAGCCCTCCTCCCCCACCCAGACCCCTCCACTTCACGCAAAGTCATGAAATTGTGAGTGTACTCACCCCCTTGTGTCTGCTGTGATGCCCTCATGCGCCCATCCAACTCAGGGTAGGCCACTGCCAGGATCTGGGGGGTCATGGTGCGACAGGCACCCCTCCCACGTTGGGAGGCCATCCCCAGCTGAGCCTCCGCCGTCTTCTTGCTCCAGCGGCGAATGTCCTCCCATCTTTTACGGCAGTGGGTGCTCTGTCTCTGGTGGACCCCCAGGGTCCGGACTTCCTTGGTGATGGCACGCCATATATCCTTCTTCTGGTGGGCACTGACCTACATGAAATGTACAGGGGAAGAAGAAAAGTTGTTAACAACTGCACCGTCGAAGTGAGTGGCCCACATCCCTACCCTTGCCATGTGGCTCATGCATTCACAGTCCTTCATGCTCGCATTACTCTGCCCCCTTCCTACTTACATCCATACTTACATCCAGCCCTCTCCAACCAGGCATAGCCCATACAACTTGCACCCTATGTACTCACCTGTTGGTCTGGAGGACCGTAGAGTAGTGTGTACTGGGGGAGGACCCCGTCCACGAGCTTCTCCAACTCCTGTGCAGTGAAGGCAGGGGCCCTTTCCCCAGACGCACGAGCCATTGTCTCTTCCAGACTGAGGTCACAACAGCACTTGCAGTGTAGGTCCTCTCCTGACGAAGATCAGGTATCGAGTGATTGAACAGATAGAAAATGGCGGTCACGTCTGCGGCGGTGACGTCCGTGGCGGTGCGTATCATCACCGCCGGCGCACTTCGTCATTGGCTCCTGGGACCCATAGGGTCCAATGTTAACCCGCTGCAGGTTAATACCGCTGCATTAACACCGACCGCCAGGGTTTTAAAAATGGAATCATGGCAGAAACCGCCAACAGATACAGCCACTTTAACACTCCGACCGCCACGGCGGTATCAACAAACACCACGGCGGTCACCGCCTACAGCCAGGCGGAAGACAATGTACTGCGCACCCCATTATAACCCACCCATCAGCCAGCTTTTCCGGGGCAGTACACATGCCATCAAAAGCACAGCGAAAACAGTACTTTGAACGGAAACCACTCACCTCTCGACACTCAAGGAAGAACCAGGACGCCATGGAGCCCGAGCTGTAGGTCTTCCCCATGCTGGTGTTTCTGCTCATATACCAGGAGTACCAACAACGGCGGCGACAAATACAGTGAGTACTGCACCCAGCACATAGGGGAGGAGGGAGGGAAAAGAGAGTGACACACACATGCAACATGCAACACCTCCACTCCCACCCTCACCCTCAACACCATACACACAAACACATGCAACAACATTACATATATACCCCATAACCCTCAGGAATAACGCAAGGACAAAAGGAATGGATTAAAATGAGTGTTATATTTGAAATAGTTAGAAATATGTTAATAATTCAAAAACAGTATTTACAAAATATACAATATGTACAAAAGGCAGGACAATGTTGTAGGAAAGTACCATCTTGCCTGGCATGTTACCCCCATTTTTAATTGTGTGTCAGTTTGTTTTTGCCTGTCTCACTGGGATCCTGCTAGCCAGGACGCCAGTGCTCATAGTTTGTGGCCTGAATGTGTTCCCTGGGTGGTGTCTAACTGTGTCACTGAGGCTCTGCTAACCAGAACCTCAGTGCTTATGCTCTCTCTGTCTTTAAAATTGTCACTGCAGGCTAGTGACCATTTTTACCAATTCTGATTGGCACACTGGAACACCCTTATAATTCCCTAGTAAATGGTACCTAGGTACCAAGGGTGTTGGGGTTCCAGGAGACCCCTATGGGCTGCAGTATTTATTTTGCCACCCATAAGGAGCTCAGACAATTCTTACACAGGACTGCCACTGCAGCCTTAGTGAAATAATGTCCACATTATTTCACAGCCATTTTACACTGCACTTAAGTAACTTATAAGTCACCTATATGTCTCACCCTCACTCAGTGAAGGTTAGGTGCAAAGTTACTAAGTGTGAGGGCTCCCTGGCACTAGCCAAGGTACCCCCACATAGTTCAGTGCAATTTCCCCGGACTTTGTGAGTCCGGGGACACCATTACACCCGTGCACTACATATAGGTCAATACCTATATAGCTTCACAATGGTAACTCCGAATATGGCCATGTAACATGTCTAAGATCATGGAATTGTCCCCCCATGCCAAATTTGGTATTGGGGTGCCAATCCCTTGCATCCCCAGGGCTCCAGCATGGACCCCGGGTACTGCCAAACTAGCTCTCTGGGGTTTTCACTGCAGCTACCGCTGCTGCCAACCCACAGACAGGCTTCTGCCCTCCTGGGGTCTGGGCAGCCCAGTTCCAGGAAGGCAGAACAAACGATTTCCTCTGAGAGAGGGTGTTACACCCTTTCCCTTTGGAAATAGGTTTTAAGGGCCTGAGAGGAGTAGCCTCTCCTGGCCTTGGGGAATGCTTTGAAGGGCACAGATGGTGCCCTCCTTTCATAAACCAGTCTACACCGGTTCAGTGATCACTCAGCCCCTGCTCTGGCCTGAAACTGGACAAAGGAAAGGGGAGTGACCACTCCCCTGTCCATCACCACCCCAGGGGTGGTGCCCAGAGCTCCTCCAGTGTGCCCCAGACCTCTGCCATCTTGAATGCAGAGGTGTGAGGGCACAATGAAGACCTCAGATAGGCCAGTGCCAGCAGGTGACGTCAGAAACTCCTCCTGATAGGTGCTTACCTGGTTAGGTGGCCAATCCTCCTCTGAGGGCTATTTAGGGTCTCTCCTGTGGGTTTCCCGTCAGATAAAGAATGCAAGAGCTCACCAGAGTTCCTCTGCATCTCCCTCTTTGACTTCTGCCAAGGATCAATCGCTGACTGCTCCAGGACGCCTGCAAAACAGCAACAAATTAGCAAGACGATTACCAGCAACATTGTAGTGCCTAATCCTGCCAGCTTCCTGGTGGTGCATGCTCTGAGGGCTGTCTGCCTTCACCCTGCACTGGAAGCCAAGAAGAAATCTCCCGTGGGTCAACGGAATCTTCCCCCTGCTAACTCAGGCACCAAACTTCTGCTTCGCCGGTCCTCTGGGTCTCCTCTCACCGTGACGAGCGTGGTCCCTGGAACACAGGAGCTGGATCCAAGTGACCCCGACAGTCCAGTGGTCCATCTGTCCAAATTTGGTGGAGGTAAGTCCTTGCCTCCCCACGCCAGACAGTAATCCTGTGTACTGTGTGAACTGCAGCTGCTAGGGCTTCTGTGAAGTTTTGCAAGGAATCCTGCATGCACAGCATAGCCCAGGCCCCCAGCACACCGTCCTGCATTGCTCAACTCACTGAGTTGACCACCGGCTTTGTGGGATTCTCCTTTGTAGTGTTGAGATGACTGCTGTGCTCAGATTTCTTGAACCCCTGTTCAAGTGCTTCTGCAGGTGCTGCCTGCTTCTGCATGGGCTCTCTGTGCTGTTGAGTGCCCCCTCTGTCTCCTCCTCCAAGGGGCGACCTCCTGGTCCTTCCTGGGCCCTGGCAGAACCCATTTTCTTCAACCATGACCTTTGCTGCTAGCATGGCCTGTTTGCCATCTTTCTGTGTGGAAACAACTCTGCATCCTCCAGCACACCATTGGACATCTTCTGTGCAAAGGAGAAGTTCCTGGCATCTTCTGTTGTTGCAGAATTTTCAGCTTCTTCCACCCAGAGGCAGCCATTTTGCACCTTCATCTGGGGTTTAGTGGGCTCTTGCCTCCCTGGACACTTTTGTGACTCTTGGACTTGGTCCCCTTCTTTTACAGGTCCTCAGGTGCAGGAATCCGTCTTTAGTGCTTTGCAGTCAGTTGTGGTCTTTGAAGAATCTCCTATCACAACTTTAGTGTGTTTCTGGGGAAGTAGGGTATCTTTACTCCTACTTTTCAGGGTCTTGGGGTGGGGTATCTTGGACACCCTTAGTGTTCTCTTACACTCCCAGCGACCCTCTACACACTACACTAGGCCTGGGGTCCCTAAGTGGTTCGCATTCCACTTTCTTAGTATATGGTTTGTGGTGCCCCTAGGCCTATTGCATCCTATTGCATTCTAGTGTTTGCACTACTTTTCTGTTTACATACCTGACTTTGGTTGGTGTGTATATTTTGTGTATTTTACTTACCTCCTAAGGGAGTATATCCTCTGAGATATTTCTGACACATTGTCACTAAAATAAAGTACCTTTATTTTTAGTAACTCTGAGTATTGTGATTCTTATGCTATAGTGCTATATAAGTGGTATAGTGGGAGCTTTGCATGTCTCCTAGTTCAGACTAAGCTGCTCTGCTATAGCTACCTCTATCAGCCTAAGCTGCTAGAACACTACTAATCTACTAATAAGGGATAACTGGAACTTGCACAAGGTATAAGTACCATCAGGTTTCCCACTATAAGCCAGGCCAGCCTCCTACATAGAGTAATAGCTTTCTCTATTCCTGAACACTTGTTCCTTTCTCCGGGGGGGACAAATGTCACATGTGTACCATCAATGGCACCAATGATGTTGGGGATATGTCCCAGGGCATAAAATTCAGCTTTCACTGTGGCTGAATCCTCCACCTGGGGGAATACGATGTAGCTGCACATGTGTTTCAGCAGGGCTGACAACACTCTGGTCAACACGTTGGAGAACATTGGCTGAGACATCCATGATGCCATGGCCACTGTTGTTTGGAAGGAACCACTTGCCAGGAAATGGAGCAGTGACAGGACCTGCTCTAGAGGTGGTATACCTGTGAGCTGGCGGATAGCTGACATCAGATTTGGCTCCAACTGGGCACACAGTTCTTGGATTGTGGCCCGATCAAGTCTGTATGTTAGGATAATGTATCTGTCTTCCATTGTCGCAAAGTCCACAAGGGGTCTGTACACCGGAGGATGTAGTCATCTCATATTCCTCCTCAGCGGTTGGAGCCTATGGAGGAAAATGGTGAGCAGAGGGTCATATTCACACATCAATTGAAATAATTTTGCATCTTTTCCTTTACAGAACCTATATGTGAATCCGAGAGTCAGTTGCTCTGTCAATGTATGCTGTGACGTAGTTAGGTGCCATGGCCTGTGCCCCCCTGAAATGGCAGCTGCCTGACCAGTGAGGAGGGACAAGTGGAAATGAGGTAATTCTGCTGGTGTTGTGTGCCTTTGCGCTAGTCGGTCAACGACCACCGCACAACTTTGTATTGGTTATCATTTTGGCCTATGGGTTCCAGGAGCCAATGGTGATGTACACCGGCGGTGACGGTACGCACCGCAGTGGATGTGACCACCATTTTCCATCTATTCACTCACTTGCTACCTGACCTTCAACAGTAGAGAACCTACACTGCAAGTGCTGCTGTGACCTGTGTTTGGAAGCGACAATGGCTCATGTGTCTGGGGAAAGGGCCCCTGCCTTCACTGCGGAGGAGTTGGAGAAACTGGTGGATGGGGTCCTACCCCAGTACACTTTAATCTATGGTCCTCCAGACAAACAGGTGAGTACACTGAGCATGATGCGTGGGCCATGAATGTATGGATTGCTGTCTGTGTAAGCCACATGTAGGGGGGGCTAAGGCGTCCTGGCCAGAGTGCTGCATGGTGGTCAATGTATGTGCTTTAGGGGATGGGAGGGATCTGGTGGGTCAGGAGTGTAACGGTCTGGACAGTTAACTAATTCTCTTTTCTGCTGTCTTTTCCATGCAGGTCAGCGCCCATCAGAAAAAGGGTATTTGGCGTGCCATTGCCAAGGAGGTGCGGACCCTGTGGGGTCTTTGACAGGCGGTGCACCGACTGCCGGAAACAGTGGGAGGACCTGCGCCCCTGGGCAAGGAAGGCAGTGGAGGCCCAGCTGGGGCTGGCCTCCCAACGAGGAAGGGGTGCCTGTCGTACTGTGGGTGCCCCTAGGCCAGGGCGAACATGGCAGGTTAGGTCCCTTGTTGGGCAGGCTCTGAAGCACTCCAACCCCAATAGTGTTAGTGGGCATCTACTACTGTGCAGGGTCCTGTGGGTTTCAGGTGTGCAGCTAATGGCGTTAGGCATTGTACCCCATGGGCTGGTGTCTGTCTTAGTAACTGGTAGTGCATGGCCTAGTGCATAGGGCTGCTCCCTGTGTGTTGTGTATGCCAATGGTAGCAGTGTTGCTTGCATTGACCAAGTGTATCCTCTGACTCTCCGGCCTTTTTTGTTTTGTCACCCTGTCCTGGTGTGCATTAGCATCATCTGGCGGAGGAGCAGAGGCACTGATGACGGAGGGAGCTGCATCCCACATTGGTCTGGAGGCCAAATCCACCAACAATGAGGGCACCAGTGGGAAGAGGGCGAGGGGAGCACCACAACAGGGACAGGAGGGGACACTACAGACAGGGACTCCTCCTCCGAAGGAAGCTCCCTGGAGGTGGCGGACACCTCTGTGCCCACCCCAACAACAGGTACAACAGCCACCCCCCCTTTCAGCACCGCCCTCCCAGCAGTCCCTCAGTGTGTTTCCTGTGCCCGCTCACCCAGGAGGGTGGGCATCTCCTTCACCCCAGGCACCTCATGCCCTTCCCCAGTCAGCTCTGCTGCCCTCAGTGAGGAGGCTATTGACCTCCTGAGATCCCTCACTGTTGGGGCAGTCAACCATTCTGAATGCCTTCCAGGGTGTCGAGAGGCATTTTCAACAAACAAATGCATACCTGGAGGGCAGTCACTCTGGCGTGGCGGCCCAACAGAGAGCATTTCAAGGCTCTGGCCTCCCCACTGATGGCAGCCATTGTCCCTGTCTCCAGCCCTCCCCCTCCAACTTCCTCTACCCAGTCCCAATCCCCTCAACCCCAGCCTATCCCAAGCACACCTTCAGACCAGCATTCACCCAAATCAACACACAAATGTGTCTCAGGCAAACACAAGCAACACACGTCAACTCACAGGCACTCACACAAGCACCAGCGCCATGCAGACACACCAGCATCTACTGTCTCCACTGTGTCCCCCTCCTCATCCTTGTCCACCTCCCTCACAGTAGTGTCTCCACTCACACCTGCATGCACTACATCCTCATCCACTACCTCCATCACCAGCATGCCCATCACAACACACCCCTCACTGGCAGTCACCACCCCCAGATCCATGCACACGTCCCCTGTGTCCTCTCCCAGTGTGTCTGTGACCCCTCCTCCCAAAGTACACAAACGCAAGCACCCACCCACCTAACAGCCATCCACCTCACAACAGCATCCAGCCCATGCACCTGCACCCAAACTCAGCAGACAGACACCTCCTACAACCACTCCCTCTTCCTCAACTCCCAAATCCTCTCCCTCTTCCCGCCCCAGTGTCCCTAAGAAGCTTTTCCTGGCAAACATTGACCTGCTCCCTAACCCCCCCCCCCAAGCTTCCCCTCGGGCCAGGGTGGCCAGAACCCAGCCCAGCACCTCAGCCACTAAGTCGACATCCGCTGTGGTTCCTGCAGCTATCAGAGGCTCAAGGGGGCACCCGTCAGCCCAGCCAATGAGCCACCAACCACTGCCAATAGCAAAGCCATTCAGCCACCTGGCAAGGTGAAGAGGGGGACAGAATCCAGCAAGGGCAAGAAGCCACAACCAACCAGCATGGCCACCTCAAAGACTCCAGCTGCCAGACCCAAGGTCACACCATCATCTGACAAGGTGAGGAAAGGGCAGAAAACACCAGCCAAGGCACTTCAGCCATCCGATGCTACAGGTGAAGGCCTGGTGGCTACCAGCACAAGCGCCAGCACCGCCACCTGCACCACAGCCAGTACGTCAGCAGCCCCACTGCTAGCACCACCGCAATCACCGCTGCAAGCACCGCCACCTGCACCACCACGTGCACCGCCGCAAGCACCACTTCTGTCAGCAGCAGCAGCCCCAGTGGGCAGCCATCTGAGGCTGCAGGAGAAGAGCTGGCACCTTCCTCCACCACTGGCAGCACCGGCACCTGCACCACAGCCAGCACCGCCACCTACACCACCACTAGCACTGCCGCAGGCACCGCCGCAAGCACCACCACCTGCACTGCTGACAGTAGCACCACTACCAGTAGCAGCAGCCCCAGTGGGCAGCCGTCCAAGGCTGCAGGAGGAGAGCTGGAGCCTCCCTCCACCAGTTGCAGCACCCCCACCAGCACCAGCACTACCACCAGTTTGCAGCCGTAGCCGCCGCCGGATGGAGTCTAGCCCTGCCTCCATGGACTATCTTGCAACCTGGTCCCTGCAAATCCCGTGCCTCAGACACCCAGGTGAGGTACTGTGAACTGCCACACCCCAAGCGTTGCATCACTGGGCACAAAGCCCCCTCCAGAACCAGTTGAGAAAGTCATCCACTCACCCTATCCTTGGCAGGATAAAGCACACTGGGCACAAAGCCCCCTCCAGAACCAGTGGAGAAGCTATCCACTGGAGAGACTGTGGCCTTGCACTCCCAGGACCAAGCGATGGGCAAACCACCCATTTGAGAGACTGTGGCCTTGCACTCCCCAGGACCAAGCATTGGGAAAACCACCCACTAGAGATACTGTGGCTTTGCTCTCCCCAAGACCAAGCAGTGGGCAAACCACCCACTAGAGAGACTGTGGCTTTGCACTTCCCAGGACCAAGCATTGGGCAAACCACCCACTTGAGAGACTGTGGCTTGCACTCCCCAGGACCAAGCATTGGGCAAACCACCCACTTGAGAGACTGTGCCTTTCACTCCCCAAGACCAAGCAGTGGGCAAACCACCCACTAGAGAGACTGTGGCTTTGCAATTCCCAGGACCAAGCAGTGGGCAAACCACCCACGTGAGAGACTGTGGCCTTGCACTCCCCAGGACATCGCTGTGGGCATGGAGCCCCCTCCGGGAGCAGTGGCATTATTCCATCTTCCGGCTGAGGTGCCCCCCCTTCCATACCCCCTAAGTTGCCTGTGTGTTTTTGACCTGATGCCCATACAGTGTTCTCTCTGTATTGAAGCAGGAGTCAAGTGTGTGCTTGGCCTATGAGTTTTGGCCCAGTGGTCCACTGACATTTTGAGTGGACAATGTACCGCCTTATGTACATATTGTATATTTTTGCAAATACTGTTTTCAAAATTATTACATATATCTGACTATTTTCAAAATATCACTGATTTGACTCTATTAATTTTGTCCTTGCGTTCTGTGTGTATGGTGTTGTGGGTGAGAGTGGGAGTGGGGGTGTTGCATGTGTGTGTCACTCTCTTTTTCCTCCCCCCTCCCCTGTGTACTGGGTGCAGTACTCACCGTGCTCATCGCCTCCGCCATTCGTACTCCTGGTAGATGAGGAGGTAGACCAGCATGGAGAGGACCTGCAGCTCGGGCTCCATCATGTACTGGCTCTTCGTTAAGTGTCGAGAGGTGAGTGGTTCCCCTTCTGCGTACTGTTTCCGCCGTGCTTTTGATGGCTTTGCTACCGCCCCGGAAAAGCTGGTGGATGGGCGGGTTGTAATGGGGTGGCCTGTGTGTTGGCCGCAGTGTTTGTTGCTACCGCTGTGGTGGTTGGAGTGTTAAAGTGGCTGTATGTGTTGGTGTTGGCGGTTTCTGCTGTGGTGGTGATCCCATTTATTTTACCGCCGGCCTGTTGGCGGTATTACTGCTGCTTTAACACCGACCGCCAGGGTTGTAATGAGGGCCTATATGTCCTACCTTAACCATACACTGCACCCTGCCCTTGGGGCTACCTAGGGTTTACCTTGGGGGTGCCTGACGTGTAGGAAAAGGGAAGGTTTAGGCCTGGCAAGTGGGTACACTTGCCAAGTCGAATTTACACTTAAAAACTGCACACACAGACACTGCAGTGGCGGGTCTGAGACATGATTACAGAGTTACTTATGTGGGTGGCACAACCGGTGCTGCAGGCCCACTAGTAGCATTTGCCTTACAGATCCTGGGCACCTTTAGTGCACTTTACAAGGGACTTACTAGTAAATCAAATATACCAATCATGGATAAGCCAATTACATACACATTTTGTAAAGGAGCACTTGCACTTTAGCACTGGTTAGCAGTGGTAAAGTTCCTGGAGTAACAAAAACAGCAAAAACAGAGTCCAGCACACATCAACAACCTGGGAAACAGAGGCAAAAAGTTAAGGGAGACCACACCCAGGATGAAAAGTCTAACAGATGGTATGGTTGTAGGACTTTCCCCTCTTTCTGTGATGTCAGGAGCAATGTGGTAGAGCAACAGTATGATGGACTACCGCTTGAAATGATATAGTCTGAAGACCTCTTTGTCCCTGAGGCCAAGGATGGATGCATGTATGTGAAATATTCTTTCTCTCCTTCTGTGCTGGCTTTGAGGCTGCAGTGGTGGTGTTTGTGGTTTCTGCGGTGATGCTGGTGGCACTTGACATAATTGCTGTTGTCTTCTCGGGGTGCCAAGCTGTATCAGTAACAGGTCCATGTTGTTCATTTGTTTGCCAGCGTTCCTTCTCTGTGTTTTCCTTATGTAAATGTGGCTGGGCCTCATTTCAATGCCTGGTCTGGCCAAGCATTACATTTTTTACACTAATCTGAATTAGAGTCATTTTTTCGGCCCGATCCTAGGCGTGCATCATTTTTCTGTCGGATTGTAAATTTGGCGCTAGCGTAATTTTTAGGAGGGAACACCTACCTTGCATATCATTGTCGTAATACGAGGCAAGGTGAGGAGGCTCCACTTTGTGTTTGAAAAATGGGGCAAAGCCAGCTCTAACTTTTCTTAAATTTGGGACCTAATGTCCATTAACACTAGGTTGTTGCATGGAAAGTGGATGGGATGGATAGGAGAAGGCATCAGACAAGGAGAGTTGCAGAGGTACAAACCGTGCAGGCAGCACGGGATATGACAACCACTAATGAGGGTTTTATACCATAATTCTTTAGACACTAAACTTGATGTTTCTAACTGATTCCACTTGTCAGTTATCACTTATTAAATGTAATAAAATAAACCAATGTTATCCTGTAGGAGAGGCAGACCTTGTCGTAGTGAAAAAACTGTTTAAGATTTTTTCACTACCAGGACTTGTGAAAGTTAAAAGTATTAAAAAGGAATGTTTAGGACTGACAAAAGGTATATTTAGCTAGGTCGAAATGGAAGTCTATGCTACACACACAGGCTGGCATGTCTGAGACATATTTAAAAAGCTACTTCAGTGAGTAGCACAATCAGTGCTGCAGGCCCACCATTGACATGTAATTTTCAGATCCTGAGTAATGTAGTACCACTTTACTGGTGACTTACACCTACATGAAAGTGCCAATTGAGTCTAAGCCTATTTCACCATGTACTGGGGAGTGAGCCCCCACACTTTAGCATGGGTCAGCATTGGTAAAGTCCTAAAGTAAAAAAAACGATCTCAGCAAAAATTAAGGAGTAAGGCAAAAAGTTTGGGGAAAGACCACCCGAATGCTGACAGGTCTAACAGTGGGGTACCACCTCCCACAACTAATCATCCACTTTCTCACAAGTATGCAAGGTGGTTTAAAGCACAACAAGATATTGGCACTCATGGAGAAGTTTGACCTTATGACATTATCCCGATGCTGAAAAGTTTCTAAACCTTCTGAACTGATCAGTACTGTAGGCGTCATTGGTGCAACTGTCAGCAGTGTTACAGGATTCAGCTGTTAAATGTTTGGTGAGTGCATACCTGAGGTGGGTGTTTGAAGACAAACTGCTGCACCAGTTGCTAATCATTAACCAGTAATGTAATCTGATAAAGTGAACCACTTCTGGAGACGTGAAGCAGGGTCTAAAGCACTGCCAGAAGCCTTTGCAGCCATGAAGGAAGCAGCCGCCGCCGCCCTTCTTCTCGTGATAGGAGGTAGGAGGGGGCGGGCAGTGTGTGAGGGGAAGTGGGCGAGTGTGTTTTTATAAGGTAACCTAGAATAAAGAAAAGTTTAACTATTCCACGTGGAACAGGGTGTAAGCTCTCATATATTATTGATTACTGAACCTAGCAAACGCTTCCCATAAATGTAACCTGTTGATAAAACTTTTATATTTATCCATGTAAAGAAATTGAAGTCAAACCCCACTACCTACCCTGTAATATGTTGTGCGGAATTTCGCTTTCACTGTAGCAATTAAGAACAGGTCTATTTATTTTATTAGTGTGTATCCATGAGTTTAATTATCACTAAAAGCGACAATCATGGGTATGCGTGTAAGATTCTAGTTTGCAAAGTGCAGTCATGTACAATAGGGATTCCTCGAAGTGTACTTAAAGAGTTGCTGACATATAAGAACATTTCTAACAGTCGTCATTGTGTGAGCAAATGGCAGAGCAACACAACTATTGCAAATTATTTTTTTGAATTCATGAGTGACAGTTTCTGACTCACACCTGGCTTGTTCTCACGCACCTTCGGGCGGGCTTACAAGATATTCTTGGCTCTACTCAGAGTTGGGTGGCAAAAGAAAATATGCCGATTAGTGGACACAATGCTGCATTTTCTTCTAGAAAACCTACATCTGTAGGAATTACCTGGTTTACTGCACCTAATGCACAAGTTAATTAGGGGGAGGAAGGTGTGTTTGGCACAGGGTGGAAATCCTCCCATTTCCTTCAGAAAATGTGACAACTGCACAGCAGCTGTTATAAATAGCATTACTTTTGTACCACAAAATGTACTTTGTATAAGATAGATCATTACAAAACTACATTATGTTTCATCAGTGTTTCTGTTGTAAACAAAGAACCGTATTTTTAGCTCTTGCACCTTAATTTGAGGTGTTATTCATTCCGTGTTTAAAATTAATGATTATATTTAAAAGTCTAAATAATAAATGCTCTGACATTCCTCTTTGATCCTTTTCAAAGAAAGAGTTAGGTTTTGAGTGGCTTGTGTTTTTGAAAAAAAAATATATATATATTAACCTGCCGCTCATCATATAGATTATTGTCTCGGACATGCCAATCACTTATTGATTCACACTCGATTTTATTCAAAGTTTCCTCAGTGATCAAACAGATGGGATAACAAGTTTGAACTCGATAACTTTGATAGGTATCAAAATCCAATGTGGGGTAAGGTTAGAATGTTGGAAACCGGGATTACATGGTTAGTGGACAGCTGGTGATTGCTTTTAGAGCTCAATGATCTGTCCATCTACTCCAGAAAGCTGGCTATGAAGCCATGACTAGACTGCGCTATTCAACCACACCACCAGGAGCCCGTCAGTTTGTTGAGACACTCATATTTGTCAAATAGGTATTGATGGTAATAACCCTCCACTAATTGTAGAAAACACTTGTTTTCTTAAGAAGCCCTCACCCACCAAGGTTGCCCCTTGGTGGCATGCCTCATCATTGGGTCCATCTTGTTCCCTTGGGGAATGAGGTGTGCTGCGACCTACCAAATATGTGGGAGCACAAAAAGAGATGCTAAAATATTATAAAATTATGAAAATTAGGAGTCGTGTTGGGGGGGTTCTATTCATATGTGGGGAAACTTAAAAAATACCTGCCTAATAGGTAACTTTCTCATGTCTAGTCGGCATGATTAAAAACAGGGAGAAGGTGGGGGGATAATTATGTATCTACCTTCTTAGGGTCGACATGTTTCAACCCTTCCCCTCAGCTTTTAATCAGGACCAAGGATCCACTCCTATGGTGCTGTTAAAGTTACTAGCACTCAAAGACTCTGCATACTACATACGGGTAAGTGGTTATACCTACTTGGTATTCACAACTTTTACTCCGTAAGATATACTCTGTAAAAAATAATCATGAGAGGGCTAAGCTGCCACAGATATGGCAGAAAGCATTGCACATATATACATGTCTGTTAGACCTGACATCCTTGGTGTAATCTCCCCTGTCTTTTTTGCCTCTGCTTCCCATGTTTTGACTGTATGCTGGTCTCTGTTTTTGCCGTATTTGTTACTCTGGGCACTTTACCACTGCTGACCAGTGCTAAAGTGCAAGTGCTACCTGAGTAAATTGCATGTGTAATTGTCTTTTCCATGATTGGCATATTTGATTTACTAGTAAGTCCCTAGTAAAGTGCCCTGGAGGTGCCCAGGGCCTGTAAATCAAATGCTACTAGTGGGCCTGCAGCACTGATTGTGCCACCCCACATGAGCAGCCCTGTAAACATGTGTCAGACCTTACACTGCAGTGTAAGTGTATAGTCTCGCACTGCCAATTCGACATGACTGGGCCCTGGTTTGGGCCTGGCAAGTATGCCCACTTGCCAGGCCCAAACATTCCCTTTTACACATGTAAGGCAGCCATAAGGTAGACCCTACGTATCCCCATTGGCAGGGTGAAGTGTATTTTAAAGGTAGGACATGTACTGGTGTGTTTTACATGTGCTAACAGTAAAATACTGCCAAATTCGGTTTTCACTTTTGCAATACCTATCTCTCTCATATGCTAACATTGGGGTTGCCTTTATATAGGTTTTAAATAGGTTTGGGAGCAGATAGAGATCAGGAGTTTGGGGTCTCTGAACTCACAATTTAAAAACACATCTTTTGGTGAAGTTGGTTTTTAAATTGTCTGTTTGAAAATGCCACTTTTAGAAAGTGGGCATTTTCGTACTTAAACCATTCTGTGAGTCTACCTTGTGTATTCCCTGTCTGGGTAAGACTGATCGTTGGGCTGTTTGTGAATCCCCTCTAGAGAGAGACACAAAAGGATATTGGGTTTAGCCTGCCTATCCTGATGAGCCATCTGGTCTAGAGTGGACGGCGGAGTGGTCACTTACACCTGACTGGGCTGTGTCTGCCCTCAGACAATGCAATCTCCAAACCCCTGGTATGTGTCTGAGGCCAAGCTTGGGCAAGACAGGATCTTGTGAACAACAGAGACTTTCTTTTGAAGTTTGCCCACTTCAAAGGTATAAATGGGTATAAGTAGTGGACCCAAAACCCCAGAATTTCAGATTACTTCTGGAACCAAGAGGAACCTCTGCCAAGAAGAAAAGCTGAAGAGCTGAAGGAGTACAGCCCCTTTGCCTGTGGCCGTGCTTTGCTGGGTTTACCTGCAGTTGCTGCTTCTGCCTGAAAGAGGACAAAGACTGGACTTTGTGGTATATTCCTGTTTGTGAAGAATCGCCAAGGGCTTGGATTGAGCTTGCCTCCTGTTTTGAAGCCTCAGGGCCATCAAAGACTTCCTTTGCCAGCACCTGGACTCTCTGCTGAGACTCCTGCCCTGCCAAGTGGTGCGCCATCCAGTCCCTGAGTCCTTGAAAGGTGAAACTGGTAGAACAAGGACTGAAATCCAGGCACAGGAAGCTGTGCATGGCAAAGTTTAATGCACCCCCAGCAAAGCAGCTGTAAAAACAACACGGCACCCATCTTGCGGCAGAAATTGATGTATCACATGCATCTCTGCTGGGAAATCAATGCTTCACCTGCTTTGCAGCTGCTGAAAACTATGGCAAACCCCACGCAGCATGGTTTTCCATCACTGTGCAGGCGGATTTCTCATGCATCATAGCTTGGAGTAAAAATAATTGTGAACCTGCACGGATCAAAGGTGCCCTGTCTGGAAATGGCTGCATCGCTCTCTTGTGGGAGAGAAAAGCGACACATCGCCTACCCGACTGGAGATGCAATGATGCACGACCTCACTTCCAAGTATGGAATCGATGCATCGCTGACTTTTCCGATGCACGCTCGCCGCAGCTTTATTATTGACGCAATCCAGGTACTTTGTGTAACAACAACGTTTCCATTGTTTTCTATGGAGTAAGAATCTTTTTATTTTAAAAATTAATATCTTGACTTAAGTATGTTGGATTTTTGTTGTTTTGATCTTGTTTGATTTAAATAAATATTGCCTATTTTTCTTACCTGTTGTGGTGTCCATTTTGTTGTGTTTTCACTGTATTACTGTGTGTTTGGTACAAATACTTTACACTTTGCCTCTGAGATAAGCCTGACTGCTTGTGCTAATCTACCAAGGGAGTGAGCAGGGGTTATCTTAGGTGTGTATCTCCCTTACCCTGACTAGAGTGAGGGTCCCTGCTTTGACAGAGTGGAAACTGACTGCCAACCAGAGACTCAATTTCCAACATAGGTGGCCAGCGGTTGGGATTGAACTTTTATTTGTACCTGAAATACTGTGATTAAGTGTACATCACTGTTTTCACTAGAGACCATTACGTGACCACATACTACTTGTTTTTGATTTTTTTCTTTTTGGACTTTCTCTACTTCCAATTTTTTGTGATTTTTGAACTTCTCATTGGGAACTCTCTGAACTGCTTTGGAACTTTGCCCTTTTAAGTACTTGCCAAAATGTGTCAATCTGTAGAAGCACCAGCTGTGGCTACAAAGGCTGCTTTTGAGTTGGAGAAACTGGAAGAGTACAAGTGGCTCAACTGAAGCAGTTTTGTAAGGATCTTGCCTCCCAATCAAGAGCTCCTCCAGGAAGGAGGAACTGCAAAAGGTGTTGAGGGCCTGGGTGGCAGTCAAGGAGGCAGGGGGAACACAGAGGAGGATGATGAGGGTGGGGAGGTGCAGAGTAAAAAAGAAGCTAACTCCAGAAAGTTTTCACTAGACTGGTCTCGAGACGCTATCTAAATATGGAGCTGGGTTAGTGCGGCTTTTGTGTTAAAAAAATGGGGCAAAGCTGGCTCTAACGTTTCCTACATTTTGACCCTAAAGTCCATTAAGCCTAGGGTGTTGCATGTAAAGTGGATGAGATGGATAGGAGAAGGCATCAGACAAGGAGAGTTGCAGAAGTACAAACCGTGCAGGCAGCACAGGATATGGAAATCACTAACAAGGGTTTTATATTACAATTCTTTAGACACTAAACTCGATGTTTCCAATTGATTCCACTTTTAAGTTATCACTTATTAAATGTAATAAAATAACCCAATGTTATCCTGTAGGAAATGTGGACCTTGTTGTAGTGAAAAAACAATTTAAAAGTTTTTCACTACCAGGACTTGTGAAAGTTAAAAGTACATGACAGACATTTTAAGTACACTGAACTCTGCCCTATGGGCCTCCTAGGGCCTATCCTAGGGCCTGCCCTAGGGATGACTTCTATGTATTAAAAAGGAATGTTTAGTCTATACTACACACAGGCTGGCATGTCTAAGACATGTTTAAAAAGCTACTTAAGTGGGTAGCACAATCAGTCCTGCAGGCCCACCATTGAATTTACAGACCCTGAGTAAATGTAGTACCACTTTACTAGGGACTTACAACTACATGAAAGTGCTAATTGAGTCTAAGCCTATTTCACCATGTATTGGGGAGTGAGCACCCACACTTTAGCATAGATCAGCATTGGTAAAGTCCTAAAGTCAACAAAAACGAGATCAGCAAAAATGAAGGAGTATGCAAAAAAGTTTGGGGAAAGACGACCCGAATGCTGACAGGTCTGACAGTGGGCTACCATCCCCCACAACTAATAATCCACTTTCTCATAAGTATGCAAGGTGGTTTAAAGGACAAAAAGATATTGGCACACAGAGAAGGAGGATGAGGGTGAGAATGTGCAGAGTAATCCATGTGGTGTAGTGGATGGACCTGTTCTGCTTGGAGGAGGGTCTCCAGGGCAGGTAGCAGAGTGTCATCCAAGGGTCTGACTCCTGAGGAGTTGCAGGACAGACAAGCAGAGAGGGTGCACCTGTTTGAGTTAGAGAAGCTTAAGATGGAAGAGAGGAGGCTGACCATTGAACAGAAAAAGATGCTATTGGCTCATGAGCTCAGTTTACGGGAGCTGGATCAGAGGAGCCAGTCTAGTAGAGATGGTGGCAGCAGTACCTCAGTGCAGCCTAAGAGGAGGTTATATATTTTTAAAGCTCTGGTGAAGAATTACAAGAGGGAGGATGACATCTATCTGTGGTTCAAGGGGTATGAGGCTGCTCTCCATTTGAACATGGTCCCTGAAGCACTTTGAGGGGATCCTCAGGGACTCACCTACTTTATTATGAAGGATACCCTACTCACAAGATATGGTCTCACTCCTGAGCAGTAGAAGGACAAGTTGAGGTCCTACGAAAAGAAAGAATCCCGTACTTGGCTAGAATTTGTTGACTCTTTCTGCAGGTCAGTGGATGGTTGGGTGAAGGGCAGTAAGGTAACAATTTATGAGGGGCGGTACAGTTTGATTGCTTGGGAGCATTTGAACATCTTTGTTTTCCAGATCTGTGCTAGCACCTAATCGACAGCAAGCTGACTGATCCCAGAAAACATGCTCAGGAAGCGGACCAGTGGGAAAGCACCATGGTCCAGAAGAGGTATGGGGGAGACTCCGCAGAGAGCAAAAGGTCTCCATCAGTAGAAGTGGGGGGGTAAGTGTAAACATGGGGAGTTCTCTCAAGTTCCCAGGGTAAAGATTTCAAGCCCCCAGTTGAAAAGAAACCATGGGTCTCTATAGGGAAACCTACAGAGAGAGGTCCCCGCAATGCTTTGCATGTGATCAGGTGGGTCACATGAGGGGGGATCCCAAATTTCCCAAGGGGCCACAGGCACCCACTGGTGCACAGTCACAGGGTTTGGCCAGTGTAACTCTTTGGGAGGAGTTGGTTCCAGGTGGGTGGGAGTCAGCTGAGATGACCCTTGTCTCACTAGGGGACAGTGAGATGGTCCAGAGGGCCCTCGTGCCTGAGAACCCTGAAAATACAGGCAGTGTGTGACCATTGATGGGTAGAGGCTCTGAGACACACAGGAGCCAGTGTGACTACTGTGAGAAGTCACTTGGTGTCTGAGGAGCAGGTAGTTCCCCATGCGCTTTACCAAGTAGTTGCCCTAGAGAACTCTGAGCGCCTGTGCAAAGTGGCGCAGGTTCCCTTTGAGTGGGAGGGCCTCAGGTTCCTTGAAGGTAGCTGTAAGTCCAACCATGCCTATAGATTGTCTGTTTGGCAATGACCTTGAGGATTCGCTTTGGAAGGAGGAGGAACACAGGTCTCACTTGGAGATGTTGGCTCTGCCTGGGTGGGTGTGTGTGTATCCACCCGGTCAATGGCAGGCCGTCAGGGTGATCAGGAGGCCCCGGAGCCTGAAAGAGTGGCCCGGAGGTGTCTGTCAGAAGGAGGAAGGGCCAGGGGTGCGGAAATCCCACTCCAGAGATTCCACCGGTCTGGGAGGAGGCTGAACCTGAGGGGGAAGCCCCAGAACCTATCAGTGGGAACAGATGGCTGAACTGGGGGAGGTCACTGAGCTGACTTAGTGGCAGCAGGAAGGGGGACCCATCACGGAAGCCTCCTTTGAGGCACAGAAAACATCCCCTACCCCTACTCTGAAGGGTTTGGGTCAGCAGGGTGCAGACCAGGCGTCTGGCAAGGAGTCTGATTCACGCCTGAAATATTGGGAGAGTGGCCTCCTATATAGTGAGCCTAAAGTTGCTCAGCCTGGGGCAGCCCATGAACTGGTGGCACCCCAGTGCTTCAGAGCCTTCCTATTGGGTTTGGTTCATGATGTGCCTTTAGCTGGGCATTTGGGGAAGGACAAGACCTTTGAGAAGCTTGTCACCCACTACTACTGGCCCCAAATGCACAGGCACTCTGATGCACTTTATAGGTATTGTCAAACTTGTCAGGCAAGTGGCAAGAGTGGGGGGAAATGTAAGGCTCCCCTTCAACCACTTCCTGTAGTCAGCACCCCTTTGAAAGCGTTGGTATTGACAATGTGGGACCTCTGGGTAACAGGTTCATCCTGGTCTTGGTGGACCATGGCACCAGGTACCCAGAAGCCATTCCTTTGAGATCAATCACTGCCCTTGTGGAGAGACATGCATTGGTGTTTTTTTTTACCCATATGGGATTCCCCAAGGTGGTGGTATCTGACAGGGGTACGAACTTCATAACCACTTATATGAAGTCTCTGTGGAAGGAGTGTGGGGTGACCTATACGTTCACCACTACTTGCCACCCATAAATAAATGGTCTGGTAGAGAGATTCAGTTGCACCTTCAAAGACATGATTATGGGCCTGTCAGAGCCCTTGAGGCGTAAGTGAGACATACTCTTGCCACGTCTTCTGTTTGCCTACAGGGAGGTGCCACAAAAGCGTTTTGGATTTAGCCCTTTTGACCTGCTGTATGGCCACTGTTAGACTTGACATTCTTAGTGTGGTCTCCCCTAACCTTTTTCCTCTATGTCCCAGGTTGTTGATGTGTGCTGGACTCTCTTTTTGATTTTTGTTATACTCTGGGCTCCTCTGTTAAATGTATTTGTAATTGGATTTCCTGATTGGCATTTTGAGTTACTAGTAAGTCCCTAGTAAAGTACACTAAAGTTGCCCAGGGCCTGTAAATCAAATGCTACTAGTGGGCCTGCAGCACTGATTGTGCCACCTACATAAGTAGCCCTGTAAATATGTCTCGGACTGGCCACTGCAGTGTCTGTGTGTGCAGTCTTGCACTGCCAATTCGACTTTGCAAGTGTACCCACTTGCTAGGCCTACCCCTTCCCTTTTTTTACATGTAAGGCACCCCAGGGTAGTCCCTAGGTAGCCCCATGGCCAGGGTGCAGTGCATGTTAAAGGTGGGATATATACTTATGTGTTTTCCATGTCCTGACAGTGAAATACTGCCAAATTCGGTTTTTACTGATGCAAGGCCTGTCCCTCTCAAAGGTGATCCTGGGGCCTGCCTTTAAATCTTATTGAAGTACAGATTCCCTTTGAGAGCAGATAGAATTGTATAATTTAGGGTCTCTGAACTCACAATTTGAAAATACATCTTTTAGAAAAGTTGGTTTTAAGATTGTGTATTTGAAAATGCCACTTTTAGAAAGTAGGCATTTTCTTGCTTAAACCATTCTATAACTCTGCCTGTTTGTGGATTTCCTGTTTGGGTCAGTTTGACAGTTGGACAGCTTGCACCTCTCTCTAGACAGTGACACCAAGGGGATTGGGGTGTAGCCCGCATATCCTGATGAGCCATCTGTGCTGGAAGGGAGGGGAGGAGTGGTCACTCACACCTGAATGGGCTGTGTTTGCCCTCACATAATGCTGTCTCAACCCCCTGGTGTGTTTCTGGGGCCTGGCCTAGAGAAGAAAGGATCTTACAAACACTTTGGACTTTACTATGAAGTTTGCCAACTTCAAAGGCAGAAAGAGGTATAAGTATTGGACTCAAAACCGCAGACTTGAGATTACTTCAAGGATTCAAGAAGAACCTCTGCCTGGAGAAGAGTTGAAGAGCTGAGGAGAAGTACTGCCCTGGTCTGTGGCTGTGCTGTGTTTGGCTATCCTGCAGTTGCTTGCTTCTGCTTGTGCAAGGGGACAGAGACTGGACTTTGTTGTATTCCTGCTTCAGAAGTGACTCCAAGGGCTTGGAGTAGAGCATGCTGTTTTTATGCTTTTAAATACTACTTTTTATATTTATGTTGTGGATTTTTATTTTATTTGGTCTTGTTTATTTAGATAAAATAATTACAATTTTTCTAAACCCTGCTGTGTCATTTTGATGTGATATTACTGTGTGTTGGTATAAATACTTAACACCTTGTCTCTGAGTTAAGCCTGCCTCCTAGTGCCAAGCTACCAAGAGGATGAGCAGTAGTTATCTGAGTGTGATTCTCCTTTACCCTGACTAGAGTGAGGGTCCTTGCTTGGACAGGGGTGTAACCTGACTGCCAACCAAAGCCCCCATTTCTAACATTGGTGATCAGTGGTGAGGATCTGAACTTGTATTTGTAGTTCACCTACAATGATTAAGTGTACACTACAGTTTTCAGTGCAGACCATTATGTGACTTTTTCCCCTACTTCCATATTTTTGATGATCGCTTCATTGATCTGCTTTTGACTTAGGGAAACTGAAGACCTATACAGTGGCTCAGTTGAAGGAGTTCTGCAAACATCTTTCCTGCTCCATTAAAGGTTCACCAGGAAGGAGGGGCTGCTGAAGGCAGCCAGGGAAGCTGAGGGGCACACAGAGGGGGAGGAGAAGGATGAGGATGTGCAATCCATTCAATATGGTATAGTGGGTGGGCCTGTTATGTCCAGGGAGAGGGTCTCCAGGGCAGGTAGCAGTGTGTCATCCAAGGGTCTGACTCCCGAAGAGTTACTGGACAGACAGTCAGTGAGGGCTCAACAGTTGCAGTTGGAAAAGTTTAAGATGGAAGAAAGGAGGATGGCCATAGAGGAGAAGAAGCTACTGCTGTCTCATGAGCGCAGCTTGAGGGAGCTGGATCATAGAAGCCAGTCCAGTAGGGATGGTGGCAGCAATATCACAGTGCAGCCTGAGAGGAGGGTGCACAATTCTAAGGATCTTGTGAAGGATTACAAAAGGGAGGACAACATATTATTGTGGTTCAAGGGGTATGTGTCTGCTCTCCATATGAATCTGGTTCCTGAAGCTCATTGGAGGGTGGGTCTGTGGAAGCACTTTGAGGTAGAGGGGAGGGATACTCTGACATCCTTAAGGGATCCTCAGGGTCTCACTTACTCTGTCATGAAAGATGGCCTACTCACAAGGGATGGTCTCACCCCTGAGCAGTACAAGGACAAGCTTAGGTCCTATAAGGAGAAAGAATCTCAAACATGGCTGGAATGTGTTGATTCTTTTCTGCAGGTCATTATATGGTTGGGTGAAGGGCAGTGAGGTGACAACGTATGAGGGACTTTACAATTTAATTACTTTGGAGCACTTGTAAAGTTTACATTTTCCAGAGCTGAGCCAGCATCTAATTGACAGTAAGATGTCTGACACCAGGAAGCTTGAGCAGGAAGCAGACTGTTGAGAGAGCAACAGGGTCCAAAAGAGGTATGGGGAGACCACGCCAAGGGTGGGCAGGGTCCCTTTCAGAAGAAAGGGGGGGATAAGGGTAAAGAGGGAGAGTTCTCAAAAGGGCCCCAACCTAGTTCTCAGTGTAAGAATTCCCAGCCCCCGTGAGAAGAAACCATGGTTCTCCAAAGGGAAACCTGCGGAGGGGGGGTCCCCGCAAGTGCTTTGCATGTGACCAGGTGGGTCATGTGAGGGGGGACCCCAAATGCCCCAAGGGTATACCGGCACCCGCTGGTGCTCAGTCACAGAGTTTGGCTAATGTAGTCCTTGCGGAGGAGTTAGTTCCGTGTGGGTGGGAGACAGCTGAGATTACCCTTGTCTTGTTAGGGGACAGTGAGATGGCCCAGAGAATCCATGTGCTGGAGAACACTAAGAAGTACAGGCAGTGGATGACCATTATTGGACAGAGGGTGGAGGCTTTGAGAGACACAGGAGCCAGTGTGACTACTGTGAGGAGTCACCTGGTGTCTGAAGAGCTGATAAATCCCTGTGTACTTCACAAAGTAGTTGCAGTGGACAACTCAGAACGCCTGTGCAGAGTGGCGCAAGTTCCCTTTGAATAGGGGATCTCAGATTCTTTGAAGGTAGCTGTGAGTGCAACCATGCCTGTGGATTGTTTGCTTGGTAATGACCTGGAGGATTCCCCTTCAAAGGAGGTGGAACACAGGTCACATTTGGAGATGTTGGGTCTGCCTAGCTGGGTATGCGTATCCACCCGGTCAATGGCAGCCCGTCAGAGTAGTCAGAAACCCCAGAGCCTGAAACAGTGTCCCAGAGGACTGCCAAAAAGTGGAAAGGCAAGGGGCTTGGGAAACTGTCCCCAGACGTTTCCACGGACCGGGAGGAGGCGGAGGCTAACGGTGACACCCTGGAGCCTACAGGGGAAGAGGTGGCTGAGCTTGAGTAGGTCCTTGAGCTGTCACAGTGGCAGCAGGAAGGGGGACCCACCAGAGAAGCCTTCTGTGAGGCACAGAAAACATGTCCAACTCTAGTGGGTTTGCAGTAGCAGGCGGCAGACCAGGTGGCTGGCAAGGAGCCAGGATCTCACCTGATCTTTTGGGAGGACGGCCTCCTATAGAGTGAGCCTCAGGATGCTGAGCCTGGGTCAGCCTGTGTGTTGATGGTAACACAGTGCTTCAGAGCCTTCCTACTGGGTCTGGCTCATAATGTGCCTTTAACTGGACATTTGGGGCAAGACAAGACCTCAGGACAGCTTGGCACCCACTTTCCCTGGCCCATAATGTGCATGAACTTGGAAGCTCATTGGAGGTCCTGCCAGACTTGTCAGGCAAGTGGCAAGAGTAGGGGGAAATACAAGGCTCCCCTCCAACTTTTTTCCAGTGGTTAGTACCCCCTTTGAAAGGGTTGGTATTGACATTGTGGGGCCTCTGGATCCCAAGACAGCCATGGGCAACAGGTTCATCCTGGTCTTGGTAGACTATGCCTCTCCTCTGAGGTCAATCAACTCCCCTGTGGTGGGTTATGAATTAATGGGGGTTTTTACCCGCACGGGTTTCCCCAAAAAGTGGTATCTGAAAGGGGTGTCAACTTCATATCTACTTATATGAAGTCTCTGTGTCAGGAGTGTAGGGTAACATATACGATCACCACTCCTTACCACCCCCAAAGCAATGGTCTGGTTGAGAGATTCAACCGCACCTTAAAAGGCATGATCATGGGCCTGTCCGAGCCCTTGAGGCGAAAGTGGGACATCCTCTTGCCATGCCTTTTGTTCGCCTACAGGAAGGTGCCTCAAAAAGGGCTTGGATTTATCCCTTTTAGTTACTGTATGGCCACCCTGTCAATGGACCTTTGAGTCTGGTGAAGGAGGGCTTAGAGAAAGCCCCCAGTAAACCTCCTCAGAATGAAGTTAGTTACATGCTGGCCTTCAGAAATCAGACTGCCCACTTCAGAGCTCTTGCACAAGAGAACCTGGAAGCAAGCCATGAAAACATTAAATGGTGGTATGACCAGAATGCCACACTGGTACAGTTTCAGCCTGGGCAAAAAGTGTGAGTAATGGCGCCAGATAAGCCAAGGGTACTCTAGGACAAGAGGACTGGGCCATTTGAGGTGGTGGAGTGCAAGAGCGAAGTCATCTACCTGGTGGAATTATGGACTCCCAGGAACCCCTTAAGTTTTCTGCATGTGAACCATCTCAAGCCACACTTTGAGCAGACTGAATTGCCCATGCTCCTAGCAACAGATGATGGAGTGGAGGAAGAGAGCAAGCCTCTTCCTGACCTCCTGTCTGCTGGAGAGAAAATAGGTATGTGGAGGGAGTGAACCTCTCCACCTCCCTGACCTCAGAACAACAGAGGGACTGTTGCCAGATATTGGGTGTAGTAGGCTGGCCTGGCTTATAGTTGGTACCTGATGGTACTTACACCTTGTGCCAGGTCCAGTTATCCCTTATTAGTAGATTAGTAGTGTTCTAGCAGCTTAGGCTGATAGAGGTAGCTATAGCAGAGCAGCTTAGGCTGCACTAGGAGACATGCAAAGCTCCTACTATATTGCTTATATCATATAGCACTATATCATAAGAAACCAAGGGCCAGATGTATCATGAAATGGCCTTGCGAATCGCAAAGAGCGATTTTTAAGAAATCGCTATTTCCGAGTCGCAATAGGCTATGTATCATAATTGGGATTCGGAATTAGGGATTTCTTAAAAATCGCTATTTGTGGTTTGCGAGGCCCAAATACCGAATCGCAATTTGCTCTTTCGCAAATTGCGATTCGGTAATTGAAAATCGCAAATTTCTAGAACGCACACCTGGAGGAGCCTGAAGACATCACAAGCAGGAGGTGAGTCATCCCAGGCAGTTTCAGGTGCCACATCCAAACCAGCACTCAGAGAGAGTCAGCCCAGCCACACTTAGCAACTCTCTGAAGCAGGCAGCACACCAGAACAACCAAACAACCATGGACACCTCTGCCCAGGGAAAGGAGAAGGGAGAAAGGAAGCGCAAGCTGAAGCTCAGTGAGCAAGAGCTGGAGGTGCTGACAGAGGAGGTGGTGAGGAGCCATGACCAGTTGTTTGGCAAAAGCTCACTCCAGGTGCCTGAGAGTGAAAAACGCAGACTCTGGGCAGATATCCAGACAGAGATCTGCGCTGTTGGAGTGGCACAGCGCTCTGCAGAAGAAATCAAGAAGAGGTGGTACGACCTGTGGTCCCGTGCCAAGGAGAGGGTGGCAAGACGACTGCAGGAATCCAGGAGCATAGGAGGCGGAACACCCAGAGAGACACCCTCCACTCCGATAGAGGACCTAGTGGAGTCCACACTCCTCCCGGAAGCAGGCAGTGGGGTCAATGAGATTAACACCTCCGGCACACCAAGAACCAGCAAAGGTAAGTGCAATATTGAATTGTAACCCCATATGTGTATGCACAAAAGCCCCTTAGGAATTAGCAAGTAATGTAAAACATTGTGAGAAGTAGTCCATTCCACATCTTAGAAGCAGCACAACTATGCCTTATGGGAGTGGTAGTCCACAACCTAGAGCTGAAAGTAGCACATACAATGTAAGAGGCAGAGCGACACACAGAAGAACACAACACCCACAACACAGTGAAGAGAAGTGCCTGTACTTTTATTACCATTTTGTGACCTTAATTGTAACAAACATAACTGACATGCTGCATATTGTCGTTGCAGGTGGGCCAGGCCCAGCAGCCACAGCATGTGCCAGTGCAGGGGAGACAGACACCCATCTTCAGACTCCAATACAAGTGAGTCTCAGAACATTGTGCCACTCCGACGCAGGCCTAGGGCACTGCCAGACATGAGTCAGGACTCTGATGAGCAGCAGGAAGGCTCACAAACACCGTCCCCAACTGGCAGATGCACCCAGATGCAGGAGCCCCGCTCGCAGCAGACCACAGCACCCCACAGGATGCGGACATATGCAGGTGCACAGGCTTATGAGGCAGGTGAGGGAACATCCTTATTTGGTGGCCTAGAATCGGCTATGTTGCAGCAGCAGCGCCTGCAAAATAAAAAGACCACAGCATTACAAAGGCAGATGCAGCAACATAATGCAAACATGGGGGGCCTGCATCGCCAGCTGGAGTGTCTGAATGCCAACATTGAACAGCTGCATGAGGGACAGGTCCAGGCATCGCAGGACACAAGGGAGCTCACTACTGCTCTGAGGGAACTATGTCAGGAGCTGCGCCTTGACAGGGTAAGCCACCGCAGGCAGGAGTGACGCTTCATGAGCATGTTTGGAGGATTTTGTCGCTCTGTGACTAGGCTGGCTCATTCCACCTCCCTAATATCGCGTCGTGCAGTGGCTGCACAGGTTGAGGCAGCACACATCAGCAGGGATGTGGCCCAAGGACTTGTACAGATCACTAATGTGATCGACAATATAATGGGAAACCAGTCAGCCACACCTAGCGAGCTTGAACTGGGGGACACGGAGGACACATCCAGCCTCAGCAGCCTAGCTGTGCCCGCAATGGACACCAGACGGCGCAGTGCCAGGCACAGCACTGCCACAGAGGCAGACAGTCGAGGTGCCAGTGAGGCAACTGCGTACTCGAGTGGCGTGCGTAGCCGAAAGAAGTGACTGTAGTGGCCACAAGGCACTGTATGTGTGTCTGGAATGAGTACACTATGAAGGAATAGTGCTTTACTGTGAACTGCTATTGTTTTTTTTCACAATCACTTTTGTTGGTTTTCTTTGGACTAACATTACCTGACATTAAGGTAATACATTTACTCACTACAGGTACATTTTTCAGTGGATTTGTGTTTTCATACTTACATCTGAAATAGTTGTGTGTGATGTCAGCATGCCTTTGCCTTCCCTCTGCTGCACTGGTCCTGTCTGCTGGCTGTAGGGGTGGTATGGGATCATCATCCTCATCTGAGTCTGGCTCCAATATTTCCACAGGTATGCCCCTGGTGGTAGCTATATTGTGCAAGATTGCACAAGTAGCCACTATTCTACATGTTGGCTCTGGGCTGTACTGCAGTGCCCCTCCACTTTTGTGGAGGCACCGGAAGCAACTCTTCAGCAGGCCAAAGGTGCGCTCCACCACGTTGCCGGTGTTGCATTGTATCTCCGTTCTGCTGGTGTTGCAGGATTTAGGTAGGGCATCATCATGTAGGTGCGCACTGCGTAGGCACTTTCTCCTGGAAGGGACAGAGGGTATATTGAGTAACTGAGCCATCTGACATCAGCACGCCATCAATGCGCCAGTGTACAGAGTGTCAATACCTAGTAGATATCCTTCACCAAACTCTCCAGCTAGCATTCTTGTGTGAATGCCGCTGTGGCGAAAGATGTACAAATCATGGGTGCTCCCTGGGTACCTGTCCACAAGATCAGTTATGAAATAGGAGGCATGGCATTTCACCTGTATATTCATTGAATGTTGGTATTTACGGTTGCGGTTCACATACTCGGTGGCAGATGGTGGACATATTGCAACATGTGTCCCATCTATGGCACCTAGGACATGGGGGAACTGTGCTATCTGGTAAAAATCTATTTTTGTCTGCTGTATTTCCTGTGGGGTGTGCAGGAATTTGATGCACTGGTGTATTCTGCTCAGCATGGCGTTAATACATGCATTGAAAACTCTAGAGAGGGTACTCTGTGAGACCCCTCCAGCTGCTGCTATGACCCCTTGATAGCTCCCTGAGGCGAGTAGGTGGAGGGAGCATAATACCTGCCCATGGGTGGGGATGCTATGAGTCCTATGTGTTCTGCGCTGCAGTATGGGTTGTAGCTCAGCTATCAGATCAAGTATGGCTGAGTTCAACCTATACCTCTCAAATATTTCCTGCTCTGTCTGGTCAAAAACTGTAATGCGCACTCTGAAAATGCGCTCCTGTCTCCTCCTCCCTCTCCTCAGACCTGCCAAGATCCTCATCCTCCTCACCATGACGTAGAGTGCAGCCATTGTGGAAAAGAGTCTGAGGCATTCTGGGCCTCTTTATATAGGTTGCACCTGGTTACCACCTGGTTTCACTTAGTGGTATTTTGCATGTGCAAAATGCCATTCTGCGAAAAATCACAATTTGCGATTTTTTGATGCATCGAATTGCGACTTGGGTTATGCGATTTGCATTTTGCGCCTCTCAATTTCCTACTGGAAATAACGAATCGCAAAATGCGACTCGCAAAAACAGGTCGCAACGCAAAAAATCGCAATTTTTGCGATTTCTTATTTTTGGTTTGTGAATGCCTTTCATGCATCGTAGACCACGTTTTTGCATTCGCAAACGGCCAAATTTTGCGATTCGCACCGTTTGCGAATGCAAAAATCTTTGATACATCTGGCCCCAAGAAACACAATGCTCAGAGTTACTAAAAATAAAGGTACTTTATTTTAGTGACAATATGTCAACAGTATCTCAGAGGATATACTCCCTTAGGGGGTAAGTAAAATATACAAAATATACACACAAACCAAAATCAGGTAAGTAAACAGTTAGAAAAGTAGTGCAAACACTGTAGAACACAATAGAATGCAATAGGAAACAATATGCCTAGGGGCAAGACAAACCATATACTCCAAAAGTGGAATGCGAACCACAGATGGACCCCAAGACTAGTGTAGTGTGCGGAGGGTCACTGGGAGTGTAACAAAACACTAAGGGTGTCCAAGATACCACACCCCAAGACCCTGAAAAGTAGAAGTAAAGTTACCCTACTTCCCCAGAAAGACAGTAAAGTCAAGATGGGGGATTCTGCAAAGACAACAACTGACTGTAAAGCACTGAAGACAGATTCTTGGACCTGAGGACCTGCAAAGGAAGGGGACCAAGTCCAAGAGTCACGCAAGTGTCCGGGGGGGCAGGAGCCCACTAAACCCCGGATAAAGGTGCAAAAGGGCTGCCTCCGGGTGGAAGAAGCCAAAGATTCTGCAACAACAGAAGGTGCCAGGAACTTCGCCTTTGGTCAGAAGATGCCCCACGGCGTGCTGGAGGATGCAGAGTTGTTTCCATATAGAAAGACCACAAACAAGCCTTGCTAGCTGCAAGAGTCATGGTTGAAGATTATGGGTGCTGCCAAGGCCCAGGAAGGATCAGGAGGTCGCCCCTTGGAGGAGCAAACAGAGGAGGTACTCAGCAACACAGAGGGGTCATACAGAAGCAGGCAGCACCCGTAGAGAACTTGTACAAGCATTCAAGAAATCTGACCACAGCGGTCATCTCAACACAACAAAAGAGGGCCCCACGAAGCCAGAGGTCAACTCAGCGAGTTGGGCAATGCAGGACGGAGTGCTGGGGACCTGGGCTGTGCTGTGCATGAAGGAAGTCTTGCAAAAGTGCACAGAAGCCCTAGCAGCTGCAGATCACGCAGTACACACAATTACTGTCTAGCATGGGGAGGCAAGGACTTAACTCCACCAAATTTGGACAGAAGGACCACTGGACTGTTGGGGTCACTTGGATCCAGCTCCTGTGTTCCAGGGACCATGCTCGTCAAGATGAGAGGGGACCCAGAGGACCAGTGATGAAGAAGTTTGGTGCCTGCGTTAGCAGGGGGAAGATTCCGTCAACCCATGGGATATTTCTTTTTGGCTTCCAGTGCAGGGTGAAGGCAGACAGCCCTCAGAGCATGCACCACCAGGAAACAGTCGAGAAAGCCGTCAGGATTAAGAGCTACAATGTTGCTTGTAGGCTTCTTGCTACTTTGTTGCTGTTTTGCAACCGTCCTGGAGCAGTCAGTGGTCGATCCTTGGCAGAAGTCAAAGAGAGAAGTGCAGAGGAACTCTGGTGAGCTCTTGCATTCGTTATCTGAAGAGAAACCCACAGGAGAGACCCTAAATAGCCCTCAGAGGAGGATTGACTACCTAACCAGGTAAGAGCCTATCAGGAGGGGTCCCTGACATGACCTGCTGGCACTGGCCCCTCAGAGTTCTCCGTTGTGACCTCACACCTCTGCATTCAAGATGGCAGAGGTCTGGGGGCACACTGGAGGAGCTCTGGGCACCACCCCTGGGGTGGTGATGGACAGGGGAGTGGTCACTCCCCTTTCCTTTGTTCAGTTTCGCACCAGAGCAGGGGCTAGGGGCTCCCTGAACCGGTGTCGACTGGCTTATTCAAGCAGGGCACCATCTGTGCCCTTCAAAGCATTTTCAGAGGCTAGGAGAGGCTACTCCTCCCCAGCCCTTAACACCTATTTCCAAAGGGAGCGGGTGTAACACCCTCTCTCAGAGGAAATCCTTTGTTCTGCCTTCCTGGGACTGGACTGCCCAGACCCCAGGAGGTCAGAAACCTGTCTGTGGGTTGGCAGCAGCGGTAGCTGCAGAGAAAACCCCAGAGAGCTAGTTCGGCAGTACCCGGGGTCCATGCTGGAGCCCCGGGTATGCATGGGATTGGCACTCCAATACCAGATTTGGCTTGGGGGGACAATTCCATGATCTTAGACATGTTACATGGCCATGTTTGGAGTTACCATTGCGAAGCTACACATAGGTATTGACTTATATGTATTTCACACGTGTAATGGTGTCCCCACTCTCACAAAGTCCGGGGAAATTGCCCTGTACAATGTGCGGGCACCTTGGCTAGTGTCAGTGTGCCCTCACACTTAGTAACTTTGCACCTAACCTTCACCAAGGGAGGGTTAGGCTTATAGGTGACTTATAAGTTACTTAAGTGCAGTGTAAAATGGCTGTGAAATAACATGGACGTTATTTCACTCGGGCTGCAGTGGCAGTCCTGTGTAAGAATTGTCTGAGCT
The DNA here is from genome assembly GCF_031143425.1 of Pleurodeles waltl. NCBI lineage: Eukaryota > Metazoa > Chordata > Amphibia > Caudata > Salamandridae > Pleurodeles > Pleurodeles waltl. The sequence continues at coordinate 1,417,828,653 of NC_090446.1, forward strand.
CCCTGTGGGTGGCAAAAGAAATGCTGCAGCCCATAGGGATCTCCTGGAACCCCAATACACTGGGTACCTAGGTACTATATACTAGGGAATTATAAGGGTGTTCTAGTGTGTCAATCAGAATTGGTGAAAATAGTCACTAGCCTGCAGTGACAATTCTAAGAGCAGAGAGAGCATAAATACTGAGGTCTGGTTAGCAGAGCCTCAGTGATACAGTTAAGCACCACACAGGGAACACATATAGGCCACAAACTATGTACTTTTCTACATTGGGTCAGTGAGCCTCCCTGTTTTCCTTGATCCTGGGGGTCACACACTTGTGTACACATGATGTTGGCACTGGGGACAGTCAATCTATTAAACAGAAGGTTTACAGGGTGAATGATAAGTTCAGGGTTAGCATCAAAGATGAGGTGTCTAAGATGTTAACCCTAGGGGTAATTGAGTTTTCTTGCAGTCCTAGGGCCAGCCCTTTGGTCTTGGTCCCAAAGGCTGCTGCTCCTCGTGGCACCCCAGAACTCCGGTTCTGCATGGACTACCAGGTTCTCAATGTGGTCACTATATGTGAAGCACACTCCTTCTCCTGAGTTGATGAGCTCATCGATTTGACTTCTGGGTATTAGGAGATTGCCCTAACTGAGGGTGCCAAAGAGAGGTCATTATTTTCTACCCCATATGGACACTTCCAATTTAAAGTTATGCCATTTGGGATGAGAAATGCCCCTGACACATTTCAGAGGTTGGTCAAGCCGGTGTTGACTGGGCTAGATGACTTTCAGCTCTGCTTGCCTTGATGATATTGCAGTGTTCAGTTCCACTTGGGAGGAACACTTGCAGCATCTCTGCAGAGTGTTGGAAGCCCTGCTAAAGGCAGGTCTCACTATTAAGGCCAATAAGTGCCAAATAGGGCGTGTTCAGTGGTGTATTTGGGACATCAGGAAGGGAGTGGCCAGGTGGCACCCCTACAGCCAAAGATTAACACCATTCTGTCTTGGGAGCCTCCCAAGACCCAGACTGAGGTGAGGGCCTTTTTAGGCCTCACTGGCTATTACAGGAAGTGTGTCAAGGGATATGACACCATTGTTGCCCCCTTGAATGAGTTGACATCCAAGAAGCAGCCAAGGAAGGTGATCTGGACAGAGGCTTGCCAGACCACTTTTGATGCCCCGAAGGCTGCCATATGCACACCACCTGTGCTGAAGGCACCTGACTACTCCAAGGAGCTTGTTGAGCAAACATATGCCTCAGGGAATGGTATAGGAGCAGTACTCTCACAGCTTAGTGAAGAGGGCCTAGATCAACCTGTAGCCTTAATTAGCAGGAAGTTACATCCCAGGGAACGTAGGTGGAGTAAAACAGAGCATGAGGCTTTTGCTGTGGTCTGGGTGCTAAAGAAGTAAGACCCTACTTGTCTGGGACTCACATCTGGGTTCAGACTGACCACAGGCCCCTCAGAAGGTTAATGCAGATGAGGGGTGAGAATCTAAAACTGTTGAGGTGGGCCATTTCCCTACAGGGGATGAACTTTACGGTGGAAGACTGCCCTGGTACAGAACACCCCAATGCTGATGGTCTGTCCAGATTCTTCCGCCTTAGTGATGAGAACTCTCCTGAGCTTGGTTAGTTGATCCCCACTTTCTGCTGGGGGGGGGCACGTGTTAGACTAGGCATCCTTGGCATGGTCTACCCTAACTTTTTGCCTTTGTTTCCCAGGTTGTTGATGTGTGCTGGATTCTGTTTATGCTGTTTTTGATTCTCTGGACACTTTACCACTGCTATCCAGTGCTAAAGTGCAAGTGCTCCTATGTAAAAATGTATGTCTAATTGGCTTTCCTGATTCACATAGTTGATTTACTGGTAAGTCCCTAGTGCACTAGAGGTGCCCAGGGCCTGTAAATCAAATGCTCCTAGTGGGCCTTCAGCACTAATTGTGCCACAAACATGAGTAGCCTTGTAAACATCTCTTAGACCTGCCACTGCCTTGTCTGTGTGTAGTCCTGTACTGCCAATTCCACCTGGCAAGTAGACCCACTTGCCAGGCCCAAACCTTCTCTTTTTATACATGTAAGACACCCCTAAGGTAGGCCCCAGGTATCCCCATTGGCAGGGTACAGTGTATTTTAAAGGTATGGCATGTACTGGTGTGTTTTACATGTGCTGACAGTGAAATACTGCCTAATTCGTTTTCACTGTTGCAAGGCCTAGCTCTCTCATAGGTTAACGTGGGGGTTGCCTTTAAATAACTTTTAAGTGCAGTTTCCCATTGAGAGCAGATGGAGATGTGGAGTTTGTGCTCTCTGAACTAACAATTTAAAAAAACATATTTTGGTAAAGTTGTTTTTTTAAATTGTCTGTTTGAAAACGCCACTTTTAGAAAGTAGGCATTTTCAGGCTTAAACCATTCTGTGACTCTGCCTGCTTGTGCATTCCCTGTCTGGGTCAGACTGACCATTGAGCTGTTTGTGAATCTTCTCCAGACAGTGATACAAAGGGAGTTGGGGTACAGCCTGCATATCCTGATGGGCCATCTGGGAGAGAGTGGAGGGAGGAGTGGTCACTTACACCTGACTGGGGTGTGTCTGCCCTCACACAATGCAGTCTCCAACCCAAGGCAAGATCTTGTGAACAACAGAGACTTTCCTTTGAAGTTTGCCTACTTCAAAGGCATAAAGGGGCATAAGCAGTGGACCCCAAACCTCAAATTTTTAGATTACTTCTGGAACCAAGAGGAACCTCTGCCAAGGAGAAGAGCTGAAGAGGACAAGGAGTACTGCCCCTTTGCATGTGACTATGCTTTGCTGGGTTGGCCTGCAGTTGCTACTTCTGCCTGAAAGAGAACAAAGACTGGACTTTGTGGTACATTCTTGCTTGTGAAGAATCTCCAAGAGCTTGCTTTGTGCTTGCCTCCTGTTTCGAAGTCTCAGGGACATCAAAGACTTCCTCTGCCAGCACCTGGACTCTCTACTGGGACTCCTGCCCTGCCACGTGGTGCCCTATCCAGTCCCTAGGCCCTTGAAAGATGAATCTGGAAGAACAAGGACGGAAATCCAAGCACAGGAAGCCGTGCATGGAAAATTTCTATGCACCACCTGCAACGCAGCTGTAAAAATGACGCACCTCGCAACTGAAATCAATGCACCACCAGCATCTCCGCTGGGAAATCGACGCATCACCTGCATCGCTGCTGGAAAAAGGACTCAACACCTGCTTGCAGCTGCTGAAAATGACGCAAACACACCGCAGTGCTGTTTTCCATCACTGCGTGGCTGGATTTCTCACCCCTCATTCCTGGGCTTCAAAATCATCATGAACCTCCTGGATCTGAAGTGCCCCGAAATTAATGAATCACTCTCTTGTGGGAGAGAAATACAACACATCGCCTACCCAACCGGGGAAGAAACAAAACATATCCTCACTTGCGAGGAAAGAATTGACGCATTGTTGACTTTACCTATGCATGCTTGCCCGTGCAGCTTTATTTTTGACGCAAACCAGGTACTTTGTGTAACTACAACGTTTCCATTGTTTCCTATGAAGCAAGACTCTTTTTATTTTTAAAATTAATATCTTGACTTGTTTAGGTAAATATTGCCTATTTTTCTAAACTGGTGTGGTGTCCATGTTGTAGTGTTTTCACTGTATTACTCTGTGTGATGGTACAAATACTTCACACATTGCCTCTGAGATAAGTCTGACTGGTTGTGCCAAGCTACCAAGGGGGTGAGCAGGGGTTGTCCTAGGTGTGTATCTCCCGGACCCTGACTAGAGTGAGTCTGAATGGAGACGCCGCTGGGCAGCGTCGAACCAGAAAGTGCTCCCAGTTGTGGCCACTAATTTGGGAAGGTAACGGTATAGTCTTCAATTGGAGACATCCGGCAAGGACGCATTGACAATACCAGCTACTTAAGGCAAGCATGGAGACAAGACTGGTTATATCCGGACCCGGTGGATTTTTCTCCTTAGGTGAGTGGCCGAGGGGAGGCTTTGACAGACTGAGCACGACATAACTGAGATTTGACAATAAGGAAGGCTCCTCAGATACAGAGTACAGTACTGGGCCATAAGATAACATGGACATTCATTTAACCCTGCAGAGTGTGATTCAAAGCTCAATTCAACCCCCAGAAGATCCATGAAGCAAAGTATTTGCTGTAATTATGTATGTGTTCCACGTTTCTGTATATTGTTTGAGCTATGTGGTGTGTGTTGGAGGGTACACTGATTTTTTCTAGAAGTGTTTACAATATTTTCACTAGAAGTGCTCACCACCATTGATATGCAGCTGCTCATTAGATGTGACACAAGTGGTGGTTTCATCCATGTGTGTAGTCGGCACGGATTTATGAGATTTGTATATACATGCAGTGCTTTCTGCCATATCTGTGGCAGCTTAACCCTTCCATAATTATTTTTTGCAGAGTAAATCTTTGTGACTAAAAGTTGTGAGTTCCAAGTAGGTATAATCACTTATCTGTTTGTAGTATGCAGTCTTTGAGTGCTAGTTACTTTAATAGCACTGCAACAGTGGTATCAAAGAGGTGGATCCTTGGTCCTGATGAAAAGCCTAGGGGAAGGCTTGAAACATGCCGACCCTTAGAAAGGTAGATACATAACCATCCTCCCTTCCTTCTCCCCATTTATAATTATACCAACAAAAGGTGAGAATTAAAAGAGCAAGTTACCTACTAGCAAGGTATTTTTTAAGTTTTCCCACATATAAATAGAATCCGGCCAATCCTATTTTTCATTATTCTACAATATTTTAGTATCTCTTTTAGTGCTCCCATGTATTTCGTAAGTCGCAGCATGCCTTATTCAACCAGGGGAATGGGATGGACCCAATGATGAAGCATGCCACCAAAGGTTAACCTTGGTGGGTGGGGGTTTTATAAGAAAAAAAAGTGTTTTTTACACTTAGTGGAGGGTGATTATCATCAATACATATATGACAAATATGAGTGTCTCAACAAACTGATTGTTTACATATTAATAGGAGGACAAGCCTTTCTGTCCCTCTTGCTCCCTTTTTTGATAGTAGACTGAGCTATTCAACAGGAGCCCACACAATGGCAGAATGCCGTTAGTGTCAGTTGCACAGACAAACTACTGCCTGTTGTTTGCTGTGGAACCCAACATGATGTGTTGGTGAGGGGTTAAATGGGTCGAGAACTGGGGTAGTGCACCTAGCATGGAAGACGGGCATGCCCTTTGAGTTGGGATTGATGGTGAGTGTTTTTTTTTAACAACTAGCATGGATTGTGTAAAATGCTGTGCACAATGGAGAAACATTGTTGTTCTACATCCAAGAAGCAATGGTGAACTGTTGAGAGGCAATAGTGTTTTACATACAGGGTGAAAATAAGAACACTGTGATGGAAAGGTGAAAAAATGTGCTGGAAAAATTACACACACTGGTTTGTCAGTAATGTTTTACGTGCAGATAGCAGTAGAGACTAGCATCACAACAGAGTTTTACACCCCAGAAGAGATTATGGGTACTAGAGTGGCATTTATTTTGTATTCTGGAGTTTAGTAATGGATACTAGTATTACAAAAGAGGTTTACCTGGTGTGGGCAGTAGTGGTCTGAGATTGTTAATTATGACATGCCTATTGGGCTTTATGTGCCTGAATAGGTTATAGCAGAAATTGAACTCGATTTGGTGTGAACGTGGTGGTGTAAAATGTAGATATTAAAGCAGCATTAATATACTGGGGAAAGGTGGACAACAGCATCATACCAGTTTCTTTATTATGACAGACAGCTCAACAAACTAGGACATTGGCAATCCCTATGAAAGTGAGCATCAGTCAGTGCCCTGTACAGTTTCAGCACTGGCAATCAAACCTGGAAGGCTGGCATACTGAGCCAATCACTGGCATGTGGAGCATCATTTTAATTGGTATTTTGCTGTTTCCCCTTCAAGGCATTTTAAATTAGATCGTTTTTTAGAGACACACTATATGATATTTCCCCTGCTTCTCTTTTGTCTTTTGTCTCTTCGTTATTTTGTATTTTGAAATTTGGATTAATTTGGGAGGGGGCACCTAATTTACTTAATTTTGATACATCTTGCTTGGTCGAAACCCAGTTTCAATGATAAAAACCAGGATCAGCCTTGGGAAGTTAAGGCATAAGTGAAGTCTTCCCCCCACAAAAGTGATTGTTAACTATTTAGGCCGTACCAAAACAATAGTGGAATTGAAAAAAAAAAAAATCTGAAATAGATTTTTCATTTTTGTTTCATTCAGCCAGTTAAAGACTTTTAGGGGCAGATATTAAAACCCATCCTTTCAGTAAAGCAGGCTATAAAAGAAAAAATACACAGGAACGAGGAGAAAAGAGATAGACGAAAAGTGTAAATTGCTCTACATTGAGGCTGATAAAAGTTCATGTCTTCTTTTGCAGCTGTCGCACAAGCACATGATAAGATCCTTGGAGGGTATGAGTGCCCTGCCCACTCCAGGCCCTGGCAAGTTTCTCTTTACTACATCAACAAGCATATCTGCGGCGGTGTACTCATCAACAATTGCTGGGTGCTGACGGCAGCGCATTGCCAGATGAAGTAAGTCGTCCTAGGCATCTGCTGCAATTGAAATTGGATGAAGAAGGGTTAACATATGTGCAACAAAAGTTTACATTATGTGTTAGTTTAGTCAAGGTACCAGTCAGACTGGTTAAAATAATCTGCACAGATTTTAAAGTGAATCAACCTCTAAAGTTCAATGGGGCGTTAGAAGACCAAAAACGCCGCACCATATTTACAAAGTGGCGCAATGCATGCATTGCGCCACTTTGTAACCCTTTGTAATATTTTCTTGTGCCATTTTTTTCGTCAACGGGCCTCTGGATGCATTGCAGGATTAGCGTCAGAATTTTTTACTCTAATCCTGCAAAGTGGCAGACTAGCGTGAAAAATTCAGACACTAGTCCTCTAATTACCATCATGGTGCGCCATATTTTAAATATGGCGCACAAATGAAGGCATTAGGTGGGCACTATGGGGTGCAAGAAAAGTGTGTGCAGCGCCACTTTTCTTAAATATGCCCCTACAAACTTTATTTTGACTTGGTACACCATTTCGTCGATTGAGTCAGAACGTTCAAAACCGTGATTTAAAATCACAATTAATTGCCTGAATAGCAAGGTGGCCACCATTAAAAAGTCTAATGTAGCTGGCATAAACATTTCTTGAAATTGTCCTGCAAGCCTTACCTCTAGGGCAATAGTGCAGGCTGCTGCGATGCAGTTGTTGTTTGGGGCACCAATCCTTCAGGGACCTTCCACCCTATTTACCCTAACGCCAATTAATATGGGAGGCTCAGGGGCTAGGCATCATATTCTCCAGGGGTGCCCATCATTTTGCGTGATCTCACTAGATACCTCTCTTTACCTGGTGGCAATCTTTATTCTGTGAGGGTGAACCATGTCAGCAACGTACACTAGCACTATTGATTACGTGTATGCCTTTTGCCCCTCCGCTTGTACCAAGGACAGTATTATTACCTGAATTGTTACTGTGAAATCCCTCCCTGCCAGTTTCTTCTAGCTAGAGAAATCTGAATATTGCTTCAGTCTCTAGCTGAGTGGCCTTTTACTCGTTATTTTTTATTTAAAGATATGATTGCTATGATGTTAGCTCTCACTACCTGAGATCTTACATCTGTCTAGGGTATATGTTCTAGATTTCTCTCCCACTTTCTTGTTCCTCAAAACTCTAGTGTAGTCATCTATCAGACTGTGCCACTAGTTATATGGACCTTTATTGACTGAAAATGTATAAAAAGAGCTAGCATCAGCAGAAATTGTTTATCATAGCAAGGCGAAAGAAGGAGAAGATAGTTTTCAAACAATGAGGGTTTATGAACAATCGAAGGTACACATCAATCAATAATCACACATCAATCAATAAAACAATTTATGAATTAAGCATATATCAATTTAGACATGCACTCTCACTTAGGGCCAGATGTAGGGAGCATTTTGCACGTCGCAAACACTTTGCAATGCACAAAACCCGTGTTGCGATTCGGTAACCGGAAGGGTGCCCCCTTCCTAATTGTGAGTCGCATTACAATGCAGGATTGCTTTGTGACTGCGAACGCGGTCACAAAGCAATCGCAGTTTGCACCCATTTGAAATGGGTAACCCCTTCCCCGTTGTGAATGGAATTGCAAACTTTTTTCAGAAAAAATGAAACAAAAACATTTCATTTTTCATTTCTGTAATGCATCTCGTTTTCCTTTAAGGAAACCATCCCTGTGAGTGCTGCGATTCTCAAGGGGGTTGCAAATTGCGACTCACCTCATGAATATTCATGACGTGGGCATTTGCGACCCCCTTGCGAGTCGCAAACATTATCAGGGACACTGTTCTGCATAAGGTTTTGTGACTTGCAAATTGCGAGTCGCAAAACCCAACATACCTACATCTGGCCCTTAGTATATTATAAAAAAGAAGATGCAAAATATAACAAGATATAATGCACAAAAAAGAAAATAGATTGGTTCCATAAAAGAGCTTCTCTAATCTAAATAAAGCATCAAAAGTGCAACAGGAGTATAAGAGGAAGGTGTGAGCATCTGCTGAACCAAGTTATGGTGCACACGGAAGAGGCTCAAGAAAGAAGCTCAACACCACAAGTAGGGGTAATCAGCATAGTTCTACCCTCAGCAAAGTCAGGTCAGTATCTTCCAAACATACTAAGAATCACACAATGAATGCAAAAAAGAAGCTTCTGGATATTTTGCCCACCAACTCCTTCCATATGGGCCAATCGGGGTGCATTGTCTCCTGGTCGCAGGTAAACGTCCCACATTACCATCATCCAATGAACAAGTACAGAGCTGCACTACATAGAATGTTACGGCGCTCTGGTCTGCCTGGTACAGGAGTCCCTCTCCCATTCCCACGTGCTGCTTGTCCACTGCCAACTTGCAATCACTGTTGCCTAATCTCTCAGTTCTCAGCATAAACAAACGCCTATTCTAACTAGCACGGCATATAGGATACCTAAAATTGTTAAAAAACATGGGAACAACTTGAGTACATTTTATTCTGAAAATTGCAAAGCCCTCTAAAAAGTTTTGCTGTGCTTAAGGCCTAGTCGGTCACGGTAACGTCAAGAGAGAGAAAGTTGCAGTTAACTGAATACAGTTAGCAAGCAATACTTTAATTTGTTTGCATAAAAGTGGCTTCTGCTACCAGTAAATATAGCCACCTGCAAACAGAGATTAATATGCTTGCAAACTGCTTTATATTTTATTTAACAGATATATATTTGATGCATAAATGTATGGGACACTAAATCATGCTAGTCCAGCTATCAGAGCATTTTTACATCACACTCACACACTCACACATTATTCATTGACAATAAATCATATGTGTGTAAGGATGTTACATAAAACAATTAAGGTTTGAAGATTGAGGTAGTCCCACATCACCTTTACTGGTAGGGATTATACAGTGCATGGTCTGGAGAAATTCAAATTTCTTTTAGTTGTCTGTACTAGTAAGACATTTTTACTACCCAAAGCAGCCTTATAATTTTACTAGTTGAAGAAACCCTTTGTAGCAGCCTTATAGTAACAACAGATGAGAAAAAAACAAAAAGATTCTAAACGCATGCGTTGCAGTTTCCATGGAGGTCCCTAATGCCAGTTCATAGCTGACTCTGCTATATAATTATTAAAAGGATATCTGTGACAAAAGGAAGTACCCCTCTCATCTCCATACATAACAAAATGTGTCATCTGCAGGTTACAGATGCACTTTGCAGGATACACTTTAATCCTCCATGCTACTATATGAGTCAAACTAGTGACTAGTGACTAGACACAACACAGATCTCTCCAACAAATACACTAACCACCGAGTTATATTACCATTATTATTATGATTCCCTGAAGTTTATTGGGTAGGCAAAGTGCTCTGCAGCAGGTATCTTAACCCTATAAGATATTTTAAAATTCAGACTTTGCAACCAATTAAGCGAGAACAGATTTACTGTCACGTTGTTCCTTGTGGCCAATTTCTTTGTGACAGAGTATTTAAAAAATAAATGTTTAGGTTGACTGTCAGATTATGTTTCATGACTCCATTCCTTGTGCTTATGACTCCACCCCCTTTGTGCTGGCACCTTGAACCCCATCTTATGATGATGGCAAATGCATGATACTTCAGAGTGCTCTGCTTAGCCCATGACCTCAAACTGATTGAATAAACTTTCCTCTTAAAATGGGATAAGCAGCCCACAACCTACTGGTAACCAGGTGGCAGGACTTGCCCACATTTTAGCAATGTCTTAATAAGTTCAAAGCACTTCAGTGACATTTTACAATCTAATGAAGTCGCTGTAGTGACTAAGACATGAGGGGGATGGGAGTCTGGGCATATGAGCACAGTCAGCTTTCTCCAGCTGGTTGAACATGGGTGGTGGCCTACAATTGGTGGCCTGGTGCGGGGGCTTCTCATGTAGAGAATTGAAGCTGATGATGGAACTAATTGTAATGGGACAGGTTTGAGCCTTTAACCCCTTCGCTGCCAGGCCCTTTCCCCCTCAGGTCGCTCATCTCACCGTCACCCCGCACCGCCTCCACTTCGCCGCTCCCTTTTGCTTAAATCCCCGCCGCTGTGTCCCCGCCGCCCCTCCCCCCACCTCCTCACCATCCGTTTCCCATCTTCTTTCTCTTTCCCCTTGCCGCTGCATCCCGGCGGCCCCTCCCGCCTCCCCCCACCTCCTCACCGTCCGTTTCCCATCTTCTTTCTATTTCCCCTTGCCGCTGCGCCCCCGAGGCCCCTCCCGCCTCCTCCCTACCGCCTCACTGTCCGTTTCCCATCTTCTTTCTCTTTCCCCTTGCCGCTGCGTCCCTGTGGCCCCTCCCGCCTTCCCCCACCTCCTCACCGTCCGTTTTTCCTTTTGTTTTTTTCCCGCCGATGCTAATCCCTGCGACCCCACCCCCCCAGCCTTCCCATTCACCCAGACCTCCCTCCTCCCAGCTGCCACTCCCTCCCTCCTCCCCATTTATGGCAGCCACGGCGCGGACACCGAAGCCGCCCCAAAGGCAAGCCCCTCTGCGCCAAGGCCACGACCAGCGCCAGTCCCCCTGGCCCCCTCAGACTAATCTACTCCCCCCTCACCCTCCACTCACTCAACTCAGGCCCTCGCCCAACCTGCACCCTTTCCAGCCCCACACACACTCATGGCCCCTTCACCTGCCACACCTGTCATTTCTCCTGCTCGTCATCCCTCACACCACACACCAACCATATCGACTCCCCCGACAACAAACACAACACCCCCAATGCAATACACACCTGCTCAGCCCCCACCCCCACAAACCAGCCCCGCAGCACACCACCCCACAACCAGAACACACCCCGCAACAACACCCTCACACACCACACCATCCACCACAACCACCTCAACTGCCTGCTCCTCAACACCCGCTCCCTTCACAAACATGCCATAGAACTCTGGGACCACATCACATCACACTTACCACACATCGCCTTCCTCATGGAAACCTGGACCAACCCCTCCTCGGAACCCGACATAGCCATCGCCACCCCCAAGAGATACAAACTCCAACGCAAAGATCGCCTCAACAGGCCAGGTGGTGGCATCGCCATCCTACACAGGGACACAATCAAAGTCACCACCTGCTCCCAGGACACTATCGACAACACAGAACACATGCACTTCCTAATCCACATTAACAACAACTCCACCCTCAGAGGTACACTAATATACAAACCATAAGGACCACGCCCCGCCTTCTGCGACACGTAACCAACACCATCAGCTTGCACGCCCTCACCTCCACAGACTACATCCTCCTCGGTGATTTCAACTTTCACTAGTAGAACCTTCAAGACTACAACTATACCTCCCTCATAGACAACCTCACCAACCTTGGACTCAAACAACTGGTCACCGCACCCACCCACTCAGCAGGACACACGCTCAATGCAATTTTCACCTCAAGCCAACTCATAGCCTACACCCACACCACCAAACTCCTCTGGACTGACCACCACTGCGTCCACTTCTCCTTCACAAAACCCCCCACACACCACCATCAACACACCACACCCTACCGCATGTGGGACAAGATCCCCACAGAACGCCTGAACTCCCAACTGGCTCACAACACCCCCCCACACCAACGACCCCAACGCAGGAGCACACAACCTCTCTAAATTGATCACTACCTGCGCAGACACACTAGCCTCCCTCAGAAAATACATCCACCCACAACATCAAGAACTCCCCATGGTTCACCCCCGAACTCCAAGACTCCAAGCGCAAATGCCACCAAGCGGAGAAAATCTGGCAACAAAAACCCTCTACAACCAACTTCTCCACCCTCAAAGCCACCATTCACACCCATCACCAACTCATACGCACCGCCAAAAGAGATCACTACAAGACACGCCTTGACAACAACTCTCAAAACAGCAAAGAACTCTTCACCATCATTAAAGAGCTAGCCAAACCCAAAGCCAGCAACATAGACCCCACACACACACACAGCCCCTATGTACCGCCCTCTCCAACCACTTCCACCACAAAATCCTGGACATCCACAACAGCCTCATACCACACACACCCCTCACTCACCCAACTCAACCCCCACTCACGACCCCCCCACCACACTCACCACCTGGGCCCCCACCACACACGAAGAAACCGAAAATAACATGAACTCCATCCACTACGGATCCCCCTCTGACCCCTGTCCACATCACATTTACAACAAAGCCAGCACAACCATCGCCCCCATACTCCGAAACATAATCACCTCCTCTTTCGACTCCGCCACATACCCAGACCCCTGGAAGTAAGCGGAAATCACTGCTCTCCTAAAAAAAAACAAAGCCAACCCGGAGATCCTCTCCAACTATCGCCCCATCTCCCTCCTCCCTTTCCCCGCCAAGGTTGCCGAGAAACTATTCAATGCCCACCTACATCACTTCCTTAAAGAAAACAACACTCTTGACCCCTCACAATCCGGGTTCTGCAAGAATCACATCACAGAAACCGCCCTCATTGCATGCACACCCATGCACTCATCAGCAGTAGACTTGACTACGGTAACGCCCTCTACGCCGGCACCACACTCAAATTCCAACGCAAACTCCGTTTGACAAGAGAATCACTTTCAAGATCCTCATCTACACACACAAATCCCTCCACAACACCGGCCTGACCTACCTCAACGAAAGAGTGAACTTCCACACTTCCACCTGCAACCTTCGATCAGCCGACCTCGCACTAGCTACAGTCCCCTGCATCCATTGAACCACCACAGGAGGCAGGGCCTTCTCCTACCTCACCCCCACAACCTGGAACTCCCTCCCCAACACGCTCTATACATTTTTTTGATTGATTGATTGATCAGGTGCTAGGCCTTTTTTTGGTTATTTGGGGAAGTACGCGCTTAGATGCTCATAACGTTTTGTCCACATAGGCTACCCATGCCAAATTTGTGTCCTTTTTTTCCAACATCCTAGGAATTCTAGAGATACCCAGAGTTTGCGGGTTCCTCTGGAGGAGACCAATTAATTAGCAAAAATACAGCAATTTTTTTGTTTTACAAAAAAAAAATGGGAAAAAGGGCTGCAGAAGAAAGATTGTGTATTTTTCCCTGACAATAGCACCAGGAAAGGGTTTGCTGTGCTAAAATCACCATCTGTTCAACTTTTATGAACAGGCAGACTTGAACCATTAAATCATATTTTTCAACACAATTTTGGCATTTTACTGGGACATACCCCATTTTTAAAACATTTTGTGCTTTCGGCCTCTTTCCAGTTGGTGACAGGAATGGGTATTAAACCAATGCTGGATCCCAGACAGCTAAACATTTCTGAAAAGTAGACAACATTCTGAATTCAGCAAGAGGTCATTTGTGTAGATCCTTCAAGGTTTCCTACAAAATAAAACAAATATTGAAACTGAGGATAAAAATAGATCCATTACGTCTTCTGGACTCCTCTAGTTGTGAGGGTATAAAAGGCTTGTAGGTTCATGAAGAACCCTAGGTACCCAGAGCCAATAAAGTGGCTGCACTTTGTAATGGGGTTTCTTCCTATACCGGGTATACAGCAACTCATTTGGTGAAATATAAAGAGTGAAAAATAGGTATCAAGGAAACCTTTGTCTTCCCAAAATGGGCAAAAGATAAGGTGTTGAGAAGCAGTGGTTATTTGCAAATCTCTGAATTCCGGGCTCGCCATATTAGCATGTTAATTACAATGCAATTTTCAAATAGACGTCTTTTTTACACACTGTCTTACAATTGGAAGGATGAAATGTAGAGAAATACAAGGGGCAATAACACTTGTTCTCATATTCTGTGTTCTCCCAAGTCTCCCGCTAAAAATGGTACCTCACTTGTGTGAGAAGGCTTAGTGCCCGCACCAGAAAACGGAACATGGACACATCACATTTTTACATTGAAATCTGACGGGTTTTTTGGAAAGTGCCTAGCTCTGGATTTTGGACTCTAGCTCTGCCGCCACCTACGGATACCTACCAAACCTATACATTTTTTTAAACCTAGGGGAATTCAGAATGGGGTGACTTGTTGGGCACTCACTTGGTTTTGTTACCGGGAATCCTTTGCAAACCTCAAACTTTGGCAAAAAAAACAAACTTTTTCCTCACATTTTGGTGATAGAAAGTTCTGGCTTCTGAAAGGAGCCGCAAATTTCCTTCCATCCAGCATTCCCCCAAGAAAATACCAGCTTTCTAAAAGTTACATTTTCAAACTTACAATTTAAAATCCGGCCTCACCATAAATGGTGATTTTGAATTGTGAGTGCATCAACACCAAACTCCATATTTCTATCGCTTTCCAATGGAAATTTCACATAAAAGATGTATTAAGACAATCCCAATGTTAGCCTATTGGAGAGACAGGCCTTGCAGTAGTGAAGAACATGTTTAAGAGTGTTTCACTACCTGGACATGACAAACTTAGATGTACATGTCCCTCTTTTTAAATACACTGCACCCTGCCCTTGGGGCTAACCAGGGCCTACCTTAGGAGTGACCTATATGTAATAAAAAGGAAGATTTGGGTCTGGCAATTGTGTACACTTGCCAGGCCGAAATGGCAGTTTAAAACTGCATACAAATGCTCTGCATTGGCAGGCCTGAGGCAAGTTTCAGGCATACTGTACTGGGTGGCACATTCAGTGCTGCAGGCCCACTGGTAGCATTTAATTTACATGCCCTGGGCACACCTAGTACATTTTAGTAGGGACTTACCAGTAAATTAAATATGCCAATTGTGGGTAAGCCAATGTTACCACGTTTTAGAGTACAGAGCACATGCACTTCAGCACTGGTCAGCAGTGGTAAAGTGCGCAGAATCCTAGAGGGCCAGCAAAAATGAGTCAGAAAACAGGAGGTTAGAGGGCAAAGAGTTAGGTGAAACCACACCAATGTCAGGTCTACCAGTTATTGATTATGTGTTATAATGACCATGTGGATTACTTGGCTTATGTTAACATGATGAACGTTCGACAAAGCCAAGAGGCTTGTTTAAGTGATACCCCCTGTCATTTTGTTGTTCTTTTTAGAAATATGTGGGTGTACTGTGATGTGTATGTATATATATATATATATATATATATATATATATATATATATATATATATATATTACCTAGTGGCAGTCGCCACTCTGCAGTTATAGTTAGGACCATATGCATTTTTTGACTTGCCTGTATCTTTGGCACTTTTTGACGAATCCTAGTGACATTTTCCACAAAAAGGGTAGCAGTCAATCTTGTTGCGCATGGAAAGTTTCAGGGTGATCCTACAAGCAGGGGCAGAGAAAAAGGGAAGGTAAAAAAAAGTTTTGTTTCCCATGTTTACAGCCCAAACCGCTGGACAGAATTACACCAAATCTGGCAGAAAGCTAGTTCACTCAGTACGCAGGTCACTCTTTCACTTATTTGTTGTAAATCCATAAAGTAGTTTTCGAGATAGTAAATGGAAAATAAATGTATATATCTCTGGCCACAGTACTTTTTTTTCACGAAAGTGCGTGTGAAACGAAGCGCTGCAATTGGTTGACCGTAACCTCAGTAGAAAGTTGCGGCTGCCATTTTATTTCACAGGACATGTCCCCTGGGCTGAAAATCCAAATTGAAAGTGGCATAAGGGGTAAGGGTGAAGGTATCCTGACCCCAGGGATGTGATATTGGTGTGTTTTAGGAGCAAATTATGGGTTTAAAATAATTATTCCAGGATATAGAAACATTTGAAAGAAAAAACACAGACCCATTCATACACTAATTCATTCACTCATACATGAACTTAGAGACTCATGCATCGGCTCACACCCACTCAGACTCACACACCCACTTTCAGACCCACTCAAATACTCACGCACCCACTCACAGAGACAGGCCCTGTGACCAACCTGCACTGCCCTCCATATACTTTATCATTGATGAGATGATGAGATCTTGTATCGCATCTTTGATATTATCACTGCAACAATTGCAATAAAATTCTTATAAGAAAACTGTGCATGGCAAAGGTATGAGTTATATCTATCTTAGGGTGCAAGGTATAGTTACTTAAAAGTATTCTAACTGTAGCTGCTGAATTTCTGTGGTTTGTAAGTAAATTCAGAACCTAACTATAAAGCCCCAGTAACCTTTGTTTTTTTCAGTGAATCTCTCTCTCTCTCTCTCTCTCTCTCTCTCTATATATATATATATATATATATATATATATATATATATATATATATATATATATAATAATTGAGTGCATAGTATTAAGTGGTGTGGATGTATTAAATGCAATTCTTCCTTTTCTCAAGAGAAAGCATTGACTGGACATTCATTTATTGAGTGTTATTAGTACATTCAAGCATGCTGATTACTAGCCCACACCACCTTCCCTGAGTAGATGGTGAACTGCTCTGCTTCCCTGCCCTAAGAGTGTCAAGTGCTACAATGGTTCCCATTAAGGGGAAATTTTGTAACTAATATTTCTACAGGCCTCTCATCCCAACCACAATTTTTAAGCACACCCCCTCTAATTTATTATCCTCCTAACATTACAGCAAATATTAT
This sequence comes from Pleurodeles waltl, assembly GCF_031143425.1. Classification (NCBI taxonomy): domain Eukaryota; kingdom Metazoa; phylum Chordata; class Amphibia; order Caudata; family Salamandridae; genus Pleurodeles; species Pleurodeles waltl. The sequence goes on from NC_090446.1 coordinate 1,417,845,755, forward strand.
TCCCAGGTTGGGGTGCGAGCAGGGTCAGCTTAGATTGGCTTTAGGGCTTGCAATTAGTTCACAGTTGCCTATGGATTGGTTAGATTGATGGAGAGTAGAGTACTGACTAGTGTCATGGATGGTGTGAAGGGCAAAATGTAGGAAAAAGGCAGGGAAAAAGTGCAGTACATGCTGTGACTGGAGAAGGAATTGACAGGCTGTGCACCCTTCTACACAAACATAGTAAGGTATTTAAAAAGGATTATGGGCTAGACGTAGAACAAGCAAAGAACACAGCATCGGAATTCCTGAATGTGAGCAGTTGTCGTTAAGAAAGGAACCAGGCACTTTCTGCCCCCCTAGTTTTCCCTGTGTTCCTCCTACCAATACAGCTATCAGAAAAAAGGCACTGATTTATGTTTTCCACTTTCAACTTCAGAAACTGCAAATGTAAAATATCTTAGGGTCTGATGTACCAAGACCTATTTGCAAACCAGAATGTGCACCTTGCACAGTGACTAGTTTGTGAATGTGTAGTGTAAGAAAGTAAGTTATAGATTAGGGGTGGTGGTAATTAGTGAAGCACTTCCTGATCCAGATTTGTATGAATAAATCGTATTCATTAATACAGCAAACAGTACAATCGGCCTAGCAGCACCACAGCAGCAGCTGAAACACTGACAGGTGTTCAAAGTACAGTTGTATGGAACCCCCAATGTCTGGGAACTGAGAGAGATTTCCAAGACTCCACTGAACTAACACGTCTTCTGTCTTTGTTAAAGGAGAGGAGAGAATGCAAAGAACCTGTGGGCAGATATATCAACATGTCCCACAACACAGTGCAGCAAGGCACCTTACTGCACTACGGTGCATAACAGGAAGAGGGCAGGAATGCACCATATTTAAAATTCTATGGCGCATTCTTGTCCTCTGCTTGTGCAGCCACACTATGTGCTGCCTAGTGCCAATGCAGGCACCTTGCATCATGATGCCAGGGGACCTGTGTTGCATGCAGGATTGTTTTTGTGTAGGAAGGGACACATTCCAGCGCAAAAACAATCCTCTGAGGCATTTTCCTCTTTCTGTGTAGGCTTTAAAAGAGAGGACACACAGAAAAGGTAAACAAGTTTTAGCAATGCAATTGGTATTGTGTTTGCTCGAGTTTGAGCTATTAGCTCTGAAAATTCCAAGCTGGACTTTTCTTGCCACATAAATTGAAAATGAAAAATAAAACAGCTAGCAGGCTCCAGTGCAGTTTCAGAGTCATAACCAACAGCATCTAGAGCAAAAAGTGTGGGGGTGACCATCCAAAAAGGGCGCTTTACTATACCTTTAAACCTGCAGGCAAAGCTGTCAAGATAACTATTTTCCAAGGGAAAGAAACCTATGTATAAATATTAAATTAAATAAGTCACCTCTGCCTAGGACTTGTAGCCCACAATGTAGGTTGCCTAGTATTTAAAAGTAGCACTTGAATTTAGTGTTGCTATGTACCTATTGTGACTAGCCCTTGAAATCAGTTTTTTTTACAGTGAAGGGATGTAGCTGTCCTATGAGGAAAATTATAGCACAGAATAAAAGCATCACCTTGGTAACTTCGAAGTAGGATAAGCTATCAGCACTATTTTTTAATTAATTAATTAAATAATTAAAAATCCAATTCAGTAGTGAGTAAATATTAGGAGAAAGTGGTATTAGACCTGGCATCCTTGGCGTGGTTTCCCTCCTAACTTTTGCCACAAATTCTGCACACTTTACCACTGCTAACCAGTGCTAAAGTGCTTGTGCTATTTGCTTAAATATGGTAACATTGGCATAATACTCAATTGTCATATTTAATATACTTATTCGTCCCTAGTAAATTGCACTACCTATGCTAAGGGCCTGCAAATTAAATGCTAGTAGTGGGCCTGAGGCACTGATTGTGTCACCCACCTAGCTAGCCCTTCAAAAATGTCTCAGGCCTAGCATTACAGAGCTTGTGTGTGTAATTCTAAACTGCAATGTCGACCTGGCAAGTTAACCCTCTTGCCAATCCTAAGCCTTCTTTTTAAAACATATACGTCACCCCTAAGGTTTGCCTTGGACAGCCAAATGTCAGGATTCAGTGTAATTAAAAAGTAGGACATTTACTTTTATGTTTTTCATTTCATAGTAGTGACATTCATTTTTCACATAGGATAACATTGGGATTGCCTAATTACATTTTATAAGTCTAATTTTCAATTGGGAAGAGATGGGATCTCCACGTTTTGTATCTCTGGAATCACAATTCAAAATCACAACTTATCGTGAAGTCGGATTTTAAATTGTAATTGTAAAATGCCACCTTTCGAAAATTGTCATCTTCTTACTTTAGCCATTTAGTGCCTTCAGCCTGTCTCTGAATACAAATCTGGGGTGGTTGTCAGCTGGGCTTTTGCATTCTCTCCAGACAGCCATATGCACAGGTAGCTTAGGTGTGACTCATGGGCCATCCACAGTCTGGGCCGTCCTGGGCAGGATGGGAAGGAGGAGCTGACACACCTGAATATACTGTGTCCTGTTCCCACACAAAGTGCTGCTTACCCCTTTGCAGTCAGTCTAGATTCAGGACAGGAAGGGCAATGCCCTTCAAAGGCCTCTATCTGAAGTCTCCTCCACTTCAAAGGCACAACTGGGTATAATTAATAGACCTCGGACACCCACAACCCAGAACACTTCTAGACTTGTGGATACTCTGTCTGGAAGAAGGACTGCTGTGCTGCTACAAGGACTGACATTCTGCTGGACCTTGCTGGACTTCTGCTCTGCGGTGTTGATCTGCTGCCTGCTGGCCTCCTAGCCTGGTAGTGAGAAGGACTGGACCGGCATCTCTCCAACCCAGAACCAAAGTGACTCCAGGGGCTTGCTGGCATGCCTCCTGGTTCCTGAAGTCTCAGGGACACAAAAGACTTCCAACTCCCCTGTTACAGCCCACACAGAACTGGCGCATCACTGCCAATGCATGGAGAAGATCGATGCATCGCCTCCACTGCATGGGCCAATACCGTTGCATATACTCAGCTGCGCCATGCATCTCCCTGGCAGTGACACAACCCGATTAAGGTACCTTTGTTTAGTGGGCCAAGCTTGGTCCCTGACCCCAACTCGCACTCCATTGCAGTTGGCTTCAACTGGAACTTTTGTCCAGGTCCAGCGCAATCAGATACCTGCATAGGCGCACATTGCTTCTAAGCACTATTTTGCAGTTAATTCTTAAAAAAAAAAAAACTAAAATTCTACTTATTGGATTTCTGTTGTTTTGGTCTTGTTTAGTATTAAATTAGGCGCTATGTTTTTAAACAGGTGTGGTATATTTTGGTGTTGTTTTATCACTGTTTTACTGTTTGAAGTGTTGCACAAATACTTTAAACATTGTCTCTTAAGTTAAGCCTGACTTATCTGTGCCAAGCTCCCAGAGGGTGAGCACAGGTTTATTTAGTGTATTTTTGTGACTTACCCTGACTAGGACTGTGGTTCCTGCTTGGACAGAGTGCATGCCTCTGCCAACCAGAAACTCAGTTTCTAACACCAGGTCTACTACTCATGGTAAACCTAGGAAGGTGTCAAAATGAATGGGTGGATACATGACAATAGCCACGCTCCACCCATGGAACGCCTTCCTGAACAGAGTGACTCAAGGCAGTGATTTGCACTGCCTCTAGTTACTCCAGATTTATCAAGCCAGACAGGGACATGCAAGGTGACCTTACATGCAGGAGGGCGCAAGGGCGAAGCAAAACCTAAGTGAGATTTATCAAACCACAACGCAAAATCTTAATAAACGTGGACCATAGTTTTTATTTGTACCCGACTCATCTAAAGACAGGATTTGTGGAAATTTGATACTGTTCTTGGGAGTGAGATACGCAATGTACATCAAAGGTACTGTCTAGCATGAGATAAAGTATAAGTGTGGGATGCACATAATTGAATATTAAACATGCAACCATTGTGTGAGATATGTATGGTTTAAGTGTGAAGATACATATTTCACATGTATTAGCTATACAGTTCAAGTGACGGTGAGTCAACTGTGGGATTCACACATCTTAAGTGAGATACGTGGGTGTAAAGTACACATCTCAGATGAGATATATACATAGGGAGAGTAAAGTGCAATATACACTTAATGACATGTTTACAGTATGAAGTACAAGTATGGGTTTTAGATATACAACCCAAGTACAAGATACATACGCTAAAGGTGAGAGCTATAAACGTACTCCAAGTGAGAGACAGACACTGAGGGGACTGAGTTTTAGAATCACAGTATAGAAGCCTAGGAGTAATGTACACAGGGTGTTATTCAAATTTAAGATATGCACAGGGCCACTTGGGGTTTATTACCACAAATCAGGTTTGAAATATATTACTTTCTTATGCATGAGTTGATTAGGATAATGTAGTATCAACTTAAAATAGACCTGAGACAACAGGCCACTATTAGCCCTTGTTCCCATATCAAGGGGGCATATCTAATAGTAGCATTTAACATTCACTGGGCTCGTGACTGAGATGAACCAGAGGTTGACCAGAGAATGAAGGCTATAATGCTGCCTGCAAATTCTCCTGTGCTCTTGAATCTTTAACATGTCTCCACCTTGATGGCTAATTTAGCTAATTAAGTCAAATTATTGTTTCATTTTCTTTTAGAAGCCTTCAGATCCGTCTCGGAGAACATAACCTCAAAAACTATGAAGAGACTGAACAGTTCACTTTTGTCGAGAAGTCCATCCCTCATAGTGGGTTTAATGAGCAGACCTATGAGAATGACATCATGCTACTTAAACTTGCTACACCCGCTGTTTACAATGAATATGTACGTGCACTCCCACTGCCAACCAGCTGTGTACCCGAAGGAACTAATTGTGTGGTATCTGGATGGGGGACGCTTACCAGCCCTGAAGGTGACACATTTTCCATTGGAAGAAAAAAATGTTGGTTGTATGTAATCTGCCATTTTTTAAATGAATAGCTCATTTGTACAATCTCCTTCTAAAGTGTCTTTGTAGTACCATTCTTCTCTGCACTCCCTGTGAAGATATCCACAGGGACAATTTCCAGTAGAATGCCATATCTTGGGTAATGCCACGCTGCAGTAAGTGTGTTACCATAAATTGGTTGCGTCATATTGACATGGAAGTAGCATATCATACATAATGGAGGAATACTTAAAAGCAGTCAAGCTGCAAAGCTTGCTGATCTTGACATTTTCATTGCATTTTGTCATTTGTGTAAAAGGGGAACTAGATGCTATGCAGCTGGTTGGTGCTGTACTGGTTCAATCAAGGGGACTCCAGTAATTTGGCAACCAGAAGTCAAACTTTTCTTAAATCGAAACCCTGATGTTCTGGAACTTAGCAAAGGGTAGTTTTAGGTGAATAATTTCCTTAAATAGGAAATTTTACTTCTTGGGTGTTCATTAAAGTGACTGGTATGAGCCTGCACCATCTATCAGACATGATGTATTGGGTCTTACCAATAGACATCAATTCACCGAAATGCCAGGGGTAGCAAGTGACATCACACACCCCTTAACCTTCACTTTCACCCATACACACATACTTACCTATACACATATGTTCACAATTACATACTCTTTCTCACAAAAACACATCTTACTTGCAAGCATGCACGCAACATACATTTAAAAGCATTTTCTACATACCTGTTGGACCTGGACCTTTTTGCAGCGTCCTCCCCAAACTTTTTGCCTTCCCCTCCTGTTTTTCTGAACTCTTTTTGTTGGCTCTAGGACTCTGGGCACTTTATGACTGCTGATTAGTGCTAAAGAGCATGCACTATCCTTTCTAAACTTGGTGTGATTGGCGGACATCTGATTGGCACATTTAATTTACCTGTAAATCCCATGTACAGTGGTGTCCCTTATAAACAGGGCCTGTAAATTTAAAAGCTACTAGTGTGACTGCAGCGTGGCTTGCACCCCTAACAGAAGTAGCCTCTCAAACTGTCTCAGGCCTGCCTTGACAGGGCCTGCATGTGCAGTTTACTGCCACAGTGGCTTGGCATCTAAATGTACTTGCCAGGCCTAGAACTCCCCATTTACTGCATATAGGTAACCCCTAAGATAGGCCCTAGGTAGCCCAATGGCCAGGGTACTATAGAAGTAAAAGGTAAGACATGTGCCTTATTGTTTGGCCTGCCCTAGTAGTGACTAACAGTCTATTTGGTTTCTCACTGCTGTGAATACTGCCTCTCTCAGAGGCTTGCATTGGAAATGCCCTTTCATATGTCTAAGGGGTATTTTACGCTCTATGAGGAGCAGTGTGGGCATGTTTAGTATGTTTTGAATGGTAGTGAGAAATCCTGCTTATTGGTGTACATGGATTTTTTATTACCATTGTAAAAATGCCACTTTTAGAAAGTAGCCATTTCTCTGAGGTTATAACTCTTGTGCTTGGCAGCCTGACTCTAATCCACATCTGGGGCAGAGTGACAGCTCCACTTGGTGCATACTTTCCAGAAAGCCATCAAACAGGCGGAGCTGGGTGTGACAGAAGAGTCATCTGCATACTAATAGTCTTCCTGGGCTGGGGAGAGGGATGGTTGTTCACACCTTACATGTGAAGAGGCTGTTTCCTGACCTCACGCAAAGGACTGATTACCCAGTACTGAGACAGGGCTGGGTTAAAAGGGTTTTGTGTTTCACTTTAGTGTTGTGCTTCACTTTAAAGGGCTCTTTTGAAGTTACCCCCTGGACAACTGCAGTTTTAAGTATAAGTAGAGGGATTCTGCCCCCTGATGGCAGAGCACTTTTGGAACTGGGACCAAACCTCTGCCAGAGGGACTGCTGGATGGCACAAAGGACTCATCTGGACTGCTCTTCTTTTGTTGCCCTACTGCCTAGAGTCTACTGGGTGGCCCAAAGGACTCATCTGGATTGCTTTTTGCTTGTTTCCCTGCTGTCAGCCTGTTTCCTGACTTTGTCCAAGTTGAGACACTGTATGGACTGGACACCAGATGCTGCTGCAAGGAATGGTCAGGAACCACCACAGGAACAGCCCTGCTGATATGCTGACTTCTGGCCTACTAGGTCACAAAAAGGACTGCCACCTTGTGCTCAGGACCTTTGTGCTGCCCTGCCTGCCTAGACCCTGATTTGGTGCCCCAGTGTTTTCAAGGGGGCTGGGTGGTGTGTCCTCCTTACCCCTGCTTCCTACTATTTAGCGCGAGGTGAGTGGAGTGCCCAGGCCTGTCCAAGTCAGCGTATTGTGGTGCGCATTTTAAGCACTTTGCTTTCTTTTCAAAACCCCCCTCCGGCTTTGGGACCTTCCCGGGGGAGCATTGGTGCTTTCCTCACTGGCAGCATGAGGAATCTTCAGTGGAACCTCACCCCAATTGAGAATGGGTCAGGAGAAACAAAAAACCTGTGTAGCAGACACCAGCACTATTCCCCAGAGCTCGGACGAGGCACACACTGTCAGGTGCCCCCAGGGCACAAGCAGGCATTAACTCCTGTTGAGAATCCCTGGTGCTCTGCTTCATTATGGAGAACAGAATCACCACCAGGCCCGGGAGCCCTTCATGGGGGATCCTGCTGCCCAGAGGAGAAGGCAGGCTGGATTTCCCCCCAGTGTCCTGGATGAAGGGTGGTTGCTCCTACTGGAAAGAAGCAGAGTGACTAGAGTGATGGTACATGGTGGGCGGGGCTCAGCAGCCCCAAGGAGACATGGCCCGCTGTGGTGTGGACGCTTGGTGTGTCGGAGGATGACTATCAAGCCCAGGTCAAAGGAGATCCAGGAACACTCCCCAGCCAAACCTGAGGATTAGCAGCTGCACCGCTCAGATGGGGCAGCTGTGGTACAGGTTCAAAAGTGGGGACCGTTTGCGGTCCCCTGCAAGGAAAACGAGCAAGGGACCTCCTTGCAGGGTGATTGTAGGCCTCCCAAGGTAGGGGACTCTTATGGTATAGTAAACAGGACCGAGTGATGACTCTCGACACAGGCAGAGGTCCCCGATCCTGCTTGCAAAATGCTGCAACCTTCCTGTGGAAGGTATTGCCGATGATTCTGACAAAAGCTATGCTTCACCATGATGTTTTTGCCCTCATTATGTGACTGAATTGCTTTTTATGACCTTATTCATGTGATATGTTGTTTTAGTCATTTTGGGGGAGACATACACATTTTCAGGATAGGCTTGTATGAAGTGGGCGAGTAATTTTCTAGTACACAAGCAATATGGAAATGTTTCATGATATATGCATTCCTAATAATGATGTTCTGACAACCGCTTGCTTAGCAGAGTATTGCTGATTTATGTTGTTGTGGTCTAATGTTTCATGTGCAATACAGTTTATTTTTATATAACTTATTGTGAAGTCTCTGTTTGTGGTACATTTATTTTGTCACTGGGTTGCGTGTGTTGTGCAAACACTTTACATTGCCTCTGCCTGACTGCTTGTGCCAAGCTACCAAGGGGGTGAGCAGGGGTTATCTTAGGAGTAGAGCTCCCTTGCACTGACTAGAGTGGTGGTTACTGCCTACCCTTGCCAATCAGGAAACCCATTTCTAACAGTACATCAACTGCCATGGACGGGCATATTCCAGCTAATTGTACTATATATTATTGTTCACTAGCTACCTGTCAGAATCCAATTGAGAGATCCATAGGGCAACCAGTTGTTACTGGGTCCAACTGTAGTTAATCTTGTTGTCCCGGGGTCTGACCTACTCTGGATCCTTAGCAACTGGTCTAAGTACCCCTTCAGGACTTTAATCTTAGTGGAAGTACAGGTCGAGCAGTCCAAAGGATCTTGAGGGGATGTAGACACAGGCTCATAACCCAACATTTGCACAGCAGCACCAATAAAGGATTTTCCAGTCAGAGTCTGGCTTTTGTGATAAAACAAATAATTGTTTTTGGCCAGAAAAGAAGTCAGAAATATAGTGTGCCCTAGGTGGATCACTGAGTCCAGCTCCCCTCAAGTTAGTGGTTATGGTTTTTGGTTATTCCCCATTCTCTATAAGCAACATCAGAATTAAGCCCCACTAGTGATCCAAGTCTTAGGTCAAATGTGTCTAGCCTTGAATGTGGCAAGATCCCTAGGGGTCAAGTCACAGATTGGTCCAAAATCAGTCTTACCTGCATCAGCAGCATCATACGGAACAAAGTTTGTAAGTATCTCCCTTTGTGGCCACTGAATCTGCAGTAACTGTCTGCAGTAAGTCTTTCACATGACACCTGGGTGGGCTACAACTGATTGTCCTCAATTCCCTCACATGCGGTCCTACAGTGGCCAGGGGGAATTACAATGCTCCTCCAAGCTGGATACATTTTCCAGCTCTTCCTATGGGTAATGGAGGAGAGAAATCCTGGTGCTGGTCCTCAGTCATGGTTCAGGCCCACTAGTGTTACCAAGTTGGCCTCCCTCCTTTAATGATGATCTTTGATCTGGTCACACTTCTTGTTCAGTCCAGGTAACCTCCTCTGGCATCCAGGGTCACCATTTCTTCATTGCATATGGGCTTTGTGAGAAATTGCGTTGCTGGTTGAGGGGTTGAAACCCTACTCAAGTAGCTGCCACAATCCTTGTCAAGGCAAACCACAAAAGTCACTAAATTAACCTGCACGTAACCCTCTGGTAGCTTTGCACAAAAGCAGTCATGCGTAACTTAGAGGCAATGGGCAAAGTATTTATGCAGCACACAAACAGTAATAAGTGAAAATGCAGCACAAGAAAAATCCCACACCAATTTAGAAAAATAGAGTTAATTTTAATAAATAGTTTGACACCAAAATGAAAAAGGTCTATTCAGTAGAACTGGAGGAATTACTTTTTAAAGTTGTAAGTGAAAACTAGTGCCCAAAAGATCAAAGTTCCAGCAATGGACATCAAGCTACATGAATTTGGGGCAAAGTCAAAAGTTATTGCCGACCACAATGGAGTGGGAGTCAGATACACAAAGTGGATAGGGATGGTCTCTACTTACCTTTGAATTTAGAAGAATTTTTGAAGGAAAATTCCTGAGACGGTAAAGTTCAGTGGGGCAAGCCACCTGGTGGTGTCTGAGGAGGAGGCATCATCGTCGGGGAGCTGCCAGCTTAAGTGGCCGTGAAGAATCCTTCTTCCTCTTTTTGGAAGTCGAAGATCTCCAACAGGATGATGCTGTAGGCTGCAGCCGACAAAGACTCCATGAGGAGCTGCTGAAGAGGATTGCTGCTGAGGAGAACGTATCTGGACCTGCAGTGAAGTCAGGCTGATGAGTGATGCACCTTGGGCAGATCAATGAGCAGGTAGGTCCCAGTCTTCTCTCGGTTCTCAGAGCACTTTCTGGTTGAACATTTCTGAGTTTTAGATTTGGGCTATCTGGTCACTTTTAGCACCACATCCAAGGAACCAGGGCTGGAGGGGCACCACTTGGAGCACCAGGGCTCACTCAGGTTGGGTCAAGGTGCAGGTTCAATATGGTTGGGACCATTCCTGTCCCTGATGCTCTGATCAGAAGGCCAGCCAGCTAGCACTTGGAGTGACTCTGGTAGTCTTGGGTTTAAGTTGTGGAACAGGGCAGAAGCAGCTTCTTATTGTAATTCTTTTTGATGCAAGAATGACCTTGCTGTCAGCTTTTTCTAAGGGAAATATGCTAAAATTGCTATTTATAATACCATTGTCCTTATGACCATTTTCCTACCAAATCAATGTTAAAGGATAACCTATATTTTCCTTAATCAAGGGCCAGATGTAGCAAGGGTTTTGCGACTCGCAAACGGCCAAAAACGCCGTTTGCGAGTCGCAAAAGCCTCACCGGAATGCAGAAATGCATTTTGCGAGTCGGCTCCGACTCGCAAAATGCATTTCCGACTCGCAAATAGGAAGGGGTGTTCCCTTCCTATTTGCGACTCGCAGTGGGATGCAATACCATTTGCGACCGCGTACGCGGTCGCAAATGGAGTCGCAGTTACCATCCACTTCAAGTGGATGGTAACCCACTCGCAAATTGGAAGGGGTCCCCAGGGGACCCCTTCCACTTTGTGAATGGACCCAAAAATATTTTTTCAGGGCAGGGAGTGGTCCAAGGGACCACTCCCTGCCCTGAAAAAATACCGAAACTAAAGGTTTTTTTTTTTTTTTAAGTGCAGCTCGTTTTCCTTTAAGGAAAACGGGCTACACTTTAAAAAAAAAACTGCTTTATTTAAAAAGCAGTCACGAACATGGAGGTCTGCTGACGTCAGCAGGCCTCCATGTTAGCGAGTGCCTATACTCGCAATGGGGCCGCAATTTGCGACCCACCTCATGAATATTCATGAGGTGGGTCATTGCGACCCCATTGCGAGTCGCAGTCGGTGTCTGAGACACCGTACTGCATAGCAATTTGCGACTTGCAAATTGCAAGTCGCAGGGACTCGCAATTTGCAAGTCGCAAATTGCAGATTTGCTACATCTGGCCCCAAATGTTGATATGTATGATATTTTGTTTATTACATTCTACTCCTTTTTAATAAGTTAAGAGATGTTACTGTACTGTTTTGGTTTCTAAATTCTAATATTGTGTTGGTGTTGGTTCAATGTTTAACACACACTGCTCGAGGGGTGTTCATGACACGCAGACCATGCTCACCTCCATATAAGATGGGCAAACTTCTTTTGAACTTTAGCTCTTCATCACAGGGATCAGCACTATGCATTAGGTTTCGTCACAGCTTAGTTTAAGGCCTCACAGCTGCAACACTTGCAGTACATGAAACACACAAGTGGAGTTGGGACAAACAAGAGGTCCCCCAGACCTGCAATTGCTGTGACCATCTTGGAATAAAAGAGCAAAAGTTCCTCATGAGCAGGCCTATTTCGGCACTTGACTCACTTAGAGTCAGATTAAATAAGGCCCTAGCACCACCTTGCGCCACATTAAAATCATTTTATTTATGTTAGTGTGGCGTTAGGTTGGCAAAAACGCCACGCCATATTTACAAAGTGGTGCAATGCATGCATTGCGACACTTTGTAAAACCTTGCACCACATTATTTCTGTGCCAGGCATAATTTATGCAAGGGTGTATTCTGGCCTTAAGAGGTCCAAAAATATGGCACAGTAGAATCTATGAGATTCCACTGCGCCAATTCTAGCACCATTTTTAACACGTGCCTAATGCAGTCATTAAAATGAGGCTCCCATTGTTTTCAATGGGAATCTTGTCACTTTGCTGGAATAGCGTCAATATATTTTACGCTATTCCTGCAAAGTGCCAAACTAGTGTAAAAATGTATGACACAAATTCCCTAACATGCACCATGGTGCACTGTATCATAAATATGGCGCATGCATGGTGGTGTTAAGGGGGCGCAATGAGCCACAAGAAAAGTGACACATCATATCATAATGCTCCACTTTTCATGCATTTGCCCCTTAGTTTTGCATCTGGAACCATGTTGATGGGAAAAGTGAACTCATCACACATTTCTTCTCGAGTTATGAAGCGCTCACAATGGAGATCTAGGAATTCGACCTTGTTTTGCAAAGCATTACTGGAATGATGCTTTCCAAGACTGTGAACTCTATTGCATCTATTATTTCTCAAAAGAAGCAAGAGAAAGGCTCAACTTGTAAAGTCCTATGGTATTAAGATATTGCCAGTTGAGAAAGTGAATGTATATTGTTGGGACTGGCAGTACAGAACTAATGTTCATTAATTGGGTTATCGCTGATGAACTCGTTATATTAAGAATCACTCAAATTACAGGCTTGATTTACACACCGGAAGTAGTTATCTATATAGAAATACAAATTAGAGTTCAGGTGATTTTGTACATCGATCATAAAGGCTTCAATTATATGTCAGCTCTAATATGTCAAGGAGTTTCAACCAACCATGGAGAGTCGGTTATCCACCAATTGTATATCGTATATTATATTAACAATAGTGAATTGACTTGCAAATGATACAATATAAAATGAGTTATCAATTATTGTTAATATCAATGTTTCAGCAGCGCAGTTTGAGCCCACCTGTAAGAAAAACATTGAAGATATTCAGAGTGTCTGTTTCTATTTCTTTTGCTCCAGTTCCCTTTTTTCCGGACCACTGGTGTCCAGCGCATGGTTGTTGATGTGTTCAGGAAAGAGGCGGTATTCGCATCATTCTCATTCCCATTGCAATTTGATTACCAGATTAGTGCAAACCTGGCTGGGATAAACCTTCTGCTTCACATTTTAACTGTCTGGAGTTAATTGCCGATTCAACTTGTACCTGTGGGGCCCACCAAAAAGGCACATTTTATAAACAGCGCAAATGTAACTTTTCAAATCAGACACAACATCCTTCCTAAATACACTTAAGTATACTCATTAATCAATGAGTCTTGGTGTCCGTTTTTCATTTCAATTACACATTGAGAACCATTGTCATTTTTACCATCATTTTTTACAGTCCCATAGGTTTCAATGCGGCTTTACGGATGGCAGTCATAATCTCTTCCCACTGCAACCTATTTTAGCCATTTTTACTTTGAGGTCTTGTAGTTTTTAGTGTTAGAAAGATCATGCTGCAAGAGGCTACAAACAACAAACAATTACTTTAACATCCAACATGTGGTATCCTTTCAAACAACACACTTTGGCCCATATTTATACTTCAATTGTGCCGAATTTGTGTAATTTTTTTCGCAAATTTGGTGCAAACCTAACTCCATATTTATATCTTGATGCTAGACACGTCTAGCATAAAAATATTGGAGTTAGCATCATTTTATGGATGCCTGCACCTACCTTGCGTCAATGAGATGTAAGGTAGGCAGTCCCATCTAAACAATAGCACAGGGGTAAGAGGAGGGCTACATAATGGTGAAAAGCTTGTTTAATGCCTGGGTCAGACCAAGCGTTAGGTGACCTGTGGACCCATTTCAATGGTTAAACACAATGGAATGGGCCCACAGGTGCCAAGCTCCAGGAACACCCCCACCCACACCAGAGGGACACCAGAGGATGGGGGACCCCATTCCAGGTAAGTATAGGTAAGTATTGAAAAAAATCATTGGGGCCCTGACATATGACACTGAGTGCAATGGCCATGCTAGGGGTCCCTGTGCTCATCATTGGGGTGGTGGGCATGACTCCTGTCTTTTATAAGACAGGAGTCATGTGGTATGGATGGTTTTGCGTGAGGAAATGATGCTAGGCTAGTTAGAGGCTTTTTGTTGCCTCTTACCAGCCTAGCGTCATTTTTTGAGGCAAAACCCCCTTCACCCATACCGCCACCCTCACCCGGCTGGCATCACTTTTCTTGACGCAAGCCCAAGCTTAGCGCCGGCTTGCACCATTCCATAAATATGGCGCCTGGCTGGTGCTCAGAAATGTCTCAAGCCAGTGCTAAACCTTTTGATGCAAAACTACGTTAGTGCATCAACAAGTATAAATATGCCCCTTAGTAAGGTGTTTGGGTGGTAAAAGGAGGGAGAGAAAGTGTTTTGTGTTTTTGGATGAGATTCCAGTTAATAAACTCTTTCAAATCAATGCTAGGGTAGTGCTCACACAAAAGCCCCTGATAAGGTGATCATCAACTTCCACCTGACTCCACGCCATATGTAGTGGTGCTTTCTAATGTTCCTTCCCTACTGGATGGGAAAGACTTTGGTGGTCATTATGACATTGGTGTTATTCGATGCCTACTGCTGCAGTGACAGCCGCCAACATACCGCTGCAGAGGCGATCATCCATCTGCCATATTACGGACACTGCTGGATTTCTGCCACACTTTGAGTGGAAATCCGGCAGTATCCATGTTGGCGGTTTGTGGTGTTCTGGCGTTGCTAGCACCAGTATAGCGCCGCCAGCCCTATAATGACCATTCATACAGCCTGGCAGTGTTCTACTGGCGGGGTGGTGCTGGAGGCAGCAGCATCCCTTCCTCTTCCCTGCCGAACTACCTCCTTGCCGGACAAGGTAAGTTGGGCGTCTGACATGGGGGGGGTGCATTTGGGTGGGGGGTGTTGTGAGTGAGTGTGTGGTGTCTGCGTGTTTGTGAGAATGTGTGTGCGTGTGTGCATGCGACTGTGAGTGTTGTCGTGTATGCGTGGTTGTTTACTTGGAGTGAATGCGTGTGTGAATGGTGAAGTGAGTGTGGGTCTGCATGGCTGTGTGTATGAGTGCCTGAATGCGTGTGATTATGTGTGAGTGAATGCATGTATGGATGTGAGTAAGGGGATGAGTGTGTGGGATGTGAGTGAATGGGTTTATGCGTGGTGCGTGTGGGTATATGTGTGCATGTATGAAGGGGGTTGGGGTGGGTGGGTGAGGAGGGCTGCACCCCTAGGGGGGGGTGGTAGGGTCGGAGGGAAAATGTGTGTTGGGGCGGGGGTTAGGTGCTTTCTGGGGGCGGAGGAGCCATCTACCCGTGACAGGGAACGAATTCCCTTTCATCTGTAGCCTTACCGCCATGGTTTTCGTGGCAGTGCTGCCACCATAGAAACATGGTGGTATGAGTAGAGATGTGGCGGGTTTGCAACGGCCAACTCACCACACTCATATTGTGGCAGTACACATCACCAGCCTGTTGACGGTGTTACTGCCACAATAACCCTGACGGTCAGAAGACCGGGCCATTGTGTGCTGGTAAAGTTTAACATGCAAGGAATAGCAGCTTGTGTATTGGCCCAGGCAGTGGCCCATAAGGTGTCACTGTTATTAATGTGCTGTCTTTAGGCTACTTCTATAAACCCCATAGAGTTCTTTATCATCCAATTGACTTACACATCTTGCACAAGCAAGGCTATACCGGGGTAGTGGATAAGACTGACACACTTCCCTCACTGAATAAGTTTGAACCCTTGAATTCTCTGAGTGACTGAGATTGACAGTTTCTAGATCAAACAATTGCTGGGGGGTGCACTGATATCATCCACTTTGAGATACTAAACTGGAACATAGTAGGACAGCAAAGCAAGAAATCGGATCCTACTCGGATCGACCTTTTTAATATGCTTTCATATAGTCTGATTTTAGGAGACATGGGACACATCTTCTATCTTCTGTCTAGATGACTTTAAGTCTTTTTACTCTTCAGTGAATCCATTTTACAAGAGAAGACAAAAGGAAGACTAATTACCATGGTCGTCCTTTTGTTTATGGTTGAGCCTCTAGAGCTTGATACAAGCTCACCTAACTTTCAGGTGGTTCAGGTTAATTTTCCTAACATTGTCAAAATGACAGTGATTCATTTTTATAACGCCCACCCACTTGTTAACTTGAAATTATTAAGCACCTTTATGGATCTGTGTGTTGAATGGTCTGTGGGCCAAATGATTTTCTTGTTATTAGGTCATTTCAACATCCACTCACGTGCAAGGATTTTAAATGATCCCAATAAGTCGGGCAATTGTCAATTGAATATTAGTAGTTTGCACAGGGAACATAGCCCTTCATGGGCAGAGGTGTTATACCTCCTCCCACAGGAATGTGCACTTTCCTGCCAGAGAGATTCAAAGGGCTTGTCGACCATGAAACCCGACCCCCCCCAGCCCTGCTGCTAATAGCAGATAGCTGCCGCTGTTGCAAACCCCGACCTTTGGCAGGAGCAACAGTGGGAAAATGCTCAAAGGACAGAAGGACTGGCCACCCCCAGCCTGCACCACCCCTAAAGTGTTGCAAGGAAGGTGACACCTCCACTTAATTTCTTTCTATCTTGCAAGGTAGGAAAATAGCCAATCAGGGATAGGAAACTGACCTCTGCCGACAGGAAGTGGTCACAAAGTGGGACTCCAGTAAATGGCCACTAAATGCAGCATTCAGTGGCCACCGCTAGACCTGAAGACCAGATGCCAAGGATACAAGAAGACCAGCAACAAAGAAGACCCAAGGCTTGAGAACAGCAACCCTGCTACACAAAGAAAAAGGCACCAAATTCTGCCTGCTGCACGCAGGACTTGACAATCACTGCTGAGGTGTTACATGAACATGAGACAACTATGCCAGTCTGTCAAGGACCTGAAGAAAAGTGTCCACAACATGCTGGAAATATATTCCTAACACATCAAGGACATTTGACATGTGAATCATGCAAATATGCCTCAATGTGCAGTTACATTTCCAAGACCAACATTCACTGTGAGGATGAAAAGAGTGGCACATGGATGAAGGCAACAACATATATTCACCGCAATGGTTAGAACCAAAAGGGAAGGTTCATGGGGCAGGGCTATTTGAGGGGAAAACCCATGGGACATGAATCACAATTTTTTATCAGAATGTGGAGTAAAGGGGAGGTGAGTTACTGAGTCTGGGCCATGAGAACATGAGCCTCCCCAAAGGTTTCCATGTATTGAGGCTCTCAGCATGCATGGTCATTGCAGGTTAACACACAAGATCAGGAATCTCTTTGAAGTCGGGAAAAGATGACTAGTCTACTGCAAATATGGGGATGTTTCTTATGCCACATTAGCAGTTTGGCACAAGGCGTTCCTAATCACCGTTTAGAGATATAATTGTCTTCAGGGCCTTAAACACTTGCAGTTGATGAGTCCAGTTAAAATATTTTATACGTCTCTCTTCAGCACATACTCTCAATACATCTTATATGATCAAAATGAATCACAACTTTAAAGAACACCCTGTCAAACTCTTCCTACTGAAAGAATATAGTAACCTTACTATATGTGGTAAAAAGACTTTCATGTAGGCAAACCCATACTAGGATGGGAAAATGCTTGCATATTGATCCATATTAATGCAAATTGGTCTGTATGAAAGGTGACGACATTGTATTTCTATTAACTAGAGTACTAAGGAAGTTGAGGGGAATGTGGCTTCCACATATCACATCACATTTTCTTCTCCATGTAGCACTGCCCCAGAAATATCTGTTGCTAAAATTACTGTTTAGCCATATAACTGTGTAATAATAAACTGAAATGTAATGCAGACATCAAACACTCCGCCATCAAGGGCTCCGTATCTTCTGGTGATAAAAACAGAGCCCATTTTGGATGTAGCATAGAAGAAAGGAAGGAGCCAAAATAGAATTCATGTAAAAAGTGATAGGTGGAATGCTTGAATTAATGTCAGCCACTGGTAATTACTCAGACTGAATCCCAGTCACTACTTACTTTGCACATCTTGGCACTTTAATTTTAAACTAGCCATGTGCAAACCAGTCTTGACTCTTCTACAATAGAGACAGTCTAGCTTAAAGTGCCATGGCAGGTCCCCCCGAACCAGACCTCATACAACCCAAAAATGGTTTTGTCCTCATTGGGGATCTTCGTTTTCATGCAGTATGGATCCAAGGGTACAGCGAGCGTGGGACCCAATCTGGACAAGCCTGTCACCCCCAGACTGTCTCACTGAAAGATGCTAAACAGTGGTGGGTGGATTGCTTGATTTCATCTAGGCCACTGACAATTTCTCAAAGATGCTTCCCTTGCCACTGTTACTTTGCACACCATGCCACCTCAGTGTATACCCTGCCATATGCAAATACGTCTCCATGATGCTCCAATAAGAACAGTCCAGCTCAAACTGCTAGGTCAGGTCCTCTTTGAACCAGAACTCATGCCACTCAAGACCAGTTTAACCCTGATTGGTTCTGTTCAACTAGGTGTAGCCTGGATCCAGGCTACAATAAGCATGGGACCCACATCTGGGAATACCTATTGCACTTAGGGTGTCACACTGAAGTAGACAGGAAAGTGCTGAATGGAATTCTTGAATTGTTTTAAGCACTTACTTGGGCAGCATTTCAGTCCACTGTTTGTCGCATGATTTCAGAATCATATTTGTTAAAGAAATTTGGAAATTGGAATGCTTACCCTTTGTTAAAACCGTCCCAAAATCACAGATGTCTACTTTCTTAGCAGAAGGATCAGTGTTCTGCCAGAAACTACATAGATCAGTATTTCCTAACTTGTGGTCCGGGGATGCCTGGAAGACTACAAAGCCTCCTCAGGGGGTCCGCAACTTCTTAGAAAATTTTATAGTATTAATAGATTAGGTCCCCAGCTTTCAGTAATGACTCATTGGGACCCCCCCCCCCAGATTCCAATAATGATTCAGTGGGGGTCCCCGGATGCCAGTAATGATAAAGTGTGGGTCCACAGAAGTCAAAAGGTTGGGAACTGACATAGATGGATACTGAACTGAAGCCTCAACTTAACACTTTCACAGACTGGCAGTGTACAGAACTGGGTTAATATTTAATATTCATGACTCTGCCTCATCCTCTTAGTATGGCAAATTTTATTCTTGCGTAAGGCTCTCTTCTGTGAGACCACTGTCAGAGAGGGCACTATTTATGTCATTGTTGGTCCCTAGATTACTTAGGGTTTGATATACTATTACCAGCCACAAACCAGTGATATGCAGCTTGAACCTGGTCTTGTTATGCATAGAAATACTATTTGGAACATTGCCTATGTTGCCACAAAACTACCACCCTAATGAAAAGTAACTTGGCAGCCCACAATTTGAGACCTTTGTGATTTGCTGTGTGAAATTAGGCCAGCAGAACTATGTCCCTGCATTTGCATTACCTAACTTGAAACATTGTTTGATGCAACCCCTGTCCATCAATGGGGCAGATGCAGCCTTAAAAATATGTTTCTCATCGGGGTAGACATCAGAGGAGCAGACACACATAACCACTAGAGCTGATGACTTTGGAACTGGGGAACCAAGTTTGAGTCTTGGCGCTAGCTCAACATCCTGTGATTCTGGGCAAATCATTTTGGGGGTCATTATGACCCCGGCGGTGAGCGGTAATGTGGCGGCACTACCTCCAACAGACTGGCGGTACCTACTGCCACATTATGAGAATGGCAGGTTGGCTGCAGCTAACCCGCCACTTCTCCACTCACACCGCCATGGCGGTAGCAGCCGCTGGGCCGGAGATGTTAATCTCTAGACCGGCGACCGTCATAGTACCACCGGAGGCATTTTGAGCCAGCCCACCATGGTTTTCAATGCCACGAAAAGCCATGAAAACCATGGCGGTAGGCCCTACTGGTGACAGGGAATTCCTTCCCTCTCACTGGGAGGTGGCTCACCCACCCCCAAACACTCCCAGATGGCCCCCCTCCATCCAAACTCCCCCCATCCTCTCATCCCCGTTCCGATCCTCTCACCCCCAAGCACGAACACACCTGCAGACACGCAGCATGCATAAACCCACTAATTCACACTGGCAAACACTCATTCATACACGCATACATCCAGTCATGCTCGCACACATTCGTACACACATTCACACTGACATGCAGACACAAACTCACATTACCATTCTTACACGCATTCACACACATGCATACACCCATGCAAACAACACTTCACACACAGTCGCGTTCACGCACACACTCACATATTCATGCACACATTCCTCCACACACACAAAACACCACCCTCTCCTGTCGGAAGCCCAACTTACCTTCTTACAGGTGGTCTTCCAGCAAGGAACGGGAAGGGGCGCTGCTACCGCCATCAGCGCCCGCCAGCAGAACACCATCAGGAAATATCACAGGTCATGATACAGCTGCCGGCGTTCTACTAGCGTGGCGGTGCTGGTGGTAGAAGCGCCAGCTTACTACCATCCGCCAGTATGATCACTGACGGATTTCCACCCTTCTAGTGGATGTCCGGCAGTGATCATAGTATGGCAGACAGATGGTAGCCGCGGTGATGGTATTTTGCAGCCGTCATCGCGGTGGCAGGCAGATTTTACCACCAACTACATAATGAGGGCCTTAATCTTCCTGTGCCTAACAAAAACTGAATGTGTTCTTGCTTCATGTAAATGAAGCTCATGTAATTTCCATCAATACCTTTGGGTCGGGTTTGCACTATATTAAGCTGCAAAAAAAAAATGTTTCACTGAACCACCATCTATGGCCCCAGATGCTGCAACAGCATTTCTAAACAGGAAGCAGTCCACCAGAGGCAGCTTCCCCTTTATGAACCATTTACCATCTAGCTATGGGTGACTGCAGCTGATCAATGGTTTTCACCCAAAATTGAGGCAACCCACCACTGACAAAATACCTTTATCAAATGCAAATAGGAAGTGGACCTTTATTGCACACACCTGCTTTTTTGTTATTCAGAAAGGGTTTTACAAGGCTGAAGATTTATCAGTTTCATAGAATGGCTTTAGTACATTGTAAAAGGCTAGCTTGTGGTCAAGAACAATATGATATGGTGACTCACAGGATTTCCAACAGAAAAAGGAATCTGTACATCAGGCCTGAAATAAGGAGGAATTGTCTTGTAAACCCTAGATTCTTCCAACAGGGATCTGATGTAGCAAAACTTTAAAATATATGTTAAAAAAGAAAAGTGGATAAGCCTAAGACGACATATAGCGTTGTGTCCCTTTTTTATTAACTGCATTATGCCATTAAATTTAGTAATACAGTATGTCTTTGGAACTGCACCATAGTGGATATTTCTGTGGCCAGGTGCATGCATGAGTTACTGGTAAACCTGTCACAATTTACCTTAGAATCATATTAGTACAATTTGCACTCCTCTTGTGAGTATATTGGCTGTTGTTACCTGGCTCACGTCTGTGCCGTAGGATGACAGAGTATGTTTGCACATGACAAAGCTATGCACTTGTTTTATGCAATTGTAATTTCTAAAGCACATGCATTTAGCTTTACAGTTTTCAGTGTTAGTACCTGAGCAGCATACAACATGGGCAGCATCTCATAAACTGTGAAGTAAAATTGCTAATTTAAACCAGTAACATCCACAGTTTTGGGCAGACTGATATCCTCAATAGTTGAGGAGGTGGTGAGGCCGTATAGCAGCAGCTTAGAATTTGAATAGAAATTAAGGTCTAAATTCGGATAATGTTGCAAACACATGTTTGCACAGGGATTAGAATTATGAGTTGAGTGGTAACTATCACACCTTCATAATTGTCCGCAGATAAATACTCAGCAGAATACCTGCAGAAATTTATCAGATGAAAAGTCTTGGAAAAAAAGGCAAAACATGCAGAATTGAATGTGCTAAAAATGTTTAAAAAAATAGAACTATGGTAAATACCTCATCCTCTATAACTGAATTTACCAAAAGTGGTAAACGCCCCACCTGTCCTGCCCTGCCAACTGCCCTGATCACAGCCGCCACTAACATCCGAACCCTTTTTGACTGAGGAGAAACAGCAGCTTTGATCCTCCTTCATCTCTCAGCTGATTGAAAGACTCCACTACATCGGCATCCAAGGGGACGCGCTGAACACAGACACAACAGAGGTACTGATCTTTAGCAATAGACCAACACATGGAATGACTCCTGGTGGCCATCAGATCTAGGACCTGCCCCCATTCCTTCCGACCATGCCAGAAACCTCAAAATAATTATTGATAACAAGCTCACCATGAAATCACAGATCAACGCCGTCCTCTCTGTTTGCTTCCCCACCTTGTTCTTGCTTCATGAGATCTTCAAGTGGCTATCTCTGCACTCGAGACGCACCATGACACAGGCCCTCATCACCAGCCGACTGGACTATGGCAATGCTCTCCAAGTAGGAATGACCGCACACCTCCTACAAAGACTTCAGACCATACAGAACGTGGCAGCCAGACTCATCCTCAGCTTTTCCTGACAAACGCACCTCACACCACAGTTCAGGCAACTCCATTCGCTCCCTGTACAAAAGAGATGACAATTCAAGATGCTGACCCATGCATACAAGGCCCTACACAACTAATGACCCACATACATTAACCATCACCTGAACTTCCACCAACCGTTGAGAAGACTGCACTCTGCCTCCCTTTCACTTGCCCATACTCCTGCATCTACTGAAGCAGAAGTGGATGACGCTCCTTCTCTTACATCACAGCAAAAACCTGGAACAGCCTCCCCATGCACCTCCGAACCATCACCTCACTTCTGAAATTCAGAATGGCCCTCAAGACCTGGCTGTTCGAATTAGCCTCTGGGACTTGCAAGCGCCTGGATACCCTATCAGGTGATTAGCTGCGCTATATAAATCCAGATTGATTGTAATCATAATTGACGCTATTTTCACAAACTCGTAATGAGGGCCTTTGTAATAGCATTTATTAATATACTAAAAAAGAAAAACAGAACACAATAACATACACAAAACAACATAACAGCAGAATTGAAATAGAACAGAACCTTACACAACGAAACAGTCACACCGTGAAATCAACACAACATAGCAGACCTCAGCAAATTCACATTGTAAAAATGCAGCACAAAAAGTAGAACAGCACATAAAAACACAGCACATCCTCACAAACACTGATTTCCACTCATCAAATATGCCCAAATATTCTTATCACACAGAGGAGAAATAGCTCCAGCCAGAAATGTTGCGGGCCTTATTATGAGTTTGACGGTTCCACCACGGGACCCCCAAACTTGAAGGGAGAGGCCATGGTTATGGCGCCCCCCCTGAGTGTATTACAATGTTCATGGCGGGCTGACTGGTGGAAACATTGCAGTATGTGATTACTTCCGGGCTGCCCAGCGGGAACTGAGCTACGATTTTGGTCTCAGCTTCCTTGAGGAAGCTGAGGTCAATACCGTAGCACACAACAACCTCAGAATGCGCACTGTCTGCAAAGAGGAAAAATCCTGTGCATGTAGGATGAAGTCACAGGAGCTGCGTAGATCCGGTGGGTGATGGGGGGAAACTTCTGTTGCACGGCAGGCACTGCGTCTTCTTGCAGGAAGTCGAGCTGTGTCTTTCCAGCTTGGCTCGGCGTCGATCCAGTGGGCCGTGCATCAAAGTTCCAGTCGCAACGCTGGTGCAGCGTCGATTTCCACTCGGGGAGCCGGGCTGCGTCATTCCAGTTCGGCGTGCAGTGATTTTCTCACCGCAATGCAGGCTGTGCGTCATTTCTGGTAGGATGTGCATCAAAATTTCACCACACAAGGAGTTATTTGCAGAGATGAAGTCTTTTTGGCCCTGAGACTTCAGAAAACAGGAGGCAAGCTAAATCCAAGCCATTGGAGAGCACTTCTCAGCAAAGCCAGAGGACAGGAAGGCAGCATGGCAACAGCAAGGCGGCAGTCCATTTCAGCAAAGCAGTCGTGTGAGTCCTTTGGGCAGCCACGCAGCTTCTCTTGGAAGGTTGCAGGTTCTGTTTCAGAGTTTTTCCCCCAGTAGTATCTTGTCCGAAAGTGTCTGATTCGGTAGGGTCAGAGGCCCTGATTAAATACCCAAATGTGCCTTTGAAGTGGGGGAGACTTCAAAGAATGGCTTAGAAGTGCACAAGGTGTCCTTTCAGTTCCATCCTGTCTGCAGGGTCCCAGTAGGGGGTTTGGCAGTCCATTGTGTGAGGGCAGGCCACTGTCCTTTGACATGTAATGCCAGGCCCTCCACCCTCCCAGCCCAGGAAGATCCATTCATCATGCAGATGTGTGCATGTGTGACTGAGGATCCTGTGTTTGGGGTTGTCTGAGTGAAACGCACAAGGGAGCTGTCCACTAACCCAGCTAGATGTGGCCTGTATGGCACATAAGGATTTAAGTGCAGAAAAATGCTCACTTTCTAAAAGTGGCATTTCTTAAACAGTAATATTGTCTAACTTCACCAGTCAGTAGGAATTTGTATTACCATTCTGGCCATACTAAATATGACCTGGTTGCTCCTTTCAGATCAGAATCTGCCACTCAAACAGTATATGAGGGTAGCCCCAATATTAGCTTATTGAAGGTGCAGGTCTCACATTAATGGAAAAACTAATTTAGGAGTTTTACACTACCATGACATATAAACTACACACGTACATGTCCTGCCTTTTACCTATGTAGGACCCTGCCCTATGGGTTACCTAGGGCCTTAAATGCCAAGTCGAAGTCACAGTGAAACTGCACACACAGGCCTTGCAATGGCAGGCCTGAGGCATGGTGAAGGGACTACTTATGTGGGTGGCACAATCAGTGCTACAGGCCCACTAATAGCATTTAATCTATAGACCCTG
Organism: Pleurodeles waltl; assembly: GCF_031143425.1. Lineage (NCBI taxonomy): Eukaryota > Metazoa > Chordata > Amphibia > Caudata > Salamandridae > Pleurodeles > Pleurodeles waltl. The sequence goes on from NC_090446.1 coordinate 1,417,870,667, forward strand.
GGCACATGTAGTGCTCTTTACTGGGGTCTTGCAAGTAGATTAAATAAGCCAATTGGGTGTGAATCAATGTCACCATGTTTTAAGGGAGAGAGCATGTGCACTTTAGCACTTGTTAGCAGTGGTAAAGTGAGCAGAGTCCTAAAACCAGAAAAAACAGTGTCCAGAAAGTGGAGGGAGGCAGGAGAAAAGTTAGGGGTGACCACCCTAAGGCTGTCAGGTCTAACACTGTGCAAGGGGGCCCCTGCACTGCCCATGTCATGGGCATGGGCAGTGCATTGGGCCCTCTGTGGCCCCTGGCACTGGCTTTCTGCTAGCATTGTCCTGGTAGGGACCCCACCATGATAAGGCTGAGTTGTAATCAGCAAGGCAGCACTGAACTCAGAGCCGCTTGGCTGAGTGCAACTCAGACTGCCATCGGACCATCAGGAACAATGTTCCCAGTGGAGACGGCAGTCCCCTGGCAGATCCGTCCCCCAGGGTTGTAATGAGGCGGTCAGACTGCCACAATTGCGGCGGTCCGACCATCACCGAGGCTGGCGGTCTTTGGACTACCAGCCTCGTAATGATGCCCTTTGTGATCCAGCCCCACAACTCAGAAACACGAAGCAGTGATTGCATCTTTCTTTTTCTTTACTGCGCTTTCTTCAGCGCATGTACTAACTCGGAGTAATTCCGGTCTTAATGTGTAGACTTCAGTATTTACAATTGCATAAAACAGGCGTATTGCTGTGCTATGTGCGAATACACAGCTTCACAATGAGGCCAGTAGGCTGCATAATGCTCCTAGAAACACAAGGTCACAATTGGCTGTTTGTGTTTGTGATCTCTTCTGTCTGCATTCCGTGTATTAACACTGAGACTTTCTGCATTAATGGATGCTCTGCAGAAATGCATTGACCCATTATGCACCAGTGTAGTGCAGACATCTGGATCAAGATATGGCTGCTGGACACACATGTGCATAAGGGGTAATAATTCTCTCAAACTTAAAATACATTTTACAGGGCACCAGATTCCTCATCTATGTGTAAATGGGATGAAAATACAAACCTAACTATGTTCTTTGCAGCGATGTCGTTTTATTTAGTGTTTGCACCTAAGTGTAAGTGATCTGCTAAGTGCAAGGCATTTTTAATACACAAAAACGTAATTTTGGGACTTGCTGTTGTATACATATTTCTATTTAAGTTCAATCGTGGCTGCAAAGTGGAATGCGGATGGTGATTATTTAATCTTCACAATAAATAAGAATGAAAACGACTTCGAAATTATTTTTCGGGTAACAAAAATACACTGTTTTCATAATGTTCTGATGAATGTGTTCAAAGCGTATTCTAGATTAAGTACACGGCAACAGAACCAGTTACTCTGTCTTGTTTCCTAGATACCTTTCCGGATGTTCTACAGTGCCTGAACGTAAAAACGGTTTCTCAAGCAGATTGCGCCCGAGCCTTCCCTGATGATGTTATAACCGATGGCATGCTCTGTGCAGGGGGTTTCGAGGGTGGCAAGGACTCGTGCCAGGTAAGAGACCTGCTTTTTAGATTATTATAGGGTCTGCTTGTCATACTATGGCCAGGCAGCAGGTCAGTGATGTCACTCGCGTATACGTTGATTGTAAATATAACAGAATCTGCAAGCATGGTATAGAACTCTATCACAAAGTGTGGCAAGACGACATAGCATAGCGTAACATAAAATACATCTTAGTGTATCATAGACATCCTAGAATACAGGCAGCGTGCGGATAGGGTGGCGCGGGTGGGAGTTAAGAAATAAATTAATAGAGTTACCTGCTCCTCCGCGATTCACTGCTCCCGCCAGCTGCCTTATCGCTTGTGCTTCCCTCTCCAACCAAACTCGAAGCTTCTCTCATGCTGTTACACAGCACGGAAGAAGTGCCCAGATTGGCCTGGGCGGGCAGAAATGCTGCTCAGGGAGGGAGTGGAACACTGCTCTTGGGCTCCACCAAGCTATAAAATACAGCCGGGTGGAGAGTTTCTAAGTGCGCATGTCAGTTTGGCCGGCCTCTGTCGGCAGGCCAAACTGACATGTACACTTAATGGCACACATACCACTCCTCCTCCATTTGACATGGAGAAAACTGGCCCTGCTCTGTCCTATGAAGGTGGAGAAATAAAGTGATAATGAAATACTTTTATTATTCCTTTATTTTTCTGCTTTTCGTCAGTGGGGCGACACTCTTCCACCATAGCGGAGGGGCCGCCCCTGCTAGCATAACAAAAGATGAACTAATGCAGCTCAATACAACCTAATAGCTTGGAAAAAAAAGACAAACACAGTTAACTATTGCGTAGCATAACATGTTTACACATGGGAGCTACTGCGATCTAGGAAGAGCCTCTCCACATTCCCAGGGACTTTACTATTGATTTGTTCTGGTGGGGTAGGTGAAATAATTTATGTGATGTATAAAAACAGAGAATCAGAATTGTGTATAAATTCAGAAGTAAAATCGGTTCTTGCCCTTGTGGACTGATGGCTGAAAGTGTTCAGATACGCTGCTAACCAGCTATGTGCGCCGTGGAATTCTACAGTCTTCTACCAGGTGGAATGCCATTACACTTGCTCTTATGCTGAACCTATCTATCCTCTTTTCAGGAAGAATCTCAAAACCAAGCACTGGATTCTCGGTTTATAGGTAGTGGGTTATCTCCAAACAGCAACTATTCATTCTTTCATCTATGCCATTCTATGTTACGAGAAGTACATTTGTAGATCGACTTTATCCTTTAGGATTTTCATGGTTGTTTCACATCCTTCAGTGGGGGAGGAGAAAGTACCTCTGCTGCTCTTTTAAAGGTGCAAGAGGTGATTTGAAGTAATCCTACAGCTACAGTTGTTGCCATGAGAAGACTTGTATTGCAAGCTGGAAATACCACCATGCACACCCAATATCTCACCATCTGGCAATGTATCTCCAAAATGGGGATAAATTGTCACTGCCCCAAAAATGTGGCTATGCTAATATGCTTTTTTATCTCGGTATGTTAGGGACGCCATATTTAGCTTTTGAGGAAAGACTACTATATGTTCGATGGTGGTCAGTCAGAAAGGCACTGTTACCAAATATGATAGTTGCACAGCGACAAAGTCTGGATGTGTTGGTCATCCACTGTTTTTGGTGGCAGGAGCAATACTCTGAGAGGTGCCCAGTGGTGGAGCTGAGGTAGGCTTCACGAACAGACAAAGAGAAAATGCCACCTTTTATTTGGAGGTATGTGGGGTTTTCCATTAGGACCTTCATCTAAATGTGGTCCAGAATTCTCAAGTTGACCCATGTTAGATGTGAATATCTGATCAATTTAGCGTTTTCTGTGCATTTTGATTTATATTTAGCAAATACATCGAGAATATGGGAGTAGAATGAACTACTAACCAAGATTTGGGCAAAAAAAGTTCCTAACTTTCGGTAAGGAACATGTACGGGAGTCAGATTTTAATCAACGAATTTTTAAAAGCTGAAGCGATAGAACAATTAGCTAGACTGGTTATGTCAATTCAAAAGGCTACAGGTGCAAAATACTGCTGAGATTAAGCCAACAAGGACACATCGTTTTTGGTTAAACTTGCCAACTCGTCCCTATTTTCCAGAGATGAAAACTCCATACATTTGGAAAGATATCCTGTTATTCTTTAACCCTTCCGATACAATATGTTTGCCTGTACTGTTAGCAGGGAATTCTTTATATCCTCCTCTGTGCTGGACAGCTGTAGCTCGGTCAAATAAAGCATTTACAAAAGCCGTCAGCAATTACGCAAATTGGACTAAAATCCCCAGGCTGTTTCGAAATTGTAAAGGTGCACAGTATAGTTGTTCTGCAAGGTATGGGAGACAGAGTTTGTACTTGCTGCAGGCAATCTTTGGTTAACTATCAGGGGTATAAAGAGGAAAAAGTGGCCCATCAGACCATAAAACAGGCCCTCAAACAGCCAGAAAGCTGGACCACACACTGAGCTGTTAGGTCAGCCATTTGGCACTCCCTGATTGCCCTATAGGCCCGGTCAATCCAGTTTGCTATCAAATCTGCTAAATTAAGATTCTAATCAACTCTACATGTTAAAAATTTCCTCTGCAGCCTGGATATAGAGAATATGCAGTCTTAAAACTGCCCACAAACTGCATCTTGTATGTGAAGTAGTACTAGAAAAAGCTATTCACACACCTAAACCCTCCCTCCCTGAGCTTTCAGACGGCCCCAGGGACCCCATCCCCTGGGGCTGATATGTTTTGATGTGGGGGGTGTGCATCTGTTTCTGCCTGAGTAATAGAACAGCTTTAGGAATCCCATCCCTGGAACTGCAATAAAAAATGGTGTGGGTGCCTACGTCCCACCCAGGACACCCAAAGCCTGCAGAGCCTGTCAGGCAACTAGCCAGCCAGTCAGGCCCTGCAGTCAATCCCCACATGCACCCAACCCCATGCTGCGCACAGTGGGAGGTTGGCCAGTAGGCCTGGCCTGCGGCAGCAGCAAAGAACCCATCCCCCGGGGTCATGGCATTATCTTTAGAGGGATAGCAGTACTTAATCTACACCCAAGGCCAAATTCAGCCTGTGGACCCCATCTCCTGGAGTCTGCATTACTATTAGGGGTAGCGGGACACACAGTCCCCCTCCCTAGGCCCTGGGCCAAATCGAGCCCTTGGGACCTCATCCCCCGGGCCTCCCTCCCTTGGTAGATTTTGGCTCCGAGGACCCCATCCTGGGCTCAGCACAATAAAAGGTGTGACTCCCTGTTGCCCAGGGCACCCAATACAGTGTCATTGGGGGACGCAGGGGGAGTCCCACGGCACTGGCGCTCCAACTGGCTCCCCACATCCAGGAGGAGCTGGTACTGCTCCCGCCCACAGTGGGGCAGTGGTCCCCCTTCCCTTAAAATGGCAGGCCCCTTTGATGGCTTCTGACGTACAGTTTTTGATCATGTGTTAAATCTAGTTTTTCCGGCTTTAGGACTCCGGGCACTTTGAAACTGCTGAGCAGTGGTAAAGTGAAAGTGTTCTCTGTCTGAATGGTATGGTTGATAGGTTTTCTCCATGACTGGCATATTTGATTTAGTAGTAAGTTCCTAGTAAAATGCACTGTGTGTGCCCAGGGCCTGTAAATCAAATGCTACTAGTGGACCTGCAGCACTGATTGTGCCACCCACATGAGTAGCCCTGTAAACATGTCTCAGACCTTCCACTGCAGTGTCTGTGTGTGCAGTTATAAACTACCATTTCGATCTGGCAAGTGCACCCACTTGTCAGGCCCAAATCTTTCTTTTGACTACATATAAGTCACTCCAAACGTAGGCCCAAGGCAGCCCCGTGGGCAGGGTGGAGTGTATTTAAAAGGTAGGATATGTACTGGGGTATTTTACATGTCCTGATAGTGAAATACTGCTAAAGTCATGTTTCACAAGTGCAAGGCATATCTCTCCCATAGGGTAACATGAGGATTGCCTTGAAATATCTTTCAAGTGTAATTTCCCATTGGGAGCAGATAGACATGTGGAGTTTGGGATCTGTGAACTCACAATTTAAAAAATCATCTTTTGGTGAAGTTGGTTTTTAAATTGTAAGTTTGTAAATGGCACTATTCGAAAGTGGGCATTTTCTTGTTTAACCATTCTGTGCCTCTGCGTGGCTGTGGAATACATGTCTGGGTCAGATCGACAGTTGGGCTGGTTGTGAATTCACTCTCGACAGTCAGAGAAAGAGAGTTAGGCTGTGTCTTGCATCCTGATGGGTCTTCCTGGGCTAGAGTGGTGGGAGGAACTGACACTTGCACCTGAAAAGGGCTGTGCCTGTGTAGGAGGCTGGCCTAGCTTATAGTGGGTACCTGATGGTACTTACACCTTGTGCAAGGTCCAGTTATCTCTTATTAGTAGATTAGTAGTGTTCTAGCAGCTTAGGCTGATGGAGGTTGCTATAGCAGAGCAGCTTAGGCTGAACTAGGAGACATGTAAAGCTCCTACTATACCACTTATATCATATAGGTACTATATAATAAGAAAGACAATGCTTAGAGTTATAAAAAATAAAGGTACTTTATTTTAGTGACAATGTGCCAAACATATCTCAAAGAATATACTCCCTTAGGAGGTAAGTAAAATACACAAAATATACACACAAAACAAAATCAGGTAAGTAAAACAATTAGAAAGTAGTGCAAACACTGTAGAATGCAATAGGATAAAATAGGCCTAGGGGCAACACAAACCATATACTAAGAAAATGGAATGCGAACCACAAGTAGATCCCTAGGCTAGTGTAGTGTGTAGAGGGTTGCTGGGAGTGTAAGAAAACATTGAGGGTGTCCAAGATACCTCACCCCAAGACCCTGGAAAGTAGGAGTAAAGTACTACTATTTCCCCAGAAACACACTAAAGTTGTGATAGAGGATTTTGCAAAGACCACAACAGACTGCAAAGCACTGAGACAGATTCCTATACCTGAGGCCCTGCAAAGGAAGGGGACCAAGTCCAAGGGTCGTGAAAGTGTCCAGGGGGGGCAGGAGCCCACTAAACCCCGGATGAAGGTACAAAATGTCTGCCTCCTGATGGAAGAATCTGAAGATTCTGCAACAACAAAAGGGGCTAGGAACTTCTCCTTTATGCAGAAGATGCCCAATAGAGAGCTGGAGGATGCAGAGTTGTTTCCTTGGCAAAATACCACAAACAAGCCTTGCTAGCTGCAAGAGATGCAGTTAAAGAAAAAGGGTGCTGCCCGGTCCCAGGAAGGACCAGGATGTCGCCACTTGGGAGAGGAGACAGAGGGGGCCCTCAGCAACATAGAGAGCGCACTCACAAGAAGGTAGCACCTGTAGAAGTCCTTAAACCTGGGTTCAAGAAGTCTGAACACAGCAGTCATTTCAACACTGCAAAAGAGGGTCCCATGAAGCCGGAGATCAACTCAGGGAGTTGAGCAATGCAGGACAGAGTGCTGGGGACCTAGGCTTGGCTGTGCATGAAGGAATTTGTGGGAATGTGCACAGAAGCCCTAGCAGCAGCAGTTCACTCAGCACACAGGATTACTGTCTGGAGAGGGGAGGCAAGGACTTACCTCCTCCAAGTTTGAATAGTCTGACCACTGGACAGTCTGGGTCAGTTGGATCCACCACCTATGTTCCTGGGGCCACGCTCATCAGGATGAGAGGGTCTCAGAGTACTGGTGATGCTGATGTTTGGTGCCTGCTGAAGCAGGGGAAAGATTCAGCCGACCCATGGGAGATTTCTTCGTGGCTTTCAGTGCAGGATGAAGGCAGGCAGCCCCCAAAGCATGCACCACCAGGAAACAGTTGAGAAATTCGGCAGGATTAGACGCTACGATGTTGCTGGTAGTCTTCTTGCTACTTTGTTGCAGGCGTCCTGGAGCAGTCAGCGGTATATCCTTGGCAGAAGTAAAAGACAGAGGTCCAGAGGAACTCTGGTGAATTCTTGCAAGTCGTTTTCTGAGGAAAAGCCCACGGGAGAGACCATAAATAGCCCTCAGAGGAGGTTTGGCCACCTAGTCAGGTAAGCACCTATTAGGAGGGGTCTCTGACATCACCTGCTGGTACTGGCCTCTCAGTGGCCTCCAGAGTGCCCTCACACCTCTGGATCCAAGATGGCAGAGGTCTGGGACGCACTGGAGGAGCTCTGGGCACCACCCCTGGGGTGGTGATGGACAGGGGAGTTGTCACTCCCCTTTCCTTTGTCCAGTTTTGCGCCAGAGCAGGTACTGGGGGTTCCCTGAACGGGTGTAGACTGGCTTATGAAAAGAGGGCACCATCTGTGCCCTTCAAAGCATTTCCAGAGGCTGGGAGAGGCTACCCCTCCCCAGACTTTAACACCTATTTCCAAAGTGAGAGGGTGTAACACCCTCTCTCAGAGTAAATTCTTTGTTCTACCTTCCTGGGACTGGGCTGCCCAAACCCTAGGAGTGCAGAACCCTGTCTGTAGGGTGGCAGCAGCGGTAGCTGCAGAGAAAACCCCAGAGATCTGTTTTGGCAGTACTAGGGGTCCATAGTGGAGCCCCAGGGATGTATGGGATTGGCACCCCAATACCAGATGTGGCACAGGGGACAATTCCATGATCTTAGACATGTTACATGGCCATATTCGGAGTTACCATTGTGAAGCTACATATAGGTATTGACCTATATGTAGTGCACGAGTATAAGGGTATCTCCGCACTTACAAAGTCTGGGGAAATGGCCCTGAACTATGTGGGGGCACCTTTGCTAGTGCAAGGGTGCCCTCACACTTAGTAACTTTGCACCTAACCTTCAGCAAGTGAAGACTAGACATATAGGTGACTTATAAGTCACCTAAGTGCAGTGGAAATGGCTGTGAAATAACGTGGGCGTTATTTCACTCAGGCTGCAGTGGCAGACATATGTAAGATTTGCCTGAGCTCCCTATGGGTGGAAAAGAAATGCTGCAGCCCATAGGGATCTCCTGGAACCCCAATACCCTGGGTACCTAGGTACCATATACTAGGGAATTATAAGGGTGTTCCAGTGTGCCAATTAGAATTGATAAAAATTGTCACTAGCCTATAGTGGCAATTTTAAAGGCAGAGAGAGAGCATAAGCACTGAAGTTCTGGTTAGCAGAGCCTCAGTGACACAGTTAGTCACTACACAGGTATTCACATCCAGGCCATAAACTATGAGCACTGGGGTCCTGGCTAGCAGGATCCTAGTGAGACAGGCAAAAACAAACTTACATACATGTAAAAATGGGGGTAACATGCCAGGCAAGATGGTACTTTCCTACAGCCTGTCCTCACACAAAGCAGTCTCCAACCCCCTGGAGTGTGTCTAGGGCCAGGATAGGAAAGGCAAGGCCTTGTGCACTACAAAGACTTCTCTTTGAAGACTGTGGCCAGGGCACTCATGGGGATCATTACTCATTTGGGTTTCCCCAAGGAGGTGTTATCTGACAGAGGCACCAATTTCATGTAATTGTAAACACAAGCCATGTGAAAGCTGTGTGATGTTACCTACAAGTTCACCACACCTTACCACCCCCAAAGCAATGTGCTGGTTGAAAGGCTGAACTGTACCCTGAAGGGCATGATTATGGATTCCTAGAACCCATTCTGCATAAGTGGAATGTCCTGTTACCATGCCTGTTGTTCACCAGCATGGAGGTACCCTGGAAGGGAGTTGGCTTCAGTCTTTTTGAACGTCTATATGGGCACCCTATGAGAGAGCCTCTTAGTTCAGTGAAGGAGGGATGGGAGCAAGCTCCTAAAAAGCCACCCAGGATGTATTCAGTTACATGTTGGCCTTCAGGAACCAGCCAGCCCCCTTTCAGAAACTCGCCCAGGAGAATCTGTAAGCTAGCAAGGAGGACATAAACTCTGGTATGACCAGAATACCACTCTGGAAGAGTTTAAGTCTGGCCAGACAGTGTGGGTGTTGGCCCCAGTAGAGCCCCATACTCTCCAAGACCATTTGAGCAATGTCACTTACCTGGTGGACAAGCAGGCTCCTAAGAACCCTTTGAGGGTCCTGCACATGTAGCTGCACTTTGAGAAGTCTAAGTTGACCATGCTCTTGGTCATGGATGATGGGATAGAGGAGGAGAGTAAACCTCTTCCTGACCTCCTGTCTTCCAAAGAGCAGGCTGCGTCAGTGGAGGTTGTGAACCTCTTTCCTACACTAACACTAGAGCTGCATAGGGACTTTCACCAGTTACTGGTACAGTTCGCCTCTATGTTTTTTCACTCACCCCTGAAGTCACCCAATGGTGTAGTCATGACATTGACACTGGGGACAGCATACCTGTTCAGCACAAGTCTTACAGGGTAACTGGAACAGCATCAAAGTGGAAATCTGTTAGGTGCTGGAGTTAGGGGCGATTGAGCACTCCAACAGTCATTGGTCCAGCACAGTGGTTCAGGTCCCCAAAGCTGCTCCACTAGGTTTCACACCCAAATTGAGGTTCTGTGTTGGCTACGGTGCTCAGCACCATCACTAAGATTGACACACACCTCATCCCCCAAGCTGATGAGCTCATTGACCGGTTGGGAGCTGCCAAGTTCCTCAACACATTTGATCTAACGTCTGGGTACTGGCAGATTGCCTTAACCGAGGCTGCAAAGCAGAGGTTGGTGTTCTCAACAGTAGAGGGGCATTACCAGTTCCATGTTATGCCCTTTGGGTTGCAGAATGCCCCTGCCACATTCCAGAGGCTGGTCAACCCGGTCCTGGCTGGATTGGAGAACTTCAGTGCAGCATATCTGGCCGACATTGCTGTCTTCAGCCCTGGCAGGGAGGACCACTTCTACAACCTCAAGGAACTGTTTAGGGCTCTGCAGGGTGCAGGCCTCACTATCAAGGCCAGTAAGTGCCTCATAGGGCATGGGTCCGTGGTGTAGATTGTGCCCCTACAAGCCCTGATTTATACCATTCTGGCTTGGGCACCCGTAAGACCCAGACAGAAGTAAGAGCCCTTTTAGGTCTCACCGGGTACTACAGTAGATTCATCAAGGTGTATGGCACCATTGTTGCTCCCTTGATAGAGCTGAATATTCCAAGAAGCAGCCCCATCAGGTGATCTTGACAAAGGCATGCCAGACCACGTTTGACACCCTGAAGGAGGCCATGGGCACAGCTCCTGCGTTCAAGGCTCCCGACTTCTCCAAGGAATTTGTGGTGTAGACAGATGCCTCAGAACATGGTGTGGGAACTGTGCTTTTACAGCTAAATGAAGAGGGCCTAGATCAACCTGTAGCCTTCATTAGTAGGAGGTTTCTTTACCCAGAACAGAGGTGGAGCACAATAGAAGAGTAAGCTTTTGCTGTGGTCTGGATGCTGAAGAATCTAGGGCCGTACTTGCTTGGGACTCACTTCTGGGTTCAGACAGACCACAGTCCCCTCAGGTGGTCAATGCAGATGAGGGGTCAGAATCCTACACTGTTGAGGTGGTCCATCTCCCTACAGGGAATGGACTGTATGGTGGAACACTACCCTGGCACAGAACACGCCAATGCTGATGATCTGTCCAGGTTCTTCCACCTTAGTGATGAGAACTCCCAATAAGTTTGGCAGCTCTCCCCACTTTCAGCTGGGGGGAGACATGTTAGAACTGTCAGCTTTTGGCGTGGTTTGCCCTGTCTTTTTCACTTCTGACCTCCTGTTTTTGATGTTGTGCTGAATCTCGTTTTTGCTGGCTTTAGGTCTCTTGGCACTTTACTACTGCAGACCAGTGCTAAAGTACATGTGCTTCATGTCTAAAACAGTAAAGTTGCTTCTCCATGATTGGCATATTTGATTTACTAGTAAGCCCCTGCTGCAGTGGTAGTCCCACCCACTACATTAACCTTCCAAACATGTCTCAGACTTGCCATTGCAGCACCTGTGTGTGCAGTTTTAGCTGCTATTTCAACCCTGTAAGTGTACCTACTTACAAGGCTCAGACCTTCCTTTTTATTACATGTAAGTCACCCATAAGGTAGGCCCTGGTTAACCCCAAGGACAGGGTGCAGTCTATTTAAATAGTTGAAAATGTACTTTCAAGTTTAAAATGTCCATGTAGGGAAATTAGTTTTTTCGTTATGCAAGGACTATCTCTCCCATAGGCTAACATTGGGGTGTAATTTCCAACCAGGAATCGATAGAAAAATGGAGTTTGGTGTTTCTGGACTTTAAAAATACATCTTTTAGTAAAGTTGTTTTTCAAATTGCAGGTCTGAAAATGGCACTTTTAGAAAGATGGCATTTTCTTACTTTTAATATTCAGTGTCTTAGTCCTTTCTCTGAATACGCGTGTGGGTTTAGGTGACAGCTACATTTGTGCATTCTCCCCAGACAGCCTCAAATAGGAAGTGCTGTGTGTGAAAGGAGATACATCTCCATTCATCTGAATACTGATAGTCGTCCTGGATAAGGAGAGAGAAAGGCAGCTCACACTTACATCTAAATAGACTGAGCCCTAACCTCTCTTACTCCCTATTGGTAGTCTGGAGCCAGGGCTGGGTTGAAAGGTAACCTTCTGCACTTCAGAGAATTCTTTTCAGTTACCCCTACATCAAAGGCCATTTTGGGTGCAAGTACTGGGACTGTGATACCACATACTCAGAACACTTCTGGACTGAGCACATTCTACCAGGAAGAAGGACTGCTGTGCTGCCAAGAGGGACTGTCAAGTTGCTGTTCGTTTTGCAGAGTCAGAAGACTGGATTTAACTCACTACATTCTGCAATCTCAAGTTTCTGACGTCTCAGGGACATCAGACTTCACCTGCATCTTGCTACCAGCACCTGACCTTCTCTGCTATGAGTCCTGCATGCCAAGTGGTGCCAAATCAAGTCTTGGGCCCTTCGAGGTGAGTTACAACCCAGCCCCAGCTTGGCCGACGCAGCATCGGTTCATCGGAACATATACTCATTGCTTTTGAACATCAACGCATCAACAATTTTACCCGAAAAGGAAACAATGCATCACCTGCAAGCGCAACACATCCCCTCCTTGGAGCAATGCATTGCTACCACGCATCAATGCATCCAAGGTACTGTCAGAGAGTCTGCGTGACTTCTGTACCTGGCCTGCACTCCTTCATGGTTGGGCTGAACTTTTTGATTTGCCAGAGTCCAGAGTGACAATAGCCCCTGTTGGAACTATTGTCTTCTAAGCACTGCATTTTGTTTTAATCTTTCAAAATTCATAACTTGACTTGTGCATGTTGGATGTTTGTCAATTTCGTCTGCTTGACTCAAATAAATATTGGCTAATTTATTTAACTGGTGTGGAGTCCATTTGTGGTTTTCTATTGTGGTACTGTGTGTGTGTGCACAAATACTTTACACATTGCCTCTTTAGTTTAGCCTGACTGCTCAGTGCTAAGCTACCAGAGGTTGAGCACAGGTAAACTTTTAGAGTGTATCTGACTTACCCTGACTAGGACTGTGGTCCCTACATGGAGAGAGTGCAAACCTCTGCAAACTAGAGACCCAATTTTTAACACTCCATTAACTAGAAGTGTAGTTTGCTTTGCATGCAGTAAGGGCAACTTTTACATGCATGAACATAAGAGTTGACAGCCCGCAGACATAGTGCAACAGTTCAACAGAGCCCCCATGTTTTCCTAAAGACACCTCTTTAACACTTACACACACATTTTAGAGAGGTCTATGAGGTCTGAAATAATGAATCTCCTAACACTGAAGCCCGTATTTGTAATTGTTTTCACACAGCACAACGCAGCAAGCCACGTTGCTGTGCTATGTTGCATGAAAGGGAAAGGGCAGGAATGCACCATATTTAACAGCATACTGTGCATTTTTGTCCTTTCCTAGCGCTGGCACACTTCAGGCAGCTTAGTGCCAATGCAGACACCTCTGCATCATGGTGCATGGGTAACCACATTGAAGGCTGTTTTTGTGCCATAAAGGACACTTTCCGCCACAAAAAGAATCCTGAGAGGCATTTTTCTCTGTGTGTGCAGCAGAATGCAGTGCACACAGGAAAAGGAAAAATGAGGAGAAAAAAAGATACTTCTCATTGCTATGCCTCCACTGGGGAGGCAAGTCCACCACTATTGGCAAATCTTCGAATACGCCAAAATTCATGGGTTGATGCATGGGAACACCCACACTCTACCCATGGAATCCCTCCCTGGGACAGACTAAAGCAAGGCAGCAATTTGCTCTGTCTTTAGTTACTCAAGATGTCCTAATAATGCTGTACAGGGCCATGAAAGGTGGTCCTGCGTGGCTTGATGAATCTCACCTAGGTTTGAGTCTCCCTTACACCACCTTGTGTGGCATAAGGCTGAACAAAACCTTGATAAATCAGGGCTTCAATGTCTTGCCTCGCAGCCTGTTCTTTGGAAGGGGGGCCTGGGTTCTATCACATGGACATGTCGTCTGTGACACAAACTGCTCTGTGGGAACTAAATGGGCATGGTTGTCCTATAGGCACTCATTGAGCGTGTCTTCCACTGTCTTTTGAGAAAATACAACATGGATATGGACATGGATGAGCAACCCAAATATAAGGGGGAGGCTCTCTTTGAGTTGTGCATCTGTTACATGTGTGGTAACACATCTCATGGTATAACATAGGCCACAATGGACCTCCTTTAAAACCAGTCTGCTCCTCTGCAGTAAGACCAGCTCTTAGAAATGCTTGCAGGGTGAGGGCGGGTCCTATAGTCTGACCTATGGTGTTTAACAGTCCAGACTTCATCAAACAACAATGAGGCGCCATTTTTATTCATCACTTACTTTAACTCATACAGTGCAGTTACTATATATTATCGTTATTCTTGCTTATTCTCCTGTTAAAAATAGTGTGTACCATGGTCTCACTGTCTGAATTTTGTGCTCACTTCCAGGGTGACTCTGGAGGACCTCTGGTCTGCAAAGATCAACTTGCAGGGATTGTTTCCTGGGGACATTTACCATGTGGTGCCCCAGGAAAGCCCGGAGTATACACCAAAATCTGCAAATATGTGGAATGGATTAATGAAAAAATAGCTGGAACCTGTGGAAAATAGCAGCGCCATCTTGTTTGTCTCATTTCTGGCTCTAACCTCAGAGTTCATCCTGGAAAGTCAATAAAATTGTTGTTAAATAATGACCTATCGAGTTATTTTTTTGGTCTACGTTTTGTGAAGTACTAACACGTACAAAGCATAATCTCGACATACTCGATATAATCTCTGCCAATCATGTTTGATTCTGGTATGTATTGTGGCAAAAGGAAGCCATGTTTAACATACAAAAATGTAAGGGACTTGGGGCCAGGTGTAGGAAATTCCAGCTTTGTGACTCGCAAATTGCAAGTCTGAGCGACTCGCAATTTGCGAGTCGCAAAGCCGGATGCAGGATGGTGTCTCTGACACCATCTGTGAGTCGCAAGGGGGTCGCAAAGGCCCACCTCATTAATGTTAATGAGGTGGTTCGCAATTTGCGACCCCCTTGTGAGTCTCAGCACTCACAGGGATGGTGGCCTGCTGGAGACAGCAGACCACTATGGCCCTAATTCTGAGTCTGACGGGCGGCGGAGGCCGCCCGCCAGACTTCCCCCCTCCGAAATACCGCTCCGCGGTCGAAAGACCGCAGAGGGTATTCCGAGTTTTCCCCTGGGCTGGCGGGCGGTCTTCGCAAGACCGCCCGCCAGCCCAGGGGAAAACTCCCTTCCCACGATGACGCCGGCTCGTAATAGAGCCGGCGGAGTGGGAAGGTGCGACGGGTGCAGTTGCACCCGTCGCGTATTTCAGTGTCTGCTTTGCAGACACTGAAATACTTTTAGGGGCCCTCTTACGGGGGCCCCTGCCGTGCCCATGCCATAGGCATGGGCACGGCAGGGGCCCCCAGGGGCCCCGCGACTCCCCCTCCCGCCATCCGGTTCCCGGCGGGAGAACCGCCAGGAACTGGATGGCGGGAGGGGGAGTCGGAATCCTCCATGGCTGCGGAGCGCGCTCCGCAGCCATGGAGGATTCCTACGAGCGGCGGAAAGTCAGCGGGAGACCGCTGGCTTTCCGCGTCTGACCGCGGCTAAACCGCCGCGGTCAGAATGCTCGTAGGAGCACCGCCAGCCTGTTGGCGGTGCTCCCGTGGTCGGTGGCCCTGGCGGCCACCGACCGCCAGGGTCGGAATGACCCGCTATGTCTGTGACTGCTTTTAAATAAAACAGTTTTTGTTTTTTTGTAATGCAGCCCGTTTTCCTTAAAGGAAAATGAGATGCATTACAAACGAATAAATGAAACGTGTGAGTTTCATTTTTTCAGAGCAGGCAGTGGTCCATAGGACCACTGCCTGCTCTGAAAAAATGTTTTCAGGGCCATTCACAAAGGAGAAGGGGTCCCCTGGGGACCCTTTCCCTTTTGCAAATGGGTTACCACCAGTGTGACACTGGTGGTAACTGCGTATTGCTTTGCGACCGCGTTCGCGGTCCCAAAGCAATTCTGCATTGCGATGCGACACGCAAATAGGAAGGGGAACACCCCTTCCTATTTGCGACTCGCATTCCCATTTTGCGAGTCGGTAACCAGGTTACCGACTCACAAAATGGGAAGGGGCATCGCAATGTGGCTTTTGCGCCTCGCAAACAGCAATTTGCGCTGTTTGCGAGGTGCAAAAGCCTTGCTACATCTGGCCCTTGATTCTCTGCATTATGTATGAACATTTAAACTTTAAGACCCATGTTAACTAAGATTTTATGTTATGTTTAGTTACCTTTTTAACGCAGGCCCAATACAAAATCCAGGTTGGTATTCACAAACCAACGCAAATGGTGAGTTGGATTATTTTGTAACCAATATTAATGCAATATAGCTCATAACATTACTTTGAGTAAAGGAAGCGTTCCATGAGTGGTGCATGGGCCTTTCAGTGCATCCAGGTTGGTATTAACAAACCAACGCAAATGGCGAGTTGGATTATTTTGTAACAAATATTAATGCAATGTAGCTCATAGGATTACTTTGAGTAAGGGAAGCGTTACATGAGTGGTGCATGGGCCTTTTGGTGCATCCAGGTTGGTATCAACAAACCAACGCAAATGGCGAGTTGGATTATTTTGCAACCAAAATGAATGCAATGCAGCTCATTGCATTACTTTGAGTGAAGGAAGCGTTCCATGAGTGGTGCATGGGCCTTTCGGTGCATCCACACATGAGCTGTGATGCAAATCGATATCTACAAAGACTTGTAGCCATGGATTTGTGCCAAAATCCTGCACCTCCCTAAAGCAGGCATAACCAGGAGAAATGTTTTCACTTCTCCATTCCTTTTTCTTTTTTGCATGTATGCTGCATTTTAAAGCACATGTACAAAGAGGAAATTGACTTTCATCATACTTTTTCTGCAGGAAGGGACCCACCATTCCTGCACAAAAACTATTCTGACCACAGCAAAGATACCCTAGCACTATGGGGCAAATGTGCCTGCATTAGAGCACGGCTGAAGTAGGTTTGCCAGCTCACTACTACTTCTTTGTAGATATGGTGCAGTTCTGCTCTCTCCAGTTGATGCAATACAGTGCAGCAACTTTGCTTGCTGCCCTGTATTTCATCAAAGGTTTGTAAATCTGGGCATGGAATTCCAGAAACTACATTCATACGACAGGAACATTTTATGACAGTTGAAAAAGATCTGTAGGAGTTGAAGTGCTAAAATATACTCATAACGTTGAATCTGTTGTACTAATGCTAGCACCTTCCACCAGTTCACGCTGATAAACCTTTGGGCATTTGTGCACTTTATAAATACCAAAATCAAAATCAAAATCAAATCAAACCTTAACCCTGATGACATCACAATAAGTGATATTATGGAAGCTGCATTATAACGGCATGGTTAACACACATAAAGGTCTATTTTAGAAACCTTCTATATCATTCTGATGACTTGATCTTTGAAAGTTCTGGGACACAACACTTGCTCTGAATCGTTGTAAACAAGTGAAGTGACAAAACCAGGCCTCTAATTGGGTTTTTTTTCCCTTGAATTGCGTGTTGTAAATATTGCTTTTTGCAGAAATATGCCCCTAGTATGCCATTGCCTGTATTTTACCATGGGTGTCCATTATGTCACAAATTACCTTCAGTGTGCCAGTACTTTGTCCCAGGTGTCTGCTATGCTAAGAAATGCCTCAAGAATACCAGCACGAGTATTTTACAATGAATTGATGCCTCCTAACAAAGCAAGTCCAAGAGATGTTAAATAATATATGGACAAGGATGGGCTTCATCACAAGCACATAGACACTTTTACCTCATGTTTTGTGAGGTGGTTCCCCTGTCTCTATGAGATATGAACCCAGACAAAAAGCACTGAGAAGCCCCTTGGAATTCAGGTGGCTTATAGTTGGTAAGTTATGACTATGCTAAATGTCTTAGCTACATAATGAAGACCAGAGAGAGAGAGTTAATGTGCTGCCAGGTTATCAGTGTTTGTATTGGCTTTCTTTAGGACAGTAGCAATGATTGTTTAGTGAAAGCTGTGAGGATGATTTGTGTGCATGGAAACAAAGGTTAATAACTTTAGAATTGCAATTGCCCCAGGATTAGCAAATATCTTGATAGAAGACAGGATACTGCTTTATTGCTGATACCAAGTTTGTCATGTGGCACGACCTCACATCATGAAATAGGATTAGAAAATGGAATGAGGAGACAGCCCTAAGGCTTGTGTGGCCGATGTGACAATTTCGACCCTTAGGATGTTTATTTCAACAGTGAAGAATTATGCTAGTTTGTCATAGCATACCTTTGAGGGGGCTAGATGGTAAATGAGCTTAAAGTCACCTTTTAATTGCCTTTTAATAGTAGGACATGCATTTTTAAGTGCTGGTAGGTAAAAACACTTCCATTTGTTTTTCAATATTGCAGGCATTACCATAGGTTGAACATATGGTTGTCTTGTTGCATTTACTTTTGATTGGGAACAGGTAGGAAAGTAATTTTTGATATCTGATGAATTGTAATTTAAAATCCTCTTTAAAGGTAAAGTCAGATTTTAAGTCATAATTTTGAAAATGCTACTTTTAGAAAGTTGGCATTTTCCTGTCCTAACTATTTCGTTCTTTCAGCCTGTTCCTGGGTTACGTGGCTAGGTGTAGTTGGCAATTTGCCTCTGAGTACTCCTCCAAGACAGCATCACAAAGGAGTGTCCGGGTGCTGGATGGGCCATCTCTGACTTTATTGGGGGAGGTCAGGGCTGTCGCCCACCACACTTACACTTCAAGGGCACTGACTCAGCACACTCATAGGACATAACACCAGATTATTGTACCCTCAGACAGACTGGGAGCATGTCTTGGAAGCAGGGTAGTCCAGACACCTTTGCAGGGGAAAGCTCCAGAAACTTTTTCCATTTCAAAGATGGAACCAGGCATAAATGCTGGACCCACAGATCTTACCATTCAAATCTAGGCTTGTAAAAGGCTCAGAAGAAGGCCTGTTCTGCTGCAAGAAGGACTCCACTGCTATCCTACTTCTCTGCTGCCCTGCTGCTTTGCTGCCCTGCTGCCTGAGTGAGAAGTCAAAAAAGACCTCCACCTAGAACCCAGGATCACATCAATGACTCAAAGGGCTAGTGGCTGGCTTCCTGATCAGTGCCCCAAGGAGAGTAAAGGTTGTAACCACCCTGAACCCGGCACCTGGCCTCTGCATGCTGTGAGTCCTAACGCCCAACTGTGCCCCTCCAGTCCTGAACCTTTAGAAGTGGGGCTGAAGGTGCTATGCCTGCACAGCTGTGAACCTCACTAGAACAAGCACAGCAGAGCGCAAACCAGACACAGCCTTGCAGCTCCTCATCAGACATGACTTAACATGATGCAGCCTCGATGCAAGACTGCATTACAGCCCTCACAGCCCAACATTTGAATTGATGCAGCCTTGAAGTAAGCCAGCATTGCAGCCCTTGCAGCATCACTTTGGTACTGATGCACCATGAGGCAGTCTCGAAGCAGGACCTCATCTCAGCCCTAGCAGCTAATTGGAACCACTGCTCTGCCACACATCCTCGACCTCTCATTGCTACTCCAAACCACCTCTGTGTGACACAAAGCTCCACATCCCGGACTTAAAGTACAATCACCAGTGGACCTAACTTGGCCTTTCTATCCAGCCCACACCCTATTGCAGTCAGTCTGAACTTGTGACTTTACCCCAGTTCAATGCAACCAGATAACCACTGTTGGCACTTTGTGCTTTTTTGCACTGTTTTTACCTAAATCTTTAAAATTGCATGTTTTCTTTTTTTCTCTCTGGATTTTTTTTATTTTTGTGTCAGATAATTTATAAAACATTTCTCTATTTTTCCAAATTGGTGTGGGTTTTCTCTTGGATTATGTTTTAACTTTATTACTGTTTCAGTACTGCCTAAATACTTTGCAAATTCCCTCTAAGTTAAGCCTGACTAAATTCGTGTCACGCTACAAGAGGTTAAGCGCAGGTTGATTTAGTACATTTTGTGGTTCACCCTGATGAGGATTATGGTTATTGCTTGATCAGGGTTAACATCCCCTGTCAACCAACAACCTGATTTCTCACACAGTTCCTTGGTGAAAGTGGTTTATTTAGCTGTGCAAGACTGTAAACATTCTTTCTTTGTCCCAGTCCATGCTGATTTTTATTCTCTACCAAGCCCTCACACCAATGGTTGTTTTTATTCCAATGTTTTTCTAGATCTCTGCTTTGAGGTTTTAGTCACCGAATGTGATCAGTCAGCCATTTTTTAGACCTTGAGCGACATATGTGCCTTAAAGAGATAAGAGCCAGAACATCAAGGGCCTTGGTTACATTGATTTCCAACTGAGCTAAGATGTCATCCAGAGAATATATGGTTGAGTCTTGAGGTTTCAATAACAGTTAGGAGTAGACAACTGGTTTTAGTTTGTTAATGTTTCACCAGGACCAGATTTTCGCAATGTTGGTAACATTCATAGATATATTGGATAGTTTGACTTCAATATTGACTTTTACTAAGAAATGCCCAGACCAGGACAGTAGAGGTCAATCAATCAATCAATCAATTGGGATGTGTGAAGCACATCTAACCACCACACAGCCAGTTCTTAATTTATAAATACAGAGGTGCAGGTGCCCAAAGCCATCCTCTTAAACATGTGGCTGCTGTAATTGAATGTGTGAACATTGAATACTGAGGCGGCGTAATCCTGAAGCCATCTCAGGCCTCTTCAATCCATATAAAGCCACTCGCTGCCCCTTCAGCTCACTCTTGCAGCTTTGTACTTTCTCCCTTTGTGACGCTTTTTCATTTTTCTCTTCATCAGTCTTTCCTATATGTGTCTTTTGCATGCAGCAAATGCTTGAGGCATAAGATGCAGCCCCGGCCCTAAAAAAATAAGTGCCGGTGCTCAGCACCGGAAACAACAAGCACAAATGAAGCACTGCACATAGCGTGTCCAGGAGGCTCATTTGACTAGCCAGGCCTTGAAGGCTCTTCATTATTCCAGGAGTGAGGTGATGGCTTGGAGCTGCATGGGGAGACTGCACAAAAATAGTGGGCAAAAACAATGAGAAAGCAATGAGAACGAGTCACAAACAAGGAGAAGGTACACAAAATGTAGGAAAAACCAAGGAGAGAGCAGTGAAAAATAGGGAAAGGCAAGGAGAAGGCACACAAAAAATGAAGCAAAAGCAAGGAGAGAGCAGTGATAACAAGGGAAAAGCAAGGAGAAGGCACCCAAAAAATGGATGAAAAAGCAAGAAGACAGGAGCGAGAGTGATGCAGCAGCTTAGGGAGAGCTGTACGGGGAGAACTAAGTCTGGGAGAGCTAGGCCATGGAGAGGTGGTCAAACCTTTCTAGAATGTCCACTTCCAAACTATATACTGGACAGGAATGTGTAGGTATGTTCCTTGCATTTTGAATAATCACAAACTCACGTTTGTGGGTGTTCACTTCCATTCCAAGATATTCCAATTTTTTTATGCATTCTCAAACCACTGCAAGGAGATCTGTTAACACTTAATGCTGATGTTACATGTGAGTAAATCATTCAATATGTAAAAGTATTACATTTCTTTTAAGACCCAAATGTCATTACCTTAGTTTTCATTAAATTATTTAATAGCCTATAAGCCCTGAATTCTCACGAACAGTCATCTCCTCATAGCTGGGGCAGCTTTGCCCTGCTAGTTTTGATTCCTGACTTACCTGAGGGACAAAAGAAGGGTGTGTTCAGGTGTTATCTGACATCTGTTTGTGACAGAGGAGGCCCAACTTGTGTTCTTGCCAGAGGAACAAAACACTTTGGGGGTCATTCCGACCCTGGCGGTAAATACCGCCAGGGCCGGGGTCGGCGGTAGCACCGCCAACAGGCTGGCGGTGCTCCGCCGGGCATTCTGACTGTGGCGGTACAGCCGCGGCCAAAAGCGGAAAGCCGGCGGTGTACCGCCGACTTTCCGCTGCCCATGGGAATCCGCCATGGCGGCCCAGCTTGCTGCGCCGCCATGGGGATTCTGACACCCCATACCGCCATCCTGTTCCTGGCGGTACGCCCGCCAGGAACAGGATGGCGGTATGGGGTGTCGTGGGGCCCCTGGGGGCCCCTGCAGTGCCCATGCCAATGGCATGGGCACTGCAGGGGCCCCCGTAAGAGGGCCCCACAAAGAATTTCAGTGTCTGCTTTGCAGACACTGAAATTCGCGACGGGTGCAACTGCACCCGTCGCACCTTCCCACTCCGCCGGCTCCATTCGGAGCCGGCTTCCTCGTGGGAAGGGTGTTTCCCACTGGGCTGGCGGGCGGCCTTTTGGCGGTCGCCCGCCAGCCCAGTGGGAAACCCAGAATGACCGCTGCGGTCTTTTGACCGCGGTACGGTCTTCTGGCGGTTCCCGCTTGGCGGGTGGCTCCCGCCGCCCGCCAAGCTTGGAATCAGGCCCTTTGTCATATCCAAGTCTTTTTCTCAGATTTGGAAACAGTTTTCTCACCTCATCAGGGCTATTTACCAGCACAAGCTTCAGGTAGGGAAAAGGTAACTTTCCAAAAGGCTCTATTTTCATATTTATCATAAATTTGACTTCATCATTGAGTTGAGTCTTAATAAATATTATACACAGCCCTTGAGTTATGTTTCTAGCTGGGCCCTAAGCCTGGGATAGCAGAGTTAATATGTAATTCTTCATTTTTATAGTGAAAATAACTTTAGGTTCTAGTCACTGAAAGGACATTTTAACTTCTATATTTCCTACTTTTATAGATCATGCACCAATCCTTGTGGGCTTCAAGGCCTACATAGGGGTGACTTATTAACATTTAGAAGGAAGATTTTCTCCTATCAAAAATAACTTATTTTGAAAGGTGGATCTGCAGGATTAAACTGTAGCTGCCAGGCCGCAGGGTAAATTCTAAACATGCAGCATGCCATTACAAAAGGTAATAAAAAAACCACATCATAAAAATGTTTTACTTTTAATTATTCATCATATGATTCTAAAAATTCTATCATATCAAGAGAGAAAAGAGGACAGAAAAATTGTGCAAAAGGAAAGTGTTTTTTTGCCAGATTTAAATGGCAGTTTCAAACTGCACACACAGACTGCCTTGGCAGGTCTGAGGCATGTATGAAGAGATATTTAAGTGGGGGGGTGAGGGAGGGCGTGGGCAACAAGTGCTGCAGGCCCACTAGCAACTAGAAATAGCATTTAAGTTACAGACCCTGTGTACATGGAGTACCACTTTATTAGGGACTTATAAGGATATCAGATGTGCCATTTAGGGACAAACCAATGTTACCATGTTTTGAGAAGGAAGCACATGCACTTTAGCACTAGCTAGTAGTGATAAAGTGCATAGAGTCATAAGGCTGGCAAAAACTAGATCAGAAAAATATAGAGGAGTAAGGCAAAATGTTTGGTGGAATACCATTCTAAGGCTGACATGTCTAACAACTAGACCACAAAGAAGGAGATGAAACACACTAAACAAGGCATTTCACATTTAGGCTATGTATGAATGGTTTATGATTGCAATTTTGATTGCAAACCATGGATAGGTTACAGATGGAGATAACTCATTCACAAACAGGAAGGGGTAATTTTGAAACCACTTCCCATTAGTAATTGCAAAAAGAGTTAGTTTGGGTTTGAGCAATGGTCCACGGGATCACAGCCACCTATTCAGCAAACTTCTAAATATGTGTATTTTTCAAAATACAGCCTTGTCCCTTTAAGGATAGAAGCTGTATTTAAAAACAAAAAAAGTAACTCTATTCAAATAAGATCACAGGCATTGTGGGCAGCTAATACCAGCAGGCCATCATCACTGTAATGACATACAAACAGGGTAAATCACAATTTGTGACCTACCTCATTAGCAGGAATGATGTAGGCTAAATTAAGACCCACTCCACATGGTGATTTTGCAATCCAATTTAGTAGTACATAGATCAGCTTACAAAATCAGAATTATTTTGAAAAAAGTTGGTTAACAATTTATAACCACTTTTTGCAAATCAATTCTTAGTGCCTCTGGCACCTAGATCTTACACTTAGGGGATTTGGGGTGGACGTAACCAAGACAATCCATTTAAACAGATCATATGTATGAAGGATAAACATACTGCCATTTGTTCCCCAATCTATCTCTTACCCATATTTCTATGTACTACAGCCACGTTAAGGTAAGCAAACCAGAGGCCTGATTTAGATCTTGGTGGAGGGGAATACTCCATCACAAATGTGATGAAAATCCTGTTTGCCGTATTACGATTATATCCTACGGAAATTGTAATACAGAGGATGGGATATTTGTCACATTTGTGACAGAGCATTCCATCTACCAAGATCTAAACCAGGTCCTATGGCTTAGTGTAGACTTACAAACCATTAACCACATCTCAACCAACCTGAAAGATTGTTATTGAGATCCTGTAATAGCCTGAATTATTTATAAAAGTCAGCATTAATTTCTGCCAATCATTCTGTAAAAGTCCAGCTACTTAGTACCTAATCTCTGTGCTTAAGACAGACCCATGGAAACATGAAATATAAATGCCCCAGAAAATCATAATTCCTATTTTCATAAAATTTAAACTGGACAGACCTTCTCTGATGCTCCACCCAGAGACTGGAGATCTCCCCTTCCGAACATTGGTCTTGTCTAAGACCTTCTGTCATTCAGACACCTTTCACATCTCATATTTTTAAACAGTGCGACCAGATTCACAGCCTGTTGGAAAGTGTTTTTTTAGTAAGGGCAGTTAGGTACCTCCACTTATTAATACGGCCACAAACACAACTAGGGTCCAGTGAAGGTCTCAGTAAATTAATCTTTGTTCAACCCTTGCTAGCTTGGCCCATGAGCAGTTAGGCCTAACTTGGGAACTTAATATAAACAAAACAGTCAAGAAGAGTAACACAACACACAATAAAAATCTAACACCAATGTATAAAAATATGTAATATATTTATCATTAAAATGACACCAAAACAACAAATATCCAATGTAGTGAACTGGAGATATGAATTTTTTCTAGTGCTCAAAAGCAAATAGCACCAACTGCGATGGAGCCCAAGTCAGATACACTGAGCAGTAGACCTTGGTCAAAATGTTGACTTTGGGTCTAATTTAGATCTGGGCAGAAAGGAATTCTCTGTCACAAACGTGATGGATATCCCCTCAGCCGTGTTACGATCCCATAATATCCTATCGTAATTGCACTATGGCAGACGGGATATCCGTCACTTTTGTGTTGGAGTAACCGGTCCGTCAAACTCTAAATCAGGCCCTTAGTCTTTTTTTCAGAGCTTTTTCTCTTGACGTGATGCACGTCTCATCCTCATACCAGCTTGTGGTTCAGCGATGGCGGCTCGGCTCATCGCAATGCCCTCATCAACTCCTGCAGGTCTCGTCAATTGTGAAAAGCTCCAGAGCTTCAACGGGACAAACTGAAATTCCGGTCAGTTTGAGGTCTCCGGCTTGACTCTACATGACAGGCCGTCACCTTTTGGAGCTTTTTTCAAAAGTGCTCCAAACTTCTTTAAACTTTTAGATCTTCTCTCACGAGGTCCTCTTGGGGCATTGAAGTATCAACAAACTTGATCCAATGTTTCAGAAGCTCTGAGCTGCTCACTGGGACTTGGGATTAGAATTCCCACATTGCACCATGTCAAATCCTTAAAAGTCTACTGGACAGTGGTCAGTTGGGCTCTTCTTGTGAGAGTTTATGCAAGGGACACTTGGTAGATCCTTTGTACCTGTTGCTTACAGGGAGTCCAGTCATGAATCTTGAGAAGAAACGTTGAGTATTTTTTGCAGTGAAGTAGAGTATGTTGCGGGTATAGTCCTTCAGGGTGCAGTCCTTCTTGGTGCTGACCAGCGGTCAGCAGAGCAGTTCTTCTTTTAATGATTTCTTCCAGCAGGGATCTGAGTTGCTGGACAACTCTCCCAATTGTATCCATGTTCCTGGGACAGCAAGCAGGGGAGCCCCCCTGACCAATGGGGTACAGGGTGACAACCTCTCTGATGACAGCTTCCATAGAATTATGGCATATTTTTGTCCCAGAAAGCACTGTTCTGTTAAAATCCAAAATGGGGAAAATCTCACCTGGAGGTTTAGGTCTAGCAAATTCGGCCCACGGGTGTGGCTAACTTTCTCCTATACTCCTCTTCCAGTCCCTCTCATAATTCAATTACAGGTGCTCCCATCTGGATGGGGGTGCAGGAAATGGGGGCGGTCCGGTATCTGTCCAAAATGTCTTTCCTTCATTTGAAGAGCATCTTAGCCACCCAGCCCTCTTCCTGCTCAGGCACCTGTTGCTGCAGTTCCCCTCCTACCACATGGTTCCTTTGTCTCAGCCCATCCACTTCACACCTCATTAAGGCAGCTTGGTTCAGCCTGCCAAGGCTGGCCAATCAGCAAAAGCTACTACAGAGCTGAGTTTTGGTAACTTTAGGAAAGAGGTCTACAACTCTTTCCCTGCAATTGTTATAATAAATCAAATCTTGGCAAGTTGTTGAATTTATACTATTAATTTGACACCTTGAATTACACTCTTAGCTCACTTTTATCAAAAGTGAGACTTTATTAATATCATATAAAGCCTTCCTATATTAGCCTATTGAGCTTGAATTTATACTATTAATTTGACACCTTGAATTACACTCTTAGCTCACTTTTATCAAAAGTAAGACTTTATTAATATCATATAAAGCCTTCCTATATTAGCCTATTGAGCTAATGCCCTACAACGGAAAAATGAAATTGGCAGTTTTTCTCTCACTAATGCCCCTGCCTATGATTACACTGTACCCTACCCTAGGGCACCTAGGGTAGATCTTAGAGGTGACTTATATGTAAAAAATAAGGCAGTTTAAGACATTGGAAGTAGTTTTAAATTGAAACTCAAATTTGGACATAGTTTTCTTTCAAAAGCAGCCAGCTAGGCAGGGATGGTTTTTAAAATGACAACAGCCATCACAGCAGCGCACAATTAAGTGCATTAAATCTACTGTGTCTCTAAACCCACATGCCCTACCATGTACTAGGGACTTACAGGTAGGTTGTCAGTACCAATTGTAATTAGACCTAATTACCATATACCTTTTTAATCAGACCACTGGCCCTGGCGTGGTTAGCAGGTTTCAGGGCACAGTCAGAGTCAGAAAACACCAGTATCAGTCGGAAATGGGAACAAAAACTAAGGATATCTGCAAAATGGCCAGTTTTCTCACACGACCCATCTCCAACATTCATCCATTGAATGCAAAACACCATAATACCATTTCATAACACAAACTATCACTCTTTTGCAAGCTCATCTTGCCTCACTGTTTCCTTCTAAAGCACCTTTTGTGCTGAAAATGCATTTGAAAAATGATTCCCAATACTCAACTGTAATAGCTTGGAGGTCTTCATTGCCTTTTTATCTGTTTTCCTCCTTACTTCAATTAATTGAACGCACAGACTAGTCTAACCTAAGTGAAAAGCTATGCATGCATAGAGTACCTACAATTGTTTACCTACAAACAAAGAGAGTCAGTGCATGTTCTGTGTAAGGAGATGCCTATTTGTGCATGATCACCCCCAAAGTTTTGGACTGATGCTGCTGGCTTTATGACTCTGAGAGTGCACTGGGGCCTGCTAACCAGACCTCTGTGTCATTGTTCTAACTCATTGCAAAATATATTCTGAATTACTTACCACCAATTGACATAAGCTGATTTAAGAAGAGGTCCTTAGCATTTGGTACCAAGGGTACCCAGGCATGTAAGACGTAGGGGTCATTACAACATTGGCGGTAAAAGCCGCTTACCGCCGTGCAGCAGACCGGCAACACACCACGGCGGCGGCGGAATTCGGCCATGGCCATTATGACCCACACCTCGGAATCCGCCAAAATTGAGACACCCACACAAGACCGCCACACCAAAGGTCAGTGATAAACTGGCGAAAACAAAACCTCCACCGCCACGCCAACAGAAATACGCCCACACAAACACAGCCCACGGATCCACGCGGCGGTCTTTCAACCGTGGTATTCCATTGGGGGTACACACCGCCGCGCTCAAATACACACAATCTTACAAAACACTACCACATTGGACAATTCCAAATGCACACACCTGATACACATACACACACCACTCCCACACACCCAATACAATATAAAACACACACCTACATCACCCACAAACCCCTACGACCACAATTGCGACAGAAGGCCAGAGAGAGACACTACAATCTACAACCAAGCATCCACAGGCACACAACACCATCACCTACATAACATCCACGCACCCCACACAACACACCACTAAATATCACCCCACATATCACAACACAAACCACCCCACACATCACCCACACCACCCCATGGCACGGCAAAGACACCCCAGGTTCTCTGAGGAGGAGCTCAGGGTCATGGTGGAGGAAATCATCCGGGTAGAGCCACAGCTATTTGGATCACAGGTGCAGCACACCTCCATAGCTAAGGAGATGGAGCTATGGTGCAGAATAGTGGACAGGGTCAACGTAGTGAGACAGCACCCAAGAAATAGGGATGACATCAGGAAGAGGTGGAGCGACCTACGGGGGAAGGTGCGTTCCGTGGTCTCCAGATACCACCTTGTGGTTCAGAGGACTGGGGGCGGACCCCCACCTCCTCCCCCACAACATGGGAGGAGCAAGTCTTGGCGATTCTGCATCCTGAGGGCCTCAAAGGAGTAGCTGGAGGAATGGACTCTGGTAAGTCAAAACTTAACTACTATATCCCCCACCCTACCTGCATGCCATCACATACCCCCATCCTCGCCCTCACCCCATCACTCCTACTCCTCACAAATGTCCCAATATCACAAACCACACATCCCAACACCAAGCCCTGCATGCAACAAAAAAGCATGGACACCCATCACCAATGCATGGCCACAGCACATACCCATACACCCCCCTAAACCATCATCACACAAAGTCCCACACAGGAATGCAAGCACTGGGGTACACGGTCACCCACCCATTGCACACCATGGTACACCCAGATGCAATAATCATGCTTTTACACCCCTGCAGGACCCCTACCCAACGTCACCGCACAGGAGGGTCCACACATGTCCACACCACCAACAGAAGAGGCCCACAGTGATGACAGCAGCTCTGTCCAACTGGATCTAGACGACCAATCCGGCCCATCTGGGAAATCGGGACAGTCGGTTCCCCTGACACAGTCACAGGCCACCACAGAGCTTCCCCCCTCTGGAAACACCAGCACAGCACCCACCCAGCGGGCCCTTACCTCTGTCCCCAGGACACGTCAAGCAGCAGTGTGTCCACCACTACAGGGAACCCAGGCTAACCCACCACCCCAACAACATGAGGGACCTGGGGGCAGTGGCATTGGGCACACCATTCAGGGGACCGAGGCACAGGGAAACAGGGGAACTGGGAGAGCTGCTGTGCGACAGGGGGAGGACAGGCCCAGGGAACCCACTTTCCACGTGGCCCTCTCCAACATCATGGGAGCATACCATCATTCCCAGGAGACGATGGCAACGGTACTGGCCAAGTTTCAGGAGACCCAGCGGCTGCAGGAGGAACAGCATTTGGGCTTCGGGGAGGAACTCAGATCCATCAATTCCACCCTGGGCACCATCGTAGGGGTGCTGAAGGAAGTCCTGAACACCAGGAGGAACACTGTGGCACAACAAGGGGCCCCTGACACTAGCCTGGACGATGAAATGCCCACCACCTCCGCCAGCGCTAGTGGACAGGAGGAACCGCCACAGGACCACCACACCAGCACCCCACCCCCTGCAGATGGAGAACCACCCCGCAAGTGGCCCCTGGGATCCAGGACAAAGACAGAGAACGATGCCAAGACCCCCGCCAAGAAATGAGACCGCCCTGAATGTCATCGTTTTGTGCCACCTTGTCACCCTGTCCATCCTCAAACTGCCGCAGCTCCACTTCCTATGTCCCTTTGGACAATGCACCTGTGAGACTAATAGACTGGACTCTGCCATGTACATTCCCCCACCATCACCCCTCACCATTTTACAGCACCCTCCAATATTGAGCACTTAAATAAACACCCTTAAAGCACAAAACAATCTGGAGTCTGTCTGTGATTTCGAAATAGTGTATCAGCAATTACAGTGACAAAATGCTCTTTCAATTGTAATGTCAACATACCTATGTCACACAGCTCTAGTCCATGAGGAAACAAAGCAGATGTCACACAGTGGGACCCACATCTGTGAAATCGTAAGGGAAAGTGGCAACTCAGTGACCATACACTGGGTGAAAAGGACAGACAGTAGAGAGGTAGTAGTGTTAAAGTACATGTAGTAGGCAGGTTTGTCTTCTTACTTGTGTCTCACTTGAAGAATTGCAGGATCACGGAGTTCCTGTTGTCGATGTCCTCTTCTTCTGCTTCCTCGTCTTCACTGTCCACAGGCTCCACAGCTGCCACAACACCTCCATCTGGATCATCCTCCTGCAGAAAAGACACCTGTCGTTTCAAAGCTAAGTTGTGAAGCATACAGCAGGCCACGATGATCTGGCACACCTTCTTTGGTGAGTAGAATAGGGAACCACCTGTCATATGGAGGCACCTGAACCTGGCCTTCAGGAGGCCAAAGGTCCGCTCTATATTCCTCCTAGTTCACCCATGGGCCTCATTGTAGCATTCCTCGCCCTTGTCCTGGGATTCCTCACTGGGGTCAGTAGCCATGACAGGTTGGGGTAACCAGAGTCACCTGCAAATGGGGAGGAACAACTGTTAGACACATACTAACCTGTAGGGATATCCCCAGACCCAGACAACTATTCCCACTGACTTGCTTCTAGGTGCTCACCTAATAGCCACACACAGTGCCTCTGGAGTTGCCCAATCACAAAAGGGATGCTGCTATTCCGCAGGATGTAAGTGTCATGCACTGAGCCAGGGAATTTGGCATTAACATGGGAGATGTTCTGGTCTGCCAAACACACCATCTGCACATTCATCGAATGATAACTCTTCCGGTTTCTGTACACCTGTTCACTCCTGCGGGGGGACCAAGGCCACATGTGTCCCATCAATGGCACCTATGATGTTGGGGATATGTCCCAGGGCATAAAAGTCACCTTTCACTGTAGGCAAATCCTCCACCTGAGGGAAAACGATATAGCTCCGCATGTGTTTCAGCAGGGCAGACAACACTCTGGACAACGTGTTGGAAAACATAGGCTGGGGCATCCCTGATGCTATGGCCACTGTAGTTTGAAAAGACCCACTTGCAGGGAAATGGAGTACTGACAGCGCCTGCACTTGAGGGGGGATTCCTGTGGGATGGCGGATAGCTGACATCAGATCTGGCTCCAAATGGGCACACAGCTCCAGGATTGTGGCACGATCAAGACTGTAGGTGATGATCACATGTCTTTCCTCTATTGTCGACAGGTCCACCAGCGGTCTGTACACCGGGGGATGCTGTCATCCCCTCACATGTCCCAGCAGACGGTGCCTATGAAGGACAACAGCGAACACAGAGTCAACCACCTCAGAGGTACGTAAACACAGCTTACTCAGAAAACCATTCATAACCCAAATTTTGCCTGTATGAGTGTTAAGGCAAGGACTAGGTATGTGTGACGCAGTTAAAATAAAGTCATGTGGGCCCCTGAAATGGTGGCTGCCTGACCTGTAAAGTGGGACAATGGGATGTGAGGTAACTGCGCTGGCGTTGTACACCGTCGCGGTAGGCGGTCGAAGACCGCTGCGCAATTCTGCATTATTTAACATTGGCCCCTATGGGTTCCAGGAGCCAATGACGATGTACGCCGGCGGTGACGGTACGCCCTGCCACTGATGTGACTGCCATTTTCTATCTGTTCAATCACTCTATACCTGATCTTCGACAGGAGAGGACCTACTGTCAGAGTCACCAGATCCTCGGGGTCTGTGCACGTTCCCAACACGTCCACCACTGAACAGCTCCAAGACTCTGATAGATAAATCACAGAGACTGAGAGAGTTCAAGAGGGGAAGAGGGGATTAGGAAGGGAACAGCTGGGAAGGAGACCTGTAGTAAGAAAAAGGTTAGAACACACAATATGAAAATTATATCTCCTGAAATCTATACTAGACTATGATTCAAAGCCAAGTCACTCTGAAAACATGAACAATCTAAGAGTTAATTTTAAAATGACTAAGTTTCAAGATGGCCTGATACCTGTAGGGGAATCAAGATGAATTAAATGAAAACTTTCTTATTCAAGTACTTTCCTTTAGATGAGAATCAGAAAAAAAACATTCTGACAAAATTTTAAACTAGTCATATAAATCCTGTTTTGAGAATGTATACTAGGACCATACAATATTGCATCTAGAAACTCTGGCCTTCTGTGTACTCTTAAAATGTTTCAACACAAATTGCGCGTATTGCAGATATATATATATATATATATATATATATATATATATATATATATATATATATATATATATATATATATTAAACACCATAAAAGGATTGTGCACCATGAATAACACAATATGGATTCAGGAAACAAATCACATAACTTGTCAACTCGAATATTACATAATAAATATCTTAGAATAGTGGCATACAATAAACAACATGAATTAAACTCGAGGAGAGAATCGGGCGTCTTGCCAATTCGAGTGTTACCATGTAAAATACCAAGAAATGGTAGCATGCAATGAATATCAAAGTCAAGTCATCATTAATCGAATTGCGCGTCTTGCTGATTTGTAAAACACGATGTAAATATCAAGGAATAACAGCTCACAATAAATAACAAGATCAAAGTACAATGAAACGAATCGCACTTCTTTTGCCGATTCTTAAGCCACCATGTAAATGTCAAGAAATGGTAGTGCACAATGAACAACAAAGTTAAGTGCTCATGAAACGAGTTGTGCGCCTTGCCAATTTGTAAAACATCATGTAAATGTCAAGAAATAGTAGCGCGCAATGGACAACAATGTTTAAACACCATAAAAGGAATCGCGCGTCTTGCCGATTCTTAAGCCACCATGTAAATGTCAAGCAATGGTAGCGCACAATGAATAACAAAGTCAAACCTTTATGAAATAAATCATGCGTCTTGCCTATTTGTAAACTACCATGTAAATGTCAAGAAATGGTAGCGCGCAAGTAATCTGTTACTCATTTAAGAGTTTAAACCAAGAATATGAAAATTCTCAATAACGGTGTCGGGACAGTCCAACCACCGTCTTACCGCCTGGAACAATGATCACCAATGAAGGATTAGGGCAAAAGACTGGAAGATCCAAATAGGCTGCCGGGACAGGAGCTCAGGAGGAAGCTGCTGCTCTGCACCAGGACCTCTAAATAGTGAGCACTGGGAGTTGGGCTGGCTCTCTTTTATAGAGTCTTGGCCCAGCCCAGAACCATGCCCAGGCATGTTGCAGGGAAAGTCTCTGGAAGGCCTTGGAAAGGGGCCACACCCTAACACACTCTGAAAACCTGCAGCAATACATTGCAAAGGAACAGTATTTGTAAGCATATTAAAAATAAGTTTTCAGGATTGAACTCTGCAATGCAAAAGGTTAAACCACAACATATCAGCACAACACATGAATTACTTTGTTTTGAGAGTGCTGGGTTTTTGCATTTTGTCGCTAATAGAGCGTGTACTGCTCTGGTGTTGACACCTACACTGTAAGTGCTGCTGTGACCTGCTCGTGCGTCTGGGGAAAGGGCCCCTGCCTTCAGCACGGAGGAGCTGGAGAAACTTGTGGATGGGGTCCTCCCCCAGTACACGCTACTCTATGGTCCTCCAGACAAACAGGTAAATACACTGGGAGCATGCTGTATGGGCAATGCCTGTGTGGAGTGGTGCGGATGAAAGATAGGGGTGGGGAGAATGATGCGTGCATGAAACAACGGCATGCATGTGCCACATGGCAAATATAGGGATGCAGGCCAATGACTGTGATGGTGCAGTTGGTAATAACTTCTTTTTTTCCCCGTACAATTCCTGTAGGTCAGCGCCCACCAGAAGAAGGATATTTGGCGTGCCATCGCCAAGGATGTCCGGACCCTGGGGGTCTATCACAGACGGAGCACCCACTGCCGTAAGAGATGGGAGGACATTCGCCGCTGGAGCAAGAAGACGGCGGAGGCCCAGCTGGGGATGTCCTCCCAACGTGGGAGGGGTGCCCGTCGCACCATGACCCCCCTGATGTTCAGGATCCTGGTGGTGGCGTACCCGGAGTTGTATGGGCGCTTGAGGGCATGACAGCAGCAACAAGGGGGGTGAGTACACACTCATTCTTCTGAATCAGCGCACAGTGAAGGTGTCTGGGTGGGGGAGGTGGGCTGTGTGTTTCACTGGGCCAGGGCGAGTGTGGTAGTTAAGTCCCCTTTTTCAGGCAGACCCTGTGGCACCCCACCCCACTTGGGTACAGTGCCAACTACACCTAGTCAGGCTCCTGTGACATCCATGTGTGCACTTATCGGCCATAGCCTTGTAGGCCATGTCCCAGGGATTGATTAGTGGAACCCAAGTGTGCGGCGTAGTGCAGGGGGATTCTGTGTCTGTCGTGTCCGCCAACGGTAGCAGTAATGCATGCACTGAACATGTCTTTCTTCTGTCCTCCCCCCCTCCTTTTTGTGGTCTCCCTGTACATGGGTGCATTAGCATCATCAGGCAGAGGGGCAGTGGCACCGGAGCAGGAGGGAGCTGCATCCCACATGGCCCTGGAGGGCGACACAACGGAGTCTGAAGCCACCAGTGGGACGGAGGGCGAGGGGGGCTCCACGGCGGGGACAGGAGCTGACACCAGTGATACGGACTCGTCCTCTGATGGGAGCTCCCCTGTGGTGGCGGCACCATCTGTGCCCTCTGCATCTACAGGTACAGCCGTCACCCCCCAGCAGCGCCCTCCCAGCAGCCCCTCAGCCTTTGCCCCGTACCCGCTCACCCAGGAGGTTGGCCATCTCCTTAGCCCCAGACACCTCAGGCCCTGCCCCAGTCACTCCTGCTGCCCTCAGTGAGGAGGCCATTGACCTCCTCAGGTCCCTCACTGTTGGGCAGTCTACCATTTTGAATGCCATCCAGGGTGTAGAGAGGCAGTTGCAACAAACCAATGCATTCCTGGAGGGCATTCATTATGGTCAGGCAGCCCTTCAGCGAGCTTTTCAGACTCTGGCCTCAGCACTGATGGCAGCCATTGTCCCTATCTCTAGCCTCCCCACTCCAACTTCCTCCACCCAGATTCAATCCCCTGTACCTCAGCCTACCCCAAGCACACCATCATACCAGCATGCACACACCTCAACACACAAAGGAAGCTCAAGCAAACATAAGCACCACACATCCCACAGGCACTCACGCAAGCATCACACACATGCAGACATAGCAACATCCACTGCCTCCACTGTGTCCCCCTCCTCCTCGTCTCCCTCCTCCCTCCCAGACTCGTCTCCACTCATACCTGCATGCACTACATCTACAGCCACTACTTCCATCACCAGCACACTTACCACCACACCCCGCTCACGTGCACTCACCACCCCCACTACCATTCACACATCCCCTGTGTCCTCTCCCAGTGTGTCTGTGACACCACCTCCCAAGGTACACAAACACAGCCACACACCCACCCAACAGCCACCCACCTCACGCAGCCTGCAGCGCATGCACCTTCACCCAAAGTCACCAAACGGACACCTCCTACAACCACAACCTCTTCCTCCACTCCCAAACCCCCTCCAGCTACCCGTCCCAGTGTTCCTAAGAAACTTTTCCTTTCCACCCTTGACCTCTTTCCCTCACCTCCCCCACCCCATCAGTCTCCTAGGGCCCAACTCTCCAGTTCCCAACCTAGCACCTCAGCCACAAAAGCGGCGGGACCAGTGGTGCCAGTAGTCACCGGATTCTGGAGTGCACCAGGCAGCAGGGCTGCCAGTGTGGCACGGAGCAACAGCACGGACAGTCTCCCACCTGTTAAGCATCAAAAGTTGGCCAGTGCCCGGCAGGAGAGGGGGAAGACAACAGCCACCAAAGCCGCTCCCAGGGGTACAGGTGGGAGTGTGGAGTCAGCTGCGACACCTTCCAAAGTGGGGAAGGGGCACGAGAAACCTGCCAAGTCTGGGAAGAGCAGCACGGCGGAGAAGACCGCCATCAGCCCCG
Organism: Pleurodeles waltl; assembly: GCF_031143425.1. NCBI lineage: Eukaryota > Metazoa > Chordata > Amphibia > Caudata > Salamandridae > Pleurodeles > Pleurodeles waltl. Next base: position 1,417,906,742 of record NC_090446.1, read on the forward strand.
CTGCCCAGGATCCGGCCAGCAGCAGCCCCGCATGCCCAAACAGGACTGCCAGCAGCAGCCCCGCTGGCCAGAAGGTGACCGCCAGCACCAGCCCCGCTGGCCCAGATAGGACCGCCAGCAGCAGCCCCGCAGGCCCAGACAGGACTGCCAGCAGCAGCCCCGCTGTCCAGGAGGCGACCGCCAGCACCAGCCCCGCTGGCCCAGACAGGACCGCCAGCACCAGCCCCGCAGGCCCAGACAGGACCACCAGCCCCGCTGGCCCAGATAGGACCGCCAGCACCAGCCCCGCAGGCCCAGACAGGACCGCCACCACCAGCCCCGCAGGACCAGACAGGACCGCCAGCAGCAGCCCCGCTGGCCAGGAGGCGACCGCCAGCACCAGCCCCGCTGGCCCAGACAGGACCACCAGCAGCAGCCCCGCAGGCCCAGACAGGACCGCTAGCAGCAGAGTCGCTGCCAAGGATGCGGCTGCCAAGGACACCGCCGCCACCAGCACCGCTGCCAAGAACACGGCCGCCACCAGCACCGCTGAACAGGACACCGCCGCAACAAGCACCGCTGAACAGGACACTGCCGCCACAAGCACCGCGGCCAAGGACACCGCCGCCACCAGCACCGCTGGCCCATGAGCACCAAGAGCACTGACGCTACTGAGTCCGCCACGAGCAGGATAAAGCACTCTGGGCACCAGGCCCCCACCAGAACCAGAGGAGATTTACATCCACTACCTCTGTCCTTGGCAGGATGAAACACTCTGAGCACCAGGCCCCCTCCAGAACCAGTGGAGATTTATATCCACTACTTCTTAAGCACTCTGGGCACAAATACCCCTCCAGAACCAGTGGAGATTTACATCCACTACCTCTGTTCTTGGCAGTATGAAGCACTCTGGGCACCAGCTCCCCCCCCCCCCAGAACCAGTGGAGATTTGCATCAACTACCTCTGTCCTTGGTAGGATGAAGCACTCTGGGCACAAAGCCCCCTCCAGAACCAGTGGAGTAAGGCATCCACTACCTCTGTCCTTGGCAGGATGAAGCACTCTGGGCACAATGCCCCCTCCAGAACCAGTGAAGACTGTTATCCACTTGAGAGACTGTGGCTTTGCACTCCCCAGGATTGAACAGTGGGCAGCCCACCCACTGTAGAGACTTGTGAGACTGTGGCTTTGCACTCCCCAGGACTGATCAGTGGGCAACCCACCCACTGTAGAGACTTGTGCGACTGTGGCTTTGCACTCCCCAGGATTGAACAGTGGGCAACCCACCCACTGTAGAGACTTGTGAGACTGTGGCTTTGCACTCCCCAGGATGGAACAGTGGGCATGTGGCCCCCTCGTGGATTTGGCATTGTGCACTCAACCGGCTGAGGTGCCCCCCCTTCCCTTCCCCTGAGGTGCCTGTTTTATTTCCATCTGATGCCCCTGCAGTGTTCTCTCCGTCATGTTCGGGTATCTTGTGTGGGCCTCGCCCATGCCATGTGGGCCCAGTGTTCCACGGACTTAAATAGTGCAATACCTCGACTTCTATTCTTGGTGTATATATTTGTTTATAGTGTATTAATAATTTTGCGTACTGGATTTTAATAGATTACAATGGTTACACTCATTTTCTTTTTTCTTTGCATTCTTCTGGGGGGGTTGGGGGGTGTAACTGTAATGTATCATACTGTATTAGTGTGTGTGTTGTCATGGGTGAGGGTGGGGGTGGGGGTGTTGCGTGTTGTGTGTGTGTGTCCCTGTTTTTTCCCTCCCCCCTCCCCTGTGTCGTGGGTGCAGTATTCACCGTGGTCTTCGCCACGGGCGTTCGTGCTCCTGGTAGAGGAGCAAGAAGATAAAGGCTGGAAAAATGTGAAGCTCTGGTTCTATGGCGTCCTGGTTCCTTGTGGGCTGTGAAGAGGTGAGCGTTTTCCCTTCGTAGTCCAGTTTCCGCCATGTTTTTGTTCGCGGTGTATCCGCCCCGGAAAAGATGGCGGATTGGTAGGTTGTGATACTGTGGGTGGTACATTGTCTCCCACCTGTCTGTTGGCGGTGTCCGCCGCGCTGTTTGTTTCTATCGCCGAGTGTTAAAGTGGCTGTCTTTGTTGGCGGTTTCCGCCACGGTCGTGATTCCATTTTGTTTCCGCTGGCCTGTTGGCGGTCTTACCGCCGCTTTAACACCGGACTGCCAGCGTTGTCATGACCACCAAAGTGTCTTCCAAGGTTCCAGCACTGGTTGTGACACCCTATGATGTGTGACAATGTGTCAATACAGCAAGGGAGATCAATTTTAAAAATGCTAGTTTTTGCTCAGGAAATGTTAGAAGCCTCATTTTGCTAATACAGAGTTATTGGCTGACCTCTCATTGTGGCTAACTTAAAAATGGGACTACTAAAATGGGTAGTCCAAAATATAACATTAATTGTGGCATTAAACTCAACTTGAATTGATGTCACTTCTAAGGAAAATAAACTTTTAGAAAGCTGCCCCCTATAGTCCAGTTTGTGCAGATGGCTTGCTTGTTTATTGGCCACCAGACAGCCTTCAGCTCTTCTAGGGAGTCGTGTGAATGACTTCCAGGCTCAGAAACAGTGTGGCCTTCTAGGGAGGGAGGTGTCACCTCCTCCTTGCAGGAAACCACTCAGGATGTTGGCACAAAAGGGGAGCTTCAAAAGCAATGCTGCCTTAGTGGGCAAATGGCCATCACACTCTTAAAGAGCTTCCCCTTTGTTGAGATAGACAAGCTACTAGTGAGAACAGTGCCTAAGCCGGTTTTCCTGTAGGAGTGCAGCACATAGATACTCACACCTCTAGGATGGGCTACAAAAATCCTAACATCCAAGGAATGGTTCAGACATCTTGAGAGCGGGCAGAATAGTGCACTCTGGAATTTCTAAATGCCACATATAGCCGAAAGTCTTCACAGGACAGGAGTAATCGTTGTAGCCCATTGGCTTGTAACCACAGCATCCCCCAGGGCACTTTCTGGGCATAAATGTGGCACCACAGGCACCCTGGCCCTCAGATCAAGATGGAACTGAGGAAAGGATCAAAAAAGGAATGCCGTACTGACCCCTGGACCTGGCAAAAGAGGCTGCACAGCTGTTTGACTACACCTGCTGCACCTTGGGCTGGCAAACAGAGGATTGTGCCTGTGGTTCCTGGCTCATGGAAAAGTCACTCCTGAGCCCTAACCAAAGAAGTGACTCTAAGGGTCAGTCGTCTGACCCCCTGGAGCCAGCACCACAGCCATCACAGCTTAAGAAGTCCACCCCTGAAAGTTAGTAGTCACATTCTTCAAATCACAGTTGACCACCGCTGGGTGGGCAAACAGACCGGTCCTCAATGGCCAAAATTTGCAGCCGAGTCTAGTGGATCTGGGAATATCTTCTGAGTCCAGATTGGTCCCCAAAGAGGGAAACCAGTTTTCACCAAATATACTGCAGGACCCGCTGTGTACAGTGATCAGTAGCCAAGTCGCAGCTGGCCTGCTACCGACTCAAAGAGGGCTTTGAGGGATACTGACCCCTGTGGCCAAAGTCGCCTCATCCACCTCATGGACTGAGAAATACCCACAATGACACCTTTCTAGACTGCCCTTGATCCAGTGCATCTTTCAGCATCCTGTACTCAGCAACCTTCTTCCCAGGCATCTTGACCACTTCATTAAACGTTTATGGCTGTCTTGATGTGAAGTGTGAAACTGGACTTAAAATTGCTTTGGTGACAAGGTTACTGTCCTTCTACTCCTTACTGGCCCTCCTGACCTTTTCTCTGCTAAATTTGGTCAGCCACTCGGACTGGAGTAGTCGAACACAGCTCTTAAACTTTTTGAAAGTTCCTAAACTTTGCAGTTACCAGTGCTTGTTTGCCCTTTGGACTGAAATGCTGAGATTATTTTTTTCTTTGAACATCTCTATCTCCAAAACCCCCCTGTGGATTTTTCTCATCTTGTTGTTTAAAAATTCATAAAACATATAGGGCCTCATTATGAGTGTGGAGGTCCAAGGACAGCTACACTCGCGTTGATGGTCGGACCACAGCACTCTAGGCATTCAGATTGCCCAATTACAACTTAGATGGGCAGACCCACCTAAAGACAAACATCCCTACCAGGGTCACAGATCCGAACAGGCTTATAATCAGCCATGTCGGCACTGAACTCTGCGCTTCCTGGCTAATTTCAACCCCTCTTTCTGCCAGCCTGTTCATGGCAAGGACCCCGCCATGAAAAGGAGGGTGGAAAGCCAGTGCCAGAGGCAACAGGGAGATACTTGCACTGCCCATGCCCATGGCATGGGTAGTGCAGGGCCCCCCCTACACAGCAGGTGCTAGAGTATTAGGATATTGGCCTTGTCTCCCTTCAGGGAGTCAAGGCCAATGTCTTATCACTGTTTCCGCCGGGCAGCCTGGCTGGAACGTGTATTGCAATGTTCCCGACAGTTGGTCCGGTGGGAAAATTGTAATACACTGGGGGGGGGGGGGGAACGTCACCGCTCTGGTGGTGGCGTCCTCCCTGTGAGTTTGAGGGTCCCGTGGTGGAACCACCAATCCCAAAATGAGACCCCTAATCTATTTTTATAAATTGTCTTTCATTTTGCATGACTTTCTTATTTTGTTGTGCGGTGCTTCTAAAGGCTTTACCTAATTTCCTTTTTTGAAATCTTGCTGCTGCACACCACAACTACACATGGTTGTGCTAGAGGTTTTACATACAAATTTCACTGGACCAAAGACAGTTTTGTGAGTGTACTACACGATAAAGTCACACAACCACACCATATAATACACTACAATCCTATCATTCAGGCTTTGTCATTCTGGCATATATTAGACATGTGTATGTCTAGATGTTTTCCTCCTAGAAGTCACATTTGTACCTGAAAATAGCTTGATGAAGCACAACTCACTCCTAGTTTGAGACCATTAAACCTGCACCATTACAGCATTTTGCTCTGGTCCCACACAATTTAGCATCTATTTTCTGCACTGGGGTCCACAAACTGCACACGAGTGCCATTGGTGCAATTTATGTGATTTTGAAGGGTGCACAAAAAAATACTAAACTCTGGGATTTGTGTCAGATGCACAGTCACTCTGCTCACAGCCCTGTTGTATGTTGCTGGAGAACGTCCGGATGCTGGATCACAGCATGCCATGCCAGAACTATAAAAATGCAGCTGACGTTCTATGTATTTTTCCCACCAGTTTTTTGTTTTGTTCATCTGAGAAAGTGAGCAGGTGCAACCAACCATAAATCACATAATATTTGATATGGCTGGTAAAATTAACTAATAGAGAGATATCTCATTCTTCACTAATGGATACGCAATCGCTCATTGGACTGGGCTCTCGTTGGAGCATGGGTCAGTACCTAAAAAACATTTTTCCCTGCAAACCTTTTGAAATTTAAAACTTGGCAGAATTAGTGTGAAGAATATTATTGCAAAAGCCTAGTTTTGCAGCCAGGGCCAGACTGGGAACCTAAAGTAGCCCTGGCATATTCTGCTGGACAATGCCCCATAGGGTGCACAGTGAGTGCAGCGAGCGACCCTGACCACTACAAGGAGGGTGTGTGGGGGTGGGGGAGTTCTGCGCAGAGAAAAGTTGAGACAAATGGTTCATTTTTTGACACATTTTTCATTAAACATTAAATTGTATTAGCTTTTAAAGCACAGTAAATTACGACCTTAGAGTGCACCAGAATTCAACAATCTTTATTGGGGCTCTTCAATGATTCCCTCATTTTCACCATCCAACAGTCTCCCTCATCTCTCCATAGCCCGTCTCACAACTATTTCATTTTTTTTCTAGCGCCTCTCCTACCAGTGTAGGGTGTGGGAGCACTTTACATCATACACAAATACAGTTAATCATAAATGTGTAAATCAGTGTGTAAGACAAAGAAAAAGGGGACAACAAGGCCTAGTATTCATCTCATCCATACTGTAAGGCATTTTTCTAAGACTACTTGGCCTGGAGAAGCACAAACTTAGGATTCAGAACTGAACACAGTGGTTACGGTTGCCTTTTCTAATAAACATAACTTTTTACCCAAACCGTTTTTAGCAACTTTAGAATAATGAAAGACTGAAAAAAATTACCTAACTTTCTAACCTGTACCATGCAGGTTGCATGCAGCTGTTTGAAGGCAGTTCATAGCTCACTGTGCTAGACTGAGGTAGATTATGACTTTAATTTATGAACTGTACAGTAGCAAAGGGGTCGCTGTAATAAAAGCAGTATCCCTTTGAGCTATGCACATGAAATACTTTTCTGTGATATGCATGGTACATATCCTTTGCAGCAGTGATATTAACCCTCTATGCTACCTTTGATGAGACAAAACAGCCACTAGACAAAACTCTGATCTTACTCCAGCAGGAACATTAATCACCATGGTTACCTTGACACTTTTATTGTTGCCTGGGAACTGCAGGATACACAAGGAACTCTGTAGCAGGTCCTTTCAAAACTGCTGAACTGCTACAAAACGGCACTCCAGTATCAAAACCGGCAACGCTTGTTGCGCGCTACGACCAGTCCGGCCTCGTTTGAGCTCAGAAAGCGGTATTGTTATTGGTACTTTTAACATACAAGACTGGCACCTCGCCTACCAGGGCACATATAAGGTAATTTGGCAAAGCAAGCAGTAAGAGTAGCAGAATGTAGCTACATAAACAAATTGCTACATTATTACTTTTTCACTATTTGATAAACAGAAAGGCACTTTTTCAAACAAATTACACACAGCAATACTTTTTTCCATACTAGTGGACGATTCTTAAAATGTGCGGTAGTTAATGATCCATCCAGTAAACACTCTAATGCACTGAACGGAAACCTATTGAATAAAACTCCCCATTTAAAAAACAATTGGCTTAAGATAGTTTATAACGGATTTACAAAATACGGAGCATAACCCAGTCCCTGAACAAAGTGATAAACCACAGGCCGGTTTAACAAGAGGTCTGTGCTGCCGGAGTGTCACATTTTCTGGCGCTTGGGTGGCACGGGGCTCTCAATCACGTCCGTGAGGCAACGTAAAGCCACGCTGTGTGGCTTTGCATGGCCTCATAGATGTGGAGTAAGGCAAGGCAGCGCAGAGCGCTGTCTTGCCCTTCTATACATCAGAAGGCATTTCATGGGTGTTGTAGTGGGCTTTCCCACGAAACACCCATGGGCTTTGACACCTTCCCTGATTTACAAGAATCCATGAACCGAAAATATGTCAAAATTGTGTGCCTCCCTAGAGAAGGCATAATAAGGAGAAATAGTTTCATTTATCCTTGTTTTTTAGGGTCGAGCCTGCTTTGCATGCGCTCTCGCATGCGTATAGCAGGGAGACTCTTTTGTATTTAGAAAAGGGCTCCGAGCCCTGTCAACTTCAAGTCAGTGCTTTTTATTGGTTTGTGGGCTTCCCTAATTAAATTGGCTTGCTTTCATTAGTCGAGGCACGCATATGGCATGCCTTTTCCGGTGGCAAGCCCTCCTCGAGCGCAGCAACCAACTACAGAAAACATGCGAGGCTCGCTGTTTTCCATCGGGCTCGTGGACTTTTTTTAAACTAATTTACGAGCTCGATCTCGCTTGGCAGAAGTCGAGCGCTTTACCTACTTGATTTCACTTTTTGGGGTTACGTGCATAAATGCACTTTTGCCCGATAGGTGAAAAGTCGGGTTAGGAGTTTACAATGCGATCGGCTCTAACACGAGCAAACGCGAGACCCGATGCATTGTAAATGCTTGTTCCTCTTTCTATGTGAGCTGCACCCTGCAGCCCACATAGACAGAGGAAAACGCCTCCATTTATTGATTTTGTTCAGGAAGGTGTTCCTTCCTGCACAAAAACAATCGTGCCAACAATGCAGACACCCTTGCACAATAGCGCAAGAGTACCTGCGTTGCTGCTAGGCACCTATTTGTAAGCCAATTCAGGCAGGAGGGACAGGAGTGTGCCGTATTTCATTAATAGAGGACATTCCTACTTTTCTTTGACGCAGGGCAGTGCAGCAAGAAGGCTTGTGGCGCTGCCCTGCTCCAAAAACTTGCAAATATGCCCCTTTGTTTGGAAGCAATGAAAGACGGGGATCCGGAAAAACCAATATAAAGGTTGTCTCAAAAAGATACTTAGGGCCATATTTATACTTTTTGACGCAAAACTGCGTGAATGTAGTTTTACGTCAAAAACTTTAACGCGGGCCAACGCCATTTCTTTGCGCCACCCAAGCGTCAGATTTAGAATTTGACACACGGTGGCGCAAAGCACGGGTTAGAGTAATTTTTTTTTACTCTAACCATTGCTCCGTGTTGTAAAGCAAAATTATGTTAACGCGGGGGAAATGACTCTAATCAGGTTTGCGAAGTCGCAAACCGGATATGCACCATTTTTAACCTCATTAGCGTAAAAAAGCTGCGCAAATGCAGCAAACAGTGCTAAAGAGCCCCAAAGTGGATCCCAGAAGCCAGCAGAGACCCCAGGGAGACCCCAATCGACCAGGAACCAGACAGGAGTACACAGACATGACCCAGGAGAGGGAGAAGAAGAAAAGGAAGTGTTGTTTCAGTGCAGGCGAGCATAAAATACTGGTCAGAGAGGTGACGGAGCACCAGCATCAGCTTTTCGTCACCTCAAAATTGCCAATTGGGAGGAGGGAGGCAATTTGGCAACAAATTGTCAACAAGATCAACAGAGTGGAAGAGGTCTGGAGAACAGTCACGGAGTGCAAGAAACACTGGTACGACTGCAAGCACAGGACAAAGGAAAAAATGGCAAGGAAAAGGAATGCAGCACTGCAGACTGGAGGTGGAAGTCCAGCACCGCAAGAGGCCCTGGACGAGATGAGGAGATGGTGGCTGGAGTCATCCCAGAGGAGATCGTCACAGGAATCACAGGAGAGGACAGAGCAGAATACCAGGAAACAACACATATGCAAGGTAAGTTGCACGGGGGACCAAAATGCATAAATGTTAACTTCAAGCAGGGGGAGGTACATACCTACTATACAATGAATGTCAGCCATGGAAATCAGGTAGTGGAAAGGGCTAAGGGGCACAGCACGGGTGCATGGGTTGTGCAGGGGAATCCAGGGGCACAGCACAACACAACACCAACAACGTTTGCATGGGGGTACTCTGCCATGCCAAGGCTGTTGGAAAGGCAAAGCCAGACCAGGAGGGTAGGGTAGAATGTAAAACTGGGCTGCTGTCACAGGACACCTGGTAGTGTCACAACATGAACTAGAGAACAATGTCCACTCTTCAGGATGACAACGTGATCTATCCCCTTCAATTCCTAAGAAAGTGTAAATCCTGTCAAATGCTCATGTCTATAGGCGCAATTAACATTGTGTATTATTATTTGCATTATGAAGTACACAGCAGTAATGTCATACCCATGCTGCCCATTCCAGGGTCTACACCGTGCCTGTGTTACAATAGCTGCAATGCCACCTTGCAACATCTCAACTGTCATACTGCTAACACAACAGCATTGTTGGGGGTGGACATATGCTTCAAGCTAGTGAAACACACCCGCACAGTCATAAGAGGAAATGGAACACTGCCAGGCCCATCAGTGCAATCCAATGTAGCACACTTTAGCAAACATCAACATGACACTTGTACTGACTGGGTCAGTCCTATATTGTTATGTGTGTTGCAAGTGGCATCAGAACACCCACAGGCATTGCAAGGCCTCACCATGCTAATGGAAGTAGAGGGAGGGTTGAGTAGGACAAGAAGGTGGCAAGACACAATTTGGACAGAACCTACACCTAGAGGATGTGACGCAGACAATTCCCCAAACTGCCCACACTACATGTGACATGTAGGTGAAGAATAGGCCTGTGAGGATGCTAATATTAATGACAGGAACAATGAACAGGAACCAAGATTACAATGTTTCACTAATAGGAAGTCAGTGATGTCACATTACAACTGCTACAACACAGACAAACTAATTGTACAATATCTCATTGCAGAGGACGATGTCTCTCCTGTGAATATGCCTTTCCTAGGCTACCCTGATGACATGGATGACGAGCTGACAACCATTAGCCAGCAAACCCTCCAAGATGTCCTTGGAACCCTCCAGAACCCACCTTCAGTCGAAAGGAGGAGCACAGATGTAGCAGCCATCACAGAGGAGCCACCCACCACCCCAATACTACGACCTGACAGCTCCAACACAGCTGAGGACTCTGATGACACTGGTACCACCTTTGAGAGGACAGTAGTGGAAGTACAGCGGGAGCAGGTCAAGAAGGTGCGGTGGGGATGCAAAATATGGCAGTCAGCCTTGAGGGGATGCGCATGTGCATGATGTCATCCGCAGAACAGTCAGAAGCCCTGCAAGTCCAACAATCCCTACTGAAAGGACTACAAAAGTGTGCGAGGGATTTCACCACAGCAGTTAGGGAGTTGCCACAACACCTGGCATCCCAAACATTTCACTGTGTGCACGACTGCAATCATGACCCCCTCAGGGCCGACCTGGCTGCCTACCACATCAATATCACTGCTATACTCAACAACCAGCAGCTCCTCCTTTCTACAGTAATGCGCATAATAGCCCCACAGTTGGGAGCTACTGGGAATTCAAAGTCCACTTCTTCAAACACTGAAGTGTGTGTTGCCCCCTCAAACCCACCACCACCAAGAGCAGAGGAGACGACACACACATCAGAAGATGAAGACATGGAACAGATCACCTTCAGCCATAGGAGTCCCCAGTAGCACCAGTCCATGCCACATGGGCACTGTTCGAAAATGGGTTATTGGTAAGGGCAGGTAGGTACCTACACTTAGCAACAGGCCACTAACCTCCACTTAGGTCCAGTTAGGTCTCAGTAAATTAAACCCAGCTCAACCCTTGGTAGCTTGGTAACGAGCAACAAAGTTTAACTTAGGAGAGTATAAAGCATTCAAATATCACAAAACAGTAATTAACTATAACACATGAAACAGTTTAAAAATCCCAAACCAATTTATAACAATAGATTATATTTTTACCTTTAAAATGACACAAAAATGAATTTTTAAAGAATTATTGCTTTTTTAGAGCCTAGAAACAAAAAGCGCCAATTGGGTCATCTGGTTGCACCTCGACTGGGGCAAAGTCAAAGTTTAAGGCTGACCGCAATAGAGTCCAGCTCGGCTACAGCCTGCGGGAGGCCTCGATCAAAAGTTTACCTTCGCACTTAGTTGTTTTTCTGAAGGTTTTCTTCAGCGGGACGAACCTGCCAGTCCAATCTGACCTCCTGAAACTCTTCTCCGGATACGCGTCGCGGGAACCCTCGGTGGAGATTTTTACCTTCGGACTTAGTTGTTTTTTTGAGGTGAAAATCCTTCGACCGGGGTAAACCTGGATCTTGATCCGGCATCCTTGGAGCCCTCCTCGGATACGCTGGCTGGGAGGTCCCTGTCAACTTTGTGCGTTCAGACTTAGGGGGTCATTCTGACCCCGGCGGGCGGCATTCGCCGCCCGCCTGGCTGGAACCGCCATTTGGCTGCTCCGCGGTCAAAAGACAGCTGCAGCCATTCCAACCTTCCCGCTGGGCCGGCGGGCGCTAACAATGTTAGCGCCCGCCGGCTCAGCAGGAAGGGGGCCTGCAACACTGAAGCCGGCTCCGAATGGAGCCGGCGGTGCTGCAGGTGTGCGACGGGTGCAGTTGCACCAGTCGCGCTTTTCACTGTCTGCTAGCCTCAGTCGTCCTAATATACTTCATCTTGATAGTTTCTAGATGTTGTTTCCAATGACCCATATTAGAAAACTGTATGCCCAGGTATGTAAATCCATTCACCTCTTCACATTTATGGGCCTTGATAAAATAAGTTTTCTTCCTGGCCTTTCCCTGTCCACAAGTCATTACAACAGTTTTGCTCATATTCAACAACATATCTCTTTCCTCCATAAATTCCACAAAACCCTCGATTATCCGCTGCAACCCATTTGCAGTTTGTGACAGCAGTACTGCATCATCTGCATATAAAAGGACTGGGGTAGAACATTCTCCTATTTTAGGGGTATCAATTCCTATATTTTTTAAGTGGGCATCTACTCTATTTATATAAAGGGAAAATAAAAGGGGCGCCAAAACACAACCTTGGCGTATTCCTCTCCCTATCCTAAAACCTGGGGTACACTCACCATTTCTTACATATCTCACCCGCGCTGTTAAATGGTTATATAATTGCGCCAAAAAACTTATTAGATCTGAGGGCGCACCCATATCTATTAAAACTTTCCACAGCTTTGCATGATTCACCAAATCAAAAGCGCTGCTAAGATCTGCAAAACAAAGGAACACATGACCCTTCCTTGCTATTGTATATTTACTTATTATTAAATTAAGGTTTATACATTGTTCCAGAGTACCAACCCCGGGTCTAAAACCCAATTGAGCCTCTGAGAGTATATGATTGTTAGTTACCCATAACTCTAGTCTTTCTAGGAGTACTCTTCCCAGCAATTTAACAGAGGTATCTAAAAGTGAAATTGGTCGATAGCATTTGGGGTCACCTCTATCTCCCTTTTTAAAAATAGGGACAATTGTACTTTCAGTCCATGATGTTAAAATATATCCCTTTGTCGCACTCATAAAAACGTGGGTCAAAATAGGGCACCATAGATCGACGTATGTCAAATAGGCATCTATTGGCACCCCATCAGGGCCCAGTGCCTTTCCTTTTAAGCATCTTCCTATAGCAGATTTCACTTCCCCTAAACTAACTGGTTTAAAAAAGGGTGGCTTGATCTCAATTATCCCAATATTCGATGATTGAATGGTCAGATTATCTGGGTTGAAAATTGAGCCAAAATGAGAAAGCCATTCCAATAATGGAACATGTACTGTTATTTCGAGTGCATCACTGTTTTTTAGGAATGGTTGGTTAATGGTTTTCCAGAATAGAGTACTATCTCTTAGTGTCATTGCTTGCTCAAGGTTAGCCCATGCCCTAGCTCTCAGTTGTGCCTTTGTGGTCTGCAGTGCATGTTTGTAGCTAGAGCGTTTAATAATTACTTCTTCCCTATTTCTTGGTCGAGTCTGCAGGGCTTGTTTTAATTCCTGGCTTGTTAATGAACAATTGTGGTCAAACCACCCCACTTTTTCTCTCTTTTTATTCCCCAATGTTCTCACTAAGCGTCCTGCGATGGCATTTCTAAGCTGGTTAAAAGATCCTAAAATCTCGTTTGAACTTTGATTGTATTCTGTACATGTGAAAATTTCTTGACGGTGTCGTGTCACAACTTTTTTCATCACATCCATTTAATTTACCCCAGTCCATTTAATTACAATTCCATTTTCCCTTCTTATACCTATATTCGTTGCTAATCGATCACCTATATTAAGGGGTTTAGCTAATCTCACAGTAAGTAACAAGGGGTGATGATCACTTTAGATGGTTGGCTCAATCTTCAAAGATTCGACCATATCTATATTACTCTTGGAAATTAATATGTGGTTGATTAGTGAAGAATGTCCTCTTCCTATAAACGTTGGAAGCTTTGTTCCATTAAGCCCATCTTGTTCCGTCAATTCTAAGTCATGTCTTGAAAATATTTCATTCAGTACAGTTCCATAATTATTATGCAAAAAGTGCAATTGGGCGCTTCCCCCATCGTCGATAAATCCACATGTCTTTTCTATAGTATTCTGGCATGTCCCTATATTAAAATCTCCAGTCCATATTATTGTATAGCTAGAAGATATATCATTTACAAAGATCTGTAGATCATCCTGGAGGGTCGATGCCACTACTCTATTTGTGCCATCAAATTTGTTATTGGAATAGTTTATTAATACAATTCCTAAAATTCCATCTATCCGAAAATATAGAAACTGATAGTAAGGGGAGTTAAGGGAGGATTTCACCAATGTATGTGGTACCAATGTTGATATCAGTATTGCTAATCCTCCCTTTGCCCTACCACTGGCTGAGGCGGAAGCTGGTGTGGAAAATATGGTGTAACCTTCAATGAAAAAGGATCCCGTATGCCATGTTTCTTGTAGACAGATTATAAGTGATGAGCTTATTATGGTCTGCCATTCCTTTTCAACCATTTTCGTTTTTACTCCAGCTATATTCCACGACATGAGTATAATTGAGTCTCCTGCTAGGGACCTCCCATCTGACTCATCATCACCATTACAGCTTAAAGATTTTGGTTTGGGCATTACAGTGATAGATTGTATTTTGTCAGGTAACAAAATCCCTTTTCTACTCATGTCCTCCTGCTGTCAATCCAAGTTCTCCATGTTACCCAGGGGAGCAAATCGATTGGAACACTCTAGTTTATTATGCCTATCCAACCTACTGGGTATATTCCTTGTAACCCCTAAGTCTCTTGTACCTGAGATATTCATCATTCTATAAAAATATCCTAGGGGAACAGCCGTAATCTCCCTTCTCAAGTTTTTGGCAGTTCGATGTCTTATCTCCAAGTCCACTAGTAGTTGATCTACAAAACGAGGATTACGGAAATTGACCACAATGCAATCTCCCTCTTCTTCCTCCAAATATCCCACCCAATCAACTCTCCTTGCACATAAAATTTTGCAAAACAGTTTATCTGGTGTACATATATTCACTGACATCCAATGTACTACTTTATTGCGTAAATCTGGCCAGGTCTCAACAATGTTTGGTCCCAATTTGGGAACATTTTTAAGAATGATTGTGTATGGAGTAGCATCTGTCGGTAGTTGTAATACCTCTTTCACAGGTCTATTTCTAATCGAGGACTGGCACCTATGATTTCTATCCAATTGCTCCCTTTGGTTAATCATAGGTACCTTAGACTGGGGGATTTCTTCCTGTGCGGGGTACCGGTATTCCATACTTCTTTTATGAGGATCTGCTTTCCCTGTCATTGCACTGTTCCTTATATCTACAGCCTCTTGACTCTCATTTGATATAGTGTCACTGTCAAGGGACGAAATTTTCTCTTTAGTCACTGAATTAACTCTTACTTCTGTCTTAGTTATGCGTTCTTTCATCTCCTTGAATTCCAACAATACTTTTGATTCTATATGGTCTAACTTGCCATGCAATTTCTTATAAAGAGTTCCCATACCTTTTTGTAAGGGACCATTGTTATCTGATGATAGTACTACTGAATGACCCCCATGCATTTCAGTGGTTATTTTGCTACCCTTAGAGAACTGTGGAGTTGGTAACATAAACTTAGATTTGGTGATCTGACTACTTCTTTTTATCTAAGGTGGTAAAGGAATTTGGTCATCTATACTGTTCGATGGATCAATTTCTCCTATTGTGTCTGTAGGTAATAAAGGGCCTAAAGAAAATCTAGGATCCACCCCAGTAGATTTTTCCTTTGGGGATTTTAATTCAGAAATTAAGCCTACAGCCTCAGTGCTCACTTCAGTGATGGCCTCATGTAAGACATTTTTTGTTGCCACTAAATGTGCTTCGACATTGATAATTTCTTCATTAATTTTCCCCATTACATCTGTAAGATAATTAGTAATCGTATTAGTACTTCTCTGGGTTTTTGTATTGATACAATACCCCATTTGGTTTTGCTTTCTTTTCTCCATTATGTATATGGGGTTACTATATTGAACACTCTTTGCTAGTCACGGCAAAGTATATGCAAACCTCTGAACCAGATATCAACAGGGTATGCCCTGCCCGGCCTCCTCCGGGTTCTAAGGGGCGCCCGGTGGCGGCACGAAGGGATTATAAAAAGGGCTCCTGCCCCGTCCACAGAACCGGCACCAGCTGCAAGTGCTTCCCGTGAAGCGGAAGTGCGAAAGAATTATTAAAAGGGCTCCTGCCCCTATCCACAGAACGGGCACCAACTGCAGCTCAGAGTCCTTAGACGTCTCCTTGCGGCCCTGTAGCACATTGAATCATAAAGTCCATAGAAGAGTCAGCCTGGTGGAGAGCACGTCCCAACCCTATATAGGTGCCCAAACCGGTGGTTGCAGGAAGATGTCAGGGGGGATGGCCCAGCCTCTGCCAGGCGCTGAGGGGCGCAGGACGGGCCCGCCCTTGGCCTGCGCATGTCCTGTGGAGCGGGAGCGCGAGCTCAAGTTTAAAGGGCTCCTGCCCTCGTTTGGGTGCTGCCTCCTCCAACCAAATTGCGCTTTGTAGCTGTCATTTAAGGTGTCTTTTAAAATTAAAATAAAGTCTCCCCATTCTAGCCTATGAAGGCCATTCACTACAATGAGGGAAAAACTAATTTGGCGGTTTTTACCTCACCAGGGCTTATAAAATTATTTTTATAAGGTCCTTGCTTATAGTTACATGGCACCCAGCCCTAGGGGCACATAGGGCACACCTTAGGGGCAACTTATATGGAAAAATAAGGTAGTTTAAGACTTTGGAACTACTTTTAATTCCAAAGTCGAATTTGCATATAACTTTAATTTAAAAGCATCCAGCGAGGCAGGCCTGCCTTTAAAATGACACTGGGCACCTCAGCACTGCACCTATGGGTGCACTACCCATACTGTGGTCCCTAAACCTACATGCCCTACCATATACTAGGGACTTATAGGTAGGTTGACTTAGCCAATTATAATTAGCCTAATTTGCATATTGATTTTACACAGAGCACAGGCCCTGGGACTGGTTAGCAGTACCCAGGGCACCATCAGAGTCAGGAAAACACCAGCCAAAAGTGGAAAATGGGGGCAGAAAGTTAGGGGGCCTCTGCAATCAGCCCTGTTTTCTCACAGGCACTGATTTTCCTATGATCTGTGCTTGTTACCATGCCAGTCTTGGTACAGTTGGTAACATGCACTACTCTCCAACACACTGTTTACCTTACTACAATGGACTGCAATTGTCTCTTACTACCTAATTGGCAATTTCATGTTCTTCTGCACTGAATGACACTCCATCACAGCACGCCCAATGACATGTCCCTCACCATTGCACTTGTGTTGCATCACAATAGAAGGCGTCACACTAATGGACTTGCAATCCTGGACTATGCAAATATTGCACTACAGCACTTTAAAATAAACAGCACCTACACAACCACTTTGTCTATGTGTAATGTGACACATCAACTGTGTAGGAGATGTGTGATGCATGTAACATGTCAATGGCCATAGAATATCAATACAATAGTGTAGAATGAATGTGGGCTGATATCTATGCACAAGGTTCTGAATGTTATCATCAACTGTGCTGCCTTTGGCTTATTTCTGAAGTTAAAGCATCACAAACAGTATAATGCTGTGTAGAATTGTATATGTCAGGTCCAAAGTATCTAAAAGATGAAACTCAATGTGGCCCACATTCCCTACAAGACAATCATTACGTATGTGACATGTGACTCAAAACTTTAATCCCACACCATACAGCAGGAATGGATGTGTACGAGTGTATGGACAATAACGTCACCTGGCAGTACAATCTAATAAATCATAGGTGTGATTTATGTATACTGAACTTCATAAGATTGTGATACCACTCAGTTTATCAGAGTTCACATGAACCTCAGTTTGCAGGCAGACGTCCCACAGTGCCCAAGATTCCAACACAGGACCCAAATGATGACAGTTTTAAAATCACACCAACCTTTACAACACATTGGGAACCATAGTTACTTTGAGTCAGTCCTTATTTTGTGCTTGTTGTTTCCGGTGCTGAGCACCGGCACTTATTTTTGAGGGCCGGCGCTTGGTCTTCTGCCTCAAGCATTTGCTGTGAGCAAAAGACACGTTTGGGAAAGACGGAGGAAGAGAAAAATGAAAAAGCGTCATGATGAGACAAAGTAGAAAGCTGCAGATGTGAGCTGAAGGGGCAGGGAGTGGCTTTAAATAGATTGAAGAGGTCAGAGATGGCATCAGGATTACGCTGGCTCAGTATTTTGTGTTTGCAGATTTAATTGCAGCAGCCGCATGTTTAAGAGGAGGGCTTTGAGCATCGGCACCTTTTTATTTACAAATTAGGCACTGCCTTGAGTGGTGGGTTCAATGGATGGCAGATGCATAGAGAAGTAACTTTGTTGTAGCTGCCAATGTGGCAGCTTATTTGGAAGTGGGAATAACCATGTCAAGACTGGGATGTGGATGCAGGATGGAACACACAGGCAAACACAAATTTGACACTGTACACTCATGCAAAGGCCCTGATCCCCGAGCATATGACACATATTGTAAAGGAGTACATCAAATTGTATTATATATGCATGAAAGGAAACTTAAACTATGGCAAACACCTAAACTAAGCTAACCTATCCTAACTATACATTACCCACAACTGGCCCTAACTACCCTAAGCTAAACTTACTTACCACATGTGACTAAACACTTTAAACATCAACCCCTCATCCGCCTTATATGACGGGACACATGTAGGACAACGCATACTAACCTAAACACATACTAACTAATCCTAAACATATATATATTTGTTTGTATTTTTTTATTATTATAATTTTTTTTTTTTTTAATAATACACATAAACCCCAACATCAATACCCACACAAACATGTAATAATATAACTCCCCCCACCCCCAACCCACTTATCCTAACTAACAGCCTACTCTAACCTAACACTAAGCCCCCTAAACCCACTAAAAAAAGTAAGAGGAAATAGGAGGGAGAGGACGGAATTAGGGGTGAGGATCAATAATTTCAAAGATTGGCCCTCCTCAGGATTTTCCTTATCGCTCGCAGTCTCCTGCTGTTGCGGGCCACCTCCTGCTGTAGAGTGTCCATGCGGCGCAACATACGATGCATGTCAAGCTGGAGGTTTCTGAAATCTGCCATGTCCATTACCCTAGCTGCGGTGGTCTGCGTAGCACTAGATGTAGCAGGTGCTGGTGCCGTGATTGGAGGTGCAGGTGCAAAAGGTGCTGCTGTTGGGCCTTGTGCTGATAAGGATGAGGGACCAGCTGGAGTGGCTGTCATCCCAGTGTCCACTGTGCTTTGACTTGGTGTGGTGGCAGCAGATGTGGCCAATGCTGGCCCCCTTTGGTTAAATGCCCTCCATGCCCCAGTGGCTCTCTCATGACGACACCACCTAGCCTTCAAACGGAACCAAGCCTCCACATCGAGGATGTGTCAAAACCGCACTGCCCGCCTCTGAAGTTCACAGATTTAATGTGCATTCATGTGGGCAGCTGTAAAAATAGAGAAAGGCAAACATTAGTGACATCATTGTGTGATACATGTACAGATGAAACTCTAACACTTCCTCACACATAGCACATGCAGTCCAAATCACAGTACAGAAGACCTGTGATTTGTATATAGAACTGGCAGGATGATATGCAGTTGGTAATCATAAGGGGGCATTGTAGTTTGGCACACATGAATGCTTGTTTTACATGTCTGTCATCTAAACTGTGATCATCACACCTAGCTACACATATTTTCTCCCCTAACCCTGTGCCTCGGGGGGATGGGCATGCAATACATATTTTCAACCATCAAGGACAACCACAAAGCTTTGTCCAGCTGTGCATGAATTTAGTCAGTCTACCACAGGCAAGGAAGTCTGCCAACTAGGATTGAGTCAACCACTGGACAATCACATCTACATTCATGTCTATTTGTGGACAACCATCAACATCAGATCTCACTGACACATTTCCTAAATCAACCACATTGTTGCAAGCACCCATCTGGTCTTGACCTGCATGCATGCCTCTGACATTTCACTCAAGTGCAACATGTGGAGTTAGATGCTGCAGGACAGTCACCCATACAGTCCTACATATTCATTACTTAACAGGGCTGCACAAGTTGGTGTGTAAAACTGATGCATCACTGTTCTGTGTGAATTAGTTTAGTTTAGTTTAGTTTTAAGGATTTATAAAGCGCGTAGTTACCCTAAGGCATCCCAGCGCTAACGTAACATGACTGATGCCAGCAGTAGGAGAATCAAGAAAGTTACCTACAGAAAAGGATAGTCTTGAGTTTTTTCCTAAAAAGCTGCTCTGAGGGTTCGTGACGAAGCACGGAGGTAAGATCGTTCCAAAGGCGGGCGGCCTTGGTGGAAAAGGAATTGGCTCCCCATGCTCTCTTAGACCGCAAGATGCTGACATGTTGGAAAGAGGAAGACCTCAAACTTCGAGAGGGGGCATAGAGATGGATCCGTTTTCTGAAGAACATCGGAACCTTATTGTAAGGAAATGCCTCCATGGCATGGTTACCCCCTGACTTTTTGCCTTTGCTGATGCTATGTTTTGAATTGAAAGTGTGCTGAGGCCTGCTAACCAGGCCCCAGCACCAGTGTTCTTTCCCTAACCTGTACTTTTGTATCCACAATTGGCACACCCTGGCATCCAGATAAGTCCCTTGTAAATGGTACTCCTGGTACCAAGGGCCCTGATGCCAAGGAAGGTCTCTAAGGGCTGCAGCATGTCTTATGCCACCCTGGAGACCCCTCACTCAGCACAGACACACTGCTTGCCAGCTTGTGTGTACTGGTGAGAACAAAATGAGTAAGTCGACATGGCACTCCCCTCAGGGTGCCATGCCAGCCTCTCACTGCCTATGCAAGTATAAATAAGTCACCCCTCTAGCAGGCCTTACAGCCCTAAGGCAGGGTGCACTATACCATAGGTGAGGGCACCAGTGCATGAGCACTGTGCCCCTACAGTGTCTAAGCAAAACCTTAGACATTGTAAGTGCAGGGTAGGCATAAGAGTATATGGTCTGGGAGTCTGTTTTACACGAACTCCACAGCACCATAATGGCTACACTGAAAACTGGGAAGTTTGGTATCAAACTTCTCAGCACAATAAATGCACACTGATGCCAGTGTAAATTTTATTGTAAAATACACACAGAGGGCACCTTAGAGGTGCCCCCTGAAACCTTAACCGACTATCTGTGTAGGCTGACTGGTTCCAGCAGCCTGCCACAACCGAGACATGTTGCTGGCCCCATGGGGAGAGTGCCTTTGTCACTCTGAGGCCAGTAACAAAGCCTGCACTGGGTGGAGATGCTAACACCTCCCCCAGGCAGGAGCTGTCACACCTGGCGGTGAGCCTCAAAGGCTCACCCCTTTGTGCCAGCACCGCAGGACACTCCAGCTAGTGGAGTTGCCCGCCCCCTCCGGCCACGGCCCCCACTTTTGGCGGCAAGGCCGGAGAAAATAATGAGAAAAACAAGGAGGAGTCACTGACCAGTCAGGACAGCCCCTAAGGTGTCCTGAGCTGAAGTGACTCTAACTTTTAGAAATCCTCCATCTTGCAGATGGAGGATTCCCCCAATAGGATTAGGGATGTGACCCCCTCCCCTTGGGAGGAGGCACAAAGAGGGTGTACTCACCCTCAGGGCTAGTAGCCATTGGCTACTAACCCCCCAGACCTAAACACGCCCTTAAATTTAGTATTTAAGGACTTCCCTGAACCTAAGAATTTAGATTCCTGAAACTACAAGAAGAAGAGGACTGCTGAGCTGAAAAACCCCTGCAGAGGAAGAACAGAAGACACCAACTGCTTTGGCCCCAGACTTACCGGCCTGTCTCCTGCCTTCCAAAGAAACCTGCTCCAGCGATGCTTTCCAAGGGACCAGCGACCTTTGAATCCTCTGAGGACTGCCCTGCTTCAAGAAACTCCCGAGGACAGCGGCACTGCTCCAAAAGAACTGTACCTTTGTTACAGAGGAGCAGATTTAAAGACCCCTGCAAATCCCCGCAAGAAGCGTGAGACTTGCAACACTGCACCCGGCGACCCCGACTCGACTGGTGGAGAACCAACACCTCAGGGAGGACCCTCCGGCGACTCCAAGACTGTGAGTAACCAAAGTTGTCCCCCCTGAGCCCCCACAGCGACGCCTGCAGAGGGAATCCCGAGGCTCCCCCAGACCGCGACTGCCTGAACTCTATTTCCCGACGGCTGGAAAAGACCCTGCACTCGCAGCCCCCAGCACCTGAAGGAACGGAACTCCTGTGCAGGAGTGACCCCCAGGAGGCCCTCTCCCTTGCCCAGGTGGTGGCTACCCCGAGGAGCCCCCCCCCCCTTGCCTGCCTGCACCGCTGGAGAGACCCCTTGGTCTCCCATTGAAATCAACAGAGAACCCGACGCTTGTTTGCACACTGCACCCGGCCGCCCCGCGCTGCTGAGGGTGTACTTTCTGTGTGGACTTGTGTCCCCCCCCGTTGCTCTACAAAACCCCCCTGGTCTGCCCTCCGAAGACGCAGGTACTTACCTGCTGGCAGACTGGAACCGGGGCACCCCCTTCTCTCCATTGAAGCCTATGTGTTTTGGGCACCTCTTTGACCTCTGCACCTGACCGGCCCTGAGCTGCTGGTGTGGTGACTTTGGGGTTGCTCTGAACCCCCAACGGTGGGCTACCTTGGACCAAAAACTGAGACCTGTAAGTGACTTACTTACCTGTTAAAAATAACAATACTTTACCTCCCCCAGGAACTGTGAAAATTGCACTGTGTCCACTTTTAAAACAGCTATTTGTGTTTTATGTAAAAAGTATAAATGCTAATGTAATGATTCAAAGTTCCTAAAGTACTTACCTGCAATACCTTTCAAATGAGATATTACATGTAGAATTTGAACCTGTGGTTCTTAAAATAAACTAAGAAAATATATTTTTCTATAACAAAACCTATTGGCTGGATTTGTCTCTGAGTGTGTGTTCCTCATTTATTGCCTGTGTGTATGTACAACAAATGCTTAACACTACTCCTTTGATAAGCCTACTGCTCAACCACACTACCACAAAATAGAGCATTAGTATTATCTCTTTTTGCCACTATCTTACCTCTAAGGGGAACCCTTGGACTCTGTGCATGCTATTCCTTACTTTGAAATAGCACATACAGAGCCAACTTCCTACATTGGTGGATCAGCGGTGGGGTACAAGACTTTGCATTTGCTGGACTACTCAGCCAATACCTGATCACACGACAAATTCCAAAAATTGTCATTAGAAATTGATTTTTGCAATTTGAAATTTTTCTAAATTCTTTAAAGTCCTGCTAGGGCCTTGTGTTAGTCCATGTTAGCATTTCTTTTAGAGTTTAAAAGTTTGGTAAAAGTTTGAATTAGATTCTAGAACTAGTCTTTAGATTCTTAAAAAGTATTCCAACTTTTAGAAGCATAATGTCTATCACAGATGTTAATGTGGTGGAACTCGACACCACACCTTACCTCCATCTTCAGATGGGAGAGCTAAGGTCACTCTGTAAACTAAAGAAAATAGCAATGGGCTCCAGACCTTCCAAACTACAGCTCCAGGAGCTGTTGGCAGAGTTTGAAAGAGCCAACCCCTCTGAGGATGGCAGCACAGAGGATGATGATAGTGACTTGGAGGGTGATTCCCCCCCACCAGTCCTATCTAGGGAGAACAGGGCCTCTCAAGCCCTGACTCCAAAAATAATAGTCAGAGATGCTGGTTCCCTCACAGGAGGGACCAACCTCTCTGAAATCACTGAGGATAACCCCAGTGAAGAGGACATCCAGTTAGCCAGGATGACCAAAAGATTGGCTTTGGAAAGACAGATCCTAGCCATAGAAAGGGAAAGACAAGAGATGGGCCTAGGACCCATCAATGGTGGCAGCAACATAAATAGGGTCAGAGATTCTCCTGACATGTTGAAAATCCCTAAAGGGATTGTAACTAAATATGAAGATGGTGATGACATCACCAAATGTTTCACAGCTTTTGAGAGGGCTTGTGTAACCAGAAAAGTGAACATATCTCACTGGGGTGCTCTCTTTTGGGAAATGTTCACAGGAAAGTGAAGGGATAGACTCCTCACACTCTCTGGAAAAGATGCAGAATCTTATGACCTCATGAAGGGAACCCTGATTGAGGGCTTTGGATTCTCCACTGAGGAGTATAGGATTAGATTCAGGGGGGCTCAAAAATCCTCGAGCCAGACCTGGGTTGACTTTGTAGACTACTCAGTAAAAACACTAGATGGTTGGATTCAAGGCAGTGGTGTAAGTGATTATGATGGGCTGTACAATTTATTTGTGAAAGAACACCTGTTAAGTAATTGTTTCAATGATAAACTGCATCAGCATCTGGTGGACCTAGGACCAATTTCTCCCCAAGAATTGGGAAAGAAGGCGGACCATTGGGTCAAGACTAGGGTGTCCAAAACTTCCACAGGGGGTGACCAAAAGAAAGGGGTCACAAAACCTCCCCAGGGGAAAGGTGGTGAGACAGCCAAAAACAAAAATAGTAAAGAGTCTTCTACAGGCCCCCAAAAACCTGCACAGGAGGGTGGGCCCAGAGCCTCTTCACAAAACAATTCTGGGTACAAGGGTAAAAACTTTGATCCCAAAAAGGCCTGGTGTCGTAGCTGTAGTCAGTCTGGACACCAAACTGGAGACAAGGCCTGTCCCAAGAAAAATACCACTTCAAACTCCACTCCAGCTAACACTGGAATGGCTAGTCTCCAAGTGGGATCAACAGTGTGCCCAGAGCAAATCAGGTGTCACACTGAAGCTACATTAGTCTCTGAGGGTGGGGTGGATTTAGCCACACTGGCTGCCTGGCCCCCTAACATGCAAAAATACAGGCAGCAGCTCTTAATTAATGGGACAAGTGTAGAGGGCCTGAGGGATACAGGTGCCAGTGTCACTATGGTGACAGAGAAACTGGTTTCCCCTGGCCAATACCTGACTGGAAAAACCTATCCAGTCACCAATGCTGACAATCAAACTAAAGTACATCCCATGGCAATGGTAACTTTAGAGTGGGGAGGGGTCAATAGCCTGAAACAGGTGGTGGTCTCCTCAAATATCCCAGTAGACTGTTTGCTTGGAAATGACCTGGAGTCCTCAGCATGGGCTGAGGTAGAACTGAAAACCCATGCAGCCATGCTGGGTATCCCTGAACTGGTGTGTGTCAAGACAAGGGCACAGTGCAAGGCACAGGTTGAAAAAGTAGAGCTGGAGTCTGGAAAAAGGGCCCAGCCTACCAAGAGGAAAGGAAAGTCAGCTGGGAAAACAGCTGCAACACAACAAGAAAAAGAGAACCTCTCTTCTCAGGAAGAAGTTCTGCCCTCTGAGAGAACTGAGCCTATGGAGTTGGAACCTTATCAGGTTGAGCTCTTAGGCCCAGGGGGACCCTCAAGGGAAGAGTTGTGTAAGGGAAAAGAAACCTGTCCCTCTCTTGAAGGCCTTAGCAGCAAGCTGCTGAAGAGTCCAAAGGCAAGAAAAATTGAACACATAGGGTCTATTGGGAAGATGGACTCCTGTACACTGAGGCCAGAGATCCTAAACCTGGTGCCACTAGGAGAGTGGTAGTGCCTCAGGCGTTCAGAGAGTTTATTCTGACCTTAGCCCATGATATTCCCCTTGCTGGGCATTTGGGACAAACCAAGACGTGGGAGAGGTTAGTCAACCACTTCTACTGGCCCAACATGTCCCAGAAGGTTAAGGAGTTTTGCCTCTCCTGTCCCACCTGTCAAGCCAGTGGTAAGACAGGTGGACATCCAAAGGCCCCCCTCATTCCACTTCCAGTGGTGGGGGTCCCCTTTGAAAGAGTGGGAGTGGACATAGTGGGTCCACTTGAACCTCCCACAGCCTCAGGAAATATGTACATCCTAGTAGTAGTGGATCATGCTACTAGGTATCCTGAAGCTATTCCCCTTAGGTCGACTACTGCCCCTGCAGTAGCCAAGGCCCTCATTGGTATCTTTACCAGAGTGGGCTTCCCTAAGGAGGTGGTGTCTGACAGAGGTACCAACTTCATGTCAGCATACCTAAAACACATGTGGAATGAGTGTGGAGTGACTTATAAATTCACTACACCATATCATCCACAAACTAATGGCCTTGTTGAGAGATTCAACAAGACATTAAAAGGCATGATCATGGGGCTCCCAGAAAAACTCAAAAGGAGATGGGATGTGTTCCTGCCATGTCTGCTTTTCGCTTACAGAGAGGTGCCTCAGAAGGGAGTAGGGTTCTCACCCTTTGAACTTCTGTTTGGCCACCCTGTAAGGGGACCACTTGCCCTTGTTAAAGAAGGCTGGGAGAGACCTCTTCATGAGCCTAAACAAGACATAGTGGACTATGTACTTGGCCTTCGCTCAAGGATGGCAGAGTACATGGAAAAGGCAAGTAAAAACCTTGAGGCCAGCCAACAGCTCCAGAAGTTTTGGTATGACCAAAAGGCTGCACTAGTTGAATTTCAACCAGGGCAGAAAGTCTGGGTTTTGGAGCCTGTGGCTCCCAGGGCACTCCAGGACAAATGGAGTGGCCCTTACTCAGTACTAGAGAGGAAGAGTCAGGTCACCTACTTGGTAGACCTGGGCACTAGCAGGAGCCCCAAGAGGGTGATCCATGTGAACCGCCTTAAGCTCTTCCATGACAGGGCTGATGTAAATCTGTTGATGGTAACAGATGAGGACCATGAAGCTGAGAGTGAGCCTCTCCCTGATCTCCTCTCATCAGACCCAAAAGATGGCTCAGTGGATGGAATGATCTATTCAGACACCCTCTCTAGCCAACAGCAATCTGACTGTAGGAAGGTCCTACAACAGTTTGCTGAACTCTTTTCCCTAACCCCTGGTCAGACACACCTGTGTACCCATGATGTGGACACAGGAGGCAGCATGCCTGTCAAAAACAAAATATTCAGACAGTCTGACCAAGTTAAGGAAAGCATCAAGGTGGAAGTCCACAAGATGCTGGAATTGGGAGTAATTGAGCAGTCTGACAGCCCCTGGGCTAGCCCAGTGGTCTTAGTCCCCAAACCTCACATTAAAGAAGGAAAGAGAGAGATGAGGTTTTGTGTGGACTACAGAGGTCTTAATTCTGTCACCAAGACAGATGCCCATCCCATTCCTAGAGCTGACGAGCTGATTGACAAATTAGGTGCTGCCAAATTCTTAAGTACCTTTGACTTAACAGCAGGGTACTGGCAAATCAAAATGGCACCTGGAGCAAAAGAGAAAACAGCATTCTCCACACCTGATGGGCATTATCAGTTTACTGTTATGCCCTTTGGTTTAAAGAATGCCCCTGCCACCTTCCAAACGTTGGTGAATCAAGTCCTTGCTGGCTTGGAGTCCTTAAGTGCAGCTTATCTTGATGATATTGCTGTCTTTAGCTCCAACTGGCAGGATCACCTGGTCCACCTGAAGAAGGTTTTGAAGGCTCTGCAATCAGCAGGCCTCTCTATCAAGGCATCCAAATGCCAGATAGGGCAGGGAACTGTGGTTTACCTGGGACACCTTGTAGGTGGAGGCCAAGTTCAGCCACTCCAGCCTAAGATCCAGACTATTCTGGACTGGGCAGCTCCAAAAACCCAGACTCAAGTCAGGGCATTCCTTGGCTTGACTGGGTACTATAGGAGGTTTGTGAAGGGATTTGGATCCATTGTGACAGCCCTCACAGAACTCACCTCCAAGAAAATGCCCAAGAAAGTAAACTGGACTGTAGAATGCCAACAGGCCTTTGACACCCTGAAGCAAGCTATGTGCACAGCACCAGTTCTAAAAGCTCCAGATTACTCCAAGCAATTCATTGTGCAAACAGATGCCTCTGAACAAGGGATAGGGGCAGTTTTGTCCCAAACAAATGATGATGGCCTTGACCAGCCTGTTGCTTTCATTACCAGGAGGTTACTCCCCAGGGAGCAGCGTTGGAGTGCCATTGAGAGGGAGGCCTTTGCTGAGGTTTGGTCCTTGAAGAAGCTGAGACCATACCTCTTTGGTACTCACTTCCTAGTTCAAACTGACCACAGACCTCTCAGATGGCTGATGCAAATGAAAGGTGAAAATCCAAAACTGTTGAGGTGGTCCATCTCCCTACAGGGAATGGACTTTATAGTGGAACACAGACCTGGGACTGCCCGTGCCAATGCAGATGGCCTTTCCAGGTTCTTCCACTTAGAAAATGAAGACTCTCTTGGGAAAGGTTAGTCTCATCATCTTTCGTTTGGGGGGGGGGGTTGTGTAAGGAAATGCCTCCTTGGCATGGTTACCCCCTGACTTTTTGCCTTTGCTGATGCTATGTTTTGAATTGAAAGTGTGCTGAGGCCTGCTAACCAGGCCCCAGCACCAGTGTTCTTTCCGTAACCTGTACTTTTGTAACCACAATTGGCACACCCTGGCATCCAGATAAGTCCCTTGTAAATGGTACCCCTGGTACCAAGGGCCCTGATGCCAAGGAAGGTCTCTAAGGGCTGCAGCATGTCTTATGCCACCCTGGAGACCCCTCACTCAGCACAGACACACTGCTTGCCAGCTTATGTGTACTGGTGAGAACAAAATGAGTAAGTCGACATGGCACTGCCCTCAGGGTGCCAAGCCAGCCTCTCACTGCCTATGCAAGTATAGATAAGTCACCCCTCTAGCAGGCCTTACAGCCCTAAGGCAGGGTGCACTATACCATAGGTGAGGGCACCAGTGCATGAGCACTGTGCCCCTACAGTGTCTAAACAAAACCTTAGACATTGTAAGTGCAGGGTAGCCATAAGAGTATATGGTCTGGGAGTCTGTTTTACACGAACTCCACAGCACCATAATGGCTACACTAAAAACTGGGAAGTTTGGTATCAAACTTCTCAGCACAATAAATGCACACTGATGCCAGTGTACATTTTATTGTAAAATACACCACAGAGGGCACCTTAGAGGTGCCCCCTGAAACCTTAACCGACTATCTGTGTAGGCTGACTGGTTCCAGCAGCCTGCCACAACTGAGACATGTTGCTGGCCCCATGGGGAGAGTGCCTTTGTCACTCTGAGGCCAGTAACAAAGCCTGCACTGGGTGGAGATGCTAACACCTCCCCCAGGCAGGAGCTGTCACACCTGGTGGTGAGCCTCAAAGGCTCACCCCTTTGTGCCAGCACAGCAGGACACTCCAGCTAGTGGAGTTGCCCGCCCCCTCCGGCCACGGCCCCCACTTTTGGCGGCAAGGCCGGAGAAAATAATGAGAAAAACAAGGAGGAGTCACTGACCAGTCAGGACAGCCCCTAAGGTGTCCTGAGCTGAAGTGACTCTAACTTTTAGAAATCCTCCATCTTGCAGATGGAGGATTCCCCCAATAGGATTAGGGATGTGACCCCCTCCCCTTGGGAGGAGGCACAAAGAGGGTGTACTCACCCTCAGGGCTAGTAGCCATTGGCTACTAACCCCCCAGACCTAAACAGGACCTTAAATTTAGTATTTAAGGACTTCCATGAACCTAAGAATTTAGATTCCTGAAACTACAAGAAGAAGAGGACTGCTGAGCTGAAAAACCCCTGCAGAGGAAGAACAGAAGACACCAACTGCTTTGGCCCCAGACTTACCGGCTTGTCTCCTGCCTTCCAAAGAAACCTGCTCCAGCGACGCTTTCCAAGGGACCAGCAACCTCTGAATCCTCTGAGGATTGCCCTGCTTCAAGAAAGACAAGAAACTCCCGAGGACAGCGGCACTGCTCCAAAAGAACTGCAACTTTGTTACAGAGGAGCAGATTTAAAGACCCCTGCAAATCCCCGCAAGAAGCGTGAGACTTGCAACACTGCACCCGGCGACCCCGACTCGACTGGTGGAGAACCAACACCTCAGGGAGGACCCTCCGGCGACTCCAAGACTGTGAGTAACCAAAGTTGTCCCCCCTGAGCCCCCACAGCGACGCCTGCAGAGGGAATCCCGAGGCTCCCCCTGACCGCGACTGCCTGAACTCTATTTCCCGACGGCTGGAAAAGACCCTGCACTCGCAGCCCCCAGCACCTGAAGGAATGGAACTCCTGTGCAGGAGTGACCCCCAGGAGGCCCTCTCCCTTGCCCAGGTGGTGGCTACCCCGAGGAGCCCCCCCCTTGCCTGCCTGCACCGCTGAAGAGACCCCTTGGTCTCCCATTGAAATCAACAGAGAACCCGACGCTTGATTGCATACTGCACCTGGCCTCCCCCGCGCTGCTGAGGGTGTACTTTCTGTGTGGACTTGTGTCCCCCCCGGTGCCCTACAAAACCCCCCTGGTCTGCCCTCCGAAGACGCGGGTACTTACCTGCTTGCAGACTGGAACCGGGGCACCCCCTTCTCTCCATTGAAGCCTATGGGGGTCATTCCAATGTTGGCGGGCGGCGGAGGCCGCCTGCCAGAATTCCCCCCTCCGAAATACCGCGCCGCGGTCAAAAGACCGTGGCGGGTATTACAAGTTTTCCCCTGGGCTGGCGGCGGTTGCTGAAAAACCGCCCGCCAGCCCAGGGGAAAACGACCTTCCCACGAGGATGCCGGCTCGTAATCGAGCCGGCGGAGTGGGAAGGTGCGACGGGTGCAGTGGCACCCGTCGCGTATTTCAGTGTCTGCAAGGCAGACACTGAAATACTTTGCGGGGCCCTCTTACGGGGGCCCCTGCCGTGCCCATGCCATTGGCATGGGCACGGCAGGGGCCCCCAGGGGCCCCGCGACCCCCCCTACCGCCATCCTGGAGCCATGGAGGATTCACACGAGCAGCTGAAAGTCGGCGGGAGACCGCTGACTTTCCGCTTCTGACCGCGGATGAACCGCCGCGGTCAGAATGCTCATTGGAGCACCGCCAGACTGTTGGCGGTGCTCCCGTGGTCGGTGGCCGCCAGGGTCAGAATGACCCTCTATGTGTTTTGGGCACCTCTTTGACCTCTGCACCTGACCGGCCCTGAGCTGCTGGTGTGGTGACTTTGGGGTTGCTCTAAACCCCCTACGGTGGGCTACCTTGGACCAAAAACTGAGACCTGTAAGTGACTTACTTACCTGTTAAAAATAACAATACTTTACCTCCCCCAGGAACTGTGAAAATTGCACTGAGTCCACTTTTAAAACAGCTATTTGTGTTTTATGTAAAAAGTATAAATGCTAATGTAATGATTCAAAGTTCCTAAAGTACTTACCTGCAATACCTTTCAAATAAGATATTACATGTAGAATTTGAACCTGTGGTTCTTAAAATAAACTAAGAAAATATATTTTTCTATCACAAAACCTATTGGCTGGATTTGTCTCTGAGTGTGTGTTCCTCATTTATTGCCTGTGTGTATGTACAACAAATGCTTAACACTACTCCTTTGATAAGCCTACTGCTCGACCACACTACCACAAAATAGAGCATTAGTATTATCTCTTTTTGCCACTATCTTACCTCTAAGGGGAACCCTTGGACTCTGTGCATGCTATTCCTTACTTTGAAATAGCACATACAGAGCCAACTCCTACACTTATCCTGAAGGGCTCTGTGAACAACGCACAGGGCTTTAAGGTGGGTACGCTGCTTGATGGGGAGCCAATGAAGTGTTGAAAGAGCCGGCTTTGCGGATAAATGTTCAGGAAGATTAATGAGAAGCCTGGCCGCTGCATTCTGAACTGTCTGCAGCTTCTTTATCACATAAGCCGGGGAACTGAGAAACAGAGAGTTCCCATAGTCCAGGCAGGAGAGGATCAGAGTTTGAACGAGGATTCTTCTGGCCGTAGAGGGAAGAAGGTTACAAATCTTCCTGAGGACTCTTAGAATACCAAAACATGTAGAGGAGACTTTTTTTGCTTTAAAATCCATAGTCAAGCGGGAATCCAGCCAAAGGAAGATTGTTGAAAGCCTCAGAGTGCAGTGAGAGGGGGGAGGCTGGGGAACCATTGCCTAATACAATAACTTCTGACTTTCCATCATTAAATGGAATTTAATTGGGGTATGACTTGCTGACTAAATTATGACACTGGCCACCTCCAAATCAATTTTTGGCATACATGTGGCAACAAATCACCTTGTTCACCTGCCCATGCCTATTGTGCAGCACTCGACTCCCAATATATGACTCTCTGCCAGTGAATGTCTAACTCTTCCATGGAACACTATGTCAACCTCCAGTCAAGCCACATATCAGATCCCGTGCCAGCTTATCAGATGCTCGCAATGCAATTGCATATCCACTGCCTCATTTATGATGCACTTTTTTACCTTATGATTGATGGTGTCTTGGTTGGGTGTCATATGCTACAATGGACCATGCTGACAACATGGATGTGTCTCATAGCTGTGGTCCTATGAAATTGCCCTTCAAATGTGAAATAGACAGGATGTATTTCATAAAAACGGTGGGTGATGTTTGCTGTACATTCATACCCATCTGAAGTATGCAAATGTGTCTTTCTGCAATGCTCCATAAAGCAATACTCTAATTAGGATTCCTAGAGATCATGTGATGCATAAATAATTACCCAGGGCATGATTGAGTGATAAAGTGAGGTGTTTAATTCCATATCATTACAAAGTGGTGATAGTGACTATAGATGGACATTTTTTTGTACGATCTGTTGTCTGAGATGCATTCCTGCAGCTGTGTTAGGATGTTCCCCTTCATTTTCCCAGACAGCATTCTCCTCCTCCTCCTCTTCAGGCAGTTGTTGTTCAGGTTCATATAGGGGAATGTTCCTCCTAACACAAATGTTGTGCAGGATGGTACAGGTCAAAATAATCTTGCAGACCATTTCTGGGGAATATAGGAGGCTGCCTCCGGTGATGTCCAGGCAAATGAATCTCGACTTCAAGATGCCAAAAGTCCATTCAACTATGGTGCGTGTCCTATGATGTGCCTCATTATAGGCACGCTCTGCTGCTGTGCTTGGGGTGGCAAATGGGGTCATGATCCATGGCTGGGTCCCATAACCCTGATCAGCTGAACGAGAAAATGGGGGTAAGTATTTTGTTGTTGGTTGCGCCGGGAAAGTCACTTTGCTTGGCAGTTGTTGTCTTGTGTCGTCTGTGACTCATATGTGTTTGTGGTTTTGTGTGGGATCCTAGGCTTCTGTGATGTTCTTTCTGCGTTGGGTTGTTTGACCAGCAAAACTGGTGTTTGGCTAATTGACCTGATATCTGTGGTATGTTTATAAACTTGCAGTTCAGTTTGTATCTCTCATGCATTATGTAGTGAGAAAGATGTGTCTGTGTGCATTCACTGGAGGTGACATGATACTTCCACACAATAGATTCCACTGTGGTGGTAACATGGTTGCACTACATGGCCTGGACATCACATCCAATTAGACATATGTAATTGCAGGTGAAATGCAATATTGAGGCCCTTTGATTTGCCTAGGTAACAATGCTCAACACATCTCCTTAAGTTGGCAGCACTGAAGTGTTCAGTATTGACAATGCACAATTATCCCATGTGTGACTAGTTCTATGCAAACCTGTTTTTGTTCCCTTACCCAGTTGGTTCATGTGCAATCGTGCACCTACACTACTGAACTTGTTCCAGGTGAGCTGGCTAACTTGGCTGTCGGGTTGAAGGTTTTAGTGTAGGAAGGTCCATCTCCCTGTACATCTGTTATGTATATGGGGAATTGTCTCATTTAGTATGTGTAGCAGTGTGCACCTTGCATTAGTGTCATATCAACATGTTTTCATAGCACAGTCCAATTCCTTATTGCTGGCTGCCACTGTCACCCCAGGAGTGATGTGAGATGTTGGTACTGCCTCAATAATTCCATGTCACCTTCATTTGAGTCAGCGTCATCATGCTATGTGTCTCATGGTGTTTGACCTGCAGCAACACACATTACACACCCCTTACACAGGACGTATTGCTTGGAAGGGTGTGGGGTTGACTGTGGCCCTATGTGATATTGAATGGTTAATCTTCCAAGTTGTACTGCCAGTTAAGGCCATGTCATTGTCACTGTGTGGTTTTAAATTGGTCACTTGTGGCTCTAGAGTGGCATCTACTGTTATTTGCAGCCGTCATTTGTCCATAGGTGAGTATCCCATTGGGTCAGGATATCAAACATGACTACCAGTGTCACACCTCAGTGTCTTCCTGGCCACGTGTCAATGTAGTGGTGTATGTCTTGTGTGTCCTACAGGGTTGCTGTGCTATGTATAAATTACTAGGTTTCTGGACTCACCGACAAGAAGGCCATTGCCATTTCATCCATCCTGGAAGTGCCGATTGATGGTGCTGTTGCGGAAGATGAAGACATCATGTCCACTCCCAGGATACTTTGCCATAATGTTGGTGAACAATCCCTGGTGATCAACTATGGCTTGCACATTGATGGAGTGTGTGTGCTTTCTGTTGCGGTATAGGGGCTCGGTTGCAGCAGGTGGCACAATCTGGACATGTGTGCAGTCAATGGCACCAAGCATGTGTGGCAAGCCATTAATTTGATAAAACCACTGTTTGGTCTCCTGATGCTTCTGCTGTGTGTTGGGGAAGCTGATGTGACGGGTGTGAGGGAAATGATGGCATCAATTACCTTGGGAAGGAAGGTGGAGAATGAGGTCTGTGAGACCCGGCAACCAGGGCACCAGTAGTTTGAAATGAGCACTTGGCAACATGTGCAGGACAGCTAGCAACTTGGTCTCCGGTGGAATAATGTGGGGTGTCTGCAGGCTGGCTGCTAACTGTGGCTCAATGTGACACAGCAGCTGCCGTATGGCTTGCCAATTGAGGCAGTACCTCTGGATGATATCCTGTTCCCTGAGGCCCAGGAGGGTTGTCCTGGTCCCGGATAGCCTCTCCTGCCTTCTGCGTTGCCTTTGGGGTCCATGTTGGTGTGGTGGTAACTGCTGCTGTTGGTCCTGTGCTCTGCGTTGCCTGGCATGCTGCATGACTAGCACCTCCATGTCGTCCTTCTTGAGCAATTATGTTGCTTGTGTGAATTTTCCTTAAGTAGTGGTGTTTTTGCCCCATTTTAACACCTGCCCTGACCCCGGCGTTACATTTTGATACAAATCAGAATTTGCGTCATTTTCTGGCTCCGCCTCCCAGCCGTGTTCCATTTTTGCCCAGTTTGATAAATATGGCGCACTGGGGTTTGAGTCTTTTTTTGGACGGGAACACCTACCATGCATCTCATTGATGCAAGGCTGTTTCACGCATCCAGAAACTGACGCACACTCTAATATTTTGATGCTAGACGGGTCTAGCGTCAAAATATAAATATGGTGTTAAGTTTGCACCAGATTAGCGTAACAAAAAAAATGACGCTAATACTGTGCAAAGAGAGAATAAATATGGGCTTCACTTAGCAAGGAGATAGTAGCTAATGCGCAGGAGACCATTTACTCCAGTCTCATTCTGGTTGACATGTCTCTGCCTGATGGCCCCAGGTGGGCCAGTGGCATTCAACAGGGCCAGGATCAGTGCGGTGTAGCAATTTGAGACCCAAACATTCAAAACAATGATTCATACAATTCATAACTTGTGCATGCTAAAGACTTAGACAAATAGTCACAATTTGCAGTATCTTGTGGAACCTATAAAGAAAGAAAGATACAAAGGGACAGACACACAGAGGAAAATAATAATTTGAAATTAAATGTAGATAAAAGCGAGAAAGGCATGCAGCATAGCAATTGTATTTACTGCATGCTGAAGTGTGGGTAACATAGCAAAACGCACAAGTGGAAAAAACCCTGCACAAAACATGCAATAATCAGCGCTCATAGTGGTGCAATTTGAATTATTCACATGCAGTCATAGCTTACCCTATATAACAATTAGCTCAGGCCCATGAAAGTACACATGGGGGAAAGATAGCTTGTCACACACAGTGTGGACCATCAGTGAGGGAGATTAAATTGAATCTTCCCTCCAACTGGACGCATATGGTCTTGCAGAATCACACTAGGAGGCCTATAGACATGTGGAGGAGGGGAGCTGGGTGGTAGACGACTTCTGGCCAGACCCTCTGGGTCTGAAGGCAATACAAAACTGTCCCTGCACTGCATACTGACCGGGTGGAGAACAGTGGCTGGTCTGTGGATGGCATGGTATCCCGCCCCTTCCTAAGTCTCAAAGAGGCAAAAGACAGACTGTTGACAAGGGGTAGTCGAGGGGCCCAAGGGCTTGGCCTTAGCCCAGGAATCCTTGAAGCACTCCAGGGCCAAGTCTGCCTTTTCACCAAATAGGCGGGAACTCTTGAAGGGCATGTCCATAAGGTTTGCCTGGACATCCCCCAAAAAGCCAGATGTACAAAGCCTGATGTGGCGACGAAGGGCCAGTGTCAAAATCGCTCCACCCAGCAAGTCACTCATGTCCAAACCACACCTGACAGTAAACTTGGTTGCATCTCTCCCATCTTTGACTGCTTGTGAGAGAGTGTCCCGCACACCATTCAGGACCTGAGGCAGCACCTGCAGCACTCTAGCCCATTAAGTATGGGAAAAACGGCCCAATAGGCATGAGGTCTTTACTGACCTCAATGTCAGGCTGGAGAAAGAAAACATCTTTTTCAGACAGTAATGTTTTCTCAAATTTGTATAAGGCCCTTGACTTACTGCTTCTAAGGAAGATTCCAGCAGTCACCACCTACTTGTCGGCATGTCTTCAGCATCTTGCTGTATGAAAGACCGCCCACTATTTGTCTTGCCTTATTTGCTCATTGGCAGCTGTGCGATAAGCATCAGTAATTGCTAAGCATGCACAGTAATAAAACACTGCAAGCTGGAGGGAAATCGAGTTATTTCTCCTATGTGTGCAACTGTTTTGTTTTGTTTTTGTTGGTATTAGGGCTCTCAGTACTTTACCAGAGCTAACCAGTGCTTAGGTGCTTGTGGTCACTCCAGAAAAAACATGAGAGAATTGGCTTACACCCGACTGGCAAATATATTTTACTTATAGGTCACTAGTAAAGTGGTATACCATATACCAAGGGCTGATAAATTAAATGTTCCTAGTGGGCCTGCAACACGTATTATGCCATCTACTTACGTAGCCCCTTAAAACATGTCTCAGGCCTGCCATTGCATCCTGAATGTACTTTTAAAATGTCTATTCGACTTGGCAAAATGATAGCCTACCCAAAATTAAAGCTTCCTTTATATTACATATATCACCCCTAAGGTAGGCCCTAGAAAGCCCACAGGGCAGGATGCATTTTAATTAAAAGTTTGACATGCACTTTAAGGTTTTACATGCCCTCATAGTGAAAAGCTAGCAAATTTGCTTTTCACTACAGTGTGGCCTACCTCTCCCATAGGATAGCATTAGGTTACCTTATTAAATATAATATATGCTAACATTCGACTAGAACCAAGTAGAAAAGTCATTTTTGACATCTAAGGAAATATATTTTAATGTACTCTTCGATGGCAAAGTTGGATTTTAAAAAGTTGAAATGTTCTTGTCCTAACAATTTAGAGCCTGCAGCTTATTCCTAGGTTACATGAGTAGGTGTAGTTGGAAGTTGGTCTTTGACTTTTCTCTCAGACAGCCATGGTATAGAGGGACTAGGTGTTGCCTGAGTGGGCCACACCTAAGGCAGGATGGGAGGGTGGAACTGTGCACAGCACTACTTGCACAACAAAGACGCGCCTCAGCACTCATGCAACAAACTTCACACTAGCCTATTGTGCCTACAGACAGACTTGGACCAGAGCAGGGAGGCAGGGAAGTCCACACATTTCTGTAGAGGTAAGCTTCCAGACATTTCCTCCACTTCAAAGACCACACCAGGTACAAAAATAGGACTCCTATACCCTCAGAGGACTGCCCTCCTGACTGAGACCTGCTTTACTGCGTGAACCCAGGACTTCCACAATGACTCCAAGTGCTAGTTGACTGGCCTCCTGGCCAGAACCT
This sequence comes from Pleurodeles waltl, assembly GCF_031143425.1. NCBI lineage: Eukaryota > Metazoa > Chordata > Amphibia > Caudata > Salamandridae > Pleurodeles > Pleurodeles waltl. The sequence continues at coordinate 1,417,944,181 of NC_090446.1, forward strand.
CAGGGACAGAGAAGGCTTCAACCATCTTGAACCCAGAACTGTACAAAGCTTGAGTGAGCCCTGACCGTCCAAGTGGGGCCTCTCTAGTCCTAGACCCCTGGACATGGCTAAAAATGTCCAGATAGCCCAAATATAAAACTCTGCCAAAAAGTGCTCTGAAAACCAAAATCAGACCAGGAGCTACCTTCTCAACAATTGACTGAAGATGCGTTGACGGTCAACCTACAGCAGCACACCCTGTTTAGCTGGTCTTCACAGAATGAGTATCTGACCTACAGCTCTGTCCCATTGGACATTTTCAAATTCTGAAAAGGGACTAAGGGCCTGCTTTAGATCTTGGAAGTAACAGTCCCACAGTAAATTTTTTGACTGAAACCCTGTCCGCTGCCATGATGGTCTGCCCGCCGGATTCAGATGTTGATGGTTCCATAGGCGAGCAGCCACATTCGTCTCGCCATCTTTGCCTAGAAACTCCTCCTGCATCAACGGTGCCATAGGAAACAGTGGCTACTAGCAGGACTCTAGCCACCTTTACCACCATGCAGATTCAGATGTTCCTTAGCACCAAGCAAAATGTGGCAGTCCGACTTTCACACTTCAGTCGGCAGATTGGGGGGAAATCCAGTTCCGTTTTCGACTGGACATGACTGGACAAGATCTGTCAAAGCAACTGCCACTGACTGCCACTGACTAATGGAGTAAATGCGACACCCTCCTGTCCAACACAAATGTGGTATGGGGACACAATGACACAACATGCATACCGCACAGGTGGAGGTTGAGGGAACTGGAGTGGGTGATGTGGTTGTGTTCATCTGTATGGTTGGTTGGTTGTACCCCAGACCAGTATATCCGTCAGTGCCCCCTCCTCCCTACGTGTCCTCCTCATGTATTACTCTTCGACAACACCCCATTCCAGTACATCCCTGACCCAAGAAGGAATGGATGGGCTTTGTGTACTCATCCAACCTATAGCCAGCACCAGAGCGAGCTGTGCAAACCAATATAGGACACGCCTTCCCCGTGGTCTTTGCAATACACCTAATAAACAAGTCATAGGTGTTGTTGTGAGGCCCAGACCTGTGACCCCGTTTATCTTTCGAACCACCACCCATCAAAATCGCTGCACCTCCCTGCAGGAACAAGCCAAGTGAAGAAGGAGGCACCTATCTCCCCACAGCTAGGAACCTGGTCTCTGTTGCTGGGTCAATCTTGTTAAGACGAGCAGGTGTATAATATACACGATGAACAAAGGTAAAATGCAATAATTTAAATCAATTTTTACATGAAACTGTGCGCACCAGCAACAGCGCCACCTCCCAATCCACGTCCTCTAATGGATCCTCCAGATCTTGATCCCAGGCCCTGCGCACCACATACTCCACCCCTGATTGATCTCCCCGTAGTGCTTTATAAAATAGGGTAATCAGGTGGGACTCCTCACCCCAAATTATCAGCCCATTCAACACCTTTGAAATCGGGGGTGGGGGGAGGCACTGGGCATCCAGACCAGACTTCTGGAGCCATGCTCTCCATCTTGGCTTACTGCAAGAACTGACCAGTACTCAATCCAAACGTAGTTCGCACCTCCTGAAAGGAGATAAACTCCCCGTTGGGATATAATTCACCGCCACTAGGCAGCCTCCTACTCGCCAAGCATCCATTGACATTAGAGTATCCATATTCCTAAAGGGGGCTAAACTCCAAATATTCAGTTCCCTATCAAATGGGGTGTGGCAAAGTACTTTCTAAACAACTTGCTCCCAGATCCCTGCAGTGGTTTTAACCAGATAGTGGACAACAGCCTTGGACCGACCGCCCGTCATCAATACATGCACTAATCCCTCTCCTCCGAACATGCCCGCAAATAGTTGCTTCTCCCAATTATCTGACTGAGTCATCCACTTTACAACGTGTTGTAAGTGTGCAGCACTTATAATAGTATCAGACATTGGGGATTGCCAAACCTCCGGCTTCCATGTCCCTCTGCAGCATAGATAAAGCCACCCTGCTACGACGGCCGGCCCAAACCAATGAAATCAACAAACTAACCAGGTGATTGAAAAGCCGAGCTGCTAACGGAAACAAGGAATTCTGTACAAGATAAAGACACTGCGACAAGAACACCATCTTGGCCACAGTTGCCCTCCCCATCACTGAGAGAGGCAGCTTATTCCAGAACAAAACAGAAAGCTCCAGCCCTGTCACTACCCGCTTTACAATGTGTGTTCCATGCACTGCCACCATGTGAGTGACCCATATACCCAGGTATCTAAAACTTTAGAGCTCCCACCTGAGCCCCATCACTGCCAAATCCTCCAACGGGACACTACATAATGACCCTTTAGGAAACAGTAGCGACTTCTTCCTATTCACCAGAAGACCAGATATGGCCCCAAATTCTTCCAGCAACCGCAGCAACAGATGCACCAAAGTACATGGCTCTCTAAGGTATATCAATGCATCATCAGCGTAGAGGGATACAACATTAGTACCTTGTCCCACCTGAATGCCCCAGGACTTTAATGTCTCATGAAGCCAGACTGCTAGGGACTCCACCACCAAGGCAAAAAGAATCGGAGACAATGGGCAGCCCTGCTGGTCCCCCTGCCAATCGCCCAGGATTCCGAAAGCTCTCTGCCTTCTCGAGCACGTGCAGTGGGAGCAGTGTACAACAAATGAACCCAAGCACAAAAATTGGGGCCAATCCTCATTCCCTGAAGCACCGCCAGCAAGTAGCCCCACTCCACCATATCAAAAGCCTTCTCTAGGTCCAATGACACCAACACCATCTCGTCCTTTGCCCCCATGGTTTCATGCAACACATGTGCCAAACAAACTAAGTTGTAAGTCATACTACGACCAGGAATAAAACCACATTGATAATCATATATCAAACCCAGAATCACTCCACGTAGCTGAGTAGCCAAAATTTTACACAGAATCTTAACATCACTATTGAGCTTAGTGAGCGAGTGATATGAAGAGGGGTCATCAGAATCCCCACCAGGCTTAAGCATTAAGCAGACAATAACTTGACACATGGGCGGTCATTCTGACCCTGGCGGTCAAAGACCGCCAGGGCGGAGGACCGCGGGAGCACCGCCGACAGGCCGGCGGTGCTCCAATGGGGATTCCGACCGCGGCGGTAAAGCCGCGGTCGGACCGGCACCACTGGCGGGCTCCCGCCAGTGTACCGCCGCCCCATTGAATCCTCCAAGGCGGCGCAGCTTGCTGCGCCGCCGAGGGGATTCCGACCCCCCCTACCGCCATCCAGATCCCGGCGGTCCGACCGCCGGGATCCGGATGGCGGTAGGGGGGGTCGCGGGGCCCCCGTAAGAGGGCCCCTGCAGTGCCCATGCCACTGGCATGGGCATTGCAGGGGCCCCCGTAAGAGGGCCCCTACATGTATTTCACTGTCTGCTGCGCAGACAGCGAAATACGCGACGGGTGCAACTGCACCCGTCGCACAGCTTCCACTCCGCCGGCTCGATTCCGAGCCGGCTTCATCGTGGAAGCCTCTTTCCCGCTGGGCTGGCGGGCGGTCTGAAGGCGACCGCCCGCCAGCCCAGCGGGAAAGTCAGAATTACCGCCGCGGTCTTTCGACCGCGGAACGGTAACCTGACGGCGGGACTTTGGCGGGCGGCCTCCGCCGCCCGCCAAGGTCAGAATGAGGGCCATGGTCTCTGGAAGAATACCCCGGTCCTGGGCTTCCTCAAACACCACCAATAGCTTCTCTCTCAAATGAAGAGAAAATGTTTGGTATAACTCAATCGGGAATCTCTCCCCACCTGGCAATTTAGATTTTGACAATGACTCCACCGCCGCACCCACTTCCTCAACCGTTATCTCAGCCACTAGAATTTCTATACTTTCCAGCTCCAGCCGCGGGAGTCGCATCCACCGTAGAAACTCTCCTAAGCTAACATCCAGGACTGATGCACCAGCACTGGACACAGCCTGCAAGTGCTGAACCAAAGCCCGAAGGATATCCATGCGATTAGTAACCTGTACACCTTCAGATTTTCTAATGCGCAGAATGGGAGAAGTTTCAACTTACCACTTGAAGACCCACGTAGCTTAACAGTCTTGTCTCCCTCCCTGCGGAGGCGCTGTCTATACGATCTAAGGGCCTGATTTATACTTTTTTATCACTGCATTTAGGTCTTTTTTTGATGCAAAAGCAGAGCAAACTTCCATAATTTAATTGAATTTTGCACGTTTGTGCTGCTTTTTTGTAAAAAAATTACACAAATGTGCACTAAAAAAGTATAAATCAGGCCCTAAGTGTGACTTTATCTGGTGTATCCCAACAGCTACTGTCCTTCTTATACAGTCAGAGCTGCTCCTGTTCAACCTCCCTGTTCAACACCGCCAGCGCACCCTCCCATTCAGTGAGTTCCTGTTCCATCTGTTTGTGCACCCCCCAGGCAGTGCTCAGACAAACTCCCCTTAGTATGGCCTTCATGGCTTCCCACTCCAAACCCCTAGAGTTGGCTGTACCCCAGTTTAGGTTCTTATAGTCCCTAAGGGCCACTGCCATTTTATCACGAGAGGCAGCATCCTTCAAAAAATTCGTAGGCATGTGCCAACTGCATGTCATCTTGGCATCAGATCCCCACAGCACTTGCATCTATACCGATGCATGATTGGACAAAAACCTCTCCGAATGCTTGATATCCATCACCTGTGAACAAGTCAGTCCACCCAGGAGGAAACGGTCCAGCCTACTATCTGTATTGTGCATTTTAGAATGACAGGTGTATTCCCTACTCTCCGGATGCAGTTTCCTCCATCCATCCCAGAGCACTAAATTGTGTATAACCTCTGTGAGGGATCTCGTCATTAATAGTTTAGTGCCCAATTTAGATGGATAATGATCCTTCTCACCATCCAATATACAATTGTAGCCCCCAGCCCATATTAGTGGAGCAGCAGGCCCCTCCCCCAGCACCACAGGTATATCATCATAAAAGGAGTGATCGTCTATGTTAGGTGTATGAGTGTTAAGAATTGTTGGACCTGGCCCTTCTACAGGGTCATTCCCCAGACTTTTTGCTTTTTACCTCCTTATTTTTCTGACCTTTGTTGGCTGACGTTTTGACTCTGAGCACTTTTTCACTGCTAACCAGTGCTAAAGTGCATGTGCTCTCACTTACAAAATTGGTATGATTGGATTATACCTAATTGGCATATTTAATTTACCTATAAGTCCCTTGTAAAATGGTATCCCTATACCCAGGGCCTGTAACTTAAATGCTACTAGTGGGCCTGAAGCACTGCTTGCGCCACCCACTGAAGTATTCTGTCAAACCTATCTAAGGCCTACTAGCGCAGAGCCTGTGTGTGCAGTTTTCTGCCACAGGGACCTGGCATCTAAATTTACTTGCGAGGCCCAGAACTCCCCTTTTACTACATGTAAGTCACCCCTAAGGTACGCCCTAGCTAGCCCTTTGGGCAGGGTGCCATGTATGTAGAAGGCAGGACAGGTGCCATGTTGCGTGGCCTGTCCTGGTAGTTACAAACAGCCTAACTTGGTGTCTCACTGCTGTGAGTGCTGCCTCCTCATAGGATTGCTTTGGAAATGCCCTGCCTTATGTGTAAGGGGTATTGTCAGATTTATGAGGGGTAGCGTAGGCATGTTTGTTATGGTTGTGATAGTGGTAAGAAATGCTGCTTACTGGTGTGGGTATATTTCTTATTACTATTACAGAAATGCCACTTCTAGAAAGTGCACAATTATCTGTACTTATGACTTTGGTGTTTTGCTGCTTGCATCCAATCCACGTCTGGGCAGACTGACAGTTGGGGCTTTGTGCATAATTCTCAGACAGCCTGACCACAGGGAGGGTGGAGGTGTCACAGAGGTGCATCTACATATTGTAAAGCCTTCCTGGGCTGAGAGAAGGGAGAGGGGGGGCACACCTGCATTTGTAAAGGCTGTGCCCTGACCTCACACAATAGAGTCGTATACCCCCCACTCATGTTTGCAGCCTGTGCTGGAGGAGAGAAAGGGCACTCCCAGAACCAGTGGTAACTGGTTGGAACCCCCTCTCCTGGCCATTGTAAAACACCCTGTAAACCCAGTATAAGTACAGGGGAATTTTCCCCACAATTTGAACATTCTTGGAACTTGAAACTGGACACAGAACGCTGATGAATGGACTCACCAGGAAACCACCTTGGACTGCTGCTGCTGCTGTGCTGACCTGTGACCTGCCTGGTCATTAGGAGGAACTGCCACTGCTGGTAACCCCTTGTGCTGGCCTGTAGCTGGGTCCACCAGCCCTGTGCTTCTTCTTGTTTGGCTGTTCCCAGGGGCAGGGTGCTGTGGCCTCTGACCCCTGCAACGATCTCTACAGCTGTGCCTTAGCGCTCTCTCTTAAATTGCTGCAGAAGATCACCGCCGCAGCCCGGGCTGCAGATTTGCCTTAGCGCTTTGAAAAGCGCTTTATTTGGAGCCCTGAGATCACCGCCACAACCCAGGCTTGGAAACAAGCCCTCGCGCTTTCAAAAGCACTTCTTTGCCATTGAAATCACCGACGCGACCTGGGCTTTGACTTTTCCTTTAGCGCAGGGTCCGCGCTGTGTCTAGTGCCCCTGGGGCACGTAAAAAAAGTAAACAGAGCAAGCGTGCTCCTCTCGGTGCCCCCAAGGCATGTCCCACTCCTGGGAGCGCCCCCGGGGCACCAGTCACCTCCAGTTTCCTCAGAAGCCTCCCGGCGGCCTGGGAACAGCTTCCTGCACTCACGCACCACATCGGGTGCGGGCGAGTGTCTCCTCGGGCCCCTGGAGGGGTCCGACCTTCACACAAACTCAGAGCAGGACTTGGGGAAGGCGCCGGGAGCGCCCCCCTTCCCCAGTCTCTGCGCTCAGAGCAGGACACTCCTTTTCCTGGCAGTTTTGTTTGTCCCCGAACGGTGACGGGTGACCTCGACGGAGGCCCCCCATCTTCTAGCCCACATAGTTGCTTGTTGGGCCGCGCCCGGCTCCCACCCAGCGGACAGGGTTTGAGGAGGCCGAGGCAAGCCCCTACCAAGAACGTGGGCCCCCAGAGGGGCCCGTTCACAGCGAGGAGAGGGTGCCGACCGCCCCTCTCCCCCAAAAGCACTGCGTGGCCCTCGTTTTGCGCACAGGAGCGTCGGGGCCCTCTATGCTCATCTTCTAGGCACTGGGAGTGCCTCCTCATTACAACCAGGTATGTTTTAGGAAATATTGGCTCAGTGAGCCTAATATGAACCCTAGGGGGGGTTATATATCCCTACCTGCTTTCATGACATTGCATATATGTGCTGATTCTTTTATGAGCATGACAAGCTGATATGTATTTTTATGACTTATGATCTGTTTTCTAATGTTCCTTCTATGGGTATTTAGGGGTTATTCATGACAAGTGCATATAACTCTTATTGTAATTCCTGACTACTGCTTATGTTGCAGAATCCTGAGTACTTACGTGTTCTAATGTGACAACTGCGTATTCTTGCAGAGTATTAGTAACTTGTGTAACATTCTGACAACTGCTAAGGTAGCAGGGTATTACTTACGTGTAATGTTGGTCTAATTATGTTTTGTGCAATACAGATTATTTTTACATAGCTCAGTTTTGTGTTTACTTTGTGGTGTACATTTTGCGTCACGTGTGTTGTGTGTGTTGTGCAAACGCTTTACACATTACCTCTGGGGTAGGCCTGACTGCTCGTGCCAAGCTACCAAGGGGGTCAGCAGGGGTTATCTTGGACATGTAACTCCCTCGCCCTGACTAGAGTGGGTAGGTTCTGCCTGGCTGAGGTGCATACCCTAGCCAACCAGAAACCCCATTTCTAAAAAGAATAGTAAGGGGCAGTCCATCCAACGTACTCTGTAGAAATTTAAAGCTCCCTTCCACATCCACCTCACTGTAGATATGTAAAAAAGGGACCCCAGGTGCAATCCATATCATCACTCCCCTTGCATAAGAGGAGAAGGACGAATAGAACACCTGACCCTGCCAGTTTTTAACCAATTTTTGCTATTCCTCCTCTGTCATGTGCGTTCCATGGAGACACGCTATATGCACCTTGTGTCGCCTCAGGAAGGAGTGCACCTTATAGCGCGCAGTGTAGTTCTTCAGCCCCCTGACATTCCACCCATATTGAAGATTCGTCTCTTCCAACCCACATGCACCTCCTCCCCACCTCACTCTCAAAGGGGAAGGCATGACAAGTCCTTACTACACATACCACACACAAATATGCACTGCTGCTGTAAACATCAAACATATGCAAATGTGTACGAACTAGATAACACCAAACTCCTATGCCCACCCCTGATAAACCGTAAACCAGACACATCAAAACATACTGTAGGTCCATGTGTGTATATACTGCCAGGACAACAGCCTAAACCCCAACACCCCAAAACTCTACCACCACACTGGAAGTGCCCACCCCGTCCCGTATACAGAATACGCCGTGCCTATAACCCCAACCAATCATAGCCTAGGAAAAGCACTTGTCCCCCCTTTCATATATTACATATGCATGAAGTGCCCCTTCAAATCCATTTCCATATTATTCCCGGTGCCCCCTTCTGTGTGAGCTGAGAAACCCAAGCCTAAGCCCAGGACTGTGAGAGCAGCATCCACCAAAGACCAACAAGATCAAGTGTCAACAGGGAGCATTTCCACACAGATGGTTCAGTAAGTTCGATGAACAGCTCAGAATCCACTACGGCCATAGTACCTATCTGTTGGATTTCAATTCTGCTATCAGATGTGTCACCCGCTGCGCGGTGACTTGCCTCTGGCCCTCCCAACGCCTCCTCCAGTCCGTTCCATCCACACCGGAAGTACAAGCTGTCCCAAATCCAGACCGCACAGATAGGACCGGGAAAACCTTGTCCCATAGCTCCAACCATCTCCAGACCTCGTAAGGATGTTCAAAGAAATGAGAGTTGACTCCGGAGATCACCTTCAGACTTGCCGGGTACAGTAACATGTATCTGATGTTCCGGGCACAAAGCTTGGCCTTCACCTTCATAAACCCCTTTCTAGAGGTCTGGACCTTGTTCGTATAGTCCCGGTAAATTGAGATTTTGCAATTCTCAAATACAGCCCTATCTGTTTCACATGCAGTCTGCAGGATACAGTCCCTATCTTTGTAGTTCAAGAGGCGAGCAATGATGGCTCTTGGAGATGCTCCAGACCTGGGAGGAGCAACCAGTGCGCTATGTGCACGCTCCACCACAAACACCTTGGCTAACCCCTCAGGTTGCAACACATCTCTGATCCATCACCCAACAAAACCTTCCATGGAGCCCTCCACCCATTCCGGAAACCCAAGGAGGCACACGTTGTTCTGTCGGATCTTCCCTCTGAGTCCTCCAATTTCGCCTCCAACATTCTGACCGTGGAAGTAACTTGTGCCGTCTGTTTGCTCAAGGTGCCTACCTCCATCTGCAAGTCCACAACAGACCCCTCCACCACCTTGACCTTATCAGAGCCTTTGTGGAGGTTCGCTCAAAGAAGGTTCACCTCCACAGCCACTGTTTCTATCTTCCCCCTCTAGGGCCACTCTTGCGCCTTGTATAGCAGCTAAAAGTTCAGCCCGTGAAGGTTCCTCTGCAGTGGCCGGCGCGACCAGTGCCTCTCCAGACCCTCCCATACGAGTCTGGTGCTGCGGTAAATGGGTAGGGGTAGTATATTGTTCCATAGTGTTCCCCTGCGAGGGTGTGGTTTGCCGATGCCGCCCCATCTCACCATCAACTTAGAAAGAATAGGATGTAGTACCACCGTACCTGATTCAGATGGGCAAAGATTAAGTTCCGTTAAGTTGAGCAGCCGTCAAATAGTGCAAACCAATTGTCCGTCCCCGAATATCTACAACTAGGGGCCGCTTTATTGTACAGGTAGTTGTGCCACCAGTCCAAACCTCATAAGGGTCAGGTATGCCTAGTGCAGGCCACGTCCTAGGTCCCAAACACCTTCACTCTGCTCCAATGCCGCAGAGAACACTCCACTGTCTTATAGCAGACACATACCCATGCCACAAATGGCAACCTCCATCCTCTCGCCGAAGAAAAATGCTGTAGTTTGCTATGTTACCTCATGCCACTCCTCCGCAGCCCCAAAAAAGCTGTATGCTGATGTGCACCCCGGCCTCCGCTCCTCACCGTCCGCAGGTAATGCCCCGATGCCCCGATCTCGGGCCGATCATTCATGCAGGTGGAAGTTTGTCCCTTGCCAAGATCATACACAGGGCCTCCAGATCCAGGCCTGCGCACACCAGGGGGGGGGAGTGGGCACGCAAATCCCCCTGGGAAAACCAGGCCCCAACACAGTGTCCGCTAAGGGAGGGGAACCCGTCCAGGACAGCCGAGTCAAGGCGCCTCCCGAACCACGCACTGCAGCACTCCTCAACGATCAGGCCCAACCTCTGTGCGACATCCGATATGGAGCCCACAGGTGTCCAGAATCGGGGTGTGGACCCACTGCATAAGTTGGAGCACTGCCCCTGCCAGTTGGGGAGTGCCACATCGCGTAGGCACCCTAGGATGCCTGTAGGATCGAGCCGGGACTACGGAGTGCACTAAAGACGCATCCCGCCAGCCATCTTGCTTGGCCACACCCCGCTATTTTACACTTTACATTTTTTTTCAGAATTGGTGTGGGATTTTTCTAGTGTTGTGTTTTTATTGTATTATCGTACTATTGTTTATTTGCTATACACATTGTGCAAGTTAAGCATGACTGCTTTTGTGAAAATCTATCAGATGCTTAAGCGCAGGTTAAATAAATGCCATTTTGTGGTTCACCCTGACAAGGATGCAGCTGTTGCTTGAGTACAGTTTCACCCTCTTAAACAACAACTTAATTTCTCAGAGCAATTTATTGGGGTTCTGATCACACAGAGCCAACCTTAGCGGTTGCGCTGGAGCCCAGGTGCAAAAGGTTCCATGTTAAAAAAAAATGTACACCTCGAGAAGAAGTGATGCATATTATAAATTGTGATACAGTAGTGCTATAATGTGGCCTTGAAACATGAGCCCGTATTTATGGGTTTTGTGGTGCAGAGCACCCCAGGGAACAGGCAGGATTGTTCTGTATTTATCCTATATGGGACATTCCTGTTTTTTGCCCCTGTGCTGGTGTCACTTCTGTCATCCTAGTGCCAACGCAGGCACCCTTGAACCATGGTGCATGTGTGCCTACGTCTCATGCAGGATTGTTTCTGGGCAGGACGGACACCTTACTGCACAAAAACAATCCTGAGTGGCTTTATCCTTTTTCTATGTGTTATGTACAATGCAGAAAGAGGAAAAAACAAGAAATAATTCTCCTGGGGAGGCATATCTTTTTAGTGCATTGCCAAGTTTACCATGTTTGGTAAATCTGAAACAGTGTCAAAAACCATATGAATTGTGTGGGAGCACCCAAGCAACACCTGTGAAATGCCTCCCTTGCACAGATGAAGCAACCCAGCAATTTGCGCTGCTTTACCTTACTTTATATTTTTGAAGCTATTCAAAGCCATGTGAAGTGGCTTTGCATGGCTTCAAAAATAGGACTTAGTGGTCTGTGTCATGCATTTACCACATTGCATGGTGCAAGCATGGTGCAACACTACTCATAGATATGCCCCTTGGTCTTCTGGGTGTGCAGAATCTGCCAGTTAAGGAGGATAGTTCTGTCTTAATGTGTGGGCCACTGTATGTTCTCAGTTAAATGTAAAAGTTGCAGATTGGGAGAGGTAGAAATATACCTTCCAATTTCAAAGGAGGGGTGGATGTGGGGGGAACGAAAGAGGAATAATACAGAGGCTTGGTTACCTCAACTGTAGCAAATGGATTGCTTCCTTCTGCCCAGTGATATGGGTTAGAAGACTATACACTCACCTTTGATCTTTAATCAAAAGTTTATGTGTGATGTTGGGTTGCCTGTGATTTATTCTAGAATGACCTACTTGTCTCAGCATTTTGCTCACACATCTCTTTCAACGGTTGGTACTTCATTGCTTTTTTATGCAAGTTTGTGTTTTGCACGATGACACCCTAATGCAGTGTAAACCGCATGGGCACCTTATTAAAAATATGACATTGTCAGTATTGCAGTAAATGAATGTTTTAATTTGCCATGCAAACTTAACACTTTCCGCATAGATAATAGCCCACTACTGCAGATATTCTCCAGAGACCTATTCTGTCCTTGCATAGTTTTGTGTGGACCGAAAGACCATGTGTATACTCACTAAGGTGGTCATCACAACTTTGGCGGTCTTTCTTCAAGACCGCCAAAGCCGCTGCTGCCAACAGACCACCAGTGCTGGCAGTCTGAATACTGCCATGTTTCAAGTTAGCTAGGATTTCTGCCGGTTTACGGAAGAGAGGAGGTTCCACCACCAGCACCGCCAAGCCAACAAGGCTCCGCTCGCCATATTACGATACTTAATACGGTATGGCGGAGTCCTGTCAACGGTGCGGTGCTGGTGGTGGAAAACACCAGGACCCATCCCCTCCCAGATGACCACCTCTCTGGAAAAGGTAAGTTGAATGTCTGAAAGGGGGGGTGGGGTGTCATGTGTGTTGTCTAGGTGCTTGTCTGTGTGCCAATGGCGGTGTCTGGGTGTGTCTGTGTGCGAATTGGGTTGTCTGGGTGTGTGAATGAATGCAGTGTCTGGGTGACTATGTGTGTGAATGGGGGTGTCTGGGTGCGTGAATGGATGTGGCGTCTGGGTGTGTGCATGAATGCAGAGAGGGGGAGTGTGTGAATGAATGTGGAGAGGTGGAGTGGGGGAGTGCGTGAATGGATGCGTTGGGGGAGTGCGTGAAAGGATGCAGTGGGGGAGTACATGAATGAATGCAGTGGGGGAGTGGATGAATGGATGCGGTGGGGGGTGTGCATCATTGTGGAGGAGGGTCCGTATGCGTGAACGCGAGTGGGTGTGTGTGTATGGTTGTGTGCGGCTGGGTTGGGAGGGTGCGTGCATGTGTGTGCAAGTGGGCAGTTGGTGCGTGCATGTGTGTGGAAGTGAGGGGAGGGTGCATGCATGTGTTTGAACAATGGAGATTCCTGTCGCCGGTTGCATTACTGCCAGGGTTTTCGTGGCAGTGCGACCATCACAAAAAGGCTGGCAGTGTGCAAGGTCATTATACCGTTGGTGGTCTCACAGATTCCTCCAGGCTGGAGGTGCTTACCTGCGGCCCGGCGGTTCGACTGCCCTGGCGTACGGGCAGCCTTTTGGAGGTTTGGTTTCGGCCAGATCGCTGAAGTTGTAATATAGTGGTCTTCACTGCCGGCCTTGCGGCGGACTGACCACCACCGCCACCATGGTGGTTAGGTGGCCACCAAAAGCATAATGACCACCTAAATTTGAATGGAAACAACAGTTTTTACCAAAGATTCCCAGTACTAGTACTAGATTTTTATCGTTTTGGTCTTGTTCTGTTTAGGTAAATATTCCCTATTTTTCTAACCTGTGTTTTGTCATTTTGTACTGCTTTCACTGAATTACTTTGGGGGTGATTCTAACCCTGGCGGTCGGTGTTAAAGCGGCGGCCAACCCGCCAACAGGCTGGCGGTAAAAAAAATGGGATTCTGAGCCTGGCGGGAACCGCCAACACAGACAGCCACCTTAACACTCCGACCGCCACGGCGGTACAAACAAACAGCGCGGCGGTCACCGCCAACAGACAGGCGGGAGACAATGTACCGCCCACACTATTCCAACTCACCAATACGCCACCTTTTCCGGGGCGGGAGCACCGCCGATAAAAACACGGCGGAAACAGACTACGGACGGGAAAACGCTCACCACTACGCACTCCAGGAGGAAGGAGGACAGCATGGAACCCGAATTAAACATCCTACCTGCTCTCGTCTACCTTCTCATCTACCACGAGTACGAAGTCCGACGCAGACGACAACGGTGAGTACTGCACCTACGACACACGGGAGGGGGAGGACGAAAGGTCACGGGCACACACATATGCGACCCCCCCCCCCCAACTATGTACTCACCAATGCAGAGCACCAAGTCACAGTGACACCACCCAAACACCCCTGAAAAATGCCAGGACGTAATCATATTTGGAATAAATATTTATGTACCAAAAAGCTCCAGAAAATTAGAGTACAACCATGAAAGATATCCACAACAAAACTAATGACATACACATCAGTGTATAACTGAAGTAACAAGTCCTGCACATCCTACGAATTCAGCATGTCCGTGGGCCAAAGTCTTGAGAAACAAGGGCAAAGCCCACACAGGAGACCTGAGTCCTTTGGAGAGAACACTGCAGGGGCATCAGATGTAAAAACTACAGGCACCTCAGGGGGGAGGGAAGGGGGGGGGCACCACAGCCACATGAGTCCACGACGCCAGATCCACGAGGAGCCACCATGCCCACTGGACCATCCTGGGGAGTGCAAAGCCACAGTCTCTCAATGTCTCTACAGTGGGTGGGCTGCCCACTGGACCATCCTGGGGAGTGCAAAGCCACAGTCTCTCAATGTCTCTACAGTGGGTGGGCTGCCCACTGGACCATCCTGGGGAGTGCAAAGCCACAGTCTCTCAAGTCTCTACAGTGGGTGGGCTGCCCACTGGACCATCCTGGGGAGTGCAAAGCCACAGTCTCTCAATGTCTCTACAGTGGGTGGGCTGCCCACTGGACCATCCTGGGGAGTGCAAAGCCACAGTCTCTCAATGTCTCTACAGTGGGTGGGCTGCCCACTGGACCATCCTGGGGAGTGCAAAGCCACAGTCTCTCAAGTCTCTACAGTGGGTGGGCTGCCCACTGGACCATCCTGGGGAGTGCAAAGCCACAGTCTCTCAATGTCTCTACAGTGGGTGGGCTGCCCACTGGACCATCCTGGGAGTGCAAAGCCACAGTCCATCAGGTGGATGACAGTCTCCACTGGTCAAGGAGGAGGCATGGTGGGCACAGTGAACCATAAACGGTGCTTGAGACGGCGGTGCCCAGCGGAGCGGTGCTTGAGACGGCGGTGCCCAGCGGAGCGGTGCTTGAGAGGAAGGGCCCAGCGGAGCGGTGCTTGAGAGGAAGGGCCCAGCGGAGCGGTGCTTGAGAGGAAGGGCCCAGCGGAGCGGTGCTTGAGAGGAAGGGCCCAGCGGAGCGGTGCTTGAGAGGAAGGGCCCAGCGGAGCGGTGCTTGAGACGGCGGGGCCCAGCGGAGCGGTGCTTGAGACGGCGGGGCCCAGCGGAGCGGTGCTTGAGAGGAAGGGCCCAGCGGAGCGGTGCTTGAGAGGAAGGGCCCAGCGGAGCGGTGCCTCAGAGGAAGGGCCCAGCGGAGCGGTGCTTGAGAGGAAGGGCCCAGCGGAGCGGTGCTTGAGAGGAAGGGCCCAGCGGAGCGGTGCTTGAGAGGAAGGGCCCAGCGGAGCGGTGCCTCAGAGGAAGGGCCCAGCGGAGCGGTGCTTGAGAGGAAGGGCCCAGCGGAGCGGTGCTTGAGAGGAAGGGCCCAGCGGAGCGGTGCTTGAGAGGAAGGGCCCAGCGGAGCGGTGCTTGAGAGGAAGGGCCCAGCGGAGCGGTGCCTCAGAGGAAGGGCCCAGCGGAGCGGTGCTTGAGAGGAAGGGCCCAGCGGAGCGGTGCTTGAGAGGAAGGGCCCAGCGGAGCGGTGCTTGAGAGGAAGGGCCCAGTGGAGCGGTGCCTCAGAGGAAGGGCCCAGCGGAGCGGTGCTTGAGAGGAAGGGCCCAGCGGAGCGGTGCTTGAGAGGAAGGGCCCAGCGGAGCGGTGCTTGAGAGGAAGGGCCCAGCGGAGCGGTGCTTGAGAGGAAGGGCCCAGCGGAGCGGTGCTTGAGACGGCGGGGCCCAGCGGAGCGGTGCTTGAGACGGCGGGGCCCAGCGGAGCGGTGCTAGAGAGGAAGGGCCCAGCGGAGCGGTGCTTGAGAGGAAGGGCCCAGCGGAGCGGTGCCTCAGAGGAAGGGCCCAGCGGAGCGGTGCTTGAGAGGAAGGGCCCAGCGGAGCGGTGCTTGAGAGGAAGGGCCCAGCGGAGCGGTGCTTGAGAGGAAGGGCCCAGCGGAGCGGTGCTTGAGACGGCGGGGCCCAGCGGAGCGGTGCTTGAGAGGAAGGGCCCAGCGGAGCGGTGCTTGAGAGGAAGGGCCCAGCGGAGCGGTGCCTCAGAGGAAGGGCCCAGCGGAGCGGTGCTTGAGAGGAAGGGCCCAGCGGAGCGGTGCTTGAGAGGAAGGGCCCAGCGGAGCGGTGCTTGAGAGGAAGGGCCCAGCGGAGCGGTGCCTCAGAGGAAGGGCCCAGCGGAGCGGTGCTTGAGAGGAAGGGCCCAGCGGAGCGGTGCTTGAGAGGAAGGGCCCAGCAGAGCGGTGCTTGAGAGGAAGGGCCCAGCGGAGCGGTGCCTCAGAGGAAGGGCCCAGCGGAGCGGTGCTTGAGAGGAAGGGCCCAGCGGAGCGGTGCTTGAGAGGAAGGGCCCAGCGGAGCGGTGCTTGAGAGGAAGGGCCCAGCGGAGCGGTGCCTCAGAGGAAGGGCCCAGCGGAGCGGTGCTTGAGAGGAAGGGCCCAGCGGAGCGGTGCTTGAGAGGAAGGGCCCAGCGGAGCGGTGCTTGAGAGGAAGGGCCCAGCGGAGCGGTGCTTGAGACGGCGGGGCCCAGCGGAGCGGTGCTTGAGACGGCGGGGCCCAGCGGAGCGGTGCTTGAGAGGAAGGGCCCAGAGGAGCGGTGCTTGAGAGGAAGGGCCCAGCGGAGCGGTGCCTCAGAGGAAGGGCCCAGCGGAGCGGTGCTTGAGAGGAAGGGCCCAGCGGAGCGGTGCTTGAGAGGAAGGGCCCAGCGGAGCGGTGCTTGAGAGGAAGGGCCCAGCGGAGCGGTGCTTGAGAAGGCGGGGCCCAGCGGAGCGGTGCTTGAGACGGCGGGGCCCAGCGGAGCGGTGCTTGAGACGGCGGGGCCCAGCGGAGCGGTGCTTGAGACGGCGGGGCCCAGCGGAGCGGTGCTTGAGAGGAAGGGCCCAGCAGAGCGGTGCTTGAGAGGAAGGGCCCAGCGGAGCGGTGCTTGAGACGGCGGGGCCCAGCGGAGCGGTGCTTGAGAGGAAGGGCCCAGCAGAGCGGTGCTTGAGACGGCGGGGCCCAGCGGAGCGGTGCTTGAGACGGCGGGGCCCTGTTCAGCGGTGCTCTTCTCCACGGCGGGGCCCGGTTCAGCGGTGCCTATCTCCACGGCGGGGCCCTGTTCAGCGGTGCTCTTCTGCACCGCGGGCCCTGTTCAGCGGTGCTCTTCTCCACGGCGGGGCCCTGTTCAGCGGTGCTCTTCTGCACCGCGGGCCCTGTTCAGCGGTGCCTATCTCCACGGCGGGGCCCTGTTCAGCGGTGCTCTTCTGCACCGCGGGCCCTGTTCAGCGGTGCTCTTCTCCACGGCGGGGCCCTGTTCAGCGGTGCTCTTCTGCACCGCGGGCCCTGTTCAGCGGTGCCTATCTCCACGGCGGGGCCCTGTTCAGCGGTGCTCTTCTGCACCGCGGGCCCTGTTCAGCGGTGCTCTTCTCCACGGCGGGGCCCTGTTCAGCGGTGCTCTTCTGCACCGCGGGCCCTGTTCAGCGGTGCCTATCTCCACGGCGGGGCCCTGTTCAGCGGTGCTCTTCTGCACCGCGGGCCCTGTTCAGCGGTGCTCTTCTCCACGGCGGGGCCCTGTTCAGCGGTGCTCATCCAGCAGGTCAAGGGAGCCAGACCTGGCCTCGACTCCCTGCTCAGTCGCCCTCGGACCGTGACGTTTCTGGACCCTTCGGGGACGGACTCCTGGCCTCCTTAGTGTCCTCCTTCCCAGCTGGGATGTGGCATGTGGGGTCCACCTTCTCCGCGCTCCTGCTGGCCTTCCGCTCCTTTGATGGGGCTCTCGGGCCCTTGCCTCCCCTAGATGGTGTCGGGGGTGAAGTGGCCGCACATTGCTCCTTGGGGGCAGCCCTGTCGGTCCTCGCACGGCAGTCCTTGGTTTTGCGGGTCCTCTTGCCGGGGGGGGGCTGGACGTGTCCTTGCTGCTGATCGATGTGTCACTGCTGGCAAAGGGTGGGCTCCAGAACCCAGGCACAACAGTGACACCCGAAGCTGGGCTGGTGGTGGCTGCGGTGCTCTTGGGACTCTTTGAAGATGGATGGGGGAGGTCATCGGGGGGAAAGAGGTTAAGGTTAGCCAGGAAAAGTTTTTTAGGGCCAAGGTAAAGGGTAGGAGAAGTGGAGATGGAAGTGGAGGTAGAGGAGGTGGTTGTAGGAGAGTCAGGTGTGCTGGTATTGGGTGAAGGTGCTGGTGCTGTAGGCTGTCGTGAGGTGGATGGCTGTTGGGTGGGTGGCTGCCTGCGTTTGTGTGTCTTGGAAGAGGGGGTGACAGACACAGTGGGAGAGGACACAGGGGACGTGTACATGGCAGTGGGGGTGGTGACTGCACGAGTGTGGACTGTACTGGAGGGTGAGGTGGTGATGGAAGCACTGGCTGATGTTGGGGTGCATGCAGGTGTGAGTGTAGACGTCACAGGGAGGGAGGAGGGAGACGAGGAGGAGGGGGACACAGGGGTGGCAGTGGCTGTTGGCATGTCTGCATCTGGGTGTTGCTCGGGTGAGTGTTTGCGGGATCTGTGGTGCTTGTGTTTGGATGAGCTGCTCTTGGGTGTTGAGGTGTGTGCAGGCTGGTCTGATGGTGTGGATGGGATAGGCTGAGGAACAGGAGACAGAGACAGGCTGGAGGCAGTCAGAAGAGGGAGGCTGGAAACAGGGACAATGGCTGCCGTCAGTGCTGAGGCCAGAGCAGTGAACGCTCGTTGATGGGCAGCCTGACCCGAATGAATGCCCTCCAGGTACGCATTGCTCTGTTGCACCTCCCTTTGCACACCCTGGATGGCATTCAAAAGGGTCGTCTGCCCAACAATGAGCGTCCTTACCAGGTCAATGAGCTCCGCACTGAGGGCAGCAGGGGCAACAGGGGCAGGGGCTGAGGTGCCTGGGGCGAAGGAGACGCGCGCCTTCCTGGGCGAACCGGCACGGAGCGAAGACTGAGGGGCTGCTGGGAGGGCGGGGCTGGTGCGCTGGGTGGCGGCTGTACCTGTAGAGGCGGGGGGCACGGATGTTGCCGCCACCCCTAGGGAGCTCCCATCCGAGGACGTGTCGCTTTCGCTGCTCTCACCAGCGGTCCCCGTCGTGGTGCTCCCCTCGCCCTCCGGATCACTGGTGCCCTCGGTGTCTGTTCCTGGGCCCACCGGGGCCTTGTGTCCTGCAGCTCCCTCGTGCTCCGATGCCATATCTCCTCCGCCTGATGATGCTAATGCACACATGCACAAGAAGATGAAGAGAAAGGGTGGGGGGAGAAAAAAGAAGACCAGGTTGAGTGCATGCAATGTCAACACCGTTGGCGGAGAGGACAGACACAGGTGCCTAATGCACTAAGCCGCGCATTCGGGGTACACTACTCAGTACTACTGACTAAGACAACAGGCCAAGAGATGTCAAACGCGCACATGGGAGATGCTGGACCTTCAATGGCTGTACTTGTCACCCTACAGAGGAGGGGGCCGGGGGCACAGGGCCATGCCTAAGGGAGAGGACTACACTACAGAAAGCGCCCTGGCCTAATGTCACCCACAGCCCTCCTCCCCCACCCAGACGCCTCCACTGCGCAGAAAGATAGGAGAATGTGCTGATACTCACCCCCTTGTGTCTGCTGTGATGTCTTAAAGCGCCCATCCAATTCAGGGTAGGCCACCGCCAGGACTCGGGACATCAGGGGGGTCATGGTGCGACTGGCACCCCTCCTAGGTTGGGAGGCCATCCCCAGCAGTGTTTCTGCGGTCTTCCTTGTTCCGCGGCGGATGTCCTCCCACCTCTTGCGGCAGTGGGTGCCCCGTCTGTTGTGGACCCCCAAGGTCCGGACTTCCTTGGCGATGGCACGCCAAATCTCGATCTTCTGATGGGCGCTGACCTATTAGACATGTACAGGGTGGAAAGGAGGAAATCATCAATGACCTGCATGTTAGATGTAATTGGCCCCCACCCACCCACTTTGCCATATGGCACATGTTCTCATCTGTCGGGCGTTGCACTCCTCATTCGCCCCCCACCCCACCAACTTACATCCACCCCAATCCACACAGGCATAGCCCATTCCATTAGCACCCGGTGTACTCACTTGTTGGTCTGGAGGACCGTAGAGTAGCGCATACTGGGGGAGGACCCCATCCACGAGCTTCTCCAACTCTTCAGACGTGAAGGCAGGGGCCCTTTCCCCAGGCGCAGCAGCCATTGTATCTTCCAGACCGAGGTCACAGCAGCACTTGCAGTATAGGTCCTCTCCTGTGGATGATCAGGTCTCGAGTGATTAAGCAGATAGAAAATGGCGGTCACGCCCGCGGCGGTGCGTACCGCGGCGGTGCGTACCGCGACCGCCGGCGCACTTCGTCATTGGCTCCTGAAACCCATAGGCTTCAATGTTAACCAATGCGGCTTTGCGCCGCGGTCTTCGACCGCCTACCGCCACGGTGTGCCCCGCCAGCGCATTGCCCTCACATCCCATTGTCCCACTTCACAGGTCAGGCAGCCGCCATTTCAAGGGCCCACATGGCTTAATTTTGACTGCGACACACAGGCCTAGGCCTTGCATTGCCACACATACACGCCTTTCAACCCATTGCCATTCTTTAACTGTGCAAGCTGTCTGTACGTACCTGTGGTTTGCCTGACTCTGTGCTCCATGTTGTCCTTCCTAGGCACCGTCCGCTGGGACTTGCGATGAGAAGGAGGAATCCTCGCGTGTACCGACCGCTGGTGGACCTGTCGACAATGGAAGAACGCCATATAATACTTCGATACAGACTTGACCGTGCCACTATCCATGAACTGTGTGCCCAGCTGGAGCCAGCCCTGATGTCCCCCATCCGCCAACCCACAGGGATTCCCCCTCTGGTGCAGGTTTTGTCAGTCCTCCATTTTTTGGCCAGTGGGTCATTCCAGACCACAGTGGCCATGTCATCTGGAATGTCTCAGCCTATGTTTTCTAAGATTTTGAGCAGAGTGTTGTCTGCCCTGATGAAACTCATGCGGAGCTACATCATTTTCCCCGAGGAGGGTGACTTGCCTACAGTGAAGGGTGATTTCTATGCCCTTGGACATATCCCCAACATCATTGGTGCCATTGATGGGACCCATGTGGCTTTGGTACCCCCAAAAGACGATGAGCAGGTGTACCGAAACAGAAAAAATTATCATTCGATGAATGTCCAGGTGGTCTGTTTGGCTGACCAGTACATCTCCCATGTAAATGCCAAGTTCCCAGGGTCAGTGCATGACGCGTATGTGATGCGAAATAGCAGCATCCCCTATGTGATGGAGCAGCTACAGAGACAACGTGTGTGGCTAATAGGTGACTCTGGTTACCCCAACCTGCCGTGGCTACTGACCCCAGTAAGGAATCCCCGGACAAGGGCAGAGGAACGCTACAATGAGGCCCATGGGCGTACTAGGAGGGAGATTGAGCGAACCTTTGGCCTCCTGAAGGCCAGGTTTAGGTGCCTGCATATGACAGGTGGATCCCTAATGTACTCACCAAAGAAGGTGTGCCATATCATCGTGGCGTGCTGTATGCTTCACAACCTGGCTTTGCGACGCCAGGTGCCTTTCCTGCAGGAGGATGGTCCAGATGGTGGTGTTGTAGAAGCCGTGGAGCCTGTGGAGAGTGAAGAGGAGGAAGACTCAGAGGACGACACAGACAATAGGGACAGAGTGATACAACAGTATTTCCAGTAACACCCAGGTAAGAATCACCCACGCCATTTCACAATTGCTTATAGCCTCCTGCATCTGTACTTTCTGTAGTTCCCCACAGATGTTTGTCATTGATTTTTGCCTTTCCCTTCCCTTCTCAGTGCTGTCTGACTCAGTACCTGACTTCTGCTTGGTTCGCCCATGAAATACAGCGTATTGACATTGGTATGTTGTCATGACTAATTGACAGAACAGAAATCGAACAGTAATATGTAATACATTTGTCAATAATACAGCATGACTCAAAACAGATTTGTGTGCAAAATGTGATTTATTTACAGTGCTAGATATCGGTACATGTGATTCTTAGGGTGATGGGTGGGGGTGGAGGAATATCCAGGCAGAGTCCAGTTCTCAGTCTCACAGGTGCATTGTCCTTTTGCCTGTGGAAGGATGGAGCATAGGCAGTTCATGGTTGGACAGGGTGGCAATGTGGGACAGTGGGAAGACTTGAGGGGGTATGTCCTGCAGGCGGGGGTCTTGACATCCTACTCTGTCTTTTTCTTTGGTCTCAGGCTCCTCTTACGGGGTGGTTGTTCTTCAGCAGGAGGTGGGGTTCTGGGGGGCTGTCGAGGTGTTGGGACCTCCTGTCCACTAGCGCCGGCGGAGGTGGTAGGCTGTTCCTGGTCCGGGCTAGTGACAGGGGCCCTGTGTGGTGCACCATGGTCCCGCAACGCGTCCTCTATCCTGTGGAGGGCCAGGACGATGGTCCCCATTGCGGTCCCGATGATTCTCAGCTCCTCCCTGAAACCCATGTAGCGTTCCTCCTGCTGTGCCTGGATCTCAGTGAACCTGGCCAGTACCGTCGCCATCGTTTCTTGGGAGTGGTGGTATGCCCCCATGATGGTGGTGAGGGCCTCTTGGAGAGTGGGTTCCCTGGGCCTCTCCTCCCCCCCCTGTCGCACAGCAGCCCTCCGAGCTGCCCGGTTTCCCCCGGCCTCTGTCCCCTGGACGGTGTGCCCGCCACCACTGCCCCCAGGTCCCTGTTGTTGTTGGGGTGTTGGGTTAGCCTGGGTGCCCTGTAGTGGCAGACACACCGCTGATTGAGCTGTCCTAGAGACAGAGGCATGGGCCCGCTGGGTGGGAGCTGTGCTGGTGTCGGCAGAGGGGGTCGGGTCTGGTGTGGCCTGTGGCTGCCTGAGGGGAACCGACTGCCCAGAGGTCCCCGATGGTCCGGGCTGGTCATCAGGTTCACTGTCGACAGAGCTGCTATCCTCTGTGTGGGCCTGTTCCGGTGGTGGGATGGACACTTCTGGACCCTCCTGGCTGGTGTGTTGTCGTTCGGGTCCTGCATGGGGTAAGAGAGTTTGGTTATTATTTCTGTGTGTGCAATAGCATGCGTGTTGTGGGTGCCCTTGTCCCCCAGTGCAGGCATTCCCTGGAGGGAGGTGTTGTGAGGGTATTTAGTGGGGGGGAAGGGTTAGTGCAGTGGTCATGCTTAGGTGATGGGTGCCCATGATTTGTGTTGGCATGCAGGAGTTGGTGTTGGGATGGGTGGGTTGTGCAGGTGAGACATTGTCAGGGAGGATGTGTGCTGGGGGGTTGGGGATGAGGGTGGGGGTGTGGGTTGGCATGCTGGTGGGGTGGGGGGGATATAGTAGTTGAGATTGGACTTACCAGAGTCCATTCCTCCGGCTACTCCTGCGAGGCCCTGAGGATGCAGGATGGTCAAGACCTCTTGCTCCCACGATGTAAATTCGGGAGGGGTGGGTGGGGGTCCGCCGCCAGTCTTCTGGACCGCGATGTTGTGCCTGGAGACCATCGATCGGACCTTCCCCCGTAGATCGTTCCATCTTTTGCGGATGTCCTCCCTATTCCTGGGATGCTGTCCCACCGCGTTGACCCTGTCCACGATCCGCTGCCATAGCTCCGCCTTCCTGGTTATACTGGTGTGCTGCACCTGCGAGCCGAAGAGCTGGGGTTCCACTCTTAGGATTTCCTCCACCATGACCCGGAGTTCTTGGTCCGAAAAGCGTGGGTGCCTTTGGGGTGCCATGGGGTGGTGTGGGTGAGGTGTGGGGTGGAGTATGTGATGAGGAGTGTGTTGGTGAGTGGTGCTTTGTGCTGCTATGTGGTGTGTGTGATGGTGTAGTGTGCCTCAGTGTGTCTTGCTATGGATTGTCTGCTGTGTCTCTCTCTCCTTCTCTCAGTAATTAGGGTCGCAGGGGTTTGTGGGTGATGTGGGTGTGTGTTTTATAGTTGGTTGATTGTGTGGGAGTGGTGTGTGTATGTGTATCAGGTGTGTGTATTTCAAATTGTCCAATGTGGCTGTGTTTTGGTGATGTGTGTGTATTCTGACCAAGGCGGTGTGTACCGCCAATGAAATACCGCGTTTGAATGACCGCCGTGTGGATTCGTGGGTCGTAATGGCATGGGCGTATTTCTGTTGGCGTGACGGTGGAGGTTTGGTCATCTCCAGTTTATCGCTGCCCGCCGATGTGGCAGGCTGCAGTGGAGGACGGATTTTTGGAGGTTTGGCCGTTGTGGGTCAGAATGACCGTGGCGGTTGACCGCGGCCGCGGCGGTGTTATGGCGGTCTTATGACCGGCGGTAAGGGCATTTTACCGCCGAGGTCAGAATGACCCCCTTTGTGTGTTGGTACAACTACTTTACACATTGCTTCTGAAGTTAAGCCTGCCTGCTCGTGCCATGCTACCAAGGGGGTGAGCGGGAGTTAACTGATGGTGATTCTCCTTTACCCTGACTAGTGTGAGGGTCCTTGCTTGGACAGGTGGTAACCTGACCGCCAACCAAAGACCCCATTTTTAACAGTAGGCCATATGTGTGACAGGCTGTTTGTGTTTCCTCTGCAGGTCAGCACCTATCAGAAGAACGGGTTGTGGTGTGCCATCGCCAAGGACGTGCGGGCCCTGGGGGTCTATAGCAGGCAGAGCACCCACTGCAGGAAATGGTTGGAGGACCTGAGACACTGAGCCCAGAAGACCATGGAGGCCGAGCTGGGGACAGCCTGGGATGTGGCATGTGGGGTCCACCTTCTCCGCGCTCCTGCTGGCCTTCCGCTCCTTTGATGGGGCTCTCGGGCCCTTGCCTCCCCTAGATGGTGTCGGGGGTGAAGTGGCCGCACATTGCTCCTTGGGGGCAGCCCTGTCGGTCCTCGCACGGCGGTCCTTGGTTTTGCGGGTCCTCTTGCCGGGGGGGGGGCTGGACGTGTCCTTGCTGCTGATCGATGTGTCACTGCTGGCAAAGGGTGGGCTCCAGAACCCAGGCACAACAGTGACACCCGAAGCTGGGCTGGTGGTGGCTGCGGTGCTCTTGGGACTCTTTGAAGATGGATGGGGGAGGTCATCGGGGGGAAAGAGGTTAAGGTTAGCCAGGAAAAGTTTTTTAGGGCCAAGGTAAAGGGTAGGAGAAGTGGAGATGGAAGTGGAGGTAGAGGAGGTGGTTGTAGGAGAGTCAGGTGTGCTGGTATTGGGTGAAGGTGCTGGTGCTGTAGGCTGTCGTGAGGTGGATGGCTGTTGGGTGGGTGGCTGCCTGCGTTTGTGTGTCTTGGAAGAGGGGGTGACAGACACAGTGGGAGAGGACACAGGGGACGTGTACATGGCAGTGGGGGTGGTGACTGCACGAGTGTGGACTGTACTGGAGGGTGAGGTGGTGATGGAAGCACTGGCTGATGTTGGGGTGCATGCAGGTGTGAGTGTAGACGTCACAGGGAGGGAGGAGGGAGACGAGGAGGAGGGGGACACAGGGGTGGCAGTGGCTGTTGGCATGTCTGCATCTGGGTGTTGCTCGGGTGAGTGTTTGCGGGATCTGTGGTGCTTGTGTTTGGATGAGCTGCTCTTGGGTGTTGAGGTGTGTGCAGGCTGGTCTGATGGTGTGGATGGGATAGGCTGAGGAACAGGAGACAGAGACAGGCTGGAGGCAGTCAGAAGAGGGAGGCTGGAAACAGGGACAATGGCTGCCGTCAGTGCTGAGGCCAGAGCAGTGAACGCTCGTTGATGGGCAGCCTGACCCGAATGAATGCCCTCCAGGTACGCATTGCTCTGTTGCACCTCCCTTTGCACACCCTGGATGGCATTCAAAAGGGTCGTCTGCCCAACAATGAGCGTCCTTACCAGGTCAATGAGCTCCGCACTGAGGGCAGCAGGGGCAACAGGGGCAGGGGCTGAGGTGCCTGGGGCGAAGGAGACGCGCGCCTTCCTGGGCGAACCGGCACGGAGCGAAGACTGAGGGGCTGCTGGGAGGGCGGGGCTGGTGCGCTGGGTGGCGGCTGTACCTGTAGAGGCGGGGGGCACGGATGTTGCCGCCACCCCTAGGGAGCTCCCATCCGAGGACGTGTCGCTTTCGCTGCTCTCACCAGCGGTCCCCGTCGTGGTGCTCCCCTCGCCCTCCGGATCACTGGAGCTGGGGACAGCCTCTTAACAAGGGAGGGGTGCCTATTGGAAACTGACCCCTCTGATGGCCCGCATACTGGTGGTGGCCTACCCAGAGTAGATAGGTGCGTGAGGGCATCATAGCAACCACAAGGAGATGAGTACAGTGTGTTTGACAACCACCTCTGTTGCCTGGCACAGGATTTGGGTGGAGGATACTAGTCAGTAGATGCCCCAATATGCCAGCTTAGACATTGCTGTGTGGTTCAGCTTAGCTTTTAGGGTGAAAAGCATGTTTATTATTGCTAGGTAGCTGGCTTTCCATGTCAGACAGGGCTTAGTTGGTCCACATTGGTGTGTAGCTGGCATTGTTTTGCTCCTACCTGCTGTGGTACTTAGCCAATGGTATGCCAGTGTGGTCCATACTGTCCATTCTCAGTCTCAGTGTGTGACAGTGATGTGTATGTCATCTGTGCTGTTGGTGCTGTGATTGACTCTGTGCTCCCTTTCTTTCTCCTTTTGTTATCCTATCCATGTGTGCATTAGCATCATCTGGCAAGGGAGCAGGGGCACAGGCGAGTGAAGGAACTGCAGCCGATGAGACTCAGGAGGCAGAGTCCATCGACGCCGAGTGGACCAGTGGAGGGCATTCAGGTTGGCTTGGTGGGTCTGGCCTCCTCTCTGACGGCAGCCAGTGTCCCTGTTTCTTCCTTCCCCCTCCAACTACCACTTCCCAGTCTTCTCACCCCCAACCCATCCCATGCATACATTCAGACAAGCGTGCACACAAAACATCAGACAAGACTCGCACAGACAAGCACAGGCAGCACACTTCAGTCCACAAACACTCACACAGCCAACCCCCATATGCACACACATCATCCACTGCCTCCACTGTCTCCCCTCCTCCTCCTCCTCCCTCACAGTGACATCAGTACTCACACTTGCATGCACTGCATCAATAGTCACTGAACCTGCCACCTGCACAGCCTTGCCCACAGTCACCACAACAGCAGACCCACTGACATGCACCCCATGCTCAGTCACCACCATCACAACATCATGCAGCATACCCACATCACTTGCAGACACCACCACAATATCTATCAATACATCCTGTTTGTCCTCACCCACCCTGTCTGTCCCCCAAAGACACACAAACGCTCACACTCAGACCCCCAATAGCCATCCACCTCACACACGCACACTGTCCATGCACCTGCACCCAAGTCCAGCATACCTCCTCCTCCTACAACCACTCCCTCCACCTCCACTCCCATCCCTCCTCCCACATCCTGCCCCATTGGCCCTAAGAAGCTTTTCCTTGCCCGCTTTGACCTCTTCCCTCCCCCTCCCCCCTGTTCTGCCAATAAGAGGAAGATCCAACCCCCCAGGCCAGTACCGCAAGCACCCAGCCTGACACTGTTCCACCCTCAAAGTCTCCAGCTGCCCCTAAGGGGCACATGAGTGCAATGCCAGCCCTCTGTCCCAAAGACACTACTCCACCCCCAAAACAGAGGCCTAAAGTGCCAACCCCTCCCAAACAGACAGCCAAGACCATGGAGCCACCTCCAGATCCTAGGGCGAAGGAGACCCCCCCCAAGAAAAAGGCCAAGAAGGACCCTCCGAAAACCAAGGCCAAGGGCACCCCTCCCAAGAAAAGGCCAAGGAGGCGACTCTCAAAACCAAAACCAAGGTCAAGGAGACCCCTCCCAAGAAAAGGCCAAGGAGGCCCCTCACAAAACCAAAGCCAAGGAGGCCCCTCCCAAAACCAAGGTCAAGGAGGCCCCTCACCAAACTGAGCCCAAGGAGCCCCATCCCGAAACAGAGGCCAAGGATGCCCCTCACCAAACTGAGGGCAGAGGAGCCCCATCCCGACTCAGAGGCAAAGGATGTCCCTCACCACACTGGGCCCAATGAGCCCCATCCCGAACCAAAGGCCAAGGAGCCTACTCTATCACCCGAGGGCAAGGAGCCCCCTCAGTAACCAGTGGGCAAGGACCCCTTCCAGAACCAGTGGGCAAGGAGCCCCCTCAGTAACCAGTGGGCAAGGACCCCCTCCAGAACCAGTGGGCAAGGAGCCCCCTCCAGAACCAGTGGGCAAGGACCACCTCCAGAACAGGTGGGAAAGGAGCCCTCCCAGAACCAGAGGGCAAGTAGCCCCCTCAGTAACCAGTGGGCAAGGAGCTCCCTCCAGAAACAGTGGGCAAGGAGTCCCCTCAGTAACCAGTGGGCAAGGACCCTCTCTAGAACCAGTGGACAAGGAGCCCCCTCCTGAACCAGTGGGCAAGAGCCCCCTCCAGAACCAGTGGGCAAGGAGTCCCCTCCAGAACCAGTGAGCAAGGACCACCTCCAGAACCAGTGAGAAAGGAGCCCCCCAGAACCAGAGGGCAAGTGGCCCCATCAGTAACCAGTGGGCAACGAGCCCCCTCCAGAAATAGTGGGCAAGGAGTCCACTCAGTAACCAGTGGGCAAGGTCCCCCTCTAGAACCAGAGGGCAAGTGGCCCCATCAGTAACCAGTGGGCAACGAGCCCCCTCCAGAAATAGTGGGCAAGGAGTCCACTCAGTAACCAGTGGGCAAGGTCCCCCTCTAGAACCAGTGGGCAAGGAGCCCCATCCAGAACCAGTGGGCAAGGACCCCTCCAGAACCAGTGGGAAAGGATCCCCCTCCAGAACCAGTGGGCAAGGAGCCCCCTCAGTAACCAGTGGGCAAGGACCCTCTCCATAACCAGTGGGCAAGGAGCCCCCTCCAGAACCAGTTTGCAAGGACCCCTCCAGAACCAGTGTGTAAGGAGTTCCCTCCAATGAGATGTCCCCCTCAACCCACCCCACCCCCTTCCCCCTGAGGTACCTGCCCATTTCCAACATGATGCCCCTGAAGAGTGGAGTCCCAATGTTGTCAGGAGTCAAGTTGGGGCTTGGACTTTGCCCTGTGGCCATTAGAGACTTTGGACGGCCCTGCATGTATTTATGCAGTTGTGTATGTTTTGGGATTTTGAATATTCATCCAACACAATGATAATGTGTGGAACAGAGGTATGTGTCCTGGCTTGTTTTGCTCCTGGGTACTGTTACTGTCGATTTACTCTGCAGCTGGTTCTGGCTGTGTGGTGTGTGTGTATGGTGTATGTTATGCGTTTGTGTGTTTGTCACTCTCCCCTCTCTTCCTCCCTCCTTTGTGTGCTAGGCAGCTGTACTCACTGTCATCATCTTCATCGGCGTTGGTGTTCCGAGACGGCCATGGCGTGGTACAACATCGGGAAGACTTGCAGTTCAGGTTCCATGGCAGCCGCGTATTCCTCTGTGTCCCTGGAAGTAAGTGTCTACTTTTATATGATGTGTTTACGCCAGGCTTTTGATGTCGTTGCTAACTCCTCGGAAACGCTGGTGGTGTGCTATGTCATAATATGGTGGGCGAATCCTTGTCTTCTGCCTACCTTTAGGTGGCTACTGCGTGTTCAGTAGTCGTACCGTGCTGATGGTTGGTGTGGTACATTGGCTGCCTATGGGAGGGTTCACCGCCATGGACATTATTTGGCTGACATCACTGCCGGCCTGGCGACGGTACTACCGCCATCGCCAGTGTGGCGGTAACCTAACCTCCAAGGTTATAAAGACCAACTGAGTGTTTTCTTTCATGTGTGTGAGAACTGTGTGACTACAGTGGTATTACATGAGCTTTGCATGTCTCCTAAATACGCCTTGGCTGCTCAGCTACAGCTACCTTTAGAGAGCCTGGCTCCTAGACACTGCCTACATTTCACTTATAAGGGATAACTGGACCTGGTATGAGGTGTACGTACCATAAGTACCCACTACAAACCAGGCCAGCCTCCTACAATACCTTAACCCCCTACGGTGCCCTGGACGAGGTGATCTCGTCCAAGGCACCTGTTCCCAGGTGCCTTGGACGAGATCACCTCGTCCTGCCCCCGGGAACTGGGGGGAGCGCTAGCACTCCCCCCATGTGCTCAAGGGCAGGGATGGAAGGGGAAGCCCTTCACCTTCCACCCCCGACCCCCCACCCCCTAGTGACGTAAGCACGCAATCGCATGCTGATTTGTCACAGGGCCTCCTCCCAGCTTCCAGCGCGATCGGAAGAGAAATGCAAAGCATTGCTCTTCCGATCACGTTGGGGAGGCCGAGAGAGGCTTCAAAGGGAAGGAAAGTTATTTCCTTCCCTTTGAAGTCTCTCTCTGCGTTTCAAAAGCCGGATTGCCAAGCAATTCGGCTTTTGAAACGCCCACTAGACACCAGGGATTTTCTTTTTTTTTTTTTTTTAAAGTGGTATAAGGGAGCGACCCCTTGGGAAAGGGTCGCTAACAGGGGTAATTTTTTTGGAAGGCCTTTTCTGCCCTCCCTGGGGGCAGATCGGCCTATTATTAGGCCGATCTGTCCCCGGGGTGGGGGGCAGAAACCTCTAGGCACCAGGGATCATTTTTTTTTTTTTTCCTTTTTGTTTTGTTCTGTTTTTTTAGAGGTGGGGAGCGACCCATTAGGCAAGGGTCACTCCCCTGGGGGGCAAATTGTATTTAGACCATTTCTGTCCCCCTTGAGGGCAGATCGGCCGATTTTAGGTCAATCTGCCCCCAAGAGGGCAGAAACCACTAGGCACCGGGGATTTTTTTGGGGGCGCCAATGTCACGCAGGGGGAGCGACCCCATAGGCAAACCTCTAGGCGCCAGGGCAAATCTTTTTTTTGTGTTTTTTTTTTTGTTTGTTTGGTTTTTTAGAGATTGGGAGCAACCCATTAGGCAAGGGTCACTCCCCTGAGGGGCAAATTGTATTTAGACCATTTCTGCCCCCCTTGGGGGCAGATGCCCCCAAGGGGGCAGAAACCACTAGGCACCAGGGATTTTTTATTTTGCGCCAATATCACACAAGGGGAGTGACCCCGTAGGCAAGGGTTGCTCCCGGGGGGGGGGGGTTGGAGGGGTGGGGGTGCAAATTTATTTTAGGCCATTTCTGCCCCCCCTTGGGGCAGATCGGTCTATTATTAGGCCGATCTGCCCCCAGGGGGGCAGAAACCGCTAGGTACCAGGGCAAATTTTATTTTGGTGTTTTTTGTTTGTTTGTTTGTTTATTTTATTAGAGATGGGAAGCGACCCATTAGGCAAGGGTCCCTCCCCTGGGGGGCAAATTGTATTTAGACCATTTCTGCCCCCCCTGGGGCCGGCTGAGCTAGAGGCCAAAATCTACAGGTAGGCACTTTGCAAAAAAACACCTCTATTTTCTGTGAAAAAATGTGATGTGTCCACGTTGTGTTTTTGGACATTTCCTTTCATGGGCGCTAGGCCTACCCACACAAGTGAGGTACCATTTTTGTTGGGAGATTTGGGGGAACGCTGGGTGGAAGGAAGTTTGTGGCTCCTCTCAGATTCCAGAACTTTCTGTCACCGAAATGAGAGCAAAAAGTGTTTTTTGGGCCAAATTTTGAGGTTTGCAAAGGATTCTGGGTAACCGAACCTGGTCAGAGCCCCACAAGTCACCCCATCTTGGATTCCCCTAGGTTTCTAGTTTTCAAAAATGTACTGGTTTGCTAAGTTTCCCCAGGTGCCGGCTGACCTAGAGGCCAAAATCCACAGGTAGTCACTGTATTCTGTGAAAAAATTAGATGTGTCCACGTTGGGTTTTAGGCCATTTCCTTCCAGAACTTTCTGTCACCGAAATGAGTGGAAAACTTGTTGTGTTTTTTTAGCCAAATTTGGAGGTTTGCAAAGGATTCTCGGTAACAGAACCCGGTCAGAGCCCCACAAGTCACCCCATCTTGGATTCCCCTAGGTCTCTAGTTTTTAAAAATGCACAGGTTTGGTAGGTTTCCCTAGGTGCCGGCTGAGCTAGAGGCCAAAATCTACAGGTAGGCACTTTGCAAAAAAACACCTCTGTTTTCTGTCAAAAATTGTGATGTGTCCACGTTGTGTTTTGGGGCATTTTCTGTTGGGGCGCTAGGCCTACCCACACAAGTGAGGTATCATTTTTATCGGGAGACCCGGGGGAATGCTGGGTAGAAGGAAATTTGTGGCTCCTCTCAGATTCCAGAAATTCCTGTCACCAAAATGTGAGGAAAATGTGTTTTTTTAGCCAAATTTTGATGTTTGCAAAGGATTCTGGGGAACAGAACCTGTTCAGAGCCCCACAAGCTACCCCATCTTAGATTACCCTAGGTATCTAATTTTAAAAAATGCACAGGTTTGGTACGTTTCCCTAGGTGCCGGCTGAGCTAGAGGCCAAAATCTACAGGTAGGCACTTTGCAAAAAAAACCTCTGTTTTCTGTAAAAAATTGTGATGTATCCACGTTGTGTTTTGGGGCATTTCCTATCGCGGGCGCTAGGCCTACTCACACAAGTGAGGTATCATTTTTATCGGGAGACTTGGGGGAACATAGAATAGCAAAACAAGTGTTATTGCCCCTTGTCTTTCTCTACATTTTTTCCTTCCAAATATAAGACAGTGTGTTAAAAAGACGTCTATTTGAGAAATGCCCTGTAATTCACATGCTAGTATGGTCGCCCCGGAATTCAGAGATGTGCAAATAACCACTGCTCCTCAACACCTTATCTTGTGCCCATTTTGGAAATACAAAGGTTTTTTTGATAGCTATTTTTCACTCTTTATATTTCAGCAAATGAATTGCTCTATACCCGGTATAGAATGAAAACGCACTGCAGGGTGCAGCTCATTTACTGGCTCTGGGTATCTAGGGTTCTCGATGAACTTACAAGCCCTATATATCCCTGCAACCAGAAGAGTCCAGCAGACGTAATGGTATATTGCTTTAAAAAATCTGACATTGCAGGAAAAAGTTACAGAGTAAAACGTAGAGAAAAAGTGCTGTTTTTTTCACCTCAATTTCAATATTTATCTTTTTCAGTTGTTATTTTCTGTAGGAAACCCTTGTAGGATCTACAAAAATGACCCCTTGCTGAATTCAGAATTTTGTCTACTTTTCAGAAATGTTTAGGTTTCTGGGATCCAGTATTGGTTTCATGCCCATTTCTGTCACTGACTGGAAGTAGGCTGAAAGCAAAAATAATCGTAAAAATGGGGTATGTCCCAGTAAAATGCCTAATTTGTGTTGAAAAATTGGGTTTTCTGATTCAAGTCTGTCTGTTCCAGAAGGCTGGGAAGCCGGGGATTTTAGCACCGCAAACCCTTTGTTGATGCCATTTTCAGGGAAAAAATCTTCTGCAGCTACTGTTTCCCGTTTTAAAAAACAAAACAAAATTTTCACTGTATTTTGGCTAATTTCTTGGCCTCCTTCAGGGGAACTTACAAAGTCTGGGTACCTCTAGAATCCCTAGGATGTTGGAAAAAAAGGATGCAAATGTGGCTTGGCTAGCTTATGTTGACAAAACGTTATGACGGCCTAAGCGCAAACTGCCCCAAATAGCCAAAAAAAGGCCTGGCACAGGAGGGGGAGAAGGCCTGGCAGAGAAGGGGTTAATCTTTAAATTCAAAATCTATAGTTCTACTGTTATGATTTTTGTTGTTCCAGTGTAATTTTATTTAATACAATGGGGCATATTTATACTCCGTTTGCGCCGATTGTGCGTCAAAAAATTTGCAGCACAATCAGCGCAAACGTTGCCCCGTATTTAAACTCTGACGCCCGAGCTCGCGGACGACAAAATTCCGCCGCAAACGGCCGTGCGTCGTATTTATGCTTCCGGGCAAAAATGACGCACGGCCAGGAGGCGGAGCCAGAAAATCACTCACAGCCCGATTTGCATCAAAAATTAACGCCTGGGTCAGGGCAGGCGTTAAAATGGGGCAAACACACCTGTATTTAATCAGAACACACAGAACAAACAGCAGAGCAGCAGAGCAGCAAAAGGGAGACATGGAGGTGATTCTTATCCAGCGTGCACGCAGACGCAGAGCCCAGCAGCAACAACAGCAGCTGCCACAACACCAGCAGGGACCCCAAAGGCAGCGCAGAAGGCAGGAGAGGATATTCCGCCCAAGAACAACCCTTCAGGGCCTCAGGGAACACAACATCATACAGAGTTGAACTGGCAGGCCATTCAGCAGCTGCTGCGAAACATTGAACCGCAGCTGGCCCCCACTTTGGTGATACCACACACCATACCAACAGAAACAAAGCTGCTTGCCGTACTTCACATGCTGGCAAGTGGCTCATTTCAAACAACTGGTGCCCTGGTAGGCGAAATATCACAAACATCATTCTCCGCATTTCTGCCCAAAGAACTGGATGCCCTCATTCTCCTGACACCCCGCAACATCTGCTTCCCTAACACACTGCAGAAGCAGCAGGAAACTAAACAGGGGTTCTACGCCATCAGTGGCTTCCCACACGTCCTTGGTGTAATCGACTGCACACATGTATGCCTTGTGCCACCTGCTGCAACTGAACACCTCTACCGCAACAGGAAGCACACACATTCCATCAACGTGCAGGCCATAGTCGATCACCAAGGATTGATCACCAACATCGTGGCTAAATATCCTGGGAGCGTACATGACTCATTCATCTTCCGTCACTCTACCATCAACCAACACTTCCAGGATGGACGGTATGGCAATGGACTACTTGTTGGTAAGTACAAAAACCTACTTATATACAAACTGCACAGCAACCCTCTAGGACACACAACACATACACCACAACAGCAACATCTAGACAGGAACAAACTGAGGCCTCACTAGCCATGTTTCTTAAGTCACCATTGAACCTGTCACACATTGGAATTTACTGTACAGCCTAATGTGAAGACATTATTGAGTGTGGTAGCTGAATTGTCACCTTGCAAATTGTAAGTGTCACAATGACCTTTACATTAATACACTGCCTAAGTCTAAAGGTATGGGATGTCCAGGGTACTTCCATATGAACGTGCTAACAACACTTATAAATTAAACTCTACATCGAACTATCTACTCACCCCAAGTGAAGACACAAGGACACCTGTATCACAAGTCACAATGTTAGGGAGGGCACACTGCACTGAAAATCACAAAACATACTGATGACAAACTGTTAGCAGAAAAACACGTGCTCAGCCAAGGTACAAACACAATGCAGATGGTATAGCCTACAAGTATAGGATGTCACATCAGTACACAAAAGAGTCACAGACAACACAAGACAACTACTGCCATGAACGGTCTTTTTAATAGTGCAAGCTACATCAACATGATCCCATTCTTTTTTTCTTTCAGCTGATCAGGGGTATGGCATCCAGCCATGGCTAATGACACCATTTGGCAACCCGAGTACTGCTGCAGAGCGGGCATACAACGACGCTCATAAGAGGACACGCATATTCACAAAAAATATATATAGCAGGCAGGAACAAATCTAAACATTAATTCAACCAACCAATAAATTCACTTTTGGTTAGTAGGGTCAATTACTTTCCCAAATATGTTTATTCATTTATTTACAAAATAGCAATGTATACCTCATCATGAGAACATATATAAAAAAAAACACCAGTTATAACAAGTCAAATCAAAAAACTATTACATAAAGTGTACTATACAATTACTTACAAATAAACACAAACAATACATAAAAATGGGAAATGCCCAACGAAATAACTCATACAGGTCACTCTGGTACAATTCTCATTGTGATCCTGTCTACTAAGTATGACCAAGGGGTTAGCACTCAGCTGCAAACACCTAAAAATCTTTTAAGGTATTTATCTAGTGCTTATGAATTATTTAAACTCTCTGTTCATTATTTACACGCCCTTGATCCCGCAAGAATAGTGTCGACGTGTTTCGGCCTTTAAACTTGTGGCCTCTTCAGGACAGACGAAGGACACTGGCTCCACTACAAAAAGTAACATATACATTAAATATTAAAAACATAAGAGGACACGCAGCATTGTCGAGCGGACCTTCGGCATCCTCAACTCAAGGTTCTGCTGCCTCGACATCACTGGTGGTAGCTTACTATATTCCCCGACATGGTCTGATGGATCATACTAACATGTGCAATATTGCACAACATTTGTGTCAAAAGGAACATTCCCCTCCTCGAACCAGACCCATACATGCCTGAAGACGAGGAAGAGGAGGATGCTGGCCTGCAACAGGAGGGGGAACAACCAAGCACGGCCGCTGGTATACGCAGGCGGCAACAGATTGTAAATAATTTCTTTTCATAATTATCACCATCGCCACTTAATGAACTATTGTAAATAAACACTGATAACAAACACAACATCATGATCTGGCCTATTCATTTCTGCACACCTTTAGCTTTAAATATCAGAAGAAGAATGTCGTCTCATGGAGCAATAATGATATAACAATCAGGACACAGAAAAACACACAACAAATGTAATGCCTATCATACAATGGTCACATACACACACAATGTAAATGACTGACATCCTGTACAGTTCACCTTTGAAGGGCAATAGCTGAGGACCACACATATTACACACATACACATAGGAAACATGGTTCATCGCAGCAGATGGCACACAACTAAAACACCATCACTCAACTAGGGGAAAACAGGCCTCATACATCAGGCAGTTGACATGCTTATGCGTCAGGAACAGGAATGTATTACCAGACTCTTGGCAGCAGTAATTCCAACTACTTACAATCTTTGCAATGACTATCTGTCACTAGAGTTACACATAAGCAGAACATACACAGCACAAGTGCCACACATATGACAAGCATCCAGCACATCACATCCCATCTACATGTCAGCCCTTTTCTAAAAACCTTACACACCCATGCGGCTGGTCACACCCCACCTGTCTGAAGAGGTCCCTGGAATGCTGATATGTGTACCCTGAGATTCCCTCATCTACATACACACACTCACAAGAGTCATCCAGTGTGCCACACCCTTTCCTATGCCTACCATTGTCATAGTACCATCTCACTGCATGGAACTCGACTCATATATTACACTGGCTTGGAGTTTTTAAGGCCTGGTATCACCTGTAGATAAATTCTCGTGTGAAAGGTACTGTACGCGATTTTAAAGCTAATCTTATCCGACAGGACTTGTGAGACACTGATGGAGGCCACACCAGTGATCCCCTCCATGCACCCCACCCAGATTTACATGCCCCGTCCCTGCTGATGCCTCCTACAGCATAGATGTTGACATTTGGGCAATCACACCATTACGCATTGCTACTAATGTTGCTGTGTAACACTTTATCAGGGTTCATGTGTCACCTTCAAGACAACACAGGACATACACAGTGTGACATGTCAACAGTCTACTCCTCCCTCTGACCAGTCCTAGTCAGACCACGGATCATGTAATTTGTGAAAGAGCTGGCTCCTGATTGACCCAGCATCCTGTCAGCCTGACTGGCACCTGGCCGTGGGTCACCCTAAAGATACCCGGTGGCCACCTATGGACCACACTTGCTGTCCAAAACCTCTCGTACCTCAGAGGCTAATTTGTCATTTGCCTCATCAATGTATACTCAAATACATTGTATTGCATCATCTGACTGTTATTTGTATCATATTTTTGACAGTTCCCTTGAATAGCTAAATCATGGCCCTTCCGTTGTCTGGGCCTCATTAATGCCTAAACTACAAAGTGTGACAGTGGACCTGGCCCATAGCGTTTAATGGTGTACGTGGCCTCCAGCAGAACCAGCAACCTCAGATAATGTCCATGAAAAGTCAACACACATGAGGACCCTGACAGGTCACACGCTGAGTAACATTGTTCAAATAATAGAGATGAGTCGTGTGTGCTGAATATCAGCCATTTACTTCTGCACAGAGGCTATGATGTTTCCTAATGCATTTCCATACACAGAGGCCAACGACAGTACAAATGTTGCAATGCCACATGCCGGATCTAGACACCTGAGACATTCTCTCACTCAGCACACCACGGTTGCCCAGTTGAAAGTCTCATTACACGTCTTCAGTGGCAGGGTGGGACCATCCACGTGTAGGTTACCATGTCCTCAATGACGTTTGTCACATTTAGCTACAAACGATACTCATTAGATACACGATTAGCTGCCAATAACTCATGATGAGACGTGGACGTTACAGTGACAACATACACCTTAACACTTGATACTGGATCAACATTGGTCCACACACATGTACAAGTACCATCCAATCAACAAAATGGTTGAAAGCAGCCTATCACAGTGGTGTCCCAGTTGTAACCTAGCAGGAAGAATGAAACATGCCACTAAACCAGGTAATGCATAAAGGGCCACATACATCAAAAACCTATTTGCTAACATGACTATAAGGAACGTTGAGAATTTGCTATTAAATCAATGCTAAATGGTCTGTCAGAATTCTACAAAGAATCAATAGGGCAAACGTCAAATGGGCAAATGGGATAACAGATTAGCAGACTGAGAATCACACTCAATTTGCTTCCATGGGCCTGCTGCCAATGGTTTAGCATTACTGAATTTGGGAAAAGCCTGGATAAAGTTGCAAGTCAGGAACAGCAAAGCCCAGGGTGCTGGAGGCCTAAGTCCCCCTCTGCTTCACCACAAATATAAATTTATTATGCACATGTGAAGCACACACATGCATAAGGCGCATGTGTGCCCTACATGTCAATAGTGAAACACATTTTAGATACATCAACTCGTAATTAGGACATGGTTACCCCCAAAAAAGGTTTAGGCGACAATTGCTTTACCTAATTGGCCTTAATGCAATTTGGAATAGCTTCATACATGTGCTCACAATTTTGCTAAGGAATACATCCAGGTATCTCTTTCATATTTAGAAATTTACAATCAGCAATTACCTACATATGTCCACAATTATGAGTAATATCCATTCTGGCCAATCATTACTATTGCACTGTGAATACCTTCTATACATCCTATAAGGGACATTTGCTATAGCTAACCCCAAAGTTTATCACTTAGCACCATTTGGTCATGCAAAATTACATTACTCTTTTGGACAAAGGAAATACATAATTTTCATAATGCGTCATATTTTCACGCATACAGCTTGTGCGTCAAATAATGCTGAGTCCATTTTTTTTTTTCATAAATAGATATCATATTTGGCTGCAGCTTAATTTTCACCTCTAGAACTGTAAAATATGCTGCAAACAAATAGTATTTACCAAATATGAAAAATATTTTGACTCTGCATCATCTGCACTCCTGTGCGTCAAGAAATATGACGCACAACCTGTATGCGTGAAAATATGACGCATAATGGAAAAAACCGGCGGCCATTTTAAGCAGGATGTGATGTAATAGGATATCCTGTTTACAGAATCTGTACAGTGGGTGTACTTTCACTTTCACTTTGCAGTTTATTTTGGCCTGTGTGGCTGTGTGCAAAGTGTTGTCCTGTGTATTGGTGCTTTTGTGTCCAGTGTGCCATCTCACTTGTTGTTTTGTGATCATTATCTTGTTGTAGAATACTGTCTGAGTCTGTGTTGTAAAAATTTGTCAAGTCCAGTGTTGTATATATTGTCTGTGGGAGTCTGTTGTGGGTACTGTGATATAGGGGATAGTTGGGCTCTTCTATTTGTTAAGTTTTCTTTGTATTTCCCCACTCTAACTTTCCTCATTTCCCTCTTTTCTTCTTTTCTACTACTTTTTCAACATTTTCAGTGCTTAAATGTCTGGTAGGCCACGGCTTTCCAGGATGGGTGAGGAGGAATTGGGGGGGTTTATATGGCTTGTTTGCCATTTCCTCCCACTTATGCTGGAGGCTGGGGGTAGGGTGATACAGGGGTATCACACGGAGGCCCGAAAAGTCCGGTGGGGGAAGGTGTGCCATCACTTGGTGCGTCTCTATGGAATGTCAATGGAATGACCATCAATTGAAGCACCGCTGGCCTGACCTGATCTCCAGGGAGCAAGATCTGCTGGACCACCTGGGAATCAGGATTGGTGGCCATGTTGGTGAGTACAGATCATGTAATTGTGCACAATTTAAAGCTGTGTTGTGACATGTGATGATTGTTACCCAATCTTCCAGAGAAGTAGCTGACTGTGTGTAATGTTAGGGAAACATACAGGGTAATTGATGCACTATGTGAAGGATGACAAATGCTAGCAGTAAGGCAGCTCATGTTTTCCACACATACATGTTGCTTGTAGCAGAATGTAATGTAGTGCCGCCTTTGTGTCAGACAAGCGACACATTAATGACGCAATCATGACTCCACAGGTCACAATAGCCAGTGAAGTATGGATGTAGTAACATCATACCTACATATGTTGACGCTATATCTAGACTGACATTTTAAACCCTACATGATGCTGAAAATGAGTGCTGCCTTCACGTCAATTGAAGTTAGCAATGTGGCCCACACATATGTCACATGTGTGTCTGGTTAGTGTGTAGGGAAAATGTTCACGGAAGTGCCATGCCTTGTCGTGATAAATGTGCTCCTTCACATTTTATTGTTACATGCCAGATCTGAGCATGAACCATATTTGTAAAGGACTCAGGTGCCCTCAGCTAACATATTAGACAGGTATTTATTGTCACTTGTGCCACAATCAGAATAGGGATGGCAGTCCAAAGGTATGGACTAGGGTACAAACATCTATGTTTGGTGCCAATCACCATTGTTTGGACACATCAATTTATGAAACTGTAACAACATGAGGTATTGCCATAGTACCTGGCCCTCTGTATCATGTACCTATCTGTCACAAATGTATCATGACCACATAGGCTGTTTGACAGGTCATGCAGTCCTCAAGTAACCAGCTTTTGGATGTCTCTCTTGGATGCACATGATGAGATGAATGCACACCTATATTGGTGCTGCATACTAATGGAGGTGCATCTTTGCCACCACATGACAGTCCGGGCCACTACATGTGTGTAGAAGTGTGTGTAACTGTAGCAGGAGACCCATCCTATGTAAATGTTGCGCATGAATAATTCCATGCAGTATGAGCATGTGTGAAAGTGTTTCATTACTCATGTCATATTATCACATTGTGTTTGTATTTGCAATTGTTTGTCAGTGCACGGATTCTGAGTATATTCTTCCTTCCATGCTTTATAGGTGCACCTGCATCGTACACAGTGGGAGAGGTGGCTCATTTTGAGGACCCCGACACCTACAGTGAGTGTTGCATGTGTGGTATGTTTTGTGTTTGCTGGTGATGTGTGATGGACTACTGTGTGTTGAACAGATTGCAAGGTTTGATGCGCTGACCAATGATTAGTCTTGTTCCATTAGTAGGATTTCAGTTATCACTTCATTTTTAGTTGACCTATGCTTAGCCATTTGTCTGATTTTGGGTCTGTAGGCCATTCCTGTAGGGCCGCTATGGGAAATGGGGTGAGTCATGTGGAATACACTAGTTAATGTAAGAGTTGCACTGGGACTCGTCTCGGACTGAGTCTGCATGTCAGACTGACATTCTCCCAGATAGCTTCTGCAAATGGCTTGTCTGAAATCTGCTGAATCCCTAGTAACCGATGTACTGAGTACACTGTAGGTTGGATCTTCCCGGTGCAAGTTGTACTAGACGTGTGTGGGACTAGAGTGCAACGGCCTAGGTGTGCATGCTATTCATGATCATGGGTGTTCTTGCTCCTCTGTGTCTGTAGAGAAATATGCCTCACTGTAAGTATGTGATGTTGCCCTAGGTCAGTACATTTTGACATGTGTGGACCTTGGATAGGACTAGGTTTAGCTGACTCCAATTTGTTGATAGCCCTTACTGGTGTTGTGTCTGTGTGTAGGCAAAAACATGTTGAGGTTTCTATCCACTCCTGGGTGTGCATCTATTTTGGCATTGTTGGTTGTTCTTCCCACCCCCCCCCCCTCAAAGACAGGCATGTGTTTGGGAATAGGGTACCTAGGACTGAAGCAACCAGTATGTTACACATACTTGTGACCATTTGAAACTTTGTTTTGAACCTAGTGTACACACTCGGTTATGGCA
The DNA here is from genome assembly GCF_031143425.1 of Pleurodeles waltl. NCBI lineage: Eukaryota > Metazoa > Chordata > Amphibia > Caudata > Salamandridae > Pleurodeles > Pleurodeles waltl. The sequence goes on from NC_090446.1 coordinate 1,417,986,115, forward strand.
CATGAGTTCTATATTAGCAAATCCCATTACAAATTGCAGATCTTGAGGTTTGTGATTGTTATCACATACACTGACATATGTAGTCCAGGCAATAGGCGGAGGAGGTGCAGCATGATTGTTGGCTGCAATTGTAATTTTTTGGATGACAAGATATTGGCAGTTGTTACCCATCATGTAGATTATTGTATATGCTATGTGTGAGATGACCTTTGTTAGACCTGACAGCCTTAGGGTAGTCACTCCTAACTTTTTGCCTGCCTCCCTCCACTTTTTGGACACTGTTTTTGCTGGTTTATAGACTCTGCGCACTTTACCCCTGCTAACCAGGGCTAAAGTGCATATGCTCTCTCCCCTAAAACATGGTAACCTGGAATCATACCTGATTGGACTATTAATTTACTTATAAGTCCCTAGTAAGGTGCACACTATGTGCATAGGGCTGGTAGATTAAAGGCTACTAGTGGGCCAGCAGCACTGGTTGTGCCACCCACTTAAGTAGCCCCTTCTCCTTGTCTCAGGCCTGCCATTGCAAGGCCTGTGTGTGCAGTTTCACTGCCACATCGACTTGGCATTTAAAAGTTCTTGCCAAGCCTAGAACTCCCCTTTTCTACATATAAGTCACCCTTAATGTGTGCCCTAGGTAACGCCTAGGGCAGGGTGCTGTGTAGGTAAAAGGCAGGACATGTACCTGTGTAGTTATATGTCCTGGTAGTGTAAAACTCCTAAATTCGTTTTCACACTACTGTGAGGCCTGCTCGCTTCATAGGCTAACATGGGGGCTGCCCTCATACACTGGTGAAATGGCAGCTGCTGATCTGAAAGGAGCAGGAAGGTCATATTTAGTATGGCCAGAATGGTAATACAAAATCCTACTGACTGGTGAAGTCGGATTTAATATTACTATTTTAGAAATGCCACTTTTAGAAAGTGAGCATTTCTTTGCACTTAAATCCTTCTGTGCCTTACAATCCACGTCTGGCTGGGCTTGGTTGACAGCTCCTTGTGCATTCACTCAGACACACCCCAAACACAGGGTACTCAGCCTCACTTGCATACATCTGCATTTTGAATGGGTCTTCCTGGGCTGGGAGGGTGGAGGGCCTGCTCTCACACAAAGGACTGCTACACCCCCTACTGGGACCCTGGCAGACAGGATTGAACTGAAAGGGGACCTGGTGCACTTCTTAGCCACTCTTTGAAGTCTCCCCCACTTCAAAGGCACATTTGGGTATAAAACAGGGCCTCTGCCCTACCTCATCAGACACTTGCTGGAGAAGAAACCTGAACCAGAAACTACATCCTGCCAAGAAGAACTGCCTGGCTGCTCAAAGGACTCACCTGTCTGCTTTCTACAAAGGACTGCTGCCTTGCTGTTGCCCTGCTGCCTTGCTGAACTCTTGTCTGGCTGTGAAAGTGCTCTCCAAGGGCTTGAATAGAGCTTGCCTCCTGTTCCCTGAAGTCTCAGGACCAAAAATACTTCTCTCTTTTACTTGGACGCTCCGTGCACCGAAAATTTCGACGCACAGCTTGTTTCGCGGCGAGAAAAACACTGCACACCGACGCTGATCGACGCGACGCTCTTGGGACGATCGAAAATCCGACGCACGGCCTCACAAGGACAACGCCGCCCGACCTCTAGAGGAGAAATCGACGCGACGCCTGCCGTGAGATCGTAATTTCAACGCGCAGCCCCGCAGATCGACATCCAGAAGAGAAATCGGCGCGACGCCTGCCGTGAGATCGTAATTTCGACGCGCAGCCCCGCAGACCGACGCGCAGCCGGAGAACAAGCAGGAAAATCCACGCACAGACCCGGGACATCTGGTAATGCCCGCGATCCACAGAAAGAGACTGTCCGCGCGCCGGAAAACGACGCCGACTTATCCGCGTGGAAAATAACGACGCAAGTCTGTGTGTGCTGGGGAGAAATCGACGCACACACCCTTTTTCCACGCACCTCTTCTCTTGTGGCCCTCTGAGGAGATTTTTCCACTCCCAACCAGGTACTTGTGCTTGAAAGAGACTTTGTTTATATTCTAAAGACTTAAGACACTTTATATCACTTTTCAGTGATATTTCTACAATTTCCCATTGCAACTTTATTCTTTTTGACCTACAATTATCCTGATAAATATTATATATTTTTCTAAACACTGTGTGGTGTATTTTTGTGGTGCTATATGGTGGTATTGTATGATTTATTGCACAAATACTTTACACATTGCCTTCTAAGTTAAGCCTGACTGCTCGTGCCAAGCTACCAGAGGGTGGGCACAGGATAATCTTGGATTGTGTGTGACTTACCCTGACTAGAGTGAGGGCTTTTGCTTGGACAGGGGGTAACCTGACTGCCAACCAAAAACCCCATTTCTAACATTGGTGATCAGCGGTGAGGATAGGACTTGTATTTGTGCAGTGACATACAGTAGCTAAGTATTTCACTACCTACCCACAGTTGAAGGTCAACTTGGTTTTTATCTCTTTTTGAAAACCCGATTTTTTTCCTGACAATTTTCAAAAACTAAATCCTCACTCAACATGTCTCTGACTGGGTCTCAGACAGGGGACTTTGACCTAGTCCAGTTGAATGCATATACGGTCAAACAACTAAGAGGATTCTGCAGGGCATTGAGGGTACCCACCCAAGGGGCCTCCAGAAAGGAGGACTTTCAAGTGGCGCTGAGGGCCTGGGCAGAAGCCCATTTAGAGGATGATGAGGAAGAGGAGCCAGAACATGGCCCCTCAGAGGAATTTTCACTATCTGTGGATGGTGTTACCACTGCAATTGTGCCCCCTTCCAGACCAGGGAGCAGTGTCTCTATGCAAAGCCTGACCGCAGAGGAAAGGAGAGAGGAAAGGGAGTTCCAATTGCAAATGGCAAAACTGAAAATTGAGGCTCAACAGGAGGAGAGGAGGGCAGAGAGAGAAGCCAAACAAGCTGAGGCTGAAAGAGCAGCCAAACAGATTGAAGCTGAAAGAACAGCCAAACAGATTCAAGCAGAAGCTGAAAGGGCAGCCAAACAAGCGGAAGCTGAAAGAGCAGCCAAACAAGTGGAAGCTGAAAGAGCTTTGGCTGAAAAGAAACTATTGTTGGCTCATGAACTGAGTCTCAAGGAGCTGGAGATCAAGGCGTGACAGTCTGAATCCAGCAATAATGGTGGCAGCATACAGACAGGACCTGCTGGAGAAAAGAAGGTTCGTATACCCAAAAATGTGGTGCCCAGTTTTGAGGTGGGAGATGACATAGATAAATGGTTAGCTGCTTATGAAGTTGCACTAAGGGCTCATGAGGTTCCTGAAGGGCAATGGGGGGTAGCTATGTGGGGTTATGTGCCGCCATTGGGGAGGGACACACTTCTCACATTGGATCAACCTGATCAAAACACATACCCACTTCAGAAAGCCACTTTACTTGCCAAGTTTGGGCTGACCCCTGAGGGATACCGTCAGAGGTTCAGGGACAGCACCAAACAAACCACACAAACATGGGTAGATTTCTTTGATTTCTCCAGTAAAGCACTGAATGGATGGGTGCGGGGCAACAAAGTAGCAGATTATGAAGGTTTATATAACTTGATTCTGAGAGAGCATATGCTTAACGCTACTTATACAGATTTGCGCCAGCACCTAGTGGATAGTAAGCTGACTGATCCCAGGAAGCTTGCTGAGGAGGCGGACCTCTGGGTTAGCACCAGAGTGTCCAAGAAGGTACCTGGGGGGGACTCCCACAAAGGTGGTCAGGGTTCCCAACAGAAGAAAGAGGGGGGAGATAAACTTACATATAAGGAACTCTCTGAAGGCCCCCAAAAGAATTCCCAGGGAGGGGGTGGCAACCCTTCCTTTTCCAAATTTGGGAAAAAGCCAGGGACATATGACAAGTCAGGGAAATCTAGCCCCAAATGCATGGAGTGTTACCAGCATGGTCACTACAAAGGCGATCCACAGTGCCCCAAGAGGGCACCGTCCACTACCGGACAGGCACCTGGGTTGACTAGTGTAGCGCTCGGGGGGAGATGGACCCAAATAGCTTTGGGGAGCAGGTAGAGATTTCCCTAGTGTCCCTGGGAGAAGGAGAAATGGTGCCCAAGGCCCACATGCCCAGAAATACTTCCAAGTACCGGCAGTGGGTCACCATTGATGGGCAGAAGGTGGAGGCTCTGCGTGACACAGGAGCCAGTATGACTACTATCAAGAGTCAGCTGGTGTCAACAGAGCAGATAGTACCTAATACATTCCACCAGGTCAGAGTCGCTGACAATCGCGAGAGTCACCTACCAGTGGCTCTGGTTCCCTTTGAGTGGGGGGGGGGTCTCTGCTACTCTGAAAGTAGCTGTGAGTCCTGCCATGCCTGTAGATTGTCTGTTAGGCAATGATCTTGAGCACACTGCTTGGAAAGAAGTGGAGCTCAGGTCTCACCTGGAGATGTTAGGGTTACCTGAGTGGGTCTGCATGACCACACGGTCCATGGCTGACAGAGAGGGAAGTCAAGGGCATCTGGAGCCTGGAACGATGGCCCAGAGAGCTGCAGGAGGAGGGACCAGGGGTGCGGGAAACCGGCCCCAGAAGTTCCCACAGTGGCTGACGGGGCTCCTGAGGAGGAGGCTCCCGAGCCAACTGGGGAAGACATTGCCGCCCTAGGTGACTTACCTGAGCTTGCTGGCTGGCAAGTTGAGGGTGGACCCACCAGGGAGGAATTCTGCAAGGCGCAGAAAGAATGTCCCACTCTGGAAGGTTTGAGGAAACAAGCCTCAAACCAGGCAGCAGGCGACGCCTCTGGCGATCACCACCTATATTGGGAGAATGATCTCCTCTACAGTGAGCCTAAGGTTCCGGCCTTTGGGGCAGCATGTATGCTAGTGGTCCCCCAATGTTACCGAACCTTCCTACTGAGTCTGGCTCACGACATTCCCCTGGCAGGACATTTGGGGCAGGGCAAGACCTTTAACAGGCTTGTCACCCACTTTTATTGGCCCAAAATGAGGACACACTCAGATAAGTTCTGCAGATCTTGTCCTACCTGCCAGGCCAGTGGTAAAGCAGGAAAAAGGGTTAAAACCCCCCTGATTCCACTTCCTGTCATTGGCACCCCCTTTGAAAGGGCGGGCATCGACATTGTTGGTCCCTTGGACCCCAAAACTACCTTAGGTAACAGGTTCATCCTGGTTTTGGTGGACCATGCCACCTGTTACCCAGAGGCAATCCCTCTGAGGACCGTAACTGCACAGGTGGTGGCCAGAACCCTGATGGGGATATTTACCCGTGTGGGATTCCCCAAGGAAATAGTGTCTGACAGAGGCACTAACTTCATGTCTGCATACATGAAGTCTCTGTGGGATGCGTGTGGTGTAACTTACAAGTTCACCACACCCTATCACCCCCAGTCTAATGGTCTTGTGGAGAGATTCAACAAGACCCTGAAAGGCATGATTGGTGGCCTCCCTGAGGCCATGAGGCGTAAGTGGGACGTCCTCTTACCATGCCTTCTCTTTGCTTACAGAGAGGTCCCCCAGAGGGGGGTAGGGTTCAGTCCCTTTGAGCTTCTCTACGGGTACCCTGTCAGGGGACCCTTAAGCATTGTCCAGGAGGGATTGGAGAAAGCTCCAAAGACACCCCCTCAGGATGTGGTCAGCTATATGTTGGCCCTCCGCAACCAGATGACCCGCTTCTGGAAAGAGGCCCAAAGTAACCTTGAGGCCAGTCAAGAGGTAATGAAACACTGGTATGACCAGAAGGCCACCCTGGTAGAGTTTCAACCTGGAGACAAAGTGTGGGTAATGGAGCCAGTAGAGCCCAGAGCTCTCCAGGACCGCTGGTCTGGCCCATTTGAAATAAAGGAGCGGAAAGGGGAGGCCACTTACCTAGTGGACCTCCAAACCCCTAGGAATCCCCTAAGGGTGCTCCATGTGAACCGACTAAAAGCTCATTTTGAGAGGTCGGAGATCAACATGCTTCTGGTCACAGATGAAGGAACGGAAGAGGAGAGTGAACCTCTCCCCGACCTCCTCTCTGCCCAAGAAGGTGATGGGTCAGTAAGCGGGGTCATTCTGTCTGACTCCCTGACTCTAAACCAGAAAGGAGACTGCTATGAGCTGTTGGAGCAGTTCTCCCCCCTGTTCTCCCTTACTCCTGGACTGACCCACCTCTGTGTTCATGATATTGACACTGGTGACAGTCTCCCTGTGAAGAACAAAATTTACAGGTTGTCGGATAAGGTGAAGGCCAGCATCAAGGAGGAGGTCTCCAAGATGTTGACTCTAGGGGTTATTGAGAAATCCAGTAGTCCCTGGGCCAGTCCAGTGGTGTTGGTCCCTAAGGCTACTGCCCCAGGTGCGAAGCCAGAACTCCGGTTCTGTGTGGACTACCGGGGTCTCAACTCAGTCACACGGACTGATGCTCACCCCATCCCCCGAGCTGATGAGCTCGTGGACAGGCTAGGCGCTGCCAAGTTCCTGAGTACGTTTCATCTTACTTCAGGGTACTGGCAGATCGCCCTGACTGAGGGGGCTAAGGAAAGATCCGCATTCTCAACCCCTGATGGCCATTACCAGTTCCGGGTGATGCCGTTTGGGTTGAAAAATGCCCCCGCTACCTTCCAACGGTTGGTTAACGGGGTCCTAGCTGGCAAGGATGCCTTCTGTGCAGCCTACCTGGATGACATAGCTGTCTACAGTTCCAGCTGGGAGGAACACCTGCTTCACCTCAAGGAGGTGCTTCAGGCCCTGCAACAGGCAGGCCTGACCATCAAGGCCAGTAAGTGCCAGACTGGGCAGGGTTCCGTGGTGTACTTGGGACACCTAGTGGGTGGTGGCAAGGTGCAGCCACTCCAGGCCAAGATGGAAACTATCAAGGCCTGGCAACCACCCCGAACGCAGACTGAGGTGAGAGCCTTTCTAGGCCTCACAGGATACTACCGCAGATTTGTCAAGGGCTATGGTACCATTGTAACACCCTTGACAGAACTCACTTCCAAGAAACAACCTAGGTTGGTGAATTGGACAGAGGCTTGTCAGAAAGCCTTTGACGCCCTGAAGGAAGCCATGTGCACGGCCCCCGTACTCATGGCCCCTGACTACTCCCAGGAATTTATCGTGCAGACAGACGCTTCAGAGCATGGCATAGGGGCAGTCCTAGCACAGCTGAATGAGGAGGGCAGAGATCAACCGGTAGTCTTTATTAGCAGAAGGCTATTACCACGGGAACAGAGGTGGAGTGCTATTGAGAGAGAAGCTTTTGCTGTGGTCTGGGCACTGAAGAAGCTAAGACCCTACCTGTTTGGGACTCACTTCTGGGTTCAGACAGACCACAGGCCCCTCAGATGGCTCATGCAGATGAGGGGTGAGAATCCAAAACTCTTGAGGTGGTCCATTTCCCTACAGGGGATGGACTTTACGGTGGAACATCGCCCAGGGGTTGACCACGCCAATGCTGATGGTCTCTCCAGGTACTTCCGCCTTAGCGATGAGAGCTCCCAGGAGGTCGGGTAGCTCTCTCCACTTTCAGCTGGGGGGAACACATGTTAGACCTGACAGCCTTAGGGTAGTCACCCCTAACTTTTTGCCTGCCTCCCTCCACTTTTTGGACACTGTTTTTGCTGGTTTATAGACTCTGCGCACTTTACCCCTGCTAACCAGGGCTAAAGTGCATATGCTCTCTCCCCTAAAACATGGTAACCTGGAATCATACCAGATTGGACTATTAATTTACTTATAAGTCCCTAGTAAGGTGCACACTATGTGCATAGGGCTGGTAGATTAAAGGCTACTAGTGGGCCAGCAGCACTGGTTGTGCCACCCACTTAAGTAGCCCCTTCTCCTTGTCTCAGGCCTGCCATTGCAAGGCCTGTGTGTGCAGTTTCACTGCCACATCGACTTGGCATTTAAAAGGTCTTGCCAAGCCTAGAACTCCCCTTTTCTACATATAAGTCACCCTTAATGTGTGCCCTAGGTAACGCCTAGGGCAGGGTGCTGTGTAGGTAAAAGGCAGGACATGTACCTGTGTAGTTATATGTCCTGGTAGTGTAAAACTCCTAAATTCGTTTTCACACTACTGTGAGGCCTGCTCCCTTCATAGGCTAACATGGGGGCTGCCCTCATACACTGGTGAAATGGCAGCTGCTGATCTGAAAGGAGCAGGAAGGTCATATTTAGTATGGCCAGAATGGTAATACAAAATCCTACTGACTGGTGAAGTCGGATTTAATATTACTATTTTAGAAATGCCACTTTTAGAAAGTGAGCATTTCTTTGCACTTAAATCCTTCTGTGCCTTACAATCCACGTCTGGCTGGGCTTGGTTGACAGCTCCTTGTGCATTCACTCAGACACACCCCAAACACAGGGTACTCAGCCTCACTTGCATACATCTGCATTTTGAATGGGTCTTCCTGGGCTGGGAGGGTGGAGGGCCTGCTCTCACACAAAGGACTGCCACACCCCCTACTGGGACCCTGGCAGACAGGATTGAACTGAAAGGGGACCTGGTGCACTTCTTAGCCACTCTTTGAAGTCTCCCCCACTTCAAAGGCACATTTGGGTATAAAACAGGGCCTCTGCCCTACCTCATCAGACACTTTCTGGAGAAGAAACCTGAACCAGAAACTACATCCTGCCAAGAAGAACTGCCTGGCTGCTCAAAGGACTCACCTGTCTGCTTTCTACAAAGGACTGCTGCCTTGCTGTTGCCCTGCTGCCTTGCTGAACTCTTGTCTGGCTGTGAAAGTGCTCTCCAAGGGCTTGAATAGAGCTTGCCTCCTGTTCCCTGAAGTTTCAGGACCAAAAAAACTTCTCTCTTTTACTTGGACGCTCCGTGCGCCGAAAATTTCGACGCACAGCTTGTTTCGCGGTGAGAAAAACGCCGCACACCGACGCTGATCGACGCAACGCTCTTGGGACGATCGAAAATCTGACGCACGGCCTCGCAAGGACAACGCCGCCTGACCTCTAGAGGAGAAATCGACGCAACGCCTGCCGTGAGATCGTAATTTCAACGCGCAGCCCCGCAGATCGACATCCAGAAGAGAAATCGACGCGACGCCTGCCGTGAGATCATAATTTCGACGCGCAGCCCCGCAGACCGACGCGCAGCCGGAGAACATGCAGGAAAATCCACGCACAGACCCGGGACAGCTGGTAATCCCCGCGATCCACAGAAAGAGACTGTCCGCACGCCGGAAAACGACGCCGACTTCCCCGCGTGGAAAATAACGACGCAAGTCTGTGTGTGCTGGGGAGAAATCGACGCACACACCCTTTTTCCACGCACCTCTTCTCTTGTGGCCCTCTGAGGAGATTTTTCCACTCCCAACCAGGTACTTGTGCTTGAAAGAGACTTTGTTTATATTCTAAAGACTTAAGACACTTTGGTGGTCATTCTGACCTCGGCGGTAAAAGGCGCCTACCGCCGGTCAGAAATCCTCCATAATTCCGCCGCGGTCGCGGTAACCCGCCACGGTCATTCTGACCCGCAGCAGCCAAACCTCTGAAAATCCGACAGCCACAACAGACCGCCAGACCAGCGGTCGGCGGAAAAGTGGAGGTGACCAAACCTCCACCGTCACGCCAACAGAAATACGCCCATGCCATTACGACCCACGAATCCACGCGGCGGTCTTTCAAACGCGGTTTTCCATTGGCGGTACACACCGCCGCGGTCAGAATACACACAAACGAACAAAACTCAGCCACATTGGCCGATTTGAATTCCACACACCTGATACACATACACACACCACTCCCACACACACAATACAATATAAAACACACACCCACATCACCCACAAACCCCTACGACCAAAAATTCAGAAAGAAGCACTGAGAGACACATCAGCGATCACAGAATACCATCACACAGAGGCACACTACACCATCACCCACACAATATCCACACACAAAACAACACACACCACCACACTCAACACACTTAACTACACATACTCCACCCCACACATCATACACACCACTCCATGGCACCCCAAAGACACCCCCGCTTCTCAGACGAAGAACTCAGGGTCATGGTGGAGGAAATCGGTCGGGTAGAGCCCCAGCTCTTCGGCACACAGGTCCAATACACCAGCATTGCCCGGAGGACGGAGCTATGGCAGAGGATTGTCGACAGGGTCAACGCTGTGGGACAGCACCCCAGAAATTGGGAAGACATCAGGAAGCGATGGAACGACCTACGGGGGAAGGTGCGTTCCATGGTATCCAGGCACAACATCGCCGTGCAGAAGACTGGCGGAGGACCCCCACCTCAACCCCCACAATTTACAACATGGGAGGAGGAAGTCTTGAACATCCTGCATCCTGACGGCCTCGCAGGAGTCGGCGGAGGAATGGATTCTGGTAAGTTGAAGCTTCAATACTGCTTCCCCCCCACCTGCATGCCAAATCATACCCCAACCCTCACCCCCATCCTCGAACCCCACCCTCACCCCCACCCCCATCCTCACCCCCACCCTCACCCCCACCACCATCCTCACCCCCACCCCCAGCACACCTATTCCCTGCCAATGTCTCACCATCACAACCCACACATCCCAAAACCTAGGCCTGCATGCGTCCACTAAGCATGGACACCCATCACCAAAGCATGCCCAATGCATATACACATCCCCCCCACAAGCCACCCTCACCAAAGCCCCCACACACGAATGCCAGCACTTGGGGACACGGGAACCCACAGATACACCCATATGCCACACATTGAAACTATAACCATACCTCTATACCCCTGCAGGACCCGACCGTCAACACACCGCCACGGAGGGCCCAGAATTCTCCACACCCCCCACCCAAGAGGCCGTCCGCGATGACAGCAGCTCTGTCGACCTGGACACTGATGACCAGCCCGGACCATCGGGGACCTCTGGACAGTCGGTTCCCCTCACACAGGCACAGGCCACTACAGACCCAAACCCCTCTGGGAACACCAGCACAGCTCCCACCCAGCGGGCCCATGCCTCTGTCTCCAGGGCGCGTCAATCTGCGGTGTGTCTACCACTACAGGGCACCCAGGATAACCCACCACCCCAACAACAACAGGGACCTTGGGGCAGTGGTAGTGGGCACACCGGCCAGGGGGCAGAGGCCCAGGGAAACAGGGCAACTCGGAGGGCAGCTGTGCGACAGGGGGGGGGGACGGGCCCAGGGAACCCACTCTCCACGAGGCCCTCACCACCATCATGGGAGCATACAACCGCTCCCAGGAGACGATGGCGACGGTACTGGCCCGGTTCCAGGAGATCCAGGTACTGCAGGAGGAACACTATCGGGGGTACAGGGAGGACATCAGAGCCCTCACCTCCACCCTGGTTACCATGGTAGGGCTGCTGCCGGACCTCATCAACACCAGGACGGACACTCAACAACAACAAAGGGCCCCTGCCACTAGCCTGGACCAAGAACAGCCAACCACCTCCGCCGGCGCTAGTGGACAGGAGGCCCCCGCACAACAGCAGCCCACCAGACCCCCACCTCCTGCAGGAGAAGAACCACCCCGCAAGAGGGCCCTGAGATCTCGCAAGAAGACAGAGTAGGATGTCAAGACCCCCGCCAGCAAAGGATACCACCTGATGTCATCCCACTGTCCCACATTGTCACCCTGTCCATCCTTGAACTGCCCATGCTCCATCTCTCCACAGGCCTCTGGACAATGCACCTGTGTGACTGTTACTCTGGACTCTGCCATGGACATTCCTTCACCATAGCCCCCACCCACTTGAAACCACCCATCCCATTTTGAGCACTGAAATAAACACCTATTTTGCACAAAACTATCTGGAGTCTGGCTGTGATTTCAAAATATTGTAATTGACATGACAGTGCAAATATGTCCTTGTACATAGTGAAGTCAACAAACAGCTGCCACAAAGCTGTAGTCCATGGGGAAACGAAGCACAGGACTCGTTGTGGGGACCCCAGATCTGAAATAGGGAGGGAAAAGCCACAACTCAGTCATCATACACTGGGGCAAATAGACAGGCAGCAGAGATGCAGGAGAGTAGTTCACATTTACTAAATTATGTTTGAATTGTTACCTGTGTCCTATTGGAAGTACTGTTCAATGATTCTGTCCCTGTTGTCTGTTTCAGCCCCGTCGTCTTCCTCCTCGTCACTCTCCACAGGTTCCACAGCTGCCACAACACCACCGTCTCGACCATCCTCCTGCAGGAAAGGCACCTGGCGGCGCAAAGCCAGGTTGTGAAGCATGCAGCAGGCCACGATGATGTGACACACCTTCTTAGGTGAGTACATTAGGGATCCACCTGTCATATGCAGGCACCTAAACCTGGCCTTTAGGAGGCCAAAGGTGCGTTCGATCACCCTCCTAGTACGCCCATGGGCCTCATTGTACCGTTCCTCTGCCCTGGTCCGGGGATTCCTTACTGGGGTCAGTAGCCACGACAGGTTGGTGTACCCAGAGTCCCCCAATAGCCATACACGGTGTCTCTCTAGCTGTTCCATCACGTAAGGGATGCTGCTATTCCTCAGGATGTAGGCGTCATGCACTGACCCTGGGAATTTGGCATTTACATGCGAGATGTACTGGTCAGCCAAACACACCACCTGGATGTTCATGGAATGGTAACTTTTTCTGTTCCTGTACACCTGCTCCCTGTCTCTTGGGGGAACCAAAGCCACATGGGTCCCATCAATGGCACCAATGACTTTGGGAATATGTCCAAGGGCGTAGAAATCACCCTTCACTGTAGCCAATTCGCCCACCTCAGGGAAAATGATGTAGCTCCTCACGTATTTCATCAGGGCAGACAACACTCTGGATAACACCTTCGAAAACATGGGCTGAGACATCCCAGAAGCAATTCCCACTGTTGTCTGAAATGACCCACTTGCCAAGAAATGGAGTACTGACAGGACCTGCACCAGAGGGGGAATCCCTGTGGGTTGGCGGATGGGGGACATCAGGTCGGGCTCCAGCTGGGCACACAGTTCATGTATAGTGGCACGGTCAAGCCGGTAGGTCAGGATAATGTGGTGTTCTTCCATTGTCGACAGGTCCACCAGCGGTCGGTACACGCGAGGATTCATCCGTCTCCTCGCCAAACCCAGCGGACGGTGCCTAGGAAGGACAACATGGAGCACAGAGTCAAGCAACCCACGGGTACGTACTCACAGTTTGCACAGTAAACGATTCTCTATGCAGTGAATGGCGTGTCTGAGTGGCTATGCAAGGCCTAGGCCTGTGTGACGCAGTTGAAATTGAGCCATGTGGACCCTCGAAATGGCGGCTGCCTGACCTGTGAAGTGTGACAATGGGATGTGAGGTCAATGCGCTGGCGTGGCACACCGCGGCGGTCGGCGGTCGAAGACCGCGGCGCGAAGCCGCATTGGTTAACATTGAAGCCTATGGGTTTCAGGAGCCAATGGCGAAGGGCGTGTCTGAGTGGCTATGCAAGGCCTAGGCCTGTGTGACGCAGTTGAAATTGAGCCATGTGGACCCTCGAAATGGCGGCTGCCTGACCTGTGAAGTGTGACAATGGGATGTGAGGTCAATGCGCTGGCGTGGCACACCGCGGCGGTCGGCGGTCGAAGACCGCGGCGCGAAGCCGCATTGGTTAACATTGAAGCCTATGGGTTTCAGGAGCCAATGGCGAAGGGCGCCGGCGGTGGCGAGACGCACCGCCGCGGTACACACTGCCGCGGACGTGACCGCCATTTTCTATCTACTCATCCACTTGCGACTTGAACTTTCACAGGAGAGGACCTATACTGCAAGTGTTGCTGTGACCTCGGTCTGGAAGGGACAATGGCTGCTGCGACTGGGGAAAGGGCCCCTGCCTTCACTGGAGAGGAGTTGGAGAAACTTGTGGATGGGGTCCTCCCCCAGTATGCGCTACTCTACGGTCCTCCAGACCAACAAGTGAGTTTAATTTAATATGGATTTGGGGCCACTGGCTGGCTTGGGGGCCTGGCGGGGGGCCTGGCGGGGATGGGGGGCATGTTGGGGCTGGCGGGGGGCCTGGCGGGGGGCCTGGCGGGGATGGGGGGCATGTTGGGCCTGGCGGGGGGCCTGGCGGGGATGGGGGGCATGTTGGGCCTGACGGGGGGCCTGGCGGGGGGCCTGGCGGGGATGGGGGGCATGTTGGGCCTGGCGGGGGCATGGCGGGGGGCCTGGCGGGGATGGGGGGCGTTGGGCCACTGGCAACGAAAATGCAAACAAACTTGAACGTGGTATTTCTCCCTCCCTGTACGTGTCACATAGGTCCGCGCCCATGAGAAGATCGGGATTTGGCGTGCCATCGCCAAGGAAGTCCGGACCCTGGGGGTCCACCATCGACAGGGCACCCACTGCCGCAAGAGGTGGGAGGACATCCGCCGCGGGACCAAGAAGACCGGAGAGTCCCTGCTGGGGATGGCCTCCCAACGTAGGCGGGGTGCCTGCCGTCAACTGACCCCCCTGATGTTCCGGATCCTGGCGGTGGCCTACCCTGATTTGGATGGGCGCGTGAGGGCAGCACAGCAGACACAAGGGGGTGAGTACAAGCATTATCTACTCTGTTGTCGCGCAGTGGAGGTGTCTGGGTGGGGGAGGAGGGCTGTGGGTCCCCCTAGGCCAGGGCGATATCTGTAGCCTGGGCACCCCCGTAAGCCCCTGTGTCCCCAGCCACCACCCTCAGTAGTTTGTCAGTACAGCCATCCCTGGGCCGTGTCATCCATGGGTGCAGTTGTCAACTCTAGGCGTGCAGGGCATGTTCCACGGAATGCGTAGCGGACCCCAAGTGCGCAACTTAGTGCAGGGGGCATCTGTGTCTGTCATGTCCGCTAACTGTACCGGTGATCCATGTACTCAAAATCTCTCTATTTCTTTCTCCCCCCCCCTTTTTGTTTGTCTTTCTGTGCTTGTGTGCATCAGCATCATCAGGCGGAGGAGAAGTGGCATCGGGGCAGGAGGGAGCTGCATCTCACATGGCCCAGGAGGGCCATGCCACAGAGTCTGACTGGACCAGTGAGACGGAGGGCGAGGGGAGCTCCACAACGGGGACGACTGGACCCTGCAGCGACACGGACACGTCCTCGGAAGGGAGCTCCCTTGCGGGGGTGGCACCATCCGTGCCCCCCGCCATTACAGGTACAGCCGCCACCCAGCGCACCATCTCCGCCCTCCCAGCAGCCCCTCAGCGTTCGCCCCGTGCCCGCTCTGCCAGGAAGCCGGGCATCTCCTTCGCCCCAGGCACCTCAGGCCTTGCCCCTGTTACCCCCGCTGCCCTCAGTGAGGAGGTCATTGACCTCCTCCGAACGCTCATTGTTGGGCAGACTACCCTTTTGAATGCCATCCAGGGGGTGGAGAGGGAGGTTCATCGCAGCAATGCGTACCTGGAGGGCATTCATTCGGGTCAGGCTGCCCATCAGCGATCGTTCCAGGCTCTGGCCTCAGCACTGACGGCAGCCATTGTCCCTGTCTCCTGCCTCCCTCTACTAACTCCCTCCTCCCAGTCTCCTGTTCCTCTGCCTGTCCCACCCACACCATCAGACCAGCCTGCACACACCTCAACACCCAAGAGCAGCTCATCCAAACATAAGCACCACAGATCACGCAGACATTCACACAAGCAACATTCCGATGCAGACATGCCAACAGTCACTACCACCTCTGTGACCCCCACCTCCTCGTCTCCCTCCTCCCTCCCTGTGACGTCTACACTCACACCTTCATTCACCTCACCATCAGCCAGTGTTTCCATCACCAGCACACCCTCCAGTACAGTCCGCACACGTGCAGTCACCACCCCCACTGCCATTTACACGTCCCCTGTGTCCTCTCCCACTGTGTCTGTCACCCCCTCTTCCACACCACACAAACGCAGCCACCCACCCACCCAACAGCCATCCACCTCACGACAGCCTCCCGCTCCTGCACCTGCACCCAAAGACAGCAAACTTGTCTCGCCTACAACCACATCCTCTCCCTCCACTCCCATACCCACTGTACCTACCACTATCCATTGTCCCAAGAAAATCTATCTCTCTACTGCTACCTTCTTTCCTGACCCTGAGCCCCCCCCTCCTTCTCGTCGGGGTAAAAAGAGCACCTCAGCCACCACCAGCCCTGCAGCCCCCTTGACAAGGGTGCAGGGGTATTGGAGCCCACCAGCCCGCAGGTCTGGATCTTCGCCCAGCAGCAAGGGGACAGCCAGCCCACCCCCTGGGAAGAGGAGCAGAAGGCGGAAGGGCCGCCGCCGGAGCCCGGATTCGATATCCCCCCAGGACACTAGCCAGCCACCGTCAACAGCCACAGCTCCAAAGGGAGGAAAGGGCCACAGACTCCCGACTAAGGAGGGCAAGGGCAGCAAGGCGGAGAAGTCAGGCAGCAGGCCTGCTGCCCATGGAGGACCCGTTACAGCTGCCCAGGAGGAGCCCGCAACCCCCATAGCCGCTGCCCCGGGAGGAACCGGCACAGCTGCCCCGGGAGAGCCCACCACCCCCATAGCCGCTGCCCAGGGAGGACCCAGCCCAGCTGGCCAGGAGGGCCCCACCACCCACAGCCCAGGTGGGCATTGAAGGAGCACCATCCCCGCTGCCCAGGAGGGCACCACCAGGCAATGAGCAGTTGGCCATAGAATGGCCGCCGTCTCCAGCACCGCTCCGCTGGGGACCGCCGTCTCAAGAACCGCTGAACTGGGCCCTTCAAGGCAAGAACCGCTGAACTGGGCCCTTCAAGGCAAGAACCGCTGAACTGGGCCCTTCAAGGCAAGAACCGCTGAACTGGGCCCCGCCGTCTCCAGCACCGCTCCGCTGGGGACCGTCGTCTCAAGAACCGCTGAACTGGGCCCTTCAAGGCAAGAACCGCTGAACTGGGCCCCGCCGTCTCCAGCACCGCTCCGCTGGGGACCGCCGTCTCAAGAACCGCTGAACTGGGCCCTTCAAGGCAAGAACCGCTGAACTGGGCCCCGCCGTCTCCAGCACCGCTCCGCTGGGGACCGCCGTCTCAAGAACCGCTGAACTGGGCCCTTCAAGGCAAGAACCGCTGAACTGGGCCCTTCAAGGCAAGAACCGCTGAACTGGGCCCCGCCGTCTCCAGCACCGCTCTGCTGGGGACCGCCGTCTCAAGAACCGCTGAACTGGGCCCTTCAAGGCAAGAACCGCTGAACTGGGCCCTTCCAGGCAGGAACCGCTGGCCCTTTGGCAGACGTGGCAGGGCAGGATCTGTCTCGGGCAGGGCTGCAGGATGTCCTCTGGCCAACATGCCTCCTCCAGTGGCAGTGGAGTCTGTTATGGACTGTTTGGACTGTGGCTTTGCTCTCCCCAGGATGGCCCAGTGGGCAGGCCACCCACTGTATGGACTGTTTGGACTGTGGCTTTGCTCTCCCCAGGATGGCCCAGTGGGCAGGCCACCCACTGTATGGACTGTTTGGACTGTGGCTTTGCTCTCCCCAGGATGGCCCAGTGGTCATGGAGTCCCCTCGTGGATCTGGCGTCGTGTACTCAAGTGGCTGAGGTGCCCCCCCTTCCCTTCCCCCTGAGGTGCCTGTCCTTTTTTCTTTCTGATGCCCCTGCAGTGTTCTCTCCGTGGAGTTCTTGTCGTGGGACTGGGCCTTGCCCCTTTGCTCAGGACCCCTGTGGTCCACGGACAGTGGTTGGACTACATTTAGTAGCTGTATATATTTTGTACATGGTTTATTTATTTATTTGGATTACTGCTGTCCATTTTTCAATATATCTGCCCGCTTGAGATCTCTTCTTTTGGTCTTTGCATTATTTCGGAAGGGGGGGGTTTGTGGGTTGTGACAGTGATCTGTGGGAATGCATTGATGTGTGTGTTGTAGTGGGTGTGGGTGGGTGGGTGTGTGCCGGTAATCTTTTCCCTCCCCTGTGTCGTAGGTGCAGTACTCACCGATGTCTTCCGCGCCGCCGGGCGTGCTCCTGGTACAGGAGCAGGTATAGGAGTGCGGGGATGACCTGCAACTCGGGTTCCATACTGCCGGAATCTCGCATGGAGTATGTGGAGGTGAGCGTTTTCCCGTTCGTAGTCTGTTTCCGCCGTGTTTTTATCGGCGGTGCTCCCGCCCCGGAAAAGGTGGTGGATTGGTGGGTCGTGATAGGGTGGGCGGTACATTGTCTGCCGCCTGGCTGTTGGCGGGGACCGCCGCGCTGTTTGTTTGTTCCGCCGTGGCGGGCGGAGTGTTAATGCGGCGGGCTGTGTTGGCGGTTCCCGCCAGAGTCAGAATTGCATATTTTGGACCGCCGGCCTGTTGGCGGGTTGGCCGCCGCTTTATCACCGACCGCCAGGGTCAGAATGAGGGCCTTTATATCACTTTTCAGTGATATTTCTACAATTTCCCATTGCAACTTTATTCTTTTTGACCTACAATTATCCTGATAAATATTATATATTTTTCTAAACACTGTGTGGTGTATTTTTGTGGTGCTATATGGTGGTATTGTATGATTTATTGCACAAATACTTTACACATTGCCTTCTAAGTTAAGCCTGACTGCTCGTGCCAAGCTACCAGAGGGTGGGCACAGGATAATCTTGGATTGTGTGTGACTTACCCTGACTAGAGTGAGGGCTTTTGCTTGGACAGGGGGTAACCTGACTGCCAACCAAAAACCCCATTTCTAACAACCTTTGTATGCAGGCTTCCCATGTACTTCCTCTGAGACTTTCAATGATCTATATGGTGATATGAGCTGTTACAAGTACAGTAAATGTATTGTCAGATTGACCACTTGTGCTATTCCACACAATGCAGTTCCTATGGTAAATAGTTGCCCTTTGTCTTCACAGCTGCAAACATGAGTGCCGCACAGAGGCATGAATTTGAGAGGCAGGCCATGAGGTACCGACACATCCTGCAGGTGCAGTCGGGGTTCCAAAGGATGGCCCATAAATACCAGTCGGATCGGGCCTCCGGAGCATGGTGGGCTTCACCACAGGGTGGCCCAACGTTGCCCACTACAGCCACCACCACCACAACCACCGGTTCTCCCCAAGTGGCCCCAGCCACAGCGGGGACAGTTGTCCCTGCCTCTGCAGCACAACCAGGACCCAGCATTATGACAGCTGCAGGACAGTCCAGTGGGCTAGGCTCAACACCCACACAGAGCACCTCTGCCGGGACCCAGACAGCAGCAGCACCTCCAATTGACCCTGCAGCATTCCAGGCTTTGGAACGCAAAATGGACAAATTTATGAGGAAGGTGGACAAGCTGAGCCAGGATGTGGCCTACATCAAGAAGCGGGTCAGGTCTATCAGGCGGACCCTCCAGAGGGCCAACCTCTAGGACTGAAATGGTCAATGTACATAATTCCCTCCCCTCCCACCTCTTTCCTTGTTATCATGATTAGTGGGCTTGGGGGATTAGTGTTAGGTTAGTATAGGTTGTTAGCTTAGTTAGTGTTATGGAGGAGAATGGGGGGTCCTGATTCTTTCTACTTCTCATTATTAAATGTGTGGGTGGGTGGGTGGGGGTCAATGTTGGGTTTCCTGTGTGTTTAAAAAAAAAATATTACAATTCAAAAAAACTTACAAAAACATATATGATTGTTTAGGATAGTATAGTATGTGTGTAGGTTAGTATGTGTTGTCCTGCATGTGTCCTGTCTCATAATGGTGGGTGGGGGGTTGATGTTTAGATCGATTCGTTATATGTGTAGAGTAAGTTTAGCTTAGGTTAGTTAGGGACAGTTGTGGGTAAGGAGTAGTCAGGTTAGATTAGTGTAGGTATGACTTTTCCCTTAGTTGCCTCTGGTGTGATTACGTATGAATAAATATATAGTTGTCCCTTTGCATTATGTGTTAACTGCTACTTGATCATGGCCTTGCCATCAGTGTAGGTGATTGTTGTTCTATGACATTTGTGTCCTATGCTACAAACCAAAGAAAACTGAGCTTTAAAATGGCAGCTACCCCTGTGCTACCTTGGTAAGTATCCACCATTTGATAGAACCACCAATTGGAGTTTACATGGATCACAAAGGATTTGTGTCGATGAGTATGTTTTCTACGTCACAAAGTGTGCTTCCAGACTTGGTATTGTGGGGAAATGTTTAGGTCAGACTGCAGTGTGATGTTCAGGGACATCTTTGAAGATGAGGTCTTGTTAACACTCTTGTCTTCTTGACTTCATAACTGACATAGATAATTTGTGCAAAAAATCACCTATTTGGATGTTTACACAGAAAGGTTGATTGATGCTGTGTTTAGTTGTGTTTGCTTAGATTAGACTGCATAATTCAATGTATTAGTATTGCATGGTGACAACATTTATCAGCCACCATTAGTTGACTTTGATTTTTCTTGATGAAGCATTATTCTATCCAACACAGCATGATTGTGTGTGGTTTCTCACTTCAGCTGTTATTCTCCTCAGGATGGGCAGGCTATGATGCAATCCTGGCCACTGCACAGATGTATCTGACTACATGATGTCAGGACAGTTGTATTGACAAGCTACATGGTTGTTACACAGGCACTTTTGTGTTATCTACTGCACAGTTGATGTGTCAAATTACACAGAGACATATTTGGTGTGCAAGTGCTATTTATTGATAGGTGCTGTAGTGCAATATGTACATTGTCCATGTTTGCTGAGTCTGTTCTAGTTCAATCTTACATGGTGATCCTATAGAAGGGGTGTGGATATTGCTCCTGACATGCTGGGGTGATGTTACAGACAGTGCAGAGGGACAGGATTTGCCAATTAGTAGGAGAGAGACATTCACTGGCAATGCTGACAAGTTATACAGTGGTTAGCAGAACAGTCATTGAGTATAGTTGTAGTGAGACTGGCATTTGACAATACGTAGGACCTTGGTCGAAGTAGGCCATGGTGCAGGGACTTGTGCTTCCGGGTACTCTTCCGTGTGAATGTGATCTGTTCCATGTCTTCATCTTCTGATGTGTGTGTTGCCTGCTTCTTCCTTGTTGTTGTTGGTTGTGAAGGGGCAACACACACTTCAGTGTTAGAAGACGTGGAGTCAGACATCCCGGTGGCTGCTCCGTGTGAAGTTCTTAAGGGCAGTACTACAGCAAGGAGGGTCTGCTGGTTTTTGAGAATAGCAGCCACATCACGATGGTAGGCAGCCAGGTCGGCCCTGAGGGAGTCATGATTGCATTTGTGCATGTAGTGGAAAGTTTGGGGTGCGAGGTGTTGTGGCAACTCCCTTACTGCAGTGGTGAATTCCTTGACAGTTTCTTGTAGTCCTTGCAGTATGGATGCTAGGGCTTGCATAGCTGCTGCTTGATCTGCAGATGACATCATGCACGAGCGCACCCCCTCAAGGCTGGCTGCCATAGTTTGCATCCCCACCCGGACCTCGTTGGCCAGCTCCCGCTGTACTCCAACTACAGTTCTTTCAAAGCTGGTGCCAGTGTCGTCAGAGTCCTCAGCTGTATAGGATCTGGCAGGTCTTGCAATTGGGGTGGTGGGTGGTTCTTCTGTGATGGCTGCTTGTTCTGTGCTCCTCCTTGTGACTGAAGGTGGGGTCTGGAGGGTTTCTAGGACCTTTTGGAGAGTCTCCTGGGGAATGTTTATGGGCTTGTCATCCATGTCATCAGGGGAATCTGGGACAGGCATATTGGCAGGAGATCCATCTTCCTCTGCAATGAAACAGGGTACAATTAGTGTGTCTGTGTTGTGACAATTCTGACGTAACGTGCCTGCCTTTTGATGAATTCACTTTGTGATCCTGTTTGGCATTGGTATCTGCTGTCCTTCAGATGGGCATTGTTATAGGCCTATGGCCCACCTGTGTGTCACATGTATGATATTGAGTTATCAGACTTGTCTGCCTAATCGCCTCTAGGTGTTGCTTTATACCAAATAGAGAATAGCCACCTTTTTGTCCTACTCGACCCTCCGTGTATATCCATTCTCATGGTGAGACCTTTCACTGGCTGTGGGTGTTCTGATGGTCCTGGCAGCACAATTGCCTCTCAGGACCTGCCCCAATCCCTGATTGTTCACATTGACTTAAATTTCATTGACATGTAGCATATCCTATGCATGGCAATGTTATGATGTGATATGGATGTTGATATTGTTAATGTGTCCTGCTGATGTTGGGTAATGTGTGTTACATTGGATTGCCCTGATTTTCGTATCAGTGTCCTATTTCGTCCTCTGACTGTGCAGGTGTATTTCAGTGACCAGTTCCATGTGTCCCCTCCTCAATGCTGTTGTCTGAGCAGTATGACTTTTGTGATGTTGCCTTGTTTGCCAGGCACAGGATGGACCCTGGCATATGCAGCATGGGTGTGTCCTTAGCGCTGTGTCGCTCCTATTGTTGTTTACATTGGCTAATGTTTGCGGCAAGTATTGGCATTGACATTTGAGTGTACTGGGGGCTTTGTCTTGTTTCAGGAGATTGTTGCAGATGTCATTCTCACCCCCTAATTTAGGTATGTATGTTCCATTGGGAGGTTACTGCCATTGGCTACTTGAGCTGCACACAGATCAGAGGTGGTAGTGTCAACTGTTGTGGCAGTTACATTGCAGTTGTCGTTTTGGCTAGAGGATTGCTGATAGGGCCCTAGTTAATGTAGGAGATATGTTGGCTGACGAGTGCCAGGATGTAAGTTTGACGTAGTGGCCTTCCCTCCTGTCGAGGCTTTCCCTTTGCTCCATTGTTGGCATGACAGCATGCCCCCATGGGACTGTTGTTGGTATAGTGTAATGTTGTGCCCCAGCTTCTGTTTGCCCCCCTGCAGTACACCTTTATCCATGCCACTCCATGTATATGATGGCTTACATGCAATGTGTAGTAGGTTTTCCCCCCCTGCTTACAGTCAACATTATTATATTTTAATTCCCCATGCGACTTACCCTGCATGTGCGTTGTCTCGTGGTAGTCTGCGCTGTCCTGTCCTTGAATCCCTGTGACAATCTCCTCAGGGATGACGGCTGCGACCATCTCCTCCATGTGGTCCAGGGCCTCCTGGTGTGCTGGACTCCCACCTCCAGTCTGCAGTGCTGCCTTCCTGTTCCTGGCCATTTTTTCCTTTGTCCTACGTTTGCAGTCATGCCAGCGTTTCTTACATTCGGTGACTGTCCTGCGTACTTCAGCCACACTGTTGATCTTGTCAACAATTTGTTGCCATGTGGCCTCTCTCCTACTGGTTGGCAACTTAGAGGTGATAAACAGTTGGTGCTGGTGTTCCGTCACCTCTTTAACCAGGATATCCTGCTCCTCTGCACTGAAGCGACACTTTCTTTTCTTTCTATAAATGTCATGGTTCTTTACGACTTGACGCCGCGATGTGCGTCAAAAATAATGACCCCCACCTGTTGATTGCGCCACGTGCGTCAAAGTATAAATTTGACGCCCGCACGGTGCTACGAAATGGCGTTAGCCCGGCGGTAAATTTTTTGACGCAAAACTGCGCGCCGCAGTTTTGCGTCAAAAAGTATAAATATGGCCCATTGTATCTTATTTTTCAAAATTGGTTTGGAATTTTTCTTGTGCTGTCTTTTCATTTTATTATTATTTAGGTGCTGCATAAATATTTTACAATTTGCCTCTAGGTTATGCTCAACTTTTTGTGCCAGGCTACCAGTGGGTTAAGCACAGGGTAATTTAGTGTTTTTGTGGTTCACCCTGACAAGGATTGTGGTTGTTGCCTTTACAGAGAAAGTTCTATTTGACACTTTGGCCCTGATTATGACCTTGGCGGACGGCGGAGGCCATCCGCCAAGGTACCGCCGCCAAATGACCGCACCGCGGTCAGAAGACCGCAGCGGCCATTCAGACATTTCCTCTGGGCCGGCGGGCGCTCTCCAAAAGAGCGCCCGCCGGCCCAGAGGAAATGCCCCTGCAACGAGGACGCCGGCTCAGAATTGAGCCGGCGTAGTTGCAGGGGTGCGACGGGTGCAGTTGCACCCGTCGCGCATTTCAGTGTCTGCTTTGCAGACACTGAAATACTTTGCGGGCCCTCTTACGGGGGCCCCTGCAGTGCCCATGCCATGGGCATGGGCACTGCAGGGGCCCCCAGGGGCCCCACGGCACCCCCTACCGCCATCCTCTTCCTGGCGGGAGACCCGCCAGGAACAGGATGGCGGTAGGGGGTGTCAGAATCCCCATGGCTGCGGAGCGCGCTCCGCAGCCATGGAGGATTCTGTAGGGCAGTGGTAAACCGGCGGGAGACCGCCGGTTTACCCTTTCTGACCGCGGCTGAACCGCCGCGGTCAGAATGCCCTCGGGAGCACCGCCAGCCTGTTGGCGGTGCTCCCGTGGTTGGTGACCCTGGCGGTCACCGGCCGCCAGGGTCAGAATGACCCCCTTTATTCTATGTCCATTCCTGCATATGTAGCATAGATATTACCTTTGCCATAAATACCATAAATGTATGTTTCTGACATCAACAGTCAGTGAATTATGTCACAAAAAGCCTAAAACTTCATGCAGACATCATCAACCACAAGATCATTCTAGAATGTCTATTGTTGGCTGCTCTATGAGAAGGCATAACATAACATAGAAGAACAAGCAGGACTGAGTACAGTACAGTTTTTTTCTTCTGTGGATGGCCCATTTTAAACTAATAAATAGTGAATGACAGTTGACTTGAGCCTCTGTTGTCAATTGCGTTCTGTGATGGGTGGAGTATCATCTCCTTTTTTGTTTACTGTGTAAGTAGATATAGTACTACTGCAGGTGAAGAAATGTCCTCTAAGTCAATGTTTTCCAAACTGTAGATCACAAACCAGTGGTGGGTTGATTGATGATTTTTAGTGGGTCAACAAAGTCAAGGAGATAGATGAAGGAGTCTTTAAATTCTGTATTTATTGTGCCACATTTTCTTTGCTTCAAACACAGAGATCAAATGTCAACCAAGACTTCTGCTGCCTCTGTTTTAATAGAGAAACTGGGGTCTATAACTCTTCTCACTTTGCAGCCAGAGAATGAAAAATAAAGTGAATTATGCGACAGTCCTGCTGGGGTACATGAAGAGTGAAAGGAAAGCTGGAGGATGCTGTGTTTTCCTAACACACAATAAAATATACAAATAAACACCTCTAAAAGAATTGAACACATTCAGCAGGTAAGAGAGAAAAATGATGCACATTTTTGCAATTCAGAAGTGTAGTGGACACAAAGATTTTAGTAGGGTCCGAACTATTCAAAACACTTCACTTAGTGATGCACAAATAATAAAAATTCACTGAAACCCACTGACCACACATTGGCCCTCATTACAGCCCTGGCGGTCGGTGTTAAAGTGGCGGTAAGACCGCCAACAGGCCGGCGCAAAAAATTTTGCAATTACGACCGTGGCGGAAACCGCCAACAAAGACAGCAACTTTAACAGTCCCACCGCCATGGCGGTACAAACAAACAGCGCGGCGGACACCGCCAACAGACAGACAAAGGACAAAGTACCCCCCATAGTATCACAACAGGCCAATCCGCCACCTTTTCCGGGGCGGATTCACCGCGGATAAAAACACGGTGGAAACAGGATTCCAAAGGGAAAACACTCACCTCTACACACTCCACGAGGAACTAGGACACCATGGAGCCGGAACTCCAAATTATCCCTGCGATAGTCTTCCTGCTCCTCTACCAGGAGCATGAACGCCGGCGGCGAAGACTACGGTGAGTACTGCACCTACGACACAGTGGAGGGGGAGGGAAAAAACAGGGACACACACACGCAACACCCCCATCCCCACCCTCACCCACTACAACACACACACTAATACATATTTATACATGATAGTTACACCCCCTAACCTCCCCGGAAGAATGCAAAGACAAAAGGAAATGAGTGTAACCATAGAAATATATTAAAATCAAGTATGCAAAAATATATATATACACCATTAACAAAATATACACTAAGCATAGTAGTCCAGGTAGTGCTCCAATTAATTCAGTGGAACACTGGGCCCACACGGTATGGACGAGGCCCACACAAGATCCCCGACCATGACGGAGACAACACTGCAGGGGCATCAGAGAGCAAGAAAACAGGCACCTCAGGGGGAGGGAGAGGGGGGCACCTCAGCCGGTTGAGTGCACAACGCCAAATCCATGAGAGGGCCACATGCCCACTGTTCAATCCTGGGGAGTGCAAAGCCACAGTCTCTCAAGTCTCTACAGTGGGTGGGTTGCCCACTGTTCCATCCTGGGGAGTGCAAAGCCACAGTCTCTCAAGTCTCTACAGTGGGTGGGTTGCCCACTGTTCCATCCTGGGGAGTGCAAAGCCACAGTCTCTCAAGTCTCTACATTGGGTGGTTTGCCCACTGCCATATCCTAGGGACTGCAAAGCCACAGTCTCTCAAGTCTCTACAGTGGGTGGTTTGCCCACTGCCATATACTGGGGAGTGCAAAGCCACAGTCTCTCAAGTGGATAACAGTCTCCACTGGTTCTGGAGGAGGCATTGTTCCCAGAGTGCTTCATCCTGCTAAGGACAGAGGTAGTGGATGTATCTCTCCACTGGTTCTGGAGGGGGCTTTGTGCCCAGCGTGCTTCATCCTGCTAAGGACAGAGGTAGTGGATGGATCTCTCCACTGGTTCTGGAGGGGGCTTTGTGCCCAGAGTGCTTCATCCTGCTAAGGACAGAGATAGTGGATGGATCTCTCCACTGGTTCTGGAGGGGGCTTTGTGCCCAGAGTGCTTCATTCTGCCCGTGACAGACTCAGTAGCGTCAGTGCCCTTGGCGCTCATGGGCCAGCGGTGCTTGAGGCGGCGGTGCCCTGTTCGGCGGTGCTTGGAGAGGGGGTGCCCTGTTCAGCGGTGCTTGAGACGGCGGTGCCCTGTTCAGCGGTGCTTGGAGCGGCGGTGCCCTGTTCAGCGGTGCTTGGAGCAGCGGTGCTCTGTTCAGCGGTGCTTGAGACGGCGGTACCCTGTTCAGCAGTGCTTGGATTGGCAGTGCCCTGTTCAGCGGTGCTTGAGACGGCGGTGCCCTGTTCAGCGGTGCTTGGAGCGGCGATGCCCTGTTCAGCGGTGCTTGGAGCGGTGGTGCCCTGTTCAGCGGTGCTTGAGATGGCGGTGCCCTGTTCAGTGGTGCTTGGAGCGGCAGGCTCCTTTGTAGTGACTCAGCTGCTGGCGGTCCTCTCTAGCCCAGCGGGGCTTGTGCTGGCGGTCCCCTCTGGTCCAGCGGGGCTTGTGCTGGCGGTCCTCTCTGTCCCAGCGGGGCTTGTGCAGGCTGTCCTCTCTAGCCCAGCAGGGGTCCTCTCTAGCCCAGCGGGGCTTGTGCTGGCGGTCCTCTCTGGCCCAGCGGGGCTTGTCCTGGCAGTCCTCTCTAGCCCAGCGCGGCTTGTGCTGGCGGTCCTCTCTGTCCCAGCGGGGCTTGTGCTGGCAGTCCTCTCTGTCCCAGCGGGGCTTGTGCTGGCGGTCCTTTCTAGCCCAGCGGGGGTCCTCTCTAGCCCAGCGGGGCTTGTGCTGGCAGTCCTCTCTGGCCCAGCGGGGCTTGTGCTGGTAGTCCTTTCTAGCCCAGCGCGGCTTGTGCTGGCTGTCCTCTCTGGCCCTGCGGGGCTTGTGCTGGTTTTTCTCTATGTCCTAGCGGGGATGATGGCTGTGGCCTCCTGGGCAGCGGGGATGATGGCTGTGGCCTCCTGGGCAGCGGGGATGACGGCTGTGGCCTCCAGGGTAGCGGAGATGATGGCTGTTTCCTCTGCCGTGCTGCTCTTCACAGACTTTACTGCTTTCTTGTGGCCCTTTCCCACCTTGGAAGGTGTCACAGCTGACTCCACACTCCCACCGGACCGGGACCCCTGGTAGCGGCTTTGGTGGCTGGAGTCTTCCCCCTCTCCAACCGGGCACTGGGCAACTTCTGATGCTTCACAGGTGGGGGACTGTCTGTGCTGTGGCTCCATGCCACACTGGCTGCCTTGGTGGCCGGTGCACTCCAGAATCTGGTGACTACAGGCACCACTGGTCCCGGAGATGTTGTGGCTGAGGTGCTAGTTCGGGACAAAGGAGATGGACGGGGTGGGGGAGGTGTGGGAAAGGGGTCAAGGTTGGACAGGAAAAGTTTTTTGGAGACACTGGGATGGGTAGCTGGAGGGGGTTTGGGAGTGGAGGAAGAGGTTGTGGTTGTAGGAGGGGTTCGTTTGGTGACTTTGGGTGAAGGTGCATGCACTGGAGGCTGTTGTGAGGTGGATGGCTGTTGTGTGGGTGTGTGCCTGCGTTTGTGTATCTTGGGAGGTGGCATCACAGACACAAAGGGGACGTGTGAATGGTAGTGGGGGTGGTGACTGCACATGAGCGGGATGTGGTGGTGGGTGTGCTGGTGATGGCAGTAGAGGCTGTAGATGTAGTGCATGCAGGTGTGGGTGTAGACGAGACTGGGAGGGAGGAGGGAGATGAGGAGGAGGGGGACACAGTGGAGGCAGTGGATGTTGGTGTGTCTGCATGTGGGTGATGCTTGCGTGAGTGCCTGTGGGATGTGTGGTGCTTATGTTTGCCAGAGCTTCCCTTGTGTGTTGACATGTGTGCATGCTGGTCTGAAGGTGTGCTTGGGATAGGCTGGAGTACAGGG
Source organism: Pleurodeles waltl (assembly GCF_031143425.1). Taxonomy (NCBI): domain Eukaryota; kingdom Metazoa; phylum Chordata; class Amphibia; order Caudata; family Salamandridae; genus Pleurodeles; species Pleurodeles waltl. Next base: position 1,418,014,563 of record NC_090446.1, read on the forward strand.
GATTGGGTCTGGGTGGAGGAAGTTGGAGGGGGGAGGTTAGAGATGGGGACAATGGCTGCCATCAGTGCTGAGGCCAGAGTTTGAAAAGCTCGCTGAAGGGCCGCCTGACCAGAATGAATGCACTTCAGGAATGCATTCGTTTGTTGCAACTGCCTTTCTACACCCTGGATGGCATTCAAAATGGTAGACTGCCCAACAGTGAGGGACCTGAGGAGGTCAATGGCCTCCTCACTGAGGGCAGTAGGGGTGACTGGGCAGGGCCTGTGGTGCCTGGCGCGAAGGTGATGCCCACCCTCCTGGGTGAGTGGGCACGGGTCAAAGGCTAAGGGGCTGCTGGGAGGGCAGTGCTGGTAGGGGGGTGGCAGCTGTACCTGTAGATGTGGGGGGCACAGATGTTGCCGCCACCACAAGGGAGCTCCCATCAGAGGACGAGTCCGTGTCGTTGGTGTCAGCTCCTGTCCCTGCCGTGCAGCTCCCCTCGCTCTCCGTCCCACTGGTGAACTCCGAGTCCATAGTTTCGCCCCCCAGGGCCATGTGGGATGCAGCTCCCTCCTGATCTGGTGCCACTGCTCCTCTGCCGAATGATGCTAATGCACACAAGAACAGGAAGACCACAAAAAGGAGGGACGGTGGGAACGACAGAAGAAAGACATGTTGAGTGCATGCATTACCGCTACCGTTGGCAGACACGACAGACACAGAAGCCCCCTGCACTACGCCACTTGGGCTCCACTGTTCAATTCCTGGGAAATGGCCTACTAGTCTATGGACGACATCTGCACACATGGATGATACAGGGGCTTGACTAGGTGTACTTGGCACTCTTCAGAGGTGGGGTGGGGCGCCACATGGCCTGCCTTACTGAGGCACCTTGCCTACTAAAATCGTCCTGGTCTAGGGAAACCCACAGCCACCTCCCCCACCCAGACACCTCCACTGCGCGCAAAATCAGCAAGATGAGAGTGTACTCACCCCCTTGTGGCTGCTGCGATGCCCTCAGGCGCCCATCCAACTCCGGGTACGCCACAGCCAGGATCCTGAACATCAGGGGGGGTCATGGTGCGATGGGCACCCATCCCACGTTGGGAGGCCATCCCCAGCTGAGCCTCCGCCGTCTTCTTCCTCCAGCGGCGAATGTCCTCCCATCTTTTCCGGCAGTGGGTGCTCTGTCTGTGGTGGACCCCCAGGGTCCGGACGTCCTTGGCGATGACACGCCAAATATATTTTTTTCTTGTGGGTGCTGACCTACATGATTTGTACAGGGGGAAGAGAAACTTATTACCAACTGCACCGTCACAGTCATTGGCCCCCATCCCTAACCTTGGCATGTGGCACATGCACTCACCGTCGTTTCATGCACGCCACACTCTCTCCCCTTCCTTCTTACATCCACCCCTCTCCACACAGGTATAGCCCATACAGCATGCTCCCAGTGTACTTACCTGTTTGTCTGGAGGACCGTAGAGTAGCGTGTACTGGGGAAGGACCCCATCCACAAGTTTCTCCAACTCCTCCGATGTGAAGGCAGGGGCACATTCCCCACACACTCGAGCCATTGTCTCTTCCAGACCGAGGTCACAGCAGCACTTGCAGTGTAGGTCCTCTCCTGTCAAAGGTCAGGTATCGAGGTATTGGGTCATTGGGTCCAATGTTAACCAATGCAGCATTGAGCCTACCGCGATGTTGTACAACGCCAGCGCAGTTACCTCACATCCAATTGTCCAACTTTACAGGTCAGGCATCCGCCATTTCAGGGGCCCACATGGCTTCATTTTTTACTGCGTCACACATACCTAGGCCTAGACTCAACACACATACAGGCCACTTTTTGGATTAGGAATCATGTTCTGTGTAAGCTGTGGGTATGTACCTCTGAGTTGTTTGACTCTGTGGTCGCTGTTGTCCTTCGTAGGCACGGTCTGCTGGGACATGTGAGGAGATGGCAGCATCCTTCGATGTATTGACCGTTGGTGGACCTGTCGACAATGAAGGAAAGACATGTGATCATCACCTACAGGCTTGACCGTGCCACAATCCAGGAACTGTGTACCCAGCTGGAGCCAGACCTGATTTCAGCTATCCGCCATCCCACAGGAATCCCCCTCAAGTGCAGGTGCTGTCAGTGCTCCATTTCCATGAAAGTGGGTCATTTCAAACAACAGTGGCCATAGCATCAGGGATGTCCCAGCCTATGTTTTCCAACGTGTTGTCCAGAGTGTTGTCTGCCCTGCTGAAACACATGCAGAGCTACATCGTTTTCCCTCAGGTGGAGGATTTGCCTACAGTGAAAGGTGATTTCTATGCCCTAGGACATAACCCTAACATCATAGGTGCCATTGATGAGACACATGTGGCTTTGGTCCCCCCCCCACAGGAGTGAACATGTGTACAGAAACCGGAAGAGTTATCATTCGATGAATGTACAGATGGTATGTTTGGCCTACCAGTACATCTCCCATGTGAATGCCAAGTTCCCTGGCACAGTGCATGACGCCTACATCCTGTGTAATAGCAGCATCCCTTCTGTGATGGGTCAACTCCAGAGGCACCGTGTGTGGCTATTAGGTGAGCACCTGGAAGCAAGACAGTGGGAATGGTTGTCTGGGTCTCGGGATATCCCTACAGGTTAGTGTGTGTCTAACAGTTGTCCCTCACCATTTGCAGGTGACTCTGGTTACCCCAACCTGTCATGACTACTGACCCCAGTGAGGAATCCCAGGACAAGGGCAGAGGAGCGCTACATTGAGGCCCATGGGCGAACTCGGCGGATTATAGAGCGGACCTTCGGCCTCCTGAAGGCCAGGTTCAGGTGCCTCCATATGACAGGTGGATCCCTATTCTACTCACCAAGGATGGTGTGCCAGATCATCATGGCCTGCTGTATGCTTCACAACTTGGCTTTGCGGCGACAGGTGCCTTTTCTGCAGGAGGATGGTCCAGATGGCGGTGTTGTTGCAGCTGTGGAGCCTGTGGACAGTGAAGACGAGGAAGCAGAAGAAGAAGACATGGACAACAGGGACTCAGTGATCCAGCAATATTTCCAGTGAAACACAGGTAAGAATACAAACCTGCCTACTACATGTACTTAAACACTACTACCTCTCTACTGTCTGTCGTTTTCACCCAGTGTATGGTCACTGAGTTGGCACTTTCCATTACGATTTCACAGATGTGGGTCTCAATGTGTGACATCTGATTTGATTCCTCATGGACTAGAGCTGTGTGACATAGGTATGTTGACATTACAAATGATAGAGCTTTTTGCCACAGTAATTGCTAATACAGTATTCCGAAATCACAGACTGACTCCAGATTGTTTTGTGCTTTAAGTAAGGGTGTTTATTTTAGTGCTAAATATTGGAGGGGGTAGCAAAATGGTGAGGGGTGATGGCGGAGGAATGTCCATGGCAGAGTCCAGTCTATTAGTCTCACAGGTGCATTGCCCAAATGGGCATAGGAAGTGGACCTGGGGCAGTTTAAGGATGGATATGGTGGCAAAGTGGGACAGTACGATGACATTCAGGGTGGTCTCATTTCTAGGTGGCGGTCTTGGCATCGTTCTCTGTCTTTGTCCTGGATCTCAGGGACCGTTTGCGAGGTGGTTCTCCCTCTGCAGGGGGTGGGGTGCTGGTGTGGTGGTCCTGTGGCAGTGCCTCCTGTCCACTAGCGTCGGCGGGGGTGGTGGGCAGTTCATCGTCCAGGCTAGTGTCAGGGCCCCCTTGTAGTGCCACAGTGACCCTCCTGGTGTTGAGTACTTCCTTCAGCACCCCTACGATGGTGCCCAGGGTGGAATTGATGGCTCTGAGTTCCTCCCTGAAGCCCAAATACTGTTCCTCCTGCAGGCACTGGGTCTCCTGAAACTTGGCCAGTACCGTTGCCATCGTCTTCCGGGAGTGGTGGTAGGCTCCCATGATGTTGGAGAAGGCCTCATGGAGAGTGCGTTCCCTGGGCCTGTCCGCCCCCTGTCGCACAGCAGCCCTCCCAGTTCCCCTGTGTTTGTGGGCCTCCGTCCCCCGGACCGTGTGCCCACTACCACTCCCCCCAGCCCCCTGTTGTTGTTGGGGTGGTGGGTTAGCCTGGGTTCCCTGTAGTGGTGGACACACTGCTGATTGACGTGTCCTGGGGAAGGAGGTATGGGCCCGCTGGGTGGGTGCTGTGCTGGTGTTTCCAGAGGGGGGAAGCTCTGTGGTGGCCTGTGACTGGGTGAGGGGAACCGACTATCCCAAGGTCCCCGATTGGCCGGGCTGGTCATCTAGATCCAGTTGGACAGAGGTGCTGTCATCACTGTGGGCCTCTTCTGTTGGTGGTGTGGACATGTGTGGACCCTCCTGTCCGGTGACGTTGGGTAGGGGTCCTGCAGGGTTATAAAAGGATGTTTATTACATCTGTGTGTGCCATGGTGTGCAATGGGCGGGTGACCGTGTACCCCAGTGCTTGCATTCCTGTGTGGGACCTTGTGTGATGATGGTTTAGGGGGGGTGTATGTGTATGTGCAGTGGCCATGCTTGGTGTTAGGATGTGTGGTTTGTGATGTTGATACATTTGTGAGGAGTTAGAGTGATGGGGGTGAGGGTGGGGGTATGTGCTGGCATGCAGGTAGGGTGGGGGATGTAATAGTTAAGATTTGTCTTACCAGAGTCCATTCCTCCACCTACTCCTGCAAGGCCCTCAGGATGCAGAATTGCCAAGACCTGCTCCTCCCATGTTGTTAGTTGTGGGGGAGGAGATGGGGGTCTGCCGCCAGTCCGCTGAACCGCAAGGTGGTGTCTTGAGACTACGGAACGCACCTTCCCCCGTAGGTCGTTCCACCTCTTCCTGATGTCCTCCCGATTTCTTGGGTGCTGTCCCACTGCGTTGACCCTGTCCACTATTCTTCGCCATAGCTCCTTCTTCCTTGCAATGTAGGTGTGCTGCACCTATGATCCGAATAGCTGTTGCTCTACTCGGATGATTTCCTCAACCATGACCCTGAGCTCCTCCTCTGAGAACCTGGGGTGTCTTTGCCGTGCCATGGGGTGGTGTAGGTGATGTGTGGGGTGGTGTGTGGGGTGATAAGTGTGCTGATATGTAGTGGTGTGTAGTGTGAGGTGTGTAGACGTTATGTGGGTGATGGTGTTGTGTGCCTGTGGATGCTAGTATTGTTGATGGTGGTGTCTCTCTCTGTGCTTCTTTCTCAATTGTGGTCATAGGGGTTTGTGGGTGATGCGGGTGTGTGTTTTATATTGTTTTGGGTGTGTGGGAGTGGTGTGTGTATGTGTATCAGGTGTGTGTATTTCGATTTGTCCAATGTGGCTGTGTTTTGTATGTGTGTGTATTTTGAGCGCGGTGGTGTGTACCGCCAATGGAATACCGCGGTTGAAAGACCGCCGCTTGGATTCGTGGGTCGTGATAGTGTGGTCGTATTTCTGTTGGCATGACGGTCGAGGTTTTGTTTTCGCCAGTTTATCACTGACCTTTGGTGTGGCGGACTTGTGTGGATGTCTGGATTTTGGTGGATTCCGTGCTGTGGGTCATAATAGCTGTGGCGGATTGCCACGGCGGTGTGTTGGCGGCCTTCTGTACGGTGGTAAGTGGCTTTTACCGCCAATGTTGTAATGACGGCCATTGTCATTTGTGTGCATTATAGTTTTATCCATAAAACTGTGTGTCTGGTCAAATTTCGATATACAATGTTCTATCTGCAAATAAAAACACATTATCACTAGATGCTTCCTTACATTAAGAAATCACCTATCTCATGTTTATTAAAGCTAGGTTTGATCACAAACATTTGTCATACTAAAAAGAGGGTTGTGGTTCCATAATGTTTGGGAAGTACTGCTCTAAATTAAAAGGTGACATTCTTCTCAACCAAGCTCTGAGGGGATACCAAACTAATTTTATGTGTGTGGGTATGGATGAGACTACTGCACATACTTGAGTTATGGTATGTGCATGTGAGTGTCACAGTTTATTTACTAGCCCATTCCTTAGTGGAAAAGTATGTTCTTAGACACAAGGAAATATCACTAGTAAGTCATTGAAGGGGATGTAATTACTAGCATATATTGTGTGCCTGGATATTTTGCCTGAATAGCATAATTGACATCTAACAATCAGTGCACAATGGGGGTTTGTAACAAATAGAGGCAACTCCATGATGTTTTATGGCTTTATGAATGCTGGGACTCGATAATTACCTATCATCAAATCCCCCCACATCAGGTATCTCCAGCGAGTCAATCAAGACATACCAGTAGGTCACAGATACTTTCAGAGTAGCTCACACCCCTGAGTTAATTTGTACATAGGCACTGGGTAAATAAATAAGTGTTGCAGATCGCAGGGCCTGTTAATGAGCAGTGCACATCTCAGCTTTGTGACCCATGATGTGGCACAGAGGTGAAGAACTGATGTATTTAACTCCTAAATAAAAGTACTTGTCAACTCATTAATGGAGTGTGAGAATAAAATGATGTTTCTGAATGCTTTAAATGCGAAACAAATGCAAACTCATAATTTCAATTGTCACTCATTTCAAAAGGTCACATGTACAAACCACATGCATCTTGCTCCGAGTGGACTGTGGACATGCTGCCATATTTATATGTAAAAAAATACAGTTATTTGTGTTCTAAATGTGAGACATTTAAAGTGCAGAAATGTTTTTCCATGGAACAATGTCTTAATTTTGTTCTTTACTTTCAATAAAGCCAATTAACTCTTAAAGTTTTATGAAGCATTCTTCTTACGTTAAATTTCTCCCATCTAAACAAATGGCTGTATTTTCTATTATAAATTTGACACTGTCTCTACAGACTACTGGAAGCGAGATATCTGCTGTTTGTAAATACAAATTTTATATGGGAGAAACTCACAATGTTGAGATTTATGGAATCCACAAAAACCTGAAGCTAACTCTTCAATGTAATGTTTTCCCATTTCAAAGTGTTGCATTTACCCACCGCAATCATCTTTTTCCCAGTGGCTGATAAACACGGTCCTATATTTATAAGTCTTTTTTTTCAATTGGCCTAATTTAAAGTGCAGACAAATGTTCCCTAATTTTATAACTGGTTTTATTGAGGTTTACAGAAACAAAGTACACATCCCAGTAGAGGGGATTTCAGTGCTGCACTTTAACACAATACAATCGACAGAAACACAGCGACAAGTATACAAAGCCTTAACTTCGATTAGTCAGTCACAGCTGTTTCGCCATGCATGGTGATGAATATGTGAGCACAAAAGAGCTGTGTATCAATGAAGTTACCCGCTTACCTGGGGTGCTATCCCCTGACTTTGGGGAGGTAGCGGAAGGATCAAGCATGAGGACAGGTGGGTTTGTGGTGGGACACGGCCTCAATGTATCATTGGAGCACAGCTCCAGCCATGACTCTGCCAACGCTATGGGTCAGTTGTAACCTGGGCTCATGTAGTAATGCTGCAGAGCAGAAGATTGAGTGGAAGTGTGGTGGAAGGAGTTTGAGGAAAGGAGGAGGGCATGCCCAGATCAGGCATAGATGAATTCTGGTCAGGTTTGTACGGGGTTCCAAACATGGTCACAGGGTGGGTTGTCATTCTGTGTGAATTGTCAGTATTGGTCAAGCAGAGTATCCCATGCTGTGGCAAGTTGATACCTTAGAAAGTGGCAGGCCTCGTAGCAGAGTGCTTCCCCTTCGGCTCTCTCCCAAGTACATATTGCCTCATGCAAGCCACAACCACAGCATCAATGCTGCCCTTCAGTGCAGGGTCACGGTTCTCTTTGCTAGTAAGAGGGGCATTCCGACGAAGCTTGTCCTTACCCTGTGGTGCTCTCTGCATTTGAGTATGCCCAAGGTGCATTGCCATGATTTCCCCTCTGGACATTGTGCACCGAATGCCAATATGTGGAGAGGGCTGGACATGACCATAACATGTTCTGTAAGTTGGCTATAACCAAGTAGCAGCGGGGAAACTGCAAGGGGGTCATTACAACCCTGGCGGACGGTGTTAAAGGTGCGGCAATACCGCAAACAGCCCGGCGGACAAAAAAAGGGAATTATGACCCTGGCGGAAGCCGCCAACAAAGACAGCCACTTTAACACACCGCCCACCACAGCGGTACAGACAAGCAGCACGGCGGTCACCGCCAACAGACAGGCGGAAGACAATGTACCGCCCATAGTATCACAACCTACCAATCCGACACCTTTTCTGGGGCGGATTCACCGTGGATAAAAACATGGCGGAAACAGTTACTACAATGGGAAAACGCTCACCTGAACACATCCCACGAGGAAGGAGGACTCCATAGAGCCGGAATTACAAATTCTACCGTCCCTTGTATTCCTACTCATCTACGAAGAGCAACGCCAGCGCGGGCGAGGACAACGGTGAGTACTGCACCTACGACATAGGGGAGGGGGAGGCAAAAGTTAGGGGGACACACACGAAACACCCCCACCCCACCCTCGCAAATTACAACACACACACCAATGCATTTACAAAAATCCCAGTAACAACCCACAATCCCCCCGGAAGAATGCAAAGACAAAACAAAATCAGTTCAAACATTGTAATGTATCAATATACATGTTTCAAAAATATACAGATATTTCATAAAATCATTCAAAAATATATACATTATGAGAAGTAGTGCAGATATGCACATATCAATGCCCGTGCACCACTAGTCCAAAAATGCATGGGCGAGGCCCACAATAGATACCTGTCCACAATCGGAGAGAACACTGCCGGGGCATCAGATAGAAATACAACAGGCACCTCAGGGGGAAGGGAAGGGGGGGCACCTCAGCCAGATGAGTGCAAAGCCAGATCCACGACGGGGCTCCATGCCCATTGATGTATCCTGGGGAGTGCAAAGCCACAGTCTTCCAAAACTCTATAGTGGGTGGGCTGCCCACTGTACCATCCTGGGGAGTGCAAAGCCACAGTCTCTCAAGTCTCTACAGTGGGTGGCTTGCCCACTGGACCATCCTGGGGAGTGCAAAGCCACAGTCTCTCAAGTCTCTACAGTGGGTGGGTTGCCCACTGTACCATCCTGGGGAGTGCAAAGCCACAGTCTCTCAAGTGGATAACAGTCTCCACTGGCTCTGGAGGGGGACCGGTGCCCAGACTGGATTGGTCTCCCTGTGAAAGTTCCTGTCCCGTCACTGTCCCAGCTGCACATGGGATGACGATGCTTGATGTGGCGGTCTTTTCATTCTTCCCCGGTGCATGCCCTGTTCAGCTGTGCTTTGCCCTGGCGGTTCTGGACTGTTCAGCGGTGCTTTGCCATGGCAGTTCTGGACTGTTCAGCGGTGCTTTGCCATGGCGGTTCTGGAACGGGCATTGGTGTGTGGCATGATGTTCCCTCATAGCCCAGCGGGGCTGTGGCATCCAGGGCCCTCCTGGGCACTGACTCCGGTGGTGGTCTCCTGACCAGTGACGATACTTGGGGCCTCCTGGGCAATGACTCTGGCGTTGGTCTCCTGACCAGTGACAATACTTGGGCCCTCCTGGGCAATGACTCTGGCGGTGGTCTCCTGACCAGTGACAATACTTGTGCCCTCCTGGGCAATGACTCCGGCGGTGGTCTCCTGACCAGTGACGATACTTGTGCCCTCCTGGGCACTGACTCCGGCGGTGGCGGTGGTCTCCTGACCAGTGACGATACTTGGGCCCTCCTGGGCAATGACTCTGGCGGTGGTCTCCGGACCAGTGACGATACTTGTGCCCTCCTGGGCACTGACTCTGGCGGTGGCGGTGGTCTCCTGACCAGTGACGATACTTGGGTCCTCCTGGGCAATGACTCTGGCGGTGGTCTCTGGATCATTGACGATACTTGTGCCCTCCTGGGCACTGACTCTGGCGGTGCCCTCCTGACCAGTGACGATACATGGGCCCTCCTGGGCAATGACTCTGGCGGTGGTCTCCGGACCAGTGACGATACTTGGGCCCTCCTGGGCAATGACTCTGGCGTTGGCGGTGGTCTCCTGACCAGTGAAGATACTTGGGCCCTCCTGCGCAATGACTCTGGCGGTGGTCTCCGGACCAGTGATGACGGTGCTGGCAGTGGCGTCCCGACTGCCGGGAAGGATGCCGCCCTTCTCCGCTGTGATGCTCACACCAGGCTGTGCAGACTTCCTCTGGCCCTTCCCCACCTTTGGAGGAGTCACAGCTGACTCTGCAATCCCCCTGGGACCCCTGGGAGTTGTTTTGCCTCCAGGAGTCTTCACAGGGTCCCGTCGGCCACTTTCCAATTTCAGAGCCTTTACAGGGGGTGGGCTGTCAGCGCCTTGGCTCCGGGTCACACTGCCTACCCTGGTGGCCGGTCCACTCCACACACCTTGAACAGGCACCACTGGTATTGGAGGCTTTTTGGCTGAAGCGCTACAACGGGGCTGATGAATTGGAGGGGGGGGCAAAAAGGTAAACTTTACAGAGGGACAGTTTCTGACGAACACTGAGATGGGTAGTTTGAGGGGGCATGGGAGTGGAGGAAGAGGAGGTGGTTGTAGGAGGTGTCACTTTAGGTGTTTTGGGTGCAGGTGCAGGTACTGGAGGCTGTCGTGAGGTGGATGGATGTTGGGTGTGTGGGTGCCCGCGTTTGTGTTCTTTTGGAGGGGGCGTCACAGACACACTGGGAGAGGACACAGGGGACGTGTAAATGGGAGAGGAGATGGTGAGTGCAGGTGAGCGGGGTGTGGTGCTGGGTGTTCTGGTGCAAGTCCTAGTGCCTGTAGATGTAGTGCATGCAGGTGAGAGTGTAGACGACACTGGGAGGGAGGAGGGAGAAGAGGAGGAGGGGGACACAGTGGAGGCAGTGGATGTTGCTGTGTCTGCATGTGGGTGATGCTTGTGTGTGTGCCTGTGGGTTGTGTGGTGCCTATGTTTGCCTGAGCTTCCCTTGTGTGTTGACTTGTGTGCATGCTGGTCTGTAGGTGTGCTTGGGATGGGCTGGGGTACAGGGGATTGGGTCTGGGTGGAAGAGGTTGGAGGGGGGAGGCTAGACACCAGGACAATGGCTGCCATCAGTGCTGAGGCCAGAGAATGCAGGGTTCGCTGAAGGACAGCCTGACCAGAATGAATGCCCTCCAGGAATGCATTACCGTGTTGCAACTCCCTTTCTACACCCTGGATGGCATTCACAATGGTAGACTGCCCAACAGTGAGTGACCTGAGGAGGTCAATGGCCTCCTCACCAAGGGCAGCAGGGGTGACTGGGGCAGGGCATGAGGTGCCTGGGACGAAGGTGATGCCCACCCTCCTGGGTGAGCGGGCACGGGGCGAACGCTGAGGGGCTGCTTGGAGGGCGGTGCTGGTAGGGGAGGTGGTGGCTGTACCTGTAGAAGTGGGGCGCATAGATGGTGCCGCCACCACAAGGGAGCTCCCATCGGCGGACGAGTCCGTGTTGCTGCTTGGTGGTCCGGTGGCTGACGTGAAGCTCCCCTCGCCCTCCGTCCCACTGGTACATTCTGAGTCCGTGGTGTGGCCCTCCATGGCCATGTGGGATGCAGCTCCCTCGTGCTCCAGTGCCACTGTAACCTCCGCCTGATGATGCTGATGCACAAAAGAACAGGGAGACCACAAAAAGGGGGGGGGGAGACAGAAGAAAGACAGGTTGAGTGCATGGCATACCGCTACCGTTGGCGGACAATACAGACATAGCAGCCCCCTGCACTACGCCGTGCTCCTGGCCTCTGCAAATGCAATTTCTGGGATCTGGCCTACATGGCTATGGTGGACATCTGCACACATGGATGCCACAGGGGCATCTATACCTGTACTTGGCACTCTACTGCTGTGTGGTGGAGTGCCACATGGCCTGCATTACGGAGGGGCCTAGTCTAAGTTTTTCAGCCTGGCCTAGGTACACCCACAGGCTTCCTCCCCCACCCAGACCCCTCCACTGCGCGCTAAGTCCGCTGAATGATGTTGTACTCACCCCCTTGTGTCTGCTATGATGCCCTCAAGCGCTCATCCAACTCTGGGTATGCCACTGCCAGGATCCTGAACATCAGGGGGGTCATGGGGCGACGGGCACCCCTCCCACGTTGGGAGGCCATCCCCAGCTGAGCCTCCGCCGTCTTCTTGCTCCAGCGGCGAATGTCCTCCCATCTTTTCCGGCAGTGGGTGCCCCGTCTCTGGTGGACCCCCAGGGTACCGGACGTCCTTGGCGATGGCACGCCAAATGTCCTTCTTCTGATGGGCGCTGATCTACATTACATGCACAAGGGAAGAAGAGAAGTCATTATCAACTGCACCGTCGATGTGAGTGGCCCCCCTCACTACTCTAGCCATGTGGCCCATTCATTCACATGCATTCATGTTCCCTGAACTCTGCCCCCTTCTCTCTTACAACCAGCCTCTCCACCCAGGCCTAGCCCATACAACATGCTCCATGTGTACTAACCTGTTGGTCTGGATGTCCGTAGAGTAGCGTGTACTGGGGGAGGACCCCGTCTACCAGTTTCTCCAACTCCTGAGCAGTGAATGCAGGGGCCCTTTCCCCAGATGCAGCAGCCATTGTCTCTTCCAGACCGAGGTCACAGCAGCACTTGCAGTGTAGGTCCTCTCCTGTCGAAGATCAGGTATCTAGTGATTGAACAGATAGAAAATGGTGGTCACGTCTGCGGCGGTGACGTCCGCAGCGGTGCGTATCATCACCGCCGGCGCACCTGTTCATTGGTTCCTGGGACCCATAGGGTCCTATGTTGACCAATGCAGCATTGCACCGCGGTCTACGACCGCCTACCGCGACGATGTGCAACGCCAACGCAGTTACCCCACAATCCCATTGTCCCAGTTTAGAGGTCAGGCAGCCGCCATTTCAGGGGCCCACATGGCTTCCATTACTTCTGCGTCACACATAGCTAGGCCTACACTCAACACACATACAGGAAGGGTTTTGTGTTTGGTGTCGTCTTCTGTGTAACTGTGGGTACATACCTGGAAAAAAATTGACTTGATCGTCGCTGTTGTCCTTCCTAGGTGCCGTCAGCTGGGACATTTGAGAAGATGGCGGAATCCTCCGGTGTACCGACCGCTGGTGGACCTGTTGACAATGGAGGAGCGACATGTAATCGTCACCTACAGGTTTGACCGTGCCACAATCCAGGAACTATGTACCCAGTTGGAGCCAGATCTGATGTCACCAATCCGCCATCCAACTGGAATCCCCCCTGACATGCAGGTGCTGTCAGTGCTTCATTTCCTTGCAAGTGGGTCATTTCAGACAACAGTGGCCATGGCATCAGGGATGTCCCAGCCTATGTTTTCCAACGTGTTGTCCAGAGTGTTGTCTGCCCTGCTAAAACACGTAAGGAGATACATCATTTTCCCTGAGGTGGAAGATTTGGCTACAGTGAAAGGGGACTTCTATGCCCTTGGACATATCCCCAACGTCATTGGTGCCATTGATGGGACCCATGTGGCTTTGGTTCCCCCCCCACAGGAGTGAACAGGTGTACAGGAACAGGAAGAGTTATCATTCGATGAATGTACAAATGGTCTGTTTGGCAGACCAGTACATCTCCCAGGTTAATGCTATGTTCCCTGGCTCAGTGCATGACGCCTACATCCTGAGGAATAGCAGCATCCCTGATATGATGGGTCAACTCCAGAGGCACCGTGTGTGGCTATTAGGGGACTCTGGTTACCCCAACCTGTCATGGCTCTTGACCCCAGTGAGGAATCCCAGGACCAGGGCAGAGGAACGCTATAATGAGGCCCATGAGCGGACTAGGAGGGTGATCGAACGCACCTTCGGCCTCCTTGAGGCCAGGTTCAGGTGCCTCCATATGACAGGTGGTTCCCTATTCTACTCACCGAAGAAGGTGTGCCAGATCATCATCGCCTGCTCGATGCTTTACAATCTTGCTTTGCGACGCCAGGTGCCTTTTCTGCAGGAGGATGGTCCAGATGACGGTGTTGTGGCAGCTGTGGAGCCTGTGGAGCCAGTGGACAGTGATGAGGAGGAAGCTGAGGAAGAAGACAACGACAACAGGGAGTCAGTCATACAGCAATATTTCCAGTGACACACAGGTGAGAACATTTTAATTTTTACCATTACATTCACTGCCACACGTACTCCTCTAGCCTGTGTGTAATTTCATGGGATTATTTGTAACTGAGTTGGTTCTTTCCATTACGGTTTCACAGGTGTGGTTACCAACGTGTGTCATCTACATGCATCCTTGAGTGACATGTGATGTGTGCCTTTACAACTAATACCACTTTTTGACGCTGTCATAGATATTACATTTTACCAATTCATAGACTGACTCCAGATTGTTTTGTGTTTCAAGGGTGTTTATTGAAGTGCTAAAAAATGGAGAGGGTTGTAAACTGGTGATGGGTGATGGCGAAGGAATGTCCATGGCAGAGTCCAGTCTATTAGTCTCACAGGTGCACTGCCCATATGGGCATAGGAAGTGGAGCTTGGGCAGTTTAAGTATGGACAGGGTAACAAAGTGGGACAGTGGGGGGACAATCAGGGTGGTCTCATTTCCTGGCGGTGGTCTTGCCATCTTGCTCTGTCCTGTTCCTGGATCTCAGGGACCGCTTGCGTGGTGGTTGTCCGTCTGCAGGGGGTGGGGTGCTGGTGTGGTGGTCCTGTGGCGGGGCGTCCTGTCCACTAGCGCCGGTGGAGGTGGTAGGCAGTTCATCGGCCATGCTAGTGTCAAGGGCCCCTTTGGAGTGCCATGGTGTCCCTCATGGTCTGCTGTATGTCCTTCAGCACCACTACGATGGTGCCCAAGGCGGAGCTGATGGTCCTGAGCTCCTCCCTTAACCCTAAATACTGGTCCTCCTGCAGGCGCTGGGTCTCCTGAAACTTGACCAGGACCGTTGTCATCGTCTCCTGGGAGTGGTGGTATGCTCCCATGATGGAGGATAGGGCCTCGTGGAGAGTAGGTTCCCTTGGCCTGTCCGCCCCCTGTCGCACAGCAGCCCTCCCAGTTTCCCTGGGTTCCTGTGCCTCCGTCCCCTCGACCGTGTGCCCACTACCACTGTCCCCAGGTCCCTGTTGTTGTTGGGGTGGGGGGTTATCCTGGGTTCCCTGTAGAGGTGGACACACATCTGATTGACCTGTCCTGGGTAGGGAGGTTTGGGCCCGCTGGGTGGGTGCTGTGCTGGTGTTACCAGAGGGTGGAAGGTCAGTGTTGGGCTGTGCCTGTGCAAGGGGAACCGACTGTCCCGAGGCCCACGATGGTCCGGGCTGGTCATCAGGCTCCAGTAGGGCAGAGCTGCTATCGTCACTGTGGGCCTCTTCTGTGGGTGGAGTGGAGTTGTCTGGACCCTCCGGTGTGGTGTCGGTCCTTCGTGATCCTGCAGGGGCATAAGAGCATGATTATTGCACGTGTGTGTGTGATGGTGTGCAATGGGAGGGTGTGCGTGTACCCCAGTGCAAGCATTCCTGTGTGGGGGCTTGTGTGATGATGGTTAGTGGGTTGTTATGGGTATGTGCAGTGGGCATGCTTTCGTGATGGGTGTCCATGCTTAGTTGTGTTATGCAGGGTTTGGTGTTGGGATGTGTAGTTTGTGCTATTAGTACAATAGTGAGGAGTTGGGGTGATAGGGGAGGGTGTGAGGGTGGGGGTGTGTGATAGCATGCAGGTAGGGTGGGGGATATGATAGTTAAGAATTGACTTACCAGTGTCCATTCCTCCACTGACTCCTCCAAGGCCCTCTGGATGCATGATGGTCAAGACTTGCTCCTCCCATGTTGTTAGTTGTGGGGGGGTGGTGGGGGTCCACTGCCAGTCCGCTGAACTGCGATGTTGTGCCTGGAGACCGTTGAACGCACCTTCCCCCATAGGTCGTTCCACCTCTTCCTGATGTCCTCCCGATTTCTTAGGTGCTGTCCCACAGCGTTGACCCTGTCGACTATTCTGCGCCATAGCTCCATCTTCCTGGCTATGGATGTGTGCTGCACCTGTGCGCCAAATAGCTGTGGCTCTACCCGGACAATTTCCTCCACCATGCCCCGGAACTCCTCCCCGGAAAAGCGGGGGTGTCTTTGGCGTGCGTGTGTGTGATGTGTGGGGCGGTGTGAGTGTTGATGTGTGTGGTAATGTGTAGTGGTGTGTGGTGTTTTGTGCGTGGATGTTGTGTGGGTGATGGTGTTGTGTGCCTCTGTGTGGTGGGGTTGTCTTTGTTGTGCTGTCTCTCTGGCCTTCGTCTAAATTTCTGGTCGTAAGGGTTTGTGGGTGTGTGTTTTATATTGTGTTGGGTGTGTGGGAGTGGTGTGTGTATGTGTATCAGGTGTGTGTATTTGGAATTGTCCAATGTGGCGGTGTTTTGGAGATGTGTGTGTATTTTGAGTGCGGCGGTGTGTACCGCCAATGGAATACCGCGGTTGAAAGATCGCCGCGTGGATTCGTGGGTCGTAATAGCATGGGCGTGTTTCTGTTGGCGTGGAGGTGGAGGATTTGTTTTCGCCAGTTTATCACTGACCTTTGGTGTGGCGGACTTGTGTGGGTGTCTGAATTTCGGCGGATTATGAGATGTGTATCATAATAGCTGTGGCGGGATTCCGCGGCCGCAGCGGTGTATTGGCGGTCTTCTGCATGGCGGTAAGCGGCTTTTACCACCAATGTTGTAATGACCCCCCAAGTGTTCCATGGGGAAGTAGCTATTGAGGTCCTCCAGGGTCAGATAGACTCAATGTAGGACAGAAAATATATTTTTAGCACCGCGTTTGCGCCGCTTTTTGACGCAAAAAACGGAGCAAACTTATAAACTACAATACTATTTTGCAAGTTTGCTCTGCGTTTGCGTCAAACAGCGGCGCAAACGCGGCATTAAAAAAGTATAAATATGGGCCATTGTTTTTTAGTTGCCATTCAGAGATACTCGTTGGAGGAACTCAAGGTCCTGCTCCCAGTCTTTGTCATGTAATGCACTCCCAAATTCTTCCTCCCATTTGTCAAACAGAGTAGTCAGTAGGAACCCTGTGTGTTATTGTATCGCCTTGTAAATCTATGTAATCAAGTGCAACCAGCCTCCATGTGCAGTAATGCCTGTATGAAGTTGTGTATCTGGGCTTCCTCATCGTGTGTGGACCAGAGGACCTGGCATGTGCTGCGGATTTGTCTGTAGGTGAAATACTGGCCTGGTTGCATTGTGTGATCAGAAATGAGTTGGTCAAAGGTGAGTAGGTGACTGTCGGCAAAGAGGTTGCTGACTGTGTTCAAAGACCACTTGTGCTATCACCTCAGGTCTGTAGTGAAGTAGGAGCTGGCTAATCATGGGAGTCCCTGTAGGGGAAACGCTGGGACATATAAGGGGATTTGCAGAGTAAAGAGAGTGTAAGGAGATGAACCATAGCCATATATTTATGAGCCACTGATGCTTGCAGAGACTATGTGGAGAGAGCTGTTATCCTGAGGAGCAGAAAGCCGCTGATCATGACCGGTACAAGAGAAATGGTTCCAAATGACAATTCTCCCAAGTTTCACCCAGCAAGCACAACAACCATTGTAGCTGGGCCACCAAGTAGTATGCCTTGAGAGAAGGGGTAGACAGTGGGTCTAACTATTGTATCAGAAGCCAAACACGAGGGCAATGCTAATAACATCTGGTCCAACTCATTCCAGATGGAGAAGGGAACAAGGCAGGGTTGCTTCCTGTCCTCTAAGATCTTTGCATTGGCTCTAGAGTCCCTGGCATGCATGTCTGGGAAAGTGCTTTGTAAAGGGACTACGGTGAGACAACAGAATCTCGCTTTATGTGGATCACTTACTCTTGCATGTGGAAAAGCCTAAGTTCACAATTGAAGGACTCCTAAAGGTCTTCATAATATCTGACAAATATTCCAAATGCAGGCTAAATTGTGAAAAGTCTCAAGGTTCCTTTAACTGGATGGTCCCCTCTGTTTATTCCTATAAATGCCAACTAACCATATCCCTAAGGGGCTTCAAGTATCTGGGGCTAAATATAACCTGAGAGCCAGAAGAATTCCTCCATCACAACTTACTAGACAAATTTAAAAACAATATTTTACATTGGAGGTCACTGCCATTATTATATCTGGGCTGAGCAGCTATATTCAAAATGATTGCCCTACTAATGTTTCTCAATGAGCTTTGAACACTTACTACAGGGGTCCTGGGGAGTTCTTCAGAAAACTGAAGGTGAAGGTTAAACTACGTCTCTGGAGTGGAAATCCTTTGTGCACTGCATTCAATAAACTGACAAAGAGTTGATTTACTATGGAGGAATTACACTCCAAGCCATCCCAAGCCATTGTTCTTTTGCTCACCATGCCACCTCATTTTAGATTCAGCCATATGAAAATCATCCTTGACGCTGCTCCTTATGGGAACAGTCTAGCCCAACCTAGGACCAGTCTTGCTCTCATAAGGGCTCATCAGGCAGGAATAGCTTAGTTCCAGTGGCAGTGGGTTTCTTGTGTTCTGGTTCAGAGAGGGCCTGACTTAGCAGCTCAGGCTGGGCTGTTCCTATTGAATCTGAGGTGTAATTATAGTAAAAGCTGGGTCTCCGCAATAGTAGTTTGTGATTAGAGTTATGTTCAGATCAACACACAAATAGTGTGTTATGATAGTCATCTTCAAATGCCACATAGATAGTGTAAACAATTATGTTGAAATCTCCAAAGATATAGGCCATCATTACAACCATGGCGGTAAATGACGCGTACCGCCGTGCTGACGGGTCCCAACATACCGTGACCGCAGCGGTAATCCACCATGGGTATTATGACCCACACAGAGAATACCGCCACTATACAGACACCCACACAAGTCTGCCACACCAAAGGTCAGTGATAAACTGGCGGTACCAAAACCCACAGTCATGCCAACAGGAATACGCCCACAGTATCATGACCCACAAATCAACGCGGCGGTCTTTCAACCGCGGTAAACCATTGACTGCTGCGCTCAAAATGCACACACACTTACAATAATACACCACATTGGACAATTCAAACTGCACACACCTGACACACATATATACACCACACACTCACAACACTATAAAACAGACACCCACATTACCCACAACCCCTTACAACCAAAAAAAATAGAACAAGCGCAGAGAAACAAGCAAAGAGCACACATACACTCAGAGGCACAGAACACCATCACCCGTAAACCATCTACCCACATCACATAAAACATCCCAACACATCACCCCACACATCACCTCGCACATATCACTCACACCAAATCATGGCACCTCAAAGACACCCCAGGTTTTCTGAGGAGGAGCTAAGGGTCATGGTGGAGGAAATCATTCAGGTAGAGCCACAGCTATTCGGATCACAGGTGCAGCAGACATCTATTGCTAGGAAGATGGAGCTAGGGTGGAGACTCGTCAACAGGGTCAATGCCGTGGGACAGCATTCAAGAACCAGGGATGATATCATGAAGTGGTGGAACGACCTACGGGGGAAGGTGTGTTCCGTGGTATCAAGACACCAGATTGATGTACAGAGAACTCGCGGTGGACCCCCACTTTCTCCCCCACAACTAACAACATGGGAGGAGCAAGTCTTTGCAATAATGCATCCTGAGGGCCTCGCAGGAGTAGCAGGAGGACTGGACTCTGGTAAGTCAAATCTTTACTACTATCACCCCCCAACCTGAATGCTATCACATACCCTCACACTTACCCTGACTCCCCATCACTCCAACACCTCACATACACCCCACTATTACAATCCACCCATCCCAATACCAATCCCTGCATGCAACACCAATGCATGGACACCCATCAAAAACCTGCATGGACATACATCATAACACCATTCCCAGGAGAGAGACTCACCAAGCCCACACAATCCGCAATCACACAAGTCCAAGGCGACAGGGAAAGCACAATTTTATAAGGGAAACACACCCATTGCACAAGATGGCACACACAGATACAATAACAATGCATTTATATCCCAACAGGACCCCTACCCAACGTCACCGGACAGGAGGTGCCAGCTACATCCAGTCCCCTCACAGAAGAGGCCCACAGTGATGACAGCAGCTCTGCACGCCTGGATCACGATGACCAACTTGGCCCACCAGGGACCTCTGGACAGTTGGTTACCCTGCCACAGTCCCGCCCCATCACAGAGCCTCCCCCTCAGAAAACACCACCACAGCACCCACCCAGCGGGCCCATGCCACTGCCCCCAGGACACGTCAATCAGCAGTGTGTCCACCACTAGAGGGTCCCCAGGCAACCCCACTAACACAGGACGATCAGGGACCTGGGGTCAGTGGCAGTGGGCACACTGTTCAGGGGACAGAGGCACAGGACAACAGGGAAGCTGGGAGGACTGCTGCGACAAGGGGAGGACAGGCCCAGGGAACCGACCCTCCACGAAGCACTCTCCAACATCATGGGAGCACACCATCATTCCCAGGAGACCATGGGCACGGTACTGGCCAAGTTTCAGGAGACCCAGTGGCTGCAGGAGGGACAGTACATGGGGATCAGGGAGGACATCGCCATAATCTACACCATCCTGGTCACCATAGCAGGGGTGCTGGCTGATATGGGCAATACCATGAGGGAGGCAGTGGCTCAACAAAGGCCCCCTGACACTAGCCAAACCGAGGAACAGCCTTCCACCTCCGCCGGCACTAGTTGACAGGAGGCCCGCAACACGAATATCAAACCATCAGCACCCCGCCCCTTGCAGAAGGAGAACCACCCCGCAAACGGTCCCTGTGATCCAGGCAGAAGACAGAAAACATTGCCAAGACCTCCACCAGGAAATAGGACCCTCTTGATAGTCACAGTACTGTCCCACTCTGTTACCCTGTCCACCATGAATTGCCATTGCCATTGCCATTGCTCCACTTCATATTCCCCTTCGGACAATGCACCTGTGATGCCATGAGACTGAACTCTAACACGGACCTTCCTCTACCATCACCCCAGCCTCTTGCACATACCCCTATACTTATTGGCACCTAAATAAACACCCTTGAAACAAATACAAATTTGGAGTCAGTCTGATGATTCACAAATGTATTACTACAACATTAGCAAATCATTGCAAGATATATGTTCATTGAATTATACCAATGTAAGACAGTTGTTGGGCAGGATTACAAATAGCAGGAGCCGGAATGGGGTACACAGATCTGAAAAAAGGGAATCCAAAGGGAACAGTCAGTGTCCATAGACAGAGGGTAAGAGGCTGCCATGTGCAATGTTCAAAGTAAACTGAAATGTCAAGAGGAGTTACAGTGTCTTACCTGTGTGTCACAGGAAGTACTGCAGGATAATGTTTGTTCTGTTGTCAACATCTTCTTCCTCTGGCTCCTCTTCCTCACTGTCCACAGGCTCTACCGCTGCCACAAGACCATCACCAGGCTCATCCTCCAGCAGAAAAGGAACCTGGCATCTCAATGACAGGTTGTGCAACTTACAGCATGCCACGATAATCTGGCACACCTTCTTCAGTGAATAGTACAGGGAGCCACCTGTCAGATGGAGGCACCGGAATCTGGTTTTCAGGAGGCCGAATGTCCTCTCAATGATCCACCCAGTCCGCCCATGTGCCTCATTGTAATGTTCCTCTGCCCTTGTCCTGGGATTCCTCACTGGGGCCAGTAGCCATGAGACGTTGGGGTAACCAGAGTCACCTGCAAATACCGAGGGACAATAGTGAGACACACACTAACCCTTAGGGACAACCCCATACCCAGACACCTACTCATACTGTGTAGGGACCTTGGGCTCACCTATTAGCCACACCCGGTGCCTCTGGAGTTGGCCCATCACATAAGGGATACTGCTATTGCGCAAGATATAGACGTCATGCACAGAGCCAGGATACTTGGCATTCAAATGGGAGATATACTGGTCCACCAAACACACCACTTGCACATTCATCGAATGGTAGCTTTTTCCATTTCTGTATACCTGTTCATTTCTGTGAGGGGGGACAAATGCCACATGTGTCCCATCAATGGCACCAATGATGCTGGGGATATGTCCCAGCGCATAGAAATCAGCTTTCACTGTGGCCAAATCCTCCACATGGGGGAACACGATGTAGTTGTGCATATGTTTCAGTAGGGCAGACAACACTCTGCTCAACACGTTTGAGAACATCCCTGATGCCATGGCCATTGTAGTTTAAAAGAAGCCACTTGCCAGGAAATGGAGCACTGACAGGACCTGCACTAGAGGGGGGATTTCTATAGGCTGGCGGATAGCTGACATCCGGTCTGGCTCCAATTGGGCATACAGTTCTTGGATTGTGGCACAATCAAGTCTGTATGAGATTATAATGTGTCTGTCTTCCAATGTGGACATGTCCACCAGAGGTCTGTACATTGGAGGATGCCGCCATCTCATCATCTGCCTCAGCGGTTGTAGCCTGAGGAGGAAAACGGTGAGCAGAAGGTCATATTTCCACAGAGAATGCGCAACTGTGTCCGAATGAATGTTACAGAAGCTGTGTGTTAAAGCGTGAGTCTGTATATGTGCCAATATGTGCTGTGACACAGTTAGGTGAAATGGCTGAAATGGCTGCTGCCTGACTTTTGAGGAGCGACAAGGGGAAATGATGTAACTGCGCTGGTGTTGTGCAGCGTCGCAATAGGCGGTCGAAGACCACCGCACAGCTCCTCATTGGTTATCATTGGGCCCTATGAGTCCTAGGAGCCAATGGCGATGTACACCGGCGGTGACGGTACGCACCGCCATGGACGTCACCACCATTTTCCACCCATTCACTCACTTGATACCTGACCATCAACAGGAGAGGATCTACACTGCAAGTGCTGCTGTGACCTGAGTCTGGAAGCGACAATGGCTAGAGTGTCTGGGCAAAGGGCCCCTGCCTTCACTGCTGAGGAGTTGGAGAAACTGGTGGATGGGGTCCTCCCCCAGTACATGCTACTCTACGGTCCTCCAGCCAAACAGGTGAGTACAGTGTGAGCATGATGCGTTAGCAAGGCCTGTTTGGAGTGGTGTGGATGTAAGCCACATGTTGGGGTGGTGGCCTGAGTGCTGCATGTGAGGTAGCCAGTGTATGTGCATCAGGGCATGGCTGGGAACTGGTGGGCAATGGGTATGATTGTCCGAACGGGTGACTAATTCCCTTCTCTGCTGTCTTTTCCCTGCAGGTCAGCGCCCACCACAAAACGGGTATTTGGCGTGCCATCGCCAAAGAGGTGCGGACCCTAGGGGTCTATTACAGGCGGAGCACACACTGCCACAAGAGATGGGAGGACTTGCACCACTGGACCAAGAAGACGGCAGAGGCCCAGCTGGGGCTGGCCTCTCAACGTGGAAGAGGTGCCCGTTGCACCATGACCCCCCTGATGTTCTGCATCCTGACGGTGGCCTATCCGGAGTTGGATGGGCACTTGAGGGCATCACAGCAGCCACAAAGGGGTGAGTAGAGTTCAGAAAGCTGACTTTGCATGCTTTAGGAAACAGCTGGGTGGGGGATGTGGGCTGTGGGTGCCCCTAGGCCAGGGCGATCATGCCAGGGTGGGTCCCTTGTTTGCAGGCACTAAGCACCCCTACCCCAATAGTACAAGTGGGCAACTACTACTGGGCAGGGTCCTGTGGGTGTCAGGAGTGCAGGTGCTGGCGGTGGGCATTGTACCCCATGGGCTGGTGACTGTCATTGTAAATGGTTGGGCATGGCCTAGTGCATAGGGCAGCTTAGTGTGTGTTGTGTCCACCAACGGTAGTGGTGTTGCTGAGATTGACCATGTGTGTCCTCTGTCTTCCCCCCACTTTCTGTTTTGTCACCCTGTCCTTGTGTGCATTAGCATTATCAGGCTGAGGAACAGAGGCACCGGCGACGGAGGGAGCTGCATCCCACGTGGCCGATGAGGGTGAATCCACAGAGGGTGAAGCCACCAGTGGAACGGAGGGTGAGTAGAGCTGCATGACGAAGACAGGAGGAGGTACCAGTGACAGCAACTCCTCCTCTGATGGAAGCTCCCTGGCGGTGGCGGACACGTCTGTGCCCACCACAACAACAGGTACAGCCGCCATCCCCCTACCAGCACCGCACTCCCAGCAGCCCCTCAGCATGTTTCCCGTGCCCGCTCACCCTGAAGGGTGGGCATCTCCTTCGCCCAGGCACTCCAGGCCCTGTCCCAGTCAACCCCGCTGCCCTCAGTGAGGAGGCTATTGACCTCCTGTGATCCCTCACTTTTGGGCAGTCAACCATTCTGAATGCCATCCAGGGTGTTGAGAAGCATTTGCAACAAACAAATGCATACCTGGAGGACATTAATTCTGGCGTGGCAACCCAACAGAGATTATTCAGGCTCTGGCCTCAGTACTGATGGCAGCCATTGTCCCTGTGTCCAGGCTCCCCCTCCAACCTCCACTACCCAGACCCAAGCCCCTCAACCGCAGCCTATCCCAAGCACACCTTCAAACCAGCATGCACACACTTCAACACACAAAAGTGGCTCAGGAAAACATTAGCACCACACATCATCACACAGGCACTCACACTAGCACCATACCCATGCACACCTACCAACATCCACTGCCTCCACTGTGTCCCCATCCTCCTCGTCCTCCACCTCCTTCCCAGTATCGTCTTCACTCACACCTGCATGCACTACATCATCAGCCACTGCCTCCATCACCAGCATGCCTATCACAACACGCCGCTAATGAGCAATCACCACCCCACAACCATACACACATCCCCTGTGTCCTTGCCCAGTGTGTCTGTGAGCCCTCCTCCCAAAGTACACAAAAGCAGGCACACACCCACTCAACAGCTATCCACCTCACAACAGCCTCCAGCCCATGTACCTTCACCCAAACTCAGCAGACGTATACATCCTACAGCCACTATCTCTTCCTCCACTCCCACACCCCTCCATCTTCCTGTCCCAGTGTGTCAAAAAAACTTTTCCTAGCTAACATCAACCTCTTCCCTACTTCTCCCCCCTGTCCTTCCCCTAGGGCTGTCTAGATCCCAGGCCAGCACCTCAGCCACCAAATCTGCGTCCGCTGTGGGCCCTGCAAGTCCGTGTGGATCGAAGGGGGCACCAGTCAGAGGTGTCAGTGTGCCACCTACAGATGGGAAGGACCACCTGATTCCGCCACCTGCCAAGAACAAGAAGGGGCTGACATGCAGCAGGGTAAAGTCGCAACACCCACCCAGCAAGGCCTCATCCAAACCCAAAGAGGACAGTACCAAGGTCCCAGCAGCGACTACCAAGGTAGGGGAGGACACAGGAGCAATGCCAAGTCACCTCAGGGAACCAAGCCTCCTGGTGAGGGGCTGGAGACCACCATTTCCACAGACATGCCAGTGACCAGTACCACAGTCACCACTGCAGCAACAACCGTCACCTGCACCGCCAACTGCACCGCTACCAGCACCGCCACCTGCACCGCCACCTGCACCGCCACCTGCACTGCCACCTGCACCGCCGCTGCCAAAACGTCAGTCAGAAGCATCCTCCCAAGTGATCAGCCATCCGAGGCTGCCGGAGATGGTCTGGTGTCTCCCTCCACCACTGTAGACACCTGCACCACCGCCAGCACCGGCAGCATCTCCGCCGCAGCCACAACCACCTGCACAGCCACATGCCCAGCCGGTGCCACCACATTGGATGGCCGCAGCATCCCCAGTGGGCAGCCGTCCGAGGCTGCATGTAACGTCCTGGACCATGGACACACCACATGAGGCACCCCCACCAGCACTGGCACTACCAGCAGTTTGCAGCCTAAGTCGCCGTAGGATGTAGTGGGGCTCTGCTTCCATGGAGTATCTTGCTACTTGTTCTGTGAACATCTCGGTCTGCAGACACCCAGGTGAGAGAATGTGAACTGCCACACCACTGGTACAGCATCACTGGGCACAATGCCCCCTCCAGAACAAGTGGAGAGATGCATCCACTCCCCCTATCCTTGGCAGGATGAAGCACACTGGGCACAAAGCCCCCTCCGGAACCAGTGGAGAGATGCATCCACTCCCCCTATCTTTGGCAGGATGAAGCACACTGGGCACAAAGCCCCCTCCGGAACCAGTGGAGGGATGCATCCACTCCCCCTATCCTTGGCAGGATGAAGCACACTGGGCACAAAGCCCCCTCCGGAACCAGTGGAGGGATTCATCCACTCACCCAATCCTTGGCAGGATGAAGCACACTGGGCACAAAGCCCCCTCCAGAACTAGTGGTGAGATGCATCCATTTCCGCTATCCTTGGCAGGATGAAGCATGCTGGGCACAAAGCCCCCTCCAGAACCAGTGGAAAGATGCATCCACTCACCCAATCCTTGGCAGGATGAAGCACACTGGGCACAAAGCCCCCTCCAGAACCAGTGGAAGAAGCCATCCAATACAGAAACTGTGGCTTTGCACTTCTCGCGGACCAAGCAGTGGGCAGAGCCCCCACTTGAGAGACTGTGGCTTTGCACTCTGCAGGACCAAGCAGTGGGCAGAGCACCCACTTGAGAGACTTGAGAGACAGTGGCTTTGCACTCCCCAGGACCAAGCAGTGGGCAGAGCACCCACTTGAGAGACTGTGCCTTTGCACTCCCCAGGACTAAGCAGTGGGCAGAGCACCCACTTGAGAGTCTGTGGCTTTGCACTCCCCAGGACCAAGCAGTGGGCAGAGCACCCACCTGAGAGACTCTGGCTTTGCACACTCCCCAGGACCAAGCAGTGGGCACACTAGCCACTTGAGAGACTTGAGAGACGGTGGCCTTGCACTCCCCAGGACATCGCTGTGGGCATGGAGTCCCATCCAGGAGCAATGGAGTTGTACCATCTTCCGGCTGAGGTCCCCCCTCCCCTTCCCCCTGAGGTGCCTGTGTGTTTTTCAGCCTGTTGCCCCTGCAGTGTTCTCTCCGCTTTGAGGCAGGTGTCATGTGTGGGCTTCGCCCATGATTTTTGGAACCACTGGTCCTCAGACTTTACAAGCGACAGTGTACGGCCTTCTTTACATGATGTAAATATTTGAATATACTGATTACGTTAAATTCTATTGCTATATCTAAATGTCCCAATATATCACTGGTTAAACTCGTTTCCTTTTGTCCTTGCGTTCTTCCAGGGGGTGATGGGGTGCATCTGTAATGTTGGATTTGTTAGTGTGTATGGTGTTGTGGGTGAGGGTGGGGGGTGGGGGTGTTGCATGCCGCGTATGTGTGTAACTCTCTTTTGCCTCCCCCCTCCCCTGTGTGCTAGGTGCAGTACTCACCATCGTCGCCGCCTTCTTTCAAATTCCTGGTGTATTAGTAGATACACCAACATGGGGAGGACCTGAAGTTCGGGCTCCATGGCGTCCTGTTTTTCATGGAGTGTCAAAAGGTGAGTGGTTCCCCTTCGGTCTACTGTTTTCACCGTGCTTTTGATGTCGTTGGTACCACCCCGGAAAAGCTGGCAGATTGGTCTGTCATAATACAGTGGGTGGTACATTGTCTTCCGCCTGTCTGTTGGCAGTTACTGCTGCGGTGTTGGTTGCTAACGCCGTGGTGGTCGGAGTGTTAAAGTGGCTGTCTATGATCGGCGGTTTCCGCCATGATCGTGATCCCATTTTTTTTTACCGCCGGACTGTTGCTGGTATTACCGCTGCTTTAACACCGACCGCAAGCGTTGTAATGAAGGCCATCGTATGATATGATAGTGATGATCTAGTCCCTATAGCATAAACACTCCAACTATTCCAATAACCCTATTTCAAATGCAGTATCAACTGGCTTAACGTTGTGTTTCCATGAAAATCCACACTCTCAGAAATCTAAGGCCCATATTTATACTTTTTGACGCAAATCAGCGCCAGGGCAGATTTGCATCAAAAAGTTTAGCGCCAGTTAACGCCATTCCAACGCACCTGCCGGGCACCTTATTTATGGAATGACACTAGCTGGCGCTGCTGTCTGGTTAGCATCAAAATAAATGACTCTAAGCGGGCAACGGAGGTGAAGGAAAGACGGGGGGTTGTGCGACAAAGAATGGTGCAAGTCAGATTAGAGTCAAAAATATTGTCTCTAACCTGACTTACGCCATTTTTTGATGCACAACCCCCATGGAAATGACTCCTATCTTAGCAAAGACAGGAGTCATGACCCCCTGCCCAATGGCCATGCCCAGGAGACTTCTGTTCCCTGGACATGGCCATTGGGCATAGTGCCAAGTTAGGCCCCCCATGCCACTCTAAAAAAAAAAAAACATTATACTTACCTGCACTCACCATGGTTGGGTCCCCCCATTCATGGGTGTCCTCCAGGGGAGGGCTAGGGTGGCAGAGGGTGTCCCTGGGTGCAGGGAAGGGCACCTGTGGACTGTTTCCATTGTCTCCCACCATGGAAAAGAGCCCACAGGTCCCTTAACGCCTGCCCTGACCCAGGCGTTAATTCTTTAAGCAAATAGGGATTTACATAATTTTTCGCCTTCGCCTCCCTGCCATGTAGGATTTTTGCACAGTTGGATAAATATGGTGCATGTGTGTTTAAGTCATTTTTTGGACGGGAACGCCTACCTTGCAGGTCATTAACGCAAGGCGGTTTCACGCATCCAGAAAATGACGCACACTGAGATATTTTGACATTAGCGGGGTCTAGCGTCAAAGTATAAATATGGTGTTCGTTTTGCACTGAATGTGCGTCAAACAAATTACGCAAATCTGGTGCAAGCAGAGTCTAAATATAGCCCTAAATATCATACTTCTCATTCTCCCTTCTTGCAACCACCTCATAAATTATCCCCCAAGGGAAGATACAAGTTTTTTCCCTACTGCAACAAACTTCAAAAACCAATTCTTCATAACCCTGTTGGGTTTATAACATTGGAGAAATAGGTCAATGCCTAGGCTTTCTTTTTTGTCTCTAGAATGTGATGTTTTCTCTTTCCAAATCTGCTAATTCTGACAGAACAGATAATTTATTCTACCTCCCCCTAATGCTCTGGAATTTACCGACATACATCTTCATTTCGCACATATTTCACATTGAAACCAAATTGAAGGAATGAGCTTATAGTAATACTAAATCCTTGCTGAAATCAGAAATTACAAAGAACCAATTATGATAAGCCTATCGCTGAGAAGATTCTAATTTGTTTGCATGGTATCCATTTGGCAGACGAAGAAAACAGCATTACCTTAGCCTGTAAAGGAAGACCTTTTCCTCTGATAACATTAGGCTGACATCCTGTACTTATATTCTTCGTACACAATTTAGGTAAACTGAGTGATATAAAGTGACTTTACTACAGGGTTAATTATTGAAATTAATTTCCGAAACAGAATGTCTCTAGAATAAATCCTCAAAAACTGCTGTATAGGAAGTTAAGGCGGAACTCAACTCTGCATGTCATGAAAAGCATCCTGGGTAATGACCATTAATGCACTATTTGCAATATTGATATGTTAGCTTCCAACAAGGTTAAGGCCCTCATTATGAACACGTCACTAAACACCGCCGACCGCTGTGGTGACGGTGAACAGAAGACCGCATTGGCGGTGAACAGAAACACACCATATAATGAATCAAAAATCTGATTCCAACAAAAATCACCTGTCTACCAGTCTCGGCCAGGACACTGTCGGCGGAAATGCTGGACCTCCCACCCCGCCACAGCCAAGCACACCAACACCCCGCCCTCCAAATAATGATGCACAAATCACCTTGGCGTCAGTGGAAGCTGAATGACCAGTGGCGGAGCAGACCGCCACGGGCGGCAGGTGGACCCAACAGTAAGAAGTGCATACATTGGATAAATTAGAAACCCACACGCCTGACACACATCCACAACACTATAAAACACTCACAGACACACCCCACAATCCTTTGCAACAAAAGTAGGCCAACGAAGACAGGGAACACCAGAAGCAGACACCGAACGCCACAATCCACGATACTCACACCCAACCACACAAGAGCACCCTCACCTTGATCCACACCAGACACCATTCACGACACTCACCATGGCACCCCCAAAACACCCACGCTTCACAGAAAGGGAGCTAAGGACCATGGTGGACAAGATCCTGAAGGTCGAGCCACAACTATTCGGGGCTCAGGTGTAGCACACACCCATCGCCAGGAAGATGGAGCTATGGCAGACTATTGTCAACAGGGTCAATACAGTGGGACACCATCCACGCACCAGGGACGACATCCGCAAGAGATGGAACGACCTGCGGGGGAAGGTCAGGGCCATGGCATCTAGGCACCATATTGCAGTCCAGAAGACTGGGGGAGGACCTCCACCAACACTACCCAACTACACTAACTGGGAGGCAAAGGTACTGGCCACCCTGCACACTGAAGGCCTAAATTGACTTACTGGAGGAATGGACTCGGGTAAGTCATCTACAATTACCCCATATCCATCACACCTGGAATGCATGCACCACCCCACCCCTCCAACACCCATCAGGACCACTACCCCACCCAGCCCAGAGGCACTGAATCCACTCCCCCTGCATGCCCACAAACCCACTAACAGACCCACATCCCTCCCCCTGTGCACAGCCACTCACCCCTGCAAGGAAACACAATGGCCTATAGCACCCAAAATGCACCTCCACATCCTAAGCTAAAACCAATGCTAACCTCACCAAAGCATCTTGCATGGCCCCAAAGTGTGTTAGCTGCACAAATCCGCCCAGGCCTCTGCACCCCATCTGACCATTCTAATGTGATAGACATGTCCATTTCCCCCAACAGGCACCACCACCCAGGCCACCCTGATGGACAGGACAAGGAGTGCCAGTGCCCCACAGGGAGAGAGAGGCACCTCACAGGACACCGGGGATGGAATCCTGGACACTGATGATCAGGCTGGCCCCTCACACACTCCTGGACTGTCACTATCCAGCAGCCCCACCCAGGATACCACTGACATCACTACCACCCAGCCAATAACATCTGCCCAGGGCAACCGTCTCCACACCTGTGTATCCAGGCCACAGACTGGTGGAACACAAGTACAGAGGCAACAGTCACCCCTACCAACAGGCAGGAAGACGATGGCCCCAGTACAAGTGGTACCACCAGACCTGTGCGGGGGACACAGGCACATGGGTCTAGGCCCAGTGGGAGGGTATTAGTGGCCCAGGGGGGAGGCCACAGGATGGATGCTGCAGCCCAGGACGTGACTTTGGAGGTCCTGGGAGCCTACCACCATACCCAGGACAGATTGGCCCAGATGGTATCCACCCTGGAGTAGAATCAGAGGATACAGTAAGCACACTACCCAGAGGCCAGGGGAGCAGTGGAAACTGCACAATACCACAATGGCCAGCATAGCAGGTGCGCTGCTGTAGCTTGTCCAAACACAGCCTTAGGCCCACAAAGAACAGGAAGCCCCCACTATAGCACAGGATCCAGACCGGACAACAAGCGCATCAGCATCAACTTCACATGCACTACCCTATGAGGAAATACAGGGGACATCCATCTCAACCCCTACAGGCCAACAACAGGTGCCCAAACGGACCCTCAGGCCAAGATATGGGACTGGAACACCAGCCAAGAACAAGGCCCCCTCAAAGAAGTGACTCTGCTAAAAACTGTCCACCAAGAGTCCCACTCAATCAACCACCAAACAGTGCTACAAATAATGAAAACTCATGTAAGCATGGATGGACCTACCAATACTGCCAACAATGCTGCCACCATGTTGACATTTTGGATAAGCACCATTGACCCACTCCCATCACTGTAATCTGCACGATTTTGTCCCTGCACCAAATAAAACACATTTTTCACCTGTTACAATGTCCCCTGTCATCAAGTGTGAACAAAGTGAAGTATGGATGCAACTGGTTGATAACTCCTTTATTTGTACCTGAGTAGCATGAAAAGCACCACACGCCTTATATGTTGTTATGCCTAAATATGTGTTGAAATAATAGACTAAATTGTAATCTTTCCTATGTAGACCTGGTCACAGTGGCAATTAGTATTCATCCAACCCTCCCCCCAGATGACAAGGCACACTGACAGTATGATGCACAGACACCAATCTCATGCAATTGTCCCACATAGTTACTGGAAGAAGTAGAGTTGTATCAGTGTGGTCCTGGAATTTACATCTTCCCCTTCTTCATCATCACCATCACTCTCATCCCCTCTCTGAGGAAGCTGGTCTGGATATTCAGCAAACTCCTCCTCCAAGAGGGGGATAGAATTTCTCAAAGCCATGTTGCGCAGCATGCAGCAGGCCACCACTATTCTACACACCTTTTCAGGCCCTTAGGCCAGGAAACCGCCAGAGATATGTAGACCACGAAAGTTAACCTTTAGGAGACCTATTGTGTGCTCTATCACCCTCCTAGTACGTTCATGGGCCTCATTATAATTCCTCTCTGCATCTGTTCCAGGATTCCTCACTGGTGTCAGGAGCCAACACAAGCTGGGATAGCCAGAATCACCTTGAAAAATGTGCACAACACAACTTTAAATGACAAGCCTCAGAGGCAGACAGCCAGGCTGTGTGTTAGGTAGCAATAAGTGACAGAAACACCTACCTATGATCCACCCTCTGTCCTCTTGTAGTTGTTCCATCTTGTGTGGCACACTACTGTTCTTCAGCACAAATGAATCATGGACTGAACCAGGGAACATGGCATCCACGGGTGTGGTGTACTGGTCTGCAGTACACACCAATTGAATGTTCATTGAATTAAAGTTATTCCTGTTTCTGTACACCTGTTCACTGACTCTTGGAGGGGTGATAGCTATGTGGGTGCCATCGATGGCACCTATCACATGAGGTATGTTGGCAAAGGCATAGAAGTCCGACTTGATGGCAGGGAGGTCTGCACTTTGGGGAAACCTGACATAGGACTGTAGGTGTCGTACAAATGCATTCAGGAATCTTGTCAATATAATGCTAAACATTGACTGTGAAAAACTTCCACCCATGCCCACTGTCACTTGAAATGAGCCCATGGTCAGGAAATGGAGTGCAGAAAGCACCTGCACTTCAGTAGGGATGGCATGCTGATTACAACTTTCCGGAGTCAGTGCAGGATCCAGTAATGCACAAAGTTCAACAATAGTTGCACCCGTGAGGCTGTAATTGATAATGATGTGACGCTCCACCATGGTCCGCAAATCCACAAGTGGTCTGTACACCGATGAGGCCCTTCCTCGCCACAAGGGTCTGTACCTAGGAGGAGTTGAAAACATGTGTGAAGAACACACATAAAACTGCACACATTGTCAGTCATTGAGCACTGCTGGCATGATTGTTGTTGGCACAAATGCATTGTGTCTATGACATAACAGCAACTTGACCACAATGATAGATCAGGGCTTGTCAGGTGTGATAATGTTAATTGTCACATGCCTATGGGTGTTTGGGTAACGATATGGCCTGCATTATGCAGATGTGAATTTTAAAAATGCTAAGTGTTTGCCAAATTGTCTGCCCCATGTAATCCACTACTCTTGTTGTGGATGTCACCTCATACCGCTAGCGGTTGACGTTTAAAGGGCGAGTTGTGGCTGTGTAATACAGTGGTGTGCACTTCCAAGAATTTTTGCTTTTATTATTAGTACAAACAAACAGTCAATCATATTGAAACTTGAACGTATGAATTTCAGGAGTCCCAGGGTGGTTCCACACCCAGCCACAGGGTGTGTAGATTGTGAGCCAACTGGTCCTCATTGGATAAATATAATTAAGGGAACCACAGCACATCCAAATATTCCAAATAATGTCCTTTATTCTTCCTTTTGGTTATCCATTGAAAAACATCAGCTACAGTGTTCAATGTAGAAACAGCCGACACGTGTTTCTTCATAACAACGACTTTTTCAAGGCTTGATGATACAGTATATTGTACTCAAAATGTGCCATTTATGTCCATATTGCGGCATTTAGAGTGAAAAGGCCTTTCTTATATGAAGGTACTCCGTGTTGAGTTCTGAGGTGCACTATAAGACTAAATCAATAGTCGCACCTGGACCATAGTAAGTCCAACCGTAAGGTAGTCCGTGTACGCGTATGGATCACAGCATGTATGTATAACTGCGAGCGGTTTACGTACCAGCCTAAAGCGGTGTTTATCGCTGTGAGATAATTCATTCGTTAACATGGATGTCAATGGGGAATCTTAGCGTATCATGATCGCTGCCGTTGGTGACGTTGCACACCGCCGCGGTTTGTACGTGAACTCGTCACCCCAACTTCACTTGACTCCTTGATCTCGTGCAAGCAGGTACTCCACTGAGCGTACTGCTGTGTCCTGCCTCTGGTCATGGAAATGGCACGTGTTGCAGGGGAAAGGGCCCCGGCCTTCACCCAAGAGGAATTGGAGAGGCTCGTGGATGGGGTCCTGCCCCTGTAGGCCAAGCTCTACGGACAGCCAGAGGTATAGGTGAGTAGGAGGATTGGGGGCCATGGATGTGTGTAATGGTTGGTGGTGGCAGCATACATGTGTGCACATCTGCCACTGGATGGGCCAGGGTTCCTGACATGCTGCGCGTGTATGTGCTGTTCATCGGTTTGTACTGTCCGTCCCATAGTGGACGTATAGCCAGCTGTATATGATTGACCAGTGCCTGACCTCTGTGTTACATTTATGTGTGTCCCTTTTAGGTAAGCGCCCACCAGAAGAGGGGGTCTACAACCGGCGGAGCACCCACAGCAGGAAGAGGGGGGAGGACCTGCGCCGCTGGGCGTGAAAAATCTGCGAGGCCCAGCTGGGGAAGTCCTCCCAATGGGGAAGGGGTGCCCGTCGGGCACTGACCCCCCTAATGCAATGCATCCTGGGGGTGGCGTACCCAGACCTGGATGGGCGATTGAAGGCTGCACAGCAGTCACAAGGGGGTGAGTACACATACCATTTATTTGACACTTGATGGATGTGTGTGTGTGTGTGTGCATTTGCATTTATGCTGCTTAGTTGCAGGGACTCTGACTGATGTCCATCTACATTATGGCCCCTGTGGGGAATATGGGTGTTTTGGTCAGGTCTACTACACATCGGATCCTTAAGTCATTTGGGGAATGGCTGTAGAGTAGGGATCTGGGCACTAGTCAGGGGCATAGCCACGGGTATAGTGGTAGGTGCTGCCTGTAGGAGGGTCTTCTGGGTGGGTGTATGTATGAACCACTATGTTAACTTCATTCAGCTATTTACAAGTGTCTCTGCTTTTTTGTCTCCCCATCCCTGTTCTTTTGTGTTGTCTGTGTACATCGACATCATCTGGCGAGGGAGCTGAGGCACTGCAAGTGGGAATGTAGTGGCCCACGGATCCTCGGAGGCGAGTCATCCGACACCAAGGGGACCAGTGGGTTGGGGGGCAAGGGGAGTACCACAGGGGAGGCAACTACCACTGGAGGTAGTGACTCTGATACCTCCTCGGATGGGGGCTCCCTGGTGGTGGCGGACCCTATTGGGCCCCCACCTACTGTGTCAACTTCCGCCATCCCCCATACCATCACCACCCTCCCATTTGATCCCCACCGAGTTGCCCGTGCCCGCTCACCAAGAAGGGTGGGCGTCTCCTTTTTCCCAGGCACCTCTTCCCATGCCCCAGTCAGCCCTTCTGCCCTCACGGAGGAGGCTATTGACCACCTGAGAACCATCTCTGTAGGGCAGACAACCATTATCAATACCATCCAGGGGCTAGCATCAGAGATGCAGCAGACCAATGCCTATCTGGATAGCATTTACGGTGCTGTGTCTGGCCTGCATAGATCTATTCAAGCTCTGGCCTCCTCTTGGATGGCAGCCAGTGTCCCTGGTCATTCCACCCCCCCTCCAACCTCCTCTACCCCTTCCAGCAGCCCCCTCCCTTCACCCGTCCAGAGCACACATTCCTACATGCAGGAACACACCTCAACACTCAAGAAGCACACTTTAAAACACAAGCACCACACCTCCCACAACAAGCATTCACAGAGCCAACATACACATGCACACACAACAACATCCACTTCCCCCAGTGTGTCCACCTCTTCCTCATCCCTGTCAGTCCCCTCTACATACACATCCCCAGGCACTGCAGCTTCATTCACTGTTGCTGAGCCTATTCCTACAGTCACCACAATAGCAAACACCCATACATGAGCCCCAGACACCACACGTGCACTCACCTCAACTACTTTAGTTGACACATGCAGCACACTCACCAGACTTGCAGACACCCAGACAACATACATTCCCACTGGCAGCCTGTCTTGTCCCACTGTGCCCACCCCCTCTCCTCCCAAGACACTCAAACACACCAAAACACCCACCCATCACACATCCACCACACCTCAGCATACTGTCCAGTCACCTGCACCCACATCATGCACACCTACACCACTTACGACTACTCCCTCTACCTCCACTCCCACGCCTTCCTCCAGGCCCAACCCAAGTGCACCAAAGAAACTTTTCCTGTCCTGTGCTGACCTATTCTCACCCACTGGCCCACCCCATCCCTAAACGTGCACACCTCCTTGCCCTATCCACTCCTTCCACGTCACACCCCACCCCTGTACGCCCTTTACATTCCCGTGCCCCACCCCCCCCCAGAGAGGAAGAAGTCCCGTGCTGAGCCTGTTCCACCGGCCTCCAGCCGGTCCAAGCACACTCCCTCACCTTCCAAGGCCAAAACCAAACCCCCCTCCACCTTCTGAATGAAAATCTAAGCCCCACCCCTGTCATAAATCCCCACCCCCACCACACCCTGCCCCTGTTCCCGGAGGTGCCTGGATGCCCCATTTTTGTCCCTATGAGGTGGAGTACTGTAGCACTTGTGGGAGTCAGGTTGGGGCCATTGTGGCCCATGGGACTGGTCTTCTGACGGACTGGCCATTGGCCTTATATCCACTTCGTTTGCTCAGTGAGCACAATAAAAAGTTAATGTGTGGCCTATGTTTTTGGCGGCACACTGAGGCTCTCTAGTCTCTTGTTTCATTGTTTGTGGGTGTGGGGCACATGTATGTACTTTGGACAGGTTGGATTTGCCTTGTGTAAGGTAAGTCCCTCTTGCTGTGGGGTGTATGGCTTGTGCTGCTGTGAAGGGTTGTGAGAGTGTTGCAGGGAGGGTGGAGTGGGTGGGTCTATAACTGTGCCCTTTCTTGCCTTGTTTCATAGGTTGCTGTACTCATCGTCTTCATCGGCGGTCTCGGTCGTGGAGGTATATGGCAAGGAGAAGGGCTGGCATGATCTGCAGCTCTCTATCCCTGTCTGCTTCGGCGTGTTCTGTTAGCCTCCGGTGAGTGTTTCCTTATATTTGGTTCGTTTCTGCCTGGCTTTGCATGGCGATGGTTCCCACCCCGGAATTGACGACGGTCTAGTGGTTCATTATTTGATGGGTGGGTAGGGCCTTTCCGTCGGCCTGTGGGCAGGCTCTGTCATCGTTGTCGCCACTCCTCTACTGGCGGTGGGTGGTTTCCAGGATGCCTGTGTTTCAGTTGGTTCATTATTTGGCAGTTCGGACAGCACGTCTGTTGGCGGTTTTTACCGCCAGCGGTGTGGTGTTTACCACCGTGTTCATAATGAAGGCCTAAGTCACAAGAATCCTGCCTTGTCTTTTGCGCACACTAATAGATATGGATAATTCTATACTCATAGTGCTGCCTTGCTGTGTGACAGAAAACAATTAGAGGGACCATTCCAATTCAAATGAAATTTCTTTCTCTGTTGACCAGTTAATAGCAGAGCGGTTTGGTGCAATATAACTGAGGTGCCTGTGAGTATTACTTAATACAGGTAAAGTAATATAGAATCAGGAAGGTCGTATGCATTGTTTTCATCAGCAACTGCTAGGAAATGTGTCTCCTGGGACCAATGGAGCACTCAGGTGGCACGTCTGATACTGAGGGGTGTAAAGCTGTTGTCTTGTGTTTATATCCAGCAGCATGATTCTTCAAATCCCTTTATTCAAATCACTAGTGCTTTAGTGTTTGTTTCCCTGGCTCATGCGCTCAAACTCAGCACTCCTCTTTCCCCTGTCTCCTAGATCCTGTCAATGGCATGTGGTTTCAGCCCTTGAATCCAAGTGTCAGTTGAGTCTAGTGTTAGTCAGCAACCCAATTATCTTTAAACACAATGTCCCATTATGCCAAGCTTTAATGACCCTGACACCAGTGTATTGACTACCTGTTGCACCGACATTAGTTTTTTTTTTACTTCCACAGCTGTAAATGTATGTTCCTAACAAAGAACTGGCCATGCTGCATTATTAGCAGGGGCCTAGTGCCCCCCTATTATTTGCTGCAAGGCCGTAAGAATGTTCAGAAAGTTTGTTCATACATTGTGGGGAATGTGGTATGGAATAACCGGTGTTCATGAAAAAGAAAAACAGATGTTATAACTATCCTTCCAACCAGTGTGGGAGTTTATATGAAAGAGAGTGCAATGCCCCCTGCCAACCATTTTGGCTTGATCAATCTCTTAATAGTTCTCAGTAGGAAACTGCAAGAACCAATCTCTTACCGTACATACTGCTAATTCTTAGGGGCAATTTAAGAAGTACAGTCTGATACTGGGAGCAGGGGCTGCTAACCTTTTTTCATAATAAGGGGTGGTGCAGTGTGTAAATGGTGAGAAGCCAAGCACATGGGTGATTCTGGAGGGAAGGACGTGGAAAATATGCCAGGCCATTCCAATGGAGTCTTTCCTAAAGGGTTTATGGAGTTGGTCCATCTGTTTTACCAAGTTCTAGCATGGTCAAAGAGGTATGACATCATATTATTCTTTTACATTTTTCCCCAATGTCGGGAGTTCATACTCAGTTGCTCAAGGGTCTTGTGTGACACAAAATGGTGTATCACTTAACTAATAAGGATTCTGCTGGTGGGTGTAATAAGCTGGACACTGAGAATATCTGTTAAGTTTGCTGCTTGATTGCTCAAGAAACTCCTCCAAGCAGCCATGATGCAAACCTGCACAGAGAAGATTTCTTTACTACACAATTCTACGGAATTAGGAATTATTGGTTGTTTTTCCCACAAATCCTCCTTTTTTACAGTATATTTTGTCATATTTGTGGCAAAACAAACAGGGCTGAAAGTCTGCAGCCTCTGTGTGAACAAGCAGTAAATTTGTTACATAATAGCTCAGCTTATAAACCATAAAAGTGATCAGTGGGCAGCAGTCCTCCAAGTGGCATCACATCATCTGCTACATCACACATCAGTCCTGGCTTTTTTCTAAAAATAGAAGCATATATTAAACTGTTAAACTCCAATGAAGGGAATGGGAGATATCGATTTTTAGGGTTCTAGATCAAAATGCACTAAGAAAAAAGTGAAACAAGAGATAATAGTCACTTTCCATTACTGACTAGGTATTAGGCATGTTTTTAGGCTTACCACATTTGGAAATGAGACTCCCCAGGGGAGTAATCCCAGTCAAACATTTTACTTTCTAATTTATGGACTTATTTCTGACTCCCTTTTTTTTAATGCTGCGGCAGCCCAAGCACTCCCCTACAATGTGCCACATTTAGAAACTGGTTCAATGGGACGGTTGCCCAGTTTGTGAATCCTTGTACCACATTATAGCTGTGGCAGGTATAATGTATGCAAGGTAGGTGTTCCCTCACTAAAAGCCATGCAGGAATGGTGCAGTGAAATCTACAAGATTTCTATGCGTCATTCTGTGCCCTCACAGTGTCACTTTTTAAAGCCTGCTTAGAGCAGGTGTTAAAGTGATGCTGGGCTTTATTACATTGGACCCCCCTAGCATTGCTGGAGTTGCGTCATCTTTTTATACGCCAGTCTAGCAATGCGTTGGTTTAGCTCTTCAGATGCATCAGAAATACTGTGGAAATGTGCACCATGGATCTTTTATCATAAATACAGTGCTACCATGGCATTGTTAAGGGGTCCAGGGCTGGCGCATTGATTGTGATGCACCAGTTTCTTGTAAACGAGGCCTTCAATCTGTGAAATGATTGACAAAATCCTCCAGTGGAGTAATGCTGCAAGCTGTATCTGGCTAAGCTCCCTCAAAGTCAGATAGTCTTTGGACGAGGTCCCGCTGAAGCCTTTGTTAAAATGGGAGCTCAAAATCCACTAGTGCTGCAAGCCATAATTCAAGGAAGTCCTCTCGAAGATGGACACTTTTAGAAATGGAGTCTGTAGTTAGCAGTGGTTTGCACCCTGTCCAAGTACGGACCCTCACTCTAGTCAGGGTAAGGGAGCCATAGAGCTAAAGTAACCCCTGCTCATGCCTTTGGTAGCTTGGCACAAGCAGTCCAGCTTATCTCAGAGGCAATGTGTAAAGTATTTCTACACACACACACAAACACACACACACAGTATCACAGTAAAAACACTACAAAAGGACTCCAAACCAGTTCAGAAAATAGTACTTATCTGAGTAAAACAAGACTAAGACAACAAAAATGTAACATACACAAGTCAAGATATCACTTTTTAAATGTTGAAGCAAGTCTTAATCCATAGGAATCAATGGATGTATCTCTTTAACCCAAAGTATCTGGGATGTGTCAAAAACAAAGATAATGCAAGCCACAGGGGAGGTGAGGCACTGGGAAAGCAGAGCGATGCATCCATTCCTTGCTGTCTTGGGGAAGTGATGTGTTGATTCTTTCCTCGGAAATGAGATGATGCGTTGGTTTGTATTGGCAAGGAAGGTGATACATTGATTCTTTCCTCACAGGAAAGGCGATGCGTTAATTTCTGGACATACGGCCTTGGTTCCTTACTGTAATGAAGGGTCGATGAACAATTGGTGCTCAGGAATGATGAGTGTAAAATCCAGGTGCGCTGTGTTGAGGGGATGGTGCTGAAACAGGCACTGCATCGATTCTACAGCTGCTGTACAAGCATGCATCAATTCTTCAGCTGTGAGACAGGTACTACATCAATACTGCTGGCATGGTGCGTTGCTTCATAGATTTTCTCCTTCAGATCACTAGCTTGCACTCCCAAGAGCCCAGGGACTGGATTTGACACCACTTGGCAAGTCAGGACTCAGCAGAAGTTCCCTCCTACAGCTTCCAGCTCTTCATCCAAGTAGAATTTCCTTAGTCTAGAAGGAGTCCAACTATGTGGTGTCCGAGGTCCAGTACTTATACACATTTCTATCTTTGAAGTAGGCAAACTTCAAAGATAAGTCTTTGTAGTGTACAAGACTCTGCCTTCTCCTGCCCTGGCCACAGGCACAATCCAGGGGGTGGAAACTGCTTTGTGTGAGGATTAGCACAGCCCTATTCAGGTGCAAGTGTCAGCTCCACACACCACTCTAGCTCAGGATGACCCATCAGCCTGGTGATGCCATTAGGATATTCAGGACACACCTCAGCTCCCTTTGTGTGACTGTCTAGAGTGAATGCACAAACAGCCCAACTATCATCCTGACCCAGATGTATATTCAGTAGACAGGTAGAGGTACATAATGGTTAAGCAAGAAAATGCCCTCTTTCTAAAAGTGGCATTTCCCAACTCACTGCTCAAAAAACAACTTCAACAAAAGTTGTGTTTTTAAATTGTGAGTTCAGAGACCTGAAACTCCATATGCCTATCTGCTCCCAATGGGAAATTACACTTTAAAGATATTTCAACATAATCCCACTTTACCCAATGGAGATAAAGGTGTTGTAATAGTGAAAAACAATTTTTTTGTGTTGTGATTTTTTATTCAGAATCAACAACATCTTACATAAATCCGTAATATGAGACTCAAGTACATTGTATACCATGAATTCTGACATAACAGTGCTGGAGGTGTCAAAC
Organism: Pleurodeles waltl; assembly: GCF_031143425.1. Taxonomy (NCBI): domain Eukaryota; kingdom Metazoa; phylum Chordata; class Amphibia; order Caudata; family Salamandridae; genus Pleurodeles; species Pleurodeles waltl. Next base: position 1,418,056,163 of record NC_090446.1, read on the forward strand.
TTACAAGGAGGGAGAGACATTCTGACATATACCAATGTCCAAAAAGACCAGGGTACAACAGGTACATGTCTGAAGCATTATATTGCAACTGAAATAAGATAGGTGGACTGACCATAGTGCAGGACTCCTCCTATGCCCCAACTCATGCCCCAATAAAAACAGAAGGCATAAAAGGTCCTAGAAGTTTGGACATAACACCTCTAGCTGTCCCTCCTCTGAGTCTCTCAAAGCTTCATTATCCATCGTCTGGGTTGAATGTGGGGGGGTATGAGGATGCCTCATGTGAATGATTAGTTAGGGACAAGGGGTAATACTGCAGGCCCTCCTGGTGGAAGACATGAGCTGGCGACGGGAAGGAATGACCCAGACGACCTGTAGGGATGGATGATACTTGTACCGAAGGAAGGGAGATGGAGGAGTGTGGAAGGGGAAAGAAAGGGGAAGGGAGAAGGAAGAATAGCATATTGCATACGGTATAGCGGGGGAGAGGAGATGATGCCTGTGGGCAATAGCATGAATTAGGTCTCTGTGCAGTAAGAGGAGTATCTGGAGAGAGAGAGGTGTAGACAAGGCAAGAGATACAGGTTGTATCTGTCGCTCCATGCATCGTGGACAGTTAGCAGAGGATATCTCAGGACTGCAGTGTGTGTGAGCAGCAAAAAAACAGAGAGAGATATAGTTAAGGGTTATTAGTAACAGTGGAAGTAAGATTGATAGAAAGGGGAAAAAGTGAGAGTGAGATTAAAAGAAAAGGGAAGAGTGAGAGTGAAAGTGAAGGTATAGGTGGTAATGTAGATGAAGGTGGTAGTGACCAAGGGGGGTGATTAGGAAGAATGGGAGGAGGGGTGGGAACAGGGGACACATTCAGGGAGGGGTAGCAGAGTTAGTGTGAGTAGGAATGGTGGAAGGGATGAAGGGATGGAGGGAGGAGAGGAAAAATAGGGGTAAGGGAACAGCTTGCCCTTGGTTGAACAAAGATAAGTCAAGGCAGGGTGTATCTGTACTCAACTAGAGCTAGTGCTGAGCGGAAGGGAGTGGTAGCGTGCTGGTGTGTGGTTATGCGGTTCCTGGAAAGGCATGTCTTCACATGGTTTCTCGAATCAGGACATCCACGATGAGCATTCAGCCCTCTGGCCCTGAGAGAAAGGGGGTCCACGTTTGTAGGAACACATCTGTCTTATCCTGTAGGCCGTATGTGAGTCGTTCAAGGGAGACAGCTTGATACATTGCAGTGATCCATTCCCCATTGGAAGGGGCAGTTTCTGCGCACCAATGCCTGAGGGTACACACTTTGGCAGTGGCCAGTGCTGTGAGTAATAAAGGATGTTGCGGTCGGGAGAGGTTGTATACATTTCTGGTATCATGCAGTAGTAAAGGAGAGGGGATGAGAGAAGGTGGCAAGGATAGCACTTCTCTATGGTACATTCCACTGATCGCCAGAAAGGTTGAATGACTGGGCAGTCATGTAAGATATGTGGCAAATCACAGCAGGCATGGGGGCATCTCCAGCAGGAGGCGTGGGACAGCAGCCCTGCAGTGCGCAATATCTGGGGGGGTCCAATACCACTCATGCAATGTCTTGAAAAGACTGAATTTCAAATGAGCCTCCCGAACTCCGTGGTCTCTGGCCTCGATTAATTTTGCCCAGTCCTCCAGTTCGTATTCGATCTGTAGACGTGCCTACCACTTATCTTTGAGGGAGATCAGGAGGGCGGAGAGAAAAGAGGTGTCGGTTCATCAGTGCCTGCAGTCCTGATATAACTCCCCTCAAGTGTCCCCAGGTCTCCAGGTAGTGGAGTATTGGGATTGTGGGAGTCGCCAAGGGGGGTTCCCCATGTGTCTCTCCAAGCAGTGCCTGAGCTGTATAAAACACCATAAATGGTGCGCCGGAAGATTGAATTCCTCCCTGAGTTCCATGAACAACTTCAGTCTGTCCCCATTTAGAAGCTGATCCAACCTCAGGAGACCTTTTTAACGCCACTCCTCCCAAACAATAGTCTTTCCCCCTATTAGAAAACCCTTGTTGCCCCATATTGGTGCCCTGTCATGTATCCGGGGGTCCACTTTCATTAAGCGGTGTGCCTGTCACCAAGAATTTCGCATTGCTCTGATAATGGGATTGGTGATATGGATGGGTGCCGTTCCTGTATTATAGAGCACATGGAGTCCCGGTGGGGAGCACGAGAGTGTCCGTTCCACTTCCACCCACAACGGTGGGTCCCTCACTCCCGGAAGTAAAAAGACCACCTGCGAGAGATGTAATGCTAGGGTGTAGTGTTCTACTGAGGGGAGACCTAGTCCCACTTACTCGCGTCTGGCGAGTAATGCGGCTCTAGGCAGTCGTGCACGCATTGACCCCCAGACGAAGGCTCGGATGCGATGATCTATCTCTCAAAGATTAGAGAGGGGTATCCGCAGAGGCAACATGCCCAGGATGTATAGAAATCGTGGCAGAGTCACCCTGAGCACCGCCTGTGCCCTGCCCCACATAGAGAGGCCTAACTGTGTCCACTTTTCAAAGTCTCGTTTCATACTGACTAGCAGTGGGTCCAGATTGTCAGACACCATTTTTTCCAAACCTCTGTTAATGTCAATGCCCAGATAGTGAAGACGTGACTGTTTCAATTTTTCTGAGAATCCCTGAACAGACGCGCTTACCGTTACTGGGGATAATGGTAATGCCTCACTCTTATCCCAATTGATCCGGTAGTCCGAAAGAAGTTCAAATTCTGATAGAATAGCTCTGAGAGCCGGTAAGGATTTAGTTAGGTCAGTGAGGGTGAGTAGGATATCATTGGTATATAAATAAATGGTGGAACAGCCACCAGGGACCGATATTTCGGTAATGAGACTGGAACTGCGGATTGCTGCCACTAAGGGTTCGACGGCTAGTAGAAATAATAACGTGGATAGGAGGCATCTCTGAGGGGTCCCCCTGTTGACGGAAAAGGTGTCAGAGAGGAACCCACCGCAGTTGACCTGTGCTGTCGGGGAGTCATACAACAAACGCACCCTATTAATAAAACTAGTCCCTAGATCAAAACGTTTTAGTGTTTCAAAGAGGCATCACCACTCTATTCGATCAAATGCCTTCTCGGCGTCTAGTGAGATGGCAAGGGCTTCCTCCTGTGAGTCCTGAGCCCTCCAGATGGCATGGAGTAGTGTACATAGGTAGTTCCTCGAAGAACGGCTGGGTACGAAACCAACTTGTGTATGATGAACCAGGGAAGGAATGACCCTCTTGAAGTGGGATGCCAAAATCCCCGCCAGGATTTTGACATCGCCATTGAGGAGGGATATGGGACGGTAACTACCGCAGAGTTCCAATCCTCACCTAGTAGGTATTGAGAGGCTGCGATCTTTGTCAGTAGTCAATTAGGAAAGAGGAAAAAAGAACGTTTTGAACCCGTGCGAGCGTAGATATAACCAACACAAACTGTGGAGGAACCTAGAACAAGTTTGACGAGGACGTAACGCCCCTCTGGATCACACCACGTCTTGAGGAGCCTGAACTGCAGTGACCGACAAATGAGCATCGCCACCTCACACTTCCACCCGAGCCCTGCGCCTCACCATGCACGAACGGCGCTCTACTGAAGAGCACTCTGCCCACCCAGTCTCTGCGGAGTTTCTCAGATTCTGATGGGGAAAGGTGTGCTTCTTGCAACAGGGCAATATCAGTTCTTTTAGATCAGACATAAGATAGGACTTTTTGCCATTTGATGTAGTGCGTCATGCCATGTACGTTCCAAGAGAGGACCGTTAGCGGGGTTACCAATCCCACTATTGAACTTAGTTGAGCTTGGTTCGGGGGAACAGGGGATCTCTTGTGCATTGATACAACTAATGGAGGGGTATTGTAGGAGTAGCAGAGCTCAGAGCACTTGTGTACTGAAAGAGAACAAGCGTTTAGGGGGGAACCGCAGGGGGAACCCTCGGTCAAGGAATGGAAGAGAATCAGACAGTCAGAAATGAAGGTAAAAAGAAAGGGAGGGGCAGAGAAAGAAATAGCGATCACGTGGGAGGTGGAGAGAAGTGTGCAAATGTGTATGTTCAAAGGGGAAAGGTGGCGTGCAGCAAATGGAGGGAGAGTTGAATAGAGAAGGTAGAAAGAGAGGGATCAGAAGCTAGAACTACAATAAGCGAGGCAGTACCTCACTACTGGGAGCCCTGGTAGACTGCGGGTCGGAACCTGTAAGACCTGCGTGCTGGATGAGCTCTGGTGGGAGTAGAAGGGGGAAGAAGAAGTGCGTATGCGGCCCAATAGGACTACCAACAAACACCCAAGGACAAGCAGCGCTGGGCGGTACATATGGATATTAAAGACTTAAAGCGTGTGGAGAATCAGGATGCGGCGTGGGGCGTAACCGGAAGAGGGTGGGGAGGGGGCCATAACTCAGCCAATAACCAAGACAAGTGTGCGTAGTGCAGTACATACCGGAGCAGAGCAAGAGGGTGACTACCATACAATACCATATCATGGCTGACGTCGCCAGCGAAATGTCTCGAGGGCCGTTACAGGAATGTCATTGGTCAGCCGTGTAGAGAATACTAAGGAAGCTGGTTAAAGGCCCCAGAACTTCAGGGTGAGGATTGCGAAAGAAGCATGGCATAGGGAGCGCACTAGATGAATAAAGTGGACTGAGGGGAGACCAGATTAGGTCGGGGGAAGGGAAGGTCCCCAGAGAGTGAGAGTCAGAAACCCTCACGGCGAGTGACTTCCGAGCATCTTTCAAGAAGGGCGAGCGACGGTGGGTGGAGGAGGAGGGGAGAGGCAAACCTCACAGGTGTCTGGGGTGGCTGGGTGCAGGGTTTCCCATGGGGCTGTGTCCTGTAGTGGTCCACTGTGGTTACAGACCAATAGGGTAATTGGAGAAAGAAGCATGAGGGGAGAAGGTACTGAAGAAGGTACTGAAGGCGCCTGAAGGCAAAATCATGTCCTTCATCCAGAGGCAGGTCGAGAGGTGTGTGTAAGATGTTTTGTACGGTACAGATAGTGCTAATGGTGAGCAAACGAACCTGGGTAAACTGTAACTTGGAACACAGGTGAAAGACATGGACAAATCTATTGATTGTACTTCTGCTCAGTGGCCCCGACCATGGTGAGACCCCCGGGATGGAGAAGTGCGCCCAGTGAGGCTGGCAATGGAACAGGCCCATGTATGGGGGTAAATAACATCAGCAACAGCACTAAAGCAAGGGTGCAGCACTGGCCCCACCCTTGCCCTCCCTATCAGAGGAGAAAAACAATAATAGAGATAGGTGAGTATGACACTTAGCTATCCAATGAGGGGTTGTCCGTTGCAGTTTACGGGGCGAAAAGTCCTCTGAGTGCATAGAGTCCGGCATTACGGATGTTCCTCGAGTGTTGGCTTCAAAGGGGAGCGGGATTTGTCTCTGCCTTGGTCCTGAGTGTGGGCAATCACCGCTTGGAGAGCATGGTCCCGGCCCTCCTGCGATTTAAGCGAGCGGTCGTAGATTCTGCCCCTCTTTTGCGAGGCGGAGCGATGATGTTGTGACAAGGAAGGAGAGATGGAGGGGGAGTCACCTGGGATGAAGGTATCGGGTGTGCTGTGGTGTAACCCATAGGGTGTTGAGCGAGGCCGTCCAGGAAGGAGCCGAGGTCCGCAGGTTCAGTGAAGTCTCTGGATTTGCCATTGCATGTAATCCACATACAAGAGGGCTCAAGAAGACCAATTTTAATGTCTAGGTTCCTAAGTTGCGGTCGGAGGGCCAAGAATGCCTTCCACTTCTCATTCGTTATCCTGGAAAAGTCCACTGTCACTCTGATCTTGTGACCCTCCAGGGAGTATGGTCCTTGTGATCGGGCTGTTGAGATAACCTGGCAAGCCTGGTTGTGGCGTAAGAAGCATGCGATAATGGGATGGCGCCTTCCAAAGGTCGCTTTTTGTATAGGCCCGATCCTGTGGACTCTTTGGAACTCCAATGGCGGTGAAAAATCCAGACCAGTGAGCTCAGGGAGGACATTTTTGAGAAACGTTTTGATGTCAGAGCCCTCTTTGTGTTCCAGAATGCCAAAGAAGCAGACATTATCCCTTCGGCTCCTGTCCTTTAAGTCTGTGACATTTGCTCGTAGAAACAGCAACTCTGCCTCTTGGTCTGGCAACTTCGCGATGTGATCCTCCACAGTCGTGAGGCGTTGATCCAGGTCGGTTACTGTCTCTCGGAAGCTGGCTTTATCTGCCCGTATGGAGGTAGAGGCAACGAATAGGTCCGAGATCTTTAAGTCCATTGCCTCCAGGAGTCACCCCACCGCTGTAATCTTCTGTAGTATGCTGTCCGTGGCATTGGTTGTGTGGGGGTCAGCTGGTGAGATTGTGGGACAAGAAGGGTCTGCCTGCGCTGCCAAAGTTTTCAGTTGCGCGATGGCCTCGGAGAATAGTAGTTGACGGGAGTGTTTGCCTGATGATTTCCCGTTTGGCATTGCCCCGGGGGTAAGGGTTCCTGGAAGAGAGTTGCAGAGTGTATTTGTGGCAACGAGGCTTTGTTCCTGCTTTGAGAGCAACAGTGTCAGCGCTGCAACCGTCAGGACCTCTAGTACTATGGCATCTGTGTGCTTTCAACAAAATAAACAAGCCCTGAGAGAGATGTCACTTGCGGTGGAAGAGCCATGCGGCTGCCAGGGTGTTCCAAAACGGAAGGCTGGACTCTCCTCACTGCCGTCAATAAATCTGGGTGGTGGCAGACCCCCACACAGACCTTCTGGGGTCATATTGTGCTAGATCCGGGCCCAGTTTGAGGTTCCAGTCTTGGCCATGGGTGGGGAGGTAAAGGGCGTAGAGGTGGCATTGTCAATGATGAGAGGGGCTGACTATGTTAAACCCGGGGGTATGCCTTCTTGGAACCCAGGTCACTGCTCCAAAGCATCCAGGCAGTTGAACCTCACCCTCCACAATACCCCGCTGAGGATGCCTGTCACTTCTCGGTGGTAGGCTCCCTCCTGCCGGGTCCGTTTCGGCTAAGGGTGCACTTAGCAGCTGAGTGCCATTGCTCCTTGCTCGCTCCCCCGATCTCTCACACCTCGGGGGGAGTTCCACAGTCAGGTTGCCAAGGATCTACAAGCTTGGGTGGGGCCCAGGACAACTCACGTTGTTGGGTGCAGTCTCTCTCGACTGTCTGCCTCCCCTCGAAGCACCCCTGGAGCCATTGGCCGTGCCGCAGCACGCTGCAGTGGTTCGCAACGTCATAGTAACCCTCCTGCTGTTCAGAGGGGAGAGCCCATCTCCTCCCTCCCCCACTGCCCAAAGTGCAAAGGATCTTATTGTGGGATCGAAACCCAGGCCATCTCGCGCGACTGGGGGAAACTCTCCCGGCTGTCTGGCTCACCTCTGAGGCCTTCCGCCCTCGGGGGAAATGCAGGTCGCGGCTCAACGTACCACTTTAGGCCACATCCGGCCGTGGCATCTCAATGGGCTTTTCGACTGTTGAATGTCAGAAGGCCACTAGTTTCCCGGTTCTGCCGCTCATGCAGGTGCTCATAGAATAGCAGGGGGGCTCCTGTTGGCTGTTTTTAACCCCTCCATGGCCCCTGATTTGGCCCGGTTCACGGAACTCTCTGCTCAGGCGGCCATTCTCATCGGCAGCCAGACCACACCCCCAGTGAAAACCAATTTTAGTTGTATTTCACTATCAGGATATGTTAAGTACACCAACACATGTCCTACCTTTTAAATACACTACACCCTGCCCATGGGGCTGCCTTTACTGCATGTAAGTCACTTTAGGGGTGACTTACATGCAGTAAAATGGAAGGTTTGCGTCAGGCACAAATTTTGGGGATAACCCTGCAAAAAGGGCAATTTTCAACAGACACCTTTGCTTTGAGATCCTGCTAACATTCCAGAAGGTTTAGAAGTTCAAACATGTTTTATATCACAATGTTTCAGTTGTTCTAGACAAGTTTGCTTGAGTAGTTCTAAGACTCTCAGAACCACAGGGACAGTACTTATAGACTGCCCTGGAGGTAGCAGGGTCTGGCAGCAGAGTCCAGTCAGGTCCAGTTGTTACTGGTCAATTAGCTTCTTCAGTTTAAACACCTCTTGCAGCTTTTTATATTCCTGTAGCCATTCTAGTGTTTGGTTCTCATTATACTAAATGAGACTGCTGTATTTTGGCAGGAGCACCACAAGGCTGGGCGGAACTGAGACCAACTCCACACACTGTGACAGCTGTCGGCCTTACCTTTTAAGGTAAGCAGTACCTCACCCGCACATAAAAGAGGTCGGTGATTTGTAGCAGCTGTACCCATGTCATTCTGATTTCTCAGGGACATTGTGGTGCAACAAATCTCACCCCTTTCGCTCAGTTACACTTGTCTCACAAATGCAAAGACAAACAGAAGCAGAATTGGTTAAAAGTATTTTAGTGAATCAATAATGTTCTAGATAAAATGCCATGTAATGCAATGATTATGATGATAAATACAATAATAGCAATGTGGTGACAAAGAAAGGGAAACACAAGAAAAGCGCCACCATGGTGTCAGAATGCTAAGTGTCAGATTTCCTACCTATGCCACTAAGCAAGGTGATACCCTTATCTCTGTCTGCACTTTGCTCGGAATGTCTGGGCAATGAAACGTCATGAAGAGTTGATTGAAGTAGGGGGAAGGCAGGAAGTTATATTCCTTTCAATTTAGATGCATGATGGAAATCCTGTGACAACACTCCTGTGCAGATAGCAGATGGAAATCCAGTGATGTAACTTCCAATGCAGATGGATGATAGCAAATTAAGTTTTCTTGCTTGGATTATTCTTTTAAGAATTGTTTTGGAGGGAAATCGGTGATGTCCTTGAGTAATTTAACCTCACTACTCATGATGGGTCACCATTGTGGATTTGGAAATACAAATTAAATACGAATTAAAAAAAGTGTGCAGGATTGTGTGACAGGTGACATAATCACTGCCTAACACTCCCACTACTTTAGTTTCTAATCTTGTATAAAGTGGATTATAAGAGACATTTTAATAAAATGAGCACATTTCACTGACCCTAATACAATTTTAATCAGAACAAGATGGGGACCCTTCTTTTTTTCTCCACCACCATCTACACATCCAAAAGATTTCAAGAGTTCTGGGTATGCTCATCAAGCACCTAGATGGTGCTGGCAAAGGAGCAACCCCAGTGATGAAGCATGTCTCTACAAGTGGGTGAGGGGTGTTACAACATTTGCTGAACAATCATTTAATAATACATTATTTGTTACTGAAAACAATGGGTATTAGCATTACATAAACACTTGGACCATCAAAACCCAGTGTGTGTCTATTAATGATCCTGCACCTCAATCTTTTACTTAATTTCATGGATTATTGGGGAGGTTGTATTGTGTCATATAAAATAGTCCCATTCCCTCCTGTGATGACTCAACTTTCTAATGTTAGACATTACTTATTAAGATACCTTTTTCCGAACCACAGTCATTTGAGGTGTGGATTCCAGATGATAGGAGTTTTGGTGAAATCCTATTTTGAGTCCTGATTCTGCCATGCCCTTTCTAAAGGGATACAACAGACAATGGGGTTTGTGGTAGGAAATGACATATTATTTTATTCGAAAAGGAAATTCTTTGAGGTTTTCTGCAAAGATGTTAGATAGGGTTGGTTAATCAAGCATGAGTTGCAAAATCATGTTTATATTAATTTACTGAGGGAATCAGAAAAGGATAAAGTGATGTTTTAAATACAATTAGTGAAATATGAGGGCAAGTTATATGCTGACTGGAACACTTCAGTACATTTTCTAGTCCTGTGCACTTACTTCTTTTGGACATCCAGACAGCATATGCTTCACACTGGCAGGAAAATCTATCTCTTGGGAAGAATTGAAGAACATTTTAGGGAGAGTGTAATTTCCTGTTGCTCATTAATCATTTCCACATTTCCCTCGGGAGACAAGTGCAAAAGTCAATAAGGTGATTGCGAAGTTAATCATTGATCCTTCTAAATATATTTGGTATATAGAAGGAATGGCTAAGAACTAGGGACTACATTATTATTACAACCTTTCAGCCATGATGAGCATCACAATTGGTATTCTCCTGTTGACACTAGCAGGTAGGAAAATAGGGGTGCCACTCTAAGCAGATGTAAATAGGGGCACCACTCTAAATCAATGTAATTTTGTGATGATCAGGGTATTTTGTATTTCTTTACTTTAAATTGGAGGAAAGCATGAAGGTGCTGCATGAAACTGTGGTAATCGTGTTAAGCTAGGGAGATAAGCTGGTGAAAAACTTCAAAAAGGGTAGCCAGAGAGCTGCTGAGGATTTGGAAACTAAGACAATGTGATTGTCTAGTTTTGCTTGAGAACACCCTAATACATTGTGGAAAGCTTTGAAGCAAAATATGTATTTTTTAGACATTGATGTGCTAGCTGATCAAACACGGGCCATCTCATATGCCTGTTTGTAAGTCTGGATGTGGTAAAAACAGGGTCTAAGCTCTTGGCATTCTTGTAGATGATTTAATGCAAGAAGTTAATAGCACCTTACTAGCTTCTGTAGACCATCTGACTAAGTCTCACCTGTGCGAACAGCAGAAGTTGGGTGCTTGAAAGTCTCAGTAATCTATATGCTACTTCGAGATGCTTTAGTAGATTATCTAGATGGTTAAAGTTTGATTGACAGATTTGCAAACAATTCATGCAACACAGTGCAGTAAGGCAGGTTGTGTGAATGACTACAGATGAACAGTGCCATATTTGCAAAGATATGGCACTCTTCAGCTGTCTCCCATCACTGGTGTATTTGTGGCTATCTAGCACCCATGCAGGCACTATGCTTCATGGGTACCTGTCTTATGGGCAGAATTCTTTTTGTGCAGGAAAGCATACCTTCCTGCACAAAAACAATCTTGAGAGGCATTTTATTGGTTCCATGCCGGATGCAGAATGGAAAAATAAACCTATTTCTCCTGGTTATGCTTCTGTGGTAAGCATGCTGACTCGCATAATTCCAGCTTTACAAACCTTAGTAAATATGGAATTGTGTGAAATCAATGGGTGGATGCACGGGATCGGCGCCCCATGGAATTCCTACCACTATAAAATATACTGCATAGCAGCACAAGCTGCTGAGCTGTTTACATTTCTTTACAAAGCAATGCAGGAACACATAAATCAAGCCTTGAGTGGCTTTGTAAATTGCGAATAAGACCTTCTGTTGCCCTGTGTTGCCTTGCATGATGCAAGGGCGACACAAAGGCTTAGTAAATTTGGGCCTGAATGTCCAGAGGTTTGACTCCAGAGCGCTTGTATCAAACATTTTATAAGAGAATTCAAGTGCTTTTCCTCTGCTATTCCTTTTTTACTCTTGCTCTGAGTTTTATGCAACTTTACATAAGCATGGTACCAAAATATATTTTTAATTTTGTTCTTTAAACTGGAGAACCAAACTCAGACATTTATGCCTGTCATTGAGGAGTGGATGGATTTGTAGAGCCGTGCACACATTTGTCTTTCCAGCTTCTCCCTTATCTTACATTTCTTATACTCATTTACTCATCAGATGATCCATGTTTTATTTCCTGCATTCTGAGACTTTTTCTTCAATTACTTTTCAACATGGTCTGAGTGTTTCAATTACAGGTTCATGTTAGCTTCAGTTGTATACTTTTAAACAGATTGGGCATAATGACCCTTTTCCAGCTGACTTTGTTCTTTAAAAGTTAGGTTATTGCATGCTTGCATGCTAGTTGCTCTCTTCATATTGTGTCCCAAATATGCTCTATGATTCATATTGTCTTCATTCTGTTTTCAATTTCATTTTCAATGTACTGCATTTCAGTGCGTTAATTGCGTGACCCAGCATAATTAGTCACAGAATAATCAGTCAAAAGCACATCACAATCTCTGTAGGGCTTTGCTTGACTTACTTACATGGCTACCCCTTGTTTCATCTGCCTTGTGGTTGTTTGCTCTTGTTGGTGCTACATTATGATACTCTCTTAAAACTCATTTCTCTCAATCTTTGACCTTGTTTTGAAAACTCTTTCACTTCCCATTGCTTTCTTACTGTTCTTACTTGAACTGGTATGGCATTAAATTCGGTAATCAGATTGGCTTTATTACATTAGCTTGTTACATTCTAAAATAATTCATGACATGTAGCAGTTTATTTATGTTTCAGCCCATTGGATAAAAAAGCTACAAACAGAAATCAATATGGACGAGGAGCAAGTGCTTAAAGATAGCAGGTTAGGCTATATAATTTTACATGCCTTTTCAGTGGAGCAGCCGTGCACGCTGTTGTGTCCTAAACTCAGTAACAGGAGATGGAAACTTTCTTCAATAAATACTGAGAAAAAGGATTCAAGGGGTGATGTAGGTGAGGAATTGGATTATTGGGTGGGAGAGGATGGAAGCCCCACTCAGGCAACAACCACATTTCTAACCTGGGTGAACCACAAAAGTCACTAAACTAACATATGCTTAATCCTCTCATAGCTTTGCACAAAGCAGTCAGGAATAACCTAGAGCAGTGGTTCCCAACCTGTGGGCCGGGAACCCCTGGGGGTCCGCGAAGCCTCCTCAGGGGGTCCGCGGCTGCTTAAAAAATTTAATAATATTAGGTCCCAGCTATCAGTAATGACTCCTTGGGGGTCCCCGTGTTCCAATAATGATTCAGTGGGGCACCCGGGCTCCAGTATTGATAAAATGGGGGTCCACAGATGTCAAAAGGTTGGGAACCACTGACCTAGAGGCACTGTGTAAAGTATTTATGCAGCACTCAAACAGTAACAAGGTGAAAACATAGCATATGAAAAATACAGCACCAATTTAGAAACATAGAGCAAAATGTAATAAATTATTTGACAGAAAAATGACAAAAATCCAACTAGTAGATTTGGATATCAATTTTAAAGATTTACGTAAAGTATGCCTAAGAGGCTCAAATCGCCAGATGAGTGTATATGGTCAGGCTGGAGCAGGACATATTCACAAGTTCAGGCTAACTGCGATGAAGCACAGGCTGGGGACAGGACCAAGTTTGATCTGCTGAGGATTGTATGTACATAAAAGTGTGTGTGGGGCGGGAGAGGAAAAAAAATAGAAAGCGTAGCTTAGTAAAGTGTTCTCAATTTGAGGCCCTACCAATGAGGGTCAGAGCTCATGCAATCAAAGGTTGAAAATAAGTTTTCATAAAGGCCACCCCTAATGAGTAGGTCATATATAAGGTCATGACATTGGAGGTCCAGAATGGACCAATCATGGTTGTCTGAAAAGCTATAATTTATCACAAGATGTTTACTTGAGTACTTTTGGATAATAGATGTCCTATGAAATTGGCAAAATTGCAGTAGTCATAGTGAAACTGATCATTAGCCTTCACGGCATGCCTTACTTCAGTAGCACTTGAGTATCTGCTTTAAGAACCCTTCGGGGACCCCACTTTTAAATCATATGGTAGGAGGTGAAGTTCTCATTAGGGCAGAAGATGGAGTTGCACTTGAGCTAGGTGTTGTGAGTTGCCTATTGTACCACATGTCAAACAGCCTTTCACTACCAGAATGGTGGGAAGGTAGGCTTGTTTATCTTGCTTGCATAAGAAGTCCAGAGCACCCTTGCAATGTGACTGCATATAATGATCTGCTAATGGATATAATGAGCAGGGTTGGGCTGGAAAAAATAGGCCCACATTAGCGAATCAAACCAGATATCTAAAAAAGGTAGCCCACATTTGCAAATCAGGCCAGTTTTAAACTTATAAAGACATGCTGTCAGTGGCAGCTGCCACTGGCGTAGTGGGGCAGGATGGAAAAGAAAATGATATCGTTTTTTTAAAAAACATTTACCTGTTCAGGTCTCCTCAGTCCTCCTCCTCGTCTGGAGGCACACAGGCTTCTAGACTCTCCTCAGCCAATCACAATGCTGCTGTCACCAGCATGACAGCAGCTGCGCGATTGGTGTGAACGCCCTGTTTCAGTGCTCACAGAGGGAGTGGCAACCTGTGCACTTTCTCCTCCATGCTGTGAAAAACAGCTGGGAGGGGAAATGCAAAGTGTGAATGTCTGTTTGGCCGGCCCAACATGGCCGGCCAAACAAACATGCACACTTAAGGTGCATAAATCACTCCTCCTTCCAGCCCAGCCCCACCCTACCCTATCCTGCTGCCTCAGCCAAAAATAAAATGATAATAACAATAGGTTATTATCATTTTGTTTTTCTGCTCAAAGCAGCAGGGTGACGTTCCTCCGCCTTAGCTTATGCATGCTGAATGAGTATTTAAGAAAGTATGGAAAACAGTATGCTTTCATGTTTGCTGCAGGGAATGTTTGTTTTAATATCCATTAAATCACCTGTATAAATCGGCCCACCTGGCACTCAAACAGGTCCAAAAACTGCTAAAAGCCTGTCCATACACCAGTCCGACCCTGAAACTGAGACACAAATTGACCTAAAGGTGTGGGAAAAGTGTAACTTTACACAGATGTATTCCATATTAATCATGCTTAAGTAAATAGATATGTAGTAAATGGCCACGGTACAAAATTCCACTCCAGGCACAAAGAGGGGACAAGGTGAATACCATGCTCATAAAAGCTTTTAGTGGCCACTATGAACAGTCAGAGAAAATCATATTTTCGGCCGGATTTACAACAAACTGGTGCAGTGTGAAAATCAGCAGCACTGCACCAGTTTTGAAATGCAAGGATGCAATGTATTTACAAGAATATGGCGCACCCCTGTGTTTCCCCCTTCACCTGTGTTAAATTTAGCTGCCTAGCGCCAACTCAGGCATCCTTGCACCATAGTGCAAGGGTGTCAGCATTGATGGGATTGATTGTTTATGTGCAGGAATGTGTGCCTTCCTGCACATAAACAATCTAGAATGGTGATTTGGCACTTCTATGTGTGCTGCAGGATGCAGCACACATAGAAGTACAAAAGCGTTATTTTTGAATGATTGTTTATGTGCAGCAAGTAACACCTTCCTGCTCATAAACAATCATTCATGGCAGGATTGCTCCTTCTACGTGTGCAGCAGGGGAAATTACAGCATTTCTCCTTGTTGTGCTATGCTAACGCCACCCCTGAGATTTTTGTAAATCTGGGACAGTGCCAAAGCAATGGGTGTTGCAGTGGAATGCCCACACCAACAACCATTACACTCCCCTCTGCTGTAGAATACTGCATCAGGGGGGCATATTTACAAGGTAGTGTTGAGCCAAAAAAAGTGGCTTAGCATTGCTTTGTAAATTTGCGTAATGCACAGGGCCACCGAGCGTCACTATAAGTGAGACCCTGGTGGCGCTATGGGGCTTGTAAATATGCCCCTCTGTTTTCTATAAGATCAATCATTGGAAAGATGCTGAGGCAGAATTTTGGAAAAATAACCCTGTGAACTTCTGTAAGCATACGTTTCATTTCCTCACTTTGAACTTGTAAAGAAAAATATGTTGTTTATAAATACAATATTTCTATTAATGTAAGGAATGCGATTTATATTCCGTCTTTCATGAAGCACTTCGAAACAAAAGTATTTTTCTGTATGCTAATTCTTAGTTCTTTTCCTAATTTTACATTTAAATGTACAATTCATTTAATCGCCCTGCGACTTTGTTCACAAAATTGAATTTAGGAAACACATAGGATTTACCAGAGCATGGCCCATCAATAAGAGTAACTTGTTGAAAACTTTTCGAGTGTACTTGAGTCTTGACAGTGAGTAGGGTATTTGCAAAGATTGTTAATGTCTTCAAATTGGGTATAGAGTTTTAATACTGTGACGTACGAAGTGTGTAAAAGTTGCATTTCTATCCACTACATTTTAAAATTTCATATTTTTCAGAACACTATGGGCCAGATGTATCAAGAATCCACTTTGCGATTCTCTGATAGGGATTTTTAAGAAATCACTCTTTCAGAGTCGCAAATGGTATGTATCATATTTGCGATTCGGTAATAGCCATTTCTTAAAAATCGCAAATGCTATTACCGAATCGCAAATGGTGATTCTGAGCCCATTCGCACATGGCCCATATTTGCAAATTCTTTGCATTTCCTAAATTTCAAATTCCTAACTGGAATTCTCAATTTGGGAAATGCAAAACCCAGGGTGCTGGGGGCCTAAGGCCCCCTCTGCTGCACCCCAAAAAATGATTTAAGGACATGTAAGGTGCACACATGCCAAAGGGGCATGTGTGTGTTACATGTCAATTTTAAAAATGCATTTTTAATGCATTTTTAAAATTTGCACATGGTTACCACCAAGTTGTATTTGGTGGTAATTGCGATTCCTTAATGCCCAATTTGCATTAAGGAAAAGCTTGATACATGTGTTTAAGAAATCGCAAATTAGGATTCCTGATTTGCAATTTCTTATTTAGAGAAACACAATTTGCGATTCTCTAAACGGGGTCACAATTTTTAGTACTCACTATTTTAGCGATTCCTTAAAATTGCATAGCGAATGCCTTTCATACATAATAAAAGGCATTTTTGCATTCGCAAACGGCCATTCGCACCATTTGCGAATGCAAAAAAGCTTGATATATCTGGCCCCATATTTGATTTTTTTGGAAGGACCATGTTCTGGGCATTACAATGCTCCATTTTCTGATGTGATGATTACTTGGGGAAATGTAATGAATGTTGCCTCTGATAATTGCTCAAAAAACAAAAAAAAGGGCAGAGTTATTATGTTAAAGGTAGAAGTACTCTGGCTGTGTTTTGCTTGTACAGGTTGTATAGTATGTCTTGGATCTGGTTATGCTTGTAGCATTTGCACAGTTATTCTTACCCATCTGGCTCGCTAGCCAGGAAGGCAGGAGCACAAAAGGCAAGGTGGATGTTGGCTGGAGGGCGGTATCAAGAGAGGTGAGAGAAAGAGAAGAAGAGGAAGAGAGAGGAGAGAAAGAGAGAAAAGAGAGTGCGAGAGTTAGAGAGAGAGGCAAATATCTATTGCATGTATACTATGACCATTGATGGACAGGTATTTGATTTCGATAGACATTTCCTTGGTTTGCTGGATTCCTTGATGGACAGTTTTGAAAGCCCAGGTGTACTCCTGGTGCCTCTGCCACTTTCCACTGCCCTTTCCAAATTAATTGCAACAGGTACAGGGAGGCCTCAAAAGAGAGAGAAAGAGTGCAAGGGAGGGGAAAGGTAGAGACAAAGTGATCAGAGAAGGAGAAGAGAGAGGAGCGAGGGAGTGAGAGAGAATGGATGAATGGAAGTGTGGCCCTGACTATGACCAGCTCAATCACGAGTGCTCTTCAGTAACATTCCCTGGTATGCACTTAGCTGAAGGTAGCCTTTGCTAAACGACCAGATGTTGGTGTCTCAAAATGCCCCAAAATGACACGCACAATAAAGTCTAAAGGTGACAATGGCTTGGGTTTGTTTTTGGGCACCTTCAGAATAGGTGTACGGGTGACACAGACCCCTATCTGTTTCACTCTAGGATGATTTCATGATCATCTTAGAATGCTTATGTAGACTGAGTAAATGAAGTGCAATAAAGACAGCAAGGCATGTCTACAAGGGAAAGGGGTATGGAAGGGGCCTTGTAGGGTAAACTGCAAGAATATTTAAAGCACTGACTTGTCTAGTGGTCTAACACATGGATTAGCCTTTTTGACTTCAAAACACGTTTCTACAGTTTACATGTGCAAAACAATTGTGATGAAATAGTGTGTCATAGCATATATTGTTTTTATGGGCTACTATGATAGCCATCAGACATCTATCTTTGTTAACATCTACCTCTGTTCTGACCTACTTAATACCCCCAGAAATTTTGATTTTTGAATCTATTGAATTTGTACTTCTGTAAATGAGTCACACAAATGGATTTTCACTCACTATAATCTTCTATTCAAATACGTTTAAGTCATAACCATCAGTGCCCACTTTTAAAATATGGCTTGCAGCTGCACGACTGTGGTAAGAGGCCATAAGTTGGCTATGCACAAACATATGTGTACATGGGTTCAAACAATGAGTGAGGGAGATTTTTGAGTTACTGAGGCAAGTGTGTCTGCTCAGTTGGCATGTCAGAGATGGGACCCTGAATAATAGCCTTTGTTGGCCTTGAAATTCAACTGCGCATCAAAAAGCAATGTTTCTTTTCTTTGACGTAATGCAATTCTGTATTTACATTTTCTGTGAACATTGAATAAGATAATTGTGGATGGTCTTGAGCTAGAGGAATGATTCACATGACATTTTCTTGCCTTAAAAGGGCAAGCACACTGACAATATTCATAGGGCCATATTTGCCCTACGTTGTGCTTTTTGGTTAATTCAATATTTCCTAGAGCCCGTCCAAATGAGGTTCAGAATTTGAAATACTCTGTAGGGCCAAGTTAATTATTCTGCAGGCCAGCTGTCGGTTTGAAGACACCTTTATTGTCAGGTCTATTTAGAGAGAGTAAACCTTCTCCTAGCAGACGAAGAGGGTGATGAGAAGTATGTTGGTGTGATTAGTTAGCATTCCACTGACAAACCTGGGCATGCCCTTCTGTCTGAGACAAATCGTGACCAGACAGAACTAAGGCTTCATTACAGCAGAGGTTCCCCTTTGAAATCTCCATGGGAAGGAAACTGTTTGCAGTGTTAGTTGAAAGTGAAGCTAAGGCTATCTTGATTCTGCCATTTTGGATATGCTAAGCTGCATGGGCCAGCCTGTGGGGTGTCCTTAGGAAATGTTTTCAGTGGTGGAGGTGGTGTAAAAATACACCTTTGGATTGACAAGACTGGTCTACCTTCTAGAACTCTCCACTTCTGCTTTTGAACCTTGCACAAGGGACGAAATGTGTGAAAAGAAGAATAACCACAAAAGAAAGGACAAGCCCATTATATCGATAAACCACTTCCTGCAAAGGGCTTCAGGCTTGTACTTTTTTGGGACTCTATGAACTCAGTTTCCAGAGCCAGTAGCACTGAACTCCCTAGTCTCTCTTAGTCTCAGTAAAGGAATTGCTAGGGACCCTGAAAGAGAGGGTTCCCTGGGACTTTTGCGGAGTGGTCCCAGAAGGGCCCCATAGACTTATGCTATATACACTGTTGCCCTACAAAAACCAGGATGCTATGGGGCGTAGGGAGTGCAGGTGGCAGAGCGTGGAGATACTGGAGGAATAGAGTGGAGCTTGTCTTGAAGGCTGGGTGGGGTTTCTACTGGAAGACCCCGGGGCAATGAATCTACCAGTTGCTTGGAGCAAGAAAGCAATTTCTCAAGGCTTTCTATTGAAAGAAGCTCTAAACATGCTCTTGAGAAACCATTCTAAACATGTACAGGGCTGAAAGCCCCACAGTTACACTCCTGGTGGTTGTAGAATGCTACCAGGAGCCAAAGGAGGCAAGGTACATGCAAACCAGCCCATCTTGCCAAACGAATCTTCATTTATCTTTACAGCTGTGTGAGGTGCTGCTTTAGGGGACATATGCAAAACACTTCAAGGTAACCCAACATTCAGTGATCTCCCGCCATAGGGCCCAGCCGATTCTTAATCACAATTCACCCCTATTTGATTATTCTTTTTAAGGTGAAGGCTGAACCGACAGTAACATATTAGAAATGGGAGCCCCTGCGTCTAATACCTATCGACAATGTACAGTGCAGTGCCTCAGAAGTTCACTAAGTCATTCACAGTTCCTCCTGTCCCGCTGTTTAATGAGGGTGGAATTAGCCTTGCTCCCTGCCATCAGTATTTCTCAGTGCTACCTTTAGTAGGTGGGGCAGAAATGAGAGAAGCCCCTGTTGGCATGGAAAGACAAAATGTTGAGGAGCAAACACAGTGCCATTGCTTGCAGTTAGCTCTAGGGGACTGCCAGGTTAGTCACAGGCCCCAAGAGAACTATTACTGTCTTCTTGTCTTTACACCCTAAATCCCCCAGGTTGAACAATCTTTGAACCTGGGAGATGTTTGGCACCATTGCAAGCATTCCTGGTGCTACAGCTTTCTGCTAGAGGCTCTGTTTTACAAGGGATTTATGGGGCTGATGACAAAAGAACACTGATGCTGAAATATTAAACAGATTATGTGAAAATTGAAGTTAAAATCACTGCATAGTTCTGATACCAAAATATCAGCTATATTTAGTGCGTATTTCTAGAAGCACTTGAAATATTGTATTATGTGGAGTTGCATTATGGTTGGAGGACTTAGGTTCTGTATCTGATTGTTATGGTGATGCTGTGACAATGCTATTTGGACTGGGCTTTTATGTTTGCATCCCTCAAGTAGGTTAGGCAGAGGATGGGTATTGTGTTATTAGACGCTTGGGCCAGAGTGAAAGAAGTGCTTCCATCATAGTAGGACCAGAGTACCTTTAGGAGGCCACTTGACTTGTGTGACCTTTTCTTGTTATATGACACAAGTAGACTAGGAGGCCCTTTACAGGGTGCTGCCATAGGTATTTTTACCTGCCATTTAGTATATATTTGTTGATGTGTGAATGGTATTTACCTTCATGCTTAATAATGTACTTTTCATAAGAAGAATCACTAATTAGATAGTGAGTTATTGATATTTGTTTGTTTTGATTTAGAGTGTTGAGTCTCTAGTGTACAGCACCTTTCCTGAGTAAGCCTTGGACTGTTCTGCCTTAATACTCTGAAAGTCAAGTGTTAAAAAGCCTACTTTTTTCTCAGTTTGTGGGTTCACAGTCAGTGTCTCCGGGACATCACAGGTGAAAAATACCTTTTTTTTAAAAAAAATTGAAGCCCAGTTACCTCTGCCTGCTCTCAGACCCTATGACCCAAATTTCTCCCAGATTAAGAGGCTTCCTGTTGTGCTGCACTTCTCATGACTCCTCAGTTTCACCAACAGTTTTATCTGCAGTCTTGACATTAAGTAGCATGCTCTCCTCTTGTGCATCTATGCTTGCTTCTTTCATACAATATATTGCACCCCTGAAATTCTGAACAGAGTGGTGTTGGATTTTATCAGGTACAATAAGTATCATATCCGACACCGAGGCACTAACAATATTGCCACGTTTTCGGCACTCTAAATGGACCTGCTGTGCAATGCTCCATGGAGACTAATACATTTTCCATGAGCTCCCAGCTGAAAAAAACAATATTTTCAGCACAAGACTCCAAGTTAGACATGCATGGAAATTTTGCTTACTGATGGCCCACCTTCCATAGGGCAACATCAGAATCTTGTACTCATCCTGGTACTCCAAAGGTCTCAAGACTATATTCTGGTCCTCTGAAGATCAAAATGGGTCACTTAGAGTTTGGTGGAATAATGAATCTGCTATAAAAGGTCGCATCAGGTCTATTGTTATTTTATTTAGAACAAAATATTTTGATGAACTAGTGCATTAAACATGGTGTACCACAAAGTTCAGTACCTTCAGTGGAGCCATTGGCTCCTCTGCCAGAGGAACAAAGGCTATGGCTTCCACTGATTTAGTAGACTGGCAGCCTAGGTCTAGATGAGGCCCTAATTACCAATATGTACTTGCTACTAGAACAGACACTCTTAGTCTCGCCTTCAATCCCTAGTTCCATGAGGCAGGCTACAAGCCGCCCATAGCCCTATTACAAAATAGGGGCTTTTCCCCTGTTTTTCCATGTTTGCATTATTGTGCACTTTTAAGCAGGTTTGCTGGGCCCAAACAGGGACACTGCTCCCTAATATGATGAATGCGCTGTACTCAGGGCAGATGCACACCTGCACCCCCCTGTGGGCAATACATTCAGTGAAATACGGAGCAGCTTCTTCAAAGCAGCTCTGTGTTCCTCTTTGCAGGCAGAAACCTTCTGCACTTTAAAGAGGGTAGACAGACCCCCTTAATGACTGGTGCAGTGCAGGTGGATGTCTGAGAGTGGGTCCTATGAGACCTTCTTTCACCCTTCCAGGGGGCTGTCCCCAGAGGACACACTGACAGTGTGGCACATTTTTGTGGGGCACTTTCTGTGCGCCTCCTAAGACCATGTTTGCTTGTGTGTCTGTGTATGTGATATGGCACGGGCACAAAGGCAAAATTATTCCCCCCTTTTCATGGGGCCATACCCCCATCCAAATGAGGGAACACACTCTGAAGATAGCACTGGCGTTACATGTGCACCAGCACTATCAGTATTATGGAAGGGCAGCACAATTACCTGCAGCTCCTTCTGTAACACCAAGGTGTCCCTGGGGTGCTGCTGCTCCCCAAGAGCATTGTAATATGACCCCAGGTCTCTCTTGTGGTCCACTGTAGTACAGTCACAACTGGTGTTTCAGTCTTATTCTCCAGCACTGTTTCGTTCTCAGTTCAATTGTCCTTCCAGGCCCAGGAATGCTCAGGTATTTTTCTTCCAGATCTAGCAATGTTCTGATGATGAGGTGCTCTTTTTCATCATTTTTCGTCTCACCTAATTATAAACCCTCCTGAGTCCCATGTTCAACAAAGCTCTACCCAACCTCCCTTTGCATGACAACAAACTACTTTAATGAGCTGGTGTATGAAACATGACAGCCTGCAATGTTCAATGCTTTTATTGATTTCATTTTATGGTCAATGCTGATTTGCCTATAGCAGGGTTTTATCTGAGGTGGCATTGTGGACACCAAAATGATGGATTAGGATGCGGCTCAAGTAATTTGGAGTAATTTAAGTATTCCACCCATCACTTTTCTGTTTACTTCTGTGGAACCATAGGACAGCTGCCAGGTGACCAGAGGCAATTGCCTCTGCAGATCTGGTGGACTTGAGGGCTAGGTCTTAATTAGGTCATAGGTCCCAATATGTTCTTGCTGTCCGGGAATGTTCTGAAGAGGTGGTGCTGGTGTTACTGGAGCTTGTCATTCTTATTTTTTGCATTACTCAGTGAGTGCAGATTTCTACACACCTAAGCTTAGCACAATTCCCACAGAAAACTATCGTTCTTTTTCTCTCTTCCTCTCTTACCCTATAGTAAACCTTCCTGGAGTGCTGCACTCAGCATATCTCGAGCCACCCTCTACTTGCAAGAGGATGTGTTGCATCTCATAATCACCCTTATAGAAATGATGTCACACAACTTATTGTTGTTCTGGAAGAACAGATTACCCTCCTCTTTGCAAGAAAAAATGTCTGAGAGGTGTTGTAGGTAAATAGCTGTCTGTCATTTGGTTACCCTTTGGGATGTTCACTTGGAAGAAAAGGTGGTCATAACAAATGTTTGCTTTTCCATAAGTTCCCACTCACTCACCGCAGCTAAGTGGTCAGTGCTAACACATCAAACTTTCCACCCTTAGGTCTAACTGCATTTTTGTTCTACAGACCAACCAAACCGTAATGTTACTTAGAATCATTGGATGAAAGGTAGCCACCCAAATTAATTTACATTTCTCTCATACAGCACAAATTGCAAGTAGATTTTCCTCTATGTGGGTCAAAAAGTCTACTTTCACAATTAAAATATATTTGTTACAAAATACATTTTAGAAAGGTTCTTATTCTGTTTCCAAGTTTCATTGTAAAAATTGACCGTACGCGGACAATATATATTGGCCTTGATACTAACATGTTTTGGCAACCTTTGACTGTGGGGACATATTTATATGTCCTACTTTTATACATTAGGCATTCAACCATGTTGGTGTACTGAGTACTTTTAGGGTTGACTTAATAGATGGATACAATTAGATTTACCACATGGCTGGACACTCATTCCTTTTGTTAGAAATGACCCTCTCTACAGGGTCACCTCCAAACGTGTTGCCTTCCTCCTCCTACGTTTTTCTGGATTTCTGTGTGTTAGCCTTAGGGCTCTGTGCACTTTACCACTGCTAACCAGTCACACTAAAACATGGTTTGATTAGCATAACCTGACTAGCATATTTAATTTACATATCAGTCCCTTGTAGAGCGGTATACCATATACTCAGGGTGTGTAAATTAAATGCTAACAGTGGGCCTGCAGCACTTATTGGCTCACCCATTAAGGGGCTCTTTGAAACATGTCCCAGGTCTGCAATTGCAACCTGAAGACAATGTCCCACTGCCATATCGACTTGGCATTTAAAACATATTGCCAAGACTTAAACTTCCATTTTATTACATATATCTTACCCCCCCAGTAAAAGGTAGGACATGCACATTTTAGTTTTACATGTCCTGGCAGAGAGAAACTCCCAAATTTGTTTTTTCACTACTGTGAGGCCTACCCTTCCCATAGGATTACATTGGGATTCCTTATTAGAGTTAATGAGCTGTAACTCTTACACCAGAAGTGGTAGAAATATCATGTTTGCTATCAATTAACTTGTAGTGATAAACCCTCTTAAATGATAAAGTTGTATTTATCTTCACAAGTTTGAAAATGCCACTTTTAGAAAGCTGACATGTTCTTGCCCTTATCCCTCTGTGCCTGTAACCTGCCTTAGTTCACATGACTGTGTGGAACTGACAGTTGCAACTATGTGAATTCACCCCAGACAGCCACGCATTGGGGGGATTAGCAGAGTCTGAATGGGCCATTAGCTGACTTGATGGGGGGGTGGAGCTAAGCACAGCCTTGCTTACAACTGAATAGGCTGGGTTTTGCTGCCACACAATATGCTTAATGACCCTGTATTCGGGGAGCTGGGAAATTCCTTGAAATTCAGAGAACCTTTTTGGAAAAATCACCCAGCTTCTAGGAAACCAGGGTATAGGGTATAAAAATAGGGCTCTCCGGCCTGCTCCTCAGTTAATTACTGGACCTGCAGAAGGACTCTCAGAGGACCGCCTGCTGCTGTGACCTGCTGTGCACTCTACCAGACTGCTGCTGTACTTGGAAGGATTGCTTTGCTACCTGTAGCCTCCTTGGAACTTTCAGAGGCCAGCCCTGATGTGGGGCCTAACATCACCACCGAGGACTTCAGAAGAGACTCCAAGGGCTAGTTTTTAGCTGGTCTCCTGTTCTGAGCCACAGGGACATAACATGCTCCTGCCATCTTAAACTTGCACCTGGACCCAGACTGAGGGGGTCTTGCGCCTCCAAGAGGGCGCCCCCAGGAGGTCTCCAACAGGCTGGCGGTACTAGTCACCATATTATGACCGCACCGGTTTCGCTGCAGTAACCCCGCGGGGACCGGCGGTATACCGCCATGGCGGTCGTCATCTGCCAGGGCAGCGCTGCCCTGGGGATTTCGACTCCACTTACCGCCAACCTGTCCATGGCGGTGTGGCTGGTGATAAGGGGACTCGGGTGCCCCTGGGGGCCCCTGCACTGCCCATGCACTTGCCATGGGCAGTGCAGGGGCCCCCAGGCATAGCCCCGTCACGCATTTCACTGCCTGAATTGCAGGCACTGAAATGCACGACGGGTGCTACTGCACCCGCTGCACATTAGCATTGCCGCCGGCTCTATTATGAGCCGGCAGCAATGTTGATGTGACTTTTCCGCTGGGCCAGCGAACGGTAACACTGTTACCGCCCGCTGACCCAGCAGAAAAGTCTTAATAGGGAGCCAGACATACCGCCTGCAATGGCGGTATTCTGGGTCCCGCAGCCTTGACGGTCTTTTGCAAAGACCACTGAGGTTGTAATGAGGGTCTAAATTCATAAAAAGCATACCTCTGGTTCTACTAATTGGATTTTGATGGTTGTGGTGTAAAATAATTTATTAAAATGCTCTCTATTTTTCTAAATTGGTTTGGGATTTGTATTGTGTTGTGTTTCACTATGTTGCTGTGTGTGTAGTGCAGAAATACTTAAAACATTGCCTCTACATTTAGCCTGGTTGCTTTTTGTGCTACGATACCCAGGATTAAGAGGATAAATTGGCGACTTTTTGTGGATCACCCTACAAGGGATTGTGGCTGTTGCTCACACCCAGTCAACGAATAACCCAGTTTCTCACGCATATCTTTTTTGAACCACTCCAGATTGAGGTAGCATGGAATATGTTTTCTTAAAGTTGATAGTGCTTATGTATTTATGTATGTTTTATTATATTATTAGGTACATGTTAATTATTACTTATCATATTATTAGGTACGTTTTACTTGGATTTGCCATGAGAGTTATTACTTGTGATCATGCCACATTGATTCTGTTGTCTGAATAATTTGTTAAGCAAGAATTGTGCCCTTGTTTTGCTGCTTATTGTGGTTTAGAATGGTTTTTGTTTTTTTGACCTTGTATAACTTGTCATTGATGCTCTGAAGGCTTTTTTTCTGCAGTGCTTAATTTAAAAGATTGTTGTACTAAATCTTTTTCACAATCATCCCCTTGCACTAGAATTAAATTATTCAGTGGTCCCAATTAATTATTTATAATATTATGCTAAACAGAAATTGGGAGGATGCCTTTTTGTGCAAGATCAATTTGAGGTAGAATGGATATTTGGGTAATCTAAATTGTGGGTGTTGTAAATGTTAGGGTGTAGTTCAGCTCCCACTTGTTCTAAGATCCTTTTTACACCTTTTGATTTTCTTACAAACTTTCAGTTGTACTTTACTAGAGTAAGCCAGTACAATGCATTCAGTTGATTCTAGGGGTTTGAGAGCAAAGTTAAGTAGAGCATTGGAACTATAGCGTGCCTCTGTGGCCAAAGTAAGATCTCTTTACAAAGGACCACGTGTACAACATTTCAATTTGAGAAAAAGTGGTTGCAAATTGCACACTGTTTTCTGAATGGAATAGAAAATTCTCATAAAGAGTGGATTGTATTCCAATCTGCATCTTTTCTAGGCGTGGGAGTAATTTCAATTACGGCAAAGTAATCACAATAACTTCACTAATTACATATTAATCGTGTGATGCTAAATTATAGAAATTACGTGGTTATGCCAGTTGGAGTAATTAAGAGTAATTTGGGGGCAGAAATTCCATCACAGAAGCACAGCCCAATAAACTAAGTTAGAGCGAGCAGCTGCCTGCTACCGCTGTTCATGTTCTGTAGCTTTTAGTGCTATTTTTCTTAGTGCAAAACTTGCACCCTCAGGCTCATGTTGGAAATAACGGTTAATGTTGAATTACACTTCCCATGTAATTATGCATAATGAGGAATAACTTTACTGTAACTATGCTAAAAAAATTATGCCATTTATGCCCAGTGCTACTCATTACTGCTCACTAGGTAGATTGTAAATTGCAACCAATTACGATTGCTGGCCATCACAGGGATGGATACTTGCTTGAGTCTGCATAGAGTTTTTGCTCAAAAGCAGCCTCCTTTCCTTGAGGGAAACAGGGATGCATTTTAAAATATATATTTATTTTTCAAAGGTTTGTTTAAAAGTTGGAAGAAGTCCTCAATAGTGTGCCCAGGACCACACCCTGCTCCCAAACAAACCATTTTTTTATATTCACAAAAAGCAAAGCAAGGGGTACAAGTGGACCCCTTTTCCTTTGGATTGCCACCTGACTTTGAAGAGACAATAACCTATAGATGGTTTCCTTACCAAATCACAGTCACAAACCATTGTTCCAAATATCACTTTGGAAGGTATGCTCTAAGTACACCCATCGAAATTGCAACTTGGAATGCATTTGCACACCTACTAGGTAATTAAGTAAGCGCCTACTTCTCAGTACTGAATATGAATCACAAAAATAAGTTTGTCAGCAATGGTTGTTAATGAGTATGACTTTCTTTGCAATTTCAGTGCCTGTGGTCCTAGCAGCACAAGTCCAGGAAAGTCTCATATTACCTATCCTTAAGATATTTTAGTAGTGTACCAGACTGTAGGAAAGTCACTATTTTTGCTCTGATTACCCCCATTTTTTGATTGATGCTGGTGGTTACTGACTCCGAAAGTGCCTTAGACTCTTCTGACCTGGTGCAGTACCAGTGCCCTGTCCTCTAATGGTATATGGTAGTTAGTTTAATTCTAATTGGCAAAGAGAATGTACCTGTAAGTCCCTATTATTTGTAAGGCATCTACGGTTAGAGACCTCCAGTAGTCGTAATGCACTTCAGTGTGCACTGCTGTGGTGTCTGGTGTCATTTTGAAGCCAAGTCTGCCTCAAAATAAAACCATGTCCACATTTGACTGCAGAGTTAGAACGTACTTCAAAAGTCTAAAACTAACTTTTGTATGACTTATAATATCAGCCCTAGGAGCCCTAAGTGTAGTCTGCATTGTTAAAAGAAGCAGAGATAATACAAAATATGTTTTATAATCCCTGGTAAGAAAAAACAGCCAAAGTAGTTTTGCCCTATTGTAGTGCTGCTAGCCCTGGAGGCTAACAAGGGGAAGACTTTATAAACTTCATAATGTCTAACTTTTTACTAACTATACATCTCACTCACACTATCAAACACATAGTTACAATAAACCCACCAGTTTGGCAAGGTCTGATATTAAATATAACTATTACATGAAAGTAGCTTTAGAAATTACTATCCTGAAGTTACCTAAGGCAGCCCTGTAGAAGCCTCTTCTGATTGGTCAGCCTTTGACAGCCTGAGAAATGCTGCCCCCTGACTAAGTGAGAAAAGGCCTTTGGACTGCAACCATATAGAGGAAGGAAAAGGGGCCTGGGTAGATAAGCTGAACTCCAATGGCAGGATCCTCTGTAGAAAAAATATGTCACAGGACCCAGGCAATCCCTACTTCCTTTCTCTCTAGCCAAATGAGAGCCCTCTGAATATGTTAGGAGAGGGGATGGAAAGGGAGGGTAGTCTAGTCAGTTGGTAGGCACACCTTTTGGTTGGGTTACACAGACACACATAAAAGAGAGAATTTCTCAATTTTTGATTTTCGGTAGAATAGCACATTGGGGGTTGAAGACATGTTATACTTTGCAGGAAGTAGTCATAGAGAGAGGTAAATAATCCCTGTTGGATGAGGTGTTCCCTGCTGACAACCCAGAATGGAGGATATATGTGGAACAGATGTGGGAATTCTTTAGATCGCTGTCTGGAAAACAAAAGGCTGCCCAGCCGGACCCCTGGAATGCACCAAAGAAAATTCCTCACTTTTAGAGACTGCACCTGCTGCATTCATGAGGGTCCACAAAGAAGGGATTGTGCCTGCCTCTAAAAGGAAAGGAGTGGACTCCCTGACCAGCAACAGGTACAAAAGAGCTGAAGAAGTCACCTGCAAAGTCAAAGAGAGGACACCCCAGCTGATTATTTGTAACTTGTCTTGGAATGCTCTAGTGCATTGTGGAACATTGAGTCCTAGCCCCCAAGTGGCAGTACAGAGCCTCTGAACACTTGCCCAGGGCTGTAGGAAACTTATCTCCCAAAAGGACCAAGAACCAGCTGGCAGCCACATCGGAGCAAATGTGTACCTACTCAAGATGATGCAAAGTTTCACTGCTCAGCTGCCAGCTTCAACAGAAGCAAAGCAAGATGATATGAAGCCTCAGTGAACAGCTTCAATAAAATTGAAACAAGTCGCCATGGAGACAAGCAAACCATCACCGCACAGCTTCATTAAAACTGATGCAGCTCAACATGATTGGAAGGGGGAACTCACATTGCAGCCCTTGCAGCTCCTCAGAACTGACACCAGATGAGACAAAGTCTTGCGCTCCATCTTGGTCAGCCTGAACTTTATCCCAGTCCAACATGTCCAGATATCCTTAGTTGGCGCTTTGCACCTTTTGATGCTATTTTTTACCTAAACCTGTAGAAATTCATATCTCTGGTTCCCTTTGTTGGATGTTTTGGTGTTGTTTTCAAGATTCAATACAATCTTTTTTTATAACTTGGTGTAGGATTGTTATGTATTGTGCATTTTATTTATTTACTGTCTTGGTGTCATTAAATGCTGAACACATACCTATCTCCTAAGGTAAGCCTGAATGTTCATTCACTAAGCTACCAATGGCTGAGCAAGGATTTAATTACTGAGGCTTGATTGAACCTATTAATGATTGTGGTACTATTATTAGCTGAGGGTGAATACCCCCACCTACTAACAGCCCACTTTCCTACACAGATTTCTCATATCTCCTATCTTTAACATGTTTTAATGGTGTACTAATCTTTTTCAGGGTCTATCTCTCTGGTCCCATGGTAATCTATGCCAGAAATTAGCTACTTTTCTCATTACCACTTAACTTTCAATGAAGGGTGAATTTTAGATGCTGCATTGTTTTCTGTGAGTACCAGGGTAATTAGAGTTTCATAGGATAATAATTTTGCCCCTTGACCTTAATTGATCTTCCACTGTGCACTTTACAATGACCCTGTATTCGGGGAGCTGGGAAATTCCTTGAAATTCAGAGAACCTTTTTGGAAAAATCACCCAGCTTCTAGGAAACCAGGGTATAGGGTATACAAATAGGGCTCTCCGGCCTGCTCCTCAGTTAATTACTGGACCTGCAGAAGGACTCTCAGAGGACCGCCTGCTGCTGTGACCTGCTGTGCACTCTACCAGACTGCTGCTGTACTTGGAAGGATTGCTTTGCTACCTGTAGCCTCCTTGGAACTTTCAGAGGCCAGCCCTGATGTGGGGCCTAACATCACCACTGAGGACTTCAGAAGAGACTCCAAGGGCTAGTTTTTAGCTGGTCTCCTGTTCTGAGCCACAGGGACATAACATGCTCCTGCCATCTTAAACTTGCACCTGGACCCAGACTGAGGGGGTCTTGCGCCTCCAAGAGGGCGCCCCCAGGAGGTCTCCAACAGGCTGGCCGTACTAGTCACCATATTATGACCGCACCGGTTTCGCTGCAGTAACCCCGCGGGGACCGGCGGTATACCGCCATGGCGGTCGTCATCTGCGAGGGCAGCGCTGCCCTGGGGATTTCGACTCCACTTACCGCCAACCTGTCCATGGCGGTGTGGCTGGCGATAAGGGGACTCGGGTGCCCCTGGGGGCCCCTGCACTGCCCATGCACTTGCCATGGGCAGTGCAGGGGCCCCCAGGCATAGCCCCGTCACGCATTTCACTGCCTGAATTGCAGGCACTGAAATGCACGACGGGTGCTACTGCACCCGCTGCACATTAGCATTGCCGCCGGCTCTATTATGAGCCGGCAGCAATGTTGATGTGACTTTTCCGCTGGGCCAGCGAACGGTAACACTGTTACCGCCCGCTGACCCAGCAGAAAAGTCTTAATAGGGAGCCAGACATACCGCCTGCAATGGCGGTATTCTGGGTCCCGCAGCCTTGACGGTCTTTTGCAAAGACCACTGAGGTTTCCTCAGTTCCCCGGAAACACTAGAGGACCATTTTATTGGGTTTCTGCGGTTAACAATCAAATGATCATTTGACCAGGTTGAGGTTGCATAAGTTAAAGGGATTGACTTAGTTGATACTACAAGTAGTTTGTCAAACACATGAGGACTGCATTACTGCAGAAATTTCATAACTACATATATAGTAATTGATTGTTTTTGTTGATTTGGAGTCTCTACTACTCGTAATAGAGTTACAAGGTGTGTTCCCAACCATTCTCCTACTTAGTATGGCCAGATAAAATTTTACAGCCCACTGCAGCTGTAGCAGTAGTAGTAGTGGAGTAGTAGTGTAATAGTAGTAGTAGTAGAAGCAGTAGTAGTAGAAGTAGGAGTAGTAGTCATAATAGTAATAGATGACCACGCGTAATAGAGTAGGCATTGTATAATTAGACACTATCAAGGTTCCGGCATTCAGTCAATCCTAGCATAAACATTTCCCATAACCATATAAACAATAGATGAACGGGCAATCATTGCAGTTTGCACTGATTTCATAGCGTTTTCCAACAAAAGTAAACTTGTCTGAGCTGTGGATTACCACAAATTAAAAAACATAATGGGCCATAATCTGTGTTTTTTCCCATCACCTATTAGTATATGAAGTGACATCACTAGATCTCCCACGACCAATCAGTACAGGAAATAACATCACTGCATTTCCCATCATCCATTTGCACAGTAAGTGACATAACTGGTTTCACACCAAAATCTTCTTTAGAAGAAGATGCAGAGCAAGGAAACTTCAATCAATATCATCCATTAGGAAGAGACATCACTGAATCTTACGTCAGCACAGAAAGCAATATAATTGGCCCTCACATCATTCATCTGCATAGGAAATTATATAAATGGTTTCACATTCATGGCACCTATTGCTCCTTCGTGCCCTCAGGGCCTACTTAATGGAAGCAGCAATGCAGATGTGCAGTGGAAGGGTGCAGCGGGTGTGTGGATGCCACGCCAAAGGCAAGCTCATCTGTGCCAGTATAGGCCTGGGTCACGCCCAGCAAAAGGAACCCTGGTTCTTCACCTATCCACTGCTACACTGCTGCCCTCCTCTGTGCTGTAAACCCCAGGCTCCACTCACTGTACTGCTGCCGTACTTCACCAAACAACCTGCAAGCTCCAAGTGCTCATGCATTCTCCCATGGTACAGACCCACCACATCTGAGTCTACAGAACCCAGCACACCATACACTCACACTCACACAAACTAGCCACCCACTCATGTTCACATAGACTAAACACCACCCACACAACACGCCACACTCTCTTGCATGCTCCTCGACACCAATCACTCACCAAACTTGCCAAGAAGATAACGGGCCTTCTGCATGACCATGATACAGACCTGGGTCTTTATTAGATATACAGTGCAATTTCCTTATTTGCACCACAATGCACCTTTAAATAGGTTCGCCATGCACAAACAGGGAAAGGGCACCTTATTACAGTTAATGTGCTCCCCCAGGGCAGCTGCAAATTTGAGCTCCCTTGTTGGCAGTAAATTCAAGTGAAATACGAAGCAGCAGCTTGAAAGCCTCTGCGTGTTTCACTGTGCAAGCGGCATCTCACCTGCATTTTTAAGAGGGATTAGAGATGCCCTTGCAGGAGAGTGCAGTGAGTGACTGCACCAGCCTGCAAGGAGATCTCTGGGGATTCCACAGAACCTCCTTTCCCCCCTGCAGAGCAATACCTTTAGGAGGCACACATTCAGTGCGCTTCCTCAAGGCATGTGTGCTGTTTTCCACAATATGGCGCAGGCACAGAGGCAAAGTTATTCCCTCATTTGTATGGGGCCACACCCCCTTGCAAATGAGGGAATACCCTCTAATGATAGCGACTGCTCTGTGTGTGTCCCAGCTCTATCTGCATTACAGAAGGGGTCCCACATGCATCTGAGACCGCTTTTGTTATGCCAAAGTCCCCCCGGGGCATACGAAGGAAGTGCACATGACCGCTGCAGTCCCAGGGTACTCTTTGTAATATGGCTTCTGCTGTTCCTCACAGAAACATAGCTAAATCCAACCTCTGCACCAGACGTCGCAATGGGCATCCCCATTGGCTACAAGATCATCAGACAAGACCGTCAACACAAGCTCAGAGGTAGAGTCACCAATATATCCAAAGATACCACAATGAAACTGCACTCTAGATCAGGGTAGTTCAAAATTGGAGCAGCTGAAAAAAGTTATTTTAGAAAAGAACATTCTTGCTCCGTTTCAGTTAGTCAATCAACAGATATTCCTTTCTGTAAAAACATAGTAATGGGCCACATAATATCAGATAACCTCCACACTGTAGCACTTGACTCTCTGGGTAGCGAAGCAGAGCAGTCCAAAGTGTACTCAGGGGAGATGGTGTGGGCTAGTAATCACCCCTCATTGGCACGCAATAATAGCACTTATTAAATGATTGTGCAGTCACTACTTTTTTTTTTTAAAAGGAAATGTACATGTATTACACACACACTACTAGTAAGTACATTGGCAGATGGACTATACCGTAGATTACATTGAATAATCACCTTTGACTATCTAAAGTGGTCACATAAGCATATAAAGTAAGCCTATTAGCTTGGTCAAGATCAGCAAACCACATGTAAATGCAGTCATCAATAATAATAATCATGTATAATCGTGTATAAATGCCCTTATAACTGTTAATAAAACATATTAACTGTTCTCAATAAACCATTTGAAATAAGCAAACCATGTGTCTGTGTACATTTAGTATACTTTTAAACCATGAAAATGCAGTCATAAAAACATCCAATAAAGGGCATCACATTTTGATTACATAATCTGGCAACCATAGACTCAGCCCTAGAGGACTGTGTACAACATGTACTCTTCTCCAACCTATTT
Source organism: Pleurodeles waltl (assembly GCF_031143425.1). Lineage (NCBI taxonomy): Eukaryota > Metazoa > Chordata > Amphibia > Caudata > Salamandridae > Pleurodeles > Pleurodeles waltl. The sequence goes on from NC_090446.1 coordinate 1,418,090,111, forward strand.
AGGCCACAGTAAATGCAACCATACACATAGGGCTAGCTGTATCAAAATGCAATTTTGCATTTCCTTACTAGCAACTCTAAAGAAACCTCTATTTAGGAAATGCAAAATGAAATGTATGTAATTACTGATTTCCTAATAGTGATTCTTACAAAGAAAATAGCAAATAGGAAATCCCATTGCATGTGTTCCAATGGGCCGGTTTTTCATTTCCCAAATATTGATTTCCTATTAGGAAATCACTTTTTGGGAAATGCAAAACTGGCTATGGGCAATAGGCTGCCCCTGATGCACCCCTAAAATAATGGTGCACATGTAGAGCACACATATACCCTAGGGGCATTTAAAAAAATGCATCTTTGGGTGCTTTCTTTAAATTCAACTGGTTACCATTGACTGTGAGTCAATGGTAATTGCATTTCCCAACTGTCCATTTTACATTTAGGAAAAGCTTTGTACATGTGCTTTGCAAACCACAAACAGGAAATCCCTATTTGCAATTTCCAATTTGGAAATCGCAAAATGCAATTTCTACTTGATAGAAATCACATTTTCAGATTCCCTAAAGGGTTTTGTACATCTCAAAAGCCCATTGAGCAGTTCTTAACAGCCTGAAATAGCAAAAGAAATGTTAAGAAATGCTAAAAATGCTTTGCACATCTGGCCCTTAGCTACTAGAGGCTGCTGCACTCCCAGCTGTAGAACAGGCGTTCGAGCCTTAGGAGTGGTTTTAACAAGCGGTTCTTAAAATTTTTACTTCCGTATACCCCCACTGAATCATTACTGGAATCAGGGGACCCCCACTGAATCATTACTGAAATTCTGGCGCCCCCACTGAGTCATTATTGGAAGTTGGGGACCCCAGCCTAATTGGCAATCAAGTATAGAAAAAGTGTTAATATTTCTAATATTGCTCCTTTATTTGCATATATTTATTTTTAGTTTATACATTTTTGTATTCTTCTATTTGGTAACACAGTTGTGGAGCATCTGAATAGGCCTTATGGACCCCCATGAGTCATAGGAAGACAGGTCAAGAAACACTGCTGAGAACAAGGTCCAGTTCCTGGATTCTGTGACTCCACAAACCTAGGGTCATTGTTTTGAAAAAACTCTTACGTGGGGTGCTATTGCTCTCCCCTTGGTGCTTCCTTTAGTTCGTTGGTGGTGACCTTTGCCCATTTTGGGGTCACCTTGAGTCTCAAGTGGATAATATATGTACTGAAAAAACTCTGCAGGTGTTTATGGGGTGCTCCAACTAGAGCAGTGAATCTTTTAACAATGGCTCTTCTGCTCTGCTGGGACAGCTACAAAGCTTTCTTTTTGTGTTTTTTTTGCTTTTGAGGGGGTGCCTACTATGACCTGAGCACCTTCATGCCTCCACTGAGGGCAATTGAAGAAGCCCAGCCCCTGCTGCTTCAACGGCTCCCATGTGTCCCGCACTGTGAAGAGTGCTTGTGGGAGCCGGCAGCTTCTATCTCCCTGCCTGCTCCTACAGGCATGATGCATTATTCCCACCTCAAAGTGCCCTGTTGGTTTTAGGGATCACAAAACTTTTGGCAGAAGTGGCACAAAGAATTCTCTTGGGCTTAAATCACAGGAATTTTCTTCTTAGATATTCCAGGCTGGCATCATGAAGGGCTTTGTGAGCTAACCAGGGGGGTCTGAAGGTGACTCGTTTTCTGACTGGTAACCAGTGTAAATCAGCTATGGTATGAGGAGCTGAGTTAAATTTAAGTATCCTGAGGAGAAGGCATGCCATCTCATTTTGGGGGAACAGAAGTTTATCCACAAGTTGTTGTTGGATGTCAACATAAACGGCATTACAGCAAGCAATCTTATATATTTCAAGAGCAATGGTTACTGTTTTTAGTGCTCAAATGGGATAAAGGGGAAAACCTTTCTCATGGTTCTAAAGAGAAAAAAGCAAAAGGAGTTACATTTCTTACTCCCAGGTTCTTGCCATTTTTGACTGGGGAGGGAAGACGACCATGGTCCTTGGGCCACCAGTTGGAGGTCCAGAAAAGAGGAATTGTTTCCAAACAGAAGAAACTTCAAATTTAGTTTGAGACAGTTATTTTTCATTCAGTCACTACCTCAACCATGCGATTGTTAAAACGTTTTGCTACCTCACAAAAGTCACTAGAGGCTGAAACTACAATCTGTGTATAATCTGTGTAGAAGGCTATAGAAAATCTGAAACACATATATTAAATAGTGTAGGACCATTGAGGAACTTCAGCTGAGTCAATCCTATCCATATAATTTGTCATAGCTAAGTCCAGATCATTCTCAAGAGTCGGTTGTGAGTCTAATGGGATTTCTTTCAACTTGATCTCATTAATTACATGCCAGGCACAAGTTTAAATCATAAGTGAAAACCTCCTACCTGGTATATTTTTACAAGGATTGTTCCTGGTCAATACTACTGCTTTACATGGACACAGGGAGCAGGGCAAGGCCACCCTTTTTCTATAAATAGCCTGGGGAAGGGGTCCCTGAGACACTAGAGAGGGACCCCAAGCATAACCCCTTCCTGAGGAAAATGAATTATTAAATCCTGCACTAACCCCCGGGCCCTGGCACACCCCGAGTGTGATTCGAGGAGATGTGGCAGAGCCCCATGCATTTTGTAGTAAACAAAAAAGGTCAAAGGTCACAGTTCTTTAAAATACCATAGCTCGGGCCCCATTTCTGATGATCTTGGGATCACTTTACTCCTGGTGGCCAGCTCTACCGCCCAAGGGCAGTTGCAACAGACCTCCAAAGTGGTAGAGTCCTCAGAGAGCTGGTCTACTGGTTTCCTGCAACAGCCTTCCTCCTGGTCTTTGTCTCTGGGTGAAAAAGTCTATTGTCCACTGGTCCTAGGGTCAACTAGGCAGAGTCCTTATCCCTTTCCTGGCATCAGTGGGTTCCTCCTTCCAGTTCTCCATTGTACATGGGGTACAGCAGCAAAGCACAGAAAAACACTAGACATGAGTTTTTAAAGAGGAGTGGAAGGTTCCAGAACCCAGACTTCCCTAGGGTGCCACTTCACCTCTGCACCTCGTCCCAACCCTCCTGCACATTATGTTGGGCCAGTTCAAAATGGCAGCATCCAGAAGTCACTACACACATGTCCTCTGTGGGTATCAGCTTTGCTGTTTACTCAGATCACTACCATGGCCTCCCTTACTAAATCTTCAAAGGAAAGTTCCCTCCTGAGTTAGCTCCAGAGGTCTGTGCACCATTCTTTGTTCAGTGGGATTGGACAGGCCCATCCCTCGTACAGTGTGGCAGCTAAATAATTTATGCAGATCCTTCATCCCCATCCCTTTTCTGATCAGGAGCTGAATGGAGCATTATTAATTGCCCCCTTTGTATGGGGAGGCATTTGTTCTTGCTGCTGGAGTGAAATATAATTGACCTGGAACAGCAGGGTGAAAAAAGGCCCGGGCTCTAATCTTAAGCTAGACAAAAGAAATATGACAATGCTATATGACCCACATGATGCACAGATATCTTTTTGAAACTTGCAGATTTAATTTTCGTGCAGAGTTTACACTCCAGTTTGATATGACACTGGTCTCTGTATGCCAAAGGGAAGCAGAACTGAGCTCTAAGGCAGTTTTTTCCCTATGTGTACAATAAAGTATCACTACAGACAAAACAGAAAATCACACTTTCTATATTAGTGTACACTAAACTACGGCCTTCCCCAGGTCAATCTTTAATCATGCAGAGTCCCCCCTGCACCAGCTACATGAGCACAGTTACCGGGCTGTGCACAACAGTAGTCTCCCCTTACATTCACATGTGGGAAGCCAAGTAACCTTCACCTTTTCCGGATTGCAGCGGTCATTTCTAAAAAGGTGAACAATGGTGGTAAACATGCATGGTCCATTCGCCATTAGTATTGGTGAGACATATATAGTCAGAGCTGTCTACAGTAAAAAGTCCAAAACTAGGTGATGCAAAAAGCCAAACATCAGGGTGTACTGAATTGGCAGAATCCAATTGCAACAAAAGCCATCTTCCATTCAGCACTCCTTCAGACCATGGCTAGACGATGAGCTGCATTTAATCCAGTTTAATTAATATTTTGGCATTTCTGAGCTGAGCTGATAAAACAGATATCAAGGATAAGGGATATTGGTTTTTCACAATAACTGCATTGAAGGTCCTGTACACTGTACACCTTCTCAGCTCACCCTTTTCATCGGTAGGAAATGTAATGGTGAAACACCTGGTGACTTTAAATGTCTATTGAAACCATTGGCTGTATAAGATATTATGTATATGACTCTGTGAAGACATACACTCCACTACGAGGAATTGGTGCACCTAGTATAAATGCATTCATAATTCCTGTGCTGAGATAATCCATTTAACATTTTCCTCTCAAAAACATCACTACATTCTTGGTAGCAAAAACATAAAGGGATAGTACACTTAATACCTGGCAAATGTCCATTTCTGTAAGAACCATGGAAGAAGAATTATTTCTTGACAGACACATAACCAAACAACAGTTCTAAAATCAACCATACTTCAGTTGAACTGTCTTGGCAGCCCATTCAACACAAAATACAAAGATTATGTACAGTTAACCGGAGAATAAAAAAAATTATTTTACACTGTGGAGTTCAAAATAAATCTTTCCCCTTGATGATTTACAAAATAAGTAATAAAAATCATGTGCCTTTGAAACCCCACTAAACTTGAATTAAAACGTGAATCATCCACTGCCTTATCATCCACAGAAATCTTTTTGTCTGAATGACTGAAATGTGTAAGGCTTTTACAATGATAATATTCATAACAGTCACATAAGCTCTAGAATCTAAAAGTCACCACATTTAGCTGACCCTTAGACAAAATCATCTTCATACAAACTATTGTATGCGCCATAGCTGACTGCACGGGTATTCATACTCTAACTGGGAACTGTCTTCAGTTCCTCGTTCGACAAGGCAGCACCTTTCACTGCTGAAGATTCTAGGTCTTATGTCCTATTATTTTTCAAAAAGTGGCTATGCATTGAATTTCTGCTAATGTAATTGCAATTAGTGCAATGATCTCAATATTAATAGGTCAGTTCACAAAAAAATAAACTATAAGGGGTCACAGAACAACTTAAATAATTAATATTCATAAGTCAGGACACAATTTGGAACCTTTTGTGATTGGCTGATTTCACAGGTGTGGTGGAATGCAAGGGACAGAAGACCATTATCCCTAATTTCCAAAATAAAAATTATTTTTTAAAAAGCAGCCCATATTCGTTAACGGAGTCAGTGCTGCTTTTTTTAAGTTTTCCATATTGAAAAAAAAAACATAGTAGCAAGTAATAGTAACCTGGACAAATACCTTCTTCCCCTAATGCTGACGACAGGATTCCTAAGGGGACCCTTTCCCTTTGGAAATCAGCTGTCACCCCAACTTAGGGGTAGGTAAGTTATCAATGGTTTGTAACTGCACCTGCATTTGTAATTCATTCATAATTCCTTTCCAAATCAGAAATAGGAGGAAGAAGCCTCTTTCACACCTCCTCCTACTTGGCTTACAGAACTGATTGTAATACTTCTTTTACATCGCAGAAATAATTGTCTGGCTTGGAAAAGGCCTTTTGTTGTAGAAATGCAGTTTTTGTGCAATCACAAAAGGGCTTTGAACATGAGACTCCAAGTTTTTCAGCTGGTTTTAAATCATTCACAGGTAGCACAGCTATTCTCTGACTACTGAAAAATCTAGATTTACTTTAGCAATCTCTAATAAAATGTCTTCACCTTCTGCAAACTCAAATGATTTACACACTGTCTATCTTTATTGTCTTTAGATATAGTCCTCTAATAATGCACAACTGCTTTGTCTGAGAAGATTCCACTTATCCACTATTCTACTCGCCTCTATCTTCAGTCGCACTATAAATTCTTGTGTCTATTCATACAAATGGTCGGAGGATTAACCACCTGCATTAAGACATTCTCCAATTCACTAAGAAGGCCTTTATTAAACCAAGAACCCATTTTTGCTTCTAGCCAACCAGTCTCAACCACTGATTATTTATAAGTAGCGGTATAACTCAATAAGTGTAGATGAACCTATTTAAAATTTTACCACTCTATATCTATGGAAAGGGTACATGAGTTTCTATCAAACAATGTACTCCTATTATCACAAAAGGCAGACATTGTAAAGTAAATGATAATTTCTTTCCACCAATGGAGTACTTCAATTGGCTACATTCCCACTTAAATATGAAAAGTCAAAGGCCACTTTAGTCTAATCTTTTGAGAAGGTTATTGGTTTACCAAAAAATGTAACTGCCACTGATTCAAAAGCAGTGTGAATCCCTTTGCATCTCCATAAAACCTCTTAATTTAAATCACAGACATGGGAATGTGAAAAAACGTGGTGTCCCATAACAGAGTGGCAATATCTACAATCCCAAATAAATAAAGGGCCATATTTATACTTTTTGACGCTAATCTGCGCTAACGCAGTTTAGCGTCAAAAAAATTAACGCCGGCTAACGCCATTCTGAAGCGCCATGCGGGCGCCGTATTTATAGAATGGCGTTAGCCGGCGTTAGCCGACCGGCGCTGCCTGGTGTGCGTGAAAACAAACCACGTATACCAGGCAGCGCCGGCGTAGGGGAAAATGGCGTATGGGCGTCTAAAAATGGGGCAAGTCAGGTCGAGGCAAAAAAATCGTCTTAACCCGATTTGCGCCATTTTTTTACGACGCCCATCCCCCATCAACATGACTCCTGTCTCAGCAAAGACAGGAGTCATGCCCCCCTTGCCCAATGGCCATGCCCAGGGGACTTATGTCCCCTGGGCATGGTCATTGGGCATAGTGGCATGTAGGGGGGCACAAATTAGGCCCCCCTATGCCACAAAAAAAAATAAAAAAAAATACTTACCCCAACTTACCTTTTCTTCCCTGGGATGGGTCCCTCCATCCTTGGGTGTCCTCCTGGGGTGGGCAAGGGTGGCAGGGGGTGTCCCTGGGGGCAGGGGAGGGCACCTCTGGGCTCCTTCAGAGCCCACAGGTCCCTTAACGCCTGCCCTGACCCAGGCGTTAAAAAGAGGCGCAATTGCTGGGTTTTTTGCCCCGCCCACTCCCGGGTGTCATTTTTGCCCGGGAGTATACTGTAAATACCACGCACATGCCTCGGAGTCATTTTTTAAGACGGGAACGCCTCCCTTGCATATCATTAACGCAAGGAAGGTGTTCACGCCAAAAAATGACGCTAACTCCATGAACTTTGTCGCTAGACGCGTCTAACGCCAAAGTATAAATATGGAGTTAGTTTTGCGTCGAATTTGCGTCGAAAAAAACGACGCAAATTCGGCGCATACGGAGTATAAATATGCCCCATAATCTCAAGGCAGAGGAATTTGATTTGCATCTTTGTTCTCTCAGTTCTTTTTATGAGCTATCTTCTTTTTAATAGTTGCTGGTTTTAAATGAAGTGTCTTATTCTCTGATTTGATCAAACAATCTTCTTTTTGTAATTTGGTTGTGACCCCAGGATCCAAGACAGATTTGGAATACATTGATCAGGCTGGATGATAACATGGGCTAGGCAATCTGTGAGGTTTTGCACTAACCTTGTTTGCAAAATCCAGCAGGAGAGACATTTTCCATCTCTCCCTGCCCCCACCATTGACCATAGTCACTAGCATGAGACTAACATGCGAGCCAGTGGCAGAAGTGGAGGGAGAGGAATGGGATAAGAGAGAAATCAGACACATGGGATTTCACACTACCTCAACACTTCTGGTGTCAAAGAAGTCTGCAAGTTTTACTGGATTTCTACAATGAAAAGAGATGCTTTCAGAAACTTGACATTGGAACATGGAACGCAGGTGTAACTACGAAGTGATATTTGTTTATTAATAAAACATTGGATTCTACAATCCCAGTATTAAAACCCTGTCTCTAATGTCTCTATAATTGTCAACTTGTTGTAATAAATTATTACAGGTGATTTCCAATGTAACAATGCCTGTTGCCAGACCCAGCATCCAAACTGAAAGGCAGGTCAGCCCACATGGCATAATTAAAGTAGATGGTTAAACAGCAAAAATAAAAAATGCTTTTCTTTCTTCTGCTCTGTTATTCTAGTTGTACAATGCCAATCTGAAAAGGGAGATTTATGGCAACATGCTTATTGTTTATCCTCCTAAGGTAGGTAAAGACAAATTGGAATCTTTCTGTATGTTTCTTCCGTGTATTTTTTAAAATGACTTGTATTAAATTGATTCAAATATATATTTGCAACAATTAACCAACAGCTTTTTTAATATATTTTATTTTGTACTAGAGATTCTATGAATTTATTTTTATTCTTCATGTTTGCAAACATGTTCTCTCTTATATGAAAGAGATACACACCAAGGATTTAAGTGATTTGTGGGAAAGGTGATGGTGTGATCAAGTGTTATGAAAAATAAAGTAGCTCTGCAATACATTCTAAGAAAATTGCAAGTCATCTTAGTATTTCCTATTCTTATAAAGGAACTCCACCTTCAGCCTCATACCTCTATATATGTGGTCATGGAACTCCTCAGTGACTTACAATATCTTTCGTATATATACAGCAGGTGATATTTTATCCTATATATATTGAGAGTTTCATATAGCACGGACGTGAACTGATGGTATCAGCTTTATGAAGAAGTAACAAACAGCAAACCACTAAGCAAATTATAGTAGGTGCAATGTCAAATCCATTGCAGTCAGCAAGGCATCATTTAACTATCAGGATCAGTGTTTACATAAAATAATATGAGCACTACGTTACAAAATTCTTTGTTGATTCTGGTAGTGGGAGTTGTGGCTACAGTAGCTCTCTGTAGTAGTAAACACTTGAGTACGATCTTGAAGCTTGTAACAGACGAGTTGGTGCATAACTCCTGCAGTAAGGCATTCCAGATTCTGGGGTGCTCCCGGAGAAAGAGCGCGCATGTGACCTTTCTTGCGATCGGAGTGTGTCAGAAGTAGTGAATTTGTGCTTCTCAGGGAGTATTTCTGTCCTGTCTTTGAAAATTAGTTTGCACTTTATTTAGGGTTCTTTATGTAAAGAGATCTGTGTGTGATAAATGCTGTCTTAAAATACTTCTCATTTCAACCGTCATCCATTTCAGTTTCTTCATCAAGGGGGTGAGGTGGTCATAGCAGCTAAAACCTGTGATGAGCCTTGGTGCAGCATTTAGTGTGGCTCTCAATGGGACTAAAGGGAATTTCGAGTGCCTATGAGAATTGCATTGGCATGGCCGAATCTTGATAGGACTAGAGACTGAATTGCACTCTTGAGGTCTTCTGATGGGATGACGGGCTTCACTGTCTTAAAGAGTTTTTATGTGAATAATGCATTGTGGTGTTTATGTGTGCCTTATATTTATGTTGTCTAAAGTGATGAAGAATGATTTTGAAGAGCTGATGAGTGTCTGTCAGCAGTTTTGTGCATCCATGTTAATCAGCCACTCTTGGATATATAAGGGTTTCCATAGTGGTGAGATTAAGAAAATGTCTTTCATTTTAGAACTGAGTTTCAGATGGGTTCTGGACAGCCATTGTTATACTTTTGTTGGAATATCATTTAGGCTTATGATTTCATTTAGTGAGGAGGTTTTTAGGTATAGTTCTGCATCATCTGCTTATAAATAGCACTGGCCAGACGTTATTCAGGTGATTATGGTCTGCATCAGATTTCTTTAGAAGAACATGATGATGTCCTAATTTCAGGAAGTTAGCCATTGGTTTTTGGTTATATGAGGGGTTTATTATTTTAGCCATAGTGGTACAATAAGATGGCTGTGATTATTGATTAAAGTTATGGTAGTTGGTCTGCTGTGTGTATGGTAGGTTTCATATCAGATAATACATTGATGATATTACCATCTGTGAAATTTTTAAAGCACTTCCACAATACATTGTTCTTTCGGTGCATGTGGCATAAGTTGTCTTTGGTTTCAACAACTGATTCTGTTAATAGGTGTTACTGGTGTCATGCCCATTGATGCCTATTGGTGACAGAGAAAGCGTTCAGTTCTTTGTGATTTTGCCTGAGAGGAACATAAAAAGTTCTTTGCAGCATTCAGTTCTGGCATGTGAGTTCAGTTGTAAGGCAGGGGAAGTTTGTAGATTTGAGATGCTGGCGTATTCTCTAGGGCGGTTTCTGAATTTACATTTCTGTTCTTGAAAGAAGGAGGCTTTTTCCCAGAATTTGCTTTTGATATTGCTTGTGCTTAGAGTGCATGACGGTGAGCTGTGAAGTTGATGGTCTTTTCCATGTTCTATCATCTATAATCTATTGAGCTCTTTGTTGCACCATCATCCTGCTGTGGTGTTTCTGAGCCTTTTCTGTTTAAGTTTAAGTGGGGTGATTTGTTGAGAACGTTCAACATTGTGTTACTGTGTGCTGCAGTTAAGTGAAGTTTATCTAATAATTTAATAGAGTTTATGATCTTTTTCTTGCAGATAATTTGAGGAGACAAAATTAGTGTTTCTTATCCAGTGTTTGGATCGTTGGGGCTAAGTATTGTACTTAAGGGTGTTTGTATTTAATTGAAATGTGACAATGTGATGGTCAGACCAGTCTACTGGCATGATTGAGTGAAACTGTGTCAACATTAGCTATGAGAAGTTGAAGGGTGGATACATTTATGTGAGTTTGGCCAGTGCAATCCTGACTTAGTAAACTAATTTTCAAGAAGATCATTCACATTTGTATTAGGCTGTTGTTGTCATTCCGTCGTAGGCTGAAGTCTTGTAGGTATACATTGATGGTATGCAGGAAGGACTGCTCTATTATGAGGCTTGTTAGTAAGTCAGAGAAAAGTTGTTGGTCTCCCACTTGATGGAAAATGAGGTGAAATCTGATTGATTTAGACATCTACACCTAGACCTTCAAAGAAGTAGATTAATCTCTTAGACGCATTGTTATGTATATTATTCTTGTGAATGATTGCTATCCCTCCTGCTATGTGACCATCTTACGTCAAGTATTTGATGGAAAGTCTATGGGGAAGAGTAGTTTTTGTATGGTGGTGTAGTGTGTCAGTGGTCTATTGGTTTGCCTTGTTAGATTGCATCTGCTGATAGCTATGATTACGGGCACCTTAGATGATGCAATTAGAGGGGGCTGAGTAGGATTGACATTGTAAGAATCAGCTTGGGTCTTTAGTTCTTTTTGTAACACTGTGTTGTCTGCTCGCCACAGTCCGCTTGGTTGGTGGCTTTAAGGTAGGCTATAAGTTGGTCTGGTTAACTTTGTTGTTATTCAGTCTTGAAGCTTGGATTCTACCCAGTTGATTTATATTTGGAATAATTCTGTGTGTAAGGTAAGGTAGTTTTTTACATAATTTTTTTTTATATATTTTTATTTCTAGTCAGGCTAGAATAGCCACAATAGACAAGGAGGTGGGTAATTCATAGCAGAGTAGGTTGATTGTTGTCCTCTACATCACAAGTGTGGGACTGGTAGGGGCTTGTTGCATTTTATGAGGGTTTTTCTTTCTGCCTGAGGCTTTAATGATTGGGGTTTATTGTTAGGTCCTCTAGGATTTCGTCGAGTTTATTGTTAGGTCCTCTTGGATCTCGGTGAGTTGACAGTGGGACAATCTACCCATTTGTCATAACTGTCTATATAGTTGTAAGGTTGCTTGTGACACTTTGGGGGTTTAAATGTGTTCTGTTTAATGAATGAGCCATGAGATTGCAATTTATCTTGAGTGAGAGTTTGGGGTGTTATTGAGGTTTGTGTGAATCTGTGTCCCTTTAAGTTAACATTGTTGAATGTGCTGTGTATGGGGTGGTTGTTAGTGTACTGCTTTTAGTTGGTTGTTGTTGTACCACATTGATAGGGGATTGATGGAATCTGAGTTGATAAGGAGTCTTGTGAGGTCAGATCACTCCGAGAGCTGTTCATTGGTCTGTTTAGAAGGAGAGCTAATCAGATGTAGATCATTGCTGAGCTATACATAGTCATGTGGAGTGGCATTGTCAGTGTATGAGTATGGTTGCTTGTTGTGGGGGTATCCAATATTGACAGAGGTGTTTTGAGATCTGAGGTGAGGTTAGGAGAGGTGAATTGTCAATGGGTTAATGGAGCTCTGAGAGCAGTTAGTGGACTGTTGGGGGAGCTAATATGATATAAGGGGTCAATACAACCCTGTCGGATGGTGTTAAAGCAGCGGTAAGACCGCAAACAGGCCGGCAGCAAAAAAAAATGGAATTATGACCGTGGCGGAAACCGATAACAAAGACAGCCACTTTAACACTCCGACCGCCACATCGGTACAGACAAGCAGCGAGGCGGTCACCGCCAACAGACAGGCGGAGGACAAAGTACCGCCCACAGTATTAGAACAGGCCAATCCGCCACCTTTTCCGGCTCGGATTCACCAGGGATAAAAACACAGCAGAAACAGCCATTTCAATGGTAAAACGCTCACCTTAACACACTCCACGAGGAATGAGGGCACCATGGAGCCAGAACTCCAAATACTCCCTGCGATAGTCTTCCTGCTCCTCTACAAACATCAGCAACGCCGCCACCGAAGACAACAGTGAGTACTGCACCTACGACATAGGGGAGGGGGGAGGCAAAAGTCAGGGACACACACACGCAACACCCCCACCCCCACCCCGACCCTCGCACACTACTACACACACACCAATGCATTTCCAAACATCACAGTAACAACCCCCTACCCCCCCGGAAGAATGCAAAGACAAAAGGAAATGAGTTCAACCATTGTAATGTATCAAAATACAGTAAGCTAATATATACAGATATATATCCTCATTCAAAAATTTATACATCACGATTAGTAGTGCAGGTATGCACCATTCAATGTCCGTGGACCACTGTGCCCAAAATGCATGGGCGAGGCCCACACACGATACCTGTCCAGAAACGGAGAGAACACTGATGGGGCATCAGATCGAAATACAACAGGCACCTCAGGGGGAAGGGGGGGCACCTCAGCCGGATGACAGCACCACGCCAGATCCACGACAGGGCTCCATGCCCATTGATGTATCCTGGGGAGTGCAAAGCCACAGTCTCACAAGTCTTTGCAGTGGGTGGTTTGCCCACTGTACCATCCTGGGGAGTGCAAAGCCACAGTCTCACAAGTCTTTTCAGTGGGTGGTTTGCCCACTGTACCATCCTGGGGAGTGCAAAGCCACAGTCTCACAAGCCTTTGCAGTGGGTTGTTTGCCCACTGTACCATCCTGGGGAGTGCAAAGCCACAGTCTCACAAGTCTTTGCAGTGGGTGGTTTGCCCACTGTACCATCCTGGGGAGTGCAAAGCCACAGTCTCACAAGTGGATAACAGTCTACACTGGTTCTGGAGGGGACTGGTGCCCAGAGTGCTTCATCCTGTTAAGGACTGAGGTAGTGGATGCTGTTCTCCACAGGTTCTGGAGGGGGACTGATGCCCAGAGTGCTTCATCCTGTTAAGGACTGAGGTAGTGGATGCTTTTTGCCACAGGTTCTGGAGGGGGACTGGTGGCCAGAGTGCTTCATCCTGTTAAGGACTGAGGTAGTGGATGCTGTTCTCCACAGGTTCTGGATGGGGACTGGTGCCCAGAGTGCATCACTCTCCCCGTGACGGTCCCAGTTCTGTCACTGGCCCTGGCGCATATGGGCTACCGGTGCTTGATATTGCGGTGCTTGCCCTGTTCAGTGGTGCTTGCCATGGCGGTCTTTGCCCTGTTCAGCGGTGCTGGACTTAGCAGTTTCTGACCTGTTCAGCGGTGCTTGCCATGGCGGTCTTTGCCCTGTTAAGCGGTGCTTGACTTAGCAGTTTCTGACCTGTTCAGCGGTGCTTGCCATGGCGGTCTTTGCCCTGTACAGCGGTGCTTGACTTTGCTGTCTCTGACCTGTGCAGCGGTGTTTGCCATGGCGGTCCCTCATTGCCCAGTGGGGCTGTGGCTGCCGGGGCCCTCCTGGGCACTGACTCTGGCGGGGGTCTCCTGACCAGTGATGATTGGACTGCCCTACTGGGCACTGACCCTGGCGGTGGTCTCCTGACCAGTGACGATGGGACTGCCCTCCTGGGCACTGACTCTGGCGGTGGTCTCCTGACCAGTGACGATTGGACTGCCCTGCTGGGCACTGACTCTGGCGGTGGTCTCCTGACCACTGACGATGGGACTGCCCTCCTGGTCACTGACTCTGGCGGTGGTCTTCTGACCAGTGACGATGGGACTGCCCTCCTGGGCACTGACTCTGGCGGTGGTCTCCTGACCAGTGACGATTGGACTGCCCTCCGGGGCACTGACTCTGGCGGTGGTCTCCTGACCAGTGACGATGGGACTGCCCTCCTGGGCACTGACTCTGGCGGTGGACTCCTGACCAGTGACGATGGGGCTGGCGTTGGCGTCCTGGGCAGCGGGGATAATGGCGGCCTTCTCCGCCGTGCTGCTCTTCCCAGACTTTGGCGCTTTCTTCTGCCCCTTCCCCACCTTGGGAGGAGTCACAGCTGACTCGACACTACCCCCGGGACCCTTGTGAGCGGCTTTGCCGGCAGGAGTCTTCCCCCTCTCCCGTCGGGCACCGTCCAACTTCTGGTGCTTCACAGGGGGGGGGACTGGCTGTGCTTTGGCTCCGTGTCACACTGGCTGCCCTGGTGGCCGGCGCACTCCACATACTTCTAACAGACACCACTGGTACCGGAGATTTTTTGGCTGAGGTGCTAGTACGGGACCTATGAATTGGAGGGGAGGGGTGGTGGGAAAGAAGTCAACGTTGCTCAGGAAAAGTTTCTGATGAACACTGGGACGGGTAGCTGGAGGAGGTCTGGGAGTGGAGGAAGAGGAGGTGGTTGTAGGAGGTGTAACATTTGATGATTTAGGTGCAGGTGCATGTTCTGGAGGCTGTTGTGAGGTGGATGGATGTTGGGTGTGTGTGTGCCCGCGTTTGTGTACTTTGGGAGGGGGCGTCACAGACACAATGGGAGAGGACACAGGGGACGTGTAAATGGTAGTGGGGCTGGTGAGTGCAGGTGAGAGGGGTGTGGTGGTAGGTGCTCTGGTGCGAGTCCTAGTGGCTGTAGTGGTAGTGCATGCAGGTGAGAGTGTAGACAACACTGGGAGGGAGGAGGGAGACTACGAGGAAGGGGACACAGTGGAGGCAGTGGATGTTGCTGCGTCTGTATGTGGGTGATGCTTGTGTGAGTGCCTGTGGGATGTGTGGTGCCTATGTTTGCCTGAGCTTCCCTTGTGTGGTGAGGCTGGTCTGATGGTGTGCTTGGGATAGGCAGAGGTACAGGGGATTGGGTCTGGGGGAGGAAGTTGGAGGGGGGAGGCTAGACACAGGGACAATGGCTTCCATCAGTGCTGAGGCCAGAGATTGCAGGGTTCGATGATGGGCAGCCTGACCAGAATGAATGCCCTCCAGGAATGCATTAGTGTGTTGCAACTCCCTTTCTACACCCTGGATGGCATTCACAATGGTAGACTGCCCAACAGTGAGTGACCTGAGGAGGTCAATGGCCTCCTCACTGAGGGCAGCAGAGGTGACAGGGGCTGAGGTGCCTGGGGCAAAGGTGATGCCCACCCTCCTGGGTGAACGGGCACGGGGTGAAGGCTGAGGGGCTGCTGGGAGGGGGGTGCTGTAGGGGAGTGGCAGCTGTAGAAGTGGGGGGCACAGATGTTGCCGCCACCACAAGGGAGCTCCCATCGGAGGACGAGACCATGTCGCTGGTTGCTGAACCGGTGACCGTCGTGAAGCTCCCCTCGCCCTCCGTCCCACTGGTGTATTCAGAGTCCGTGTTGTGGCCTTCCATGGCCATGTGGGATGCAGCCCCCTCGTGCTCCGGTGCCACTGTACCTCCGCCTGATGATGCTGATGCACAAAAGAACAGGGAGAGCACAAAAAAGGGGGGGGGACGACAGAAGAAAGACAGGTTGAGTGCATGGCTTACCGCTACCGTTGGCGGACAATACAGACACAGCAGCCTCCTGCATTACGCCGCGCTGTTGGGCTCTACACATGCAGTTCCTGGGATATGGCCTACATGGCGGACATCTGCACACATAGATGACACAGGGGCATGTATACCTGTAATTGGCACTCTACAGGGGTGGGGTGGAGTGCCACATGGCCATCTTTACGGAGGGGCCTAGCCTACGGAACTCGCCCTGGCCTAGGGAATCCCACAGCCCTCCTCCCCCACCCAGACCCCTCCACTGCGTGCAAAGTCAGCAGAATGAGAGTGTACTCACCCCCTTGTGTCTGCTGTGATGCCCTCAAGTGCCCATCCAACTCAGGGTAGGCCACCGCCAGGATCCGGAACATCAGGGGGGTCATGGTGCGACGGGCACCCTTCCCATGTTGGGAGGCCATCCCCAGCTGAGCCTCCGCCGTCTTCTTGCTCCAACGGCGAATGTCCTCCCATCTTTTACGGCAGTGGGTGCTCCATCTCTGGTGGACCCCCAGGGTCCGGACGTCTTTGGCGATGGCATGCCAAATATCCTTCTTCTGGTGGGCGCTGACCTACATGACATGTACAGGGGAAGAAGAGATGTCATTAGCAACTGCACCATCGAAGTGAGTGGCCCACATCCCTACCCTTGCCATCTGGCACATGCATTCACCGTCCTTCGTGCTCGCAGAAGTCTGCCCCCTTCCTTCTTACATCCAGCCCTCTCCACCCAGCCATAGCCCATACAACTTGTGCCCTATGTACTCACCTGTTGGTCTGGAGGAACGTAGAGTAGCGTGTACTGGGGGAGGATCCCGTCCACAAGCTTCTCCAACTCCTGTGCATTGAAGGCAGGGGCCCTTTCCCCAGACGCACGTGCCATTGTCTCTTCCAGACCGAGGTCACAGCAGCACTTGCAGTATAGGTCCTCTCCTGTCGAAGATCAGGTATTGAGTGATTGAACAGATAGAAAATGGTGGTCACGTCCGCGGCGGTGACGTCCGCGGCGGTGTGTATCATCACCGCCGGCGCACTTCGTCATTGGCTCCTGGGACCCATAGGGTCCAATGTTAACCAATGCAGCATTGCGCAGCGGTCTTCGATCGCCTACCGCAATGGTGTACAACGCCAGCGCAGTTATCTCACATCCCATTGTCCCAGTTTAGAGATCAGGCAGCCGCCATTTCAGGGGCCCACATGGCTTCATTTTCAACTGCGTCACACATACCTAGGCCTGGACTCAACACACATACAGACAACTTTTTGGATTTTGTTTTGTGTTCTGTGTAGCTGTGGGTACATACCTCTGAGTTGCTTGACTCTGTGGTCGCTGTTGTCCTTCCTAGGCACCATCAGCTGGGACATATGAGGAGATGGCGGAATCCTCTGCTGTACCGACCGCTGGTGGACCTGTTGACAATGGAGGAGCGACATTTAATCATCACCTACAGGTTTGACCGTGCCACAATCCAGGAACTGTGTACCCAGTTGGAGCCAGACCTTATGTCACCAATCCGCCATCCCACAGGAATCCCCCCTAAAGTGCAGGTGCTATCAGTGCTCCATTTCTTAGCAAGTGGGTCATTTCAAACAACAGTGGCCATGGCATCAGGGACGTCCCAGCCTATGTTTTCCAACGTGTTGTCCAGAGTGTTGTCTGCCCTGCTGAAACACATGAGGAGCTACATTGTTTTCCCTCAGGTGGAGGATTTGGCTACTGTTAAAGGTGACTTCTATGCCCTTGGACATATCCCTAACATCATAGGTGCCATTGATGGGACCCATGTAGCTCTCCCCCCCACCCCCAGGAGTGAACAGGTGTACAGGAACCGGAAGAGTTTTCATTCCATGAATGTACAGATGGTATGTTTGGCAGACCAGTACATCTCCCAGGTAGATGCTATGTTCCCTGGCTCAGTGCATGACGCCTACATCCTGCGGAATAGCAGCTTCCCTTATGTGATGGGTCAACTCCAGAGGCACCGGGTGTGGCTATTAGGGGACTCTGGATACCACAACCTGTCCTGGCTATTGACCCCAGTGAGGAATCCCAGGACCACAGCAGAGGAATGCTACAATGAGGCCCATGGGCGGACTAGGAGGGTGATCGAACGCACCTTCGGCCTCCTGAAGGCCAGGTTCAGGTGCCTCCATATGACAGGTGGTTCCCTATTCTACTCACCAAGGTGTGCCAGATCATCATCGCTATGCTCTGTGATGAGGAGGAAGCAGAGGAAGAAGACATTGACAACAGGGACTCAGTCATACAGCAATATTTTCAGTGACACACAGGTGAGAACACATTCTTGACTACTACATTTACTTTCACACTTCTACCTTTATCCTGTCTGTCTATTTCAAGCAGTATTTGGTAACTGAGTTGTACATTTCCATTATGGTTTCACAGGTGTGGTTACCAACGTGTGTCATCTGCTTGCATCCCTCATGGACTTGTAATGTGTGACATAGGTATGTTGACATTACATTTTCTAACGTATTTTATCATTGTCATAGCTAATACACATTTTCAAAATCACAGACTGACTCCTGAGATTTTTGTGCTCAAGGGTGTTTATTGAAGTGCTATTTATTGGACGGGGTGGTAAAATGGTGATGGGTGATGGTGGAGGAATGTCCATGGCAGAGTCCAGTCTATTAGTCTCACAGGTGCATTGCCCATATGGGCATAGGAAGTGGAGCTGGGGCAGTTCCAATATGGACAGGGTTACAAAGTGGGACAGTGGGATGACAATCAGGGTGGTCTCATTTCTTGGCGGGGGTCTTGCCATCGTGCTCTGTCCTGTTCCTGGATCTCAGGGACTGGTTGCTGGGTGGTTCTCCGCCTGCAGGGGGTGGGGTGCTGGTGTGGTGTTCCTGTGGCGGGGCGTCCTGTCCACTAGCGCCGGCGGAGGTGGTGGGCAGTTCATCATCCATGCTAGTGTCAGGGGCCCCTTGGAGTGCCACGATGTCCCTCATGGTGTTCTGTATGTCCTTCAGCACCCCTATGATGGTGCCCAGGGCGGAGCTGATGGTTCTGAGTTCCTCCCTGAACCCCAAATACTGTTCCTCCTGCAGGCGCTGGGTCTCCTGAAACTTGGCCAGGACCGTAGCCATCGTCTCCTGGGAGTGGTGGTATGCTCCCATGATGGAGGAGAGGGCCTCGTGGAGAGTGGGTTCCCTTGGCCGTCCGCCCCCTGTCGCACAGCAGCCCTCCCAGTTCCCCTGTGTTCCTGGGCCTCCGTCCCCTGGACTGTGTGCCCACTACCACTGCCCCCAGGTCCCTGTTGTTGTTGGGGTGGTGGGTTATCCTGGGTTCCCTGTAGTGGTGGACACACAGCTGATTGACGTGTCCTGAGTACGGAGATATGGGCCCACTGGGTGGGTGCTGTACTGGTGTTTTCAGAGGGTGGAAGGTCATTGTGCCTGTGCGAGGGGAACTGACTGTCCCGAGGCCCACGATGGTCTGGGCTGGTCATCTGGATCCAGTTGGCCAGAGCTGCTGTCATCACTGTGGGCCTCTTCTGTGGGTGGGGTAGAGATGTCTGGACCCTCCTGTCTGGTGACTTTAGGTAGTGGTCCTGCAGGGGTGTAAAAGCATGATTATTGCATCTGTGTGTGTCATGGTGTGCAATGGGTGGGTGAGCGTGTACCCCAGTGCTAGCATTCCTGTGTGGGGCCTTGTGTGATGATGGTTAGGGGGTGTTATGGGTATGTGCAGTGGGCATGCTTTAGTGATGGGTGTCCATGCTTTGTTGTGTCATGCAGGGCTTGGTGTTGGGATGGGTGGTTTGTGTTATTAGTACATTAGTGAGGAGTTGAAGTGATAGGGGAGGGGGAGAGGGTGCAAGTGTGTGATAGCATGCAGGTAGGGTGGGGGATATGATAGTTAAGATTTGACTTACCAGTGTCCATTCCTCCACCGACTCCACCGAGGCCCTCTGGATGCATAATGGTCAAGACCTGTTCCTCCCATGTTGTTAGTTGTGGGGGAGGAGGTAGGGGTCCGCCGCCAGTCCGCTGTACTGCGATGTTGTGCCTGGAGACCACGGAACGCACCTTCCCCCGTAGGTCGTTCCAACTCTTCCTGATGTCGTCCCGATTTCTTGGGTGCTGTCCCACTGCGTTGACCCTGTCGACTATTCTTCGCCATAGCTTAATCTTCCTTGCAATGGAGGTGTGCTGCACCTGTGATCCAAATAGCTGTGGCTCTACCCATACGATTTCCTCCACCATGACCCTGAGATCCTCCTCAGAGAACCTGGGGTGTCTTTGCCGTGCCATGAGGTGGTGTAGGTGATGTGTGGGATGGTGTATGTGGTGATGAGTGTGGTGATGTGTAGTGGTGTGTGGTGTTTTGTGCATGGATGTTGTGTGGGTGATGGTGTTGTGTGCCTCTGTGTGGTGGGGTTGTCTATGCTGTGCTCTCTCTGTCGCCTTCGTCTATAATTTTTGGTCTTAGGGGTTTGTGGGTGATGTGGGTGTGTGTTTTATATTGTAATGGGTGTGTGGGAGTGGTGTTTGTATGTGTATCAGGTGTGTGTATTTCAAATTGTCCAATATGGCAGTGTTTTGGAGATGTGTGTGTATTTTGAGCACGGCGGTGTGTACCGTCAATGTAATACCGCGGTTGAAAGACCGCCGCTTGGATTCGTGGGTCGTAATAGCATGGGCGTGTTTCTGTTGGCGTGACGGTGGAGGTTTTGTTTTCGCCAGTTTATCACTGACCTTTGTTGTGGAGGACTTGTGTGGGTGTCTGAATTTTGGCGGATTCCGAGATGTGGGTCATAATAGCTGTGGTGGAATTCGGCGGGCGCGGCGGTGTATTGGCGGTCTTCTGCACGGCGGTAAGCGGCTTTTACCGCTAATGTTGTAATGACCCCCATAGTTTGGTGTTGTGCCCTGTGAGGTCATGTGGAGGGGTGTTGGTAGTGGGAGGTGATTGATGTGGTTGGCTGCTTGGCTATATGTGTGGACCAGCAATTTACGTAGTGTGGTGTAGTATAGGTCAAAGAATAAAAGGTTGTGGTTTGGCAGCTGCTTGTTGTAGGATATTTCCACTTCTGTAACTGGAGATGACAGCATGTCCTCTAAAGTTGTTGGAAGGTGCTATTGTTATTTTGGGTCAGTAAGTAACTATGACAGACATAGATCCTCAATATGACTGTGGCGGCCTTCCGACTGCCAGGGTTAATGGGACGGTATCACCGCCAAAGACCACCACGTTATGAGTGTGGTGGCTTGGCCACCACATCTTTACCCATACAACCACGGCGGTGTGAACCACCGGGACGGAGAAGTGCATCTCCGACCCGGAGGTCCACAGAGGACTACCGGTGGTATTATGAGCCAGCCTACTGTCATGGTTTCCACGGCGATAGCACCACTACGAAAACCATGGCAGTAGGGCTACCGTTGGTAGGGAATTCTTTCCTGTCACTGGTAGGCGGCTCCCCAACCCCCCAGAAAGCACCTGACCCCCCATCCCCCTTACAGTCACAGCACCCCGACCCCCCTAAAGTCACAGTGCCCCCCTACTTACATGATGCCTTGCACCCTCCAACCCCCTTCCCCAAATACATGCACACAGACACCCACACACATCACACATACACCCATTCATCTATACTTCCATTCGGGCATTCACTAACACATCCAAACACGTATACTGACATGCATTGACTCACACATCCAAATATGCAACCATTTACGCATTCACTCACACATCCAAACATGCATACTCACATGCATACATACTGACAAGCAGACACGTGCTCACTATAACATTCATACACGCATTCACTTCACGCATACACCACAACACAAACAGTCACATTCTCACACACACACACACACACACATTCATACACACACACACAGATACTACACACTCACACACAACACCCGCCACCCTCCCCTCCCCCTCCTCTGTCAGACGCCTGGCGAGGAGGTCGTACGGCAGGGAACAGAAAGGGGCATTGCTACCGCTGGCAGCACCCCACCAGCAGGACACCGCCAGGCTGTCTGAATGGTCATAATATGGCTAGCGGCATCCTACTGGTGGGGCGGTGCAGGTGGTAGCACCGCCAGGCGCCACCACCCGCCAGCATGGCAACTGCTGGATATCCACCCAAAATGTGGTGGAAATCTGGCAGTAACACTATTATGGTGAGCGGACGACCGCCAGCACTGGTGGTCTACTGGCACCCGTGGCTTTGGTGGTACCGGTCAGAGACCGCCAAAGACATAATGAGGACCATAGTCACTAATATGCAGTTGGAGATGAGGTCTTTCAATTTAGCTGGCCATCTTGTGTAGAAGATGATGTCTTTTTTTTGTTTTCTTTTAGTATACTGTAGAAGATCTGCTATGAAGGTTTCATAGAGTAGATTGTGTTTCAGATTTTTTGCAGTGGATTTAGAGATACTTCTGAAGATAAATTATTCTAACTGAATTGTGTCTCTCTTGCTCAAGTCTTTCAATGTAGATCTGGTCTGCTGTAAGCCACTTATGATCTAGTTTGTCTTTACAGGTTGGATCCACTATGCTTGGAAAGGGTGACTGAGTGGATTTATCTGTAGTATGTGCCAATATCATTAATTAGTTGTAATTGTCGATTGGAGTGCCAGGGGGAATTTGTGATGGTGTAACCTTAGGAAGCAGCTATACTTCTGCACAACGTGTTGAATTGGTGCTTGAAGTGTTGTGGAATTGAGTGTGGAGTTTGTTGAATAGCTTTCTGTCAAATCCTTGGTTATTCAATGGAGAAAATGCAGCCCTAGCATTGTTTTGTTGTTTCAGTTTTTGGTAGATGTGAGCGCATGAGTAGCATAGAGTCACTGACAACCCTTACCTTAGGGTGGAGGTGTTAGGGAGAAGCTCACTTGTCTGCAGTGAGCATTTAAGTGTTGAATGGGCATTCCTCTGTCCATCAAGTAAAACAGTTCTCAAGCATCCCTCAGAGGTAAGAGGACAACCACCACTCAGTACTTAATTTGAGCCGGTGGTCACTGGTGCTCAGTACTGGCACATAGGCCCTCATTCCGAGCCTGGCGGGCAGCGGAGGCCGCCCGCCAGGCTTCCCCCCTCCGAAATACCGCTCCGCGGTCGTAAGACCGCGGAGGGTATTCCGAGTTTTCCCCTGGGCTGGCGGGCGGTCTTCACAAGACCGCCCGCCAGCCCAGGGGAAAACTCCCTTCCCACGATGACGCCGGCTCGTAATAGAGCCGGCGGAGTGGGAAGGTGCGACGGGTGCAGTTGCACCCGTCGCGTATTTCAGTGTCTGCTTTGCAGACACTGAAATACTTTTAGGGGCCCTCTTACGGGGGCCCCTGCCGTGCCCATGCCATAGGCATGGGCACGGCAGGGGCCCCCAGGGGTCCCGCGACTCCCCCTCCCGCCATCCGGTTCCCGGCGGGAGAACCGCCAGGAACTGGATGGCGGGAGGGGGAGTCGGAATCCCCATGCCGGCGCAGCATGCTGCGCCGGCTTGGAGGATTCCTTTGGGGCAGCGGGAAACCGGCGGGAGACCGCCGGTTTCCCTTCTCTGACCGCGGCTGAGCCGCCGCGGTCAGAATGCCCCGCGGGGCACCGCCGGCCTGTCGGCGGTGCCACCGCGTCCCACGGCCCTGGCGGACTTGTTCCGCCAGGGTCGTAATGACCCCCATAGTTCTCAACACTGGCACTGCGGCACTAATGTCAGTTCGCCACATGATGGTGCTTTTTTTCTAATTTTGACAGAAGCACAAAATTAGTTTAATATTTCAGTACACGTTAATATGTATGCACACACCATTTTTTAGCTACGGGTGACCTGGAATAATCTAAATTGCCACAGACAAGTGATAGCTAGTAGTTTTGTTGGTGTTACCAGCAGGGTAAATATGTGGCACAAGTTGCAGTGGCCTTACAAGAAGGCACTGGCATTTAATGTTTTACAAATTAAGCACTGAAGCCACTATTAGTCCCTGTAATAGCCATGTCTGTTTTTACCTCTTTCAGTGTCCCACCTCAGGATGCCACAGGACAGCTGAGTCTGTCTAGCCCAGTGTTAGTAGTCGTTCCCATTCCAGTCACTGCCTATGCCAATTGCCCTGTTCCTGTTAGGTCGCTGGGGAAGCTTGCCTTAATCATCATGCTTTTACCATCTTTATCTGGTAGGCCTTCCTCGCCTCTTGGTGAATTGTGAGATCCTTTGCAGAGGTGAGCATTTGCCAGTGTCCTCAGTGAATTCCGTTCCCCTTGGTGCTCTGACAAGACAGAAACGGTGAGGATACTCACCCGCTGAGTTACACATATTGCTTGGTGGAGCCACTGGTCATCTTTTTCCAGACAATGAAGGGCCCTGGTACTTCTCATATACCTTATTAATGTCTCCGTATAACCAACTCTATGTGCTTTCACAAGGCACTGGGAATAGCTGGAATCTAAAACATAAAGAAATATAAATATCATGCTTAATGCATACGCACTTGCACATCTCGCTGTGTTTAAAACAGCGACGTCAAGATATGTTGTTGCATAGTTTCTACATAAATGTCGCAGTACTGGAAAAATAAGAAATATCTTTAACGTCTTGTGATTCATTACTGTTAGCAAGTGGATATGTACTAGAGAATTCTATTAGCTATGTCTTTCAAGATGCAATAGTTATGTTATGTTATGTTAAATTCAATTCAGTTTATCGACCACATTGACATCCTTGGGTCTCCCGGTAGCAACAGAAAGCGGCTAAGATCTTGACTGAACAAATCTTGAAATTAATAAATGGGAGTAGCTTTCAGTTTTTTTCTGAATGCTGGGACTAGAGCTATGAAGATAGTTTGTTCAAGGGAACGGGTGCTTGACTGAGAAGGAAGACCCGCCAGTCCGTGCTGTGAGAAGTTCGGGAACATGCAGTAAAAATGGTTTTACGGAGCGAAGTTTTCTTGAAGGTTAGTATGTCTTAAAATTATCAAAGATTAACTCAGTAGTCGTAGCATAAAGGGCTGATGGACTATACATAATACATTAAACGGAATCCGCTGCTGTTTGGGAAGAGACTTAAGGATGGCAGAGGTGGAGCAAAATAAAGGTGCCCCAACAACTGGCTCCCTGCAACAGCCTGGAGATGATAAAAAAGCGAGGTCTTTTTTTGCAACCTTTATTTATACATTTTGGTGAGAATAAAAGAAAGTGGGTAACAAAGTAACTGAAATGTTAATAAAATAAGAGCAATTGCATAGCTGTAGATAGGTAATAACAGTCAGCAACATAACTCAAGGTAGAGCCCTTACATCAGGTGACTCTGTGCAAACCATGAAGGCAAATTCAAGTGAAACAGTTAGATTTGCACTATGGGAGAAGTTTGACATCATCCTCAGGGATGCTTCCATGTCCAATGTCATAATGAGAAGAAAGAAAACTGGGGCAGGGGTAGAAGAGGAGTGGTAGGAAAGGAGGTTAGGGGTATCAGAAAATCAGAAAAAATAAAATATGTTCCCCAATAAATATGTACGTAAGGACAGACCCTCCAGTTCAGTAAAACATCTGTGCGTACTATAACAAGTATAGCAGTGCAACAACTCGATACATGTACATGCGTCCATATGCTTCCCTCGGAGCGGGGGCAATTCAGACAGTAACAAGCAATGGATGGCTGCCAAGCCATGGTACAATACAGTGTCCCCGTGCCTACCCAGATAACACAAGACAAAGACGTAAACTTCGACTCACAGTTCAATATCAGGACCGGAGGCCAATTTTATGCATTTCTTTCTTCACTTTTTAGTACAGCAGTTTCAAAGAGTAAAACAAAAAAAAGTAAACGCTACATACCCCATGAACCATAGGGAGAACGTATCCATGACAACCAATAACTAATCCCAACACAGTCCGAATTTGTATATATACTGATGTCCTCTGTAGTCCTTCCTCTTTCTTCACTGCTGTCATTTAAGTCCCTCGCCTTTTTTCAACTCGTGTGAACTGTTGAATGTTAGCGTGTGGGCTGTTTCTTAGTAGAGTTCATAATGCAGTGACAGTTGATTCGATTGTGCTTGCATTAATACTTTCAAAAAGTATCACGCAGCCCGATCACCTTCATTCCTTATTCCTAGCGGATCCACTAGGTGGAGCTGTTTTGCGCTGCCGGAGTATTCGGAGTGCATCTTCCTGGCAGGGCAGGGCGCTGCGCCCATTCAGGTATTGAGATGTGTGCATGGAGTTATTGGCAGCAAGCAAACCCCTTGAAGGCTTGTTTCACTGCCTTTTATTCCCTCCAACCTTTCCTTATGCCCCTGAGACAGTAGGGTTCTTTTGGCTCCGTATTCCGGCAATCTTCTATCTAACGCTATCAAGTGTCATTATTGTTCATTTTCGTACTATTGAGTACCTGCAAGGGGGCTGCCCATCGAAGTTGATAACGCGTACAGCCCTTATAAATTTCCCTGTACCTGGACACGTTGGAGGTCGGTGAACCTTTTAACCGAGTTGGGCTCTCCTCATCCTAGAATAGTCGGATCTCTTAAACCAATAATCAATAACTATTTAAATCAATACCCAATGCTCAATTTACTAGACCAAACAACACATTAAAATCAATAACAATCGGTATTTTGACACACCCTGACCTTTCAGTCATGAATAACCACACCAGTTTATTTAAAAGTTAATGAGTTTATTTTCCTATATTAACAAAGCTAAAACAATATATATGAGTCTCAAAATCAAATGATATACATATACGAACATTACTAGCTGTCCATAACGGCGGAAGAAACGCAATCTATGCAAAATCTGAATTATAATGCATTCAGTTATAGCAATACAAATCACTAATATAAGCAAATTAATTTGACTAATTTCATACATCGGTCAGCATAACAAGACTTCAATTTAGCATGGTGCATCAGATGAATACCTTGACTAGCCTCTAATTAGCATTGGCATGTGGGGCTTCATGCAAACGAATTTGGTCAACACAAATTTGGAAAACTTCTAGCTTGGGCCCTATCAAAATAGCAGTTGGTACCTAAAAGGAAAAACACAATGCATAATACAATTATCCTTTCATAATTACCAAATACAATCAGCATTCAAGAAAGTCTTTGTCCTTCAGGTACCGGATCGATCAGCAAGGGGCAGATTTCAAAGGGGCAAAGTAAAGGGCAAGTTTCCTTGCAGTAGCAAGGAGAAAGGGGCAAAGTTACTGCATGGGCAAGACGGGGCAAATTAAAGTTAAAGTCTCTAGGGTGAGAATTCTTAAAGTCTCTTTCTCTGGAATAGAGAAAAGGGCATCAAGATGTCGTCCAAGATGGCGTCTGGCATTCGGCTTCAAAGATGGCATCAAGGAAAATGTCTGACTTCTCTTTGTCCAGTGGGTTTAAGTAAGAAACATTCCAAATTCTTCAGAGTCTTCCATTGGAGGGTTCATAGGGTGGCTTCAAATTGACCAATGAATAGTGTCTTTCTCCTAGTACTCTTTTATGCATACATTGTCCTTGGAGCCTTGGAACACAAGTTGCAACAAAGTTTGCCAAATATTTAGATATCAGTACTTTTATTGTCCGCACCTGCAGAGACTGACCTTGCATCAAAAGGGATGCAACCGGCCTAGCACGAAACCTTGGAGATAAGTGTATCAGTCATCTCTACTGGAAAAATACAGAATAATGTTCTTTTAAAAGTAAAACCACGCAGTTGAATTTGAGACCAGACGACTAGGCCAAAGCCTCTACTAAATTTAAACTAAGCATAAAACAGTTTCAATCAAGAAAATCATAAAACACGTTTGCAATTGTTGGACTTTTGCTTTTGCAGGGTCATCCCCAGACTTTTTTGCCTCCTGCCTCCTATATTTTTCTGACATGTTGCTGTTGGCTTTTCAACTCTGAGCACTTTACCACTGCTAACCAGTGCTAAAGTGCATATGCTCTCCTGTTTAAATTGTATGTAAGTGGTTTATCCATGATTGGCATATTTGATTTACTAGTAAGTCCCTAGTAAGGTGCACTAGAGGTGCCAGGGCCTGTAAATCAAATGCTACTAGTGGGCCTGCAGCACTGGTTGTGCCACCCACATAAGTAGCTCTGTAATCATGTCTCAGACCTGCCACTGCAGTGTCTGTATGTGTATTCTTACACTGTAAATTCGACTTGGCAAGTGTACCCACTTGCCAGGCCTAAACCTTCCCTTTTCTTACATGTAAGGCACCCCTAAGGTAGGCCCTAGGTAGCCCCAAGGGCAGGGTGCAGTGTATGGATAAGGTAGGACATATAGTAATGTGGTTTATATGTCCTGACAGTGAAATACTGCCAATTTCGTTTTCACTGTTGCAAGGTCTGTCTCTCTCTCATAGGATAATATGGGGGCTACCTTTAAATATGATTAAAGTGTAGATTCCCCTAGAGAGTAGATGGACATGTGGAGTTTGGGACCCCTGAACTCACAATTTAAAAATACATCTTTTAGTAAAGTTGATTTTAAGATTGTGCGTTTGGAAATGCCACTTTTAGAAAGTGAGCATTTTCTGCTTAAACCATTCTGTGACTCTGCCTTGTTTGTGGATTCCCTGTCTGGGTCAGTTTGACAGTTGGGTTGTTTTTCACCTCACACCAGACAGTGACACAAAGGGAGCTGGGGTGTGATCTGCATTTCCTGATTAGCCATCTCTGCTAGGAGGGAGGGGTGGAGTGGTCACTCTCATCTGAAAGGACTGTGCCTGCCTCGGACAATGCTGTCTCCAGCCCCCTGGTGTGTGTCTGAGGCCTTGCCTGGGCAAGGCAGGATTTCACAAGAAGGTGTGAGTCCCCTTTGAAGGAAGGTGACTTCAAAGACTAAAATGGGTATAAGAAGGGCACCCAAACTTACAAACTTTAGAAACACTTCTGGAATCAAGGGGAACCTCTGCCTGGAGAAGAGCTGATCGCTGAGGAACAAGTGCTGCCCTGCCTGTGACTGTGCTTTGTGGAGCTTTCCTGCAGTGCTGCTTCTGCCAGAGTAAGAGGGCAAAGACTGGACTTTGTGTGCCTTCCATCTTGAAGAAGAAATCTCCAAGGGCTTGATGTAGAGCTTGCCTCCTGTTATTGAAGTCTCAGGGATAGCAAAGACTTCTTCCTGCCAGCCCCTGGAGTCTCTGGAGAGACCCCTACTCTGCTCTGTGGTGCCCTTCCAGTTCCTGGGACCCTGAAAGGAGAGGCTGGCAGCCTAAGGACAAAAATACACGCACCGAGCGCCGTGCGGAGAAAAGATCGACGCGAATCCGATCGCGGCTGAAAAAAACGACGCGACGCCGGCTCCGCAGCTGAGAAACGACGCCGCAGGAAACGCGACCGGAGAATCGACGCCCGGAGCAGGAGAAACGACGCGCAGCATCGCTGACGAAGGCTGAGAGATCGCAACCTGCGCCGCGGGACTTTCGGACCGTCGCGTGGCTGGCTTTTTCGACGCGCATCGCCGTGCCGAGTTGTTTTCGACGCATATAACCGTGCAGGGTTATTTTCGACGCACACCGCCCGTGCGGGGTTATTTTTGACGCAAACCAGGTACATTTTCACGCTAGCAGCGCTAGTGTGTTGTTACAACTACCTAAAGACTCTTTTTATTTTAAACCTTTAAAAAAATCATAACTTGACTTGTGTATGTGGGATTTTTGTCGTTTTGGTCTTGTTTTGTCTAGATAAATATTTCCTATTTTTCTAGACTGGTGTTGTGTCATTTTGTAGTGTTTTCATTAAGTTACTGTGTGTGTTGGTACAAATACTTTACGCCCAGCACTCTGAGGTTAAGCCTACTGCTCTGCCAAGCTACCAAGGGGGTAAGCAGGGGTTAGCTGAGGGTGATTCTCTTTTATCCTAACTAGAGTGAAGGTCCTTGCTTGAACAGGGGGTAACCTGACTGTCAACCAAAGACCCCATTTCTAACATTGGTGACCAGCGGTCGGGATTGGACTTGTATTTGTACTTGACATACAGTAATTAAGTGTACACTACTGTTTTGATCTCAGACCACTACGTGACCACATACTACTTGTCTTGTGATTCTGCTTTTTGTTCTCTGATGTCCTCCTGGAAGTATTGATAATATTTTTGGACTTTGGTTTTTGGTTGTGAAGCCTTTGCAGAATGGAAGTCAATTTCTGGCACCTATTTATGTATAAAAAGTGGCAGCTTAAAGCATTTTGCATGGAAAGGGGACTGGCTGTGAACAAGAAATCCAGAAGGGAGGATCTTGAGTCAGCCCTGTTTCAGTATGAATTGAAACGTTGTCAGGCAACACCACCAAATGAGTCTGAGGAGGATGACTACTCCGAAGAGGAGGAAACAGAAAGAGATGAGTGGCTCCTAGCTCGAATCCGGAGTCTGGAAGAGCTAGATGCAGAGCTTGAGAGGGCTGAGGAGGAGAGAGCCTTAGTCCTGGAAAAAGAAAGGATTACAGCTCAAGAGCTGAGCTGTGAAGAGCTGAAGCTGGAGGCCATGAGGGCTGAGTCCAGTTCAGATGGTGGCAGCAAAAATCTTGTATCCAGTACTGCTGAAGAAGTGCACATGCCCAGGGAGGTGGTGCCCTACTTGAAGGAGGGAGTTAACACACGCCAGGAGGTTCAGGGGTATGAGGTAGCTCCAGTGATGCACAGGGTCCCTGAGGTGGATTGGGGAACTGGCATGGGGAGTCATATTCCTACTGGTGGGAGGGACACTCTACTGACTCTAGTTGAGAGTGACAGGGAGAGGGGTTCCCCCCAGGTAGAAGTCCTGGTTATGGAGTGTGAAAACATCCCAGAAGAGTGTGGGTTGAGTGTCAGGGACAGTCAGGTACTGTCTCACCAGTCTCTAGAGGGTGATGTGGGGTGCTTTTTCAAAGCAGAGTCACTGGATGGTTGGGTGAAGGGTACTTTGGTTAATTCATGTGAGGGGCTGAGTGATGTAATTGCTGGAGAGCATATGTCTAGTCCTTATTTTCCAGAGCTATGCCAACACCAGGTGGAGTGTGAGTTCTCTGACCCCAGGGAGCTTACAATGGAGGCAGACTTCTGGGTGAGTACCAGAGAGTCTGAAGAGGCATTTGGGGGTGCTCCTGAGAGGAGTGGTCTAGGTAGTTCCCAACCAGGTGAGGTAGGGAAGGATTGTAGTGTCCCAGGTAGGTCCCAGTGTAGTGGGATGGGTGAGGGACCCCATGTCCAGTCTCAGAGGAGAGGGAAGGGGGATGGGTTGAGGCCCAAGGTGCCCGAGATCCGGTCCCAGGTCCTGGAGGGTTCCCTGCGGGAACACCAGGAGGGGAGCCTAGCCTGTACCATAGGGCCATCTGTTGAGGGAGACCCCACAGTGTCAGGAGAACTTGGGGGGGCGGCTGTAGCCAGCGTCCCACCAGTTCTGGTGTCTGGCAGTACCACTCCTAGTGAGGGGTTGCAGAAGTCCAGACAGAGGGTTGAGAGGGGGTTGCGGACCCCAGTGGAGAACCTGGAGGGTCAGGGGTCAGCTCTGAGAGCAGAGCCCCCCATGAATGACCTTGGTGAGACCATTTCTGGGTTGGGGGGAATCCAGACTCTGTCAGATGGGCAGAGGTCAGGAGACCTGCGCCAGCCAGACTCTTGTGTGGCCCTTCGGGACAGTGTGTCCCTTGAGGGGGGTAAGTGTGCCCCCCTGGAAGTCCTGGTGTGCCAGGCAATGGTTCAACCGCAGGGTGGTGACTCTGGGTTGAATGATCAGGTTCAGGGGGTAAACTCTGACCTGATGGGGGGTAAATGTGCTCCCAAGGAAGTCCTGGTGTGCCAGGCAGTAGTTCAACCGCAGGGTGGTGACCCTGGGTTGGATGACCAGGTTCAGAGGGTAAACTCTGACCTGGTAGGGGGTAGGTATGCCCCCCAGGAAGTCCTGGTTTGCCAGGCAGTGATCCAGTCTGTGGGTACAGACCCTGGATTGGGAGGCCAGGTTAAGGGTGTCCCCCCTGACCTGGAGGAAGGGGCTACTGCTAACAGTACCCCTACCATGTTGTCTTCTGGGGGGGCCGCTCCTAGTTGGGGGGTTCAGGACCCCAGAAGAGAGGGCAGGGGGAGGGGAGCCTCACCCCTGGCCCTGGTCCAACCTGAAGGTACAGACCCCAGGTTGGAGGATCAGTTGCAGGTTAACATCCCTGCACTGATGGAAGAATTGTGCAGGACTGCTTCTACAAGCACCCTGACAGTTTTTGACTCTGGGGGTGCCGCTTCTGCAGGGAGGTTACAGAGCCCCAGAGGGGAGGACCAGGGTCAGGTTGTCATCCCTGACCTGGTGGAAGAGAGAGTGGTCAAAGGGTGCCAGGCACCTGGGGCTACCACCCCCCACTCTCCACAGTCACCGTGGTTAGAGAGGCCTGAGGTCGGGCTCTCATCCCTGACAGTTGTCTGGGGCCACTGTGGCTTGCTGTCCTGGTGGACAGAGTTGCCCCTGGGGGGGGGAGGACGAGAGTCACACCCCGGGGGTGGAGTGGGCAACACCACTGTGTTGGCCCTGGTGGTACTATCTGCCCATTGCAATACATCTGTGAGCAAAGTAAAGTTAGGTGTTGCACAGATGGTGTCTGTAGATGTGGAGAAGGGTTCCCCATGGGTTAGCTTAGTGGGCCCTGAGAGTATGGACAGAGGGATCCAACTGGAGTCAGGAAGGCGTAGAACTGGAACATGCCCCTGCTGTTGTGGGCCTGGGTCCCTGTTCTATCGCCCCAATCAGGGAAGTATATCAAGGTATTGATTGTTCTCCCCTGGCTTTAGGCTGGTAGGGGGTCGTGTTGGACTTTTGCTTTTGCAGGGTCATCCCCAGACTTTTTTGCCTCCTGCCTCCTATATTTTTCTGACATGTTGCTGTTGGCTTTTCAACTCTGAGCACTTTACCACTGCTAACCAGTGCTAAAGTGCATATGCTCTCCTGTTTAAATTGTATGTAAGTGGTTTATCCATGATTGGCATATTTGATTTACTAGTAAGTCCCTAGTAAGGTGCACTAGAGGTGCCAGGGCCTGTAAATCAAATGCTACTAGTGGGCCTGCAGCACTGGTTGTGCCACCCACATAAGTAGCTCTGTAATCATGTCTCAGACCTGCCACTGCAGTGTCTGTATGTGTATTCTTACACTGTAAATTCGACTTGGCAAGTGTACCCACTTGCCAGGCCTAAACCTTCCCTTTTCTTACATGTAAGGCACCCCTAAGGTAGGCCCTAGGTAGCCCCAAGGGCAGGGTGCAGTGTATGGATAAGGTAGGACATATAGTAATGTGGTTTATATGTCCTGACAGTGAAATACTGCCAATTTCGTTTTCACTGTTGCAAGGTCTGTCTCTCTCTCATAGGATAATATGGGGGCTACCTTTAAATATGATTAAAGTGTAGATTCCCCTAGAGAGTAGATGGACATGTGGAGTTTGGGACCCCTGAACTCACAATTTAAAAATACATCTTTTAGTAAAGTTGATTTTAAGATTGTGCGTTTGGAAATGCCACTTTTAGAAAGTGAGCATTTTCTGCTTAAACCATTCTGTGACTCTGCCTTGTTTGTGGATTCCCTGTCTGGGTCAGTTTGACAGTTGGGTTGTTTTTCACCTCACACCAGACAGTGACACAAAGGGAGCTGGGGTGTGATCTGCATTTCCTGATTAGCCATCTCTGCTAGGAGGGAGGGGTGGAGTGGTCACTCTCATCTGAAAGGACTGTGCCTGCCTCGGACAATGCTGTCTCCAGCCCCCTGGTGTGTGTCTGAGGCCTTGCCTGGGCAAGGCAGGATTTCACAAGAAGGTGTGAGTCCCCTTTGAAGGAAGGTGACTTCAAAGACTAAAATGGGTATAAGAAGGGCACCCAAACTTACAAACTTTAGAAACACTTCTGGAATCAAGGGGAACCTCTGCCTGGAGAAGAGCTGATCGCTGAGGAACAAGTGCTGCCCTGCCTGTGACTGTGCTTTGTGGAGCTTTCCTGCAGTGCTGCTTCTGCCAGAGTAAGAGGGCAAAGACTGGACTTTGTGTGCCTTCCATCTTGAAGAAGAAATCTCCAAGGGCTTGATGTAGAGCTTGCCTCCTGTTATTGAAGTCTCAGGGATAGCAAAGACTTCTTCCTGCCAGCCCCTGGAGTCTCTGGAGAGACCCCTACTCTGCTCTGTGGTGCCCTTCCAGTTCCTGGGACCCTGAAAGGAGAGGCTGGCAGCCTAAGGACAAAAATACACGCACCGAGCGCCGTGCGGAGAAAAGATCGACGCGAATCCGATCGCGGCTGAAAAAAACGACGCGACGCCGGCTCCGCAGCTGAGAAACGACGCCGCAGGAAACGCGACCGGAGAATCGACGCCCGGAGCAGGAGAAACGACGCGCAGCATCGCTGACGAAGGCTGAGAGATCGCAACCTGCGCCGCGGGACTTTCGGACCGTCGCGTGGCTGGCTTTTTCGACGCGCATCGCCGTGCCGAGTTGTTTTCGACGCATATAACCGTGCAGGGTTATTTTCGACGCACACCGCCCGTGCGGGGTTTTTTTTGACGCAAACCAGGTACATTTTCACGCTAGCAGCGCTAGTGTGTTGTTACAACTACCTAAAGACTCTTTTTATTTTAAACCTTTAAAAAAATCATAACTTGACTTGTGTATGTGGGATTTTTGTCGTTTTGGTCTTGTTTTGTCTAGATAAATATTTCCTATTTTTCTAGACTGGTGTTGTGTCATTTTGTAGTGTTTTCATTAAGTTACTGTGTGTGTTGGTACAAATACTTTACGCCCAGCACTCTGAGGTTAAGCCTACTGCTCTGCCAAGCTACCAAGGGGG
The DNA here is from genome assembly GCF_031143425.1 of Pleurodeles waltl. NCBI lineage: Eukaryota > Metazoa > Chordata > Amphibia > Caudata > Salamandridae > Pleurodeles > Pleurodeles waltl. The sequence goes on from NC_090446.1 coordinate 1,418,124,791, forward strand.
TAAGCAGGGGTTAGCTGAGGGTGATTCTCTTTTATCCTAACTAGAGTGAAGGTCCTTGCTTGAACAGGGGGTAACCTGACTGTCAACCAAAGACCCCATTTCTAACAGCAATTATGACGGATTACTACATTTGTCAATTCTTCATGATTAATTAGGCTTGTTTATAATAATGGCGAACTACCCCGAGGGCACAATTTCCATTGTTCATTATTTTCTTTACTAAAATCACACTACATTATACGATCTTGGTTATATGATATATGAATATATGTTAGTCTTTCTTTTCTGCGTCATCAATCCCTCCTCTGATGACTAATTATGTCATCACATCAAATCTACCCACAAATTGTATTCCATTAAAATTCTGTTTTAGTAATTTGGCAGTTCAGTCAATTCCCTCTTTCTTTTGGTTCCCTTTGATTTTTCTCTGTATATTTCTACCATTTTGTTTTCTATTTTCTCTTCTCTTCTTCTTCTGTTCCTTGTTTTCAATATTTTAATAGCTTTCCATATTCCCCAAATACCTAATAAACAAATTAATACTATTAATATTCCCTTTACGATTTTCAGTAATAATCCATTCCAAATGTTGCTGAGCCAATTTTCCACAGAAGCAAATCCTTTTCCAACCTTCTCCCATACTCCTTGTTCTTTCAATTCTTTCAAATCCGTACTTTCGTTAGTTAAATTTGTAAGCAATTTTCTAATTTTCCCACTGTTGTCTGGAATATAAGTACAACAGTGGCGTGTACCAAGTATTTTACAAACGCCGCCATCCTTTGCTAAAAGAATGTCTAAGGCAAGCCGATTTTGAAGAGTCATAGCTCTTTCTGCAGCAAGTTCAGCATCCATCAAGATTATAGCTCCTGCGAATTTTGTCAGCATGTTATCCACAATAGTAGACAACTTTCGTATTTTAATTGAATTCAATATGACTCCTACTGAAGGAATCACTGCTCCAAATATATCTCCTACCACACCAGAAGCTGTCTCCCTTTTCTGAACATGATGTGATTCAGACAGCTTTGGAAAATTCTTTAAGTCGTCCAGTTGATTAACCTTTGGAAATACTATTCCCAAATAACATCTCCCATACCATCCTTTAGGAAGACGATAATAGGCATTAAGCCCACAAATATAATAAACCCCTCGAATAACTGGGTCGTGTCCATTCAGCATGAACGTCCATTTAGGTTGAAACAAAAACGTATGTTTACATTCACTCGTTCCCACAAAGACTGTGTCATAATATGATTTATGTCTATGTACACAAAATCTCCCTACGTGTAATGTATCTAAAGCTATTTTCCCTTGTGTCTTTATCGTTGCAAAAGCATAGTTATCTACAGATGTCCTCTTGTGTAATTCCCTTTCTAATTTCTCCTTCACCGCTTTCCTCCTATCGTCAGTGCGATCTAAGAAGCTTATCTCCATCGGTGAAAGCAAGCATGTAAGGTTTCCCCTATGGGCGTGAGCTGTGTGGAAAGGTGACAATGGCTCAAAGAAACCCCTCATTAATTTTATATAATAATCTCTTGCTACCTTACTCAAATACTCTATTATGGGGATATATGCAAATGTAACATCCTGATTGGAATAAAAGTAGTGAATATACTCCTGGCCATAAAATCTGGTCATTATTAAACTACATGTAATCCCGTACGTAAGAGGCATACTATGATCCGTCACCCCTTCCACTACTGAGGTAGGTATTTGTGTGCACACATAACAATCTTTCGCATCCATTGTCTCAACATGCTCACTCAGCAAGCAATAGAAAACATTGGACGAAAGTTTCTTTTTATCATGCAAATGTCTTTCGTCTTGTTCGAGTCTCTTCAAAGGTGTTAGTTCAGTAATAGGTTTAGAAGTAGAAGCATCATTCGTCCCTCTCTCATTCTTTCCATGCATTCCAAGAACTATTGCTACAATTATTATTACACATGCAGTTATTAGACTTATACACATGTATTTACAATACTTCATTTTATGTCCCTGTGTAGTGTAGCCTGTCATGATCTCTATAGAATCAGAAAGTTGAAGACACTTTATCAAATCGGATTTGCAGATATGTATAAAGCTGAACGAGTTCAATGTTCACACTGTTTTCTTTAGCAGCTTAGGGGGTGATTCTGACCCCGGCGGTACAAGACCGCCGGGGCCAGGGTCGGCGGGAGCACCGCCGACAGGCCGGCGGTGCCCCGCAGGGCATTCTGACCGCGGCGGTTCGGCCGCGGTCAGAAGAGGCAAACCGGCGGTCTCCCGCCGGTTTACCGCTGCCCTTAGAATCCCCCATGGCGGCGCAGCTTGCTGCGCCGCCATGGGGGATTCTGACACCCCCTACCGCCATCCTGTTCCTGCCGGTTCGCCCGCCAGGAACAGGATGGCGGTAGGGGGTGCCGCGGGGCCCCTGGGGGCCCCTGCCGTGCCCATGCCAATGGCATGGCCACGGCAGGGGCCCCCGTAAGAGGGCCCCGCAAAGTATTTCAGTGTCTGCTAAGCAGACACTGAAATACGCGACGGGTGCAACTGCACCCGTCGCACCCCTGCAACCCCGCCGGCTCAATTCTGAGCCGGCGTCCTCGTTGCAGGGGCATTTCCTCTGGGCCGGCGGGCGCTCTTTTGGAGAGCGCCCGCCGGCCCAGAGGAAATGTCTAAATGGCCGCCGCGGTCTTTTGACCGCGGTGCGGTCATTCAGCGGCGGTACCTTGGCGGACGGCCTCCGCCGTCCGCCAGGGTCATAATCAGGCCCTTAGTCTCTTATCGGTTAGCAGCTTTGACTCAAACTCAGTTTTAAAGTCAATCAAGTTAGCAATGTCTTATTAGGTAATGTTCATGGGATTTCACTTCTCAAGTGCCAAAGTGAAGTTCCGCCTCTTCGTTCTCAAGACTGAGAGATAGGAATTCGCCTGACCAATCGTTAGTGGCTATGTGTGCCCACTACGGACCAGAATATCTTCTGCTCGGTATTCTTTTCCTTTTTAATTTTGCATCTCCTTTTGATTCTCTCTCACTGGTACTTTCTTTCTTGGCTGGGTCTTTCTCTTCACTCGGTGTTGCTATTGCGACAGACACTTCTTTTCTTTTCTCTTTCAACTTTGGCCCTTCATTTTCATTAGCTATTTCTTTAGTCCTTAGTTTCACTGGCGATATGCTTTGTCTTCGTTTTGCACTATTTTCACCTGAGGGACCTGCAACTGGTTCTGGACGAAGTTGAACGACTTCACTCTGTCTCGTCTTGTCGTCTCCCTCTAGGAGGTCAATCAGGTTTTCCTTTTCTTTTCCTGCATCGTCTGTTTCAGGGAAAGCCCTCCTCTGATCAGGGTCTCCTGCTTCTTCACCTGTCGCAGGCTCTTTGTCACCCTCAGGATCTTCATCACTTTCTGATGTTTCTCCTCCATTCTCCTCAAATGGATCAGCTATTTCTTCTTCAGAAAATATCTCTCCGTCCTCTATTTCTGCTTGTTCGCCTCCAGGTTCTCGTTGTTCTGTCTCGGTGCCTGGTACTTTCTTGTCAGTCACTGGCGATTTCAGCGCTTCAACTTCCTCTTCTCTGGGGCACGTCACCCTTTTCGTGTGACTGGCGTGAATCCAGTTGGGAACTCCCGCACACTTCACAGCGGTAGTAGTCGTCAGAATCACTTGGAAAGGTCCTTTCCAATGGGGTTCCAAACACGACTTCCTCACGTGCTTCTTTATCACGACCCAGTCACCTGCTTTCAGGGCATGTCCTGGAGCTTGGATCGGTGGCTAGGTGGTTGCCTCCACCTGGTGAGAAAAAGAGTGCACTACATCAGCTAGACCTTTGCAGTAGTCCAACACCATATCATCTGTAATATTCAAAAGAGCATTTGCAGGAACTGCTGGAAGCCTCATGGCTCTGCCCATGAGGATCTCGTGTGGAGACAGTTCAGTTTTCCTATCAGGGGTGTTTCTCATTGACATTAACACCAAGGGCAATGCGTCTGGCCATTTCAAGTTTGTTGATGCTCATATTTTCACCATCCTCGATTTCAATGTGCCATTCATTTGCTCCACTAGTCCTGATGCTTCAGGGCGGTAGCTACAATGCAGTTTCTGCTCAATGTTCAGCGCTGCACACAGTAATTTTATTACTTCGTTATTGAAGTGACTTCCCCTTTCTGATTCTAAGGAGATCGGGAATCCGAAATGTGGTATTAGTTTTCTCAAGAGTAGTTTTGCAACTGTAAGGCTGTCATTTCTACGTGTGGGGTATGCTTCAATCCAGTGACTAAAAATACACACAATCACCAACACATATTTCAAGCCTCCATGCACAGGCATCTCAATAAAATCCATTTGCATCCTGCTGAATGGAACTCCCGCTCTTCCAATGTGGCTCAAATGTACTACTGTTCCCTTCCCTGCGTTCATTTTCTGGCAAATGACGCAACAATGGCAAACTGCTTCAGCAACTTGACAGAATTTGGGATTAAACCAATCAATTTTGAATAGTCTAACCATGGCATCCCTTTCAAGATGGGTTTGTCCATGATACAGTCTGGCCAACTGCTTCAAAAGACTGTTTGGTAGAAACCAATCTCCCTTCACTTGAAACCCACAAATCATCTGGTTTCTTTACGCATTGTAATTTACTCCATGAGAGTTTCTCATCTTCACTAACATCGTTCTGTAGGGATTTCAATTCATCGATTGTATCTACAACCTTTAGAGCAAAAGCTTCACTTGGTTCAAGTTCTGGCTCATTTATCAAGTTCCATTCGTCTCTGAGCAGTATACAGTTCAATGTGCAAAACCTTGCGACTTGATCTGCATACCTATTTCCCACAGAAACAAAGTCTTGTGATTTTGAATGTGCACTGCATTTTACAACTGCTACTTCTCCTGGTAACTGGATGGCATGTAACAATTCTCTTATTCTTTCACCATTTTTCACTGGTGATCCTGAAGAGGTCATGAAGCCTCTTTGTGACAACAACTGTCCAAAGTCATGCACTATTCCAAATCCGTACTGACTGTCAGTGTAAATGGTGACTTTCATTAATGCGGAAAGTTGGCAAGCTGTAGTAAGTGCTACCAGTTCTGCTACTTGTGCAGAATAAACTACTTGAAGCCAAGATGCTTCCAGAATACCTGTTATTGTACATACAGCATATCCTGCTTTCAATATTCCTAGTGCATCTCTTAAACATGAACCATCAACAAAAATAACTTGATCATTTTCTTCCAATCGGGTGTCTTTGTTGTCAGGTCTTGGTTTTTTACAAAATTCAGAGTCATGCTCGATGTCTTCAGTATTCTCAATTTCAACATTTTCACTGGGAAACAAGGTTGCTGGATTCAACGCAGTGCACCTTTTCAGCTGCACATTAGGTGAACCCAAAATTAATGTCTCGTACCTTGTAAGCCTAGCACCGGTCATGTGCTATGTTCGGGAACGTGTCAAAAGTATCTCGACTGAGTGAGGGACGATGACTGTTAAAGGATGTCCCATCACTATTCCTTCACTCTGATTTAGGCTGATACCAACTGCTGCTACGGCGCCCAAGCACCCTGGCAGTGCTGCTGCAACCGTAAAGTAGCTGAAAAATATGCTACTGGTCTGTTTACGCCACCATGGGCTTGAGTCAAGACAGACAAGGAACATGCATCACGTTCATGACAAAACAATGTAAAAGGCTTTGTGTAATCAGGCATACCTAAAGCTGGAGCCCTGCACATGCATTCCTTTAATTCAATGAAAGCATCCATCTCATCTCTTTTCAGCTCTATTTTATCCAGCACATCTTTCTGGGTCAGCTTCAGTAAAGGTTTTGCTAGAGTTGAGAAATTGGGAATCCATTGGCGACAGTAGCTCACCATTCCCAAAAACATTCTCACCTCTCTTCTCGTCTTCGTTGGACTCATTTGAAGTACACTTGTTATTCTTTCGTTCATTATTCTTCTCGACCCTTTCTCTATTTGGTGACCCAAATATTTCACTTTCTTCTGGCAGAACTGTAATTTCGAAGGGGACACTTTGAGTCCGTTCCTTTCCAAATGGTTCAATAGGGCAATGGTGTCAGCTGTACAGTCATTTTCTGTCTTGGACGCGATCAGCAAATCGTCAATATACTGCACCAAGGCTGACTCAAAGGGTAATTCCAATGATTCCAAATCTTTCTTTAGAATCTGATTGAAAATTGATGGTGACTCCGAAAACCCTTGAGGAATTCGACACCAACTGTAGACTCTGTCCAAAAATTTTAAACAAAAGAGAAATTGACTGTCCTCATGAAGGGGCACAGAAAAGAATGCTTGTGACAAGTCGATGACTGAGAACAACTCAGCATCACAGGGAACTTAAAACATTATCACAGCTGGATTTGGTACTACTGGACAACATTTGACTATTATGTCATTTATTTTCCTCAAATCCTGGAGAATCCGGACCTTTCCACTCGGTTTTATTAGTCCCATGATTGGTGAATTACATGGACTACTTAGCACTTCTTTCAGTACTCCCTGTTTCACAAACTCGTCAATGAGTTTGGTGACTTTCGTGAGGGTGTCTTGCGCCATATGGTATTGTGGGGTCTGGGGGAAATTCACATTGGGTTTTACGGTCACTTTCACTGGTTCTACTCCTTTGACCAATCCTACTTCTTTCCCAGTCATATCCCACACTTCCTTTCCGACTGTTTCCTGTAATTCAGCAGGAATATCTGCTTCAGTGAGCATTGGATAAGGAGTAATCAGGGGATACTCTTCATCAACAGTTTCCACTTCGTCTTCTCTTAAACTGTCCTCTTCCTCCCCATCACTGTTTCTCTGAATTTTGATTCCATCATTTTAACACATAATCGAGCATCCCAATTTACACAATAAATCTCTCCCTAATAGTGATATTAGACAAATTTATGTGACCCTTGATTGTTACCAATTCTGACTTGCACTGAATCTGTGACTGGGTTTGCCAGGTACCTATTTGCCACTCCCACTACTTGAACTGTTCTCCCTGAAAGTGGCAAATTTGGTACTTCGATGCTTCTAACTGTAGAGCGTGTAGCTCCGGTGTCACCAAGAATGAAACATGGTGACCCATAACTCTTCCTTCCACATACGGACCCTTTTGATCAACTTCCAAGGATGCTGCAAGCATACAATGTCCCTCCTCATCTGAACTTTCACTCTCCCACACATCGTTTATTCCATTCTCACTGTGTAACGGGAATTGGTGTACTGTGTCATTTTGATTCATCCCGTGACCCGCGACCTGTTGAGGAAGCATTACTTGTTGCTGATTCATTGGTGCTAAGGGTATTTGCATTAGCTGATTAGGTACCATAGGAAACTGCTGTTGCATTGGCTGCAACTGTGCCATTTGTGCACAGGGCATTTGCACCTGCTGCGGCTGTATGGGTTGTAAACCCTGCATCTGATTTACATTATTTTGAAAATTTGGATTTGGACCTCTCAATTTCGGTCCTCTCATATTCTGAAATGCATTGACGTCATTGTTTTTCTGAAATACACCATCCTGCACCAACATTGGGCATTCCCGTTTCCAATGCCCGACGATTCCGCAAGTGTCACATGGCATTACCTTCTTCATTACCTGTATACCATTCGGAATCATAACAGTATTTATATCAGGACCATTATTCACAAACCCTCCTCGGCCTCTGCCTCTCATTTGTGACTGAAACATAGCATTTCCCTGCTGTTGCTGCTGCGTCAACTGCTGTTGAAAACCTTGTAAACCTTGCAAACCTGTCTGAGCTGCTCTAAGCTGCATCACCATCACCTTTTCTTTCAACCTTTTCTGCTTCGTCTCAATCTCATCACTACAGTATTTTGCATAGTTCAACACTTTGGCGATCGGCTTTGACTGCCAACAAATCAAATGCATTTTAATCATCTGACTGATCTCGGGTCTCAACCCTTCCACAAATCTGAACACAAAATGGAGCATGTCCTTTGCCTCAATCGTTTCCATGCCACTGTAATTTTTAAACGCTTTCAACAATCTCTCATAGTACGCATGTATTGACTCTTTAACTTCTTGTGCCGTTCTGTCAGTCCTCTGCCAATCCACATTTTTTGACGCAACCTTTGTTTTCAATCACCTTATGGTATAAACTCATTACCGTAGGTGATGGTGCACCTGTGTCCCTATCCCTTTCTTGTTCACTTGTCGGCCAACCTACAGCCCTCTTACTTCTTCCCACAAATCTGCCGGAACCACAATTTCGAATAAGGTGTTCAGGTCTTCCCAAAGACATTTTGCGAGTTTCACAAATCTATCTGTTTGTTGATACCATTCAATCGGTTTCTCTCTTAATTTAGGGAAATCATCTGTAAAGGATTGAATATCGCACCTGTGCCACGGTACATGTACAAGTTTTCCCCCTGCTGTTTCTCTCATTGGCAACATGGTTATCAGGTCGTCATTCTGTTGTGCTTTTTCATTATGATCTGGGGTACTGTCTTTCTTTTTGTCCTTTTTCTTAACCCATCTACTTTCCCACTTGTCTAAACATCTCCAGACCTGCGCGCTCTGCAGTATCTCCTTAAGATGTGTTTTCATCCCTGCAGATCTCATGTGCTCAAAATCTTTTGTCTCAAAATCTAGCCTGTAACTTCTCAAGTGTCTAGTCTTACCTATATCGATATTGTTTCTGTCTGCAATTTCTTGTAACTTCTTATGTATGTTGCTCACTTCTCTTGTAATCCTAGGGCACATATATCTCAGCTCTTCTTCTGTGTATGATTCTAACCTGTTCAGACCCATCGTTCCCTCTACTAGTTCATCTGCTTCCATGCCCAGTCTTATTTTATTCAGGTATTCTTCTCCCTTCCCGCTGGATGTACTCTGTGGGGAGTTCAAACTGTTGAACCATTGTGTTAGCTGTTGTGCGTTCAGTCCCATCAATGTAGCACTTACATCAACTGCTACTGATGGTTGCAGCAACGTTTCAGTTTTTGAAGTTAACAGTATTATTAGTGGTGGATTTGACCTTACCACAGTTGACGGAGCACAAATTGGAATTGGGCTAAATTCCGACAAAGACCCAGATCCATTTGGCAGTGTTCCTACCGGAGTCGTTTCTGGAGTGTTTTCTATGCATCTTCTCCCTGTCTCATTTTGTGTCATTACCCCTTGATCGCATATATTTGGGTTTGCCTGTATATACAATGGTACTGGTGGACCTACAGTGATAGGCAGAGATATTGCATCTGGATTCTGTCTGTTCCCCGAATTCTGTGGCATGTTAATCCCCACATTATGGTTCATCATTGCTGGCATACCTAACTGGCTCTCTGTTACTCGAGTGTACCTCGGCACTTCTCGTACCTGCTTTTGAGGCATCAAAATTTGTGTTGATTCAGCTTGAATCGATGTCGGTCTTTGATAGTTCTGTCCTCCCTGCGCCATTAAATCAGAAGTCATTCCCAGACTATGCTCATCACAGCAGCGCCTTTGAACCTGCGGCTGATAATTATCAACAGGATTCAATTTAGGCACGTCAGGATATATCCTCTGAATTTGTGGTATTTGTGGTGAAAAGAGCATATCGGAACTGCTCTGCCTCTGTGATATTCTTAAATTCGATGTCACATTACCTTGTATTGGTTCTGGAGGGGCAATACTAATGCTTGAGCCTTTTTCGCTTTCCACATATGGTGGCGGGCGATCATTTAGCAATTGTATAATGAACTCCTCATCGTCTGACTCGTCTGATCTTTTCGAATTCCTGTTGTTTTCTCTATCTCTGGACTGACTCCTGTTTGTTTTATAGGTAGCTTTTCTTCCTTCCGTCTCTGCTTCATCAGTAATTGCTGGAAACAATTTAATTCCCTGCAATACGTCTGATCTCCAAACCTTTTGTGTGCTATCCCATCTAGCATCCGCTAGTGTCTTTTCTAATTTCTTATTCTTGTCTCAAATTTCTTTTGTTGTTGGTTTCTAGCTATTAGCTCCCAAATTGCTAATGCCTCAAACTGTGCTGGTCTTGGAGGTACTTTCATGTCGTATAGCGCGAATCTTAGATTCTCCAAAACTCTTAGATCAAACGACCCATGGATAGGGAACGCTACACTTCCATGTTTTTCTGTTAATTTGCATCATTGCTTTAGCCAAAGACATGGTGTGACACCCTTTTCTTCAATCACGATGTAAGCTGGTGTGCCCTCAGGCGGTGTTTCTTCTCCTACATTCGCTTTATTATATACATCTCCCCTCAAGGCACTCTTGAATGCTTTGAAAAATTTAATCTTTCCGTCTTTTATTTTTCTAGAATATGTAATCAATAAGTGACTCTAATTCCCGGAATACTCTTCGCTTGCCTTTCCCCACCAATTGTGCTTCACAGACTGCGTCCAATCCGTGCGCGACCCTTCTCACCTACCAACCTATCCCAGCGCGGCTCCTAGTGATGTCACACTTACACACTGCGGCTGACAAAGTCCTGCGGCTTGTCCTCTTTCATTCAGCTTCACTCAAAACTAATTTCCGCAATATCGCGAGCACTAACCAAAAAGAAGAAAACAAATCTGTCGGTTTACTACAGGAAGGGTAATACAATCGCTTCAGAAACCTTAGGGATTTTTCACTAGCCTCAGCAGTTATTCATCTTTCCCGGTTTCCCGCTCTCGTAAGCAAAATTTGACCCGCAAACTTTACTCTCAACTGATCAATGAACTATTCTAGTTCACCTTAGAATACGTCAAATCTCAAAGTCGAAATTTTTCTTTCATTCCTCAATATTCATACTGACTCGTTGACCACGCCCGATCAACCTATTAAACCGAACAGATTACAACATCAATCGTCTCATACACTTTTGAACATACTCCGGAGTCTCTTGACCTCGCAGGGCCCGTCTCAACATCAACAACCACGTGGACAATTTTTCCTGCACAAAGTGGTACACACATGTGAAGTTCGACGACTTCCCTACACTCACACTTTCGAGTAACACTCCTCTACGTAACCCCCTAAAATCCTCACAAACTTCTCAATTAATCTGCGGCACTAAGCTGTGCAAGCTCAAAACCCTAACTTCTCTCATACCGTCAGAAATGCCAGAAAACATTCTCACACCTCCATTTCTTCCATTCGCAAGCTCCGAGATACCGGGAAAGTAATTGGGGATTGAGGGCATCATCATCTCTCCAACTTGTTTTATCAAAGAAAATTCTAACTTGCCTCCGTCTATTGTTCGGATGGGGTCCCAAAGGGCGTAACCATCCTGTGCTACCATCTACTGATAACGTGTCCAGCCCTTACAAATTTCCCTGTACCTGGACACGTTGGAGGTCGGTGAACCTTTTAACTAAGTTGGGCTCTCCTCATCCTAGAATAGTCGGATCTCTTAAACCAATAATCAATAACCATTTTAATCAATACCCAATGCTCAATTTACTAGATTAAACAACACATTAAAATCAATAATAATCGGTATTTTGACACACCCTGACACACCTGACCTTTCAGTCATGAATAACCACACCAGTTTATTTAAAAGTTAATGAGTTTATTTCCCTATATTAATAAAGCTAAAACAATATATATGAGTCTCAAAATCAAATGATATACATACACGAACATTACTAGCTGTCCATAACGGCGGAAGAAACGCAATCTACGCAAAATCTGAATTATAATGCATTTAGTTACAGCAATACAAATCACTAATTGTTAGGGTTTGTACACAGCAAAGAGCATGTCCCCTCTCACTGCACTAGTGGGTTCTGTAATAGCTCCCTTTTAAACTTACTATTGAAAGCCTTTCTTGTTATCTCACCTTCCCCCCGCCCCCTAGGCTTCTGTGTATGTTGTTTAATGTGCTGTTTTGTTTACACATTGGGCCTTGCTTTTACCAAGGCTTCTTTAAAACACTCCTCCCTAGGCCATGTGTTAATCCAACTCATTTGCATAATAACTGAAACTCTGCACACCTTCCAAGAACATGTGCAGCATGTGAGGACCACACCCAGCCCTTCAAACCACACCCAGCTCTTCGAACCACACCCAGCCCTGTCTATAAAAGGCATCCCCCGAGCCTCACCCAGTGCTTGTGCTCATCTACCTCCCGCTTACCTGAGAACAGATCCCTCGGCGCTGGCACTCCTGCTCTTTACAGACTTTCTTTGACTTCAATGGGCGCAGCTGCTGGCTCTTCCTTCTTCCGGTTTCCGGTTCCTCCTTGCCTCAGCCTCTCTCCTACGAGTAACCTGCAAAAGAGAAAGAAGACAAGGTTAGACTGATCAGTATCTCTTGCCAGCAACAAGTAAGTGCAAAACTTTTTATTACCTGAGGGAGCTTTGACGGCAATTTCTGGATTCGTGTATAGACAGTTTGAGGCGAAGTGCCTTCCACGAGCATTGTGATTCAGGCTCTTTGTTGCAGGAGTATTTTGCGGAACTTTGTGAAGCGGACATTGTTTTTTTTTCATGGAACTTTTGGGAATCGAACAGTGGAAACCATTGACAGCAAGGCAAACAGTAAATCAAGGACTTGCACAAATTACATGCTGTATTTTGATGTAAAAGTACAGTATTTGTTTTATAAAAGATTCTGGAAATATGGGAAAAGTGAGTCTGCTATTGGGAATTTAGGCTTTAGTTATATTACGATGAATGTTTGATATTGGTAATTCTGATAACGGTATTTGTTTAATGTTTTAGAAGCTTTACAGTAAGAGAAAACACATCCCAGAGCAGTAACACATTCCAAACCTGGAAACTAGAGACCAGGATCCAAGAGGTACTTTTAGAAGAGAATTTCTAATAAATAAAGGTATAGTCAGGAACCCATTTAGGAATAGGTTGCACTTATCTGTTCTTTGTTTATGTTTCATTAGGCACCAGTTTCTACAGAAGTCAGAAAGGGCCGCAGATTTGTGCAGCACTTCAACAGTGGAAACGCAAGAACGGTGTTGTCTCTCTTTTTTATTTTATCCACTTCCCCCTTCCCTTGAGCTTCTGTTCTTAGTGCACTGTTTTAAAAACTAGTGTGCTGGAACAAGCAGTTTCAGGGTGGGGTCGGATTGTCTTCAACCTCCATCAGAACTGAACCAGAACTCAGGTGAGCTGGGCTTTGACACTAATATAAGCAACTGAATTTTACTAATTTCATACATCGGTCAGCATAACAAGATTTCAATTTAGCATGGTGCATAAGATGAATACCTTGACTAGCCTCTAATTAGCATTGGCATGTGGGGCTTCATGCAAACGAATTTGGTCAACACAAATTTGGAAAACTTCTAGCTTGGGCCCTATCAAAATAGCAGTTGGTACCTAAAAGGAAAAACACAATGCATAATACAATTATCCTTTCATAATTACCAAATACAATCAGCATTCAAGAAAGTCTTCGTCCTTCAGGTACCGGATCGATCAGCAAGGGACAGATTTCAAAGGGGCAAAGTAAAGGGCAAGTTTCCTTGCAGTAGCAAGGAGAAAGGGGCAAAGTTACTGCATGGGCAAGACGGGGCAAATTAAAGTTAAAGTCTCTAGGGTGAGAATTCTTAAAGTCTCTTTCTCTGGAATAGAGAAAAGGGCATCAAGATGTCATCCAAGATGGCGTCTGGCATTCGGCTTCAAAGATGGCATCAAGGACAATGTTTGACTTCTCTTTGTCCAGTGGGTTTAAGTAAGAAACATTCCAAATTCTTCAGAGTCTTCCATTGGAGGGCTCATAGGGTGGCTTCAAATTGACCAATGAATAGTGTCTTTCTCCTAGTACTCATTTATGCATACATTGTCCTTGGAGCCTTGGAACACAAGTTACAACAAAGTTTGCCAAATATTTAGATATCAGTACTTTTATTGTCCGCACCTGCAGAGACTGACCTTGCATCAAAAGGGATGCAACCGGCCTAGCACGAAACCTTGGAGATAAGTGTATTAGTCATCTCTACTGGAAAAATACAGAATAATGTTCTTTTAAAAGTAAAACCACGCAGTTGAATTTGAGACCAGACGACTAGGCCAAAGCCTCTACTAAATTTAAGCTAAGCATAAAACAGTTTCAATCAAGAAAATCATAAAACACGTTTGCAATTATGACGGATTACTACATTTGTCAATTCTTCATGATTAATTAGTCTTGTTTATAATAATGGCGAACTACCCAGAGGGCACAATTTCCCTCGTTCATTATTTTATTTACTAAAATCACACTACATTATACGATCTTGGTTATATGATATATGAATATATGTTAGTCTTTCTTTTCTGCGTCATCAAAGTTCACAGCGCAAATCTTTAGATCGTTGGTGCTTACACCAAATATATATTGGAGTCCTATAGAGACCACAAATATACCCCAGTTCTTGCCTCTGAGGTTGAATGGCCCTCTCAAACTCGCTTTCCTGCAGAGGTTGACAAGATTCTCCTTCAGTCCATTTCTAGAGCGCTTGTGCACCCTGCAGGCAAGAGGAGACAAATAAATGACCCAGGTCTCTGGAGGCTCCGAGACCCTTGATGGGGCTCAGAAATGTGACATGGGGTACCTGGAAGGCTTTGGGCCCGTATTTATACTCCGTTTGCGCCGAATTTGCGTCGTTTTTTTCGACGCAAATTCGGCGCAAAACTAACGCCATATTTATACTTTGGCGTTAGATGCGTCTAGCGCCAAAGTATGAAGAAAGAGCGTCATTTTTTAGCGTGAACGCCTTCCTTGCGTTAATGAGATGCAAGGAAGGCGTTCCCGTCTAAAAAAATGACGGCGACGCAAATGCGTCGTATTTATACTCCCGGGCAAAAATCACGCCCGGGAGGTGGCGGGTCAAAAAAACCCGCATTTGCGCCTGAATTTAACGCCTGGGTCAGGGTAGGCGTTAAGGGACCTGTGGGCTCAGAATGAGCCCACAGGTGCCCTCCCCTGCCCCCAGGGACCCCCCCTGCCACCCCTGCCCACCCCAGGAGGACACCCAAGGATGGAGGGACCCATCCCAGTGAAGTACAGGTAAGTTCAGGTAAGTATAATTTTATTTTTTTTTGTATTTTTTTTGTGGCATAGGGGGGCCTTATTTGTGCCCCCCTACATGCCACTATGCCCAATGACCATGCCCAGGGGACACAAGTCCCCTGGGCATGGCCATTGGGCAAGGGGGCATGACTCCTGTCTTTACTAAGACAGGAGTCATGAAATGGCGTCTGGGCGTCGAAAAAATGGCGCAAATCGGGTTAAGACGATTTTTTAGCGTCAACCTGACTTGCGCCATTTTAAGACGCCCTAACGTAATTTTTTCCCCACGCCGGCGCTGCCTGGTCTACGTGGTTTTTTTCCACGCACACCAGGCAGCGCCGGTCTGATTGCGCCGTCTAACGCCATTCCATAAATACGGCGCCCGCATGGCGCTTCAGAATGGCGTTAGACGGCGCAAACTTTTTTGACGCTAAACTGCGTTAGCGCAGTTTAGCGTCAAAAAGTATAAATATGGGCCTTGATCTCTTCAAAGAGGTCTTCTATAAGAGTGCATACACATTGAAAAATGCACCCTACAGGGAGGATGTTTTCCCCCAGGGAAAACAGCAACATTGTCACACTGGACTTCGACCCTGATGAGGGGTGGCCAGAAAAAGCGAGGGTGACACAGAGGCAAGATTTGGGGAGACCCTGGCGCCCCGGCACAGCCACCTCTGACTCCTTCAACAGGGATTCCACCTCTGCAGACGTGTTTGAACCCAATGGCATCTGCCATCCGAGGTCCTCTGAATGGATATCAGATCAAAAAGTGACAGGCTATGTGGCCAGTACATTATGACAACCCTTGGACAAAGAAGTTTGTGCATGCCTGCAAGCAGAATGTCCTAGGCCACCTTAGGAGGCAAAGTTGTGTCCACCCTGACATAGACCATAAATGTGTGCCTTCTTCGCTAAATATATGAGGGATCCCAAGAGGGTATTGACCGCTCCTGGAGCGCATGTCAGAACAAGTTACTGGACGTCTTGGGAACACAGACAAAAATTATTGAATTGGCAGAACAGTCAAAGCATGGGGCAACACTTCTCCCCACATTGAGCGTGGCTGGCTGGGTGCAAAGTGCAGTGTGCCTTCTGGGTATTGCCAACTGTGCTCTATCTGCTGAGAGGTGCCGCTCCCTCCTGATCAAGATAGACCCCAAGCTGGGGGAATCACCTTGTCAGAGGTGGGTGCAGTCACATAGGGCAATCTGTTTGGTGAGCCATTTTTGAAGGAGCTAGACAAGTTTATTGCCACCTTTTCAGCATTCAACAAAGTGCAGACATCAATAAAAAACATTTTCCAGGGGAAGGTTTCGCCGGGGCTGGAAGAGACAGTGGTCACTCCTCCAGCTGCTCCTTTCAATAAAGCCCCAATAGAGGTCAGGCCCATTGGAACAAGGGATGGAATAAACGCCGGCAAGGAACCTTCTTCTCCAACAGGGGAGGTGGAATGGGCCGAGCCAAGCGTGCTGCCTTAGGAGGGGCAACACAGCCAAAGGACTCAACGATAAGCAATATTGTTTCCTTCCCTCTAAGGCTAGGTGGACAGAAGGGGGCAGAAATCATGTTAGACCCTTGGGTCCTGGAGACGGTACAGGGCTACCACATATAGGTTTACAGATCTCCGTTTGAGGTGGAATATCCAACTCCCTTTTTTTTTTTTTTTGGAACAGGACATGTACCTGATCGACTCTAAGGTGCAGAAGTTCCTCAGCAAAGCAGCGATTCAGAGGTCAGTATTACACCTGCACGGTTTCCTCAGCAGCCTCTTTTTAGTAGAGAAAACAGACAAAGGGTTTTGCCCCATAATAAACCTATGAGACTTCAACAAGTGGCTGGTATACCGCCATTCAAAATTGAGGCCATTCACCCCCATTAGGGAACTCCTACTGAAGAAAGATTGGACCCTATGTCTGGACCTCAAATACGCATATCTTACGGTCCCTTATTTTCCCTGCATCACCGTTTTCTACAATTCCCAAGCATGGGTTATATATTCGAGTTCCAAACTCTCCCATTTGGCCTTTCCTCAGTGTTAGAAATGGGGTATTTGGTTGGCAGTTAGGTTACCCCTTGTCCAAGCAAGGACTCTCACTCTAACCAGGGTAAGTCACACACAATCCAAATTATCCTGTGGCCACCCTCTGGTAGCTTGCACTGAGCAGTCAGGCTTAACTTAGAAGGCAATGTGTAAAGTACTTGTGCAATAAATCATACAATAACACAGTATAGCACCACAAAAATACACCACACAGTGTTTAGAAAAATATATAATATTTATCTGGATATTTGCAGGTCAAAACGATCAAAGATGCAATAAGAAAATGTAAAGATATCACTGAAAAGTGATTTAAAGTGTCTTAAGTCTTTTAAAAGCAAATAAAGGGGGTCATTCTGACTTTGGCGGGCGGCGGAGGCCGCCCGCCAAAGTCCCGCCGTCAGAATACCGCCGCGCGGTCAAAAGACCGCCGCGGTAATTCTGAGTTTCCCGCTGGGCGGGCGAGCGACCGCCAGAAGGCCGCCCGCCCGCCCAGCGGGAAACCCCCTTCCACGGGGATGCCGGCTCCGAATGGAGCCGGCGGAGTGGAAAGGGTGCGACGGGTGCAGTTGCACCCGTCGCGATTTTCAGTGTCTGCTATGCAGACACTGAAAATCTTTGTGGGGCCCTGTTAGGGGGCCCCTGCAGTGCCCATGCCATTGGCATGGGCACTGCAGGGGCCCCCAGGGGCCCCAAGACACCCGTTACCGCCAGCCAGGTTCTGGCGGTCAAAACCGCCAGAACCAGGCTGGCGGGAAGGGGGTCGGAATCCCCATGGCGGCGCTGCCTGCAGCGCCGCCATGGAGGATTCCTCAGGCCAGGGGAAAACCGGCGGGAAACCACTGGTTTCCCTTTTCTGACCGCGGCTTTACTGCCGCGGTCAGAATTGGCCTGGATGCACCGCCAGCCTGTTGGCGGTGCATCCGCGGTCCCCGGCCCTGGCGGTCCATGACCGCCAGGGTCGGAATGACCCCCAAAGTCTCTTTCAAGCACAAAGTACCTGGTTGGAGTGAAAAATCTCCACAAAGGTCCGCAGAGGAGGGGATGCGTGGAAAATGGTGTGTGTGTCGGTTTCGCCCCTTCACACAGGGACTTGAGTCGTTATTTTTCACACGGGGAAGACGTTGTGCCGATTTCCGGCACGCGGACGGGTCTCCTCTTCGGGTTGCGGGTTTTCAGACGCCCCGGGGTCTGTGCGTGGAATCCTGGACTTGTTGACCAGCTCTGCATCGTTCTGGTGGGCAATGCGTGGAAATTTCTCCCTCACGGCAGGTGATGCGTCGATTTATCCTCTGGAAGTCAGGCGGCGTTGTCCAGGCGGGCCGTGCGTCGAAGTTCCGGTCACACCGCAGGCACCGCGTCGATCTTTTCCTCGCGAAGTCGAGCGCAGTTGTTCTGGTTCGGTGAGAGGTGAATTTTTCACCGCAGAACAAGCTATGCGTCAAGGAGTCCAATTGCAAGAGAGAAGTCTTTTTGGTCCTGAGACTTCAGGGAACAGGAGACAAGCTCTATCCAAGCCCTTGGAGAGCACTTCTGCAGCAAAGCCAGAGAGCAGCAAGACAGCAGGGCAACACAAGTGCAGAGAAATGCTCACTTTCTAAAATTGGCATTTCTAAAATAATAATATTAAATCCAACTTCACCAGTCAGCAGGATTTTGTATTATCATTCTAGCCATACTAAATATGACCTTTCTACTCCTTTCAGATCAGCAGCTACCACTTCAACAATGTATGAGGGCAGCCCCAATGTTAGCCTATGAAGGGAGCAGGCCTCACAGTAGTGTAAAAACGAATTTAGGAGTTTTACACTACCAGGACATGTAAACTACACAGGTACATGTCCTGCCTTTTACCCACACAGCACCCTGCTCTAAGGGTTACCTAGGGCACACATTAGAGGTGACTTATATGTAGAGAAAGGGGAGTTATAGGCTTGGCAAGTACTTTTAAATGCCAAGTTGAGGTGACAGTGAAACTGCACACACAGGCTTTGCAATGGCAGGCCTGAGACAAGGTAAAGGGGCTACTAAAGTGGGTGGCACAACCAGTGCTGCTGGCCCACTAGTAGCATTTAATCTACAGGCATTGGGCACCTATAGTGCACTCTACTAGGGACTTACAAGTAAATCAAATAGTCCAATTTGGTTTGATCCAAGGTTACCATGTTTAAAGGGAGAGAGCATATGCACTTTAGCACTGGTTAGCAGTGGTAAAGTGCGCAGAGTCTAAAAAACAGCAGAAACAGTGTCCAAAAAGTGGAGGGAGGCAGGCAAAAAGTTGGGGGTGACCACCCTAAGGCTGTCAGGTCGAACACTCAGCACTACTGTGCTTCAGGTAGATTCCAAGTCAGCCATGCTGAGCCCTCCGGAGTCAAATATGCTCAAGATCAAGAAGGAATTGATATAGGTCCTGAGAAGGAACAGGATTTCCCTCAGACAGTTAGCCAGGATAGCTGATTTATCGTCATCGTCAATTCAAAGCATCTTTCCTGAACATAGAATAGGAGGCCAGCCGGCAGGGCTGGGGAGCCAGATGTGGTGAGATCCCCATTGAACAGAGGAGGAGTTGAATTTTCATATCAACTGCCTGGAACTACTCACTGGATCATTTGCAATTCTATCTCTTATGAAAGGAAAATCTTGTGCTTCATACTTCTGAGGATGGAAAATACATTAGCAGTACAATACATCAACAGCTTGGGGGTACACGCTCAAAGGTATTAGCGGAGTCCGTAAAGGATTTTTGGCACAACTGCCTTCAACGCCAAATTTCACTGACTACAGAGTACCTTCTGGGATGTCAGAACACAGTAGCAGACTGGAATTCCAGATACATCAAAGACTCCAGTGACTGGCAGCTGGATCAAAAAGTCTTGAAAGCCCTGATGGACCAACGGGTTTCTTGCAGCGTGGATCTGTTTTCCTCCAGGCTAAATGCTTAACTTCCACAGTATGTCATTTGGTGTCCAGATCTGGGTGCCACTGCAGTGGATGCATTTCTTCAGGACTGGATGATAGGTCAGACCTATGCATTCCTACCATTTCTAATGATTCCCAGAGTGGTGGCTCAAGTCCAACATCAGAGAGCTTCAATGGTCCTGGTAATTGATCTGGAAGTTACAGGTGTGGTTTCTCACCCTGTTGGCACTATCTTGAGCACAACCAATACAACTTACATCATCCCATAGACCTTTCTTGGTCCCCTCAGTCATCCACATCCACTGGTCTTGCAGGGTCACCTTAACCTCTTGACTTGGAGGATTTCAGATGATGCTGGGAAAATGACAGACTTTCGGATATAGGTGAGAGACTCATCCAACAGGCCTGGACCCTGGGACAGTCAAAAAATATAGATCTGCCTGGAGAAGATGGTCAAATGGTGTGTGAAGAGACACATGGATCCCGTGGGGAAGCAGATTGCATACATTTGGAATTTTCTAGCAGAGCTGGCTGGTTTGGGACTCGCTTATTGTACAGTGAATTCATTCCGATTTCAGCCGGACATCTTCTCATCAATAATATCCTGGTGGGGGAACCTCCGTGGGTTTATGAACTCTGGAAGGGCATCGGAATATCTTGGCTCCCAGAATGCAGATACTCTGGGTTATGGGATGTCAATCTGGTAGTATGTTTTCTTTCAGGCTGGCAGAAGAACGAATACCTTTCTAGGAAGGAAATTTCAGTGAAACTTGCCATGTTGCTTTGCCTGATCTCTTGTAAGAGAGTTTCTGATGTCAGAGCATTAGACATCACAGTGAGAGTTCTCATTCTGGAAGGGGTTACTATCACTATCGCTCAAAATACCAAAACTAATACCGGTCAGTAACCTATACAGCTTTTTAGGGTTCATCCAAACTTCGTTTGATGCATGTAGGTGTATGACGAAATGATGGCGGACATTAGACCTCTGGGTGAAGGACAACCTTTGATTGATACCAAAAACCGTTAAAGGCGGTTTAATTTCCTTCTATTGTCAGGTTGTTAAAATGGATTAAGGCAGAGGCCGGGATTGATATGCACCAATTTCCAGCTCACCCGACGAGGGGGGCACAGCATCCAAGTCCATTCAGATAGGTGGCAGACTGGAGGACATAATTAGTGCAGCAGATTGATCCACAGAATCCACTTTAAAAGGTTTTATGTCAAACCTATTTATGAAGCTGCATCATTGGTGGTAAGTAAGCTTTGAACATGTGTAATCCTCGCCTCCAGTCCTGACATAGAATGAGAAATTTCCTAGCTTACGTAAAGGAAAGTTTAAATTCTACATGGAGGTGAGGGTTATCCCACCAAGTGCATATTTCCAATATGACATTCCCTCCCATTATTCTGATATAACAGGAAGTATTCCATAATTCTGTGCTTTTGAGTTCATGTATAGTTGTATTTGTGAATAGCTATGCTTGTTTTTTTGCAGGAGGGCTATTATATGTTTGGGTTTATTATCTTATCTGTTTGGTCAAGGACCGTGATTACTTTGACATGGTTAGAAGGATCACTAAATTGTGATTTGTGTCTGGATTGCCCATGATATTTTGATCTTATTATGAATATGTCTTAGGATAGATTTAATGGAGATTATTTTGTTTGTAGGTTCTGAATCCAAGGATGATTGAGGCTGCTTGATTGTAAACTTCTTACAGTGAAGAAGAAGAAGAAGAAGAAGGACTACAGACAACATCAATCAATGTAGAAATTCAGACTGTGTTGGGATTGCTTATTGGTTGTCAGGGATTCCTTCTCCCTATGGTTCACAGGATATTTATGGGGTCATTATGACCCCGGCGGACGGCTGTAAAATGGAGAAAAGTACTGCCAACAGGCAGGCGGTACTTTTCTCTATATTATGAAAGAGGCGGTTTGGCTCAAGCCAAACCACCAATGTATCACACCATCTGCCACGGCGGTAACGACCGCCGGGCTGGAGACTACATTCTCCAGCCAGGTGGCCGTCACCAGCCCGCCTGCGGGATTATGACCCTGCCTACCACCATGGAATTTGTGGCAACCTTACCGCCACAAAAACCATGGCGGTAGGCACCATCAGGGACAGGGAATTTCTTCCCTGTCACTGATAGGGTCTTCCCTGCCCACCTCCCCAGATTTCCTCCCAATATATCCCCCTCCATCTCCGGAACCCCCCACGACATACACGCACCTTCACTCACCAACGTACACATGCAAACACACACTCATACCCACATACATCCACGCATGCACACAACACATCCATACACGCACACACAAATACGCATCACACACCAGCATACACACACACACAGACATACACACACACACACCCACACACACACACACAACACCCCCTCCCTTGTCAGAGCACCCAACTTACCTGATGTCAGGGGGTCCTCCGGCAGGAGACGGGGCGCTGCTGTCAGCAGCAGCGTCCGCCAGCAGAACACCGCCAGGCCATATTATTGTCATAATACGGCTGGCCGCAGTCTACTTGCGTGCCGCTGCAGCTGGTAACAGCACCACCTTACCGCCATCAGCTGGCATGGCCACAGCCGTATTTCCGGCATCCTTCTGGCGGAATTCCAGCTATGGTCATAATCCGGCTGATGGCTGGTAACCACGGCGACGGTCTTTTGGTGGCCGTCGCTGCGGCAGTAGGCGGTTTATACCACTAATGTTGTAATGAGGACCTTAGTGTTTACTGTTTTTTTGCTTTACACTTTGAAACTGCTGTAGTAAAAAGAGAAGAAAGAAATGTATAGTCCTCACCTCCATGTCCTTAATGGAATTTAAACTTTCCTTAATGTAAGCTAGGAAATTTCTTATTCATAGCTGCATCACCCAGGCACCGGACGCTCAGCAGGTAATGAGGGTACATCTCCTTGATCCTTGTCAGGACTCCTACTTCTCACACACACAGTTGACAGTGTGAGCTTCACAGTAAGACCGTTAGGAGTTCAATCGAAGCACAATGGAGGATGGTGTCTGTCAAACTAATCAACCCCAAGGACTACCAGGTAGGAACCATGAGAAATCTGGCACTTCATAAAAAGGGGTGGTGAGCAGTAGCATATGAATGTAGCCCTAAGAAAAGAGAAAGATGCCTCAAACACCTTCATAAGTTGCTGTCTTCTTATTGAGTTTGCAGTTAGTTTGTTCATGGAGCGTTACCCCATGCAGTTCAATAAGCCCTTCGTGACCTGTATGGGCCATTGGTTTCCCCAATGGCCGGGAATTTAGCCTTTGGCCACCTCACAGTATGACGTTCTAAGTCAGGTACACCACCCATGTCAAGTAAATGTGCTAAGTGTGATGAGGGAGCAATAAATGTAAGTGTGAACCAGTAGAATTGTGTTGACATAAACAACCATAGGATATAATAAGGGTTGCAGCCAGTAGCACCACAGGTCCAGCATGAGTCATGAGGCAAAAGGTGGGCCCCCTGTAGCTTTTGAGGCAACCAGTAGTAGTTGTTGAGAAACTTTGATCTCAATTCCCTTAGTGTAGGAAAATGGCACTCTATATAATGTACAAAATGTATGTGCACTGTGCAGAGAGTCCAAGCAACCCCACCTTGGTTTACAGAGGTAAAACTAGACTAATTATTTTTGGTAGCTTTTTTGTACTCACAGTAGCAATAAATATGGACACACACTCAAAAGAATACCTCGAGACCGACTTATAAAAATACTTCAAATTTTTATAAACATTTTAAGACCTAGATCATCAAAATCGGGTATGTACTTTTTAAGTCATGATTTTTCAAAGTTTTAAAAATGTCTTATTTCTGTGTGTAATAACACACCATAGGGATCAATAGGAGAACATTTTAAAAATCCATAAAAAATCAAGCTATGTGTTTACCAATGTCTTCTTTCGTTTTTAGGTTGAGGTCATCGAGATGTCCTATGGACCAGCCGGAGAAGTTCATGTGGCTCACGGTTCCAACATGAACAGCTGCTGAAAGCCCTTGGAACTGGTGCAGAACCACTGTTAGGGACCACTGGGAAAAGTATTTCATAGGTGGCCTTCAAGGTGAGTCTGGTGGGTCCCACTGGAGTGTAGAGGTTGCAAGGAGTGGGGGACCCTTAGAGCACAGCTGGTTCTGCATGCATGGCCCAGGGAGCAGATAAGTGAGCCAAGAGCTGTGCGCAAAGGTGCCCTTGGAACCAGGAGGCAGGTCACATTTAGGGTGGATTGCAGGTCAGCGGGGCAACTCTGGGGGGAGGTTCTTATGTGTCCTGAAATCACTCGACTGGAGCTAGCTTCTTGTCCTCAGGGAGTCCGGAGTGGACTTTTCTTCTCGGTGTCGGATGTTGGAGTCCAGTACCACTGGCTATTGCACAATTCAATCACTTTAGGTCAAGGTGCCACCAAACTTGGCACACTTACATGGTTTGTCTTCTAGTCTGTCAGATGGAATTTTGTACTGCTGCTGTTCCCGGTTCCTTGGTCAGTGCCCGTTCAGTGAACTGGACTTCACTGGTCTTTGCTTTTTTGTTGCAGGGAGCGATACCTTCACTCTGGAGGGAGGTCCTTGGCAATTTTCAGAAGGATGGAGGTCCTCTGGCAATTTGTTGAGTCCATCTGATGTATATTCAACCCCTTAGTGGTGATTTCCAGTCCCGGGTGCAATAGGCAGGGTTTGGTGCCTTTTTCTTTGTGCAGCAGAATGTCTGTTCTTGAGCCTTAGGTTTTCTTTTTTGTTTGCCTTCCTGTGTCCTTGGAATCTGATCTGTATGTCTAGAGGTGCCCACTAAATACTGCACTTAGTGGGCATTGAGGGGAGTTCCTAGTAGGGACCAATGGGTCATCTACCTTAAGTGGGTACACCCACTTTGTGACCACTTCCTATGGGCAGAGGCCACTTCCCTAGCTCTGATTGGCTGTTTTCCTACCATACAAGGTGGAGGAAAATAAAATGGAGGGGTCACCTTGTATGCAACACCTTAGGGGTAGTGCATGCTGGGGTGGCCATCTGCTGCTAGCAACAGGGCTAGGTGTCAAGTTCCAAAGGCCCACATTCCTGGGGGAGAAGGGGTAACACCTCTACCCAGGAAGTGCTTTGTTTTCTAAACCCGGAGAGCAAAGGCTCTCATCCCAGGGTTCCCGAATCTTGTCTGTTGGTGGCAGGCTGGTTGTGACTGGCTGTTGGACCTGGCTTTTTGACAGGGACATCCCCAAACTTTTTGCCTCCTTCCTCCTATTTTTTCTGACCTGTTGTTGTTGGCTTTTGACCTCTGGGCACTTTACCACTGCTAACCAGTGCTAAAGTGCATATGCTCGCTGTGTAAATTGTACTATTGATTGGTTTATCCATGATTGGCTATTTAATTTACTTATAAGTCCCTAGTAGAGTGCACTATATGTGCCTAGGGCCGGTAGATTAAATGCTACTAGTGGGCCTGCAACACTGGTTGTGCCACCCACTTCAGTAGCCCCTTAACCTTGTCTCAGGCCTGCCATTGCAAGGCCTGTGTGTGCAGTTTCACTGTCACCTCGACTTGGCATTTAAAAGTACTTGCCAAGCCTATAACTCCCCTTTCTCTACATATGTCACCTCTAATGTGTGCCCTAGGTAACCCTTAGAGCAGGGTGCTTTGTGGGTAAAAGGCAGGACATGTACCTGTGTAGTTTACATGTCCTGGTAGTGTAAAACTCCTAAATTCGTTTTTACACTACTGTGAGGCCTGCTCCCTTCATAGGCTAACATTGGGGCTGCCCTCATACATTGTTGAAGTGGTAGCTGCTGATCTGAAAGGAGTAGAAAGGTCATACTTAGTATGGCTAGAATGATAATACAAAATCCTGCTGACTGGTGAAGTTGGATTTATTATTATTATTTTAGAAATGCCACTTTTAGAAAGTGAGCATTTCTTTGCACTGAAATCTTGTTGTGCCCTTCAATCCACGTCTGGCTAGGTTTAGTTGACAGCTCCTTGTGCATTCACTCAGACACACCCCAAACACAGGGTACTCAGCCTCACTTGCATATATCTGCATTTTGAATGGATCTTCCTGGGCTGGGAGGGTGGAGGGCCTGCCCTCACACAAAGGAATGCCACACCCCCTACTGGGACTCTGGCAGACAGGATTGAACTGAAAGGGGGCTTGGTGCATTTCTTAGACACTCTTTGAAGTCACCCCCACTTAAAAGGCACAACTTAGTATAAAACAGGGCCTCTGCCCTACCTCATCAGACACTTGCTGGAGAAGAAACCTGAACCAGAAACTACATCCTGCCAAGAAGAACTGCCTGGCTGCTCAAAGGACTCACCTGTCTGCTTTTCTACAAAGGACTGCTGCCTTGCTGTTGGCCTGCTGCCTTGCTGAACCCTTGTCTGGCTGTAAAAATGCTCTGGATAGAGCTTGCCTCCTGTTCCCTGAAGTCGCAGGACCAAAAAGACTTCTCTTTTTCACTTGGCCGCTTTGTGCGGTGAAATTTTCGAAGCACAACTTGTTCCGCGGCAAGAAAAACGCTGCACACCGATGCTGATCGATGCAACACCTTCGGTACGACCGAAACTTTGACGCACGGCCTCGCAAGGACAATGCCGTCCGACTTCCAAGGAGAAATCGACGGGACGCCTGCCGTGAGAGTGAAATTTTGACGCACAGCCCGCGGAACGACGCGCAGCCGGAAAACAAGCAGGAGAATCCACGCACAGACCCAGGACATCTGGTAATCCCCGCAATCCACAGAAAGAGACAGTCCACATGCCGTAAAACGGCGCACGACTTCCCCGCGTGAAAAATAACAACCCAAGTCCGTGTGTGCTGGGGAAAATCGACGCACACACCATTTTGCCATGCATCTCTTCTTCTGCGCCCCTTTGCGGAGATTTTCCACCAGAAACCAGGTACTTTGTGCTTGAAAGAGACTTTGGGGGTCATTCTGACCTTGGCGGACGGCGGAGGCCGTCCGCCAAGGTACCGCCGTCAGAACACCACCGCGGTCAAAAGACCGCGGCAGTGATTCTGAGATATGCCCTGGGCTGGCGGGCGGCCGCCAAAAGACCGCCTGCCAGCCCAGGGCAAATCAACCTTCCCACTAGGATGCCGGCTCAGAATTGAGCCGGCGGAGTGGGAAGGTGCGACGGGTGCAGTTGCACCCGTCGCGTATTTCAGTGTCTGCATGCAGACACTGAAATACTTTGTGGGGCCCTCTCACGGGGGCCCCTGCCGTGCCCATGCCATTGGCATGGGCACGGCAGGGGCCCCCAGGGGCCCCGCGGCACCCCCTACCGCCATCCTGTTCCTGGCGGGAGAACCGCCATGAACAGGATGGCGGTAGGGGGTGTCAGAATCCCCATGGCGGCGGAGCGTGCTCCGCCGCCATGGAGGATTCTGACGGGCAGCGGAAAGTCGGCGGTACACCGCCGGCTTTCCGCATCTGGCCGCGGCTGTACCGCCGCGGTCAGAATGCCCGGCGGAGCACCGCCGGCCTGTTGGCGGTGCTACCGCCAACCTCCGCCATGGCAGTAATTACCGCCGGGGTCAGAATGACCCCCTTTGTTTGCTTTTTAAAGACTTAAGACACTTTATATCACTTTTCAGTGATATCTTTACAAATTCATATTGCATCTTTAATAGTTTTGACCTGCAAATACCCAGATAAATATTATATATTTTTCTAAACACTGTGTGGTGAATTTTCGTGGTGTTATATTATGGTATTGTATGATTTATTGCACAAATGCTTTACACATTGCCTTCTAAGTTAAGCCTGACTGCTCGTGCCAAGCTACCAGAGGGTGGGCACAGGCTAATTTTGGATTGTGTGTGACTTACTCTCACTAGAGTGAGGGTTCTTGCTTGGACAGAGGGTAACCTGACTGCCAACCAAAAACCCAATTTCTAACATTGGTGATCAGCGGTGAGGATAGGACTTGTGTTTGTGCAGGGACATACAGTAGCTAAGTATTTTACTACCTACCCACAGTTGAAGGTCAACTTGATTTTTCATCTTTTTTGCTTTTGGTTCTCTGATGTCCTCCTGGATATACTATTGATATTTTGGACTTTGGATTTTGGTTTTTGCCGGTAAGATCTTATCAGAATGGGATTGTGTACCTACTCATTCTTTGTACGTACTGACCACCTCACTAAGGCTGACCTAAGGAAGCTTTGCAGAAAATGGGGCCTTCCTGTAGCAAGGAGATCTACTAAGATGGAAATGCTACATAACTACATAGTCTGGGGGGAAGAAAGATGGGCAGAGAGAGAGGCAGCAAGAAACCAAATGACTAAGTACCCCTCAGATGAGGAGGAGGACTGCTCACATGAGGAGTAAGACTGCTCACATGAGGAGGAAGACTACTCAGATGAGAAAAGAGACCCAGAGAGAGATGAATGGCTCCGAGGTCAAAGGCGGCAGGAGCAACAGTTAGAGGAGTATCTTGAAAGGGTTGAGGCAAAAAGACTCTTAGCCCTGGAAAAAGAAAGGATTGCAGCTCAAGAGCTGAGCTGTGAAGAGCTGAAACTGGAGGCCGGAAGGGCTGAGTCCAGTTCAGATGGTGGCAGCAAAAATCTTGCATCCAGTACTGCTGAAGAAGGGCACAAGCCCAGAGATGTGGTGCCCAACTTGAAGAAGGGAGTTGACACACCCCAGGTGGTTCAAGGGTATGAGGTAGTTCACGTTATGCACAGGGTCCCTGAGAAGGATTGGGGAACTGGCAAGGGGAGTCATATTCCTACTGGGGGGAGGGACACTTTACTGGCTCTAGCAAAGAGTGACAGAGAAAAGGGTTCCCCCCTGGTGGATGTCCTGGATATAGTGTGTAGAGACATCCCAGAAGAGTGTGGGTTGAGTGTTAGGGACAGTCAGATACTGTCTCACCACTCTCAGAAGGGTGATGTAGAGTGCTTTTTCAAGGTTGAGTCACTGGATGGTTGGGTGAAGGGTACTGTGGTTAATTCATGTGAAGGGCAGAGTGATGTAATTGCTGGAGAGCATATGTCTGGTCGTTATTTTCCAGAGCTACACCAACACCAGGTGGAGTGTGAGTTCTCTGACCCCAGGGAACTTACAATGGAGACAGACTTCTGGGTGAGTACCAGAGAGTCTGAAGAGGCATTTGGAGGTGCTCCTGAAGGGAGTGGTCTAGGTGGTTCCCATCCAAGTGAGGTGGGAGAGGATTGTAGTGTCCCAGGTAGGTCCCAGGTCCTAGAGGGTTCCATGAGGGAACACCAGGAGGGAAGCCTAGCCTGTACCGTAGGGCCACCTTTTGAGGGAAGCCCCTCAGTGTCAGAAGAACTTGGGAGGGTGACTGTAGCCAGCATCCCAATAGTTCTGGTGTCTGACAGTACCACTCCTAGTGAGGGGGTGCAGAAGTCCAGACATAGGGTTGAGAGGGGGTTGCAGACCCCAGTGGAGGACCTGGAGAGTCAGGGGTCAGCTCTGAGAGCAGAGCCCCCCAAGAATGACCCAGGTGAAACCATTCCTGGTTTGGGGGAGACCCAGACTCTGCCGGATGGGCAGAGGTCAGGAGACCTGCGCCAACCAGACTCTTATGTGGCCCTCGGGGACGGTGTGTCCCTTGTGGGGGGTGAGAGTGCCCCCCAGGAAGTCCTGGCATGCCAGGCAAAGATTCAACCTCAGGGTGGTGACTCTGGGTTGGATAACCAGGTTCAGAGGTTAAACTCTGACCTTGTGGGGGGTAGGTGTGCCCCCCAGAAAGTCCTTGTATGCCAGGCAATGGTTCAACCTCGAGGTGGTGACTCTGGGTTGGATAACCAGGTCCAGAGGTGAAACTCTGACCAGGTGGGGGGTAGGTGTGCCCCCCAGAAAGTCCTGGCATGCCAGGCAATGGTTCAACCTCAGGGTGGTGACTCTGGGTTGGATACCCAGGTTCAGAGGTTAAACTCTGACCTGGTGGGAGGTAGGTGTGCCTCCCAGGAAGTCCTGCTGTGCCAGGCAATTGTCCAACCGTAGGGTTTTGACTCTGGGTTGGATGGCCAGGTTCAGAGGTTAAACTCTGACCTGGTGGGGGGTAGGTGTGCCCCCCAGAAAGCCCTGGTGTGCCAGGCAACTGCCCAACCTCAGGTTGGTGACCCTGGGTTGGAGAACCAGGTTCAAAGGTTAAACTCTGACCTGGTGGATGGTCAGTGTGCCCTCCAGGAAGTCCTGGCGTGCCAGGCAATTGTTCAACTTCAGGGTGGTGACTCTGAGTTGGATGGCCAAGTTCAGAGGTTAAACTCTGACCTGGCGGGGGTAGACGTGCCCCCCAGAAAGTCCTGGTTTGCCAGGCAGTGATCCAGTCTGAGGGTACAGACCCTGGGCTGGAAGACCAGGTTCAGGGTGTCCCCCGGACTGGAGGGAGGAGCTACTGATAACAGTGCCCCTACCATGTTGTCTTCTGAGGAGGCCACTCCTAGTTGGAGGGTGCTGGACCCCATAAGGGAGGGCAGGGGGAGGGAAGCCTCACCCTGGGCCCTAGTCCAACCTGAAGGTACAGACCCCAGGTTGGAGGGCCAGTTGCAGGTTAACAGCCTTGCACTGGTGGAGGAAGGGTACAGGGCGACTTCTATAAGCAAACTGACCATGTTGGACTGTGGGGGTACCGCTCCAGGAGGGAGGGTACAGAGCCCCAGAGGGGAGGACCAGGTTCAGGCTGTCATCCCTGACCTGGTGGAAGGGAGAGTGGTTAATGGGTGCCCAGCAGCTGGGGGTACCGCCCCCCACTCTCCACAGCCACAGTGGTGGGAGAGCTTTGAGAGGCCTGGGGCCTGGCTCTCATCCCTGACAGCTGTCAGTAACCACTGTGGCTTGCTGTCCGGGTGGACAGAGTTATCCCTAGGGAGGGGACAAGTGTCACACCCCGGGGGTAGAATGGGCAACACCACTGTGTTGGTCCTGGTGGTACTATCCTGCTCCTGGGATACATCTGTGAGCAAAGTAAGGTTAGGCGCTGCACAGATGGGATCCACAGGTAAGGAGAAAGGTTCCCCATGGGTTGGCTTAGTGGGCCCTGAGAGTATGGACAGAGGGATCCAATTGGAGTCAGGAAGGCGAAGACCTGGAGCATGCCCCTGCTGTTGTGGGCCTGGGTCCTTGTTCTGTCACCTCAAACAGGGAAGTACATCAGGATAGTGATTGTTCTCCCCTGGCATTAGGCTGGTAGGGGGTCATGTTGGACCTGGCTTTTTGACAGGGACATCCCCAAACGTTTTGCCTCCTTCCTCCTATTTGTTCTGACCTGTTGTTGTTGGCTTTTTACCTCTGGGCACTTTACCACTGTTAACCAGTGCTAAGGTGCATATGCTCTCTGTGTAAATTGTACTATTGATTGGTTTATCCATGATTGGCTATTTAATTTACTTATAAGTCCCTAGTAGAGTGCACTATATGTGCCTAGGGCCTGTAGATTAAATGCTACTAGTGGGCCTGCAGCACTGGTTGTGCCACCCACTTCAGTAGCCCCTTAACCTTGTCTCAGGCCTGCCATTGCAAGGCCTGTGTGTGCAGTTTCACTGCCATTTCGACTTGGCATTTAAAAGTACTTGCCAAGCTTAGAACTCCCCTTTTTCTACATATAAGTCACCCCTAATGTGCGCCCTAGGTAACCCCTAGAGCAGGGTGCTTTGTGGGTAAAAGGCAGGACATGTACCTGTGTAGTTATATGTTCTGGTAGTGTAAAACTCCTAAATTCGTTTTTACACTACTGTGAGGCCTGCTCCCTTCATAGGCTAACATTGGGGCTGCCCTCATACACTGTTGAAGTGGCAGCTGCTGATCTGAAAGGAGCAGGAAGGCCATATTTAGTATGGCCAGAATGGTAATATAAAATCCTGCTGACTGGTGAAGTCGGATTTAATATTACTATTCTAGAAATGCCACTTTTAGAAAGTGAGCATTTCTTTGCACTAAAATCTTCTTGTGCCCTTCAATCCACTTCTGGCTAGGTTTAGTTGACAGCTCCTTGTGCATTCACTCAGACACACCCCAAACACAGGGTACTCTGCCTCACTTGCATATATCTGCATTTTGAATGGGTCTTCCTGGGCTGGGAGTGTGGAGTGCCTGCCCTCACACAAAGGACTGCCACACCCCCTACTGGGACTCTGGCAGACAGGATTGAACTAAAAGGGGGCTTGGTGCATTTCTCAGACACTCTTTGAAGTCACCCCCACTTCAAAGGCACAATTTAGTATAAAACAGGGCCTCTGCCCTACCTCATCTGCACTTGCTGGAAAAGAAACCTGAACCAGAAACTACATCCTGCCAAGAAGAACTGCCTGGCTGCTCAAATGACTCACCTGTCTGCTTTTCTACAAAGGACTGCTGCCTTGCTGTTGGCCTGCTGCCTTGCTGAACTGCCTGGCTGCTTAAAGGACTCACCTGTCTGCTTTTCTACGAAGGACTGCTGCCTTGCTGTTGGCCTGCTGCCTTGCTGAACTCTTGCCTGGCTGTAAAAGTGCTCTCCAAGGGCTTGGATAGAGCTTGCCTCCTGTTCCCTGAAGTCTCAGGACCAAAAAGACTTCTCTTTTTCACTTGGACGCTTCGTGCAGCGAACTTTTCGACGCGCAGCGTGTTCCGCGGCGAGAAAAACGCCGCACACCAACGCTGTTCGGGACGACTGAAACTTTGATGCATAGCCTCGCAAGGACAACGCCGCCCGACGCGACGCCTGCCGTGAGAGTGAAATTTCGACGCACAGCCCCACGGAACGACACGCAGCCGGAAAACAAGCAGGAGAATCCACGCACAGACCCGGGACATCTGGTAATCCCCGCGATCCACAGAAAGAGACTGTCCGCGTGCCGGAAAACGACACACGACTTCCCCGCGTGAAAAATAACGGCGCAAGTCCGTGTGTGCTGGGGAGAAATCGATGCACACACCATTTTTCCACGTATCTCTTCTTCTGCGGCCCTTTGTGGAGATTTTCCACCAGAAACCAGGTACTTTGTGCTTGAAAGAGACTTTGTTTGCTTTTTAAAGACTTAAGACACTTTGGGGGTTATTCTAACTTTGGAGGAGTGTTAATCCGTCCCAAAAGTGACAGTAAAGTGACGGATATACCACCAGCCGTATTACAAGTTCCATAGGATATAATGGACTCGTAATACGGCTGGTGGTAAATCCGTCACTTTTCCGTCACTTTTGGGACAGATTAACACCTCCTCCAAAGTTAGAATAACCCCCTTTATATCACTTTTCAGTGATATCTTTACAAATTCATATTGGATCTTTAATCGTTTTGACCTGCAAATACCCAGATAAATATTATATATTTTTCTAAACACTGTGTGGTGAATTTTCGTGGTGTTATATTATGGTATTTTATGATTTATTGCACAAATGCTTTACCCATTGCCTTCTAAGTTAAGCCTGACTGCTCGTGCCAAGCTACCAGAGGGTGGGCACAGGCTAATTTTGGATTGTGTGTGACTTACCCTGACTAGAATGAGGGTTCTTGCTTGGACAGAGGGTAACCTGACTGCCAACCAAAAAACCCATTTCTAACACTGGCCAACAACCATTTCAGGGTTAGTGGTCCTTGAGTACCTTTTGCTATAAATCCAATACTCATACCAGTTTGGATTTACTGTTCTGAGTTGTTTGATATCGAAAAACCCAGGTTTCGAAGTGGCCATCATGTAGCTGTGAATCTCGTACTGACCAGTGCCCAGCACATTCATTTAAAATGGCTGCTGTATTCACTTACTATATCCCAGGTTTGGCAAGGACACAGTTGGGGCATGTTTCTCATGCATCTCTGCCCACACATGCAGTATGGTGCACCCTGCCTTAGGGCTGAAAGGCCTGCCAGAGAGGTGAACTACTTGTATTGCATGCAGTGTAGTGGACAGGTCACACAGGTTGGTTGTGTGCCATGTCAGTTTTGCATTTTAGGATTGTACCAAGACACTCAGCCTGCAGTGGTAGTGTTGGGTGCTCTTGAATGCATGTTCCCTGAGGGTGGCACAATCTGTGCGGATGCCCTCAGGTGCCTACCCTAAGTACACCATGCCCTGGGTACCTAAGTACCATTTACTAGGGACTTATAGTGGCAGCTAAAGGTGTTACCAATTGTGCCAATGCATCATAACAGTTTTGGGAAAGAGATCTGTGCCAGGGAACCTGGTTAGCAGGGGCCCTGAGCACTGACAACTTTGAAACCACATGAAATAACAGGCAAAAAGTGGGGGGCCAACCATGTCAAAAGAGGCACATTCCTACACTGAGCACCAGGTCATGGTCTAGGAGGAGCACCACCTATCCTTGGGCAAATACTGTCTACCAAATAGTGCCTGCCAATGTAGTCTGGTACTGTTTAAAGAGGGGCTGGCTTGCAGAGTCTTCATCAATACCCTATAATGTCCTGAGAAAACCCCCCTGAACCAGCTCGAGATATATTGTGGGATTAGAGAGGTAGGAAGTTCCACAGGCGTGGGACCCAGTGTATTCAGAGACTAGGATCTAGTTGTCTGACCTTCCATTTACCAGTACCTCTTAACCCTAATTCATCCCAGAGCAACTGGAAGGATTTTATGGTGCTACCGTGAGATAACTGGGCAAGATGTCGAATACCTTTGTGAAACCAATTCACCAAGTAAAACATCTTTTGGCAATGCAAATACCCAAATTGTACCACAGCGGTACTCCACCATGTAGATTGGGGATGTCATGCCAAGAAGCTTGTGCACTGTACACCACAACATAAGACCTGCAGTAAGGACTGGATTCCACACAATGGGGCAATGCGTAAGTGGCAAGTAGACTGGAAAGGAGATGTTAGTGCAATGCACTGTGCAAGACAAGAAAGGCCAAATTATAGAAGGACATCTATGGTAGGCAGAGACTTCCTGCCTTAGTGTCCACCCAGTGCTTTGACATCCATGCACAGGGCCAGGGCCCAGTCCATATGTACGACCAAATGTCTGACTCCCAATATCAGAGAAAGAGGTATGTGTTGGGTCAGGATTTCTACTATATGATTTTATCTAGATGCCACTGTTGTTTTGATCGTTTGTACTCTACCATAGAGAGATTGATATTTAAGCATCCGGATGTGAGAAAACCTTGTTTCGTCTTTTCCTGCAATGGCAGAAGATTATCCTCTATAATGTTATGGAGACCTATTTATACAGCTAGAATTATATACTTATATACTTAAAGCCCCAGAGACCACACCCTAGTGGTCGCCCTGGACATCAAGCATACCTCACATTTAGATAAAGTGAGTAAATTCTTCTATGATATTCATGGCTGCAAGTTTTGAAGGGATAAGAGCCGTAAGACGTTATCAGCATATAGTTGCGCTTTGATCTCCCTAGAGCCATTATGGATGCCCTTTATCCCTGAGGACAGTCAGATGGCTATGTCCAAAGGCGCCAGGGGCAGCAGAAAAACAAGCAAAAGCAGAGGGCAACCCTAATGAGTGTACTGACGGATGGCAAAAATGTTCGACAGGAAGCCCCTACGATTGACATTTACCATGGTCGAGTCATATAATTTAAAGTAGCCAATAAAATCATTACCTAGGGCCATTCGAGACATCACCTGGAAGGTGTAAGGTAATTCCTCATGGTTAAACGCCCTTTTGGCATCTAAGGAGCGGGCTAGTCTGGTCTCATCATTGCCCTTGCATGCCAATGGCACGTGAGTACGCGTCCTGACTGTAGCGCCTTCCCCAGCCTGGTACCCGCTGAATGATGTCTATAATGCTCTGCATGTATCTGTGAACTCCAACATTCTAAAGCAAGCTTGCATACATTCTATTCCAGTGATTACATCATACTGTGAAACGGTGTCCTTGAAGAGCCAGAAAAGTTTATTCCTAAATCACCCAATAAACCACATCTCCCCCTCTGTTAATTGAAAAAATGCAAATTTTTAGAAAATCATGAGACAAACACAAATATTAGTTCTATGATCTGTTGACCCAATCTTTTTACAGGAAGTTGTAAGTGGTTGTCTTCAATGTCAGAAGTTGCCAATGATGGCAAGGCAACAGCCATTGAACTTTCAAAATCAGTCTTTCTTTCAGCACCTTGAGCAGAAGACTGATGAAGCACAGGCATGAAGTGAGAAGTGTCTTTGGTAAGGTACTTCCTTGTTCATTGGGCAGTCACCATGTGGCCTTTGGTAGAAACTACTTGAAAAGGTTCAGCATCATAAGGAGCATCAGATTTTCTTTTCTGTAGCTCTTGAGAGATCACCAAATCTCCTTTTTGAAAT
Source organism: Pleurodeles waltl (assembly GCF_031143425.1). Taxonomy (NCBI): domain Eukaryota; kingdom Metazoa; phylum Chordata; class Amphibia; order Caudata; family Salamandridae; genus Pleurodeles; species Pleurodeles waltl. Next base: position 1,418,160,932 of record NC_090446.1, read on the forward strand.
GAGAGTTTTGCATGTCATCTCTCCTCTGCATACATTTTCTGTTTTTGAACCAAGTCCCTTGTATGAATCAATTTTCATTAGTATCTCTCTCTGTGGTCCACTGGGGTATCTTGGATGCCATTGCTCCCCCGAACAACAAAGTTGCAGGATTTTCACCTGTGGTTAAGTCATGTATTCTAAGATAAGCTTGTGTAGTAGAGTTCATTATTGTTTTTAAACTGAGATTCCTAAAAATTGTACACTGCACAGCCTTCTTTAATGTACTCATAACAGGCTCAACAAGTCATTTGTCATGTGGCCACAAGGGTGTGCTCTTTTGATTCTTTATTTTCTGAAGCTTCAGAAATTCCTTAAATTCTTTGCTATTGAAGGGTGGACCATTGTCAGACTTCACAATTGCAAACCACAGGTTGCAAATATGCCATAAAGTTTTGTGATTAATCCCTCATATGTCATTGATAGGAGATGTTCGTCCAATTTGAAAATGTGAATATTCATTTATTAGCACCATTAAATGATGTCCATTGTCAAGTAGACCAAAGATATTGATGACTACTTTCTGCCAGGCACGTTGGTGGAGTTCTGACACGCTCAGCTTATGTTGAGTGAGCTTTGGGTGACAGGCAATTGTATATGTGACAGGCTTTGAGCTCCTCTTTAACTCTTTCATCTAGGTATTGAAACATAACAAGGTTATGTCCTTCGTGAGCCACTTCTACTACTTCACTCTCTGGAATCAAGATCCTCGATCCTCACATAATAACTTAATTGTGAGTTATGGATAATTCGTCCTCGACATTCTTGTTCTTTTCATAATTCTCATCATTACTTTGAGGTTGATCATTTCTGTTCCATGACTGATGTGCACTTACATATCACTACCGTGGCTCAAAGCAGTGACAATCTAGGCTAGCAATACAGCAGCTGGTGTACTTGATTTGACAATTAAATTAATGTAGGCCTCATCTGTTTTGGATGGAGTGCCATCACCTTTAATGGGCGCGCTTGAAAAGTTGTCATCAGGATTCTGATCCTTTCCCAGTCAACTCACAATTGTATAATCGTAATCTTGCAATTGTAGCCCCCATCATTCAATTCGAGGAGGCATCTTAGCCTTGGGATGAAGATGGTCAGCAAGGCTTGATGATCAGTCACCAGAAAAGGCTTTCATACAGTAATGCATGGAAATGTTCACAAGCCCATACTGCAGCCAAACGTTCCTTTTCAGGCTGTGAGTAAGCACGTTCTGTTTAAGAAAACTTTTACTAGCATAGGCCACAATGTAGCTTGCATTTGGACGTTGTAGGAAGCCGGCTATCTATGTAGTGCACCAATGTATGGGGGCACTATGCAGATAGACCAAGCAACCCTTATTGGTTTACATATGACAATCCCAAAAAATCTCGTTTGTGGTATTGTGGGCGAGGAGTTAGGCTTTTCATGAGGTACTGCTAAGAATTTGCTGTACTCACTGAGGAAATAAATGAGACACACACTCAAGAACTCAAGACCAATTGTTAGAAAAATTAGAAATGTTGTTTATATTATGTTTCAACACCAGATTGCTTTCACCCCTTCGCTGCCAGGCCTTTTCCCCCTCCTGTGCCGAGCCTTTTTTTGGCTCTTTGGGGCAGTTCGCACTTAGGCCCTCATAACGTTTTGTTCACATAAGCTACCCACGCCAAATTTGCGTCCTTTCTTTCCAACATCCTAGGGATTCTAGAGGTACCCAGACCTCATGGGTTCCCCTGAAGGAGGCCAAGAAATTAGCCAAAATACAGTGAACATTTTGTTTTTTGTTTTTAAATGGGAAAAAGTGCTGCAGAAGTAGGCTTGTGGTTTTTTCCATGAAAATGGCATCAACAAAGGGTTTGCGGTAGTAAGATCACCATCTTCCCAGCTTTCAGGAACAGGCAGATGTGAATTGGAAAACCCCATTTTTCAATACAATTTTTACATGTCCAACATCCTAGGGATTCTAGAGGTACCCAGACCTCATGGGTTCCCCTGAAGGAGGCCAAGAAATTAGCCAAAATACAGTGAACATTTTGTTTTTTGTTTTTAAATGGGAAAAAGTGCTGCAGAAGAAGGCTTGTGGTTTTTTCCATGAAAATGGCATCAACAAAGGGTTTGCGGTAGTAAGATCACCATCTTCCCAGCTTTCAGGAACAGGCAGACGTGAATTGGAAAACCCCATTTTTCAATACAATTTTTACATGTTACTGGGACATACCCAATTTTTACTATTTTTTGTGCTTTCAGCCTCCTTCCAGTTAGTGACCAAAATGGGTGAGAAACCAATGCTGGATCCCAACATCTAAACATTTCTGAAAAGTAGACAAAATTCTGAATTCAACAAGGGGTCATTTGTGTAGATCCTACAAGTGTTTCCTACAGAAAATAGCAGCTGAAATAAAAAAATATTGAAATTGAGGTGAAGAAAACAGCCATATTTCTCCACGTTTTACACTGTAACTTTTTCCTGCGATGTCACATCAGCTGGACTCTTCTGGTTGCGGGGATATATAGGGCTTGTAGGTTCATCAAGAACTCTAGGTACCCAGAGCCAATAAATGAGCTGCACCTTGCAATGGGTTTTTATTCTATACCGGGTATACAGCAATTAATTTGCTGAAATATAAAAAGCGAAAAATAGGTATCAAGAAAACCTTTGTATTTCCAAAATGGCCACAAGATAAGGTGTTGAGAAGCAGTGGTTATTTGCACATCTCTGACCTCTGGGGTGCCCATACTAGCATGTGAATTACAGGGCATTTCTCAAATAGATGTCTTTTTTACACACTGCCTTACATTTGGAAGGAAAAAATGTAGAGAAAGACAAGGGGCAATAACACTTGTTTTGCTATTCTGTGTTCCCCCAAGTCTTCCAATAAAAATGGTACCTCATTTGTGTGGGTAGGCCTAGCGCCCACGAAAGGAAATGGCTCAAAACACAACGTGGACACATCACATTTTTTCACAGAAAACAGAGGTGTTTTTTGCAAAGTGCCTACCTGTGGATTTTGGCCTCTAGCTCAGTCGGCATCTGGGCAAACCTAGCAAACCAGCACATTTTTAAAAACTAGACACCTAGGGGAATCCATGATGGGGTGACTTGTGGGGATCTGACCAGGTTCTGTTACCCAGAATCCTTTGCAAACCTCAAAATTTGACCAAAAAAACACTTTTTCCTCTCATTTCGGTGACAGAAAGTTCTGGAATCTGAGAGGTGCCACAAATGTCCTTCCACCCAGCGTTCCCCCAAGTCTCCCGATAAATATGGTACCTCACTTATGTGGGTAGGCCTAGCGCCCACGAAAGGTAATGGCTCAAAACACAACATGGACACAGCACATTTTTTCATAGAAAACAGAGGTGTTTTTGCAAAGTGCCTACCTGTGGATTTTGGCCTCTAGCTCAGCTGGCACCTGGGGAAACCTAGTAAACCAGCGCATTTTTGAAAACTAGACACCTAGGGGAATCCAAGATGGGGTGACTTGTGGGGCTCTGACCAGGTTCTGTTACCCAGAATCCTTTGCGAACCTAAAAATTTGACCAAAAAAACACTTTTTCCTCTCATTTCAGTGACAGTAAGTTCTGGAATCTGAGAGGTGCCACAAATGTCCTTCCACCTAGAGTTCCCCCAAGTCTCCCGATAAAAATGGTACCTCACTTGTGTGGGTAGGCCTAGCGCCCACAAAAGGAAATGCCCCAAAGCACTATCTGGACACATCAAAATTGTCAAATACAAAACTACCTGTTTTTGCAGGGGGGCACCTGCGTTTTTGGTCCTGGGCTCAGCAGCCTACTAGGGAAACCTACCAAACCGAGACATTTCTGAAAACTAGACACCCGAGGGAGTCCAGTGAGGTGTGACTTGCGTGGATCCCCCAATGTTTTTTTACCCAGAATCCTCAGCAAACCTCAAATTTAGCTAAAAAATAATTTTTTTTCCGCATTTCTGTGTGGGATCACCGCCCTGGGACACATTTCATACCACCCAATGTTCCCCTCAGTCTCCCGGTAAAAATGATACCTCATTTGTGTAGATGGGCCAAGTCCTTGTGAAAGGGAAGAGCCAAAAACATGTCGATATTGAGGGGGAACAAAGGGGGTCCAAAAGGGCAGTTTGCAAAAAAACATTTTTAGGCTGACAAGTGCAGCAGAATTTATATCGGTATAGATGAGACAATGCTGGGTGTTAGGAATTTTGTGGATTCCTGCAGATTCCGGAAGGTTCCATCACAAAAACGTGGGAAAAATGTGTGATTTCCAGCAAAGTTGGAAGTTTGCAGGGGATTGTGGGTACAAAAATGGTGCGGGTGCATGTGAAACACACCACCCTGGAATCACTCAGATGTTTAGTTTTCAGATTTGTCTAGGTCTTGTGGATGTTTCTACATGGCAGCGTCCCAAAGTCCATAAAGTGCAGCCTTCACCATTCCAAGTGGGACGATTTTGAGAGTAAGCCAAGTTCTCATGGCCCAAATGTAAAACTAAAACCCAAAATAATCAAATGTCTTCTTGCTTGCTGTGGGATAAGATGTTTTAGAGTGCGGGGGAGAGCTGAAAGACTGTTACCCCCTTCAGTTGAGGTGGGGGCGTAACCAGGCCCATACTGGTTGGTAGCCACCACCCCAATATATATATATATTTTTTTAATTTCCAGGCATCTAGTAGACTTTCTGCCCCCCCCGGGGTGTGGATCAGGGGTAATTGCCCCATCTGCCCACTAGTGGGCAGAACAACTTTGGCCTCATTTATTTGGGGTGGGGATATGGCCATACCCCCACCCTCTTATTTTTGGGAAAAAAACTTCCCTGGCCTCTGGTGGGCTTTCTGCCCCCCCCCCCCTTGGGGCAGATGGGCCTTCCAAAAATAGGCCCATCTGCCCCCAATGGGGGCAGATATGGCCAACAGTAATGTGCCCCCATGGGGAGCGACCCTTACCCAAGGGGCTGCCTCCCTAAAGAAAACACACGCATACACACACACCAATCCCTGGTGCTTAAGTGGTTTCTGCCCCCATGGGGGCAGATTGGCCTAACAAAAATTGGCCGATCTGCCCCCAAGCGGGGCAGAAATGGTCTAAATACAATTTGCCCACCAGGGAGCGACCCTTGCCTAATGGGCCGCTCCCCATCTAAAAAAAACAAACAAAAAAAAGGCACAAAAACAAAATTTGCCCTGGTGCCTAGAGGTTTCTGCCCCCCTGGGGGCAGATCGGCCTAATAACAATAGGCCGATCTTCCCCCGGGGGGGGGCAAAAATGGCCTAAAATTAATTTGCCCCCCTAAACCTCCCGGGGAGCGACCCTTGCCTACGCGGTCGCTCCCCTCGCATGACATTGGTGCAAAAAAAAAGATCCCTGGTGCCTAGATGTTTCTGGCCCCTTGGGGGCAGATTGACCTATAATCAGCCAAAGTGCCCCCAAGGGGGGCAGAAATGGTCTAAATACAATTTGCCCCCCAGGGGAGCGACCCTTGCCTAATGGATCGCTCTCCATCTCTAAAAAAAACAAACAAACACACAAAAAAACACAAAAAAATGTTTTGCCCTGGATCCTAGAGGTTTCTGCCCCCCTGGGGGCAGAAATGGCCTAAAATAAATTTGCCCCCCCAAACCCCACGGGGAGCTACCCTTTGCCTACGTGGTCACTCCCCTCGCATGACATTGGCGCAAAAAAAAAAAAACCCGGTGCCTAGTTGTTTCTGCCCCCCTTGGGGGCAGATTGACCTAAAATCGTCCGATCTGCCCCCAAGGGGGGCAGAAATGGTCTAAATACAATTTGCCCCCCAGGGGAGCGACCCTTGCCTAATGGGTCACTCCCCATCTCTAAAAAAACAAACAAACAAAAAAAAACACAAAAAGAAAATTAGCCCTGGCGCCTACAGGTTTCAGGCAGAAATTGCCTAAAATAAATTTGCCCCCCAACCCCCTGGGGAGCGACCCTTTCCTACGGGGTCGCTCCCCTTGAGTGACATTGGCGCAAAAAAAAAGATCCCCGGTGCCTTTTGGTTTCTGCCCCCCGGGGCAGATTGACCTAAAATCGGCCGATCTGCCCTCAAAGGGGGCAGAAAAGGCCTTAAAAATATGCCCCCCATGGGACCGACCCTTGCCCAAGGGGTCGCTCCCTCATGCCAATTTCCTAAAAAAAAGTAAATCCCTGGTGTCTAGTGGGCGTTTTAGCAGCCGGATTGCTTGCACGAGCACTGTGCCTCAGGACGTAACCATTATGTCCTGGGCACAGAAGGGGTTAACAAAGAAAATATGGTTGCAGTGACAGTTAGCAAAATACTTGAAGTTCCTTTAAATGCAAACCCATGGAGAGGAACACAAGTATTGCATACGGGAATTCAACAGTGACTTACAAGTCCATTTCTCAGGAGTTAAGGTAAGTACAGGGCACTGTGAAAGGCAGCACCCACAGGCCATCTAGGGAGGCTCTGAAATGTTCGGTGCAAAGGTGCTTTATGACATCAGGGGACCCACTGGTTTCAATGGGAAAAGGTAATGGGGAAAAGAAGCTGCAGGTAATGGTTTGGAGGCCAGTCTGACTGTACCAACATGGGGGCTCAAGTCTTGTGATGCTCAGGGATGTGGGGACACCTTTAGTTCTCTTCTCTGTCTAGGATGGCAGGATGCATAGGTGTCCTGGACCGTCGGGTTTCAGTCCCCAGAGATGGTCGCAGTAGAGGTAGTCCTGCAGTAAGAGCCTGCAGGTGTGGAATGGGATCCAGTCTGACCAAACCAACCAGTGGGCCTGAGTCTCACAAGGCTGGGGACGTCTGAACAACTTTGGGCCTCTTTTCCTCTGCTCTAGGTGGCTAGGTGCATAGTTGTATTGGGCTGTCGGGGAGCATGTCACTGGAGGCTGTTGCGGTAGATGGGGGCTTGCAGAAAGAGGCTGCAGGCGGCATTGGGAAGTCCACAGTTGAGATACCGAAGGTGGACTCATGTCCTGGAGAGCTCAGGGACCATTATGGAAACATTGGCTCACTTCAACAGGGCGAGGGGTCACGGGTGCAGTGGTGCTATCCGCTCTTGGGTTTTAGGTAGTCAGTAGCACTCAGGGTCCTTATTGGGTGCCTGCAAAGTGCAGGGAGGTAACTCCGCTAACAGGATATCCTGGTATTTTTAGAAGTGCAGACAGTCCACCTAGGCTTCTGGAGGCAGAGCATCTGCTGGAATAGATGACTTTGGTGCAATGGTCTTGGACTGCAGGCAGGCTGTCATGGTCAGGGCAAAGTCTGTAGTTTCTCCGCTGTTCTTGTTTTTTGTGGCTCTTCGGTGTCCCTCTTCTTCTTGAGTCCTGAGAATCTGTCTTCCGGTGTCAGGGAGCCACTTAAATACTGAATTTAGAGGCATTTAGGAGTGTGTAGGCTAGTAGCCAATAGGCTACCTACCCTTGGGGTGCCCATGCCCTTTATATGACAACTTCCTGTGGGAAATGGGCATATTCCTATCCCAGAAGGGGATAGTTACAACCAAAATCAAGATGGTGGAACCCTTTCTTGAAAGTACACCTCACATAGCCCACTTTATGGGTGTGGATAGCCCAGAGGTGGTACATGCCTACTGACTAGCTAATTTTCCTGCCTGTCCTGGTGCCAAATGGGCTTCAGGGAGTGGCAACACCCAGGTCTAGGGAAGCTGGGGGATTTGCATACCAAAGGTGGCAGGTTCTTTGAAGACATTGGCTTTGGTATCCAGATCTGCTAATAATCCTGCTGGAGTGGATGGTACCACCACTTTCCAGAGCAAACACTGTTTCTGAGCTCTGAGAGCAGGCTCTCTCATCTCCAAGGGGTCAGGCACCTTTCTGATGCTGGCAGACTGGTCGCAACTAGTCAGTCAACACACCAAGAGACTGGTGGGGATCAGGGGGCGCCTCTCAAGTGCCCTCTGTGTGCACAGCATGTAAATCCAATGGCATCAGCCTGGATTTATGAAGACAAGCTTTTTGATACCAAACACCATAGGATTCAGGAAAACCATTATGTGCCTGGGTCACTCATGTTCACGAGCGTCCTCCACATACCTTAAAATTCTGTGTTCACTTGCAATGCTCAGCAGTGGAGTTGAAAATCACAGGGGCATATCTGCTTGTGCAGATATGTGCACACATCAAGTATAATGCACCCTGCCTTAGGGTTCCTATGCCCGCTTTAGGGGTGACTTACATATGCTTACAAATACTTAGATGCAGTGATAGGGACATGGTACACCATAGGTGTGTCATGTCATGTTTTCACCTGGCCTGCACCAGGGCACGCAGACTGAAATGGCAGCTGTGTGCTTCTTGTTTTTAGGGAGGGTCCCGGAACGTGGCACCATATGTGCACAAGCCCTTAGGGACCCTCTCCTCTACCCAGGCCTTAGGTACTACTAGAGGATCCACTTACCAGGGTCTTACACAGGTAGTGTGCCAATTATGCACAATGTTATTTGTGTTTAAGGAAAGAGCACTGTCACTGGGGACCTGTTTAGAAGGGACCCACTGCAACTCAGTCAAAAAACCTTAATACCAGTGGCCAAAAAGTCGGGGGGTGACCACGTCAAAAAAGAGGCACTTTGCTACAGGCATCCACAATGCTGTGCACGTATAGCACCTAACCCAATTGGGCTTTCACCAACCACAGTCTTTGTATGGAATTTCAGATTGAAGTATGCCATTTCTGTAGCATTTCCTATGGCATGTTTGATTCTCTTGAAACTCTTTCACATTCTTGTGTCCATTTAAAAGAAACACTTTTCTTTGTTACCTTTTGCGATGGAGCACTGAGAGTGGCACATTTTTTTGTGTATCGTGAGCACTACCTGGCCCTTCCAAGAAACAAACGAATAATTGAAACATCTAGTGGGGATTTAGCATTTGTTAAAACCTGTACTTTTTCAGGATTTGATGTCATGCCTCCATAAGAAAATATGTGGGCAAATAATTTAAATTCTGTTTTATTGAACTCACACTTGTCGACATTCAAAATCAAACCTGCATCACTGAGTAAATGACATACTTGTGTGGAGCCTCTATTGTGCTTGTTCTGTATAGCTCAAATACCAGTATGTCATCACAACAGGTTGTTTGCTGTATCATATGACATCTTGGAAAAGTTCTGCAGATGATGACACACTAAAACTAAGGCCCTCATTACAACCCTGGCGGTCGGTGATAAAATGGCGGTAATACCAGCAACAGGCTGGTGGTAAATGCTGCCAAATTATGATGATGGCGGAAAGAGCTCAGACAGAGAGCCACTTTACCACACTGACCAGCAGGGCGGAATCAACAGGCACCATGGCAGTAGCCGCCAACAGCCAGGCAGAAGTCAATGTTCCGCCAACTGTATTATGAGAGCCCAATCCGTCACCTTTTGCGGGGCGGTACTAACAACATTAAAAGCTTGGCAGAAACACTGCACAGAAGGGAAACAACTCACCATTGGAGACTCGAAGAAGAATCATGCCACCATGGAGCCCGGTATGAAGATCTTCCCAATGCTTTTCTACGTCCTGCTCCACCACGAACACCAACGACGGCAAAGATGACTGCGGTGAGTACAGCCACCTAGCACACGGGGGGGAAAAGAGAGTCACACACACACGCAACACGCAACTAACCCCACCCCCAACACCATACACACAAGCAGATGCAGTAACATAACATATTTACCCCGTAACCCTCAGGAATAATGCAAGGACCACAGGAATAGATGAAAGTGAGTGTAATATAGTATAAATACGAAAATTCTATCTAAAAGTATATACATATGTTCCTACAAGGGACATTGCCCAGTCCTCAATGTCGGTTGGCCACACGGCCACATTATAAATTCCAAGGCCCCACTTGACTCCTACAACAACACGGAGAGAAGACTGCAGGGGCATCAGTTTGAAAATAGGCAGGCACCTCAGGGGGATGGAGAACAGGGGAGCACCTCATTCGGCAGATGGAACAACACCACTGGTCCTGGAGGGGGCAACATGTCCTGTGCTTGGTCCTGAGGAGTGCAAGGCCACAGTCTCTCAAGTGGGTGACTTACTGACATGCTCTGGAGGGGGCATTGTGCCCTGTGCTTCAGATCCTGGGGAGTACAAGGCCACAGTCTCTCAAGTGGGTGATGTGCCCACTGGCTCTGGAGGGGGCAATATGCCCTGTGCTTAGTCCTGGGGAGTGCAAGGCCACAGTCTCTCAAGTGGGTGATTTGCCCACTGACTTTTCCTGGGGAGTGCAAGACCTCAGTCTCTCAAGTGGGTGTCTTTACCACTGGTTCTGGAGACGGCATATTGCCCTGTGATCTTCATCCTGGAGAGGATGGGGTGAGTGGGTACGATACCCACTGGCTCTGGAGGTGGCACCGAGCCCCGTGATGCACATCTTGGGGAGTGCAAGGTCACAGTCTCTCAAGTGGGTGTCATACCCACAGGATATGCAGGGGGCAGGCCGCACAACAGCCCATGGACACAGGGCTACAGACTGTCCACCGGCAGTGACAGCTGCTTAGTGGTGGTGGTGCTGATGCTGCTGGTGGTGGTGGGGGGAGGCTCCTGTCCATCCCCTGTAGCCTCGGATGGATGCCCACTGCTGCTGGTGGTGCTGGTGGTGCTGGTGGTGCTGCTGATGCTGCTGGTGGTGGGTGGTGGTGGGGGAGGTTCCTGTCCATCCCCTGCAGCCTCGGATGGCTGCCCACTGCTTCTGGTGGTGGTGCTAGTGGTGGTGCTGATGCTGCTTGTGGTGGTGGTGCTGCTGCTGGTGGTGGTGAGGGGGGCTCCTGCCCATCCCCTGCAGCCTCGGACGGCTGCACCACCATGGTTGGTGGTTGGGGCTCTGACTGAGTCCCAGCACTAGGCCTCTTGTCTATTCTGCCTGCTGGTGCAGGCCCCTTGCCATTCTTGGCAGCAGCTGGGGATTCCTCCTTGCCCTTCCTGGCAGCAGCTGGGGATTGCTCCTTGCCCTTCCTGGCAGCAGGTGGGGGTGGCACCTTGACCTTCTGGCAGCAGCCGGGGGTGGCACCTTGGCCTTCATGGCAGCAGCTGGGGAGTGCTCCTTGCCCTTCCTGGCAGAATTTGGGGCAGGCAACCTTTCTGTGTGTCTGCCTGGTGTCTGGGATCCTTTTCCACCACAAGTTGGTGTGGACACTACTGGGCCCGTGGACTGGATGGCTGAGGTGCTTGCCTGGGTTTTAGTCACCCTGGCCAGACATGAAGGATGGGGGTGGGTAGGGAAGAGGTCAGTGGTGGAGAGGAAAAGCTTCTTAGGGACATTGGGGTGGGAAGAGGGAGAAGGTCTGGGTGTGGAGGAAGAGGGAGTGGTTGTAGGAGTTGTCTGCTGTGTTTGGGTGCAGGTGCATGGGATGGATGCTTTCGTAAGGTGGATGGCAGTTGGGTGTCTCAGTGCTTGTGTTTGTGTACTTTGGGAGGCAGGTGACAGACACAGTGGGAGAGGACAAAGGGGACGTGTGCATGTACGTTGGGTTGGTGACTGCCAGTGAGGTGTGTGTTCTCATAGGTGTGCCGGTGATGGAGGTAGTGGATGAGGATGTAGTGCATGTAGGTGTGAGTGTAGACACAACTGGGAGGGAGGTAGGGGACAAGGAGGAGTGGGCCACAGTGGAGGCTGTGGATGTTGGTATGTCTGCATCTGGATGGTGCATTGGACTGTTGCATTTGGGCTGCCAGCCCCTGGATGGCATTCACAATGGTTGACTGCCCAACAGAGATGGATCTCAGGAGGTCAATAGCCTCCTCACTCAGGGCAGCAGAGCTCACTGGGGCAGGGCCTGAGGTGCCTGGGGTGAATAGGATGCTCACCCCCCTGGGTGTGCGGGCATGGGCAGCTCAATGAGGGGATGCTGGGAGGGCGGTGCTGGTACGGGGGTGGTGGCTGTACCTGTAGCTGGGGTGGTCACAGAGGAGTCCACCACCACCAGGGAGCTTCCATCAGAGGAGGTATCCATTTCTGAACTGTCCCCTCCAGTCTCTGCTGTGGTGCTCCCCTCACCCTCTGTCCCACTGGTGCCCTCAGCATCAGTGGACTCTGCCTCCTGGGTCCTGTGAGATGCTGCTCCCTCCGTTGCCGGTGCCTCTGCTCCTCCGCCAGATGATGCTAATGCACATAAGGACAGGGTGACAAAACAAAAAGGGGGGGAAGAGACAAAGGATACACTGGGTCAATGGCTGCACCAACACCATTGTTGGCGTACATACCACCCTCACACACAGGGGACAGCCCTACGCACTATGCAATGCACTACCAGTAACAATGCAAGTCACCAGGGCATGAGGAGGGACACATACTGCCAACTGCAGCATACCTGGGACCCACACAGCCTTGCCAGTAGTGGATGCCTACTAGCTAAGTTGGCCGAATTTCCCATCAGATTCATGCCCAACATGGGACCTACTCTGCAATGTCAGGCCTGGTGTAGGGGCACCCACAGACATACATCCCTCACCCGGATACCACCCCTCCAGACGTACGTTGTAATGGTGGGCACTGTACTCACCTCCTTGTGGCTGCTGTGATGCCCCCATTGCCCATCCAGCTCCGGATAGGCCACTGCCAGAATGCGGGCCATCAGGGGGGTCAGGGTTCGACCCCCTTCCTCTTTGGGAGGCCATCCCCAGCTGGGCCTCCGCTGTCTTTCGTGCCCAGCGCCTCAGGTCCTCCCACCGTTTCCGACAGTGGGTGCTCTGCCTGCCTTAGGTGTCCTTGGTGATGGCATGCCATATACCCTTTTTTTGATGGGCGCTAACCTGCAGAGGAAATATACACAGGGAAAGTTATTAGTTAGACCAACCTGCCTGTTACACTCATGGCCCACCATAGCCCTTCCCATCCTCTTTCGCACAGACCTGGCCCAGCATACATGCTGCCATGGGCCCATCCACCAAACTCCCTCACATGAGGCCTTCACACACAGCACTCCATGCATTCATGCCCCATGCATCGTGCTCACAGTGTACTCACCTGTTGGTCTGAAGGCCCATACAGCAGTCTGTACTGGAGTAGGACCCCATCCACTAGTCCCTCCAACTCCTTCGAGGTGAAGGCAGGGGCCCTTTCCCCAGTCACACAGGCCATGGTAGGTTCCAGACACAGGTCACAGCAGCACATGCAGTGTAGGTTCTCTCCTGTTGAAGGTCAGGTAGCAAGTGAGTGAACCGATAGAAAATGGCGGTGACGTCCGCGGCGGTGCATACCGTCACTGCCGGCGTACATCACCATTGGCCACTGTACTGCATAGGGCCCATTTTATCCAATGAGGTGTTGCATGGCGGATCCCGACCGCCTCCTGCAACAGCGCACAATGTCAGAGGAACTATCTCACTTCCTCTGTCCCTCCTTACAGGACAGGCGGAAGCCATTTCGGGGCATAGAACATAACTGCGTCACATATCACAATTGTACATACAGGACATATGCCACTAATACATTTAAAATTCACATCATGCATTGAACTGTAGTAGCTACAATGTATATTTTATGACCGGCTCCTGACTCTTTTGCCCCATAGATTGCAACCACTTCAGATGAATAGGAGGTGGAGACATCCCCCCGAGTACAGACCCCTCGTGGACTTGGCAACAATGGAGGACAGGCACATTATCCTCACCTACAGACTTGACAGGGCCACAATCACGGAGCTATGTGCCCAATAGGAGCCTGACCTGATATCTGCTATCCGTCACCCTACTGGGATCCCCCCTCTTGTGCAAGTCCTATCTGTGCCTGTAAGGAAATGCCTCCTTGGCATGGTTACCCCCTGACTTTTTGCCTTTGCTGATGCCAAGTTATGATTTGAAAGAGTGCTGGGACCCTGCTAACCAGGCCCCAGCACCAGGGTTCTTTCCCTAAACTGTACCCTTTTCTCCACAATTGGCACAACCCTGGCACCCAGGTAAGTCCCTTGTAACTGGTTCCCCTGGTACCAAGGGCCCTGATGCCAGGGAAGGTCTCTAAGGGCTGCAGCATGTCTTATGCCAACCGAGGGACCCCTCACTCAGCACATACACACTGCTTGCCAGCTTGTATGTGCTGGTGGGGAGAAAATGACGACATGGCACTCCCCTCAGAGTGCCATGCCAACCTCACACTGCCTGGTGGCATAGGTAAGTCACTCCTCTAGCAGACCTTGCAGCCTTAAGGCAGCGTGCACTATACCACAGGCGAGGGCATATGTGCATGTGCACTATGCCCCTACTGTGTCTAAGCAAAACCTTAGACATTGTAAGTGCAGGGTAGCCATAGAGGTATATGGTCTGGGAGTCTGTCAAACAGGAACTCCACAGCACCATAATCGCTACACTGAAATCTGGGAAGATTGGTATCAAACTTCTCAGCACAATAAATGCACACTGATGCCAGTGTGCACTTTATTGTAAAATACACCCAGAGGGCATCTTAGAGATGCCCCCTGAAAACATACCCGGCTTCCAGTGTGGGCTGACTAGTTTTTGCCAGCCTGTCACACACCAGACATGTTGCTGGCCACATGGGGAGAGTGCCTTTGTCACTCTGTGGCCAGGAACAAAGCCTGTACTGGGTGGAGGTGCTTCTCAACTCCCCCTGCAGTAACTGTAACACCTGGCGGTGAGCCTCAAAGGCTCACCATCTTTGTTACAGCGCCACAGGGCATCCCAGCTAGTGGAGATGCCCGCCCCCTCTTGCCACTGCCCCCACTTTTGGCTGCAAGGCTGGAGGAGATACTGAGGAAAACAAGGAGGAGTCACTCCCCAGTCAGGACAGCCCCTAAGGTGTCCTGAGCTGAGGTGACTCTTACTTTTAGAAATCCTCCATCTTGTAGAAGGAGGATTCCCCCAATAGGATTAGGGATGTGCCTCCCTCCACACAGGGAAGAGGCACAAAGAGGGTGTAGCCACCCTCAAGGACAGTAGCCATTGGCTACTGCCCTCCCAGACCTAAACACACACATAAATCCAGTATTTAGGGGCTCCCAGAACTGAGGAAGATAGATTCCTGCAACCTAAAGAAGAAGAAGGACTGCTGACCTCAAGCCCTGCAGTGAAGACGGAGACGACAACTGATTTCGCCACAGCCCCACCAGCCTGTCTCCCTACTTCGAAGAAAACTGCAACAGCGACGCATCCAACAGGGTCCAGCGACCTCTGAAGCCTCAGATGACTAACCTGCATCTAAAGGACCAAGAAGCTCCTGAGAACAGCGGCCCTGTTCAAGAAATTGCAACTTTCTGCAACAAGGAAGCAACTTTTAAAGACCACACGTTTCCCACCATTTTAAAATAGCTTATTGCCATTTTTGTCAAAACTGTACATGCTATTGTGATTATTCAAAGTTCCTAGAATGCCTGAGTGAAATACCTTTCATTTTGAAGTATTACTTGTAAATCTTGAACCTGTGGTTCTTAAAATAAACTAAGAAAATATATTTTTCTTTATAAAAACCTATTGGCCTGGAGTAAGTCTTTGAGTGTGTGTTCCTCATGTATTGCCTGTGTGTGTACAACAAATACTTAAAACTACCCTCTGATAAGCCTACTGCTCGACCACACTACCACAAAATAGAGCATTAGAATTATCTCTTTTTGCCACTATCTTCCCTCTAAGAGGAACCCTTGGACTCTGTGCACACTATTTCTTACTTTGAAATAGTATATACAGAGCCAACTTCCTACAGTGCCCATTTCTAAGTGACAGTGGGCTTGGCAGCAGGAATGCCACAGCCAATGTTGTCAATTGTACTGGCAAGAGTGTTGGCTACCCTGATAAAACACATGTGCAGCTACATTGTTTTCCGCCAGGTGGAGGATTTGCCCCCGGTGAAGGCTGACTTCTATGCAATGGGACATATCCCCAACATAATTGGGGAGATTAATGGAACATGTTAGACCTGACAGCCTTAGGGTGGTCACCCCTAACTTTTTGCCTGCCTCCCTCCACTTTTTGGACACTGTTTTTGCTGGCTTTTAGACTCTGCGCACTTTATCACTGCTAACCAGTGCTAAAGTGCATATGCTCTCTCCCTTTAAACATGGTAACCTTGGATCATACCTGATTGGACTATTTAATTTACTTATAAGTCCCTAGTAATGTGCACTATATGTGCCTAGGGCCTGTAGATTAAATGCTACTCGTGGGCCTGCAGCACCGGTTGTGCCACCCACTCAAGTAGCCCCTTTACCTTGTCTCAGGCCTGACATTGCAAGGTCTGTGTGTGCAGTTTCACTGTCACCTCGACTTGGCATTTAAAAGTACTTGCCAAGCCTAAACCTCCCCTTTTTCCACATATAAGTCACCCCTAATGTGTGCCCTATGTAACCCCTAGAGCAGGGTGCTGTGTGGGTAAAAGGCAGGACATGTACCTGTGTAGTTCACATGTCCTGGTAGTGTAAAACTCCTAAATTCGTTTTTGCACTACTGTGAAGCCTGCTCCCTTCATAGGCTAACATTGGGGCTGCCCTCATACAGTATTGAAGTGGTAGCTGCTGATCTGAAAGGAGAAGGAAGGTCATATTTAGTATGGCCAGAATGGTAATACCAAATCCTGCTGACTGGTGAAGTTGGATTTAATATTACTATTCTAGAAATGCCACTTTTAGAAAGTGATCATTTCTTTGCAATTAAATCTTTCTGTGCCTTACAATCCACGTCTGGCTGGGCTTAGCTGACAGCTCCTTGTGCATTCACTCAGACACACTCCAAACACAGGGTACTCAGCCTCACATGCAAACATCTGGATTTTGAATGGGTCTTCCTGGGCTGGGAGGGTGGAGGGCCTGCTCTCACACAAAGGACTGCCATACCCCCTACTGGGACCCTGGCAGACAGGATTAAACTGAAAGGGGACCTGGTGCACTTCTTAGCCACTCTTTGAAGTCTCCCCCACTTCAAAGGCACATTTGGGTATGAAACATGGCTTCTGCCCTACCTCATCAGACACTTGCTGGAGAAGAAACCTGAACCAGAACCTGCATCCTTCCAAGAAGAACTGCCTGGCTGCCTAAAGGACTCAACTGACTGCTTTCTACAAAGGACTGCTGCCTTGCTGTTGCCCTGCTGCCTTGCTGAACTCTTGTCTGGCTGTAAAAGTGCTCTCCAAGGGCTTGGATAGAGCTTGCCTCCTGTTCCCTGAAGTCTAAGGACTAAAAAGACTTCTCTTTTTCATTTGGACTCTTTGTGCGCAGAAACGTTTGACGCACAGCTTGCTCCGCGGTGAGAAAATCGCTGCACACTGACGCTGATCGACGCGACGCCTTCGGGGCGACCGGAACTTCGACGCACGGCCTCGCAAGGACAACGCCGCCCGACTTCCAGAGGGGAAATCGACCCGACGCCTGCCGTGAGAGCAAAACTTCAACGCACAGCCCCACGGAACGATGCGCAGCCGGAAAACAAGCAGTAGAATCCACGCACAGACCCCGGGACATCTGGTAATCCAGCGACCCACAGAAAGAGACTGCCCGTGCGCCGGAAAGCGACACACGACTTCCCCGCGTGAAAAATAACGACGCAAGTCCGTGTGTGCTGGGGAGAAATCGACGCACACACCATTTTTCCACGTATCTCTTCTTCTGCGGCCATTTGCGGAGATTTTCCACTCCAAACCAGGTACTTTGGGCTTGAAAGAAACTTTGGGGGTGATTCTAACCCCGGCGGTCTTAGACCGCCGGGGCCAGGGTCGGCGGGAGCACCGCCGACAGACTGGCGGTGCCCCGCAGGGCATTCTGACCGCGGCGCTTTGGCCGCGGTCAATGCAGGAAAACCGGCGGTCTCCCGCCGGTTTTCCGCTGCCCCTTGAAATCCTCCAAGGCGGCGCAGCTTGCTGCGCCGCCGAGGGGATTCCGACCCCCCCTACCGCCATCCAGTTCCCGGCGGTCCGCCTGCCGGGAACCGGATGGCGGTAGGGGGGGTCGCGGGGCCCCTGGGGGCCCCTGCAGTGCCCATGCCACTGGCATGGGCACTGCAGGGGCCCCCGTAAGAGGGCCCCTAAATGTATTTCACTGTCTGCTGCGCAGACAGTGAAATACGCGACGGGTGCAACTGCACCCGTCGCACAGCTTCCACTCCGCCGGCTCGATTCCGAGCCGGCTTCATCGTGGAAGCCTCTTTCCCGCTGGGCTGGCGGGCGGCCTGAAGGCGGCCGCCCGCCAGCCCAGCGGGAATGTCAGAATTACCGCCGCGGTCTTTCGACCGCGGAACGGTAACCTGACGGCGGGACTTTGGCGGGCGGCCTCCGCCGCCCGCCATGGTCAGGATGAGGGCCTTTGTTTGCTTTTTAAAGACTTAAGACACTTTGGGGGTCATTCTGACCCTGGCGGCCGCCATGAACAGGATGGCGGTAGGGGGGATCGCGGGGCCCCTGGGGGCCCCTGCCGTGCCCATGGGGCCCCGCAAAGTATTTCAGTGTCTGCCTTGCAGACACTGAAATACGCGACGGGTGCCACTGCACCCGTCGCACCTTCCCACTCCGCCGGCTCGATTACGAGCCGGCATCCTCGTGGAAAGGGAGTTTTTCCCTGGGCTGGCGGGCGGTCTTTTGGAGACCGCCCGCCAGCCCAGGGAAAAACTCATAATACCCTCCGCGGTCTTCTGACCGCGGAGCGGTATAATGGGGGCGGAATTCTGGCGGGCGGCCTCCGCCGCCCGCCAGAATCAGAATCACCCCCTTTATATCACTTTTCAGTGATATCTCTACAATTTCACATTGCATCTTTATTCGTTTTGACCTGCAGTTATCAAGATAAATATTATATGTTTTTCTAAACACTGTGTGGTGTATTTTTGTGGTGTTATATGGTGTTATTGTATGATTTATTGTACAAATACTTTACACATTGCCTTCTAAGTTAAGCCTGACTGCTCGTGCCAAGCTACCCGAGGGTGGGCACAGGATAATTTTGGATTGTGTGTGACTTACCCTGACTAGCGTGAGGGTTCTTGCTTGGACAGAGGGTAACCTGACTGCCAACCAAAAACCCCATTTCTAACATTGGTGATCAGCGGTAAGGATAGGACTTGTATTTGTGCAGTGACATACAGTAGCTCAGTATTTCACTACCTACCCACAGTTGAAGGTCAACTTGATTTTTATCTTTTGTTTTGCAAATTAGTTTTCCTGACAATTTTCAAAAACTAAATCCTCACTCAACATGTATCTGACTGGGTCTCAAGTAGGAGACTTTGACCTAGCCCTGTTGGATACATATACGGTCAAACAGCTAAGAGGGTTCTGCAGGGTGATGAGAGTACCCACCGAAGGGGCCTCCAAAAAGCAGGACTTTCAAGTGGTGCTGAGGGCCTGGGCAGAAGCCCATTTAGAGGAGGATGATGAGGAAGAGGAGCCAGAAAATGACCCCGCAGAGGATTTGTTGCTATCAGTGGAAGATGTTACCACTGCAATTGTGCCCCCTTTCAGACCAGGGAGCAGTGTCTCTGTGCAAAGCCTGACTGCAGAGAAAAGGAGAGAAGAAAGGGAGTTCCAATTGCAAATGGCAAAACTGGAAATTGAGGCCCAACAGTAAGAAAAGAAGGCTGAGAGAGAAGCCAAACAAGCTGAGGCTGAAAGAGCAGCCAAACAGGTGGAAGCTGAAAGAGCTTTGGCTGAAAAGAAACTATTGTTGGCTCATGAACTGAGTCTCAAGGAGCTGGAGATCAAGGCGAGACAGTCTGAATCCAGCAATAATGGTGGCAGCATACAGACAGGACCTGCTGGAGAAAAGAAGGTTTGTATACCCAAAAATGTGGTGCCCAGTTTTGTGGTGGGAGATGACATAGATAAATGGTTAGCTGCTTATGAAGTTGCACTAAGGGCTCATGAGGTTCCTGAAGGGCAATGGGGGGTAGCTATGTGGGGTTATGTGCCGCCATTGGGGAGTGACACACTTCTCACATTGGATCAACCTGATCAAAACACATTCCCACTTCAGAAAGCCACTTTACTTGCCAAGTTTGGGCTGACCCCTGAGGGATACCGTCAGAGGTTCAGGGACAGCACCAAACAAACCACACAAACATGGGTGGATTTCTTTGACTTTTCCAGTAAGGCACTGAATGGATGGGTGCGGGGCAACAAAGTAGATAACTATAAAGGGTTATATGACTTGATTTTGAGAGAGCATATGCTCAATACTACTTATACAGAGTTGCGCCAGCACTTGGTAGATAGTAAGCTGACTGATCCCAGGAAGCTTGCTGAGGAGGCAGACCTCTGGGTTAGCACCAGAGTGTCCAAAAAGGTACCTGGGGGGGACACCCACAAAGGTGGTCAGGGTTCCCAACAGAAGAAAGAGGGGGGAGATAAACTTACAGATAAGGAACTCTCCAAAGGCCCCCAAAAGAATTCCCAGGGAGGGGGTGGCAACCATTCCTTTTCCAGATTTGGGAAAAAGCCAGGGACTTATGATAAATCAGGGAGATCCAACCCCAAATGCTTAGAGTGCTACCAATACAGTATGGTCACTATAAAGATGACCCCCAGTGCTCCAAGAGGGCAAAGTTCACTACTGGACAGACACTTGGGTTGACTAGAGTAGCGCTCGGGGGAGATGGACCCAGAAAGCTTAGGGGAGCAGGTAGAGATTTCGCTAGTGTCCCTGGGAGAAGGAGAAATGGTGCCCAAAGCCCACATGCCCCAAAATACTTCCAAGTACAGGAAGTGGGTTACCATTGATGGGAAAAAGGTGGAGGCTCTGCATGACACAGGAGCCAGTATGACTACTATCAAGAGTCAGCTGGTGTCAACAGAGCAGATAGTCCCTAATACATTCCACCAGGTCATAGTCGATGACAATCGTGAGAGTCACCTACCAGTGGTTCTGGTTCCCTTTGAGTGGGGGGGGGGTCTCTGGTACTCTGAAAGTAGCTGTGAGTCCTGCCATGCCTGTAGATTGTCTGTTAGGCAATGATCTTGAGCATACTGCTTGGAAAGAAGTAGAGCTCAGATCTCACCTGAAGATGTTAGGGTTACCTGAGTGGGTCTGCATGACTACACGGTCCATGGCTGACCGCGAGAGGGAAGTCAAGGGCGTCTGGAGCCTGGAACAATGGCCCAGAGAACTGCCAAGAGGAGGGGCAAGGGGCACGGGAAACCGGTCCCAGAAGTTCCCGCAGTGGTTGACGGGGCTCCTGAGGAGGAGGCTCCCAAACCAACTGGGGAAGACATTGCCACCCTAGGTGATCTACGTGAGCTTGCTAGCTGGTAGTTGAGAGTGGACCCACCAGGGGGGAATTCTGCACGGCGCAGAAAGAATGTCTAACTCTAGAGGGTCTGAGGAAGCAAGCCTTAACCCAGGCAGCAGGTGAAGCATCTGGCGATCACCACGTATATTGGGAGAATGATCTCCTCTACAATGAGCCTAAGGTTCCGGCCATTGGGGCAGCGCGTGCGCTGGTGGTCCCCCAATGTTACCAAACCTTCCTACTGGGTCTGGCTCACGAAATTCCCCTGGCAGGACATTTGGGGCAAGACAAGACCTTTGCCAGGCTTGTCACCCACTTTTATTGGCCCAGAATAAGGACAAACTCAAATATGTTCTGTAGATCTTGTCCTACCTGCCAGGCCAGTGGTAAAACAGGAAAAAGAGTTAAGACCCCCCTGATTCCACTTCCTGTCGTTGGCACCCCCTTTGAAAGGGTGGGCATCGATGTCGTTGGTCCCTTGGATCCCAAAACTGCCTTGGCAACAGGTTCATACTGGTTTTGGTGGACCATGCCACCCGTTACCCAGGGGCAATCCCTCTGAGGACCGTAACTGCACCGGTGGTGACCAGAACTCTAATGGGGATATCTACCCGTGTGGGATTCCCAAAGGAGATAGTGTCTGACAGAGGCACTAACTTCATGCCGGCATACATGAAGGCTATGTGGGATGCGTGTGGTATAACCTACTAGTTCACCACACCCTATCACCCCCAATCTAATGGTCTTGTGGAGAGATTCAACAAGACCTTGAAAGGCATGATTAGTGGCCTCCCTGGGGCGTAAGTAGGACGTCCTCTTACCATGCCTTCTCTTTGCTTACAGAGAGGTACCCCAGAAAGGGGTAGGGTTCAGTCCCTTTGAGCTTCTCTATGAGTACCCTGTCAGGAGACCCTTAAGCATTGTCAAGGAGGGGTTGGAGAAAGCTCCAAAGGCACCCTGTCAGGATGTGGTCAGCTACATGTTGGCCCTCCACAACCAGATGACCTGCTTCTGGAAAGAGGTCAAAAGTAACCTTGAGGCCAGTCAAGAGGTAATGAAACGCTGGTATGACCAGAAGGCCATCCTGGTAGAGTTTCAACCTGGAGACAAAGTGTGGGTAATGAAGCCAGTAGAGCCTAGAGCTCTCCAGGACTGCTGGACTGGCCCTTTGAAGTAAAGGAGCGGAAAGGGGAGGCCACTTACCTAGTGGATCTTCAAACCCCTAGAAATCCCCTAAGGGTGCTCCATGTCAACCGCCTGAAACCTCATTTTGAGAGGTCTGAAATCAACATGCTTCTGGTCACAGATGAAGGAACGGAAGAGGAGAGTGAACCTCTCCCCGACCTCCTCTCTGCCCAAGAAGGTGATGGGTCAGTGAAAGGTGTCATTCTCTCTGACTCCCTGACTCCAAACCAGAGAGGAGACTGCTATGAGCTGTTGGAGCAGTTCTCCCCCCTGTTATCCCTTACTCCTGGACTGACCCACCTCTGTGTCCATGACATTGACACAGGTGACAGTCTCCCTGTGAAGAATTTTTTTTACAGGTTATTGGATAAGGTGAAGGCCAGCATCAAGGAGGAGGTCTCCAAGATGTTAGCTTTAAGGGTTATCGAGAAATCCAGTAGTCCCTGGGCCAGCCCGGTGGTGTTGGTCCCTAAGGCTACTGCCCCAGGTGCGAAGCAAGAACTGCGGTTCTGTGTGGACTACCGGGGTCTCAACTCAGTCACACGGACTGATGCTCACCCCATCCCCCGAGCTGATGAGCTCATTGACAGACTGGGCGCTGCCAAGTTCCTGAGTACGTTTGATCTTACTTCAGGGTACTGGCAGATCGCCCTGACTGAGGGGGCTAAAGAGAGATACGCATTTTCGACACCTGATGGCCATTACCAGTTCCGGGTGATGCCATTTGGGTTGATAAATGCCCCCGCTACCTTCCAACAGTTGGTTAACGGGGTCCTAGCTGGCAAGGATGCCTTCTGTGCAGCCTACCTGGATGACATAGCTGTCTACAGTTCCAGCTGGGAGGAACACCTGCTCCACCTCAAGGAGGCGCTTCAGGCCCTGCAACAGGCAGGCCTGACCATCAAGGCTAGTAAGTGCCAGATTGGGCATGGTTCCGTGGTGTACTTGGGACACCTATTGGGTGGTGGCAAGGTGCAGCCACTCCAGGCCAAGATTTAAACTATCAAGGCCTGGCAACCACCTAGAACACAGACTGAGGTGAGAGCCTTTTTAGGCCTCACAGGATACTACCGCAGATTTGTCAAGGGCTATGGTACCATTGTGTCACCTTTGACAGAACTCACTTCCAAGAAACAACCTAGGTTGGTAAATTGGACAGAGGCTTGTCAGAAAGCCTTTGACTCTCTAAAGGAAGCCATGTGCACGGCCCCGTGCTCAAGGCCCCTGACTACTCCCAGGAATTTATTGTGCAGACAGACGCTTCAGAGCATGGCATAGGGGCAGTCCTAGCACAGCTGAATGAGGAGGGCAGAGATCAACCGGTAGTCTTTATTAGCAGAAGGCTATTACCACGGGAACAGAGGTGGAGTGCTATTGAGAGAGAAGCTTTTGCTGTGGTCTGGGCACTGAAGAAGCTGAGGCCATACCTGTTTGGGACTCACTTCCGGGTTCAGACAGACCACAGGCTCCTCAGATGGCTCATGCAGATGAGGGGTGAAAATCCTAAACTCTTGAGGTGGTCCATTTCCCTACAGGGGATGGACTTTATGGTGAAGCATTGCCCAGGGGTTGACCACGCCAGTGCTGATGGTCTCTCCAGATACTTCCGCCTTAGCGATGAGAGCTCCCAGGAGGTCGGGTATCTCTCCTTACTTTCAGCTGGGGGGGGCACACATGTTAGACCTGACAGCCTTAGGGTGGTCACCCCTAACTTTTTTGCCTGCCTCCCTCCACTTTTTGGACACTGTTTTTGCTGGCTTTTAGACTCTGCGCACTTTATCACTGCTAACCAGTGCTAAAGTGCACATGCTCTCTCACTTTAAACATGGTAACCTTGGATCATACCTGATTGCACTATTTAATTTACTTATAAGCCCCTAGTAATGTGCACTATATGTGCCTAGGGCCTGTAGATTAAATGCTACTCGTGGGCCTGCAGCACTGGTTGTGCCACCCACTCAAGTAGCCTTTTACCTTGTCTCAGGCCTGCCATTGCAAGGCCTGTGTGTGCAGTTTGACTGTCACCTCGACTTGGCATTTCAAAGTACTTGCCAAGCCTAAACCTCCCCTTTTTCCACATATAAGTCACCCCTAATGTGTGCCCTAGGTAACCCCTAGAGTAGGGTGCTGTGTGGGTAAAAGGCAGGACATGTACCTGTGTAGTTTACATGTCCTGGTAGTGTAAAACTCCTACATTCATTTTTGCACTACTGTGAGGCCTGCTCCCTTCATAGGCTAACATTGGGGCTGCCCTCATACAGTATGGAAGTGGTAGCTGCTGATCTGAAAGGAGTAGGAAGGTCATATTTAGTATGGCCAGAATGGTAATACCAAATCCTGCTGACTGGTGAAGTTGGATTTAATATTACTATTCTAGAAATACCACTTTTAGAAAGTAAGCATTTCTTTGCACTTAAATCTTTCTGTGCCTTACAATCCACGTCTGGCTAGGCTTAGTTGACAGCTCCTTGTGCATTCACTCAGACACACCCCAAACACAGGGTACTTAGCCTCACTTGCATACATCTGCATTTTGAATGGGTCTTCCTGGGCTGAGAGGGTGGAGGGCCTGCTCTCACACAAAGGACTGCCACATCCCCTACTGGGACCCTGGCAGACAGGATTGAACTGAAAGGGGACCTGGTGCACTTCTTAGCCACTCTTTGAAGTCTCCCCCACTTCAAAGGCACATTTGGGTATAAAACAGGGCTTCTGCCCTACCTCATCAGACACTTGCTGGAGAAGAAACCTGAACCAGAACCTGCATCCTGCCAAGAAGAACTGCCTGGCTGCGTAAAGGACTCACCTGACTGCTTTCTACAAAGGACTGCTGCCTTGCTGTTGCCCTGCTGCCTTGCTGAGCTCTTGTCTGGCTGTAAAAGTGCTCTCCAAGGGTTTGGATAGAGCTTGCCTCCTGTTCCCTGAAGTCTCAGGACCAAAAAGACTTCTCTTTTTCATTTGGACTTTTCGTGCGGCGAATATTTCGCCGCACAGTTTGCTCCGCGGCGAGAAAATCGTCGCACACCGACGCTGATCGACGCGACGCCTTCGGGGTGACCGAAACTTCGACGCACGGCCTCGCAAGGATAACGCCGCCCGACTTCCAGAGGGGAAATCGACGCAACGCCTGCCGTGAGAGCGAAACTTCAACGCACAGCCCTGCGTAACGGCGCGTAGCCGGAAAACAAGCAGGAGAATCCACGCACAGACCATGGGACATCTGGTAATCCCGCGACCCACAGAAAGAGACTGCCCGCGTGCCGGAAAATGACGCACGACTTCCCCGCGTGAAAAATAATGATGCAAGTCCGTGTGTGCTGGGGAGAAATCGACGCACACACCATTTTTCCACGTATCTATTCTGTGGCCCTTTGCGGAGATTTTCCACTCCAAACCAGGTACTTTGTGCTTGAAAGAGACTTTGTTTGCTTTTTAAAGACTTAACACACTTTCTATCACTCTTCAGTGATATCTCTACAATTTCACATTGCATCTTTATTCGTTTTGACCAGCAATTATCAAGATAAATATTATATATTTTTCTAAACACTGTGTGGGGTATTTTTCTAGTGTTACATGGTGTTATTGTATGATTTATTGCACAAATACTTTACACATTGCCTTCTAAGTTAAGCCTGACTGCTCGTGCCAAGCTACCAGAGGGTGGGCACAGGATAATTTTGGATTGTGTGTGACTTACCCTGACTAGAGTGAGGGTTCTTGCTTGGACAGAGGTTTACCTGACTGCCAACCAAAAAACCCATTTCTAACAGAACACATATTGCATTTGTCCACCCCTGGCAAAATGAACAGGTCTTCAGAAATCGAAAACGTTTTCACTCAATGATGCCTTTATCCTGAGGAATAGCAGCATCCCAAATGTGATGGCCCAACTACAGAGGCACCATTTGTGGCTAATAGGTGAGACCTGGTTCCCACCCAGTGGATGTTGGTATATGGGTATGATGTGGGCCAGAAGGAATAGTGTGTGGCTAACAGTTGTTCAACGATATTTGCAAGTGACTCTGGTTACCCCAACCTATCATGGCTACTGACCCCTGAATGAAGGCCTGCCAGATAATCGTGACATGCTGAATTACCTTGCCTTGAGACGCCATGTGCCTTTTCTGCAGGAGGAAGAGGCTGGAGATGGCCATGTGGCAGCAGTGGACCCTGTGGACAGTGAAGACGAGTAGCAGAGGATGAGGACAACAGATCTGCAGTGATTAGACAATACTTCCAATGACACACAGGTAAGACAGTGTTATTTCACATTTCATTGTCAGGTTATTGTTTTCCATTGTCACTGGCAGGCTGTGATTTCCCACTTCTATGGCCACTCACTGTAACCTTTGGCAACTCTTTTTGCAGATGTTAGTGCCCCACTATCGCTCCTGGTGTTGCCAGTGCAGCCAACTACAGGTCTTTCCTATGTTAACATTCCTGTACAGTTGAATTGCAATGTTTAAACATTGTTAAACAAATACATACTTCAATCATTTGAAATACTCCATACATATATTTTTTCAAAGTGTGTTTATTGCAGTGGTATGAAGAAAAGGGAGAAGTGCAATGGGCTGGGGACCAAGGGCCCTGATGCCAGGGAAGGTCTCTAAGGGCTGCAGCATGTCTTATGCCACCCGGGGGACCCCTCACTCAGCACATACACACTGCTTGCCAGCTTGTGTATGCTGGTGGGGAGAAAATGACTAAGTCGACATGGCACTCCCCTCAGAGTGCCATGCCAACCTCACACTGCCTGTGGCATAGGTAAGTCACCCCTCTAGCAGGCCTTACAGCCCTAAGGCAGTGTGCACTATACCACAGGTGAGGGCATATGTGCATGTGCACTATGCCCCTACAGTGTCTAAGCAAAACCTTAGACATTGTAAGTGCAGGGTAGCCATAGGAGTATATGGTCTGGGAGTCTGTCAAACAGGAACTCCACAGCACCATAATGGCTACACTGAAAACTGGGAAGTTTGGTATCCAACTTCTCAGCACAATAAATGCACACTGATGCCAGTGTGCACTTTATTGTAAAATACACCCAGAGGGCATCTTAGAGATGCCCCCTGAAAACATACCTGACTTTCAGTGTGAGCTGACATGGGGAGAGTGCCTTTGTCACTCTGTGGCCAGGAACAAAGACTGTACTGGGTGGAGGTGCTTCTCAACTCCCCCTGCAGGAACTGTAACACCTGGCAGTGAGCCTCAAAGGCTCACGCCCTTTGTTACAGCGCCACAGGGTATCCCAGCTAGTGGAGATGCCTGCCCCTCCAGCCACTGCCCCCACTTTTGGTGGCAAGGCTGGAGGAGATAATGAGGAAAATAAGGAGGAGTCACTCCCCAGTCAGGACAGCCCCTAAGGTGTCCTGAGCTGAGGTGACTCTTACTTTTAGAAATCCTCCATCTTGTAGAAGGAGGATTCCCCCAATAGGATTAGGGATGTGTCCCCCTCCCCACAGGGAAGAGGCACAAAGAGGGTGTAGCCACCCTCAAGGACAGTAGCCATTGGCTACTGCCCTACCAGACCTAAACACACCCCTAAATCCAGTATTTAGGGGCTCCCAGAACCGAGGAAGATAGATTCCTGCAACCTAAAGAAGAAGAAGGACTGCTGACCTGAAGCCCTGCAATAAAGACGGAGACGACAACTGATTTGGCCCGAGCCCCACCGGCCTGTCTCCCTACTTCGAAGAAAACTGCAACAGCGACGTATCCAACAGGGTCCAGCGACCTCTGAAGCCTCAGAGGACTACCCTGCATCTAAAGGACCAAGAAGCTCCCGAGAACAGCGGCCTTGTTCAATAAATGTCAAATTTCTGCAACAAAGAAGCAACTTTTAAAGACCACATGTTTCCCACTGGAAGCGTGAGACTTTCCACTCTGCACCCGACACCCCCGTCTCGACCTGCAGAAAACTAACACTACAGGGAGGACTGCCCGGCGACAGCGAGCCCGTGAGTAGCCAGAGTTGACCCCCCTGATCTCCCACAGGGACGCCTGCAGAGGAAATCTAGAGGCTCCCCCTGACCGCGACTGCCTGCCACAAGGAACCCGACGCCTGGAACCAGCACTGCACCCGCAGCCCCCAGGACCTGAAGGAACTGAACTCCAGTGCAGGAGTGACCCCCAGGTGACCCTCTGCCTAGCCCAGGTGGTGGCTACCCTGAGGAGCCCCCCTCCCTGTGCCTGTCTGCATCGTTGTAGAGACTCTCGGGTCTCCCCATTGATTCCTATCTGAAACCCGACACCTGATTGCACTCTGCACCCAGCCGCCCCTGTGCCGCTGAGGGTGTACTTTCTGTTCCTGCTTGTGTCCCCCCCGGTGCCCTACAAAACGCCCCTGGTCTGCCCTCCGAGGACGCAGGTACTTACCTGCTGGCAGACTGGAACCAGGGCACCCCTATTTCCATTGAAGCCTATGTGTTTTGGGCACCATTTTGTCCTCTGCACCTGACCGGCCCTGAGCTGCTGGTGTGGTAACTTTGGGGTTGCCTTGAACCCCCAATGGTGGGCTACCTTGGACCCAACTTTGAACCCTGTAAGTGTTTTACTTACCTGTGAACTTAACAATTACTTACCTCCCTCAGGGACTGTTGATTTTTGCACTGTGTCCCCTTTTAAAATAGCTTATTGCCATTTTTTTCAAAACTGTACGTGCTATTGTGATTATTCAAAGTTCCTAGAATGCCTGAGTGAAATACCTTTCATTTTGAAGTATTACTTGTACATCTTGAACCTGTGGTTCTTAAAATAAACTAAGAAAATATATTTTTCTATATAAAAACCTATTGGCCTGGAGTAAGTCTTTGAGTGTGTGTTCCTCAGTTATTGCCTGTGTGTGTACAACAAATGCTTAACACTACCCTCTGATAAGTCTACTGCTCGACCACACTACCACAAAATAGAGCATTAGAAATATCTCTTTTTGCCACTATCTTACCTCTAAGGGGAACCCTTGGACTCTGTGCACACTATTTCTTACTTTGAAATAGTATTTACAGAGCCAACTTCCTACAGTGCCTATTTCCAAGTGACAGTGGGCTTGGCAGCAGGAATGCCACAGCCAATGTTGTCAATTGTGCTGGCAAGAGTGTTGGCTGCCCTGATAAAACACCTGTGCAGCTACATTGTTTTCTGCCAGGTGGAGGATTTGCCCCCGTGATGGCTGACTTCTATGCAATGGGACATATCCCCAACATAATTGGGGCTATTAATGGAACACATATTGCATTTGTCCACCCCTGGCAAAATGAACAGGTCTTCAGAAATCGAAAACGTTTTCACTCAATGAATGTGCAGATGTGCTTGGTGGACCAGTACGTCTCCCATGTCAATGCTAAGTATCCTGGGTCGGTGCATGATGCCTTTATCCTGAGGAACAGCAGCATCCCAAATGTGATGGCCCAACTACAGAGGCACCATTTGTGGCTAATAGGTGAGACCTGGTTCTCACCTAGTGGATGTTGGTATATGGGTGTGGTGTGGGCCATAAGGGATAGTGTGTGGCTAACAGTTGTTCAACGATATTTGCAAGTGACTCTGGTTACCCCAGCCTATCATGGCTACTGACCCGTGTGAGGAATCCCAGGACAAGAGCTGAGGAACGTTACAATGAGGCACATGGAGAACAAGAAGGATCATTAAACGTACATTTGGCCTCCTGATGGCAAGGTTTCAGTGCCTACATCTTTCTGGTGGATCTCTGTGCTGCTCACCCACGAAGGCGTGCCAGATAATCGTGACATGCTGAATTACCGTGCCTTTAGACGCCATGTGCCTTTTCTGCAGGAGGAGGAGGCTGGAGATGGCCATGTGGCAGCAGTAGACCCTGTGGACAGTGAAGATGAAGAGGCAGAGGATGAGGACAACAGATCTGCAGTGATTAGACAATACTTCCAATGACACACAGGTAAGATAGTGTTATTTCACATTTCATTGTCAGTTTATTGTTTCACATTGTCACTGGCAGGCTGTGATTTACCACTTCTATGGCCACTCACTGTAACCTTTGGCAACTCTTTTTGCAGATGTTGGTGCCACACTATCGCTCCTGGTGTTGCCAGTGCAGCCAACTAAAGGTCTTTCCTATGTTAACATTACTGTACAGTTGAATTGCAATGTTTAAACATTGTTAAACGAATATATACTTCAGTCATTTGAAATACTCCACACATATATTTTTTCAAAGTGTGTTTATTGTAGTGGTATGAAGAAAAGGGAGAAGTGCAATGGGTTGGGGTGATGATGGAGGAAAGTCCAGGGTATAGTTCCAGTCTATTTGTAGCACAGATGTATTGTCCAAGGGGGCATAGGAAGGGGAGCAATGGCAGTTTGAGGTGGACAGGGTGACAGAGTGGGACACAAGGGTGACAATCAGGAGAGTCTCATTTCCTGGCGGGGGTCTTGGCAATAGTCTCTAGCTACTGCCTGGATCGCAGGGAACATTTGCAGGGTGGTTCTCCTTCTGCAGGGGAAGGGGTGCTGATGGCCTGTTGGTCCTGTGGTGGGGCCCCCTGTCCACTAGCAGCAGCGGAGGTGGAGGGCTGTTCAGTAGTCTGGCTTTTGGTAGGGGCCCGCTAGTGTGACACTGACTCCCTTATAATGTTGGCCATGTCTGCCAGCACCCCTTCAATGGAGACCAGGGTGGTTTTAATGGCCTTCAAGCCTTCCCTGATCCCCTGGTACTGTCCCTCCTGCAGCCGCCTGTTCTCCTGCACATTGTCCAGGATCTGGCCCAGCATATCCTGGGAATATTGGTATGCTCCCAGGATCTCGGTGAGTGCCTCCTGGAGAGTTGGTTCCCTGGGCCTGTCCTCCCCCTGGCGCACATCACTCCTCACAGCTTCCCTGTTGTCCTGTGCCTCTGTCCCCTGAACTGTGTGCCCACTGCCATTGACCCAACGTCCCTAATTGTCTTGGGTTTGTGGTGTGCCCTGGGGTCCCTGTAGTGGTGGACACACTGCTGATTGACATGTCCTGGGGACAGAGGTATGGGCACGCTGGGTGGGTGCTGTGGTGGTGTTTCCTTGGGGGGAGGCTCTTTGGTGGTGTGTGACTGTTGCTGGGTAACCGACTGTCCGGAGGTCCCTGATGGGCCAGGTTGGACATCCAGGCGAGCAGAGTCACTGTCATCACTGTGGGCCTTTTCTGTGGGGGGACTGGATGTTGCTGGCACCTCTTCTGCGGTGACATTGGCTGAGATACCTGTGGGGATGTAAATGCAGTGTTATTGTTTCTGTGTGTGACATATTGTGCATGGGTGGGTTGCCGACTATGGTTGTTTTTGCCCTGGCAGCTTTCACTTTTGTGAGGTGGTATATGGTGGTATAGCTGATTCTCTCTAGAGTGCATGCTTTAGTGATAGGTGTCCATGCAGGGCTGTGGGTGGTGTACATGCATTGGTAGTGCATGCAGGGCTTGGCATTGGGATGAGTGATATGTGATGGTAGGGTGTGTGGGAGGTGGTGGAGTGATGGGAGTGAGGGTGAGGGTGAGGGTATGTGATGGCATGTAGGTAGGGGGTGATAGTAGTATAGAGTTTACTTACCAGAGTCCAGTCCTCCTGCTACTCCTGCCAGGCCCTCAGGATGCATGATTGCCAAGACTTGCTCCTCCCATGTTGTTAGTTGTGGGGGAGAAGTTGGGGGTCCACCGACAGTCCTCTGTACAGCGAGTTGGTGTCTTGCTGCAATGGAACGTACCTTCTGCTGTAGGTCATTTAACCTCTTCCTGATGTCATCCCTTGTTTTGGAGTACTGTCCCACGGTGTTGACCCCGTTTACGATCCTCCGTAATAGCTTCATCTTCCTAGCAATAGATATTGGCTGCACCTATGCTCCAAATAGCTGTGTCTCTACCCAGATGATTTCCTCCACCATGACCCTTAGCTCCTCCTCAGAGAATCTGGGGTGTCATTGTGGTGCAATGGGTGTTGTGTGAGTGGTATGGGTGATGGTGTGTAGGGTGATGTGTTGGGGTGTGTGATGTAAAGTGCGTGGGTGGTGTATAGGTGATGGTGGTATGTGGGTCTGGTCTTGTCTGTAGTCATGATGTCTGTCTCGTACTAATAGTTTGTAATGGTAAGGGGTTGTGGGTAATGTGGGTGTGTGTTTTATGGTGGTGTGGGTGTGTGGGTGTGGTGTGTGTATGGGTGTCAGGTGTGTGTTGTTTGAATTGTCCAATGTGGTGTTGTTTTGTTTCTGGGTGTGTGTATTTTGAGCGCGGCAGTATGGACCGCCAATGTTTTACCGCTGTTCAATGTCCACCGTGGTGAATTGTGGGTCATAATGTGATGGGAGTTGTTCTGTTGGCATAACAGTGTGGGTTTTGATGCTGCCAGTTTATCACTGTCCTTTGGTGTGGCAGATTTGTGTATGTAGCTGAATAGTGACGAATTGTTGTGTATGTGGTCATAATATGGTGAATGGATATCCGCCACGGTAACGGTATGTTAGCGGCAGTTATCATGGCTGTAAGCGGGATTTATCGCCAATGTCATAATGAGGGCCTAAGTCTCTTGTATCTAAACAAACCAGCATGTGATGTGTAGCAAAGGTTGTACTAAATCAGCTGTTTTCTTCTAATTTTAACTGATGATATCCTTTACTTACATCAAGTCAAGAAAAGTGCCAATTAATGTTAAGTTGTTTTGTTGGCTTGTTGCATGTCAACGCATATGTGCACAGCTCCTTCATGGGCCTTTTTAGGCAATACTACTACTATGGGAGAAACCAAAGGTGTTGGACCAGTGGACGTTTTAATAATGTCATTCTTTTTCAATGATCCAAGCTCTTTTTCAACAGCTTCTTGTAGATGAAAATCAACTTGTCTATCTCCGTGAACAACAGCACAGACATTCTCATTAATATGCATTTTTACTTTCATAGTCTTTAACTATGAAACAATTATGGGAATAGACTTATTATCTAGCAATGAGCATTCATGTTGTAATTCACAGAAATTAGTCCCATGTCAGCAACCGTGTTGAAACTCAGCAAACAGGCACTTGGATCAGTGCTTGGACTTTTGTTTTCTTATGTTTCACTGTCGCCATAAACTAACACTTCATGTTCATGGGAGTTGATGGAGTGTATATCTTGGTCTTTGATGGCTGCGGTAACAGAGACAGTTCATTGTACCTTTCTTCTGGCATTATATTTATTGAGGCACCACTGTTGATGATGAAAAGGTATTGAACATCCATTTATTTTCAATGTAACATTTAGACAGTGTTTGTATTATTTTGTTATTTTGATATGTCGACTTTCTTTCACTAACTTTTCTCCTCGCAGGCAACTAGTCTGACATGCATGTTTTTCTGAGGTAAGCATTGACATAGAGCAAATGCTTTATTCATTTTCACTTATTATTGAGGCTGAAGAACTGTTTGATAATGATTTAGATGACAATCAAATTTGTTTAGTATCTGTTTGCCTCAAATGGTATTGCCACTTGGTCTTGTCCGCGTGCGTCAAACGTTGCTTCTGGAATGTTCTGGTGGCCATTTTGTCTTCGCACTGGGGCAAACTTGCTTTTTCCTTTGCTCTGCTCATCGTCACAAAATTGTTCTCTTTACTACAGCCTTTGCATATCTGACCAATGGCGGGACACTTTCCTTTATGTAGAACTGCAAATCCACAACTCCTTTTTGCGTGTAGACATCACTTTGTGTCCTTAAATCTTTTGTTTCGAATTATCATTCACATTTAAGAATGACTCGCTCTGGGCACCTCCCACCTCTATGTATGCAGATTGTCTCTTAGCACGTTTGTCGGCTTCGGCAGCCATAAACACTCGCTCCAGACTAAGGCCCTCATTATGACAGTGGTGGTAAAAGCCACCTACCGCTGTGAGCGTGAATGAGGGTGTGCATTGCATGTGGTATGTGTGTGCATGTGTGGACGTGTGAGTGTGTGTATTGTGTGTTGTGTGAATGCGTGTGTGCTTGTATGTATGTCAGTGTGTTTGGATATGCGTGAGAATAGATGTATGCATGAGGTTATGAGTTTGTGTATGAGTGTGTGTGATGGTGCGTGAAGGTGTGTGTATGTTGGGAGATTAGTCTGGAGAGGGAGGAGGGCGGGAAAGACCTCTATTAGTGACACAAAAGGAATTCCCTGTCACTCATAGTGCCTACCGCCATGATTTTCAAGGAGGAGGTCCACGAAAACCATGGTGGTAGTCGGGCTCATAATCCTGCGGGCGGTCTAATGGCGGCAGCCATGGCGGACGGAGTGGTACACTGGCAGTTTGACTTGAGCCAAACTGCCAATGTCATATTGTGGGGAAAAGTACAGCCAGCCTGTTGCCAGTACTTTTCTCCGTAATACCGCCATCCACCAGGGTCCACCAGGGTCACAATGAGGCCCTAAGAGTTTAGCTCAATATTTGACATCTGAATGATTCAGAAAAGCATCCATTAATTATTTTAAGCCTCATGCCTCCTTCATCATTTAATTATGATGAGTGTGCCAAGTCTTTCCACAAATGAATTGATTGATTCACAAATTCTTTGACCTTCTTGTTTATAGTCAACATTTGGTCCTGGATTGAATTTGAGATTCAATGCACTCTTAATCTGATGGTTCATGACTTCTTCATCAGTTCTTGGCATTTTCGTTATGACTTCTTTCACACCATCACCAATACGATTTTTGAGATATTTGATAATCTTCTTGTTATTAGTCACTTCAAGTGCATCAATGAAGTCTTCAAAAGTCTCTATCCATGCAGCCCATGTGTCGCCAATTTTTTGCTTTTTGATAGTGCCGAATTGTGGTGGTGGTTTGAGGAAGGCGGTAGCCTTGTAAGTGTTCATGGGAGTGGCTGACATCGAGGTTGGAGCTCTGTCAAACTCGCTTGACTGTCCCTTGGAATCTGCATCATCACAGAGGCACAATGATGTTTAAGCTTCTGGATCATACAGGCCAACCTTGGGAGTTTTGACCTTCTTTTTGGTCCCCATCAGAGTCTTGCACTGAAGGAGACTTCTGGAGTTGTTCGGAGATGCCACCTGGCAGCTTTGATTGTAGCCGCTTCAGGTAGTAGTCAGCTCAGTAAGTACAACCCCAGTGCTTCTTCTTAGCTCTCCTTGCCGAGTGCTAAAGTCGCAACTTATTAAAACTCAGGTAAGAGTAATAGCAGTACTTTCCTTGCTCTGTGAGCCATCGTTATTTGATAACTGATAACTGTCTTTAATTGGCCTTTGTAAACTTGTTTGATTCTGCCTTCAGCGTTAATGCTTCATAAATTGTATTTCTTTATTTTGCATAGCAGCGTGGTACCTTTATGTAGGATCTTCACATGCTTCATATCAGCTGGAGTTGTGCATTGACTCAACATACGCTAACTGTCGACTAGGCACTTTGACAAAGGCACCCATGGCACACAAGATCTGTTTGCTTGGACCACAGCAAATTCTCCAGGAGAGCACTTTCTTCTTTGGGTTAGTTATCCCCTATCTTGTTTCCGGTTGTAGTGTCTTCCCATTCAGCGGTCACTGTATTCACACATCTTTATTCTTCTGTATGTATCTGTGAACTCCAACATTCAAATGCAAGTGTCTTATCCAGGTGACTGGTTGACACCTGTTTGGTATAAGTCAATAAGGACGCTCAATGAAGGACCACACGCCAATTATGAATACAATTTAGCTTTACTAGAATTTCAGGTAAATCTAGGCATTTAGCACATTAACAATAGTGGAATAAGAATAGCAATGAAAAGCATCTATTTATATATAAGTACACTACAATACAAAGAGCATCTATGCATATATATAAGCAAAGAGTTCATTGACAGATATACGTTTTGATTAACTGTATACCAAAATGCATCACACTACGATGTTCAGGAAGCAAAATATAAATGAGTTGAATACTTCAGATAAGCTTTGATTTACTGCACACCAAAATGCATGTTTCAATTACTGCAGCAGGCTCACACTACGATGTTCAGGAAGCAAAATATAAACGAGCTGAATACTTCAGATAAGCTTTGATTTCCTGCACACCAAAATGCATGTTTCAGTTACTGCAGCAGGCTCACACTACGATGTTTAGAAAGCAAAATATAAACGAGCTGAATACTTCAGGTTATAAACACAGTGCAAGCATAAATAATCAATCATAATAATAGAGCAGAGAAACAAAGGCCTTTCATCCCTGTGTGGAACTTAACTTAGTCCACGAAATGCTGGGAAGCCCTCTACCGCCTGCTTGGACCTCTCTCCACCTCAAGCATCACAGTCAGCAAAACAGGGAGGCAGCGCTGGGCCATGGCAGCTTTCACAACCCCATCTGTGAGCTTCAAGTCCCTCACCCACACTTCAGTGCTTAAATAACTCGAAGCTTGGATTCTATCTCTTTCTGGCATTTTCTAGCTATGTTATCAGCACTTGGCTGCTCTGCCCTTCCCCAGCCTTTGTTTTCATTCCATCTTCTCCCTGTACTCTCGTTCTCAAGGTTGAGACGGAGTCTTCTACACAAACAAGCTTGAAAATAATATCATGAACTTTTCCAAGTTGTTCGGTGATTTCAGCAGGCATTACGCTCATCTACACTGCTCAAGCTAATTAACCCTTCGCGTCACAATGTCACCTTTCCCTATACTGATCAGCAAGCGTGTGTGGTGAATACATTTTAGTTTCTCCTTGGGACACAGGAGTCAGCTTAGCCTTTGGTTTGTAGGCCTGTGCCCCCGTCACTTATTGGCCTTTTACCTACTTAGCATGCTCTGTTTTGTTTTATGTATGTTATTATTTCATTTAGCTTTCACGATGTGCTTACATTTTATTAAAAAAAAAATTCACTATCAGTGCCATTCTGAGAAGGTGTCATTATCGGCGTCACTATCAGCGATACATAAAGATATTGTCATTATGTCCCTTTCCCACTTATGTGTGATAGGAATATCATGCACACTTATTAGGGATTATTTATGCCATTGCCAACAAGTCTGCCACATTATGAATTGTTTAGGAACATACCTGCATCAGGGATCCTACTTAATCTGTATAAATACATCTCACACGGACAAGGTCATTATAGGGGTCACCTTACTGCAGAACTTAGCCTTTGTGTCACCATGGAGTCTGACCTAGAGACCTCATTCCAAGGTGACAAGGGATGGAGGGCACTTCTAATGGACATAGTACTGGCAGAATAAGTTTATCATACCTAGCTCTCAGTAGGGCAAACAATTTGGCTTATTTGGCTAGGAATTTTATATTTCATGTTTATTGTAAGATGGTGGAGGTTTTTATATTCACAACTCTCATCTTCATAATTCTGCATCTATTGCTGCTATTACTGTTCATTATTCTAATCATTGCAGCACATGCATTTTATTGTAGATTGCAGTCTTTTCAAAAAACCTAATGAAAACTCTCCTGTGTCTCCTTCATTGCCTATGTGTGTATGAGACTAGTTGCTAACAAGAGAAAAGGGTAACTTCTGTTCCACCACAACTTCCCTGAGGGGTCTTATATAGAGTCCATGCTTAAGGCTGCTAGAAATCACCTTTACTTTTTTCATTTTTGGTGAGGTACTGCTTGTGAGCCCAAAGGGATAGGCCGACAGTTGTGACTTGCTGTAGGAGTGACTCAGTTGCCTACAAACAGAAGTGCTGTCTTCCCTAAAACAGCAGTCTTGCTTAGGAGCGAGTGTTCAACTACAACACTTACATACATTCAGTTCTAGCTACTATGTCATATCATGATAGAGAGTCCTCATGGAGCCAGAAAGGTTCCGGTCTAAATCATGCAAGACACTACACTGAGGAAGAAGGGAGGTTTAAAGTTTAAGTATAGACTGTTTCAGTAGTCCACTTTGTAGTCCACTCTTGTGCCAGTGATAGCTGATATGGCCAGAGCTTTAGTCTTTTGATTAAGGTAAGGTCAGAGGAGCTTGGTGAAACTGAAAGGTACACGTTGAAACAACTGCCAAAAGATGTTGGTCCAATTGCAAGGCAGCATTAGTCTGGAGTCCTAAACTCTTAAAGTAGTTGAGTGGAAAGGACAATGCCATTCGTTTCAGGCCAGTTTGTAGGATGCTATACTTGATGGCTAGACCAAGAGATATGTATATCTATTTCATCTGTAATTAACTTCATCCAAAGGGTGGATAGTCATTTGACAGTTATTTACATACCAGGAAACACTAGGATTAGAGGTCAATTTGAGCAATAGCTAAGTCACATCAGTATAGGTGTGAAGATTAAGGCCAAAAGAGTGAACACTGGCTGTTAACAGCATTATGGTGACATAGAGAATCTCTTAGGGTCCCCACAGGAAAGAAGTTTAGTGGAGGACAGATTCTGAATACAAAACACCTCCTGGTATCTGTCTTCAGAAAAGATTGAGTGCAACTCCTCTAATCTTTATATTTTAGAGTTGTGTTATTAGAAGTGTGTGGTCAATGGTGTCAAATTGAATAAATAAACCAAGTAACATTAAGGCTAAAAGTGTATTATAATCTGTTAACAAATTAAGGTAATCCAGTACTGCAAGAAGTGCCGATTCAGTGTTCTTTTTGGGTCTTAAATGAAGCTAGAAATCATTAACTCCATAATCTTAGCCACAGCAGTTAGAGACCAATCAGGGGTAAAGGCTAGGCATTTTCAGCAGTGGAAATAGTTTATTTTTCAAGGGTGTTGGGGTTGGCCCTCCCTGCAGAGTCACCACAAATATTTTGCCTTCTCCCCTCCTGTTTGCTGAAATTAACTTGTGGTAGCCTTTGGACTCTGTGCACTTTACCATTGCTAACCAGTGCTAAAGGGCCTGTACTCCCTCCTTTAAAAATAGTAAAATTGGCTTACACCCAATTGCCACTCCCTAGTAAAGTGGTAATATATGTACAGAGGGCCTGTAAATAAAATACTATTCGTGGGCCTGCAGCACTCATTGTGCCATCAACTAAAGTAGCACTTGAAAACATTTCTCAGGTCTGCTATTGCAGCATGTTGTGAAGATGTATATGTCATTTCAACTTAGCAAAGTAAACCTTTTGCCAAGCCTAAACCATCCTTTTTAATATATACATATTTTAAAAAGGATATATATAAAAAGGTAATATATATATATATTACTCACACTCACTTCTAAGATAGGCCCTAAACAACCCATAGGGCAGGGTGCAGTCTATTAAAAAAGTTTGACATGTGCCTTCAATTTATAAATGTCCTGGTATTCAAACAACACCTACATTGATTGTTCACTACTGTATGGCCTATCTCTCTCACAGTATAACACTGGCTTACCTTATTACAAGTGCTAATTATTGATTGGGAACAGGTAGCAATGTTATATTTTGTCTCAAATTAATTGTAATTTAAAACTCTCCTTAAAAGCAAAGGTGATTTTAAGTCACAATTTGAAACTGACACTTTTAGAAAGTTGGAATGTTCTTGTCCTAACCATTTGGTGCCTGCAGACTGTGTCCTAGGTCATGTGGCTGGGTGTAGTTGGCAGTTGGCCTTTGTGTTTTCCTCCCAGACTGTGAGACCAAGAAGAACTAGAACTTGGCAGGATGGGCCATCCTGCTAGGATGAGGAAGGGCAATTGTTACTTTTTCAACTTACACTTACACTCCAGCTTACTCACAAAGAACATGACCTAGAAGTTTCAGACCAGCTCTTCAGTACACGTCTTGACCCGTGGAAGAGTTCAGAGGACTGCCCTGCTGTTCAAGGTCTGCCTTGTTCTGTCGTAGTTTGGACTCTTGCTCTGAGCAAGACTGCTGGTCTCAGGATGACAGTACTTTCGTTTGTAGGTGACTAAGTTCCTTCCTACAACTAGTTGTAACTGTTGTCCAAACCTTACCGGCTTACTAGCAGTACCTCACCCGAAACATAATAGTAAAAGGTGATTTGTAGCAGTCACTTACGCATGGACTCAAAGTAAGATCTCTCAGGGTTGTCGTGGTTAAACGGAAATTACCCTTTTCTCACAGATTTATTATGTCTCATACAAACAAAGGCAATAACACAGATGCAGTGAAGTTATAATAGTTTTTATTCAACATAACTGCAATTTGCGATAAGTTGCATGAACTGCAATGATTAGGATAATGAATATACCAGGCAACAATATTGTGAAGAGGAGAGTCATTGTTATGAAGACCCCCACCATTATGCAATATATGCAAGAAATATATGTATATGAAAAAAATGGAATAAGCCCTAATACCCTAAGGAGAGTAAGTCTAACCTTCTACCTATAAAAGGAGAGCTGGGTTCGTTAAACCTAATCTGCCAAAGCCGTGTCCATGAGAGGAGCCCCCAACCCTCGTTACCTTGAAATGAGGTCTCTATCTCAGACTCCGGAGGGACACGAAGACTGGGTCAGCGTCAAGATGACTGTAGCATCGGTATCAGCGATGGTGGCGATGCCCTCTGGTCGGAATCCCTCTGATTATCTGTCTAAAAGTGTGTTGTATTTATACAGATCTACAAGGTCCCCTGACATAAGTGTTATTCATAACAATAGATAACAGGCATGCTTGGGACGGCAATTAATATCAACAATCCCTCGAAAGTATAGAGAGGGAAAATCCCTAAGTGTGAATGCCTACTGTATGTTTGTCTTTCGTGCTTGATCTTGACGCCTTGGCGCAGTGACACTGATAATAGAACCCATAACAAGTGGCCTAACTATAAACAAGGCCGCCATTTTAAAGGAAATAAATAATTAAATGGATTAAGACAGAGCAAGCTAAGTAGGTTAAAAGTCACTGGGTGACGGGGGCACGAGTTTACAAGCCTACGGCTAAGCTAACTCCTGTTATCCCGTTAAAACAAACTAGGATTCACTACAGTTCTTCATAGGACCGCCCTACCGCTTGAAACTGGCCTTGGTTCTTGAAGGAGAGAGGACCTTCCCCATAGAACCCATGACTACCAGAGTGACTCCAAGGGTCAGTTGGCTGACCTCCAGTTCTGAACTACAGGGAAACGACAATGTCCAGAGGCCTCCCTGCAACTGCCCAGGCTACCTGCATTAACTGGCCATGCCTGGGACAGCAACTGGGCATTCCTGAGCCCTGCTGTCATCTGCAACAGTGAGTTCCTCAATCTCCAAGAGGGCCCTCCCTAGGTCTTGGGCTATTGACTGGCATCAGAGTGCACTCCTCTGGAACAAAAAGAGAATAAAATAAAAATCCTGAACATTTTGTGCTCTTCGCTATCAAAAATGGGCCTTTTTGCTCCAAGATAT
Organism: Pleurodeles waltl; assembly: GCF_031143425.1. Taxonomy (NCBI): domain Eukaryota; kingdom Metazoa; phylum Chordata; class Amphibia; order Caudata; family Salamandridae; genus Pleurodeles; species Pleurodeles waltl. Next base: position 1,418,202,495 of record NC_090446.1, read on the forward strand.
CGCAGCTCATGATTACCGGCAATGAGAAGCTCTGCTGAAGCCAATTGTTTGTGCTACAGGAACCGCCAGCGATGACCGGCAATGCAAGATTTACACTTCACGCTATAGCAGCCACAGCCCACAGTGCCCACCAACAGGAAGCTTGTGGAAGGACCATCTACAATCACCAACTGAACGCTCACCATACAGCAATGACTGTGTACAATGCCTGGCCTGCACTTTGCACTACAGTGACAACCATCCTCACACCTCTGCCTGCTCCCCAAGGCCTGCTCTACCGCAAACTGGCCTTTTTGCACAGGATTTTGAGACCTTGTATCTGGCCCATGCTCCATTGCGGTCAGCCTGCACTTGAGATTGTCCTACAATCTAGCACAACTAAATGACTGTGGGTGGCACTTTGTGCTTTGAGGGGCTATACTAGCCTAAATCTTTGAAATTGCATGTTCCTAGTTCTGCAAAAAGGATTTTTGTCACTTGGTTCTAATTTTTATTATTACATTTTACTCTATGTTCGTACATTGTTAAGGGATTTTTATTGTCTTGTGTTTTCACTGTATTGCTGGTTGTGTGCTGCATAAATACTTTGCACAGTGCCTCAAAGTTAAAACTGACTGCTTTTTAGGTCACGCTTAGGCAGAGTGCATGCACTGTCTGAAAGACCTTTTGTAGTCAGTAAAAGGACTTTCATCACACCTGCTGCTTATCACAGGTTGACTCCAGTGTTGCTCTTCTTTGGTGGCTCCTAACTGGTTTGCACAGCCCATACATCACTTCCAGTCGATTAGTGCTCGTCCGCGATGCAGGTACAATTTTTTCTACCCCCTCTTGTTCCCCCTGCCCTGTTTGCCAAGGCGTATATTTTTTGCTTTCATGCAGCTACCCGCAAAGCATGCTATATTTACTGCTATGGTTTATATACAAGCACTGGCCGCGCCAATGGCGTCCACTGTAGATGGCTTTGAGTTCTTCTTCGGTGCTGCTCCATTTCAATTAATATTCCTGTGCGCTAACCTCATCCCCCACCTCCTCCCTATAAAATGGAGTGTGTTGCTCAGTGTCTGTCAAGACATGGGAGTCTGATGGGTGTTAACGCGTGTGTTAGATGTCATAAGTTTACAGTGTGCTTTTGAGGATGGATAACGTAGATATGTATCAGCCAGCCTCTACCCACTTCCATGTAAGTCCATCCCGGCCAGAGGGGGCATCCAGAAATCACTGACTGTGCGTTGGGAGGGAGCCCCTTGCCCACAGTGGTCATTTTTCCTCAGCCGCCAATGGCCTTGGGTCTGTTTTGATCTGATACAAACACTGCCATGCATACAGTGTGCCCTCCCTGCCTGCTTGCAGCCCTCCTTTCCCCACCGTCACTGTCTTCTGCTTGCCTTTCACTGCAGAGGCCTGTATTCTGTCATCAGACCCAGCCTTGGTTATGGTTATGTTCTGCCACTTTTTACAAACTTGCTGCAGAGCATCAGGAGCAGCTCCTCCAGAATGGCAGAGGAGCGTCACCCCCCTGGTTAAGAGCCAGCAGATGAAAAATAAAATGATAGGTTACAATTGTTTTGTTTTTGATCTTCTGGCTCAGCCAACAATGTGGGGAGTGGTGGAGCTGGACCACGGGAGATGGGAGGAGGTAGGAGGAGAGAGTGTAGGACAGTTTGGGCAGTGACAGTGCATGTTCTAACTTAACATGGTTCATAGCATGCTCCAGGTGCGTAGCTGGCTTGTGCCGCCTTACTGTGCACCAGCCTGCTCCTCCACCATAGGTGGCATGCAAAGGTCTTGCAACTTCGGGTAGTGTTATACCTAGATTTAACTCTTTGACCATGGTATGGGGCATATAACAGCAACTAATTTGCAGACTACAATGAGTTAGTACATAGGTCTGAGACTTGGGACCCCTTCTCGGATTTTACAGTCGGCGTTGCAGAAACACCAGAAAGGCTAGCGGCAGAGGCATTCTTCTCAAGTTTGCATGCAGCATTTATTTGCTTAAGCAGCGTACAGATATATCCTTTGTCTGCCATCCATATCACTTGTTATCATACAATTTCATTCAAATGTGAAACTCTCCTGTTTAAGAAATGACCCAGGTGCCTGCGAAGTCACACTAATGCATATTCATATTCAGCACGAGTTTGCTGTGGAACGGAAGACAGAGTGTGAGGAGGCTTTACCCTTGCTTGGCCCCCAGAGTGACAGTCACAAGATTCATTAATTTCCCTGGGGGTTGGGTTATTGCAGCTACGTAGCCTAGATTATATCATGGAGTGCATGATGAGTCTGTGAAGCAACACCTTTGCCTGGAGTACACTCCCCCACCCCACCCCTGACACACACACATACATACAGTATTTTCTTACTTCACCCCCCCCCCCCTTGGCGGGAAGCCAATGTTTTGAGTCAATTGTGTACCAAGGATTCCATAATCCCTAGATTGCAAAATGAACCACTTGAATAAATGTGTTAGCAAGTAAAACCACCAATAATTATTGTGAAATGGATCCCTTTTTGTACTGGAACTTGATGCCACTGCATCTGCTGCACCACAGATAGCCACACCCCTGACCATTGTTTTGCACTAATCTAGACTATGGTAGGTGTACAGTATTATATAATAGTGCAGTTACAATATGCTGTATGGCTAAATACCTATAAGGTCCCAAAGGTGAGACCTTTTAGTTATGCCAATACTTGTTTACCAAGCTACCAGAAGATTAACCACAGGTTACATTATTGATTCAAACAGTATTTTATTGATTTTTGTGGTTCACCCTGACAAGGATTGTGGTTGTTGCTTAAGAAGGGTTCTCACCCTTCTCAACCATTGAAAATGACATCTACGGAATGGAAACATTCTGCTCTTTCAAATCATAGTTTACATTTTTTGTTTTTATTGTCCAGTTTCTGTGTACATAATCATAAAAGTTTTTTTTATTTTTTTTATTTGTTGCATACTGCCATGCTTTCTCTTTAATATGGCCCACTAATGCATGCCTTGGGAGATCAGTGTAAATAGGTACACCTTTAGTAGCAAAGCAGGAAACAATGGGGGTCATTACAACCCTGGCGGTCAAAGACCGCCAGGGCTGTTTCGGCGATTGCACTGCCAACAGGCTGGCGGTGTAATCCTGGGTATTTTGACGGTCGCACCGCCGGGGCCGGTGGTTTCCCGCCACATTTGCCCTGCCGGTGATAATCCGCCTGGGCAGCGCTGCTTGCAGTGCTGCCCAGGGGATTACGAGTCCCCGACCGCCAGCAAAACCGACAGGAAAAGGCTGGCGGTACGGGGAGTCGCGGCATGGGCAGTGCAGGGGCCCCCAGGGGCCAATGCAGCTTTTCACTAGGGGTGGCGGGCTGGACAGAGGGCAAAGGGACAAAGGGGGGTAAAAAAAGAAATAAATTGAAACAAAAACACTTACTTTTGAGGGGAGTTGCTTTCATCTCCCTTCTGTCCTCTTCCTGTTCCCGGCTGCACAGGCTCGGCCGCTCAGACTGGCAATGGGGGCCTGTGCATGTTCTGTACACGGCTCTGGTATACAGCCTGGAAGAAAACATGCTATGCAGACATTGAAAAGCGCGACAGGTGCAACTGCACCCGTCGCATGGCCGCAACACCGCCGGCTCCATTTGGAGCCGGCTCCTGTGTTGCGGCCGAGATCCCCGCTGGGCCGGCGGGCGGAAACCAGGTTTCCGCCCGCTGGCCCAGTGGGAATCTCATAATGACCGCGGCGGGAGTGCGGCCACATTGTGCAATCAAAAATAACCTTTAAAACAAGCACTCAGATCAAATGAATTCCGCATAAATGTTTTTTTAATGCAGCAGTGTTGGACCTGGCCTTTTTCGCGGGGTCATCCCCAAACTTTTTGCCTCCTTCCTCCTATTTTTTCTGACCAGTTTTTGTTGGCTTTAGGACTCTGGGCACTTTACCACTGCTAACCAGTGCTAAAGTGCATATGATGTCTGTGTAAATTGTATTGGTGATTGGTTTATCCATGACTGGCATATTTGATTTACTAGTAAGTCTCTCATAATGTGCACTATAGGTGCCTATGGCGTGTAAATCAAATGCTACTACTGGGCTTGCTGCACTGATTGTGCCACCCACATAAGTAGCACAAACATGGCTCAGACCTGCTACTGCAGTATTCCTACTTGCCAGGCCCAAACCTTCCCTTTTTATACATGTAAGGCACCCCTAAGGTAGGCTCTAGGTAGCCCCATGGCCAGTTGCAGTGAATAATAATGGTGGGACATGTACTGATGTGTTTTACATGTCCTAACAGTGAAATCCTGCCAAATTCAGTTTTCACTGTGCAAGTCCTAGCTCTCTCACAGGTTAACATGAGGGCTGCCTTTAAATATTCTTAAAGTGCAAGTTCCCTTTGAGAGCAGATGGAAGAAAGGAGTTTGGGATCTCTGAACTCACAATTTAAAAATATATATTTTGGTAAAGTTGTTTTTTAAATTGTTTGTTTGAAAATGCCACTTTTAGAAAGTGGGCATTTTCTTTCTTAAACCATTCTGTGACTCTGCCTGCTTGTGGATTCCATGCCTGGGTCAGACTGACAGTTGGGCTATTTGTGAATCTCCTCTAGACAGTGACACAAAGCGTGCTGGGGTGTAGCCTGCATATCCTGATGAACCATCTGAGCTAGAGTGGAGGGAGGAGTGGTCATTTACTACTGAATGGGCTGTGTCTGCCCTCACACAATGCAATCTCCAATCCCCTTGGGTGTGTCTGGGGCCTGGCCTGGGCAAGGCAGGATCTTGTGAACAACAGAGACTTTCCTTTGAAGTTTGCAGAAAGGGGTATCAGTAGTGGACCTAAAACCCTAGACTTCAGATCACTTCTTGAACCAAAAGGAACTGCTGCCAAGGAGAAGAGCTGAGGAGAAGTGTTGCCCGTGCCTGTGACTGTGCTTTGTTGGGCTATCCTGCAGTTGTTGCTTCTGCCTGTGAAAGGGGACACAGACTGGACTTTGTTGTGCATTCCTGCTTGAGATGAACCTCCAAAGGCTTAAACGGAGCTTGCCTCCTGTTTTGAAGTCTCAGGGCCATCAAAGACTTCCTCTGCCAGCACCTGGACTCTCTGCTGAGATTCTGGCCCTGCCAAGGGGTGCCCTGTCCAATCCCTGGGGCCTGGAAAGGTGAAGTTGGCAGAACAAGGGCTGAAATCCATGCACAGAATGCCATGGAGGGAAATTTTCCATGCACCATCTGCAACGTGGCTGATAAATGATGCTCCACCCCCTTTGTGGCTGAAATCGACGCTCCTCCTGCATTGCTGTTGGTAGATTGACGCATTGCGGCTGGAGAAATGATGCAACACCCATTTGCGGATGCTGATAATGATGCCAACCCCATGTAGTGCAGTTTTCTATCAACATTCAAGCGGATTCCACATGCATCATTGCTGGGCGTCAAAAATCAATGCAAGCCTCCGTGGATCCAAGGTGCCCATTTGGAAATTAACGCATTGCTCTCTTGTGGGATGGAAAAATGACACATCACAGACCTGACCGGAGAAGAAATGACAAACGGCCTCACTTGCGAGTAAGGAATCAACGCAACGCTGACTTTTCTGATGCACGCTCACCCATGCGGCTTCATTTTTTACGCAAACCAGGTACTTTGTGTAAAATCAATGTTTATATTGTTTTCTATGGAATAAGATTCCTATTCTTTTAAAAATTCATATATTGACTTGTGTATGTTGGATTTTAGTTTTTTTGGTCTTGTTCCATTTAAATAAATATTACCTATTTTTCTAAACAGGTTTGGTGTCCATTTTGTAGCATTTTCACAGTATTATTGTGTGTGTTGGTAAAAATACTTTACACATTGCCTTTGAGATAAGCCTGACAGCTTGTGCCAAGGGAGTGAGCAGTGGTTATCTAAGTGTGTATCTCCATAGCCCTGATTAGAGAGGGCCCCTGCTTGGACAGAGTGCAAACTGACTGCCAACCAGGGATCCCATTTCTTACAAGCAGCATATTAGTACAGAAAAAATCTCCGTTCTTCAGTTACTCACCTCACTAACTGTGAAGAAGTTTCATTGTACTGTGAGGTGACTAGTGGTGCAGGCTGAGAGTGTCTTCGAGTCAGGCTGGGTCCACCACCGGGTTGCTGATTATAATTCTGGGCACCAAGGTATGCAGAGGCCTGTTGGTGACTGGCCAGATTTAGCAGGTGCTGCAGCAAGCTGAGATCCCAGCAGTGCTCAGGGAGGCTTCTTGTCTCTGTGCAGCTTTGCTCCTATGCACAGCGCAGGAAACCAGTGCAAAGCTACCCTGGGTAGAAGAGGAGAGATGCTGAGGATGGAGACGGGTGTCAGTCAGTGATGTAACAAGGATGCCAATGGCCATAGTGCAAAAAAGGTAAATGGCTCCTTAGAGTGCAGTAGGGGTAGTAATAGAGAGTATTCAGGGTTGAATGGGCCTCGGTGCAGTGCACCTGCTGTACCAATGGTAGCTACGTCTCTGGGCAGTTCCAGTGCACTTAAGAGTGTGGCCATCTCCCAGGCAGCACTGGGACTCTACACCCTGTGACTGTGGAGATGGTGGGTTAACGAGTTGACTAATATTAAATCAACTAGCTGAATTATGTCCTCAGGGATGGCAGGCCAGGAGAGGAGCTTGATTCTTTTACTCCTTGGTGCAAAAAACATTCTGCTTTATCGCACCTGGTCACCTTCATCGGCAGTAACTTGACGAGCACCATAAAGCAGGCCCCGCTGTCTGCCATGAGGCGCTATTGAGGAGAGCTGCCGCTCTGGACCATTCCGTAGGCCCAAAGAACTGAAGGTGTTGGATGAACTGCAAGGAGTGCTGTGGCATGGCAAACAACATCCTGCCACTGGGTGCGGCCCCTCACCACACTGAGGGGGTCACGAGGAAATTACCTGTTGCCGCCTGTCTACTCTGGGGGACGGAAAAAAGGAACAAGCATTGGCTACACAGTCTGAGTTAGCTGAGCCTAATCTGCCTCTGAACCACCCTGAGGCGAGCAATAAGCTACATCCTCAGGCTATAAATTACATATTCTCAACAATATTATTAGATCCACAGAGCCCTGAGTGAGCCTTACAAATCATTGCATGGTCCTGCCTCTGCGATGACTGCCGGGGGACTTCTGGTCACCTGCAACACTGCCAAGTAACACTCATCAGGTGTCAGACTAACACATTTTAGTGCTGGTGGCCGCATCACCGCACTAAAATGCATCATTCATGCACTGTAGCACCCTGGAACCACCCCCGAAGCGCTTCGACAGCGCCGTACAAGGAACTGCATTCACAGTGCTCCTTAGACAGTGTGCTCTATTTCACAACAGTGGCATTGCGTGTTTTAGGTATTATTCACTTCCATAGCTGCCAATGTCTCAGTGTGTTTACAAGTGACATTTCCAGGTTTTCAGTGTGCTTAAGTGTGACATTTTATGTAGTGTGTGACACTGAGTTCAGTAGCAAAACTAAGTAGGAATGTCATAAAAGTACCCATTATTTTACTACGTCATGGTTTTATAAAAACCTGTAACCTCCCTTTTAAGTGTTTTGAACCACTTGACAGTTAGGTCTTGGACTTATGACTTTCCTACCTGCTTGTTACATTAAATAATGGGTGACAGACCAACGAGATTACTTTTTTTTGTAAACAATATTTGTATTTTGAATTCTGGTGGGAACTGGAAGAAAAGCAATAAACATTGTGTGCTGTTGCAAGCTCGAAATTATCTGGGTTCTTCTAGTCACTGCTCTCATTTAATCTTTACCTCGCTTACTCTTTAAAAAGTACATTCCCCACTTAAAGTTCACAGGTGGCACATGTTGTCCGATTTGCTTGAAAAGAGATGTAGTTCCGAGAAAATCCGGAGTAGAAAAGTATAATTTCACCCGTATGTTTACCATTTAAATAGGCTTAATAAGAAACACCATGGCATAAGGAAGCATGTCTATCACCACATGACATTCTTGCATCTGAGAACGAAGCTCAAAAAATAATAAAAGTTAATTAATAGAGACATTTTCTTGAGCACTTTCTTTTAAAGAAGTGGACAATAATAACGCGTTCCTTCCTAGATATTTACTTAGTCTGGGACTCGTTTTAGGCCGATGAATCTTGTGACCTTGATTGAAGACACCTTAGGACGAGACAACTAATCAACATATAAATCACTAGGTCAATAACGTTCTCAATATCCAACATATTAACATAAACCAATTTAGATAAATGCATTAATGAAGTTTTAATCACACCATGATCTTTCATCCATGAATAACCACACCAATTTAGTAAGATTTACGTTATTTTATTCCCTATTGGTTACATTCTACCAGCAAGTTTATTTGTCTCAAAACCAGAAAAAACATCAGCAATGTCACAATATGGCAACTCGAATAATATTTAATCAAAGCAAAAATCATAAACATTAGAACAAAACACGACGTCAACATGAATCAACTTTAGCAGAGTATCATTAGCGCATTATTCAACAAAACATAGATTCAGTCATTTGTTTATTTGCGTCCAGTTATTGAACCCCTTAACTAACCTCGAATTGGCATTAGCATGTTGGGCTTTATGCAAAACAATTTGGCAACACAAATTTAGAAAACATCTAAATATGGTCTCTATCAAAAGTAAGCAGTTGGTACCTAGAAAGGAAAGGCAAACAGACAATCACAATTTCATTATCATATAGTTACCCTCCGTAATGGGTCAGCATACAGAGTCAGTCTTCATCCTCAGGACATCAGTTGGTTCGCCATCAGCCAGGAAACACAGCAAAGTTCAGCAAGTCAGATAATAAGGGGCACTTCCCTCATAAGGAGGAAAAGTATGAAACGGGCACGACGAGAGTAAGGATGGTTTGAAGAGTTAAACAGCAAGTCTTTAGGCAGAATGATAAAGTGGCTAGGTAACAGCAAGAATGGCACGTATTGGCAAAGGCCAAAAAGGTGGCTCGGAATGGCTGATTTCTCCTTGTGACACAGGATTATATCAATCTTGTTGTACAGTCTCCTAATTTCCAATTGGGCAAATTTTGGTGCATCATTATCTCCAACCAATAATCAGCTCATCACCTCATTAGGATTGTCACTTTAGAACAGTTCTCACGTAGTTTATTGGTTCCTGTAATTGACGTCTCCAACGGGTAGAATGTCAGGCACAAACTTTTATTCTTGCGGGATCAGTCAGTAGTTCCATTGTCTTTATCAGTTCAGGCGACCTTGTGCCTTTTGCAAGTTAACACTGTTGCATTCAGCAAGAATGTCTCCTTCAGCAAGTCGAGTCTCATGAGAAAGAATTTACTACAGTTACACACATCTTCTAGCTTCTGGAAAAGTACGGCTACATGTCCTTCAGCAAGTCAGCACATTGCACGTTAGAAAAATACATTTAATATGAGACCTGCAGCTAGGCCCCGACTCATGCTAACTAATGCCTAGTAATTAATTTCTGCAAAAGCTTAACATATAACTCTTAACATTAATGTAAATCACACATTAGTACATCAATAATTCATTATTAGTCAATTTCATTATCATCGTATACAATGGCGGCCATTCCCCGTGGGCACATTTCAAACACACGTTTAGTAAAAATACAGCAATACATTTTCTATGCGGCATCATTATGCATTAATTCACAAATATTTCATGTTAATTTTGAGTATAAAAACTACACTCCAACAACAACAGGAACAGTAAATTGAAGTTGCACTTCTTACTGGCGTTTCATATTTGCTTCAGTTGTTTGCATAGTGTTCTGTGACTGGGCTTTCAGCTGGAGGGGTGGGAGAGGACCTTGAAACTGTAAAGCACTAGAGAGAAGTCTGGTGGAGGTGAGAAAGCAGTTATTGCCCCAGAACAAGGACTTCGATATTCCTGATCAAGCAGCCTGGTGTCGCTCACTTGATCATCCTGCTGGGACAGGCCTACAGTGCTTTAATTGCGGCCTAATGCTGCTGGTACCTATTGCTGGCTCTGTGCAGGTTGTAGGTGGGCAGAGACTCTCTAGGAGGCTCAGCGCATTGCTACAAGTTGATTGCCCTCTGGCAAAGATGAGTTCCACGACAATGTTGTCCTGAGGGTACCTTAGTGGCTTTATGGGCATGTTGTTTTAGCCATAGGCCTGCAGCTTGTGCCCTTTAGCCTAGTTGCAACTCATTTTATTCATTTTTATCTTCTGAGCAGAAGCTCTCTTTTGCCGTTCACTTTAACTTGTATGCTTTTAGCACAGAAACTGTTTTAATTCTTTGTACTCTGACATTCTCATTCTGTGCTCTGCTCAAGGCTGTCTCCAATATGTTACCGGCCCAAAGTGGAACACCTCAATCTCTACCACTTCCCAGAAACATGCATGTTTTACGTTAGGGCAGTTATCTTAGAACATAAGCTGTTTTATTATAAAGCATCTCTGTGCCCCCTATGCGTTAGAGGGAGATTTTCCACCAGAAGATTGCTACTGCATGCTGTCCCTTCATTGCAGCTGTCTGCTAAGACTTGACATCTTTTTCTGCCTACGTGAGAGTGGACTTTCAGTATGCTAACAGCCTTCTTCGCTAGTACCAGATCCAGGTATGGGGGATGGTGTCTTCCTAGGGATGCTGAAGGGTGGATTAGGGTTAACACTGCTGTGCTCTAATATAGTACTTTACTGGTGCAGGTAGGAATTCCTACAGCTAGCATTCTCACACTATGGTGGGCCTTTTCTTATGTTTCACTTTCTTTGTCACTGCATGTAGGAAGTTGGCTCTGTATATACTATCTCAAAGTGAGAGATAGTGTGCACAGAGTCCAAGGGTTCCCCTCAGAGGTAAGATAGTGGCAAAATTAGATACTTCTAATGCTCTATTTTGTGGTAGTGTGGTCGAGCAGTAGGCTTATCAGGGGGTAGTGTTAAGCATTTGTTCTACACACACAGGCAATAAATGAGGAACACACACTCAAAGACTTAACTCCAGGCCAATAGTTTTTATATACAAAAATATATGTTCTTAATTTACTTTAGAACCACAAGTTCAAGATTTTAAGTAAATACATCAAATGCAAGGTACTCCACATAGGTAAGTTAGGAACTTTGAATTAGAGCAATAACATATTAGTTAAAATGTCAATAAGCTATTTTAAAAGTGGACACAGTGCAGAAATCAACAGTTCCTGGGGGAGGTAAGTAATGGTTAGTATGTCAGGTAAGTAAGACACTTACAAGTTCACATTCCTGGCCATAGGCAGCCCACCGTTGGGGGTTCAAGGCAACCCCAAAGTTACCGCAGTAGCAACAGAGGGCAGGTCAGGTGCAGAGGTCAAAGGAGAGCTCAAAACACATAGGCGCTCATGAAGAACAGGGGTGCTCCAGTTCCAGCCCTCCTACAGATAAGTACCTGCGTCTTCGGAGGGCAGACCAGGAGGGTTTTGTAGAGCACTGGGGGGGACACAAGTAGGCACCCAAAACACACCCTCAGCGGCACAGGGGTGGCCAGGTGCAGTGTGCAAAGAAGGTGTCGGGTTTTGTATTAGAATCAATAGAGGGACCCGGGGGGTCACTCTAGCGGTGCAGGCAGGGCACAGGGCTCTCCTCGGGCCAGCCAATGACTGGGCTAGGCGGAGGGTCACCTGGTGGTCACTCCTGTACTGAAGTTCAGTTCCTCCTGGTCCTGGGGGCTGCGGGTGCAGTGCTTGGTCCAGGCGTTGGGTTCCTTGTTACAGGCAGCCTCTGGATTCTCTCTGTATGCGTTGCTGTGGGAGTCCAGGGGGGGTCGTCTCAGGTTAATCACAAGGTCGCAGTCTCCTGGGAGTCCTCCCTGTGGTATTGGTTCTCTGGAGCTCGAGGCGGGGGCGTCGGGTGCAGAGGGTGAAGTCTCTCGCTCCCGGCAGGAAGAGTGAAGTCTTTAAAAATTGCAAGAAAGTTGCAAAGTTGTTGCTGTTTTTTAACAGTGCCGCTGTTCACTGGAGTTCCTTGGTCCTTCGTGTTCAGGGTATTCCTCTGAGGCTTCAGAGGTCACTGGTCCCTGTCGGATGCGTCGCTGTGCAGGTTCTTTGAGTCTGGAGACAGGCCGGTAGGGCTGCGGCCAAAGCAGTTGTCATCTCCGTCGTCTCTGTAGGGCTTTCAGGTCAGCAGTCCTTCTTCTTGTTCTAGCTTGCAGGAATCTGATTTCCTGGGATCTGGGGTGCCCCTAAATACTAGATTTAGGGGTTTGTTTAAGTCAGGAGGGCAGTAGCCAATGGCTACTTCCTGGAGGGTGGCTACACCCTCTTTGTGCCTCCTCCCTGAGGGAAGGGGGGCACATTCCTAATACTATTGGGGGAATCCTCCAATCTCAAGATGGAGGATTTCCAAAGGCAGGGGTCACCTCAGCTCAGGGCACCTTAGGGGTAGTCCTGACTGGTGGGTGACTCCTCCTTGTTTTTCTAATTATATCCTCCAGCCTTGCCGCCAAAAGTGGGGGCAGTGTCCGGAGGTGCGGGCATCTCCACTATCGGGGGTGCCCTGGGGTGCTGTACCAAAAGGCATGTTACAGTTCCTGCAGGGGGAGGTGAGAAGGTCCTCAGAGAGCACAAAGGCTCTCACCCCAGGGGGGCAGAAACTCGTCTCAGTGGCAGGCTAGCACAGACCAGTCAGTCCTGCATTGAATGATTGGGTAAAATACAGGGGGCATCTTCTAAGGTGCCCTCTGTGTGCATTTTGTAATAAATTCTACACTGGCATCACTGTGGATTTATTATTCTGAGAAGTTTGATGTCAAACTTCCCAGTATTCAGTGTAGCCATTATTGGAACAGCGGAGTTCGTTTTTGACAAACTCCTAGACCATATACTTAATATGGCCACACTGTACTTACAATGTCTAAGAATAGACTTAGCCCCTGTAGGGGCATATTGCTCATGCAGCTATGCCCTGAACTGTGGTATAGTGTACCCTGCCTTAGGGCTGTAAAGCCTGCTAGAGGGGTGACTTACCTACCCTCACCAACACACACAATCTGCAACGGCAGTGTGCATGTGTTAGGTGAGGGGTCCCTAAGGGTGGCACAACACATACTGCAGCCCTTAGAGACCTTCCCTGGTCACAAGACCCTTGGTACCACTGGTACCTTTTAAAAGGGTCTTATCTGTGTGCCAGGGTGTGCCAATTGTTGAAACAATGGCACATTTTAAGTGAAAGAACACTGGTGCTGGGGCCTGGTTAGCAGGGTACCAGCACACGAACAAATCAAGTCAGCATCAATATCAGGCAAAAAGTGGGGGGTAACTGCAACAGGAAGCCATTTTCCTATTCTGCATTATTATCATTATGTTTTATCATCCTAATCATTGCAGTACATATTTTTTTATCTAGAACGCACTTGAGTCAATAAAGCATATTGCACCAATCATTGCTTCTGTTTGTCTTTGCATGGGTGAGATGAATGTAATTGGGAAAAAAGGAAGAGATTTGTTCCACCACATTCTCCTGAGAAGTCAGAATGTCGTGTGCATGGCTGCCACAAATCACCACCACTTCCAGGTGCTGTTGAGGTACTGCTAGTTAGCCAAAAGGGTTAGCCTGACAGTTGTCACAAAGCTTGGAATTGGACTAAGTTCCCCACAACCTGGTGGTGCTGCTGCTGCTGCCAAATCCCACATTCTCATTGGTACAATGAGAGCCATCATGTCAATGTCTTCCTGGGGCTGCTTCCTGGGGCTGCTGAGGTGGGCCAGACTGGCAGGACTAGAAAAACAGTCCTGACTCAGTGCTAGTGAGTGAGATCTTCTCCACGGTCATATTAAAACAAGGCACCACTCTGGAAAAACAAAGCTTTCGGTATAATTCAAGGTAAGTAATGGGTGGGCTCTAAGCTCCTTTTAAGTTTTTTTTTTTAAATACATGAGATTTCACAAGCACAGCACAAGCACAGTGCAGACAAAACCTACAATTGAAAGTAGAGTTTGCTTCTCTTGAGAAAGATAAAACATTTTCAGATCTTCATTCTGCATTACTCTCCCTCGAAAAAGATAAAGCCCCTGGGCCAGATGGCTTTACAGTGAATTTTACTTACACTTTTCTAAACTGTTTCTTCCTAAACATTTTAATTCTACTCACTCCTTTATAAATTCTTCCAGCTCTGCTGGCTCCTTCTTAGATGCACTTATTCACCTCATCCCAATAGAAGGTAAGAATGCTCAATATTGGAAAAATGATAGACCTAGTTCACTTGTTAACATAGACTATAAAATATTTTCTAAAACATGAACCTTTGGGAAAGGAACAATGAGGTTTTGTTAAAGGTAGATTTTTTATAGGATTACACCGGATTGTTCTTCAATATTATTTCCTATTATTTCCAAATCCTCCAGTATGTTGGAAGCTTTAACAGCTTAATTGGTTTGGATTTCTTCCTAAAATTATTACTTTAACATCCTGTTTATATACTTCTCCTGAAGCGGCTATATGTGCTAATGGACTCACTTCTTCACACTTCACTCTAAGCAAGGGAGTTCACCAAGCATTGGCATAGCCAATAATTCTCGCCTTTTGGTCCTTATAAGTGTTTTAGACATGGAGCATATTATCCCGAAGACACCAGTTATTTTTGTTTAGGTGTGCTGGCGGTGTTTCTTGCTTTAAGCATCAAATGGCAAACTTCTAAATTATTACTGAAACTTCAAATTAAACTAACAAATATAATATTGAGGTAGAAAACACCTACACCGTGATGGACGCTGGTAAACAGAATGAGGCATGAGGCACTATGGAAATAAGGAAAATAGCACAAAGAGACCAAGAAGCACAATTAAGGGAAAGAAAAAATGTTAGAGGGAGCATACATAGATGACAGACATACAGACAATTGCAGACAGACAGCAGCAGAGAGACGACAGCAGACAGATAGACAACAGCAGACAGATGACAGCAGAGAGATGGCAGCAGATGACAGCAGACACGCAGATGATAGCAGACAGACAGCAGCAGGCAGATGGCAGCAGACAGGTGGCAGAAGACAAACAGGACAGAGAGATGACAGAAGACAGACAGATGACAGACAGCAGACAGATTACAGACAGGAAACATACATTGATCACAGACAGACAACAGTCAGATGACAGCAGACAGACAGAAAGACAGCAGAAAGGCAGCGGCAGACATGACAACAGAGAGACAGCAGCAGAGAGATAACAGCAGAAAGCAGACAGACAACAGCATATAGGCGACGGCAGACAGACAGATGACAATAGCAGTTAGGCGATGACATCAGTCAGACATCAACAGAAGACAACAGCAGACATGCAATGGCAGCAGACAGATGACAGCAGACAGACAAAAGACAGTAGACAAATGACAGCAGACAGACAACAGCAGACAGACAGATGGCAGCAGATAGATGGCAGCAGAGAGATAGACAACAGCAGACAGATGACAGCAGAGAGATGGCAGCAGATGACAGCAGACAGACAGATGACAGCAGACAGATGACAGATGGCAGCAGACAGGTGGCAGAAGACAGACCGAGGACAGACAGATGACAGCAGACAGACAGATGACAGACAGCAGGAAGATGACAGACAGGAGACATACATCAATGACAGACAAACAACAGTCAGATGACAGCAGACAGACAGACAGACAGCAGAAAGACGACGGCAGACACAACAGTGGACAGACAGCAGCAGACAGATAACAGCAGACAGACAACAGCATACAGGCGACAGCAGACAGAAAGATGACATCAGCAGTGAGGCGATGACAACAGTCAGACGTCAACAAAAGACAGGCAACAACAGTAGACATTCAATGGCAGCAGAGAGATGACAGCAGACAGACAACAGACATCAGACAGATGACAGCAGACAGACAACAACAGACAGACAGATGGCAGCAGACAGAGAGATAGATAACAGCACACAGACAGAGGACAAACAGGCAACAACAGACAGACAACAGCAGACAGACAACATACAGGTGACAGACATATACAGATGACAGACAATAGGCAGACAACAGCAGACACACAGACATCAGAGATAGCATACAGATGACAGCAGGCAGACGGACAGCAGACAGATGATGACAGATAGATAGAAAGCAGCAGACAGGCGAAAGCAGACAGGCAGACAGATAGAAAGACAACAGTAGACAGACAGCAGATAGGCAGACCAACAGCAGACAGATGACAACAGACAGACAGGCTGACAGACAACAGCAGTCAGGTAACAACAGAAGACAAGCAACAACCGCAGAGAGATGATGACAGCTGACACTCATCAGCAAAAATATAGCAGGCAGACAGACAGTAGACAGATGACAGCAGAAAGATGACAGCAGGCAGCGACAGAGGGCAGCTAGACAAAGCAAACAGATAGACAATGAAAAACAGATAGACAATGATGACAGCAGACAGACAGACAACAATAGATAGACAGCAAAAAGCAGACAGAAAGACAGACTGACAGCAGACAGATCGACAGCAGACAGACAACAGCAGACAGAGGGCAGCAGACCGACAGACTGACAGACAACACCAGACAAGGGACAGCAGCAGACAGGGAATGACAGAAGACAGGTGATGATAGCAGAAAGACAGTAGCCATGTAATGACAGCAGACAGACAGCAGCCATGTGATGACTGCAGACATACAGTAGACAGAAAACAGCAGACAAACAGAAGACAGACAGATGGCATCAGACAGACAGCAGACAGACAACAACAGCAGACA
This sequence comes from Pleurodeles waltl, assembly GCF_031143425.1. Taxonomy (NCBI): domain Eukaryota; kingdom Metazoa; phylum Chordata; class Amphibia; order Caudata; family Salamandridae; genus Pleurodeles; species Pleurodeles waltl. Next base: position 1,418,219,198 of record NC_090446.1, read on the forward strand.
GATGACAGCAGACAGAGAGCAGACAGACAGGCAATAGTAGACAGACAGCAGATAGACAGAGCAACTGACAGCAGACAGACCAACAACAGGCAGATGACAGCGGACAGACAGTAGGCACTTGGCACTGGACAGACAGCAGCAGACAGACAGATAGATGACAGCACACAGACAGACAGCAGACAGTCAGAAAACAGATGGATGACAGCAGACAGATGACAGGAGACATACACAGATGACAGACAGATGACAGACAAACAAATGACAGCAGACAGATGGACAGCGACAGACAGAAAAAAGCTGACAGGCGACAGCAGACAGACAGCAGACAGATGACAACATACAGAGAGACAGCAGAAAACAGATAGATGGCAGCAAATAAGCAAAAGCAGACAGACAGCAGACAGATGACAGCAGACAGACAGACTGACAGCAGACAGACTGATAGCAGAAGACAACTGAAGACAGATAGACTGACAGACAACAGCAGACAGACGATGCCTGTAGACAGACTGATGACAACGGACAGACAGATGACAGCAGACAGATGACAGCAGACAGACAAACAGATGACAGCCAACAGACAACAGACAGCAGACAGACAGTAGACAGACGCCAGTGCAGAACGATGACAGCAGACAGACAATAGCAGACTGACGCCAGTGCAGACAGATGACAGCAGACAGACGACAGCAGACTGACAGACAACAGCAGACAGGCAGAGAAAGCAGACATGAGATGACAGCAGTGTAGGAAAGTACCATCTTACCTGGCATGTTACCCCCATATTTCACTGTATATATGTTGTTTTAGTTGTATGTGTCACTGGGACCCTGCCAGCCAGGGCCCCAGTGCTCATACGTGTGCCCTGTATGTGTTCCCTGTGTGATGACTAACTGTCTCACTGAGGCTCTGCTAACCAGAACCTCAGTGGTTATGCTCTCTCTTTGCTTTCCAAATTGTCACTAACAGGCTAGTGACCAATTTCACCAATTCACATTGGCATACTGGAACACCCTTATAATTCCCTAGTATATGGTACTGAGGTACCCAGGGTATTGGGGTTCCAGGAGATCCCTATGGGCTGCAGCATTTCTTTTGCCACCCATAGGGAGCTCTGACAATTCTTACACAGGCCTGCCCCTGCAGCCTGAGTGAAATAACGTCCACATTGTTTCACAGCCATTTACCACTGCACTTAAGTAACTTATAAGTCACCTATATGTCTAACCTTTACCTGGTAAAGGTTGGGTGTTAAGTTACTTAGTGTGTGGGCACCCTGGCACTAGCCAAGGTGCCCCCACATTGTTCAGGGCAAATTCCCCGGACTTTGTGAGTGCGGGGACACCATTACACGTGTGCACTATACATAGGTCACTACCTATGTATAGCGTCACAATGGTAACTCCGAACATGGCCATGTAACATGTCTAAGATCATGGAATTGTCACCCCAATGCCATTCTGGCATTGAGGAGACAATTCCATGATCCCCGAGTCTCTAGCACAGACCCGGGTACTGACAAACTACCTTTCCCGGGGTTTCACTGCAGCTGCTGCTGCTGCCAACCCCTCAGACAGGTTTCTGCCCTCCTGGGGTCCAGCCAGGCTTGGCCCAGGAAGGCAGAACAAAGGACTTCCTCAGAGAGAGGGTGTTACACCCTCTCCCTTTGGAAAAAAATGTCAGGGCTGGGGAGGAGTAGCCTCCCCCAGCCTCTGGAAATGCTTTGATGGGCACAGATGGTGCCCATCTATGCATAAGCCAGTCTACACCGGTTCAGGGATCCCCCAGCCCTGCTCTGGTGCGAAACTGGACAAAGGAAAGGGGAGTGACCACTCCCCTGACCTGCACCTCCCAGGGGAGGTGCCCAGAGCTCCTCCAGTGTGCTCCAGACCTCTGCCATCTTGGAAACAGAGGTGCTGCTGGCACACTGGACTGCTCTGAGTGGCCAGTGCCAGCAGGTGACGTCAGAGACCCCTTCTGATAGGCTCTTACCTGTCTTGCTAGCCTATCCTCCTTCCTAAGTAGCCAAACCTCCTTTTCTGGCTATTTAGGGTTTCTGCTTTGGGGAATTCTTTAGATAACGAATGCAAGAGCTCATCAGAGTTCCTCTGCATCTCTCTCTTCACCTTCTGCCACGGAATCGACCGCTGACTGCTCAGGAAGCCTGCAAAATCGCAACAAAGTAGCAAAGACGACTACTGCAACCTTGTATCGCTGATCCTGCTGCCTTCTCGACTGTTTTCCTGGCGGTGCATGCTGTGGGGGTAGCCTGCCTCCTCTCTGCACTAGAAGCTCTGAAGAAATCTCCCGTGGGATGACGGAATCCTCCCCCTGCAACCGCAGGCACCAAAAGAACTGCATCACCGGTCCTCTGGGTCCCCTCTCAGCACGACGAGCGTGGTCCCTGGAACTCAGCAACTCTGTCCAAGTGACTCCCACAGTCCAGTGACTCTTCAGTCCAAGCTTGGTGGAGGTAAGTCCTTGCCTCCCCACGCTAGACTGCATTGTTGGGTACCGCGTGATTTGCAGCTGCTCCGGCTCCTGTGCACTCTTCCAGGATTTCCTTTGTGCACAGCCAAGCCTGGGTCCCGACACTCTAACCTGCAGTGCACAACCTCCTGAGTTGTCCTCCAGCGTCATGGGATCTCCTTTTGTGACTTCGGGTGAGCTCCGGTTCACTCTTCTTCGTAGTGCCTGTTCTGGCACTTCTGCGGGTGCTGCCTGCTTCTGCTATCTTGCTGGGTTCCCCCTCTGTCTCCTCACGCAATTTGCGACATCCTGGTCCCTCCTGGGCCACAGCAGCATCCAAAAATCCTAACCGCGATCCTTGCAGCTGGCAAGGCTTGTTTGCGGTCTTTCTGCGTGGGAACACCTCTGCAAGCTTCTTCACAACGTGGGACATCCATCCTCCAAAGGAGAAGTTCCTAGTCCTCTTCGTTCTTGCAGAATCCACAGCTTCTACCATCCGGTGGCAGCTTCTTTGCATCCTCAGCTGGCATTTCCTGGGCATCTGCCCAATCTCGATTTTGTCGCGACTCTTGGACTTCGTCCCCTTGTTCCACAGGTACTCTCGTCCGGAAATCCACCTTTGTTGCATTGCTGGTGTTGGTCTTCCTTGCAGAATTCCCCTATCACAACTTCTGTGCTCTCTGGGGAATATAGGTGCACTTTACACCTACTTTTCAGGGTCTTGGGATGGGCTATTTTTCTAACCCTCACTGTTTTCTTACAGTCCCAGCGACCTTCTACAAGCAAACATAGGTTTGGGGTCCATTCGTGGTTCTCATTCCACTTTTGGAGAATATGGTTTGTGTTGCCCCTATACCTATGTGCTCTCATTGCAATCTATTGTGACTTTACATTGCTTGCATTACTTCCTTTTGCTATTACTGCATATTTTTGGTATTGTGTACATATATCTTGTGTATATTTGCTATCCTCATACTGAGGGTACTCACTGAGATACTTTTGGAATATTGTCATAAAAATAAAGTACCTTTTTTTAGTATATCTGTGTATTGTGTTTTCTTATGATATTGTGCATATGACACCAGTGGTATAGTAGGAGCTTTGCATGTCTCCTAGTTCAGCCTAAGCTGCTCTCCATAGCTACCTTCTATCTGCCTAAGCTGCTAGAAACACCTCTTCTCCACTAATAAGGGATAACTGGTCCTGGTACAGAGTGTAAGTACCCCTTGGTACCCACTACAAACCAGGCCAGCCTCCTACAAGCAGACAGACAACAGCATACAGATGACAACAGCAGACAGACGACGATGGCAGGCAGGTAGAAGACAGACAGCAGACAGATGACAGTAGGCAGACATATGACAGCAGTTAATTCCTGTAAACATGCAGACTGCTAGGTGGAGCCAAGCAACATTGATGAGTTTAAAACAAACTGATACTGTATGTAATAATAAAAGGGAATCAGCGAGTTAAGACTGTACCAGGGGTAACCCCAAAATACTGCAGTAATAAGCAGAAGGGGGCAGTTTCTGTCCAGACCTTTTTTTAATAGCTTCTTTTCTGAGAGCGAGTTTTGCTTGTGGAGCGCATTTAAACATTTGATTGCTTAAAATAAGTGATTTTCCATGGCGCTCACTTTAGATGTGGACTAAACTCGAGTATGCTGGATTGCCTGTGTGGGATGTGGTAAATTTAGTAATGTTCTGGGGCAAGGGCTAATGTCTGCTGGAGCGAGGAATATTCTAGAGGATTGGAAGTGTGTTCGGTGGTGGCAGTGATTTCCTGGAGGCGATAGGAATCTTTTGGCTGCTGCGGGAGGCTGTGCTTGCGCAACAAATGCACTGGGGTATGGTAAGAATGCAGCGCCGTCCGACACTGTAATACATGTATGGACATGTCTGTCCCTATCTTGAGTGCTACTCCTGCATCTCTGTCTCCCGGCCCTCCTTATGTCCTCCGGCATCTGTGCACATGTGGCATAGAGGGGGGAAGTGAAGAATAAATGTCCAAGGTTAGAGTATATTTAGACACGTCAGGACAGAATCCCTTGCTTAGTAAAGTCGTCAAAGTACTGGGAGAAGAGACGGAAACACAAATTAAAACCAGAATAAAATCATTAGTCATTCACATGCGCTTTGTCAATTATTTTTCAACTGAAGAAAAGTTGCAAAAACATTCTGAGTCTCCGGAAGTACGCAGGCTACTGCTGAATAGTCATACAATATTAATGTATTTTGTTGACACCATAATGGATGCCATTTGACAGGGTGCACATTTTTTCCAATAGATCTACAGCTTTTCCCTTCAGGTCCACCCGTCCTTTCATATTCACACACACCTACATTTTTTGCTTCTGTTCTGTGCCGACACTGGATTGCGTCGAATAGGCACAGCTGAAGCCACACAACATTTTCCCAAAAGGCACCTGAGGCAAGAAAATATCCTGGCGTGGAACGGACTTAGAAGAATTGTTCAGTCTTCAGACAAGCTTGAACAGAATATCATTTTGTGGGGTGTGGAATGAACATTCATGAAATGATGTCGAGGAGACAAATGGAATCCAACCAATGTCAGCTGTCAGTCAATTTGCCGCCAAGCAACAAGTCGGTGTCAGCAGGAAAACAATTAAGATTCCTTTCTTCACCCCCCCAACCTAAGGCCGGATACATTCTTTCAGAAATGTGTGGCTATGCGAGAGAAAGTAGTGGCTACGAGACTGCTTCAGCCACATGTTGGACATGTTTTGCAATCCGCAGGCGTTTCTCTCCACATGTGTACTAACACAAGAGGCTCACATTCAGGGTTGCACAGCATATTTAAGGAAAGTGGCGCTGAACCTAGTACAGCACCACTTTCCTTGCGCCCCTTAGAGTCCCCCTACCGCCTCTATGTGTGCACCATACCTAAGATACGGCGCACCATGGCAAAGCAATTTTAGGGGGCAATAGCATCATTTTTATTGATGCTATTGATGTACTCTGAAGGAGTAGCTCCAAAATATTGGCTCTACACCTGCGGAGTACATAGGGGCACATCATAGATAATGGAAGCCTCCTTTTAACGCCTGCTATGAGCAGGCATTAAAAGTGCCATAAAAAATGACGCAAGGAAATCTGTTAAACTTACTTGCACCATTTTTTTCTGCCCCCCCTAATGGGGGAACACCCCCTTAGCATACATTATGCCTGGCGCAGCCATAATGTAGCACAAAGATCTTACCCTTGTCAGGCCACATTACATTAAAAAAATGACGCTAATGTGGTGCAAGGTGGTGCTAGGGGCTTATAAATATGCCCCTTAGCTCTGCTGCTAACCGAGGCTGAGTGGCAAAAAAAAAATAGTGGCGAATGTAAGACAAATGGCCGTAAGTGAAAGCCTACAAGTAATAGGGCCAATCACCGTGGGCGAGAGCAACACTGTAAAAAGAGGGACAAATGTAAGCAAATGCCCACAGAAAAGCAAGGATTTTTGAATGGCACACAAAGGAATGAATTACAAGAGATGGGCATGCTATTAGCCCAAAGATAAAATACAGCATGCCTCAAAGAGGCAGCGCATGCACTGCATAGGCAAGACCTAAAACAGCACCCAGCCACAACACAAAGCTTTGCTTTATTCCTGTTGAGAAAGCAACAAGCTCTCCCTTTAACTCTCCTGGAAACCACCCACTTGGTTCCCAGCTTACCTTTAATCAACACAGCGACTTCCCTTGTTGGACCGTTTCTCTCAAGCTACTGGTTCACTGCAAATAGCACCATTAACCCACCACGCCCTGAAAAGAATCAAGTAACAAAATCAAGGACAAATGTTAGTGCATATATTCAAAGGCTAAAGAAGTATCCTATGATATTTGTGGACACAACGCCCCCATATCCATCGACTATTTTGGGCTTTGTGCATACTGAGACATCCTCAGAGATTTGCACATTCACAGATGGAGCACATTTGGGACAATTCAGCATTATGTTTGTTGCGCACTGCTGCACAAAGCATTGTTATATTTAGAGACATTGCTCTGTGTACCCCAAATGTGTCTAAAACCCAGGAGCCATTGTAGGAGCAAGATACCTGAGTCTACGCATTGTGAAACCAAGTCACCTATATTCTATGCTGAAATAGAGTATATGTAGTGTAAGTGGGCATCATTGTAACATAATTTGTAAACACTGCAAAGCCTTACAAGATCTGTTAATTTACATTTTTATTGTTTCCCTAGTGCCAAGGTTTGCACATTCTTAGATAGAAATAACTGAACAGAGAGGAGAACTATAGACAGCAGAGTACTGGAACTCTCCATGAGTCCCAGTAGAGTCCCAAAAGCCACAAGTTTCTCTCTGTATTATTTTCTCCCAACCCCCCTTCCCTTTTGGGACAGTGTTGATTGAGGGTGTTCTCCCACCAGGAATGAGTGTAAATTAGAGTAATTGTCCAGCATTGTCTCTGCGGACAAGAACTCTAGGTGAGTGGTGTGACAGGATGTACAGGTGAAGGAATGGCGGAATAAAGGAATGGATGGCTAGTTGAATGGATGGATAGGTGAATAAATGGACAGATGAAAGGAATGGATAGGTGTTTGGAAAGGTAAGAGAATAGCAGAGTAAGTGATAGGTGGTCAATTGGGCGAAAATATGAGTGAATGGATGGCAGAGTGGATGTATGCATGATGGATGGCAGGATGGATGGATGGATGAATTGATGGCTGGATGGATGATAGAGTGAATGGATGCATAGATGGCAGAGTGGATTAATAGATGGCAGAATGGATAGATAGGAGAGTACATGGATGGATGCAGAGTGGACAGATGGACGACCGAGCAGATGAATGGATGCATAGCTGATTGGATGGATCAGTGGCAGAACAGATGGATGGATGAATGGCATGGGAGATGGATGACAGAGTGGATGGATGGCAGAGTAGATGGTTGCATAGTAGGAAGGATGGAAGAGTGGATAGATGGATGGGATGCAGAAAAAGTGACCGATGGATGAAAGAATAAATGGGTGACGATGTAAAGGTGAAATAGTGGATATCAGTGGGTAGATGAAAGAATTAAAAAAGGATGGATAGATGTTTGGACTGAAGAGACAAAGGAGCTCTTCTAGGGAGGGTTGGACCCACTTGCTTTGCTTGCTAGGTGCCATCAGAGCTTGCCTTCAAAGTGGGGGGATATTTTAATGTTCTGGTAACTCCTTTGTCAGTCCCTCATGTACAGGTGATACCCTCCTGGTCTCCAAGACTTATCTTTCAGCAGTCAGCACTGGAGTCTGCATTATCTATCCAAGGCTGTTTTAAGGCATTTATTGCTACATAACACAATTTCAACATGCACCCACCTAATACACTGTCCATCAATCCACACGTCCCAAATCTGTTGCACGCATTGCAGGTATGAGTAAAAACACAGAAATTGGATAACCACTAGTGCCTCCTAGATACTGTGAATCACACTATGGGGGTTATTCCAACTTTGGAGGAGGTGGTAATCCGTCCCAAATGTGACGGATTTACCACCAGCCGTATTACGAGTTCCATAGGATATAATGGACTCGTAATACGGCTGGTGGTATATCCGTCACTTTACCGTCACTTTTGGGACGGATTACCACTTCCTCCAAAGTTGGAATAACCCCCTATGTTCCCCCACATGGATATGTACACCACAACCTACAAGCATTACAGCCACATACTTATGCTGTGCGGCTTCAGCAAGCTCGTAGGGCTGAGTATTGTAGAAACTGATCGTATACACCCTCCCAAAGCAGACACAAACATGTCAAAAATAGAAATATTGAAACAACATTGCTGAGCATTCAATGTGTGTCTTTGGATTGTATTTAAAGCTAGAGATGACAGCTCTGAAAAAAGCTACCTTCCACAGACTCCATTGGTGAACGGGAGAACTAAACCTTGCTCGCAGATGCTCCCATTTTGACTGAAGCACTACACCCTTGTATTTGTTTGGAAGTATTTGTCCACAGCTTCATTAACAATGTGGTTTCTAAACATGTACCCCACCACAACTTTATTTGGGATGATAAATCATTCAGACTATTTACATGTCATAAAAGAATAACTGAAGCAAATAGAACAGATGATAAACGGAATGCTGAACAATGCAAACATTCACCCCCAGGCACAAAGATCAGGGTTCAATCCATCCGACAAACCCAGATCATACATCATGCCATAAATCAAATAAACAGTTAGGGGTGTAAAATGGGCTGGAGTTTTCTTTCTTTGTGTGTGTGAGTGTGCAGGGGGGACATAATTTCACAATATCTTTTAGGCTTAACTTGCTACCTTCGCCTACTAAGTGTGGTCTGCTGTCTGGCTGACATGGGCTGCAAGAGCCATGTTCTGTGTCCTCCTTTATCTCTGACCGTCTTACCCTGCAGTGAGGCATCCCAAGGTAAGTAGCCTAACATGCCAATCCTCCTTAAATTCCTCTCATTTATCTCCTTTACCGCAACGCTGCTTGTGGGCTTATGTCCTCAGGCACCTCCCACTTTCGGTTGTTTGTTTGCTAGCTTCACCCTACCAACACCATAGCAGCTCATAGGGTGGCCCAGAATACCTCTGTTCCTGCTTCTTAGAGGTTCACCCAGTTGCTGCTGAAATATTCAGGACGCCTCAGGTTGATCAGGCTGTGCCTGATGGTTTCCCACATGATTTCCCTGCAATATTTGCTAACTGCCATGTAGATCGTCTTTCTGGATTGTTCCGGCACCACAGTGGATTAGGCTCCCCTCCATCTTTACCTGGACATATTTCTGAACATATCAGGCTGGTGCAGCAGTGTAACCTGGCAACCATGGTTAGGTCATTCCTGATGTGCCCCAGCAGCTCCTTTCTCCAGTGAGGAAAGAATTACTCAGTGATGCCTGTGCAATTCAAATGGCGCAGTGAGCAGCAATAGAACACTTAAAGGTCTACTGAAAAAATTATTATCTACAACGCCTCTTTTTGTAACATTTATTTCTGACTTTACAGTATTCAGTTGTTATCATTAATGCTATACGCACTGCTGACAGTAAGTGTACTGGAAAGTATTCATTGCGAGGCATTCACAATCCAGACTCAAGTCTTTGTGCAAAAGGCCATTTATTAGGACAGGATTGCGTAATTGCTATAACATGCGGCGACAACAATGTTATCCTTAACATCTTCAAACTTTACCCTTTTTGAACTCCCCCCAAATCCTTTACCATAAGGCTTTACGATTTCTTTCCCCTTGTTCCACTCAATTCACCCCATTCCGTATGTTTTTGTCACTTACTTCACTGAACGAGCTCCAAACGCCATCTCTTTCTCGTACTCCAGGCATCCTACCCAAATCTTCAATCACCTGTCTTTCATCCTTCCTCCCCCGAGGGGTGGACCTGACTGCATCTGACTCTCTACCCCTCCAAACACCACCCATCACCATGCAACCTGTTCTATCATGACAAACCTCCAGCCCCCTCCCCACCTCCAGCAAGCTGCAGGGTGGGTGGGTGGCTCAACAGAGCTCTGCAGCCACCCAATGTCCGTCGAGGAGTCAGAAAGGGCATCACTTCCCTTTCCGACCCCTTAAATGCCCAGTCCCTCAACCCCTTTCCTCCCCCAACCCACTTCCCCTCAAAACTGTCCTTCCCTTGTTTAACCCTGCAAATCCCCCAGGGAAAGACTAGATTGCGTCTAGCTTCATCTGGGGCCCGCAACTATGAGTACAAACAATGCAACACCCCACTAAGTACTCGCGAAATGAGAATCTTCAAGCAACAGTAGTACCAAGGTTAAAACATTATGTTTGGGTGCAGAAAGTAAACATTAAATTAAAAAAGAGTAAGAGAGGGATGCAGAAAACAGATGCGGAAGAAAGGAAGTGTTAGGTAGGTAGCAGGCACACAGAGAGGTGAGACATTAAAAGAGGGCTGGGTCAGGAGAGATCGATATTCCAAAGAATGTAAGCAGGAGGGGGAGAAAACGAGAAGCCAATTTGGGGAGCAAAGAAGCAATGACTGGGCTCAGGAGTGGAATGCAATAACTATGGGAACTAAAGTGAGTGGAGGCCAAGCAGCAAGGTACACAGAAGAGCGAGGCAGGAAAAGAGGACTCCGCAAGGAGAAAGTGAGCAGGTGAGAAGAGCAGTCAGGAAGAAAGGCAGTCACAGGCCCAGGTGAGAAAGAAAAGGGAGTCTCAAGTGGGTCGAGCACAAAACAGAAGCGGGCTAGGGCAAAGAGAGAGCAACAAGGAACCATGGGCGGAGGGAGAGAAGCACAATAGGGACACCGCTGGGAAAAACAAGCATTTGCAATGCAACGGGTCTCTCATTTCTCCGAGTTAGAGCTATTAGCAGTTGTAAACTCCCAACTTTTCTTGCCTCATTAAATGGAAAAAAAATTAGCTTGATCGTGCTGCTAAAAAATGAAAATGGAAATGGTCTTGCGTTTGCTTGAGCTCGAGCAATTAGCATTTTAAACTCCTAACCAGACTTTTCTTGCCACATAAATTGAAAATGAAAATAAAACAGTTTCACATAACTAACTGGACTTTTCTTGCCATATAAACTGAAAAGCAAAAGTTTCACATAAGCGAGCTGACGGCCACCATCAGTGCAAAAAAGACACACAAACGGAAATAACAGTTCACTCGTAGTGAAACCTATGGCAAAAGTGCAATTATCTACGTAACTGGCAAAAGTGCAATTAACTATGTAACATGGTCGATGTCATGCAAAGCACTCGACTTCTGCCAAGCGAGATCGCGCTGCGAAAAAAGAGAAAAAGTAATCCACAAACAGGATGGAAAACAGCGAGCCTCGTATGTTTTCAGTACTTTGTCGCTGCGCTCGAGGAGGGCTAACCACCGAAAAAAGGCATTACGTATGCATGCCTTCCACTAATGAAAGCAAGCAGATTTTAAAAGGCAGATTGACATGGACGGTGCTCCGAGCCCTTTTCTAACTACTACAGTGTCTCGCAAGCGATACGCATTCACTAGCGCATGCTATCGCAGCCTCGACTCTAAAAACATACACTCTTGTGGAATGCTTGAGCCAAAAAGAAAAAAGTAACAATAGGTCTCGGAGAGACAGCTCATGCACTGTCTTGGAGAAGCCTAATTAAACTTCCTAGGAAAGAGCAGGAATGAGGCATGTGGACCCCTGTGCCCTGCTCCCACCTAAGCACCCTAAAAAAACAGTAAATAAGAGAGGAAATTGTGCGTAGACGAGGGCCCCACTGTAGAAGTTTGTGAGCAGGTGCACGTGCGTCTTTTGAAATAAATGCAGCTGCCGGGCGTGAAAAATAAAGTAATACTAACGTCGCAGGTGCTGAGAGGTCCCCCCTTGCAGCATGAACAGGGCCACCCTACACCGCGGAGGCTGCACGACCTTTTATTACGCCCCTGCTTTAAGGCCTTTTTTAAGATAATGACTTATTTTTCAGCAAAAAAGAAGGAGTGCATTAAATGGCCTGTGGTCTTAAGTGCTTGGTCTTAAGTGCTTTATTGACCAACATACAGTAAAACAAAGATTTTGTGGTGGGATTTTTTTTATAGGTTTCAGAAATTTCTATAATAAATGAAAATATGTGACTCAGCAGTAAGCTGGGATCAATTACGTGAAGGTCGGAAGGACGACATAGTGGTATTGGTTGAGGAAGTGTTATCAATTTGTGATGTCACTGCCATACGTATTGCAGTCATTGCTTATGTCATAAGAAATATTTCATGTCGATCATTTGCTGTGAAATGCAAATTGCATTTTGAGGGAGGGGGTCTAAGCCTCAGTAACATAAACAAGGGGCATTATTTTTACATTTTACTTGACTGTATAACTCGATATCACTCCTCTGCAATAAAGATTGGGATGTAATAAATAAGTCAGTAATGTAAGCTACATTTTAGGTACTTCTAATGGGGTAGTGAATGAAGATTGTATACTCAAGATGAAAGCACACCTGAGTACTAGATTCCCGTTGCGGACACCACTGTTCATCTGTTTCAAGAACACTTGAATTCTGGTACAAAAGTTGCATAGTGATGAAGCACTTTGTTTATTGTCTGTAGAGATAAAGGGCATATATTCGTTAACATATTATTTTTCACAAGCATCTTTCCCACTGCCTGCTGAGGTGGAGGGGTTCATCCAGCAGAAGTGAGAGATTTTACGCTAACAGAGCAGCTGTGCTGGACCATCAGTAGTAAAAATAAGTGTGGCCTAGTCTGAATAACAACTGACAAGAATGCAAATCTTATTTTCTAGTTGTCACCTGTGAAAATGAGAAGATAATAGGAGGATCTGAATGTGTGCCGCACTCACAACCCTGGCAGGTCTCTCTCCAAAGTTTCGGCAGACACATCTGTGGAGGGGTGCTTATTAATGCACAATGGGTACTGACAGCCGCTCACTGCCTCACTATGTAAGTGTAATGTGATGGTACCTGTGATGATGAGCCAATATTGTATAAAATCAACTACATTTTAATGCATTTAAACAAATAAATGTGCGGTTGTCTCTTCCAAAGAAGTGGCTTCATTATTTGTTTTATTTCAAAACATTTTTATTACGTTTTATTTTCACAATGCACAACATCTATTATGGAGTGTTACATACTGCAAGGTTATAATATAGTTGAATAAAAAAATCTGGATCATAGTAACATTCTGATTGTATGTCTATGAATATATGAGCATATTGAGTAGAAGATCAAGAATGAAAAAAGTGAGTATAAATTGGTGATTTACATAACACAGTTCCTGTGTGAGATGGAATAGAGAGATGGGGCGATGAAGATAGAAGAGAGCATATTAATATGACTATTAAATATTGAAATTGTATGCAGAATTGTGAGAAGAAGTCTTCCCATATACTTTATAGGGGGTTATTTATTTGCGGATATAACTCTAGTTTGGACCATAAGAGACAGGAAGTTTTTTTTAATGAAAGGATTGATTATGCCGTAGGTTATCAGCACTTCAGATGAAACATACCCACGCCCACCACGTATGGTATGAGAAGTTAGTGTAATTCTTCACGTTAGAGATGATTGTTTTGTTACCTACTGCAAACACAATATCGATGAGGAAACAATCCCATGATGATAGTGAGTTTAACACACTCAAGTCTGACGTTTCTTGGATTTCCAAGGATATTATGGTATGTGATAGTGTAACTTGTATTTTGAATATGTTTGAGAATGTATCCTGGATAGATACCCAGAAGGTTAGCAGGTGTTCTAGATGGTGACCTGATGGCCATGCCAACAAGCAGCTGAAAAAAGGAGCCCAAGTTTATTTAATCGTTCCGGAGTCCAGAATTATCTATATGTTGTCCATTGTTTGCATTGTGAAATGAGAGGTTACTCTATACATAAACATACATTTCCAGATTTGAGACCATTGTGATGGTAATATAGAGTCCATGTTGTACTTAATGCATGATACATCCTATGTTTTTTGGATCTCTTCCGTGAGAATATGAGAGGTTTTCTTAAGTAGTTTATATATTATAGATAATTTATAGTTTTGTGACAGTAGAACATGGAGGAAATTGAGACAATCTGTTTTATGTGGTTTCTTAAAAACCTCTCGGAGCAACTGTGAGCAATAGAAAGTTGTAAAAATCAATTGGTTGAAGATCGATTTTATCTGTTAATGTGGCAAAAGTTATTGGGTCTCGCACGGATATAATGTCTTTTATATATAGTTATCCGAGAGAGACCCATCATTTCCAGAAGGATTGACCGGGGTCAAGTTTCACAGGTGATTGAACCTTAGTGTGGCAAGCTCTGAATCTTTAATTCTATGAGGGAGGCATTTATCTAATTTTTTGACAGTAGCAATGGAGTCTTTTAGAATTTGGTAAGAATGAGATACCTTAATATGTTTTGTGTAGTATGATATTTATTGGTGAGAGTGGGGCAGTTAGGTCCAACTCTATGTCCACCCAGGAAGGGCGACAAGGGGCAGATGAATGTAACCACCAGATGATTGGTCTAATTAAAAAGGCGGTTTGAAAAAACAAGAAGTTGGGGCGGGTAATACCGCCCTGTTGTTTACTTGATTTTAATGTATGCAGAGAAATTCTTGCCTTTTTTCCTTTCCCAATTTTTTTTATTTGAGCACTGAGTGATGTGAAAAAAGAGTTGGAAAGATGTAGAGGTAGCAGTTGATTTGAGGGACAATTAACATCTTAACTGTTTCAGCCCTACCCCACCATGTAATTAACTTTGGAGACCATTCCTCAGTAGGCTTTTTAATTTTCACAAGCACTGAGGTTTCTATATGGTTTTCAGTAGCAGAAATCGTGTTTTTAGTATCAAAAATCGTGTTCTTTAGGGGAAAGACTCAATTTTTCTCCTTATTTAAGGTGTAATCAGCAACTTTATCATAGTCTGTGATAACATTTAAAATTTCATGGATGGCCGACTCTGCTTCAGTGGAGAAAATGAGGACGTCATCTGCATTTGCAGCTAGTTCATGAGAACCACTTTTGTTAGGAATACCTTTGATGTTTTCAACAATTCAAATAGAATGTATTAGAGGTTTGACTGATGAAAGGGGATGAGGAGCAACTTTGCTTTGTAACTTGTTATAATTGAAAAGTTTCAGAGCTATGACTACTCAGTTTAATGAGATCTATTAGGTTACAGTAGATATCCATGACCAGGTGGATAAACATTGTACCTAAGTTGAAATTCTCTAAAGTGGCTTGTAGAAAGGGCTGGGAACCTTTGTTGAAGGTTTTTTCTATGTCCAAAGCATTAGACATGGTCGGGGAGGAAAGTAGTTTTGTTTTCTCTAGAAAATGGGAAAACTTTCTAATGTCATCAGCCACAAGGCGGCCTTTTACAAAGCCTGTTTAAGATGTATGTATAAGTATCGGAAGGACTTCCTCAAGTCTAAGTGCTAAGATTTTTGCATTCATTTTATAGTCTGTGTTTAATAATGTGATAGGTCTAAAGGTTTTTTCATCTAGAGGGTCCTTCCCTTCCTTAGGAACTACCACAAAAGAACCACTGAGTGTTCCTATAGAGTCAAATTTATAAAAGAGGCTAAGGATATGTGGCACTAATGCTTCATGATAGGTGTGATAAAAAGGGGCTGGAAACTAGTCGTGCCAGGGGCCTTGTTAGATTTCATTGACTTAATACTTAAAGATATTTCTTCCCACATAATAGGTTTATTTATTTGAGTCTGAGCCTCTTCTGGGAAAATAGAGAGGTTCTAGAAGGGATTTACAGGTCTTTACATTTTCATTGTCCTGTGAGTTTGGGGAGTTATATAGTAGTGAGTGAAGGTTAGAAAAAGTACCTACAATTTTTTATGGGAACAGTTTGCAGGCATTCTAAATGATCTTTAAGAACAGAAATGTTAACTTTTTTGTATTCTTGAGGGTGAGAGCTCGTAGTCTCCTGGCTTTATTATGCTCTATTAGGTTTCTAGCTTTAAGCTCATTTGGCCATGCGTGAGCCCTTTCACTAAGTATTTTATTGCATTCATATTTAAGTTGTTTGATTTTCGACATGTTGCTAGATTGAAGGTTCTTGATTCTATTTTGTTCTAAAATGTGTACTTCGTTTTCCAAATTATTTAGTTTAGAATTAAGCGGCCTGGTTTTATTTGTCATCACCCCATCATCACACCTATAATGGTAGCTTTCATTGCATCCCATAGTATGCATGCGCCAACAACAGGGGCAATATTTTCTTTGAAATAATAGTTCAGTGCTTGAGCCACTAGGTTCCTGGAGACTGGGTCCTCAATAATTTCAGCATTCATTTTCCAGGATCTTTTTTTTGGAGAATACTCAGTGAGATGTAGAGTTATGGTGATGCAAGCACGGTCCAAGACAAAAATACGTAGGTTACCATACATAAGTTGGTAACCTGCATGTTTTGAGATCAAAGTGAATATTGCATTTTTCTTGTTATAGGCAAGGGAACAAGTGTTGTCTGATATCCAATTGTGTTGCATGCTGCAGGCTTCAGTTAGGCCAGTTCTTGTTTCCTGGAGTAGGAGGATGTCACTTTTAATTTTCGGCAATAGTCTAATATCTTTTTCTTTTTGATGGGATGGTTAATTTCCTTGGTATTCAGGGAGACAATCTTGAGAGAAAAGTGGGACACATCTAGAAGTTGGGCTAGATTGGAAACTCATTATATGGAAGGAGGGATACTCCAAAGAGAGAGACGTGGGAATAAAAGGAACAAAAGGTGAAAAGAAGAGGACAAGTTTAGACCTGCATACAAGCTGAAAACCAATGTTACCTGAGAGAAACAACCACTTATATCTGATCAAAATGATAGGTAAACAAAACCTCAATAATGCAAATAAGAACCCCACTCTCAACCAACACTCACCCATTGAAAGCCCACCCCCGCCCGAAGCAAAAAAGGAGCCATGCATGAAGGCCTCAGAACCAAGGAAGATCAGCCGGTCTGTGAGTGCGGGCCCGAGCAGGCATATGAAAAATAATACAAACATCTTTAAAACTTTATCAAAGTAACCTTGGATGCTAAATGTTTCACAGAATAATCAGAAAAATTAGAAGATAAAGCACAGAAAAAAATGCCTAAGATAAAAAAAGAATTTTGTATAGCTTGATCATGTATTTGAACATAAGCCAAACTATATTGTAATATTATTGCAGTCTTAGCCCAACATATATGTTTAATCACATAGATAATAATCCTAAAAGAATATGGTGAATTTGTACCACATGGTAAGGTAATATGAATTAACACAGATGTTTATACTTGAAGTAAACCATGACTAAACACAGGTTGATTTAATACAGTGGAGGAAGCTTGTTTAATCCTAAAAAAGAGGAACATTGCATTGCAGCCCCTGTATTGGGAGCACAACAATGAGCACAAATTGTAAGTCAGTTTAGAACAATTCTAATAATTGAGCAATACTGTCTATACGGCCAACAAAGGTATGTGTCAGGGAGACCAGATCCTCGGGGCCTGCGCACGTTCCCAACATGTCCACCACTAGACAGCTCCAAAACTCTGATAAAAATATCACAGAGCCTGAGAGAGTCCAAGTGGGGGAGAAGGGGATTAGGTAGGGAACAGCTGGGAAGGAGACCTGTAGGAAGCAAAAGGTTAAACAATACAATATCAAGAAATTATCACATTGACTTTCACTAGACTATGGTTCTAAGCTTTCTAATACTGTAACCATGGATAACCTAAGAAGTGACTATAACTAGACCTCAAGAACTCTGGGTACCTGGAAAAAAAATCAAGAATGGTTAATACAATGTTTCATGTGAGCTTTTCATGAAATGTCACATACTGTCTAGGAATACAAGAACCTTCTAAAATAATGTTTCAGAACAAACATCGCATTTTTACATGAGGCCAAAAGGCAATCTGAAATATTCTCTGGACAACAATAAGAATTGTACTGGGGACTTAATATGCACAAAGAATGTCACGTTTTGAATTTAGCATCTTCACAGAAAATCCAAAACCCCAGGATAAATGTGTGCACTTCAACAAACACTACACATCAAAGTTTTAATTGCTATGAAATGATTGCGCACACTATTGCCGGTCTGAACATCAAGTTTCACATGCTGGAAATGAATCACGCATACTGTCGATTCTAACAAGACAATGCAATGCCATGAAATGATCGCGCACACTGTTGCCGATCTGAACACCAAGTTTTACATGCAGGAATTGAATCGCGCACACTGCCGATTCTAACAAGAATATGCAAATGCCATGAAATGATCGCGCACACTGTTGCCCATTTGAACACCAAGCTTTACATGCGGGAAATGAATCGCGCACACTGCTGATTCTAACAAGAATATGCAAATGCCATGAAATGATTGCGCACACTGTTGCGATCTGAAAACCAAGTTTTACATGCGGGAAATGAATCACGCACACTGCTGATTCTAACAAGAATATGCAACTGCCATGAAATGATCGCGCAAGCTGTTGCCGAGCTGAACACCAAGTTTTACATGCGGGAAATGAATCGCGCACACTGCCGATTCGAACAAGAATATGCAAATGCCATGAAATGATCACGCAATCTGTTGCCGATCTGAACACCAAGATTTACATGCGGGAAATGAATCGTGCACTCTGAAAGTTTCACGAGTAGGCCCAAAACTCAAGAGTCTTTGAGACAGGGGTCGGGGGCCCAGCCCGACCTCCACCTTACCACCCTGCTCAAGGATCACCAATATAATGCGGGGCAGGCCTGGAACATCAAGGTAGGCCTCCGGAACAGGAGCTCAGGAAGTTGCTGCTGCTCTGCACTGGGACCTCTGAATAGTAAGCATGTGGAGCTGGGCTGGCTCCCTTATATAGAGTCTGGCCCAGCCCATAAACCACACCCAGTCATGCTGCAGAGAAAGCTTCTAGAAGGTCCTAAAAAGGGACCACACCCTAACACACTCAGCAAGCCTGCAGCAATACCTTGTAAATGAACAATTATTGCAAAGATCATTAATAGTGTTTTTCAAGGTTAAAGTCTGCAATACAAAAGATTAACATACTGCATATAAACACAATGCATGAGTTATGCTCTTGTATAAAGGCTGGGTTTTTGCATTCTTGTCGCCCGTAGAGCGCGCACTGTCCTGATGTTGACAGTACTCCCCTCTACCAAACGCGCTCTAGGGCCTGGTTTGCCGGGGTTAAGACGATGAAAACATCGCACTAGTCGTGGAGCATGAACGTCAGATGCGGAAAGCCATGGGTTTCTTTCAGGACCGTAACCTTTCCAAGAGATCAGGTACCACAGGTTACGACCTCTAAGTTTGGAATCCAACACCTGTTTAACTTCATATTCCACCTCCCCCTGTACTAGAACTGGAGCTGGTTGGGAGTGTGCCTTCTGGACTGCTTTTTTCAGGAGGGAAGTATGGACACCGGATGAATACGTAGTGACCTGGGCAACTGCAGTTTATAGGTCACTGGATTAATTTGCTGGAGGACAGTGTAAGGACCTATGAATTTGGGATTAAACATGTGCTTTTTCTTGAAGTCTATGGGGGTCATTCTGACCCCGGCGGTCTTAGACCGCCGGGGCCAGGGTCGGCGGGAGCACCGCCGACAGGCCGGCGGTGCCCCGCAGGGCATTCTGACCGCGGCGGTAAAGCCGCGGTCAGACCGGCAACACTGGCGGTCTCTCGCCAGTGTACCGCCGACCTTTGGAATCCTCCAAGGCGGCGCAGCTAGCTGCGCCGCCGAGGGGATTCCGACCCCCCCTACCGCCATCCAGTTCCCGGCGGTCCGCCCGCCGGGAACCGGATGGCGGTAGGGGGGGGTCGCGGGGCCCCTGGGGGCCCCTGCAGTGCCCATGCCACTGGCATGGGCACTGCAGGGGCCCTCGTAAGAGGGCCCCTACAAGTATTTCACTGTCTGCTTGGCAGACAGTGAAATACGCGACGGGTGCAACAGCACCCGTCGCACCTTCCCACTCCGCCGGCTCGATTACGAGCCGGCATCCTCGTGGGAAGGGAGTTTTTCCCTGGGCTGGCGGGCGGTCTTTTGGCGACCGCCCGCCAGCCCAGGGAAAAACTTAGAATACCCTCCGCGGTCTTTCGACCGCGGAGCGGTATTTCGGAGGGGGAAGTCTGGCGGGCGGCCTCCGCCGCCCGCCAGACTTAGAATGACCCCCTATATGTCTTGTAGAAAGCCACACTTTATCACCTGGTTGATACTGAGGTCCTTCACAATGTTTCTTGTCGAAGTGCTTTTTGTATTTTTGTTTAGCTTTTTCTAGATGTTTTTGAATCAGTTTCTGGGTTTGGTGGAGGTGTTGAATTGTTTCCGACACAGCTGGTGTAAGAGAACTTTCTTGAGGAATCGTGATGGGCAAGGTATCAGGATGATAGCCAAACAAGCCAAAAAAGGGTGTGACACCAGTGGAGGTGTGAAACGAGTTATTGTAGGCTAGTTCAGCTAACCAGAGCATTGATGTCCAGGAATTAAGTGCTTTCTCAGCATAAGCACGCAGATATTGCTTCAATGTCTGATTCAGACTCTCAGTTTGGCCATCTGTTTGAGGATGATGGCTAGTAAATAGTGTGGATGTAACTTGAAGCGTTTTGCATCATATTTTCCAGAAGTTGGAGGCAAATTGCGATCCTCGATTGGAGAGAATCATTCTTTGCAGCCTGTGATAACGGACCACTCTATTCAGTAGAATGGTTGCCAGTTCACTGGAGGTGGGCAATTTCTTGCAGGCAATGAAATGTCCATATTTCGTGAGACTATCTACCACCACAAGGATTACTGAGTGCTGTTGAACCACTGGTAGGCCTGTAATGAAGTCTAATGAGATGTGTTTCCAAGGTCGACGTGGAGTTGGGAGCGGATGCAACAAACCTTTCTGTTTTGAATGACTTGTATTGATGCGAGCACAGACTTCACAGTTATTGACTATTGTTTTGACATATATTGTCAGAGTAGGCCACCAAAAGTAGCGTCGGATTAATTCAAGAGTTTTAGAAGTGCCTGGGTGACCTGCCGTAGGTATAACATGCAACCAATGAAATGCTAACTTGCGAAGCTTGGTAGAGGGCATGAAGAAACGAGTGTCATGGAAAGGTAGTCCTTGCTTGAATGATCTTTTGGGATCTGCTTGATCCCATGCCTGCCATTTCTCAATGGTGAAGGAATTACGGATCTCTTCAAAGAAGTCTTCGGTTTCTATGATGTAGAGGACTTTGTCTCGAGCAATGATAGCTCTAGAAGGCTGGATTGTAGGCAACGTGGTAGACTCTTGGTGGGACAAGGCGTCTGCTTTGCGATTGTCTTTACCAGGACGAAAAGTTACCACAAAATCTAACTCGGCAAAAAACAGCATCCAGCGTAATTGCCGAGGAGTCAAAAGTTTAGCTGAACTGATGAACTGGAGATTGCGATGATCAGTAAATACTGTGATAGTGTACTTCGCCCCCAACAAATGATGCCTCCACTCTTTAAAGGCATCACGGATCGCCAGAAGCTCTTTTTCAGCAATGACATAGTTCTGTTCGGCTTTGTTCAGCATTCAAGACATGTAAGCTACAGGATGAAGTTGGCCAGTGTCTTTACTTCGTTGTGACAAGACTGCACCAATTGCAACATCTGAGGCATCTGCTTCAACTATGAATGGATGATCCACATCAGGGTGAGTCAAGACTGGGGCAGTGGAAAAAGCTTCTTTCAAAGTTGAAAAGGCTCGGTCAGCTTCTGGAGACCTTACAAATCTTTCTTTCTTTCTCAATAACTTGGTGATTGGCACCACTGTTTGAGAGAAATAGTTTATAAACCTGCAATGAAAGTTTGCAAAACCCAGGAAGCACTGTACATCTCTAACACTCTTTGGAGTGGGCCAATCAGATACAGCTTGTACTTTCTTTTCTGTCATGATCATACCTTGAGGGGTAAGGATAACCTCTAAAAACTCAACTGTGGTAACATGAAACTCACACTTGTTTAGGTTGCAACATAAATGATGCTTTTGAAGAGCTGTGAGAATCTTCTTGACATGTTGTACATGTTCGGTTTCATTGTCAGAGTAGATCAAAATATCACCGATCTAGACTATTGCAAATATGTTGAGATACTCTCTAAGGAAGTCATTCAGGAAAAAAATGAAATGCTGCTGGAGCATTGCACAGTCCAAAGGGCATGACGGTGTATTCAAAGAGAGCATGGTGGTCATTACAACCCTGGCGGACGGTGTTAAAGCGGCAGTAAGACCGGCAACAGGCCAGCGGTAGAAAAAATTGGAATTACGAACGTGGCGGAAACCGCCAACAAAGACAGCCACTTTAACACTCCGACCGCCATGGCAGTACAAACAAACAGCTTGGCAGGCACCGCCAACAGACAGGCGGAGGACAATGTACCGCCCACAGTATCACAACCTACCAATCCACCACCTTTTCCAGGGCGGATTCACCGTGAACAAAAACACGGCAGAAACAGGACTTCGAAGGGAAAACGCTCACCCCTACACACCCCACGAGGAATCCGGACGCCATGGAACCAGAGCTGCAGATCCTGCCAGCCCTTATCTTCTTGCTCCTCTACCAGGAGCACGAACGCCGGCGGCAAAAACCACGGTGAGTACTGCACCTACGACACAGGGGAGGGGGTAGGGAAAAAACAGGGACACACACACGCAACACGCAACACCCCCACCCGACCCTCACCCACCACAACACACACACTAATACAGCATGATACATTACAGTTACAACCCCAACACCCCTAGAAGAATGCAAAGACCAAAGAAAATTAGTGTAACCATTGTAATATATGAAAATCCAGTACGCAAAAATATACATATATACACTATAAACAAAATATACACCAAGAATAGTAGTCCAAGTATTGCTCCATTGAAGTCTGTGGAACACTGGGCCCACATGGTATGGGCGGGGCCCACACAAGATCCCCGACCATGACGGAGAAAACACTGCAGGGGCATCAGATAGCAATAAAACAGGCCCCTCAGAGGAAGGGAAAGGGGGGCACCTCAG
This sequence comes from Pleurodeles waltl, assembly GCF_031143425.1. Classification (NCBI taxonomy): domain Eukaryota; kingdom Metazoa; phylum Chordata; class Amphibia; order Caudata; family Salamandridae; genus Pleurodeles; species Pleurodeles waltl. The sequence continues at coordinate 1,418,242,162 of NC_090446.1, forward strand.
CAGGTTGAGTGCACGACACCAAATCCACAAGGGGGCCACATGCCCACTGTTCTATCCTGGGGAGTGCAAAGCCACAGTCTCACAAGTCTCTACAGTGGGTGGGTTGCCCACTGTTCCATCCTGGGGAGTGCACATCCACAGTCTCTCAAGTCTCTACAGTGGATGGTTTGCCCACTGTTCCATCCTGGGGAGTGCAAAGCCACAGTCTCTCAAGTCTCTACAGTGGGTGGTTTGCCCACTGGTCCATCCTGGGGAGTGCAAAGCCACAGTCTCTCCTGTTCAGCGGTGCTTGTAGCGGCGGTGCCCTGTTCAGCGGTGCTTGTGGCGGCGGTGCCTTGTTCAGCGGTGCTTGTGGCGGTGGTGCTCTGTTCAGCGGTGCTTGTGGCGGCAGTGCTCTGTTAGGCGGTGCTTGTGGTGGTGGGGTCCTTTGAAGTGACTCAGCTGCTGGCGGTCCTTCATGGCCCAGCGGGGCTGGTGCTGGCGGTCCTCTCTGGCCCAGCGGGGCTGGCGGCTCTCTGGCCCAGCGGGGCTGGTGCTGGCGGTCCTCTCTGGCCCAGCGGGGCTGGTGCTGGCGGTCCTCTCTGGCCCAGCGGGGCAGGTGGCGGCCTCTTGGGCAGCAGGTCAGGTGCTGGCGGTGGCCTCTTGGGCAGCAGAGCAGGTGCTGGCGGTGGCCTCCTGGGCAGCAGGGATGATGGCGGTGGCCTCCTGGGCAGCAGGGCAGGTGCTGGCGGTGGCCTCTTGGGCAGCAGGGCAGGTGCTGGCGGTGGCCTCCTGGGCAGCGGGGATGATGGCGGTCTTCTCTGCCATGCTGCTCTTCCCAGACCTGCAGACTTTCTTGTGGCCCTTCCCCACCTTGGAAGGTGTCGCAGCTGACTCCACACTCCCACCTGGACCCCTGGGAGCGGCTTTGGTGGCTGGAGTCTTCCCCCTCTCCCGCTGGGCACTGGGCAACTTTTGATGCTTCACAGGTGGGGGACTGTCCGTGCTGTGGCTCCGTGCCACACTGGCTGCCCTGGTGGCCGGTGCACTCCAGATTCCGGTGACTACAGGCACCACTGGTCCCGGAGATATTGTGGCTGAGGTGCTAGATTGGAACCTGGAGAGTCGGGCCCTAGGAGATGGATGGGGTGGAGGAGGTGTGGGAAAGAGGTCAAGGTTGGACAGGAAAAGTTTTTGGGAGATACTGGGACGGTAGCTGGAGGGGGTTTCGGAGTGGAGGAAGAGGTTGTGGTTGTAGGAGGTGTTCGTTTGGTGACTTTGGGTGAAGGTGCCTGCGCTGGAGGCTGTTGTGAGGTGGATGGCTGTTGGGTGGGTGTGTGCCTGCGTTTGTGTATCTTGGGAGGGGGTGTCACAGACACACTGGGAGAGGACACAGGGGACGTGTGAATGGTAGTGGGGGTGGTGACTGCACGTGAGCTGGGTGTGGTGGTGTGTGTGCTGGTGATGGAAGTAGTGGCTGTAGGTGTAGTGCATGCAGGTGGGAGTGGAGATGAGACTGGGAGGGAGGAGGGAGACGAGGAGGAGGGGGACACAGTGGAGGCAGTGGATGTTGGTGTGTCTGCATGTGATGCTTGCGTGAGTGCCTGTGGGATGTGTGGTGCATATGTTTGCCTGAGCTTCCCTTGTGTGTTGACGTGTGTGCATGCTGGTCTGAAGGTGTGCTTGGGATAGGCTGAGGTAGAGGGGATTGGGTCTGGGTGGAGGAAGTTGGAGGGGGGAGGCTAGAGACAGGGACAATGGTTGCCATCAGTGCTGAGGCCAGAGTCTGAAAAGCGCGCTGAAGGGCTGCCTGACCAGAATGAATGCCCTCCAGGAATGCATTTGTTTGTTGCAACTTCCTTTCTGCACCCTGGATGGCATTCAAAATGGTAGACTGCCCAACAGTGAGGGACCTGAGGAGGTCAATGGCCTCCTCACTGAGGGCAGCAGGGGTGACTGGGGCAGGGCCTGAGGTGCCTGGGGCGACGGTGATGCCCACCCTCCTGGGTGAGTGGGCACGGGGCAAAGGCTGAGGGGCTGCTGGGAGGGCGGTGCTGGTAGGGGGGGTGGCGGCTGTACCTGTAGATGCGGGGGGCACAGATGTTGCTGCCACCACAAGGGAGCTCCCATCAGAGGACGAGTCCGTGTCACTGGTGTCAGCTCCTGTCCCCGCCGTGGAGCTCCCCTCGCCCTCTGTCCCACTGGTGAACTCCGAGTCCGTAGTCTCGCCCTCCAGGGCCATGTGGGATGCAGCTCCCTCCTGCTCCGGTGCCACTGCTCCTCCACCTGATGATGCTAATGCACACAAGAACAGGGAGACCACAAAAAGGGGGGGCGACAGAAGAAAAACATGTTGAGTGCATGCATTACCGCTACCGTTGGCGGACACGACAGACACAGAAGCCCCCTGCACTACGCCGCGCACTTGGCCTCCACTGTTCAATCCCTGGGGCATGGCCTACAAGGCTATGGACAACATCTGCACACATGGAGGACACAGGAGCATAACTAGGTGTACTTGGCACTGTACACAGGTGGGGTGGGGTGCCACATGGCCTGCCTTTTGGAGGGACCTTGCCTACTAAACTCGCCCTGGCCTAGGGAAACCCACAGCCCACCTCCCCCACCCAGACACCTCCACTGCGTGCAAAATCAGCAGTATAAGAGTGTACTCACCCCCTTGTGGCTGCTGTGATGCCCTCAAGCGCCCATCCAACTCCGGGTATGCCACCGCCAGGATCCTGAACATCAGGGGGGTCATGGTGCGACGGGCACCCCTCCACGTTGGGAGGCCATCCCCAGCTGGGCCTCTGCCGTCTTCTTGCTCCAGCGGTGAATGTCCTCCCATCTCTTACGGCAGTAGGTGCTCTGTCTGTGGTAGACCCCCAGGGTCCGGAGATCCTTGGCGATGGCACGCCAAATATCTTTTTTCTGGTGGGTGCTGACCTACAGGATTTGTACAGGGGGAAAAGAAAAGTTATTACCAACAGCACCATCACAGTCATTGGCCCCCATCCCTACCCTTGCCATGTGGCATATGCACTCACCGTCGTTTCATGCACGCCTCAATCTCTCCCCCCTCATCTTTCATCCACCCCACTCCACACAGGCATAGCCCATACAGCATGCTCTCAGTGTACTTACCTGTTTGTCTGGAGGACCATAGAGTAGCGTGTACTGGGGGAGGACCCCATTCACGAGTTTCTCCAACTCCTCGGATGTGAAGGCAGGGGCCCTTTCCCCAGACACTCGAGCCATTGTCTCTTCCACACCGAGGTCACAGCTGCACTTGCAGGGTAGGTCCTCTCCTGTCGAATATCAGGTATCGAGTGATTGAACAGATAGAAAATGGCGGTCACGTCCGCTGCGGTGCGTACCATCACTGCCGGCGTACATCGTCATTGGCTCCTGGGACCCATAGTGTCCAATGTTAACCAATGCAGCATTGTGCCGAGGCCTTCGACCGCCTACCACGACGGTGTACAACGCCAGCGCAGTTACCTCACATCTCATTGTCCCACTTTACAGGTCAGGCAGCCGCCATTTCAGGGGCCCACATGGCTTAATTTTTAACTGCGTCACACATACCTAGCCCACAAACAGGCCACTTTTCGGATTATGATTTGTGTTCTGTGTAAACAGTGGGTATGTACCTCTGAGTTGGTTGACTCTGTGCTCGCTGTTGTCCTTCATAGGCACCGTCCGCTGGGACATGTGAGGAGATGGCAGCATCCTCCAGTGTACAGAACGCTGGTGGACCTGTCGACAATGGAGGAAAGACATGTGATCATCACCTACAGGCTTGACCGTGCCACAATCCAGGAACTGTGTGCCCAGCTGGAGCCAGACCTGATGTCAGCTATCCGCCATCCCACAGGAATCCCCCCTCAAGTGCAGGTGCTGTCAGTACTCCATTCCCTTGCAAGTGGGTCATTTCAAACAACAGTGGCCATAGCATCAGGGATGTCCCAGCCTATGTTTTCCAACGTGTTGTCCAGAGTGTTGTCTGCCCTGCTGAAACACATGCAGAGCTACATCGTTTTCCTTCAGGTGGAAAGGCCTACAGTGAAAGGTGATTTCTATGCCCTGGGACATATCCCCAACATCATAGGTGCCATTGATGGGACACATGTGGCTTTGGTACCCCCCCCGCAGGAGTGAACCGGTGCACAGAAACCGGAAGAGTTATCATTCCATGAATGTGCAGATGGTGTGTTTGGCAGACCAATACATCTCCCATGTTAATGCCAAGTTCCCTGGCTCAGTGCATGACGCCTACATCCTGTGAATAGCAGCATCCCTTATGTGATGGGTCAACTCCAGAGGCACTCTGTGTGGCTATTAGGTGAGCACCTGGAAGCAAGTCAGTGGGAATGGTTGTCTGGGTCTGGGGATATCCCTACAGGTTTGTGTGTGTCTAACAGTTGTCCCTCGCCATTTGCAGGTGACTCTGGTTACCCCAACCTGTCATGGCTACTGACCCCAGTGAGGAATCATACGACAAGGGCAGAGGAACGCTACAATTAGGCCCATGGGTGAACTCGGCGGATTATAGAGCGGACCTTCGGGCTCCTGAAGGCCAGGTTCAGGTGCCTCCATATGACAGGTGGATCCCTATTCTACTAACCAAAGAAGGTGTGCCAGATCATCGTGGCCTGCTGTATGCTTCACAACTTAGCTTTGCGATGACAGGTGCCTTTTCTGCAGGAGGATGGTCCAGATGGCGGTGTTGTTGCAGCTGTGGAGCCTGTGGACAGTGAAGACGAGGAAGCAGAAGAAGAGGACATGGGCAACAGGAACTCGTGATCCTGCAATATTTCCAGTAAGACACAGGTAAGAAGACAGACCTGCCTACTACATGTACTTTAACACTACTACCTCTCTACTGTCTGTCGTTTTCAGCCAGTGTATGGTCACTGAGTTGTCACTTTCCCTTACGATTTCACAGATGTGGGTCCCACAGTGTGACATCTGCTTTGTTTCCTCATGGACTAGAGCTGTGTGACATAGGTATGTTGACATTACAATTGAAAGAGCATTTTGTCACTGTAATTGCTAATACACTATTTCGAAATCACAGACAGACTCCAGATTGTTTTGTGCTTCAAGGGTGTTTATTTAAGTGCTCAATATGGAGGGGGTTGTAAAATGGTGAGGGGTGATGGTGAAGGAATGTCCATGGCAGAGTCCAGTCTTTTAGTTTCACAGGTGCATTGCCCAAATGGGCTTAGGAAGTGGAGCTGGGGCAATTTGAGGATGGACAGGGTGACAAAGTGGGACAGAAAGATGACATTCAGGGTGTTCTCATTTCTTGGCGGGGGTCGTGGCATCGTTCTCTGTATTTGTCCTGGATCTCAGGGACCGCTTGCGGGGTGGTTCTCCATTTGCAGGGGGTGGGGTGCTGGTGTTGTGGTCCTGTGGCGGTGCCTCCTGTCCACTAGCGCCAGCGGAGGTGGTGGGCAGTTCATCGTCCAGGCTAGTGTCAGGGGCCCCTTGATGTGCCACAGTGTCCCTTCTGGTGTTGAGTACTTCCTTCAGCACCCCTACGATGGTGCCCAGGGTGGAATTGATGGTTCTGAGTTCCCCCCTGAAGCCCAAATACTGTTCCTCCTGCAGGCGCTGGGTCTCCTGAAACTTGGCCAGTACCGTTGCCATTGTCTCCTGGGAGTGGTGGTAGGCTCCCATGATGGAGGAGAGGGCCTCGTGGAGAGTGGGTTCCTTTGGTCTGTCCTCCCCCTGTCGCACAGCAGCCCTCCCAGTTCCCCTGTGTTCCTGGGCATCCGTCCCCTGGACCGTGTGCCCACTACCACTGCCCCCAGGTCCCTGTTGTTGTTGGGGTGGTGGGTTAGCCTGGATTCCCTGTAGTGGTGGACACACTGCTGCTTGACGTGTCCGGGGGACAGAGGTATGGCCCGCTGAGTGGGTGCTGTTCTGGTGTTTCCAGAGGGGGGAAGGTCTGTGGTGGCCTGTGACTGTGTCAGGGGAACCAACTGTCCCGAGGTCCCCGATGGGCCGGGCTGGTCATCTAGATCCAGTTGGACAGAGCTGCTGTCATCACTGTGGGCCTCTTCTGTTGGTGGTGTGGACATGTGTGGACCCTCCTGTCCAGTGATGTTGGGTAGGGGTCTTTCAGGGGTATAAAAGGATGTTTATTACATCTGTGTGTGCCATGGTGTGCAATAGGTGGGTGACCGTGTACCCCAGTGCTTGCATTCCTGTGTGGGACCTTGTGTGATGGTGGTTTAGGGGGGTGTATGGGTATGTGCAGTGGCCATGCTTTGGTGATGGGTGTCCATGCTTTGTTGTTGCATGCAGGGCTTGGTGTTGGGATGGGTGGGTTGTGATAGTGGGACATGTGTGAGGTGTTGGAGTGATGGGGTGAGGGTGGGGGTATGTGTTGGCATGCAGGTAGGGTGGGGGATGTAATAGTTAAAATTTGACTTACTAGAGTCCATTCCTCCATCTAGTCCTGCGAGGCCCTCAGGATGCAGAATCGCCAAGACTTGCTCCTCCCATGTTGTTAGTTGTGGGGAAGGATGTGGGGGTCCGCTGCCAGTCCTCTGAACCACAAGGTGGTGTCTTGAAACCACGGAACGCAACTTCCCCCGTAGGTCGTTCCACCTCTTCCTGATGTCATGGGTGCTGTCCCACTGCGTTGACCCTGTCCACTATTTTTCGCCATAGCTCCATCTTCCTAGAAATGGAGGTGTGCTGCACCTGTGATCCGAATAGCTGTGGCTCTACCCGGACGATTTCCTCCACCATGACCCTGAGCTCCTCCTCAGAGAACTTGGGGTGTCTTTGCCGTGCCTAGGGGTGGTGTAGGTGATGTGTGGGGTGGTGTGTATAGTGATAAGTGGGGTGATATTTAGTGGTGTGATGTGTGAGGTCCGTGGAAGTTCTGTGGGTGATGGTATTGAGTGCCTCTGGATGCTTGGTAGTTGTTCGTGGTGTCTCTCTCTGGCCTTCTCTCGGTAATTGTGGTCATAGGGGTTTGTGGGTGATGTGGCTGTGTGTTTTATATTGGTTTGGGTGTGTGGGAGTGGTGTGTGTGTGTGTATCAGGTGTGTGTATTTGGAATTGTCCAATGTGGCTGTGTTTTGTAAGAGTGTGTGTATTTTGAGCGCGGCGGTGTGTACCGCCAATGGAATACCGCGGTTGAAAGACCACCACGTGGATTCGTGTGTCATGATAGTGTGGGCGTATTTCTGTTGGCGTGACGGTGGAGGATTTGTTTTCGCCAGTTTATCACTGACCTTTGGTTTGGCGGACTTGTGTGAGTGTCTGGATTTTGGCAGATTCCGTGCTGTGGGTCATGATAGCTGTGGCAGAATTCCGCGGCCGCGGCGGTGTGTTGGCGGTCTTCTGCACGGCGGTAAGTGGCTTTTACCGCAATGTTGTAATGACCGCCCATATCTTGTCTTGAACGCAGTTTTCCATTCATCGCCCTCTCTCATTCTGACTAAATGATAAGCACCTCGTAGATTGAGCTTACTGTAAATCTTTGCTTTTTTCACTTGATCCAACAAGACAGGAATCAGAGGCAAGGGGTATTTGTTCTTGATTGTGACCTTGTTCAAACCCCTATAGTCAATACAGACTTGAAGGTCCCCATTAGCCTTAGGCACAAAAAACAAAGGAGAGGCTGCGGGAGACTTGGAAGGGCGGATGAAGCCATTCTCTAAGAATTGATCTAGGTACTTTTGTAAATGTTGATTTTCATGTTCTGACAAGGCGTACACACGACAGCTAGGGAGTATCGCACCTGGAGTTAGATCAATTTGGCAGTCATAAGGTCTATGAGGAAGCAAGTTTTCTGCTTCTTTTTCATCTAATACATCTTCATAGGACGAATACTGCCTGGGCAACTTTACTTCTTTCTCCGCTGCAGTGGCTATGTGAGAGTTGCAATTTTTGGCAACTCGAGACGTCTGGAGACATATCTTATTACATAGGGCGGAAGAGAACGCAACTTTCGGTTCTGCCCAATTAATCCCAGGATTCTGATGAGTTAACCATGGTAAGCCAAGGATAATTCCATACTGAGGAGTATGGATGACGCCAAAGATGAGCTTCTCTTCATGTTTGGTTCTTTGATTTCCCCCATCACAGATCACCGACAAGGGCACAGTCTGAAGAAATACTGGGCCTCCAGTCAAGAGTTTTCCATCTACTGCTTTTTTAGCTCTAGAGTCTTCTTCTTGGTGCATGGGATCCCCCATGCGTGAACCAATTGGGCATCAACAAAGTTCCCGGTAGCCCCAGAATCTATGAGGGCCTTCTTGAAATAGTTATTTTTCTTTACTTGAACTTTTATGCCCAGCTTGAGATGTCTAGACTGTGAAGGGTCCATGGTGACACCCAAGAGCAACCCTTCTTTATATTTTGGGTGATTTAGTTTTCTGGCTCGACTTGTACACTGGCTGCAAGTTTCTGGACAGGACCTCGTTTGCTCTTTGGTTTGATTGGACAATCTTTGGCGAAATGACCCTTGCATTGTCCATTCTTTCTACGTAGGTCCTTTTCGTCTTTGGTCAAAGGTCTCCTGATAGTTCCGATTTCCATAGGTTCCGGAGTTCTCTCTTTCTGGGTTCTTGATTCTCTATGATCGTGAACACACCAGGAATATTTCTTAGTCTTTTTGCGTGTTCCCCTTCGTTCTGCTAGACGATGATCCAGTTTCAAAACAAGGTTTATTAGATCTCAACAATCTGTAGGCTGCGGGTCTATCTGGGCAAGAATGTCCTATAACTCGTCCTTGAGTCCTTCGTAAAACAAGGCTGCTTGCTTTTCTTCAGGCCAGGATGTCTTGGCTACCAGCCAATTAAAATTAGCTAAGTAAGAAACTAAATTTTGGTTACTTTGTCGCAAGTCTAATAGTTCACGATCTGCCGACAATGTCACTGTTCTTCGATCAAACACTCGTTCAAACTCACAAACAACATTTCTCCAATTGTAAAGCAGGGGACTGTCTTTACGCACAAGAGGGATTGCCCAGGTGGCTGCGTCCCCAGTCAGGTAAGATAACAAGAAGGCCACCCTGGATTGGGCATCAGGGAAAGTGTTTGGTCGGCAGGTAAAATGTAATTCCACTTGAACCAAGAAAGATTGCGCTTTCAGGGGATCACCTGAAAAACGCTCTGGAGGAGCTAGGGGAGTAGCTGAGGGAACGTTGAGGGAAATGTTCGAAGGAGGATTACCTCCAGAAGCTTGAGAAGGAGGACTAGGCCAAGACACACCCAAAGGACTTTGTTCCTTCTTTTCTACCCTTTCCTGCAACTGACTCACTCTCTCAGCTAAGCTGGCTGCTATATCCTTTGATGACACTACCTCCGCTTGGAGCTGCGTGATAAACTTGACTAGCTCATCCAATGTGGTCATGTTTAGAACACACACAAACCAGGAGGATAATACATTCGTGGGCTCACTATTTTGTCAGGGAGACCAGATCCTCGAGGCCTGTGCACGTTCCCAACATGTCCACCACTAGACAGCTCCAAAACTCTGATAGAAATATCACAGAGCCTGAGAGAGTCCAAGTGGGGGAGAAGGGCATTAGGTAGGGAGCAGTTGGGAAGGAGACCTGTAGGAAGCAAAAGGTTAAACACAATATCAATATATTATCACATTGACTTTCACTAGACTATGGTTCTAAGCGTTCTAATACTGTAACCATGGATAACCTAAGAAGTGACTATAACTAGACCTCAAGAACTTTGGGTACCTGGAAAAAAAAAATCAAGAATGGTTAATACAATGTTTCATTTGAGCTTTTCATGAAATGTCACATACTGTCTAGGAATACAAGAACCTTCTAGAATAATGTTTCAGAACAAACATTGCATTTTTGCATGAGGCCAAAAGGCAATCTAAAATATTCCCTGGACAACAATAAGAATTGTACTGAGGATTTAATATGCAAAAAGAATGTCATGTTTTGAATTTAGCATCTTCACAGTAAATCCAAAATCCCAGGATAAATGTGTGCACTTCAACAAACACTACACATCAAAGTTTTAATTGCCATGAAATGATTGTGCACACTAATGCCGATCTGAACATCAAGTTTCACATGCTAGAAATGAATCACGCATACTGTTGATTCTAACAAGAATATGCAAATGCCATGAAATGATCACACACGCTGTTGCCGATCTGAACTCCAAGTTTTACATGCGGGAAATGAATCGCGCACACTGCCGATTCGAACAAGAATATGCAAATGTCATGAAATGATCGCGCAAGCTGTTGCCGATCTGAACACCAAGTTTTACATGCGGGAAATGAATCGCTCACACTGCCGATTCAATCAAGAATATGCAAATGCCATGAAATGATCGCGCAAGCTGTTGCCAATCTCAACACCAAGTTTTACATGCTGGAAATGAATTGCGCACTCTGAAAGTTTCACGAGTAGGCCCAAAACTCAAGAGTCTTTGAGAACGGGGTCGGGGGCCCAGCCCGACCTCTGCCTTACCACCCTGTTCAAGGATCTCCAATATAATGCGGGGCAGGCCTGGAACATCAAGGTAGGCCTCTGGAACAGGAGCTCAGGAAGTTGCTGCTGCTCTGCACCGGGACCTCTGAATAGTGAGCACGTGGAGCTGGGCTGGCTCCCTTATATAGAGTCTGGCCCAGCCCACAAACCACACCCAGTCATGCTGCAGAGAAAGCTTCTAGAAGGTCCTAGAAAGAGACCACACTCTAACGCACTCAGTAAGCCTGCAGCAATACCTTGCAAATGAACAATTATTGCAAACATCATTAATAGTGTTTTTCAAGGTTAAAGTCTGCAATGCAAAAGATTAACATACTGCATATAAACACAATGCATGAATTATGCTCTTGCATAAATGCTGGGTTTTTGCATTCTTGTCGCCCGTAGAGCGCGCACTGTCCTGATGTTGACAGTATGATTGAGGAGCAATTGTCACACAATTGGTTTGGAGAACTATGCAAAAGGTATCTGAAATCAGTATGACATTTGATTGTTAAATATTTGGTGTAAGAGAGTTTCAAGTTCTTTTAGTTCGTCGAAAATCTGTGGAGTACCTTCAAAGATGATTCTCAGCTTTGTCGGGAAATAAAAGTGAAAGATATGTTAAGGGAGCATAGATCTTGATGAACAACTGGGAACTTTTTCCTACGTTCTACTGGCGGCTTAGTATAGTCTTGTGCGAAACCAATTTTTTAATCTTCCCAGTGAAGAAATTTGATTTTGATTATTTCGGTATGTTGGTACCTTAGAGGTCTGAAGATGAGGGGCCCTTGGTTTATTTTGTGGGGTAGCAGTGATAAGTGTTGGAATCCTGTGGGCCTGCTCAATGTCAAAAGTACAATCAAAGGTATGTTTGAGTAGCTAAGGGAGACATGTTTCCAAAAAGGAAACACACGATTTAGCAGAGCCTTAAGACTTTTCAGGTAATCCAAATATTGTGAGGTTTCCTCTCCTGTTTCTGTCTTCTAATACTGACATCTCTTTTCCAGAGGAGATATTTTCTGTGACATTATTCCTGATGTTTTTGTAGTAGAGCATTCGTTATCGTGAACTTTACTGATTCAAGATTCTGCTTCCTCCAGTCTTTTAGACAATGTCTGCACTTCATACCTGAGTCCACCCAGTTTTGCTTGAAGAAATTCAGTATTTATTTCAGTAGATTGAGTGAGATCATGAAGTGCATTCAGTTTTGTTAGTATGATGTTGATTCCATTTGAGATATTTTGTTTTCCCTTTATTGGGGAATCAGGGGATGATGGATCTTGTTTCGTTCTCTTTTGCTGAGTTTTTGTTTTTTGTGGCCCTTGTGGTCTTTGGGCACATGTGATTCAGCTCAGTGGTTTTCTCCCTGATGTCTGCCATGTTTGTGCAATTCTGAGCCCAGAAAAAGCATAGTATGTAATTTCACTCATAACTAACAAATTTGACGAGGAGAGAATTATTGTTGTAGTTGAGATTTATATTTTAAGTAGCAACAAGAGAGATATTTATGCCCAAACAGGTTAAACTGAAAAAAGATATTCCCGCTGGAAAGAAGAAGTGGAAACCATAGGTTTTGTCAATATGCTACTTGCATAAAGAAGCAGGAAACATTCACTAATAATGTACAAAACTAGCCAACATTGAATTCAGTGAGCATTGGTTTTAAAGTATTTGAGGTCGCTTAGTACTCCTTAGCACTAGTTGCTACCATTACACACTAGTAGCCATTATTTGTCGATTCAAGCGGTCAACAGTGCTGTGTCTTAATATAAAAAAGGCAGAAAAAGCAGTAAATGAGGGCTGATTTATTTAGCATTAGGAACTTCTTGGCACACCTTATCGCCAAATTACACTACTCTACAGTATTCATCTCCATATGCAAGTAATAGTACAAGAAAGAGAGTACCAATAGTAAATCCGTGTGCCAAAGTTAGCCAGATGACATTGTATTATATTTCTGAAGAAAAGAGTTATTTAATGATCCATATTCATATGACCTGTGGCGCGCTTGCGGCTGCCATTTTAAGTGAAAGCACCTTGAGTATTGAAGCCCTCATGAACTTCTTATTTCGTAGCTGACACACCACAGTCAGGCAAACATTAAAAGAAACACACCAACAAAGGCAATACAGTGTTTTACTAGTCTGGTGGAGCTGAACTCGTATTACAGAATGCAAGGTGGCAGTATGGATTGCTGAGAAAAGTCAGGCGCCATTTTAAAGACCGCTAACTACGCACTGGATGGCAGATTTGTTAGTTTGTGTAACGTGTGCCAAGGCACGTGAACCGCAAAGTCCATCAGCCGCATCAGGAAGGCTTCCTACATGGAAACGTTTGGTTCCTAGGCTTGATGTTCGTCCTGTGAAGGGAAAAATCATGAGATGCAACAGTCTGGGTCTGGAGCTCTGCTGTTACGCTGCTATCTTCGATGGGTGCTACCCACGCTCCCCCCTGGTGGCTTCATTTTTAGGTCGAGCATTCGAGGCCTCTTGTATATACTTTAGTATATACTTCTATACTTCTTTGTGGGGTCTCTGCTTTTTCACTGGTTTTTTTCAGTGCCCTTAAAAAATCCTTGCTTGCTATTGGTCAATCCTTGCTCTTTGTCCCACCTTTTCCACAGTTGTACACTCCCCTGGAGCATGGCCCTAGTACTTGTAACCTTCCACTTGTGCCTATGTAGGATGTGGTTAGGGATTACTTTTTTTAAAGGCTAATAGCATTTGACCAGAGCACTGGATGTTTCAGTGGCTCCATGCTGTTTCTGTTTACAGGGCTCTAGTCTATTATTTATTTTCATCTGCAGTCATGTGTGACTTTGTTTACTCCATCCCTTACTCTCCCTCGCGCATTTTCTGTTCTTGTTTTTTTTTTTCTTTGTTGCCTGCTCCCGTTCAGTGAACTTTCAGTTCACATTTGCTTTGCTTCAAACAAGGCTGTAAATCCGTCTGTCACATTTTCTCTTCGTGGAGCCAGTGTGCATATATGCAGTCCCTGGTGGTGGGAGGGGGGCAGATGCCCGCTTGTCCATTACATGCTACAGAAGATTGTAGTACAGTAGATAGACACCCATCATTGGCATGTTTAAATAGCACATGTTCTTACATATAGAGAGAGCTTGAGTCAAAAACACTTGTCTCTTTACCCCTCGCCATCTTGTTCTAAGAACATTTGACCAGAGCGCTTGATTTCTTCCATGCTCCGTTTCTGTTACTGTTTGCTTGACAGGGCAGTCATTCGTGTTATCTCCTCACATTTGCTGTGCCTTTAAACACAGAGATCAAGGTAATTTCCTTTCACTGAAGCGCGAGGATTTTCCCATTCCCAAACCCTGTCTGACTCCTCCGAATGGCCGGTGCCTGCTCCTTTAACATTCGCCGTGCTCCACTTTGTCTTTAAATCAGCAACTAAAAATAAGACAACGCTTTTTTCTTCCTCCTCCTTCTCAAAAGTAGTCGCGGCTAAGGTGGAATTCTAGGCTTGGTGCCGCAGCTTCAGCCGCATTATTCCCCGCCAGCGCCACAGCATGGGAGCCCCAGCCTTCTGTTGCTGGCTCAACCGCAAATATGCAACAATATTTTCGCACACGGGGGAGGAGAAGGTGGGTCTGACCACGTAGGAGGAGCGGCATGCTTTCGTTGTGCAAGGAAGGGGCAATGTGTTTTCATGCTCCACTAGTATAAACGCACCATCAGCTGGAGGGTTTGTTTCATATTGTTCCCTTCAAAGAGCAGAGACTTGCTTATCTGTGTCTGTCTCAGAGTTTCGATGGTTAAACTGCTATTGCTTCGGGTGTGTGTAGCATTGTGCCCGTGTTCGGTCTTTTGAACCTGGCTATGTTTTGAATGCTAGCGGGCCAGATGGTAGACGAGCTACTACCGGCAGGGGTCTGAAATAAATAGCTGAAGACTTTCCTGTTTACGTACCTTTATTTCATCAAAGTGCACGTAGATTATCACTAAAAGGGCAGCATAAGAGACGTTGGTTAGTTCTTGAACTTTGAGATTTCAGTTGTGTCACACAAGACTGGCATTGGAAGTTTTTCCGGACGGCAGTATGTCACAGACAGTGTTACTGTAAATAGCACAGATGGCTTTGTCGTTTGATCACTCCAATTGCAGAATCTACTTTTGATTAAGATAAAGGGCAAGATATTGTAGATATTTTACACATTTTACTGCAAAAAGGTTTCAGTGCGTTTGGGCATGACACAACAAATCTGCTTTTCACACGTCAGGAAGGCATGTTTATGGTCTGAAAGCTACGCTTCTGCTTTTATGTCAACCTCACGCTTTTGCACTTTTTGCAGCATGTATAAACGTGTGAGAGAAGAAGCAGTCTACATATATATAACTTATGAATTTTTCCAGATGTCATCAGGAAAGGTATTTGAAATTGACTAATCACATTGGAAAGGCATGGCAGCAGCACAGGACAAGAGCATTCACTTACAATTTGCAGAGCCTCGCATCTGGAGTCTCTCTATTCAGGGCCCCTCCCTGCCAGCCCTCACAACATCCACACACTGGGCATAGCTTATCTCCTTCATTGGGGTCATAAATCTTCTCAGGCTGCTTGTTTGCTTCCTCTCACATCCTGCATTCACTCGATTATAACTTGCTAGCCAACATGTTTTTTAAAAAATTCAACTCAAAGCATATGTGCTGAATTTGTCAAAATGTACAATACATGTGGATGTTTGTCTTTTTTTCTCTCGATTAAGTAGTAGTTAGGTGTGCTTTATATTTCATCTGCACCGCATTCACTTCCAATTGTGCTTATTTTTGGAGGGGTTTAATATTCAAGACATGCAGGCATTAAAAGAAACATGTACATTTAACAGACGATATGAATACCAGAATGGAGATAATAATCTTTTGTTAAAATCAGCTTTAAGAACGTGTGCATTAAAAAAATGCTCTTGTTTGGTTAAATAGTGTGGGTTGTGTGAATTGTGTTGCTTATCCCTAGTGCAGAAATGCTGCTTATTTAGTGCAAACCTACAGAAATATGTCAGGGAAAAGCAAAAGGTGTGTAATGAGAAAAATGCTATCTCGTTTGCATGTGATACCATTTTGCTGCAGTCTTTAATTCTACTTTAATTTCCTTGGCTGTCTCTGCCCGCACCAGCCTTTCCCTGGCAGCTTTCTTGCAATAGCTTCTCTTCTCTGGTAGATGGGACTGTCTGCCTCTTTCTTTCTGAGGTAACTCTCGATAATGCTTAGGATGGGGTCCCCGGCTTCCAGTAATGACTTGTGGGGGGTCCTCGGATTCCAATAATGATTCAGTGGAGATCCCTGGCTTCCAGTAATGATTAAGTGGGGGTCCCCAAAAGTCTTGTATTGTACCTTCCCTGTGAGGGAAGCTTGTATTGTACCTTCTGTATGAGGGAAGCTGGCACTGTACGTTCTTTCTGAGGGACGCTTGCATTGTATCTTCTATGGTAGGGAAGCTTGCATTGTACCTTCTCTGTGAAGGGAGCTTGCATTGTACCTTCTCTGTGAGGGAAGCTTGCATTTTACCTTCTGTGTGAGGAACGCTTGCATTGTTCCTTCGGTGTGAGGGGCGCTTGCATTGTACATTTTGTGTGAGGGAAGCTACCATTGTACATTCTCTGTGAGGGAAGCTTGCATCGCTGATGAGAAGTATCTGCTGTGTGTGAGGGAAGCTTTCTCTGCTGCTGCATGTGCTGTATCTGCTCTGTGTGTGAGAGAAGTTTGCCCTGCTGCTGTGCTGTATCTGCTGTGTTTGAGGGAGTTTGCACTGCTACTGCCTTTGCTGTATCTGCTCTCTGTGTGAGGGAAACTTGCATCGCTGGTGTGCTGTAGCTGTTGTGTGTGAGGGGAGTTTGCACTGCTGCTGCCTGTGCTGTGTCTGTTGTGTGTGAGTGAAGCTTGCGCTGCTGCCTGTACTCTATCTGCTGTGTGTGATTAAAGCTTCATGGTACATTCTGTGTGAGGGTAGCTTGCGTTGTACCTTCTCTGTGAGAGAAGCTTGCATTGTACCCTTTCTGTGGAGGAGAAATGCATTATACCTTCCCAGGGAGGGAAGCTTGCATTGTATCTTACGTGTGAGGGAAGCTTGCATTGTATTTTCTCTGTGAGGGAAGCTTGCATTGTACTTTCTCTGTGAGGTAAGCTTGCATTGTACCTTCTGTGTGAGGGAAGCTTCCACCAGTTCCTAAATAAAAGACCTATCCCTCTCTATCTTCCTATCTATTCTATACAGCTCTCACTCATATATATTCACCATGCCACATAATTCTACTGCTCAAATACACTTCCATACCACAGAATTCCACACTGCACAATCCCACAAATAATAATTAAAATACGAACCACAAATTTCCACTCCACACCACATACATGCCCTACACTCCAAACCAAAACACATAAATAAAAGACATTAGTGGTCATTACAACCCTGGCGGACGGTGTTAAAGCTGCGGAAATACCGCAAACAGGGCGGCGGACAAAAAAAGGGAATTATGACCCTGGCGGTAACCGCCAATAAAGACAGCCACTTTAACACACTGCCCGCCACGGCGGTACAGACAAGCAGAGCGTCGGTCACCGCCAACAGACAGGCGGGAGACAATGTACCGCCCACACTATTACAACCCGCCAATCCGCCACCTTTTCCGGGGCAGATTCACCGTGGATAAAAACACGGCGGAAACAGCTTTTGCTATGGGAAAACGCTCACCTCAACATACTCCACGAGGAAGGAGGACACCATGGAGGCCGAATTACAAATCCTACCTGCCCTTGTCTTTCTGCTCCTCTACGACCAACAGCTACGTAGGAGCCAAAGACACCGGTGAGTACTGCATCTACGACACGGGGGAGGTGGGAGGCAAAAGTTATGGGGACACCCACCAAACACCCCCACCCTCGCATATTACAACATACACACCAATGCATTCACAAAAATCACAGTAACAACCCAAAATCCCCCCGGAAGAATGAAAAGACAATGCGAAATTCGGTCAAACATTGTAATGTGCCAATATACATGTCATACAAAAATATACATATATATATCTCAAAATCACTCTTATTTACACATACAATCCGAGAAGTGGTGCAGATATGTACACAACAATGTCCGTGCACCAACAGTCCAAAAATGCATGGGCGAGGCCCACAAACTATACCTGACCAAAATCGGAGAGAACACTGCCGGGGCATCAGATAGAAACACTACAGCACCTCAGGGGGAAGGGAAGGGGGGGCACCTCAGCCAGATGAATGCGAAGCCAGATCCACGACGGGGCTCCATGCCCATTGATATATCCTGGGGAGTGCAAAGCCACAGTCTCTCAAGTCTCTACAGTGGGTGGGTTGCCCACTGTGCCATCCTGATGAGTGCAAAGCCACAGTCTCTCAAGTCTCTACAGTGGGTGGTTTGCCCACTCTGCCATCCTGGGGAGTGCAAAGCCACAGTCTCTCAAGTAGATGCAGTTCTCTACTGCTACTGGGGGGGACTGGTGCCCAGACTGGATGAGTCTCCCCGTGAAAGTTCATGTGCTGTCACTGTCCCAGCTGCACATGGGAGAAGGATGCCTGATGTGGCGGCCTTTTCATTCCTACACGGTGCATGCCCTGTTCAGCGGTGCTTTGCCATGGCGGTCTTTGCCCTGTTCAGCGGTGCTTTGCCATGGCGGTCTATGGACTGTTCAGCGGTGCTTTCCCATGGCGGTCTTTGCCTTGTTCAGCGGTGCTTTGCCATGGCGGTCTTTGCCCTGTTCAGCGGTGCTTTGCCATGGCGGTCTATGGACTGTTCAGCGGTGCTTTGCCATGGCGGTCTTTGCCGTGTTCAGCTGTGCTTTGCCATGGCGGTTCAGGACTGTTCAGCGGTGCTTTGCCATGGCGGTCTTTGCCCTGTTCAGCGGTGCTTTGCCATGGCGGTCTTCGCCCTGTTCAGCAGTG
Organism: Pleurodeles waltl; assembly: GCF_031143425.1. Classification (NCBI taxonomy): domain Eukaryota; kingdom Metazoa; phylum Chordata; class Amphibia; order Caudata; family Salamandridae; genus Pleurodeles; species Pleurodeles waltl. The sequence continues at coordinate 1,418,260,552 of NC_090446.1, forward strand.
CTTTGCCATGGCGGTTCTGGACTGTTCAGCGGTGCTTTGCCATGGCGGTCTTTGCCCTGTTCAGCAGTGCTTTGCCATGGTGGTCTTTGCCCTGTTCAGCAGTGCTTTGCCATGGCGGTCTTTGGACTGTTCAGCGGTGCTTTGCCATGGCGTTCTTTGCCCTGTTCAGCGGTGCTTTGCCATGGCGGTTCTGGACTGTTCAGCGGTGCTTTGCCATGACGGTCTTTGCCCTGTTCAGCGGTGCTTTGCCATGGCGGTTCTGGACTGTTCAGCAGTGCTTTGCCATGGCGGTTCTGGACTGTTCAGCGGTGCTTTGCCATGGCGGTCTATGGACTGTTCAGCGGTGCTTTGCCATGGCGGTTCTGATACGGACATTGGTGTGTGGCATGACGATCTCTACACTGGGCATTGGTGTGTGGCATGACATTCTCTCCAATGGGCATTGGTGGGTGGCATGACGTTCTCTACAATGAGCATTGGTGGGTGGAATGACGTTCCATCATTGCCCAGCGGGGCTGTGGCATCCAGGGCCCCTCCTGGGCTATGACTCTGGAGGTGGTCTCTGGACCAGTGACGATACTTGGGCCCTCCTGGGCTGTGACTCCGGCGGTGGTCTCCTGACCAGTGACGATACTTGGGCCCTCCTGGCCTGTGACTCCGGCGGTGGTCTCCTGACCAGTGATGATACTTGGGCCCTCCTGGGCTGTGTCTCCGGCGGTGGTCTTCTGACCAGTGACGATACTTGGGCCCTCCTGGGCTGTGACTCTGGCGGTGGTCTCTGGACCAGTGACGATACTTGTGCCCTCCTGGGCTGTGACTCCGGCGGTGGTCTCCTGACCAGTGACGATACTTGGGCCCTCCTGGGCTGTAACTCCAGCGGTGGTCTCCTGACCAGTGACGATGCTTGTGCCCTCCTGGGCTGTGACTCTGGCGGTGGTCTCTGGACCAGTGACGATACTTGTGCCCTCCTGGGCTGTGACTTCGGCGGTGGTCTCCTCACCAGTGACGATACTTGGCCCCTCCTGGGCTGTGACTCCGGCAGTGGTGGTGGTCGCCTGACCAGTGACGATACTTGGGCCCTCCTGGGCTGTGACTCCGGCGGTGGCGGTGGTCTCCTGACCAGTGACGATACTTGGGCCCTCCTGGGCTGTGACTCCGGCGGTGGCGGTGGTCTCTGGACCAGTGACGATACTTGTGCCCTCCTGGGCTGTGACTCTGGCGGTGGTCTCTGGACCAGTGATGATACTTGTTCCCTCCTGGGCTGTGACTCTGGCGGTGGTCTCTGGACCAGTGACAACGGTGCTGGCGGTTGTGTCTGGACAGCCGGAAATGATGGCGCACTTCTCCGCGGTGACACTCACAACAGGCTGGGCAGACTTCCTCTGGACCTTCCCCACCTTTGTTGGAGTTAGAGCTGACTCAACAATCCCCTTCGAACCCATGTCACTTGTTGTCCCACCAGGAGTCTTAACACGGTCCCGTCGTCCACTCTCCAATTTTAGAGCCTTTACAGGGGGTGGGCTGCCAGTGCCTTGGCTCCGGGTCCTACTGCCTGCCCTGGTGGCCGGTGCACTCCACAAACCTTGAACAGGCACCACTGGTATTGGAGGCTTTTTGTCTGAGGCGCTACAACGGGATTGATGAATTGGAGGGGGGGTGGGGGCAAAAAGGTCAATTTGACATAGGGACAGTTTCTGCCGGACACTGGGATGGGTGGCTGGAGGGGTCTGGGAGTGGAGAAAGAGGAGGTGGTTGTAGGAGGTGTCACTTTAGGTGTTTTGGGTGAAGGTGCAGGTACTGGAGGCTGTCGTGAGGTGGATGGATGTTGGGTGAGTGATTGCCAGCGTTTGTGTACTTTGGGAGGGGGCGTCACAGACACACTGGGAGAGGACACAGGGGACGTGCAAATGGGAGTGGAGGTGGTGAGTGCAGGTGAGCGGCTTGTGGTGCTGGGTGTCCTGGTGCGAGTCCTAGTGCCTGTAGATGTGGTGCATGCAGGTGTGTGTGTAGACGAGACTGGGAGGGAGGAGGGAGAAGAGGAGGAGGTAGGCACAGTAGAGACAGTGGATGTTGCTGTGTCTGTATGTGGGTGAGGCTTGTGTGAGTGCCTGTGGTGTGTGTGGTGCCTATGTTTGCTTGAGCTACTTGTGTGTTTTGACTTGTGTGCATGCTGGTCTGTATGTGTGCTTGGGATGGGCTGGGGTACAGGGGATTGGGTCTGGGTGGAGGAAGTAGGAGGGGGGAGGCTGGACACAGGGACAATGGCTGCCATCAGTGCTGAGGCCAGAGATTGCAGGGTTCGCTGAAGGACAGCCTGACCAGAATGAATGCCCTCCAGGAATGCATTACCGTGTTGCAACTCTCGTTCTACACCCTGGATGGCATTCACAATAGTAGACTGCCCAACAGTGAGTGACCTGAGGAGGTCAATGGCCTCCTCACTGAGGGCAGCAGGGGTGACTGGGGCAGGGCCTGAAGTGCCTGGGGCGAAGGTGATGCCCACCCTCCTGGGTGAGCGGGCACGGGGCGAACGCTGAGGGGCTGCTGGGACGGCGGTGTTGGTAGGGGAGGTGGCGGCTGTACCTGTAGAAGTGGGGCGCACAGATGGTGCCGCCACCACAAGGGAGCTCCCATCGGCGGACTAGTCCGTGTCGCTGGTTGGTGATCCGGTGGCCGACGAAAATCTCCCCTCGCCCTCCGTCCCACTGGTGCATTCTGAGTCCGTGGTGTGGCCCTCCATGGCCATGTGGGATGCAGCTCCCTCGTGCTCCGGTGGCACTGTACCTCCGCCTGATGATGCTGATGCACAAAAGAACAGGGAGAGCACAAAAAGGGGGGGGAGACAAAAGAAAGACAGGTTGAGTGCATGGCATACCGCTACCGTTGGCGGACAATAGAGACACAGCAGCCCCCTGCACTATGCCGTGCTCCTGGCCTCTACAGATGCAATTTCTGGGATCTGGCCTACATGGCTATGGTGGACATCTGCACACATGGATGCCACAGGGGCATGTATACCTGTACTTGGCACTCTACTGCGGTAGGGTAGAGTGCCACATGGCCTACATTACGGAGGGGCCTTGCCTACCGAATTCGCCCTGGCCTAGGGACACCCACAGCCCACCTCCCCCACCCAGACCCCTCCACTGCACGCAAAGTCCGCAGAATGAGGTTGTACTCACCCCCTTGTGTCTGCTGTGATGTCCTCAAGCACCCATCCAACTCCGGGTAGGCCACCGCCAGGATCCAGAACATCAGGGGGGTCATGGTGCGACGGGCACCCCTCCCACATTGGGAGGCCATCCCCAGCTGAGCCTCCGCCATCTTCTTGCTGCAGCGGCGAATGTCCTCCCATCTCTTCCGGCAGTAAGTGCCCCATCTCTGGTGGGCCCCCAGGGTCCGGACCTCCTTGGCGATGGCACGCCAAATGTCCCTCTTCTGGTGGGCGCTGATCTACATGACATGCACAAGGGAAGAGGTACAGTCATTACCAGATGCACCGTCAATGTGAGTGGCCCCCTCCCTACTCTGGCCATGTGGCCCATTCATTCCCATGCATAACTGTTCTATGTACTCTGCCCTCTTCCCTCTTCCACCCAGCTCTCTCCACCCAGGCCTAGCCCATACAACGTGCTCCCTCTGTACTAACCTGTTGGTCTGGAGGACCGTAGAGTAGCGTGTACTGGGGGAGGGCCCCATCCACAAGTTTCTCCAACTCCTGTGAAGTGAAGGCAGGGACCCTTTCCCCAGACGCAGCAGCCATCATCGCTTCCAGACCGAGGTCACAGCAGCACTAGCAGTGTAGGTCCTCTCCTGTCGAAGGTCAGGTATCTAGTGATTGAAGAGATAGAAAATGGCGGTGACGTCCTCGGCGGTGACGTCCGCGGCGGTGCGCATCATCACCGCCAGCGCACCTGTTCATTGGCTCCTGGGACCCATAGGGTCCAATGTTAACCAATGTAGCATTGCGCCGCGGTCTCCGACCGCCTACCGCGACGGTGTGCAACGCCAGCGCAGTTACCCCACAATCCCATTGTCCCAGTTCAGAGGTCAGGCAGCCACCATTTCAGGGGCCCACATGGCTTCATTTACTACTACGTCACACATAGCTAGGCCTACACTCAACACACATATAGGAAGGGTTTTGTGTCTGGTGTAGTCTTGTGTGTAACAGTGGGTACATACCTGGAGGATTATTGACTGGTTCTTCGCTGTTGTCCTTCGTAGGCACTGTCAGCTGGAACATATGAGAAGATGCCGGAATCCTCCAGTGTACCGACCGCTGGTGGACCTGTTGACAATGGAAGAAAGACATGTCATCGTCACCTACAGGTTTGACCGTGCCACTATCCAGGAACTATGTACCCAGTTGGAGCCAGACCTGATGTCACCGATCCGCCATCCGACTAGAATCCCCCCTGACGTGCAGGTGCTGTCAGTGCTCCATTTCCTTGCAAGTGGGTCATTTCAGACAACAGTGGCCATGGCATCAGGGATGTCCCAGCCTATGTTTTCCAACGTCTTGTCCAGAGTGTTGTCTGCCCTGCTTACACACGTAAGGAGATACATCATATTCCCTCAGGTGGAGGGTTTACCTATAGTGAAAGGTGACTTCTATGCCCTTGGACATATCCCCAACGTCATAGGTGCCATTGATGGGACCCATGTAGCTCTGGTCCCCCCGCAGGAGTGAACATGTGTACAGGAACAGGAAGAGTTATCATTCTATGAATGTCCAGATGGTCTGTTTGGCAGACCAGTACATCTCGCAGGTAAATGCTATGTTCCCTGGCTCAGTGCATGACGCCTAAATCCTGCGCAATAGCAGCATCCCTGATATGATGGGTCAACTCCAGAGGCACCATGTATGGCTATTGGGGGACTCTGGTTACCCAAACCTTTCCTGGCTATTGACCCCAGTGAGGAATCCTAGGACCAGGGCAGAGGAACGGTACAATGATGCCCATGGGCGGACTAGGAGGGTTATCGAACGCACCTTCGGCCTCCTTAAGGCCAGGTTCAGGTGCCTCCATATGACAGGTGGATCCCTATTCTACTCACCGAAGAAGGTGTGCGACATCATCGTCGCCTGCTCCATGCTCCATAATTTGGCATTGCGACGCCAGGTGCCTTTTCTGCACGAGGATGATCCAGATGACGGTGTTGTAGCAGCTGTGGAGCCTGTGGACAGTGATGAGGATGAAGCTGAGGAAGAAGAAAACGACAACAGGGATTCAGTCATACAGCAATATTTCCAGTGACACACATGTGAGAACATTTTCTGGTTTAACATTACATTAACTTTCACATGTCTACCTCTATCCTGTACCTACATTTCACTCACTATTTGTTAATTGAGTTGTACCCTTCCATTTCAGTTTCACAAGTGTGGTAACCTACGTGTCAACTGCTTGCATCCTTCAAGGGCTTGTGATGTGTGACTTAGGTATGTTAGCCTTACAATGGGTAGCCCATTATGACACTGTGATTGATAATACAAAGTACCAAATCATAGACTGACTACAGATTTTTTGGTGTTTCAAGGGTGTTTATTTAAGTGCTCAAAAAATGAAGGGGGGTTGTAAAATGGTGATGGATGATGGTGGAGGAATGTCCATGGCAGAGTCCAGTCTATTAGTCTCACAGGTGCACTGCCCATCTGGGCATAGGAAGTGGAGCTGGGGCAGTTCGAATATGAACAGGGTAACAAAGTGGGACAGTGGGAGGACAATCAGTGTGGTCTTATTTCCTGGCGGGGGTCTTGCCATCTTGCTCTGTCCTGTTCCTGGATCTCAGGGACCGCTTGAGTGGTGGTTGTCCGTCTGCAGGGGTTGGGGTGCTGGTGTGGTGGTCCTGTGGCGGGCGTCCTGTCCACTCGCGCTGGCGGAGGTGGTGGGCTGTTCATCGTCGTGGCTAGTGTCAGGGGCCCCTTGGAGTGCCACGGTGTCCCTCAAGGTCTTTTGAATGTCCGTCAGCACCCCTACGATGGTGCCCAGGGCGGAGCCGATGGTCCTGAGCTCCTCCCTGAACCCCAAATACTGCTCCTCCTGCAGGCGCGGGGTCTCCTGCAACTTGTCCAGGACCATCGCCATCGTCTCCTGGGAGTGGTGGTATGCTCCCTTGATGGAGGAGAGGGCCTCCTGGAGAGTTGATTCCCTTGGCCTGTCCTCCCTCTGTCGCACAGCAGCCTGGTATTCCTGTGCCTCCGTCCCCTGGACCGTGTGCCCACTACCACTGCCCCCAGGTCCCTGTTGTTGTTGGGGTGGTGGGTTAGCCTGGGTGCCCTGTAGTGGTGGACACACCGCTGATTGACCTGTCCTGGGTAGGGAGGTTTGGGCCCACTGGGTGGGTGCTGTGCTGGTGTTACCAGAGGGTGGCAACTCGGTGTTGGGCTGTGGCTGGGCAAGGGGAACCGACTGTCCTGAGGCCCACAATGGTCCGGGCTGGTCATCAAGATCCAGTGGGGCAGAGCTGCTGTCGTCACTGTGGGCCTCTTCTGGGGGTGGAGTGGTGTTGTCTGAACCCTCTGGTGTGGTGACGTCCTTCGGGTTCCTGCAGGGGTATGAGAACATGATTATTGCATGTGTGTGTTTCATGGTGTGCAATGGGTGGGTGTTTGTGTACCCCAGTGCAAGCATTCCTGTGTGGGGGCTTGTGTGATGATGGTTGGGGGGGTGTTCTGGGTATGTACAGTGAGCATGCTTTAGTGAGGGGTGCCCATGCTTAGTTGTGTCATGCAGGGCTTGGTGTTGGGATGGGTGGTTTGTGTTATGGGTACATTACTGAGGATTTGGGGTGATAGGGGAGGGTGTGAGGGTGGGGGTGTGTGATACCATGCAGGTAGGGTGGGGGATGTGATAGTTAAGATTTGACTTACCAGTGTCCCATCCTCCACCGACTCCTCCGAGGCCCTCAGGATGCAAGATGGTCAAGACTTGCTCCTCCCATGTTGTTAGTTGTGGGGGAGGAGGTGGGGGTCCGCCGCCAGTCCGCTGCACCGCGATGTTGTGCCTGGATACCGTGGAATGCACCTTCCCCCGTAGGTCATTCCACCTCTTCCTGATGTCCTCCCTATTTCTTGGGTGCTTTCCCATGGCGTTGACCCTGTCCACTATTCTGCACCATAACTCCATCTTCCTGGCTATTGATGTTTGCTGTACCTGTGAGCCAAATAGCTGTGGCTCTACCCGTACGATTTCCTCCACCATGACCCTGAGCTCCTCCTCGGAAAAGCGGGGGTGTCTTTGGCGTGACATGGGATGGTGTGTGTGAAGTGTGGGGTGGTGTATGTGGTGATGAGTGTGGTGAGTGTAGTGGTATGTGGTGTTTTGTGCATGGATGTTGTGTGGGTGATGGTGTTGTGTGCCTCTGTGTGATGGGGTTGTCAATAGCTGTGCTCTCTCTCTGGCCTTCTCTCTGAATTTCTGGTTGTAGGTGTTTGTGGGTGATGTGGATGTGTGTTTTATATTGTGTTGGGTGTGTGGGAGTGTTGTTTGTATGTGTATCAGGTGTGTGTATTTGGAATTGTCCAATGTGGCGGTGTTTTGGAGATGTGTGTGTATTTTGAGCGCGGCGGTGTGTACCGCCAATGGAATACCGCGGTTGAAAGACCGCTGCGTGGATTCATGGGTCGTAATAGCATGGGAGTGTTTCTGTTGCCGTGGAGGTGGAGGATTTGTTTCGGCATGTTTAGCGCTGACCTTTGGTGTGGCAGGGTTGTGTGGGTGTCTGAATTTCGGCGGATTCCGTGATGTGTGTCATAATAGCTGTGGCGGTCTACCACAGCCGCGGCGGTGTATTGGCTGTCTTCTGCATGGCGGTAAGCGCCTTATACCGCCAATGTTGTAATGACCCCCATTGTAATTTACAACGACAATAGCTCTAACTCTCGCAAATGCGAGACCTATTGCATTGCAAATGCTTGTTAAGCAACTGCTGCTGTTGGTATGTCTGAATGCAGGGACAAACTTGATCATTATTTCTGTGAAGTAATTTATTAAGCCTGATAATGCCTAGGCTCATTTTATCTTTTTATTAACACTGTTAATGTGCAAATAAAAACGATATACAGCCTCAAAAGACTGCCCAACATTCACTGGGGCACAGGGGCGTCCCTTCCAGTATCCTCTGGGAATAACAAGCAGACTGTCCATAGGGCCCATATATTCTTTGCCTATGATGGTTTTGGCAGTTCCTCAGTTTAAATCTACAATTATTCTTTCAAACAGAGGTCTTCAAACTGAGGGTCGAGCCGCCCTGGCTGTCTTAAATGATCTCAAGACAATAGTAGCTTGTGGTTTTTAGAAGTGATAGGCCACAAATTTCGGATCAGAGTACAATACACTAGCAAAGCGTGGGAGCTTCAATTGTCTGCTTCCTTCCTCTTCATATAATACCTGCACACTAACACCACGCCACCCATATATAAAACATACAACAGTTTGTACCATATCATACCATATCATGCTAAGCAATGACAGGGCACACCATACCATAATAAATGACAGGCCATGCCATACTATATCATACCATACTATATTACAGGCCACACTATATCCTACTATACCACACAAAACAATAACAGGTTGTACTATACCATTGTCAATGCATGTCTAATGAGAGGTGAGTGAGCCAACACATTAATATGGAGAGTGGAGATAAGGGTTGTCTCAGGCTCTAGGTGCTCATCCACAAACCGAGCCTCGAGAATATTTGTCATGTAAATCATGCAGCAAATTTCATGTTGGAATATGATAAGGTGTTCTCAAAATTCGAAAAAGTATATTTCACAGAACAAAGCAGTTCACCTTAGTATATCACATTATATATCTGGATTGAGAAGTATTTATTAAAAATGAACATTTTCAAGCAACAGCTAAGATACAAACATTCCTGCCCCTGCTCTGATGACAATGCTTTTAGTAAGCTAAGGAACAAGTGTACACTATGGGGGTTATTCTAACTTTGGAGGAGGTGTTAATCCGTCCCAAAAGTAACGGAAAAGTGACGGATTTACTACCAGCCGTATTACGAGTCCATTATATCCTATGGAACTCGTAATACGGCTGGTGGTATATCCGTCACTTTACCGTCACTTTTGGGACGGATTAACACTCCTCCAAAGTTAGAATAACCCCCTATATGTCAAGTTCACACTATATTTTGGTTTAGAGTCTTTTTTTACATGGAATAACCTTATGCTGGGCTATTAAATCAAACACGCACAGCACACATCCTGAACTTACCTATTTGAAGGTGCTCATATGTGAAAATGAACAAAAAGAAAATGATGAAAAAATGTATTGACTGTGCCTGGCATCACACAGCATGGTCTAGCATGAAAGCCAGGATTGAGCCTCAATTTTCTAGTTTCAGATTTCACAATTCAGTCACTATATGCCTATCTCCTTCTGACATCAAAGATAAGGATTTTTCCTAACTACTAAAGGATGAGTTTTAAGTGTAGGTGACAGAAACCTTGTTTTATTTGTAAACAATTGTTCAAACCTTGCATAAGGACACCGGGGTACTTCACAATCGACAGCCAAAGGTAGAATATTTGCTGGTAGTGACAAACTCTCAACTTCATTTTTCACTACTGAAAGGCCTATGTATCCCATAGGATGACATTAGGATTACCTTATTATTACATTTTATAAGCGTAATTTCCAATTGGGAAGGGCTAAATCCTTTGTGTCCAGTGTCACTGGAATCACAATTCAAAATCCAAACTTATTATGAAGTCGGATTTTAAATTACAATTCAGAAAATGCCACTTTTAGAAAGTTGGCATTTCCGTACTTTAGACAGTTGGGCCCAAATTTATACTTTTTGTTGCGAACCAGTGCCGGCGCTGGTTTGCGTCAAAAATGTTAGCGCCGGCTAACGCCATTCCTACGCACCAAGCGGGCGCCATATTTAAGGAATGACGTTAGCAGGCGCTGCAGACTGGTCAAAGTAAAAAAAAAATACTGAAACCAGGCAGTGCTTGGGGGTTGTGCGTCAAAAAATGGTGCAAGTCAGGTTTGAGGCAAAAATCATGCCTCAAACCGGACTTGCACCATTTTTTGGCCCACAACCCCCATTGAAATTACTCCTATCTTAGCAAAGACAGGAGTCATCCCCCCTTGCCCAATGGCCATGCCCTGGGGACTTCTGTCCCCTGGGCATGGTCATTGGGCACAGTGGCATGTAGGGGTACCCAAATTAGGCACCCCTATGCCACTTAAAAAAAAAAAAATACTTACCTCAACTTACCTGTACTTAACTGGGAAGGGTCCCCCCATCCATGGGTGTCCTTCAGGGGTGGGCAGGGTGTGTCCCTGGGGACAGGGAAGGGCACCTCTGGACTCCTTCCATGGTCAGAGACCATGGAAGTGAGCCCACAGGTCCCTTAACGCCTGCCCTCACCCAGGCGTTAAAAAACGGTGCACATCAGGCTGTGTGTCGTTTTTTAAGGCCCACCCCCTCATGTGCGTCAAAATGACGCAGGAGTATAAATAAGGAGCACAGGCCTTAAAGTCATTTTTTGGGCGTATATGCCTACCTTACATGTCATTAACGCAAGGCAGTTTCCTGCATCCAAAAAATGACGCACACGGAGGAATTTTGACGTTGGCAGGCATCAAAGTTTAAATATGGTGTACGGTTTGAGCTGAATGTGCGTCAAACTTTTTTAGGCACATTTGGCACAAACAGAGTATAACTTTGCCCCTTGGTACCTGTAGACTGTCTCTGATCACATGCCTGAGTGTAGTTTTGAGTTTGACTTTGTGTATTCCTCCTATACAGTCATGCACAATGGGAACTTAGGTGTGGCTCAATGGGCCTTCTCTGGCAGGATGGGAGGGAGGAGTTGGGCACAGCCTTACTCACACCTGAGTAGGCTGTGTCCTATCCACACACAATGAGCTACATACTCCCCTGTATTGAGTCTGGAGCCAGGACAGGAAGGATGGACATCTGTGCACTTCAAAGTCATGTCTTTGAAGTTTCCCCACTTCAAAGACACAACTGGGTATATGTACTGTACCTCAGACACCGCCACGTCAGTACTCTTCTGGATCTGTATATACTCTTCCAGGAAGAATCATTGCTTTCCTACTGAAGGACTGCCACTCGCTGGACTGCATTTTGCTGGACTCCTGGTTTGCCGATCTGCTGCCTGAACCCCTCTTGCCTGAGTGAGAAGATATACAGCTGCACCTTATGACCCCAGAACCCAGAGTGACTCCAGGAGCTTGTTGGCTAGCCTCCTGATCTGAAGCCTCAGGGACATAACAGATTCCCAATCCCTTCACCTGGCTTCTGCCATCAGTGAGTCTACCCTGTCATGTGGTGCCACCCCAGTTGTGGACCCTTGGAGGTAGGCCTAAGGTGCTTGCCAGCGAAAATGATGCATCCTCTTTACTGTGTGATGCATTCCCAAGCAGAACTGACCCATCTCCTCTGTGCTTCTGAGTGGATTGGACCCATCACAAAAGTCTTGCATCGCCATCACCTCCTGCATCTTGGGACCAGTGCATTGCCTTCGGAAACACCACTCCTAACATCTCTCATTGATGAGAGCCTCGACGACTATGATGATACTCTGCATCACAGCTTCATCACTCATCAAAGCTGATGGATTGCCTCACCTGCGCCTCGTATCCAAATCTCCAACCTTGCATCACAATCCCTATCAACAGGATCCTTGAATTGATGCATCAAGACCTTGCACTACAGCCTCTCCATATATTGAAACCAATGCATCACCTGGGCTGCACTACATCACCTCGGTTGCACTACACATCTTTGCTATGGATCCACACACCCAGGATGTAGGGTGAGTTTGTCCTGGTCCAGCACAACCAGATATCTCCAATAGTGCTTTGTGCATTTTGACACTATCTTTCACAATAAACGTGAAAAATCAATGTATCCAGCTTTACTAATTGGATTTTTGTTGTTTTACTCTTGTTTTATTATTAATATTAGAGCTATTGTTCTAACCTAATCTTAGTTTTCACTGTTTTATTTGTTTGAAGTGCTGCACAAATACTTTACACACTGCCTCTAAAGTTAAGCCTGACTGCTCTGTGCGAAGCTACTAGAGGGTGTGCACAGGTTAATTAAGGTTGCCTGCCTCTTACCATGACTAGAATTGTGGTTGCTGCTTGACTAGGGCTTACACCCCAGTTAATTCACTATGCAGCAGCATGTACATGGGCAATGCAGGTTACAGTCGTGACGGTGATGGAACACAGGGAGTTGAGTTATAGGGTGGAGGACAGATGATGCATAAAGGGAATGGTGTAACACAATATAAAGGTTGTGGTGTGCCAATTGATGTGAATACTGGAATAGTTGTGGTGACTCTCACAAGGTCTAATCTGTGTCACTGGAGTAATAAATTGGAAAAGGGAATGTGAGCTTAATCCGAACAGAATGTAGGGTGATGTGCAAATTTAAAATCATGGGTCTGACCAGTCACAATGACTGTTCCTGAAAAGGGAGAACGAGTGCATGCTTGGGGCAGTGCTGATTGTAGATCAGAGTTGTCTTTTTGTGGTGTGTGAGGTGAATGGTCACTAGTTGTTATTTTTATTTGACATCAGCACTACCCGTTCTACTGTCAAGACAGTGGAAGTTGCAAACCTACCCTTCTAAGGAAAGCACATCCAAGTTATAGGTGTTGAAAATAAATAGATTATAAACCTTGGGTCAGCTAATGTTCTAGGACCATCAGTTCATAGTATGAAATTCAAGTCCAGTCAATCTATTAGGCAAGGTCTTACTCTGCAAGCTCAATTGTGTGATCTACTGCACAATGGAGGTTGCTGAGCTGTAGACACATGACGAAGATATAGACTTTAAACAGACCAAACAGGGAATTACTTTAGTGTTGTTTTCCATGATGACCACAGATGATTTGACCCTTGATCTGAAAGAAGTTAAACCCTAAGTCTGATGTTTCTCTGGTAAAGATATTGGCCTCATAAAGGGTGTAGAACCAGTATGAATAACAGTCAAACCAAATGCAGATCTCCAAGTGCACCAGTACATTCCCTCCCCAGAGACAGTGACTAGAATCACCATATTGATTGAGTCAATGATAGAACAGGGGATTTTGAAAAACAACCCTGAAGCTTCCATGTAAATTTCTGATCATAGGTCCGGAGAAACCTAATGGCAAGTGTAGAATAGTTCGAGATCTAAGAATAATCAAAAATATTGTTGTCCTGTGTTCTCCCATAGTACCAAATCCTGCTGTGATACTTTTTCAGATACCCTGTGAAGCTGAGTGGTTTACTGTGATTTGGTTGTGTCAGGCATGGTTTTGCATCCCACTGCACAAAAAGAGTCAGTTTCTCCTGGTGCTCAAGTCCAAAAATAAAAGTCTGTCATGGTGCTAAGTTGTAGAAGGGTATGCAGGGAGGGAGCCCTTGATCTTCAACCAGATTTTGAAAAATAATCTGGAGACCTTGAAAACACTGTGCAATTGAGCACAAATTCATAATATCAATGACCTATTGTTGGCTTTGATGCCACAAGAAGCATGCAGACAAGACAGTATTACTCTAAACCATTTGGCTGAGAATGGTCATAAAGCATCCCCAAGCAAGTTGCAGTATTGCCAGGAAGATTTCCTGTATTTAAGACAACATATTGAGAAAGGAACAAGAAAGGATGTCAAGATTCAAATTCAAATATGCTCTATTTGATTTCGCACAGAAAATCTTAAAAGCACAAAATCATGAAATAAAAACATTACGCAAGTGTTAGAAATGGGGTCTTTGGTTGACACCCACAGCTAACCCCTGCTTACCCCCTTGGTAGTGAATAAAAAGGAGAGGTTGATATAGTGAGTGAAAGGCGCTCCTACCTTCAAATCGAACTACCTGTATATAAGTTACACACGGTGCTCAACACTAGGGTTTCACCCCCAAAACACCCTATATGATAACACAAAGGTTATCCAAAAACCTGGAGAATAGTTCGTTGGCGTACTCGCTGTGAGGATACAAACTATACAGATATTGCAGGAGACGAAGTCAGGTTTACATAGGAAGTGAAATAGTATACAGCGCATATGTAATTTCATTTTGAGATGGTTATTATATAGATACATTGAAGTTTTCAATAAGGAACGGGTTTCTAAGGTATTGGAGAAGAAAACAATATTTAATTTAAAGGAGGTCCTGAAGAAATCCAGGTGCACTCCCCGGATGAAACACGTGTTGACGGACAAGCAAGTGAAAATTGAAGGTTTTGTTTTTGAAGATGTATATGTGAATTTATTGAATATCAAGTAGAATCATTTGAGACTTTTGGATCAGAGATTGCTTTTGGAAGTAGGATTATACCTCATGAGAAATTTACAGACGGAATATGTAGTTTGGACTGCTGAATTTCAATTTGATTAAACGTTTATCGAAACCCAAGAAAGGACAATATTTTGGACATAATATGAATGTTTGATTTGCCATATATTTATTTGATATATTTGTGTACTGTTGCATTGTAATTTTACACGTATGCCATTACTTATTGCAATACCCCCTTGGTAGCTTGGCAGAGCAGTAGACTTAACTTCAGAGTGCTAGGTGTAAAGTATTTGTACCAACACACACAGTAACTTAATGAAAACACTACAAAATGACACAAAACAGGTTTAGAAAAATAGAAAATAGTTATCTAAACAAAACAAGGTCAAAACAACAGAAATCCACAATACACAAGTCATCAATTAAAAATCAAAAAGAGTCTTTAAGTAAGTCAAATCTTAACTATCATATCCCCAACCCTACCTGTATGCTATCACAGACCCCCAACCTCGCCCCCTCCCCTATCACTCCAACTCCTCACTAAGCCCTGCATGACACAACAAAGCATGGACACCCATCAATAAAGCATGCCCACTGCACATACCCATAACACCCCCTCAAACATCATCACACAAGCCCCCACACAGGAATGCTAGCACTGGGGTACACGCTCACACACCCATTGCACACCATGACACACAGAGATGCAATAATCATGCCTTTACACCCCTGCAGGACCACTACCCAACGTCACCAGACAGGAGGGTCCAGACATCTCCACCCCACCCACAGAAGAGACCCACAGTGATGAAAGCAGCTCTGTCCAACTGGATCCAGATGACCAGCCCGGACCATCGTGGGCCTCAGGACAGTCGGTTCCCCATACCCAGTCACAGGCCACCACAGACCTTCCACCCTCTGGTAACACCAGCACAGCACCCACCCAGCGGGCCCATACCTCGGTACCCAGGACACGTCAATCAGCTGTGTGTCCACCACTACAGGGAACCCAGGATAACCCACCACCCCAACAACAACAGGGACCTGGGGGCAGTGGTAGTGGGCACACGGTCCAGAGGACGGAGGCTCAGGAACACAGGGGAACTGGGAGGGCTGCTGTGCGACAGGGGACTGACAGGCCTACGGAACCTACTCTCCACGAGGCCCTCTCCTCCATCATGGGAGCATACCACCACTCCCAGGAGACGATGGCAACGGTACTGGCCAAGTTTCAGGAGACCCAGCACCTGCAGGAGGAACAGTATTTGGGCCTCAGGGAGGAACTCAGAACCATCAGCACCGCCCTGGGCACCATCGTAGGGGTGCTGAAGGAGATACTTAACGCCAGGAGGGACACTGTGGCACTCCAAGGGGCCCCTGACACTAGCATGGACGATGAACTGCCCACCACCTCCGCCGGCGCTAGTGGACAGGACCACCACACCAGCACCCCACCCCCTGCAGATGGAGAACCACCCTGCAAACGGTCCCTGAGATCCAGGAACAAGACAAAGCACGATTCCAAGACCCCCGCCAAGAAATGAGACCATCCTGATTGTCATCCTACTGTCCCACTTTGTAACCCTGTCCATATTGGAACTGCCCCAGCTCCACTTCCTATGCCCATATGGGCAATGCACCTGTGAGACTAATAGACTGGACTCTGCCATGGACATTCCTCCACCATCACCCCTCACCATTTTACAACCCCCTCCAATATTTAGCACTGCAATAAACATCCTTGAAGCACAAAACAATCTGAAGTCAGTCTGTGATTTTGAAAATGTGTATTAGCAATGACAGTGACAAAATGCGTTCTCAAATGTAATGTCAACATACCTATGTCACACATCTCAAGTCCTTGAGGAATCTAAGCAGATAACACACATTGGAAACCACACCTGTGAAACCGTAATGGAAATGTACAACTCAGTTACCATATACTGGTTGAAATCGACAGACAGGATAGAGGTAGAAGTGTGAAAGTACTTGTAGAAGGCAGAAATGTATTCTCACCTGTGTGTCACTGGAAATATTGCTGGATAGCTGAGTCCCTGTTGTCAATGTCTTCTTCCTCTGCTTCCTCCTCATCACTGTCCACAGGCTCCACAACTGCGACAACACAGTAATCTGGACCATCCTCCTGCAGAAAAGGCACCTGTCGTCGCAAAGCCAAATTGCGAAGCATACAGCAGACCACGATGATCTGGCACACCTTCCTTGGTGAGTAGAATAGGGAACCACCTGTCATATGGAGGCACCTGAACCTGGCCTTCAGGATGCCAAAGGTGCATTCGATCACCCTCCTAGTCCACCCATGGGCCTCATTGTAGCGTTCCTCTGCCCTGGTCCTGGGATTCCTCACTGGAGTCAGTAGCCATGACAGGTTGGGGTAACCAGAGTCACCTAATAGCCACACCCGGTGCCTCTGGAGTTGACCCATCACATAAGGGATGCTGCTATTCCGCAGGATGTAGGCGTCATGCACAGAGCCAGGGAACATAGCATTTACCTGGGAGATGTACTGGTCTGCCAAACATACCATTTGTACATTCATGGAATGATAACTCTTCCGGTTCCTGTACACATGTTCACTCCTGTGGGGGTACACCAGAGCTGCATGGGTCCCATCAATGGCACCTATGATGTTGGGGATATGTCCAAGGGCATAGAAGTCACCTTTCACTGTAGGCAAATCCTCCACCTGAGGGAAAACGATGTAGCTCTGCATGTGTTTCAGCAGGGCAGACAACACTCTGGACAACACATTGGAAAACATAGGCTGGGACATCCCTGATGCCATGGCCACTGTTGTTTGAAATGACCCACTTGCAAGGAAATGGAGCACTGATAGCACCTGCACTTGAGGTGGGATCCCTGTGGGATGGCGGATTGCTGACATCAGGTCTGGCTCCAACTGAGTACACAGTTCCTGGATTGTGGCACGGTCAAACCTGTAGGTGATGATCAAATGTCGCTCCTCCATTGTGAACAGGTCCATCAGCGGTCGGTACACCAGAGGATTCCGCCATCTCCTCACATGTCCCAGCGGCCGGTGCCTAGGAAGGACAACAGCGACCACAGAGTCAAACAACTCAGAGGTATGTACCCACAGTCTACACAGAACACCATTCATACACAGAATCTGGCCTGTATTTGTGTTGTACCACAAGGCCTAGGTCTGTGTGACGCAGTTGGTAATTAGGCCATGTGGGCCCCTGAAATGGCGACTGACTGACCTCTAAAGTGGGACAATAGGATGTGAGGTAACTGTGCTGGCGTTGTACACCGTCGCGGTAGGTGGTCGAAGACCGCGGCGCAATGCTGCATTGGTCAACATTGGACCCTATGGGTCCCAGGAGCCAATGACGATGTATGCCGACGGTGATGCTACGCACCACCGCGGACGTGACTGCCGCGGACGTGACCGCCATTTTCTAGCTGTTCAATCACTCGATACCTGATTTTAAACAGGAGAGGACCTACAGTGCAAGTGCTGCTGTGACCTCGGTCTGGAAGAGACAATGGCTCGTGCTTCTGGGGAAAGGGCCCCTGCCTTCACTGCAGAAGAGTTGGAGAAGCTCGTAGACGGGGTCCTCCCCCAGTACACACTACTCTACGGTCCTCCAGACCAACAGGTAAGTACGCAGGCAGCACATTGTATGGTCTATGCCTGTGTGGAGAGGGCTGGTTGTAAGAAGGAAGAGGGCACAGTTCTGCATGCATGAAGGACTGTGAATGCATGTGCCACATGGCAAGGCTATGGATGTGGGCCACTCACTTCGACGGTGCAGTTTCTAATGACTTCTCTTCTTCCCCTGTACATTTCATGTAGGTCAGCGCCAACCAGAAGAAGGATATTTGGCGTGCCATCACCAAGGACGTTCGGACCCTGGGGGTCCACCACAGACGGAGCACCCACTGCCGTAAAAGATGGGAGGACATTCGCCGCTGGAGCAAGAAGACGGCGGAGGCTCAGCTTGAGATGGCCTCCCAATATGAGAGGGGTGCCCGTCGAACCATGACCCCCCTGATGTTCCGGATCCTGGCGGTGGCCTACCCTGAGTTGGATGGGCGCTTGAGGACATCACAGCAGACACAAGGGGGTGAGTACAACATCATTCAGTGCGCGCAGTGAAGGTGTCTGGGTGGGGGAGGTGGGTTGTGGGTTTCCCTAGGCCAGTGTGAGTTCTGTAGGCTAGGCTCCTCCGTAATACAGGCCATGTGGCACTCCACCCCACCTCTGTAGAGGGCCAAGTACAGGTATACATACCCCTGTGTCATCCATGCGTGCAGATGTCGACCATAGCCATGTAGGCCATATCCCACGAATTGCATCTGTAGAGCCCAACAGCACAGCATAGTGCAGGGGGCTGCTGTGTCTGTATTATCCGCCAACGGTAGCGGTCAGCCATGCACTCAACCTGTCTTTCTTCTGTCATCCCCCCCCTTTTTGTGGTCTCCCTGTTCTTGTGTGCATCAGCATCATCAGGCGGAGGTACAGTGGCACCAGAGCACGAGGGAGCTGCATCCCACATGGCCATGGAGGGCCACACCAGGGACTCGGAATACACCAGTGGGACGTAGGGCGAGGGGAGCTTCACGCCGGTCACAGGATCTGCAACCAGCGACACGGACTCGTCCGCCGATGGGAGCTCCCTTGTGGTGGCGGCAAAATATGTGCCCCCCACTTCTACAGGTACAGCTGCCACCCCCCCTACCAGCACCGCCCTCCTAGCAGCCCCTCAGCCTTCGCCCCGTGCCTGCTCACCCAGGAGGGTGGGCATTACCTTCGCCCCAGGCACCTCAGGCCCTGCCCCAGTCACCCCTGCTGCCCTCAGTGAGGAGGCCATTGACCTCCTCAGGTCACTCACTGTTGGGCAGTCTACCATTTTGAATGCCATCCAGGGTGTAGAAAGGGAATTGCAACACACAAATGCATTCCTGGAGGGCATTCATTCTGGTCAGGCTGCCCTTCATCGAACCCTGCAAATTCAGGCCTCAGCACTGATGGCAGCCATTGTCCCTGTGTCTAGCCTCCCCCCTCCAACTTTCTCCACCCAGACCCAATCCCCTGTACCCCAGCCTATCCCAAGCACACCATCAGACCAGCATGCACACACCTCACCACACAAGGGAAGCTCAGGCAAATATAAGCACCACACATCCCACAGGCACTCACGCAAGCATCACACACATACAGACACAGCAACATCCACTGCCTCCACTGTGTCCCCCTCGTCGTCGTCTCCCTCCTCCCTCCCAGTCTCGTCTACACTCTTACCTGCATGCACTACCACTACGTCCTGCCCCAGCACACCCACCACCACACCCCGCTCACGTGCACTAACCACCCCCACTACCATTTACACGTCCCCTGTGTCCTCTCCCAGTGTGTCTGTGACGCCCCCTCCCAAAGTACACAAACGCAGGCACACACCCACCCAACAGCCATCCAACTCACGACAGCCTCCAGCGCATGCACCTTCACCCAAAGTCACCAAATGTACACCTCCTACAACCACTACCTCTTCCTCCACTCCCAAACCCCCTCCAGCTACCCGTCCCAGTGTTCCTAAGAAACCTTTCCTGACCAAGCTTGACCTCTTTCCCACCCCCGCTCCAATTCATAGGTCCCGTACTAGCACCTCAGCCAAAAAATCTCCGGGACCAGTGGTGCCTGTTGTTACGTATGTGGAGTGCACCGGGCACCAGGGCAGCCAGTGTGACACGGAGACACAGCACAGCCAGTCCCCCCCTGTGAAGTACCAGAAGTTGGACAGTGCCCGGCGGGAGAGGGTGAAGACTCCAGCCAGCAAAGCCGCTCACAAGTGTCCCGGGGGAGTGTTGACTCAGCTGTGACTCCTCCCAAGGTGGGGAAGGGGCAGAAGAAATCGCCAAAGTCTGGGAAGAGCAGCATGGCGGAGAAGACCGCCATCATCCCCGCTGCCCAGGAGGCCACCACCAGCCCAATCGTCACTGGCCAGGAGGCCACCGCCAGAGTCAGTGCCCAGGAGGGCAGCCCGATCGTCACTGGCCAGGAGGCCACTGCCAGAGTCAGTGCCCAGGAGGGCAGCCCGATTGTCACTGGCCAGGAGCCCACCACCAGAGTCAGTGCCCAGGAGGCCACAGCCAGCCACAGCCCAGCTGCCCAGGAGGGCCCCGGCAGCCACAGCCCAGCTGCCCAATGAAGGACCGCCAGCCCCAGCCCAGCTGGGCAATGAAGGACCACCATGGCAAGCTCCACTGAACAGGGCAAGCACCGCTGAACAGGGCAAAGACCGCCATGGCAAGCACCGCTGAACAGGGCAAGCACCACTGAACAGGTCAGGAACTGCAAACTCAAGCACCGCTGAACAGGGCAAAGACCGCCATGGCAAGCACCGCTGAACAGGGCAAGCACCGCTGAACAGGTCAGGAACTGCAAACTCAAGCACCGCTGAACAGGGCAATGACCGCCATGGCAATGACCGCTGAACAGGGCAAGCACCGCTGAACAGGTCAGGAACTGCAAACTCAATCACCGCTGACCAGGGCAAGCACCGCTGAACAGGGCAAGCGCCGCTGAACAGGTCAGGAACTGCAAACTCAAGCACCACTGAACAGGGCAAAGACCGCCATGGCAAGCTCCGCTGAACAGGGCAAAGACCGCCAACTCAAGCCCCGCTAGCCCATGGGCGGGAGGGGCAGTGACGCAACTGGGACCGTCACTCTGGACACCAGTCCCCCTCCAGAACCAGTGGAGACATGCATCCACTACCTCTGTCCTTCACAGGATGAAGCACTCTGGGCACCAGTCCCCCTCCAGAACCTGTGGAGACATGCATCCACTACCTCTGTCCTTCACAGGATGAAGCACTCTGGGCACCAGTCCCCCTCCAGAACCTGTGGAGACTGTTATCCACTTGAGAGACTGTGGCTTTGCACTCCCCAGGATGGTACAGTGGGCAAACCACCCACTGTAGAGACTTGAGAGACTGTGGCTTTGCACTCCCCAGGATGTAACAGTGGGCAACCCACCCACTGTAGAGACTTGAGAGACTGTGGCTTTGCACTCCCCAGGATGGTACAGTGGGCAACCCACCCACTGTAGAGACTTGGGAGACTGTGGCTTTGCACTCCCCAGGATGGTACAGAGGGCAACCCACCCACTGTAGAGACTTGAGAGACTGTGGCTTTGCACTCCCCAGGATGGTACATTGGGCAACCCACACACTGTAGAGACTTGAGAGACTGTGGCTTTGCACTCCCCAGAATGGTACAATGGGCAACCCACCCACTGTAGAGACTTGAGAGACTGTGGCTTTGCACTCCCCAGGATGTAACAGTGGGCAACCCACCCACTGTAGAGACTTGAGAGACTGTGGCTTTGCACTTCCCAGGATGGTACAGTGGGCAAACCACCCACTGTAGAGACTTGAGAGACTGTGGCTTTGCACTCCCCAGGATACATCAATGGGCATTGAGCCCATTTGTAGATCTGGCGTTGTGCACTCATCCGGCTGAGGTGCCCCCCCTTCCCTTCTCCCTGAGGTGCCTGTTGTATTTCTATCTGATGCCCCAGCAGTGTTCTCTCCGTTTTGATCAGGTATCTAGTGTGGGCCTCGCCCATGCATTTTGTGGTCCATTACCTGCACTACTAATCGTGGAGTATATTTTGTTTAATGTGTATATATATACATATTTATATATATATATGTAGATATTTGCTTACTGTATTTTGATATATTACAATGGTTCCACTCATTTCCTTTTGTCTTTGCATTCTTCCGGGGTGTTGGGGGTTGTTACTGTAATGTTTGGAAATGCATTGGTGTGTGTGTTGCAGTGGGTGAGGGTCGGGGTGGGGTTGGGATGTTGCGTGTGTGTGTCCCTGTCTTTTGTCTCCCCCTCCCCTATGTCGTAGGTGCAGTACTCACTGTTGTCTTCGCCGCTGGCGTTGATGATCGTCGTATAGGAGCAGGAAGACTAGTGCAGGAAGAATATGGAGTTCCGGCTCCATGGTGTCGTCGTTCCTCGTGGAGTGTGTAGAGGTGAGCGTTTTCCCTTTGAAATTCCTGTTTCCGCGGTGTTTTTATCCGCGGTAAATCCGCCCCGGGAAAGGTGGCGGATTGGTAGGTTGTGATACTGTGGGCGGTACTTTGTCTCCTGCCTGTCTGTTGGCGGTGACCGCCATGCTGTTTGTTTGTACCGCCGTGGCGGTCGGAGTGTTAGAGTGGCTGTCTTTGTTGGCGGTTTCCGCCACGGTCATAATTCCCATTTTTTTACCACCGGCCTGTTGGCGGTCTTACCGCCGCTTTAACACCGTCCGCCAGGGCTGTAATGACCACCCATATGTCCTACCTTAACCACACACTGCACCCTGCCCTTGAGGCTACCTGGGGCCTACCTTAGGGGTGTCTCACATGTAGGAAAAGGGAAGGTTTACACTTGACAAGTGGGTACGCTTGCCAAGTCGAATTTACAGTTAAAACGGCACACACAGACACTGCAGTGGCAGGTCTGAGACATGATTACAGAGCTACTTATGTGGTTGGCACAACCAGTGCTGTGGGCCTACTAGTAGCATTTGATTTGCAGACCCTAGCACCTCTAGTGCACTTTACTAGGGACTTACTAGTAAATCAAATATGCCAATCATGGATAAGCCAATTACATACCTATTTTGCAAAGGAGCACATGCACTTTAGCACTGGTTAGCAGTGGTAAAGTGTCCAGAGTAACAAAAACAGTAAAATCAGAGTCCAGCACACATCAACAACCTGGGGAACAGAGGCAAAAAGTTAAGGAAGACCAGGCCAAGGATGAAAAGTCTAACAACAAGTTATAAAAAGTTCAAATGAAATAATAAAACATTTATGCAATGCAGAATAAAAACATTGAGAATGGTTTTTGGGGGTGATAAAGTTGACAATAAAAGCTTTCTACGAGTAATACCAGCCTATAAATAGCGTGACATAAAAGCACAAGTGTAAGGATTTGGAAGGGTTTGTAAAAATAAAAACGGTGGTCAACATTGTACGAAGTTTAAAGACTTCAACACTGGCTTGATTTAATGTTTTCTCAAATCAACATAATATTTGCAAAATAAGACAGTATGCATGTTATTTTAAATCAATACAGGGACATTTTAACAAAGTTTGTGATCAATTGTTTATAGTTAAAAAACCAAAAAACATAGGGCGAAATATGTCCATCCTAAAATGTGTTAGTACGAATCTGTGACAGCAGTTTTGTACAATTTTGTGATAGGGTTGCATTTTGTAACTCACCAAAATCAGTTGACTGCTGAGGACACTGGGCTTCAGTAATTCAAATGATAACCTTAAATTCTCAAGCAAGGACAAACACTCTGACTGTAAAACTTTCTAGAAATACAAGTCGAAAATTCTGGTTGATCAAAATATTCTGTATGCCCTAGGTCTATTAAAAATGTTTTAACATACATAAGCCACAGGATTTTAAGAGCATAAGGGGATTTAAGACAGTCTCTAAAAACTTTCCGATTTGATCAAATAAACTCACATGGCCAGATCTTATGCCAGAGCAAAACAGGCTGGGACTTAATCAATTCTGCCAGAAAAGGTACCCCCAGTTTTGAGTGTCAAGCAAAGGTGGGACAGCAATTCGGGACAGCAAGGAGATTCCTTAAAAAGGCATTTTCAGCCATTTGTAACAATTGACAATTAACATATCCCCACAATTCTGTCCCATATATAGCGGTAGTGCGACACTTATAGATAGTCAACATCTCATTTTAGGGCTTCTTGCTCAGCTTCCTAGCAAAACTGAACAAGGACATGATCGTTTTAATAAGCTGAAGCCTCCTACAGTTGATTGCATATATCTAGGTCCCCTCCATATCTAATAAAATACCCAAATATGAAAAGGTTAGGGTAAAACAAATCTTGGTGCTCTCAATCAAAATATGATGACACTTCATATTCCTTTTTCCAGACTTCATGATAAAAGTTTTACTTATATTAACTTTTAATCCCAAATTGTTTATAATTGAGACAAACACATTAGGTAGGTTCTGCAAGCCCAAAGGGATACAAGCCATAAGCATCTCATCATCATCATAGAGGGAGATCTGGATTGGTTGGTGGGCAATTTGAGGGAGGTCACTACAAATGGTTTCTTTAACACTTCCCAGTTTGTTTGTATAGAAGGGAAACAGGAAAGGAGTGAGCATGTTACCTTGTCTTACCCCTCTCTCTATGCTGAATGATTTTATACACTCGCCCTTAAGCCCATACCATACCGCAGCCCTGCTCCCTGAATGCATTTCTCTAAGGAAGTTTACTATGGATGGGTCAACCCTCAGGTCATTCATAATCATCCACAACTTGTCATGAACAACACAGTCAAAGGCAGATGTTAAATCTACAAACACTAAGAACATATATATATATTTTTTTCAGGAGGCTCAAATTTAATCCCTGTTTGATTATTGCCAAAAGACCAAGGTCTTTAGTGAGCTCCACAAGGCAACATTAGCCTTCTAGAGGGTGACAGGCTTACTCCATTATTCACTTTTAAACCCATATTAACCTCCTCTAGGTTAAATGTCAGGTTAACATGTGAAAGGGGCAAAGTTTTACTGGGGAGTCAGATACTGAAGAACCTGAACCAGCTGAATTCTCCAATCGCCTAGAATAGACGTGAGTAAAAAGGCCTACCCAATCAGTTCCGCTAATGGCAATTTCTAAGTGAGGGCCATCTCCCTCTTTCAGAAAAGGGGAACTAATCACATGCCAAAAGGCAGTGGTATCTTTCCTGAGAATAGGTTTGTGCAGGGTCTCCCAAGCTTCATCTTTCTGGCCTTTCTTCTGCTGCTTCACGGCTAGTCTGTATGTCAGTCTACTAGCCTCGACTTCTTGTGGATTTTTTGGGATTTTCGTAAGGCAGCTTTTTATCTCTTATAGGCATTACTGCATGCAGAATCAGAACACCCCCTTTTCTCTGGTGCCATGCTTTTCCAATGGATTGTTAGCCCTTCTTTCATCCCTTTTGTTATTATCATAAAAGCTTCAATAACTTAATTTGTCCCAGCTGCATTGTCTAAACAAATTCCAAATGCTTCATGCTGTGTATTAATTAACCTCTTCAGGAACTTGTTAGGATCTACCAGTGACCATCACAGAGCATACCCATTTGGACGAGCAATTTCAATGTTATGAACAACTGTGGTCCTATGTCTTACGACCTGATCATTAAGAAGATTAATATTCATTTCAGCACTCTGGGGGAAATGATCACTTATCGAAATGTCATGAATAATACATTTTGAGACCATTAGGAAAAAGCACATAATCTATCACGCTATTCTCTCCTCTACCATTAAAATTGCTACTAAATGGGACAGGTGGGTTACCTAAATCATTACTGAAAGCCAAAACCATTTTTAAACAGTAACTCATTTAATGTATCACCGTAGCAAAAAATGAGAGGAGTGAGATGTATCACTATTATCATTATTTATCAATCCATATATTTTTTGGATGTCAGAGGACATAGACTGATATTAACATCCCTCCCCCACGCACAGAATGATCAGTTCCTTGGATTCATCAGTACCTAATAAGGTGAGATTGCTATCAAGTTGTTGGAGAACAGAGGTTATTTCCATCATATTCATTACTGTAAAAACTAACTAACTAAATTTCAACAGTAATAATCTGATAGTATACTTTTGTTGCCGCAACAGTAATGTTAGTAGAGGTCACATGCTTTGAAATATAAATGCATAACACCCCTTTTGGTCTACCACAATTTGAAGGAATATCTAGAACATGATAAGTTTTATACCCATTAACATGAATCAGATCAACAGCCCATGTCTCCTGGTGACAACAATTTGAAACCGGGAACCAAAGATCAACCCTTGTACAGTGTTATGCTTGTTACACAATCATGCAATATTCCAGTATAAGACCCCCTTAGTGGTGAGATGAGGTCCTTCCATAATACACTCCACCCGCTTTAGTGTGGCATCAGGATTATGAAAGTTAAAAATACTCAAAATATTCAAAGGGGGCACCAAATTACAAGATGCCTTTATTCCTTCTAGGGGATTCATATTTCTGTTAATCATTCATAAAGATCATTACCCCTAAACTCAGTGGTTGATGGGGAGCTCACAAGTCAATGTACTCTATTAAGCGAAGACAACCCATCAAATCGGTTGTAGGTCGGAATAGCATATTGTGGAATATTAGGACACCCAAGATTATCACTTACCAGTTGACTGAGAACTGACAAAGGATGTCATGAAGGGGGATCCCCAATGTCCCAAGTGGACACAGCCACCCACCAGTGGGCAGACCAAGGGCTTGGCCAGTGTAGGGCTTGGGTAGGAGTTGGTCTCCGGTAGGTGTGGGAAACCAACCGAGAGGACCCTTGTCTCACTAGTGGATGGTGAGATTATCCAGTGAAACCTAATGCCTGATACGACTAACAAATAAAGACAAAGGGTGACCATCAATGGGCAGAGGGTAAAGGCTCTCAGATATACTGGGCTGGGGACTGTGGTCCAGTGTCATCTCTGAAGAGCAGATAGTCCCCGGTGCATTCTACCAAGTAGTTGCAGTGGACAACTCCGAGCGCCAGTGTAGGGTGGCGCAGGTTCCCTTTGAGTGAGGGGGGTCTCAGGTCCATGAGGATAGCTGTGAGTCCCACCATGCATGTTTACTGTCTGTTGGGCAATGACCTGGATAATTCTGCCCTAAAGGAGGTGGAGCTCAGGTCACACTTGGGGATGTTGGGGTTGCCAGAGTGGGCATGTGTGACCACTTGGTCCATGGTAGCCAGTCAGGATGATCAGTTAGACCTGAGGCCTGAAACAGTGGCCCAGATGACTGCCAAGAGAAAGGGCAAGGGGCACGTGAAACCCGCCCGAAGTTCCCACGGTTCGGGAGGAGGCTGACCTCAAGGGGGACGCCACAGCACCTACAGGGAAAAAAGTGGCCGAACTGGGAGACCTACCGGAGCCGACCCATTGGCAGCAAGAAGGGTGTCCACCAGGGAAGAGTTCTGCGCAGAGCAGAAGGTGTGCCCTACCCTCGTCGGTCTTAGGCAGCAGGCTGAGGACCAGAAAGCTGGCACTGATCCCAAGGATCACCTGATATATTAGGAAAATGGTCTCCTGTATAGCGAGCCTAAGGCTGCTGAGCCTGGGGCAGGCTATGTGCTTGGGTACCCCAGCGCTTTAGATCCTTCCTACTGAGTTAGGCTCATGATGTGCCTCTGGCAGGTCATTTGGGGCAGGGCAAGACCTTTGACAGGCTTGTCACCCACTTCTACTAGCCCCAAATGAGAAAAAGTTCAGATGCGTTTTGTAAGACCCATCAGACTTGCCAAGCAAGTGGCAATAGTGGAGGGAAATGTAAAACCCCCTCCAACACTTCCCTGTTGTGGGCATTGACATAGTCGGACCTCTGGACCCCCAAGACAGCGCTGAGCAACAAGTTCATACCCGGAAGTTATCCCTCTGAGGACGGTGACGGCACCCGTTGTGGCATAGGCACTGATGGGGATCTTTACCTGAGTAGGTTTCTCCAAGGAGGTGGAATCTGACCGGGGTCCCAACTTTATGTCCATGTACATAAAGGCCATGTGGAAGGAGTGTGGTGTAAACTACAAGTTCACCACTCCTTACCACCCCCAAATTAACAGGTTGGTTGAGAGATTCAATCGAACCCTGAAAGGCATGATTGGGCGTCTGTCAGACTCCATGAGGCGTAAGTGGGATGTCCTCATACCATGCCTTCTGTTTACCTACCGCGAAGTATCTCAGAAGGGGGTTGACATTAGCCCCTTTGAGCTGTTGTATGGGCACACGGTCAGAGGGCCTCTGAGCTCTGAGGAAGCCACACCAGGATGTGTTTAGCTACATGCTGGTCTTCAGAAACCAGACTGCCTGCTTCAGGAAGCTTGCTCTAGAGAACCCGGAGGCAAGCCAGAAAGACATGAAACTCTGGTAGGACCAGAATACCACTCTGGTTGAGTTTAAGCCTGGCCAGAAAGTGTGGGTCATGGCCCCAGTAGAGCCTTGTGCTCTGCAGGACCAGTGGACAGTGCCATTTGAGGTGAAGGAGCGCAAGAGTGTCATCACTTACTTCGTGGACTTGCAGACCCCAAGGAACCCCTTGAGGATACTACATGTGAACCGCCTCATACCCCACTTCAAGAGGTCTGAGTTGACCATGCTTCTGGCTACAGATGATGGGGTGGAAGAGGAGAGTGAACCTCTCCCTGACCACCTGTCTGCCAAAGAGCAGTATGGGTAAGTAGAAGGTGTGGTCCTCTCCCGTTCTCTGACTCTAGAGCAGCAGAGTGGTTGTCACCAGTTACTGAGATGGTTTGCAGCTCTGTTCTCACTCACTTCAAGTGTCATCCATCTTTGCACGTACGATGTGGACACTGGGGACAGCCTGCCTGTGAAACACAAAGTTTACAGGTTAGCTGACAGAGTGAAGGCCAGCATCAAGGACTTGCAGGAACACCCCCTTGGCACAGATCACACCAACTCTGATGGTCTACTCTCCGCTGGAGGGGACATGTGTTAGACCTGGCAGCTTTTGGCGTGTCTCCCCTGTCTTTTTGCTTTCTGACCTCCTGGTTTATAGTATACTGGACTCTGTTTTTGCTGGTGTATTGTCTCTGATCACTTTACCACTGCTAATCAGTACTTAAGTGCAAGTGCTCCCTATATAAATTGTACTGTTGATTGGTTTTTCCATGATTGGCATATTTGATTTACTAGTAAGTCCCTAGTAAAGTGCACTAGAGGTGCCCAGGGCCTGTAATTAAAAAGTTACTAGTGGCCCTGCAGCACTGGTTGTGCCACCCACATGAGTAGCCCTGTGAACATGTCTCAGACCTACCACTGCAGTGTCTGTGTGTGCAGTTTTCAACTGCCAATTCGACCTGGCAAATGTACTCACTTGCCAGACCCAGACCTTCCCTTTCACCACATGTGAGGCACCCCTAAGGTAGGCCCTAGGTAGCCCCTTGGGCAGGGTGCAGTGTATGTTAAAGGTGGGACATGTTCTGATAAGTTTTACATGTCCTAATACTGAAATACTGCCAGATTTGATTTTTACTGTGCAAGGCCTATCCCTCTCATACGTTAATATGGGGGCTGTCTTTAAATATCTGTAAAGTGCAGATTCCCTTTGAGAGCAGATAGAAATCTGGAGTTTGGGGTCTCTGAACTCACAATTTAAAAATACATATTTTAGTGAAGTTGTTTTTTAGATAGTTAGTTTGAAAATGCCACTTTTAGAAAAAGGTCATTTTCTTGCTTAAACCATTCTGTGCCTTTGCCGGTTTGTGGATTCCCTGTCTGGGTCAGTTTGACAGATGGGCTTTTTGTACCTCTCCTCTAGACAGTGATACAAATGGAGGTGGGGGTATCCTGCATATCCTGGGCCATCTGGGCTAGAGTGGAGTGAGGAGTGGTCACTTACACCTGAAAGGGCTGTGCCTGCCCTCACACAATGCCTCTCCGACCCCCTGGTATGTGTCTGGGGCCTGACCTGGCCAAGGCAAGATCTTGTCAACAACAGGGACTTTCCTTTGAAGTAGGCCTACTTCAAGGGCAGAAAGGGGTATAAGTAGTGGACCCAAAACCCCAGACCTTTAGAATCTTTCTGGATCAAAAGGAACCTCTGCCGAGGAGAAGAGCTCAAGATCTGGAGGAGGAGTACTGCCCCTTTGCTTTGTTGCTTTGCTGTGTTGGCCTGCAGTTGCTGCTTCTGCCGTAAAAGAGAGGAAAGGGTGAATTCTGCTGTTTATCCTGCTTGAGAGAGTTATCGAAGGGCTTGAAGTAGAGCTTGCCTCCTGTTGGAATTCTCAGGGATACCAAAGACTTCAGTTTCATCTGCCAGCAGCATTGGGAACTGTGTGTTCTGTGCTGTTCAGGAAGAAAAACCATTGTTACGCCTCCAATGACGCCGCTGGCT
This sequence comes from Pleurodeles waltl, assembly GCF_031143425.1. Classification (NCBI taxonomy): domain Eukaryota; kingdom Metazoa; phylum Chordata; class Amphibia; order Caudata; family Salamandridae; genus Pleurodeles; species Pleurodeles waltl. The sequence continues at coordinate 1,418,290,826 of NC_090446.1, forward strand.
TGCACTGTGACCCGCCGATGCCTCACAGAGCAGCACCACCTGCTTCACACCGCAACCCTGGTTTCACTGATGCCGCCACCTGACGCAGCCTCCGAGCCGCTGCTTGCACCGTGAATTGTAGGCCGTGCACTCGGGCATCGCCTTGCTCACACCGCAGCCTGGGCATCCTCGATGATGACGCTCCTGCTGACATCGGTGCCGCTGCCTGCATCTTGGCCTGTGGACACTGCTCATGCACCGTCTTATCCCGCACCGCAGCCTCTGTCCACCGACGCTAGCACCATCGACTCCAGTGTCGTCAACAGGCATCCCTGTCTGCACCTGAGACCTGTGGATGCCTCACGGAGCCCGCACCGCACCACCGACTTGGGCTTTCTGACAACATTGCTTCAGCAAAGACTATGCCACTGCCTACACCATGACCTGATGACACAGCACGTCTTACCACCCTGCTTCACACCGCAGCTCTGGTCTCAATGATGTCACTGGACACCATCACCGAGCCACTACCTGCAACGTGACCTGTGGACACCGCGCGTTGCATCGTCCCAGTTCGCACCGCAGCCCGGACGCCATCCTTGCCAGTGCTACTGACTTCTTCATCAGCCTGGAGCTGTAGGAGGCTGGCCTGGTTTGTAGTGGGTATCAAAGGTTACATTTTATACCAGGTCAAGTCATCCCTTATTAGTGAAATGTAATCAGTGTCTAGAAGCCAATCTCTCTAGGGGTAGTGTGGATGAGCAGCCAAGGCCTAACTAGGAGACACACAGTTCTCACACACATGAAAGAAAATACTCAGTGTTACAAAAATAAAAGTACTTTATTTTGGTGACACAAATGCCAAAACTACCTTAGAGACTACCTTAGGAGGTAAGTAATATACACACTAGATACACTAGAATGCAGAATTAGCTATAAAACAGTTAGAAAACAGAGCAAATAGTGAAAATCACAATTGTTAAAAATGGGCCTGGGGGAACACAAACCTTATACTAACATAGTGGAATGCGAAAGTCGGTTTCCCAAATAGGCAAGTGTAGTGTGTAGAGGGGTGCTGGGAGTATTTGAAAACACCAAAGGTAAGTAATAGAACCCACCCCAGAGCCCAGAAAGCAGGAGTAAATCACAGTAACTTTCCTACAACACACAAGAACATGAGAAAGGAGAATATGCAAGAACCAGAAGTGACTGCAAGACACCAACGATTCCTGGACCTGAAGACCTGTGGAAGAAGGGGACCGAGTCCAAGAAGTACTGAAGAGTCCAGGGAGAACAGGATCCCCTGCTAACCCAGATGGAGGTGCAAAAGAAGAACCACCAGTGAAGAAGAACAGTCAGCACTGCACCCAAGAAGAAGGTCCTGATTAGAAGGATCCCAGTGACGCAGTCAAACACACTGACAAACAGACCAAAAATAGGGTAACCATGCTAGAAATAGGCTATTATCTCACACAACCCCTCCCCCACCCCCGCAAACGAAGGACAGTAATACTAACCTTGGTCAGTTGAGACTTTTTCGTCTAAGCGGTGATAAGTGGATCTGCAATAGAGTGGTTACTCCCTTTATCATCCACTATATGGTGCCTTTCCTATGAGGAGGTGAACCACTCTGGAGATTTTTAGCTAGAGAACAGTGCAAGTGTGAACTCTGAGATTCCCTATTTTTAAGGTTCTGACTAAGTTTTAAGGTGGGGCAGGATGACTGTCCCTGGGATCCTATGTCACGACAGGGTTGCTGTCCTAAGGATTGGAATGCTAGACAGGGATGCTCTCTTAGCAAGGCTAGAGCAGGGCAAAATGTTTGTCCCCCTGGCTCTAAGAGAGGACAGGGTTGCTGTCCCTTTTGGGGTAGACGAGGACAGGGGTGTTTTCCCAAGGGCTCTACATTAAGCTGAGCTGCTGTTCTTCAGTTTTAGAGGTAGTGCAGTGGTGCTGCACTAAAGTTTCTCTGGGTGGGCTGGAAGGTTGCTCCAAATTGTCATATACAGGGCAGGGATGCTTTTCTGTGTTAGTTTTCCCACAGAGGGGTACTTTTACCTCTGGGAGACCAGCTGTGTTAGCTATTGGCTCCTTTGGTACAGTTTCCACCGTAGGAGAGGTATCTCGCACCACAGGAATAGTATCTTTAGTGGTAGGGTGGGGAAGGGATACTTTGATACCCTTTTTACCTGTGGGTCAAGGAGGATCCTGAGGCTTCAGGGCTCCTTCTCTTTTTTGCTTTTTCATCTCACCTGAGATTAAGGGAAGCAAATTCTTGGGGATACCCAGCATGGATGCATGGGTCCTAAACTCTACTTCAGCCGAACCTGAGGCCTCTAGGTCATTACCTAAGCTAGGTGATACCACCACCTGGTTAGGGCCAGTAACTTCAGCCCAACTAAGTTGCACTACAGCTAAGGGGAAAGACTGAGTGGAGTTATTGACATCAGTAACCTGTAACCAGTATGCAGGTGTTGTGCAGGTGACACCAAGTTTTCAGTCACTAAAGTGATACTGGCACCTGTATCCCTGTACGCCTGGGCTTCACCACCATTTATTTCAATTGACTGCTTGTACGTATCCATGTTAAGGGGACAAGCAGCCAATGTGGCAAGACCAATGCCACCAGGTAAGACAGAAACTGTTTTGGGGGTTTCTACATCTACCCCATTTCCTATGATAGACCCACAAGTGAACCCAATCAAACCTTCACTTTGACCACCACTATTACTACTTTTACTAGGGGCACTAGAAGTTGAAGTGAGTGAAGCAGTGGTGGTAGGCTCAGGGGCTTTACCTGGACAGGACTTGTCCCCTGGCCCCTTGGCCTTTACCTCTGCACACATGGCACCAATGATTTTTATTGTGTGTAAAAGAGGAAGAAGAAGTTTTGTCCCCACCCCCAGAGAAGTGTTGTGGACCTGAAGAGGAATCTTTATTTTTATATGTATCCCCATGCTTGTCTTGAGATGTTTCACCTTCTTTCTTCTTTTCTTTGTCACACCCTATATGAGCTTTCCTTCTCACCCTTGTTCTGACCCATTTGTCTGCCTTCTTTCCCAATTCTTGGGGAAAGGTCAGATCTGAGTCTACCAAGTATTGGTGTAACAAATCAGACACACAGTTATTCAAAATATGCTCTCTCAATAGAAGATTATACAAACCCTCATAGTCAGACACTTTGCTGCCATGTAACCAGCCTTCTAAAGCTTTGACAGAACAGTCCACAAAGTCAACCCATCCCTGTGAGGATTCCTTTTTGGTTTATTTGAAGATAATTCTGTATTGCTCTGTGGTGAGCCCAAAACCATATATGAGTGCATTCTTAAGGATACTGTAATTATCTGAGTCATCTTCCCTGACAGTGAGGAGTCTGTCCCTTGCCTTATCAATGAAGGACAACCAAAGGATAGCAGCCCACTGCCTTTGAGGGACCCTCCGAACTTTACAGGCCCTCTAAAATGCAGCAAACCACTTTTGAATGTCATCCCCCACCTTGTATGGGGGAACAGTTTTCTGTAAGTTTCTAGAGTCAATGGTGTCCTCCTTGACCCCATAACTCCTGAAACTGCTGCTGCCACCATGGGGAACTAACCCAACTCCTGCCTCTCTCTCTCCACAGACAAGGACTCCCTATCTAGGGCTAGCTGTTGCTGCTGCAGCCTCAGCCTGCCCCCCTCCAGTCTCTGTTTCCTGAGCTCCCTATCTATGGAGTCATCACCTGGAGTTGAGCCACGGGATCCCTCAGAAACTGAGGTGATATGACAGTGGCCAGAGGTAGATCATTCCCTAACCTTACTAACCATCGTAACCTCTAGCTGTGAAGGGAGCCCACGAAGAGTGACTACCCCTCCCACTGCCAGCTACACTAGATGGTTTGCTAGGGGGGAGATCTTATGAAGAGCCCTCCCCTGAATCACCAGGATGATTCCCTGACTCTAAGGGGTCGGAATCTCCCTCCCCCTCCTCCTCCTAGTTGTCAGCATGCTCCTGATCATCCTGGAGAAGGAGGTGTAACAGGAAATTCTTATTAGGGTTCTTCCCTACATCTAAGCTCCTCTCTGAGCAAAGCCCTTTGAGTCATGTGAAGGTCATGCCTTCATAGGTAGTATCCATGACCCCAGAGCTAGGCCCAGCAGTAGACATAGTGTAGTGAGTATTAGAGTAGTGTAAGTGAAAATAAAACCTACTCTACCTAACCTCTAGTCTCTTAGAAGCAAGGTAAGAGACTAGATCCTGTAACTAGGTTTTTGTATGTATAGCTCTAGGTACAGAGTATGCTTTCCTGTGGAAATCACCGGTGACAGAGTGATAAGGCAATTGCAAGAACTTCCACTGCTGCACCACCAATGTAGGAGGCTGGCCTGGTTTGTGGTGGGTACCAAAGGTACTTACACCTTACCTTACCTTACACCTTACCTTACCTGTACTTTATTTTGGTGATACAAATGCCAAAAATACCTTAAAGACTATACTCCCTTAGGAGGTAAGTAATATACACAGTATATACATTGGAATACAGAAGTAGCTGTAAAAACAGAAAACAGTGCAAATAGTGAAAATCACAATAGTTGGAAATGGGCCTTGGGGGAACACAAACCATATACTAAAATAGTGGAATGCGAAAGTTGGTTTTCCACTTAGGCAAGTGTAGTGTGTAGAGGGACGCTGGGAGTATTAGAAAACACCTAAGGTAAGTAATAGAACCAACCCCAGAGCCCAGAAAGCAAGAGTAAATCACAGTAACTTTCCTAGAACACACAAGAATACGAGAAATGAGATTATGCAAAAAACAGAAAAGACAGCAAGACACCAAAAATGGATTCCTGGACCTGAAGACATGGGGAAGGAGGGGGCCAAGTCCAAGAAGCACTGAAGAGTCCAGGGAGAACAGGAGGCCCTGCTAAGCCAGATGGAGGTGCAAAAGAAGAGCCACCAGTGAAGAACAGTCAGTACTGCACTCAAGAAGATGGATGCAGGTTCCTGATTGGTGCAAATTATACCCCATGCCGGATTGATCATTTTAGTTTGTTTTGCATCATTGGATTCTGCCAACAAGCCTTGGCACACGCAAAGCTTACCATTAGCGGAAAATGGCGCTGCCCGGTACCAGGAGGGACCTTGTGGCCTCTACCCAGGAGGGAGAGACAGAGGGGGCTCTCAGCAACTCAGAGAGCCCTCAGAAGACCAGGCAGCATGCACAGGAGTCCCACAGCACAGGACAAAGGTGCAAAAGGAGGCCCAGGCAGCTCTACACAAAGGGATCCCACGCGGCTGGAGAACCACACAGGAGGCTGTGCGTTGCAGGATAGAGTGCTGGGGGCCGGAGCTGCACGGTGCATGAAGAAGTTTGTGGAAGGATGCCAACAAGCCTTGACAACTGCAAAACACGCGGTGCACAGGGGTACTGTCTTGCGTTTAGGAGGCAAGCTCTTACCTCCACCTCCACCAAAGTTGGCTAGTTGGACTTCAGGACTATCAGGACCACTTCAGTCCACCACCTGTGATGCTGGATCCACGGACTTTATCAGGAGAGGGGACCCAAGCCACCGGTTTCGCTGCAGAGGGGTGCCTGCTGAAGCTTGGAAGTGACTCCTTCACTTCAAGGGAGATTCCTTCCTTCTTCTGGTGCAGGCTGAAGACAGGCATACTTACCTGTAAAATACTTACATTTTGGAGGTTAAGGCATGAGTCATAAAGGCATATGAGTGGGAAAACAATTTGTTGTAAAGACACATGCGTTTTAAACAATACGTTGTAAAGGCATGCGTGGCTCCATCATACATCCCACTCCATCAGTGCCAAGTGGGATCAAGGATTCTTATTCATAATTCATAATTCTGTGATGCATACACAAAGCATTCTAAAGAAAGTAACACGTGCTACTTACTGAAAGTGGCACCATATTAAAACTCTGCAGAACACTTCATTCAACTATGTGGAACAATAACATTTCAAAACGGGGACGAACACACGCATACATGATTCAAGAATCTCCTGAAAAATGTAAGCTTTCAGGTTGACATTTGATTTCTCATTTGTGACTATTCTAGTACTACTAACTCTAAAATACTGGATATGGCACCGTCATTGCATAACATTATAGATTGATTTTGTCATATACTGTTGCTGCTATTTTCCCAGTTAATTTAAAGGGATCGTAAGGTAATCCTGATGGGCTGTATACAATTAAATAAATATATGCAAAAATATACACGTGTTGCGCTTCGCCAGGTTCAGTGATAACTGTGTTTATTAACTGGAACAGACTCAAATGGGGGGCGGAAATTCTAGAAGTAATGTTTTTTATGTGTTCCACCGGAAGAAGATATTGTAGGGAACAAAATGATGTGTGAGGCGACTAGGAGTGAGAACTCATAATTGTCCTTTTACCTGTCATATGTGGACTAATCACAATGAATTACATGGAACAATAGCGTATCCTTCAAAATAAAAAAGATGCAGCAATCTACCTAACCATCGGGAAAATAGCTTTTTATCTTTTGCTATTTATCCGACTTGTATACCATGCTTGGTGTAAGACAATGTATGTTGTGGATATTGGTGCATTTAAAACAGTAAACATGAATTTTTTAATCTTTTTTTATTTAGTGGTCTGCAGATAGTTTTAGGCGACCATAATCTTGTGGAATACGAGGGGACTGAACAGTACACGTATGCAGAAGAAATGTGTCCTCACCCTAACTTCTGTTCATATACCTATGAAAATGACATCATGCTGCTCAAACTAGCAACTCCTGCTGTCTTCAATGAATATGTAGCGGAGATCCCATTGGCCAGCACCTGTCCTCCCACGGGAACTATCTGTCTTGTGTCTGGATGGGGAACTCTTACCAGCCCTGAAGGTAGAACATATATAATTATTGAAACAACAATCATACCTCCCTGTTAGTCTTTTGAATTCCCTTTTTAACTGAATAAATTCACAACTCAGATTTGAACTTTTTTCTTACACCATGGTCCTAAACAATTTGAGCATGATTTAGAATTTGGTGGACGGGTTACTCTATCAAAACATGAGGAATAGCTTGTCCACCTTATGACAAGTGCATTATATGTTATGGCACTTGCAATGGAGCAAGCAAGATGTCTATCATGTTTGTGACTTTATGGCACTTGCAATAAAGCAAACAGGATATCTATCATGTTTGTGTATCGTTAGCTCATCTGCCAAACTCTAAACCAGGTGTCTAATCTCCTGTATTTTTGTGTCCAAATTTAGAAGTAAATAAAAGCACCACATACTCCATACTACGTATAATTTTGTAACCATTGCTTAGAAAATCACTGTGGTGCTGTACCAAGAAATGCACTGTTTACCACACTTTTGTCATTGTTTCTTTGTGGAGGGGGGCTCCAGCATCTCTTCGTACATAACAGCTAAGCTGGCACACTATCAAACCATGAGATATGTTTGTTAGTTTCTCTTCAGTTGAACTGTTACATGATTGGGTATTTGTTTCCAAATTTTTCATGGGCTTGGGACCCATTACCAAACACCATGGCCACAACATACATAACAGCTCCATCTCCTTCCGTCAATCAACCAGACACTTCTGCTTCACAGCACTCCTCGTCACATACATCCCATGCATATATAGAACCAGAGAAGGTGGATGGGCATTCTCTTACATCATTCCTAAATCGTGGCATGGCCTTCCACTCCATGTCACAGCCTCCTGCTTTTTCCTTGAATTCTACAACAATCTGCAAACCTGGCTTTTCAATAAGCCAACCTAACTCAGCACCAGGATACCCTTGCGGGTGATTGGGTGTTTTACAAATTCGCATAACTTAACAGAACCTGATGAGCTTAGGTTGTTGGTGTATGTGAGAGCAGATATTGGCTCCCTACCACTTTCAAACTTCTCCAGACACTATTACTGTTTACAAATGTTGTACAGTTAGCCAGCCTGATGCTGCACTACCTCAATGTAGATTAACTGTCATACTTGTTTGCATTTAGAAACTTACCCTGATGTCCTACAGTGCTTGAATGTGACCGTAATTTCAACAGAAGTCTGTGCTGCTGCATTTCCTGAAGACACCATTGTAGATGGAATGCTCTGTGCCGGTGTGATGGAGGGCGGGAAGGATTCATGTCAGGTATGATACAGGCTGAGGAACAACTTTTACTAGCACCTTCAGATCTCTCATTCCTTGTGCCCACAATGGATTTAAACACCAGAACACAAGTCCTGGTAAAACACATGAGATTTAATTGTGTCAATCCGTACGTCTGGTAAATTGCCTTTTTATGGAGGTAGTTAGTTGACTGCTGAAATTCTGTGGAACCAATGTAGGGGGAAAGGACTCCGTTCTCAGTGTTTAGAAGCGTTTCTGAAATAAATGTTTGCCTATTTATAGGCTTTAAATAATAGGCAGAACTAGAAAAGTTTTCTTGGAGGTGTTGATTGGGCGAGGTAAGATGGCTGCATTTTAGGGAAGATTCGGGAATGTGCATCAGACCGGGTGGCATCTGTGTTTATGGTAGGGCCTGACAGAAAATTCAGACAGTAGGTAGCGCAATCTTCTACTAACCAGTAAGTGGGCATAGAGACCTGACCATGACATGCCCATAAAATAAAAAGGCAGTGATTAAACCCAAAGCTATTCCCCAGATACAGCGCCTGTGCACAGACAGCCTCTGCCTTATCACAATTGACCTCTGTGAGTGGGAAGACAGTGTCGCTCAAAGGATACAGTGGAGCTGCCATAGATTGCTGCACAATAGAGCCTGGCAGGAATTGTGGGTGCAGCAGGAGAGCGGCGTAACCGACATGCGGATGATATGCGGCCAGCACACACTACATGAACTGACAAGGCAGGCCCGCAGCACGGAAATCTGTGCACATTGAGATCCTCGATCAATAATCCAATTTGTGACAGATCATATTTATCAAGGGGACCTTCGGGCGACACTTGATCCTATAATGAAACAAAATAGTGAGCCCTGTCCTTCGTACATGCCAACACATAAGAAGAGGAAGTGGGAGCTTTTAATTCAATAATCAGGAGATTATATTTCCTCCCTACATACCCATCACAAGATTCCTCACAAGGCTGTGATGGTATGCCATGTTATAAAACTCAGATTAGATACAATTTTTTTCCACATAAATTCTGGGTTTGATCGAATGTCAATAGCAGTGAACAGAAAGCTTGTGAGTGGCACGGTTTGGGGGGGAGGGGGGAAAACAAAATACGTCACTGAGTGGGTTCATCCCATATAAGAAATGCAAAAATTCCTCCGACAAAAGCTCCTCCAAAAATCTATTCAATCTGACAATCCCAACTATCATCAGGCACCGGCAACCCCACCAGTGATGTGAAGTGACTGCATGATGCATGGAACCGATCCGCCCCCTGACTTAGAACTACTAGGAATGAAAACGTACATAGTCAAAGCCCCAAGCACACATCACTTCATAAATTGGAGGGTAACAGCTGCTCTTTTAGGATGGAATTTTAGGAGTGTGTCACCATGACGATGTAAGGCCCCAACAACAGCAGCAATAATAATGTTGAAACATTGATGGCACAGCTGTCTAACATTGCCACCTCCAAAGGGAAAATTATAATAATAATTGGATTTACATGGTGCTTGCTACCCATGATGAGGCATTGACGTGTTTAGTGGTGAGTAGCACACTACTCCAGAACCCCAGGTTAGTCATTAATCTAGGGGTTATTGGAATTAGTAATGTGCTCTCAAGAAACAATTGTGTGCATTTACTCCAGTTGCTCTGTGATGTATTAACACCAGGTACGTGTGATCATTTGCAACTGCTATGTGGTTTCAGGTGAATGGTTGGTGAAATAGGATGGCAGAATTTTAGTAAGTGTATTACTGAGATAGGGTTTTAAAGAGGAGAGGTTGTGAAAAAAGGTATCAGTCAAATGCAGAATCGCACTATGAAGGATTGAGGCAGACAGGCGTGAGACCGAGAGGAGGCTATTCTCAGGAATATAAGGTATGCAGAGGATGGAAGGTAAGAAGAGGGTCACTGATGAAATATAGGAGTGGAGTCAAGTAGAAGTCCATCAAGGTTACTTTTTTATTCAGGGTTTTGGACCATAGTAGGAGAAAGATTTCTGAGTTAGCAAGCAATCGGAGAATGCAAGCTGTAGAAAGAAACATTATGCACAGTGCTCCGTATGTGGAGCAGTCATTTTTAGTGTGTGAATTTGAGTGTACACATTATGAAAACATTCAGAACCCTAGCTTGTGGTCTCCCACATGCAAGACAGCATTTTTAAGCATAGCCTGGAGTGTCCCAACCAGGATTTGTTTGTAGCACAAGGGAAGTTGGCGCAGAAAAAAGTAAAGGTCTCATTTAAAGATCTTCTCACACTACTCTGTAAATTAAAAGTTTTTTCATTCACTCACTAAAAATGAGTTATTTGGCACTGGTTGAGAAGGTGTCACCGATGCGTAGTCAGATTTATACCCTGTTTGTCACCTAATCCCATCTAAGTGTATTTTGTGTGTTTGGGAATGTGACTATTGTAGTATATGCATTGAATATGAAAGTGAAGCAGAGTGATGAAAGCCTGTGGCTTCCATATTGGATATCCAGGCCTGGGATCCTGTGCACAAGTTGGAGGTGAAGTTGGTTTCCAAAACAGTGGAAGTGTGTAGGAAAGTCCTCCTTTTTGCCCTGGTCACCCCCACACTTTTTGGACAGGTACAGGTGGTTACTGACTCTTGGCTGTGCCCTGGTACTGCTTAACAGTCCCAGGGCCAGTGCTCTGTGTAAAGTGGATATGCAAATTAGGCTAATTATAATTGGCAAAGTTAACCTAACTATAAGTCCCTAGTATATGGTAGGGCATGGAGGTTTAGGGACCCCAGCATAGGTAGTGCCCTCATAGCTACACTGTCGAGGTGCCCAGTGTCATTTTAAAGGTAGGCCTGCCTTGCTGGCTGCTTTTAAACTACAATTACATGCCAATTCGAGTTTGGAATTACAAGTAGTTAAAAAATCTTAAACTACCTTATTTTTACATATAAGTCGTCACCCCTAAGGTGTGCCCTATGTGCCCCTAGGGATGGGTGCCATGTAACTATAAGCAGGGACGTGATAGAAATAGTTTTATAAGCCCTGGTGAGGTACAACAGCCAAATTCGTTTTTCCCTCATTGTAGTGAATGGCCTCTATAGACTAGAATGGGGAGACTTTATTTTAATTTTAAAAGTCCCCTTAAGTAACAGATACCAAGAGTTTGGTATCAAATTAATTGTTATAATAAATCCCACAACTTCCAGTTGTGGGATGTAATATAACTTGTTCAGGTAAAGAGTTTTAAACTTTGCCTTAAAAATGTTCCAACTTCAGCCCTGCAGTGTTTTTGCTGCTGTGCTCTGATTGGCCAGCCTCTGGCAGCCTGGCCAGGCTGCATTGATGAAGTGTGAAGTGGCCTGGCTTCACACAAAGAGATGTGCCTGTGGGAGGAGATCTCCCCTCAGCAGATGGTGAGGCAGCAAGGGGGAGGGCTGCCAAACTGGTCTTCAAAGGAAGAGAAGGAAGTTTGGAGCAACCCAGCAACACCCCCACATCCTGCAAACCCAGACAACTAGGTACCCCCTTGATTAGATTAGAAGAGGGCAGGAGAGGGGTGTGTTTAGGATTTTTAGCCAGTGGGTGGGCTCAGCCAGATGTAACCTCCAAAAATCACTTTCAGCCATGATGGATTTTTGAGGAATGTTGCTCCCTGGGATTGATTTTTGCCACACTTCCCAGGAAGTGGTCAGCACAGGAGGAAGGACCCTGCACCTGATTGGAGAACCAGGACCCCCCTGTTTTTCACCGAGGAGCAGGGATAAAACTGGAAGACCTGCACCCACACCTAAGATCCCCATCAGATTCCAACAAGGAAGAACCAAAGGAGAAGAAGGACTGCCCTCCTGGACCCCTGGCCTGCACATGGACCCTGCACTCTGCACCAGCTGCACACTTGGGCTTCACCACAAGAAGGACTTTGCCTGGCTTCAACTGGTTCAAGGAGGGACTCCCTGTTTGCTACAGGTGAAACATTGCTAACCAGAGTCCCCTGCACCAACTCCTGAAGAAATCAACCAGCTGACCACTGCCCAGTGGCCAAAAAGGAGTCTGCACCAGATGCATTCTGGGAGTTGTAGTCCACACCCCCAAGGATCATCCCAGAGCCTCCAGAACCTTGGGGTGAGCTGTGGAACCAAAATAGCCTTAAAGGAACATCTGGGAGAAGATCCAGAAGTTTGGAGAAGTTTGGAGAACTTTTGAAAAAAAGCTCCATAGAGGGACCAACCCGCTGCAGCAACTCTGGCCGGCTTGCCTCAATCGGGACCCGACCTGACGTGCAGGTTCGTCCCGGTGAAGAAAATCTCCAAAAAAGAGACTAAGGCCCTCATTCTGACCCTGGCGGTCGGTGATAAAGCGGCGGCCAAGCCGCCAACAGGCCGGCGGTCTAAAATATGCAATTCTGACCCTGGCGGGAACCGCCAACACAGCCCACCGTATTAACACTCCACCCGCCACGGCGGTACAAACAAACAGCGCGGCGGTCCCCGCCAACAGCCAGGCGGCAGACAATGTACCGCCCACCCTATCACGACCCACCAATCCGCCACCTTTTCCGGGGCGGGAGCACCGCCGATAAGAACACGGCGGAAACAGACTACGAACGGGAAAACGCTCACCTCTACGCACTCCACGCGAGATTCCGGCAGTATGGAACCAGAGTTGCAGGTCATCCCCGCACTCCTATACCTGCTCATATACCAGGAGCACGCCCGGCGGCGCGGAAGACATCGGTGAATACTGCACCTACGACACAGGGGAGGGAAAAGATTACCGGCACACAGCCACCCACCCACACCCACTACAACACACACATCAATGCATTCCCACAGATCACTGTCACAACCCACAAACCACCCCCCTCCGAAATAATGCAAAGACCAAAATAAGAGATCATAAACGGGCAGATATATTGAAATATGTACACCAGTAATCCCAATAAATAAATAAACTATGTACAAAATATACACAGCTACTAAATGTAGTCCAACCACTGTCCGTGGATCACAGGGGTCCTGTGCAAAGGGGCAAGGCCCAGTCCCACGACAAGAACTCCACGGAGAGAACACTGCAGGGGCATCAGAAAGAAAATAGGACAGGCACCTCAGGGGGAAGGGAAGGGGGGGCACCTCAGCCACTTGAGTACACGACGCCAGATCCACGAGGGGACTCCATGACCACTGGGCCATCCTGGGGAGTGCTAAGCCACAGTCCATACAGTCCATACAGTGGGTGGCCTGCCCACTGGGCCATCCTGGGGAGAGCAAAGCCACAGTCCAAACAGTCCATACAGTGGGTGGCCTGCCCACTGGGCCATCCTGGGGAGAGCAAAGCCACAGTCCAAACAGTCCATACAGTGGGTGGCCTGCCCACTGGGCCATCCTGGGGAGAGCAAAGCCACAGTCCAAACAGTCCATACAGTGGGTGGCCTGCCCACTGGGCCATCCTGGGGAGAGCAAAGCCACAGTCCATACAGTCCATACAGTGGGTGGCCTGCCCACTGGGCCATCCTGGGGAGAGCAAAGCCACAGTCCAAACAGTCCATACAGTGGGTGGCCTGCCCACTGGGCCATTCTGGGGAGTGCAAAGCCACAGTCCATACAGTCCATACAGTGGGTGGCCTGCCCACTGGGCCATCCTGGGGAGTGCAAAGCCACTGTCCATACAGTCCATACAGTGGGTGGCCTGCCCACTGGGCCATCCTGGGGAGAGCAAAGCCACTGTCCAAACAGTCCATACAGTGGGTGGCCTGCCCACTGGGCCATCCTGGGGAGAGCAAAGCCACAGTCCAAACAGTCCATACAGTGGGTGGCCTGCCCACTGGGCCATCCTGGGGAGAGCAAAGCCACAGTCCAAACAGTCCATACAGTGGGTGGCCTGCCCACTGGGCCATCCTGGGGAGTGCAAAGCCACGGTCCATACAGTCCATAACAGACCCCACTGCCACTGGAGGAGGCAAGTTGGCCAGAGGACATCCTGCAGCCCTGCCCGAGATAGATCCTGCCCTGCCACGTCTGCCAAAGGGCCAGCGGTTCTTGCCTTGAAGGGCCCAGTTCAGCGGTTCTTGTGACGGCGGGGCCCAGCGGAGCGGTTCATGAGACGGCGGGGCCCAGCGGAGCGGTGCTTGAGACGGCGGGGCCCAGTACAGCGGTTCTGGAGACGGCGGGGCCCAGTTCAGCGCTCCTTGCCTTGAAGGGCCCAGTTCAGCGGTTCTTGAGACGGCGGGGCCCAGTTCAGCGCTCCTTGCCTTGAAGGGCCCAGTTCAGCGGTTCTTGAGACGGCGGGGCCCAGTTCAGCGCTCCTTGCCTTGAAGGGCCCAGTTCAGCGGTTCTTGAGACGGCGGGGCCCAGCGGAGCGGTGCTTGAGACGGCGGGGCCCAGTTCAGCGGTTCTGGAGACAGCGGGGCCCAGTTCAGCGCTCCTTGCCTTGAAGGGCCCAGTTCAGCGGTTCTTGAGATGGCGGGGCCCAGTTCAGCGCTCCTTGCCTTGAAGGGCCCAGTTCAGCGGTTCTTGAGACGGCGGGGCCCAGCGGAGCGGTGCTTGAGACGGCGGGGCCCAGTTCAGCGGTTCTGGAGACGGCGGGCCCAGTTCAGCGCTCCTTGCCTTGAAGGGCCCAGTTCAGCGGTTCTTGAGACGGCGGGGCCCAGTTCAGCGCTCCTTGCCTTGAAGGGCCCAGTTCAGCGGTTCTTGAGACGGCGGGGCCCAGTTCAGCGGTTCTTGAGACGGCGGGGCCCAGTTCAGCGCTCCTTGCCTTGAAGGGCCCAGTTCAGCGGTTCTTGAGACGGCGGGGCCCAGCGGAGCGGTTCATGAGACGGCGGGGCCCAGCGGAGCGGTGCTTGAGACGGCGGGGCCCAGTTCAGCGGTTCTGGAGACGGCGGGGCCCAGTTCAGCGCTCCTTGCCTTGAAGGGCCCAGTTCAGTGGTTCTTGAGACGGCGGGGCCCAGTTCAGCGCTCCTTGCCTTGAAGGGCCCAGTTCAGCGGTTCTTGAGACGGCGGGGCCCAGCGGAGCGGTGCTTGAGACGGCGGGGCCCAGTTCAGCGGTTCTGGAGACGGCGGGGCCCAGTTCAGCGCTCCTTGCCTTGAAGGGCCCAGTTCAGCGGTTCTTGAGACGGCGGGGCCCAGTTCAGCGCTCCTTGCCTTGAAGGGCCCAGTTCAGCGGTTCTTGAGACGGCGGGGCCCAGTTCAGCGGTTCATGAGACGGTGGGGCCCAGTTCAGCGCTCCTTGCCTTGAAGGGCCCAGTTCAGCGGTTCTTGAGACGCCGGGGCCCAGTTCAGCGCTCCTTGCCTTGAAGGGCCCAGTTCAGCGGTTCTTGAGACGGCGGGGCCCAGTTCAGCGGTTCATGAGACGGCGGGGCCCAGTTCAGCGGTTCTGGAGACGGCGGGGCCCAGTTCAGCGGTTCTGGAGACGGCGGCCGGTCTATGGCCAACTGCTCATTGCCTGGTGGTGCCCTCCTGGGCAGCGGGGATGGTGCTCCTTCAATGCCCACCTGGGCTGTGGGTGGTGGGGCCCTCCTGGCCAGCTGGGCTGGGTCCTCCCTGGGCAGCGGCTATGGGGGTGGTGGGCTCTCCCGGGGCAGCTGTGCCGGTTCCTCCCGGGGCAGCGGCTATGGGGGTTGTGGGCTCCTCCTGGGCAGCAGGCCTGCTGCCTGACCTCTCCGACTTGCTGCCCTTGCCCTCCTTAGTCGTGGGCCTGTGGCCCTTTCCTCCCTTTGGAGCTGTGGCTGGTGACTGTCTCTGGGTGGTGTCCGGGGGGGATGTAGAAGGCGGGCTCCTGCGGCGCCCCTTCCGCCTTCTGCTCCTCTTCCCAGGGGGTGGGCTGGCTGTCCCCTTGCTGCTGGGCGAAGATCCAGACATGCGGGCTGGCGGGCTCCAATACCCCTGCACCCTTGTCAAGGGGGCTGCAGGGCTGGTGGTGGCTGAGGTGCTCTTCTTACCCCGACGAGAAGGAGGGGGGGGGCTCAGGGTCAGGAAAGAAGTTAGTAGTGGCGAGGAAGAGTTTCTTGGGACAATGGAGAGTGGGAGGTACAGTGGGAATGGGAGTGGAGGGAGAGGATGTGGTTGTAGGTGAGTCACGTTTGCTGTCTTTGGGTGCAGGTGCAGGAGGGATAGGCTGTCGTGAGGTGGATGGCTGTTGGGTGGGTGGGTGGCTGCGTTTGTGTGGTGTGGAAGAGGGGGTGACAGACACAGTGGGAGAGGACACAGGGGACGTGTAAATGGCAGTGGGGGTGGTGACTGCACGTGTGCGGACTGGAGTGGAGGGTGTGCTGGTGATGGAAACACTGGCTGATGGTGAGGTGAATGGAGGTGTGAGTGTAGACGTCACAGGGAGGGAGGAGGGAGACGAGGAGGTGGGGGTCACAGAGGTGGTAGTGACTGTTGGCATGTCTGCATCGGAATGTTGCGTGTGTGAATGTCTGCGTGATCTGTGGTGCTTATGTTTGGATGAGCTTCTCTTGGGTGTTGAGGTGTGTGCAGGCTGGTCTGATGGTGTGGGTGGGACAGGCAGAGGAACAGGAGACTGGGAGGAGGGAGTTAGTAGAGGGAGGCAGGAGACAGGGACAATGGCTGCCGTCAGTGCTGAGGCCAGAGCCTGGAACGATCGCTGATGGGCAGCCTGACCCGAATGAATGCCCTCCAGGTACGCATTGCTGCGATGAACCTCCCTCTCCACCCCCTGGATGGCATTCAAAAGGGTAGTCTGCCCAACAATGAGCGTTCGGAGGAGGTCAATGACCTCCTCACTGAGGGCAGCGGGGGTAACAGGGGCAGGGCCTGAGGTGCCTGGGGCGAAGGAGATGCCCGGCTTCCTGGCAGAGCGGGCACGGGGCGAACGCTGAGGGGCTGCTGGGAGGGCGGAGATGGTGCGCTGGGTGGCGGCTGTACCTGTAATGGCGGGGGGCACGGATGGTGCCACCCCCGCAAGGGAGCCCCCTTCCGAGGACGTGTCCGTGTCGCTGCAGGGTCCAGTCGTCCCCGTCGTGGGGCTCCCCTCGCCCTCCGTCTCACTGGTCCAGTCTGACTCTGTGGCATGGCCCTCCTGGGCCATGTGAGATGCAGCTCCCTCCTGCCCCGATGCCACTTCTCCTCCGCCTGATGATGCTGATGCACACAAGCACAGAAAGACAAACAAAAAGGGGGGGGGAGAGAGAAATAAAGGGATATTGAGTACATGGATCTCCGGTACAGTTAGCGGACATGACAGACACAGATGCCCCCTGCACTAAGTTGCGCACTTGGGGTCCGCTACGCATTCCGTGGAACATGCCCTACACGCCTAGAGTTGACAACTGCACCCATGGATGACACGGCCCAGGGATGGCTGTACTGACAAACTACTGAGGGTGGTGGCTGGGGACACAGGGGCTTACGGGGGTGCCCAGCCTACAAATATCGCCCTGGCCTAGGGGGACCCCCAGACCCTCCTCCCCCACCCAGACACCTCCACTGCGTGACAACAGAGTAGATAATGCTTGTACTCACCCCCTTGTGTCTGCTGTGCTGCCCTCACGCGCCCATCCAAATCAGGGTAGGCCACCGCCAGGATCCGGAACATCAGGGGGCTCAGTTGACGGCAGGCACCCCGCCTACGTTGGGAGGCCATCCCCAGCAGAGACTCGGCGGTCTTCTTGGTCCCGCGGCGGATGTCCTCCCACCTCTTGCGGCAGTGGGTGCCCCGTCGATGGTGGACCCCCAGGGTCCGGACTTCCTTGGCGATGGCACGCCAAATCCCGATCTTCTCATGGGCGCGGACCTATGTGACACGTACAGGGAGGGAGAAATACCACGTTCAAGTTTGTCAGCATTTTCCTTGCCAGTGGCCCAACGCCCCCCATCCCCGCCAGGCCCCCCGCCATGCCCCCCGCCAGGCCCAACATGCCCCCATCCCCGCCAGGCCCCCCGCCAGGCCCAACATGCCCCCCATCCCCGCCAGGCCCCCCGCCATGCCCCCGCCATGCCCAACATAACCCCCATCCCCGCCAGGCCCCCCGCCAGGCCCAACATGCCCCCCATCCCCGCCAGGCCCCCCGCCAGGCCCAACATGCCCCCCATCCCCGCCAGGCCCCCCGCCATGCCCCCCGCCATGCCCAACATGCCCCCCATCCCCGCCAGGCCCCCGCCAGGCCCAACATGCCCCCCATCCCCGCCAGGCCCCCCGCCAGGCCCCCAAGCCAGCCAGTGGCCCCAAATCCAGATTGAATTAAACTCACTTGTTGGTCTGGAGGACCGTAGAGTAGCGCATACTGGGGGAGGACCCCATCCACAAGTTTCTCCAACTCCTCTCCAGTGAAGGCAGGGGCCCTTTCCCCAGGCGCAGCAGCCATTGTCCCTTCCAGACCGAGGTCACAGCAACACTTGCAGTATAGGTCCTCTCCTGTGAAAGTTCAAGTCGCAAGTGGATAAGTAGATAGAAAATGGCGGTCACGTCCGCGGCGGTGCGTACCGCGGCGGTGAGTCCCGCCACCGCCGGCGCCCTTCGCCATTGGCTCCTGAAACCCATAGGCTTCAATGTTAACCAATGCGGCTTCGCGCCGAGGTCTTCGCCCGCCGCCCGCCGCGGTGTGCCACGCCAGCGCATTGACCTCACATCCCATTGTCACACTTCACAGGTCAGGCAGCCGCCATTTCCAGGGCCCACATGGCTCAATTTCAACTGCGTCACACAGGCCTAGGCCTTGCATAGCCACTCAGACACGCCATTCACTGCATAGAGAATCGTTTACTGTGCTAGCTGTGAGTACGTACCTGTGGGTTGCTTGACTGTGTGCTCCATGTTGTCCTTCCTAGGCACCGTCCGCTGGGTTGGGCGAGGAGACGGATGAATCCTCCCGTGTACCGACCGCTGGTGGACCTGTCGACAATGGAAGAACGCCACATTATCCTGACCTACCGTCTTAACCGTGCCACTATCCATGAACTGTGTGCCCAGCTGGAGCCCGACCTGATGTCCCCCATCCGCCAACCCACAGGGATTCCCCCTCTGGTGCAGGTCATGTCAGTACTCCATTTCTTGGCAAGTGGGTCATTTCAGACAACAGTGGGAATTGCTTCTGGGATGTCTCAGCCCATGTTTTCGAAGGTGTTATCCAGAGTGTTGTCTGCCCTGATGAAATCCGTGAGGAGCTACATCATTTTCCCTGAGGTGGGCGAATTGGCTACAGTGAAGGGTGATTTCTACGCCCTTGGACATATTCCCAACGTAATTGGTGCCATTGATGGGACCCATGTGGCTTTGGTTCCCCCAAGAGACAGGGAGCAGGTGTACAGGAACAGAAAAAATTACCATTCAATGAACATCCAGGTGGTGTGTTTGGCTGACCAGTACATCTCGCATGTAAATGCCAAATTCCCAGGGTCAGTGCATGACGCCTACATCCTCAGGAATAGCAGCATCCCTTACGTGATGGAACAGCTACAGAGACACCGTGTATGGCTAGTGGGGGACTCTGGGTACCCCAACCTGTTGTGGCTACTGACCCCAGTAAGGAATCCCCGGACCAGGGCAGAGGAACGGTACAATGAGGCCCATGGGCGTACTAGGAGGGTGATCGAACGCACCTTTGGCCTCCTAAAGGCCAGGTTTAGGTGCCTGCATATGACAGGTGGATCCCTAATGTACTCACCTAAGAAGGTGTGTCACATCATCGTGGCCTGCTGCATGCTTCACAACCTGGCTTTGCGCCGCCAGGTGCCTTTCCTGCAGGAGGATGGTCGAGACGGTGGTGTTGTGGCAGCGGTGGAACCTGAGGAGAGTGACGAGGAGGAAGACGACGGGGCTGAAACAGACAACAGGGACAGAATCATTGAACAGTACTTCCAATAGGACAAAGGTAACATTTCAAAGATAATTTAGTAAATGTTAACTACTCTCCTGCATCTCTGCTGCCTGTCTATTTGCCCCAGTGTATGATGACTGAGTTTTGGCTTTTCCCTCCCTATTTCAGATCTGGGGTCCCCACTACGAGTCCTGTGCTTCGTTTCCCCATGGACTACAGCTTTGTGGCAGCTGTTTGTTGACTTCACCATGTACAAGGACATATTTGCACTGTCATGTCAATTACAATATATTGAAATCACAGCCAGACTCCAGATAGTTTTGTGCAAAATTGGTGTTTATTTAAGTGCTCAAAATGGGATGGGTGGTTTCAAGTGGATGGGGGCTATGGTGAAGGAATGTCCATGGCAGAGTCCAGAGTAACAGTCACACAGGTGCATTGTCCAGAGGCCTGTGGAGAGATGGAGCATGGGCAGTTCAAGGATGGACAGGGTGACAATGTGGGACAGTGGGATGACATCAGGTGGTATCCATTGCTGGCGGGGGTCTTGACATCCTACTCTGTCTTCTTGCGAGATCTCAGGGCCCTCTTGCGGGGTGGTTCTTCTCCTGCAGGAGGTGGGGGTCTGGTGGGCTGCTGCTGTGCGAGGGCCTCCTGTCCACTAGCGCCGGCGGAGGTGGTTGGCTGTTCTTGGTCCAGGCTAGTGGCAGGGGCCCTTGGGTGTTGTTGAGTGTCCGCCCTGGTGTTGACGAGGTCCTGCAGCAGCCCTACCATGGTAACCAGGGTGGTGTTGATGGCTCTGATGTCCTCCCTGTACCCCCGATAGTGTTCCTCCTGCAGTACCTGGATCTCCTGGAACCGGGCCAGTACCGTCGCCATCGTCTCCTGGGAGCGGTTGTATGCTCCCATGATGGTGGTGAGGACCTCGTGGAGAGTGGGTTCCCTGGGCCCGTCCCCCCCCTGTCGCACAGCTGCCCTCCGAGTTGCCCTGTTTCCCTGGGCCTCTGCCCCCTGGCCGGTGTGCCCACTACCACTGCCCCCAGGCCCTGTTGTTGTTGGGGTGGTGGGTTATCCTGGGTGCCCTGTAGTGGTAGACACACCGCAGATTGACGCGCCCTGGAGACAGAGGCATGGGCCAGCTGGGTGGGAGCTGTGCTGGTGTTCCCAGAGGGGTTTGGGGCTGTAGTGGCCTGGGCCTGTGTGAGGGGAACCGACTGTCCAGAGGTCCCCGATGGTCCGGGCTGGTCATCGGTTTCCAGGTCGACAGAGCTGCTGTCATCGCTGACGGCCTCTTGGGTGGGGGGTGTGGAGAATTCTGGCCCCTCCGCCGCGGTGTGTTGACGGTCGGGTCCTGCAGGGGTATAGAGGTATGGTTATAGTTTCAATGTGTGGCATATGGGTGTATCTATGGGTTCTCGTGTCCCCAAGTGCTGGCATTCGTGTGTGGGGGCTTTGGTGAGGGTGGCTTGTGGGGGGGATGTGTATATGCATTGGGCATGCTTTGGTGATGGGTGTCCATGCTTAGTGGACGCATGCAGGCCTAGGTTTTGGGATGTGTGGGTTGTGATGGTGAGACATTGGCGGGGAATAGGTGTGCTGGGGGTGGGGGTGAGGATGGTGGTGGGGGTGAGGATGGTGGTGGGGGTGAGGGTGGGGGTGAGGATGGGGGTGGGGGTGAGGGTGGGGTTCGAGGATGGGGGTGAGGGTTGGGGTATGATTTGGCATGCAGGTGGGGGGGAAGCAGTGGTGAAGCTTCAACTTACCAGTATCCATTCCTCCGCCGACTCCTGCGAGGCCGTCAGGATGCAGGATGTTCAAGACTTCCTCCTCCCATGATGTGAATTGTGGGGGTTGAGGTGGGGGTCCTCCGCCAGTCTTCTGCACGGCGATGTTGTGCCTGGATACCATGGAACGCACCTTCCCCCGTAGGTCGTTCCATCGCTTCCTGATGTCTTCCCGATTTCTGGGGTGCTGTCCCACTGCGTTGACCCTGTCGACAATCCTCTGCCATAGCTCCGTCCTCCGGGCAATGCTGGTGTATTGTATCTGTGTGCCGAACAGCTGGGGCTCTACCCGAACGATTTCCTCCACCATGACCCTGAGTTCTTCGTCTGTGAAGCGGGGTTGTCTTTGGGGTGCCATGGGGTGGTGTGTATGATGTGTGGGGTGGAGTATGTGTAGTTAAGTGTGTTGAGTGTGGTGGTGTGTGTTGTTTTGTGTGTGGATAGTGTGTGGGTGATGGTGTTGAGTGGCTGTGGCTGTTAGTTTGTGGATGCTGGTGTCTCGCTCTGGCCTTCTTTCAGAATTTTTTTGCGTAGGGGTTTGTGGGTGATGTGGGTGGGTGTTTTATATTGTATTGTGTGTGTGGGAGTGGTGTGTGTATGTGTATCAGGTGTGTGGGATTCAAATCGTCCAATGTGGCTGAGTTTTGTTCGTTTGTGTGTATTCTGACCGCGGCGGTGTGTCCCGCCAATGGAATACCGCGTTTGAATGACCGCCGCGTGGATTCTTGGGTCGTAATGGCATGGGCGTATTTCTGTTGGCGTGGCGGTGGAGGTTTGGTCACCTCCACCTTTCCGCCGACCGCTGGTCTGGCGGTCGGTTGTGGCTGTCGGATTTTCGGAGGTTTGCCTTCTGCGGGTCAGAATGACCGTGGCGGGTTACCGTGACCGCGGCGGAATTATGGAGGATTTCTGACCGGCGGTAGGCGCCTTTTACCGCCGAGGTCAGAATGACCCCCTAAGTCCGAATGTGGGAAGTTGACCGGGACCTCCCAGCCAGCGTATCCGAGGAGGGCCCCAAGGACGTCAGATCAAGATCCAGGTTTGCCCCGGTCGAAGGATTTTCACCTCGAAAAAACAACTAAGTTCAAAGGTAAAAATCTCCACTGAGGGCTTCCGCGATGCGTATCCGGAAGAGAGTTCCAGGAGGTCAGATTAGACTTGCAGGTTCGTCCCGCTGAAGAAAAGTCTTCAGAAAAACGACTAAGTGCGAAGGTAAACTTTTGACCGAGGTCTCCCGCGGGCTGTAGCCAAGCTAGGCTCCATCGCGGTCGGCCTTAAACTTTGACTTTGCCCCGGTCGAGGTGCGACCAGATGACCAGATCAGCGCTTTTTGTTTCTAGACGCTAGAAAACAATAATTCTTTAAAAATTAATATCTCCGGTACCCTTATCCGAATTTATTCGTTTTTGTGTCATTTTAAAGATAAAAATATAATATATTTTTATAAATTGGTTTTGGATTTTTAAACTGTTTCCTGTGTTTTATTTAATTACTGTTTTGTGATATTTGAATGCTTTACACTCTGGCCCTCATTCCAACCCTGGCGGTCTCTGACCGCCAGGGCGCAGGGCAGCGGAAGCACCGCCAACAGGCTGGCGGTGCTTCCTGGGCTATTCTGACCGAGGCGGTAAAGCCGCGGTCAGAAAAGGGAAACCGGCGGTTTCCTGACGGTTTTCCCCTGGCCCAGGGAATCCTCCATGGTGGCGCTGCTTGCAGCGCCGCCATGGGGATTCCGACCCCCTTCCCGCCAGCCTGTTTCTGGCGGTTTTCACAGCCAGAACCAGGATGGTGGGAACGGGTGTCGTGGGGCCCCTGGGGGCCCTTGCACTGCCCATGCCACTGGCATGGGCAGTGCAGGGGCCCCCTAACAGGGCCCCACAAAGATTTTCACTGTCTGCTTAGCAGACAGTGAAAATCGCGACGGGTGCCACTGCACCCGTCGCACCCCTGCAACTCCGCCGGCTCCATTCGGAGCCAGCTTCCTCGTTGCAGGGGCTTTCCCGCTGGGCCGGCGGGCGCCCTTTTGGCAGTCGCCCGCCGGCCCAGCGGGAAAGTTGGAATGGCCACCGCGGTCAAAACCGCGTGCGGTCATTCGGCGGTGACCGCATGGCGGGCGGCGGTCAGAATGACCGCCTCTGTCTCCTAAGTTAAGCCTTGTCGCTTGTTGCCAAGGGTTGAGGTGGGTTTAATTTACTGAGACCTAACTGGACCTAAGTGGAGGTTAGTGGCCTATTGCTAACTGTAGGTACCTACCTGCCCTTACCAATAATCCATTTTCCAACAAAGTGTATTAGGATGTAGGCGGAGGAAGACCTAGTCAGTGAAGTGAGAACAAAGAAGGCTCCTATAGAAATCCAGTTAAGTCCTTCCTGTAACACTGCCACTTGGTTGATTGTGAGGGTGAAGGGGGTACAGAGTGAGAAGGGTCTTTTAGATAAAACAATCCTTTTGTTTCTTTCCTGATCACTGTCTTGTGATTGTGCATAGCCTGGAGCAGATGGCTCAAACCTCTTCCTGTCTCTGTTGTGGGTGCTCCAGGCTGGAGACTATCCTACTGTGAGGAGCATTACCATACACAAATGCTGTGTCTACAGAACTGCATAGAGACGTACTTAAAGAGAACGCCACCAAAAGTAGTTCTCCCACCTGCTCCTCCTTGTTTTGATCCTGTTAAAATCCATGTTGCTATCACACTTCAGAACAACAAAGGGACATCCATTAACTCATTAATTCCAGCTGCATTTATCGTTCCCTCATCATTTAAGGACAATAACCACACTTTTGTCATTGTTTATATGTGGGGGGGGGGGGAATCCAACATATCTTCACAGGTTACAGCTAAGCTGGCACACTCATCACATCCTTCCTTGTATCCAGATCTCACTCTCAACATTCTACTCAGATGTGGCTGTCATTTTCTTTTCATAAATGCACATATAGCCACAGGGTCAAATATCAGGACATACATTTGAACTGCATTCCGCAATAGCAAGCCTTATTGATAGTGCATTCTACTCTAATCAACAACGAAGTGACCACATATTCTGCTCAAGAGGGAGTCCTCTCTTACAGTGCCTCAAAAAATCAGCACAAATCTATCAGCAGGAATACTACGCCAAACTATAGAGAATCTGGGACTCTCATCTCAGAGTGTCATTTTTAGGCTGAGCGTAAGTGTTAGACCTCGTGTATACTTTTAGTTTACTTCTCATGGCTTAAAACGATTTCATGTGTTGGTTGCAGTATCCTTTAAAAATTCTTGCTCAATAGTGGTCAGTTCTGCTTTCTCCCTCCTATTTCTGTTTCAGAGTAGTGACCAACTACTGTATTATTCCACTTTGGTTTCTTTATCTGTTGCTGTGACTATTTTTGTTATTTCTTTGGTACTCCCCTTTCACTGTTGGTGTTTTAGTCTGGTAGCTGGCTGCGTTTTATTGCAGTATTCCGTTCTTCCTATCTCCTTCCATGTAGCATTTGTTTTGGCTTTATTCCAGTGCTGTCCTCATTTACCTCTGGCTCCTAAAATTAGCTTATTTTACTAAAGAAACACCCAGTCATTTAGCTTACTGTTCATGAAAGCCACAATATGCCCTTTCTGGTACAATGTAGCTAAACTTAAAAGGAATGATGTGAAACTTACTTAGCATTTATTTGCATCTCAAGTGTCTCTCTCCAGGGTCCCTCTCTGCCAGCACTGACGACATTGCATACATGGTATTGCTTATCTCTATCATTGGGGCCATAAATCGTCTCAGGCTACTCTGCTTATTGCATTGTGAGGCAAGAATTCT
The DNA here is from genome assembly GCF_031143425.1 of Pleurodeles waltl. NCBI lineage: Eukaryota > Metazoa > Chordata > Amphibia > Caudata > Salamandridae > Pleurodeles > Pleurodeles waltl. The sequence goes on from NC_090446.1 coordinate 1,418,316,237, forward strand.
TGCAAGTCTTTTCATTCTGTTAAAATAAAAAGAAAATACTTTTCCAGCCTTATATTCCAATTTCTTGTCAGAGTTTTACACAATGCAAGGTAGTGCAGACACCTACTTGTCTCTCCTCAAGGGCTTGTTTATACTGCAGTTTACAACACATACCAAATTCAATAAAAAGCCAAGTGTGGCAAAAGCTCCTGCCCTCCACTCCACAAACTGGCTACTTTGAAAAAAGAAATGTATAGGTGTTTAAGAAAATGCAATTTTTAATTCCCAAAAAATCAGTTCACTTCAGAATTAGATATAAGACTTAGGGGGTCATTCCGACCCTGGCGGTCCTTGACCTCTAGGACCTGGGTCGGCGGGAGCACCGCCAACAGGCTGGCGGTGCTCCTAAGGGCATTCTGACCGCGGCGGTTTGGCCGCGGTCAGACACGGAAAACCGGCGGTTTTCCGCTGCCCTGAGGAATCCCCATGAGGGATTCCGACCCCCTCACTGCCATCCTGTTCCTGGCGGTTTTGACCGCCAGGAACAGGATGGCGGTGAGGGGTGTCGTGGGCCCCTGGGGGCCCCTGCAGTGCCCATGCCAATGGCATGGGCACTGCAGGGGCCCCCGTAAGAGGGCCCCACTGAGAATTTCAGTGTCTGCATAGCAGACACTGAAATTTGCGACGGGTGCAACTGCACCCGTCGCACCCCAGCAAATCCGCCGGCTCCATTCGGAGCCGGCTTCATCTTTGCTGGGGCTTTCCCGCTGGGCCGGCGGGCGATCTTTTGAAGATCGCCCGCCGGCCCAGCGGGAAAGTTGAAATGGTCCCCGCGGTCATTTGACCGCGGGCGGTGTTTGGGCGGTTTCCGCCCGGCGGGCGGCACCCGCCGCCCGCCGGGGACGGAATGACCCCCTTACTGTGTACTTCATCATCTGAGCTTAAGAAGGCAAATACAAGCACTACCAGATCCAGTTTCCTTGCTGCAATGAAGGAGCCACTCAACATGGACCACACGCAAGGAGCTTTGAAGTGAGAGGAAGGCTTATTTACAATAAACACTACACCCTTTAAACCTCAATAATAATATACATCACTTTAAAATCACAGAACACAGTATGTATTTCAGATTGACAGAGTTCTTGGAAGTGGTGAAATCCATAAGGTGGGATCTGTCCTTCTATCACACCTGTTCTGATGCAACATCACCCATGGGCACCAGCTCCCGGCAATGATATTAAAGGCAGATGTTCCGAGGAGACAAGACACACAGTACTGACCTAGTAAAATTTACATTCCACTGTATCGTTCTGTGACTTCACTGCACCAAATATAATGCCTGCTCAGAGCAGGCATTAAACTGAGGCAGGGCTTTTTCATGTGGGAGCCTTCCATGCATTGCTGGAGTAGCATCCTTTTTTTTACTCTACTCCAACAATGCATGAGTGTGTCACCAACAGATGTGTCAGTCTGTGAAAACGTGCGCTATGGAGCTCTGTATTGTAAATACAGTGCATCCATGGCATCGTCAGGTGGGAGGGTGGTGACTGGCATCACTGTCCATCGGTGATTATATGCTAATGCTCACGTACCACCGATAATACTCCCTCTTCATGCATGGAGCTCCCTTGCCTTACTTTAAGTCTACTTTCCAGCACAAAAGCATCCCAATGCACCACTTTGTGCTGGTTTGTGTCACTTTTTACAAACCTGACATCTTCACAATGGTTTATAACCACTCTAGTCTGCTTTGAGGAGCCAAATTCTGTTACTTGTCTTCTGTTCATAGCACATTGAATCATCGCATATCTGTTTAATCTTATGCCTCATCTGCACCAGGGCAATATTCAATAAATATAAATGATCTATTTTTTTTTTTTGCTCTGCAGGGGTGGGTAAAATTGTTAATTATTTTTTTGCTAAATTTAACAGATTTCATCATAATTGTCTGAAATTCAGCAAAATGTACTTGCCTCTGTCACTGCTGAAACCAGAATGTCAGGCCATACCTCGTACTCAGATGTCACTCAAAATGCTGGCTGGAGACTTCTTTGAGGAGAAAATGTCTCTCGGACATAGGGTTACTTTATCTGGGAAATATTTGCCGTTCTAACTTGTCTCCGCGGAAACTTATGAATTTCATAATACTTCAGCTGCGAAAAAACAATTTCAGCATAGAGCTCTCTCTGAGAATGTCCCAATGATGAGCGTTTTTATGTTATGCGAGCGGCCTAAGTTGTTTTGTTTCTAACCTTGCTTTTGTATAGTCATATTTTGTCAGGAACTCTGTATGATGCTGTCTCTAAACAAGTATTAGTGAGAAGTGCTCGTTTTGTAAGGGTCTTTGTCTGGTTCTGCTTCCTAAGAATTATTTTTCAGGTTTTGTGAGGGTCATACCTGCACTGTGTGGTTTCAGAGAACATTAGCATAATATTTGTTGTGTGTCCTTAGCAGGTGGACTGCATATTGTTTCCTAGGAAGATTGGCTCTTTGTTTCACCAGTCTTACACTGAGGGCCAGATTTATGGAAAAGTTGTGCAGAGCAGTGCTGCGCCAAAATTGGCAGAACTGAGCTGCGTCACTTTAGAAACGCAGGAATATGCTGTATTTAAGTGAATAGGGTGTCCTCCTGTGTTGTCCACTGCCCTGGCACTAAATTTAGCTGCCAGCGCAAACGCAGGCATACTTGCACCATCGTGCAAGGATGTCTGCTTTGAGGTGTGTGATTGTTTATGTGCAGGAAGGTCTCCCTTCCTGCATATAAACAATCACTAATGTCGCTTTGGCCAGCGGCATCTTAGCCTGCCACCGCCATGGTTTTCATGGCGTTCACAATACCACTAAAACCATGGCAGTAGGCCCTAGCAGTGACAGGGAATTCATTCCCTGTCACTGGTAGGAGGAACACACTCACTCACACTTGCATACACGCAGTCATTCACGCATGCATCCATTTGTTCTCGCACACATTCGTACACACATTCACACTGATACGCAGACATGCATTCACATTTCCATTTGTACGTGCATTCTCATACATGCATACACCCACGCACACAACACTACACACACAGTTGTGTTCACACACACACTCACACATACATGCACACAAATACACACACACACACACACACACAAAACCCCCATCTCCTGTCTGAAGCCCAACTTACCTGCATCCAGGGGGTCTTCTGGCAGGGAACGGGATAGAGCGCTGCTACCGCCAGCAGTGCCCTCCAGCAGAACACCACTAGGCCGTATTATGTGTCATGATGCGGCTGGTAGCGGTCTACTGGTGTGGCACTGCTGTTGGTAGCAGCACCACCTTACCTCCATCCGCCAGTATGGCCACAGCTGGATTTCCGCCCTTCTTGTGGCTGAAATCCGGCTGTGGTCATAATTTGGCAAACAGATGGTAGCCACGGCGGTGATCTTTCGGTGGCCATCGCTGCTGCAGTAGGCGGCTTTTACAGCCAATGTTGAAATGAGGACCAAAATGTTGAATTGAATGAGCAGACATGACTCCTCTGAACTTCACAGAATATTCAGCATGGCAGCTGTGAGCATCCTGTAGCAATTGTGGAGCCACATGGGGTGCTCCTGAAAGGAAGAAAACAGATTTTCAAGACAATTCTTGTATATCTCCTGTATGGTTACTGAAGTGTCCTGCTTCTACCGGACGTCTGTCCCTGAGAATGTTGTGAGTACAGTACTTGCTTCTAACTAGATTTTAGAGTTATATGTGGGAGGGCATTGGTGATTTCCCAAGTTTAGTTTGGGCAGAATCTTTTTCCTTCTTGAACATGCCCTTATACATGGAATGTTGGGCCTGTTTACAGTCAATCCAACTGGAACTACTGCAGTTAGGTCAGGGTCTGGGAACCTTAAATTCATTTGTCAGAGAGAAACTAAGAGTAGGTTTGGGTGTCCTTCACCCACTCAGGCTTCCCCAGACAACTGTTGGACATGCAAAAGGATACCAGATGAACTGAACATACTGCATTTGAAATCTGTGACCGATTTGAACGACCCAAGGAGGTTGGCCCTTCTTGCACTTGAAATCCAAAAAACAGAAAGATCTCCAAGGACCATGAGGATGATCCCCCTAGTGGTTTCAGTAACATAAAGAAGCTGATGAGGACATCCCTCTGAAGAATCCCTGCAGCCCAGTGGCAAAGGCTGAACTTTGCTATTTCCTTCTGTCTGACGCTCAGGGTCTCTAGGTGTCCCCCTGAGGTCCTGGAATCTTACCTCTGTGATTTTTTTGGCACCAAAAAAGTATGGGAACTTTTTCAAAACGTTGGATTCAGCACCTGTGCCTCATTGCAGTGACCCTTACTAAATGTATATATATATATACACATATATATATATATTCCTATTAAAAAACCCAAGGTTACTGGGATGTTATAGTTCGGCTCACATTTTAAATGTACCAAACCATAGAAAACCAACATTTATTGTTAGAGTTATCTCGTGCCCCTGATGTTACAGTGACATTATCAATAATGTTATCAAAGATATTATGAGTATTGTAATTTGTGAGGTAATTAGCAGTGCATGGAGAGGACACGAAGTATAGTTTAGGGCACAAGTTATAGTTACTTGGGACAATGGAGTAATTTACTCATCAAACCCTAAGGTTGGCAGTTTGGGAGATTTAGCGTGGCAATCTGCAATCCTTAAGATACTCAAACCGCTGGGTTTGTAATGTGCCCCATAGTGGCCTATAAACTTTCAGGCTGGACAGGCCTACTGCAATATTAAGGCCCTTAGAACACAAACTATTCCAAGCTCCAAATTTAAAGTTCAAGCCAAAAGAAATCTTAAAAAGAGACTGAATGGTGGGAACATTTATTATTTTGAGATCCCCACTAACCTAGTGCAGGGACCCAGACCCATTACCTAAACAGAAAGAGTGTGTCATGCTGAATCTTTTGGTGGTGGTCCCATTGTTCTAGGACCACCACAGGCTGAGTTATGAGCAAAACATTTTTCAAAATGAATGCTTGCAAAGCATTATGGGGCAACTTCTCCCTAGCGCAGTTAATGTTGTAGTATGGGCTCTCCCGCTGTAGCCAATCCGCCAATGCCATAATGTGGCGGTATGTACCGCCAGCCTGTTGGCTGTACTACCGCCACATTATCTCCTACCACCAGGGTCATAATGGCCCCCTTTGTGTGCTCCTGAGATGAGTTTCACACCTACTTCACACATTATTCAGGCCAGGTAGAGGCTGGGAGAAGCTGGAGAGTGAATACAAATTAATCTCCTTGAACTTCAATCAGGGAAAAGTAGACTTTTAAAAAATTACTTTTCCGTAATATTTATAAAGAATCTGACTTCAACATTGATCTGTATTTTTTAGTAACTATTTAAAATAGTTATTGAATTTTTTTCTAGCTGGTCCTATAGCCAGAATACAGGATTAGTATTGTAGTCTGCACTCAGATGTTATACATAGAACAGCAAGGCTTGCCTCACTGTAAATAGCTTTTAAGGCCTTGTCAAGGTAGGGACATTGTAACATTAATTTTCTACATGTTGCACTTTTAGATACCATGCACCCTACTTTGTGGGCTACAAGGCCTACATAGGTGTGACTTTCTAATACTTAAATGGAAGATTTTTTTACTGTGAAAAGGAGTTATTTTAATGTGTCTCACTGCAGGCTTTACATCACAGCAGTTAGGCTATAATAGTAGGCCTGAAACAATGTTTTTCTTTGCGATACTAGATAGTGGCACAGTACGTGCTGCAGTCCACAGGTCACAATTAATTTTCCATGCCAGGGACTCTGCCTCTATACCATGTATTGTGGCCTTATAAGAGAGTTGAATGTGCCAATCAGGGTTTAGCGAATTTATAGGGGCAGAGCACATACCCTGGGCACTGGTCAGTTGTGACCCAGTGGACAGAGTCTAAAAACCAGAAATAAAATCCAACAAGAACTTGGGGTGATATGCAAAAAGGAGCATTTTCTCATACTAATGATGACTGAGAAGAATTTGAAGGCCAATAAGGGTTTAACCTTTTGTTATTTCTTTCACTAAAAGTCCGGGAAATGATTGTTCTCAATATCCTTCCACTTCTCATCCACTATACTTTGCACTGGCACATCCACTGGAAAGGAGTTGTGTTCCTCTGTTCTAAACCTAGCAAAACAATCTTCTTGAGAATCAAGAACAAGAAAATCCGAATTGTTTCTGATACTTGCTAACAGGGTCTTCAATTCGGTCCTGTGTACATAGCAAGCCAATGGGCACCATCTGCAGGCTCATTTATCTTGTTTACGTAAATCTTGATTAAAAACTTTATTGACAATTTCCTGTAACTCTCCTTCCAACCAAGACAGTTCTTTATTCCTCTTGCTGCTGAAGAGCTTGCTCATATTCTTGCACGTTTTACCTTTATTAGCAGTCTCCATTTTAACCATTACTTATTCAGAGAACAAAGAAAACAGTAATAGTACCTTTTTATAGGGTTGTGTGTGAGCTATATGCACTCAAAGACCACACTTTAAAGGCAATAAGATTTGAGCTGAAAAGCACCTTATGACACCAAGCAGAAGCATTTAAGCCCCAGCACATACTCTGGCAAGAATAAAATGTAATGCTCACCTTCATGGTGCCCTGTCACTGCCTGCTATCATTAACTCTGCAAGTTTTTGCCCCACTCCTCCTGAGTACAACACCCAAGGATCACAGTTATTAACACTGCTTAATGTGCACTCAATGGTGGTGTGCCATCTGAATCCATATCAAGATTGGGCAGAAAAGAAAACAGGGAATGTGATGGGAATTTGGCAGTGATATCATGAAAGAGGGTGTGTTAAAATAATCATAATAAAAAAAGGCTGTGGGGAGCAGCTAGTGAGACCTGTGGGAGAGTGATGACCCTCACTCAATGGTTGACATGGGGAAGTATGGGGAGAGTACAATGACTGCAGCCATGCTATCATGGCAGCGTCTAGCTTTTGCCACTACTCACAATGCTTCTGCATAAAGGTAGAGGATAACTTTAGCAACACAAAAGGCTGATGGACGGAGTGCTGAAACTTTTCAAACACTCACCCCGAGTCACAGATCTGGGTTTAATCCATCGTTCTTTTGCTCACCATGCCACCCCAGTTTGGACCCACCCATATGCAAATCAGTCTTCACCCTGTTCCCCATGGGAACAGTCAAGTCCGAACTGCCAGGCCAGGTCCTCCCTGGACTGGAAACAAGCATCCTAGGACCAGTTTCAGAGTATCACCCTTCATCAGCTAGATTAGCTTGAATCCAGTGGCACAGTGAGCAAGGGACCCACGTCTGGGTATACTCTTCCCACTTAGGGCAACTTTAGCAACACAAAAGGATGATGGACGGAGTGTTGAAACATTTCAAACACTCACCCTGAGTCACAGATCTGGGTTTAATCCATCGTTCTTTTGCTCACCATGCCACCCCAGGTTGGACCCAGCCATATGCAAATCAGTCTTCACCCTGTTCCCCATGGGAACAGTCCAGCGCGAACTGCCAAGCCAGGTCCTCCCTGGACTGGAAACAAGCATCCTAGGACCAGTTTCTCAGTATCACCCTTCATCAGCTAGACTAGCTTGAATCCAGTGGCACAGTGAGCAAGGGACCCATGTCTGGGCATACCCTTCCCTCTTAGGGCAACTTTAGCAAGTTGACAGACATGTGTCACCAAAGTATGATCAATGGTGCTTTTCTGCAGGATCATGACATTGTGGTTTGATCCAGGACACACTTCACAACAGCTCATTATTCACAGGTCCACATCACACAGCATTTCCACTTTAAGAGTATTCAGAATTTGATGACTGCAGCACATTTGTTCCTTTCCACAGAGGCCACCATTTGTACATGAGTGCAAGACCAGACAGGGAACCAAAATCATCCCAGGCAAAAATGTTCCTCCCCTCTCACATTGCTGTCCTTTTCTCGCTCGCTCTCCTTGCTCTCTGTTCACTCTCTCGTTCTCTCAATCGCTCTCTCTGCTGAAGCCCCCCTCTTACCTCATACCTGCTGTAGCTGGAGAAAGTGGCAAAGGCAACATTAGCGGCCCCATTCCCACCTCTGCAAAGCGCCCATCTCTTATCAGAGTATATTGCTGAAAACTGCCTGCGACATACCATGCCCCGGTTTTACTGTCCTTTGTGTGATGCCTGTTGCTAAGAATTCTAGCACTTCTACTATTTACAGCAAGGATGGAAGGCAGTAGATGCCTATGTTGGGCTGCAAAGTATCCATACTAGTAAAAATATATTGTGAATTGTGCCAATATCGTGCTTGTATCTATTCTGTATCTCAAGCTGACTCATGTTTAAAGGTTGCAGCCTTACTTGGTCAGTCCTGGCTCTTTCCCTGTATTGCTGTGCTATTTACGTTGCTAGATCGCCTGGTCCTTAGTAAGTAAACTTACAAGGGGACGTATATAGGCAGGCAGATGAACCTTTTGCATAGCATGAAGTATCCTAGCAATGTACGCCGCAATTTAAAAATACATGTTTTCAGTGAAGTTGGTTTTTGGATTGTGAGTTTGAAAATTTCACTTTCAGAAAGTAGGCGTTTTCTTGCCTAAACCATTCTTCTGCCTGTCTGTGGATTCCCTGTTTGGGTCAGTTTGACATTTGGGCTGTTTGCACCTCTCTCAAGACAGTGGCACAAAGGGGGCTGGGGTGTAGCCTGCATATCATGATGAGCTATCTGTGCTGGGAGGGAGGGGAGGAGTGGTCACTCACACCTGAAAGGGCTGTGCCTGCCCTCACACAATGCAGTCTCCAACCACCTGGTGTGTGGCTGGGGCCTGGCCTGGACAAGGAAGGATCTTACTTCTTTGCTTTGAAGTTCATCAATTTCAAAGTCAGAAAGGGGTATAAGTATTGGACCCAAAACCCCAGACTTTAGATTACTTCAAGGATTCAAGAGGAACCTCTACCTGGAGCAGAGTTGAATAGCTGAGGACAAGTGCTGTCCCGGCTTATGACTGTGCTTTGTTGGGCTATCCTGCAGTTGCTACTTCTGGCTGTGCAAGGGGACAGAGACTGGACTTTGTTGTATTACTGCTTGAAAGATATCTCCAAGTGCTTGGAGTAGAGCTTGCCTCCTGTTTTGGAGCCTCAGGGACTGCAAAGACTTCACCAACAAGACCTGAGTCTACTTGCTGTGGACTCTAGCTTCCCAGAGGGAGCCATTCCAGTTCCTGGAACCCTGGAAGTGAATCCCTGGAAAAACAAAGTCTACAGACACTGGACAAAGCTGTGTGACTTCTCAAAGGACGCAGCTGCCTCGAACCGTGACTCCACCTGCCAGGAGGCCGTGGACCTCGCTGAGTGCGACAAATCAAATTACTCTCTAGGCTGACGTCACTACCCCAGAACTGCGACACGGCCTGCCCCAAGGCCGTGGACCTCGTAGAAGTCCAATGACCCTGTAGGCCTCACGTTGCTGCAGCCACTGTGCGCGCCCGACTTTGGTGACACTGGAGTGTCGCAAGCCAAATATCCATGATGAACCAATGCTACTGCATTCCCTGTGGCCCTGTGATGTCATCGCGACCCCTTGCATTGTGACTTCACAGGACTTCCTATCTGCCAGTGCCAAGGGACCAACTTCACATCTGAAGCCGCTTCACATCCACTGCCCTGCAGTAAGGACCCGACGCCTCTGCCCTTCTGCCCTGTGGCACCGGAACTGGCGCTGCATCAGATCCAGCGACCTGCTCTCCCCAACTCCATGCACCAGCCTGCTTTCTACTTGTTTATTAAGGTACTGTACACGGGGTCGAACAACTCTGTAAATGGCGCCATTGGCATCACATTGTAGGAACCAACTCCGTCATGTTGCCGCATAATACCAAGTTTCAGTATTGGTGCCTCAAGGCACAGTTTTCATGCTTTTAAGTGCTAAATTCACATTTTTAACTGTATATTGTGTATTTTTATTGTATTCGGTCTTGTTTATTTAGATAAGATTTTTCTAAACCTGTGTTGTGTCATTTTGTAGTGGTTCACTGTATTACTGTGTGTGTTGGTACAAATACTTAACACATTGTCTCTGCGTTAAGCCTGCCTGCTTGTGCCAAGCTACCAAGGTGGTGAGCGGGGTTTAACTGAGTGTGATTCTCCCTTACCCTGACTAGAGTGAGGGTCCTTGCTTGGACAGAGGGCAACCTGACTGCCAACCAAAGACCCCATTTCTAACACTCACAAAGGGTGGGTGGGGTTACAGATACATTCTTAGTAGTTGGCTAAGTTGTGTATCTCTAGTGATATAGCTGGCCTGTGTAATGAGTGGTGCAGTAAAAGGATCTAACTTTAAGCTGAAAGTGAGCACGTGTGCAAAATGCTGATTTACAAAAGGTGAAAGATGAGGTTAAAGATAGTAGTCTAGTTCTCTGTCTTGAGCAGCTTGCGGTGCAAAGAAGAGTGCACAACTTAGAAGACTCCTGCGCTGTGATGCAGTCATCGACGCCATGTCCTTCCTGATGCAATTGAATATGCACCCTACGCATGAGTAACATTCCCCCTGTAGAGACTGCAACCCCAATCCTGGCACCGCAGTGCAGCTCTTATACATAGGAGCTTCCGTTTTATATTGAAGCACTAAACTTATTTTTACTGCTTCAATGGAAGTTAATTCTACGGCAGTTAGTAACACCCTGACTATGCCACCTAGGGCTAGCCATCAATATTGGTGCTTTGCAAACGTAGGAATTAACATGGCCCTTCCCTTTCCGCAAATGTCTAAATCAATAGTTGGGCATCAGAAACAGAATATTCCGTATTGCGATAGTTGAAACTAGTGTGTCTCCCTTAGTTACTCTAATCGCGGTGGGTGACATAGCAAGGAGAGGCTAATCGACTGTTGATTTGTTTGTCAGCAGTTGTATACATACAATGCGTCCTGTGACTGTATTTTGTTTCCTTCGCAGGGTGACTCCGGTGGGCCTCTGATCTGTAATGAGGTTCTGGCTGGAATAGTTTCTTGGGGACACGTACCATGTGCTGTACAATGCAAGCCTGGTGTCTACACCAAAGTCTGCTACTACAAGGAATGGATCGATGTCATAATAGCAGCTGGAAGTTGTGCAGAATAGCAGTCTCACCAAAAGGGTCTCCTTCCTGGCATCAAAAATCAAATACGGTGTCTAACAATAACAATAAAAGGAACTGCCATGTCATATGTCTGGGTCGATGCGTATTTGTATCTAAAATTGTTGTTATAACTTTGAAATTGATTTTTAATGCTGTACCAAAGTATGTTAGATTGTTAGAAACCTATGAAAATTACTCGTTCTGCTTACTCATAATAGTATGCAATATAAGTTGTCAAACACCATCGACTCTTTGTGATCATTTTAGGCATCATGTGATATATAAATGACGTACTTAAATCCAGTTTTTAAACACTTTTACCAAGTATTAAATCTCACTCAACATTCAATGTTTGCTGCATTAGAAACTGCAGGTGTGTGATCATTCATCTACTCTTTATTGTACTCACAGAATGTTAGCCTGTCTGTATCCTTGCTACATCTGAGGCTTGAGGGCTGTAAATATTTGCTCAACCTACCAATGTTTCTTTCTTTTAAGAAAGTTAAGTCTACAAGTGGCTCCCATAGATCATGACCCATGATTTTAAGAATTTGTAGGAAACATATTTTTCTCATCCATCATCCCTACTTCCCATCCATTTACTTCTCATCTATCATTCCTGCTTCTCATCTATTATCCCTACCTCTCATCCCTATTTCCTATGCATCATTCCTATGTCTCATCCATAACCCATACTTCTCATCCAGCATCCCTGCTTCTCACCCTTCATCCCTGCTTCTCATCCCTACTTCTCACCCATCACCACTAATACTCATACATCAATCTACTTCTCATCCTTGCTTCTCATCCATCATCCCTACTTCTCAACCATCACCCCTATTACAATCCATCCTACAGTAGCCCTACTTTCCATCCATCATTCATTACCCCTACGTCTCACCCCTCATCCCTACTTATAATTGCTACTTTTAATACATTATCTTTTCTTCTCATCCAGCATACCTACTTTTCATTTATTATCCCTACTTCCCATCCATCATTCATCATCCCTACTTCTCATCCATCATCCCTACTTCTCATCCTTCTATTATCCCCAGTTCATATTTCTAATTCCTCCATGTTAGCAACATACTTTCAGTGTTTTGAAACACCCCCTCCACACTGATTGGTTGGCAACAGCCAATCAGAGTTAAGAGGGAGGGCTGCATTCTATTGGTCTAGCCACTGAAAAAGCAGCCTTCTCATTACACATGGAGGTTGAGGAAAAAGGAGGGTCATCACAACTGGTGTTTGGTTCCAGTGAATCCAAGGCTTTATGGCATTTCATTTTATTTAGGTAAGTGTTTTTCTGTTTACACACTCCTCTGCGTCTTACTCTGACTTTTGCGGAATAAAAGAGACCTCTGGCCTGGTCCATACATCAACACTTGGAGAGAAGGCTTTACAGTTCATTGGAAACTATTTCTGTTTTCAGTTTATATGTACAAAACTGTCCAGGCTTTGCTCTTCCTGGTTTCCTAACACAAGTGAAACTGAGCCTGAAATCTGTGAACTGCAAAGAAAGAGAAAAAGCAGCTCTCAGAGTTAAAGGCAGACTCAGACTAAAACATGTTCTTCCTTATATATAAAGCTGAAACCAGAAGCAGTTTATGATGAATGTATAACCCTGTCTCAAAGAGTTGATTTTATTTTTTTTCTCTGATACAATATTAAACTGAAACCAGACAAGGTTTTTGATTACCTATATATCCCAAGTGTTGATTTAAGGCAGACACCTGTTGCCTTCCCCAAATCATCAATACTTTCTGCCAAGGCTGACGTGAGAAAGAAAAGTGCTTATTTAAATGAAATAAAATGCTGTCCAGCCTCTGATTCAGTGGAAGCAACTTACAGAGGGCGCAATTAGAAGGCTGCTATTTCAGTGGCTAGACCAATGAATACAGCGGTCTCTCTAACTTGGATTGTTGTCAACCAATCAGTGTGGCGGTGTGTTTCATAACATTGAAAGTGTGTTGAAATAACGGACAGAAGAGGTATAAGAGGTAAGGGTGATAGATGAGGTATGTGAAGTAGGGATAATGTGTGATTGATGAGAAGTAAGCATGATGTATGATTCATGAGATGTAGGCATTAGACAAATGAATGATGAAAGATGGATGAGAGTATGGATGGGAAGTATAGATGATGGATGAGAAATAAGGAAAATGGATAAGAAGTAGGGATGATGTTCAAGAAGCAGAGATGATGAATGATGGATGACAAGAAGGGATAATGGCTGATGCTTGAAAAGTAACCAAATGGCTGAGAAATAGGGCTGAGAAGTAGGGATGCTTAATGAGAAGTAGGGATGCTGTATGACGAATGAGAAGTAGATATAATGGTTGAGAAGTAGTGATTATGGAAGAGAAGTAAGACTCAAGGATGAGAAGTAGGGATGAGAAGTAAGGGTGATGGATAAAAAGCAAGGGGCATGATCGAGAAGTAGGGATGATCGATAAGAACTAGGGGTAAGAAATAAGGGGGATGTTGAGAAATAGGGATGATGGATAAGAAGTAGGGATTATGGAGGCAAAGCAGAGATGAGAAGCAGGGATGAAGTATGAGACAGGTTTGTGGATGAGAAGTGGTTGAGAAGTAGGGATAAGAAACAGGGATGAGATCTGAGAAGTAGGCATGATGGACGAGAAGGAGGGATGAGAAGTATATATGATGGATGCAAAGTGGGGATGATAGATGAGAAAAAGTGATAGTAAGTAGAGATGAGGAGTAAGGAATGAGGATGTCCTAAAATGGATTCTGTATTGTGAGAGCCCAGTCACCTGTGAAGCCACCATTGACATCATGTTTAAGGGCATGAGAAAAATGGCTTTACTAACCTCAAAATGTTCTTTAGCTACACACTGCATCTGCATATGTAAACCTCTACCCTCAACCTAGTGTCTGCACCACATGGCTAAAGGCCACGAAGAGTGGGCAATAATTACGGGATGATTGTGTACAGGCTGTGGCTACAGGCCATAGCCTGTTTCCAGAGCCCCCGATGCATGGCTGAAGGGATCACAAAATAAGTAATGGGAACAGGGACACTGAAATGTTCAGGTCTTGCTGCACACAGCTTTAGATTTTTATCAAAACCTCATGTCTCTAAAATCTACTCCGCACAGTGCACAAAAAACAGTGTATATAACATATGATTTGCACGAAGAAACAGAGAGAATGGGGTTTTGTGTTAACCCTCTACAGCTGCCTTTAGTAATTGGTTGTCAGGCCTGACCATCAGAGTTGGTATTATCCCACATCATTTCGAGAACATATACATTTTTGGGGAATTGTCTGTGAAGCACATTGCATTTTTAAAGGGGATCTCCATGGCAGTATCAACAATTGCTGCAGATAGCTCCTTCCCTTTACAAACTGAAATGGTGTCTGTGGTTACTTCAGCAGCTTCAGTGTGCTATGGCCGCCTTCTCTCCTGAATGCTTTCTGATACTGAGCTTTCTCATCTGCTGCCCCTACTGTCTCCCTGTGAGCTATGCTACCTTCTTGCAGTTCCAACAAATTAGGTGTTTATTGACTAAGTTAATTACAGGTCATCTCATCTCCAGCAGCTGACGGAGAAGCTATGTACATGTCTCCTTGTCCCTGTTTAGCTACTGTTGTAGCTATTAATAAAGTCAGAAGCCTTTCTCCATTTCCAAAGATGCCTGTCAGTGAAGCCACTGGTCAGCCAGATGGAATTCTTGTAGCATTCCTAGATTTCTGTTTGCAGTTTGGATTGTGCTGTGTTGTCTTTGTTATTTATATTGATTTCCATTGGCTATGTGGACAGGAAGTGACATCAGTGGATTGCACATTATCCATCTGCATTAGAAGTGACATCACTGGTTTCCTACCAAAACCGCCTTTAAAAGATGGAGTCAATCATGAGGACTAGTTTCCTGTCATCCATCTACACAGGAAGTGACAATACTGGATTTACTATCAATTATCTGACCAGGTAGTGATATCATTGGATTTCCCAACCTCCATCTACACACAAAGTGGCATTATTTTTGTCCTGTCAAAACCTTCTTTAGGAAAGAAGCCAAGCAAGATAACTCATTTTTTTATCATCCCTCTACACAGGACATCACCAAACACTCCTCTGTTTCACACTCACACCATCCTAAACCTGTCCACACAACACTTGCATGCTCCTCAACAACCACTAACTCACCAAACATTACACAACACGGATCTGGGACCTGCTGCACGACAAGGCCCAGCACCCATTTTTCTCTACAGAAACCTAGTTGAATCCCATATCTGCACCTGATATCACCACAACCATCATCCCTTGGCTACAAGACCACAAGGCAGAATCAACATTGTCCACAAGAACACCATCAGCTTCAACACCTTCATAGACCCCATCAGACCTCTGCCCCCACCAAGCCTAATACAGAGGACTGCATCTGATCACTGGATCACTGTCATTCTCAAACTCATTCTGAATTACTCCACCTCTTCTGCAACTTTTCTTGCAGAATGCTCGGAAGCATCTGTCCTCCAATTGTTGAAGAAACCTCCCTGCAACCACTTCAATGCGGTCCTGCTACAGACCATCATAAACAGCACTTCATCAAATATGTCAGTGACTATCCTCCTTATGAGAAATTAGGTTGCTGGTTGGCTGGGGTGTGAGCTCTGGTCAAGCAATAGCCACAATCACTTGCAGGGACAAAAAGTAATTAATTTAACCTGTGCTTAACCTTGGCACAAAAAGCAGTCAGGCTAAACGTAGAGGCAAAGTATTAAGTATTTTTCTAAGAGCAAGAAAATAACAACTTTTTAAAAGTGCCATTTTCAAACTTATACTAATAAATCTGACATTACCATTAAAGCAGATTTATTATCACACGTTCATAGATACCAAATATGAGATGTATACCACCTCTGGTTTAGGAATTAATATATATTCATTTTAATAAGGAATCCCCAATGTTACCCTGTGGTAGTGGTATGCCTCTCAGTAGTGAGAAAACAAATGTAGAAGTTTTTCACTACTAGGGCATGTAAAACTAAGATGTACATGACCTACCTTTTAATTACACAGCACCCTGCCCTATGGGCTACCTAGGGCCTACCTTAGGGGTGGTTTCTATATAATAAATAAAGAACAAGTTACTTATCTTCAGTAACACTTTTTCTGCTAGATGCAGTATCTACCGGTGGATTCCTCACCTTTTGAATTCTCCCAAAGCTCCAGCATTTGACAGGAATTTATTTGCATCTCTCCACGTTCACGAGGATGTCACAATAGAACAGCTCCACACGCGACTCGATCTGACATCATTGGAGCCATAAGAAGTCCTTGCCAGCGTGCTGACATCAGTTTTACACACTTTTTTACCGTGCCTTCTAGGCAAACAGGTGAATACCAACACAACAAAGTGCAAACTCAATATATAGAAATATATATCTATACATCCTTATATAAACATTTATTTTAAACATATATACATTTCAGAAATACATATATACAATAAATATATATACATAAAGTAATATAATTCTTGGCGTGACCAGACAGGCGACGGGGAGGAGGGTGGGACCACGAGGTGTCCACCAGAAAAAAGTGTTGCTGAAGGTAAGTAACTTGTTCTTCTGATGGATACATCTGCCTGTGAATTTCTCTCCTTTTGAATAGACTCCCAAAGCAGTTTCGCACTCCAAGGTAGGTGCCTGACTGGTAAAACCAGGAAGTCCTGAAACACAGAACAGGCAAAATGACCACTCCTCCTCACTTCTGAGTCTAAACAATAATGCTTTTCAAAAGTGTGGAGGGAAGCCTAAGTTGCTGTTTACAAATGTCAACAATAGGCACACTTCTAGCCAAAGCAGAAGTGGCAGACTTAGCTCTGGTTGAGTGAGCTCTAATGCCCTCAGGAGGATCCTTCCCAAAAGCATTTTTATGCAAAGAATGACCCACCTTGACAGTGTTCTCTGGTGGATGGCTTTGCCCTTCATCTTGTCCACGTAGAAAATTATGAGCTAAACATCTGATCTGAAACAGCGGTTCTACTGGAGATCAAATACCCTTGATCTCCAGATTCGCTCCACTGCCAAGAGTGGAAACATCCATTAGGACTGAGGTGGACAAATGGCATTCCTTGAGACAGGTTGCTGTCCTCACTCCACCATCGAAGCTCATCTGCAGCTTCTCTGGTGATTGTTATTGATTACTTGAGATCCCCTTTGTGTAGAAACCACTGCTTGTTGAGGCACCACTGGAGAGTCCTCATGTGCCAACGTGCGTGGGTGATCAACAGAAGACAAAGTGAACCGTCTGAGCAGGCGTACAACCTTTAGGACTGGAACAACCGCTCCATTCTGAAACATTGGAATCATACCCTGAATGTCCTGAATCCTCTGAGGAGGAGGGTAGGCATGATTCAATGATGTGTCCAGTACCACCCCTATGAACAGGAGGAACTGAGAGAGCCCCAGGTGAGCTTTGGGCATGTACAAAGAAAAGCCAAGGTTGAACAACAACTGGGTTGTTAACAGCAAATGGCAGAGCACTAACATCCCTCACTGGTTTCCAGCGGAGGCTGATGAGGAGCAGGAAGGCCACTGAGTGGCACCATGTGATCTAAGTCTTCCACAACCTCTGTAGGACCAGTAGAGAGAGTTGGCAGGTTGTTGACTCTGGAATTGCTGCCTCCCATGAACGGAGGAGCTACTGCCAAACGACCTAAACTTCCACAAAGGTCTATAGGTCGATGAAAGCAATTGAAGACCTAAAGACTTAGCAGTGGCTTTGCTGTCTTTAAACCTTTTTAGTGCATCAGCTTTTTCTCCAAACAGTTTGGACCCATCAAATGGGAGAGCCATCAAAATGGATTGCACCTCCTGGGAAAACCTCGAACCGCGAAGCCATGCATGCCTCCTGTTGGCCACTGATGTTCCTCTGGCTCTGGCAACAGAATCGGCTGTATCTAGGCCAGACTGATTAACCTGTCTAGCCGCTGCTTGACTATCATGTAACAAATCCTAAAATTGTTCCTGAAACTCCTGTGGCAGATTGGGAACAACCTCTCTTGAAGAGTACGTTAGTGCACGGATATACCTGCCAAACACACATGTAGCATTAACCAACTTTAATTCCATACTACATGAGAAGAAGATCATCTTCACAGATTGTTCCATGTGTTTAGATTCCCTATGAACAGCAAGAGGCCTGAACCACCAGACTCTCAGGTGAAGGATGCTGAGTTAGAAATTGCGGATCACCTGCTGTAGCTTTATATCTTCTGGCAAATCACCTTCGACACAGCCGGAATAGTGACTGGTTTGCGCCACAGGGCCAGGACTGCCTCAGTCAAGGCATAATTAAAAGGAATTAAAAGGAAGCAAAGACTCAGAGGTAGCAGAAGAGGAGTTAAGCATTTCAGTTAGAATGTTTGTTTTTAACTCCGAAGTGGGTAACGGCAGTTCCAAAAATTCAGCTGCTTTCCTTATCACGCCATGGTAACTAGAAACATCCGGAGGAGGAATACCACCAGGTGATAACAACTCCCACTCTTGAGCGGTATCCAAACCAATAGCTTCATCAATACTTTCAAAACCTTGAGAAATGAAAGGAATTTCTCCTTCCTTAAGTTCTTTTTGCTCCTTAGTTTAGATTCCAGTCTTGGTGCTGATAAAGCATGTACAGGTATCGATGATGCCTTTTATGGTACTAGTGAAGCCAGAGCTGGAGCCGGGATGTCACCTTGAGTGGAGTGATTCAACGTCAGACAAGATCTATCTGTTGCTGGCATCATCGCCGGTGGCACCATCAGTTCCAATGTCTTTGGCATGGCTGATGGCATGAAAGGCAAGAAAGGAGCCTGTTTATATCGCACTGGGAGTCCTCCAAGATTAAACGGCAACGGTCCTGTGGAGCCCGCAGGCACACCAGCAGGGTCTAAAGCTCTATTGAAAATGCTTAACATAACATTTAAAAATGCAGACTGGTCAGTCCCGGGAGTGGAAAAACACAGATACTCCTGCTTAGGCTGAGCTCGATTTGCTCCTGATTATAAATCTCCTGATCCGTTGGAGTAACAGGAAAGAATTGTGCAGGACTAGTCGGCACAGCTGAAATCTCCACCAAAGACGGCGCTGGCGACACTTCTGGTGACTTCGGTTAAGAATAAGACAAGGTAGGACAAAGTCAACCAGTGCCGAGTCTTAGAAGCTGGAGATGGAATTTCATCTAGAGGGGAATGACTCAGTGATCTATGAAAACGCCACTTCTTATGCGATTTCGATGATCAATGCGATGACGACTCCTCTCGATGACTCACTCTCCTACAAACACGTTTCTCATTTTTGGCTTTTGAGAGGAGCAGTTTGGCTTCTCTTTCCTGCAAAGCCTTAGGGTTCATCCTCTGGCACGAAGGACAACCTGCAACGTTGTGGTTGGAACTGAGACACCAAAAGTAGTCTTTGTGCGGGTCAGTGACCAACATATGACCGCCACACTCTTTACACAGCTTAAACCCCAACTTCTTCGGCGGTGACTTTAATGAAGAAAACCACTTTGAAACAATGTAACGAACAAGAGAGGTACAAAAACCTTTGCGTCAAAGGCGTGTAAAAAAGGGAACTGATTTCAGCACATCGGCGAGGACTTCTTATGGCTCCGATGACATCAGACGGGGTCGTATATGAAGCCGTGCAATTGTGACGTCCTCATCAACGTGGAGAGCTAGAAAGAAATTTCCATTGAATGCTGGAGCATTGGGAGAATTTCAAAGGTGAGGAATCCACAGATAGATACTCTATACACCAGAAAAAGTGTATGGAAGGTAAGTAACTTGTTCTTTATTATTATTATCACTATGGGACAAACTATTCTAAGCAAGCCAATCACGTGAATTCCAGGCGTTCCGATGGGACAATGACAATTCCCCAATCCTGGTGAGGACTAACATGACCACAATGAAGATTACATTGCTCTCTAACAAGTCCTCAAGGGGAAGGGGGCTTTTGGGAAGAGAAAAAGAGAAAATACCAGCTTCTGCTTTGTGGACTGCAGAATCGGACTGCTGGACCCTGGACTGCGTGTCATGTTGGGCGTCAGGACTTCTGAGTTCTCAAAATACTGGGTTCTTGTGTTTTTTAGGATTCTGGGCTACAAAATAATTACTTCATTATTACATTGAACTTGCATAAACTATTGTACATTGCTTGATGTCAGTTATTGTTGACACATTGTGCATGTGTTTCTATAAGGCTGAACAAGTCTCTTCTGCTTTTTACAATACTTTCAGAGTCTCTGAACCAATGTTCAAATTGAAAAACCATCAACTTGGCTAAAGGGCTTCTTTGTGTTTTAGCGTAATCTTTTGCCAATGATAGTTTTTATAAACTTGCTCTATTTCCAATCTCCTCATCCTCAGGGGAGCTCTTGTTACTGGAAATACATCTTTCCTTAATGTCTGTTTAGCTGTATCTTGGATTCCCATCCAAATGATAAATCACGCTAGTTTTTATTGTCATAAATTATTGAAAAGACAGAGCTCTGTTTTGTTCCATTTAAGCGATTAATCTTTCTTTACCTTGAAAGTTACTTGCTTGAAAATTTTAAAAGAACTCAAACTGGGTTTTGTAACTTTTTTTTATTTTCTCTCTTTTACAGGAAATATGGGATAGTTGGCAGGAGATGGAAGAGGAGAACCAGGACTCCGTAGGAAGCCGATTGGAGGGCAAGGATCGCCAGAACTCGACTAGAGGCTGCCCGGAGGATGCGAAATGCTGGAACTCAACTGGAAGCTGGTCGGAGAACAAGAAGCACTGGAACTCAACTAGAGGCAGGCTGGAGAACAAGGAACTTGACTTGCACTGGAATTCGACTGGAGACAGGATGGAGGACAAGGAACTTGACTTGACCCGAAACAGGTGAGCAGAGAAATAGGTACGAAGCCAAGCAAGGCCTCAGACTCACTAGAATCCTTAAATAATCAAATGTGCACATGTGTCTTTTGCCAGTTGATTGCTTCTTAAGGAAATGAGCAATTCTCCTCCTGATCATGCCACATGTTCATTACAGGTCACATTGAAAAGAGCACGTTTTGACATTTAAAGTTGGAGCAGGTGGAAAGGAAGTTGGTATCTTGTTAAGGATATGAGCAATTATCCTCCTGATTGTGGCACATGTTTAATACAGATCACATTGTGAAGAGCACATGTTTTGGCAGTTACAGTTGGCACAAATTTAGCAGGTGGGATACAATGTGCATAATTAACAAGCATTGGTTACAATGAAAGAGACATTTATCAAGCATTGGTTACTGCAAACGTTATATTCAAGGATGTAATGAATATACCAAAATAAATCTGAATGCTGGAGGCAACAGCATCTTGCTGAAATCGAGTCCTTGGATGTGCTAGTGTACCTACAGCACCAACAGAGCTAGGGCTGACACCCATCCACACCAAGGGGCAGATTTATGAAAACTGGCACTGCACCATGGTGGGAGTCAAGGGTACTAGCATCATAATTTTTTACACTAGTCAAAAGGTTTGACGCTAATACTGCAAAGCATCCAGAGGCCCATTGAAAACAATAGGAGCCTCCCTTTAATTTAAAATGCCGATAAAATTGACGCAAAGAAGTCTCTTAAATGTATTTGCGCCATTTGTTTGTCCCCCCCTTAGCTCCAGAACACCCCCCTTGCATACATTATGTCTGGCGCAGGCATAATATGGTGCATGAGGTTACAAAGTGGTGCACTGCAAGCCAACATGTAAAGGCGCACGTTAATATAAAAATAAGAATTACATAGTATGAGTCAAAATGAAGTCCATAAATTGTGTCAAATCCAAGTTTTGAAAAAACGTTTATTATAGGTGAATTGTTATGATCCAAATAATATTTGCGTCTGCAATCTCCAAAAAGAATATCAAAGCTGTTCCAAATGAATTCACATATCAAATCTTCAAAAGTAATTTCAGATTCCACTTGTTGTTCAAAAGAAAATCACATTTTCAATTTCTCAAGAGCATTCTCAAGTTCCACTCACTTGTCAACACTTGTTTCATCCGGGGAGTGCCCCAGGACTTCCTCAGGACCTCCTATAACAATATTCCCATAAATAACACATCAGTATACAATCCATGTATTACACTCGCAATCCCACCCTTATTGTTGAACACAAAAGTATATGCCTCATAGTGGAAACCGTGCTCAAATTAGTTCTAAGTCCATGAAGCTTAATGATACCCAAACTTGTTCTGATAAATCTCTTAATGCATGCGATACTCAAAATGTATTTTACACTCAACATCTAAACCCTTTAATTATGTGTAAAACTAACAATATTCTGAGTTGAATCAGTATTGAAAAAGTGCAAGATACTAGACAATTCTCCGAGTCCAAAAAACATGCTCACAAAAATACTGAAGTTTCCATCACCAAAGTGTTATACATCTTGTGTAAACACAACATACCACCATATATCCAAACCATAAGTGTACCCATAATGAGTAGCATAAATTCTGTACCTGATAGTTCTAAATATTGGTTTTTAATCCATATGCGAAAGCCAAAACTCATATCAGTTAATCTAAGAAAAAATAGATTTAATCCTTAATAACCTTATGTGCCACCTCTTTTAGAAATATATATAATGCAATGATTTCCGTCACCCGTGGAATGGACACAATTTATGGACTTCATTTTAACTCATACCATGTAATTATTTGTTTATATTAACGTGTGCCTTTACATGTTGTTTTGTTTTGGATAACCTTTTTGGAGTTATCGTGTGCGGTTGGTTGGGGGTGAAGCCCTAGTTAGAGGCACCGTTTATCTCGAACAGTTGGGAGTTTCTTTTATGAGCAAGAGCGCCTTCTACTCACATATTTTTCACCCTCTCTTTGGTTGTTGTCAATGGTGCACTGCAAGCATTGCGCCACTTTGTAAATATGGAACAGCGTTTTTTGCCTTCCAACGCCACTTTAGATAAAAAAATGACGCTAGTGTGGTGTTGGAATGGCGCTAGACCCTGTTAAATCTGGTCCCAAGTACCTTGGCATCGTCATCTACTGCCCAAGTCAAAGTCGTCTTTGCCTTGTGCTTCGATATCCAGATGATGCTGAGGAAGATTTTCATATGGCTCCCAATCAGCACCTGGGAATCCATCACTCATGCCCTTGTTACAAGCAAGTAGGACTATGAGAACACTGTCTATGCCGGCATCAACAAAAAACTCACATGAAACCTACAAACCATTCAGAACATTGTGTCCAGAATCACTTTTATCTTCTGATGCTGCACTCACATCATATCACACCTGAAGAGATCCACTGGCTCCCAATACACAAACAAAGACAACTGAAACTCCTCAACCACAATTTCAAGGCACTACATAACACTAACCCAGCATATCTCAAAAATCACATCTGCTTTCACATACCTTACTGGCACCTCCACTCGTCCGGACTCCTCCTTGCACATATCCCATGCATGTAGAAAACCAGATCTGGTGTTCCAGCACTCAAGCCTTTTCCTACATCGCTTCTTGTTAGACCGGTCAGCCGTAGGGTGGTCTTCCTCCAAACCTTTTACCTTCTTGCCTCTATCTTGTCTGGATTTTTGCTCCGTTTGTCCATAAGACTCTGCACTTTACCACTGCCAAACAGTGCTAAAGTGCATGTGCTCACTCCCCTAAACATGGTTCGATTGGCATATACCTCATTGGCATACTTAATTCACATGTAAGTCCTTTGTAGAGTGGTATACCATATATCCAGGGCCTGTAAATTAAATGCTACCAGAGGGCGTGCAGCAATTATTGTGCCACACACTTAGGTAGCACTTTAAAACATGTCCCAGGCCTGCCATTGCAGCCTGAAGACTGCCATGTCGACTTGGCTTTATAACCTCTTGGCAAGCCTTAAACTGCCCTTTTATTACATAAAAGTCACCCCTTCGGTAGGCCATAGGTAGCCCATAAGGCAAGATGCTGTGTAGTGAAAAGGTAGGACATGTATGTTTTAGTTTTACATGTCCTAGTAGTGAAAAAAATCCCTACATTTGTTTTCTCACTACTCGAAGTCCTACACCTCCCGCAGGGTAATATTGGGGATAACTTATTAAAAAGAATAAATTGTCATTCTTAAACCAGAGATGGTAGATATGTAATGTTTGCTACCTATGAACTTGCAGTAATAAATCCTCTTTAAGGGTAAAGTTGGATTTATTATTACAAACATGGAAATGCCACTTTTAAAAAGTTGATATTTTGCTGCCCTTAGCCCTCTGTGCCTGTAACTTGCCATAGGTCACATAACTGGGTGTAGCTTGACAGTTGGAACTTTCTGAATTCATCCAAGCCCCGCCACACTGGCAACTGAATAGCCTGGGCTCTACCACCACACCATAGGCTTAACAACCCTGTAATGTCAGTGCAGCCAGCTAGGCACCAGGACAGGGGAGGCAAGAAATTTCTGGAACTTCAGAGAGCCTTTATAGAAATCTCTACCAATGTCAAGGAGCAGGGTACAAGGGTATAAAAAGAGGGCTCTCAGCCCTGCTCCTCAGTTCACTACTGGACCTGTGGATTGGCTCTCGAAGGACTACCTGCGGTTGCGACCTGCTGTGCCATCTGCCAGACTGCTGCTGTACACGTAAGGACTACTTTGCTGCCTGGAGCCTGCTTGAAACTGTTAGAGGCCACGCCTGCTGTAGAGCCCTGCATCACAATCTACACCCAAGACTCTGGAAGTGATTCCAAGGGCTAGTTCAGCTGGTCTCCTGCTTTGAGCTACAGGGACATAACAGGCTCTTACCATCTCAAAGCTGTACCTGGACCCAGCCTGAGTGAGACTTGCATCTCCAAGCTGTCTTCATTCACTCCTGGACCCTTGGCCTTGGTGTTAAAGGTACCCAGGTGGACATTTTCTAAAACTGAGGACTTGCTATTTTGAACTTTAAATTTAAAGAATCATAACTCTGGTTCTACTAATTGGAATTTCATGGTGTTGGTGTCAAATAATATGTTAAAATGTTCTCCATTTTTCTAAATTGGTTTGTGATTATTATGTGTTGTGTTTTCTCTGTGTTGCTGTTTGTGTACTGCATAAATACTTAACACATTCCCTCTAAATTTAGTCTAACTGCTTTTCATGCTAAGCTAATCAAGGTTAAGCATAGGTTAAATGAGTGACTTTTTGTGGTTCACCCTGCAAGGGATTGTGGCTGTTGCTGGGCCAGAGCTCACAGCCCAGTCAAATAACAACCCAATTTCTCACACTCCTAAAGTGTGGAACAAATATCTGCTACACTTAAGAGTCTCCTTTTCACTCCTTGAATTCTGCAAGAAGCTGAAGACCTGGCTTTTTAAGCAGCAACAGTAGGTCATGGAATTGGCTCAACTTACACTTGCTCAGCATCAGGATACCCTCCTGAGCGATAGTGTGCGATACAAATCTAACTTACATAATGGTAATGTAAGAAATTGGATTACTGGCTGAGGGATGTGACACACTTCTCAAGCAGCAACCACACTTCTTGTCAGGGTGACATCATAAGCAAACCCCAAATTCACCTGTGCTTCGTACGGAGCAGCCACGCTTAACTCAGAGGGAAAGTGTAAAGTACTTGTGCAACAATTTAAACAGTAATAAAATAAATACACCACACAGAAAGGATCACACACCAAATTACAAAAATGGAGTAAAATGTAATAAATAAAACAAGACCAATACAACAAAGGTCCAATCAGTAGAACTGAAGATATGCAATTTTACTGATTTTCTTGAAAATAGTCACAAAAAGCCCAAAGGCCAAGCGCCACTCATGGCTGTTGGTCGTGCAAGGCTGGTAGAAAGTCATAAGTTCATGCCGACCACGATGGAGTGCAGATCTTAATCAGGAACCAGATAATGCCTACTGAAAAGCTACCTTCTCAGTTCAGTGCAAAAAGTTCAGTTTGCGATGGAGGAAGCCGTCAGGAGCAGAAAAGCATCAGGGACGGTCGTCGATGTAGCATGAAGAACAGGCCTGGTGTCATAGATAAGGACTTTTGTAGCACGTAGATCCTACGATTGTCGAATACCGTTGGGATTGTACTTGGAAGTCAGGGGCTTACTCCAGCTGGATCTGAGTGCTGGTTAAGGTGGCCATTACCCTTTTATGCCCTTGTGCCTCTAAACAGTAGACCAGCAGACTAGCCCTGTGAGCCACAGTGGGAGTCTTGGGTTCAGGTGTAGGTCTAAATCCCTCTGACTCAGGTAGGAGGGCAGCAATCCAGCAAGGCAGCAGTCCAGCAAGGACATAGTCCAACACGGCTGATGTCCAGTAGAGTTGCTTTCCTTTCTGCAGCACAGCACTCCTTAATCCTGGCATTGTCCACTTACTTTAGAGTTGGTGTCTGAGGTCCAATATTTATACTGGTACTTCCTTTGAAGTGGGACAAGCTTCTAGCTTCAGACCAACTACAGGGGGTGTGCAACCGTTTGTGTGGAGGCAGGATACAGCCTATCAATTATAAGCTCTCTATTGTGTGTGGCTGTCTAGGAGGAATACACAAATCCCAACTGTCAGCCACATCCCATCAGGTGACCCCGAGACAGGCTGCATGCATGAAATGGCTAAGGCAGTAAAATGAAAACTTTCTAAAAGTGGAATTTTCAACATTGTAATTCAAAATCCAACATTAAGATAGTATTTTTCATTACAATTCTAATGACACCAAACATGAATGGATTACCTGTTTTCATTTGGAAATTGCATCTTATTGAATGTAATGAGGTATCGCCAATGTTAACCTAGGGGAGAGGCTTGCCTTGCAGTAGTAAAAAACACATGTAGAATGTTTCCACTACCAGGACCTGTAAAAAACATAAAGGTACACATCCAACTTTATAAGTACACTGCTCCCAGACCTCTGGGCTGTCCCCGGCCTACCTTAGGGTGACCTATATGTATTAACAAGTAAGGTTTGTGCCTTGCAAAAGGGTTATTCTGCCAGATCAAAATGGCAGTTTAAAACTGCACACACAGGTTGCAGTGTCAGGGCTGAGTCATGTTTAAAGGGCTACTTAAGTGTGTGGTACAAGTGCTGGGGCTTACTAATAGAAATTATTTTACAGGCACTGGGTACACTTAGTGGCACATTTACAAGCCCCATGGTGCAACGCAGCTAGTGACCTTGCTGCGCTGCCTTGTGCCACATGGAAATGGCAGCAATGTATTGTATCTATTAAATACAGTGCATTCTGTCTTTGTGGTGCATAAATTGTTGCCTAGCACCAATGCAGGCACCCATGCACCATGGTGCAAGGCTGTCTCCGTTGTCAGCAGGATTGTTTTTGTGCAGAAAGGGTGCTGTCCTGCAAAAAAACAATCCTGAGAGGCATTGAGTAGATGAAGAGGGGGAAGCAGCACATAAGGAAGAAAGTAAAACATGGAATGGTAGAAGCAAACAATGGAGAAAAGAACAGAGAGAGAGAGAGAGCACGAGTTGATAGAGAGCAACATGAGGCAGGGAGAAGCGCATATGCGAGAAAGTAAATGGGGTAGGGAAGAAGTCTACATAGATAGCAACATGGAGTATGGGGTGGGTAACTTCAGGTTGGAAGAAGCATGGAAGAGACTGCAAACACCATGCAGGAGAGAAAGAGAGTGGGAAAGCTGGTATTTGGCAGGTAGGGAGAAGCTCACTGAGGAGAAAGCTGAAAAACATGCACTCTCATGGGGCGCTTAACCCAAAAATATATAGTAGTTCTGTAAAAGTAAGCAGTTTGAGGTTAGAAGTCAGCCAATCAAAAGAGTGGTAAAGACGCAATGCTATACAGGAGGGTGAAACACAAGAATAGGAAGGCAAGTAATCAAATAAGTAAGCAAAGGACAGTGGCAATAGAGCCTTCTGGTGCTAAGCAATAGTCTGGCAGTAAGCCACTTACATTCACAATAGGTCTTTCACAATAAGACCTAAAAATGGACTTGATGTGCAGATGCCATGCAGAAACGCCTAGACAAACCATGAATACATTTTGGGATGCAATACCGAAAAAACCTGATGAATTGAATTACACCAAATTTGCCAGAAAGTTAAATCATTACTTTGGAAGTGTGCTTTCATTACATCTGGTGTAAATCCGCTAACCAATTTTTGACACATCAGTGTTTACATTATAGTGACATCTGGACAATTACTCCAATGGGAGTCTCGCAGTTCTCCCTCTGTACAACAAATTAAACAAGCATTCGCAATGCAATGGGCCTCACGTTTGCTCGGGTTGGAGCTATTTGCATTGTAAACTACTAACCGGACTTTTCTTGCCACATAATCTGAAGATTAAAAGATAAACAGTTTCACATAAGCGAGCCGATGGCCGTGAAGCAAACACACAGAAGGAAACAGAAGTTAGGTTGCATTGAAACATATTGGCAAAAGTACAATTATCCATATTACCAGCAAAAGTGCAATTATCCATGTAACAGGATCGATGTCATGCAAAGTGCTTGACTACTGCCCAGCGAGATCGCACTACCTACCAAACAAAGAAGAAAAAGTAGTCCCGAAACCATACGGAAAACATGGAGCCTCATATGTTTTCAGTAGTTGGTGGTGTGCTTAAGAAGGGCTAAACACCAGAAAAGGCATGACGTATGCATGCCTTTCACTAATCAAATCAAGCTAATTTTAAAAGGCAAGCCCACAAACCAACCAAAGTGATGGGTGTTGTTACAAGCCCGTAGAGATAACAATGGGGACAGAGCGCTTTGCACGCTCCACCCTAAAAAACTAGAGCACTGAAACCATGATTAAAACACCTGTGTGTGACCCCCACCACGTGGTACTGCAAACAAGGGAAACAGGCTCTGCAAAAAATAAAGTTAGCAGTGAAATAAAAGCTACTGTGGCCACAATCATGGTGCACTGTAAACCTGATCACCCAACTGTGTTTTGGCACCACCCGCTGTTCCAGCAACTATAATCAAAAGTGGTGGTGTGCAACCACAAGGAACCATGAAGTGAACACCACCCAAGGCAGCTGCTGCAAACACAACAAACATAGAGCTTAATTAAGTTATATAAGTTTAACATTGATTCAGAGACAGTAAACAACACAATGAATAAATGCTGCCCTGTGACCGTAAAGAAAATCAGAAAGTGAGCAGCACCCAAGCATCAACTGTAACCCTAGATAGAGAGTACAAATGCTTAAGAGTGACAAACCATCTGAACAGGGGACTGAACCCTGGAGCCTCAGATTAAAGATCTGAAAAAGATAGGCCCTGGTAGATGAGCAGACCCATTTAAGTGAGGTCATTTAACATGTTACTGTAATTCTTCTGCAAGGCCACTAAAATAGTCACTACCGCAGCAGAACTCAAGGTGCAGCAACCAGTGTGGCTCACTCGGACCATGCCTCCTCGTGTTTAGAAGAATGGGAGTAGAAGCCCCACATGCACATTACGTAGGTTCTTTGCATGGAGATGCCCATTCAGCCATTGCAATTCGTGTTCTAGAGATTGAGCTATTCAGGAGCGCAAATGGTTCCACCTCCTCACCTTGCAGAGTTTACATGTCCGTGACAGATGGTTTGTGTAGTGTGCGTATGTGGGCACGGCCAGCACTCGCTCACGCTCCATAGCAGGCCACTGAAAACACACAGAGCACTCTGCATGAACTCCCACCCGTTCTGAAACTAAAATGGACACGTTGCTCTACCACCACAATGGAAATGTTAGAAGGCGCCACCCCTCACACAGCCGCAAAGAAGCAAGATGAATGCAGTCTACTGTGACAGCAACTTAAAAGCTAAAATTAGGTGCCCTCAAATAGCCACTATGTATCAAAGTGAATGTGGTGCACTGCCGCGAAATCAAAATGAGGCGCCGAAGCTGCTGCATTAAAAAATAAACACGGTGTACTGAAACTGTGAAGTAAACACAAAACTGCAATGACCCAACCGCCATATCTAAACTAAAAGTGGTGCATTGAAATTGCAAACAAAAATAAAATGTGGTGCCCCAAGCAGCCACGATAAACAAACTAGATGTGCTGCACTGTAACTTTTGAGGCAAACACAAAAAGCACCACCTCCAGCAGCTGCAATAGTAAAGTAAACGCAGTGCACTGCAACCACAAAGTAATAAATAAACACTGCACCCCATGCAGCGGCAATAATCAAGTAAATGCGGTGCACTGCAACCACGAAGTAAAAACAAAACGTTGCGCCCCAAGAAGCTGTGATATGTCCAAACAAGCAAGATCGCGCTGCAAACAAAAGATAACAAGCGAGATCGCACAGCGAACAAAAGATAATAAAAAGTAGTCCACAAACCAGACGGAAAACAGCAAGCCTCGTGTGTTTTCAGTACTTGGTCGCTGCGCTCGAGGAGGGCTAACCACTGGAAAAGGCATGACGTATGCATGCCTTCCACAAATGAAAGCAAGCCTATTTTAACAGGCAAGCCCATGAACCAATGAAAAACACTGATGTGACGTAGACGGGGCTCTGAGCCCTTTTCTAATTCCTAAAGCGTCTCGCTAGCAATACGCATGCGCAAGTGCATGCGACACAGGCTCAGCCCTTAAAAGTAGAGTAATCTGATTGGCCAGTCAATAAGCTGATTAGGTGGCCACAACATGAAGAAAAAAAACCATGACCACCATTACAGGAGATAGAGCCTCGGTGCTCACCCCCTGAGCTTTGATGAACAGTGCTGTTATAATTAGGTATGGCAATAAAATACAATAGAAATTCACTGAAATAACCTAGTTATTTACTTCATATAAAAAATGTGTCAACATTTTTTTTTGTATTCACAATTTATTTCCCATGGAATTATCGAAATGCTGTTCCAAGATGGCATGCAGTTGCTATTGATTTTCCAATTTCAGATCAAATTTACAAGCATTGGCAAAGCCAAAAGTGTCAATCAACAAGCATTGGTAAAACAAGACAATAGGTTTTTCCAATGCGTGTTCCTTCTTGCAATGACTGAACAACCTGTCCCATCACATTTATACTTTTTCTGCGCCGAATTACTGTCATTTTTTTATGCAAAGGCGGCGCAAACTTACAAAATACAATTGTATTTTGTGTGCTTGCACCACTTTTGCGTCAAAAAATGACGGTTATGCGGCGCAAAAAAAAAATACAAATCAGGGCCTTAATGCTTTATCCTGAACAAACCTTTTTTACAGGTCATCTCTACCGCTGCCAAACAAACGATACCTGGTCCAAATTGATTTGTGCTTCAGCCACATATTTTGCTAGTTAATGCACATGAAATTGATCTTTCATCTCTGTTTACTCAAAGGACAGCTTCTCTTTCATTGACCAAACTGTGGGCCGCCTCACCATATTTCATTTTATGTATTGAATAATGATTATGAATGTGCAGTGTTGCAAAACTCAATTCTTTGCAATTTGGCAACTTAATTTACATTTCGCCTGAATAACAGAGCTAGCTAGTGAAGGGCAGCAAAAAGGTGATAATGGAACCCTTTCCACTGCACAAACATGTTCCTCGTGCATCTTAGAGCCATTAGCTGCCTCACTGCAGCTCCACCACTGCTCGCCTGTTTTCTTTCCTCTGCCGTGTGTGGGAGGACACTAGCACTCCACGTCCAAGATTAGGTCCTCTTCATCGAACGTTTTTGAGGTACAGAGAATAGATGGAAAATTGGGCCGTAGTTGTTTCATCATGCAATGACCATGGTTGTAACAATCCCTGCTTTAATGATTTCCTGCATATCCTTTTATTCTTTGAGTTATTTTTTTGAAATGGCAATGTGTTTTATTTAAAGTGCGGTGGTAACAGGAAATCCTCTGATTTGTTGGGTAAATCCTATTTTGTGTATTCACCGATGGTGGAAAATCCTCCGGTGGGATTAATTGTTCCATTGGGATAAAATTGCTGGTAGATTTTTTAATTCCCTTTCAATCGGGGAATTTTCCATTACCATAAAATAGCAAATCAGACTCTATAACTGTGATTACATTACCTTGTATTGTTCATAAATATTCTTGCTTGCCACAGAAAAGGGAAGTAAACAAGCTCCAGACAATTCATACATAGGGAAATATAATTTGACTTAAAAAGTTGTATTCAGTAGCTGATCAAAGAAATGATTATCAATGTCATATCTTTTAAGGCCGCTTTCTAGATAAGCATCTTTTTTTAAATTGAACAATTACAAAAATGCTTTTGAAATGCAGCTACATGAAACACGCTTTACTGTAATGACATCTGATAGGCAATGATGAGAACAGCACAGCAGGTTGTCTTCACGGATTTCTGCTCAGTCGGTGTTCTGTACAAGTAACAACTGAATGCAGAGCCCCCGCTTCTCCTGGCAGTCACTTAACTTTGAAGATCACCAGAACCATGATCAGAATCAGCAGGCGGTTCACGAACAGCAGCACATAAAGGAGGGTGGGTTCCTCAAAGTCATGCTTTTGTAAAACTGAAAGTAAAGTAAATGGTTTAATGAGCCACTTTGTGAAAGTGCATACAGTTTAGCAATACATAAACTGCTCAATTCATTAGCCCCATGGAACTCTTACATTTCCACAGGGAACTGTTTATGAAAATGGCTACGTTTGTTCATACCTGTATCAACCTCCAGTAATTTACTTTGTTTTGTCAATTTTGCACTGTTATTTCTTCTGTTTTAAATTATCCTTTCTACTACTATATTCCTCCCATTCTCTCTTCATATGCCAGTTGTAGTCTCTCACCATTCCCGCCTCACTCACAGTCCCACTCCGTTACATGTTCTTCAACAGTAAATTTCATGGACTAATCATGAATGATTCCTAGTTGTCTACCATTTAATTGCACATCACAACCTGCATCACACCTATTGTTACATCCAGCATTGTTATTGCATCACTCCATGGCAAGCACAGCTCAATGCACTAATCTTAGCCCAGCACCACTTTTGCCCTGTACCCCAGTACTTCCCCACTAATTTTCTGTGTTCTGTCATCCCCTGCTTCTGACTCTTTCCTTGTTCTCTTTCCGTTTTGATAGAAATGGCCATCTTTTAAGAATCACAGCACATATTTTGCATTCCTCCTCCTCTTTCGCTGACCTCGTTTTTGTTGGCTTTGGGACTCTGGGCACTTTACCACTGCTAACCATTGCTAAACAAATACTTTCTTCTGAAAATAATGTAACATGGCTCATACCCAATTGGCATATTTAATTTACTTTTAAGTCCCTAATTAAGTGCACTACATGTGCCTAGGTCCTGTAAATTAAATGCTACTAGTGGGTCTGCAGCACTGATTGTGCCACCTACATAGGTAGCCCCTTAACCATTTCTCAAGCCAGCCATTGCAGGGCCTGTGTGTGCATTTTACTGCCACTTCAACTTGGCATTTAAAAGTTATTGCCAAGTCTTAAACCCCCCTTTTATTACATATACGTCACTCATACGGTAGGCCCAGAGTAGTCCATGGGGCATGATGATATTTAAGTGTTAACTCAAATGTCTTAATTAGAAATTATTAATGAACGTTTATGTATTTTGAATAACGAAAATTGTAGAAAATGACTAATGTACAAAATAATGTGCACGTTTGAAATTGTGACCTCGGAGAGTGGTCGTCAAGATTCACGAATTATATTAAAAGAACCACTAACAGATGTGAAATATTGAAAATGTATTAGAATAACGCAGTAGTATGTCATATTGAGAGGTATAACTTATGTTTTGCATTATATTGTAGAGCTTAACTTTGCCCAAGTCGTGGCCTAGTTTTGCCAGGCCTCGTGCAGAAGCTGATTATTAACGTTCAATGAAAGATGCTGACAAATCAGACTAACCGTGAACTGCTTATTGTTTAATAAAATTTGCTTAGCTGAAATATTTCCATGAACCGACGGACAGGAGGCGATGGAAAATAGAATGTATCAACTACTGTGTAAAGCGCTTAGAGCGTACTTTCCCAGGACTCGAAAAATAGAGACACTGACTGAAGAAGAAGATGCAACATTTTTTATACCTGACACGCCAAATGATGAGAACATCGCAAAGTAAACCAATTAACAGTCTGGGAACTGTGTAATATTAGAATTCAGTGATTTGAATTGTGAAAATTATTGGACAAAGTAAAATTGGGTGATTAATTGACCAATTAGGAATTGGGGGATTGTCTGGGTGACTTTGATATAATGCTGTGACAAAGAAGGAAAAACTTCAGATGAGATAGGAGACGAGACGGATGGAGAGAGATGTCAAGGCGATTCGAGATTCTGTCATTGGGCTCATGCTCTTGAGAGCCTGATGTGATGCTGATCGATTGATGACCTGAGGACGAAGACTGACTTGTTGCTGATCCATGCCGAGGATAGGTAGATATGACAATCTGACTGAATTAACTTTTGTGCCTTTCTTTCTTGGTACCAACTGCACTGTTTAAATAGTTTTTCTTTCCTTAGCTAGATGTTTTCCAAATTCATGTTCAAAACTGTTTTCGCATGAAGTCCCCCATGCTGATTGTTAGAAATGGGGTTTTTGGTTGGCAGTCAGGTTACCCCCTGTCCAAGCAAAAGCCCTCACTCTAGTCAGGGTAAGTCACACACAATCCAAGATTATCCTGTGCCCACCCTCTGGTAGCTTGGCACGAGCAGTCAGGCTTAACTTAGAAGGCAATGTGTAAAGTATTTGTGCAATAAATCATACAATACCACCATATAGCACCACAAAAATACACCACACAGTGTTTAGAAAAATATATAATATTTATCAGGATAATTGTAGGTCAAAAAGAATAAAGTTGCAATGGGGAATTGTAGAGATATCACTGAAAAGTGATATAAAGTGTCTTAAGTCTTTAGAATATAAACAAAGTCTCTTTCAAGCACAAGTACCTGGTTAAGAGTGGAAAATTCTCCTCAGAGGGCCACAAAGGAAGAGGTGCGTGGAAAAAGGGTGTGTGCGTCGATTTCTCCCCAGCACACACGGACTCGCGTCGTTATTTCCCACGCGGGTAAGTCGTGCGTCGTTTTCCGGCGCGCGGACAGTCTCTTTCTGTGGATCGCGGGGATTACCAGATGTCCCGGGTCTGTGCGTGGATTTTCCTGCTTGTTCTCCGGCTGCGCATCGGTCTGCGGGGCTGCACGTCGAAATTACGATCTCACGGCAGGTGTTGCGTTGATTTCTCCTCTAGAGGTCGGTCTGCGGGGCTGCGCGTCGAGATTACGATCTCACGGCAGGCGTTGCGTCGATTTCTCCTCTAGAGGTCGGGCGGCGTTGTCCTTGTGAAGCCGTGCGTCAGATTTTCGATCGTCCCAAGAGCGTCGCGTCGATCAGCGTCGGTGTGCGGTGTTTTTCTCGCCGCGGAACAAGCTGTGCGTCAAAATTTTCGGCGCACGGAGCGTCCAAGTGAAAAAGAGAAGTCTTTTTGGTCCTGAGACTTCAGGGAACAGGAGGCAAGCTCTTTTCAAGCCCTTGGAGAGCACTTTCACAGCCAGACAAGAGTTCAGCAAGGCAGCAGGGCAACAGCAAGGCAGCAGTCCTTTGTAGAAAGCAGACAGGTTAGTCCTTTGAGCAGCCAGGCAGTTCTTCTTGGCAGGATGTAGTTTCTGGTTCAGGTTTCTTCTCCAGCAAGTGTCTGATGAGGTAGGGCAGAGGCCCTGTTTTATACCCAAATGTGCTTTTGAAGTGGGGGAGACTTCAAAGAGTGGCTAAGAAGTGCACAAGGTCCCCTTTCAGTTCAACCCTGTCTGCCAGGGTCCCAGTAGGGGGTGTGGCAGTCCTTTGAGTGAGAGCAGGCCCTCCACCCTCCCAGCCCAGTAAGACCCATTCAAAATGCAGATGTATGCAAGTGAGGCTGAGTACCCTGTGTTTGGGGTGTGTCTGAGTGAATGCACAAGGAGCTGTCAACCAAGCCCAGCCAGACGTGGATTGTAAGGCACAGAAAGATTTAAGTGCAAAGAAATGCTAACTTTCTAAAAGTGGCATTTCTAGAATAGTAATATTAAATCCGACTTCACCAGTCAGCAGGATTTTGTATTACCATTCTGGCCATACTAAATATGACCTTCCTGCCCCTTTCAGATCAGCAGCTGCCACTTCAACAGTGTATGAGGGCAGCCCCAATGTTAGCCTATGAAGGGAGCAGGCCTCACAGTAGTGTACAAACGAATTTAGGAGCTTTACACTACCAGGACATATAACTACACAGGTACATGTCCTGCCTTTTATCTACAGAGCACCCTGCTCTAGGGGTTACCTAGGGCACACATTAAGGGTGACTTATATGTAGAAAAAGGGGAGTTCTAGGCTTGGCAAGTACTTTTAAATGCCAAGTCGAGGTGGCAGCGAAACTGCACACACAGGCCTTGCAATGGCAAGCCTGAGACAAGGTTAAGGGGGCTACTTAAGTGGGTGGCACAACCAGTGCTGCACGTCCACTAGTAGCATTTAATCTACAGGCCCTAGGCACATGTAGTGCACATTACTAGGGACTTATAAGTAGATTAAATAGTCCAATCAGGTATGATCCAGAGTTACCATGTTTAAAAAGGAAGAGAGCATATGCACTTAAGCACTGGTTAGCAGTGGTAAAGTGCGCAGAGTCTAAAAGCCAGCAAAACAGGGTCCAAAAAGTGGAGGGAGGCAGGCAAAAAGTTAGGGGTGACCACCCTAAGGCATGTCAGGTCTAACATGTGTCCCCCCCAGCTGAAAGTGGGGAGAGCTACCCGACCTCCTGGGAGCTCTCATCGCTAAGGCGGAAGTATCTGGAGAGACCATCAGCATTGGTGTGGTCAACCCCTGGGCGATGCTCCACCGTAAAGTCCATCCCCTGTAGGGAAATGGACCATCTCAAGAGTTTTGGATTCTCACCCCTCATCTGCATGAGCCATCTGAGGGGTCTGTGGTCTGTCTGAACCCGGAAGTGAGTCCCAAACAGGTAGGGTCTTAGCTTCTTCAGTGCCCAGACCACAGCAAATGCTTCTCTCTCAATAGCACTCCACCTTTGTTCCCGTGGTAATAGTCTTCTGCTAATAAAGACTACTGGTAGGTCTAAGCCCTTCTCATTCAGCTGTGCTAGAACAGCCCCTATGCCATGCTCTGAAGCGTCTGTCTGAACAATAAATTCCTGGGAGTAGTCAGGGGCCTTGAGCACGGGGGCCGTGCACATGGCTTCCTTCAGAGAATCAAAGGCTTTCTGACAGGCCTCTGTCCAATTCACCAACCTAGGTTGTTTCTTGGAAGTGAGTTCAGTCAAGGGGGACACAATGGTACCATAGCCCTTGACGAACCTGCGGTAGTATCCAGTGAGGCCCAAAAAGGCTCTCACCTCAGTCTGTGTTCTAGGTGGTTGCCAGGCCTTGATAGTTTCAACCCTGCCCAATCTGGCACTTACTAGCCTTGATAGTCAGGCCTGCCTGTTGCACGGCCTGAAGCACCTCCTTGAGGTGGAGCAGGTGTTCCTCCCAGCTGGAACTGTAGACAGCTATGTCGTCTAGGTAAGCTGCACAGAAGGCATCTTTACCAGCTAGGACCCCGTTAACCAACCGTTGGAAGGTAGCGGGGGCATTTTTCAGCCCAAATGGCATCACCCGGAATTGGTAATGGCCATCAGGGGTGGAAAAAGCAGATCTTTCTTTAGCCCCCTCAGTCAGGCCAATCTGCCAGTACCCGGAAGTAAGATCGAACGTACTCAGGAACTTGGCAGCGCCTAGCCTGTCAACTAGTTCATCAGCTCGGGGGATGGGGTGAGCATCAGTCCGGGTGACTGAATTGAGACCCCGGTAGTCCACACAGAACTGGAGTTCTGGTTTCGCACCTGGGGCAGTAGCCTTGGGAACCAATACCACAGGGCTGGCCCAGGGACTACTGGATTTCTCAATAACCCCCAAAGTCAACATCTTGGAGACCTCCTCCTTGATGCTGGCCTTCACTTTATCTGACAACCTGTAAATTTTGTTCTTTACAGGAGCACTGTCACCTGTGTCAATGTCATGCACACAGAGGTGGGTTAGTCCAGGTGTAAGAGAGAACAGGGGGGAGAACTGTTCTAGCAGCTCATAGCAGTCCCCTCTCTGTGTTGGAGTCAGGGATTCAGAGAGATTGACACACCTACTGACCCATCCCCTTCTTTGACATCGAGGAGGTCGGGGAGAGGTTCACTCTCCTCTTCCATGCCCTCATCGGTGACTAGGAGCATACTGACCTCAGACCTCTCAAAGTGAGGTTTAAGCCGGTTGTGATGGAGGACCCTTAGGGGTTGCCTAGGGGTCTTGAGGTCCACTAGGTAAGTGGCCTCCCCTTTACGCTCCTTGATCTCAAAGGGGCCAGTCCAGCGGTCCTGGAAAGCCCTGGGCTCTACTGGCTCCATCACCCAAACTTTGTCTCCAGGTGAGAACTCAACTAGAGTGGCCTTTTGGTCGTACCACTCCTTCATCACCTCTTGACTGGCCTCGAGGTTACTCTGGGCCTCCTTCCAGAAGCGTTGGGTTTGTTTGCGTAGGGCCAGCATGTAGCTGACCACATCCTGTGGAGGGGCCTGGGGAGCTCTCTCCCAGCCCTCCTTGACGATGCTTAGGGGTCCCCTGACAGGGTGACCATAGAGAAGCTCAAAGGGGCTGAACCCCACCCCTTTCTGGGGCACCTCTCTATAAGCAAACAACAGGCAGGGTAAGAGGACGTCCCACTTACGCCTCATGGCCTCAGTCAGGCCACCAATCATGCCTTTCAGGGTCTGGTTGAATCTCTCAACCAGCCCATTGGTTTGAGGATGATAAGGGGTGGTAAACCGGTAGGTCACCCCACACTCATCCCACAGGGTCTTCATGTATGCAGACATGAAGTTTGTGCCCCTGTCAGACACGACCTCCTTAGGGAATCCCACACGGGTAAATATTCCCATCAGGGCTCTGGTCACCACCTTTGCAGTCACTGTTCTCAGAGGGATTGCCTCTGGATAGCGGGTGGCATGGTCCACCAAAACCAGGATAAACCTGTTGCCCAGGGCAGTTTTGGGGTCCAAGGGACCAACAATGTCGATGCCCACCCTTTCAAAGGGGGTGCCAACGACTGGGAGTGGGATCAGGGGAGCTTTAAGCCGTTTCCCTGCCTTCCCACTAGCCTGGCAGGTGGGGCAAGCTCTGCAGAAGTTATCTGAGGCTTTCCTCATTCTGGGCCAATGAACGTGGGTGTTAAGCCTGTCAAAGGTCTTGTCTTGGCCCAGGTGTCCTGCCAGGGGAATGTCGTGAGCCAGGCCTAGTAGGAATTTCCGGTAACACTGGGGGACCACCAGCACACGGTGTGGCCCAGGACCTGGAATTCTACGCTCACTGTAAAGGAGATCATTCTCCCAGTAAATATGGTGAGCGCCAGAGGCGTCACCTGCTGCGTGGTCAGTGGCCTGCTTCCTCAGACCCTCAAGGGTGGGGCATTCTCTCTGCGCCTTGCAGAATGCTTCCCTGGTTGGCCCCCCCTCTACTTGCCAGCCAGCAAGTTCAGGTAGGTTACCCAGGGCAGCTATGTCCTCCCCGGTTGGCTCGGGGGCCTCCTCTTCCTCAGGGACCTCGTCTACCACCGTGGGAACATTGGAGGCGGGTTTCCCGCGCCCCTGGCCCCCCTCTTGGGCGGCTGTCTGGGCCATTTTCCCAGGCTCCAGGCGCCCTTGACTCCCTTCCCGGGCAGCCATGGACCTGGTGGTCATGCAGACCCACTCAGGTAACCCTAACATCTCCAGGTGAGATCTGAGCTCTACTTCTTTCCAAGCAGTGTGCTCAAGATCATTGCCTAACAGACAATCTACAGGCATGGCAGGACTCACAGCTACTTTCAGAGTACCAGAGACCCCCCCCACTCAAAGGGAACCAGAGCCACCTGTAGGTGACTCTCACGATTGTCAGCGACTATGACCTGGTGGAATGTATTAGGGACTATCTGCTCTGGGGACACCAGCTGACTCTGGATAGTAGTCATACTGGCTCCTGTGTCACGCAGAGCCTCCACCTTCTGCCCATTAATGGTGACCCACTGCCTGTACTTGGAAGTATTTCGGGGCATGTGGGCTTTGGGCACCATTTCTCTTTCTCCCAGGGACACTAGGGAAATCTCTACTTGCTCCCCAAAGCTATCTGGGTCCATCTCCCCTCCAAGCGCTACACTAGTTAGCCCAGGTGTCTGTCCGGTAGTGGACGGTGCCCTTTTGGAGCACTGGGGGTCGCCTTTATAGTGACCATACTGGTAACACTCCATACATTTGGGGTTGGATTTCCCTGAGTTATC
Source organism: Pleurodeles waltl (assembly GCF_031143425.1). Classification (NCBI taxonomy): domain Eukaryota; kingdom Metazoa; phylum Chordata; class Amphibia; order Caudata; family Salamandridae; genus Pleurodeles; species Pleurodeles waltl. The sequence goes on from NC_090446.1 coordinate 1,418,356,537, forward strand.
AAATGTCTCTGGCTTCTTCCCAAATCTAGAGAAGGAATGGTTGCCACCCCCTCCCTGGGAATTCTTTTGGGGACCTTTTGAGAGTTCCTTATCTGTAAGTTTATCTCCCCCCTCTTTCTTCTGTTGGGAACCCTGACCACCTTTGTGGGAGTCCCCCCCAGGTACCTTTTTGGACACTCTGGAGCTAACCCAGAGGTCCGCCTCCTCAGCAAGCTTCCTGGGATCAGTCAGCTTACTATCTACCAAGTGCTGGCGCAACTCTGTAAAAGTAGTATTAAGCATATGCTCTCTCAGAATCAAGTCATATAACCCTTTATAGTCATTTACTTTGTTGCCCCGCACCCATCCATTCAGTGTCTTACTGGAAAAGTCAAAGAAATCTACCCATGTTTGTGTGAGTTGTTTGGTGCTGTCCCTGAACCTCTGACGGTATCCCTCAGGGGTCAGCCCAAACTTGGCAAGTAAAGTGGCTTTCTGAAGTGGGTATGGGGGTCATTCTGACCCCGGCGGTCTCAGACCGCCAGGGTCGGCGGGAGCACCGGCGACAGACCGGCGGTGCCCCGCAGGGCATTCTGACCGCGGCGCTTTGGCCGCGGTCAGTGCAGGAAAACCGGCGGTCTCCCGCCGGTTTTCCGCTGCCCGTCAGAATCCTCCAAGGCGGCGCAGCATGCTACGCCGCCTTGGGGATTCTGACACCCCCTACCGCCATCCTGTTCCTGGCGGTTCGCCCGCCAGGAACAGGATGGCGGTAGGGGGTGTCGCGGGGCCCCTGGGGGCCCCTGCAGTGCCCATGCCAATGGCATGGGCACTGCAGAGGCCCCCGTAAGAGGGCCCCGCTTGTATTTCACTGTCTGCATAGCAGACAGTGAAATACGCGACGGGTGCAGTAGCACCCGTCGCACCTTCCCACTCCGCCGGCTCGATTACGAGCCGGCTTCATGGTGGGAAGGTCGTTTTCCCCTGGGCTGGCGGGCGGCCTTTTGAAGGCCGCCCGCCAGCCCAGGGGAAAACTCAAAATACCCGCTGCGGTCTTCCGACTGCGGTACGGTATTTTGGCGGCTCCCGCCGGGCGCGCGGTGACCGCGCCCGGCGGGAGTCAGAATGACCCCCTATGTGTTTTGATCAGGTTGATCCAATGTGAGAAGTGTGTCCCTCCCCAATGGCGGCACATAACCCCACATAGCTACCCCCCATTGCCCTTCAGGAACCTCATGAGCCCTTAGTGCAACTTCATAAGCAGCTAACCATTTATCTATGTCATCTCCCACCACAAAACTGGGCACCACATTTTTGGGTATACAAACCTTCTTTTCTCCAGCAGGTCCTGTCTGTATGCTGCCACCATTATTGCTGGATTCAGACTGTCTCGCCTTGATCTCCAGCTCCTTGAGACTCAGTTCATGAGCCAGCAATAGTTTCTTTCCAGCCAAAGCTCTTTCAGCTTCCACCTGTTTGGCTGCTCTTTCAGCTTCTGCTTGTTTGGCTGCCCTTTCAGCTTCTGCTTGAATCTGTTTGGCTGTTCTTTCAGCTTCAACCTGTTTGGCTGCTCTTTCAGCCTCAGCTTGTTTGGCTTCTATCTCTGCCCTTCTCTCCTCCTGTTGAGCCTCAATTTTCAGTTTTGCCATTTGCAATTGGAACTCCCTTTCCTCTCTCCTTTCCTCTGCGGTCAGGCTTTGCATAGAGACACTGCTCCCTGGTCTGGAAGGGGGCACAATTGCAGTGGTAACACCATCCACAGATAGTAAAAATTCCTCTGAGGAGCCATTTTCTGGCTCATCTTCCTCATCATCCTCTAAATGGGCTTCTGCCCAGGCCCTCAGCGCCACTTGAAAGTCCTCCTTTCTGGAGGCCCCTTGGGTGGGTACCCTCAGTGCCCTGCAGAATCCTCTTAGTTGTTTGACCGTATATGTATCCAACTGGACTAGGTCAAAGTCCCCTGTCTGAGACCCAGTCAGAGACATGTTGAGTGAGGATTTAGTTTTTGAAAATTGTCAGGAAAAAAAACGGATTTGCAAAAAGCGATAAAAAACCAAGTTGACCTTCAACTCTGGATAGGTAGTGAAATACTTAGCTACTGTATGTCACTGCACAATTACAAGTCCTATCCTCACCGCTGATCACCAATGTTAGAAATGGGGTGTTTGGTTGGCAGTCAGGTTACCCCCTGTCCAAGCAAAAGCCCTCACTCTAGTCAGGGTAAGTCACACACAATCCAAGATTATCCTGTGCCCACCCTCTGGTAGCTTGGCACGAGCAGTCAGGCTTAACTTAGAAGGCAATGTGTAAAGTATTTGTGCAATAAATCATACAATACCACCATATAGCACCACAAAAATACACCACACAGTGTTTAGAAAAATATATAATATTTATCAGGATAATTGAAGGTCAAAAAGAATAAAGTTGCAATGGGAAATTGTAGAGATATCACTGAAAAGTGATATAAAGTGTCTTAAGTCTTTAGAATATAAACAAAGTCTCTTTCAAGCACAAGTACCTGGTTAAGAGTGGAAAATTCTCCTCAGAGGGCCACAAAGGAAGAGGTGCGTGGAAAAAGGGTGTGTGCGTCGATTTCTCCCCAGCACACACGGACTTGCGTCGTTATTTTCCACGCGGGGAAGTCGTGCGTCGTTTTCCGGCGCGCGGACAGTCTCTTTCTGTGGATCGCGGGGATTACCAGATGTCCCGGGTCTGTGCGTGGATTTTCCTGCTTGTTCTCCGGCTGCGCGTCGGTCTGCGGGGCTGCGCTTCGAAATTATGATCTCACGGCAGGCGTCGCGTCGATTTCTCCTCTAGAGGTCGGTCTGCGGGGCTGCGCGTCGAAATTACGATCTCACGGCAGGCGTCGCGTCAATTTCTCCTCTAGAGGTCGGGCGGCGTTGTCCTTGCGAAGCCGTGCGTCGGATTTTCAATCGTCCCAAGAGCGTCGCGTCGATCAGCGTCGGTGTGCGGCGTTTTTCTCGCCGAGGAACAAGCTGTGCGTCGAAATTTTCGGCACACAGAGCGTCCAAGTCAAAAAGAGAAGTCTTTTTGGTCCTGAGACTTCAGGGAACAGGAGGCAAGCTCTATCCAAGCCCTTGGAGAGCACTTTCACAGCCAGACAAGAGTTCAGCAAGGCAGCAGGGCAACAGCAAGGCAGCAGTCCTTTGTAGAAAGCAGACAGGTGAGTCCTTTGAGCAGCCAGGCAGTTCTTCTTGGCAGGATGTAGTTTCTGGTTCAGGTTTCATCTCCAGCAAGTGTCTGATGAGGTAGGGCAGAGGCCCTGTTTTATACCCAAATGTGCTTTTGAAGTGGGGGAGACTTCAATGAGTGGCTAAGAAGTGCACCAGGTCCCCTTTCAGTTCAACCCTGTCTGCCAGGGTCCCAGTAGGGGGTGTGGCAGTCTTTTGTGTGAGAGCAGGCCCTCCACCCTCCCAGCACAGGAAGACCCATTCAAAATGCAGATGTATGCAAGTGAGGCTGAGTACCCTGTGTTTGGGGTGTGTCTGAGTGAATGCACAAGGAGCTGTCAACCAAGCCCAGCCAGACGTGGATTGTAAGGCACAGAAAGATTTAAGTGCATAGAAATGCTCACTTTCTAAAAGTGGCATTTCTAGAATAGTAATATTAAATCCGACTTCACCAGTCAGCAGGATTTTGTATTACCATTCTGGCCATACTAAATATGACCTTCCTGCTCCTTTCAGATCAGCAGCTGCCACTTCAACAGTGTATGAGGGCAGCCCCAATGTTAGCCTATGAAGGGAGCAGGCCTCACAGTAGTGTACAAACGAATTTAGGAGCTTTACACTACCAGGACATATAACTACACAGGTACATGTCATGCCTTTTATCTACACAGCACCCTGCTCTAAGGGTTACCTAGGGCACACATTAAGGGTGACTTATATGTAGAAAAAGGGGAGTTCTAGGCTTGGCAAGTACTTTTAAATGCCAAGTCGAGGTGGCAGTGAAACTGCACACACAGGCCTTGCAATGGCAAGCCTGAGACAAGGTGAAGGGGGCTTCTTAAGTGGGTGGCACAACCAGTGCTGCAGGTCCACTAGTAGCATTTAATCTACAGGCCCTAGGCACATGTAGTGCACATTACTAGGGACTTATAAGTAGATTAAATAGTCCAATCAGGTATGATCCAGAGTTACCATGTTTAAAAAGGAAGAGAGCATATGCACTTTAGCATTGGTTAGCAGTGGTAAAGTGCGCAGAGTCTAAAAGCCAGCAAAACAGGGTCCAAAAAGTGGAGGGAGGCAGGCAAAAAGTTAGGGGTGACCACCCTAAGGCATGTCAGGTCTAACACTGATGTTAATCTGGGTTAGTTGAGGTTCTTGCCTTATGACATTGAAAAGACAGAGACAAATGATTGACAAACTGATTTGCCGAACTCTGCTACTTATGTTAACTTATTCATTCCTGATTCAAATGTTGACTTATGTTACTACTTTAGAATGCACTCTGATGCAAGTTATGATTAAGGCTATGTTTTTGGCGCCTCTATGAATTAATACGGATTTGTTGACTCAAATAAAGTTTGAACTAAGTTTTAATTAATTAGTATTGTAACTAATAGGGAATAAAACTACTAAAATGTATAGTGAGTTGTGGTTATTTATGACTGGAGAGTCATGGGCAATTGCAGCAAAGATGATGTACCTTTAAGCCCAGAAATGACTTTTCCAGACCTTGGATCCTGCAAGTAGAGTTGGGTATGTTCTAGGTGTTTTTAGTGATAGTGTGAAAGTGAGAGGTTGTGTTTGCTAAGCTTATGCAAATTGCAGGTGAATTGTGGTGTATGTGAGGGAAGTAGGGAGTCTGTGTTCTCCAGTTGAAGTTTAGTAGGAGCATGCGTACACCATAGTATGAGAGTAGCTAAGTCGTCAATCTTCATATGTGTGTGGAGCTTTGTGTTAAAAAATGATCCACATGGTTGTTGTTGATGTACGTACCTTGTGTGGTCGAAGACTCCGGAGTATATTGACAAGTGTAGGAGACACTTGGTTATATGTTGTAATCTGTCTGGTTTAGTAGGTTGATCGGCCGGGGTCAACAAGTCAGTGTGAGAGTTAAAGTGAACAAGAGATATTTTCAACTAAGATTTGGCGAGTCCTATGTGCACCAGGACAGAGGCCTTGATCAATTGAGAGTAAAATTTGCGGGTTGAATTTTACTTGCGAATGTGGGAGACTGAGAAAGAGGAATAGCTGTATGAGCGAAAGGGCCATCAGTAAAAATCCGTAAGGTCTCTGAAGCGATTGTGTTACCTTCCTTTCAGACACGGCCCGTCCTTTAGGTCCACGCCCCCCAATCTTTTGCCCCTCATGAAGAGTGTCTGTGATGTTTAGGTAGGGCAGCTAGGAGCAGACTCGCGTGATAGCGCGGACTCCTGGCTGCCTCAGCTGAACTTTGCTGGGCTGAAGAGGTCACAGCTCCTATGGGCGTGACCTCCTCAGCTCAGCAAAGGTGCCTCGAGGCCCTCCCCAGGGTGATGAGGGAAGCATCACTCATCGACTTCGACCTGGGCGCTTCAGGTTTATGCACTGAAGGGCCCAGGGCGAGTGTCAATCAGTGACCGTCACAGAGTGAGGTGGGGTCAGAAGCCTCACTGACCCCAACCTACTCGGTGATGAGTCTGGGACTGCTGCCTTCCCTCATTGGCTGACCTAGGGATGAGGGAAGGCAGCAGGCCCAACCCTCCTGGGACCTCCGAGGCTGAGGGTAAATGTGTGTGTGTGCGTGTGTGTGTGTGTGTAATCGTTTTAAATGAATGTTTGGTGTGTGCGTGCATGTTTGTATGTTGATGAGTCTTGTTAATGGATGTGAGTGCGTGTGTGTGTGAGGATGCTTCCCACCTGCCCCCTCCCTGTTGAAACTGTGTGCCACCACTGCTTCCTACAGTAAACCAGTAGATTTGTCTTGGTTATTATTTTTGATTAGTGCTTGCAATAAATTGCATTTGTTTTGTGTGAACTGAAGTTTAAGAGGACAAGCCCCAAGACTTTGACAGCCGCAGTGTGTGTGAGTGTGACGTCATTGGAGCCATGCTGGGATAGGTTAGTTAAGCGAGAAGGGTCGCACACGGATTGGCAGCTGTCCGTGAGAGGCAATTGGTTGAGAAAATGGGTGAAGGGAAGCTTGGGAGTAAAATTCACTCCTGATTTGATTTGAATATTCAAAAAGTAGAGAAGATGAAATTTGTCAAGGTGTTTAAGAGTGCACTTAAGGGAGATACATACATTAAGGCAACTGTAGGGGAGCCTATCCCACCAGAATATTCTCCGGCTTATATTGTGATGGAGGAGTGAGGTGTTGCGCCATGTCTTGGATCAAAGCAATGGTGCAAATTGACAGAGAAACAAGTATCTTTAGCGTTTCCAGAGCATGGAACGTTTAATTTGAGATCAGTTACGGATGATGTTATATGAGACAAAGCCCCTTCTGAGACCAGCACAGCTTGAGGCTTTAGCAGTTTGGGAGCTCATAGCGAGACAACAGCAGGGAGTAAAGTTTCAAAGGAGAATAAGCAGAAGTGAGATGGGATTGGGAACAGAAGAAGTGGAGGACTGTGACATTGCAGGACATTAAGTTGTTTCCTGCTACACAGAGGAAGATGAGGTAAAAGGGACAGAGGAGACTAGCAAAAGTGATAAGAATTTGTCAGGGACTCCAAAGAAGAAAAAGTCTTACATAGAAGAGGAAGATTCAGATGTTGAATGTTGGACCTGGCCTCTTTTGCAGGGTCATCCTCAAACTTTTTGCCTTCTTGCTCCTATTTTTCCTGACCTGTTTCTGTTGGCTTTTGAACTCTGAGCACTTTACCACTGCTAACCAGTGCTAAAGTGCCTATGCTATCTATGTAAATTGTACTGTTAATCGGTTTATCCGTGATTGGCATATTTGATTTGCTTATAAGTCCCTAGTAAGGTGCACTAGAGGTGCCCAGGGCATGTAAATCAAATGCTACTAGTAGGCCTGCAGCACTAATTGTGCCACCCACATAAGAAGCACTGTAATCATGTCTCAGACCTGCCACTGCAGTGTCTGTGTGTGCAGTTTTAAACTGTGAATTCGACTTGGCAAGTGTACCCACTTGCCAGTCCTAACCCTTCCCTTTTCCTACATATAAGACGCCCCTAAGGTAGGCCATAGATAGCCCCATGAGCAGGGTGCAGTGTTTGGTTAAGGTAGGACATATACTATTGTGTTTTATATGTCCTGATAGTGAAATACTGCCAAATTGGTTTTTCACTGTTGCCTATCTCTCTCATAGGTTAACCTGGGGTCTGTCTTTAAACATGATTAAAGTGTAGCTTCACTTTGGGAGCAGATTGACCTGTGGAGTTTGGGACCTCTGAACTCACAATTTAAAAACACATCTTTTAGTAAAGTTGGTTTTGAGATTGTGTGTTTGAAAATGCCTCTTTCAGAAAGTGGACATGTTTTTGCATTTTTGTGTTTCTGGATTCCCTGTCTGGGTTAGTTTGACAGTTGGGCTGTTCGCACCTCTCTCCAGACAGTGACACAAAAGGGGGCTGAAGTGTAGCCTGCATATTCTGATGAGCCATCTGTGCTAGAAGGGAGGGGAGGAGTGGTCACTTGCACCTGGCTACTCAAAGGGCTCACTGGGACTGCTTTTCTGACAAGGACTGCTGCCTTGCTGTGCCCTGCTGCTTGCTGCCCCCTGGCTGTGCTTAGAAGTGCTCTCCAAGGGCTTGGATAGAGCTTGCCTCCTGTTCCCTGAAGTTTCAGGACCAAAAAGACTTCACTCCTGCAACTGGACTCCTTGTGCGACAAAAATTAGATGCACAGCCTGCTAAAAATGACGATACCCCACGGTGAGAAATTCACTGCATGCCGAACCTGAACGACGCAGCGCCAAAGAGAAGATCAACACAGAGTCTGCGTTGCAACCAGAACTTAGACGCATGGCCCACCCGATTGATGCACAGCCGACCCGGGATGACACAGCCCGACTTCCAGAGAGGAATTGACGCAGCGCCTGCCGTGCGGGAGGAAATTCCAATGGCCACTGTATCGACGCAGCGCTTGTGACTTCGCTCTGCAAGCCCAGGATTCAATGCTCAATCCCCGGGGCTCCAGAAAACCCTGCAACCAAAGAGGAACCTAGTCCGCGTGTCGGAAATCGATGCAAATCCTTCCCCTGCATGGAAAATAACGACGCAAGTCGGTGTGCGAAGGGGCAAAACCGATGCACACCTCCCAGTTTTCCACGCATCTCCTCCTCTGTGGTACCTGCAGAGATTTTGAATGCGAACCAGGTGACAGGAGCTTGCAAAATACCTTTATTGTTTTTTAAGAGCCATTTATTTGTTTTGCAAAGACTTAAGACACTTTATATCACTTTTTCAGTGATATCTCATCATCTACTTATTGTATTATTATTGCCTTCTAAGTTAAGCCTGACTGCTCAGTGCCAAGCTACCAAAGGGTGGGCACAGGATAATTTGGATTGTGTGGGACTTACCCTGACTAGAGTGAGGGTCCTTTCTTGGACAGGGGGTAACCTGACTGCCAACCAAAGACCCCATTTCTAACATTGAGGATCTCATTAATCAGGTGTTGAGAGATCGACCACCACCATATGCGGTGCATTATGGGGGTCTGAGTACAAGTTCTGCTCCAACTGCCCCAGCACAGGTGTCAGGGACAGGGGAACCAGTGCAGACAGACAACGGACAGGTACAAGGGGTAGTACAGAGTACTCCTAATACATTACCAGCTTCGGTGGTCCAAGGGCAGATGCATCCGCCACCGATACAAAGAATTTATCCAAAGGTACAGATTCTTCAGACAACCTTGAATTTAGTGGTACCTACAGAACAAGTGGTTCCAACTCCAATACTGAAGCCCCAGGGCATGCTTAGGTTTACACCAATGACAGGGACACAGTCGGATGTGTCTTGAGTGATGAATCAGAGTATGGGAGTAGCCCTTCCACAGAATATGGGTACTAGAGCAGCCCCAGATGCAATATCGCTGCCAATTACTGTTGGTTCAGCGGTACCATTGTTTGCGCAGCAGAAATCAACCACTGCAGAAAAGGGGGAAATGTCACAAAGCCTCGTGAGGAGGAGGGTGAGAGAACATATGCAGGTAATTTATTACTTGGGTTAGACTTCTGATGGATCCAGGCCACTAATGGATCGTAGTCCACTAGTCGCTCTTTCCAATATGATAACTGGTCCGAGTGCAAGCCAGAGCTTGAAGCTCTTGACCCTGAAACCTCCAGGTGCAGTGGCGCAGCAGGTGCCATCACCAAATGCGAGTAACATCACGTTACAAGGATTGATTGCACTGCAGCTGAATGAGTGGCTAGACAGTTTGAACACTCCACAGAATATGTACAAGAGTGAAGAACAGATTGATCATGTTAGGTTGAGTACAGAAATAACGAAATTAGTTGAAGGGACAATGGGTATGAATAGGTTGAAATCATATACAGAAGAAGAGCTTAGATACTTATGTGCGAGAATCACGTGAGAAGTGGGCAGGATACATCAGAGATTGGCAGATTTAGCAGAAAAGCATGATGCAGAAATTGGAAAGACAAAACATTTGAAACAAAGCTATAGGTTAGATTTTGAGGCAAAAGATTTTGAACACATGAGGTAAGCCGGAATGAAAGCGCATCTTAAAGAATTATTGGAGACTGCTTAGAAAAGGGGGAGCATTAGAAAAGTGGGAAGGCAGATGGGCAAAGAAGAAGGATAAACAGAAAAGAGATTCACAAGAAGGGTCTGAAAATGTTCAAAAAGAAAAGGAGCTGGTAAAAATGTTACCAATGAGGGAGATTCCAGGAGGGTAGTTTGTTCACGTTCCTTGGCACAGGAGTGATATTCTGTCATTCACAAATGATTATCCAAAGCTGAGGGAGAAACCGGTTAAATAATATCAGCAGACAGACAGATTTGAGGAGCTTTCATAATGTTTGTGGGAAGACCTGAATACTTTACTAGAAATAGTGATTCCAGCTGATTTATGGGTGGAATTCAAAACAGCTGTAGATTGGCCGACGAGCGAACCAGAAAGGGACAGGGCTACAGGTGCACCATCTCCTGAAGTGATGAAGCATTATTATAAGGGGATTAAATTCCTGAAGACAATAATTTTGCCTAAAAATATTGATTGGCAGAACAGTGCAGGAGTCAATACATGCATACAATGAGAGGTTCAAGGAGTACAGTGGCAAGGAAGCGATTGAGCTGAAAGACATGTTACACTTTGTAAACTGTAAACTTCGTACTACTCACCTGTTAGGGTCTCAAGGCACTGTACGCATACCGCTGTGGAACCCCTCCTGGCTTTTCCCTGTGAGGTGCCCACTCCTGGGCAACCGCCAAAGTGAAGTCAGGCATCCCAGCACTGTTTGTGCCGTTGTGGAGATTAAGCGAGCTATTGCCCAGAGTTACAGAGTGGGACCCATGAATTAGATTAGGCACCGATGCGAGAATTATCAGGTCTGAGGAAACTGAGCCCAAGACCCACTGAGGCAGGAATTGAACCCTGGTCCCGGGCCAGATTTCTGCAACAGGGTCTGCTGCTCTAACCATTGAGCCACACTTCTCCACATGTGTTTGGGTTTGTCAAATGATTGAGACCTGAAATAGGTCAGATGATTAAGAGTCACTTGATTTGCTGGCAAGCGAATCAAATTGATGAGGTGTTGCAGTATGCAAAATACTGTAGTGATGAGATTGAGTTGAAGCAGAAAAAACTGAAGGAGAAAGCAATGGTGATGCATATTTAAGCAGCACAAACAGGAGTGCAGGGGACTTCTGTTCAGCAGATACCACAGCCGAAGGGAACTGTCATGTTCCAGCCTCAGATGAGAGGTAGGGTCGTGGAGTCAAAATGAATCGTGGTCCGAATTTGAGAACTGTAGTGGTTCAAAATGATGTGCAAGGGATGAAGAAGATGTTACCTTGTCACCTTTGCGGAAACGTGGGACACTGGAAGCTGGAGTGTCCGATGATAGTGCATGATGGTGTTGTTCAGCAAAGTGTTGATATTAATACATTCCAAAATGTGAATTCCAAAAGTCCCAATAATGAGAGGACTTAATCCAAATTTCCAGAATAATGCGAATCAGATGCAGAACTTTCAACCCATACAGCAGGTTCAATTACCATGTGCACAGTTGACACAGTTACAACCAGTGCAACAGCAGGTTATCATTGCACCTAGACAGCAAATGCCTGAAGCCCCGATGGAGCAGCAACAGGTGGTCCTTACTCAACAGGTCACAGGTCAGAGACAAGACAGAAGTAGTAACACCGTGCACTAATTTCCATTACATAGTGAGAATGAAATAAACGGTGACTGGTAGAGTGATAGTTCGGATGAGGAGCCAAGCATGCTTGCAGCATCCCTAGAGGTAGATCAGAGAGGACCTTTCGTGAAGGGAAAAGTGATGGCTCATAAGGTATAATTTCTGGTGGACACAGGAGCTACACGTTCCACACTGAAGAGTGTAGAAGTTCTGAATTTACCTCTTTCAGGGAGAACAGTTCAGGTTGTGGGGGTGGTGAATAAGCATTTGACAATCCAGATCACAGATCCAGTACAAGTTAAGATTGGCAATTTGCAGCGATTCCAGTACAGTATCCCCACTGGGAAGGCACTTAGTATGCAAAACTAAGGGCCTTATATATACTTTTTGGTGCAAAACTGCACTAACGCAGTTTTGCACCAAAATGTTTTGCACCGGCTTGCATCATTTTTTAGCACCAGCTGGGTACCATATTTCTGGAATGGTGCAAGCTGGTGCAAAGGGTAGGCTCGCGTAAAAAAAAATGACGTTAGGCAGGTTAGATTCAAAATAAATGACTCTAACCAGATTAGTGTCATTTTTTTACGCTAAGGGGCATATTTATATTCTGTTTGCACTGAATAAGCATCATTTTTTTTACTCTAATTCGGTGCAAAACTAACTCCATATTTATACTTTGGTGCTAGACCCGTATAGCGCCAAATTTATGGAGTTAAAGTCATTTTTTGGAAGTGGAAACCTACCTTGCCTTAATGAGATGCAAGGTAGGCGTGCCCGTGCAAAAAAAGGACGAAAACATAGTATTTGACTGGTACCAGACTGACAAGGTATGAGACGAGCATCTTAGGTGCACCTAATGTAACATTGAAAAGGTATACAGTGCTGAACCCAGCAACCTTACTTTCAACCGATACTGTTGAAATTAAAAAGGAGGAAGACACTGAGCATTATTGTCTTGAGGTACCTGAGGTGTGCACAAAACCAAGACCGGACATCAGAGATACTCGATTGGAAGAAAATGATCACATTGTTTTTGTTGATGGTTCATTTCTCAGAGATGGTACAGGGACACTGAGGAGGCTATGCTGTGTGCACAATTACAGGTACTTTAGAAGCTTCTTGGCTTTGAGGCGTGTATTCTGCACAAGTGGCAGAACTGGTTGTTGTTATTAGAGCATGCCTGTGTCTGGAAGATTAAGAGTTACCATCTATACATATATTCAAAACGGGTTTGGAATTGTTCATGATTTTGGTAAATTGAGGTCACACAGAGGTCTCCTGACCTCTACTGGTTCACCAGTGAGAAATCGATCAATCAATCAATCAATCATGTGAGAAATCAATCAATCAAGAAATGGCGAAAGAATAAAAGAATTGTTGTATGCAATACAATTGCCTGAAGGAATTGCCGTGGTAAAATGCAGTGCACATCGAAAGTCACAGGAATACGTATCACTGGGAAATGTATATGCAGATCAAGTCGCAAGGTTTTGAGCATTGAACTGTATGTCGTTCAAGGACAAATGTGAACTGATGTCGGAAGAAGACATCACATGTACAAGTTACGCATTAAAAGTGATTGACACAATGGAAGAATTGAAAAATTTGCAGAGTAATGTTGACAAGGAGGAAAAAAGAGGGTGGTTGAAGATGAAATGCACGCAGAGACAGGACGAGCTATAGATATCAGAAGAGGGCCAAATGGTTCTGCCAAATAGTTTGCTATCACAAATGGCCAGATATTGTCATGGTCAGGCACACATTGGAAGGGATGCCATGGTACGTTTGTTCAAGATTGATTGGTTTAACCCCAAGTTTAGACAAGCCGTAGAAGCAGTATGTCATCGCTATGTTATTTGTCAACAGTTAAATGCGGGAAAAGGGACAGTGGTAAGCTTGACCCACATTGGAAGAGCAGGGGTTCCATTCAGCAGAATGCAATTGGATTTCATTGGGATGCCTCAGTGTAGAGGTTTAAAATACGTGTTGGAGATTGTGTGCATTTTTAGTCATTGGATTAAAGCGTACCCACCAAGAAGCAATGATATCCTGACAGTATTGAAGCTGTTGCTTAGAGAGTTGATACCACGGTTCGGATTCCCGATCTCTTTAGAATCAGATAGGGGATTGCACTTCAACAACAAAGTGATTAATCTTTTGTGTGCAGCACTAAACATTGAGCAGAAATTGCATTATGGCTACCGCCTTGAAGCATCAGGACTAGTGGAACAGATGAATGGACCTGACAGAAAGACAGGACTGTTGCCCCACGAGATTCTCATGGGCAGGACAATGAGATTAACAGCAGTTCCAGTCAATGCATTTGTCAATATTACAAGATGATATGGTGTTGGACTACTGCAAGGGTCTGGCTGATGTGGTACGCTCTTTCTCTCAGCAAGTGGAGGCCTCCACACTGCCACCAATTCATGATCCTGGGCACAACCTGAGAGCTGGCAATTGGGTTGTTGTCCGCAAGCATGTGCGCAAGACGTGTTTGGAGCCTCATTGGGGGGGACACTACCAGGTGATTCAGACAACCACAACAGCTGTAAAGTGTGCAGGATGTCCGCACTGAATTCATGCATGTCACACGAAGAAAGTGGCATGTCCACTGGATCATGAAGAAGCATTATTGAGAGCACCAACAATTGCAAAACAAGTTGCAGCACCTGGACCTCAAAAGGAAGAAAGAGAGCCTGAAATTGTTCAAGAGCTCATGGAAGATAGTTCAATCACCCCGAAAGTGAGGAATTACAGGAGGGTGCTTGAGAGTCAGTCTAAACAGATACAGCAGGAGAACCTAGCTCAGCAGGGGTTCTACCAGAAGCAGACGGTTCTGACAAACAAACAGAGCAAGTGCCAGACCAAGAAGGGGAGGGAGTAGTGTTGGATCAAAGTGAAAGTGATTTAACTCCTCCTGAGCATGTTGCAGGTCCATCAAGAGAAAACATCACATAAAAAGAAAAAAGTCCAATCCTGAGAAAAATCTTTACAGAAGGTTCGAGTAAAGGAGACAAGTGGCCTGAGCCACGAGTAGAGAAAAGAAAGGAAGTGGTGGTAAACGAAAACATAGAGGAAGAAGTAGATATCATGAGAAAAGAAGAATTAAGTGAAGGAGAGTTAAGTGGTGACCGACAGTTGAAATGACTGAGAATAGAAATTCCAAGATATGAGGGTCCTGAATGGGCATATGCAGCTACAAACAAATGGCAGCACAAGTTTATGTCTTTTTGTTTTGATAGAGAGGTCCAGAGTCAGTATTTTGATGTAATCTGAAAGAGCTCAGGGAGCTGAATTGTGAACCAATCTGACATTTTTTTGAGAAAAGAGACTGTTGAAATATAACTGGAAATGACATTGATAACCTGATTTGCCATTGAAAACCAGATGTGACAAACTGCTAATTGAAATTGACAAGGAAAGGGTTCCTGGATCAGAAACTGAACTGTTGAAAGAAGAATATTTTAGATTTTTGATTTTTTGCTGCACTTTTCTAAGTCACTTCTACTTTCTGATTCTTTATAGATCATGGCTGAGTTCAATAATCAAGTTTGAAATGCTAAGGGGCATATTTATACTCCGTTTGCGCCGAATTTGCGTCGTTTTTTTCGACGCAAAACTAACTCCATATTTATACTTTGGCGTTAGACGCGTCTAGCGCCAAAGTTCATGGAGTTTGCGTCATTTTTTGGCGTGAACACCTTCCTTGCGTTAATGAGATGCAAGGTAGGCGTTCCCTTCTTAAAAAATGACTCAGGGGCATATGCGTCGGATTTATACTCCCGGGCAAAAATGACGCCCGGGAGTGGGCGGGGCTAAAAAACCTGCATTAGCGCCGGATTTTAACGCCTGGGTCAGGGCAGGCGTTAAGGGACCTGTGGGCTCAGAATGAGCCCAGAGGTGCCCTCCCCTGCCCCCAGGGACACCCCCTGCCACCCTTGCCCACCCCGGGAGGACACCCAAGGATGGAGGGACCCATCCCAGGGAAGAAAAGGTAAGATGGGGTAAGTATTTTTATTTTATTTTTTTGGTGGCATAGGGGGGCCTGATTTGTGCCCCCTACATGCCACTATGCCCAATGACCATGCCCAGGGGGCAAAAGTCCCCTGGGCATGGCCATTGGGCAAGGGGGCATGACTCCTGTCTTTGCTAAGACAGGAGTCATGTTAATGGCGTCTGGGCGCCAAAAAAAAATGGCGCAAATCGGGTTGAGGCGATTTTGTTGCCTCAGCCTGACTTGCCCCATTTTTGGACGCCCAAACGCCATTTTTCCCTACACCGGCGCTGCCTGGTGTACGTCGTTTTTTTTTACGCACACCAGGCAGCGCCGGTTGGCTAACGCCGGATAACGCCATTCAATAAATACGGCGCCCGCATGGTGCTTCAGAATGGCGTTAGCCGGCGCTAATTTTTTTTACGCAAAACTGCGTTAGCGCAGTTTTGCGTCAAAAAGTATAAATACGGGCCTAAGTGCTGTAAATACCTGAGCATTGGATTGGCAATTATGTGTGGGATTTTGTTCATTGTAGTGATTGTGGGTATGTCTGTTCTTGATGTGAAAGGAGCCATCCATACTGCTGCTTTTGAAACTACTACATTAACAGCTTTGGAGAAGTTTAAGTCAGATGATAAATATTTGCATGACTATACTAATGCTCAAGGAGAACTTTCTTCTAATGTCTTCTATCGGTTGTTGATCATGATATAGTATTGGTTAAAGGATTCTTTGAGCCTACACTAACATTGGAACTGCATATGCACACAGGAACCGTCTCACATGTTTGCTTACACCTTTAGAGGACAGCTTCATAGGTCAAACTGATGATAGGAGAAAGGCGCTAAAGGAGAAATTAGAAAAAGGCTTAGAGAAAAGAACTTACAAGAATGATTATGCTTACACTGCAATTAAGACACAAGGGAAATTAGCTTTAGATGCATTACATATAGGGAAGCTTTGTGTATATAGACCAAAATCACGCACTGACACTTTATTTGTGGGTACGAGTGAATGTAGGCATGTGTTTTTGTTTCAGAATAAGTGGAATTTTATCTTGAATGGACAGGACCCTGCGATTCCAGGTATATCCTATATTTGTTGATTTAATGCTTATTACCGCCTTCTAAGAGGATGGTATGGGACATGTTATTTGGGGATAGTGTTCCCAAACATTTACCAGACAGAGGACTTGAAAAAGTTTCCAAAATTGATTGAATTACATCATAAGCGATAGAGGAGGGAATCCTCTTTTGCGATAATAGGAGATATATTTGGTGCAGTGATTCCTTCATGGGGAGTCATCTTGAATTCGAACATGATTCAAAATCTGTCTACTATTATGGATAACATGCTGACAAATTTTACAGGGGCAATACTTCAGATAGATACTGAATTGGCTACGGATAGAGCTATGACTCTTCAAAATCGTCTTGCTTTAGACATCCTTCTAGCGAAGGACAGAGGAGTCTGTAAAATGATTAACTCTAGGCATTGCTGTTCATACATCCCTAACAATAGTAAGGAGATTAGAGACTTACTAACTTGAATAACTCAAGTAGTGATTTGAAAGAATTGAAAGAACCAGGTGTGTGGGAAAAGGTAGGGAAAGGATTTGCTTCAGTGGACAATTGGCCTAGCAACATTTGGAATGGAGTATTACTAAAAATCATACAGGGAATATTGATTGTAATTGCTTGTATATTAGGAATATGGGGATTATGTAAATTGTGTCAAAAGATCAAATTGAGAAGATCTAAAAATAATCAGAGGAGGGAAGAACGAAATAGAGAAAGAATCTACAGGGAAGATTTGAGGAGAAAGCAAAATGCTGAAGAAACAGAGCTGTAAAACCATTAAAAGTGGTAAAAGTAGTGTGATGACATATTTAGTCATCAAAGGAGGGATTGTTAACACAAATGTCTTAATTAGAAATTATTAATGAACATTTATGTATTTTGAATAACAAAAATTGTAGAAAATGACTAATGAAGAAAATATTGTGCACGTTTGAAATTGTAACCTCGGAGAGTGGTCGTCAAGATTCACTAATTATATTAAAAGAATGACTAACATATGTGAAATACTGAAAATGTATTAGAATAACGTAATAGTATGTAATATTGACAGGTATAACTTATGTTTTGCATTATATTGTAGGGCTTAACTTAGCCCAAGTCGTGGCCTCGTTTTGCAAGGCCTCAGGCAGAAGCTGAATATTAACGTTCAATGAAAGATGCTGACAAATCAGACTAACTGTGAACTGCTTATTGTTTAACAAAATTTGCTTAGCTGAAACCTTTGCATGAACCGACGGGCAGGAGACAATAGAAACTAGAATGTATCAACTACTGTGTAAAGCACTCAGAACCTACTTTCCCAGGACTCGAACAATAGAGGCACTGACTGGAGAAGAAGGTGCAACATTTTCGATACCGGAAGAGCCAGATAGTGAGAATATCGCAAAGTGAACCAATCAACAATCTGAGAACCATGTAATATTAGAATTCAGAGATTGGAATTGTGAAAATGATTGGACAAAGTAAAATCGTGTGATTAATTGACCAATTAGGAATTGGGGGATAGTCTGGGTGACTTTGATATAATGCTGTGACAAAGAAGGAAAAACTTCAAATGAGATAGGAGATGAGACGGACGGAGAGAGATGTCAAGGCGTTTTGAGATTCTGTCATTGGGCTCATGCTCTTGAGAGCCTGATGTGATGCTGATCGATTGATGACCTGAGGACGAAGGAAATGGCCTTACTGCAGGGTCACCCCCAAACATTTTGCCTTTCTCCTTCTCTTTTTCTGACCTCATTTTTGCTGGCTTTAGGACTCTGCACACTTTACCACTGCTAATTAGTGCTAAAGTGCATATGCTCTCTCCTTAAAACATGGTTACATTGGCTCATACACAATTGGACTATTTACTTGACTTGTAAGTCCCTAGTCAAGTGCACTACATGTGCCCAGGGCCTGTGAATTAAATGCTACTAGTGGGCTGCAGCACTGGTTGTGCCACCCACATATGTCTCCCCCTAATCATGTATTATGCCTGCCTCTGCAGTGCCTGTGTGTGCAGTTTCACTGACACTTCGACTTGGCATTTAAAAGTACTTGCCAAGACTTAAACTCCCCTTTTTCTACATGTAAGTCACCCCTAAGGTAGGCTATAGGTAGCCCTGGGGTGGCCCATGTGACCTTAGGGGATAGTATTACCCAAGGGAGGTCGTAGACCATGACTTCATCTCCTTTAGTTGGGAGGTGGACTCAGAGGGTAAGCTGGTGATCCCTGAGGGTGTGAGTCATCACTTTCACCAGGTAGGAGTGAATGGGGTCCCAGTCACCGCTCTGAGAGACGCAGGGGTTAGTCTTACCATGATGGTTGAGAGAGTAGTGTCACCAGAGCAGTGCACGAGCCAGGTTTGTAGAGTGACTCCAGCCATTGGGGAGGATCTCTTCCGTCCCTAGAGTGGGGTGGGGAGGTGACTCAGAGGCGGGTCATAGTTAGTTCACAGCTGCCCATTCACTGCATTCTGGGGAATGAGTTGCCCCTAGTGTCCGGAAAACTGAGAGGGTTGACCCCGAAGGGCGCCCTGACAGTTCAGCTGTCTGGCAGTACCACTCCCCAAAGGAGGGTATGCGAGCCCAGATGTAGAGGCAAGGTGAGGAGGGACTCACCCTTGTCTCCTGTTCAGCCTCAGGGTACAGACCCTGGGCTGAGAGAACAGTGTCAGGGACCCACCCCTGAACTGGTAAGAATGGAGAAGGGGTACAAGATCCCTGGGGCTACTGTCTTCCATCCTGAGATGCTTAAGGGGCCCCTTGGGAGCTCCCTACCACCCCACCAGCTGGAGGAGAAGCTCATCCAAAGGCCCCACTCAGGGTCTCCACTTAGCAGTGAATGGTCTGGGGCCTGACTCTTGACACTGACAGCTGTTAGTGGCGTCTGTTGGTTTCTGTCCTTGTGGACAGAGTTTTCCCTGGGTTGGGGACAGAAGTCAGACCCAAGGAATGGAACGGGCCACATCAATTTGTTGGCTATGGCGGTCCTGTATGCATACTGGGATGCATCTGTGAGCAAATTAAAGTTAGGAGCTTCACAGATGGT
The DNA here is from genome assembly GCF_031143425.1 of Pleurodeles waltl. NCBI lineage: Eukaryota > Metazoa > Chordata > Amphibia > Caudata > Salamandridae > Pleurodeles > Pleurodeles waltl. The sequence goes on from NC_090446.1 coordinate 1,418,375,931, forward strand.
GTCCTCAGGTAATGAGAAGGGTTCCCCATGGGTCAGTTCAGTGGCCCCAGAAAGTATATACATAGGAGCCTCACTTAGTCAGAAAGGTGTAGAACTGGCAAGTGCCCCTGCAGTAGTGGGCCATTGTCCATGTTCTATCACCTTAAGCAGGGAAGTCCATCAGAGTCACCCCAAAAATATTTGCCTTCCTCCTTCTCTTTTTCTGACCTCATTTTTGCTGGCTTTAGGACTCTGCGCACTTTACCACTGCTAATCAGTGCTGAAGTGCATATGCTCTCTCCTTAAAACATGGTGACATTGGCTCATACCCAATTGGACTATTTAATTTACTTGTAAGTCCCTTGTCAAGTGCACTACATGTGCCCAGTGCCTGTGAATTAAATGCCACTAGTGGGCTACAGCACTGGTTGTGCCACCCACATAAGTAGCCCCCTAACCATGTCTCAGGCCTGCTTCTGCAGTGCCTGTGTATGCAGTTTCACTGCCACTTCGATTTGGCATTTAAAAGTACTTGCCAAGCCTTAAACTCCTCCTTTTTCTACGTATAAGTCACCCCTAAGGTAGGCCCTAGGTAGCCCTCAGGGCAGGCTGCTATGTAGGTAAAAGGCAGGACATGAACATGTGTGTTCAATAAGTCCTGGTAGTGTTAAACTCCTAAATTCGTTTTTATACTGCTTTGAGGCCTGCTTCTTTCATAGGATAGCATTGGGGATACCCTCATATACTGTTTGAGTGGTAGATCCTGATCTGATAGGAGTAGTCAGATCATATTTAGTATGGCCAGAATGGTGATACCAAATCCTGCTTAATGGTGAAGTTGGATTTTATATTACTATTATAGAAATGTTACTTTTTAGAAAGTGAGCATTTCTCTACACTTAAATCCTTCTGGGCCTTCCAGTCCACTTCTGGCTAGGTTTAATTGACAGCTCCCTTGTGCATTCTCTCAGACACACTCCAAACACAGGATACTCAGCCTCACTTTCATACATCTGTATTTTGAATGGGTCTTCCTGGGATGCGAGGGTGGAGGGCTGGACACTTATATGTCAAAGGACAGTAGCCTTCCCTCACACAAAGGACTGACACACCCCCTACTGGGACCCTGGCAGACAGGATGGAACTGAAAGGGGACCTTGTGCACGTCTAAGCCACTCTTTGAAGTCTCCCCCAATTCAAAGGCACATTTGGGTATTTAAGCAGGTATCTGACCCTACCAATTTAGACACTTCTTGGGGTAGACACTCTATCTCACAGACACTTCTGGACACGAAACCTGCTGATGAAGAATCCCTGAACCAGACCTGCCAAGAGGAACTGCCTGGCTGCCCAAAGAACTCACTGGGACTGCTTTTCTGACAAGGACTGCGGCCTTGCTGTTGCCCTGCTGCCTCGCTGATCCCTGGCTGTGCTGAGAAGTGCTCTCCAAGGGCTTGGATAGAGCTTGCCTCCTGTTCCCTGAAGTCTCAGGACCAAGAAGACTTCACTCCTGGAACTGGACTCCTTGTGCGGTGAAAATTCAATGTACAGCCTGCTAAAAATGATGCACAGCCTGCCCCACGGTGAGAAATTCACCGCACGCCGAACCGGGACAATGCAGCGTGACTTTGCCAGGAGAAGATTGACGAGGCGCCTGCGTTGCGACCGGAACTTCAAAGCACTGCCCACCGGATCGATGCACAGCCGACCCGGGACGACGCAGCCCAACTTCCAGAGAGGAATCGACGCAGCACCTGCCGTGCAGGAGAAATTTCCACTCAACACCCAGAATCGATGCAGCACTTGTGACTTTGCTCCCCAAACCCAGGATTCCGTGCACAGTCCCCGGGGCGCCAGAAACCCCTGCAAGTCCGCGCGCTGGAAATTGATGCAAAGCCTTCGCCTGCGTGGAAATAATGACGCAAGTCGGTGTGCAAAGGGGTGAAACCGACGCACACCTCCCTGTTTTCCACGCATCGCCTCCTCTGCGGTCCCTTGCGGAGATTTTGAACGCGAACCAGGTTCTTTGTGCTTGCAAAAGACCTTTATTGTTTTTAAGAGACATTTACTTGTTTTGCAAACACTGAAGACAATTTATATCACTTTTTCAGTGAAATCTCAAATATACTTATTGCATTTTAATCGTTTTGACCTGCATCTTACAGGATAAATATTGTATATTTTCCTAAACACTGTGTGCTGTATGTTTCTGGTGCTATATTGTGTTATTGTATGATTTATTGCACAAATACTACTTGGACAGGGGGTATCCTGACTGCCAACCAAAGTTCCCATTTCTTACACTAATACATACTTAGGATAGGTAGGTATGACAATGACAATGTGACTGCATTAACTTTTGTGCCTTTCTTTTTAGGTACCAACTGTGCTGTTTAAACAGTTTTAATTTTCTTAGCTAGATGTTTTCCAAATACATGTTCAAAACTGTTTTCGCATGAAGTCCCCCATGCTGATGCTAATCTGGGTTAGGTGAGGTTCGTGCTTCTGACATTGACAACGCAGAGACAAATGATTGACAAACTGATTTGCTGAACTCTGCTACTTATGTTGAATTATTCATTCCTGATTCAATTGCTTACTTATGCTACTGCTTTAGAATGTACTGTGATGCAAGTTTTGATTAAGGCTATGTTTTGGCACCTCTTAATGAATTAATACGGATTACTTGACTCAAATAAAGTTTGAACTAAATTTTCATGAATTAGTATTGTAACTAATAGGGAGTAAAACTACTAAAATGTATAGAGAGTTGTGGTTATTCATGACCAAAGGGTCATGGCGTGTTATATTATGATTCATTGTTGAAGATGACTAATGTTTATTGAATTGCGTATTAATCATTAGTGTGACTGCCATTAGCCCAGCTAGAATACTCCATGCAAATCAAAAGGTTCATCGACCTATGCGCGTCCCCTTGTATGGTTAATTACTGAGGACCAGGCGCGCTAACATAAATAAAAGGCAGGACATGTACTTATAAGTTTTACATGTCCTGGTAGTGAAGCACTCCTAAAGTCATTTTTCAGTAGTGTGAAGCCTGCTTCTCTAATAGGCCAGCATTGAAAATTCCCTTATATACTTCTAAGTGGTAATTTCTTATCTGAAAGGAGTGGCATTGTTATGTTAGCTATGGTTGGAATGCTAGTGTGAAATCTTACTTACTGCTCAACTGGATTTAACATTATTGTTTTAGAAATACCACTTTTAGAAAGTAGGTATTTCTCTGCACTGGCCATGGATGCTGAAGGCCAGCAATGGAAAAGCTACCAATACAATAGAAAGACTGCACTGCTACATTTGAAAAACTTACAAAAACATCTACAGAAACAGAAAATCGGCATTGCAGATGCTGTGGATTTCTTTACATTTAAAAACATTTGGACTAGTCCAAGAAAGTCAACACAAATTTCAAGTTCTCTTACATCACAAATGAGAACCACAGTTCACTTTTCTTTAGATTCTGGGATTTGAAGTGATCTATCTATAATGTAACAACAAGAACCTACGTACTAGAAGGCAAAACGTGAAAAAGTGCTCAGTGAGCTTCATTTTTTGTTCCTACAAGGAGTGGAAGGTGACACAGAGATGGCCATGGATCCATAATGGGAATTATTTGCAGTTGCCATTAAAAACTAAAAAAAATAAAAAAATCTTTTGGGAGTTATATATAGAACTGTGCAAACTTCTGAAACTCTTCAGATGAAAGCACTCCCACATCACACTGTGATGAGACCCAAGGGTAGACTTGGCCTTGACTCATACGCTACTGTGCCACTATGATACTGATTGACCCCTGACCTGCTGTGCTTCATAAACAAGGTGAGACAACACAGCAGGCCACTCTTTAAGGAATGCAGCTTTTGATCTGTCTCTGGTGCAAGATGAGGGATAGTCAAACAATGTGCATGCACCAAACTGCAATTAATGTGCACTGTCATCCCACCCTTTCTTACAACCTATGACATAATGCTTAAGTTAAAAGATGCCTTATTTTGAAACATGGAAAAGTAGCAAGGTATATTTTTCTCATTCTTGATTGCATTTACAATGCAAGTCACCAAGAACAACTTTTCTGCACCTTATGATTTGGCGACACCAGTAATCTACCATCATTTTCTAAGGTATGAGCCAGTTGATGACACCACAGGAGGACTTATGAATCCCTTCATGAATTATGAAAGTGCACTCTGGACATAAATACTTGTGGATGAGAAGGATATGATGATGGGGCAAATATGAAGGGAAAATTAAAATGAGTATGAAAGTGTCTTCTCAATATTAATTCTAAGGTGTTCTTTATGCCATGTAGTTGTCATTCTTGCTATCAAGTATTAGGAAATGACATCAAATTAAATCAGTTTCAGTCACAGGTTTTGGAATGTGCCAAATAATTTGTGCTTTCTTCGAACATGTTGAAGGTTTAACCCTAAAAACTTTGTGACACATGATGGTGGTGCAAGAGGGACTGTGTCAAAGATGTTCAATATCAAATAGTAGGTGTCAGAGTTGCTTAATTATCCATATTTACAAGCCCTCTAGCACAGGGCAGCTACCCTGCACCATGAGGAAATTGCAGGAATGCACTGTATCTTCAAGATACAACACGTCTGCTCTCTCCCCCTGGGCTGCTGCACAATTGGCTGTCTAGAGCCGACAAAGGCACCCTTGCAGGGATGCTTGCGTCACAGACAGGATTGTTTTTGTGCAGGAAGGGACACCTTCCTGCACAAAAACAATCCATGGAGGATATTTCCTCTTTCTATGAGTATGGCAGAATGCAGCACACACAGAAAGAGTGAACAATTGTGAGAAATACAAATATTTCTCCTAGTTGCGCCTCTCCTGGGGAGGCGTAAGATTTTGACGCATTCGTAGGTTTACAGATTCTTGTAAATCTGGGAATGCTTAAAAACTCATGGGTGTTGTTTGCAACGTTCATGGAACACCACCCTGGTGCAATATAAGGCAACGCAATGATTGTACTGCGTTGCTTTACACCATATCTGTAAGGCCTTGAAAAGCCAAGCAAAGTGGTTTTGCGTGGCTCTGTAGATACCGGCCTGCACTATGCCCCACCGGTGTGTCACAAAAAGTGATGCACTTTTTGGGATGCAGCGGTGGTGCACAAGGCTTGTAAATGAGCCCAGCTGATCAACAAACTGACGAATCCCTCCAGCATGAATCAGGCACATTAGTTGGACAACTAGAAAATAGTGAAAATCTGATTACTGTGTTTTTTGTGGTATGAGATGTGAATTTAGTAAGCAAGTTCATGCAATTCACGTCATTAGATCTTTCTGCTAATAAGTTGTTTTGAGTAAACTAGCAAATTTCTAATAAGAACAGACAAAAGATGCTCCTCTAACAGCAAAAACCTAAGCTACTGAGCTTGACGTCAAAGCTATCTCCAAAGACTGTGCAAGGAGGTAATATGAAAGTGATCCATTTTATTTTGAGTGGCAGGATGACGCACCCCAAAAATCCAAAGACATTTTTATGGTGGCATTTTTCAGTAGAAATTTTGTTTTAGATACAGCAATAAATCAATCCAAAAAAAGTGACAATAAATGAAGTAACATGATGTAATATGGGACTTTTTGTATAATTTGAAGGGCTCTATACCAGTGCGTTTTTTTTAGGTGATGCAGTAACTTAGAGGCGGCGTAGACAACTACCAGAGACAGGGAGATTGATTAAGTGAGTCTCAAAGGCTGACTTCTTGTTCTTCAAGACATTATTCTGGAAAGCATTTAGAAACTGCTTGATCTCAAATTGAAAAAATAGTACAAATCAGTCGTTAAAATCTTTGCACTTTTGTTAGCAGCTTTCTGAGTATATACAAAAATTGTATTTTAATAACATGTATTCTAAACTGGAAAAGGCACATAGAACAGCATTTGCCATGTTGCCATAATTTTGTACTCCAACATTTGTGCAGGTAGGTGTATTATTATTCCAAGAAAGGTTGATAGAATGATAAATTTGATCTCACAAGGTTCACTATCTGAGCAAATACCAGCCCTGCAAATAGGAGTAGGAGACAGGAAATTAAAAAATGTTTTACATGACACATCCACAGTGTGCCTTCAAGACTGGGGCACCTGGGCAGGCAACACTGTGATTAAAGCAGGCAGAGAAGAAAGCAAGCATGGAACTCATAGAAAATAAGTATTATCATTCACAACACTGGCAAGGCATTTCCAGGCATGAGTGCATAGGGAGGATGCACAAGATCTCAAAAGAACATGAGATTTTGCAAGAACTGACATTTTAAACCATTAGAATGGCCATTTCAAATTCAGGCGTAATTTTTTATTCGATCACAGATTTTAATATTAGACATGAACACCAGTGCTTATCTAAAAATTTAGAACAAATGTAGCAGGATTCAAAGAAGTGCATATGGTGCTGAGAAAAGGAGGAATCCCACAATTAATGTGAAGAGCAAACAGCACCAACAAAACAGCACCTAAAGAGTGTAGTCAAGGGCCAGCAGGAAGTAAATACCACAAAACTAATGGAAAGCAAGCAGAGTCATACTCGGACTAAAATTAGGCCCAGGCGCCAAAATACATGTGTTCCCCCTTAGCAAGTCAGACAGCTAAATCTATGGGCCACATTTGGAAATCAGGTTAGTTTTGAACTTGTAAAACATGATGTATGAGCATTTTGCAAAGTATGGGAGACTGCATGCCTTTGTTTTTTTGCTGCAGGTAATGTTTGTGGCAATATTAGGAAAATAAACAGTAAACATCCATCCTATTGGCTATAAAGCAGATTTAGAAACGGCCCCCATGCTAATAAGTCAGACCAGCCCATCGCGCACTGCCTGATTGTCCTTTAGGTCAGTCCGACCCTTAAAGCTAATGTCAATAAAAATTACTGAAGGCATGGTGCTCAAGAAACCTACACCCACAAGTCTCTTGTAGACACTTAGTAAGTGTATCAACAAATAAAAAAAGAGAGAAAGTGCCAGTATACTCTGGAAGTGATGAAGATGCATTAGTCACTTGCAAATTATTTTTACCTACAAAGCAACCCATAAGCCAAGTAAGTTGCCACAAACAGATTTCAATCCCAGCAGGACTGTCTCAGCTTTCGATCCTGTGAAAGTTGGTAAAATGGGGGTCGTGGTTTGGTCATAATAGGCGATGCTGTGTGCCGGCAGTCTCTGAGGGACGGCAGCAGGGCTTCTGAGGCCAAAGAGAGGGCCAGTGATTGCCACCTGAAACGCTGCTGTGCCCCTTAGGACCAAGGGCTCAGGCGACATGGCTGCTCCGATGGCAACTACGGATCTGGGACTGTGACCACAACTGGAGTCGCAGTTGTAGTGTTAGAGAGGGCTGTGCACACTGTGTCTTGCCCAGGGTACGACCTGGGAAACCTTTTAACCTACTCACACTCGGGTTCTATGGAGGGGCACCTGCAGACTGTCAGCCTTGCTGCATCCATCCTCGTTGCTCACCTAGCCGGGAACCCACATTGCTGTGCAGGGCAGATTGCAGCCAATTAACTTTGAGGTCAGAATTTGGAGTCTGAAACCCTGCCTCCTGGCGATGCGGGCATAGGATAGCCCACTGTTTACTGCACAGTGAAGCCAGAAATCCCTACTGTGATCCTCACCCTGTACAGCTGGACATTTGGACCATCATCTAGGCATCATCAACAGCCACATTGTGCCTTGGCCCTTTCCTCCTGGCTGCACCCCTTTACACATGGTCTTACATTGGGTAGTCCATGGTCAAATCAGGCCAGTTCTCCTCCTTCCTCGGACCCCGGTCCTGCGCAACACTTCTATTCTGTTGTCTGCCACATGGGCACCCTCTGAATAGGAGGGACCTGCAGATTACTTTGGTCCTCCTTCCACTGCCTCACTGCCTATGTTCCACTGGAACTTGCTAGAGACCCAGACTTACCTTCTGCTGGGAAGCCAATCTAACCACCTGAACTGGTGACATAATCCCTGTGAACGGGCCACTCTTCTGCAAGGTGTGACAGAACGTAGCAGCCTGTCTTCCCTTCAGAAAGATATACAGTTGGTCCTCCTGCAATGCCGCCAGCTGCTCTATGTGCGTTTGGCATCAGTCACCTATTGAATCAGGGGTCTATGTATCCCCTTCTCACTCAAAGACTTGGGATACGCCCTCCCTGCAAAATTGCCCCAGTGATGCCCTCTGGCAAGTCCTCCACAAAGTCCTCCTGTCAACTGCTCTTCTTGGAGGATGTCACACTGCATTGACCTATGGTTACTCCACAGCCCCCATCTACCTGGAGGCCTCTCTAGCACCTACATGCCCGATTCAAGAATAGACCATGGAACGTATCCTGTAGGAAGTGACAGCTGTCGACCGCTGACTGGAATGCAAGAACACTAAGATCTCTGCTCTTGGGGATGAGACCAAATCCATCCACGCCAATATAGCTGGCCTCCAGGACAGGGTGGAGGGCATAGAACGGAGTCTTACGTCAGTGTAGGAGCGACTCAACAATGTCCCAGACAGAGACAGAGAGCTTTTATACCTACGGGACAAGCTTACAGACTTGGAAGACCAAATCCTCAGGGACAATGTCTGTTTCTTCAGCTTCACGGAGCATGTTTAAGGGGCAGGGGTCAAAGACTTCCTCAAAGGCCTGATCCCCTTGCTTGTTGCACTTACCTTTACTCTTCAATTGGAACTCCATCAGGCATATCGCCTGGGTTCAGTGTGCCAAGCCACACCGAAGCACCCACACCCAATTATACTTTGTTTCCTCTATAATGAACAGGAGCAGAAACTTTTGAATGTGGCCCGTTTCCATGGCCAATATGACTATGGTGGTCATGCAATCTGCATAGCCGCTGATTTCTCACAAGAGACCAACAACAGGAGAAAGGCATTCCTAGCTCTTCGACCCAGGCTCCACAAGACGGACATAAAATTCATCTGTTCAGATGTGCATCACAAATGATGACAGATCCAAGGACTTGCATGACTCAGACATCCTATGTCTCTTCCTGGATGGTCTAGTTGAACAAGACATGGACCTTGCCTCAGCAGACTCTGAGTGTGCCCCCCCATTCCTCTCCCAGCCCGTCTGTCGGGACGGTGGGCCACAGCTGCTGGCACAACGCTGGCACCCACAAAAAGGGCAGAGATGTGAAGAGACCAACTAGATCAAAGGAGACAGAAACATACTCCTCAAGGCGGTGGTGGACATCCCAAATGACCATAGCCGGGACAAATTATGGTCCCCATTGAAGCCCCAAAACCCAAATGGCTGAACTGTACTCCCCATTGTGGGGCCACTATCTCCTTGAATAAACTGTGGAGGGCTAGACCATGGACCTTTTAGTCTTAGAAGGCTGAGTATACTGTTCGAAATTAACATTTGAATATTCTCCTTATGTATCAGCTCTCCCATCTGCATGTTTATTGCATGCCTTTATATCTCTGTGCCTCTCCATACTCCTTGTTGTAAATGTTTTTCATTCTTCTCAATATACATACTTTTGTAATATTCAACGATATAGTATTCTGATGATACCCCATATGAGTTTCTGATGTTACATGATCATATTTGTCAGTCCTCATTACCTGCAATGATTTATTTTGCTTCTGCTTTGCCTCCGATTGGTGCCACGCAGCTCTGAGCCATGCTTTAAAGGGGCCACGCCCTTCCCTTTTGACACCCGCCTTCCGACAGAAAGGCCCACCAATCCACTTTCTCCTCCTACACAGAGAGATGTGGCTTAGCTTATCTGGCTCACTGGCTACCCGGCAAACTGGACAAGGTGCACCCCTCCTCCATCTGGTCTCCCATTGCCATGTCAACTCTTGACAGCTAAATCCTCAGCTGCTCCCTCCTCAGGGCTCCCTGTGCGCTGACACTTCAAACTTAAACCTGTGGTTAACGGTTTATGGCCCTGAGGTGCACCCTTAGCCAGGTGCTGGTGTATTTCCACTCCCTTGTTTCCCTTCTCCTCCCCATCCCCTTCCTGGAGTTGACCTCACCTTGCACCTGCCACATTCCTCCTCCTCCACATGTGAGAGGTCCATGCACTTGCCTACTCTCCCTCTCCCACTCCTCTGCTACTTGCTGCCTTGCTCCTTCACTTCCTTCGGTCCTGCTATGCCCACACAATCACCCCGTCCTGTGATTTCTGTTCCCCTCCTGCCGGGAGTTAACCTGTTCCAACATCAATGGCATCACCCACCCTTGGATTTCCTTCTTCTATGAGTGTTGTCTCCTGGAATGTCCATGGCCTGAAGCATTACTTCAAACACCAGAACGTGCTCTCCTATCTATGCTTGAAACAGGCAGACATGGCCCTGCTACATGAGGCCCACCTCTCCCACTTAAAGTATGAAAAGCTTCACTGCAATTGGGTGGGAGGGTGATCCACAGCAGCTGCCCACCATCCAAAGCGGCAGAACACATCCCCACGAGGAAATATGGAGTGGAAATTCTTATTCATAAGTCCCTCCCTGCCACTCTCCTTAAGTCTTGGTCAGACCCGTCTGACCGCTATCTTTTCACCAAACTGAAGGTTGGAGAACAGATGATCTGCTTGGGCTCAGTGTAGGCCCACACGGGTGTCCTGCACTCTTTTTTGCTTCAGTTCACCTGCCTTCTCACTAAGAGGGGCCTTCCACTTCATACTAAGGGGGATTGGAACTTGGTGCAAGATGCAGTGGTAAATTGTACTAGCCCCCTAGACTTAGCTAATAATGTGAAATGGCTATCCTGGTGAACTTATTTACCGATCATAGCCTGGCGGACCACTGGCACCTCGTGCACCTGGGAGACCGGGAATACATCTTTCTATTCCCAGTTCGTGGCACCCAGTGCAGGCTGGACTACAGCCTGGTTACCCATCATGTAGTGGCTTTAGTCTGAGACCCCAGGATGTTAGAAGCAACGCTCGCCAACCACTCACCTGTCCTGTTCTCCTTGGATCTTGCCCTTGCCTTGCTAGGCCAGAAGCCATGGCTCCTGATTGTGTCCTGATATTGTACTCCTCAGGGCCAACTCCCAACTCAGATCACGCGTTTAAGAGAATCTGGAGAATAACAAGAGTGTACTCTCACTTGGTAATATGGTCAGCAGCGAAGGTAACCTTTCAGGGCTAGCTTATTAGGGATGCTGTACTGACCAATGCCTAAAGGACAGTTCACCAAAAGGACCTGGGAGGCAAGATTAGAACTGTCACACACCTTGACACCATGCAACCCTTCATTCCCACATGCCCTCGCCTGGAAAAAGCCAAGACGGACCTCAATGCCCTTTTCACTTGTAAAGCTGAATATGCTCTCCTTAGGCTTCTAGAATGCCACTATGAGCAAGGTGAGAAAGCAGGATGTCTGCTTGTGGGTCGAATCTGTCAACAGGAGGCAGCACTTACCATCCCTGCTATACGATTGTCCGATGGTAGATCCTTACTCACCTGTAAGATGTTGTGGATGAATTTGTAGGTTTCTACTGGGAACTCCACACCCCGGACCTGATGGTTGATCCCGTCCGCTTGGAGGCCTTCTTTGCTGGCATCCACCTACCCAGCCTCGGTGAGTCTGGCAGGGAACTTCTTAGTGGGGAGATCAGCAAAGCTAAAATAGTGCAGGCCATTTCTGGCCTCCTCTACCACAAGGCCCCTAGGAAGGATGGCTTCCCCGCAGAATTTTACAAGTGGGTGGGTGGGGATGTTGTTGATTCCCTCTATGACGCCTTGCATGAGGTGGATCAGTCGGGCTCCCTAGGCACAATTTCCAATGGGGCGGAGAAAGCGGTCCTCTCCAAGCCAGGGAGGTACCCTCTGCTTTGTAGGGGCTACAGGTCCATTTCCCTTCTCAGTAGGAACATCACAATACTTGCAAGTGTCCTGGAAGCCTGTCTTCCTAAGGTGATTCTGTCCTTGATCCACCAATCCCAGGTAGGCTTTATCCCTGGCAACTCCTCCAGGAACCACCTCCTATGGATGGCCAAAGACCAACAGGCCAAAGCTCATGCACTTCCGTTGTTCCCTGATAAGGCATTTGACTGGATTAACTGAGAGTACCTCCCTGCCACCCTGCACCACTTTGCTCTAGGGGGCAGCTTCATAGCTAAAGTTAGCTTGCTTTGTGACTCCCCTACAGCTCAAGTGAACTGCGGTGCCTTCCTATTGGACCCCTTTCCAATTCATAGGGGAACTCGCCAGTGATGCACTTTGTCGCCCCTGCTATTCCTCTTGGCTTTAGGGCCTCTGGCAGCCTGCCTTCTCCAACGGCCACTAATTTCCTGTGTCCATGTCCCAGGAGGAGAGTCCACGGTGTACCTATATGCGGATGACATACTCCTCACTCTCTCTCGGCACTGCTGGGCACCAATAACGACTTTGCAGCATTGTTGGGCTATCAAGTGAACTGGGACAAAAGTGAAGCATTGCCTATATTATGCACAACCACTGCTGTGGCGCTAAACTGGTATCCTTTTCAGTGGAAACCTTCACATCTCATTCCTTAAAGATTTTATTATAATTGGGGCCTGGGCCTTATGGTGACTGATAATCTTGACCGTCTGCATGAAACTAGAAATTCAAAAAATGGTCACGTCTGGGGCGGTCATTGTGAGGCAAGGTCCAAGCCATGCATGTGGTTACTCTACTTAGATTCACCTATGTTCTTGGCATGACTCCCCTGCTGACTCCATTATCCATACGTCAATCAGTGGAAAAATGCATACGCTCTTTTGTCTGGGGCTCAGTTCGCTCCTGCCTTGCCAAGACCAAGCTCCTGGCACATTGTTTCAGTGGGAGATTGGGCTTCCCCTTGGTTGAACACTACACCCTGGCTCTTCATCTCTCTCAACTAACCTACATACTTCCTGGGATTCCTAATCCTCCGTCATGGAGGACAATGGAATGTACAATGCAGTCCTCATGACAAGGCCTATCTCTGCCATACAACGGGGACATGCCTACCCCACACTCTACAAATCCGGTCCTGCAGGCTATGATGAAATCCTACAGAATGGCCCACTGCCTGCTCAGAGTGGATCCCACCGTTCAGGAACATGCACCCCCATGGGATAATACCAGCCTGCATATAGAAGGAAAGGCTTTCTAATTAGCACAGTGGCCCTTGGCAGGCATTGTCAGTCTGAGCCAGATCACTGAAGGGGATGCGCTCCCTTTGCCCAGTTGTGTGAGGAGTTTGGCCTCCTGCCACAGCAGTTGTGGAGATATTTTCAGTTAGAGCATTGCCTCAATATCTGCCTGGGAACGCGCTCCTGGACCCTACATTCCTCACTGGTAGTAGCCTACCTCAGGACATGGGGCCGCTTTCATGGGGTGATGTCTGGTATTACTAGCCTTTTGATCCACCACCTTTTCTCCTTCCCTCTCCTCAGCAGTCTATGTACCAAATGGCAGGCAAGACTGCAGGCAGACTATGAGGCACAGGACTGGGTTGACCTTTTGGAAGCACTTGACTGTGGGGTGAAGGAACTCTGCATTTTTTACACCGGGGAAACGACATGAGACGTGCCTCCTATCCCATGCAAACTGCGCTGTCCTGTGCATCACTGCAACATGTTACACATCATCTGTGACTGTCTATTGATCCAGTCCTTTTGGGATGAAGTGTGGTCCACACTCACTGAGACCCTGCTGAATAGGACCCCCCTTTTCTCTACACTGATTTTCCTTAATGACACATGAGAAATCATGGACCTTCCCTGCCCTAATGCTGCCTCTTACATACAGTCCTTTCCAGAGCAAAAAATATGTTCTCCAACACCACCCACCCACGACAAATGGCTATAGGCTATTTTTCTGGGTGCTTCACACAAGCCTGCTATTCATGATCTCCAGGACCGTACTGAGGTACGCCTCCTGAGGTGGATGCCCTTTCTCCTGGACCCCACAGGACCAGCAGCTACAGTTCCTCCATCTCCACCACCAAGATATGCACCCCACCCACATCCCGTCCCTTTTCGTGCTTCCTTCTTCCCCTCTTTCCTCTTTCTCGCTTCCCCCTTTCTTTCTTTTTTCTGTGCTCCCCCCAACACAGTCCATTCCTCTCCTATCCCCTCATGGGGACATTTCGAGCCCCCCCGCAGCTCTTATACACACCTTTTCTCTTAATGCTGGAAGGCACTGTGCTTGAGCTCAAATGCAGAGGCCCTGGCCTTTACGATGAATACAGATTACTTTGGTCCTCTGTGATGCAACCCCCCCCCCGACCCACTGCAGACACATTATTATTCCAATTACATATTTTTGTGCCAGGATGTACCACCTGTGAGTCCGCCCCCTACAATATACCCTGTATTGTTTCCTTGAAACTTTAATAAAGAAATGTAAAACAAAAAAGGAGTTGGTAAAATGAGCCTGTTTGATTTTAGACATGGTGACTAAGGAGCTTACAGTAGTTAGAGGAGGCATTGTGATCTGACAATGTACATGTACATATTACTCACTAGGAGACAAGGAGATTTAACAATACACTAAAGGGCCTCCTCAGCATTATACATCACTTTCAGCAGGACAACCATAAGCAAGCTGTTTCAAACAGTAAAGGAATCTTACATCGATACTAAACCACAAACAATTTGACACTAGGTTAGTGCCCCACACCATGCTACTATGCCTGAGGAGAGAGTCTCACAAAACACAACTTCCTCCTTTGAAGTCCGACCCCAAGGAATAGAGGTTGATACACCGAGTTTGGGATATCGACTGGATGACTTTCTACAAGAAGTAGTTTAAACAAAATTTGGAACTTTTAATTGATCCAATAGGGCATGAGGATGCAATTTGACTGCACATTATTAAGGGATGTCTAATAACAGCAACACAGCAGAAGTACCATGAAAAAACACTTGCATTAAACAAAAAACTGAAGAAGGCAAGAGTCTATAAACTTGCCAATGCATAAAATTTACAGAGGGCTTCTTCCTATGGGAGACTCCTCGCATTGCTGGAGTTGCGTCATTTTAACAGCACTACTCCAGCAATGCATGAGTTAGCACCAACAGATGCACCAGAATTTCTCATGTATCTGTGAAAATGTGAGACATGGAGCTCTGTATTGTAAATACGGCGCATCCATGGCGTCATTTGGGGATGTGTGGGAAGGGCAGGAAATCTGACACCTCAGTGTCAATGCGTCGGATTCTGGTAAATGAGGCCCTTAGTATGTGCATCAGTAAATTGCTTTCTGTCCAAGAGCGTAAAATATTCTCAAGTGAGAT
Source organism: Pleurodeles waltl (assembly GCF_031143425.1). Lineage (NCBI taxonomy): Eukaryota > Metazoa > Chordata > Amphibia > Caudata > Salamandridae > Pleurodeles > Pleurodeles waltl. The sequence goes on from NC_090446.1 coordinate 1,418,391,141, forward strand.
CATAAAGTGATGTCTAACATAATTTCCTTTGCCCTCGAGCCAGAACCCATAAAGGTGCATTAGATATTCAAATTAGGTGTGTTTACTGTCTTCTATGGAATCAATGCAAAGCCATAGTCTGATTAATGCTGTGCTAGAGAGTATATGTAATGCAACTCGCACAACCTTTGCAGCAACCTTCTAACCAGAACTTCTTTGGAACCACATGATTGACTTATTTTATAATGATATGAATGATGGCAGCTCGGATCTAAATGTATGTTTCAGACTGAACTTTGATTGCTGTAGTTAGCTAGCGTTAGACGATTTGTGACAGCCATTGTAAATTCTGGACTAATACCACACACCCAAACTACAGAGGTTTGCTTTTCTTCAGGACTCTTGGGCCATTAACCTACATGTCAAAATTTGAGATCAGGTAAGAGAGTTAGCAAAAATAACAGAAGTATTTGATCTTATAGTTATCCATTCACAGGGAATGAAATGAAGGGAGTCATCTCTTTAGGTTAAATTAGGAGCATTTGCAGGATGTATTGTCAATTGGAAGATCACGAAAACTCATGTCAGAGGTGTATAACCATTACATCATGCATATTGATCTTCCAAGACATCGCACTAAAATGCGGGCTAGTGATATAAAGTTCTAATCTGCATGAGGAAAATGAAAACTAAGCATGTTGTGGACATTCTGGAAAAGGCTGCAGTACTTAGGGCCTCGTTTACAAGGCCCTAGCGCCACCGGAGCATCACTTTTTTGTGATGCTCCGGTAGTGCTGTACAGTGCACCATATCTACAAGGCGACGGTAAGCCATTTTTCTGGCTTAACACGGCCTTATAGATTAGGGCCGCCCTGACACAGTTTTCCAAGGCCTAGAGTCGTGCAATGGATGTTGCTGTTGCATACCCACACAACACCCATGGCTTTTTGACATTGCCTCAGATTTGCCAGAAATCATGAACCTGAGGCAGTGCCAAAAACTAATGCCTCTCCACTGGAGGCGTTAGAATTGTGCAAGAAGGAGAAATACTTTTATTTCTCCTCATGTTTTGCTCTTTCTATGTGTGCTGCTTTGTGCAGCACACATAGAAGGAGCAAATTGCCATAAAGATTATTTTTGTGCAGGAAGATGTCACTTCCTGCCCAGAAACAATCTCACCCACAAAGCAGCCATCCTTGCTCAATAGTGCAAGGGTGGCTGCATTGGCGCTAGGGAGCTAATTTAGCGTCGGCACAGGAGCTAACACAGGGATGTGCCTTATTCTTTCAGATATGGCACATCCCTGCGTTTTGGAAACTATGCAGCTCGGTGCAGTGAGATTGCTTGCGGCTCCCGCTGTGCCATATCTGTGTAGATGAGGTCCTAAGTTTAAAGTTTAACGGGCCATCCGGTGATCTCAAAACCAAGCTGACATTCTAGTTTGTCCATTGTTGATGATTTTTAGAAATGCCGACCTGAGCATAGAGAACTGTTCCTTTCCTCTAAAGTGGATAGCCCCTTTAAGGAAATGTGATTGTGCACGCCTATAACAAGACTGAAACACAGCACAATGTGATACTCAGTGACAGCAGGAGACTCCATTCTTTAATGACTGAACTTTAACATTGAACACATATTTAATTTACTGTTTTCAAAGGAAAAAAGAAGCATAATGGCAGAGAACTTGAATTAGACCTCTAAAAATCAACCAGTTTCTGGAAGACACAAGTTTATCCCCCATACTATCTCTATGATGGATGCAATTCTGCCATTTGTTTCTCCTCCATATATTTCAAATTCACTGGAGAATCTCTGTTGCCATCTGTAGGAAAGTGAGCTAATTAATTCAGGTGGATGGTAATAATAATACCACTATTCATCTTAGGCCCACTCAAAGGTTTCAGTACTTTAAATCTGAGTGTAACCCTTGGTAGCTATGGCTATTGCTATAGTTAAACTTAAAAATGTGTGTAAAGCATTGGACATACCATTACAGTTAAAAGGTCAAGAACGCAACACAATTAAAACTCCCTTCCAATTATGAAAAATAGAGCAAGGCACACTACCATGAAAAAGCACAAGTGCAAATGGTAGTCAGCGTTCACAATAGACCAGAACCTAGGTGATGGAGAGTGAGTGAGATACACCAACCAGGTTTGACCCATTTGGAGGTTTTTCCTTGGCTCTTTTTCCTGGAAGTCAAAATCCTCCAGTGAGGCAAGACAGTAGGCTATATCTGAGAAGGGCTCCACAACATCAGACAGGTTATAGATGAGGTCTTTGAAGCTATTGGGTTTCGCAGGGAAAGCTCAGACTGGGAAAGTTTGAATCTCGCGTCCATGGAAGACCTCTTGCTGGTCAGATAGTTTTAGCACAATCAACCAGTCAAGATTTCTACCTTCAGACTCTTATTCTGACTTCAGAATCCTCGAGCAGATCGAGGCTGCATGCTGTATCCATTGACTCAAAAAGGCTGGATACCTTCTTGGAGAGGTCCCACTAAATCAGATGTTATACTTGAGAGAAGCTCCAAGTGGTGAAAAGCTGTTTCTTCAGCCCAACAGCAGCATACCTTGGGCGGATCAGATTGGCGGGTTTGTCCTGGTCCTCCCTAGTTAAATTTCTCAGGAATGTTAGTAGAAATCCAGTTGGACATAGCCTGGCGTCCTAGGACCTCAAGGGCAAAACTTGGGAGTCAAGACTATCTCCAGCAGTAGCCACCAGCAGGGTCCAGGTGAGGTTGAGTTGGTAGTGATCAGCTGGGCTATTGAGGAAAAGGTCTCTTGTAGCTTGTATGTGGGAGGTCAACTGACAGACCCTTGGAGTCCACTTTTTTTTCTGGGTACATGAAGGAGCAGATCCAGCCTTTAAGGTCTTCTCACAGCTCTCTAACAGCAGCTCCAGTCTTTCTTCTGTTCTTTCACATGTCTAATATATTCTGAAGGCTACTATTATGCCTGTCAATAGTTTGTTGGTGTGGGTAAATCCTAATCAATATGTTTTATTCCATTTGGGTATGAATTGCAAAACATGTTTGTAATCCAGCAGAAACAAACAATAAAACACCAGACAAATGAATGTTCCAGGAAGACGACATAGAGGAAGTGTGTAATAGAGTTAACCTGCATCATTTAATGGAGTCACACAAGAGTGAGCATATCCAGCCTTACCTGCAGAACATACAGTCTATATTAGGAAGTGGACCTTGAAGTTTAGGCTAGGCAGGTCACGGCCTTTATAAAATGAAAATGGGTTAGACAGGCCACGGCGGTCAGTGATACTTGTCAAATCAAATTGAATCAGGGTTTATAAAGTGCAACTACTCACCCGTAAGGGTCTGAAGGTGCTAAGGGGGTATGTCCTCTGAGCTTCAGTTGAAATCAAATCAGGGTTTATAAAGCACGTTGTCTCTTTTGTCAAAATGCTCCATTGTCCTTTCTGCATATACTTGTATTTTACACATGATTTGATAAAACTAGATGTTTGCAGCTCCCTGTTTTTATAATTTTTCAGATTCAATACATTTGTGATTTAATGTCAGTAATTTTTAAGTGTAATAATATAACAGTGTGCTATGTTGGGAATTTTTTGTCTGAAGTTGCTAAACAGCTAACAGAGTTTAGTAGCCCATAGCATTAGATTTACCTATTGTTATGAAACGCTGAGGCTTGACCTACCCATTCTTGTACTATGTACTGGGGTCTCTGTAAAATTTTAATTGACTAGTGTTACAGTTAGAAGCAGGAATAGGATGGTTCCGCACTGCATTTGCATACAATCAATTGTATTTTGCACAAACATTACAGTTAGAACTGTTTTTTGCACAAAAAGATCTGTATAATGCACAAATATTAATGATAGGTCATTCAATTGGTAAATCGTTGTGTGTGGGTCCTTTAAAAAACTTGTCCCTATGATCTGGGTATTGCATTTACGGTATTTACGCTGCATAGTTTAATTTTCCCCATACCTGATAAAAAGAATGGGAGGTCCTCCCTTGCCTTGTTATGATGTCCCTATGATTCGGATAGTGCATTTTCTGCATTTACTCTGCATAGTTTCATTTTCCTCAATACCTCTCTTGCATTGTTATAATTGGCTTTCGCACATTATAATTGTATTTTCTATAATTAATGAGGGACTCAGCATTTGCATACTTTGCATAGCAACTAAGAACTTGCCATACTGATGTACTCTCGATTTATGTTTTTTAGAATATCTTGATATTTTGATTGCATGAATGGTGGAAGGTTTTAGATATAATTGTATTTCAGTGTTAAAAAGGGTATTTATGATAAATTTTTAAGAAGTGTGAAGTATTTTACCTAATCTTAGGTATGTAAATGTAGTGTTTATATTGCTTTATATGCATGATAACAAACAGCTAATTAAACTGAAAAATAATAAATGGGGTAAAGGTTCTGTGGGGTAACCCTACCCACCTTTGCAACCGTTCCTGTTTACCGCACTGCAAACAATCCCACAGTGACCCCAACTAACTTGAAGCAGGACAAACCCTTCTCCTCCAGGTGTATGGCCAGGGTAATGAGCTATTCCATCTACCTTGGTCATTTTTAACCAGCCCTGGGGACACTTTCCTCCTACTGGTTTTGGTGCCTGCCTAGCTGGTAGGACAAAAGAAGTGGCTTGTGGAGGTGTCATCTGACATCTGCCTCTGGTAAGGAAAGCCCCTTTGAAGTACATAATGGTAGGACATGTGTTTTTACGTTTTACATGTCAAGGTAGTGAAAAAACCCAAATTATTCACTAATGTGAGGCCTACCTTCCACGTAGGATAACATTGGAGTTACCTTAATACAATTATTATGTGCTAATGTTTGATTGGAACAGATAGCAATGCAGTTGTCATCTAAAAAAACTAATTTAAAATCTTCTTAAATGGTAAAATCAGATTTTAAATCACAGTTATGAAATGCCACTTTAGAAAGTTGCCATTTTTTTCTCCTAACCATTTGGTGGCTGAGTGCTGTGTTGTGGGCCACATGACTGTGAATAGTCCTCCCAGCCAGTGAGACAAAGGGGCACCTGATGTTGACTGGATCAGCCATCCTGCCAGGATGGGTGAGACGGAGCTGTTCCCTGCCCTACGTACATTTCATATCTAGCATACTCACAAAGGAAATCGATACCAGCCTACTGTCACCCTAGACCACTTGGAGCCTTGGCAAGAAAGGAAGAAAGGTTCTAAAATGAGATGTGGGAGTAGGCCAGAGGTTTACCACTTCAAATGGCTGCCACCAAGTATAAAAAATAGACCCTCAGACCAACTTTTTAATACACTCCTGGATCTGCAGAAGATCCCCAGAGAGACTGCCTTGTACTTCAGATTACTGGCTGGCTGCTTTAGCCCTGCTTTGTACTTCAGAGGAATGCCTTTCTGCTATCAGAGAACTACCCTTCTGCTTGAAGCTTGACCTTTTCTCTTAGAGGACTGCCCTGCTACTTGTGACCTGACTTGCTCCTTTATTCCAGGACTTCCAGAGTGACTCCAAGGGCTAGTTGGCTGGCCTTTTGTGTGAAGCTACAGTGACATAACAAGGGACATAAAAAGCTCCAGAGACCCTGAACACTGCACCTGCCCTCTGCCTGGAGTGAGTTCGGACACCCCCAAGAGGTGCCCAATGAGCCCTGTACTTTGGAAATGGCACAAAAGGTGCTTTTCCAGCTAAAACGTGGAGCATGAGACTTGGAAGTAAGTAACCTGAGAACCAACAGGACATCAAGACATACCTGCTGGTTGATCTGCTCAAGGTGCATTACTAGATAGCCTGATTTCAAGGTAGCTACCACTATGATGTTTTCTATAACAGCAAATCATGTTCAGCGGCTCCACTAGGGAAGGGTATTCGGCCTTGTGGAGCCCTCATCGGCTACAACCTGCAGTTTCATACCGCTGGAGATTTTCGGCTTCCAAAAAAGTGACAATGTCTGAACATAGAAAGCAGCTCCCTGACAATAACACCTCCTCCTTAGACACCAGTTGCCCCATTGCCACTGAACTATACCTTCTCAGGAACTTTTCTTTGAAATGTGTCCTAAATCTGATGACAAGCTGAGGCCGAGACCAATCCACCTTATGAGTCTGAACAGCACTCTATCATGTTCAGCCATAGCTTTTGACTTTACCCTAGTCTTGTGAAACTTGATACCCATGGTTGGCTCTTTTAGGCACCAATTTTCACTTAAAACTTCAACAATTTTTAACTCCAGTCTACCAATTATATTTAATTTGTTACGTTGTCATTTTTTAAATATATTTTTTCTATTTGTCTAAATTGGTGTACGGATTTTCTTGAGTGGTGTTTTCACTTTATTACTGTTATGTGCTGCATAAATACATAACATAGTGCCTCTATGTTAAACCTTACAGCTTTTGTGCCAAGCTATCAGAATGTTAAGCACATGTTAAACCTTTGTTGTTCCCCCGACAAGATTCGTGATTGTTGCTTGAGAAGGGTTTGCACCCCCCTTCTTCCAAAAACCTAATTTCCTATTGGATGAGTCACTGTAAGAACATTATAGCTTTACATGTGTACATGGCTTTATTTTAGATACCATACTACCTGCTTTGTGGGCCTATTTAGGAGTGACCTATTAACATTTAAAGGGGGGACCTTCTCCTGACAAAAGGGTTTATTTGACAGATTGAGCTGTAGATTTAAAACTGCAGCAGCCAGGTTACAATGGTAGGCCTGGAGACATGTTTGTCTTGTCACATGAGTGGGTGACACAGTACTGCTGTAGGCCATAGATGACATTTAAGTTTCCATGCTTGGGTTTACTTTATGTATGCCTATAGGAAATTTAAATATGCAAATTAGGGTTTTAGTCAGTTTAGGAATTATGGTACATGCACAGAGGTATGGGATAACAGTTTTCCAATGCATAGAGGAAAACAACTTTCCATCACCTTTTGTGTGTTTTATGTATTGCCCTGGGTGGAAAGGGTGTATCCAGACATGGGTCCAGTGCTCACCTTGCCACTGGACCCAACCTATGCTCTAGTGGCAAGCCCCAGTCAGGGTAAAACGGGTCTTTGATTGCTTGAGTTCTGGTTAAAGTAGGACCTGGCCTGGCAGTTCAGAGTGGACTGTTACTATTGGAGCAGGGTCACAACTGATTTGCATATGGCTAGATCCAACTGCGTTGGCATAGAGGGCAAAATAATGATGGGTTGGAATGCTACCTTGAGTGACTTCCATTGGAAGCAGTCCTTCCATCACTTTTTTGTGTTTGACGTACCACCCTGTGAGACAAGGGTGTATTACAAAGTAGGTCCGGTGCTCACTGTGCCACTGTAACCCATCTATACCTGATTGATGAGCCCATATCATGGCAAAACCAGCCTTGGGTTGCTTTTGTTGTGGTTTAGGGAGAACCTGGCTTGGCAATTTGGGCTTCAATGTTCCTACTGGGGCAGAGTCAAGACTGCTTTGCATATGCCTAAGTCCAAAGTGAGGTGCCATTGGTTAGACTTTTTACAAGCATTCCTCCTTTCATCTTTTATGAATCAGTCAAAAAACCATCAGGATCAGTCCCAAAAAAGTAGAGGTGACCAAGCAGAGAGTTACTTTCTCAGATCACCAAACTATAAATCAGACAGATTTATTAGTAATTTCTTTGGATATTTTTTCATTTATCACAGACTTATAGATCCACAAAGTGCAAGAGTTTTGGGACATTAACTTTTAGCTACTAGCACTGAACTGAAAGAACATTACAATGATAAACAGAAAAGCCAAGTAACAGCGCAACAGAGAAATCTCTGATCCTGCATTACTTTGACACTACCACACAAGAAGCATTCTGCATATGTCTTGGAACATGGAGTGTTGACCAACAGGTGCTAGTGCAAGTTGTCACTGTAAGTACTGCAAGATTGAAGTAAATCATTTAAATGCAATACTATTTTCTCCTGGCTCAGTCAGGTTTAGCAATTAAGGGTGAATGGGAGCTAAACCAAAACAGTTGTTGTGCCCTTTTACCTTGGCATTCTACTCATGCATAAATATTCAGAGAGAACAGAAGGGCGTACTCCCTTAATTTTCATAAACAACTTAGTAGAGGCTGGGATGGGGGGAACACTTCCCCGCAAAGAAAAATGAATTTAGAAATGTGACACCTGTTTCCCTTCATTGTTGATGAAAGGGAATTTGGCACAGTATAGTTTGTAAAAATATTGTCTGACATATATATTGTGTACTAAAAGTATTTTACAAAAATATTGTTTACATTTTCTTCATTAACTCTAATTGAGTGACATTTTAGTAAACAATGTTTAGGATTGGCTAATTCTATGTGGGCCTTCTCAAACAAAAGCGAAAATCCTTGCCATGGTGAAGAACAGAAAGTCACTAAAGGTAACCTGTGCTTAACTCTCTGGTAGCTTGACATGAATGCAGGTCGGCATACCTTAGTGGCAATGTGTAAAGTACTTACCTAGCAGACAAATGGTACAAAAGTGAAAACACAGCACAAGAAAAATCCCACACTAATTCAGAAAAATAGAGTAAATGTTAATACGTTTTTTGACACCAAAACAACAAAAATCAAAACAGCAAAATTGGGGATATACAATTTTAAAATATTAAAGGTAAGTATGATGCTGAAAAGCTCAAAGTACCACTTGCGTGTATCTGGTCCTGTGAGACTGAGTGCAAGTCCAAAGTTCAGGCCAACTGTGATTGATTGTGGGCCAGATACAAAGATCGGGTTAGTCCCTCTGAAAAATTTACCTTTTCAGAGTCTGGTGGAAAGAGTCTAGATTGCAGTGGAGGATGTCTCAAAATGTAGGGAGAGCGTGATGAATGGTCATCACTGTGGCGTGAAGAGTATGCTGGACATCACAGATGGCCGTCGTTGTAGAGCAAAGATTCTGTTGGGTGCCGTGGATGGTCATTGCTGGGGCTTCGCATTGGCATTCACTGTGGGCTGTCGATATAGTAGCTCGCAGTACAAATCTCGAATTGTCTGTTGTTGCAGACAGTTGCTGTAGCATGGAAAGTCAGGTTCACCAGAAGGTTTTAAATTAAAATTGCTAAGACACCAAACATGAAATTCCCTCCTTCTCCTAAACAAAAGTTAGCACTTATTAAATGTAATCTGGAATATATTTTTGGTATTGTTTTGAAGTCTTATTTAAACACTTTTCTGTTCAGAGAAGTGTAATCGGACCGTGCTTCCCTATCTCAGCATAGCAGGAAGACTGTTGGAGCAGCTTTAAAAGTTGGCTTCATTCTTTCATTTAGAAGGGAACCCAATGTTATCCTGTGGGAGAGGCAGGCTTTGCAATAGTGAAAAACTAATTTAAGACTTTTTAACTACCAGGACACGAAAAACTTACAAGTGCATGTGAAACATTTTAAATACAGTGCACTATGCCCTTTGGGCTTTTTAGGGCCTACCCTAGGAGTGACTTTTATGGGTTAAAAAGGAAGGTTTAGGCTTGCAATAAGGTTTATTTTGCTAGGTTGGACTGACAGTTTACAATTGCACATACCAACTGCAATGGCAGGCCTGAGACATGTTTAAAGTGCTACTTAGGTGGGTGTAGGAAAGTACCATCTTTCTTGGCATGTTACCCCCATGTTAACCTGTATGTCAGTATGTTTTTGCCTGTCTCACTGGGATCCTGCTGGTCAGGACCCCAGTGCTCATAGTTTATGGCCTAATGTGTGTGTGTGTATAGTGCTTAACTGTGTCACTGAGGCTCTGCTAACCAGAACCTCAGTGCTTATGCTGTCTCTGCTTTTAAATTTGCCACTGTAGGCTAGTGACTTCATTTACCGATTTCAATTGGCACACTGGACCCCCCTTATAACTCCCTAGTATATGGTACCTATGTACCCAGGGCATTGGTGTTCCAGGAGATTCTTATGGACTGCAGCATTTCTTTTGCTACCCATAAGTAGCTCAGACAAACCCTTTCACAGGACTACTACGGCAGCCTGCGTGAAATAGTGCACACATTATTTCACAACCATTTTCACTGCACTTAAGTAACTTATGAGTCACGTACATGTCTAACCTTCATTTAATGAAGGCTAGGTGCAAATTCATTTAATGAAGACTGGGTGCAAAGTTACTAAGTGTGAGGGCACCCTTGCACTAGCAAAGGTGCCCCCACATAATTCAGGACCAAGTCCCGGAACAGTTTGAGTGCGGGGACACCATACACGCGTGCACTACATATAGATCAATATCTATATGTAGCTTCATAATGGTAACCCCAAATATGGCCAAGTAAGGTGTCTAATATCATGGAATGGTCCCCCCATTCCAAATCCATTATTGGGGAGCCAATTCCATGCATCCTGGGGTCTCCACCATGGACACCCAGTACTGCCAAACCAGCTCTCTGAGGCTTGCAAAGCAGCTACAGCTCCTGCCACCTCACGGACAGAGTTCCGCCCTCCTGGGGTCTGAGCAGCTCATTCCCAGGAAGGCAGAACAAATCATTTCCTTTGGGAGCAGGGTTATACCCTCTCACTTTGGAAATTGGTGTTACAGGCTGGGGAGGGGTAGCCTCCTCCAGCCTCTGGAAATGCTTTGAAGGGCACAGATGGTGCCCTCCTTGCATAAGCCAGGCTACACCGGGTCAGGGACCCCTTGTCCCTGCTCTGGCGCAAAACTGGACAAAGTAAAGGGGAGTGACCACTCCCCTGTCCATCACCACCCCAGGGGTGGTGCCCAGAGCTCCTCCAGTGTGTACCAGACTTCAGTCATCTGGCTTTGCAAGGTGTGGGGAAACTCTGGAGGCCTCTGAGTGGCCAGTGCCAGCAGGAGACATCAGAGACCCCTCCTGATAGGTCCATACCTGATAATGTAGCCAATCCCCCTGTCAGGGCTATTTAGAGTTTCTCCTGTGGGTTCTCTTCAGAGTCTTCTTGCAAGTTTCTAGCAGGAAGTCTCTGCAAATACTACTTCATCCTCTGACCTCAGATCAACCGCTGACTGCTCCAGGAACCGCTGTAACAGCAACAAAGGGCTACTTTTCCTCTGCAACTTCAGCTCCAGCCAAAAACTGCAACAATTTCCATGGTGTGCACGCACTGAGGACTCCCTGTCTTCACCCTGCACCAAAAGGACCGAAGAAATCTCCTGTGGAGTGACGGAGTCACTCCCCTGCTCAAACAGGCACCTTCTAAGTCGACGACCAGTTCTCTTGGACTCCTCTCCTGGCGACGAATGTGCTCCTTGGAACACAGAGGGTAGACCCCATCAACACAGACTGTACTGAGGTCCTGCTGTCCCAATTTGGAGGAGGTAGGACCTTGCCTTCCCCGAGAACAACAGTACCCCTGTGCACTGCGTCATCTTCACTTCCTGAGGCCTCTGTACACTATTTGCAAAATTCCTTCATGCACAGCCTGGCCCATGTCCCAAGCACTCTATCCTGTGATGCTCAACTCGCTGAGTTGATCTCTAGCGGTGTGGAATCTTCCTTTGTAGTGCTGCACCAACTGAATTTTGCACCTCATTTGTCCCCATGTCTTGGGACTCCCGTGGGTGCTATGTGGCGTTCTGAGGGCTCTCTAAAGTGTTGAGAGCCTTCTCTTCCTCCTCACACAGAGTTGAGGCCCCCAGGTCCCTCCTGGGTCCAGATAGCGCCAACTTGACGCAAAGCTCAACTTTGCCGGAACCAAGGCTTGTTTGAGGAATCGAGTACAAAAACTCGCTTGAATCTTACTTCTCTTCGTGTGACTTCAAGTGCATCATGCAGGAACCCACTGACATCTTCCTTGGGTGCATTTCTGCAGTCTTCGTCCAACCGGGGACTCTTCTTTTGCACCCACTTCTGTGTTGGCAGGGGCTCATGTCCTTCCTGGAACTTCTTTTGACTTCTGGACTTGGTCTCCTTCCTTTGCAGGTCTTCAGGTCCAACCATTTGTTGTTTGCGGTCTTGCTTGGTTCTTGCAAAAACTCTAATCATGACTTGTAGTGTGTCCTAAGGAAACTTGCAGTACTTTACTCCTGCTTTTCTGGGCTCTGGGGTGGGGTATTTTACTTACCTTTACTGTATTATTACTCTCCCAGCGATTCTCTACACACTACACTTGTCTAGGGGGGAATTTGTGATTTGCATTCCACTTTCTTAGTATATGGTTTGTGTTGCCCCTAGACCTATTTTTTCCCATTGCATTCTACAGCATTTTCTATTGTTTGTACTATCCTATGTCTAATTACTCATTTTGGTGTCTAGTGTATATGTTGTGTACAATACTTTCATCCAGAAGGAGTATTGCCTCTAAGATATTTTTGGCCTTGTGTCACCCAAATAAACTACCTTTATTTTTGGTAACACTGAGTATTGTCTTTACTTGTGTATAAGTACTGTGTAACTATAAGTGTTATTGCAGGAGCTTTGCATGTCTCCTAGTTCAGCCTAAGCTGTTCTGCTTTAGCTACCTCTATCAGCCTAAGATGCTAGAACACTACTACATTTCACTAATAAGGGATAACTGGACCTGGTGTAAGAAGTAAGTAACCAACGTAGCCAATACAACCCAGGCCAGATTTCTACAGTGGGTGGCACAATAAGTGCTACAGGCCCACTAGTAGCATTTAATGTACAACCCCTGCATAGCTGTAGTACCACTTTACTAGGGACTTACAAGTAAATGAAAAAGGCCAATTGAGTTCAAGACAAGCAGTTTATCACTGGTTTGAAGTAGAAATGTGGGATGTCCTAAAGACAACAAAACAGGTTCAGAAAACGAAGGAGAGAAGGAAAAATGTTTAGGGTGACCCGGCAGAGAAGGGCAGGTCCGACAGTGAGGTACCACACCTTGGTGAAAATTAAAAGTAAGTCAGTTTTTATTATGAGCTGATCATATTTTTACTTCTAGGTCTTATTCTTATTGGGTTTGAATTTGGGAAAGTTCTAGCTACAGTAACAACTAATATCACCATATGCATTTTTACCCAGATTCAGCATTGCCTCCCAATTTTGAGCTCCACATTTCGGAATGGGGATGGCATCGTAATACCATGTTTTCCTCCATTGGGAGCTGCACAAATCAGAATCTGCAGCATTTTTTGTGCACACATTCTAAACATTTTGCAGGGAAAAAGTGCAGTGTTGCCACACAAGTAGAATCCCAGGACTGACGCAAATGACTGTTAGGACCTTCAAGTCATCTGTTACTTGCTGCCTCATTATTAGTGTGGCTATTATCTCATATTGATTTGTGTCTGAATTGAGGAAAATGTTGGCAGATATACTTGCGAAGAGTGATATGCAGTGAATGAGCTCTTTATGAAGAATATACTGTGCTGTGCCATTAATGATAGAGATGCATTGATACGGTTTTGAACATAAGGATATGCAATTCAGACTCCAAGGGCATTTAGAATTTCATCCTTTTTTGTTTTCCATTAATATAAACTGAAAAAGTTCTTACATAAGGAAATTCTCTAATGAGAGATAAAGAAAAATTATTCTTACTTCTTTCTCGGACTTCCATGGTACGGTGTGTAATGTATCCACCAGTTCTGTGCTGCAGCGTGCATATGAAGGTCCTGGGGCTGACATGATTCACTGTAGAAACATTAACTTTCAGTCTACGGGTTAAAAGGTAGGTGTTGAGATCAGTTTGCTCTGTTGTCATGGTCTCTGCTGGAATGCGCTTGTCCTCCTCCTTCCAAACAATCTCAATGTCCTGTACCATTCCAGCCTCTATCCGGCACATCAGAGAGGTGTCATTGTCCACTTTTCGTATGCTCATTGGGCCTGTAAAAAGTGAAATTAGGAGTATCAATTGTGCTTTTGTATGAGTTGCTTAAGTAATATATTTGAAGTCTAACAGCTGAACCTAGAAAGTGAATTAAACCTTGCAGCTGATATTGGGGTCTAAGAGCTGATACTATTCAGGCCCTCATTCCAATAAGCATTTTAATTAAAATTAGGTCTGTCTCAAGAGCCACTGGTCACATAGGAATTACAACCTCCATAGTAACTCAGAGATCTAATTTTACAGCCAATATCGCCACCTGCTATAAGAGTATCGGAGCAACCCATGTTAAGCACTCATGTTCATTCTTAGAACTCAGGAATTACATAATTTTTGATAGTCCTGGGAACTCCGTAAGTAACTCATGTACATTTTCTTTCGAAGGTTTTAGGAACCAATTTGTCCAACTATCCTTTCAATATTCTGAATGTATTTATTAACTACCATTTACTCTTTGAAGCATTATGCTTACATAGCACTATATGCAGCAAGACGTTTTGAGGACTCTCCTGGCATGCTTCACTTGCACAAATTATAATTGAAAGATCACTGTGCTTTTTCATAGTGAAGAACAACAACATAGCTATATGCATTTTGTTTGTGTTGAGTTATTTTGAGTCTGAACCAATGAAAGAGATCCACTGACCAGAGGCAGATTTTTGTGCTGGTGTAGTGGATTTAGGAGGACAAAATGCCCCTGAAGGGATACCACAACTGTAGAACTTTGAGCAAGAGAGGATAAAATAAATACTGGAGGTCCTTGACATGGTAAACTGGTGAAGATTGAATGCTCCTTATGAATTTAACTTGGGAGAGAGGAAGTATGGGCTTGCCCACTCTTTTAAAATTGAGCCTTATCGTGCATTTAAAAGAAGAATTTATAAGTAAATTGACTAAGGAGCTGCAGTTCCATAAAATATCCCAATGCTTTAAGAGTGTGCCAAACAGGCATTGTCTTCACATGGGTGAAGATTGAAAGCGGTTCCCTCTATGAAATATCTTTGGGAAATTGTGACAAACTGAATGTTGTAAAAATTTGATATAGACCAATGGGTATGAAAGGCAGTGTAAAGTACTTCTCTATACATGTTCATATGACTTACTGCTTTTTAAAATGCATATGTAATCTCTCTTTTATTATATCCTATGTTTTCCATTTCACTATCCTAAACATTCCATGTAGCAGTACCTTGATTGAAAATCTACTTGGAAACGACATGGTGGAAAACTTAAATGGCACATAGAAAACCCACTCCACAACTCTCCACAACATAGAAGATGTAGAGAGACTTTGTTATAATGAGAGAATTCTTCATAAATTAGTCAATGCTTGTTTTACATTGAGGGAGAGTATTGTTGATTTATAACTGGGGGATTTAGAATGTAGAATGTGGGAATGTTCCATATTGAATGAGCTACTGGGAGGTTCCCAGTCAGTTGATGGAGATGCTGGTTGCATTTGTACTTCAATGGGATGCCCTTCAATAAAGGACCTACTTAAACTGGATTCTGTTTGGAGTTTAACTTTTACAGAGACCTTAAAGGCAGCATAGGGCCCACAGTCAATTGTACATGTACAAAGCCCAAAGAAACTGTAGACATAATTTCATGAGAAGTGTAATCAGTGTATGAAATGTCTCCTTTCATCATATGGTATCAGGCATAGCAGGGAGTGTTACCTGGCACGAGGGAAAACATCATCAACTATGCTTCCCATCCAAACAGGGGTTTCCTCCATTAATTCCTCAAACATCAACTTCTTTCCTTTTTGAAAAAATCATACTTTGCTGTCAAAAACAAGTTTTTTGTTTTGGATAAACAATACCAAATATTTCCAAACCAAAGCACTAATTTATTCTGCATACTTTTTTTCTTTTTTGGTAACTAAAGTATGATATCCAAAATGAATGTGCAGCATGTGGATATATTCTGTCATACATGAAATTAATGACTGTTTTAGGCCAAATGTTGACACCATCTTAATGGCATAGTCAGGCTATTGAGCTCCATAACAGGGAAAATATGAATGCAAGAATTATGTGAGTGTGGGCACAATCATGTCATTGTTCCCAAATATACCAATAATTACCACAATCATGCCATGGATGCCATTGCAAAAGATAAGGGCACATTGTGGCAACGCTATGCATGCCCACAATATGCCAGAAATGACCAGTGCCATGAACAGCCTTTTATCAAGGGTAGTATTAGACCTGTTATCTTTGGCATGGTATTCCCACACTTTTTTTTCATACCCCTCCCATTTTTTGCTGAACTCATTTGTATTGTTGGCTTTAGGACTTTACCCTTACTAACCAGTGCTAAAGTGCTCGTGTTCTGTCCTCAAACATGGTAAAATGTATATGCTTAATTGGCACACCTAATTTACCTATAAGGCCCTAGTGAATGATACTACATGGCAGAGGGCCTCGAAATCAAATGTTACTAGTAGGCTAGAGCACTCATTGTGGCACCCGCTAAGGTAACTCTGTAAAACATGTCTCAGGCCTGCCATTGCAGCCTGTAGTGCAGTTTTAGTTGTCATTTCAAGATGATGAAATATTTTTTTTCCAGGCCTACACCTTTCTCTTTAATATGTGTATGTCACGTATAAGGTATGACATGAAAGCTCATGGGGCAGGGTGCATGGTATTTAATTAAAACGCTGGACACGTGTATACGTTTTACATGTTCTCACAGTGAAAAACCATTAAAGTCGTTTTTCACTGTGGAAAGACTCTCTTTCCATAGACTAAATCTGGATCAGTTTGGGAACAGATAGAGATATGCTTCTTCCACTAATTTGAATTTGAATTTAAAATCCTCTTTAACAGTGTAGTCAGATTTTAAGTTACTTTTCTGAAATGCCACTTTTACAAAGATTTCATTTTTCTGCCTAAACCAAGTTTGCACATATGGTGACAAAAGGGGCCAGTTTGACCAGGGATTGTGTGTTTCTGACATGAGGTCTAGGGTAGGGATGTGCCTTGCCCAGATTATGCTTGGCAGGATTCTGCCTACAGCACATGCAATGAAACCCAACATCAGTCCTGGACTTCCCTTTGTCACTATTGACACCCTTGGCTGGCATCGGAGTCTACTCCTCCTGCCTCAGATCTACAAAAATCTGAACTCCAGGTGAAAATTCAGACATTTAGGACTCCTTAAAAAACATTAGAGGGTGCCTTGCTTCAGCAACAGTCACCATTTCTGCTGCCTATAGTATTTTTGAATTGTGGCCTACTCTTTGTGCCAAACAGTAACCACCCACATCAACCGTCAGTGTGAAACTCCAAACACCACCAGTTTCATGCTCACATTGACCTTGTGGCCCCTGCCAATACAAAACTCCAGCCGAGGCTCTTCACATGGACTCGGTAAACTCTTCAGGAGGGTTGAACCTGGGTACTCTATGCAAACAGCACCCCATCACAGTCGGCCTCAATTTGTGGCAAAGAGACACTGATGGTTTTACCGACTGGATGGTTGGATTTTATTCATTTTGGTGTTATTTTTCTTTATTAAATTTGTTTGAGATTTTCCTTGTATTGCATTTTCACTTTATTGTTGTTTGTGTGCTGAGTGAATACTTCACACTTTTCCTCCAAGTTAAGCCTGACTGCTTTTTGTACTAAACTACCAAAGGGATATGTGCACATCAATTTAGCAACTTTTGTTGTTCACCCCGAGAAGGGTGGTGGTTGTTGCCTGAGGGGGCTTCCATTCCCCTAATACAATAACGCAATCTCTTAGAGGTGTCCTTTAAAGTATTACATTTTACTCTATTTTTCTTGGTTTGGGATTTTGTTTTACATTCTACTGCTCTTTGAGGTGCTGCATATTCCCTGTAAGTAAAGTTAAGTTTGATTGTTTTGTGCCAAGCTACCAGAGGGTAAAACGCAGGTTTAATTAGTGACTTTTGTGGTTCGCCCTAACAAGGATTCTGTTTATTGCTTGAGTGGTGCTCACCATCCTCAACAAGTAACCCAATAACTTACAGGTGAACAACATGCAGAAAATGCAGATCAATATTTTGCGGTGCCACCATCAAACCATAGATTTTCACAATAATAGTTTAGTTAATGGTTATAGGAGTCTGAGTTTATTGAGAGATATAGAGGAGAAGCGGTTTGGTGTTGTGTCAGGTTCTGAGGAGGGCTCCAGGAGATTGCTCATTCTTTCATTAACACATTGTTTGTTATAGGTTGTGTGATACTGTTTTGAATTACCTCTATGTGTCTTTAAACTGTTGGGGGACTGCTAGTAACTGAACTGTCATGTACTACTAAGCCTACTTCCACACTCAAACTTTTGTCAACTCTCTAAGGTTTTTTTCTAAACATAAGATAGGGATTTTTTTTAATCAAAATCATTCAACTTTTTTGTGGAGAATGTATTTTGCCTGTGTGCTGCATGGGATTGGAAGCATGGCGGGTGGCCAACCTCTGCCTGCAGGCGAGGCACACCACCCAACCTTGTCATGGGCTGACTACCTTCCATTGCAATCCTTTGGCTTTGTGCAGTGGAAGGTTGGACGCAGAGCCTAGTCTCTGGCCCTATGCCCAAACCAGCATGGATGGCCAATGGCCCACTACACATAGCTGACAGCTGCGCATAGCAGAGGGTCCTGCAGATCCTCTGACAAGTGCAAAGAGGTCAGGGTGTCACTACTCTTCAACCTTTTACTGCTTTACTACTTTTTTAAACACATTCATGACACAGGGAACAAAATCTTTAGTCCTGGTGGTGGCAATATTGTTCTCTAAGGAGCAGCCAACCAATCAGATTGCTCTGTATTGTAGGACCAGTACCATTCATGCAGTACCGAAAAGGTCAACAGAGTTAAACACTATTTGCTTTCATTTTTGATACGCAGGACTCCTGCGTCAACTGTCCAGGTATACCTATTTCTAAACCCCTTGATAACCATCACAAACACCTATTTACATGTGGATTTCTCTATAGCTGAATGGATGTAGACAAAATTGCTAAAAGCATGTTTTTGGTGAAAAGTTCTAAACTTTTGCCAAATTTGGAGTAATTCAGTTCAAATATTTTTTCTATACCTGTAAGCGGCGTTTCCTGTGGGAATTAACATGGAATGTTATTGTTTTGAAACTCCTCCTTTTGCTTGGCCAGTGCTTGACAAATTTTCACGAAAGGAGCTCAAGTGGATGAACATTTGTTTTTGGAAATTTTTGTGCCCATTTTTCAAATTGTGTCAAATTTATTAGCAAACAAATTTATATATACATATATTCATTCTTCACCTGCGACTACATATATGCCGGTCAATATTTTGAGAAACATATGCTTTTGTTCGGGGCAATGTGCTAAGATTATAAACCAATCAAATGTAAAGTGCTTTGTAAAGGAAAATATAAGGACATTAAAAATATACATCCTATAGTTTGATTTTCTTGTATAGACCATTGAAACTATAGGGTAGGTTTAAGAAAGAAGACACATATACAGTAAAGAAAATAAATAAAGTACAATATGGGACAGTGCAATTATTTGCTGACATTTTTCTGAATTAACAATGTCTATTTTCACACACTGGGAATGATCACTGTTAGATGCCTGCATTAAGGTTTGGCCTGCCAAGAGTGAGCTTGTCAAGAGTTCAGATCCATCATGATGTTCTATGCATGACTTTTAAGCCATGGTGGGCTAATAATTGGACTTACAGCACTAGTGGGTGGTAGACTTCAGCTAGGGGTAGTAGGAAGGGGTATTAAATGGCTACTCATACTTAGAATGTTATATTTATTGGCAGATATTTATGTCTGTTATAATTTTCAAACAGATTTAGCAGAGGTTGGGGATTAGGTTTTCTTGTCTTATATGTAGATTAGGACACAACGCTTATTGAGACTTAAACTGACAATAAGCAGTAAAGAAATGGGATTCGGAAGTCGCTTTCTGTGGGCCTGTAGGAGCACAGCTTCAAATTGTTTTCAACATTTGCAATCAAAGCTTCTCTCAGACGCCCACTCTGCTCATGACCTGCTGCTGGTCAGCACACATCACCACTGGTGGCTGCAGTCTGGAGCTCAACTCCATGTGCCCCTGGCACTGGCAGTATCTGTTAAATACATATTACCAGGTGGCCACAGTACAAGTTACCATCAATAATATACAGCGGTGAGTACAACAGAGGTCGGCCTCACCTGCAGGCACAATGAAGATAGAACAACTAGAGTCGGCAGCCGAAAGGGGCAGTACGGTAAGACAGCCTGAATAACTAAGAAGCTGCATTGATTGACCTTTCTCCCATCTCTAACCTTCTTGAAGTAGTGTCAGTCCCTTCCTGGAGTCACCTTTATAATTCTAAGAGTTATATAGGTTACAGAAGGATGCCCTCTGTAATGTACTGTCAAAAAGAACCAGAAGACAACTCTCTAAAATCTTGATTTGTGGTTGGTTATTTGGGTTTGTGACAGGTGGTCTGTAATTGAAAACTGGAATGTACTTTCAGCAGTAGCAAGGAATAGTGCATTAAGAAGCCAAGTCTGAATGCTCTGGAGTCTGAATGAAGAAACCGATCTACATTAAAAATTCAAGACTAAATTGAGATCCTTATGCAAACAGGAGTTAGTGCAAGAGCTTAGCTGCTTTCATGTGCTAACTATATGGCTGATCATCACCACAAAAGAAGCCTCTACCACCATGACGTCTATCCAGTTAGAGATCCCATTAGACTCCTCCCCCAACCATGCCTACTCCAGAGGACTACAACCCATCAGAACCATGCTCTCATCCATTTTGAATACCTCCAACACTTCTGAGACATTCCAAAACACTTGCAAACACTCAACTATGCTCCCATTGCTGAGGCCCTCAGTGGCCCCTTCAACCCTGGCTACAGACCGATCGTTCTGCTACTACTCCCTGCCAAAGTCTTAGAAAAAATCCACAGATGCCTCAATGAATACCTCAATGACCACCAATTCCGGGACACCACTCATTCTGGTTTCAGAGCCAACCACGGCACAGGAATTGCCCTTGTCACCAACACAGATGGCATTTGCATGACTCTGGATGGAAGAGACAGGTAAATCCTCCTTCCCCTCAACGTCTCTGAAACCTTTGGCATCTCCCATCCTCATCCAGCATGTACACAACATGGGAAACCAAGACCCTCCTATTGATCTGCTTCTTCCTGACTAGAAGGACCGAGTCAGTCAGCCTTTTACCATACACCTAGGACACCCACAACCTCATCTTCTGAGTACAAGGTTCCTTCTTGAGCCTAAAACTCTTCAACGCATACATTATCCCTCTAGCCAGTATCAACCACTCTCATCAACGTGACATGCAACTCATTCTCTCCCTCACAGACAGGATGCCCAGTATCCTGATCAAGTTCATGGCCTGCATGACTGAAATCACCCACTGGATGAAGAACAACTATCTGAAGCTGAACACTGGCAAGACAGAAATCTTAGAAAACCGAAAGATCACTTCATCATGGCACTCCACCTGGTAGCCAGAAGAGCTAGGACTGCCACCCACCTCCAACACTCACGCCAAGAATCTTGGTATTATTATTGACAACAAACTCAACATAACTACCCATATCAATACCAGCACTACATCCTGCTTCATACCCTGAAAACGCTGAGGAAGATTTTCAAATGGCTCCCAATCAGCACCCAGAAAACCATCATGCCCACCTTCATCACAAGCAAAGCTGGGACAAACAAAACACTAACTAGAAGGCAGCAGACCATTTAGAACTCAGTGGCCAAAATCACTCTCCCATACCACACTTACATAACACCACACCCGAAGGAGCTCCAGTAGCTCCCCATACACAAACAAACACAATTCAAACTTCTCAGCCACAATTTCAAGGCACAACATAACATTTGCTCAGAATACCTTAAAAATCCCATCTTCCAGGCACCTTTATTCTCTCAGACTCTTACTTGCACACATTCCACACATGCAGAAAACCAGATGAAACAGTTGAGCCTTCTACATTGCTCTTAGAGCATGCAGCAACTTGCCTCTACACATGAACCTCCTCCTCACTTCTTGAATTCTGCAAGACGATTAAGACCTGGCTTTTTAAGCAGTCCCATTATGCCCTACTTTTAGCTAGACTCACACTTGCTGGGTGATAGTGCACTCAACAAATCTAGATAAGATAAGAGAGAGAAGAGAAGAGAAGATATGGTAAGATAAGATAAGATAAGATAAAATAAAATTAGTAGAAGTAATCTGAAAGGAGATTTGGGTACTTGATTGTTTGAGCACGTTAGGGATGCTTGGTGCAGGAAAATATGTATCCTGGTGTATGGTATGCAGTGGGTAACAAATGAGGGAGTGCAGAAATACATTATATGACCTCCAAAAAGAGAGGGGATCCAATGCCCAATCTTTTCCTAAACTGGACGGTGCACAGAGCAAGTTTCAATGTTAGTATGATGATGTAGTGGCTATGGGCTAGATGTAGCAAAATCCGAATTTGCGACTCTCAAATTGCGAGTCTGAGTGACTCGCAATTTGAGAGTCACAAACCTGGATGCTGGATGGTGTCCCTGATGCCATCCGCGAATCAGAAGGGGGTCGCAAAGACCCACCTCATTAATATCAATGATGTGGGTCGCAATTTGCGACCCCCTTCCGATTCGCAGCACTTACAGGGATGGTGGCCTGCTGGAGACAGCAGACCACCATGTCTGTGACTGCTTTTTAATAAAGCAGTTTTTTTTTTGTATTGCAGCCCGTTTTCCTGAAACGAAAACGAGTTGCAACACAAACGAAAAAATGAAACGTTTGTGTTTCATTTTTTCAGGGACATTCACCAAGGGGAAACAGTCCCCAGGGGACCCCTTCCCTTTTGTGAATGGGTTAGCAACCATTTGAAATGGGTGCTAACTGCGAATTGCTTGGCACCCCTTCTTATTTGCGACTCGCATTCCCATTTTGCGAGTTGGTAACCAGATTACCGACTCGCAAAATGGGAATGAGCATCGCAATGTACGTTTTGCATGGTGCAAACAGCGAAATTCGCTGCACCATGCAAAACACTTGCTACATCTGGCCCCTACATGTATTCCAATTTTTTTTTTAAAAGCTTGGCAGCGCTGAGCTGAAAGTCAGGTGAGAAATATGTCTCGGCAAACCCTGTAAGCTATATTATTTAGAAAATGTCCTACAAACGTTTAGGTGCCTGAACGGTTTCACAAGCACTTGCGTGACTAAATGCCCCAGAGAGACAGTAAGAGTGAGAGAATGTGTGTACATCTGTGCGTTAAGCATAGGTAATGTAATGAAACAAGAGAATGGGTGGAAGAGGTAATGTTTGAAAGGGAGAGTAGTGTGTGTGTGGGAAGGGAGAAAGGCAGGGGAGAGAAAAAGAGCGGCGAGATTAAAGAAGAGAGGGAACGAGGCAGGGAGAGGGAAGCAGAGCAAGAAAGACTGAAGAAAAAACTGAGTGTAGAGAAAGTACAGCAAATGGAAAATAAATAAGAAGGAGATGGCAAGAAAGAGAAGGACTGAGTGAGCAAATTAGAAAAGCAGCAAGTAAGAAAAAGCTCGTTCATAGCAGTTAAGTAAGATATATATAAGTAGAGAGAAAGAAGATACCAAAAGAAAAGGAGAAATGATTGAAAGAGCAAGAGAGATCGAGAAAAGGGATAGATTCCTAACAGAAATTGGCATTCCGACAACTGTAGCTTAAGACTGGTGCAAGTTTCAGCTTTATTGGTGTTTAAGGACAGGATTGAATTCCTCGTCCAAAAACACCCTATGGAGTTCTGGTTTAGTGTTTTTTTTTTTTGTAGAGGTGATGGTGATAGCTTATTGTTTTTGACTAAATAATCTAAGATTATTGCACATATCATAGCACGTGTCGCTTCCCAGGACGTCGGACAAGAGGGGGTGGGGGGCAGTCTTGAGTTTACCGTGTACAAGCAGCAGCGTCCCATTCCCTGTTATTATACTGGAGCGCAGAGTGTCTTTGTCAGTAACAGACAACATGCAGAAATACATCCTTGTGTCGTTGAAGCCCAGGTCGCTGATTTGGGTGGATTTGTCGGTGAGATGACCACTTCTGATCAGGTGGAGTCTGTCTCTGTACCAAGAGTCGGACATTGGGTGTATGAAGTCGGTTTTGTTGCTGGCGGTGTAGACGTACCAGTACACGTTTGTTCGAAGTACTTTGTCTTCCCCGTGCAAGCGACACCTCAAGTTCACTGACCCTCCTTGGATCCCGGCAACAAATGAGGGCTGTAACACTTCCTTCACTCCAGCAACAGGCTCTAGGGACAAAGAATCAAACATTTAATGAAGAGCGTCATGGCTCAGCGAGTTAATCACTTAGGGGCACATGTGGATAAAACATATCGGTATGTATAGAGCATATTTTGTGATTCGGTAATCTATTTACCGAATCGCCAAATAGGTTTGCGAGTCTCAATTAGGAACTGGCGTTCCCTTCCTAATTGTGAGTCGCAGGGCGATGTAGCATTGCTTGGTGACCGTGAATGCGGTCACAAAACAATTGCTTAGCACCAGTTTCAAACTGGTGCCCACACATTCGCAAACGGGACCCCTTCCCCTTTGTCAATGGCAGCGAAAATATTTTTTCAGAGGCGGCAGTGGTCCTATGGACCACTGCCTGCTCTGAAAAAATGAAAAGAAAACTTTTCATTTTTGATTTTGAAATGCATCTTGTTTTCCTTTAAGGAAAACAGGCTGCATTGAAGAAAAAAAAATGCTTTATTTAAAAGCAGTCATAGACATGGTGATCTGCTGTCTCCAGCAGGCCACCATCCCTGTGAGGGCAGCCATTCCCAATGGGGTCGCAAAGTGCGACCTACCTCATGAATATTCATGAGGTAGGTCATTTGCGACCCCATTGGGAATCGCAAACAGTGTAAAGTACACTGTTGTACATCTGGTTTTGCGAGTCGCAATTTGCGAGTCATTAAGACTCGCAGGTTACAAGTCGCAAAACCGGATCTTTGTACATGTGGCCCTTAATGATTAGATTACGGGGCACCTGCATGCCAAGAGGTTGGATGCTGGTACGGCCAATTTATCCTTCCATCCTTCTGAACTCAATAAACTGAACACTATTAGGGCCAAGGGTTGGTTGGGAATACCAAGAAACAAAATTGCCACAGGGCACATTAATTATTGCATGTTGCAGTTTTACTCCTCATTCCAAATTTCCAATTTTGAAATGAGATACAACATGGAGAATGCCAGTTATCGCAGTGATTTTTGTCAGTGGCAACAAAAAAAATTATTAAGATTTTTGTCAGTAGCACAGCTGAGGAAGATATTCAAATGGCTCCCAGTCAGCACCCTATTCTTGGCAAAGCTTGGTAGCTGTAGGTCTGAAATTCCACCAGACAAGTTTTCAAGGTTAGCAGCGGTGTGCGAGCCATGTGCGAGAACCAAGCAAATGTAACGTATACGTGCTGTGGGTTTCAAAGAATAAAGTGGAGTAATACTTAGAGAGAAGAGCATTTTGACGCAGCAAACCAGTAAGCACTATATTGTGTGAATATTACATCAACTTCTAAGCTGTGAGTGAGTCTGCTCCCCTAGCCCCTTCTTCCCTTCCTCTCAGAATATACTGATATATAATTAGCTGGCCTGAGCTACTTAAAAAATTCCAATTTGGAGCAAGGTAGTAGTAACATGAGACGAGGAATGCATTCAGGGCTGTTGCCACCATCCACCACATTTTAAGGGAAATGCCAGGCTTTTGTGGGACGACCATGGTTCGGTTGGTTCGGTCAGTAGAGGCATTATTTTGTCTTGCTCTAGTTTTTTGCCGCTGAGATGAAACAAGCTACTGAATGAACCAAGACTATATTCAATTTCAGTAGATCTTTCACATGAGCATTTCCTCCACTGATGAAAGATAAACCTAGTAACATTGAAGCATTTCTAAAATTGGGCATCTGATATTGTAACGAAGGGCCAGATGTAGAAAGGTAAAATTTGGCGAGTCGGAAATTGCGAGTCATTGCAACTTGCAATTTCCGACTCGCAAAATGGGATCCAACAAAAAAAAGCGACATCAATTTGCGACTCGCAAATGATGTAGCATCGCAGATTGCGAGTCTGCTGTTAGAGAGGTCACTTTTTGCGACCTCGCTAAAAGCGAACTCGCAAATTGCGACTGGGCCGCAAATTGCATGCAGGTGCAGCAAAACAGTTGGAAAAACACTTCCTGGCTCTTGCTGATGACATCAGAGCCAGGAAGACATCAAATACACCTGGGAGGAGGGAGGACCACACCCTTCTCAAACTGCTGACCAACTACCTGGAGGAACAGCTGCTACCATGGAAGACACAAGCAGTGCAGGAAGGAAAAGGAAATTAAAATTCTCAGAGAAAGAACTTGAGGTGCTGACAGAAGAATGCTACCAGCACTGTGATCAGCTTTTTGGAAAGGCAGCCCTGAGTGTCCCAGACACTGAGAAGAGGAGGATCTGGCAGGACATCCAGGAGAGGGTCAATGCCATTGGGGTGCGCCACAGAAGCATTGCAGAAAGAAAAAAACAGTGGTACGACCTGCGCTCCAGGACAAAGGAGAGGGTGGCAGAGTGCCTCAGGGAGATGAGGGGCACAGGAGGAGGCCCATCCACCATCCCACCACCCACAGCCATGGAGGAATTGGTGGAGCAGACACTGGAGCCTGAGGCTGTGTCATGAATGGGAGCACTGGACACGTCAGTTCAAGGGACATCCAAAAGTGAGTACCATGAAACATACATGTACACCTATAAATGCTATACCCACACTCACCCAGTACACAGCAGCATGCACAACCAGACTAGCTCCATTCCAGACTAGCAACCACCAGAATGGTGCATTATGTGCAATGTAGTACAGTAGGCAGCATATAGGCAAATGTTTATTATGAGGCATACAACAGATGTTATAGACTGACAGTGTGCTCCCTATGTCCCACACGTCTCCCACAAGACACCCCCACCAGCCACACTATTCAGGGTGAAGACTGCAGGCCACAGGCAGGGCAGGAGGCTGCAGCAGCCAATACAGGGCCCAGCACAACACCACCACAGTCCCCTCCAGATGAAGTTCTGGACATGGAGGAAGGAGACACGACACCTGGTCCCAGCCACACTTTGAGACAGCAAGAGCCAGAAGCACCACTGCGTCGCAGACGCAGAGTCCAGGTCCAGACGGTGGCCCAGAAGGATGTAGGGGAGGCATCCATGTCTGCAGTTGAGGCATCCCTCCTTTCTGGTCAGCGCCTGCAAACAAGGCAATTGAGGATTATCTCAGGTGCAATGCAGAGGATGGAACACAATTTCACACATGGCCTGGCTGAAGTGAACACACAGTTCACAAGACTGAATGACAATGTAATTGACCTTACACAATCAATCTGCCAACTGGTGACGGAACTGGTGGCTGAGAGGCAAAGCGCAAGGCGCCGTGAGCGCCAACTAGTTCAGAGATTTGATCGCATGGCAGCGTCCATTGTCCATCTTGCCATGAACACCACAGGCCTGTCACGACGGACCGTGAGTCTGCAGGTGGAACTGGGCCACTTTGCAGGGTATGTGGCGCAGGGACTGGGCCGCCTTAGCCACGCTGTGGACATGTTGGAGGCCCGGCAGGTGGCAAGGGGCATGGGTGAGACCCCTCAGGACAGTGAGGAGGGGTCCATTATTAGCAGTGTATCTGCCACAGACACACGTGTACTGCAGAGTGGAAGTGCACATCAGGGGTCTGCTGACCCACCTGGCACGAGCCATGCTGGGCGAACCAGGAGGAGGAGTTAGGCACAAACACTGCAGGACTCATGAGGCACATTCAGTTAATGTGTCCTCATTAAGGGTGGACATGTGCAGCCCCTTACGGACAGTTACGTTCTTTAGTTATTAGGTTCACTAATTAAAATATTTTGTTTGATCCACCACACAACTGGGCTCTTTGTGTGTGACATTGGTGAGTGGAGTGTCTGTTGCCACGTACCTTCCAAAGTATTGGTTTGGAATGTGGTCCCGTCTCTGTCTGCCTTGATTTGCAATGCTTCTATCTCCAGGCTACCTATGTGGTAGCTCTTGCTCGTCATCCTCCGAATCTGGGTCTGCAGGGGTGAGATGTAGCCTACGTCTGGTGGCAATGTTGTGCAGTATTGCGCATGCTCCAACTATCTTGAATGCTGTTATTGGGGCATACTGGAGAGCACCTACACTTCTGTGGAGGCATTGGAATCTTGCCTTTAACAGTCCAAAGGTCCTCTCTATGACATTTCTGGTCCGCCTATGTGCACTGGTATATCGCCTCTCATTCTCATTGCTGGATGTTAGGTACGGGGTTAGTATCCATGGTCGTAGCGCATATGCACTGTCACCTGTTTGGCAAAAATTAACAATGTTAGCAGGGCATGGATGGTTTCTATAGTGACCTGTGTGTATGGCTTCAGGGTGTCTTCAGCAATACATAAGAGATATCCGCCTCCAAACTCCCCACATTCTAGGCGTTGGTGTATCCCACTGTGCCTGAAAATGTACGAGTCATGTGTACTCCCTGGAAATTTGGCTACCATGTCAGTGATGACATAATGGGCGTCACATACCACCTGGATGTTCAGTGAGTGGGTACACTTCTGATTGCGGAACAGATATTCCAGATTTGCAGGAGCGCATATTTGTATATGTGTCCCGTCCACACACCCTATTACATGGGGGAAGTTGGCAATTCTGTAGAATTCCAACTTTGTGCTGTTAATTAATGCCTCATTCCTGGGTATGTATATGTATCTGGACATGTGTGTGAGTATGGCATCTTGGAATGATCTGAAGAATCGTGAGAGTGCACTTTGGGATACCCCACCTGCCACAGCAATCACCCCCTGATAGCTACCCGAGGCCAAGAGGTGCAGTGAGCATAGCACTTGCACATGTGTGGGATGGCGCAGCCGCGCACAGTCTGGCGTTGAAGCTGCGGATTGAGTAGATCAATTAATTCTAATATTGCTGCACTGCTGAGTCTGTATTTGTCATAAATCTCCTCCTCAGTGTGTTGGAAAAGTGTCTGCCTGGTTCTGTATATCCTCTCCTGTCTCTGGCTCCTCCTCCTCCTCTGTTGTGCGGCGTGGACTCTCCTTCTCCTTGCTATCACATATATTTCAGCCATTTTTAGTAACCCAGTTGACTTCTGGGTCTCCTTTTATACTTTGGTTCTGGTTACCACCTGCTCTGACTTAGTGGTAATTTGGGTGTGCAAAATGGGCTTTTTGCGACTAGTCGCAATTTGCGAGTGGGTTTTGCATATGGTTAGCGACTCGCAGATTGAGACTTCCTATTTGCGGGTCGCAAAATCAGGTCGCTATTTTTGCGAGTCGGTAATGGCTTGCATCGCAATTTGCACTACAGAAATGGGATTTTTGCATCCCATTTCCGATTTTGCGGGGTTGCAAATTGAGATTCGGGCCATTTGCGACTCGCAAATTTTTGCTACATCTGGCCCTTAGTTTTCTTCACAAGAAGCAGCTTGTAAGATGCCCATTGGTGGGATATTTCTGATTTTCTTGTCGGACCAGCAAATATTTTTAGTGAGTCTCACAAAATATATCAGTGGAAGAGGGAGGGCCCCTGCTGGATGTTTGAATATATAGGTGTCAATAAAAATGTTGTAGAAAAATTAAGATAAATCTCACAACATGTCGTCTGCTTTTTGTACGGGAAGCTACAAACACACAGGTGAAGGTCTGGCATTACATTTATGGTTATACCTGCAGGAATATACATTCTCAAGCACAGACTGCTCTAGATATTTGAGGCTATTACTGTGAATGTGGAGCCAACACTAGACATATGTGCCTAAATATCCATACCGGAAGCCTGCACCATTTATTTGAGGCTGTGCTTTAGAGAGTACCCTCTGCCTATGAAGGCTGTCTAAGGCATTTGTGGCTAATGCACATCAGCAAGCTGTCTTGGGTGTTTGAGGGTAAACTTACATGTTCATGCTACAGTGTCCGTGTGAACCTTATTAGGTGTGAGGAGTCTGCACTCAAACTTTGATACTACACTTGCACATGGAGAGTCTGCCTTTTGAATTTGTAACTAAAACTGTACATTGGACGGCTTATGTTAACATTTGAATATTCATGCAAGGGTGGTGCACATGTTATTTGAGGTTGAACATGTAATACTGAGTCTGAACTGGACATTTGGGCTTATTTGCTAGAATAGTGAGTATACACCGATTATTAAGGCTAAACATGCAATACAGATACTGCCCATTGGATGACTGCACTTAGTATTTGCCTGTGAATTATTGACTTGCATATGGCCAGACTCCAGAAGAGAGCATGATATTTACCAACATATGGGTAACATTTGTTATGTTATCAGCAGTTTTAAAGCACGCTAATTATAAGTTAGGGTATCTAGTGTGTTTGCCAGTTGCAGAGGGCATCATGGTATTTACTAGAGTTAAGGGTTTTGCGTGGAACAAGTGGTGGTGCTGACTGTCACGCACTAGAACACGTGAAGTACATTATGGGTCTCATTACGAGTTTGGCAGGTGGTGAAGGCCGCCCGCCAAACTCACTCCTCTATCAGGCCACCTGTACCGCCTGAACACCGCCAGCCTTATTATGAGTTCACCGCAGGGCCGGTGGGCAGAAACAGCATTTCAGCCCGCCGTTCTTGCAGTGAACAGGGCCTTAACAGTAGGAGCCAGTGCCAATGTGGCGGTGCGGCGGGTGCAGCAACACCTGTTGCGCATTCCACTGCCCGTAATTGGGGCAATGGAATGCACAATGGGGCTCTGCATGGGGGCCCCTGCTCTGCACATGCCAAGTGCATGGGCATTGCAGGGGCCCAGAGGGGCCCTCTAAAACTCCCATTCCCCCAGCCCAAGACGGCCGGCCAAGCACACATGCACTCTGAGGGGGAGTACTGTGCACTCTCCCTCACACTCGTCACCCCCGTGGCCCTACCTCTTTACAAGGAAACGCTGTTTATTATCGTTTCCTTGTAAAGGTTTTGCAGCTGCCCCTGCTGGCTGCGGGCGACGCTCCTCCGCCCTAATGGAGGAGCCGCTGCTGATGTTAACAAGTTTTTTTCCTTTAAAAGCTGGAGAGAAAAGGGGGTCCTGCATGACGGGGCTGAGGGGAATATTGCCACTGTTGCTCAGCGACCCAGTTAGGATGCTGACTTTTGACAATTGCAGTTGTGTATTACCCATCAGTAGAAGCGTCACTCAAAGAGATGGACATGTTGCTGCTACAGAAAGGGAACGTGAATGTACACTGGTCAATAAGTTTTAAGAAATTGTCATGAATGGCTATTCTGAAATGCCAGCAAAACCTAAATAATTTATGTTTTAGGTATCCGTTTGATGCAAATGAACCTGTTTTACCTTTTTAAAAAAAACAAACAAAAAAAAAAACTCAAGAAGGAAATTCTTCCCAAACATCATTGAAATTGTTTGGCCTGATTGCTTCCCAATAGCTTTATCAATTTTGATTGAGGTAATTGCATCCCATATGTTTAGTTGTTATGTCTGTACATCCAGAGACGCTAAAGTCCTGCGAGTGGGAGCTAGTGCCAGTGTTCCCTGCATTTTCATTACCAGCACATCGCTGGCCTTCATTTTATTGGTAAAAACCAGGTTCTAGGTGTCATGGACAGAGGAGTCCAGATTTACCATTGTATTGTGTTGCCCTTGTGTCACGCAAGGTTTCACAAGGGCGACACAATACTAAAGTCAGATTTACTTAAGCAATACAAGGCCACCTTGCATGGCCCTGAGTTGCTTCGTAAATCTGCAGTAACACAAGGCAGCACAAGTCACTGCCTTACTTTATTCTGCCCTGGGAAGGCATTTCATGGGTGCAGTTTGTGTGTTCCCACACATCACTCATGGATTTTGGCACATTCCCCAGTTTATTAAGACCGGTAAACCTGGGAATGCATCAAAACAGTATTCCTTGCTTAAGAAGATAAAACATGGAGAAAAAAATATATTTTTCCTATTTTGTTCCTCTATCTTACTGTGCGTAGTCCTGCGGCACACTTAGAAAGAATACAAAAGCCGCAGAGGAATGTTTTTGTGAAGAAAGGTGTCCCTCCTGTACAAAAAAAATGCTGCCTGCAACACAGGCACCCTTGCACCATGGTGCGATGGTGCCTGTATTGGCACGAATTGGTAAATATGGTGCATTCCTGCCCTCTCCCTTTCACGGAGGACAGCAAGTTGTCTTGCTGTCTTGCATCGCGTTTCCTTGCACTAGGCAGCAGATTGTGCACCAGCACAGGCAGATACCAGAAATGTGCTATTTACTGGTAAATCTGATTCACTCTTGCTGTGTTGTGTTGCGTTGCATGAAATATTGATAAATTTGGACCTTGGTACTGAAGATTTTATCAGCAACCGTAGTGTATTCACAGACATACAAATCTGCCCAGGAGTAGCAGGTCAGAGTGATAAAAAAGCTCAGTCCCTAGATGGGTGGTCATAGGGTCAGATCTTTCCAAGGTTAATAAAATGAGTATCATTGTAACACCACTAACTCAGCTCCTTGAGACTGCACTCTTTAGTAATCGTTACCCATTTCACAAGAGTAGTGCACCCTCCATTGATGCTGCAACTCAATCATGCAAAGGGCACATGCCATGTCTCACCTGGAAACAGCAGGATAAGAATCAGCAGGAAGAGAAATCTCTTAGGCCCTTCAAGCAAACACCAACAACTGGATCTAGAACGGAAGGACAAAAAGATCATCTGTTGGGTTATGCACAAAGAGCACTGTGCCTACTCACCTATGAAGGTTAGATGATGCCCAATGAATTTCAGTAAATATAGGGTGGTCTGCCACAAAGCGTTTGCTGATAGCTCTCAAATAGAATTTTTTAACCTCAAAATGTCAAAATATTCTTATGTAGCTTATTACTCATTGCTTCCCTTTTTAGTCTCCCTTAAATTAACAGAACATATAGAGATATTTATGGGTAAGAGAGAACAAATAATTTTTTTTAACTGAGGTGTTCTGAGTGACATAAAATAGAAAACAAGAGGGAAGTTCAAGTTATTTATGAATTCACTAAGAACCTGAAGTAAAAAACATTGTCACTTACTTTTTACCTATGCATAATTTTATGTTATGTATGGGCCCTAAAATTGTTTGCCCTTGCATTCAACTGCTATGCGGGATAGAGGAGTAATGGGGAGCCATACATACCATAGGTTTGCTTCCTGTCCTAAATGTGCAACAAAATATTAACAACTCACCTCCACCACCCAACCCACCACATTCTGCCCTCCTACCTCCTCCCTACCAAAGCTGTACCTGTTGCCCTGTATCAGAACAGACAGTCATGCTGAACAGAGAGGCTCTTAGAGAGCCCTGACAGAGTAACTTGGAATTCATTTATGACAGCAACAGTGGGTAACAACTCATGGAGAGCTTTGGAACTGGTGCATTACCTATAATTCCCTCTTCTTACCCCTGTCCCCAGCAGCTCTAGTACCAATGCTTGGGATTTGGCATAGCTCCTAGAACTGTGCTCAGGTCTTGGCGTGGCTGTGTGAGCAGCTGACATGCCTCCGCTAGCCTATTTTTTGTAATGGAAAGTCTCAGCGGAGGTCGTTCCATTTTGGCATCAGACTTCGTTTTTCACCACTTTCTTCAAGTCTCCACTGTGACAGAAACCAGGCTGATGGCTATAACTATATTCATGTCACCAGCTTGGTTATTTGTTTTTAATTACACGCTTCTGTGAAGAATCTGACAATGCTCTTGAGCCTTCCGCCTCATATATAAACAGTGCAAATAAAAATGTCAGACAACAGAAGGTGTACATGAAGAAACTACAAAGGCCCAGATTTATGTTAAAGTGGCACAGTGTGGTGCTGCGCCAAAAATAGCAGTGCCGTCCTGCATTTCTTTAGAAATGCAGAGGTGCACTGTATTTAGTGGAAGACTGCACACCCCTGCATTTCCCCCTTCATTGGCGCTGAATTAAGCTGCCCAGCGCCAATGCAGGCATCCTTGCACCGTAGTGCAAGGGTGTCTGCGTTGAGGGGATAGATCGATTATGTGCAGGAAGATGTCCCTTGCTGCACATAAACAATCTATACTGACGATTTGGCACTTCTATGTGTGCTGAAAAATGCAGCACACGTTGAAGTACAAAAGCGTCATTTCGGAATTATTGTTTATGTGCAGGAAGGGACACTTTCCTGCACATAAACAATCATCCACAGCATTTTGCGTCTTCTATGTGTGCTGCAGAATGGATGCGCTGTGTGGGGTTTGCGTCGTTATCAGCAGCTGCAAATGGGTGTTGCACATTGCTTCTGCAACCACGATACGTCGATCTCCCAGCCGCGATGATGGTGGAGCGTTGAATTCAGCCACAGAGCCAGCAGGACGTCGTTTTTCAGCCACATTGCAGAAGGTGTGTCAAAAATTTCCCTGCATGGCGTTCTGTGCGTAGATTGTCAGCTCTTGTTCTGCCAGCTTCACCTTTCAAGGGCCCAGGTCCTGGCTTGGGCACCACTAGACAGGGCAGGAGTCTCAGCCGAGAGCCCAGGTGCTGGCAGAGGAAGTCCTTGAGGGCCCTCAGTCTTCAAAACAGAAGGCAACCTCAGTTCAAGCCCTTGGAGATTCTTCACAAGCAGGAATATACCACAAAGTCCAGTCTTTGTCCCCTTTCACAGGCAGAAGCAGTAACTGCAGAATAGCCCAATAAAGCACAGTCACAGGCAGGGGCAGCACTCCTCCTCAGCTGTTCAGCTCTTCTCCTTGGCAGAGGTTTCTCTTGGTTCCAGAAGTGATCTTGATTAAATCTAAAGTGTGGGGTTTGGGGTCAACTACTTATACCCCTTTCTGCCTTTGAAGTGGGAAAACTTCAAAGGAAAGTCCCTGTTGTTCACAAGATCCTGCATTGCCTAGGCCAGGCCCCAGACACACACCAGGGGGTTGGAGACTGCATTGTGAGAGGGCAGGCATAGCCCATTCAGGTGTAAGTGATCACTCCTCCCTCCACTCTAGCACAGATGGCTCATCAGGATGTGCAGGCTACACCCCAGCTCCCTTTGTCTCACTGTCTAGAGGAGATTCACAAACAGTTCAACTGACAAACTGACCCAGACAGCGAATCCATAAACAGGCAGAGTCACTTAATGGTTTAAGCAAGAAAATACCTTCTTTCTAAAAGTGGCACCTCTAGTGCACCTTACTAGGGACTTACTAGCAATGCATATATGCTGATAATGGATAAGCCAATTACACATACATTTTATATAGGAGCATTTGCACTTTAGCACTGGTTAGCAGAGTATCAAAAACATTAGAAATAGGGTCAAGCACACATCAACAACCTGGGAAACAGAGGCAAATAGTTAGGGGAGACCAATGAAATACACAGCGAAAACAGGTGGAGAATGCCGAAGGCGCTCGCACATCAACACAGGTTTAACAAATGTCCATCAGTAGTAGTCTTCTTTCAAGCAACAGTTAGTAATGGGTGCCAGGCTAGCCATGCACCTGCCACCTCAGGTGTCAGAGGATCACACACTGAAAACAGTGAGTGGAAACCTATACAATGAGAGCACAAAGGCCAGGGCACACACAAAGTGAAACTTCGTATAGTCGATCCAAGTGGTGATTCAAAAATTGAGTTGAAGTCCGGCAAACAGGTGACACAGAATATGTATTGCAGGTGAGAACAAGTGGTCAGAGTTCCAGTCAGATGACCAAATACAATATAAGTCCAAAGCAGCAAAGCAGCCGAGTTCCAGTCAGATGACCAAATACAATATAAGTCCAAAGCAGCAAAACAGCAGACACGTGTTTTGTCTTCAAGACTTTGTCAAGGCTGTGAAATAAATGTACATATATGCCAATGGATGAAATGATGTGAACACAAAAATAACCAACATCAAGATAAATATCTAAAAGAGAGGGGAAAAGGCCCAACCACCAGTGACCAGTGTGACTAAGAATATTCGCACACGGGCGATTGTGAGTATCTGGAAGGTTGTTAAATCCTATCATAATCAGTGGGATGCGCACCATAGTTTGAAAATCATACACAGAGAAAAGTGCACAGTATGAGAGTGATGAACACACTAAATAAGAGTAAAAAAGTTGGAAAGGCCCAGCACCAAGAGGTGATAGTATGCTGATGAACACAAAGATTGCAACCTGCTCATTGGGTGCACCATGCCTTTTGTGCAAGAAAATAAAGATTAAATAATGATTAAATAGGCCAGGAAAATGCCCCAAAAGGAAATATTACTAATTTGAAATTACGCAAGATAGAAAGTGCATAAGTAGGCAAGTGCAAGGGATTAAGTAAAAGGTCAAATACCTTCAGCTATGCGGACACATGAAGATGAAGAGAAATGTAAAGGAGTCCTGAAAGTTTGTTTGGAAGATATATAGAAGAAGTTGAGCTCCTGATGAGTCAATCATATGGAATACAGGTAGCTACGAGGGCTATGATAAGCCTAATGTGAAGGGAACAGAAAAACCTATCAAAATCCAGCTGGCACTATAAAAGTAGCTGTAAGTATCAGATAACAGGTTAAAAAGAAAAAGGAAACCATATGAAAAATAGCTTCAAACTGGGTCCTAACGCCCTAGGTTTAGGTATATGGACGCC
The DNA here is from genome assembly GCF_031143425.1 of Pleurodeles waltl. NCBI lineage: Eukaryota > Metazoa > Chordata > Amphibia > Caudata > Salamandridae > Pleurodeles > Pleurodeles waltl. The sequence goes on from NC_090446.1 coordinate 1,418,427,508, forward strand.
AACTCCGTTGGCTGCATAATTAAGAGGCAGGCAATCCGAGGGTGCGCAAACAAAATGAACATGGAAAACCAAAGTAATAAATATAAACGTATAAAACCATCATAAAGACTATTTGCCAGTAGACTGTACTAATATGTACCCAATGGCATACCAATGAAAGGAAGCAAAATGAATCGCGTTGTGTATCGAAAAAACTATATAATTGTACACTACAATAAAAAAACATGGGGCAGTAAAATAAAATAAAACAGCACAGCGCGGTGCTAGTGTCAAGTCAATAGAAAGTAGCTGCGCGAAGAACGCGCTCATAAAATTCACAAGTTGCTTCCTATGATGTGCGTGATTAGTAGTTAAGAGCTGGTTGCGTGGGTGAACGGCCCAAATGCCGTCCAAGCGTATCCTGCTCGAATCTAAACACGGGCATGCGAAGAGAGAGGGAGAGGTAGCGCTCCTATCGCTAGCAAGTTCTTACCTGGTGATGAAGCAGAAAAAGAAAGACTAACAAACGTTTATATATCATGTAACAAAATCGTATAAGGCAATGTGATTTTAGCAAAGAAAAATAATGTATGTAGAAAAATGTGCCCACGAAGTCGATTGCCATTAGTATAAACAAGCTTAATTAATCATGAAGAATCGACAATGTAGTAATCCACCATAATTGCAGATGTATTTTATGATTTTCTTGTTGAAACTGTTATATGCTTAGCTTAAATTTAGCAGAGGCTTTGGCCTAGTTGCCTGGTCTCAAATTTAACTGCATGGTTTTCACTTGTATTAACAAAGATGCGTTTTAAACTTTAAAAGCTGTATTTTTCCAGTAGAAATGACTAACACACTTATCTCAAGGTTTCGTGCTATGCAAGTTTCATCCCCTTTGAAGCAAGGTCAGTTTCTGCAGGTGCTGACAATAAAGACACTGATGTAGAATTAATTGGCAAGTTTGTTGCTACTTGTGTTCCAAAACTCCAAGGACACCTTATGCGTAGGTGAACATTAAGAGAAGGACACTATTCATTGGTTTAAGAGAAACCACCCCATGAACCCTCGAATGGAAGACCCTGAAGAATTTGGAACGTTTCTTACTTAAAACCCACCGGCCAAAGAGAAGTCAGCCATTTTCTTTGATGCCATTTTGAAGCCAGATTCAAGAAACCATTTTGATGACACTTTGATGCTTTTTCTCTATCCCAGAGAAAGGGAAAGAGAAAGACTTTAAAGAATTCTCACCCTAGAGACTTTAACTTTACCCTGTCTTGCCCATACAATAACTTTTGTTCCCCCATTCTCCTTGCTGCTGCAAGGAAAACTTGCCTTAACTTTGCCCCCTTGAAGTTTGCCCCATGCTGATCGAACCGGTAACTGAAGGACGAAGACTTACCTTGAATGCTGATTGTATTTGGTAATTATGAAAGGATAAATGTATTATGCATTGTATTTTCCTTCTTAGGCACCAACTGCTTATTTTGACAGAGCCCAAGCTAGAAGTTTTCTAAATTTATGTTGATTAAATTCATTTTTGCATGAAGCCCCACATGCCAATGCTAATCAGAGGTTAGTTGAGGTATTCATTTGATGCACCATGCTGAATTGAAATCTTGTTATGCTGACCGATGTATGCATATTAGTCAAATTCAGTTACTTTTATTAGTGATTTGCATTGCCACATCCGAGTGCATTATAATCCAAATTTTGCGTAGATTGCGTTTCTTCCGTCGTTATGGACAGCTAGTAATGTTCGTATACGTATATCATTTAATTTTGAGACTTACTTATATTGTGTTAGCTTTGTTAATATAGGGAAATAAACTCATTAACTTTTAATAAACAGGTGTGGTTATTCAGGACTGAAAGCTCATGATGTGTCAAATTACTGATTTTCTGTTTAACTAATTTGTTGATTGATTACTAATCGAGTATTGGTTATTGATTATAAATGGTTATTAATTATTGATTTGAGGGATCCGACTATTCTTGGATGAGGAGAACTCAACCCTGTCAAAAGGTTCACCGACCTCCGGCATGTCCAAGTATAAGTAATTTATAAGGACTGGATGCGCTATCACTGGTTAGCAAGTGGAATCATACTGTACTGGTTGCGTAGGTATCCGTCAAATGTGCCCTCCGTGCGAGTGTGGTGGGTATTTAAAGACAATCATGGAGGGAATGGATAGCAACACTGAAAAAGGACTAAGCGCACGGAACGAAAGATGAATCAAGTAAACCAAAATGGGGGCCATTTTGAAGTGGCGTGAACAAATAGAAATACATATCAAAGAGAGTGCAAAGTGAATAAGTGATACACAAACCAGTAGAATATAAGTTGTGTGAATAAGTTAGTAAGAGCATAGGTAGTTGTTTGTTAGCAACAGTGGAGTGACATGATTCATAAAGTTAACAAAGTAGGTATGGGTCTGATGAATACCATGGTCAAAAATTACAGTAATTTAAGGCATTTGGTAGAGTAGTATGACAGAATAACGTTATTGAAAATTATGCCATCTAGACATTGAGTAAGAGCAAATATGGATCATCTATACAGAAATTTACAAAATAGAACAGACACATAGTTACATTACCACGGCAGCATGACAGACATGAGCAGTAAATTAAAGGAAGGTGTGTAAATCTTTATCAATGTTAATCACCTCCTCCACAGCTCTGAGTCTAATGATCCAGCTACTCTCTAGCTGTCTCAAGATCCGGGTTCTGTTACTGCCTCTAGGAAGTGTATTGACCACATTGATACCATGTATACTAATACTAATACCAATGCCTAGAACCTCTCGCTGTCCATGATTAGCGTTATAGGGAACCGCAAAAGGGTAGTTGACATTATTGTTACGAATAGCTCTGATATGTTCTTGTAATCTCTCCTTGAGTGGTGGAATGGTGCTACCCACTTAAATGAGGTTGCAAATGCAGATTAAGCAGTAAACCACATATTTGGTGTTCCAATTGATGAACTTGTTAATCCTATATGTGACTGGCGTGTTATATTGACATTTCATCAATTTGTCTTTAATAAAACAACACATATTACAATGTCCACATTTGTAGGATCCATGTGGTGCTCTAGGTAACCAAGTCTCTTTATAACCTGGTGGTAGGAAACTATGACACAGATAGTTACATAGGGCAGGTCCCCTATTGTAGGTGATAATCGGTTTGGGAGGGAGACTTTTCTTGAGCTACCCATCTGCTAACAAGAATGACCAGTGTTTCTTGCGAACTTTGAATATATCAGAGCTTAGTGCGTTGCATGGGGTAATGAAAGAGAGGTGTCTAGATGTTTCACTCTTTTTGGTGGCGGAAACCAATAGATCAGATCTTTTTACATGGTTGATTCTATTATTGGCTCGTAGCAACGTGTTGTGTGAGTAACCCCTCCGAATGAACCGTGTATTCATTTGTTTTAACTCTTCCTGAAAAACCGTATCTTCACTGCAATTTCTCCTGATCCTAGTCAGCTCCCCATATGGTATAGCATTGATTTGCGAAGTGGGATGTGAGCTTGTAGCGTGTAGGATGGAGTTATATGCTGTTGGTTTTCTGTAAAGTTTGGAACAGATTTTATCACCTTTGATGTATAGGGTGAGATCCAAAAAGTTCACGTTACGTGCTATGTTCACCAGAAAAGGTGATCTTGAAGGTGTTAATATTAAGATGATGTAAGAAGAGCTCAAATGAGTCAAGGCTCCCAGACCAAAAAAGGAGGACATCGTCAATGTACCTGCCCCAATACAGAATGTGTTGTGTCAAGTCCGGTGGACACTCCCTCCATAAGTGGGACCATTAAAAAAAACCAATGTACAGATTGGCAAAAGAGGGGGAAAATTTAGCCCCGATTGCCACCCCTTTGATCTGTCTGTACCACGTCCCATTATGTACAGGGGAGACCACACCAAGGATGCCAAGTCTACCAGTTCCTCTTCTAAATGTCAATGCCCTCACTTCCTTAAGATGTCCATCAAGGAAATCCAAGTAAAGAACTGAGACCACCAGATCCAGGCAGACAGAAAAGCATGTCTTCCCTGATTGTGGTGGTTAGCCCTGTAGAGACAGGAGTCAGAACTTTGTCCATGATTCCTGCCATTCACATCCCTTCTTGAACCAAATCATCTGCCTTCCCCTCTTCTTTGGCAGTTTAAATGCTTTTCTTCCAAACAATTGCTCATTGTATACTCTCTTTCTCGGGTTCCCTTAATGCCTCCTACAGCATGTTTTGTGCTGTGTACTTAAAACGGACCTCACAAGACCTGAAGTTCTTGGTGTAGTATTCCCCCAAACCTTTTGCCATCACTCCTGTTTTGCAGAATATTTTTTTTGCTTTAGAATTCTGCACACTTTACCACTGCTAACAAGTGTTGAAGTGATTGTGCTCTATCCTTCAAACACAGTAAAAATGGCTACCACCTAATTAGCACATTTAGGGCCAGATGTAGCAAAGGGTTTTGCCCATTCTGAGTCTATGGGAAAATGTGTTCGAACATATGGCCCTTAGTCCCATATTTAAAAGAAAATGACAGAGCACACGCTGCGTCAGAATTGGCAGCGCCACGCTCTGTCATTTTCACAATGCAGGGATGGGCCATATGTAATTGAATATGGTTCACCCCGGTATTGTCCCCTGCGATGGCACTAATTTGAGCTGCCTAGCACCAATCGTGCAAGGATGTCTGCATTGAGGTATTTGATTGTTTATGTTTTGGAAGGTGTCCCTTCTAGCACATAAACAATCTCTAATGGCGATTTGGCACTTCTGTGTGTGCTGCAGATTATAGCACACACAGAATTGCCAAAGCATCATTTTGAAAGATTGTTTATGCGCAGGAAGGGACACCTTCACACACATAAACAATAATTTCTGGTATGTTGCTCTTTCTATGCATGCTGCAGAATGCAGCACACATAAAAAATCAAAAACGAGGAAAAATAAATGTGTTCCTCCTCGTTGCGCCTTGCTAATGCCTCCCTGGGGTGGCGTTAGATTTTGGTTCTCTCTCAGCTTTACGAAAACATGTGAATTTGGGCCAGCGTCAAAATGCAATGCGTGTTGCAGTGGCACGCCCACAGCAATACCCATTGCACGCCCCTTCGACGCAAAGTACTGCGTGTGAAGGTGCCGTATTTACTAGTTGATGTTAAGCCATAAAAAGTGGCTTAATGTCACCTTTTAAATACGGTGCAGGGCATAGCGCCACTGGAGCATCATGCTTCGGTGGTACTAGGGGCTCATAAATATGCCCCCTAATTTACTTGTGAGTCCCTTGTAAAATGGTACTCCCTACACCTAGGGCTTGTAACTTAAGACCTAGTCGTAGGACTGTGGCACTAATTATGCCACCAACTAAGGCAGGCTTTTACAACATGTCTTGGTCCTGCCATTGCTGTCTGTTTTGCTGCCTGCTTTGAAGTTTCAAACTGCCATTTCAACCTGGCAAAATAAACCTTTGCCAATCTTAAATCCTCTTTTGTTAAACATATGCCACCCCTAATGCAGGCCTTGAAGGCCCATGGGTCAGGGTGTCTTGTATTGAAAAAGTAGCGCATGTGCAATTAAGGGCCTCATTTATGAGGAAATGGCGAAGCATGGTGTCGCAAACAATTTTACTGCGCTGAGCTGCTTCATTTCCAAAATGCAGGGATGTGCTGTATTTACCTGAATATATAGTGCATCTCTGTGTTTTTCCCAGCGCAAGTGTTGAATGAGCTGCCACAACGCAGCCTTCCTTGTGCCATGGTGCAAGGATGCATGTGTTGTGGGGGTGATTGTTTATATGCAGGAATTGACACCTTCCTGCACAGAAACAGCAGAATGCAGCACACATAGAAAGAGCAAAAAAAGAGGAGAAAGAAAAGTATTTCTTCTCATTGCGCCACTCTAATGCCCCCCCTGAGGAGGCATTAGTGTTTGGCACTGCCTCAGGTTTATCTTTCCTTGTGAATCTGGGGCAATGTCAAAAAGCAAAGGGTGTTGTGTGGGTACGCCCACAGCAACACCCATTACACGTCCGTTGTGGCAGAAAATTGCGTTGAGCGGCCCATATTTATAAGGCAGTGTTAAGCCATGAAAGTGGCTTAACGCCGCCTTGTAAATATGGAGCAGGGCACAGCACTGCCGGAGTGTTGCAAAAAGTGATTCTCCGGTGGCAGAAGTGGCTTGTAAATGAGCCCCTGCGTTTTTCATGTCCCGGTAGGCCAGTAATGCATCCCTCGCTTTATTAGGAATGTGCCTCAAGAACTTCTCCCCATCTCTCTTCAGTGTACCTCTAGGGCAACCTCATATGTGCCAGACCACTTGTCATTATCATCCCCTACATCAAAGTTGGGCAGCAGGTCCGTGCGAATGTGAACCCTCCTGTCTTCATTGGCGACTGGAGTATCCCTGCTGCTGTTACTTTTGGACTCCTTGCACTACTTGGCTGTTATGTCCAGTTCTTTAAATTTCACTGTGTGAGTCATTTTCCTCTCATCCTAGGTACTCCAAGCAGCTGCCTCATCCATTTTTAGTTTGGCTATCTGCAGCCTTAACTTTCTTTCTGATTTCCTGTCCTACTGCTTCCCTGGGGACAGGTTGCGGTCAGAGATACTGCTGCTGGATCTGGAAGGAGAACTCACTCATTTGGGCCCCTCTTCCCTCTTCAGGGGCCATAATCCTCTTCCATTTCATCTGTCTGCTCCTCCTCATCCTCTTTATCTTCCTCCTGCTCCTGTGGTGTACACTGCAACTGATGGGCCTCCTCCCAAGCCTGGGAGGTCTTTCTTCTTGTAACTTTTGGCTACTGGAAGTCCCCCCCTGCAGAATCCATAGAGCTCAGCCACATTGTACCTATCTTAAATGTTGTTCTGAAATTCCATGCTTGTATCAGGCAGAGTCACAGGTGCATAAAGGCTGGCAGAATTGAACTGAATTTTGATAAATCAGAAAAGGCCAATCACGGAGAATTAAAAAATAGGTTGAATCTGATGTCAGATTATCTATAAGAAATATTAGTGTTATATAAAATCTCTGAGTGTCATTGCACAAACACAAGTATTGGATCACACCATTGAACATCAATGTAAGAAGCTTGGTTAATAGGTGAAGGGACTGAAAGAGTTTTCTCATGCAACAACCACAATCCTTGTTCGGGTCAACCACAAAAGGCACTAAATTGACCTGTGCTTTGCCATCTGGTAGCTTGAAACAAAAGCAGTCAGTCTTAACATTGTAATCTTATTTTATCCTATAATATATTCAGTGTTTCCTTCACCTATCATGAATGTGCAATCATATGACTGAAACAGAGGATGAGAGGCCTAGAGAAGTCAGCACAGGTGACATGGAGAAACTCATGCATGGTGTAATGCTTTCACTTGCATAATGTTTCTAATTGTTTTTATATGTCCTAGGTATTCTAAAAAAGTGAGACCCATTAGTTTTGCCAAAGTGTTTGTTAATTGTGTCTTTCACATGTGTATTGCTGCTGTTTTACAGATATTTTTGGGTCCTGTGGATGGTGTGAAATTAATGGGATGTCTTGAAAATAAATTCTCCCAAACAATCAAATTGTACAGCCCCTCAAAAGTTATCACCTCGCTGCCCTTCATCCAATCATCCACTGACCTGCCAAAAGCGTCAACAGATTCCAACAAGGTTTGAGATTTCTTCTATCTGTAGGACCTAAACTTGTCCTTGTACTGCTCAGGGGTAAGACCATATGTTTTGAGTAGGGCATCCTTCATGAGTAGGTGAGTCCCTGAGGATCCCCTAAGGATGTCAGAGTGTCCTTCTACTCTACCTCAAAGTACTTCCACAGACACGCGCCCCAATGTGCTTCAGGGACCATGTTCATGTGAAGAGCTGCCTCATACCCCTTAAACCATAGATGGATGTCATCTCCCTGTTGTAATCCTTCACTAAGTCCTTTGGAATGTGTACCCTCCCCTCAGGCTGAACTGAGGTACTGCTGCCACCATCTATGCTAGACTGGCTCCTCTGATCCAACTCCCTTAAACTGAGCTCATGAGACAATAGCATCTTTTTCTCCTCTATGGCCAACCTTCTCTCTTCCGTCTCCATTTTAAGGTTCTCTAATTGCAACTGGTGCATCCTCTCTGCCTGTCTGTCCTGCAACTCCTCAGGAGTCAGACCATTGGATGACAGACTGCTAGATGCCCTGGAGGCCCCCCTCCAGGCAGAACAGGCACATCCACTACCACATTATGAACACTCTGTGTGCCTCCAGCCTCCTTGGCTGCCACCCGGCCCCTCAATGCCTTTTGCAGCTCCTTCTTCCTGGCGGAGCTCTTGATTGGGCAGGCAAGATCCTTACAAAAAAGTAGAGCCACTGTGCATTTCTCCAGTTTCTTTGACCCAAAAATACCCTTTGTAAACACAGCGGGTGCATCCCTAGATTGAGACACATTGGTAAGGTTCACTCACATATGCAAAGTTTTTAAAAAAACAGATATGTCCCCAAAGAAGTTCAAAAATCACAAAAAAATATGGAAGCAGGAAAAAGCGAAAAAGCAAAACCAAGTAGTATGTGGTCATGTGATGGTCTGCACTGAAAACAGTAGTGCACACTTAATCACTGTGGGGCATATTTATACTACGTTTGCGCCGAATTAGCGTCGTTTTTTTCGACGCAAATTCGGCGCAAAACTAACGCCATATTTATACTTTGCCGTTAGACGCGTCTAGCGCCAAAGTATGAGGAATGAGCGTCATTTTTTTGCGTGAACGCCTTCCTTGCGTTAATGAGATGCAAGGTAGGCGTTCCCGTCTAAAAAAATTACTGCGACGCAAATGCGTCGTATTTATACTCCCGGGCAAAAATCACGCCCGGGAGTGGGCGGGGCAAAAAACCCCGCATTTGCGCCTCTTTTTAACCTCAAAATGAGCCCACAGCTGCCCTCCCATGCCCCCAGGGACCCCCCCTGCCACCCTTGCCCACCCCAGGAGGACACCCAAGGATGGAGGGACCCATCCCAGGGACATTCAGGTAAGTTCAGGTAAGTATAATTTTTTTTTTTAAATATATTTTAAATATTTTTTTATATATTTTTTTTGGGCATAGGGGGGCCTGATTTGTGCCCCCCTACATGCCACAATGCCCAATGACCATGCCCAGGGGACACAAGTCCCCTGGGCATGGCCATTGGGCAAGGGGGCATGACTCCTGTCTTTACTAAGATAGGAGTCATGTAAATGGCGTCTGGGCGTCGTTAAAAATGGCGCAAATCGGGTGGAGGCGATTTTTTTGCCTCAACCTGACTTGCCCCATTTTAAGACGCCCTAACGCCATTTTTCCCAACGCCGGCGCTGCCTGGTGTACGTGGTATTTTTCCACGCACACCAGGCAGCGCCGGTCTGCTAGCGCCGGCTAACGCCATTCAATAAATACGGCGCACGCATGGCGCTTCAGAATGGCGTTAGCCGGCGCTAAACTTTTTGACGCTAAACTGCGTTAGCGCAGTTTAGCGTCAAAAAGTATAAATACGGGCCTGTATGTCAAGTACAAATACAAGTCCAGTCCTCACTGCTGATCACCAATGTTGGAAATGGGGTCTCTGGTTTGCAATGAGTTTGCACTCTTTCCAAGCAGGGACCCTCGCTCTATTCAGGATAAAGGAGAAAAATATTTAGGATAACCCCTGCTCACCCTCTTGGTAGCTTGGCACAGGCAGTCCGGCTTATCACAAAGGCAAAGTGTAAAGTATGTGTACCAACAAAAACAGTAATACAGTGAAAACACTAGAAAATGGACACCACACCAGTTTAGAAGACAAAGGAATATTTATCTAAATCAAAAAAAATCCAACATACACAAGTCAAGATATGAAATTTCAAAAGAATAAGAATCTTACATGATAGAAAACAATGGAAAAGTACCTGGTTTGCGTAAAAAAGAAAGTTACACGGGCGAGTGTGCGTCTGAAAAGTCAGCGATTCCTTACTTGCAAGTGAAGCAGTGCATTGTTTCTTCTCCGGTCGGGTCAGCGATGCGTCTTTTTTCTTACCCGCGAGAGAGCAATACATCGATTTCCAGACAGGCACCTCAGATCTACGCAGGCTTGCGTTCATTTGTGACACTCACTGATGATGCGTTAAAAATCAGGCTGCACAGTGTTGTAAAAGCACACTATGTGGGGATTGCGTAATTATCAGCAACCACAAGCTGGTTTTGCGTCGTTTCTCCAGCTGTGATGCGTCAATCTCCCAGCCGCAATACAGGTAAAGCATTGATTTTAAGCTGCAAAGTGGGTAGTGCATCGTTTTACGTCTGCAGCATTGCAGGTGGTGTGTCAAAATGTTTTCCTGCACGGTGTTCTGTGTGTGGATTTCAATCCTTGTTCTGCCAAATTCACCTCTCAAGGGCCCAGACACTGGATAGGACACACAGAGACTGGCAGGGCAGGAGCCTCTGAGAGAGTCCAGGTGCTGGCAGAGGAAGACTTTGATTGCCCTGAGACTTCAAAACAGGGAGGCAAGCTCAGTCCAAGCCCTTGGAGGTTCTTCACAAGCAGGAAAATACCACAAAGTACAGACTTTGTCCTCTCTCAGGCAGAATCAGCAACTGCAGGCCAACTCAGCAAAGCACAGACCCAGCCAAAGGGGCAGTACTCCTCCTCTAGCTCTTCAGCTTTTCTTCTTGACAGAGATTCCTCTGGGTTCCAGAAGTATTCTGAAAATCTGGGGTTTTGGGTCCAATACTTGTACCCCTTTCTGCCTTTGAAGTAGGCAAACTTCAAAGGAAAGTCTCTGTTGTTCACAAGATCCTGCCGTGCTCAGGCCTGACTCCAGGCTTACAACAGGGAGTTGTAAACTGCATTCTGGGAGAGCAGTCACAGCCCAGCCCAAGTGTACGTGACCACTACTCCCTCCACACTAGCTCCTATGGCCCTTCAGGATATGCAGGCTACACCCCTGCTACCTTTGTGTCACTGTCTAGAGGGGATTCACACACAGCCTAACTGTCAGTCTGTCCCAGACAGGGAATACACAAGCAGGCAGGGTCACACGATGGTTTAAGCAAGAAAATACTCATTGGTCCAATTGCGTCAGTTTGTAAAGCCCTGCATCACATTATACCTGTGGCAGGTACAATATATGCAGGGTAAGCGTTCTCACAGGAAAAGCTATGAAGAACTGACGCAGTGAAATTTATAACATTTCACTGTGTCAAAATTTTACCACCTGCTCTAGGCACGCGTAAAATTGATGCAGGGCTTTTTCCTATGGGAGACTCCTGGCATTGCTGGAGGTTTGTCAGTTCGACAACGCTACTCCAGCAATGCGTGAGTTTAGTGGCAACAGATGTGTCAGAATTTCTGGTGCATCTGTGAAATTGTGTGCCATGGAGCTCTGTATTGTAAATACAGCACATTCCTGGCATCATTAGGGGATGTGCAGGGAGAGTAAGAAATCTGACGCATCAATGGCGATGCATCATATTCTTATAAATGAGGCCCTAAGTGTTAATCACTGTGACTCCTTTAAGGAGATTATGTGAAGGTTATCTGCTGGCACTACTACTGTTGATACTTTCAAAGCATTTGGGTGAAACAGTAACAGTGCTCTCCATGAAGAAAGTAACCACTGCTGCCAACATCCTGAAATAATTCCGTCTGAATGTCTATGATTGGCTGATGTATAAAAAAGTAACACTTTCCCTCCCAGCACCGTCATGTGGAGCCAACACATTGTTGGCATGAGACCCACCCTAGGGATTAACCCAGTTCAATCGAGTACACTCCGGTTCACAACGATAGCAGCGATGTGTACATACACAGAAATGCAGCCTTTTTAAATAGCTCTGCGGCCTAGGCCACACAGATAAAACCCAATGTCAACCGTGATAGTCCTCTGACAAGGAAACAACCTGTCCAGCTACACTGCCTGGCGATGCAGTCAATCACCAACAATCACTCCCACTCACTCACTCTGCCCTGCTATGTGGTGCCACTGATATCTGGCAGGCTAGTATAACACACACTCGCTCCCTGCACCCTAATATGGTGCACTGATATCTGGCAGTTTAGAGGTCACTGCACTCGCAGACACCCACCCTCCACCCAGTTCCTACTACCCCACCCCTCAATGAGCTGGAGATTAATGCATTTTTTCCTAGGGTACTAGGCCACTCGTGGCCATAATTACACTAATTCTGGATTCTGGGGGAAAGGTGGGAGAGGACGACAGAAAGAATGGCTCAGCAGGCCACATTCGACAAACAGAGGTTGGGCCACCACTCAGGATGTTCACTCAGGGCTTTCTACACTATGCCTTCTGGTAGGGGCCGCACTCTGCCAAGCATTGGGGGGGGGGTCACTTTGAGACCACCACGCGGTTCATAATGGTGCCAATGAATTGAGTCACACCAGACAAATCTGAACACACACAAAAAGTTACCTATGCTGTTTTTCCTGGAATGAGGCACAAAGTCTAGTGTGCGATGGCTTGAGTCACACCAGAAAATTCTGATCACACACACATGTAGAGTTCCAGTTCTGTCCTCACTGGAATGAGGCACAACGTCTGGTGAGCAATGACTTGAGCCACACCAGACAAATCCAAACACACACACACATTTTCGAATGCTGTTCCTTCCTGGAATGAGTTACAAAATCTGGTGCACGATGACTTGAGTTGCACCAGACAATTCTGGTCCAAACACAGACGCAAGTTCAGCAGTGCTGCATGAGGTAGAAAACAGCACTGTTCCAGATACAGAGGCACACCCACTTCTGCACTGTAATGACAAGGGGAAAGGGCCCAGGTCCCTAAGTTTACCAGGTGGGGAATCAGCAAATACCTATGGGAAGAGATGACTCCCCATAGGTAGAGACAACCCATATGGGGATTCTTCCTTACCTGGCATGGGACACCCATGTCTACCTGCCCAGCTTTCCATCTACCAGCTGTCCTGCGAATCAGGGGGTTCTTTAGGGGTAGCAGTGGGTTCCCTCAGGATTGGCTACAACTATAGTAGTGCCAACCTAAGCCCAAGCACAACTGCACCTCCTTTGGCCTTTATTGACAGGCCTGATAAATGCTTCACAGGCTTTTATAGTGGGTGACACACTCAGTGCAATGCCCCACGAGTAGCCAGGGCTGTACCAGCCCCGGGTATGTGGTGTTCCTTTTTACAGGGCACTCCATGGTACAGAACCTGAACCAATCACGTACGCGCCCCCTCCTAGCATGTGTAGGCAGGGCACACGCACCTTCCCACTGCAGTAAAGTGAAAAAGTGCCCAGAGTCCAAAGTCAAAGACTGAGAGAAAACAGCAAAAAAATCTGGGAATTCCCCTAAGAAGGGCCATCTTCAACAAGGATCATTCTGCTTGACATTATAGTCTCCATAAATTCCCAAATTCAGAATGTCCCAACCCATTTTAACTTTATGTTTTACATGCTGCAGTGCCCTTTCACTAGGGACTTAGAGGTAAATTAAATGTGATTCTTGCGTATATGTCAATCTAACCATGTTTTAAGCAGAGGACACTAGTCCTTTAGCACTGGTTAGCAGTGGTAAAGTGTGCAGAGTCCTAAGGCCAACAAAAATGAATTCAGCAAACATAGGAATAATGGAAGCAAAACATTTGGGGATGACCGTGCAGAAAGGGCCAAGTGTAAAGTAGGAGCAGTGCCCTATATTTTTTTCTCAGGAACAAGGCACTGCCAAATTTTGAGGTTTCCAAATACTAGGACAGTTTAGTCTTGTTCTCACGTCATATCTCTTTTATTCAACCAACCTACACTTCCGGCTTCTTTAATGCATTTTTTGTAACTGTTTTTTATATTCTTCCTTCTGCTATGTTCTTGTCCTCTCTTATGTGCTTGGTCAGAGTTTGGTGAGGAAAAATGAGTGCCAATGCCCACTACCTGCACCAGTTTCATAAATTAAGTACTGTATTATTTCAGTTTTAGAACTCTGCGGTGTGGGTTCATACCTTGTATGTGGGTTTGACATCAGGAGGCCTTTATAATATACATCTCTTCCACTGTGTGAGGATTACAGCCATCTTGACGCATACTGAAAGAACCCCTCAGTGGTTCCGTAGATGTTCCTACTCCTTCCTTCGTATATCACTGTTCATTTCTACATTGTCCAGATATAACTTAGTTCTATATGCTGCAGATATATGAGATATGAAGATTCACAAGCTTTTAAATCCAAAGATGTGATTATCAATGCGACACTTGAAGGAGACCAACATCAGTCTTCATCCCAAAAGTTTGGAGAAAGTGAGATTGATTGGCTTTGCCAATGGTTATACTCTATCTGAAGGTAAATGTATTTTGTATTTTGTTTTTCAAAGTAGAGTATGTGCAACTGCCCGTAAAAGTAATTTGTGTTGAGCTATATTACACCAATGCCTAATTTGCATTACTTTTGGCCAGCTAGGCTGCAACATGTTCTTGTGTTAGCAAAATGAAATGGTACAATTAATTCATGTATAACTGTTGAGTACTAAAGGCCCCATTACAAGTTTGGCAGACAGGATAACCCGTCTGCCGAACTTCCAATGGGGAGGTTGCCGCCATGCTGACTACCTCCCTGCTGGGCCCATTACGAACCAAGTTTTCTGTCTGTCAGCCCAGCAGGAAAGTGGCAGCAGCATTGCCGCTGGCTTGTAATTGAGCCAGCAGCAATGCTGCTGCTGCAGGATGCACCAGCACACTAGCAAGGCTCACAGTCTGCTGTGCAGACAGTGATCTTTGTGAGGCTGCTGGGGAGGAGGATCCCTGCACTGCCCATGCCAAGCGCATGGGCTGTGCAGGAGCCCTCCTCTGGTCCCCGGCAGCTGTTCTCTGCCAGCCTTTTCATGGTGGTGATTTCACCATGAAAAGGTTGGTAGAGAACTAGGTCGTAATCGGCATGCAGCACCACCCTGGCTGATTCCAACTTCTGCCACCGTCACCATGTCACGATCACCTATACCAGTGGAGACAGTTGTACGCTGGCGGTCTGACCACCAGGTTTGTAATGTGGCGGTCGGACCACCACAGCAGCGACAGCCCTGACCGCCACCACAAGGCTGGCAGTCTCAATCCCACTAGACTCATAATCAGGCCCTAAATCTAATTAAAAGCATATTTGCAGAATACAGAAAACAAAGTCTTAAACTTTCATTGATGAAGTCAGTCTAGCACAAGCTTCTCAAAAACGTAGCTTCTGTTGTGAGCTAGTGGTAGCTCTCCAGCTACCTGTAAGTAACTCACTTTTGTGCAGTCTAGTTTACTAAAGTTGAGAATTTTGCTTGGTTGAATTATTAATAAAGTATATATAATTATATGGATACCAGATGTGAAAAGTGTGCATCTGAGACGAATATGTGTGCATTTTCAGAATTCATAAGCGTAGGTTTGTAGAAAATAGTTGAAATTCCAAAATATATTTCAAGCTGATATTTAAGAGATAAACCATATGAAATTAGTGGATATATCACTAATATTATTACCTTGGTACCATGGGCATTGCAGATATGGCTGCTATGTATTACCCATGCATAGGCATTCCAACTTGACAAAGCCTTTTTTACATTTCTTCTTGCAACCCTACCTGAGGCACTGAGGTGACCATTTAGAGAAGGATGCCCACCAATTTAATCTTGTCTGATGTGGTTATTTTCAGCACTAATAGTATTATTGGCTCTGGATGATTTTCATTGAGCATAAGTAGCTCTTATAGCACAATAGGTTAGAGACTACTGGTCTAGCAGTTAAGAGATATATTAATTAGAACACTGGAATGCGGAGAGCTGCGTTGAAGACAATGGAGTAGCTTAAGGCTTATAATGGCAGGCATAGGCATTCTGCTTCAACATTACAATGTTTGACTTTATGTTTCTCCTTTTAGAATTGCAATAATTTGACCTTTAGTGGGTGGGACCTTGTGCCTTGGGATATACTCATTGTTAAAGGCCCTCAATCTCATTATAAGCCTTCACCTGTGGCTTATGCCTGCAACTTGGGTTCAGCTTAAGGCCAGACTATGCTATAATACTAATATTGATTCTAGCACTACTACTATAATAGTCAAGACAGTACTGCGCATTCTCAAGAAACATTGGCACCTGTTAATGTTGGATACATGTCTTAAGAACTCAGTGGGCTTGTCACCCACTATGGTACACACCAGAGGTCGTACACTCAGGAATATGTTGTGTCCCAGCTTTCTCTGCCCCTCCCCTCCAACTCGCCTACCGGGGTGGATTCCAGAGAAACCCAATGGTTTCTATAAATGTGGCTGCTGAATATCGTGCCGATTGGCCCTTAACAAAACTATATCGTTCTCCTACAATACCGGGACCACGTACCACATCAAAACCTTCATGAATTGCAACACTAAATGCACTGTGTACTGCCTGATTTGTGTATGTGGCCCAATCTACATTGGTAGCTCCATACGCCCTCTCAAGGAACGCATACAGGAACATGTTAGAGCCATCAGGAATGTCAACACCAACTATCCCCTTGCTGTACACTTCAACACCCTGCACGGTGAAAAAGATTTGTTAAACATCAGATTCCATGGTATTACGCATGTCTCCAACTCACCAAGATGGGGTGACAGAACAAGGGATCTACGCAGATGCGAGGCTAAGTGGATCTTAAAACTCCGCTCAGTTGAGCTAGGCCTGAACTCAGACCGTGAATTACATTATTTTCTTACATGAGTTTTAGCTTCCACTACCTCTCTGTCTGCTCAACATATATTGGGCCACCTTATGACCAATACTGTTCAACTCTTACGGTTCTCTGTGTATTATTATCATGTGTTAACAATGTCATTCTTGATCGTGTGCATCACCACCCACTCTATGCTTTCATGTTACCTTCTGTCACTTTTGAGTTCCTTATCCCGTGGCCTCGGTCACTTTTCTATGCTCCACTGCTGTTTAACCAAATGAACATTTGTTTGATAAGTCTCACGGTGTTACTCTGCTTTTGTAGCATTTGTCTACAATGACGTCTATTGATCATGTATTCTAGCATCTATTCCTTGCCTATATGTAATCTTTGTTTGTACCAGATTAATATGCCTCGTGGCCTCGGTCTGTACATATTTCGCTACTGTTTATTCGTTGTACTTGACAATTTATTATATCTGTCCCTGATCGTCACTTACTAACTATGTTTATTATCACTTTCCCTAATTAAAACTTATACAATTACCTTTCACTATTATGACACGGATGGTACCTGCCTCTCATCTCACTCATGTCACTTCCCTCGCCTGCCATCACTTGTGTTTATTCTACCGAATTGTTAATTCACACTACACAACTGGTTACCTTAACCTAAGAGTGCTTTCTAAGTTGCACCCAAATATGGGTTTGTTCTCTCTTTTTCATTTTTTCATCTTTCAATCCGAACTGTCTTGTATACAACCGCGGTCTATTTCTACATTTCTTTCCCTCCCTTGGTTCACTTTCCCACGTATTTCCATCCTCTTACTTTTGTTCTCCTCCTTTATCCTTTAGCCTTTCTCTCCACCCACCTAACATATCATACCTAGGCATTTTTTCTTTCACTTCCGCCTTACTTTTTGGTTACTGCCCCATTGGTACAGCGACCTCTCTTACCAGCATCCACTCTCAGATCCCCAGACTTTCCTCCCCTACACCCAAGATGGCCGCCACACTGCTCCACTACCCACTTCATTGTCCTTCTTCAATCTCGGCGCTACTCCTAATTGCTCTTCTTAAGCTGAGAGCACAGACCTTCACCGGACTAGTACTCGTACAAACGACTCGGTGCCACGCATCCTTATGCCTTTTCAGGTAGGCCCTCGTCATATTCTACCTCTGCTCTTAACCTTCCGTTTTCGTTAGCGTTCTAATTTTTACCACGTATATGCAAGTTTACATGCATTTACAGTCACCATAGCATATTATCCACGTTTGTCTGTCTTTAAGCATTTACAGTGACCATGGCTCAATACCCGTCTTTGCCATGTCTATATACATACCTTTCGCTTGTGACCTGAGCGTTTTCTAAAGTACTTTATCACCGCGCTTTCAACTTGCCGTAACATTCTATCTCACTTCTTGCCATGCCGCTTTTCTGTTTAATTCACTATCCCCGACGTGAAGCGCAGCCATTTACACACGGGCTTTTTTCTTCGTAGACGTTCCATATCAACTCCTATATGCGCTCGCTTTGCGTTCCATTAATTATTATTTTTGAATATATCCAAATATAATTTTTACCGATAAGGGGTTTTCCTCTACTTTGTGTACTGCGCTCAGCCTTTTTCAATTCTTGTTACCAATCGGCTGATATGATCACGCTTTTCTTTACTTGCCAATTTTTATTTCTGAACTACTGGTCACTACTGTCCACACTGTAGCGACCATGCCGCCTTACAGTGAATTCACTTTAATGGTCTTCAATTACATTACCATTCTGACTCCATCTATATGCGCTCGCTTTGCGTTCCATTAATCATTATTTTTTAATATATCCAAATATACTCTTTACCGACAAGGGGTTTTCCTCAGCTCTGTGTACGGCGCGTAGCCTTCTTCAATTCTTGTTACCAATCGGCTGATATGATCACGCTTTACTTTACTGGCCAATTTTTATTTCTGAACTACTGGTCACTACTGTCCACACTGTAGCGACCTTGCCGCCTTACAGTGGCTTCACTTTAATGGTGTTCAATTTCGTTACCATTCTCACATTCCTTTTAGCCCCCTCCCGCCCCTTTGTTTTCGTACTTAGCTTTAACCCATGTCCTTATGTCCTTATTTCCCTCATTTACGATTAATCGGCTCAGTTTTCTTTTTCCCTTTCCCCTTTATCCGTTACCTGCTAGGTTCCGAGCACAGGCGTATCAGGGCCTGTCTACCTGCCTTTTCATACTTGTCCAATTTCTTACTCAGCCCCACTATAGATAGATCTACTTCAAGAAGGTATGTACAGTTTGTTCCACTTCTTTTCTTCACTCTACTATTGGCTACTTTACTACTGTTATCTCTTTTCCCAGTTACCACTGACGTTTCAAAGCCTCTTCAACTGATCACGAGGCTCCTTCATCACTTACCTGCGCTACGTACCATCCTGGCCGGACGGCCCAGGTACGAGCCTTTTTCTGTCTCTGTCCTTCCTGATTTATTTGTCTATTGATTTTCTCAAACCTATCTCACCTTTATTATAGTCTTTTTTCACTTATTCCAGTACTAAGTAGTTTTTATCCACCACAAACTCTCTCACTATAGCTCGTACACTTTGGCTCTCGATTGCATAGCACTTGGTCACTATTCACTTTCTTTCGTATACTTTGCACTTTGTGTCCCTACTACGAGTTTTGTTTGCCATTTTTTTAAACCCTCACCTACTCACCTTTTAAAAACCCACTGAACTTACGTTTGACACATAGGTCAATGGTATCCAGTTTTTGGAGTCTTTCCCACATACTCTCCTACGAGCCTGCACCCAAGTCCATACACTTCTATATGCCTAAATTCTTGTTTTGAATATTACTTTGCAGCCTTGATAAAGTCACTGGTGTGACGAAACACGTGTTGGCTGTATCTCGCTGATGGCACTATGATTTCTAGTATCCACTAAATAAAGACACCATCTACATACAAGACTTGAGACTTCTTTCAACTGTGTACCTCAGCATCATACTACCAGGGACACTTATCCCTGCCATACTTCTGGACTATACTTCCTGGGTGCTGTGGCCAATTCTGTTCTACTATAATAGTCATACTAATAATATTATATTTCAACAAATCAGCCAGATGGCACTCCAAGACGGTACTAATTGTGTGCTCATCCACTCCCCATTCTTCATAGATTCCAATCACTCAGCTCTGCAGTCTGGAGAGCAAATATATTCCATATAGAGCTTAGAAGTAGCTGAAGGATGAGCTCCTGGGGACTTGTCAGGGGAGCATCTGCTTCAGAAAGGACATATACCATCCTTCCTCTTTCAGACACCATGCTATGGTGCCCAAACCTTGTGGGAGACCTGGGACAATGAGAAGCTGGAGGGATTTTTTTTTTAATAAACAGTGAAAAAGGGGGGAGTGTGAAGAGTTTGATGAGGATTGGGGAGAAACTACTGTCAGTAGTAAATTACTTCAAGATAGCGATCATGAACCAGTAAAAGGGAGAACCTATTTGACTTTCAATAAAAGAACGATTCCCTGCTTTCTCAAAGAGACACTCATGTCTGCCTCTCCGAGACCTATGGTAGTATCCACTGTAGGCCTTCACATCACAAGATCTTCAAAGCCATCAAGCCACTTTGAGGCAGAGCTCCACCAACATTGAAATGTCTCTGTTCTTCATTTACCCCCAAACATATCGACATGTGAACTGATTACTCAACTCTTCAAGTCGTGGTCACTAACAGCAATTTCCAAGTGGATGGGCTGGTTCATCAGGGTCGATATTGCTTCAATGGGCGAGACGGCACAGTACAGACCACTGAAGTCTTTAAAACTGTTTTTGCCTTCTTTGTGGCCCATTACAGCAGCTTTACTTTAGACCTGTTTAACATTGTCATCCATTTCTCGCTATTTTGTTATTTATAATCTTTTAGTAAAGCTTTACTTTTAATTTACTTGACTTGGACATTCGTTGTAGCTTGAATCTATTTAAGCTAATGTACACATCTCCCACACATATTTCTCTGAAAATGGTATCTGCTGCTGAGGGTGAGCTACTGCCAAGTTTGTACCATGAATAAAACGAAGAGCTTACCGGCTCTAAAAACCTAAGAAGTATTTTACACGCTACAAGTCAGCAATTTGCTGCACACTGTGCATTAGCAGACATGAGGCTCCTGGACCGCTGGAGTTACTCCAGGGAGTTGCGAGTAGCGTGGAGGGCAACAACAAAATGCTAGAAAATAACATGCTGCACAGAATGTCAATCCTGTGCTTCGTCTTTGAGGAGGAATGAAGGGCATGAATTCTGAATTGTGAGCATCGTGTGAGCATATTAAATGCAATTTTTATACGACGACAGTATGTTAACTGGAACTAGAACATTGGAATGCTGGGGGCTCCATTGGAGCGTCAACATTCCAATGTCACAAAGGCCAACCCCTTGGTCTCCCTGAGGACTTTATTTAATTTATTACAACATTCTGTCCTCTAGTGGCAGAATGTTATAATAGCCTTATAGCCCTTTGGAGCTGGACTATACCAGCATTTAAAGTCCTACTCCCTTTGATGCTGGAGCGGGCCTTTAATGGCCGGTATAGCCCGCTATGTCGGGCTCTATGGCTATATTAGAACATTGGAATGATGGGGCCTCCATTGGAGACTATGGAGTGCTCTGGACCTTTACTGGCTGGTAAAAGCCCGGAGCATCAACATTCCAATGTTGCTTGTCCAGTCTAAACTAGAAGTGAGCCTATTCCTTTGAGGAAAATTCATTTTTCAAGCATATGAAAAGGAATTATGCATCATTTGTTGCTTGATTGTTTTGCACGTCACCCTCTTTGTATTCCATATTTATCATTGACTTGTTCTCAAAAGATTTAGATTTTGAATTGGTGCTGGTCTAGTGTATTTTTGTATAATTATCTTGTACTTTTCAAAATGTATAGAGCGCATTCCCCTCTGCCCCCAGAGCTGTAAAAGCGCCAGGAAAGGGAGAGAGGGACTATAAAGAGGAGACCAGGCCCATCCATCACAGGAAGGGAGAAAAGCCAGGTTTTCAACTGATTATGAAAAGCAGCATGGGAGGTTACACTTCCAATCTGACTGAGTAGGTAGCGAATTCCATACCTTGGGGTGGCAACTAGGGTGACCACCTGGCATTGAGGCAAATTCTGGACAGGACTGTAAAAAATTCAGGACAAAGGGTCAAAATTCAGGACAAAAATTCAGGACAAAGGGTCAAAATTCAGGACAAAAATTCAAGAACAAATGTCAGTTTTACAGACACACGCAAGAGAGGCCATGCCTCACTATGTTGTCAGTGCATTTATGTACTCTTTTTCAACATACCACTATTTATTCACTGTGGACCTTTTGTGATTGCCTCCTGGTGTGCTATATTCAGGTGTCACATTACGTCCTTGTTCAGTAGTAAATTAATGCCCTTCACGGCAAGGCCATCACCCCTACCCAAATCTACCCGATCTTTCCTGAAGAGAAAGTAACAGCAAAATTTTTATTATGTTTCTGAACATTTCAAAACCCCTGGCAAACAGTTTGGGAAACATTAAGGTAATTAACCTTATGCTAGTTTAAACAAATTGAACAAAAACATCTGGCTTACCCCAACCACCCATGGACTTTCAACCTAATTTTATTTAAAGAGGAAGGGCAGATGGTGTGGGTGACAGTCTCACACCTAATGACAGGATGTGATGTACCCATAACTTGTCTGTAGTCTCACTGCACTAAAGTGTATGTTTGGGACATTACATTTATCTCAGAAATGGGAGCCCGGACTACCAATCAAAGATAATAAAAGAGTAGGATGAAATCGAGATCAAATGGGTGACCCACGACAAATAATTCAAAGGGTTGTTACTAACAACTGGATAAATGAAGAAGAGAAGAACAAGGTGGGCCAATTCCTAAAATCAGACAAGATGGGTCCACCAAGACTATTTGAAGGTATTGGGTACCTGGGGAGTTGTCTTCACACAGGAGCGAAACAGAAGGGGCACTGTCAAGTGGTTAAACAATCAACACCCATCCACCTTGGCAAACTCTTCTGGTGCAATGGTTCGCTGGTAGTGCTTGTGAAGGGTGAGCAGGGGCCAGACCCCTTGCAAGGTTGTGCAAGGCAATTGCCCGCTTAGTCCATGTCTTTATATGGTTTTGAAATTGAGCAAAAGCCAAACTAGAGATCTGGGTTATCCCTAAGTGTCAAGTACACATAGAATCTTCAAAATATTTGGGATGTAAATTGCACAAACAAAATTTACAAATTTTTAAATTGAATTAGTGTTTCATTAACATATGGCACTGTTTTCGCCTTCATACACAATTAGATCTCAGATTGAACTGGGAACCAGTTACCTTTTGATACCTAGTGATTAATATTTACCATTCTTACACTGATTTCCAGAATGAAAATCTCGGCAGAGCGAACGGTCCCTCCAAGCCCAGTTTGCTTTTTGGTCTTCTCTTCTGCTTTCTGTAGAGGCCATGTGGCACTAGCGAAGATGGTGGGCTACCCCAATGATAGTATTATTTTGCAAACCTTCCCCTGCTCGTCCTTCATTCCTTCTTCAGACAGGCCACACATCTGATTTGGTCGCTGCGGCGCCATCGGGAGCTCTTTCCACTCTAAAGCTAACTGTGACTGCGGGTGGATTAGATCTTCTGGATTTAGAATGCTTTTATTCAGCTGCAGATGTTCAATGGGTGGCTCACTGGCTTTCTGCCCACCTCCCTGCATGAGATGGGGTTTACCAGTAAAGACTTTTAAGGAAGGATTAATGCACTGCTCATCGTTTCCAACTGACCTTTCTATGGATCACCATCCGGGGTTATCATGCATGGCTTTCTCTTGCCTTGCCAGAACCTGTAAACTCACTGACACGAAGAAACCCTATGCTCCTGCACTACCTTTGCTAAGCCTTCCCACTCGCACAGGATGGCTGTGCTCAGAGCAACTCCATGAGTGGCATGTTGCAGGTGTCTTAAAATTGGGGACTTTGTTTCTGAACAGTGAGCTACTAAATTTCCAAACCCTTGTGGCAGACTACCATCTTCACCCCGGTCAACTCCTTACTTACAACCACCTTAAATAATCATTAAATGCCCTATTTCATGTCTGCTACCTAGCACTAACCCTACAAGAGGTGTGCCAGAAGCTTTGTACCATAGGAAATGGTGGCAAACTGATAGAATGGGTGTACAGACCTATCCTGCAACATGGAAACCACTCCAGGTCTGCTTGTCATACTACCTGGGTGATTGATGTAGCCAAACCTCTGCAAGATATGGTCTAAAATACTGGACTTTCCCCACAAAGTATCCCACAGCTGTCACTTTAAGTAAATTCATAGTGCTTCCTTGTGAATGCATTCTGCCCGTTGCTTGCCATTGGCCTTGTGGTTTGTAACTCACAATTTGTTGCTTTCAATTTGCTGGCTTTATTTGTTTTAGACCATGCAGCTTGAATTTGTCCCTTCCCTTGCCAAAACCTTATTTACAGTATCCTGCCGAGTGCTCCCTTTCTGTAAACAGGCCTGTAAATCTCGTTCTTATCTCATCATATTTGCTGTGCATTCAAAGAACAAAGTCAAATGTCAGGCTCTGTCTTCGGTGGGAACTTAGGGGCCAGATGTCGCAAACGCGTGTTTGCTATGCAGAAATGTATTTTGCGAGTCGGAACCGACTCGCAAAATACATTTCCGAGTCGCAAATAGGAAGGGGTGTTCCCTTCCGATTTGCGAGTCGCAGTGGTATGCAATTCCATTTGGACCAGGAGTCGCAGTTACCATCCATTTGAAGTGGATGGTAACCCACTCGCAAACGGGAAGGGGTCCCCATGGGACCACTTCCCCTTTGTGACTGGACCCACAATTATATTTTCAGGGCAGGCAGTGGTCCAAGGGACCACTGCCTGCCCTGAAAAAATCGGAAACTAAAGGTTTCGTTTTTTTTTTCTAAGTGCAGCTCGTTTTCCTTTAAGGAAAACGGCCTACACTTGGAAAAAAAAAACTGCTTTATTTAAAAGCAGTCACGGACATGGAGGTCTGCTGTTCCCAGCAGGCCTCCATCCCCGTGAGTGCCCAGAGTCGCTATGGGGGCGCAAACTGCGACCCACCTCATTAATATTAATGAGGTGGGTCTTTGCGACCCCATAGCGACTCGCAGAAGGTGTCTGAGACACCTTTCTGCATATGGTTTTGCGACTCGGAAATTGCGAGTCGCTCGGAGTCGCAATTTCCGAGTCGCAAAACCTAGTTTTCCTACATCTGGCCCTTAGTGTTTACTTTCCTTTCTCTGACTTCAAAGTGAGAGGATTTATGCAACAATCTTGCTGGATACTGGGGTTAGGAAAGAGTTTTTTCTATCACGTGACAACATTTAAATAGACTTCAGAATATATCAGAATTGCACCCTACTCTGTATCGCTCCACTTTACGCCACTCCATGCCACTGTTCTCTTCTCCATTCGGAACCACTCCACATTATGCCACTGCTCTCTATGCTACTTCACACTATGCCTCTCTACTCTACTCTGTACTACTCTACTCTAAGCCACCGCACTTTGTGCCTCTCTACACCACTGCGCTCTGCTCGTCTGCACGCTATACCACTCCAGTCTAGGCAACACCAATCTAATCTGCACAACTCCACTCTCTGCCACTCTGCAACGCTGCACTGTACGCCACTGCACTCTAAGCTAATACACTTTACTCTGTAACACTCAACTCTATGCCCCTGCACTCTACATCAATACACTGTACATCATTCTAATCTACTCTGCACCTCTGCACTCTATGCCACGGCACTCTACACTGCTTTAGTCTATGCCATCACACTCTATGCCACTTTATGCAACTCCACTCTAACCTGCACTTCTCCACTCTAAGCCACCTCACTCTACTGTGAAATAATCTACTTTATGCCACTGCACTCTGTGCCACTGCATTCTATGCCACTGCACTCTACCCTACACCTATCCACTCTATGCAACTGCACTCTACTCTGAAACAATCTATTCTACACCACTGTACTCTATACCACTCTGACCACTGCACTCTAGTTCAATGCACTCTACACCACTGCAAGCTGACACTCTGCAACACTGCTCTGGCCGCCACTATACTCTACACCACTCTGCCCTGTACTACTGCATTTTGCACCAATATACTCTATTCCACTGCATCATATGCCACTCTACTCTGCCCAATGCCACTCTATGCAACTGCACTCTACACCAGTGCACTCTAAACAACTGCACTGCCCTTTACTCTGCACCACTGTACTCTATGCCACTGTTCTCTGTACCACTCTACACCCCTGCACTGACACTCTACTCTGCAACTCTGCACTCTACACCACTCTACTCTATGCCACTGCACTCTAGGCACTATACTCTACACCACTCTACTCTGCACCACTCTACACCACTACACTCTATGCCACATCAGTCTACTCTGCACTCTATGACACCTTCTGCATTACTGCGCTCTCTGCTACTCTATTGTATGCCACTCTACTCCACTGCACTCTATGTAACTCTACCCCATGCCACTCTATGCCACTGCACTCGGCGCCAATGCACTCTAAACAACTGCACTGTACGCCACTGCCCTCTAATCTGTACCACTGTACTCTACGCCACTGCTCTGTGCCACTCTACTCCACCCTACATCACTGCACTGACACTCTACTCTGCAGTGTTGCACTCTCCCCCACCATACTATACACCAATGTACTATGTACTACTGCATTCTTTGCCACTGCACTCTATGCCATTCTACACTGTATCACTCCACTCTACAGCACTTTGCCCTACTCTGCACCACTCTACACTACACCACTGCACTCCCTGCAATGTGAGTCTACTCTGCAATCTATGCCACTGCACCACTCTACACTACTGCTCTCTCTGCTACTCTATTGTATGCCACTCTACTCTACTGCACTCTGCCACTCTACTCTGTCCATTGCCACTCCATGCCACTGCACTCTACGCTAACGCACTCTAAACAACTGCACTGTACCCCACTGCACTGTACTTTGCACCACTGGGCTCTACGCCACTGCTCCTATGCTAGTCTACTCCACACCACACCACTATGCCACTAGCTTTAAGCCATGCTGAACAGCAGCTACTCTGGTGTATAACATGGCTAATGGCTAAAACACATTAGCAAAGCCATTAACTCTTTCGTAGATGAGACCTATTGGCTTTGCCAATGTTTGTTAGTACTATGAGGTACCGAGGTACCTGAAAGAACTGTGAAAAATACAATTACATCATAATGAATGCTGCTACAAAATGCGCAAATACATTTCGGTTAAATAAAAAAAAAGTGCTTCTCAAATACAGATTTGAATAATATACAGTTTATACCTAGTGATAAAAAAAATTATAACACTCCATTAAAACCACACACTCCACAGCTCACCTTGGAACACCATTACAATACCTCTCTGAAAGAAATATCTTTGCCACCAGAAAACTTCAAGTGACTCCTTTTAGTAAAGTCAATGCAGGTTTTCAAGCCCCTTTGTATTTGCAGATTTACCAGTTGCCCACATTTGCATGTCTTTAGGGAAGGAGACCCCCTGGCAAGAAGGCCTATTCTTATCTGTCTGCCCCTCCCTCCCTCAGAACACAGGAGACCCCCTGCCTTCCAGGCCAGCTGGGGAAACTCCTCTGCCCGTAATTTCGCCCTGCCTCCGTTGCCCTTTAGGTGAAAGCTAAAATTACGGCCCTTTAGGTGAAAGCTAAAATTACGGACAAATGCCGTCCGTTAAAGCTTTCATCACGGACAACGGACAGCAGGGCGAAATTACGGACAGTCCGTGAAATTTACGGACGGGTGGTCACCCTAGGCTGGCAACCCGAAAGGAACGCCCACCCCCAAGGCTCCTGGTGATGGACAGTATGAACCAGACAGAAGGCTTTGAAGGTCACATGATTCCTGACGGGCTGCCAATTTATGGATAGAATGCCATCTCTGACAGACTGCCGTTTAGGAAAGTCCAGAACTATTCGGGCAGCCGCATTCTACATAGTCTGAAATCTGTTAGGAGTGGTTTTATTAATATTTAAGTGCAGAGCATTGCAGAAGTCAAGGCGTGACATAATAAGTGGAGGTCATTCTTAATTTAGAGGAACCGGTGGAACACTGCTGTCTCTAGTACTCTGGGAGAAAATCGTGGCACAGGGGACATCTTTGGGATATCCTGGTAGGAAATTCTTGGCATCACACTGGAGATCATTTTTGACGCAGGAACCACACACTGTTTCTGAACATCGCTGAAAGCAACACTTTGACACTGGCATCTTGTATGCAACTGTGTCTTCAAGGGCACCCATGACACCTGGGGGACTCAGAATGCTGGACCTGCCACAATGGATGTCATTTTTTACTTTGCGGCACCCACAACACATTTTGAAACAAACAGGGGGTAACTTCTTGGGGAGCATCAGGTTTTATTGATGTGGCACATCATGAAAGGATTTAAATCTATAACCAGTGCCCTATCTCATTCTATGGCTTTTTAGAAAATGTTTGTAAAAAACGGCTTAAAAATACATTAATAATTCAATTTCTTAAAGATAGTCTTAGGAAGAGAACCTGTCCCGAACTCTACCTAGAATAGATCAGGCTAATTTGATTCGAAGGTTGTAACAATTTACGGCAAGTGTTTGCTACATCGCTTTCAGAGGCTACTGACCACAGAAGGTAAAGGCTACTGACCACAGAAGGTAAATGCTGTCTTGATGAGGACTGTTTACATTCAGAGAGATCCACTGGGACCGGAACAATATGCTTCAGGTTTAATAAAATGCATACATTCAGCATTTCAATATACACATTTCTGAGTAAATAAGAAATGAACGAAAAACCAACATGTTCTTGAACACGTAACCATGCATCGAAACCATGTAAAAGAATGTGTTGGATTAAAATCTTCACCTTTGTGCTTCACACAAATGATAGTGTATTGCGTTAAATCAAATGTATTCACAATAAGGAATAATTTAAGCTAATAGCATAATTTATAATCACTGCGTTTATCAATTAATATATGTTGCCATAACTAATATTTTTGGTTTACATTTATTTTTTTCTTCTCCCTTTGATGTATTAATACATTTCTCATTTCGGTATACATTGGAGGCACTATTAAATCACACTAGTTTGTGGTATTATTGATTTAACATCCAAGTGATGTAATGTGTTATGAGGCACTATAGCCTATTTAAACAAACACAG
Source organism: Pleurodeles waltl (assembly GCF_031143425.1). Taxonomy (NCBI): domain Eukaryota; kingdom Metazoa; phylum Chordata; class Amphibia; order Caudata; family Salamandridae; genus Pleurodeles; species Pleurodeles waltl. Next base: position 1,418,456,405 of record NC_090446.1, read on the forward strand.
TGGGGCATATTTCAGGGCCCCTAGCACTATTCCAAAGCCACATTAGTGTCATTTCTTTACGCTAATGTGATGTTAGAAGGCCAGAGATGGTGCGCCATATTTACAAAGTGGAGCAATGCATGCATTGCACCACTTTGTAACACTGCCCTACATTATGCCTGCGCCAGACAGAGGCCCTCATCATGACATTAGTGGTAAATCCCACTGACCGCCGTGTTGACGGCTGCCAACATACCGCTGTGGAGGCGAACATCCGTTTTCCAAATAATGACACACACACGCCAATACAACAGAATACTGCCACATTCACAAATCCGCTAGCTCAAAGGTCAGTGTTAAAATGTCGGTACCAACACCCATACCATTACACCAACAAAACAATGCCCACCACATCACGATCCACAAATCACCACGGCGGACATTCAATGGCGGTAAAACATTGGCAGTACACACTGGCGCACTCAGAATGGACACCCAAATACTAAACCACACAACATTGGCTAATACCAAAAACACACACCTGGCATCAATACACACACCACACCCACCCACCCACAGCACTAACAAACACAGACCCACATTACCCACAACCCTTTACAAATAATTTTTTTTGCCACAAGACTGACACCAAGACCACTGCGACCTGGAGTCAGTAGCAGTGGATACACCGTTCAGGGGACATAGGCCCAGGGCAACAAGGACACTGGGAGGACTGCTGTGTGCCAGGTGGAGGACAAACCCACGGAACCGACTCTCCAGGAGGCACTCACCAAGATCTTGGGGGCCTAGCAGCAATCCCAGGACACAATGGGCCAGACCCTTACCAACATGCAGGATAACAAGCGGCTGCAGAATGAACACCATCAGGAGATCGAGGAGGACTTGCAGGCCCTCAACACTACCATGATCTCTATAGCAGGAGTTCTGGCCGACATCATGGGCAACATCATGAGGAAATCAACGGCACACCAGCGGGCCCCTACCACTAACCAGTCTATTGACCAACCCTCCACTTCCGCTGTAGCTAGTGGACAGGAGGCCCCGCCACAGAACCCACAGGCCACCAGCACCCCAACACCCCTTCCCCTGCAGAAGGTGAACCACCCCACAATGTTCCCTGAGACCCAGACAGAAGCCAGAGACACTTGCCAAGATCAAGACCACCGCCAGGAAATAAGCCTCTCCTCATTGTCCCCCTTGTGTCCCACCCTGTCACCTTGTCCACTTTGAACTTCCTTTACTCCCCTTGCTATGGCCCCTTGGACACTGGACCTGAGCTATAAACAGACTGGAACAATACCCTGGACTTTTCTCTACCATCACCCCATTCCAATGCATCTGTCCCTCAAGTATTTGCACTACAATAAACACCCTTGAACACAACTTGAGTGACACTGTTTTATGTGTTGAAAATGTGCATTTAGGGGAACAGTCACATCTAGTGTAAATGATCTGAACACTGTGATAGCATACAAATAATGACCTGCAGCTGTCTGTAGTAATCACACCAGGACACTGTTGTCATATCACGATCATCTGTAAAATGACAAGCCATAGGTGACGATAAGTTGAGATGCAAAGGAAGTGAATGCCTTAATTCCACAGCCACACAGATAAAATCAATAGTCAGAGTAATGGTCAGTTCCACTGTCTCACCTGTGTGTCATTGGAAATATTGACGTATAACTGATGATCTGTTGTCCACATCCTCATCCTCTGCCTCCTCATCCTCACTGTCCTCAGGGTCCACTGCTGCCACAGAGTCATCTCCAGTCACCTCCTCCTCCAGAAAAGGCACATGTTATCTGAGGGCTAGGTTGTGCAACATGCAGCATGCCACTACTATCTGGCAGACTTTCTCGGGTGAGTAGTACAGGGATCCACCTGTCAGATGCAGGCATCTGAACCTGGCCATCAGGAAGCCGAAGGTCCTTTTGATTATCCTCCTGGTTCGCCCATGTGCATCATTATAACAGTTCTCAGCCTGTGTCCTGGCATTCCTCACAGGGTCTGGAGCCATGATAGGTTTGGGTAGCCAGAGTCACCTACAAGTACTGAGGGACAAACATTAACCTTACACAATGCTATGGGGATAACACCTGAAGGAATACACTGACATACAGTGGGTGGGTCTCTGGCTCACCTATTAGCCACACCCTGTGCCTCTGTAGTTGGCCCATCACATTTGGGATGCTGCTATTCCTCAGAACAAAGGCATCATGCACTGACCCAGGAAAAGTGGCAGTGACGTGGGAGATGTACTGGTCCACCAGGCACACCATTTGCACATTGAGTGAGTGGAAACTCTTCTGATTACTGAACACCTGTTCTTTCTGGTGAGGGGTGGGTGGGGGGGACAAACGCAGTAAGTGTACCATCAATCGCCCCAATAATATTGGGTATATGTCCCGTTGCATAGAATCCTGCCTTCACAGTGACCAAATCTTCCACCTGGGGGAAAGCTATGTAGCTGCATATGTGTTTCACCAAGGCAGACAATACCCTTGCCAGCACGATTGAGAACGTTGGCTGTGACATTCCTGCTGCCAAGCCCACTGTCACTTGGAAAGAACCAGTTGCCAGGAAATGGAGCACTGATAGAACCTGCACAAGAGGGAGGATCCTAGTGGGATGACGGATAGCTGATATCAGGTCAGGCTCCAATTAGGCACACAGCTCTGTGATTGTGGCCCTGTCCAGTCTATAGGTGAGTATTGTGTGCCTGTCCTTCAGTGTAGCCAAGGGGTCTGTATATGGGGGTTTGTCTCTTCCTCCTTCTCCTATTCATCTGCAGTGGTAGGTATCTAAGGGACACAAGAGTAAGTAGGCTGTCACAATTTGAACAATGGAACAATCACCTCAGTGCGCATGCAGCATTATTGTGATGGGACAGTGAGAATGGCAATGTATGTGCAATTTTTGGCAATGACGCAGTTATGGAAGATCAAAATTTTGACCACCACCATGAAACTACAATCGCCTGCCCTGTATCTAGGGCCAGGTGGAAGTGAGGTAACTTCGCCGACATTGGGTGTCATGGCGGAAGGCAGTCTTGCACCGCCGTGCAATTTCTCATTGGCTAGTATGGGGCTCTATGGAGTATAGTGGCCAATGGGGATCAGCGGCAGCGGTGACAATGTACACCACCGCGGACGTGACCGCCATTTTCCACCTTAATCCTCACTTGATTCTTGACTCTCCACAGAACAACACCTACACTGTGTTTGCTGCTGTAACCTGTGTCTGGAACCTACTGTGGCCCGTTTGACCAGGGAAAGGGCCCCTGCCTTCACTTCAATGGAGTTGGAGCACTTGGTGGATGGGGTCCTACCCCAGTATGGACAGCTGTATGGGCCTCCAGACCAAAAGGTGAGTATACCTTGGGCATGATGCATGTGGGAAGGTTGCTTGGAGATGTGTGTGCAGTCATCGTGTCAATTGGGGGGGTGTCTGGTGGTAGTGTACATGGTGGGCGCAGAGAGATGTGTGGGCCTAATTGTATGTGTAATGCTGTCCTCCTGTCTGTATTATCTCTGCAGGTTATCCCCCTTCAAAAGAAGGGATTGTGGCGTGCCATAGCCAAGGTCATGCATGGGGGTCTACAGCAGGCTGGGCACCCACTGCAGGAAACGGTGGGAGGACAGGGACGATGGGCATGGAAGACCGCAGAGGCCTGGTTGGGGATGGCCTACCAACAAGGAAAGGGTGCCTGCCGGAACCTGAGCCCCCTGATGGCCTGCATACTGGCGGTGGCCTACCCAGAGCTGGATGGGCGCTTGAGGGCATCACAGCAGCCACAAGGGGGTGAGTACACTGGACGCTACTACAATAATTGGTAGGTGGCATGGTATCCGGGTGGTGGGTGTGAGTTAGTGGGTGCCCCTTCATGCCAGGACAGACATTGCAGCATGATTCAGCTCAAGGGCAATGAGTGTATAGCAAATGCATGTAACCTAGCATTGTTGCATTCCATGTCAGTCACGGCTTTGTGGTTCCCAGGAGGGGTGCAGTTGGCAGTGGCTGGCCCTCATCTTGTTGTGGCATAGAGCCAATTGAATGCCAGTACAATGCATACTGTTCAATCCTGATCCTTGTGTGTGACGGTACTGTGTATGCCAACTGTGGTCTTGGTGCTGTAATTGACCCCATGCTCCCTTACTCTCCCTCCCCCCCTTTCTCCATCTGTCATCCTGTTCATGTGTGCATTAGCATCATCTTGCGGAGGAGCAGGGGTACCGGTGAGAGAGGGAGCTGCATCCCACAGGACCCAGGAGGCAGAGTCCACTGACGCCGAGGGAACCAGTGGGATGGAGAGCGAGGGGAGCACCATGGCGGAGACAGGAGGTGACAACACTGACTCAGATTCCTCCTCCAATGGAAGCTCCCTGGTGGTGATGGACACCTCTGTGACCACCCCAGCTGCAGGTACAGCCACCACCCCTGTACCAGCACCCCACTCCCAGTAGCCCCTCAGTGAGTTGCTCATGCCCGCTAACCCAGGAGGGTGGGCATCTCCTTCACCCCAGGCACCTCAGGCCCTGCCCCAGTGAGCCCTGCTGCCCTCATTGAGTAGGCTATTGACCTCCTGAGATCCATCTCTGTAGGGCAGTCAACCATTTTGAATGCCATCCAGGGGATGGCATCCCAGATTCAGCAATGCAATGCATTCCTGGAGGGCATCCACAGTAGATTAGGGGCCCAACAGAGATCGATTCAGGCTCTGGCCTCCTCTCTGATGGTAGTCAATGTCCCTGTTTCTACCACCCCCCCTCCAACTACCACTTCCCAGTCCCAGTCTCCTCAACCCCAATCCATCCCATGCACACATACAGACGAGCATGCACACCCAACATCACACAAGGGTGCCACAGTCAAACACAGGCACCACCCGTCAGTCCACAAGCACTCACACAAACAACAGAGAGTTATACACACATTCACATCCACTGCCTCCACTGTCTCCCCCTCCTTCTCCTCCTTCTCCATCTCCCTCACAGTCACGTCTACACTCACACCTGCATGCACTGCTTCAACTGCCACCACCAGCATCACCACACCAAGCAGCACACATGCCTCACTAGCAGACACCTCCACAACATCCATCCACGCGTCTCCTGTGTCCTCTCCCACCCTGTCTGTCCCCCCTCCCAAAGGACACAAATGCAGGCACTCAGACACCCAACAGCCATCCACCTCACATCAGCACACTGCCCATGGACCTGCACCCAAGTCCAGCAGACGTACTTCTTCAAAAACTACTCCCTCAACCTCCTCTCCCATCCCTCCTCCCTCATCCCACCCCACCGTCCCTAAGAAGCTTTTCCTTGCCCAATTTGACCTCTTTCCCCCAGTCCTGGCCATAAGAGCAGTGTCCCAACGACCTAGCCAAGCACCTCAGCCAAGGGGAAAGTGGAGGCACCTCCTAGTCGTGGAGGCAATAGAGTGAAGGATCCCACTCCACCCACCAGGAAAGGGAAGGATCCCACTCCACCAGCCCGGAAAGGGAAGGATCCCACCCCACCAGCCAGGAAAGGGAAGAAGCCCTCAACCCCAGCTGAGACACAGCAGCCTTCACCTCCTGCAGAGAGTGGCAGGGTACCAACACCAGTGGGCATGGGGCCCTCACCCCCTGCTGAGACACAGCAGCCCTCACCTCAAGCAGAGGCTTCCCAGGAGGCATCTTCCCCAGCTGAGACACAGCAGCCCTCACCTCTTGCAGAGGCTGACAGGGTACTAACACCACCACCACCAGTGGGCACAGGGCCCTCATTCTCTGCAGAAACACAACAGCCCTCACCTCCAGCAGAGGGCATGTAGGCCACCCTACAGGAATTGATGTACAAGTAGCCCCCTCCAGAACCCTTGGACAAGTTACCCACCTCAGAGACTGTGACCTTGCACCCCCCTGCACAGAGAAATGGGCATTGAGCCCCCTCCAGAACCAGTGGGCAGGTTCCCCACCTCAGAGACTGTGACCTTGCACTCCTCAACACAGAGGAATGGTCATGGATCCCCCTCTAGAACCAGTGGGCAAGTTGACCACCTCAGAGACTGTGACATTGCACTCCCCAGCACAATGAAATGGACATGGGAGTCCCCTCCAGAACCAGTGGGCAAGTTTCCCATCTCAGAGACTGTGACCTTGCACTCCCCAGCACAGAGAAATAGGCATGGAGCCCCTTCCATAAACAGTGGGCAAGTTCCCTACCTCAGAGACTGTCACCTTGCACTTCCCAGGACAAAGAAATGGGCACGGAGCCCCCTCCAGAACCAATGGGCAGGTTTCCCACCTCAGAGACTGTGACCTTGCACTCCCCAGCACAGACAAATGGGCATGGAGCCCTCTCCGGAACCAGTGGGCAAGTTCCCGACTTCAGCTGAGGTGCCCCCCCACTCCGCTTCCTCCTGAGGGGCCTGTCCACTTCCGAGATGTTGCCCCTGCACAGTTTTTTGCGGAGTTAGTCAGGATTAAGTTGGGGCTTGGATTCTGCCCTGTGGCCATTTGTGCCTTTTGTACTTTGGACTGGGCATTGGCCCTTTCTGGACAATTGTTCATATATCTTTGTTCTCCAGTTAGTTCATATGGTGGCTGTTGCCATGCAAATACAATCTCAGTACTGCCGACCTGTAGTCCCTGTATTATTATGCTGCGTGTCATGTGCCACTAGTTTGTGTCTGCAACTGGTTGTGTGTATGATGTGTGTGTGAATGGTGTATGTCATGCGTGTGTGTGTCACTTTCCTTTTCCTCCCTCCCTTCCTTGTGTGCTAAGTGGCTGTACTCACCGTTGTCTTCTTCATCGGCGTTGGTGTTCCAGGTGGAGCATGGCATAGAAGAGCATCGGGAAGACTTGAAGTTCCGGTTCCATTGCGGCGTTGATCTTCTCTGTGTCTCTGTTGGTGAGTCTAGGGTCTTCTGTGTTCTGTTTCCGCCAGGCTTTTGATGGCATTGATACCACCCCGGAAATCATGGCGGTTTGCTATGTCATGATATGGTGGGCGGAACATTGTCTTCTGCCTGACTGTTGAATGCTACTGCTGTGGTGTGTGGTGTTAATGCCCTGGAAGTTGGTGTGGTACATTGGCTGTCTATGGGAGTTATCACCGCCATGGTTTTAATTTGGCCATAATTACCGCCAGCCTGTTGATGCAATTACCGCCACTTTAACAGCCACCGCTAATGTCATAATGACCACCATAATGTATGCAAAGGGAAGTTTCCCCGTTAGTGGGATCAAAAAAATGGTGCAAGGAAATCAAAGAGATTTCCTTGCACCATTTTGTCTGCACTTGTAAAGCTTGCTCAGAACAGGTGTTAAGGAAGCTTCTAGTGGTTACAGTGGGCCTCTGGGTGCTTTGCAGGATTAGTGTCAGAATATTTTATGCTAATCCTGCAAAGCACCGGGCTAGCTTAAAAACTTCTGATGCTAGTCCCCTAACTACCGCTATGGTGTGCCTTATTTTAAATTTGGTGCACACATGGCGGCGTTAGTGGGGCACTGAGGGGCACAGAAAAAGTGGAACAGCACTGTGTGCTGCGCCATTTTTCTTAAATATGCCCCACTATTTCTAATGTAATACAAAGAGAAATGGGGCATAACGTTGTCAGTATTGTGCTATTACGTTAATTATGCAGTTACTATGGCACTTCATTATGTCAGCTATTAAGATGTTATTAGGGTCAAGGTCTTATGACATCACTTCCTGCAAAGTTTCCAGGTTAAAGGCCATAAGATGTCACTTACTGTGATATTATTAAGGTCAAAGGATGAGTAATGTAATTTCCAATACTCCCAGCTTTTTAATGAATTGATGTCCATAGTATCTCCCCTTCAGTGGACAATGAGATAGCCATTACGCTGAAAATACACAATGTAGATGAAAGAAATGAGATTCTGAACAAAACCCAGACCGTTTCGAGACAGAGGCCCTCTTTACAACATTGGCGGTAAATCACGCTTACCACCCTGCAAAAGACCACCAACACACCGCAGCGGCCGTGGAATTCTGCTACAGCAATTACGACCCACAGCTCAGAATCCGCCAACATCTAGACACCCACACAAGTCCACCACACCAAAGGTCAGTGATAAACTGGTGATTACAAAACCTCCACAGTCACGCCAACAGGAATACGCCCACACTATCACGACCCACAAATCCACGCGGCGGTCTTTCAACCGCAGTATTCCATTGGCGGTACACACCGCTGCGCTCAAAATACACACACACATACAAAACACTACCACATTGGACAATTCCAAATACACACACCTGATACACATACACTAACCACTCCCACACACCCAACACAATATAAAACACACACCCACATTACCCACAAACCCTTACAACCAAAAATTTGGAAGAAGGCTAGAGAGACAGCAAAGCAATGACCACACTAGCATGAAGAGGCACACAACACCATCACACTTACACATCCACGCACAAAACACCACACACCCCTAAACATCACCCCACACATCACAACACACACCACCTCACACATCACCCAAACCACCCCATGGCACTGCAAAGACACCCCAGGTTTTTGGAGGAAGAGCTCAGGGTCATGGTGGAGGAAATCATCCGGGTAGAGCCACAGCTATTCGGATCACAGGTGCAGCACACCTCCATAGCTAAGAAGATGGAGCTATGGCACAGAATCGTGGACAGGGTCAACGCAGTGGGACAGCACCCAAGAACACGGGATGACATCAGGAAAAGGCGGAACGACCTACGGGGGAAGGTGCGTTCCGTGGTCTCAAGACACCACATTGCGGTTCAGAGGACTGGCGGTGGACCCCCACCTCCTCCTCCACAACTAACAACATGTGAGGAGCAAGTCTTGGCTATTCTGCATCCTGAGGGCCTCGCAGGAGTAGCTGGAGGAATGGACTCTGGTAAGTCAAAGCTTTAACTACTTCATCCCCCACCCTACCTGCAAGCTATCACATACCCCCACCCTCGCCCTCACCCCCATCACTCCAACTCCTCACATATGTTCCACAATCACAAACCACACATCCCAAAACCAAGCCCTGCATGCAACAACAAAGCACGGACACCCATCACCAATGCATGGCCACTACACATACCCACACAGACCCCTAAATAATTATCGCACAAGGTCATACACAAGAATGTAAGCACTGGGGTACAGGGTCACCCACCCACTACACACCATGGCACACACAGATGCAATAATCATGCCTTTACACCCCTGCAGGACCCCTATCAAACGTCACCGGACAGGAGGTTCCAGACATGTCTACTCCACCCACAGAAGAGGCCCACTGTGATGACAGCAGCTCTGTCCAACTGGATCTAGATGACCAGCCCGGCACATCTGGGACCTCGGGACAGTCGGTTCCCCTGACACAGTCACAGGCCACCACAGAGCCTCCCCCTCAGGAAACACCAGCACAGCACCCACCCAGTGGGCCTATACCTCTGTCCCCAGGACACGTCAAGCAGCAGTGTGTCCACCACTACAGGGAACCCAGGCTAACCCACCACCCCAAGAACAGCAGGGACCTGGGGGCAGTGGTAGTGGGCACACAGTTCAGGGGACAGAGGCCCAGGAAAACCGGGGAACTGGGAGGGCTGCTGTGCGACAGGGGGAAGACAGGCCCAGGGAACCCACTCTCCACGAGGCCCTCTCCAACATCATAGGAGCATACCATCATTCCCAGGAGACGATGGCAACGGTACTGGCAAGTTTCAGGAGACCCAGCGGCTGCAGGAGGAACAGTATTTGGGGTTCAGGGAGGAACTCAGATCCATCAATACCACCCTGGGCACCATTGTAGGGGTGCTGAAGGACCTCGTGAACATCAGGAGGGACACTGTGGCACAACAAGGGGCCCCTGACACTAGCCTGGACAATGAACTGCCCACCACCTCCGCCGGCGCTAGTGGACAGGAGGCACTGCCACAGGACCACGACACCAGCATCCCACCCCTTGCAGATGGAGAACCACCCGCAAGCGGTCCCTGAGATCCAGGACAAAGACAGAGAATGCCAAGACCCCGCCAAGAAATGAGACCACCCTGATTGTCATCCTTCTGTCCCACTTTGTCACCCTGTCCATCCTTAAACTGCCCTAGCTCCACTTCCTATGCCCCTTTGGACAATGCACCTGTGAGACTAATAGACTGAACTCTGCCATGGACATTCCTCTACCATCACCCCTGACCATTTTAGAACCCCCTCTGCTATTTAGCACTAAAATAAACACCCTTGAATCACAAAACAAGCTGGAGTCAGTCTGTGCTTTCACAAATGTGTATTTGCAATAACTGAGGGAAATAGCAATGTCCATTGGATCGTCAACATACCTATGTCACACAACTCTAGTCCATGAGGTAACATAGCAGAGGTCACACAGTGGGACCCACATCTGTGAAATCGAAAGGGAAAGTGACAAATCGGGATCCATACACTGGGTGAAAGTGACAGACAGATGAGAGGTCAAACAATTTTATCAGATGTAGGAGGCAGTAATGTCTTCTTACCTGTTTCTCACTGGAAGTATTGCTGGATCACGGTGTTTCTGTTGTCTATGTCCTCTTTTTCTGCCTCCTCTTCTTCACTGTCCACAGGCTCCACAGCTGCCACATCACCTCCTTCTGGACCATCCTCCTGCAGAAAAGACACCTGTCGTCGCAAATACAGCATACAGCAGGCCACAATAATCTGGCACATCTTCTTTGGTGAGTAGTAGAGGGAACCACCTGTCATATGGAGGCATCGGAACCTGGCCTTCAGGAGGCCGAAGGTCCTCTCTATAACCCTCCTAGTTCGCCCATGTGCCTCATTGTAGTGTTCCTCTGCCCTTGTCCTGGAATTCCTCACTTGGGTCAGTAGCCATGACAGTTTGGGGTAGCCAGAGTCACCTGCAAATGTCGAGGGACAACTGTTAGACACACACTAACCCTTAGGGACAACCCCAGACCCAGACATCTATTCACACTGTATAGGGTCCTTGTCCTCACCTAATAGCCACACACAGTGCCTATGGAGTTGGTTCATCACATAAGGGATGCTGCTTTCCTCAGAATGTAAGCGTCATGCACTGAGCCAGGAAACTTGGCGTTCACATGGGAGATGTACTGGTCAGCCAAACACACCATCTGCACATTCATCGAATGGTAGCTCTTCCGGTTTCTATACACCTGTTCACTCCTGCGGGGGGTACCCAGGCCACATCTGTCCCATCAATGGCACCTATGATGTTGGTGATATGTCCCAGGGCATAGAAGTCACCTTTCACTGTAAGCAAATCCTCCACCTGAGGGAAAACGATGTAGCTGCGCATGTGTTTCAGCAGGGCAGACAACACTCTGGACAACACGCTGGTACATCCCTGATGCTATGGCCACTGTAGTTTGAAAATACCCATTTGCCAGGAAATGGAGTACTGAGAGGACCTGCACTAGAGGGGGAATTCCTGTGGTATGGCAGATAGCTGACATCAGGTCTGGCTCCAACTGGGCACACAGTTCCTGGATTGTGGCACGATCAAGTCTGTAGGTGACTATTACATGTCGCTCTTCCATTGTCGACAGGTCCACCAGCAGTCTGTACACCGGAGGATGCCGCCATCTCCTCACCTTCCCCAGCGGACGTGCTCTAAAGATGAGAACAGCGATCAGAGGGTCAGCCAACACTGAGGTACTAAAAAAACAACTTTATAGCACACATTTGTCAATCCGCTATGTGCCTGTCTTAGTGTGTATGCAAGGCCTAGATATGTGTGACACATTTAAAATTAATGCCATGTGGCCTCCTCAAATGGCGGTTGCCTGACCTGTAATGTGGGACAAGGGGTTATGAGGTAACTGTGCTGGCGTTGTACACCGTCGTGGTAGGCGGTTGAAGACCGCGGCACAATCCTGTATTGGTTCACATTGGACCCTATGGGTCCCAGGAGCCAATGACGATGTACGCCGGCGTTGACGGTACGCACCACCGTGAACGTGACCGCCATTTTCTCTCTGTTCACTCACTTGATACCTGATCTTCGACAGGAGAGGACCTACACTGCAAGTGCTGCTGTGACCTCAGTCTGGAAGCAACAATGGCTCAAGTGTCTGGGGAAAGGGTCCCTGCCTTCACATCGGAGGAGTTGGAGAAACTAGTGGATGGGGTCCTCCCCCAGTACACGCTATTCTACGGTCCTCCAGACAAACAGGTGAGCACACTGTGAGCATGCTGTATGGGCAATGCCTGTTTGGAGTGGTGTGGATGGGAGATGGGGGGATGAGGCGTGCATGATACGACGGTGAGTGTATGTGCATCAGGGCAAGGGTGGAAATGTGACTGTGACGGTCCAAACGGTTAAAGTTTTTCCTTTTCCCCTGTGCTATTCCTGTAGGTCAGCGCCCACCAGAATAAGGATATTTGGCGTGCCATCGCCAAGGACGTCCGGGCACTGTGGGTCCACCACAGATGGAGCACCCACTGGCGTAAAAGATGGGAGGACATTCACCTCTGGAGCAAGAAGACAGCGGAGGCCTAGCTGGGGATGGCCTCCCAACGTGGGAGGGGTGCCCGTCGCACCATGACACCCCTGATGTTCCAGATCCTGGCAGTGGCATATCCGGAGTTGGATGGGCGCTTGAGGGCATCACAGCAGCCACAAGGGGGTGGGTACAGTCACATTCATCTGACTCTGCGCGCATTGGAGGTGTCTGGGTGGGGGAGGTGGGTGATGGGTTCCCCTAGGCTAGGGCGAGCCTTGTAGGCAAGGACCCTTTGTGAGGCAGGCTAAGTAGCACCCCAATCCCACCAGTAGTAAGAGCCATCTACACCTAGTCAGGCTCCTGTGACTTCCATGTGTGCAGCAATCGGGCATAGTCCATGTACCCGATGTCCCTGTGATCAGTTAGGGAACTTTAAGTGCATGGAGTAGTGCAGAGGGCTGCTGTGTCTGTAGTGTCCACCAACTGTAGCAGAACATGAACATGTCTTTCTACTTTCTTTTCCCCCCTTTTTGTGGTCTCCCTGTTCTTCTGTGCATTAGCATCATCAAGCGGAGGATCTGTGCGACTGGAGCAGGAGGGAGCTGCATCCCACATGGCCCTGGAGGGTGAGACTATGGAGTCAGAATTCACCAGTGGGACGGAGGGCAAAGGGAGCTCCACAACGGGGACTGGAGCAGAGACCAGCGACACCGACTTCTCCTCTGATGGGAGCTCCCTTGCGGTGGCAGGCCCCTCTGTGCCCACCGCATCTACAGGCACAGCTGCCACCCCCCTTCCAGCACCGCCCTCCCAGCAGCCCCTCAGCGTGTGCCCCGTGGCCGCTCACCCAGGAGGGTGGGCATCTCCTCTGCCCCAGGCACCTCAGGCCCTGCCCCAGTCAGCCCTGCTGCCCTCAGTGAGGAGGCCATTGACCTCCTGAGATCCCTCACTGTTGGGCAGTCTACCATTCTGAATGCTATCCAGGGTGTAGAGAGGCAGTTGCAACAGACAAATGCATATCTAGAGGGCATTCATTCTGGCCAGGCAGCCCAACAGTGAGCATTTCAGAGTCGGGCCTCAGCACTGATTGCAGCCATTGTCCCTGTGTCCAACCTCCCCCCTCCAACTTCCTCCACCCAGACCCAATCCCCAGTGCCTCAGCCTATCCCAAGCACACCATCAGACCAGCATGCACACACCTCAACACACAAGGGTGGCCCTGGCAAACATAAGCACCACACATCCCACAAGCACTCACACAAGCATCATAACTATGCACACATGCCAACATCCACTGCCTCCACTGTGTCCCCCTCCTGCACGTCTCCCTCCTCCCTCCCTGTCACGTCTCCACTCACACCTGCATGCACTACATCTTCAGCCACTACCTCCATCACCAGCACGCCCATCACCACACACCGCTCACGTGCATTCACCACCCCCACTACCATTCACACATCCCCTGTGTCCTCTCCCAGTGTGTCTGTGAGCCCTCCTCCCAATGTACACAAACGCAGACACACACCCACCCAACAGCCATCCACCTCACGACAGCATCCAGCCCATGCACCTTCACCCAAAGTCAGCAAACAAACACATCCTAAAACCACTACCTCTTCCTCCACTCCCAAACCCCCTCCAACTACCCGTCCCAGTGTGTCTAAAAAACTTTTCCTGTCAAACCTTGACCTCTTCCCTTTACCTCCCCCATCTCTTCCATCCCCTAGGGCCCGCCTTTCCAGGTCCCAACCCAGCCCCTCAGCCACCACATCACCGGGCACAGTGGTGCCAGCAGTAGCCGGCTTCTGGAGTGCGCCTGGCAGCAGGGCTGCCAGTGTCCCAAGGAGCGAGGCCAAGAACATTCCCCCACCTCCAAAAGAGAAGAAGTTGCCCACATCCCAGAGGGAGAAGGTCAAAACACCTGACACCAAGGGCTCAGTCAAGACAACAGTTGGGAGTGGCAAGACAGCTGTGCCACCATCCAAGGTGGGGAAGGGCCTGAGAAAGAAAGGCAAGTCGCCACCAACCTGCACGGTGGACAAGACCGCCACTGGCACCGCCACATGCACTACCGCCACATGCACCGCCGCTCATGACACCGCCGCCAGCACAGAGGTCAGTGAGCCCCCCACCAACACTGACGCTCATGACACCGCTGCCAGCACAGAGGTCAGTGAGCCCCCAACCAGCACCGCCGCTCATGCCACCGCCGCCACTGAACACGCCGCCAGCACCACAAGCGGCCACGCCACATCCTGAACCAGTGTCACCACCGCAGACATGGCTGCCATCCCCAGTGGTCATTTGTACGAGGCTGGTGGTCAGTTCCAGGGGCCTGGGCAGCTTCCATGTTACCCCACCGTCAGTGGAGTCTCACATCCACTACCTCTGTCCTTGGCAGGATGAAGCACTCTGGACACAAAGCCCCCTCCAGAACCACTGGAGAAAGGTATCACTACCTCTGTCCTTGGCAGGATGAAGCCATCTGGCACAAAGCCTCCTCCAGAACCAGTGGAGTATCACATCCACTACCTGTCCTTGGCAGGATGAAGCACTCTGGGAACAAAGCCCCCTCCAGAACTAGTGGAGAAAGGCATCCACTACCTCTGTCCTTGGCAGGATGAAGCACTCTGGGCACAAAGCCCCCTCCAGAACCAGTGGAGTATCACAGCCACTACCTCGGTCTTTGGCAGGATGAAGCACTCTGGACACAAAGCCCCCTCCAGAACCAGTTGAGATTCACATCCACTTGAGAGACTGTGGCTTTGCACTCCCCAGGATGCAGCGATGGGCAAACCACCCACTGAAAAGACTTGAGAGACTGTGGCTTTGCACTTTCCAGGATGCAGCAGTGGGCAAACCACCCACTGAAAAGACTTGAGAGACTGTGGCTTTGCACTCCCCAGGATGCAGCAGTGGGCAAACCACCCACTGAACAGAATTGAAAGACTGTGGCTTTGCACTCCACAGGATAAATCAGTGGGCAAACCACCCGCTGAAAAGACTTGAGAGACTGTGGCTTTGCACTAAAGCAGTGGGCAAACCACCCACTGGAGAGACTTGAGAGACTGTGGCTTTGCACTTCCCAGGATACATCAATGGGCATGGAGCCCCCTCGTGGAGCTGGCGTTGTGCACTCATCCGGCTGAGGTGCCCCCCCTTCCCTTCCCCCTGAGGTGCCTGTTTTATTTCGATCTGATGCCCCAGCAGTGTTCTTTCCGTTTAGATCGGGTATCTTGTGTGGGCCTTGCCCATGCATTTTTGGCCCAGTGATCCACGGACTATATAGGTGCAGTACATGGACTTGAATTCTTGGTGTATATACTTGTTAATAGTGTATACATATTTTTGAGTAATGGATTTTTCTTGATTACATTCGTTCAAATCATTTCCTTTTGTCCTTGCATTCTTCCAGGGGGGGTTGGGGGATGTATATGTAATGTTGAAGCATGTATTTCTGTGTGTTTTGTTGTGGGTGAGAGAGGGGGTGGGGGTGTCGCGTGTCACTCTCTTTTCCCTCCCCCCTCCCCTGTGTTGTAGGTGCAGTACTCACCCTGGTCGTTGCCGCCATCGGTCATGCTCCTGGTAGAGGAGCAGGAAGACAATCTCAGGGAGTATTTGGAGTTCCGGCTCCATGGCGTCCTGGTTCCTCGTGGGGTGTGTAGAGGTG
The DNA here is from genome assembly GCF_031143425.1 of Pleurodeles waltl. Lineage (NCBI taxonomy): Eukaryota > Metazoa > Chordata > Amphibia > Caudata > Salamandridae > Pleurodeles > Pleurodeles waltl. The sequence goes on from NC_090446.1 coordinate 1,418,472,542, forward strand.
TGTGTTTTCCCTTCCAAGTCCTGTTTCTGCCGTGATTTTGTTCACGTTAAATCCGCCCTGGAAAAGGGGGCCGATTGCCCTGTCATAATACTGTGGGTGGTACATTGTCTTCCGCCTGTCTGTTGGCGGTGACCGCCATGCTGTTTGTTTGTACCGCCGTGGCGGTCAGAGTGTTAAACTGGCTGTCTATGTTGGCGGTTAACACCACGGTCGTGATTCCATTTTTTTTCCGCTGGTCTGTTGGCGGTCTTACGGCCGCTTTAACACCGACTGCCAGGGTTGTAATGAGGGCCAGAGTCTGTACTGTCTGTACCATCCTTTTGTGAACCTTAGGACTGTATTTGATATGGTAGATAGGAAAATACACTGCCAATACAGAAACGCACAAGAGTGGATCCAGGGTAGTAAAATAATTTACAACTCTTTTTTTATGATTTAACAACAAAGTTATAAATGGAATATAGAATGAAGAGAAAAGGAAAAAGAAGTACTGAGGTTTGACAAAAATATAACAAAATAGAAGAAAAGAGTAGTACAAAATGAATCTATAGTAAAGAGCAGGGTGGAGCTGGGGTAGGTAATTGCCATCAGCAGTATCCCATCACGAGTTTTTTTTTTTCTCAAATGGGAGACACAATGTTACATAATTCATACTCTACAATAGTATTTACTATTTTTGAACTGTACACTAATCTAGTTTATGAATAAAGTTCTGGGCTATAATGCAATTCAAAATAAGAGTGGGCTGGAATTAACTTTAAGGTTTTGGATACCTAAAAGCCTGAGTTAAGGAGTAAAGAGATGTCTCTTTCTAGATGAACCTATTGTTTCTATTGTCGTGTTTCATGCTCTTCATTGACCAAATCTAAGATGACTGTATTTTAAGTATGCAAGTTTGAACTGTTTTCATGGGACTCTGAGTAAGATCGCTGAGAACCCATTACTTACATTTGGTTGTTTTGCATGTACACCTCCTTTCCGCTTCAGAGGTTAATCACATTCTGTGTTTCTGCACATTTTGTAAAAGACAGGAAATCTGAGATAACCTGAAAGTAGGTCAATGTGTCTAACTATTGCTATGTCTGATTTATGTCACATTGTGGTTCGGGTGGCTCACATCAATTCAAGAAAGCTAATTCAATCTAAATCAATTTATTTTGGGAGTGGACCTATATTATGCACCGCCGCTCATGACACCGCCGCCAGCACAGAGGTCAGTGAGCCCCCCACCAACACTGCTGCTCATGACACCGCTGCCAGTACAGAGGTCAGTGAGCCCCCCACCAGCACCACCGCTCATGACACTGCCACCAGCATAGAGGTCAGTGAGCCCCCCACCAGCACCGCTGCCCAGTGACCGCCACAAGTACTGCACCTACTGTAAATGCCGCCAGCACCACCAGCGGCCACGCCACATCCTAAACCAGTGTCACCACCGCAGACACAGCTGCCATCCCCAGTCGTCATTCGTACGAGGCTGGTGGTCAGTTCCCGGGGCCTGGGCAGCCTCCATGTAGCCCACCGTCAGTGTAGTCTCAAATCCACTACCTCTGTCTTTGGCAGGATGAAGCACTCTGGGCACAAAGCCCCCTCCAGAACCAGTGGAGATTCACATCCACTTGAGAGACTGTGGCTTTGCACTCCCCAGGATACAGTGGTGGGCAAACCACTCACTGAAAAGACATGAGAGACTGTGGCTTTGCACTCCCCAGGATGCAGCATTGGGCAAACCACCCACTGAAAGGACTTGAGAGAATGTGGCTTCGCACTCCCCAGGATAAATCAGTGGGCAAACCACCCACTGAAAAGACTTGAGAGACTGTGGCTTTGCACTAAAGCAGTGGGCAAACCACCCACTGGAGAGACTTGAGAGACTGTGGCTTTGCACTCCCCAGGATACATCAATGGGCATGGAGCCTTCTCGTGGAGCTGGCGTTGTGCACTCATCCGGCTGAGGTGCCCCCCCCTTCCCTTCCCCGTGAGGTGCCTGTTTTATTTGGATCGGATGCCCCAGCAGTGTACTTTCCGTTTGGATCGGGTATCTTGTGTGGGCCTTGTCCATGCATTTTTTACCCAGTGGTCCACGGACTATATAGGTGCAGTACATGGACTTGAATTCTTGGTGTACATACTTGTTAATGGTGTATATATATTTTTGAGTAATGGATTTTTCTTGATTACATTCGTTCAAATCATTTCCTTTTGTCCTTGCATTCTTCTGGGGGGGTTCAGGGGGTGTATATGTAATGTTGCAGCATGTATTTATGTGTGTTTTGTTGTGGGTGAGGGAGGGGGTGGGGGTGTTGCGTGTTGCGTGTCACTCTCTTTTCCCTCCCCCCTCTACTGTGTTGTAGGTGCAGTACTCATCCTGGTCGTCCCCGCCATCGGTCATGCTCCTGGTAGAGGAGCAGGAAGACAATCTCAGGGAGTATTTGGAGTTCCGGCTCCATGGCGTCCTGGTTCCTCATGGGGTGTGTAGAGGTGTGTGTTTTCTCTTCCAAGTCCTGTTTCCGCCGTGTTTTTGTTGGGGTTAAATCAGCCCTGGAAAAGGGGGCCGATTGCCCTGTCATAATGCTGTCGGCGGTACATTGTCTTCAGCCTGTCTGTTGGCGGTGACCGCCATGCTGTTTGTTTGTACCGCCGTGGCGGTCGGAGTGTTAAAGTGGCTGTCTATGTTGGCGGTTTCCACCACGGTCGTGATTCAATTTTTTTGCCGCTGGCCTGTTGGCGGTCCTACCGCCGCTTCAACACCGATCGCCAGGGTTTTAATGAGGGCCAGAGTCTGTACTGTCTGTACCATCCTTTTGTGAACCTTAGGACTGTATTTGATATGGTAGATAGGAAAATACACTGCCAATACTGAAAAGCACAAGAGTGGATCCAGGGTAGTAAAATAATTTACAACTCTTTTTTTATGATTTAACAACAAAGTTATAAATGGAATATGGAATGAAGAGAAAAGGAAAAAGAAGTACTGAGGTTTGACAAAAATATATCAAAATAGAAGAAAAGAGTAGTCGAAATGAATCTATAGTGAAGAGCAGGGTGGAGCAGGGGTAGGTAATTGCCATCAGCAGTATCCCATGGCAAGTTTTTTTTTCTTCTCAAACGTGAGACACAGTGTTACATAATTCATACTCTACAATAGTATTTATTATTTTTGAACTGTACACTAATCTAGTTTATGAATAAGGTTCTGGGCTATAATGCAATTCAAAATAAGAGTGGGCTGGAATTAACTATAAGGTTTTTGTTACCTAAAAGCCTGAATTAAGGAGTAAAGAGATGTCTCTTTCTAGATGAACCCATTGTTTCTATTGTTGTGTTTCATGCTCTTCATTGACCAAACCTAAGAGGACTGTATTTTAAGTATGCAAGTTTGAACTGCGTTCATGGGACTCTGAGTAAGATCGCTGAGAACCCATTACTTACATTTGGTTGTTTTGCATGTACACCTCCTTTCCGCTTCAGAGGTTAATCACATTCTGTGTTTCTGCGCATTTCGTACAAGACAGGAAATCTGAGATAACCTGAAAGTAGGTCAATGTGTCTAACTATTGCTATGTCTGATGTATGTCACATTGTGGTTCGGGGTTTGAACTATCTGCAACAAATGCAAGTAAGTAACACACAATTTAAAAATCAAGTGATAGTGTGGAAGTAAAGGAAAGTGAGTCAATACATTAAATAATTTAACTATCACATTTAGTTATTAGTGTTAATCGTTTTATACATTTCATCCTGTAGTATGTGCAATGGGGGTTGTGTATTTAAAGAGAATGTAAAAGGAATCTGACTTGCACTGCCAGAGGCAGTATCATACCACTTCGAATAGAACTGGGTTAGGATAAATTAGAAGTTTGTGGGTTCAATACTAACATGTCAGAACATGATTTTCTAAATTCCAATCCAATTGCATTCTTGAAAGTGCATGGCAGATTATTAGAAAGCAAGTTCAATTTGTGTAATGATTGCTATGACTGAACTTCCAGCCAATGGCTCATCTTTGATGGCTTGGTCTGAGCAGGAAGACAAACATTGAGAGGAAAAAAGTGAGCAAGGTAACATGTGCAACCAAGCATCAACATGGCTAAATTAATAAAGAACATAAACGTTAAAACAAGATGAATAAAGAAGATATATTGCCATAACATTGTTAATGGTTTCAGGAGATCGTAAAGACTTGAAACGGGTGCAGAATGAAAGAGATCTTTGGGAACTAGGTACGTGAATGCCTAGTAAACATTCCCACAGTTGAAAAATTTCAAACGTTTTGGCAACATTTTATATACACTTCTTTGGACCTTGCATTAATTGAGTTGCAGCTGAGTTGAAGTGCACCAAAAATTCCAGAACTCAGGAATGAAAATGGAAATAGATGGTGTACAGGAGCACCTTCAAACTAGTGTGCCTCGACCTTTACGCTCCTCCAGCAGATTAACTACTCTTCTCAGGTGGCTCACATCCATTCAAGAGAGGTAAATCAATCTAAATCAATTGTTTTTGGGAGTGGACCTACATTATGGAGCCCCTTACCACCCGACCTTAGGCTGAGCTCCTTTAAAGCACCATGTAATGTCCGCATCCAGGCAACTTCTAAACACAATTGTCCACATCATGAGCCTGAATAACAAAGGGAAACATACAATTTTGTGTATGTTTATGATTGTTTGCTGTTTACAAAGGGATTTATGAGTAGTGTATTTATGAGTGTGCAGTCTCCGCACATAAAATATAGGACTGTCCTAACAGGTCTGTTAATATCCTTTAAAGATATTAACCCAAGAGAATGGGGTCCCTGTAGCCTTTGAAGGCTGAGGGAGGGGAGCTGTGCAGCTCCCTTCGTTTTATGCACATTTCAGCCCCAGAAGGAGCTCGCGGGGGCCTATAATGGAGATTACCTCCCTCCCGTTTAATTAAAGATTTCAGCCCATGGGGTGGGGTCCCTGGGCCCTGAAAGCTTGGAGAGGAGGGCTACATTGCAATCCTCCGATTTGTGCATATTTCAGCTCTGGGAATGGACTCCCCTGGGGGTCATAAAGGCTCAGGGAGAAAGGCCTCATGTGTCCCTCCCTTTTAGTGAAAGGTATTGTCCTGCGGGGGTCCACAGGATATTTGAAGGCTTGGAGAGAGTGGCCCTGCCGATCTCCTCCCTGTTGTGCATACTTGGCCTTGGGTCTGGGTTTATATTGGCTCAGGGAGTGGGAGCTGTGCATCCCCCTTTATGTAATGTGGCCCGGGGTGGGCTGTCCATTTCTATAATGTCTCAAGGAGGGGGGGCGCGCACTCCCATCCCCTTATGAAATGCGACCCTGGTGGTCGGCTCCCTGGGGCCTATGATGGCTCGGGGAGGAGAGCTGCATGCCCCTCTCACTTATTTCACCAATGTGGGCCCAGCCACCATTTTGGGTTTCTTTAAGTTCCACAAGAGTCTCACTGGATTGCTGAAAAATAGCTTTTTTCATTTTTGGCCCAAAAGGGAGGGTGTCTCCATGAGGCTTAGGGGGGCAGGGTTCCCCTATCTTTTGAAACTTTTGGACAGGGGACTAAGCCCTTGAGTCTTGTAATGGCTGCCAGCAACATTTTCTCATGTTGCTGGCAGCCAATCAGAGCACCTAATCCACAGGAGCGATTTGGCCCAAGGAAATTAAGGGGCATATTTATATTCTGTTTGCGCCGGAATTGCTTCGTTTTTTTTTACGCAAATCAGACGCAAAACTAACTTCATATTTATACTTTGGCGTTAGACCCATCTAGCGCCAAAGATCTTGGAGTTTGCTTCATTTTTTAGCGTGGACACCTACCTTGCGTTAATGATATGCAAGGTAGGCGTTCCCGTCTAAAAAATGACTCCGAGGCATGTGCGCCGTATTTACACTCCCGGGCAAAAATGACGCCCGGGAGTGGGCGGGTCAAAAAAAATGACGTCCAGCTGTTTTAGCGTCATTTTTTAACGCCTGGTCAGGGCAGGCGTTAAGGGACCTGTGGGCTCGGAAGGAGCCCAGAGGTGCCCTCCCATGCTCCCAGGGACACCCCCTGCCACCCTTGCCCACCCCAGGAGGACACCCAAGGATGGAGGGACCCATCCCAGGGAACTTAAGGTAAGTATATATATTTTTTTTTTTGGGTGGCATAGGGGGGCCTGATTTATGCCCCCCTACATGCCACTATGCCCAATGACCATGCCCAGCGGACAGAAGTCCCCTGGGCATGGCCATTGGGCAAGGGGGCATGACTCCTGTCTTTGCTAAGACAGGAGTCATTTAAATGGGGGTTGGGAGTAAAACAAAATGGCGCAAATCGGGTTGAGGTGAAAATTTTGCCTCAGCCTGACTTACCCCATTTTTTGACGCCCAAGCTCCATTTTCCCCTACGCCGGCGCTGCCTGGTGTAAGTCTTTTTTTTTTACGCACACCAGGCAGCTCCGCGGGCTGACGTCATTCCATAAATAAGGCGCCCACATGGTGCTTTGGAATGGCGTTAGCCGGCGTTACATTTTTTGACGCACAACTGCATTGGCACAGTTGTGCGCCAAAAAGTATAAATACGGCTCTAAAGCTCTCCGGGCCAATCAGATTGCTCTATTTTTGACTTGGGGCTCCTGTGTGAATCTCTTGGGCCTCTTGAGGATCCAACTGTCCAGATCTCTAAATATTTTGCTCCTTCATTTCTAAAAAAAACTATTAAACACATTTACACCATGCCACAAAAATCTAAAGCTGAGGACTAAGATCAGCTTCCTGCCAAATTTGGTGTAGTTCAATTCAGCGTTTTTTGGTGTAGCCTTGCCTAAAGAAGTATATGGAAAATGAATGGGAATTTTGCATTTTGTGTCTGGAGATTCTCCTTTTTTTTTGGTTCTCCTTGACTCGCCCTCAAACTTTCTACGCACAAACTAGTCAAAAAGTAGCACCTTTTTGGAAAATGTAATGGCGATGCGTCAAACGAGGCCAAAGTTATTAGAAATACAAAAAAACATGTCTACTATGAGATAGCTGAAGTAACTATAACTACCCAGGAATGACACACACAAACACACATGTATTTGTTTTACTGGAAAAGATAACAAAGGTTAAAGTGACTTTCTTGTAAGAGATAGTAGTAAGATTTTAGTTTATGTAAAAAAAAATTCCCTGAAAAAACAAAGATTGAAGTGATGGTATAGTAATGCCATGCTTTTGACCTCTCATATTACATCACTCATTGACATGTTGAGAAACATCTTAACACCATAGTCATATACAACGTAGAGTTACTGCGAGCAAATGTGTAGGTGTATCGCATGGAAATAGCAGAAGCCCTGGAGGCAAGCATGAGTGTGCATGTTGAAAGTAGGGGTAGGTGCACAGATGTCTCTTTTCTGCTTCAATGCAAACTTGACCTCACAGCGCCCTTCTGGCTTGTGTTGATATCTGTCTCTTGACAGTTTTCCTGTTAGCTGCGTGTTCTACCCCCAACTAGGTACCTGCCCTGTTTTTGTTTATGCCGTCTGTTCTATCTGCCCTGTCCCTATTTAACTGCTTCTTTTTTAATCATTTGTTCCCTTTCAACTGCCTCTTTTTGCATCTTTTGTAGCTATTACTGCTCTGTTTTGAATCTTGTTCTCTTCTGTCCATTTTTGCCACCCGACTTGCTCCAGTGATCATGGTTTCCCACCTTTCTGAATTTTCCCGTTCTACTTGCTGGACTTTCCCACTCTTGCTGAGCCCACTCACTGCCCCTTGCGATAATCCCACCCTCCAAGAGTCTACTTAATGGAGGCTGCAGCACGGCCGCACAGCAGTAATGTGCAGTGGGTGCACTGGAAATGCACCAAGGCAAACTTGTCTGCACCCACCCATGCTTGAACCATACCAGGAGCCAGAAATCCTAGTCCAAACACCTCCAGCAGCAACACCACCGATGAGCTCCACCTGCTCATCCTTGGATGCCGCTGCTGAGCTTCACTTCTGTCCACCGTGGGTCCATTTGTCTTCTTGCACTTCCACTTCACTTCTTCACCTGCATCCACATACCCGCACCCACCACTCACACACACATACAACACTCCTAATCAAGTCAGAACTCAAAACCCACACTCACACAGCACTACACACCTGCCCTGCACAAAAACACTGACTCTCATGTATGCTCCTCAACACACGTTCACTCTGCGAGCACTTCACTAACATTTGGGACCTCATCGACTCCAATGAATTTGACCTCCTCTTCCTTACCAAAACCTGTCTCAGCCCCACATTGTCATCAGACATCGCTGCAGCATTCCCTCCTGAATACAGAATCCTGCACAAGGACCAACTCTTTAAAATAGAAGGAGGACTTCCCATCATCCACTGAGACACCATTGAGTGTACCTCCCACTGACCCAGAAAACACTTTTATGGGTCACATGCACTTCCAGCTTCAGACAGACAGTAAAACCACTATTAAAGGCACCCTCACATATGGCCCCCAAGGACCTGAAGCCCAATTCACTAACCTCCTCACTGACCTCATCACACCCCTCGCTATGGGCACCAACAACTTCATGCTCCTAGGTGATTTCAACCTTCATCTAAATAGACTTGCTTGAATTTCTACAGAATATCGGCTTCACTCAGCTCTTACATGGCCCTAACTCTGTTACTGGACTTCATTATCTCCTCTGGTGACAAGGTTAAAGTCAGCCACATCATTCCATTCACATGGATGGGCCACTCCATCATCCTCTCCCACATAACAGGGCCACCAACCACCCCTACATAGTCTAGCAATACTCCAAGCAGCTGCTGTAAAAACCATTACATACACAGACTGGGCCAATGCCCTCCAACTACACTACACAGACTCACCAAAAACCTCATCAATGATGCAAACCACTTCAACAATTTGAACACCAACTGTGCCAATATCCTGGCCCCCTGAAAAACCTCAAACCCAAATGATCCAACAACAAGCTAGCTGGCACAACGCTGACCTCAGAGACTCCAAGAGAGTTTGCAAACGTCTAGAAAAGAAATGGAGAACCACCCTAGGAACCACAGCAAGAAACACCTACAAAGCTGCAATTAGACACAATCACCTGCAAGTGAAAGAGATCAAGAGTAATGAGGTGACCCTGAGAATCAAATCTAGCTTCAACAACTACAAGGAACTTTTTGCCATTGTTAAGGACTTCCCCAACCCATCAGCTGAGCCCAACACCTTTTTCCGTACACTAGAAGTCTGTGACAACCTGTCCAAATTCTTCCATGAAAAACACACTAAGTTTACAGCAACTTCGAATCCTAGCCACCCCCATTGATCTTCCCATCCTGCTTGCCTCATCAACTAAAGACTACCAAGTGACATCATGGAACCCTCTATCTGTTGAGCACAATGTAGCATTAATGAAGACAAACCACTGAGGGGCATGGATCTAAGGGGCTACCCACACATCCATGCCCCCACCATAACTACAACCAGCACTGCACTCACCTCCATCATCAACACCTCCCTCAATATAGCCACCTCCCCAGATAGCTGGAAACACGCCAAAGTCATGACCCTCCTCAGAAAACCCTCAGCCTACCCCAAAGTACTCAGCAACTACTGACCCATCACAATGCTCCCTTTCGCAGCCAAAGTCATCAAGAAGACCATCAACAGACAGCTCTCAAACCTCCTTAAAATTCCCCAAACTCCTGGACACCTTGAAATCAGGATTCCAAAACAACCACAGCACCAAAACAGCCCTCATTGCTGCCATAGATGATATACGCACCATCCTCGACTATGGACAGATCGCCATCTTCATCCTCCTTGACTGCTCCCACCGTACACTCATGGCTGGATGACACACAACAGAAGAACATGAACCAGCACTCAAATGGAAAGCTTCCTTCCTTTGCAGAAGAACACAATGGGTCCGGCTCACACTGTTCATATCAGAACAGAAGGACATTATCTGTGAAGTCCCACAGGGTTCATCACTCAGGCCCACACATTTCAATATGTGCATGACTCCTCTGGCTAACATCATCCAATCCCACGGAATCAATATCATCTCCTATGCTGATGATACACAGACCATTTGTTTTATATCAAAGGGGGCAGGAGACCTGCCGAGGCCAAAGCTGGACAACCTGTTGGGCTAGGCCAGGGCAAATCTCCATTCCCACCGCCCCTGCTGCCTGCTGTCCAGCCCTGCCAAGGAACAGGCAGCTAAAGAAAGAACACAGTTGGGAGCAGAGGTCTCCATGCATTGTACAAACAGATATCAGGTCCTGGCCCCAGACACAAATCTGGAATCAGTGCTGGAAACTCCAGATTCAGTGACCTCGGTGGAGGAGACTACTATCACACTGCAGAGATTGCCTCGGTGAGAGATGCAGGAACTCTGCTAATGTTATGATGGTGAGTGACAAGGGGAGATATCAGCTGAGCATGATGTGGGGGAAAAGATCCTTGTGGCCCCCAGACATTCCCAAGAGTGAGGGACATGATGCAACAAAACACATACACTGAACATGGGCTCAAATGGGCCTATTTGAGGACTTTTGTTACAGAGCGTCTCTCTTGGCTCGCTCTACCGTAGACTTCCACAAGGACATTGCTGTTACTGGATCAATAATTGGTTGATTGACACATTGCATGGGGCATTATGGCATGATGCATGTTAGCATTCAAGCCAAGGGTGTGGGAGTTATTGTCCTGTTACAGTTGTGTGTTCCGACGGAGAGTAACAATAGTGGAGGGAAGTGCAGGGACTTGGCAGAGGGGCTGGGGGATGTACATCAGTGCTTGATCCTGGGAATTGCATGAGATGTTTTGACTACAACCTATAATGTGCTAACCTTAAATATTAGGAGCATGGCATTGCTGGTGAGATGACACAGGGTCTATGCGTACCTTTAGTCATAGGCACATACATATTGTATGCATCCAGGAGTCGCTTCTCACAAGTGTGGAACTGGAGAAGGTGTTCGGGTGATAGAGTGGGCAGGAGTTTGGAACCGGGCACTTGGCTTACACAGGAAGGGTCCTCCTTTAGATAGGCCCAGGGTTACCCTTCATACACAATAGAGTGGTGGTGGTAGACACAAAAGGTCTTTATGTATTATTAGAAGGTGTACTAGATGGCCGACCTTTATTTGTGGTGTCTTTGTATTCACCTGTTGAACCCGGCCCTTGTGGCATGTTCATCCCCTTCCTTCTATTTTTTCTGACCTCTTGCTGTTGGATCTAGGACTCTGAAGACCTTATCACTGCTAATCAGTGCTAAAGTGCAGGTGCTCTCCCTTCTAAAGTTGGTATGATTGGCTTATACCTAATTGGCATATTAACTACTTGTAAGTCCCTTGTACAGTGGTATCTCTATACACATGGCCTGTAAATTAAATGCTACTATTGGGCCTGCAGCGCTGCTTGTGACACCCACTAAATTAGCCTTTCAAACCTGTCTCAGGCCTGCGAGCGCAGGGCCTGTGTGCACATTTTCTGCCACAGGGACCTAGCATCTAAATTTACTTACCAGGCCCAGAACTCCCCTTTTACTACATGTCAGTCGCCCCTAAGGTAGGCCCTAGCTAGCCCTGTGGGCAGGTTGCTATGTTTTAGAAGGCAGGACATGTGCCAGGTAGCGTGGCCTGTCCCGGTAGTGACAAACAGCCTAACTTGGTGTCTCACTGCTGTGAGTGCTGCCTTCTTATAGGACTACATTAGAAATACCTGGCTTCATGTATAGGCGGTATTGTCTGATTTATGAAGGGTAACGTAGGCATGTTTGGTATGGTTGTAATGGTGGTAAGAAATGCTTCTTACTGGCAGAGGGGTATTCTTTATTACTATTACAGAAATGCCACTTCGAGAAAAGTGAGCATTTCTCTGTGCTTATGACTCTGGGGTTTTGCAGCTCGACTCCAATCCACGTCAGGGCAGAGTGGCAGTTGGGCTTTGTGCATACTTTTCAGACAGCCTATACATAGGGAGGGTGGAGGTGTCACAGCGGTGCATCTGCATGCTGAACAGTCTTCCTGGGCTGAGAGAAGGGAGAGGCGGGGCACACCTGCATTTGTAAAGGCTGTGATCTGGCCTCACACAATAGGATTGTTTACCCCCAACTGATTTTTGGAGTCTGTGCTGGAGGAGAGAGGTGGCACTCCAAGAACCAGTTGTACCTGGTTGGTACCTCCTCTTCCCTTCCTTTGTAACACACAGTAAAAATGAGTATAAGTATGGGGGAATTCTCCCCTCAATTTGGGAACTCTTGGAACTTACCTGGAACTGGACACAGACTGCTGGAGGGAATCCCCAGGACCCGCCATCGACTGCTGCTGCTGTGCTGACCTGTGAGCTGCTTGGTCACTTTGAGGAACTGCCCACTGCCTGTGTTCTCCTTGTGCTGGCCTGCTGCTGGGCCCTGCAGTCCTGTGCTCCTTTTTGGTACTGTTGTCCCCCAGGAGCTGGGTGCTGTGGCCCCTGACACCTGCCATCATCAGGTAAAGCGCCTAGAAAGCGCTTCTGTTTAGGATCCAGCGCTGAGAGCACTCTGTTGAAGTATGGTCTAGCACTTTGGAAAGCTCTATTTTGTTGTCGCAAGAAATCACTGCAGCAACCCGGAATCAATAATTTGCCCTCAACACTTTGAAAAGCGCTTGTGCCGTCGCAAGAAATCACAGCTGCGGCCCGGCTTTTATTTATTTATGAGCTCTGGAGTTGCGCTGTCTTCAGTGCTCCCAGGGCACCTTGGTTGGAAGAAAAGGAGCGAGGGTGCTCCTGTCATGCCCCCGGGGCAAAGCGCGCTCTGAGGAGTGCTCCCTGGGCACAGGCAGGCACCTACTCTGGTGCCTGCCCTCTGTTATGGCCGGGTGGGCCGCAGTGTGCAAAGTCAAGTCGGGCAGGGGGAAAAGTAAGCCTCATCAGAGGCTCCCCCCGCCCCAACAAAGCCCCAGTGATTTTTGTGCAGGGCGGCCAGGGTGGAAACCTCATCGGAGGCTCGCTGTGCTGCCAGGCTCCATATAGCGTTGTTGTGGACATTGTTTCAGCCCCCCCTTTGTTGGAGGGCCAGTGGAGGCCCGGCTGGGGTCCCCCAGAGATCACTGGCCCCAGGAGAGGCCCGTTATTAAACCGGTGAGGGGTTTTCGACACTCCCCTCCTTCCTCAGTCGTGGTGCTAGCTTTGGCCCCTCCCCCCCTCTGAAGGGCCAGTTGAGGCCCAGGGGCCCCAAAGATCACAGGCCCCAGGAGGGGCCCATCATAAAATTCCGAGGGGGTGGACGCCACCCCTCTCCCCCCACAGTATGGCAAGGCCCCCGTTTTCACACAATGGAGCGCCGCAGGCCCCTTATGGATAACTTGTGGCACTGGGAGTGCCCTTCTTCATAAACGCAGGTACTTTCCTTGGACAGACATATTTCATATGTTCCTTATATGGACATTACAGGTTTATATGTGTATCTGCCTATGTTGTTTCATATCTGTATGCAAGTGTTCCTTTTATTGGCATGACATGCTAATATGTTTTCTTGACTTGCCATGTGTTTTATAATGCTCTTGGTACAGGCATTTATGATACTTTTATGACAAGTGATTTTATTTAGTAATGTGACTCCTGACTTCTGCTTATGATGCAGGATACTAAGTAACATGTGTGCTATATGTGACTACTGCTGGTTCTGCAGAGTAAATAACGTGTAACATTCTGACAACTGCTAAGGTAGCAGGATATTATTGATATGATGTGCTTGGTCTAATAATTGTGTTGTGTACAATACAGTATATTTTCATATAACTTGGTGTTGTGTTTCCTTTGTGGTGGGGATAGTGCGTCACATGTGTTGTGTGTGTTGTGCAAACGCTTTACACATTGTCTCTGGGATAGGCCTGACTGCTCGTGCCAAGCTACCAAGGGGGTGAACAGGGGTTATCTTGGACATGCAACTTCCTTGCCCTGACGAGAGTGGGTAGGTTCTGCCTGACTTAGGTGCATACCCTAGCTAACCAGAAACCCCATTTCTAACAGCACCTAATATGCTGCAGTGTAAGATTTTTAACGCCTTGCCCCTGACTTTGCTCAGAGATCCTCAGGCTCCAGGGAGTTGGGATGGAGAATTAAACTGTATACATGGTGCAGAAGTGGATTGTTTAGTACATCCCCTCTCTGAGACACAGGGAATCCACGCACTGAGAAACTTTCGATGCTGGGCAGAGGCAGTATAGCTGCATTTTGCCTGGCAGTTAGGACACCCTGAGCAGGTGGAGTATCTTACTTTACCCCAGGACAGCATATACATACCAGACTGGACTTTTTGATAACATTGAGTTCTGGCTCAAGGTGGTCAGCTCAGAATACCTGTGCCTGACACTATCGAACCACAGCCCCCTTTGGGTTACATTCAGGTGGGGGAGTGCATGCTCTGATACCAACGTGGAGTCCAATTTTTAGAAGCTATGATCAACGCAGCTTTCAGAGACACCATTAGCACACATTTGCTTCACTACTTTGAAGAGGACGAGGGATATGTGGGGTAAAGAGGGATGAAATGGGCTGGGGTGAAAGTAGTCACATGGGGACACAACATTAAACCACTTGTGGGGTAAGGTTTTCCCAACTCAGCTGTCTGTCGGACTTGGAGAAGATAATTGTGGATCGCCAAGGACACAGTAACGATGGTCGAGGCTCAGACACAATTGATGGCACTACGTAATCAACATTGGGATGTGATGTGACAACTTAGCAACATTGACTATAAGGCCTTCCTAGCTTGTCAGCACTCAGATGGCGACAAACTAGGGTGTAGTCTGCCATGGCTACTGCTGCCAGCCATCCCTAGAACCTTGACTGGGGCGATCTGTGATGTTACCAATAGCACTGTGAACATGCAAGCTGACATAAACACAGCCTTTGAGGAGTACTATGAGGCAATGTATTCCTCTCCCCAAGGCCTTTCCTGGACTGCATCTGAGAATATCTGAGAGTCATTGCCCTCCCCCACCTGACACCCTTATTCAATCAATCAATCACTTCACTTGTGGAGCACATGCTGTCACCTCTAAGGGTCTCTGGACACTTAGGTGTCCTGTCTCTGTCGAAGGGCCAGCTCTTGAGTTTTTTTAAGGACTCTGTCAGGGAGGGTTCTCCTTGGAGGTTTATCAGCATGGTGTTCCAGGTCTTGGTGGTGTTATAGGAGAATGAGTGGCCTCTGGTGTGGTTCTAGCAGATGCAGGGGTGTGTGGGAGGGCGAGTGCAGCAGAGTGCAGGTGTCTTCCAGGCTGGTGGAAGTCCTGACGGGGGGTGATGACGGTGTAAGATGGTCCTTGATTGTGTAGTGTTTTGTAGGTGTGCATGAAGATCTTGAACTGGCATTTCTTCTGGATGGGGAGCCAGTGGAGGTGTCCGAGGTGGGGGGGGGGGGGTGATGTGAGTCCATTTGGGTAAGTCCAAGATGAGTACGGATGCATTATTCTGTATGGTCTGGAGTCTTCGGTGGATTTGGGTTGGCAGTCCAGAGTAGAGAACATTGCAGTACTATAGGGCCTGGTTGATGGTTTTTCTAGTATGGGTGAGGATCCAACTGAAGATTTTGCAGAGCATACAGAAGGGGGCTTCCGCACCCTTCGCCTCCTCCGAAAGACCTTCAAGTAGATCCCCAGTGAGGCAAGAAGGAGAGTCACCTAAGCACTCATCAGCAGCAAAGTTGACTGCAGCAACGCTCTCTATGCCGGAATCACAAGGAACCTTCAAGCTAGACTCCAGAGAATTCAGAATGCAGCCAGACTCATCCTAGACATCTCCTGCCACACCCACATCTCCGCCCACCTTCAAGACTTGCACTGTCTCCCCATCAACGCATCACCTTCAAGCTCCTGACACATGCCTACAACACTCTGCACAACATCGGGCCGGCCTACTTCAATTACCGCCTTTCCTTCTACACTCTTGCCACACAGCTCCGATCTTCTCAACTAGCCCTCGCCACCACCCTAGAATCATGAAGAGCACTGTGGGAGGCATATCCTTCTCCTACCTTGCAGCACAGATCTGGAACACGCTACATATCCACGTCAGGCAGGCGACCTCGCTGAATCAGTTCAAGAAGGACCTCAAGACCTGACTCTTCCACTGACCAACTCCCCTTTGACGGTGCCTTCAGACCCCAAGGGTGAGAAGCTGCACTAAATATATTACTGATTAATTGATTGAGTAAGGGTGTAGAAGCATGAGGAGGCAACAGTGTTGATTTCTTGTTTTATTGTCAGTTGGCTGTCCAGGATGATGCTGCTGTTTCGTGCCTGGGCAGTTGGAGTGGGTGTGTTTCCAAGTTCTGCTGGCCACTAGCTGTGGTCCCAATTGGAGGAGTTGTTACCCAAGATACATACTTCTGTCTTGATGGAGTTGAGCTTGAGGCAGCTGTCTCTTATCCATCTGGTTACGTGTCTCATGACCCTTCAGAAATTGGCTTTGGCACTCAGTGAGTCTTCAGTGAGAGAGAGAGGATAAGTTAGGTGTCATTAATGTAGGAGATTGTGTTGAGGCCATGGGCTCTGATGATGTTTGTGAGGGGGTCATGTAAATGTTGAAAAGGGTAGGGCTGAGGCAGGATCCTTGCGGTAGGCCACAGGTGATGTCTTTGTGTGCTGGGGAGCAGGGAGGGAGTTGGATGCTCTGTGTTCATCCTGATAGAATGGAGGTGATCCATTTGAGGGCCTTTTGCTCTATGCCGATGGTGTGGAGTCTGTCGATGAGGGTACGGTGGGAGACAGTGTTGAGTGCTACTGAGAGGTTGAGGAGGATCAAGGCCATGGATTCTCTGTGGCCGAGGATAGCTCTGATGTTGTCTACAGTGGCGATTAACGTGGTCTCCATGCTGTGGTTTGCCCAGAATCTGGATTGTGATGAGTTGATAAGCTGGTTGAGATCTAGGTATTTGGTGAGATGTCTGTTAAAGGCCTTCTCAAGAACTTTGGTAGAGAAGGAGGTAGGGAGATGAGTTGGTAGTTTTTGATGGTCGTTGGGGTTGTCCGAGGGCTTTTTCAGGAGGGATTGTACCTTTGCATGTTTCCATTCATCTGGGAACATTGCTTTGGAGACGGAGGTGTTCAGAATGTTGGTGAGTTCTGTGCATATAGGGTTGGTGGCAAGGTTGAATAGATGATGGGAGAAGGGGTCAGTGGGAGCCCTGGAGTAGATGGATAACATGATGGTCAGGATGGTCTGCGGGGTCAGCGGGGACTATGTGTTAAGCATTCGGCCCCTGTTAAGTGGCTGCTTGTGGTTGTCGAGAGCAGGCTCAGAGGGTTCTGGGTTGAAATTTCTGGAGATCATGGTTATCTTGTTGTAAAGGTAGTTAGAGAGGGAGGCACAGAGTTCCTGGAAGGGGTGGATAGAGTTCTCTGCGAAGGGAGGGTTTGGGAACTCCTTGACAATCTTGAAAAGTTCCTTCATGTGGTGATGGCTGTTCTCTTGGCTTCCTTGATGAGCCGGTGGTATTTGCTGAGGGATGCCTTGTAGGTAGCTCTGAAAGTAGGGTCCGTGGAGACTTGACATTGCTCCTCAAGTTGGTAGCAGCTGCGCGATGTAGCTCTGAGCTCTGAAGTTTATCAGCTTCAACGGGGCAACTTTTTTGGCGCAGTTGGTGATCCAGGTGGTGAAGTTCTGGATGGCCTGGTTGAGATCTGCTGAGGTATCAGGTTGTGAGGTGCTGAGGGATTTGGTCCATTACGTTTTGGTAATTTTTCCTCATCTAGGGTGTGTTGTCTTGTAGGACATGGTGGATGTGTGTTGCTCTTTGCTAGAGAAGGTAAAGTGGGCAATGGCGTGGTCGGTCCAGGTGGGTGAACTTGAATCTGTCCCTGGAGGTGAAGATGGCATTGAGTGTGTGTCCGGCTTTGTGCGTTGGTGCGGTGACTAGCTGGGAGAGGTCGATGTTGTTGAGATTCTCTAGGACGGTAACAGTGTTGGAGTCTTTGTAGTCATTGATGTGAAAGTTGAGATCACCGAGCAGGTTGTAGTGATGGGAGTCTATGGCCAGGGGCCCGATGAGGTTGGGGAGGGCGTAGCAGAAGGCTGGTCATAGTCCAGGTGATATGTAGGCATGGGCGCCTTTTATTGTGGTCTTGGCATCTGTCTGGAGTTGGAAATTGAGGTGTTCTATGAGCGGTGTGGGGTCGTTATTGGTCCACCGAATGGTCTCCTTAAAAAGTATGGCAATGCCTCTACTGTGTTTGTGTGCATGGTCTTTTGTATCATTTTGTAGCCTAAGGGGATGGTGACAGCGATGTCAGGGTTTTGGTGGGACTGGACCATGTTTCTGTGATGAAGGCCATGTCCGAGCGAGAGTGGTGATGGTGTCCCAGATCTCTGTTAAGGGTCTGCCGAGGGAATGAGTGTTCAAAAGAATGCACTGGAGAGGTGCTAGTTTGGGGGAGGGATTGCTTACGCTGGGTCTGGTGTCAGCCGTTGGTCTTGTACATCTGATGAAGCAGCATTGATGGTTTCCTAGGAGGGTGACGGTGTTGAATCAATCAATCAGTATTTGTTTAGCGTGTTTTGTCACCTGAGTGAGTATCCAGGCACTTACTGTGGGTGTTATTCAAAGACTCAGGTTTTCAGCCCCTTTCTAAAGTGCGGGAGAGCGTTCCAGGCCCTAGCGCTAAGGTGGAGGAGGGGGACAGGAGGTGGGAACAGCGACCCGTCAAATGGCTCGAAACAAACTCCCAGGTACCAACATGTTTCCCATACAATTGTATGCTACACACAGTGTGACCCTCACCCACAAACTTCTTGAGGTGTATCTAGAGACACATTAACATGGAACACTACCTGCCTCCCTTCGAGAAGCCCTTAGTGTTGTACTGCCTAAACATGACAGAGACATCCTCAAGGTGAGCTAGTTTCTCCATTGTCAATGGTTAACATGGACTCTAGAATCCTAAGCAAGGTTCTTGTGAATAAGTTGCTCCCTTAGTTACAAACACTTGTACAGTCTGACCGACAGGGGTTCACCCCCACAAAGGGCCACATTCTACAACACTTGCAGATTATGTCACACCATGGGGGAAATGGAGAGAGCCCTTGACCTCCCCGTGGTAGTGTCTATAGACATCGAGAAGGCTTTGGATGCCATGGGGTGGTCCTACCTGCTGAGGTTGTTGAAGGTCTTACAGATGGGACCCGAGTTTCTTGGTTAATTTAATCTACTGTACACAGCGCAACAGGTCAGAGTGAGGACGGGACACCAGGTGTCGAGCCAGTTTGAGATCGGGAGGGGTACCCAGCGGGGCAGCTCCCTCTTGCCCATAATTTTTGCTCTGGCTATGGATCCCATCACTGGTCTGCTGTGGGCTGAGCGCAGAAAAAGGGATCACATTGACTCCATATATGCTGTTGCCTCTGTATCAGCTTGTGGAGCTTTTTGGGAAAATAACATGCCTCAGGATCAACTGGGGGAAGTCCTGTCTGTTTAATTTATGCAGTGTGAGGCAGGCAGAGGTAGCAGGGCTAGAGCCTTGGAGGGAACCCTGGTGTGTTGAGCACTTTGGTTATCTTTGGGTCAATGTCTATCACACTGACAGAAACCTACTGGATAAAAATCACGACAGGGCACTAGATCAATTCCTGGGTTTCTGGGTGTGTCTTCCTCTATCTCCCAAGGGCCAGGCATCCATAGCCAAAATGCTAGTTTTACTGCATCTTTTGTATCTATTCATGGCCCTTCCAGTGCTGCCAACATAGTCCTTTTCTGGGGACTTGAGGGGAATATTGTCTGACTTGATATGGGGCATTGATACCAGCAGCCACTGGTGGAGGGAGATTTGGGGGTGCTGGACTGTGAGTTATATTTCTCTGTGGAGCAGCTACAGTTACCCATGTGGTGGCTAGCTGGCAGAAAATAGGGCATTCAGGTATGAACTCTAGGACAATGCAGTGCTGGATTGACTATTGGGTCATGATATTCCATCAAGGGGACTGAACGGATTGGCACAGGTGTGTAAGATCTGCTGGAACAGACATATACAGCCCAGGCGACGGTGGGTGACGTACGAGTTGCAACTGCCTCTGTAGAGTGTGCCATGGATGAGATCCCAGCTGGACGGTAGCCGGCACTGCGGCCTGGTTAGCGTAAAATAAATTACTCTAACTGGGCAGTGGAGGCATAGGGAAGAATGGGGGTTGTGCATCAAAAAATGGTGCAAGTCAGGTTAAAGCCCAAAATATGGACTCTAACCTGACTAGCGTCATTTTTTGACGCACAACCCCCATGGAAATGACCCCTGTCTTAGGAAAAACAGGAGTCATGCCCCCCTGCCCAATGGGCCATTGGGCACAGTGGCATGTAGGGGGGCCCAAGTTAGGCCCCCTTGTGCCACTTCTATGTTAAAAAAAATACTTACCTCTACTTACCGTGGATGGGTCCCTACATCCGTGGGTGTCCTTCAGGGGTGGGCGAGGGTGGCAGGGGGTGTCCCTGGGGGCAGGGAAGGGCACCTGTGGACTGTTTCCATGGTCGAAGACCATCGGAATGAGCCCACAGGTCCCTTAACGCCTGCCCTGACCCAGGCTTGAAAAATTACTCTAAACATTTTTAGAGTCATTTTTTAAGGCCCTCCCCCTCCTGTGCGTCATTTTTGCATGGGAGTATAAATAAGGCACAGATGCCTTTGAGTAATTTTTTTGCCTGGGAACGCCTACCTTGCATGTCCTTAACGCAAGGTACGTTTCCATGGTAAAAAAATGACTCTCACTCCATATATTTGTCGCTAGACGGGTCCAGCGCCAAAGTATAAATATGGAGTTAAGTTTACGCCAAATTTGCGTAAATACAAATGTCGCAAATCCAGCACAAACAGAGTATAAATATGCCCCCATGTATGTCCTAGA
Source organism: Pleurodeles waltl (assembly GCF_031143425.1). Taxonomy (NCBI): domain Eukaryota; kingdom Metazoa; phylum Chordata; class Amphibia; order Caudata; family Salamandridae; genus Pleurodeles; species Pleurodeles waltl. The sequence continues at coordinate 1,418,493,380 of NC_090446.1, forward strand.
GGTGGGCCTCTTTGTGGCACACAGCACATTTGGTGGGTCAGGAAGAGCCACAGCTGCACTGCGGGCTGCACTGCAGGCTGCACTGCGTCTTGACTCATGAGCTCGGCAGGAGGGCGGTCATTGTGCTGTAAGCTGTTCTGCAGGCATCGGACAGAAGTCAAACACTGTGAAGTAAACCCAGGTAGGATGGGTACTTGAGTGTGGCCATGACAGACACACAGTTGGGGCCAGCACTTGAGCAGGTTAAGCAGGACTCTTGTAACGCCCGCCTGAATTTCACACAAGTGAACTATCTGCACCATAACTTCTAAACAACTCAAAACATTATTCTTGGGTAGTCTTGCGATGCCCGCACTGCATTCCTCCGGACTTGACGTTCTTGCACATGGCATGGGACTGCCTGATGATAGCACATGTATGGGTATGGATGATGGAGCATCTCTCAGAGGTGAGGGATGTGCAGTTGACCCCAGATACCTTGCAGTGCCTTTTGAGAATTACAAAATGGACAAATTACACTAAACACTATCTGAATTCATTTAACCTGGCTATGGACAGCGATGCCATGGAAGGCAGTGCAGTACCCCTCTGAGAAGTATTGGTTCTGGGTGTTACATAAACGGGTAGTGGTGGAGGCAGATGCAATGCCCCATGATGTGCGGCAGCAGGAAGCTGCTGGGGTTGCCACACTATGGAATACTTATGTGCTTACATTTTTCAAATGGGAATCATCCGGGATACTGGTGGTAACAGTGGCCACGCCTGGCTTGAGACCCTTCATGGCTAGCACATACCCTCTGTATTTCGGGAGCCTATCTGACACCTGACATATGTCTCCCCTCCCTGCTGCCCCATACTGATATTCCAAGCTACATGGTGGTCATCACAGATGAATTCTCCTTACATATTGTTGCTGCTCCCCAGGAACCAGCTTTTACTACACGTTTTGATATAATAATTATGGTTGTATGTTTTTATTGACATTCCAATATGTTGGGCCGCTACTGGATGTTCAAGTCACCACTATACTGGAGCATCGACCCTACAAGTCTACCAGCTTAATGCCTGTATTGCTTATGTGTTCACAATTGTATCGCTACATGCCGGTGTATATGCCCTCATTTGTAGACCAAATGTTGTGACATATAAAATACCAATAAAGACGCGTAAAAAAACACTTAGGGGGTCATTTTGACCTCGGCGGTCTGTTTCCAAGACCGCCGAGGGACCACCGTGTGGAAGACCGCCAGTGGTGACAGACGGAGAGCTGCCAACAGCCATACTGGCGGGAGGCAGGGAAGTGGAGGTTGCTCCACCTCCACGGTCACGCCAACAGAACACCGCACAGCGAATCATGTCCTGTGATTCGCGGTGGCGGTGTTCTGTTGACGGTGTAGTGTCGGCAGAGCTGCCCCCATGGCTCCCGTCCCCTCCCGGAGGATCGTCGGACCAGGTAAGTCGATCGTCCGTGAGGGGAGGGGGGCGTGGGGGTGTTGTGTGAGTGCGTCGGGGTGTGCGTGTGTGTATGTAGAGGGGGTGTGTGAGTGCGTGTATGCTTGCAGGGGTGTTGTGTGTTTGGGAATGAGAGCGTGTATGTCTGCAGGTATGTCTGTATGGATATGTGCGTGTATGTTTGAATGTGGATGTGCGTGTCTGACTATTGTGTGTGGATGTTGGCATGTATGTTGGTGTGTGTGCGTGTATGTGTGTTGGTGGTGCCTGCGTGCGTGTTGTGTGTGAATGATGTTATGTTGGGGTTCAGGTTGGGGGGTCCTGCCACCTTTGGGGGGTGGCAGGGGTGGTGGGGGGTAGGGGAGGGAGTCAGCGTGGGGGTGGGTTGGTGGGACAGACCCCTATCAGTGCCAGGGAGGGAATTCCCTGGCACTGATAGTGCTGGCGGTTCCAACCTCAGGAAATCCACGGTGGTAAGTCGGGTCAAAATACTGCCGGCGGTATAGTGGCGGCCGCCGGGCTGGAGACCCAGGTCTCCAGCCCGGCGGGTGGAACGGAGAAGCGGCGGATGACCATGGCGGTAACCGCCATGGTCATAATACAAAAAAAAAGACCGCCAGCCTGTTGGCGGTCTTACCACCGCTTCTCTTCCTTCCGCCAGGGTCATGATGACCCCCTTAGTGATTTATAGGGCTAACATATACTGCTATAATTTCACGGTATGCTGTGACACTTACTAATGACAAGGCAACATCTGATTGTCTCAGGGCTGCCTTTACAAAAGTAAAAGGCAGCCATGTTGTTTTCAAGACACTTTGGCTCTGTCTGGGTTAGGACCTTAGGTATAGATAAGTAATAGGTATTTTGTCCCTATCTAGTACCACTTTATTGTAGTGATAATAGGTAGAGAAAATTATTTAGATTAATATATATATTAAAAGAAAACGGAGTACCATGGTAATACCTAGGAGGTACAACGGTACTTAAAAAAAAGATATACATAAATATGTAAAAAAAAAAAAAAATACACTGTACTACAATATAATTCACAAATATTCCACTATATTCACACAATTCCACTCCACTCCACTGTATGCCATTGCAACCTAGCCACTCAGCTCTATGCTATTCCACTCTATGCCACTCAGTTCTATACCATTCTCGACCACTCCACTCTACGCCATTCCACTCTATGAAAAACACTACTGCACTCTGTTTTACAGAAAATATATTGTTCATTTACTTTTTTACAAATTTTTTTTTACATTTTACCCAGCATTCTTTGTTTTAGGGGGAAATATAGTGTATTTAAAAAAAATTAAAAAAATGGAGGTGTGTACATTTTTTAAAAAACATTGTACTACATTGTATATTCCCTTATACACCCACATTGTTCTCTTAGAGTGCTCTAAACTATATTTTGAACTTTCAATTTTGGAAGGGCAAGATATTGCTTAGACCTCACTTACAGCCAGATATAAAAATCTTTTTTCTTGTTGCGGTCACAAAACAGTGGCAGTTAGCAACAATTTCAAATTGGTGCTAACGCATTTGCAAATGGGAAGGTGTCCTCACGGGACCCCTTTCCCTTTGTGAATGGGTGCGAAAATATTTTTTCAGAGCAGGCAGAGGTCCCACGGACCCCTGCCTGCTGAGAAAAAGTGAAGAGAAAACCTTTTTTTTTTTTTAATGCATCCTGTTTTCCTTTAAGGAAAAAGGCTGCATTAAAAAAAACACAAAAAAACACTGCTTTATTTAAAAGCAGTCACAGACATGGTGGTCTGCTGTCCCCAGCAGGTCACCATCCCTGTGAGTGCGGCCATTCCCAATGGGGTCACAAATTGTGACCTACCTCATGAATATTTATGAGGTAGGTCATTTGGGACCCCATTGACAATTGCAAACAGTGTCATTGACACTATTGTACATCAGGTTTTGTGAGTTGCACATTGTGAGTTGCTAAGACTCACATTTGTGAATCGCAAAGCCTGATATTTGTACTTGTGGCCCGAGATCTGCATTATGGATTTTCAAGGGAAATACAAAGTAGTACAGTGTACATAAAAAATGTTTTAAAAAAATTGTAAAAATGAAAATAAAAACAATGTAATATAATAGATTTACCAATACAACTAGTAGTGGGTGAAACTTGTGAAATTTTTCTGCGCAGAATTCTGAAGAGTTGCAAATAAACTCCTCCAATGGTTCAAAATATGCATTTTGCACTGCTTGCACTATGATTTAGTGCCAGTAGTGCATTCAGCGCTGAAAAATCAGTGTGAATGGCACTATGAAGTGGACAACAGCACATGGTCATTCCAGTTGATTTCGCTGTCACTCGAGTAGCCCTCTGACTGCCCCTGTGACTGTCAGTGTTCGAAAATCTCACCTGAAGTCCTCCTAGTGATTGGAAATCATACTGGGGGATGCCAAATCTAACTTACACTCACTTGTGCTTACCAGCTCGTATTTCTGCAGCTTTGAGGGAGATAAAATTCAGCCACGTGGCAATTGGTGGAATTTGGCTGGAACTCTGAATTACAAAAGTAATGCAGAGTTGTCAAATTCCACCAATTCCATGTGCGGAATGACATTTTCTGCATGGGCCTAGTTACAACCTAGAAGGCAGACAAACTTCAGTTCTAAACAATAAAGTAGTACCCGAATACTCTGCAAACAACCTTTACTAACCATTAGGTACTTATATAAACTGACTCATCCCTTTCCTCACACTTATAAAAGTTTAGGACACTTCAATTAAATTTACAAGCCAGAACACAGCCAAAATGGCATCTAAATAATTTGACTGCCTTTTACTTTTGTAAGGGCAGTCATTAGCCAATGTCATCAGCATGTCTCACAGTATGCCGCAAAATTACCATGGTAATGGTAATTACCGTGGCCCAATATACCACTATGTTTTTGTGCACTATGGTCAGATTCACAATAGTAACCTTACACTTTTGTGTCTGTTCACGATAGTTTGCTATTTACAAAGGCATTTTACTAGTAGTATCTTTACAATTGCCAAGTCTCCACACATAAAAATATTGATTTGTCCCAGCTTTTTATTTGCTGAGACTCCGCAATCATAAATATGCTACTTGTAAAATAGACTTGCACAAAAGTGAAAGTTTACTTTTGCACAATTTGGATCTGCTCCCAAAAAGGACCCCGTTTTACAGCAAAATCTATATTTCTGGCAAAATTGATCTACATCCATTCAGCCATTTTAATGCTGTGTCTGTTTAACCAATACTCTATAGCAAAATACACCACTCCAGTCCACTATATGACACACTGCTCCACTCTGTAACATGCCACTCCACTCTTTAGCACATCACTCCACTCTAAGGCACCTCACTCCACTCTACTACACCCCACTCCACTCTACAACATTCCACTCCACTCTAGCACACTCCTCTCCAGGCACCACACTCCACTTCATTCTCCAACATTGCAATTCCTTCTATGATACTCCATGCCACTCAACGACACACCTCTTCACTGTAAGACACGACACTCCTTTCAACCACACACCACTTCACTCACCAACATCCCATTTTACTGTATGGCACTCTACTCTACACACATCCACTCCAAGATCCTCTACTACGTCACTCTATGACATGCCATTCCAATCTATGCAACTCCACTATAAGACAGTCCACTCCACAGTATCTCACTGTATGCCACTGCACTCTACTTCATGCCACTCCATTCTACAACACACCACTCTACTCTAGAACATGCCACTCCACTGTACAACATGCCACTCCCCTCTCTGAAACTTTGTGGCCCTTCTCTCTATGACATGCCTCTCCACTCTACAACACAACACTCCATCCTCCACCACCTTACTGTATGCCACTGCACTGTACTCCACCCCATTCTATGCACTTCACTCTATGCCACTGCAGTCTATGCAACTCCACTGTACGTCACTCCACTCTATGCTATTCCACTCTCCTCCACTATATGCCACTTTACACCACTACACTGTGTGGTATTCCACTCTGTGACACTCCTCTATATGCCACTCCACTCTACACTATACCACTGTATGCTGCTCCACTTTACTCCACTCTGCTCTACACAACCCTATTCTACCCAACTCCACTCTATGCTATTCCACCCTATGCCACTTAGCTATATACTACTCTACGTCACTACTCTGTACAGTATTCCATTTTATGCCACTCAGCTCTACACTACGCAACTGTATGCCACTCCACTGTAAGTCACTCCATTCTATGCTACTTCACTCTAAGTTATTTGTGTCTAGGCCACTCCCTTGTACACTACTCCCCTCTAAACTAATTTACTGTACACCACTCTATGCCACTCTACTGTAAGGCAATCTACTCTATGCCGTTCTAATCTACATCACTCCACTCTACTGTATGCAGCCCACTTTATGACACTCTAGGTCACTCCACTGTATGTTAATACTCTCTATTTCACTTCACTTTATTCTGCTCTATGCCACTCCACTTAATGCCATTCCACTGTATGCTATTCTACTCTATGCTACTCCAATCTACAATATTCCACTCTACAGTACTCCTGTCTCTGCCACTCCACTCTAAGGTAGTCCACTGTACACCTCTCCACTCTATGCCAGTCTGCTCTGTGCTACTGAACTCTAGGTCACTCAACTTTACGCAACTCCACTCCACTCCATTCCACTATATGCTATTCCTTGGTATGCAACTCCATTCTGCCACTCTACTGTAAGCCATTGCACTCCATGACACTCCACTCTACACCCTTCCATGCTACATTATTCCACTCTATTCCACTCAACACTTTGCCACTTTATGCTATGTTATTTTATGCCACTCCACTCTACACTAGTCCATTCTATGCCACTTCACTCTATGGGCCTAATTTAGATCTCGACTTGAGGTACTAGGTTCCTCCGAGGCAGCTGTATTAAGTACTCGGTCAAGCTGATGGAGCTCCAACTGCCATACTTAGATGTATGGTGGCTGAACCTCTGTCTGATTCTAGAGTGAAGTCTACTGCGTAAGTGTTTTCCTGCTGCCAATGCAGCAGACTCCTATGCTGGCAAACATTACTCCACTGCTGTCAGGATTAGATTTCCCCATTGTGCTGATGTTGTTCTAATGGCCCATCCCTGATGGCAGGAGTCTATTGCAGGATCCGTTGAACATTGTACTATGACTGTGGCCATTGGATGGATGCTAGCGGCACACACCCAATGCCTGTTGGCAAATTGTTAACACCTGCATACCACAATATAAAACACACTCCATTTCAGACCACGATCATTTGCCACTCCACAGCACACCATTTACCTGAAGAAATTGCCACACATCAGTTTTTTTCTTTTTTCTTTTTCTCCCGCTGTTCTTTTTAATTTGTGTTTTATCGTTATTTAACTTGTTGGGCTTTAATTTAATTATTTCTAATCAATTATAATGGCAGGGAGGAGAAATTCACGTTTTAAAGAGGGAGAATTGTCAGTCATGGTGGATGACATCATTAGAGTTTTTTGGAGCCCAAGTACACAATACAACCAAATCTCAGAAAAGTCAAATGTGGTCCGGAAGAGTTGACAGAGTGAATGTGTAACAAACAACCTGTGTACACATGAAGAAATTAGGAAGAGGTGGAATGACCCTTGGGGAAGAGTGCATTCCCTGGCCTCCAAGCCTCACTTGGAGGCCTAGAGGACAGATGGTGGTTCCCCCAGCCCCCCCATTAGAACTTTTGCCCTGGGAGAAGAAGGTCTTGCAGATCCTACATCCTGAAGGTCTTGACAGGAAACCCTAGTGGGTTGGAGACAGGTAAGGTAGACCTATTAATGTCTCAATCGTAACAAATGTAGTATTTTGCTCTAAAGTTAGCTGTATCTAAAGTATGTAAAACATATACACCCAAATTTAAAGTATCCAAATCTATTGTTGTCATCAAATTAGTAGCATTATGGTAGTACTTCTCTTTTTAACAATGCTCAATATGTGCTGTCATAATGTGTGTTGTTCTTCATGGAACATTCCTTCTTGCATTTGGCTTGTTTGCTTGTATGTTTCAATGTATTTTGTTGTAGTAAGGAATACAATTTCCAAATTGCATCTAATGTTACATGGAGGAATGGTGCTTGTAAGTGTTACCTATTGACATTTTTCACATATGGGTTTTCAAATTGTAAACACATGTTCATCTTCTCTGCATGTAGTTTACTAGGAATGTTTAACTCACAATGGTGCAAGTTTTGTCAATGTTAAATAGAAATGTCTACAACTACCATGTTGCCTTGTTTTGTATCTGGAAAATAATGTTGAAAGGTGATGTTGGTCATTCTCTCTTTTCTTCTGTATATGCATGTATGTCAAAGTGTTATGCATTTGCCAATCACCAATTTATGCTTTGTATAAAAATGTCATTTTTTAATTTTATCTAGTATGTTGTCACTGTCGTGTCATTTTATTAAATGGAGGTAACTGTTTTCACAAATCAAAGTATGTTGACTTAAAGATTTTCATTTTTGTTATGTTGTATGCTGAATATAAATAAATTGATAATCAATTTACTTTGCAATTTTCATATGATGACTAATGCAATTAGTCCTTCTAAGTTGTATAACAGTTTACATTTTACCTTGCTAGGCTTCTAAAGGTTCAGTTCTCAATGCTCCTATACTGTGTTGGGTTGAATGTTTGGTATATGTAATGCACACTTTCCACGTAACTAATTTACTAATTTTAGGATATCTCTTCACCTGTTTGTTAAAGTTTACATGCAAGTAATTTAAACTGTATGCCTAATTTCCCAAAAATCACAGAAAGGTCTAACTATTCTATTAATTATCTTTTTACTTTTAGGTTGCTTCATTTGTAGCTAAAAACTAATTTGATGTATAACCCAGAATTACATTTCTAATTCATATTAGATCCCACACCCAGTGTCTGTGGGCAGCTGTCTGCCACTGAGAGTACCTCCACCCCAAACCAGGATCAAGCCTTCATTGAACACACTACTCCTGCAAGTCCGAATGAAGAGGAGCTGTCTGGTCTATCTGGTCTGTTAGGTCAAACAGCTCCAGTGAGTCTCGCTCAGCCCACACCTACACCTCCTATCCAAGCTGTTACAACACCTCAGGCTATGGATACCTCCACTTCCTGTGTCCAAAGGAACATAACACCAATCTTGTGCTCCCCAAGTCCTAGCTGCTGTTGAGCCAACACCACCACCACCTCCAGTTCAGCTGGGACCCACTGGGATGGGGAATACTGTCTGTAAGGCACAGGGTAATGGGGGTAGGCTTTGTGGGAGGGAATCTGTTGGCAAGAAAAATGAGGCCACTGGCTACACTGACACCCAGGCCACAATTGACCAAGCCTTGGCATCCCTACATCTATGTGAAGACATGATGGGCCAAGTCCTTACAATTCAAATTTGAGCTCCCTGACTGGGGTGATGTTTGATATTTAGCACCATATGTGCTGGGATTTCCCAGCAACATCTACCCCTTTCCGAGGTCCTACAACACCTTGTATGACTACACCTGCCTCGGCCCCAGAAAGGGAGTCCCTGCCACAAGAGAAAACAGATCCATAGACACCAGTCTCTGCAACTGTGGATCTTCCCCCCTCTAGAGGGAACATTCATCCGGACCACCAGGAGAGGATGGCAAGACTTCCACCACCATCAGCAAGAGACGCAGAACCTAATGATCTCAAGTGTGTGACTACCATTCACTCTGTGGACTATTTTCAAAACACATGTACCTTTTGGAGGACAGTTGTATTATGTGCCTTGGATTCTTGGCTCTACAACATGATGGACAATATTTTGCTCTTTGCCTTTTTTGTTTATCACCCTGTTTCATTATTTGGGGGAGTTCTAAAATAAATCACACAATAAATTCAAGGACTGGTGTTGTATTTCTTTTATTAATTTGTACATATTTTTCCAGCCATCATGCATTTTACACTGCAAATAATGTTATAGGTTGTTTTAAAAAAAAATCATGTAGGTAAAGCTTCTCCCATTTTCAAAAAATGTAAAAAAATATGACAAAGACAAAAAATAACAGATATATATTCAGACATTTGTCACATAAATGTGTTTAATATACTTCCCCAAAAAATAACAATCCATGCATGACCCAAGTGCTCTGTGCCATGTTTTATCTTTACAAGTCCAGATCTTGACACCATGGAAAAATGGGATGTTCCCAGAAAATCTGATCAATAGGCAAAATAACATTGATTCACGTCATCAACTGGAGGCTGGTCAACAGTCAAAATCATGGCAATACTACATGTTGGGACCACAGGGTAATTCTTATACATTGTGTCATTATTTGGTGGCATATCACAACCTACTTTTAGTGATGTGCTACAAAACGTTTGTCCTACAATGAGGAGAAACATCAACAGCTTCATACACTTAACACAAAATGAGGATAGGATTTTGCCTATGTGAAGGGAGATTTTAATGCTTTGGGTGACCTACCACATTAGGTTGGAACAATTAATGGCACATATATTTCCTTAATGCCACCACACAACAGAGAACAGGTCTGCCGCAAACAAAAAAACTTCCATTCAATCATTGTGCAGTTTTTCTGCTAATATAATTTGTACATTTGAAGCATATGTGCCCATTTCCCGGGATCAGCACATGATTCCTTTGGACTATGGAACAGCAGAATACCCCTGCAAGTACATGGCTGAATTTGTAAAAACAGGACATGAAAAGGAATAAGGGTACTCACCAGGTCACTATAACATTTTCACTGTCATGTAAGAAAATAGTTTATTAAACAATTGCTGTACAAACTTTTTAGACATTTTTGTGAAAGATTTCTCATCATTAATACAAACAAACATAACCTCACAATAATGTTAAATTTTCTTTTATTTTCTCATCCATACATGTCAACGCCCATCAGTAGAAGAGCATATGGTAAGCCATTGCAAAGAAGGTGCTGACCTTGGGGGTCTACAAGTGGTGCAGAATTCACTGCAAGAATAGGCGGTAGGGCCTATGATGCTGGACCTGAAAGTAATCTGAAATCCATGTTGGCCAGTCCTCCCAATGTGGGACGTGCATGTGCCACACCCTGACCCACTAATGGCCTGCACACTTGTGGTGGCCTAACTCCAGCTTGTTGGGCGGTTGACAGCCTAAAAGCAGCATCATGGGAGTAAGTCTTTTTTTTGTTATTATTGTCAGATAACTATTTTGTGTTACAGCAACACATTATAGCATCAACACAATGGTTGACACATTGCCCAGGCACAAGAAGAGCCCTGGAAGGTATAAGTTTAGCAGATCTTGCATGATGATGTGTTTGGGATATTTTGTTTCTGAACGTGATACCCCCATTTTCTGATCACTGTTTTGAACACGTGGCTTCCTAGAAAAAAGGGATAAATCAGAGAGACCCAGTTGTACCAAACAGGCCACAATTTATAATTGTATCAGGTGTGATGCTCCATCAGAATTGTGAAGGGGATTATATTGTCACAATTACAGGTGACATAGCATACAATGGACCTATGATACAGTGGATGTTTCAAATGCCACATTGGTGAGTTGGTATCCTCGACAAACAATAATGAGTATGTGAGCCAAAATGACTAGAAACTTGTGAACAATGGCAACATTTGTTTTAGTACAACGTGTTACATTTATGTTTTCAAAAAAGTTTTCAAATCAAATTATGTTTAAATTTGCTGATTGCAATGATGCCTTACTCGTTCACAAGTGTGCATGTATGCTAGTCTGTTGTTTCAAACTTAATGTCGGTAGAAATACATTTTTGTAAAATACAAACAGGACTGTGTACACATTGGTGGTAGGGTAACACTTTGTTAGGCATAATGATGTGAAATAACAAAACTATGAGTAAATGGGTCCTGAAAATGTTCCCTACATGCACGTGGTAATGGTGCACTATATCTAACTTTGATAGCCTAGAAGGAGGTGAAATAAGAAAATGTGGATTTTATTTTAAACCTTATGAGCACTTTTCTTTACACAGCAAAGTACAAATGTTGTATGTGTCTTTCAGCGTCTTCAGAAGCAGGCGAAGAGACACTGTCCACAAAGGGGGGGAGCAGCTGGCCACTGCGTGTCGGGTGGTGAGACCTCAGACACCGATGAACACAGTGGCATGGAGGGTAACGGGGACTGGAACGGGACAGGGGCCATGAGATCATTATTTTCTTCGGATTCCTCCATAAGTGACCACTCTCATTTACCATCTGCATCCTTGTCGGCCACCCAGATTCCCATCTCCACCTTCCCTCTTGCACCACCAAGTTGGCCAAACCTGCTGCCCTAAAAGGGCTGGCGCCTCGTTTGGTACATGCACCTCCCGTCTGCCCTTGTCACCCCAGCTGCTCTCAGTGAAGATGGTAATGATCTGTTAGACTGCGACTGTGAATGGCATCCAGGGTCTTAGTTGTCAAATGCAACAAACAGTTGCATTTCTGCATGACATTCATAGTGCAGTGGCTGTCATGCAAGATCGCTTGCAAAAATAGCCTCTGCACTGACCTCAGCCCCTCAACCACCCCAATCTTGTGCCCGAACTCTGGTCCCTGCTTCATCCCAAATCCCAACTCACTCCAACAGGCACAAGAAGCACACACACATAAACACAAACTCACCAAGAAACATAGACAGATACCCACCCACCATGGACACACTACCGGCACTATATTCACAGCCACAACAACCCCCAGCACACCCACAAGTACCACAGCCACTACCACTCACAGCCACAAGCACCAGAACCAACCACCACCACACCCACACCCACCACCACAACCACCATACCCACCACCACGCCCTCAAACATTTCCACACCCACAACTGCCAGCAAACCCATAAGCCCCCATAAGCACCACAGCTACAACATCCACCTGAAGAGCACACTCATCCAAACAAACACACTCACCAAAATGCATGCCTTCATATAAAACAACACCAACAAAAACCCAAGTGCACACACTATCCTGAATACCAGACACCTGCTAAACCATACACATCCAAACATACACCAGGCACACATGCATCACCAAAACATACAGACACATGCCCCACAACCACAACCACACCAACCCCCTCAGCAGAACACTCATGCAAGCAAACACACTCACACAAAACCTCAAGCACAACAACACCAAACACATGCACTCACCAGGTCACCAAACATCTTTCAGGAAACACACACTAAAACATAAAACACATACACCAGTCCCACATGAAACTGCAAAACAGACACACACACACACACACACACACACATATCACCCACACCAGATCCACCTACCTCCAAAACCCAATCCTCTCCCACCCCTCCTAGCCCTTCTCCTCCTCCTGAATTGATATCTTTCTTGTCACTGCCCCCCGTAAAACTCAAACCCATCTCTACTAAAAAGGACACTTGAGATGCCTGCTCTGTTCCCAATAAATGCCCCTCCCTGACAAGGTTACCCCTTGGCATGTAGGAGACAGGTTATGGGCCACAAACCCACTAACAGATGCTGGACATTCACACTTTGTTCAATTTATGTTCAATTACTTTTAATTTGAAAAACTGAGAGACACATCTCATGTTTAATAAAACTTATTTTTTTCACAAAGTTTCAATCATTTCTTTCAAAGTCATTGATTATTGACAATGTTATTTATGAAAATATGTGATACATGAGAATACTTTCATATATGGCAGTAAACACATTTTTTAATAATATATTAGTATTACACATTTGTTATGTACATGGTACTTTTGGTGCAAGCATTCATCATAATAATGGACACTTACACTAAATCTAAACATGCAATATTTTTACATGTTAATGCAGGTGTGTCTATTTTAAATGGATTAAAATGGGCACATTACACACTCAAGAAAAATTAGTCACTTAAAATTTAATGATATACATCATATGCAGTAGACAAGGGAAAATGTGACATTGATACATATATGAGATGTTTTATTTTTAAAAGTTACAATGATTTTACTTTTACAAACTTTTTTACAGTTTTACCTTGTCCAGTACATTTTCTATATTTTATTAACTGTATGTTTTTCCTCAAATGTGTAATTCATATTTATCTGATTTGATAGTATAGGATAAATGATTAAACACATCTGTATGGACACATTTTGGCTTTTGGATTATTGTAAATTTTGTGTAGATGTCCAGTAGCATGAAGGCAGCTTGCACCTAATTTATATATGTAAAAGAAATATACAGGTCTGTTTTTTGTAATTTACTACCACATTACACACATATGCATTGCACACAATTATACTGTTGCTTGTAAGTTTGAATAAAAAATGCACAAGTCCACAGCTACTGAAAAAAGGTTACAGGTAAAAAAAGACACTAAACAAAGGTTCCGGCGACAATGGGTTTGATTTATACCGTAGTCAAGTAGGATTGGGTTCCTGTAGGAAAAGGAAGTGAAAACCAGAAAAAAGGTAATTTTCAGTTTCATATGCCTTCCAATCTGCCAACTCAGGTCTGGAGATTTCCCCACAAGAGTTACGATAGCAGAAAAGCACATCTTGATTGGGCTGGGGTAAAATTGGATGTAGTAGCGCCAGATGCCGTTTTTGATGCTGCTGCGCTGTTGACGGGGCTGTACAATTCAGGCGGTAATGCCAGGTCACGATGGACTTTGATCAATGGACCCACCAGCATCTATATAAAGCAGACAGACCACCTTGCAGGTGGACAGAATATCCGATGGAAAAACAACAGCGGGACAAGATTCACAAAGATCTAAATCAGCCCCTATGTTATTTCTCTCTTAGTCACTCCATTTTATGCCTCTCCACTCTACACCACTCCACTCTACACCATTCTAGTGTATTATAGTCTACTCTACTCCACACCACTCTATGCCACCCCAGTCTATGTCACTTCACTCTACGCCACTCCATTCCAGGCTATTCCATTCTATTCCACTCCACTCTATGGCACCCCACTCCAGGCCTTCCACTCTATGCTATTTTGCTCCATGCCAGTCCTCTGTATGCCACTTCACTTAACAACACACCACTCTATGCTATTCCACCCAATGCCACTCCACTCTATGACACTCTAGTATATGCCACCCCATTCTACAACACTCCACTCTATGACACTCCACTCTATCCCAATCCACTCCACTTTAAGCCACTTCACTACATGGCACTCTACTCTATGCTATCCCACTCTACAGCACTCCACTCTATGCAACTTGACTTTATGCCATCCCACTCTACACCATTCCACTCTACACTACTCCACTCTATGCCACTCCACTCTATGACACGCCACTCTACACTATCCACAATATGCTATTCCACTCTAAGCCACTGAACTCTACACTGTGCTACCCTATTCCACTCTATGCCACTCCACTCTATACCACTTCACTCTACACCACTTAACTCTATGCCATTTTACTCTGTTTTTCCAATTTATTGTCACTCAACTCTGCCCTACTCCACTCTACACCAATCCACTCAATGCTATTTTCCCCTGTATGCCACTACACTCTACCTTACTCTACTGGACAGCACTCCACTCTATGCCACTGGACTCCACACAACTACACTCTATGCTATTCCAATCTATAACATTCAATTCTACTCCACTGTACGCCACTTTACTCTATGCAAGTGGTTCCCAACCTGTGGTCTGGAGACTCCCAGGGGTCCACAAAGCCTCCTCAGGGGGTTTGCGACTGCTTAGAAAATCAAATAATATTAACAGATTAGGTCCCCAGCTATCAGTAATGACTCACTGGGGGGGGGTCGCCGGATTCAAATAAGGATTCAGTGGGGGTCCCCGTCTTCCAGTAATGGTAAAGTGAGGGTCCACAGAATTTCAAAAGGTTGGGAACCACTGCTCTATGCCATTACACTGTACGCCACTCCACTAAGTGCCATTACACTCAATGCCACTCCATTATCCTCCACTCCACTTTATACCAACCCACTCTATGCTACAGGACTCTACACAACTCCACTCTATACTATTCCACTTTGCAACACTAAACTATACTCAACTGTATGCCACTCCACTCTATGGGCCAGATGTCTCATCTAACCCTTTTGCGATTCAGTAATAGCGATTTTAAAGAAATCGCTATTTCTGAGTCACAAAATGGTATGTATCATATTTGCAATTCGGTAAAAGCGATTTCTTAAAAATTGCAAATGCTATTACCAAATCGCAAATTGCGATACAGACCCCATTCGCACCTATGGGCCTGAAATTTTTTGCATTTCCCAAATTGCAAATTCCTAACTGGAATACGCAATTTAGGAAATGCAAAACCCCAGGGTGCTGGCCCTCTGCTGCACCCCAAAAAAATATTTTAGGACATGTAAGGTGCACACATGCCAAAAGGGCAAGTGTGTGTTACATGTCAATTTTAAAAATGCATTTTAAAAATGTGCACATGGTTACCACCAAGTTTCACTTGGTGGTAGTTGCAATTCCTTAATGCCCAATACACATTAAGGAAAAGCTTCATACATGTGCTTAAGAAATCGCAAATAAGGATTCCTTATTTACAATTTCTTATTTAGAGAATCGCAATTTGCGATTCTCTAAACGGGCTCGTAATTTTAAGGAATCGCTATTTTAGCGATTCCTTAAAATTGCATTGCCAATGCCTTTCATACATACTGAAAGGCACTTTTTCATTCGCAAACGGGCATTCACACCGTTTGCGAATGCAAAAAGGCTTGATACATCTGGCCCTATGTCACTTTACTCTATGCCACTCCACTCTCTGCCATTTCACTCTACACTATTCTAATCCACGTCACTCCACTCTACCCTACTCCACTCTACACCACTCCACTCCATACTATTTTCAACTCAATGCCACTCTACTCTGTGCCACTTCACTGTACCTTATTCCCCTATATGCCACTCCACTCTACATCACTCCACTGTACGCCTCTCCACTTTATGCTGTTACAATCTACACCACTCTACTCTATGCTATTCCACTCTACACTCAATTTTACTCCACTGTATGCCATTACACTCTATGCCACTCCACTCTATACCACTCCACTTTATACCATTCCACTCTACGCCATTCCATTCTATGCCAATCAACTCTACACCACTCTACTCTACGCCAATGTACGGTAGGCTATTCCAAAGTAAGGCACTTGATTTTACACCACTCTATGCTTTTACACTCTACACTGCTACAATCAACTCTACGCCACCCTACTATACATCACTCCACGCTATTCTGCTCTATGGCACACCACTCTATGCCACTCCAGTCTACGGTATTCCACTCTATGCTATTGCACTGTATGCCACTTCACTGTATGCCACTCCACTTTATGCCATTCCACACAACTCCATTCCACTGTATGCCAATCCAATCTATGCCACTTCTCACTACGCCCCCTCAGCTTTATGCCACTCCACTTTATATCACTTCGGTCTACGTTTCTCCACTGTACACAGCTCTACTTGATGTCACTCCACTGAGGACCACTTCACTAGTGATGTGATGCCTAAATTTGTCACCACTCAGTACCATCCTTTGAACCCTTACCGGAACTGCACAAGAAGACCATTGGACTTGCTGTCTGTAACCTGAAAGGAGACTTAAAGGACTGGACATGTTCCCTTCTATACCCAGAACAATGAAGTGGATTGCAAGGGTCAATTGACTGACCTTTTGTGTGGTGACAGGTGCACAGCAAGAGGCATTTTTCTGGAAATGCCCAACTGATCAGTGCAACTGGACCTGGACTGCCTGACACCCTCACTATCCCCAAGTGCCTTCCCTTTAAATCCTAAGATCCTTAGAACTGTACTGATATGGTTGTTTGTGCAGCAGAAGAACCTTTGAAAACTTTGAAAACGTTTTTCTCCAGAGTTCTGGGGCTTCAGGGAAACCTGCAGCAAAAAATAATATGACCTGCATTTCCACTGCACATGACTGAATTTCAGCTTTGCTGCCACCAAAGCTCCCAATATCTCCAAAAAAGCCACACTCTGCTTTGGGACTTAGAAACTTTTTAGTGCAAAATCTCCAAAGTTCGGGAGCTCCGGCAGGACCAATCTGATCCAAGTATCCATCCTCGGTGACCACAATTTAAGCTGTGGCCCGCTCAAGAAGGACTTTTTCAAACATTTTGACTTACAGAGTTTCACCAGGATCAATCCACTTGTTGTATCGGGCCAGGACTCCGTAGTGTTTGGCCTCAAATCAGGCATAGCACCCAATTTAGCAACTCCATAGAATAACACTTTGTGCTTTTTGTGCTATTTTTAATTTCATCTTAATGTTTGAGATTTTTATCTCATTTTTCCCCTAAAGATTTTTGGGGTTGGTCCTCCGTAGGTCTTTGGAGTTATTGTAGCCATTTGTATGTCCCAGGTTTCAGGATTTTTAGGAGTAGTACACTTTGACATCAGCCAAGAGTCCAGGAGATTGGGGACAGCACTTTGAGGTCAAGGCTCAATGCAACAAAGGCCAACAGCAGGGTCCAGGGCAAGTCTAGTTGGAATTGCTCAGCTGGCAGAAAATGCCTCTTGTAACTTGTTGTGTCACTGTAACTTGAACAGGAAGTCAATATTATGACATGTGAAGTCCACTTTTTTTGTCCTGGGTACATGAGGAAGAGCAGCTCTAGTTTTCAAGACTCTTCTCATGGCACAGACAGTAGGTCCAATCCTTTTCTGTTCTTCCACTTGTCCAGAACGTGTTCTGAGGAGGGTACTATAGATGCATCATCTATGCCTGGCCCCTTGTTAACGAATAGGTTAAAGGTTCCCAGAGGGAACCCTACCCACTTTGCAGCACTTACTGTTTGCAATGACGCAGTGCCCCTCTCTGTCCAAAACCAACATGGCAAAATTGTTTTCCCTTTTGCAGAGCTCTTGTGTTCACCCTCAAGGTGTGGCCTGGGAAATCAGCAATTTCCCAGTGGTCACTCTAGACCAGTTCTATGGGCAGCTGCTCTCCCACTGGACTTAGTACCTGACTAAATAGGGGGACAAAGGAAGGGGCAGTACATAATTTGCAAATAAAAAACGTGCTGGTGCCCAAAGCTCTCCTTTGAAACGTGTGGCTGCTGCAATGATATGTGCGAGCACAGAATACTGAAGCATTGTAACCCCTAATGCCATCTCGGCCCTCTTTAAACCATTTAAAACCACTCCTTGTCCTTTCAGCTCACTCTTGCGGCTTTGTGACGCTTATTCATTTTTCATTTCCTCTGTCTTTCCCATATGTATTTTTCGCTCTCAGTAAATGCCTGATGCAGAAAAAAAAGTGCTGGCCCTTAACAATAAAAGCTGGTGCCCCCCCACTGAATTCAACCGGCTCAAATTAAGCACTGGGAAACGGCCAGTCTCAGGTGTTAGCTATATCTGCTTATGAGTTATTAATTAAGTTCCTCACTACAGCCTAGACGGGGAAACTGCCAGAGCAACAGAACACATGCCTACACCCAAGAGCATTGTCTCAGCTTTGGGAGCAAGTTCACAACTCATCAAGGGAGCCATACAGCTGCTGGATGGCAGTTGGTCTCATGCAAATGGGTATGTAGAGGCTTTAGGTTAGGAATGGTGTTACTTTCTAAAAGTCTCCTTCCCAACATATGCATTACAAACATCACTTCACCAGGGAATTGGGCTTCTAATAAATATGTTAAAACATACAAAAATAACCCCTGTAGTTGTTTTCTAGCCAGACATGACATTTATTAAATGTATTATGGTATTCCAATGCTTTCCATTGTAACAACCAACATTGCTAGGGTGAAAATAGCCTTTAGAGTCTTTTACTGCAAGAACATGTTCAATTTTAACCTCTTGTGTGTGCTATTTTTAACACAATGCACCACCTCATATCGGCAGCAAGGCCTACTTAAAATGACATTAATATTTAAAAGGAATGTTTAGACCTGTCAAGAAAGGTTATTTTGACATTTCAAATTTGCAGTTTAAAATGCACAGCCTGGCTTCAGTGGGTAGGCTTGCAGTCCTGCTTGTACTGTCATGTAGTGGATGGCCCAATGGGTTCTGCAGTCCACTTCTGACCTTTAACTTACAGGCCCTGTGCACACTGTTGTACCATATACTAGGGGTGTATGGGTAAGTTAAAGATGCCAATTAGGGGTATGCCGAATGTATCATATTGAAAGGGGGAGCAAAGGCACTTCACCCCTGGTTAGCACGGGTTAAGTACAGAGTTCTACTGCAGGCAAAACATCCAAGGAAAAAGTCTGTACATCGCTGAAAACATGGTAATTTCCAAAAGTAATGCAATATTTCATCTCATCAATAAGCTTAGTTTCAACAATTGTAATTGCAAGTACCACATCTAGGTTCAGGGGATAAGCCTTATATTTTGCTCACACGGTCTTGTTTGCATGGTTTTTGCAAGAAGCTCCGCCAGTTACCACATTGATTTAGGGTCGGATTTACAAGAAACTGGTGCAGCGCAATGCTGCACTAAAATAAGCAGTGCCATGCTGCACCAGTTTTGAAATGCAGGGCTGTGCCGTATTAACAAGAATATGGCACTGCCCTGCGTTTCCCCCTGCACCGGGGCTAAATTAAGCTGCCTGCGCCACTGCAGGAATCCTTGTACCAAGGTGCAAGGGTGTCTGCATGGAGAGGAGTGATTGCTTATGTGCAGGAAGATATCACTTCCTGCACATAAACAATCTACAATGGGGATTTGGCACTTCTATGAAAGATGCAGAATGCAGCACACATAGAAGCACCAAAGTGTCATTTTTAAATGATTGCGCAGTTACGTCACACAAAAAGTGACTGATTTATGTTATCGAACCATGTAAAGAAACAATATAAGATATTTATTATTGTTATTACTATTGTTGTTATTAGTAGCAGTAGTATTAATGTATTTAAAATCATAAAAATTATTATTACCATCACAAAGGTATTTTGCTGTGCCTTAGTTTTTTAAGCGTTGTAGGCTGAAATTCTATTATGAGAATCAACCAAGAAAGTTTGCATGCTATACTGCTGTTATCCTTCGTGAAACTAACGCATAACAGGATGTGCAGGTTAACCACTTCCTCTAATAATGGAAAAGTATTTCAGCCTCAGCACCTCGTTCCCTGAGCCAGCGTAACAGGAAGTTCTACCACTTACGCAGATTTTATAGATAACGAAAAGCTTAATTAAACAGAGGTCGCAATTCTGCAATGGAACAGTTCATTTTTTTAACCCATTCAGTCAGTAATGAAAACATAACTAAAATAAACACTGTAAAAGGATATATATATATTTTTTTATTTCTTATTGGTTTCAAATTAAGAAGCATTTGACATGTTCATGTTGACATTAGGCGGAGGCGTCTTGCTGGTCATCGTAATGCATCAAGATTAAAAGAAAGAAGAAAACAAACTGCAATCAATCCCACACTTTAAACTCCCACTACCCCCACCCACTCCCTAACGAGTGACAATACAAGCTAATATTTCATCCGATGATGAAATACATGATTTGGACAATTGCACGCCCTATTGGAGGTAAATACTTGGTTTCACTAATGTTAGTTGTAGCTTTACCAAATGCAATCATTGCCATGACAGGTGCCTGGATCTCAATAGTTAGAGGTGCATGCAGCTATGCATGTGTTTTCACATAACTTTATGTCTACAATAATGACCTGGTTGCTTACTGTTAGCTTTAATTACTTCTAGGACTAGGTTGTCCTCAAAACAATCTTACATTGTGAGGGATTCTCTATTCCCTATCGGTTCTCCGAATATTGTCCAATATGACCTCTATTTCCCAGCAGTGCC
The DNA here is from genome assembly GCF_031143425.1 of Pleurodeles waltl. Classification (NCBI taxonomy): domain Eukaryota; kingdom Metazoa; phylum Chordata; class Amphibia; order Caudata; family Salamandridae; genus Pleurodeles; species Pleurodeles waltl. Next base: position 1,418,514,645 of record NC_090446.1, read on the forward strand.
TGTTAATCACTAATCATCAGAGAAAAAGAAACAAGCATTTGCAATAGGTCTCGCATTTGTGAGAGTTACAGCTATTGGTGTTGTAAATGACAATGTCTTTTGCTTTGGAGTGTAGTGGATGTATGCCAGGTGCCACAGCAACCCTCCAAGGCCTGTCGCTGCACGAGTGAGGAGAGAACAAGGCCACCACCTTGGGAGTGTTTCTGCCTCATTCCTTCAGACTGGCTGTGATACCCTATAGATGCAACTGTTTCTAATGTTGTTAGACTTGGCATCCTTGGCGTGGTCTACCCTAAATCTTTGCTTCTGCTTCCCAGGTTTTTTCTGTGTGGTGGACTCTGTTTTTGCTGTTTCGTGTGCTCTGGACACTTTACTACTGCTGACCAGTGCTAAAATGTGAGTGTTCCCTTTGTATATTTTGTGTGTAATTGGCTTTCCGTGATTGCCATATTTGATTTAATAGTAAGTCCGGGGTAAAGTGCACTAGATGTGCCTAGGGCCCGTAAATCAAATACTACTAGTGGGCCTGCAGCACTGGCTGTGCCACCCACATAAATAACCCTTTAAATATGGCTCAGACCTGCCACTAAAATGTCTGTGTGTACAGTTTTAAACTGACAATTGTACCTGGCAAGTGTACCCACTTGCCAGGCCTAATCGTTCCCTTTTTCTGAATGTAAGGCACCCCCAAGGTAGGCCCAAGGTAGCCCCCTGGGCAGGGTGCAGTGTATGTTAATGGTGGATATGTACTGATATGCTTTACATGTCCTAACAGTGAAATACTGCTAAATTCAGTTTTCACTGTTGCATGGCCTATCTCTCTCATAGGTTAACATTGGGGCTGCCTTTAAATATTATTAAAGTGAAGCTTCCATTTGGGAGTAGATATAAATATGGGGTTTGGGGTCTCTGTACTCACAATTTAAAAATACATCTTTTAGAAAAGTTGGTTTTTATAATGTTAGTTTGAAAATGCCACTTTTAGAAAGTAAGCATTTTCTTGCTTAAACCATTTTGTGACTCTGCTTGGTTGTGTATTGCCTGTCTGGGGAAGACTGACAGTTAGGCTGTTTGTGAATCTCCTCTAGACAGTGAGCCATAGGGAGCTGGGGTGTAGCCTGCATATCCTGTTGAGCCATCTGGGCTGGAGGGGAAGAAAGGAGTGGTCACTTACACCTGAATGGGCTGTGCCTGCCCTCACACAATGCAGTCTCCAACCCCTAGTGTGAGTCTGGAGTCTGGCCTGGGCAATGCAGGATCTTTCAAACAAGAGAGACTTCCCTTTGAAGTTTGCCAAAAGGGTATAGGTATTAGACCCAAAACCCATGAAAATCTGATTACTTCTGGAACCAAGAGGAAACTCTGCCAAGGAGAAGAGATGGAGGAGGAGTACTGCCTCTTTGCCTGTGACTGTACTTTGCTGGGTTAGCCTGCAGTAGCTGCTTCTGCCTGAAGAAGGACAAGGACTGACTTTTGTGTGACTTCCCACTGGTGAAGAATCTCCAAGGGCTTGAACTGAGCTTGCCTCCTGTTTTTGAAGTCTCAGGGCCATCAAAGACTTCTCTCCGCCAGCGCCTGGAATCTCTGCTGAGACTCCTGCCCTGCCAAGTGGTGCCCTAACCTGTCTTTGGGCCCTTGAAAGGTGAAGCTGGTGGAAAAGTACAGAAATCCACGCACAGACTGCCGTGCGGGGAAACATTTGACGCACCATCTGCAATGCAGCTGATAAACAACGCACCACCGGCCTCGTGGCTAAAATCGACACTCCACCTGCATCGCGGCTGAGAGTTCAATGCATCACGGCTGGAGAAACGACGTACAACACCCACTAGCGGCTGCTGATAATGATGCAAGTCCTGACACCGTGAGACCGGATTTTTAATGCAACATCGCTGGGCGTCAAAAACCAACGCAAATCCTGCCCGGATCCAAGGTGCCCGTCTGGAAATTGACGCATCGCTCTCTTACGGTAGAGAAGAAACGACACAGGCTGGCCCGATCCCACAAGGAATGACACACGGTCTCACTTGCGTGTTAGAAATCGACTCATTGCTGGCCTTTTTTGGTGCACACTTGCACGTGCAGCTTTATTTTTGATGCTAACCAGGTACTTTGTGTAACAACAGCATTCTCACTGTTTTCTAATGATGAAGACTCTTATTCTTTTTAAACTTCATGACTTGTGTATGTTGGATTTTTGTCGTTCTGGTCTTGTTTGATTTAGATAAATATTACCTATTTTTCTAAACTGGTGTGGTGTCCATTTTGTAGTGTTTCACTGTATTACTATGGGTGTAGGTACAAATACTTTCCACATTGTTTCTGAAGTTGAGCCTGCCTGCTCATTCCAAGCTACCAAGGAGGTGAGTGGGGGGTTAACTGAGGGTGATTCTCCTTTACCTTGACTTGAGAAAGGGTCCTTGCTTGGACAGGGGGTAACCTGGCTGCCAAGCAAGGGCCCCATTTCTAACAAGTGTACTTATGTAAACGTTTATAGCACCAAACAAGCCACAAAGAGACACCTTTGTGGCATTTAAACCAGAGAATGAGGGGGTCAAAAGAGTTAGGAGTAAAGAAAAGGGGGCAGCCATATATTTCTGTGTGTTAAACATTTAAAGGAGTTATTCCTTTACATTGGCAATCCCAGCCTAACTTTTAAAAACATTGACTGTATACAAAGAGAATAACTGAAGAGGCAGCTTAACTGAACAGGAGGCTTCAAATGTGTGCAGATTAGTGAAGCAGATCTTCAGTGGTAGATGGCTGACAGGATAGGTTCCAGAGGTGCGACATCTGTGACCTTGGGTCAGTGCTTTCAATGGAATTACAGAAGGGCTGACACTCTCTATTCATTTAAAGCACTGCATTGAGTTAATATTCTTATGACAGCCCTCGGCTCAGCACTAGACTCTGTAGAACAGATACACGTACCTGAATCTCCTGGGCCTTGACAGTGCCTTTTTGATGCATACATTAGTGCACTGGCTGATGGTTTTGAAGTGAGAATTATCTCTGTTGCGGTGCCTACTCAAAATTAGAAGTCTTGGCATTGCCATCTGGACCACTCAGAGCAGAGCTGGAAGCCTGGGTTTGGACGATAGTTTTCTCACATAGACCAGTGATGGCCAGTGAGACTACTACAGGGCTGGTAAATTGGCATTTTTTTCAGGCTATGAAAAGGATATAAATGTATGGTTTTTTTGGGCATCTACAGTAGGTTCAAAACCCTGTCAGAGTTTCTTGATACCCAGGTAAGATAAATTACATAAAAATCATTTAAATGCAACTTATTTACACAGTGGTTACCCTGCAAGCCTGGCATGGATCCTGCTTGTTTGTTGTCTTATACAATAATATACTTTAGTCACAACAACACATTTGGTTTACACAAGTGCAAGCAGTGGCTGGTCCTGGTGGTCACATATTGTGAAACAGTTCTTCTGTTTAAAACATCCACTGCCCATGAAGCCTTTACTGTTACTGTCCAGGATTGACTTTGAGATGTGGTCAATGGGGTGTGTACCCATATAAACAAACACACATATATTCCTATAGACATGGGGAGGCGTGGTGAAGGACTGAGAGGATTACCAGTAGAAGCAGAAGTTAGAAAGGGGCCACTTAATAGGGTCAGAAATATATTTGTTTGACAATGATTTCCTATGTACTTGGTAACCACGCCACTCAGAAATAATGCATAAAGTTTACACCAACTGATGCATGGGAACATTACTGGACTGTGACGGTGAATGGATCATTACACACAGGAGTCCAGAGGGTAATGGGGAAGCACTCTGTGCCTGTGATAATGACTGTAGGGGATATTCGGGATGGTGCCTCTTTAAACAGGGAGCAGAGCTATTTGAGCGCTGTTTTACACAGCGCTTCCGGAAGTGGCATCTGCAAAGTCACAGTAGCTGTGAGGGAACAGTCATCAAAGCAATGACACCAGTGAATTCTGAGAGGAGAAAGTGATGGAGTGTGCTCCAATTTTGTGACCTATAATACTGTGCCCTGCTCACTGTGGCACCCTTGTGGTAGCATCTTTGTGCTACAGGGTTAGGAAATGGCTGCCTCTACTAACTGAACTATATTTGAAGAGGCCCAATTTACATCCAAAGGCTAAATGTTTTTTGCTATCAAGCTTGAGGCAGTGAAGTGCTTGGATCTGGAGTCAGGCCTCCTTTTCCACCATTTTGGAGACAAAACCGTTTGCCATCTTCTTGCCTAGAAATAACCCTATGTGCTTGGTTGGTGACCCTCCAGAGGTTATCTAGAGCACATGCCATCGCCTAGTGTTACGCTCTACTCAAGTCAGTTGGTTGATTTACCCACTGCAGAGATCTTGACAGAATGAAAATGTCAATGATTACAATCCTGACAAACTTTTTCGCTTTTTCATCTCTGCAAGGTCGATGCAAATGAATTAGTTATTTTGTTAAGAATTGAACCTGCTTTGCAGCACTATGAAATGGCAGAACCTGTATTGGCAAGAACTATATATAAAAAAAAAACAAGTTATTCCTAGACTGCACCAACACGCACCAGACAAAGAACCCTAGAAGAGAGGATGTGGCAAAAGGGCAGAGCTGCCGACTTTGGAGTGGGGAACACGGTTCAGGTCTCAATGTCACCTCAACATCCTGTGATTCTAAGCAAATTAATTAGGGCCTCATTATGAGTTTGGCAGACAGGAAGACCTATATGCTGAACTTCCAATGGGGAGGTTGCCGCCTTACTGACAACCTCCCCGCTGGGCCCACCATGACTTTCCTGCTGGGCTGACGGGTGTAAACTGCCTGTCAGGATTGTCGCTGGCTCGTAGGTGAGCCACTGGCAATGCTGGTGCCGCAGGGTGGACCAGGACGCTCGCAATGCTCACTGTCTACAAAGCAGACCGTGAGCATTGCGAGGGTGCTGGGCAGGGGAACCCCTGCACTGCCCATGCCAAGTGATGCCACCATTAAAATGCTGAGAACCAGGTCATAATCAGCATGCAGCGCCACCCTGGATGATTCTGACTTCTGCCACCGTCAGAACGTAGAGATCACTGATCCTGGTGAAGACAGCAGGACCCTGGCAAGGCTGGCGGTCCCAAGACCGTCAGCCTTGTAATCAGGCTAGTTATCTCCCCTTGCTACCAAAAATGAATGTGTTCTTGGGAAATATAACAGGTGCTCACGCAAAGCGCTGTAATACATCTGTAGCGAGTTCACGCTATATAAAACAGAACGAAAAAGTGTTTCAATTGCTTCATGTTGAGTTTGCACTACATGAAACTGCACAAAAAAATTAAAAAGACCACACAGACATTGCAAAGAAACAGTAAGATGCCCGAAAACAAAAAAGAGGAAGAAAAAACATACCACCATGAGCATGAAATGGTGAGCCGAAAGAAAACAAATATGGGGAAAGCGATGATAGTGGCACAACAGTGAACAAGCGACAGTGGGAGCAGGGTGATTGGGTGGTGGGGCAAGAAAGAATACAGCGTGGGTGAGTGTGATTTAAGCACTATCAACAAAGCAGCAGGGTGCGTGCACAGTTCCCCCGAGCTCAGCATTGTAATCATATTGACGAGATGAAACCAAGAATAAAAAGTCCCCCAAAGAATGAATAATCATACCAGAGCATAGTTATACAGTATTTAGTCCCTGCTCCCAAAGAGAAAAAGGAGGGACAAAGAGGCATGACTGACCCCTAGCAAGCAAGGTTTTTAAATGACACTCAAACAAACAAATGAAATGGCTTTAAGCCCACAAAAATAAGTATAATAAAAGTATACAAGAGGCCGTATGATTACGCTCAACCTAAAAAAAAGATCAAATTCCTGCTCGGGGAGTAGGGGAGGGATTCAGGACTGTAGCTTGGATGACCTGGATTAGGAGTAATGAAAACTACTGGTAAATAACTGGGTCACTACCTCCTTGTCTATCTTTGTCAAAACTGTCCTTATATTGTGAGCTAACACGTAAGCAAAGGCAGGTTATTTATTTGAAATGGTGAAATAAAATAGCCAATGCAACAGCTGTGTATTTTAATTTAGAGAAACTCAGCAAATTCACCACTGACTTAGTTATGTTCACATGGCATTAAGCTTTCTGCGCAGAAGACAAGAAATGAATCCCAAAGTCTGCAGTGAAACCTCAACCTAGTTGCAGACAGTAATATGAAAGAAATGTATGTGGCAACTTCCATGTAGCCACCAAACAAATATCATTAAGGAATCCACCCTTAAAAGATGCCTAGGAGGTATTCATATCCCTAGTTGACCATCCTTTGACCTGAATGGAAAGAACAGAACCTGCAATCTCATAGCATTTCAGAATAGTAGACTTTATCCATCTGGATATGTTTTAAGAGGTAGGGCACATGTCCCTTTTCAAGAGACCAAAGTTAACAAAAATTGAATCTGTCTTGTGAAAGTGTTTAGATATTTTCAAGGAAATCCTGCATACACTAAAGCATGCAAAGATGTTTCTTCAGGAGAGGGGGAGTCTGGATAACAAACAGGAAGAACAATGTCTTCCACACCATGAAATGCAGAAGGAATTTTGGTAAGAAACAGAGGACTTGGAAGGAGGACCACCTTGTCAAAGAAGAATTGTAGAAAAAGACAAACTGAAACCAAGGTTCCAGCTACTCCAATTTTCTTTTCAGAAGAAAGAGGAACACAAAACAGTTTTGTAGTTTAGAAACTGCAAATTTGCCATCTCCACAGGTTCAAAGGGTGTAACCTATGGAAGTTTGAATACTAGAGGTAAATCACAAGACATGACTGGGGAGTAAAGAAATATTCCTTAACTATATAGAAGTGAGAGGAGCAACTGTGTCTCCAGCCTCAGCCCTGAAAAATTAAATCTCCTGCAATTGAGCTTAAATGATGGGTTCTGCCAGCCTTAGCAATAACCCATCCCTCAAAAAATTGAGGGGCTTATTTACAAGCCCGTTTCACAGGGCTTGCTGCCCTGCGCCACAGAGAAAGGGCAGAAATATGGCATATATACAAGACATTGCACATTGCTGTCCACTCCCGCTGTGCATGTGCACAATGGACTGCCTAGCACCAAATCAGACATTCTTGCATCATAGGGACACCTTCCTGTACAAAAAAAATCCAGGGAGGTTTTTTCCTCTTTTAATGTGAGCTACAGAGGAAATACTCTTGGAGAAATAAAGATATTTCTCCTTGTTGCACCTCCTCCTCTCCTATCTACACCCGCCAGAGGCGTAACATTTTGATGCACTCCCAGGTTTACAATGCCTTATAAATCTGGGAATGTTCCATAACCCTTGGGTGTTGCATGGGAAAACCCACTGCAGGCCCCATGCAACACCTCCCTGATGCAGTATGAGGTAAGGCAGTGACTTGCACTGCATTGCTTTGAAACATACCTATCTACAAGGCCATGAGAAGCCATGCTAAGTGGTTTTACGTGGCCTTGTAGATGTAAGCCTGCACATTGCACTGCCAATACACAGGGATTGAAAATAAGCCCCCTAGTATTTGAAATGGATCTCAAGAAGAAGGAGAGAAATCCATGTCAGATCACCATATCTCAAAATTGTGCAAGTTCTAGGAGCAAATCTTGCAGGTTGAAGTTTCAACCGTTCAAGAGCCATACCATCAGACTCAGACATCTGAGAGAGTCTCTGGGCAGGGCTGGAAAGCTGGGAAGGAATTTTAGGCAGTCCCCTGCCACTTGCCCTGACAAAGGCGAAGTCATCCCCTAACTGGTACCTATGCGGAGTCATGCTTTAGAAAGAGGGGAAATTGGAGTGATGGAAGCTTGCTGGAACAGGGACTTTTTGGGAAGAGGGCCCCTCATCTGTAACCCTTACCCCAAAAAGGCTGAGATTCCCCACCTACTGAATTTTTCACAATGTCCTTGAGTTGCTGCCCAAAGATCTTAGAACCAATTAGAGCCAGCTTCATAAGGATTGAATTATGCACTGCATCTTCCCTCCTGCTGTGCATCCACAAATGATGCAGTGCTGCTATTGAAGATCCAGAGGCTCTGGATGAAAGGCATAAATTATCAAAGGAAATGTTAAAGAGAGCCTAGATTTTCTGTTCAATGAGACTCAAACATGTTCTGCAGCCTACCCTTTATTCATGTGCTCCAATAAAAAAAAAAGTTGAAATCTCTGAGGAGAGACTGCACTGTATAAGTGTATAGACCTTTCCCCAAACAAAGTTGGAAGCAGTATAGAAATGTATAGCAGTGCTCTCCCCCTTTTTAGGTCAAGCATTCTAAAACTCTTGTATATACTTTAGTATATACTTCTTTGTGGGCTTCCACTCCACCCCTGCTTCCCATTTGCTTATGTCATTGTCCTTTAAAAATCCTTGCTTCTTAGTGGTTAATCTTTCCTATTTGTCCCACCTTCTCCTCCTTTGTCTACTCCCACGGAGCACGCCCCAGTACTTTTACCCTTCCACATGACCCATTAAACCATATGTGTCAGGGACTTTTTTTTCATTGTTGCTCTGAGTTCCTTTTGAGTCAGTGGCTCTGGTGTTATCTCCTCCAAGCTTTTTGTCAATCCCCTGCCTGGCGAGTTACATAATTTTAATTATATTCATAAATCACTTCATCTGCCTGTGCTGTGCCTCCCACCCCAACACCTCCCACACATGGCTGCTGGAATTTATTACATCTTCAATCTCTCCGTGCCCTCCTGCCCCTTGTTGCTTTAACCAGAATTCCTAGCCACTTTTAAGAATGCAGAGAGAACAATGCACAGAACAGAACGTTCTATTTTCTAATTCTTGTTATTAGTATTTTTGGTTGCTAGATAAAGAGCAGCAGGGAAGCAGCATCTTTGGTGCCTTAGACCGCCAAGCACCAGATGTCATGTATACAATAGGGAGGTTTATGACATTAAGTTAGATCTGTCGGTGAACGCTCGGTTGCACTGCTGGCACAAGACGGGGTTCTCTCTTGCAGGAAGGAAAACACATTGAGGTTAGAAAAAAATAAACACTAAATAAGATGGCCTTCAATTCAATTCAATTTCAATATTCTTCATTGTGTTTTTTTTCCTTTATTTGCTCCATCATCAATTAGTTATCGTTGGCTCCCCTTCCTCTTGTTGCTGTTGGGCCATCCCTAACTCCCTCCCTCTGCATTGTGATTCTTGCCCCGTCTGCATCCATAACACTCCCACATTATGGATCCAGCACGGGAATCAACATTAGAAACCCGCCCATCTCGCACAAGGCAGAAGTACAGTCTTGGAAGGGAGTGCAGGTGCCTAAATTGTTAGAGCATTGCTGGGGAGAAATGTTAGGAGGCTTATTTTGGGGGAGAAAATGTGGGGATACTTCATAGAACAGACTCGAGGTGTCTGTTTCCCATACAAAATGCCGTTTCCAGCTCCAGTCAGACTTGTGGCTTGTAGAGAAGCTGCACACTGCAGATAGTGTGTGCAGTCCGAAACTTAAGGAGACTGAATGGAAATGGCATCTTGTATGACTTCAGCGTGGGAAGCAGACACCTCAAGTTTGTTCAAAGGTCTTTTAGATAAAAAGCAAATGGCTTGGCGCTTCAATAATCTGTAAAATCTGACTTTTGGCACATAAACTGCTGCCGCTTCCTTTTTTATAGTGCTGCTCTTTCCCTATTGGAATCACAAGGTGAGGATTCATACAAATATTTTCTTTATTTTATGGATCTTGTGGTTGCATTTTCCAGCAGAACCCCTTTCTTAAACCAAATGACAACTTGTGAGCGACTGGACATGAAAGCATAAGTGTTGCTACTTTTAGAATGCAGCAGACTTCTGGAGAATGAAGCTTTCCGTCATTTCTGAAGCCTTTTGACATCTGATAGCTATAATTAATCTTGGGATAAGCATCCCTGAGCTGGTGGGCAAGATATGCTTTCTAGAGCTTTGATAATAAGGCTGTTGAGCACACACGCTCTCATCAGAGTACAGTGCACTCGTGCAGGGTGCCATTTCAACTAATGGAATAAATAGCCAGCCTGAGAGAACGGATTTTGCATTTATGTTTGTGTGTGCTCATTAACAATATAAAGAGCCTCCCTTGCACATGCGCATTGCTAATATTCTACCTGGAGTTGAAAAGGTAGCTGTGTGTATAGGCTGTGCGCGGGGCTGTCAGTAAGCTGTGCTTGATGCTCTCTATAAAGCTGTCCCAGAGCTGCATACTTGGCTAGTATAGACTGTAGGAGGCTGTCACTAAGCTTTTGCTTATTTTTAGGGGTTGAGCACAAAGCACTCCGTCCCCTGTGGTACTCTCTCTTTGGGCTTCTAACCATGCCCATGTGACGTCAGTCACTTTCATTGGTTCATGGGCTTGCCTTTTAAAATCTGCTTGCTTTCATTAGTGAAAGGCATGCATACGTCTTGCCTTTTCCGGTGTTTAGCCCTCCTCAAGCGCACCGACCAACTACTGAAAACATACGAGGCTTGGTGTTTTCCGTCTGTTTTGTGGACTACTTTTTCTCTTTATTTCGCAGCACGATCTCACTGGGCAGTAGGTGAGCGCTTTTCATGACATTGATCCTGTTACATAGGTAATTGCACTGTTGACGGTTAGATAGATAATTGCACTTTTGCCGGTTACATGGATAAGTACATTTTTGCTGATAGGTTTCACTGCAAGCAAGCTTTTATTTCCTTTTGTGTGTCTGCTTTGCACTGATGGCGGTCGTTGGCTCACTTATATGAAACGTTTACTTTTCAGTTTATATGGCAAGAAAAGTCCGGTTAGTTTTGTGAAACTGTTTTACTTTAAATTGTCAATTTATGTGGCAAGAAAAGTCCGGTTAGGAGTTTACAATGCTACAAGCTCTAACTCGAGCAAACCCGAGACCCATTGCATTGCAAATGCTTGTTATTGATGGGGTCAGGAGGAAAAGCATATTCTGAGATAATAGTACATTGAGGAGAAAGACCATCCATAAGATGATCTATATTAACCACTGTGGGGAACTTATCCCCAAATTTATTAAAATGGTAGTGTTTAGCCAAGCACCTCAGAAAGGACACCTTATCAATAACCTTTGAGTCATGGGAAAGAATCTGCAAATTTTCCCACACATTGCATTTCTATTACATAAAAAGGGCGTCCTCCTCACCTGAAGGAGGCTGTGGTGGAAAATATAAATTGCCCTGTAGATGCTGTATAATTTTGGCAAGATCTGAGCCCTAAATAAAACAACCACTCTCATCATCATGTTCAGGCTCACTAGCAGGAAGAGGTGGATCTTGTATCCTAGGCACTTTAGGTGGAAGAGATATCCTCTCACAGGCTTTAAAAGCTGCAACAACTACAGCTGCAGTCACATAGTCATTTACTACAAGGAAGGATCAGGAGGGACCTCTGTTCAAGGCCCTGCTGCCTCCAAAGCCACTGTGTTCTCCTTTGTTGGGTGAAAGATTTACTTATCAGCATCAGGACCAAACACTCAGCAGACCGTCAGTATCTCAGTCAACTGGTCTCCATTTAAATAGTAAATTTGCAAGAGAAACCTCGCAAGAGGCGCCATCTTGAGGTACGGTGCACCATTTGGGACAAAGTGGTCAGGTTTAAGGCTTAATTCGAGGGACAGTAACTTTATGCAACAAAATACTAAGGCTTGTCTTTCTCTTTAGAGGATGTTTATGTGGGCTCACATCATTGTTAATCCAGATGAAGGGCACCACTTGAAGCCTGCACAGTGAAAGGCAGTGGTTGCATGTTATCTATTATGTCAGAGTCAGTCGTGTAACATGGGGCCTTCCCCACACACACACACACACACACACACACACACACACAGTTCCTTCATGTCCCCATATGGGCCACAGTGTTCAAGCTTGTATGTTCAACTATGACAGATTATGAATCATGTACTTTGTACAGTACTTTACTGCACAGACCATGTCATTTTCTGGGCAAACCTATCAACATAAGCGCAAGTGGCATCTGGCTTACTGACATATGTGTACATACTTTGCTTTTGCATGTGTTTTCTCTGGTCCCTCAGAACTCATTGCCTCTTCAGATACCTCCAATTTGTGATATGTGCAGGGTAAAAAGCATTTTATCCTCCTGAGGTGTTAGATCTGGCAGCCTTAAGTTAGTCTTCCCCAACCTTTTTGACTGGTTGTCGCACATATTTTCTGTACCTTTTTGTTGGCCTTAGGTCCCTGAGTACTTCACCACTGCTGACTAGTGCTAAAGTGCATGTGCTTCTCCCCTAAACATGGCAACATTGGTGTATCCACAACTGGCACATTTAATTTACTTGCAAGTTCTTTGTAAAGTGGTATGCCATATACCCAGGGTTTGTAAATTAAATGCTACTAGTGGGCTTGCAGCACTAATTTTGACACCCACACAAGTAGCCTTTCAAACCAATTTCAGGACTGCCTTTGCAGAGCCAGGGTTGCACGGTTTCACTGCTACTTCGACTTGCCATTCAAAACCTGTTGCCCAGCCTTACAATCCCCTTTAATTACATATGTGACCCGTGGTAACCCCAAGGACAGGGAGCCATGTATGTAAACAGCAGGAAATGTATTTTTATGTTTTACATGTGCTGGTAATAAAAAACTCATAAAATCGTTTTTCACTTCTGTGAGGCATACTTCTTTCATAGGCCATCAATAGGAATTCCTAAATTTAAGCTGCAATTCCTGATCAAAAAGGAGTCCCTTTGTTATATTTCATATCTTTTGAATGGTCATGATAAATCATCTTTACTGGTAAAGTCGGATTTAACATCACTATTTTTGAAATCTCACTTTTAGAATGTGTGCAAATCTCTGCTCTTACTGCTCTGTGTGCTTGCAGCCTGTCTGGAATACATGTCTGGTGTTGGTGATAGCTACACTGTGTGCATTCTCTCTAGAAAGCCACAAACACAGGAAGGATAGGTGTGTCTGAGAACTCTGCATTCATGTGGATTCTGATGGGCCTTCCTGGGCAGGAAGGGTGGAGGAAAGTTGACACACTGGAATAGGAAGTGTCTGTCCCCACACAAAGGGTTGATTACCCCTAGTGATAATCTCGAACCAGGGCTGGGATGTAAGGGGGACCTGTGCACTTCAAGGAGCCGCTTTGAAGTCACCCCCACTTCAAAGGTATTTTTGGGTCTAAGTAATGGGGCTCTGACCCTACAAAATCAGTACACTACTGGACTTGGGAAGAGCTCTGCTGGAGTAACACTGCTGTGCTGTAAGGATTTCCACTTTTCCTGTACTGACTGTTTCGAGGAACTGCTTCTCTGCTTTGCTGAGCTGCCCTGCTGCCTGCGGAGCTCTGCCCTGATGAGGACAAATCACTTAAACCCAGAGTGATTCTAAAGGCTTGATGGCTTGCCTCCTGTTTTTTCACGTCTCAGGGGCACAAAATACTTCTTGCAACTCATCTGGTGCTGCTGACCTCTGCCATGTGTGAGTCGTACAATTGCTTGAGGTGCCCCATCCAGTCCTGGGCCTCAGAAGTGGATTCTGCAGCTGTTTTCCATACATACCGGTATATCGTCACCACTGTGCCATTGGAAACTGACGCAGCAGCCTTCAATGTCAACACAGAGGTTGTTCCACAACAGCTGATCCACAGCTGTGAGGCCCAATGGTAACTCTCAGGGCAGCTCGATGATGGTGGAATGCATGTATTCCAAATGAGCCCGACAACAACGCAGTGAACTGACTGCATGAAAAGGATTGATGCATTGTGCCCTCGACGTTGACGCTTTACTTCATCTTAGGTACTTTTTCAGCAGGCCCTGTGTGGGTTCTGTAGCCGGCCTACCCTCCATCATGGTCGGCCTAAACTTTGGCTTTGCACCAGTCCATGACAACCTCAAGTAACCTTTTGACTAATAGTGACTTCTAAGCACTATTTTTAGTTTACTTTTTAAAAATGAATATCTCATCTGTTACTAATTATATTTTTGTTGTCTTGGTCTTGTTTTACTGAGATAAATATTCTCTATCTTTCTAATCCTGTTTGGAGTCTTTTTGCAGTGTTTTCATTATGTTACTGTGTGTTTCACAAATACTTTACACATTGCCTCTTAAGTTAAGCCCGTCGGCTGTGTGCCAAGCTACTAAAGGGTGTGCACAGGGTAATTTAAGGTATATATTTGACTTACCCTGACTAGAGTGGTGGTTTCTGCTTGTACTGGGTGCATACTCTGACAACCAGAAACCCCATTTCAAACATTGATGATTAGTGTTAAGGATAGGACTTGTGTTTGTACAATACCATATATTAGCTCAGTGTTCACTACAACTCTACATTAGGACCATTTCAAAGTGTTAGCATTCTCCCTGATTGGCTTTTGGATTTTTCTGCTAAATTATGTCTCTATCTGGAGAAGCCATGCCTACACCAGCAGGAATTGATAATGAGCTGGCTAGACTTGAGGCTTAACTAGAAAGGTGGAGCTGCACAAAGCATTGTGGGCCTGGGCAGAGACCCAGGTAGCAGGAGATGACAACCCAGAGGAGGAGCAGGAAATTCCTGAGGAGTATGATGAGGAGGATGACCTGAATCTGGAGCCTGGTGTGACTCTTGAACTGCCTGTAGAAAGAGCCAACAGCTTGCCAGGAGCAGGAGTTGCTCCCAGACCAAACAACAACGTCTCCTCCAGGGCCCCCAGAGAAGCTGCCAGACAGGAGAGAGGAAAGAATGCTCAGATTGGAGCATGCTGAATTTGAGCAGGCTCATGAGGAAAGGAAACTGGCTCTTGAGGAGAAGAAAATGACTCATGAGCTCAGTTTGAAAGTGCTGGACATGAGAGCTCTGGAATTAGGGCCCAGCACTAGAAATGGTGGCAGCATACCTGCAGTGGCCACTGGTGAGTTAAGAGTCTAGCTGCTCATGTTACGTGGTGGCATAGATAAATGGTTTGTAGCCTGTAATGTGGCTCTGAGAGTACATAAGGCCCCAAAGAAGCTCTGGGGTGCCAGTTTGTGGAGGTATGTGCCCATAGTGGGGATGGATAGGCTTCTCACATTAGAGGTGAGTTACACTACACTGCTATGAAGGCCATACTAGTCACTAAGTTTGGGCTGACACCTGGGAAACACTGACAGAGTTTCAGAGCCAGTCACAAGATTGCATCACAGAGTTGGGTGGATAGCTTGGACTATGCTAGCAAGGCACTGAAGAGCTGGGCAAGGGACAGCAAAGCAGAAGATTATGAGGGGCTGTACAACTTGATTTTGAAGGAACACATGCTTGATCTTTGCTTTACAGAGCTGCATCAACACCTGATAGATAGTAAGCCTTCTGATCCAAGGAAGCTTGCTGAGGAGACAAACATCTGGGGAAGCATCAGAATATTTATAAAGACATCTGTGGATACTTCCAAAAGGGTGCTCAGGGTACCCATCAGAAGAAAGAGGAGGGAAATAAAAAGACAGAGTTCCGTAAAGGCCCCCAAAAAAACTCACAGGAGAAAGAGTTTGATTCTCATACCCGATCTGGCCACCAGAAGAAAAACTATCCTGACAAAAGTCAGCAGCCCAAGAATCCCAAATGCTCTGAGTGCTCTGAGTATGGACTCTACAAAGGGGATACCAAGTGTCTAAAAAGAGCATCACTTCCCACTGTGGGAAAAAGCTAGGGATGTTTAGTGTAGCAATAGCAGAGGAGGAGCTTGTCCCAGATAATGGGGGATAGATTAGAGGGGTTACCCTCTTGCCCCTGAGTGACAGTGAGATGGTTCCCAAAGTATAGCAAATAGGTCACCATCAATGGGCAAGGTGGTAAGGATGGCGTCCCCTGTGCAGGTGAGGATTCCCCATGCCTTCTACCAAGTTGTGGTGAATGACAAAAGAGAGGGTTAATAACCCGAGGCCCTTGTTCCATTTGAGAGAGGGGTGGTTCAGGACGTCTGATAGTTGGTGTGAGCCCTGTCATGCCTGTGGACTGTTTGTTGGGTAATGACCTTGAGTTCACTATCTGGAATGAAGTGAAGCTTAAGGCTCATGTGGAGATGTTGGGGTTACCTGATTGGATCTATGCTACCACAAGGCCCATGGCTGCCCAGGAAGGGAGTCAGAAAGGGCTGGAGCCTGGGACAATGGCCCAATCAGCTGCTAAAAAGGGAAAAGGCAGAGGGTGCAGGAAACCAGCCCCTGAGTGTACCCCCAGAGAGATAGATGGGGCACCTGTTGTCGCCTCTATGGAGTCGGCTGAAGAGGGCATTGCTTCCCTTGGCGACCTGCTGACACTTGCTGGATGGCTTGTAAAAGGAGGACCCACCAAGGAGTTCTGTAGGACACAAAGGGAGTGTCCAACCCTTGAGGGCATGATGCGATCAGGTTGAAGCTCAAGCAGCAGGTAATGTCTCAGGGAATTACCACATTTACTGGGAGGACAACCTCTTTTACACTGAGCCTAAGACTCCTGTGAATGGGACAGCAAGGGCCCTGGTGTTCCCCCAAGGCAACATAGCCTTCCTACAGGAGCTGGCTCATGAGATTCCCTTGGCAAGACACTTGGGCCAGGACAAGACCTTTGCAAGGCTTGTCGCCCACTTTTACTGGCCCAAGATCAGAGCTTCATCAGATACTTTTTGTAGGATGTGTTTTACCTGCTAGACCAGTGTGAAGACGGGGCAGAGGCTAATAGCCTCACTTTCATCACTTACCTGCCATTGGGATACCCTTTCAGCTGGTGGGCATCAATATTGTTGGGCCTATGGATCCCCAGGCTAGCTCCAGTCACAGGTTTGTCTTGGTGTTGGTGGATCATGCCACTAGGTACCCAGAGGAAATCCCTCTGAGAGCTACAACTGCACCTATAGTGGCAAAGGCACTGATGGGAATTTTTACCCGAGTGGATTTACCCCAGGAAATAGTGTCTGACAGGGGTACAAATCTCATGTCTGCTTACATGCAGTCAATATGGAAGGAGTGTGGGATAACCTACAAGGTAGTTGGCTCTTTCCCCTTTGAGCTTCTCTATAGGCACCCTGCCAGAGGACTTCTGAGTTGGGCCAAGCTCCCTGGAGGATTCCCTAGGATGTAGTAAGTTACCTGCCGACCATCTTTGAAGCCAGGCAGGCTGTAATCTAAGAGTGTTATGACCAAACTTCTACGACTGTGGAATTCCAACCTGGGCAGAAAGTGTGGGTTATTAACCTTGTGCAACCTGGGGCCTTCCAGGACTGATACACTAGGCTCTATTAGGTGATAGACAGGAAGGACTGATTTTAGGAGGAAGCAAAAGAACACCCATCTGTTGGACCTTAAAGCCCCTAGGCAACGCCACACAGCGCTCCACATCAATCGCCTTAAAACCCACTTCGTCTGAACTCACCATGCTATTGGTGAGAGACAGAGGAGAGGAAGGGGGAGTGAACCTCTCCCTGGCCTCTTTAACTCCAAAGAGAAAGATGTTGAGACAGGGTCAATGACCTGAAAAGCAGAATGTCTGCAGCCCGATGGGATGCCCCAACACCCGGGAAAACCTCTCAGCACTTCCTGGTGGACACAGAAACCCCAGCAAGTGTCCCAAAAGGAAAGGGGGAGAGGAAGAGAAAGAGACAAAACACTGCCACGTTTTGCCGGTCCAGTCAGGCACCCTGTATCTTCAGGGGGGCAGGTCGTTGTTGACAGAGTGATAGTAGAGTTAGGGCACTCAACTTCCTTGAAACTGAATCTCTCTTTCTGATATGGGCACGGGGGCAGTAGAAGAACACCGGGATGCTCCAGCACTTTTCTTGGATAATAATAACTGTTGGCACAATTACTAACACTGCATAACCAAAATCAAAAACTGAGTACCATAACAATAAGTAATGTGACACTAGGGCTTGCTTCACCGAGATTCACTGTTGCACACTACAATAAGAAGTATGGTTGCACTTATCAAGCAAAAAAAGACAAACAAGGGCATTCATTATTTCACAAATAACTTTCCTGCATGCAGAGGGTTAATCTAAAAGGAACAAAAACAGTCCAAGAAATACAAATGTCCACTCTGGGTTTCAACAGTTTGGGTGGCACAGTTTGATTTGGTTTCACTGTGTGTATGTGAAAAACCCTTCAAACGCAAATTCCTCAAACCTGAAACACAGGCATGAATGATACAATTTAAATCCAAGAGTTATGCTATTAGAGAAAGAAACGTCACATAAATGCTCTTTTAAAATTGCACTGTCACTTTTTGTAGTACTTGATCTCAGCAAGATTTCCTTCAGCACATTTAGGCAAGTAACTACAATAATAATGAGAATGTTCAGAAATGCATTTGTCTCTTCAAGATAAGCACTCTGCCAAAATACGAGATCTGAAATACACCAGTTGTTCTAGGAAAGCTAGGCGTTCAAAGAACAAACTCCCTGGAGAATACTAAATACTTAGCCGCAGTCTTTTCTAGAGTGCTGAAGGAATGTCTGGTGTCAGCTGGTACAGGAACGAAGAAAAGAATTGCCTCAAAAGTCCTGAATACGAGGATGACAGCAGGGCTGGACTGCCAAATCAGATGCTGTGATCAGGAAGCAAAACAAAGCCAAGCAGGGAGGCAGGCTTCACTCTGCTATTTATAGCCAATCAGGAAAGCAGTTGAGTTTCCACGTGTGGATGAGTCACCACACCCAATTAGAAGCACATGTCTACACCACACCCAATTAGAAGCACATGTCTACACCTGCTCACATTGCATCGCATTGGTAAAACAAGCATTGATGAAACCAATTGTGTGAAACTGCACATTATGTTTACTTAGAAACATGAAGGTTTAACCAAGACCAATGATATGATTTAACCCTAAACCCTGGGGGTGCTGACAGATAATGCAGGAGGCACCTTGGGGACTCCTGACAGTCCTCCCCATCAAGGACCCTCTCAAAGGGCGGGGCTTGGAAGGGTGCAGGAGATGGAATTTTTTAGTAGGACGTGAAGCATGAACTGTTGATGTGGGTTCCCAGGAATTGTCTTCAGGCTCATAGGCTTTCCAAGCAAATAAATAGTATAGAACACCACAGACGCGCCTGGAGTCAAGAATTTTGGCCAATTCAAATTCCCATTGCCTGTGTACTTTTACCAGGGGAGGTGTTAGGGCATCGCGGGTATCAGGGGAATAGGGACAGAGTAACAACACATGAAGCACGAGGTGTACCTTGAAAGCATCTAGCAATGTCAGCTCTACTACCACAGGATTGATGATTTTGGCAATAGGAAAGGGGCCTAGAAATGGGGGTTTCATTTTCTGGATCATGCAAGATGGAGGTTTTTTTTATGAGAGCCACGCCTGATCTCTTAAGAGGTAGCAGGTCTCCTTCATTTGTCTGCTTGGTTTTTTGTACTTGAGTTTGGTAGAGTTTTAAATGGTGTTGTACTAGTTTTTGAATCTCCTTGAACTCTTTATGGTGTTTCTGTACTAATGGGACTCTTGTGGATGTTATAGGTAGCACTCTTGGGTGCAGACCAAACACACAATAAAATGGGGATACTCCTGTAGCCATGTAGACACTGTTGTTATATACAAGTTCAACAAGAGGTAAAGCCTTATCCCACTCAGTAGACCATGTGTCAGGATTTGCTCCAGCGATTGGCTGGCACATTCTGTCTGCCCATCTGTTTGTGGATGATATGCAGAAGACAAGCGAACGTCCATAACGACAGAGGACCAGAAGCTATGCCAAAATCGTGATATAAATTGGGGGACACGATCGGAAACAATTGTGGTGGGCAACCCATGAAGCCGAACAATGTGTTGGACAAATAAATCAGAGAGCTTGGAAGCCGTAGGCAGGCATTTGAATGGAACAAAATGATCCATTTTAGTTAGGCAATCTATAACCACCCATATGACAGTGTGACCATTGGAAGCTGGGAGATCAGAAATAAAATCCATACTTATAGTATGCCATGGGGCCACCGGAATTGGCATGGGAAGTAACAATCCTGTGGCTGGAGTATGTGGGGTTTTAGCCCGAACACAGGTGGAACAAGTCTGGACATAGCTTCTGACGTCCTGCACAAGTGTGGGCCATCAAAACCATCCTTGACAGAGATCTAACATATTTTTCTCACCGGGTGACCTGCGGGAACAGAATCATGTCCAAAATGTAACACTGTGTCCCGTAATTCTTTGGTAGGGACGTACAACTGATCAGCATGGTATAGTAAACCCTCTTTTTCATACACATCAGTTGAACAGGGAACCTTGTGTTGGGCTACCCATATTTTCTCAAGGAACTCTTGGGAAGTGCACGCAGCCATGATTTTTTCTGGGAGTATAATGCTTCTGACCTGTTCTAGCGCCACATCAGAGGAGAAACCCATCCTAGACAACGTGTCTGCCTTTTGTTGTGTAGTACCGGGCATATAGGTGATTACGAAGTCAAACTCGTTAAAGAATAGAAGCCAGCATAATTGACGAGGTGTCAGGGCTTTGGTCGCTTGAAAAACTGTAAATTATGGTGATCTGTGTAAATAGTTATGGTGTGTCTAGCTCCTAGTAAGTGGTGACGCCATTCCTGGAAGGCAAGCTTGATGGCCAGAAGTTCCCACTCCGCCACAGTGTAATTTTGCTCTACGGGTAGCAATTTCTTTGAGAAGTAACCTACTGGATGGAAATGCCCAGACTCAGGATCTCGTTAGGACAAGACACCACCCACTGCCATTTGGGAAGCATCTGCTTCCACGAAAAATGGCTGAGCCGGGTTGGGATGATGGAGAATGGGTGCTTCGGTGAATGTGTTTTTAAGATGTTGGAAGGCTTTCTCAGCTTGTGCATCCCAAAGGAACTTAACCCCCTTTCATAGGAGACGAGTTATGGGAGATAGTGCGGTAGAAAAGTGGGGTATAAATCTCAGATAAAAATTAGCGAAGCCCAAACACTGTTGCACTTCCTTGATGGATCTTGAGGCTACCCAATCCAGGATGGCCTATACCTTGGACCTATCCATGGATATTCCATCGGGAGTGATCACATATCCCAGGAATTCTACAGTTGTAGCGTGAAAAACACATTTTTCCAGCTTGGCGAAGAGATGATGCTCACAAAGCCATTGTAAAACCACTCTTACATGCCCTATATGTTCCTCAGTGGAAGACGAATAGATCAAAATGTCATCTATGTATACCACTACACAGATATCCAGAAACTCCTGCAGCACTTCATTGATGAAAAATTGAAACGCTGCAGGAGAATTACACAACCCAAAGGGCATCACTGTGTACTCGAAGAGTCCGAATTTAGTTCGGAACGCCGTCTTCTACTCATTCCCCTTCATTACTCGGATCAAGTAGTAGGTGCCCCAGAGGTCGAGCTTAGTATGAATGGTCGACTGACGTATCTGATCTAAAAGTACCAGGATCAACGGAAGTGGATACCAATTTTTTATGGTCACTTTGTTCACTGCGCGATAATCTATACAGGAGCACAGCTCACGATTCTTCTTGGGCACGAAGAACAAAGATGACAATACTGGAGACGTTGAATGATGAATGAAACCCTTAGCCAATAGTTCATCCTGGTAGTCTTGTAGGTATCGATTCTCAGGCTCAGAAAGAGCATACACCCTACTACATGATAACATTGCCCCTGGAATCAAGTCTATACGGCAATCGTATGACCTATGTGGCGGCAGCTGGGTGGCCTTCTGTTTACTAAAGACATCATGGAAGTCTTTATACGGTGCAGGAATGGCCAGTGTGTCATCCGGCTTGATAGCCATACTATGTGTGGACCCACAATGCAAGGGTGTCACTAGTAATGGTTTGTCTTGGTAACAGGAGTGGCAGCAATGTTTAGAGTCTAATGTCACTGTCCTTGCTGCCCAGTCAATTTTGGGATTGTGTAACTGAAGCCAGGGTATCCCAAAATGGCTCCAAATACTGGGCTATCTATAAGGTCAAACTGAATTTGTTCTGTATGGTTGTTTGCACAAAGCATGGACAAGGGTGTTGTTTGCCAAACGATAAGCCTGGAGGACAATTTTGAGCCATCCACGGCTCTGACTGGTTCAGGGACGTCTTTTCTGACAGTCGTAATATTTCGGGTTTTAGCCAAACCCAAGTCTGAAAAGTTTCCGGTAGCCCCAGAGTCAAGCAATATGGGAGTGACCTTGTGAACCTGAGGGGACAACACTAACGTCACAATAAGAGTTAGATGTCGAGGTACTGTACTATAAACACAGTTTCAATTTTTTCCTACGTTCTTTCTCTTCCTTAGATAGTGGCCCCGCACACTGCCAATTTGCATGGGCTCAGGTGCATCATGAGTGGGAATGGTGGACTCCTTTTTCTCAGTTTTGAGCACCTCTAAGCGTGTGTCACCTAGGAATTTTTCTCCTTTGCATTCACTCAAGTGATGATCCAATCGTACCACCAGGTCAATGAACTCGGAACACTCCTTAGGAGGTTCCACAATTTGAGCTAGAACATCCTTGAGATTGTCCCAAAGGCCACAATAGAAGAGGGAGGTCATCTTCTCCTCGGGCCACCCAGTCTCTGCCACAAACCGATTGAAAGAGGTGATATAGGGCAGTAGATCCTTGTTTCCCTGGTGCAAATTCAGCAACTCATTGTCACTGGCTTGCATGAACAGGTGTTTGGCGAACAGTTTCTGCAAGGCTTCCTTGAACCAGTTTAAATCATACAGTATAGGGTCATTGCGCTCCACCAGCGGAATAGGCCAATTAGCTGCATTGCCTCCCAAATAAGAGATAATAAAAGCTACCTTTGCAGCATCGTTGGGGAATGTAGCTGCCCAACACAAAAACTGTAGCTGGCACTGGTTAAGAAAAATGTTGAACTTGCCATTATCTCCAAAAAACCTTTCTGGAGGTGCTAAGGCCACAGGGTTGGTGTTGTGACTATTACCTACATGGGTTGTGTGGTGGAAATCGTTGGGCCTGAATTGGGCCTAGGAACATGAATAGACGGGTCAAACCGAGGGGCCTGTAGTACTGGAGATCTTTGTTTTAGTTTGAGTCCTTTCCATGGGGTGCCTTGTGGTTTATACCGCTGTAGCTCAGTGTGCAACTCCAGGTTCTCTTGCTTTAAGGAAATAACTTCCTTCTGTAATCCTGCTAGGGTCCTAGTAAAATCTAATAAAGTTGGAGCATCCTGATCAGCTGGTAAAGCCTGTGCTAAACCTTTGAAAGTATCCATTGAGGAATCCATCACCCAGGCAGTCCTGTATGTTGTGGCTTGGCTTTATGTCGAGAAGGGGCCACTCACCTGAAAAGCAGGATGTCTGCAGGGGCAATGGTATGCCCCGACCTCCTGGAACCCCTCTCGGCACTTCCTGGTGGACACAGAAACCCCAGCAGGTGTCCCAAAAGGAAAGGGGGAGTGGAAGAGAAAGAGACAAAACACTGCCACATCTTACCGGTCCAGCCAGGCACCCTGTATCTTCGGGGGTGATCAGTATAGGGAAAGGTGCAGAAGACATTGTGATACGAAGGGTTAATTAGCTTGAACAGTGTAGATGAGCGTGATGCCTGCTGAAGCCAGAGCAACGTGGAAAAATTCACGATGTTCGCTTTCAAGCTTGTTTTTTTTTATGACATTCCGTAGATAAACTTATTCGCTGCTGCATGTGTTAGAAACAGGTTGTGAAGGAGATTCAGTCTTAACCTTGAGAACGAGACCACAGTAAAAGATGGAATGAAAACAATGGCCACGGAATGGCAAGGCAGCCATTAGACATATGCTGATAACATAGCTAGAAAATACTGGAAGGGGATAGAATCCAAGCTTCAGGTTACTTAAGCACTGAAAGGCGAGTGAGGGAATTGAAGCTTGCAGATGGAGTTGTGAAAACTGTAATCTTCAGACCCAGAGCTGCCTCCCTGTTGTGCTGTTCAGAGACCGTGACGCTCGAGGGAGGGAGAGGTCCAAGTGGGCGGTAGAAGGCTTCACAGCACTTTGTGGAGTAAGTTAAGTTTCAGCCAGGGATGAAAGGCCTTTGTTTCTCTGCTCTATTGTTATGGTTGATTATTATGCCTGCACTGTGTTTATAATCTGAAGTATTCAGCTCGTTTATATTTTGCTTTCTAAACATCGTAGTGTGAGCCTGCTACAGTAATTGAAACATACATTTTGGTATGTCGTTAAGCAAAGCTAATCTGAAGAATTCAGCTTGTTTATATTTTGCTTTCTGAACATTGTAGTGTGAGCCTGCTGCAGTAATTGAAACATGCATTTTGGTGTGCAGTAAATCAAAGTTTATCTGAAGTATTCAACGTGTTTATATTTTACTTCCTGAACATCGTAGTGTAACACATTTTGGTATACAGTTATCAATGCTTATATCTGTCAATTAACTCTTTGCTTAAATATATATGCATAGATGCTCTTTGTAGTGTACTCATATATAAATAGATGCTTTTCATTGCTATTCCTATTCTACTATTGTTGATGTGCTAAATACATATATTCACCTGAAATTCTAGTAAAGCTAAATTGTATTCATAATTGGCGTGTGGTCCTTCATTGAGCGTCCTTATTGACTTATACCGAACAGGTGTCAACCAGTCACCTGGATAAGACAGGGGGGCTGGTCGCTGTTGGCAGAGTGATAGTAGAGTTAGTGCACTCAACGTCCTTGAAACTGAATCTCTCTTTCTGATATGGGCACGGGAGCGATAGAAGAACACCGGGATGCTCCAGCACTTTTCTTGGATAATAATAACTGTTGGCACAATTACTAACACTGCATTACCAAAGACCCAAACTGAGTACCATAACAATAAGTACTGCAACACTACGGCTGGCTTCACAGAGATTCACTGTTGCACACTACAACTAGAACTGTGGTTGCACTTATCAAGCACAAGAAAGACAAACAAAGGCATTAATTATATCAAGTATAACTTTCCTGCATGCATAGGGTTAAACTAAAAGGAACAAAAACAATCCAAGAAATACAAAGGTCCACTCTGGGTTTAAACAGTTAGGGTGGCACAATTTCACTCTGTGTGTGAAAAACCCTTCAAAAGCAAATTCCTCAAACCTGAAACACAGGCATGAATGACACAATTTAAATCCAAGAGTTATGCTATTAGAGAAAGAAAAGTCACGTAAATACTCTTTTAAAATTGCACTGTCACTTTTTGTAGTACATGAGCTCAAGCAGATTTCCTGAAGCACATTTAGGCAAGTAACTACAATAATAATGTAGAATGTTCAGAAATGCATTTGTCTCTTCAAGATAAGCACTCTGCCAAAATACGAGGTCTGAAATACACCAGCTGTTCTAGGAAAGCGCGGCGCTCAAAGAACAAACTCCCGGGAGAATACTAGTCACTTAGCTGCAGTCTTTTCCAGAGTGCTGGATGAATGCCTGGTGTCAGCTGGTACAGGAACGAAGAAAAGAATTGCCTCAAAAGTCCTGAATATGAGGATGACAGCAGGGGCTGGACTGCCCAATTAGATGCTGAGATCAGGAAGCAAAACAAAGACAAGCAGGGAGGCAGGCTTCACTCTGATACTTATAGCCAATCAGGAAAGCAGTTGAGTTTCCACATGTGGATGAGTCACCACAGCCAATTAGAAGCACATGTCTACACCACACCCAATTAGAAGCACCTGCTCACATTAGCAAACAAGCATTGGTAAAACAAGCAGTGATAAAACCAATTGTGTAACACAGCACATTATGTTTACTTAGAAACATGAAGGTTTAACCAAGAACAGAGACATGATTTAACCCTAATCCCTGGAGATGCTGACAGATAAAGCAGGAGGCACCTTGGGGATTCCTGACAAAAGATGGGTCTGTGGAAAGAGTTATCCTTTCTCCCACTCTAACTCCTGAACAACAGAGGTACTGCTGCCAAGTGTTGGGACAGTTCTCTCTGTTCTTCCTTACCATCTGTGTACCCATGATGTGTACACAGCACAGGAGTCAGCCTTCCTGTCATGTATAAATCTTACAGGTCCAACATTAAGAGTGAAGTCGCTAAGGAGCTGGAGTTGGGGGTGATAGAACCCTCCAGTAGCCACTGCTCAGCTCATACCCCAGGTTGATGAGCCGATTAACCATTAGGGGCTGCACAGTATTTAAGAACCTTTGATTTTACATCAGGGTACTAGCAGACTGCCCTGACAGATGGTGCCAATGAGAGGTTAGCCTTCTCCATTCCAGAGGGCAATTACCAATTTCATGTAATGCCTTTTGAACTCAAAAATACTCCTGCCACCTTCCAAAGGTTGGTGAAAGAGGTCCTTGCTGGTATGGAGGCCTTCTCAGCTGCCTATCTGGATGGCATTGCTGTGTTCAGTAGCAACTTGGAAGGACCACCTTTTTCACCTCCAGAAATTGCATCAGGCTCTGCGACTGGCAGGCCTGACTATCAAGGACAGTAAGGCCCTCATTACAACCCTCGCGGTCGGTGGTAAAGCGGTGGTAAAACCGCCAACAGGCCGGCGGAAAAAAATTTGAATTATGACCATGGCGGAAACCGTCAACATAGACAGCCACTTTAACACTCCGACCGCCATGGCGGTACAAACAAACAGCATGACGGTCACCGCCAACAGACAGGTGGAAGACAATGTACCACCCACAGTAGTATGACAGGCCAAGCCGCCACCTTTTCCGGGGCGGATTCAACGCGAACAAAAACACGCCTGAAACAGGACTTGGAAGGGAAAACACTCACATCTACACACCCCACGAGAAACCAGGACGCCATGGAGCCTGAACTCCACATACTCCCTGCGATTGTCTTCCTGCTCCTCTACCAGGAGCACGACCGACGGCGGCGACGACCACGGTGAGTACAGCACCTACAACACAGGGGAGGGGGGAGGGAAAAGAGAGTGACACACACACACGCAACAAGCAACACCCCCACCCCCACCCCCACCCTCACCCACAACAACATACACAGCAATACATGCTGAAACATTACATTTACACCCCCCAACCCCGTCCTGGAAGAACGCAAGGACAAAAGGAAATGATTGTAACCATTGTAATCAATAAATATCCATTAGTCAAAAATTTATATAGACTATAAACAAATATGTACACCAAGAATTCAAGTCCAGGTACTGCACCTATATAGTCTGTGGACCACTGGGCCCAAAATGCATGGGCGAGGCCCACACAAGATACCCGATCGAAACGGAAAGAAACGGAGAGAACACTGCAGGGGCCTCAGATCGAAATAAAACAGGCACCTCAGGGGAAACGGAAAGGGGGGCACCTCAGCCGGATGAGTGCACAACGCCAGCTCCACGATGGGGCTCCATGCCCATTGATGTATCTGCAAAGCCACAGTCTCTCAAGTCTTTCCAGTGGGTGGTTTGTCCACTGCTTTATCCTGAGGAGTGCAAAGCCACAGTCTCTCAAGTCTCTGCAGTGGGTGGTTCCCCACTGCTTTATCCTGGGGAGTGCAGAGCCACAGTCTCTCAAGTCTTTCCAGTGGGTGGTTTGCCCACTGCTCAATCCTGGGGAGTGCAAAGCCACAGTCTCTCAAGTCTTTCCAGTGGGTGGTTTGCCCACTGCTTTATCCTGGGGAGTGCAAAACCACAGTCTCTCAAGTCTTTCCAGTGGGTGGTGTGCCCACTGCTCAATCCTGGGGAGTGCAAAGCCACAGTCTCTCAAGTCTCTGCATCGGGTGGTATGCCCACTGCTTCATCCTGGGGAGTGGAAAGCCACAGTCTCTCAAGTGGATAACAGTCTCCACTGGTTCTGGAGGGGGCTTTGTGCCCAGCGTGCTTCATCCTGCCAAGGACTGAGGTAGTGGATGCCTTTCTCCACTGGTTCTGGAGGGGGCTTTGTGCCCAGAGGGCTTCATCCTGCCAAGGACTGAGGTAGTGGATGTGAATATCCACTGGTTCTGGAGGGGGCTTTGTGCCCAGAGTGCTTCATCCTGCCAAGGACTGAGGTAGTGGATGTGATACTCCACTGGTTCTGGAGGGTGCTTTGTGCCCAGAATGGTTCATTCTGCCAAGGATTGAGGTAGTGGATGCCTTTCTCCACTGGTTCTAGAGGGGGCTTTGTGCCCAGAGTGCTTCATCCTGCCAAGGACTGAGGTAGTGGATGCCTTTCTCCACGGGTTCTGGAGGGGGCTTTGTGCCCAGAGTGCTTCATCCTGCCAAGTACTGAGGTAGTGGATGTGAATCTCCACTGGTTCTGGAGGGGGCTTTGTGCCCAGAGTGCTTCATCCTGCCAAGGACTGAGGTAGTGGATGCCTTTCTCCACTGGTTATGGAGGGGGCTTTGTGCCCAGAGTGCTTCATCCTGCCAAGGACTGCGGTAGTGGATGTGGTACTCCACTGACGGTCGGCCAACATGGAAGCTGCCCAGACCCCTGGAACTGACCACCAGCCACGTACGGATGACAACTGGGGATGGCAGCCATGTCTGCGGTGGTGCCACTGGCTCAGATTGTCGCGGGGCCGCTGGTGGGGCTGGCGGCGGTGTCATTAGCGGCGGTCATTGTGGTGGCGGTGCTTGTGGCAGCCATTGTGGTGGCGGTGTTGGTGGCAGCCTCACTGACTGTGGTGCTGGTGGCTGGCTCACTGACTACTGTGCTGGTGGCTGGCTCACTGACTGCCGTGCTGGTGGCTGGCTCACTGACCGCGATGCTGGCGGCGGTGGCAGTAATGGCGGTGCTGGTGGCTGGGTCACTGACCGTGGTGCTGGCGGCGGTGTCAGTAATGGCGGTGCTGGTGGCTGGCTCACTGACCGTGGTGCTGGCGGCGGTGTCAGTAATGGCGGTGCTGGTGGCAGGCTCACAGACTGTGGTGCTGTTGAAGGGCTCAGTATCTGGGCTGCTGGGGGCAATGTCCTTGGCGGCGGTGCATGTGGCAGTGCCGGTGGCGGCCTAGTCAGTCGTGCAGGTTGGCAGCGACGTTGACTTGCCTTTCTGCTTCAGGCCCTTCCAGACGTTGGATGCTGGTGCAGCTGTCTTGCCACTCCCCACACTTGTCTTGGCTGAGCCCTTGGTGGCAGGTGTTTTGGCCTTCTCCCTCCAGGATGTAGGCAACTTTTTCTGTTTTGGAGGTGGGGGAATGTCCTTGGCCTCGCTCCTTGGGACACTTGCAGCCCTGTTGCTTGGCGCACCCCAAAAACTGGGTATTGCTGGCACCACTGTGCCCGGTGATGTAGTGGCTGAGGTGCTGGGTTGGGACCTGGAAAGGCGCGGCCCTAGGGGACGGACGGGGGGGAGGTGTAGGGAAGAGGTCAACATTTAAGAGGAAAAGTTTTTTAGACACACTGGGATGGGTAGATGGAGGGGGTTTGGGAGTGGAGGAAGAGGTAGTGGTTGTAGGAGGTGTTTGTTTGCTGACTTTGGGTGAAGGTGCATGGGCTGGGGGCTGTTGTGAGGTGGATGGCTGTTGGGTGGATGTGTGACTGCGTTTGTGTAGTTTGGGAGGAGGGCTCACAGACACACTGGTAGAGGAAACTGGGGATGTGTGAATGGTAGTGGGGTGGTGATTGCACGTGAGCGGTGTGTGGTGATGGGCATGCTGGTGATGGATGTAGTGGCTGAAGATGTAGTGCATGCAGGTGTGAGTGGAGACCATCAGTGCAGAGGCCAGAGCCTGAAATGCTCGCTGTTGGGCTGCCTGGCCAGAATGCATTTGTCTGTTGCAACTGCCTCTCTACACCCTGGATGGCATTCAGAATGGTAGACTGCCCGACAGTGAGGGATCTCAGGAGGTCAATAGCCTCCTCACTGAGGGCAGCAGGGCTGACTGGGGCAGGGCCTGAGGTGCCTGGGGCGAAGGAAATGCCCACCCTCCAGGGTGAGCGGCCCCAGGACACATGCTGAGGGGCTGCTGGGAGGGCGGTGCTGGTAGGGGGGGTGGCGGCTGTACCTGTAGATGCGGTGGGCACAGAGGTCCTGCCACCACAAGGGAGCTCCCATCAGAGGAAGTGTTGTGTTGCTCCTGTCCCCGCTGTGGAGATCCCCTCACCCTCAGTCCCACTGGTGAATTCAGACTCTGTTGTCTCGCCCTCCAGGGCCATGTGGGATGCAGCTCCCTCCTGCTCCGGTGGCACAGCTCCTCCGCCTGATGATGCTAATGCACACAAGAACAGGGAGACCACAAAAAGGGGGGGAGAGAATGAAGAAAGACAAGTCCAGTGCATACAATACCGCTTCCGTTGGCGGACACTACAGACACAGCAGCCCTCTGCACTACGCCATGCACTTGGAGTTCACTAATTAATCACAATCAAACTCCAAACAAAACTGGAAAGAATCCAGAATGCATCCGCACGCCTCATTCTGGACATTCCACCCTGCGACCACATCTCACCCCACCTCAGAGACCTACACTGGCTACCAGTATCGAAGAGGATCACTTTCAAAATCCTCATCAACGCACACAATGCCCACCACAACACGGGTCCGACCTACCTCAATGAAAGACTTACCTTTCACATCCCTCACACGCAACCTTCGCTCCGCCAACCATGCCCTCGCCTACGTTCCTCGCATCCACCACACGACCACCGGAGGAAGATCATTCTCCTACCTTGCCGCAAAGACCTGGAACTCCCTACCACTCCACCTCCGCCTGACCGATGACCTTCTATATTTCAGGAAACACCTAAAGACCTGGCTTTTTGACCAGTAGCTCCCCCCTGCACCTTGAGACCTTACGGGTGAGTAGTGCACTTTACAAATCCCTGATTGATTGATTGATTGAGGGACATGGGGTACATGGCCTATACCCAATTGCTGCACACATGGACGTCACAGGTTCCTGACTAGGTGTTGATGGCTCATACCACTGGTGGGGATGGGGTGCCACTCAGCCTGGCTCACAAAGGGTCCTTGCCTACAAAGCTCACCCTAGCCTAGGGGAACCCACTGCCCACCTCCCCCCCCCCAGACACCTCCAATGCGCGCAGAGTCAGCTGAATGAGAGTGTACTCACCCCCTTGTGGCTGCTATGATGTCCTCAAGCGCCCATCCAACTCCGGATACGCCACCCCCAGGATCCGGAACATCAGGGGGGTCATGGTACGACGGGTACTCCTCCCACGTTGGGAGGCCATCCCCAGCTGGGCCTCCGCCGTCTTCTTGCTCCAGCGGTGAAGGTCCTCCCATCTTTTGCGGCAGTGGGTGCTCTGTCTGTGGTGGACCCCCAGGATCCGGACGTCCTTGGCGATGGCACGCCAAATATCCTTCTTCTGGTGGGCGCTGACCTAGAGGAATAGTACAGGGGAAAATGTAAAACTTTGACCGTCCGGACCGTCACAGTCATTGTCCCACGTTCCCACCATTGCACTGACGCACATACACTCACCGTCCGATCATGCAGGACTCATCTCCCCCCGTATCTTCCATCCACACCACTCCAATTAGGCATTGCCCATGCAGCACTCACCTGTTTGTCTGGAGGACCATAGAGTAGCGTGTACTGGGGGAGGACCCCATCCACTAGTTTATCCAACTCCTCCGATGCGAAGGCAGGGGCCCTTTCCCCAGACACATGAGCCATTGTCGCTTCCAGACTGAGGTCACAGCAGCACTTGCAGTGTAGGTCCTCTCCTGTCGAAGATCAGATATCAAGTGAGTGAACATAGAGTAAATGGTGGTCACGTCTGCAGCGGTGCATACCATCACCGCCGGCGTACATCGTCATTGGCTCCTGGGACCCATAGGGCCCAATGTTAACCAATGCAGGATTGCGCCGCGGTCTTCAACCACCTACCGCAACGGTGTACAATGCCCGCGCAGGTACCTCATATCCCCTTGTCCCACATTACAGGTCAGGCAGCCGCCATTTCAGGGGGCCACATGGCATACTTTTTTAATGCGTCACACATATATAGGCCTTGCATACACAAAGAGACAGGCACATAGCGTATTGACAAATGTGTGCAATACAATTGTGTTTTTCCTACCTCAGTTTTGGCTGACTCTGCTCGCTGTTCTCATCCACAGGGCACGTCTGCTGGGGCAGGTGAGGAGATGGCGGCATCCTCCGGTGTACAGACAGCTGGTGGACCTGTCGACAATGGAAGAGCGACATGTAATAGTCACCTACAGGCTAGATCGTGCCACAATCCAAGAACTGTGTGCCCAGTTGGAGCCAGACCTGATGTCAGCTATCCGCAATCCCACAGGAATCCCCCCTCTAGTGCAGGTCCTGTCAGTGTTCGATTTCCTGGCAAGTGGGTCTTTTGAAACAACAGTGGCCATTGCATCAGGGATGTCCCAGCCTTTGTTCTCCAACGTGTTGTCCAGAGTGTTGTCTGCCCTGCTTAAACACATGTGCAGCTACATCGTGTTCCCTCAGCTGGAGGATTTGCCTACAGTGAAAGTTGACTTCTATGCTCTGGGACATATCCCCAACATCATAGGTGCCATTGATGGGACACATGTGGCTTTGGTCCCCCCCGCAGGAGTGAACAGGTGTACAGAAACCGGAAGAGCTACCATTCTATGAATGTGCAGATGGTGTGTTTGGCTGACCAGTGCATCTCCCATGTGAACGCCAAGTTTCCTGGCTCAGTGCATGACGCTTACATTCTGAGGAATAGCAGCATCCCTTATGTGATGGGGCAACTCCAGAGGCACCGTGTGTGGCTATTAGGTGAGGACAAGGTCCCTATACTGTGTGAATAGTTGTCTGGGGTTGTCCCTAAGGGTTAGTGTGTGTCTAACAGTTGTCCCTTGACATTTGCAGGTGACTCTGGGCACCCCAACCTGTCATGGCTATTGACCCCAGTGAGAAATCCCAGGACAAGGGCAGAGGCAATGAGGCACATGGGCGAACTAGGAGGATTATAGAAAGAACCCTCGGCCTCCTGACGGCCAGGTTCAGGTGCCTCCATATGACAGGTGGTTCCCTATACTACTCACCAAAGAAGGTGTGCCAGATCATCGTGGCCTGCTGTATGCTGCACAACTTGGCTTTGCAATGACAGGTGCCTTTTCTGCAGGAGGATGGTCCTAAAGGAGATCTTCTGGCAGCTGTGGAGCCTGTGGACAGTGAAGAAGAGGAGGCAGAAGAAAAGGACATAGACAACAGAAACACCGTGATCCAACAATACTTCCAGTGAGACACAGGTAAGAAGACAACACTGCCTCCTACATCTGATAACATTGTTTGACCTATCATCTGTCTGTCACTTTCACCCAGTGTATGGACCCTGATTTGTCACTTTGCCTTTCAATTTCACAGATGTGGGTCCCACTGTGTGACCTCTGCTATGTTACCTCATGGACTAGAGCTGTGTGACATAGGTATGTAGACATTAGAATGGACATTGGGTTTTTCCTCCGTTATTGCAAATACACATTTGTGAAAGCACAGACTGACTCCAGTTTGTTTTGTGATTCAAGGGTGTTTATTTAAGTGCTAAATAGTGGAGGTGGTTGTAAAATGGGCAGGGGTGATGGTGGAGGAATGTCCATGGCAGATTTCAGTCTATTTGTCTCACAGGTGCATTGTCCAAAGGGGCATAGGAAGTTGAGCTAGGGCAGATTAAGGATGGACAGGGTGACAAAGTGGGACAGAAGGATGACATTCAGGGTGGTCTCATTTCTTGTGGGGTGGTTCTCCATCTGCAGGGGGTGGGTAATGGTGTCATGGTCCTGTGGCGGTACCTCCTGTCCACTAGCGCCAGCGGAGGTGGTGGGCAGTTCATCGTCCTGGCTAGTGTCAGGGTACCCTTGTTGTGCCACAGTGTCCCTCCTGGTGTTGACAAGGTCCTTCAGCACCCCTACAATGGTGCCCAGGTTTGTGTTGATGGACTTGAGTTCCTCCCTGAACCCCAAATACTGTTCCTCCTGCAGCCGCTGGGTCTCCTGAAACTTGGCCAGTACCATTGCCATTGTCTCCTGGGAATGATGGTTGGAGAGGGCATCGTGGAGAGTGGGTTCCCTGGGCCTGTCCTCCCCCTGTCGCACAGCAGACCTCTCAGTTCCCCAGTTTTAATGGGCCTCTTTCCCCTGAAACATGTGCCCACTGCCACTGCCCCCAGGTCCCTGCTGTTCTTGGGTTTGAGGGTTTGCCTGGGTTCTCTGTAGTGGTGGACACACTGTTGCTTTACGTGTCCTAGGGACAGAGGTATTGGCCCGCTGGGTGGGTGCTGTGGTGGTGTTTCCTGAGGGGGGAGGCTCTGTGGTGGCCTGTGACTGTGTCAGGGGAACCGACTGTCCTGAGGTCCCAGATGGGCCGGGCTGGTCATCTAGATCCAGTTGGTCAGAGCTGTTGTCATCACTGTGGGCCTCTTCTGTGGGGGGAGTGGACATGTCTGGAACCTCCTGTCCGGTGATGTTCGGTAGGGGTCCTGCAGTGGTGTAAAGGCATGATTATTGCATCTGTGTGTGCCATGGTGTGCAATGGGTTGGTGACCCTGTACCCCAGTGCTTACATTCTTGTGTGGGACCTTGTGTGATAATTGTTTTGGGGTCTGTATCTGTAGTGGACACGCATTGGTGATGGGTGTCCACGCTCTGTTGTTGCATGCAGGCCTTGGTGTTGGGATATGTGGTTTGTGATAGTGGGACACATGTGAGGAGTTGGAGTGATGGGGGTGAGGGTGAGGGTGGGGGTATGTGATAGCATGCAGGTAGGGTGGGGTATATGGTAGTTAAAGATTTGACTTACCAGAGTCCATTCCTCCAGCTACTCCTGCAAGGCCCTCAGGATGCAGTATAGCCAAGACCTGCTCCTCCCATGTTGTTAGTTGTGGGGGAGGAGGTAGGGGTCTGCCGCCAGTCCTCTGAACCGCAATGTGGTGTCTTGAGACCACGGAACGCACCTTGCCCCGTAGGTCATTCCACCTCTTCCTGATGTCATCCTGTGTTCTTGGGTGCTGACCCACTACATTGACCCTATCCACGATTCTGCGCCATTGCTCCATCTTCCTAGCTATGGAGGTGTGCTGCACATGTGATCCGAATAGCTTTGGCTCTACCAGGATGATTTCCTCCACCATGACCCTGAGCTCCTCCTCAGAAAACCTGGGGTGTCTTTGCAGTGCCATGGGGTGGTGTGGGTGATGTGTGAGGTGGTGTATGTTGTGATGTGTGGGGTGATGTTTAGGGGTGTGTGTTGTTTTGTGCGTGGATGTGTATGAGTGATGGTCTTGTGTGCCTCTGTATGCTGGTGTGGTCTTTTCTTTTCTGTCTCTCTGCTTCTTCCAAATTTTTGGTAGTAAGGGTTTGTAGGTAATGTGGGTGTGTTTTATATTGTATTGGGTGTGTGTGAGTGGTGTGTGTATGTGTTTCAGGTTTGTGTATTTTGAATTGTCCAATGTGGTAGTGTTTTGTATATGTGTGTGTATTTTGAGCGCGGCGGTGTTGACCGCCAATGGTTTACCGCGGTTGAAAGACTGCCGGGTGGATTCGTGGGTCGTGATAGTGTGGGCGTATTCCTGTTGGCGTGACGGTGGAGGTTTTGTTATCGCCAGTTTATCACTGACCTTTGGTGTGGCAGACTTGTGTGGGTGTCTAGATTTTGGCAGATTCTGAGCTGTGGGTCGTAATAGCTGTGGCGGAATTCCGCGGCGGTGTGTTGACGGTCTTCTGCACGGCGGTATGCGGGATTTTCCGCCAATTATGTTTTGAGGGCCTAAGTGCCAAAAAGGGCAGGGGTCTGTGGTGTAGTTGGGGAACCTGATGGACAGGGGTAAGATGCAGCCCCTCCAGGCAAGGATAAACACAATTATGGCCTGGCAGCCCCCCAAAACCTGAATGAGGTTAGAGCATTCCCCTGCCTCACTGTGGACTGCAGGAGGTTTGTCAAGGGATATGGCACCATTGTTGCCTCTTTAACAGAGCTGACATCTAAGAAGCTGCCCAGAAATGCAATTTGGATGGAGGCATGCCAAAAAGCATTTGAATCCATGAAGCAAGCCATATGCACAGCCCCTGTGCTCAAGGCCCCTGACTTCTCCAAGGAGTTTATTGTTCCGACAGATGCCGCAGAACATGGCATAGGGGCAGTTTATTATAGCTCAGTGAAGAAGCACTAGATCAGCCTGTAGTCTTCCTCTCTCAAAGGTTACTTGCCCGGGAAAAGAGGTGGAGTGATAAAAAAAGAGAAGGTTTCACTGTTTTTTGGTCTCTGAAGAAGTTGAGGCCGTACCTGTTTGGCACTCACTTTCTGATTCAGGATGACCACAGCCCCCTCAGTTGGCTCATGCAAATGAGAGATGAATTTCCAAAATTGTTGAGTTGATCCATTTCCCTGCAGGGTATGGACTGTATGGTGGAACACAGACCAGGGGTAGACCACACAGATGCTGATGGTCTATCTAGGGTTTTTTCGGCTTAGTGAGGAGAACTCTCTAGAGATTGGGTAGCTATCCCTACTTTCAGCTGTTGGGGACATGTGGTAGTCCTGTCAGCCTTATGGTGGTCTTCCCCCAATCTATTTGCCAGGTTGCCTCTGAGCACTTTACCACCACTGACCAGTGATAAAGTGCATGCAAGTCTCACTTAAACATGGTAACATTGGTGTATTCACAACTGGCATATTTAATTTACCTGTAAGACCCTTGTAAAGTGGTATACCATATACCCAGGGGCTGTAAATGAAATGATACTAGGGGCCTGCAGCACTGATTGTGCAACCCACACGAGTAGCCTTTCAAACTAAACAACCAGAAACCCCTTTCCTAACACCAGGCTACAGAAGCGTCTGAATGGGTGGTTCCCTGACTATTAGCAAGGCTTCTTAGTTGTTCTGTGCGACCATGTCTTTGGGGCCACTGTAAA
The DNA here is from genome assembly GCF_031143425.1 of Pleurodeles waltl. Taxonomy (NCBI): domain Eukaryota; kingdom Metazoa; phylum Chordata; class Amphibia; order Caudata; family Salamandridae; genus Pleurodeles; species Pleurodeles waltl. Next base: position 1,418,551,282 of record NC_090446.1, read on the forward strand.
TTGTCTTACTTCTTCCACAACTTGTGCTTATGATGATTATTCATTTACTGAGAGGTATCAACAACTCTCATAATTGTGCAATATTTACTCAATACTATTGGTGTTGAAGAGTTATAGATGTTCACCCTCAGTTACTGGAGTACTCAAAATTGCTGCTTTAGTATCTTGATAATTTGTTTGAAACCAAGCAATTTCAAAACCAAATCATAGAAGCCTTTTTTTAATGTAATCAGTGACTGAAATGGAAAAACTATCAGTTAAGTCTCATGCTAACGCTGGCATTGGGATAAACTCCAACTCAACTCTTCATGCAGAAATGTCTTACTTACATTTAGATTTGGATTCCTTTAAGGCGTAAATAGCTATGTAAGGATAAGTTTCTGGAGAAAAGCGGGCCATCTATCTTTCAACGAGTCTCTCAAAACTTTCCTTTTTTATTAATCTCACTTTGTATCTTTGCTTACAATTGTACTGTCCTTTGCTGTTCATAGTGAACGGTGCGAATAATAAAATCATTTCATTTCAATCTGCAACCATTCAGCTTTACTAGTAAATCCTACTGGCATGACTAATGACAAAAAACTTAGCCTACTTCATAGATCTACACAATATGTTACTAAAACAACAGCTAAAACTGCAACAGGATAGAGATGCAAACTAATATACACTAAATACCTGTTCAAGAGAGAAGCAAATTGGAGGGACATTGGTAGTTTTATTTCGGATTGTGATCTTGAGTGTCAAGTTTGCAGAAGGAGCAGAAGGAGGGTAATCAAGAACAATCAGACTTCATTCCTGACCTCATATAACCTAACTTAGGTTTCCAAAGACAGAATGCCAAGTATATCCACAGTATTGTTGCTGTGGCCGAATACTCTCTCTGCTCTATTGCTTTATGCAGTCCTTCTCAGCCTATTCTCACAATCACTTAGAAAGAATCTGTGCCGAACAAATGGCGATCTGGTTAGAGTTTAGAAAGTGGTGATACATATGTCAAGGTCTCAAAGTTACCAAATATAGATAGAAATTCTTCTAAGTTATATTGGGGCAGGGCTGCTAAGTTATATGGGGGCACGGCTGCCTAAAGGAGATAAGTGGGTTATCTAAGAAATTTGGTTATAGATAGTAACAAAAGTCACAAAATTACCCTGTGCTTAACGCTCTGGTCTCTTGGCACAAAATCAGTCAGGCTTAACTTAGAGGCATGGTGTAATGTATGTATGTGGCACACAAACAGTAAACAAAAAAGTGAAAACACAGCACAAGAAAAATCCCAAACCAATTTAAAATTTGTTGGAAAATGGCCCTCTCTCAAGGGTCACCCCAAACAGTTTGCCTCCCTCCTCCTCTTTTTCTGACCTCTTTTTTGTTGGCTTTAGGAATATGTACTCTTTACCACTGCTAACCAGTGCTAAAGGGCATGTGCTCCCTCCCTAAAACATGGTAACATTGGGAAACACCCGAATGGCATATTCAATTTACCTATAAGTCCCTTGTAAAGTGAACTAGATGTGCCCAGGGCCTGTCAATTAAATGCTACTAGTGTCCCAGGTCTGTCATTCCTAGGCCCATGTGTGCAGTTTCACTGCCACTTTGACTTGACATTTAAAACTATTAGCCAAGCCTTAAATTCCCCTTTTCTTCCATATACGTCATCCCTAAGGTAGGCCCTAGGAAACCCATGTTTTAATGGAGAGACCATAAGTACTTTAAACATGGTGATATTGGTTCGTTCCCAATTGGCTTCTTCAATCTACTTGTAAGTCCCTGGTAAAGTGCACTACATGTGCCCAGGGCCTGTAAAGTAAATGATACTAGTGGGCCTGCAGCACTGATTCTGCCACCCGCATAAGTAGCCCCCTAACCATGCCTCCGGCCTGCCATTGCAAGGACTGTGTGTGCAGTTTCACTGCCACTTTGACTTGGCATTTAAAAGTACTTGCCAAGCCTTAAACCCCCCTTTTTTTCTACATATAAGTCACCTCTAAGGTAGGCCCCAGGTAACCCACAGGGCAGGGTGCTATATAGGTAAAAGGCAGGACATATACCTGTGTAGTCTATATGTCCTGGTGGTGTAGAACTCCAAAATTAGTTGTACACTGCTGTAAGGCCTGCTCCTTTCATAGGCTAACATTAGGGCTACCCTCATATAATGTTTGAGTGGTAGATTCTGATCTGAAAGGAGTAACAAGGTCATATTTAGTATGGCCAGAATGGTAATACAAAATCCTGCTGACTGGTGAAGTTGGATTTAATATTACTATTTTAGAAATGCCACTTTTAGAAAGTGAGCATTTCTCTGCACTTAAATCATTCTCTTCCTTACAACCCACGTCTGGCTAGGTTCCTTGACAGCTCCCTTGTGCATTTCATTCAGACAACCCCAAACACAGGATGCTCAGTCACACCTGCACACATCTGCATACTGAATGGGTCTTTGACGCATGACCCACTGGATCAACACATAGCCGAGCTGGAACGACGCAGCCCGACTTCCTGGGAGAAGAATCGATGCAGAGCCTACCGTGCTACAGAAATGTCCCTGCATCATCGAATGGATTGATGCAACTCCTGTACTTTGGCCTGCACGCCCAGGAATTATCTGCATCGTCCCCGGGGCATCCGAATACCCCGCAACCCAAAAAGGATCCAAGTCAGTGCGCCGGAAATCAATGCAAAGCCTTCCCTGTGTGGAAAATTATCAACCCACGACTGTGTGCGCCCGGAGAAACCGATGCACACCTCTCCGTTTTCTATGCATCTCCTCCTCTGTGGTCCCTTGTGGAGAATTTGAATGCAAACCAGGTACTTTGTGCTTGCAAGAGACACTTGTTGCTTTTTAAAGAGTAAAGACTCTTTTTATCATTCTCTGAAGTGATATTTTAACGTGTACTTATCAAATCTTGATCGTTTTGACCTGCATTTAACCAGATAAATTTTATATATTTTTCTAAACACTGTGTGGTGTATTTTTGTGGTGTTATACTGTGTGTTGCATGATTTATTGCACAAATACTTTACACATTACCTTCTAAGTTAAGCCTGAGTGCTCAGTGCCAATGATTTGGATTGTGTGTGATTTACCCTGACTAGAGTGAGGGTCCTTGCTTGGACAGGGGGTAACCTGACTGCCAATCAAAGACCCTATTTCTAACAGAATGGTAGTAAGAAATCCTACTTACTGGTAATGTTAGATTTTTCATTACTATTTCAGAAATGCCCCTTTTAGAAAGTAGGCATTTCTCTGCATGTACTGCCATCTGTGTTTATAGGCTGTCTCCAATCCACTTCTGGCCTGTGCTAATTGACAGCCCCCCTTGTGCATTCCACCCAGACAGCCATAAACACAGGACGCTCAGCTGTGTCTGCATTCATCTGCATTTAGATGGGTTTCCCTGGGCAGGAAGGGAGGAGGGGTTCTCACTTACACTTCAAGGGCCAGTAGCCTGCCCTCACACAAAGGAATGGAAACTCCCCACAGAGGTCCTGGCAGACTTGGCTGGGTGGAAAGGGGAATCTGTGCACTTAAACACCACTCCTTGAAGATTCCCCCACTTCAAAGGCACTTTTGGGTATATACACTGGGTCTCTGACCCCACAAAATCAGACACTTCTGGATCTACAACTGGACTCTTTCAAAGGGACTGCCTGGTCACCCAAAGGACTCATATGGACTGCTTTGAAGGAAGTACTGCTTCCATGCTTGTTGCCCTGCTGCCTGCTGGCCCCTGGCTCTGCTGGAAGGACTCTGCCTTCCCCACAAGTTCTCTCAAGGGCTTAGATTGAGCTTGTCTCCTGTTCTGAAGTGTAAGGGCCACAAAGACTTCACCAAGGAGAGGAACATCCCAGTGTGTCAGAAAATTAACACAACAAGTGCAGAAATCAACGCAGCGCCTGCCTTTAGGCTGAAAAATTGCTGCATTGCCTAACGGATCAATGCAGCACCTACTCCGTCTTACCAGTGCATCAAGGATTTTAATGCATCATCCCTGAGCATCAAAATATCCCTGCACCCCATTGAGGAACCATGGCTGCGCTCTTGGAAATTGACGCTTCACCTTGCAGCGCATAAAGAAACAACACATCGTCTGTGTCATGCCAGAAAATGCGACGCAGCACCTTATTTTTCAAAGCATCTCCTCCCCAACGACCCCAGTGCGTCTTTATTTTTTACGCATCCCAGGTACTGTGTGTTAAAAGGATACAACCACTGATTCTTGAAGACTCATTTCAACCTTTAACAATTGATATCTTGACTTATGCATATTGGATTTTTTGCCATTTTGGTCTTATTTTATTTAGATAAACATTATCCATTTTTATAAATGGGTGTGAGTACTTTTTGTGGCATTTTCACTGTGTTACGGTATGAATTATTTCACAAATACTTTACACATTGCCTTTTAAGTTAATATGGCCTGCACTGTGAAAAGCTACCAGATGGTGAGCACAGGATCATTTAGGTTGTGTAGTCACTTACCCTGACTAGGGTCGTGGTCCTTACTTGGACAGCTAGAGACCCAATTTCTAACAAAATTGCTATAGAATAGCACCTATAAGATCAAAGTGCCAACAAGGGCAAAGTAAAACTTTATGGCTAACCGCAATGGGGTGAAGCTCTGATACATGAGGTGGAGTGGGCTTGTCTTGTCTTACCTTCAAACTTAGGAGTTTTTTTTTAAAAAAAAGACTCGGAGGTAAAGTTCAGCGGGGCAAGGCAGCAGCAGTGTCTGAGGAGGAGGAAATATCATCCCTAAGGAGCCGCTGGACAATGTTGCAGTGAAGATTTGGACTTTATTTTTAGAAGTAAAAAATCTCCAGCAGAATAAGGCTGTAGGCAAGGAGGGCTCCATGAGATGGGATACAGGACAGGATTTGCTGCTGCAGGAAAGAAAGTAGCAGCACCAACCGCAAAGTCAGGCTGACTAGTGATGCAACTCAGATGGATCATGGAGTCGGAAACTTCCAAGTCCCAGTCTCCTGTCGGTTCTCAGGCCACTTTCTATTATTTTGGCTGTTTGGACACCTTTTGCACCACCTATAGGGATCCAGGACTAGTTAAGCACCACATGGAGGGCAGGACTCACTTCAGGCAGAGTTCTGGGACATGGTTCAAGTTTGGTGGAGCTTGTTGTGTCCCTGTAGCTATGAACATGAAGCCAACCAACCAGCCCTTGTAGTCACTATGGTAGTCCTGGATTCAAGCAGCAAGGCAGGCCTTAAGTAGCAAGGGAGTCATCTGAGGGTACAAGGTAGGTTTCAAGCATCATGGCAGTGCTCTGGGAGCAGCAGGGCAGTTCTCTGTGGTACAAAGCAGGCCTCAAGCAGCAGAGCAGTCTTTCAGAATACAAGGAGATCGTTCTGATTGTTCTCTGCAGGTCCAGGAGTGAACTTGTTGTGTAGCCATTTTAGTGTTACCTGCATGCACGTCAATTTAGCAAACTAGGCCTGTCGCTGTGCACTTTAACCTAGATATATTTTATTCAGCTTTGTTTATTATTTTAACAATAGCCACTTTTGCGGTCTTGTTTTATTTCTCTCTATCTAGCTGTTCTATGCTTAGGCCAGCACTATATTCTTAAACAAGACATTCTTGTTCACTCTGTGCTTCTTTCAAGGCTGCAGTGAGATAGGTTGCCGGTAAAACGAGGTAACACTTTGTCTCTGGTATTCATAGAAATATACACATCCTTACGTAGGGACATTTTCTCAGAACATCAGTTGTTTTATTGCAAAAACACTTCCGTATCCCATATAAGTTAGAGGGACATTCCAGCCTGATGACCACAACTGTATGCTGATTGCTGAACACTTTGCTACATATTCTTATGCAGACTTCAGGCCTTTGCTCAGGTATGGGGGGATTGATGTGTTCCCAGGGGAGCCTGAAGGGCAGAACTAGAGCTTAACATGCTGTGCTCTAATATAGCCTAGGTAGGAAATAGTCTATTGACTCTTGTGACAATATGGTAGCGTTATTTCTATGTTTCACTCTCCTTGTCACACTTTTTAATCCTGTCATGCTTTTGTTTCATTAAAACTTTATTGAAACATATACTGCCTCTGTTTGTCATTGTATATGTGAGACCAATGTAATTGAGAGAAATGGATGGAATCTGAGTGAACAGGATTTCCCTGAGGAATCAATTGTGTCATGCGCTCGGCTGCCCAATCATCACTACTCTTGGGTAGAGAGGCACTGCTAGTTAGCCGGAGCAAAACGGGGATTGGGGCGACATGTGTTACCTGTAGTGGGTTAAGACTCAGTCTCCCACACCGCAGGCGATTCTGCCGCTCAAATCCAGTTGTCTCATTAGAATAATGAGAGCCTACGAGACGAACTGAAGAGTTGGTCTGAGGGTTTAGTATTTATACCTGGTGTCAGCCTTTGAAAGGGAGAAACCTCTAGGCTGTCCCCCACCTGCCTTCTGGAAATTTCGTTCCTTCCCCTGCACAGGATCTAAGTAGTCCAGTGTGACAATAGGCTGGTGTCAAGTACCTCTTTGGGAGTGCTGGAGTCAGCCCTTTGAAATGTAAGTGAGTCAGGAAACAGCTCCACCCCACCCTTCTGGAAGGATGGCCCATTCTGCCAGACCTTAGCTCCCTTTGGTCTCACTGTCTGTAGACAGCAAATGGTTAAGATAAGAAAATGCCAACTTTCTAAAAGTGGCATTTTCAGAATTGTGACCTACAGTCTGACTTTACCATTCAAGAAGACTTTTAATTCCAATAATTTTTAGACCAAACATCAATCAATCAATCAATCAATCAAATAAGGATTTATAAGGCACGGCTAATCACCAATAGGGTATCCAGGTGCTTGCAGGTCCCAGAGGCTTATTTGAACAGCCAGGTCTTGAGGGCCATTCGGAATTCTGAAAATGAGGTGATGGTCCAGAGGTGTGTGGGGAGACCCTTCCAGGTTTTTGCTGAGATGTGGGAGAAGTGAGGCAGACCACAGTCTTCTCGATGGTTGGTGAAAGTCCAGATGGGGGGTAATGTATGCAGCTCCTTGGTTGGGTATAGCCTAGTTTGGGTGGGTCAGCAGCTTGATTAGTATCTCTTCTGTATGGGGAGTCAGTGGAGTTGTCAGAGGTGAGGTGTGATGCAGATTACAGGGGGAGGCCAAGGATGAGTCTGGCTATGGTGTTCTGGGTGGTCTGAGGTCTCTGTAAAAGAGGGGTTTGCCGTAGTCTAGTCAACTAGCCAGCCGGAGATGTGGGCCTATATGTATGAGTAGCCACTTGAAGATCTTACATAGCATGTGCAAAGTGAGGAGGCAGGCGGAGGAGATGGCATTGATCCGTGATTTCATGGTGAGCTTGTTATCAATGATGATTCTGAGGTTTCCAGCATGGTTGGAGAGAGTGAGTGTGGGTCCTAGGTCTGATGGCCACCAGTAGTCATTCCATGTGTTGCTGCTGTTGACAAAAATCAGTACTTTGGTCTATTTGGTGTTCAGCTGAAGGCAGGTGCTCTTCATCCAGTCAGCGAACCTTGTCATGCATCTATGGAAATTGGTTCATATGGCGGAGGGGTCGTTGATGAATGATATGATGAGTTGTGTGTCGTCTGCATAGGACATTATGTTGAGACTGTAGGATCTGATGATGTTGACCAGTGGGGTCATATATGCTATGAAGAGTGTGAGGCTGAGGGATGAGCCCATGGGGACACCGCAGGTGATTTCCTTTGGTTCATGGATGAAAGGTGGGATTTGGATCATTTGGTTTCTTCCGGTGAGGAAGGAGGTGATCCATCTGAGTGAGTCCCCTAGGATGCCAATGTGGTGAAGTCTTTCGATCATCATGCGGTGGTATATGGTGTTGAAGGCTGCCGAGAGGTCAAGGAGGAAAAAGGCTGCTGTTTCTCCTCTGTCGAATAGAGTTTGGATGTTGTTGGTGGCTGCGTATAGGGCAGTTTTGGTGCTGTGATTGCTGCGGAAGCCAGATTAGGAGGTGTTGTGTAGCTGGTTCTGCTCCAGGTATGTCATGAGTTTCTTGTTGATGATCTTTTCCAGTACCTTCACTGGGAATGGGAGCAAGGAGATTGGCCAGTAGTTTTGCTGCGGTTGGCAGAGGGATTGACATGACATTTTTACCTGTTACCAATCAAAGTTATCACTTATCAAATGTAATAACATAACCCAACATTATCCATGGGAGAGGTAGGCCTCACAGTACTGAATAAATGAATTTGGGAGTTTTTTCAATGCCAGGGCATTTAAAACTTAAAAGCGCATGTCCTTTCTTTTGAATAAAATACACTTTGCCCTATGGTCTGTTTAGAGTCTACCTTAAGGTTGACATATGTTTTAAAGGGTGGTCTAGGCGTGCTAAAAGAGTTATTTTGCTAGCACGAATAAGCAGTTTAAAATGACACATAGGCTGCAATTGCAGTCCTAAAACATGCTTCAAAGAGCTACTTAGTGGGCTGCACAATAAATGCTGAAGGCCCACCAGTGACATTTCATTTACTATGATCAAAAGCACTTTAGCACTGATTAGCATTGGTAAAGTGCACAGAAGTAAAAAAAAATGCATTTCAGCAAACAGGAGGTAACAGGGCAAAGAATTGGGGTAAAACCACACCAAAGGCTGTCAGGTCTTCCATTTACTTTCCTTTTTTATATGACTGATGGTATTAAGTGTACAGTTGTTTAATGTTTTATTTTAATGATGCCTTTTCATTTTAAATATGTTTTTTCTCTAATTGTCTATAAAGGCTCGTCTTCAGGCTGACTTGAGATGCAACATCGCTAGTTGGGCTCAGGGCGAAGTCCCGGTCAACTCCTGGAACTTTTGTTGATGTGGAAAAGCTCCAGAGCTTCAGTTCAACACCACCAGCTGTATTCTCGTCAACAGGTCATTCACCTTCTGGAGCTTTTTTACGAAGTTGCTCCAATCTTCGCCAAACTTTGGGATCATCTTCCAGAAGTTTGTTTTAGGGGCTTGTAGTGTCCACAACCTTGGTACAAGGTTTCAGAAGCTCTGAATTGCTCCTTGGGAGTTGGGACTAAAATTCCCACAATGCACTTGGTCAAAATCCTCAAAAGCCACTAGACCCTGGTCAGTTGGACTCTTCTTCCAGGACTTGATGCAGGGGACGCTTGGTAGTTCCTTTGTACCTGTTGTTTACAGAGAGTCCACTCCTGGCTCTTCTTGTGGTGAAACCCAGAGCGTGCAGCTGGTGCAGTCCTTTCGGGTGCAGTTCTTCAGGTGGAGACCGGGGGTTCAGCAGGGCAGTCCTTCTTCTACAGTCTTTCTTCCAGCAGGGATCTGAGTTGCTGGATGCCATCCTCTGGGGTGACAACTTCCTGCGAAGTGTGGCAAACATCAATCCCAGATAGAAACAAATTAAAGATGGAGAAGATCTCTCCTTGGAGGTTAGATCTGGCAGAGCCCACCCACTGGTGTGGCTCAGTTTCCCTAACACACCCCCTTCAGCCCCTCTCCTAATCTAATTACTGGGGCTTTCATCTGGCTGGGGGAGTAGGAAATGGGGAGGTCTGTTTTTGTCCCAGATGGTTTTCCCTCCTTCGAATACCAGTTTAGCCACAATACCCCCCTTCCTGCTCTGCCATCTGATTAAGCAGTTTTCCTCCCACTAGATGCTTCCTTTGTTTCAGCCCAGGCCACTTCACATCTCATTAATGTAGCTGGGCTCAGGGTGCCAGAGGCTGACCTACAGGGCTGAGTTTGTTAACTTTCAGAAAGAGGTCTAAAATGATTTTCCTGTCCTAGGTATACTACATCTAACATTGGCAAGTTGTTGGATATTTTCCTACCTAGTATTTTGATATTAAACATGACATATTTAGCTCTTTCCTAACACATTTGACAGTTTTTCCTTCACCAGGGCTTATAAAACCTATTTTAGAATGTCCCGGCTCATATTTATACTGCACCTATCCCTTGGACCACCTAGGGTAGACCTTAGGGAAGACATGTAGGTAAAAATAAGGTAGAATACCTTTTTGGAAATGCTTTTATTCTAAACTCGAATTTGGGGTTACATTATTTTTAAAAGCAGCCTGCAAGGCAGACCTGCCTTTACAATGACACCAAATACAACAGCAGTAAAACCAGGGATACCCTAACTACACTGGGGTCCCTAAACCTACATGACATACCAGATACTATGGACTTATAGGTAGGCTGTTAGAGCCAATTATAATTATGCCTGATCTGCACATATCTTTTGAACAGAGCAATTGCCCTCGGACTGGTTAGCACTGCCCAGGGCACAGTCATAGTCAATACCCACCATAGTCCTGGCCCCTTGGTATACCTCCGTAAAACAATTGTTGTACATAGATTTTCATCTTTAATTTGTGGTTTTTTTATCTTTAGAGAAGTATTTTAGCTTGGATAGACATATATGGGCCGATTTTATCTGGACGACATTTTTTAAAATGGAGGATGTGTTGCTGTACAGATGTAAAATTTCTGGAATTATAAGTCTTACATACTTCATTTTGGTGTCTAAACATAGGGTTTGATGGTCAAGTTGTCTTTTAGGGACAGAAAATAACTCTTTAGAGCAATCCTTATACCAAAATGGTGGCTCTATTATGTTGTGTTTTGGCCATCATATTGGTAATTTTTTTTAATAATGTTTCTGTTTCAGGTTACCCATTGATTCAAATTCATAAACATGAGCAAAGCAGGTGGTAGCAGAGCATATTTACCTCCTTATGGAGTGTTGCTGACTACAAAATCTGAGGATTTCTTCAACAAAGAAAAAAGTGTTGAATGCCAAGCTAATTTGAAGGAAAAGGTAACATCAACTGCAGCTGGACAGAAGAGAGTTTGGGATGCTGCAGAAATACAGCTAGACAAAGATCCCAAAAGTTTGAAACTGATGGGTGAAGAGGATCAAATATTTGAGCATTGTAACAAAATGTGCTACAGCTCGTATACAATGGAAAAAAGCCACCTCCAACAACTGATCAGAAAGCAGAGGATCTTCATTGTGTTATCTGTGGTTTAGCCAGAAGAGGGGCCATAGGGATAGCCAAAAGAACAAAGTACACAGTATGTGAATTTCAAGGGGCAAACATGTTTTTATCTGCAACTAGTTTCTTTACGGATGATGCTTTCAGATGAGTAGCTAATCTAAACAGTGAGGTGAATATATTTGCAGCAGATTTGTATGCTCACCCAAAATGCATGTGTGCAGATATTCAAAAATATTAGTGTACAATAAGATCCCAGCAGCAACAAAACTGCCAGCCTTCAGTTAACTTTGCACTCTTTGAAAAAGTTATAAAATTTTAGGGCCTTATTTATACTTTTTGGTGCAAAACTGCACTAAGGCAGTTTTGCCCCAAAATGTTTTGCACCGGCTTGCACCATTTTTTAGCACCAGCTGGGCACCATATTTATGGAATGGTGCAAGCCAGTGCAAAGGTTAGGCTAGCTTAAAAAAAAAAACGACATTAGGCAGGTTTGAGTCAAAATAAATGATTCTGACCAGATCAGCATCATTCTTTGATGCTAAGGGGCATATTTATACTCTGTTTGCACTGAATTAGCGTCATTTTTTTAAAACTCTAATTCAGTGCAAAACGAACTCCATATTTATACTTTGGTGCTAGACCCGTCTAGCGCCAAATTTATGGAGTTAAAGTGATTTTTTGGAAGTGGAAACATACGTTGCCTTAATGAGATGCAAGGTAGGCGTTCCCGTGCAAAAAATGACTCTATGGCCTTCACGCCATATTTATACTCCCATGCAAAAATGGTGCAAGGGAGGGAGGAGGGGTAAAAAAATGGGGCAAAGCTTGCTTTGCCCCATTTTCTAAAGCCTGGGTCAGGGCAGGCGTTAAGGGACCGGTGGGCCTATTTCCATGGTGGAACACCATGGAATAAGCCCACAGGTGCCCTCCCCAGGCCCCAGGGGCACCCCCACCCACACCAGAGGGACTGTGGAGGATGGGGGACCCCATCCCAGGTAAGTACAGGTAAGATTGCATTTAATTTTTATTTTTTTAAAGTGCCATAGGGGGCCCTGAAATGGGCCCTCATAAATGGCACAGGGTGCAATGGCCATGCCCAGGGGACCCCTGTCCTCTGTGCTGGCCATTGGGGTGGTGGGCATAACTCCTGCCTTTTCTAAGGCAGGAGTCATGTGGCACGGTAGGTTTAGCACCATAAAATGACGCTAATCTGGTTAGAGTCATTTTTCTTTTTACTCTAACCTGCCTAAAGTAATTTTTTGGTGCTAAACTCTCTTCTTCTATACTGTCAGCCCCACCCGACTAAAGTCATTTTTTTTTTACTCTAGCCTACCCTTTGCACCGGCTTGCACCATTCCATAAATATGGTGCCCGGCTGGTGCACAGAAATGGTGCAAGCCGGTGCTAAACTTTTTGGTGCAAAACTGAGTGCAGTTTTGCAGCAAAAAGTATAAATAAGGGCCAATATTTTGTAAATTTGCACCACTTTTGCATCAAAAAATTACGTTAATGCGACGCAAAAAAAGTATAAATCAGGGCCTTGGGGCTAGACGGGTCTAGCACCAAAGTATAAATATGGAGTTAGATTTGCACCGAATTAGAGTAAAACAAATGACGCTAATTCGGTGCAAACAGAGTATAAATATGCCGAAGAGTATAAATATGCCCCTAAATATGGCATTAAGGCCATAGAGTCATTTTTTGCACGGGAACGCCTACCTTGCATCTCATTAAGGCAAGGTCAGTCTCCACTTTCAAAAAATGACTTTAACTCCATAAATTTGGCACTAGAGGGGTCTAGCACCAAAGTATAAATACGGAGTTAGTTTTGCACCGAATTAGAGTAAATAAAATGACACTAATTCGGTGCAAACAGAGTATAAATATGCCCCTAAAAGTTTTTACATTTTAAGTTTTAAAGCCACTCGAGTGATGGCTATGAGTTCACTCTCGGTGAGATCAGAGAAATAATGGTCACAATTATGAAACTGTATTGATCCATAATGATGAAATTAAGATTTTCCTGGTAAAAATGTACAAAGACAGAAGTCATTTTTGTCAGTCTAACAAAAAGAATAAGCCACTTATTATGTTTTCGCCTGATTTGACTCCTGAAGTTCTTGCTGCCAAAATAAGATTACAGGATGCAGTAAAATTAGCAGGAACCATTTTAGGAAATGTCCTGAAGGATTTAGATTTTGGACTTAACAACACAATTTGTGATGCCCCAGAGCTCCAGATATCTTGGGAGTCAACGAGAATGGTTGATGTTGTCTTAACATTTTTTACATCATTATTTAATATCAGCAAAGCAAAACTGTTACAAACTAAAGTTCTTGAGTTTGGAACAGAAGTCAACAACATTGATGATGGCTTTGATGATTTAGGCAAAGAAGTGGAAGGCAATCCCGTGAACTCACAGTCTTATGCTGTACAAATGTACTGTCTTTTCAAAATCATGTTTTATGAATTACATTATGACAAAAAGAAACCTCTGCTACACATGATGACTGCCCATGCAGTCTATGACAAGTGCAAAAGCGGAGAGCTAATCACCTCAAGTATTAGGATTGGTGTATCAATATTTTATAATGACAATATGTAGCAGGAACTTTTAAGCAGTTCATGCTGTAACATTTTGTGAATCCAACAGCATACCATTTCCAAGTCACTTTACCAGGAAAGGATTTACGCTTGCTACTCTTGATAATTTTAATTTTGAAGGATGATTTTCTTTCTAGTATATCTAGTACACATGATACTGCCATGGTGATTTTCCAAGACAGCACCAGTGAAGTAGCAGCTAGAAAGCCAGCTGTGTCAGATGTAGGCATAAACAAATGAAAGTGCAAACTTATAACCCAACTGCTTTGCCAATGTGTGCAAACTAAAAGGTCTTCAACACGTCCCAGTCTATCAGAAGGTTTCAAGTTGGTTGAGGACATGGATCTTCTTCTACCTGATGCTGCGCTCCACAAAGCTGATTTAACTGAGTTTATCATATTGCTTATTTGGTGCAGACTAAAGGATAAAGAAAAGCCAGTTCCTCTGATGGCTGAAATTCATGCTCTGATCTCTCAGAATACAGTCCCACTGAAGAAGGTTGGGCTTTTACCAGTAAATACCATCTCCATTCACAACAGTAACACACCTCCAAAGAAGTTCCAAAATGTGCATGCTATGCTTGAAGACCAGCTATCCTGCCAATTTTCTGCGATGAATGCGTTTTCCGTTTTGTAGCAGACATTTTTTATGAGCAATCCAGGAGAATTTAATGATCTTTATCCGAAGATGGGCATTTCCCACGAGTAAAGTTGTGCTGCAGTGTGCAGGAAGTTACCTCAGTGGATGTGGCACACATGATGCATTTATTGAGGCTGAAATCTTTGGAAGCAAAACTGTCCAGTCAGTAATAAGCGGAACTCATTACTTTCATTCTTTAAAAGGTATGCTCATCATATCTGAGGCTATAGAAACATTGCACTGGAATGCTTTCTGGAGCAAGAATGGCAAATTAGGTTTTGCATATCTTGCCCCAGAAGTGAACAAGCACAGGGTTCACTTCATTCAATAGACATACTGCAAAGCCAGACAATGTTCAATACACGCAGTTCAGAATCAGAAAACATGAAAACCAAGTTTGTAGAGTTTGTCAAAGACTGTAAAGAAAAATCAGAACTTTGCAGGTACTGGGGACGTTTTACACTTGATAGCTCTAGTGAAAAACTTGGTACATGCTGATCGGGAAGGTGATCGGGAGCTGTACATGAAGACAGTGGAGTCATTGATTACTGTGTTTCTCGAATTTGATTGCATAAACTACATTAGATATGGGTCCTGGTATTTGGAAAGAGTGAAGCAGCTAGAGGTGGAAAAAGCATACCTCTACAGAAAATTAATCCAAATACATTTTGTGGCTCCAGATATGAAACACGAATAGATGATCCAGAGATCACAGAAAGGTTCTGAAGGTATTGTTGGTAAGAAACTTAAAATTGAATATGTTGCTCAGCGGCAGCTAGTTCACCATGAAGTGCTTCCTATTTCCAATGTTTTCAGAGAGATGACAAATTCAAATGTAATGGACCATAATGAAACTGCTCCTCACCAAGAAAAGGAAGGGGACGCTTTAATAAACATGTTGAAAGCCTTCTTAATTTCATGCAGCAGCAAGGAAACCCTTTTGACATGAATGAGCCTGTCTGACTACACAACTTTATGACCAAACAATATGTGGATAACAATAAAAGGACACATCTACTAAATGGCCTGGAAAATGGATCGAAAATATACGCAGAACGAAGTGCAAGAGATTTGCATTGAAAGAAGAAAAGATATTTGACATTATCCCTAAAGCGAAACTTCCACGCTTTAATTGCCAAAGTAAGAGATTCATCCAACTAGCCATACAAAACAGGTTACAAAAAACAACTTATGCAAGCACATTGAGAGATGGATGTAGCAAAAGTAGAACGATTGACCTTGCCTGCATCAAAAGCTTGACACCTATACCTGTGCAAGTTGATAAATTCTGGTCATCAACATTTAACAAGATGAACTTGGAGATGCTAACTCGACCAAATATTGCTGATGCTTCAGTGAACACTGAATTTCCAATCATTGCAAGTGGATTGATTATCAAGGAGGACCTACAGAGATGCATTCAAAAGGTATGGCTACATTCTTCAAGACCTTAACAGCAAATTGGAGGAAGCTGAACTTCATGTTGTGTCACATGCTGAGTGGACTGCTTGAGATGGTTCCAACCGAGTCACTGTACTGCCAAATGACACAGAAGTTATTGTTGTGCTACTTAGGTTTGCTGCAATGTTCATAAGTCAAGGATTATCAGAGTTATGGACACCTTATGGGACAGGCGATAAAAGACACATAATTCTGCTTCCTATTCTGTACAAGAAACTTGACCAAGACATGCCCAGTGTTCTTATCAAGGCACATATTCTTACGGGTGATGACACTATGAGATTGGAGCTTTAACTGCTGAACCTGTGAAGTTTCTAAAAGGATTTTCTGAGATAGAAGAAGAATCTGACTTTAAAGGGGTACTAAAATGCATTGTGCATGTGTGGAAAATGAGTTCTGACCGTCACACATTTGACGATCTTCAGCACAGTAAGTTAAAGAGATCAGTCCTCCTAAGTGACCTTCAATCGATGTCATATTCTGTGTTTGGACACATTAAGAGAGCGTTCTAATTGATCAGAATATGTGTAAATGTTTTCAGCCATTAATATGTGGAGAAAGATCTGTGTGAATTTGGTTCGAAAGATATTGACGGGGTGCTAAAACCTGTGCCATTTCTAAAGAACTTTCCACAGAACTTAGATGTTCATGTACTTGCAAAACTCGTGGTACAAAAAGATGTCACTATTGATATGCTCTTCTCAAATGTTCAACATTCTGCAAATGTAGCACGAGCAATTGCTGAAACAAATAAATAAAGTGAACTTTGAAAATGTGTCTAAACAGGAGTGATAAACATTATTTGTTTTATATTCAGATCATAAACATTGTTTGGTGTACACATAAGAGGATTAAAAACCATTACTGTTTGTTTCATTTCAGTATATGTCTATTCTTCCTCTAGTATACCTACCATTTGGAAAATGGTTGAAAGGTTGCTCTGAGGAATTATTTTATGTCTCTATAAGACTGCTTGACCCCCAAAACCTATGTTTTGACACCAAAATGAATTATATAGGTCTCATGGTTCTTGAAATATTACATCATCACTGCAATACATCAGCCATTTTTAAAAGTGTTGTCCAGAAACACTTGGGCCGGGTCATCAATGTCTACCCAAACTAAATTACTTCTCTAATGATCCAAAATTACAAATCAAAGCTGAAGATGTCTGGACAACATTTTTTTACGACGGTATATCAGGGGGCCAGGATTACCAGTATAAATCAAAAAATGGGGGTGTTCAAACCAAAAAGGATGATTCTCTCCCAGCTATTTTATTGGGTTTTTGTGGATTAAAGGAGAAATATATTAGTGAATTTGTATTTGTTAAAGTTTAATTAAATGTTGTTTATTTTTAAAATGTTTATTTTACTTCTATTTTTTTGATGGCACCTATAAACCTGAGGCCTCATTTACAAGGCCTCTTTGAGCCACCATTGCATCATTTAAAAAAAACAAATGTTATGCAACAGTGGTGAAAACAGTGCTTTATCATGCTCCACATTTACAAACTGAGGCATTGGGCCCAATGTATCAGTTTGTAAAGCCTTGCATCACATTATACCTGTGCCAGGTATATTGTATCCAAGGTAACTTTACCTCAGGAAAAGCCACACAGAACTGACGTAGTGAAATTTACAAGATTTCACTGCGTTGTCCTGTGACTTCACTGCATCAGAATTGTAACGCCTGCTCAGAGCAGACGTTAAGCTGACGCAAGGCTTTTCTCTATGGGAGCCTTCTGGGCATTGCTGGAGTAGCATAATTTTATTGATGCTAGTCCAGCAATGTGTCAGTTTAGTGCCACAGATGCATCAGAACCATGGAGCTCTTTATTGTAAATACAGTGCATCCATAGCTTCGCTAGGGGATCGTAGGACAGCACAAGACATCTGACCCATCGGAAACGAAAGAAATCTGACCCATCGGGACGATGCATCAGATTCTTGTAAATGAGGACCTTGATTTATCGCTGGCCCTAATGCTCTTTCAAATAAAATACTATTACTGCGACTTCTACCACAAAAAATCCAAAACTGTGTTTCTCAAATTCTGGGCAGGTCAAAATCTTGAGTAATAAACAGGGTAACATTAAACACAAGTACATCTCCTTAGCTGTCTACAACCGAGGGTGCTGGCCCTTGTAACCTATTTAAACTAATCAATGATTTACCCCTCGCTGTCTCTGACCATCTAAAGTAAGTTAAAACCTTATCAGATACCTTTCCAAGCTATTACTGAAGCATCCGTGTTTAAAAGGTGCTCAGATATGGAGTTTCCTCCCATATCCCCCAAAGGTAAGTAACCATCTAACTTTCTACAAAGCTCTCAAAGCCTTTCAAAACAAGGCACACTATCAACAGGGGAGACACAATGCCCAGTTTGGGAATTATGGGGCAGATTCACCAAATCATTTATTAGTATGGGAAACTGTGCTCCAGGAGTACTTTTTGGGGCAGTCTAACAAGCCTGTATGAAACAGCCCTGTAAAAAGGGCAAAGTCCTGTCTATTTGCACTATTTGTAGATGATTTCCACTGAAAATACCTATTATAGTCCTAATTTAGATGTTTTGGAGTTTTTTGGGTTCAATTCACAAATGCATTTAAGAGTATTGAAAAGTATTTAAAAATTACTACAGGAGTACTACTTCACACACTACAAAAAGCCTTTGTGTGTGTGTGTGTATATATATATCAAATATGCTTTGGATTGAAAGTTTACTGTTACTTCTAATTAATGAATAAATGCAAACACTCCGATATGCACACTTCTTTCCGTGGACATTCATTTGCGTATTCTGTGAAAAATAAGGAAATGGTATTTGCATTAAATAATGCAGGATATAGACACAGACCCCGACTTACAATGCTGGGCTATTTGCGTGACCTATACAGCGGGAAAATGATCATCTGCTTTTGCTAAAATTGTTTTGTTAGGGCTTACCGATCAAAACGCTGGTGTTCTTCATTTCGCAAGAACAAACGTGATAGTTAGAAACAAATGTGAAGTTGTTTGTTCATCGTACCAACGGAACGTCACCCATGTCTAACCATTTCTGGCCTCTTACCTGTCACCAGTTCCGGCTTGCCCTGTTCCATAGCGCTCCATCATTACGTGGTCTTCTGTGCGCCCTGACGGCTTCCCCGTGCAGCAATAGAAGGACCCTTTCACAAGCACCGAGCCATTAAGAAGGCTGAGCCGTACCAGCCAATGATTCAATGACTTCAGATCTGACGTTTCTGCCACAATTTCCCCAGCTAAAAAGCTCATCAGCTCTAACCAACACCCTTCCGACGTTTGCGGTGGCGACCAAGAACCCGCTTATCACGTGAAGTGCAGAGAGAAGTTTTGCTTTTGAGATGTGGATGCGAGGTGACGAGGGGCGGGGTCAACTCACACACAGAGGCGCAGCTATTACTGCTGCAGGGGGTGTGATGGCATTAGGGCCCAGTCCCAGTGGCCTGTCAAGCCCGCTGCACTCAGATTATTTCTGTAATGTAGCCTTTTTGCTCAGTGGCACTGGAGTCTTTGGCACCTTTGCGACGCCACTGATTAGAACAGGGCAGAATTTCGACGTGAAGTGAGTCTAGCCGTTTTTCCCGAAAAGTTAGAGAATTTTCTGGGCAAAACCCCACTCTGTGAACATCTGCAACTAACACATGCCTGAACTTCAGCTTCTGGACGCTTCGTTTGGCAAGCGTTGTCCTGTGAAGCCTGGTATTGTGGAATCCGCTACTGTAGTGTCCTGCTGGACACGTTCTAGTGTTTTGCAAGCCACTCTGCTGAGGGCTGGCCTCCCATCTACAACCCATACCCAACACAGGCGACACCGGTCAGGTGACCCTGCCAATAAAAAGGGCCGGGCGCACGTGCCCAGAGCCAGTTCTACCGACCATGCCACTGTGTCTGTGTGACTTATTTTAGTAGCATGAGGGCCTAGGGCCCCAACACTACACGCTACCTCCTTAAAAGGGATCATCCTGGAAAGAACATGAATGCCTCGGGAAGTCCTGGGAAGTGCCAAGACACCAGCTCTTGCAGGTCTATGAATGAAGCACATTACCCTTTTACAGTCAAACATTTAAGGCAATACAGGTTTCTGGATGTTTAAGGGTAGTTCCACTAAAAAGTCAATATACTGTCATTTCAATTTTCCTGCGAAGAAAACCGATGTTAGAGGGTATATTACTGAGAGGATATGAACAGCTGCATTTAAAAGTGGCAGTAAGTGGACCTCCTCCAAAATGGACAGATGCTCAGCAGCTGCTCTATCCACCCACTTATCATATCACCCACCCCATTCATGGGGGTGGCAGCTGCCAGTTTTCCTTGGATGAGTTAATTCCGACACTCCTGTTACAAAAACCCACTCCGTAGGACTGACGCAAGTGTAAAGGTGGCAAGGCCAATGACACTAGGGCCCGTATTTATACTCCGTTTGCGCCAAATTAGCGTCGTTTTTTTAGACGCAAATTCGGCGCAAAACTAACGCCATATTTATACTTTGGCGTTAGACGCGTCTAGCGCCAAAGTATGAAGAAAGAGCGTCATTTTTTAGCGTGAACGCCTTCCTTGCGTTAATGAGATGCAAGGAAGGCGTTCCCGTCTAAAAAAATGACGGCGACGCAAATGCGTCGTATTTATACTCCCGGGCAAAAATCACGCCCGGGAGGTGGCGGGTCAAAAAAACCCGCATTTGCGCCTGAATTTAACGCCTGGGTCAGGGTAGGCGTTAAGGGACCTGTGGGCTCAGAATGAGCCCACAAGTGCCCTCCCCTGCCCCCAGGGACCCCCCCTGCCACCCCTGCCCACCCCAGGAGGACACCCAAGGATGGAGGGACCCATCCCAGTGAAGTACAGGTAAGTTGAGTTAAGTATAATTTTTTTTAATTTTTTGATTTTTTTTGTGGCATAGGGGGGCCTTATTTGTGCCCCCCTACATGCCACTATGCCCAATGACCATGCCCAGGGGACACAAGTCCCCTGGGCATGGCCATTGGGCAAGGGGGCATGACTCCTGTCTTTACTAAGACAGGAGTCATGAAATGGCGTCTGGGCGTCGAAAAAATGGCGCTAATCGGGTTAAGACGATTTTTTAGCGTCAACCTGACTTGCGCCATTTTAAGACGCCCTAACGTCATTTTTTCCCAACGCCGGCGCTGCCTGGTCTACGTGGTATTTTTCCACGCACACCAGGCAGCGCCGGTCTGATTGCGCCGTCTAACGCCATTCCATAAACACGGCGCCCGCATGGCGCTTCAGAATGGCGTTAGACGGCGCAAAATTTTTTGACGCTAAACTGCGTTAGCGCAGTTTAGCGTCAAAAAGTATAAATATGGGCCTAGGTGTGACAAAAACTGTCTTGGGGGGTTTTACGCCTACTCCAGTTTCTACGATGGACCCAAAAGTAAACCCAAACACACCTTTAATTTGACTATTGTCAGTAGTCCCAGCACTATTACTACTAGGGGCACTTGAAGTTGAAGTGGGTTTAGTAGTGGTGGCAGGCTCAGGGCCTTTACCTGGACAGGACTCGTCTCCTGGCCTATGGTCTTTATTTTTGCACACTTAACACTGAGGCTTTTTGGTGTGTGCAGAACAAGAGGAAGACGTTTTATTCTCACCCCCAGAGGAGAGTTGTGGACCTGAAGAGGAATCTTTGTTTTTATGTTTGTCCCCATGCTTGTCCTGAATCTTTTCAAATTCTTTCTTCTTTTCTTTGTCACCCTCTGTATGAGCTTTTCTGCTCACCCTTGTTCTGATCCATTTGTCTGCCTGTTTTCCCAGTTCATGGGGAGAGGTCAGATCTGAGTCTACCAAGTATTGGTGTTACAAATTAGACACACAGTTATTCAAAATATGCTCTCTTAAAATTAGATTATATAAGCCCTCATAGTCAGCCACTTTGCTGCCATGTAACCAACCTTCCAAATCCTTCACAGAACAGTCCACAAAGTCTATCCAATCTTGTGAAGGCTCTTCTGGTTTCTCTGACCTTAATTCTGTATTGTTCAGTGGTTAAGCGAAATCCATCTAAGAGTGCATTCTTAAGGACGCTGTAATCGTCTGAGTTCTCCTCCCTGACAGTGCAGAGTCTGTCCCTCCCTTTATCAGAGAAGGCCAATCAAATAATAGCAGCCCACTGCCTTTGAGGGACCCTCTGAACTTTACAGGACCTCTCAAGTGCAGCAAACTACTTGTGTATGTCACCCCCCACCTTGTATGGGGAACAATTTTGTGTAAGTTTCTAGAGTCAATGGTGTCTTTTCTAACTCCATAACTCCTGAAACTGCTGCTGCCACCATGGGGAAATAACCCCAGCCACTTTCTTTCCCTTTCCACAGCTAATACCTCCCTATATAGGGCTAGCTGTTGCTGCTGCAGCCTCAGCCTGTCCTCCTCCAGGATCAACTTTCTAAGCTCCCTGTCTATGGAGTCATCAGCTGGAGTTAAACCATGCGATCCCTCAGAAACTGAGGTGAAATGGAAATGGGCAGAGGTAGACCTTTCCCTAGTCTTTGTAATTAATACTAGTTACCTGACCTCTAGGTGTGAAGGGAGCCCTCCCTGAGTGCCCATCCTTCCCACTGCCAGCTACACTAGAAAGTTTGCTAAGGGGAAGATCTTTGGAAGAGCCCTCCCCTGAATCTTACGGTTGTTTTCTGATTCTAAGGGGTTCAGAATCTCCCTCTACTTCCTCCTCCTCCTCTTCTTGCTGATCACCAGCATGCTCCTGTTCATCTTGGAGGAGGAGACTCAACAGGAAATTCTTATTTGGGTTCTTCCCTACATCTAGTTCTCTACTTATACAAAGCTCCCTCAGTACTTTGAAGGTCGTGTTCTCATAGGGTGTACCAATGACCTCAGAGCTAGGCCCAGCAGTAGACATGATGTAGTGTTAGTGTAGTGTAAGTGAAAAGAGAAAACCTACTCTACCCAAGTTCTAGTCTTTTAGAAAGGAAGGTAAAAGACCAGGCCCTGTTACTAGGTATGTGTATGTATAGCTCTAGGTACAGAGTACTCTTTCCTGTGGAAAGCACCAGTGGCAGAGTGATAAGGCAATTGCAAGTACTTACCCAACCGCTGCACCACCAATGTAGGAGGCTGGCCTGGTTTCTAGTGGATACCAACAATACTTACACCTTATACTAGGTCAAGTTTTCCCTTATTAGTGTATGTAGTCAGTGTCTAGAAGCCAGGCTCTCTAGTGATAGTGTGGATGAATAGCTAAGGCCTAACTAGGAGACATGCAAATCTCATGCAATGTCACTACAGTCATACAGTACTTACACACATGAAAGAAAATACTCAGTAGTACAAAAATAAAGGTACTTTATTTTGGTGACACACTTGCCAAAAATATAACTTTTGACTATACTCCCTTAGGAGGTAAGCAAAATACACAATAGATACACTAGTGTCCAAAAAACTGGTAAGTAAACAGTTAAAGAACAGTGCACATAATGAAAATCACAATTAGTTAGAAATAGGCCCAGGGGGGAAACAAACCATATACTAAAAAAATGGAATGCAAATGTCGGTTTCCAACCTATGCAAGTGTAGTGTGCAGAGGGGTGCTGGGAATATTAGAAAACACCAAAGGTAAGGAACAGAACCCACCCCAGAGCCCAGGAAAGTAGGAGTAAATGACAGGAATCTTCCCAGAACACACAAGAAAACGAAAAAAAAAGATATTGCATGAACCAGAAGAGACTGCAAGACACCAACAGTGGATTCTAGACCTGAAGACCTGCAGAAGAAGTGGACCAAGTCCAAGAAGCACAGACGAGTCCATGAAGAACAGGAGCCCCTGCCAACCCGGATGAAGGTGCAAAAGAAAAACCACTGGTGAAGAACAACAGTTAGTACTGCACCAAAGAAGACGGATGCGGCTTCCTGGTTGGTGCAGATGATGTCCCATACCGGATGGATGATTGCAGTCTGGTTTGCGTCTCTGGAGCCCACCAACTACCCTTGGTAAATGCAAAGCTTGCGTTTAGCGGTAAATGGCACTGCCCGGGCCCAGGAAGGACTAGGTCGACTCTACCCAGGAGGGGGAGACAAAGGGGGCTCTCAGCAGTCCAGAGAGCCCATGAAAGACTAGGCAGTGCACACAGGAGTCCTACAGCACGTGTCAAAGAAGGTGCAAATGTAGGCCCATGCAGCACAACACAAAGGGATCCCACGCCGCTGGAGAACAACTCAGGGAGCTGTGCGTCACAGGAAGGAGTGCTGGGGGCTGGAGCTGTTCTGTGCATGAAGAACTTCGCGGAAGGTCACACACAAGCCTTGGAAAGTGCAAATCACGTGGTGCCCAGGTGTACGGTCTTGCGTGGGAAGGCAAGCCCTTACCTCTGCCAATGTTGGACAGCTGAACTTCAGGACCGTCGTGACCTCTTCAGTCCACCACCTGTGTTGCTGGATCCACGCACTTCTTCAGGAGACGGGACCCAAGCCATCGGCCGTCACTGCAGAGGGGTGCCTGCTGAAGCAGGGAAGTGACTCCTTCACTTCAAGGGAGATTCCTTTGCTCTTCTGGTGCAGGCTGTAGGCAGGCTGTCCTCTGAGGATGCACAGCCGGGAAACAGTTGCAGTTGCTGGCTGGAGCTGAAGAGACAAAGTTGCAGAAGTCGTCTTAGCTTCTTTGTTGCAGTTTGCATGGTTCCTGGAGGGTCCAGATGCAGTTTATGTGGTGAGAAGGTGAAGTAAAGGATGCAGAGGAATCCTGCTGGAGTCTTACAATCCAAATGTAAAGAACCACCCAAAGGAGAGATCCTTAATAGCCCTGAAAGAGGGATTGGTCACCTAAGCAGATAAGCACCTATCAGGGAAGAGCTCTGAGGACACCTGCTGGCACTGGCCACTCAGGTGTTCCCAGAATTCCCTGCCCATCTTGAAAACAAGATGGCAGAACCCAGAGACCCTCTGGAGGAGCTCTGAGCACAACCCCTGGGTGGTGATGGACAAGGGAGTGGTCACTCCCCTTTCCTTTGTCCAGTTTCGCAGCAGAGCAAGGACTGGGAGTCCCTGAACTGAAATAGACTGGATTATGCAAGGAGGGCACCATTTGTGCCCTTCAATGCATTTCCAGAGGCTCTGGGAGGCTACCCCTCCCATGCAAGTAACACCAGTTTCCCAAAGGAGAGGGTATAACACCCCTCTCCCAAAGGTAATCCTTTGTTCCTGCCTTCCTGCGCTAGAGCTGCTAGAGCAACAGGCGAGTAGAAACCTGTCTGAGAGGTGGCAGCAGTTGGGGCTGCCTGGAAAACCTCAGAAGGCTGGTGTGGCAGTACTGGGGGTCCACTGTGGAGTCCCCAGAGTGCATGGAATTTTACAACCAATGCTAGAGTCAGCATTGTGGTATAATTCCACGATGTTAGACATCTTACATGACCATATTTGGAGTTACCATTGTGAAACTGGACATAGGTATTGGCCTATGTCCAGTGCACGTGTGAAATGGCTTCCCTGCACTCACACAGTCTGGGAAAATGGTCCTAGACAATGTGGGGGCACCTCTGCTAGTGCACGGGTGCCCTCACACACAAGTACTTTGCACCTAGCCTTCAGGACTGGAAGGCCTGACATATAGGTGACTCAAAAGTGACCTGGTGCAGTGTAAATGGCAGTGAAAGGGTGCATGCACCATTTCACACAGGCTGCAATGGCAGTCCTGTAGAAGCCTTTGCCTCGGCTCCCTATGGGTGGCAAGGGAAGTGCTGCAGCCCATAGGGATCCCCTGGAACTCCAATGCCCTGGGTACCTGGGTACCATATATAAGGGGCACCAGTATGCCAATTATGAGTGGAATAATGTGTTAACACTATCCAACAACCAAATTTAAGGGGGGAGGGAGAGCATAAGCACTGGGGTTCTGGTTAGCAGGATACCAGTGACACAGTCAAAAACACTGACAAACAGGCCAAAAATAGGGGTAACCATGCTAGAAAGAGGCTACTTTCTCACAGTCCCAGATAGGAAACGTTTACTGTGGTAATGTAGACATCACCGAAGAAAGAGTGAGTCCGGTACTGTACGTTTCTCTCTCAATGTAATGGTTATTTAAAGCTGCCGCATCCAACAACTGCTTCCCCAACTGAATTGGAATACTCGTCTGAGCCTTTCATTCTGAGGTTCTATAAAATGACATCACCTTGGTACTTCAGCATGTGGCAGATATTACCTTTACTATACTATAAAATATTCTACTGCAAAGCGTACAGTAAAATAAATAAAATCAACAGCATTAACAAATCCTACTATCACAACTATGCAAGCAATACAATATTAATACTACAACATGAGCCTGGAACCAATAAACAAGCTGATCATAAACCTCAGGAATTTTAATCAACCTATAAGGATCATACCTAATGGGATTGCTCCAGCAAACCTCAAGACTAATGTTTTCTGGTTCCAACATTTCACATACACCACCATCCTTGCATCCAACCACCTAATTCCTGGTATTCACCATGTTGTTCTGACCTGACGCACCAGACTCCTTCCAGCTGTCCACAGTGACTTCCTGCCTAGGCCTGGCCTTGACTACTCTAGTCTTACTTCACCAATTAGTACAATGTACTCTAACAGCATTTCAACACACTTTATCCACTATCAGTGATCCAACAAACTTCTCTCCGTCCTTCCTCAAATATCTGCCTTTTTTTATATACACCTCATCACCAAACAATAAATGTCATATCACTCACTCAATTTCTTTTGTCAAAATTATTGATCTGTTTGTTCATAGCTTTGGCCTAATTACTTTTTACTTTCACATCACAGTCTTTTACCTCCACACGAATCCATGCCCAGTTACTCATCCAACAAGGGCATACCTTGGTAGAGGGTTTCCTACGCCTCAAAATAACAAACAGAGGTACGTATGTTGAAGGTTGTGGGCTGGTCCAGTAAATCCATAACATGGACCACACTGCATTCAGCAGAATAAACCTGCTAGTGACAGCCAACTGACCACAATGGTCCTGCACTTCGCCTGACCATTGTTTTGGGGATGATATAGAGGCATTTTCAAAAGTTTAACATCAGTAGAATTAAGAAACCTCGCCACCTCTTCATTAACTAATTGTACACCATTATCAGAAATAAGAAATTGAGGAAAACATTCTCAAAAGAAACTTCATTAAGAAACGTAATTACTGTTTTGGCATTAGGCTCTGATACAAATTTTACTTCTGGCCATTTGGAATACAAATCCATTGCTACTAATGCAAAATGAAATTGACGTTGTAACCTATTAAATGGGAGTGAATAAATCAACACCCACTTTTTTCAAAGCTGTAGATGGGCATTCGATCTACAATGGATCTTTTCTAACTATCAATCCCTTTTGTCAACTTGCACACAATACTCAACTTCCTATGAAACAATCAACGTCTCTGTCCATTGAAGGTCACCACAATGTTTGTCTCAGATGTCTTTTGGTGAAGGTGGGTCCCAGATTACCTTTATGAGTAATCTTAATGAGCTTGAACATCAACCCAACAGAAGGTACTAATTTTTATCCCCTGAGGAGAAGACCATCATCCATTGATAACTCTTCAGATATTTCTAAAAATGGTTGACACAGACTAGAAAGTGATTTTTCTGTATACTAACCCTTTGAAACGTTAGGCTTTGGGCCTGAATTAGATCTTGTTGATCGCAGCAGCAAGCTACATCAGCAGCGTACTGAGAAGACCATCAAGTTGTCTGTATTCTGTCTGCCGTATTCAGATGTTACCTGCAAGCTATGGACTGACGTGGTTCGCTGACAGAGGGAAGACATTGCAGGACCCAATGGACAGCAGACAACAGCAGTGGTTGTGAAATAAAGGTAAGTGACACACGCACACTGTACATTTGCCATATGTGTCCTCCTGCACTGCACACATAACAACACACAATTATGCATTACCATCCCACCACAATACGACAGGTACGTCCTGAAAACACACATTGATGGACATCCACAACTCAACATGCCTTCACTTTTCACACTGCACCCAGACACAACACATCCGCAACAACCAACAAAACTACAAACTCAGCTACACTAACACATGCACACACAAGCATAACTACACACATCATGAAAAGCATAACCACACAACACCCCTCACCTGAATGTCGCATGTAGACACGCAACCCACAACACAACATACACAACAACATCATAGCCATATGCAGCTGGCACACATAATGACAGTCACAACACCCACTCCAGCTCCCTTTCCTCATCCAGCGAATCACATTGCATATACACATACACATACTGACTCAAACACACAACTCACAGCACAACATGACAGGCACATGTCCCCTGGCAATGTATACACATGTACACAGTTGACAGGTGTGAATGTACCATCATTGTGGTATCAGCATTCATTTCCCTATAATTACTGGCACAATTATGACAGTTGTGTATTTGTGCAATATATGTTGTGTACCAGTGTGTCCCCATCCATGTCTGACCCACTTGTGTCCCTGACATATGTATGTCACAGTAACTTAAAAAATTTACTATGGTCCCGACCTCCCGTGATGTGCCCACACATTGTACCCCGGCAATGCGTCCCTACCTTCGAGTCTGGTTAACAGGAGTGTTGTGTTTTCTCTGTGGGTCTGTGGCAGCAGTGATGGCAGGTGTTGTCCAGTTGTGTCCAGTCAAAAATGGGGGTGAAATGGAGAAAAAATGTGAGTTTTCATCCCCAATCCGCCCACTCAGAAGTGGAGGATGGATTGCCACTTTTTTCTTGGTGGTATGGCACAACAAAATCTGCACAACAGGAAGGGTGGCTGAGGTCCCACCAGCATCGCCTTTTTCCTCTCCTGCCGTTGATGTGGCTGATATTTATTGGTGGAGATGGCGGTTGAAATGTGGGCTTTCGTCTATGGGACTGCCAACATCTAAATAGGGCTGGAGGACCATCACAGCAGCAGACATGTTTCCAGTCAAAAAGTAGTTGTTGGGACCATTTCCCCCAACATCTAAATCAGGCTTTTTATTTCTCTCATAACTTCATCCAACTCCATTTAATTCTTCCATTTTTTTTCAGAACCTGCACACATTTCTTCAAGATCCACTGCAGCGATCAAGCAATTTTCATCAATAGCATGCTCAACATCATCCCCAATGTCATCTTATACAGCAAATCTAGGCAAAAAATCTGCAATCACAATTTTTTCCCCTTAGATGTGCACAATGTCCAAATGATACTGCAACAATCTTGTTGTTAGTCTTGAAATTCTGGGAGTCTGTTCTTTAATTTTTTTCATCAGTTAAGATAGCCACTAGTGGTTTATGATCCGTCTTTACAGTGACCTTCGTACCCCTAAATATATGGTTTAAATTTCTGTATCTCCCACCAAAATGGCATCAATTCTTTTTCTGTGGTTGAAAAATGAGTTTTGGCATCCCTCAACCCCCTAGATGCGTAACTGGTAGTATTTTTTGTTCCACCACTCTCCTTGGTAAGAACAGCATCCAGACCATGGTTACACGCATCAACCGTAATGCAACATGGAAGTTTTGGGTCAAATGGTTTGAGAATCCTGGAACTGGCCAGTTGTTTTTCACCCACTCAAATGAATCCTGACATGTGGAATCCCAGTTGACGGTCACTTTTTTTAAAGAGAACTATCAAAGGTTTAATGTGTGATGCATAATCCAGAATAAAACAAGCATAGAACTCGCACATTCCCATAAATGACTTAAATGTTGTTTCATCCACAGGAGCCTGAACATCAATTATAGCATTAACTAGACCTGGTCTTGGTTCCATGCCATTCGGGAAACAATATGTCCCAAATATTCAACTCTGTCTTTACAAATTTCACATTTATAGATTTTGAGGACAACTCCTTTCTCCTGCAGGATAGTTGCCACTTGATCAAGAATAGCCGGTGTTCTTCCCTGGTTTATGCCAATAATAGTACATTGTCATGAAAAGCTGCAACCCTTTTCTCATCCCCAAATACTTGGTACAATACTCTATGAAACACAGATGCAACTGGAGCTAATCCAAACAGCATCCTATGTTATTGGAACGTACCAGTAGGAGACACAAATGCTGTGTAATGCCTGGATTCTATGTTTCAACACTACCTGGTGGTACGCTGAATCTAGACCTAACTTACTGAACTACTTGGCGCCAGCCGTTATAGAAAGGAGATCAGAAATTTTAGGAACAGGGTATGGATCAATCCAAATAATTTTTTTAAGGCTGTGTAAATCTACACAAACTCTCAAGTCGCCATTTTTTTCCGGGCCACTACGAGAGGTGACGGCCACAGTGATGATTCAATAGGTTCAATGATCCAACTGTCACACAATGTTTTCAACTCTTTCTCAAGATCTTCTCTCATATAGAATGGCACATTGCATAATTTGTGCTTTAATAGAATTGATCCCTCTTTAATTTTCATTTTATGTTGGAATGTTTTCCAGTTTATCAGAAAATACAAAGGGAAATTTAGCACACACATCCTCTACTAGATTTTCTCCATTTATAGAGACTTAGGGGTAGATTTACAAACAGTGGCAATAACCAAGACAACATGTTTTTTCCTTATTTACTTTCAAGTGCAAAACCTGTTTTGCACTGGAATGTGCCCTAAAAGTAGCTCAAAACAGAGCAAAGCACTGCTTTGCATTACTTAGCTCCAAGGGGGTGTTACATGGGTGGTACATGGGCATTCCCATGCAACCACTGATGCCTTTTGATGCAAAACCCTATCTACAGACAACAGTAGATAGGGTTTTGCACCATAAATTGATGCCATTGGAAAGAAGACGTTAAAAGGAGAAATGTTTTAATTTATTTTCCAACTTTGCATGCGTGCTGCACTGTGCAGCACACATACAAACTAGGAAAAGTTTTAAAGTGTGTCTAAGCATAGTATTTTGTATTGGAATGGTACCCTTCCAGTACAAACCTATGCTAGACTCGTGCACACACCCTTGCACTATGGCGCAAAGGTGTATTTGTGAGTCACAGCAGCTAAAATTAGCACTAGCGCAAGGGAGACGGGAGGATAGAGGTATACCTCTGTAAATATAGCACGCTCCTGCTCCCTCCCTGTCACGCTTCACAGGCAAGCATTTTTGTCTGCTGTGCTGTGTTCTATGTTTTTTTGTAAATATGGGCCTTGGTATTTTGTGCCAGGCTTCAAAACTACTTTGGACAAACCTTGGTGAAACCACCCTAAAATACATGAATATTTTCTGTTCCTACAAATCAAAAAATCTTCAAAAAATCCTCACAAATCAATACATCTACCTTCATATGATATTGGTGCACAGTAAGAAGGTTCGAGTTATTATAGCTCATAAATCCACTACCACGGCATATGGATCTATACTGGAAGAAGTGTCGCCTGTACCAACCGCATCTCTATTAACCTCTAAAACCATATCTTGAAGTTCTTCCTGAAATCTATCCAAATTATCATCATTATTCTCCACTCTGAGGTTTGCTACTATAGTGGCACTCCTGACTCACAGTTTTACCTTGCTCTGACATAAATTAGAAAAATGACCCAATCTATTGTTTGTGACATATCCCAGTTCTTATATGTGACATATTTCCCATCAAAAACACATATTAGTTTACTTAAAAAAATGATGCCTGATTTAGGGCCTGATTTAGAGTTTGGCAGTTTGGGTTACTAAATCACAAATGTGACGGATATCCCATCCACTGTATCATTATTACATAATATCCTATGGACATCGTAATACAACGGACGGGATATCTGTCACATTTGTGACAGAGTAATCTGCCCACCAAACTCTAAATCAGGCCCCAAGTTACTTCTTTAACAGACTCCTTTATGCTGGTTTTCCCTTTTTGTCTTACAACATTTACTACCTCTGATTTTATTTCTTCCAATTCTTTCACTGATATCTGTGATGGTTCAATACTCTTAGCTATTCGTAGTGTTTCCTCAAGAGATGGATCTGTTAAAGACAATAGTTTTTGCTCTATAGGTTTGTTTGCACAGTGGCATTTAAATTTGTCACAAAGTAGTTGGTCCGTAAATTTTTTCAAACAACAGTCAGCTAATAGTCTCCTGAGTGCTGCAGATAGAGGTGTATGTTTTCTCCAACATTTTGTTTCCTCCTAAGAAATGTATCTCTTAGAATCAGTATACTAGGCTGAACGTTGAAACATAGTTGTAGTTTCCTTGCACAGTCTCTGTAGTTATCCATCTGCTGTTTATCTGTTCCTTCCACCGCAGGTAAATGTTTTTGAATGGCCCGTCCTTGGAAACATAAAGAGTTTAACAGCATTTTTTTTTCTTTCAGGTTAAAATCTTGAATCTCCTATTGCCCCCCGATAGGTTTCAAAAGCATCAAACCAGTTCCTCCACACCACGGGGGATTCACATGGTGATTCTAGAAATGGCGGCAGTGGATGAACTGATTAAATATCAAAAAGTAGAAGTTAGATTGAAAATCAGAACCAAGTATGCATATCACTGTGCAAACAGTACTTGACACGCCCTATGATAGTGTGAACATCACTGTGAAGTAGATACAATATTGATAATGGTGTGCATTGTGTTGTAAAGCAATAGTATCTGTATTACTGTTATTTTGAAGAAAATGAACTGTGCCAATATTTTACCAAGGTGTGATTGATGGAGAAATAAAGACAGTCAATAATGTACATATCACTGTGCAGACAGGAGCTGACACACCCCATGACAGCATATGCATCACTGCTAAGTAGATACACTACTGATAATAATGTGCATTATGTTGTAAAACCATTGTGTGCATATCATTGTTAATCAGAAGAAAATACAGATTTTTTTTAAAGTAGATGCTTTAACTGAGCCTTTACTTTAAATTTGCTCAACTAAACGTGATATTAGACAACAAAAGCGTCATCAACCAATTTCAAGGGAATGAGCAGTGGCCATCTAAAAACATGGTTAGCGGCTACTTGCAATCAGGAACTGAAATACATGTGACAATATAGATTGGGCGATAGTGAGCCTGAAAGCCAATTACAGTGCTGCTCCTCCTAGGGAGTTTCACTGCAGTGGATTGGCACAACTAGGGAATACTGGTCACAGCAAGTACACAATATAAGTTTTACAATCTTTAAGTACAGTAACTTGCTTTAATGAAAGACTTGTCAGTGAAAGTTGCTTAACGCCTTCGCTGCCTATGGTGTAGCCGGGCCTATGCTGCATCACTGGAAAAGTGAGAGTTTGAGATGTGCACCTAAGACTTCAAGAATCACCCTGCTGCACTCACTGCTGTTGCTTCTATGAATGGCTTGAGACAAGCAACAGCTGTTTTACAAGGCAAAATGACAAACTTGATGACATTGTTGAAAGGCTTCCCAGCGTTGTCTGTGCTTTGCTCCCAACAATACATGCACTCCAGGCAAGCATACGATTATGCGGAAACAGTTTATTTACAGAGGGATTGACACACAATAAAGGAAACAAGTAATTAAGGCTGACTTGCAGTTTGGTGAGATGAGATCTGAAGACGATCTGAATGGTATGAGCTACTGCGGGGTTCTGTGCAGCTACAACTGCTCATCTCCAACAAAGTGGGGTAGTATAGACACCACCGAAGAAAGAATGAGTCTGGTACTGCAAGTTTCTCTTGTTGTAGTTCGACTCTTGCTCCTTAGCCTTATCACACTGTATCCTGGTGTATGGATGACCGCTCGTTTGTTTGTAGGTGACTAAGTCAGTCCCACAACAAGTCACCATTGTCGGCCCAACCCTCCCAGTTCATAAGCAGTACCTCACCAAAACTCAGAAAGCAAAGGTGACTTCTGGAAGCCTTGCGCATGGGTTCTAAATAAGACCTCTCAGGGAAGACGTGTTGGAACGGAAGTTTCACTTTTCTCTCATTTGCATCAAGTCTCATACACCAAAAGGCAATGAAGGTGATGCAGGTGAGTTTTCAATGTATTTATTGAAAAGACTGCAATCTACGATAAAATGCATGTGCTGAAATGATTAGGATACTAAACAGTAAAAGAAGCAGGATTGTGAAGATGAGTGTTGTGAATGTAGAGCTAGGTATGGTAAACCTAATCTGCCAATAAAATGTCCATGAGAAGCACCCCCCAACTCTTGATTCCTTGGAATGAGCTTGCTAGGTCAGACTCTGTGGTGACACAAAGGCTGAGTTCTGCAGCAAGGTAATGTGCAGCATAGATGGCATCTGGAAGGAACCCCTCTAATTACCTAGTCTGTGTGAGATGTATGTATACAGATCATGTAGGATCCCTGACACAGGTATATTCCTAAACAACTGATAAGAAGGCAGACTTGTGGCAGCAATTATATAAATAATCCCCAAAACATGCACATTATGGCCCTCATTCTGACCTTGGCGGGCGGCGGAGGCCGCCCGCCAAAGTCCCGCCGTCAGGTTACCGTTCCGCGGTCGAAAGACCGCGGCGGTAATTCTGACTTTCCCGCTGGGCTGGCGGGCGGTCGCCTTCAGACCGCCAGCCAGCCCAGCGGGAAAGAGGCTTCCACGATGAAGCCGGCTCGGAATCGAGCCGGCGGAGTGGAAGCTGTGCGACGGGTGCAGTTGCACCCGTCGCGTATTTCACTGTCTGCGCAGCAGACAGTGAAATACATGTAGGGGCCCTCTTACGGGGGCCCCTGCAATGCCCATGCCAGTGGCATGGGCACTGCAGGGGCCCCCAGGGGCCCCGCGACCCCCCCTACCGCCATCCGGATCTCGGCGGTCCGACCGCCGGGATCTGGATGGCGGTAGGGGGGGTCGGAATCCCCGCGGCGGTGCAGCAAGCTGCGCCGCCGCGGAGGATTCAATGGGGCCGCGGTACACTGGCGGGACCCCGCCAGTGGTGCCGGTCCGACCGCGGCTTTACCGCCGCGGTCGGAATCCCCATTGGAGCACCGCCGGCCTGTCGGCGGTGCTCCCGCGGTCCTCCGCCCTGGCGGTCAAAGACCGCCAGGGTCAGAATGACCACCTATGTTCCTTTCACACGTGAGTATGAAAGGGACATGATGACAATACCTGCATACATCACTTATCATGATGCTGATAATGACGTCTTGTCAGAGTGGCACTTATAATGCAAATCAAAACATTTTTATAAAATATAAACAATGGCAGCCATCTTAGAAGAAATAGTAAAATACATGAAATAAAACAGAGCAAGCTAAGTAGGTTAAAAGTCACTATCACTGAAAGGCTAAGCTAAACCTGTGTGTCGCAACGGGAAGCTAAAATGCATTTGCCACACCCTCCTCATGCCAAAACAAGGGTGCTAACTCACTAGAAAGGGTGCATGAGTCAAAAACTAAAATGCTCTGAGCTAAAAAGTCTAGAGTCTGTTAAAAAACTTAGCTATAAACATACAAAGAGATATAGGCCCTCATTACAACTTTCGTGGTAACTGCCGCCTACTGCCACGTCGGCGGCCACCAACATACCATCTCCGTGGCTACCAGACGCCCACCCGCATTATGACCGTAGATGGAATTCTGCCAGAATGCTGCCGGAATACCGTCCACGGTCATGGTGGCAGATGGCAGTAGTTTGGTGCAGGTGAGTCGGGTTTCCCGACAGGAGAGGGGGATTGGGGTGGTGTTTGCATGTGTGGGGGTGTTGTGTGTGTGGGGGGCTGTGTGTTTTTTTTGTATGCGTGCATGCGGGTGTGAGTCATGTTGAATGCGTGCGTGAATGACTGAATGTGAGTGTACGTGTATGTTGTGTGTTGTGAATGCATGTGTGCGACAATGTATGTTGCGGTGTATGGGTGTGTATGAGTGCATGCGTGGGTGGATTTGGGTATGCTTGTGTGTATGATTGTGTATGTGTGCATGTGTGGGTGTGTAAATGTACGGGGCAGGAGAGGAAGGGGGATTACTCTCGGGACGGGGAGGGGGACGGGTGAGACCCCTATCAGTGCCAGGGAAGGAGTTCCCTGCCACTGATAGTGCCTACCACTATGGTTTTCGTGGGGATACGCTTGCCACGTCAACCATGGTGGTAGACGGGGTCATAATCCCGACAGTGAGATTGTGACGGACAACTGGCTGGAGACTAAAGTCTCCAGCCAAGCGGCGTCACCACCCTGGAGGCCGGAGTGACATAATTTGGGAAAAAGTACTGCCAGCCTGTTGGCAGTACCTTTCCTCAAACTACCACCAGGGTCATAATGAGGGCCATACTGTCAACCATGACAAATGCAGCAAGCTAAATGTGAGCCGAATGAATAAGAAAATTTGGTGTTAAATTTAATATTTGTAATAAGGCCTATGGTCGAATCATTCAACAATAATCATGGTCTTGAAGAATGTCTCGAAAGTCATCAAATGGGAGTGCGTCCAGGAAAGACTCCACATCAGCAGATGTCACATTGTTGTGTAGCCATTTTAGTTATAGTTCCATGCACGTTATTTTAACACACTAGGCAGCTGTGCACTTTAATCTAGATATATTTTATTCAGCTTTGCATTATTATTATTACAATACCCGTTTACGGTCTTGTTTTTATTTCATTTAGGCTGCAGTTCAGTACATTGCCGGTGAACGTGGTAGATGTTTAGTCTCCAACATTCGTAGAAAATACACATCCTTACGTACTGACATTTTCTCAGAACATTAGCTGTGTTATTATATAAACACTTCCTTGTCCCGTACACGTTAGAGGGAGATTCCAGCCAGGGAACAACAACTGTATGCTGACTGCTGACTGCTGATTGCTTCGCTACAGATGCTAACGCAGACCACAGGCCTTTGCTCAGGTATGGGGGTTGATGTCTTCCCAGGGGAACCTGAAAGGCAGAATTAGAGCTTAACATGCTGTGCTCAAATTATTTAAGTAGGAGATAGTGTACCAGCCATAGTGCCAATATGATAGCGTTGTTTTTATGCTTCCCTCTTCTCGTCACAATTTTAATACTGTCATGCTGTGTCGTTCTGGTTATTGCAGCTCAAGCTTTGCTATCCAAGATGCAGTTGTTTTATTAAACTCATTATTGAAACATATACTGCTTCTGATTGTCATTTGTATATGAGACTGAAGTGTAAATGAGATAACCAGATGCAACTTGATTGACCACGACTTTCCTGAGAAGCCCAGTATGTCATGCGCTCGGCTGCCCAATCATCACTATCCTACGGTAGAGATGAGGCACTGCTAGTTAGCCGGAGCAAAACCCAGATTAGAGCAACAGGTGTCATCCGCAGTGGTTTAGACTCAGTCTTCCACACCGTGGACGATCCTGCTGCTAAAAATCCAGTAGTCTTATTCGTATAATGAGAGCCTGCACGACATGGCACCACCAACGTTTGGTCAGGCTCTAATTTTTACGTCCTCTGGAGTATCTCTGTCTCATTTTATATAATGACGCCTCAATACCGTGTGCGGAGACGTCCGTGGTACTGAGGACTTCCACCACTGCTGCGTAGGTTATCTTACTGTAGTTGGAGGTTGTTCAAGCTTGAATTTTAAAAGGAAATCCCTATTGGTGTGCCTTCCTGAACTTATAGAATTTCTATAATGGAGAATCAACAGCAGGTACAAATCGTGGTTAATATGAGACAACCTCTAACTGCACATTTATTAGCAAATGGCCTAACGGCCCAGGGGGGTCCAGTCACATTTGTGGTGGATGCCCATGCAGCATATAGAACAGAACTTTTCTATTCTTGGGTCACATTACCAGCAGTTGATGGGAACACAAATACATTTCACCAATATACACTTGCAAATGCGCCTGGGCAATACAGAGCATATGCATATTTAGAAATACCTCTATCTTATCAAGAACATAATAATTGCCATGCTGGCGCCCTACCCCACACAATATTACCAGTAAGGTTAGGTCCTACCAGTAATGATGGTCCTACCTGGCCATTATTGTCCACTTATACACCACATCCTGCGGTTGCAAATTTAGCGGTAGCTGAGGTTTGTTGTTTATATATTGAGCTAATATCGATATATAGACAATTAGTACAATTTGTAATGCAAACATTAAATACAAACCCAGCTCATGCTTCTCCAGCACATCCACAGGCAGGAACACCAGGTATAAATCCTGCGACTGTACATTCGATTAGGGGTAAGGTACCCGCCAAATGAGATGAAACTCAGTTTTGGTTAGCACAAAAGATTAGTGCGCTGGAAGCAGTATTTCCCCATACGGGACCTCAGGATAAACATAGAATATTAACAATGTGCTTGCCTTATGGGATGGTCCCTACAGTAGATACCTGTAATACCTGGGGCACGGTGTTTGCCGCGCTCTATACAACCACACATGGAACTCTGACACTTGCCAACTTGCCAGAGGTGTTGAAACATATTAAAGATGAATACGGGGCTGCCCCGGCCCTAGATTTAGGGATGCAATTGATGGGCAATTTTGCAACAGTGTCCTCGATCATTTTAAGTAATCTTAAAGGGGAAGCAGTAACGCTTGCAGTGCGCATACAGCTCCATGACGTTTTGCAACAGGATCAGGAACGAGAGCTGCCTAAAAAAATTGCAGGGACCTATTCAAGTATTGGTCGAGATAGCCTAGGGGCCAGACCGCAAAAGCCACAATTTCAGGGTAAATCGAGTAAAGATTCCCCAAAGCAAGCACCTGAGGGTAATAAGAAACGCTGGGATAAAAAACGTTAAACTCCCTGCTCTGAAAAATACGTTTTTGTGGCATTCACAAAGGGGAAGGGGTCCCATCGGGTCCCCTTCCCTTTTGCGAATGAGTTACCATCCACTTCAAGTGGATGGTAACTGCGAGTTGGTTTGCGACCGCTTTCGCGGTCACAAAGCAACTCAACATCACGATGCGGTCGGAAATAGAAAGGGAACACCCCTTCCTATTTGCGAGTCGGAATCACATTTTGCGAGTCGGTACCGACTCGCAAAATGTGACTCTGCATTGCATAAGGCCTTTTGCGCCTCGCAAACTGCGTTTTTCACCATTTGCGAGGCGCAAAAGGCTTCCTACATCTGGCACTATGTTCTGAAAATGGGCTGAGTTCTAAAACATACTCTGAAAAGTTTGCATCTTTTTCTGGCCACAATGTGAATAATTCTGAGTCATATTATTTTAAGATACCACCTACTAAAAATACACAAATATTAATGAATAATACAAAATGTATATATTCGGAATTCTTTGTTTCCCAATTATCGATAGAAGGCTATGAATATTGGCTGAATACGATTGCATTGAAAAGTGTGTGGGGAACGAAAAATTGGCAAAATAAGGGAAAGGAAGCTTTGTTTAGAGCATGCCTTATTCCGGTACAAATGTTTTTTTTAAATGAAACTGTACAACAGACGAGATGTTTAGGCATAGCTAAAATTAAGGAATTAAACATGCCCAGTATACCTGCCCCCTCAAAATTTTATAAATGGCAAAAATATCTCAATACACCTGAAAATCACCTTGATGAATGGGTCCAGAATGGTACGTTTAATACATCACTGACACATCCTGGCGGGTGTTTATTGTGGCCAATAGATACCAATGGGTGTCATCAACGTTTTATTGAATCCTCAGGGGGCTTTAGGACAAATAGGCCAGACCCTCGCTATATATCATCCGAACATGCGGGTATAGTCACAACATATAGTGTGGGAAAATTTTGCCAACAATGGATTAAATGATCCTCACTAGATGCAGTTAGAAAACACCTCAGTCTCCTGTCTGACACCACTGATTTACAAGACTTCCTGTTAGGCCCCAGAACACCACGTAAGAAGCATTTCTTATATGAAGTATATAATGAAATTTGGAAACTTTCCCAACAAGATGCTGCTGCCCGGTTAAGGCAAATAGATCAGGAAAATCTTAAAAAGGCATAAGCTGTTGTGGATAACGGGATTAATACCTTGTCCAACCGGATATATATTATCAATAATATTGTTTCTTCTGCAATAGACATCATACAACCGGATATGTCTTCTTTACACCATGGACAGAGTCAGATCAGGTCCATAATGCAGTTGGGTTGGACGCTTCAAACATTGAAGGCGGGTTGCGTTCCCTGGCAGCATGTCAGTGCAAGTGAGATCTTTTCTTCCTTTAATCTAACGCGACAACAACAGCTAATGGCTAAAAAGGAAGCGACTTATGTCATGCTTAACATCGAGAAATTAGAAAAGTTGCCTTTTACTGTGGCCGAAATACCATCTGCTGAGTGGCTAATACACGGGGTTATTAATCTGCCTATTTCAGCACTTCAATTCACCTCCTGTTTAAAACACATTCCGGTAGGCAGATATGAAAAGCTGGGAGATAGTTACATATATGAGGTGTGGGAGCTTCTCTTCTCGTACAAATGCTTCAGTGGCATGAAAGAAGTCTTTCTTAGCGGTAGTGATTGCGAGACATCGGTCAGCCACTCGATGGTTTGTAAACAGCTGTCTTTGCATGGGGTGTGTAACGCGTCTGCTGCGAACTTGGCTTGTTATCTGAAGGGAGTTCCAGTCCCCTTGATTAGACCTACGTTTCAGATGCTTTCAAATGGCAGCTATGTCCTCCTCAATGGTGAAGACTGTTGTGGCATGCAGGCCTGAATAGTTTACGTTGTTTCGGTCTCTAAGGTTGTTACATGCTGCAGGAACGTACTCTTTCCCCCCCACCAAAATTAAGGAGGTAGCTGATATTTGGACTCACATTGCTACTTCAAATGTGAATTTTGCAAGTTAAGCAGACTCAAGGCTTTACTGTTTCAAAAGCATGTGGCCCTCACATCGGAGCGCGGGACCTACGCACTTCAAGTGGCAAGGTCATCGGCAGAAATACAGTCCCTGTTAAATACAAGCTTTCCGAGACACTTTGGTGAACTCGTGGGACGAATATTCAATGCGTCCAGCACAACTGGTATTGCAAATTTTTTCAAAGCTGTTGGTTCTGGTTTCATCCACACCTTCTCTTCTGCATTCGGTGTAATACCTTCAGCTATCCACTCAATTTTCAGTAATATTTTTGGGGGATTTCCGATAACTTTGGCTTTATTAGCTGGCATCTTGCTGTTGCTATTGGGTATGCGCAATGGCTGTCCTGCCACAACGAGGCAAAATCATGTCGCTCCCATCAGCGCAGCTGTGTCGTGAGCGTATGATGCAGTATTTCGGGGCAACACTCCTGGAGCAATTGGAGTGTGGCTGGTCTTTGTCATTCAGACCGGTTTTGCATTGTGTGCAGCCTGTGTTTCGGTGCCTCTGATGCTCTTTCGAACATGCACTGGAAATATGTCTCTCACAGCAGCGCTTGCTTGCAATGGACGCTGATCTATTGATGTTCTCGCTGAGGGTTCATTATTGGACATGCGCATTGAGGTTGCGCTTGCTGCGTGAAGCTAATTATGAGTTACCCTTCCTGTAGGAAGTTGTTAACAACTCATCAATGGGCTCACCACGGGATGCTGCCTTGGATGACACTGAAGCTACGGAACACACCTGCTCCTTGATACTTTTTGGCGAGGACTTTCCGATTTTGACATTGGCCGAAGTGGAAGATCTTCTGTCCTATGTGACTCGTACCTAGATTGGAACTTTTCGAAATTGACATGTACTTTGAATTCGGTTTGTGCCACATGCTCGTTTTTAAATTGTCTCATGGATGCTTGTGTGTCCCTTTAACTTGTCTAAATTGACTTTGCTTTTATATATATCTTAGGTTGGGCTTTTTAGCAATACAATTTTAGCTTTGGCTTTGAACCACTTTCGACCGACAAGGGGAGGATGTTGTGTAGCCATTTTAGTTGTAGATCCATGAGCGTTATTTTAGCACACTAGGCCACTGTGCACTTTAACCTAGATATATTTTATTCAGCTTCGCATTATTATTATTACAATAACCATTTTACGGTCTTGTTTTAATTTCATTTATCTAACTGTTTCTGCCTAGGCTGGCACTCTGTTCTCAAACAATACATTCTTGTTCACACTGTGCTTCATTCAAGGCTGCAGTTCGGTACATTGCGGGTAAACGTGGTAGATGTTTAGTCTCCAACATTCGTAGAAAATACACATCCTTACGTAGGGACATTTTCTCAGAAGATTAGCTGTGTTATTATATAAACACTTCCTTGTCCCTTACACATTAGAGGGAGATTCCAGCCAGGGAACCACAACTGTATGCTGATTGCTGATTGCTTTGCTACAGATGCTAATGCAGACCACAGGCCTTTGCTCAGGTATGGGGGTTGATGTCTTCCCAGGGGAACCTGAAAGGCAGAATTAGAGCTTAACATGCTGTGCTCAAATTATAACTAAGGTATGAGATAGTGTACCAGCCATAGTGCCAATATGATAGCGTTGTTTCTATGCTACACTCTTCTCGTCACAATTTTAATACTGTCATGTTGTGTCGTTCTGGCTATTGCAGCTCACACTTTGCTATCCAAGATGCAGTTGTTTTTATTAAATGCATTATTGAAACATATACTGCTTCTGATTGTCATTTGTATATGAGACTGAAGTGTAAATGAGAGAACTGGATGCAACCTGACTGACCACGACTTCCCTGAGAAGCCTAGTATGTCATGTGCTTGGCTGCCCAAAAATCACTATCCTTCGGTAGAAATGAGGCACTGCTAGCTAGCCGGAGCAAAACCCAGATTAGAGCGACAGGTGTCACCCGCAGTGGTTTAGACTCAGTCTCCCACACCGTGGACGATCCTGCTGCTCAAAATCCAGTAGACTCATTAGGATAATGAGAGCCTACGCGACAACGACGATCACAAGATTGGTAGACAGATCCACAGAGCAGAACTGTGCAGATGCCACTGGAGCAGGATAATCCGTGTAGGCAGCACCATCCATAGTGTCAGAGGTTGTAGGAGACAAGTAGTTCACGAGCGGTGACTCATAGTTGGCCTTGCAAATCAACCTCAGTCTCACGGGGCACGACTGTGAATTAACCCTCATTGGGAATGTTGGAAAATGGGCTATTGGTAAGGGCAGGTAAGTACCCACACTTAGCAATAGGCCACTAACCTCCACTTAGGTCCAGTTAGGTCTCAGTAAATTAAACCTAGCTCAACCCTTGGTAGCTTAGCAACGAGTGACAAGGCTTAACTTAGGAGACAAAGCGTAAAGCATTCAAATATCACAAAACAGTAATTAAATAAAACACAGTTTAAAAAAAATCAATGTATAAGAAT
Organism: Pleurodeles waltl; assembly: GCF_031143425.1. Taxonomy (NCBI): domain Eukaryota; kingdom Metazoa; phylum Chordata; class Amphibia; order Caudata; family Salamandridae; genus Pleurodeles; species Pleurodeles waltl. The sequence goes on from NC_090446.1 coordinate 1,418,594,105, forward strand.
AGGAAATATTTTAAGCTTTAAAATGACATAAAAACGAATAAATATGGATAAGGGGAACCGGAGATATGAATTTTAAAAGAATTATTTCTTTGTAGCGCACAGAAACAAAAAGCGCCAATCTGGTCATATGGTCGCACCTTGACCGAGGCAAAGTCAAAGTCTAAGGCCGACCGCGAATGAGCCCGGCTCAGCTACAGCCCGCGGGAGGCCTCGGTCAAAAGTTTACCTTAGGACTTAGTCATTTTTCTGAAGATTTTCTTCAGCGGGACAAACCTGCCAGTCCAATCCGACCTCCTGGAACTCTTCTTCGGATACGCGTCGCAGGAGCCCTTGTTGGAGATTTTTACCTTCGGACTTAGTCGTTCTTTCGGGGTGAAAAACCTTCGACCAGGGCAAACCTGGATCTTGATCCTTGGAGCCCTCCTCGGATACGCTGGATGGGAGGTCCCGGACAACTTCCTACATTCTGACTTAGGGGGTCATTCTGACTTTGACGGGTGGCGAAGGCCGCCCGCCAAAGTCCCGCCGTCAGAATACCGCCGTGCGGTCAAAAGACCGCTGCGGTAATTCTGAGTTTCCCGCTGGGCGGGCGACCGCCAGAAGGCCGCCCGCCCGCCCAGCGGGAAACCCCCTTCCAGGAGGATGCCGGCTCCGAATGGAGCCGGTGGAGTGGAAGGGGTACGACGGGTGCAGTTGCACCCGTCGCGATTTTCAGTGTCTGCCACGCAGACACTGAAAATCTATGTGGGGCCCTGTTAGGGGGCCCCTGCAGTGCCCATACCAGTGGCATGGGCACTGCAGGGGCCCCCAGGGGCCCCACGACTCCCGTTCCCGCCATCCTGTTCCTGGCGGTAACAACCGCCAGGAACAGGATGGCGGGAAGGGGGTCGGAATCCCCATGGCGGCACTGCAAGCAGCGCCGCCATGGAGGATTCCCTTGGGCAGGGGTAAACCGGCGGGAAACCGCCGGTTGCCCTTTTCTGACCGCAGCTTTACCGCCGCGGTCAGAATTGCCCATGTAGCACCGCCAGCCTGTTGGCGGTGCTACCTCCGGCCTCCACCCTGGCGGTCTATGACCGCCAGGATCGGAATGAGGCCCTTAGTCTCTTTTTTTGAGATTTTCTTCACTGGGACGAACCTGCAAGTCAGGCCGGGTCGCGGTTGAGGCAAGCCGGCTAGAGTTGCCGTGGTGGGTCGGTCCCTCTATGAAGCTTTTTTCCAAAAGTTCTCCAAAGTTCTCCAAACTTCTGGATCTTCTTCCAGATGTTCATTTAAGGTTCTTTTGGGGTCCACAGCTCACCCCAAGGTTCCAGAAGCTCTGAGATGCTCCTTGGGGGTGTGGACTACAACGCCCAGAATGCACCTGGTGCAAACTCCTTTTTGGCAACTGGATAGTGGTCAGCTGGTTGGTTTCTTCAGGAGTTGGTGCAGGGGATTCTGGTTAGCAAGTTTTAACCTGTAGCAAACAGGGAGTCCCTCCTTGAACCAGTTGAAGCCAGGCAAAGTCCTTCTTGTGGTGAAGCCCAAGTGTACAGCTGGTGCAGTCCTTCAGAGTGCAGGGTCCAGGTGCAGGCCAGGGGTCCAGCAGGGCAGTCCTTCTTCTCCTGTAGTTCTTCCTTGTTGGAATCTGATGGGGATCTGATGTGTGGGTGCAGGTCTGCAAGTTGTATCCTTGCTCCTGGGTGAAAAACAGGTGGGTCCTGGTTCTCCAATCAGGGACAGGGTCCTTCCCCCTGTGATGACCACTTTCTGGGAAGTGTGGCAAAAATCAATCCCAGGGAGCAACATTCCTCAAAAATCCATCATGGCTGAAAGTGATTTTTGGAGGTTACATCTGGCTGAGCCCACCCACTGGTGTGGCTAAAAATCCTAAACACACCCCTCTCCTGCCCTCTTGTAATCTAATCGAGGGGGCACCTAATTGTCTGGGTTTGCAGGATGAGAGGGTGTTGCTGGATTGCTCCAAATGTCCTTCTCTGCCTTTGAAGACCAGTTTGGTATCCCTCCTCCTTCCTGCTTCACCATCTGCTGAGGGGGGATCTCCTCCCACGGTCACATCTCTTTGTGTGAAGCCAGGCCACTTCACACCTCATCAAGGCAGCCTGGTCAGGCTGCCAGAGGCTGGCCAATCAGAGCACAGCAGCAAAAACACTGCAGGGCTGAAGTTGGCAACCTTTCAGGTAAAGTTTAAAACTCTTTACCTGAACAAGTTATATTAAATCCAACAACTGGAAGTTGTGGGATTTATTATAACAATTAATTTGATACCAAACTTCTGGTATCTGTTACTTAAGGGGACTTTTAAAATTAAAGTAAAGTCTCCCTGTTCTAGCCTATGGAGGCCACTCACTACAATGAGGGAAAACGAATTTGGCTGTTTTACCTCACCAGGGCTTATAAAACTATTTTTATAAGGTTCCTGCTTCTAGTTACATGGCACCCAGCCCTAGGGGCACATAGGGCACACCTTAGGGGTGACTTATATGTAAACATAAGGTAGTTTAAGACTTTGGAACTACTTTTAATCCCAAAGTCGAATTTGCATGTAACTTTAATTTAAAAGCAGCCAGCAAGGCAGGTTTGCCTTTAAAATGACACTGGGCACCTCAGCAGTACTCCTATCAGGGCACTACCTATGTTGGGGTCCCTAAACCTCCATGCCCTACCATATACTAGGGACTAATAGGTAGGCTAACTTTGCCAATTATAATTAGCCTAATTTGCATATCCACTTTACACAGAGCACTGGCCCTGGCACTGGCACTGGTAAGCAGTACCCAGGGCACAGCCATGAGTCAGTAACCGCCAGTACCTGTCCAAAAAGTTTGGGGGTGACCAGGGCAAAAAGGAGGACTTTTCTACAGGGAACATCAGCAGTTCCATGTACACAGGAGACACTAGCTAATAGCAAGACACACCAAAGGTAGACACCCAAAGAGGCATCAGGTGCAATTAAAGACTGGTTGCACGCACCACAGGACTGGTCGGAATGACAATGACCAAACATGCTCCAATTATTTCAGCAACGGAGCACCAAAGAACTGTACCACAGCTGGGCTGGTGGTAGCTACATCACTCAGTTTAGCTGAAAAAGTACAACCTCTGCGTATTAGGAACAGCAGTAGCAGTATTCTGCAAAACAGCGCCAGAGTTGCAGGAAATCCAACAAACGCACTCAAAAAGAGTGAATGGAGAGCTAATGTTATGACTCCAAAGGAGGTCGGAAAGTGGAAATAAATCCAGACCCAACAGAAATAGACAATCTCTGCAGTGCTCAAGGTGCTGAAACCCCTGCAGACCTGCTCTCCAAAGTGCTTGGGGAAGTTAGTATTTAATAAGGATTGCGTCTCAGATAATGCTCTCGCTAACTGGAAGACATATGTGTCCTTGGCCGATGTCAATGCCACTTGCTTTTGGAACAGTAGGCTGCTCAGCGTGTCAAAATTTACATTAGTAGTATCAATGTGATGCCACATCTTGGCTACTCTTACCTCTTGTGTTGGAGGGTATAAAACATGTCTTCAGCGAGTTACAATTTGAGAAACGGAAAGTGCGTAGGCAATTACTGGTCTCATTCCGCATCAACTCTGATTGTTCAGTACCATCCGAAAGTATGAAATGCTGGAAGAATCAAACAGATGGGAGTACCCTTAAGAAATCATGCCAAGTTTATGACTGCACATTGCAGAAACCATGAAGTGACACCTGCTTACAGATCACTAAATGACTAACAGTAGTCTCACATTTGCTTCTGCTCAGAAAGAACTCTGTTTCGTTGTTCAGACATTTGAACTTGCAAGACAACTCCCACTCTTCGTGTATGTAGCTATCCACTAGCCACTCGTATCTGCCAACAGCAAAATGTTTTAAACATTTTGTGAAACAAAAGGTGGAAACTGCTAGATTTATAACACCATGTACGAGCCATACTGTTGATGGTGTCGCTGCTATGGTAAATGGCAGCTTTTCTGTGTTAAGCATGGTGTAACTTGCTTCCTTTTTTAGCCATTATCTGTTGCTCCCTCGACAAATTGAAAACAGCAAACAAGTCACTACTGTTGATGTATTTCCAAGGGACACAGCCATTTTTCAGAATCTGCAGTATTCCATCCAACTGCCTGATAGAACACAGCTGACTTTGCCCATGTTGTAAAACGGACATGTCATTCTGAATGATATCAATTGCAGAAGTCACAATATTAATAAGTGTGTATATTCTGCTGGACAGAGCATTCATGCTATTATCGACAACAGCAAAAGCCTTTTCTAGATTTTCCTTAGCTATCTGCCTCAAACGTGCAGCTGCTTCCATTTGTGAAAGCGTTCAGATCTCATTGTATAAGGCATACAGTAGTTGTTTAGAGCAGGGTTTTCTTGGACCTAGAAAAAAATCCTGCAAGTTTACTTTATCTGATGGGATACTAGGATGTTCTGTAATTGCTGCTAAGGTGTTAGTGAGCAAGTGTTGAACCGAACCACAGCGAGGGTCCGGCCAGCTAATCTTGAAAGTCCCTGAGGAATTAAAAAAACATGCCCGACACCCATTTGTGTCCAAAGGCCACAATAAGCACCCGCCAGGACTAGAAAGTGTGGAATTAAAGGTACCATTCGGAACCCAAGCATTTAGTTCTTCCTCTGTGAAATTCAGGAATGTTTGCCAATCGGTAAATTTGGCTGGTGTGGGGATACTGGGTACGTTCATTGAACTGTTTCTTGAACTGTGCCATTTAAAAATATAATTTGGACAGGAATAAGGCACGCTCTAAACAAAGCTTCCCTACCCTGAAATTGCCAATCTTGTGTTCCCCATACAGTTTTCACATCTAAAGTGCTCTTCCAGAATTCAAAACCTTCAACCGCAAGTCAAGAAACAAAGGAATCTGAATAGATTAATTTGGTGTCATTAGAAAAATCTTTTGCATTTCAGAAGGTGGTCATTTAAAATAATATGAATCTTCATTTGTAGTGTCATGCCCAGAAAAATATGCAAATTTGTCTACATATGCTTTGGGATTCCCCATAGATGGAGTTGAACAATGTTCCTACTGTGTGTAATTAAATACTGTTCTATGTCCAGTTTCTTGGTGCAGAAAGTAATGTCCCCATTGAATAATACAGAACATTTCCCCATAAAGTTGTAATTTAAAACACTATGAGTCTGCATTTGTAGTGTCATGCCCAGAAAAATATGCAAATTTGTCTACATATACTTTGGGACTCCCCACAGATGGAGGTGAACAATGTTCCTACTGTGTGTAATTAGATCCTGCTCTATATCTATTTGCTCAGTGCAGAAAGTAATATCCCCAGTAATTAATACAGAACATTTCCCCATAATTTGCTGTGTTCATATACACATCTTCACTTTCAAATACAGTGTAATTCTGCAATTCAGTAAGCACAGAATCGACAGTTTTGACTTCACAGTCACCAGAAACAATACCAAGTGTAATTACTTGAAATTGAAATTTTGAATGCATAAGGAATTTGGATAACCTCAGTATGGCCATATATATCAATAGGAATTAGTCACAAACAATCTCATCCAAAATTGATACTGCTGAAATGTTCACAAGGGACAAGTCTGTTTCCACCTTATGTGAGGAAAGTTATGGTGTCAGAACTTCATCCACTGGATCGACAGAAGTGTGTTCAGAAAGATAATGACCATTTAGCAAGAGAAACAAAAAACAGTTACAAAACCAGTCCATAACAGAAAGGCAAGCAATGACAGTAGTATCCACAGATAATACCGTGGATAAACCCAAAACTTATTTTTAAGCCATATGTACAGCTTACATGTCTTTGAAACAGTTTGAGCTGCAGATGTAGATGAAGTTGTAGAAAAGTCATCTTGGTCAATGAAGTAACCAGAAGCAGCCTGTGCAAAAACAGTAACCGGTGCTAAGTTGGTGGATGGATCCACTCCATGTGGAGGTTCATAGTAGACAGTGTTGTCAGTTTGCATTGCATCGGAGTAATAAACAGCCACATCTCGGACAGTTCTTGCCAATGAAGTGGTGACAGGAATCAACATAAGCTAATTCGCTAACCTTCCCATGCTCAAGGAGGCATTTGTAGCATTGTTGTACATGCTGGTGTATTCAGAAGTGTTGTTGTTTCTTTTTTTAAGAGGTATATTCTGTTGGGTAGTGAGAGGCAACTGGGAACTACCCAAGCGACCTCTGGGTCTTCTGTGCAGGACCAGCCACATGATGCAATTTTATGTTGTCAATGGAGACAAATTTGTTCCCTTTGGAACCTGGCAGTGGTGGTAAAATGACAGTTCTGGTACATTAGATCCCCAGGCCTGGAACTGGTGCTCTCTAGGATGGGCCAAATTCCTTCTTCACAGCAATTTTCTTATGAACCAGTACCCCAATTTTAGCAATTCAACCTGTCAAAGTTGTTGGACAATCTCCTATTCCTAAAGTGGCAGCACTGGCAGATGAATTATCATCACAAAATTGCTGAAGCTCCTGTGAGACAGTAAGAAGTTAATTTATGTCAAAAGGAGAGTGTGCCACCACCAAACCAGGGCCATCTAGCTCTGGGACATACATAGGTATTCCAAAGATGACCTCTTAAGAAGTGCATCCTCCCAGGGACCGACTTGGCAGATTATTCAATGCTATCTGGACCCCATATAGGTGATTAAGCCAACTGCAGTCTGAACCTAATAATCTAGCTGTCAAGAACTGCTTTAGGTCACGATTTCTCCTCTCCACAACAGAATTACCCACTGTATGATATGTGGAAGAGTTATGGAGTTCAACACCCATCATTCTCATGGTGTCCCTGAATACCCTAGAGGAAAAAGCAGAGCCCTGGTCCGAGTGGAATGCAGCAACCTCATATGTACCGATGAAGACCAGCAAGTCTTTTATAACAGTTCGAACATCAACTGACCGCTGTGGCCGTACCCACAGGAATCAAGAACAAGAATCAACAGCGACTAATGTGTATTTGTATGGACCATCAGGTTGTAAGGAACCACAATGGTCCGGGTACACACATTGTAGTGGCCTATTGGACACTAAGAGGGATGTCTGGGTGGGCATTTGATGTTTGAGCCCTTCATTTGCTGGTAAATGCCACAGCAAAGGACATATTACTTGGTCTGTTCGCATAGACCTGGCCACCAGAAGCATTTCTATAAGAGTGATCTTGTAGCCGCTATACCAGCATGAGCAGATGCAACACTCTCATGTGCTGCTTCAATGAGATCTAATCTATGGTCTTGGTTGGGGATCACTCAATCTCCCACCCCAGGAATTGTCACAAAGGCAACATTCTGTACACTGATATGTTAGGAATATTTTGTAGAGTATGCTTTTGGAAGAGGCTTGCCCTCCGACAAAGCTTTCACGGCAGACTGAATTTCATTATCCATTCTCTTGTGAGAACGAGTCACTGCAGCAGCAGAAGCTACTGCAGAGTTGGCTGCTTCATAAGCCAAAGTGTTTCCTACAACGTGTACCCCTACAAGTTGATGGCCCAATGTATGTGCTAATTGAGCATCTGGGGCCAGATGTAGCAACTGACGAATTTGCGAGTTGCAAAGTGCGAGTCCATGCGACTCGCAATTTGCAACTCGCAAATTCGTATGCAGTACGGTGTCTCAGACACCGACTGCAACTCGCTATGGGGTTGCAATGACCCACCTCATGAATATTCATGAGGTGGGTCGCAAATTGCGGCCCCATAGCGATTATAGACACTCGCTAACATGGAGGCCTGCTGACGTCAGCAGACCTCCATGTTCGTGACCTGCTTTTAAATAAAGCAGTTTTTTTTCTTTTAAGTGTAGCCCGTTTTCCTTACAGGAAAACGAGCTGCACTTAAAAAAAAAACGAAACCTTTAGTTTCGGTATTTTTTCTGCGCAGGGAGTGGTGCCTTGGACCACTCCCTGCCCTGAAAAAATATTTTTGGGTCCAGTCACAAACTGGAAGGGGTCCCATAGGGACCCCTTCCAATTTGCGAGTGGGTTACCATCCACTTGAAGTGGATGGTAACTGCGATGCCATTTGCGACCGCGTACGCGGTCGCAAATGGTATTGCATCCCACTGCGAGTCGCAAATAGGAAGGGAACACCCCTTCCTATTTGCGAGTCGGAAATGTATTTTGCGAGTCGGTTCCGACTCGCAAAATGCATTTCTGCATAGGAAACTGCGGTTTGCGAGTCGCAAACAGTTTCCTACATCTGGCCCCTGGTAGCTTATCCTTTAGAGCCTTAAGATCAGCCACCCCCCCACTGAGTTATGTGTTTTACGGTGTACCCCTTTAAGTCTCTGAATCCTTTCAACTGCCACTGATTGAGATAATCATTGCATGACTAGATGCGGTCATACAAATCACACACAATCAATGTGAGCTGTTCTGGATCTGTATGTTCTAGTGCCAGGATAAGAGCTTTAAGTTCAGCCAACTGAGTGGTGCAGTCCCACAGGGTCTGTGTGTAGGTATTGTGAGGGTGGAATACCTTCCTTCATTACTCCACTCACAGTTGCGCAAGCAGCTATGTACTGATGTTTTGTACCTACAACTTCTGCTGAACCATCAGCGTCAATAAAAGTCTGCTACCTGTCAAGTGGCAAGAGTTTAGTAGGTGCAGGGTACTCCTGTTCGTATTGTAGAAAATCTTGTGATTGAAGTTTTGGGTCAAAGATATAGTCAACATCAGAGGCAGTCAGGGAGGTTGCCCATTGATTCCAGCATGAATGTAATGCATTAGCATCAGGGGCACTTCCATTGAAGACTGCCTCTTAGGCTGGCACCGGGTAATCACAATAATGCATTTCCCTTAAGCAGGTGGTCTCTCCTTAATGACAGCCATCTGTACAGCAATCAGATTTTTTTCTGTGGGTGCAAAGCAGTGTTCTGTGTCACTGTGGCACCCTCATCAAAGGTGACATAGGTGAACCCAATGGCACCAGTAATTATTCTGATGACCAAATTTGTTTTGTTGTCACATGTGTATAAATGTTTGGCTTCTAGCATGTCTTTCTGAATTCATTTATGTTCAACTGTCCAGTGTCTGCCTGATACATCTGGGTGAATCAAATCATAGAGTGATTTCATGCGTTGGGCATAAACGGGAATATAAATTCAGCCAAACTTAAAGAAACCAAGTAAAGACTGCAGTTTCTTGCTGATATTTGTATATTGAAGCTGAGCGCATTTTTCTAAAAATTGCAGAGGACAGGCTCTTGCCTTCATCTGATAGCTCATATCTCAAGAACAATATACTGAGAAAGGCTATTTTAGTTTTCTTAAAACTGAATTTGTAGCAAAGGGCTGCGAACCCTAAGACAATCCGGTCGAACTTGTAAAATTAATGTTGAAGTTGTCATCCACATAGGAAAACCCATCTGGATCAATATCATGCAATATTGATGTTACACGACCTGAGGACAACCCTGGTCTGTTCTGATAGCATTGGGGCAAATGGCAAAAATGTTTTTGTGAGCCAAATGAGAATGCGCTCAGGTCCTGACTTTCATTTGCTAAATTTTTGCAGAAGTTTTTTTTTAAATATCCAAGGTTGTTTTGTTTTTAATATGCACTGTGGCCCCCATTACGACCCTGGCAGTAAATCCCGCTTACCGTCACTCTGATGGCCGCAAACTTACCGTGGCGGCAGCGGATATCCATTCACCATATTATGACACACACACACTAATCTGCCAGAATACAGCCACATACACAAATCTGCCAGCCCAAAGGTCAGTGGAAAAGTGGCAGTATCAAAACCCACACAGTTACGCCAACAGAACAACGCCATCACATTATGAGCCATGAGTCACCACGGCGGACATTCAACAGCAATAAACCATTGGCTGTACATACTGCTGCACTGACAATGATACCCACAAACAAAACAACACTACATTAGACAATTAAAACAACACACACCTGACACTATTACACACACCACACCCACACACCCACACCACTATAAAACACAAACCCACGTTACCCATAACTCTTTACGAATACCGGACTGACACCAAGACCACTGCAACAACAAGACACACACACAACAAACACTCATACATCCCTCATGCACCCCACTTCACACATCCAAACACATTACCCAACACACCCTCACCAGCACACATCACATAAAACCTCTGGCACCACAAAGGCACCCCCATTTTACTGAGGAGGAGTTAAGGGTCATGGTAGAGGAAATCATCACGAGTAGAGCCACAGTTATTTGGAGTACAGGTGCAGCAAATATCAATAGCCAGGAAGATGGAGCTATGGTGGAGCATCATGGACACGGTCAACACTGTGGGACAGCACCCAAGAACAAGGGGCGACATCAGGAAGAGGTGGAACGACATACAGGGGAAGGTACGTTCCATAGCAGAAAGACACCAGCTCGCTATACAGAAGACTGGCAGTGGACCCTCACCACTTCCCCCACAACTCACAGCATGGGAGGAGCAAGTCTTGGTAATACTGCATCCTGACGGCATGGGCGGAGTCGGAGGAGAACTGGACTCTGGTAAGTCAAATTCCATCAATTATCACCCCCCATACCTGCATGCCATCACATACCCTCAGCCTCACTCCCATCAGTCCACTCCATCCCACACACTCCACCATCACATCCCACTAATCCCAGTGCCAAGCCCTACATGCTGTACCAATGCATGAACACCCCTCACAGCCCTGCATGGACAGTCATCACTAAAGTATGCACAGCATAGAAACTAACAATCCCACCATACACCATTACACACAAGTAAAAGCTGGCAGGGCAACTCCAACCATAGAGGGGAAGCCAGGGATATACAATTTGTCATACACATTAACCATAATACATCATTTACATCCCCACTGGTACACCTGCCAATGTCACTGGAGAGGAGGTGCCAGCACTATCCAGTACCCCGACAGAAGATGACCACAGTGATGACAGTAACTCTGGTGACAGAAGATGACCACAGTGATGACAGTAACTCTGGTCTTCAGGATCTGGATGATGTACCTGGCCCATCAGGGACCACTGGACAGCCAGTTACCCAAGCCCAGTCACAGACAACCACAGAGGCTCCTCCATCAGGAAACAACACCACAGCACCCACCCAGCCTACCCAAATCTCTGTCCCCAGGACACATCAATCAGCAGTGTGCCCACCTCTACGGGGACCCCAGGCTACACCTCGCCCCCAAAGACAATCAGGGATCTGGGGCCAGTGGCAGTGGGCACAAGGTTCAGGGGACAGAGGCACAGGCCAACAGGGAAACTGGGAGGAGTGCTGTGTGCCAGGGGGAGGACAGGACCAGGGAACCGACTTTCCAGGAGGCGCTCTCTGAGATCCTTGGAGCCTATCAACATTCCCAGGACACAATGGGCCAGATCCTAGACAACGTGCAGGAGATCAGGCAGCTGTAGGAGGGACAGTATCAGAGGATTAGGGAGGACTTGCAGGCCATCAACAACTCCCTGATCTCCATAGCAGGGGTGCTGGCAGACATGGCCAACATTATGAGTAAGGCATTGTCACACCAGTGGGCCCCTGCCACTAGCCAGTCATCTGAACAGCCTTCCACTTCCACTGCCGCTAGTGGCCAGGAGGCCCCTTCACAGGACCCACAGGCCACCAGCACCCCTCCCCTTGGAGAAGGTGAACCACCCCGCAAACGTTCCCTGCGATCCAGACAGAAGCCAGAGACACTTGCCAAGACCCCTGCCAGGAAATGAGACTCTCCTGATTGTCCCCCTTGTGTCCCACTCATTCACCCTGTCCACCTTGAACTGCCATTGCTCCCCTTCCTATGTCCCCTTGGACAATGCCCCTGTGCTGCGAACAGACTGGAACAATACCCTGGACTTTCCTCCATCATCACCCCATCCCATTGCACTTCCCCCTCTATATATTAAAACTACAATAAACACCCTTCGATATAAATCAATTTTGAGTATGTCATGTATTTCATATGTGCATTGATTGAAACAGGTACAACCAATGCAAATGAACTGTACATAGAATGAGCATAGAATCAATGACCTGTAGCTGGCTGTTGTCATCACACCAGGAGTATTTGTCAAATCTGCAAAATGAATAGCCAGAGGTAACAGCAAGTGGACATAGAAGTTGGAAATACCAGAATGCCAAAGCCACACAGAATACAACCAAAGTCATAGAAATGTAAAGTTGCACTGTCTCACCTGTGTGTCATTGGAACTGCTGACGGATCACAGATGTTCTGTTGTCCACATCCTCATCCTCTGCCTCCTCACTGTCTACAGGGTCCACTGCTGCCACAGGGGTATCTCCAGTCTCCTCCTCATGCAGAAAAGGCACATGGCGTCTGAGGGCCAGGTTGTGCAACATGCAGCATGCCACGAGTATCTGGCAGACCTTCTTGGGTGAGTAGCACAGGGATCCACCTGTCAGATGGAGGCACCGGAACCTGGCCTTCAGGAGGCTAAAGGTCCTTCAATGATCATTCTGGTTCGTGCATATGCCTCATTATAACATTTTTCTGCCCTTCTTCTGGCACTCCTCACAGGAGTCAGCAGCCATGATAGATTTGGGTATCCAGAGTCACCTGCAAATATTGAGCAACAACATTTAGCCACACAGTATCCTATATGGCCCACACCATAGTCATACACCAACATATACTGGGTGGGAACAAGGGCTCACCTATTAGCCACATCCTGTGTCTCTGTAGTTGGGCCATCACATTTGGGATGCTGCTATTCCTCAGGATAAAGGCATCATGCACCAAGCCAGGATACTTAGCATTGACGTGGGAGATGTACTTGTCCGCCAAGCACACCATCTATACATTCATGGAGTGGAAACTCTTACGATTCCTGAACACCTGTTTATTCTGGGGGCGGACAAATGCAATATGTGTTCCATCAGTTGTGCCAATTATATTGGGGATATGTCCTATTGCATAAAACCTGGCCTTCACAGTGGCCAAATCCTCAACCCTGGGTAAAGCAATGTAGCTTTACATGTGTTTTACCAGGGCGGACAACACTCTTCTCAGCACTATTGAGAACATTGACTGTGACATTCGTGCTTAAAAGCCCACTGTCACTTGGAATGAACCAGTTGCCAGGAAATGGAGAACTGATAGCACTTGCACAAGAGGGGGTATCCCAGTGGGTGGACGGATAGCAGATATCAGGTGAGGCTCCAATTGTGGCCCTGTCCAGTTTATAGGTGAGGATAATGTGCCTGTCCTCCAGTGTAGCCAAGTCCACCAGGGGTCTGTACATGGGGGTATGTCTCCATCTCCTATTCACCTGCAGCTGTGGGTATCTATGTGACAAAAGAGTGAGGAGGCTGTCACACACTGAACAATAGAGCCACAACAGTAGTCTGCAATCTGTAAACATGTTATGGGACAGTGTAATATGTCAAGTATGTGCCTATTTATCCTGTGATGCAGCATTATTCCATAGGCCTGTTCCCCCCCTCCCCCAAAATGGCGCCCTCCTGTCCTGTGTGGAGGGACAGGTGGAAGTGAGGTAGTGCCTCTAACACTGTGTGACGTGGCGGTAGGTGGTCGGAAACCACCGTGGCGGTAGGCAGTCGGGAACCGCAGTGCAACTCCTCATTGGTTGTAATTGGGCCCTATGGGGTACCGTGGCCAATGGTGATCTACGCAGGCGGTGATGGTATGCACCACCACGGACGTGACTGCCATTTTCTATCATATTCCTCACTTGTTTCTTGACCTTCCACAGGAGAGGACAACACTGAATGTGCTACTGTGACCTGTGTCTGGAACCTACCAATGCCCGTGTGACTGGGGGAAGAGCCCCAGCCTTCACTTCTGAAGAATTGGAGAGACTGGTTGATGGGGCCCTACCTCAGTACAGACTGCTGTATGGGCCTCCAGACCAACAGGTAAATACACCGTGGGCACGATGCATGTGGCATGAATGCATTGAGTTGTGTGTGAAGGCATTGTATAAGGGGGAGAGAGAGTCCTCTGGGCTGGGTACACGTTGTGTGCTGGGCTGTGTGTGTTCCAATGGTGATGGGAACGGGTATGATGGGCCATTCGTGTTACTGGCTGGACTTTTTGTCTAATGGTGTTCTCCTGCCTACATTGCCTCTGCAGGTCAGTGCCCATCAAAAGAAGGGTATATGGCGTGACATCACCAAGAAGGTGCAGACCCTGGGGGTCTATGGCAGACGAAGCACCCACTGTGGAGATGGTGGGAGTACCTGAGATTCTGGGCACGGAAGACCACAGAGACCCAGCTGGGGATGGTCTCCCAACAAGGAAGGGATGCCCGTCGGAACCTGACCCCCCTGATGGCCTGCATACTGGCGGTGGCCTATCCAGAGCTGGATGGGCGCTTGAGGGAATCACAGCAGCCACAAAGGGGTGAGTACAGTGGCCATGATTGAAGCTCACGGCTGGAAGGGTGGTATCTGGGTGGTGGTTGTGTGTCAGTGGGTTCCCCCAGGCTAGGCCAGACATAGCAGCGTAGGTCCTCTGGTGGCTAAGGGTGTGAAGGGATAGTACTGCCTACCTAGCTTGTTAGCATCCACTACTGGTCAGGGGTGGGTCCCCGTGGGTCCCAGGTGTGATGCAGTTGGCGATGTGTGCTCCTCCTCATGCCTTGGTGGCTATCAATATCACTGGTAGTGCAATGCATAGTGCGTAGACCTGTACCCTGTGTGTGAGGGTGCTGTGTACACCAATGGTGGAGTTGGTGCAATCATTGACCCAGAGTATCCTTTGTCTCTCTCCCCCCTTCTTGTTTTGCCATCCTGTCCTTAAGTGCCTTAGCATCATCTGGCGGAGGACCAGAGGCACCAGCAACAGAGGGAGCTGCATCCCACAGGACCCTGGAGGCAGAGTCCACCGACACTGAGGGCACCAATGGGACAGAGGGCGAGGGGAGCACCACGGCGGGGACTGGAGGGGACAACACAGACTCTGATACCTCCTCCGATGGGAGCTCCCTGCTGGTGGCGGACACTTCTGTGACCGGCCAAGCTACAGGTACAACCGCCACCCCCGTACGAGCACCACCCTCCTAGCAGCCCCTCAGTGAGTTGCCCATGCCTGCTCACCCAGTAGGGTGGGCATCTCCTTCGCCCCAGGCACCTCAGGCCCTGCCCCAGTGAGCCCTGCTGCCCTGAGTGAGGAGGCTATTGACCTCCAGAGATCCATCTCTGTAGGGCAGTCAACCATTGTGAATGCCATACAGGGGCTGGCAGCCCAGATGCAGCAATCTAATGCATTCCTGGAGGGCATTCATGGTGGACTGGCAGCCCAAGAGAGATCGATCCATGCTCTGGCCTCCTCTCTGATGGCAGCCATTGTCCCTGTTTCTACCATCCCCCCTCCAACTACCACTTCCCAGTCCCATTCTCCTCAAACCGAACCCATCCCAAGCACACAGACAGACAAGCATGCACACAAGGCAACAACAAAGAGTGTCACAGGCAAACACAAGTACCACACTTCATCCCACAGGCACTCACACAACAACTTCCACTATTTCCACTGTCTCCCCCTCCTCCTCCTCCTCCTCTCCCTCCCACCCAGTTATGTCCACGCTCACACATGCATGCACTACATCATCATCCACTACCAGCATCATCACCACACCAAGTAGAAGACACACCTCAATGGCAGACACCTTCACAACATCCATGCACATCTCCTGTGTGTCCTCTCCCACGTGTCTGTCCCCCCTCCTAAAGTACACAATCACAAGCACTCAGACACCCAACAGCCATCCACCTCACAACAGCATACAACACATGCACCTGCACCCAAATCCAGCGTACAAACACCTCCAACAACCACTCCCTCATCCTCCACTCCCATTACTTCTCCCTCTTCCCACCTCAATGTCCCTAAAAAGCGTTTCCTTTCCCAGATTGACCTCTTCCCTACCCCTCCCCCCATCCTGCACGTATGGCCAGGGTATCAAGGTCCCAGCCAAGCACCTCAGCCAAACAGTCTACAGGCCCAGTTTCAGCAGCACCTACTTGTGGTGGAAAAGATTCCAGGACACAAATACTGAAGGGGAAGGAGCCTGCACCAGCCACCAAGAAGGGGAAGGACCCTGCACCAGCCACCAAGAAGGGGAAGGAGCCTGCACCAGCCACCAAAAAGGGGAAGGAGCCTGTACCAGCCACCAAGAAGGGGAAGGAGCCTGCACCAGCCACCAAGAAGGGGAAGGAGCCTGCACCAGCAGCTGTCACAAAGCCTTCACCGCCAGCGGTGGTTGTACAGTCATCAGAGAATGCAGGGGCTCAGCAGGAGCCTCCCACAACCACCACCACAGTGCAGCCATCGGAGGGTGCAGGGGCTGAGCAGGTGCCCCCCACAACCACTACCACAGTGCAGCCATCGGAGGGTGCAGGGGCTGAGCAGGATCCTCCCACAACCACCACCACAGTGTAGCTATTGGAGGGTGCAGGGGCTGAGCAGGAGCCTCCCACAACCACCATCACAGTGCAGCCATCAGAGGGTGCAGGGGCTGAGCAGGAGCTTTCCACAACCACCACCACAGTGTGGCCCTCACCGCTGGCGGGCACTATATAGCCCAGCCTCCATGGGCTGTTGTGTGACCTGCCCCCACCAGAACCAGTGGGTATTCACCCGCTCGAGAGACTGTGGCCTTGCACTCCCCAGGACCAAGCACAGGGCATGTTGCCCCCTCCAGAACCAGTAGGCAAGTCAGCCACTTGAGAGACTGTGGCCTTGCACTCCCCAGGACCAAGCACAGGGCATGTTGCCCCCTCCAGAACCAGTGGGCAAGTCACCCACCTTCGAGACTGTGGTCTTGCACTCTCCACAACAAAGCAATGGGTATGTTGCTCCCTCCAGGACCAGTGGGCAAGTCACCCTCTTAAGCGACTGTGGCCTTGCACTCCCCAAGACAAAGCAATGGGCATGTTGCCCCCTCCAGAACCAGTTGACAAATCACCCACCTGAGAGACTGTGGCCTTGCACTCCCCAGGACAAAGCAATGGGTATGTTGCCCCCTCCAGGACCAGTGAGCAAGTCACCCAACTGAGAGACTGTGGCCTTGCACTCCCCAGAACCAAGCACAGGGCATGCTGCCCCCTCCAGAATCAGTGGGAAAGTCACCCACCTGAGAGACATAACCAGTGGTCTTGTTTCCGCATCCGCCTGAGGTGCCCCCTCCCCCTGAGTTGCATGCCAATTCGACAACTGATCCCCCTGCAGTGTTCTCTCCCTATTGGTGCAGGAATCAAGTGGGGCCTTGGACTTTACCCTGTGGCCATGTGCCCCCTGTGAACTATGGACTGGGCAGAGTCCCTTTTTTGTATATCTGTACATATCTGTTGCATTGCCACATCGACTTATGATTTTTGATGTTGATCTTATTACAATCACTGTAGTCAATTCCTGTTGTCCTTGCAATATTTTGCAGATTATAGTGGACAAATTGATTATCATGTGCAGCTGGTTTTGTGTCACCGTCATTCCCCCCTCCCCCCCTTGTGTGCTAGGCAGCTGTACTCACCGCCGTAGTCTTCACCGGCATTGGTGTTCGTGGTGGAGCATGACGTAGAAGATCATTGGGAAAACATGCAGTTCGGGTTCCATGGCGGCGTGGTTCTTCCCTGTGTCTCCAATGATGAGTCCTTTGACTTTTGTGTTCTGTTTCCTCCAGGCTTTTGATGGCGTTGGGTCAAAATAGGGTGGGCGGTACTTTGTCTTCAGCCTGTCTGTAGGTGGCTACCACTGTGGTGACTGTTGTTTCCGCCCTGGCGGTTGGTGTGGTACATTGGCTGTCTTTCGGAGATGTCACCGCCATGGTCATAATTTTACCGCCAGCCTGTTACCACAACTTTATCACCCACCGCCAGGGTCGTAATGAGTGCCTATGTTGTTAATGAGTGCGGTGCTGTGTGCATTTTGTGTTGCAAATGTGCCTGTGTAGTTGTTTAAGTGTCTATAATCTAAGACTATTCTATGTGAATGGTCTGCTTTTGCAACATGGAATAACAGGTTGTTCAATTTAGAGACACAGGGCTCTATTACTCCCTGGTACTCAAGCTGAGGGAGTATCTCTCTCACTGGAGCCTTAACCTCATGTTTAACAGGGTATTGAAGTGGTGGCTGGGGTGTAGACCTAATCGGTATTAAATGGTAGGGAAAATCCCTATCCCACCCTACGTGGTTCCGTTATAGAGCGGGTGTCTGTGCCAAAGCCCAGTCAACATCGTAGGCTTACTTCAATGCATCCGGAACAAGACTTAAGAAAGAAGGCAAAATGACATCTTCCACATGTGGAAGCTTGCGGAAGTACTCTGATGGCGAGTCTCTTTCTGCCAATAGGATATCTCAATTAAGTTCTTCCTAACAAATTACACTAATAGTGTGCTCTATGTCTCCCTCAATTTGTATATTTAAATCATAAACCCAGTTGGGTGGGAGAACGTGCTATTTCACAGTCTCAAATATGAGAAAGTCATTAGTTGCTGTCACATCAGGATGATCTTTCAGAGTCTGGCGACATACCGCGACTTCTGCTGTGCTGTCCTGCAGGGTCACTGCCCATGTCTAGTTCATCAGCAATTTTCTCAAGTTTGCTGGCATGTTTTATTGAAATTGCTGCCACCTTTTTCTTTTTAATTTGTGGCTTCAGTTGTGGGGATTTGTCTTCTTTGGCATCTGAAGACTACTATGGGTCTTGCTTCTGTTTCACGCAGTCAGTACGTTGCTCTGACCGGCCCACTCTCTCACTCCGTCTATCCAGTATGTCCTGAAAGGAACGAGAGGGACGTGTATCAGTATATCTGTCAGGAGACTTTAAAGTTTCTCTATTTTGGAGATTAATACTCCTTTCAGTGCTCTCTGGATGCGGACAGTCTGCTCTGTGACTTCTCTCTTTATTTTGTTTTGTTTTTGTTTATCCCAGCATTTTTTAGAACCCTCTTGTGCTTATTTATTACCATCATTAGGTGTGATACTCTGAATTTCATGCTTCTTTGGATTGACTCCCAAACTAACCTGACCTCTGTCTTTCCGGGGTGTCCTGAAAGGAACGAGAGGGACGTGTATCAGTCTATCTGTTTCGGAAATAATTTTCAGTAGTTGTTCCAACTGTGGAGCGTATGGCCAATGCTACCGCTCCCCTTTGATGTTACTGAGTATTATAGAGGAGACTGTGTCAAAGTTACGCATCACTTTCATCCCCAAATTTAGGGCTGGAGCAGCCCCGTACACATTTTCAATTTGTTTGAACACTTCCAGTAAGTTGGCAAGTGTTGGGGTACCATGCGTGGTAGTATAAATCGCAGCAAAGATTGTGGCTCATGTGGTACCGTCGTCCACTGAGGGAACCATTCCAAATGGAAAGCACATTGTGAGAATTCTATGTTTATCTTGGGCTCCAGTATGGGGAAACACTGCTTCCAGCTGGTTAGTTTTTTTGTGCTACCCAGAATGGAATCTTCTCACGTTCCGTGAGCGCCTTGCCCATGATAGAATGTACAGTTTGTGGGTCAATTACAGTAATGGCCAATTGGTGACCAGCTGGTTCAGCCTGTGCTGGGGCGGTATTCAAAGTTTGCATACCGAAATGTACCAATCGTCTTCAAAGTTGTACTAGCTCATTATAAAGTGTGCAAATGCCAGCTATGTGCATTGCCTGTACAACGGGATTTGTTGTGTATGTGGCTAGCATGGGCCACGTTGGTCCGTCATTGCTTAAGGGACTTAATCTCACTGGTTGTATTACATGTGGCAGGGCACCATTGAACCAATTTTCATTTTGTTGATAGGAAAGCTGTATCTCTAGATACCAGTAAGCTTGGTACCACTGTGGTACATTCGCTATTTTATATGTGTGAAATGTATGTGTTGTGTCATCTTCCTCTGAAAATGGTGACCCATGAATAGAATGTTTCTGCTTGGTAATTTTTTTTAATGTCTGTGGCATTAGCCATGTTGGATAATGGTTACAGAGAAGGAACACTAAATGGGAAGAAGTCCTTTTTTAAAGAGTTCAAGCTTGAACAACCTACAGTCTAGTTAGGTGCTCCCTACTCAGCTGAGGAGGTCTACCCCAAGACCAAGTACGTCTCCATATAATGGTATTTAGGGATACTCAGGTTATCTGTAAATTAGTGCCAAAACACCATCATTGGTGGCGCCATGTCCTAGTTGGACTCTCGCTCCTAAATGAGACTGCTAGTCTAGGGATGACAGCACTTTTCTTTGTAGGCAAATAAGGCACTCCTACAAGTCGCAACTGTCAGACCAACACTCCCGGCTCACAAGCAGTACCTCACAAAAACTCAAAAAGCAAAGGTAATTTCTGGGAGCCTTACGCATGGACTCTAGAAAGGACCTCTCAGGGAAGTCGTGGAGGAACGGAAGATTCTCTTTTCTCTCATTAGCAATATGTCTCATAAACACAAATGCGATGAAGGTGATGCAGTAGAGTTTTCAATGTATTTATTGAAAAGACCGCAATCTACGATAAAATGCATGGGCTTCAATCATTAGAATAATAAACAGTAAAAGAAGCAGGACTGTGAAAATGAGCATTGTGAATATAAACCCCGCACCCATCTTATAATAAACATCAGATGTAAAATCCCTAGCACAGAGATCCTAATCTCTACCCTAGTGGGAGCTAGGTATGATAAACGTAATCTGCCAGTACCATGTCCATGAGAAGCGACCCTTGTTAGAAATGGCATCTTTGGTTGGCAGTGAGTTTGCACTCTGTCCATGCAGGAATCCTCACTATACTCAGGGTAGGGGAGTTCCTCCTCAGACAAAACCTGCTCACCTACTTGGTGGCTTGGCACAAGCAGTCAGGCTTATTTCAGAGGCAATGTGTAATGTATTTGCACCCACACACAGTAATACAGTGAAAACACTACAAAATGGACACAACACCAGTTTAGAAAAATAGCCAATATTTATCTAATTCAAAAAAGACCAAAACAAAGAAAATCCAACATACACAAGAAAAGATATGATTTTTTAAATTAAAAAGAGTCTTATCCATAGAAATCAATAGATGCAGTGTTTTTACACTAAGTACCTGGTATGCGTAAAAAATAAAGCCGCACGAGCAAGCATGCGTCAGAAAGGTAAGCGATGCGTCGATTCCTGACTTGCAAGTGAGCCCGTGCACCCATTCTTCTCCCGTCGGGTAGGCAATACGTCATTTCTCTCGCCAACAGAACAGTGATGCGTCGATTTTCGGATGGGCAACCTCGGGTCCGTGCAGGTTCACAGCTGTTTTGATGCCCAGTGAAAATTCGTGCAACATCCTGGCACACGGTGGTGAAGAGCCATGCTAAGTGGGTGATGTGCCAATTGGGGCAGCTGCAAGCGGGTGTTGCGTTAATTTTCTGGCCACAATGCAGGAGGTGCGTTGATTTTTCAGCTGCGATGCAGGTGCTGCACTGATTTTTGTCCCACTCGGCTCCTGTGTGTGGATTTCAGACTTGACCCCACCAGCTTCACCCTTCAAGGGCCCAGGGACTGGATAGAGCACCACTTGGCAGAGTAGGAGTCTCAGCAAGAGAGGCTAGCTGCTGGCAGATGAAGTCTTTGATGGCCCTGAGACTTCAAAACTGGGGAAAAACTCAGTCCAAGCCCTTGGAGACAGTTCACAAGCAGAAAAACACAGAAAAATCCAGGTTTTGTCCTTTCTAAGGTAGAAGCAGCAACTGCAGGCCAACCCAGCAAAGTACACTCAAAGGCAAAGAGGCAATACTCCTCATCCACCTCTTCTCCTTAGCAGAGGTTCCTCTTGATCCAGAAGTAATCTAAAAGTCTGGGGTTTTGGGTCCACTACTTTGTCTCATTTCTGCCTTTGAAGTAGGCAAACCTCAAAGGAAAGTCTCTGTTGTTCACAAGATCCTGCATTGCCCAGGCCTGGCCCCAGACACACACCAGGTGGATGGAGACTGCATTGTGTAAGGACAGGCACAACCCTTTCAGGTGTTTCAGCTCCTCCCTCCCCACTCTAGCCCAGGAGACTCATCAGGATATGCAGGACACTCCTCAGCCCTCTTTGTGTCACTGTCTAGAGGGAATTCACAAACAACTCAACTGTCAAACTGACCCAGATGTGGATTCCACAGGCAGGCAGAGGCACAGAATGGTTAAGCAAGAAAATACCCAATTTCTGAAAGTGGAATTTTCAAACTGACAATCTAAAAACCAACTTTACCAAAAGATGTATTTTTAAATTGTCAGTTCAGAGACCCCAAACTCTACACCTCTATCTGCTCCCAAAGGGCAACGGCACTTAGAAGATATTTAAAGGCAGTCCCCATCTTCACCTATGAGCTAGATAGGCCTTGCAAAAGTGAAAACTGAATTTGGCAGTATTTCACTGTCAGGACATGTACAACACATCAGTACCTGTCCTAACTTTACCATACACAGCACCCTGCCCATGGGGCTACCTAGGGACTACCTTAGGATTGCCTTCCTTGTACGAAAAGGAACGGTTTGGACCTGGCAAGTGGGTATACTTTCCAGGTCGAATTGGCAGTTTAAAACTGCACACAAAGACACTGCAGTGGCTGGTCTGATACATGTTTACATGGCTACTCGTGGGTGGCTCAATCAGTGCTGCAAACCCACTAGTAGCATTTGATTTACAGTTCCTGTGCACCTCTAGTGCACTTTTTTTGCCAATCATGGAAAAGCCAATTACACATATAGGTCCATATTTATGGTAGGTTAGCGTTGCTTTAGCGCCATTTATTTGGCACTAAAGCGATGCTAACTTAGCTCCATATTTACATTGTGACACTAGACCCATCTAGTGTACAAATATATTGGAGTTAGCCCCATTTTTAGGTAGCGCAAACTCACCTTGTGTCAATTTAGTGCAAGGTAGGTGTTCCCTCACTAAAAATGACGCTAGCCCCTAGTGCTATATTAAACTTCCGATGCAGAAACGACGTGCAACGAGAAGGCGGACCTAAATATTGGCGGTAAACCCCTTTAGCATCATTATTTAACGTCTTGTCAGAGCAGGCATTAAAGTGCAGGTAGGCCCATTTCCATGGAAGAACACCATGGAATGGGCACAAAGATGCCCACCCCTATCCCCAGCAACATGACCTCCCATACCACAGGGACACCACAGGAGGAGGGAGCTCAACCTAGGTACGTTGCAGGTAAATTTATTTGTATGTATATGTGTCCGGTGTGGCACTGGGGGGGGGCCCTTACATGGGGCCTACTGCCAGGCACTAGGTATATAGGGCTTGCCCAGGGGACACTGGTCCCCTGTGATGGGCATTGGGCTAGGAGTAAGGACTCCTGTCTATGCATAGACAGGAGTAATTTTTTGGCTGCTTGTGCGTCAAAAATTGACGCTTGGCTGACTTGGCAGATATTTTGCCGCTAACCAGGTGAAACGTCATTTCTGACCCACTAGTGCCATTTCCCCATATGCCATCCCTCACCGGCTTGCACCTTTTTTTGAGACGCTAGAAATTCCTTAGCGTCATTTTATCAATATGGCGCACAGATGGCATTAGGGAATGACGATAGGCGGTGTTAAAAAACATGATGCACAACTGTGTTAGCACAGTTGTGTGCCATTTTTCATAAATATGGGCCATAGTTTACACAGAGAGCATTTGCACTTTAGCACTGGTATGCAGTGGTAATGTGCCCAGAGTACCAAAACCAGCAAAACCAAAGTCCAGCACAGGAAGGATAGGCAAAAAGACAGGAGAAGCCACGCCAAATACGTCAGGTCTAAAAAAAAAAAAACGTCATTTCCTTGGAATGAGGTCTCTAGGTCAGACTCCGTGGTGACACAAAGGCTGAGTTCTTCAGCAAGGTGATGTGTAGCATAGATGGTGTTAACGCGTCCTTTTATGTTAATTTATTATACATTAGGACTCGTTTTAGGCCAATGGATCTTTTGACCCAGTTGAGAGACACCGTAGGACGAGATAGCTAATCAATATGTCGATCAATATATCAATAATGTCATCAATATTCACTACAACAATATATTTTGCTTTAGTCAAAGTAATTTATGAAGTTGACGACGCAACCATGTCCTTTCAGCCATGAATAACCACACCAGTTGATAGATTTTTTGTGAGTTTTATTCCCTATTAGTTGCAATCTAAGATTAAGTGCGTCAATCTCAAAGCCAAGAAACACAACAGCCTAGTTACGATATGGCAACTTTGGTAAGATTTCAATAAGGCAAAAATGATAAACATTAGAATATAACATGACGTAAACATAGATCAAAATATAACAGAGTGTCAAATACACGTCAGTTCAACATAGCATAATGTCAGTCTTTGTCTATTTGCGTCAGCTTTGGTAAACCTCTACCTCTACCTACTCATTAGCATTCTCATGTTGGGCTTCATGCAAAACAATTTAGAACACCAATTTGGAAAACATCTAGCTATGGTCCCTGTCAAAACAAGCAGTTGGTACCTAGAAAGGAAAAGCAAACAGACAAATTACAAATTGCATTGTCATAATTACCCTCCAAAGATTAGGTCAGCGCACAGGTTCAAACTTCGTCTTCAGGACATCAGTCAAAGGCCATCATGCAAAGCTCAACTAAAGGGCATAGGGCACTTCCCTCTTAAGGAGGAAAAGTGTAAAAGGGCAGTCTATGGGTGAGGATGGTTTTAATAAGTCTCAAAGTCACCAAACAGAGTGACAGAGTTTCTGGATAAAATCAACAGCATTCCCTACCTACTTCTAATGACCCTTCTGTGACATGGGTTTTTATCCCTTTTTCGTAGTACATTCCCCCAAAATTTACTGTGGAAGGTGAATGTGCTCAATTACATTCATGGTTGAGACTTACAGGTTAGAAACAAATGTCAGCAGCAGGTGCGAGACCCTTAGCACTAACTCATCAGTCGGTTCAGTTATCTGTTTAATGTGGATTAAATTCAGTGCCTCATACTTTGTACCAAATACACAAGTTCGAAACATTTGAGCTGGCCTGGCATACATAATGACCCTTTTAATTATATTCACCACGTTAATAAGCAATACGGTCACATGTTACAATTTCTAGCTAAAACCCACACCTGCATGCTAATTACAGATAATGGTATGGTTATCCGTTTATCGACCTTGAAGGATGGTTAGCACTTTGACTAATAAATGCATTAACTGATATACACACTTAGCTGTCATAACAGGTTGTATGTTAGGAAAGGAATATGTGTTTAATGGATTCCTCAGGGCAGTTTTGGGTTTGGAGACCGTTATATACATTAGCGCGAAACAACTATTTTATTTTAATTTATTTTGTGCCTTGTGTACTTACAAATCCAAGGTACTTTGAGTGGCTCGAAAACGTTTGTGAGGTGAGTCCATTGAGTGTATATTCGAATACAATTCCATACTTCAGTACATGGAGCTATTGATGCTTGCCTTTTATAGCAGTTACAGTCTTCGGGAGACTGCTTTAAAACGAGCGCCTTCAGGGTGCATTCAAGATCGACGAGACTATCGGGCGACGCATTCTTTTTGATATGACTCCAGATGAGTCGGTCATGAATGAATATGTTCTTTGAATTTAATGTAGGACATATTAACACATGAGGTCTAAAATTGAGAATATGTTTTTCGTGACAGGTTTTTTGTTTTAGTCCTGCTGAAGACATGCACTGATGTTTTTGTATTGGCCATGTCTTACAAGGGTCGGAACAAGTGCTTAATTTGTAAATAGAAACGAGCCGGTGCCCAACGCCCTCCTCTTAAACACGTGGCTGCTGCAATTAAATGGGCAAACATGGAATACTGAGGCAGCGTAATCTGGAGCCTCTTCAATCCATTTACAGCCACTCCCTGTCCCTTCAGCTCACTCTTGTAGCTTTCTGCTTTCTCCCTTTGTGACGCTTTGCCGTTTTGCTCTTCCTCTGTTTTTCCCATATGTGTTTTTTACTCGCAGGAAAATGCTTGAGGCAGAAAAATAATTGCAAATGGAGCACAGGTGGAAACGTCAACAGTTTACCTACCCAGACTGTTCTTGACTTAAAGACCGGTGGGAAGCAGAAGAGATAGAATTTTCCAAAAATGTACAACCGGGACCTATGAATTTGTATGTTTGAGATAGGCATCTTTCAAATCACTTCAATATAATAGTTCTGTGAGATACATATTTCTATATTTATTCGCCGTTTTTCACCTAATGCACTGCACAATGAATTTTTAGGGGCAACTGCAAAACGCTCCGTCCCCGGCTCAGTGTTGCCAGATTTTTAGAGCATTCTCTAGCCCAAAGACAACGAAAAAGTAGCCCAATTTTGCTACTTTAATGAAGATGCAGCAGTGGCAGGCAGTAGATGGAGCAGTAGATGGATATATGTGGCTGGTACTGTCTTACAGAAGTGGTAAGCACAGAATTTCTGCTCTTGCAAACTGTATACCTTCTCTCTTTCTTGCAGGGAGGGGATTTGGCAAACCACACAAACCAATATTTTCCGGCATAACTGGAAAAAATATAACCCAATTGTTAGTGATCTAGCCGAGTCTGGCAACACTGCTCCCGCTGTAATCTCTCTTTGGGATTCTAACCACACCAATGTCAAGTCAGTCCTTTGCCTTGGTTCGTGGGCTCACCTTTAAAATCCACTTGCTTTTGTTAGAGAAAGGCATGCGTACGTCCCGCCATTTCCAGTGTTTAGCCCTCCTTGAGCGCACCGACCAACTACTGGAAACATTCGATGCTCCATGTTTTCCGTATGGTTCCTGGACTACTTGTTCTCTTTATTTCGCAGTGCGACCAACACAGCGCAATTGCGCTTGTTTATTTTTTTTCCATTTAAAGTGGCAAAAAAAGTCCGGTTGGGAGTTCACAATGCTTACAGCCCTAACTCGACTAAATGTGAGACCAGTTGCCTTGCAAGTGCTTGTTTATTTTATGCTAAGAAGCATCTATTAATGTTTGTTTCATGTGACTTTTAGCACGTCTGACCTTAATAAGTAAACTTACAAGGGGACGTGAATAGATCGATGAACCTTTTGCCTCGCAATTAAGATGTTCCCACCATAACTCACGGTCCATGCAAATAAAAGATCAATAACCAAATACTCAATATCAACAATCAACAATAATCAATAACAGTAATAATCAATAGAGTCAGTAACTGACACGCACCATGACCTTTCAGTCATGAATAACCACACCTTTTTGTAAAAGTTAGAATATTTCCTTCCCTATCTTAACAATGCTAAGGTCATGTAGATTAATCTCAAAATCAAATGAAACACATACAGAAACAATACTGGCTGTCCAAAGCGGCGGCAGAAACGTGATCTAATCAAAGCTTGAACTACAACACATTCTAAGGTTATGGTGCAAATTAATAACAAAGCAAACTGCGTCAGAGTGATTACATACATTCGAGTTCAGCAGAGAAATTCATCAAGCATTATTCCCTATTACCAGATTTTCATTAGTGAGGATCCTTAACTAACGTCAGATTAGCATCAGCATGTTGGGCTTCATGCAAAGCAATTTAATAACACCAATTTGGAAAAAATTCTAACTATGGCTCTATCAAAACAGTGCAGTTGTTACCTAGAAAGAAAGAACAAATATGTGTGATAATCAAAAGTCTAATTCATAATACCTATCCTCAGTGTGGACCAGCAAGCAGAGTCAGTCTTCCTCCTCAGGATATCAGTCGATCAGTAAGGCATCAGGATTCAGCAGCAAAGTTCAGAAAACGCAAAGTGTTTAAGCAATAAAGTTAAGCATGTCTCTTGTCAAGACGCACAAGAAAATATTGACCTTTCTGCCAGCAAGAAAATGGACAATGACGGTATGCGTAAGGCAAAAATGCAAAATGCCGAATGCTGGGTTCTTCTCATTGCAGTCTCGGTAACTCACTAAAACTATGCCTCAAATCCCTATTGGTCAATGAATCGCATGTTCACACTTTGTCCAATAAAACTAAAGCTCCAAATCCATGAATTCCACTATTACTACGTTCACATGTCGTTGATTGGTTGTCCTGCAATGTCCTCCTCATCCGGCTTGTCAGGTAACATTATTGTTGCAGCTTCTACTCCAGTCAGTGTCTCCAATGTTCTCCTCCTGAGAAAGTCAGTCTTGCACCCATAACACACAAAATGGTACATTGACAAGAACAGCATCTTCTAGTAGTCGGTTCTCATGGGAAAATGTCTCAGCTATGAACACATTTAAATAATGCAAATGGAAAATCACAGTTTAACTCTCTAGGACAGCCATTTATTTAACCAATAAGAAATACAGCTTTGACATGAGGCCTGGCAAGTAGGCCAAGACCTTCGCTAAGTTAAGGCCTACAATTAATAAAGCTAATACATAATGCATAACCTTTAATATGACATATTACTACATTAGTCAAACATATATTCAACATTTCACAGTATTATAATATTAATAAGTACACTTTGTGAACATTGAAGGACACTCATCATAATCACATTTTCAGATGCGTGCATTATTTTTCTACGTTATTATATTATCTACACAAATACATTATTCAGAATACATGAACACTGAGAATCAAAGAATTTGAAACAAGACCCATGTGTGTTTTTATTATTTACTGAAATTTGTATTCAACGAAAGTTATTGAAAGAGATATTTATATCCTTTACATATAATGATACAAGTGATTGCATAAGTAGCAGTTCATGTATTCGCTCCAACAGAACCAATTTTTCTCATATACTATTTGTTTTAAGAAGACCATGTCACTTAAAGGGACAGCTGCTGCTTCTAAACAATGTTGACGTCCTAAGAAGACTTCAGGAAAAGCATGACGTGGTCCCCTCGACCTCTGTCTGCCTCTTGAGGCCACCACACATGATTTAATTTGTGTATCATTTAAAACCACTATGTAGGGGTTGGTAATTGATCAATATCTAACAACAAAATTGCATTCACAAACCGAAGAAACATTTCATTACTTCTCACATATAGATTGCAGATAACCTTTTCATACACCCTCCTATTTGCAATGAAAGGTGTTAATTATGTTTACCAACACTACATTCCAAGCAGTACCAATCATATCCCCATCATAGCTGCTTCGTTGTTTCACTTAGTGCAACTGCGGACAGTGGTGGACAGTCTTGTGAATCTCCCTGTGTTTAGCTTTCACTCTTACCATCTTATTCCTAAAAATCCATTAACTGGGGTGCACAAACACCTCCCAACAAAAGAGGAATCCTTGAACTTCCCTCACTTGTAGTAAATGTACGAGAGACTGGTCACATCAACCCATCACCCCCAATCAATGCCAAATGAAATAAAAATCAGGCAGCAAATAAAATCACCCAATTCTTACATTTCAGGGGTTTGGCTGCCACTCATGGTAAAGGTGTGCACACCTTCCCCTTTAATGTCTCTCTCGCCTCTCCAGCTACTGTTGTAGTGGGCAGCTACATTGTGGATGAAAACATCTTGGTAGAGTGAGGTAACAGCCTTCATCTGAAAAGTTCAGCATTGGAACCTTGCATGTTAATTGATAGAGAGTGAGTTGTGAATACATATTAACTCACTTCTGACTCTTCTAAATGCATATTTCTAACTGTTGATTCTTCAGCTTCTGAATATCCCCAAGTGCCATACTGGATCTGGAGATCTTTTCAAAATATTGCTCCATATGGCGGCTTCATCCCTCCCTGGTAATGACATCAAAGGTGCATATAAATACCATCCCTGCTCACTGATGTCATTCCCTTTCTTTTCGCACCTTCGGATGTGGACCCTCACCTTGTTCTCAATCCTTTTCCTATTCTTGACAAATGTTCTGCTGCCATTCATTTCCAGTGTGCAATGGAATACATCCCAGATTAAAAGCACAGGGATTAAGCCTTATAGGTATTGTCATAATCATATGTCTGTGACGAACCCTGTGAGGTATGTCTTTGATTTTTTGGTTCATTGCACAACTCCAGATCTTGCAACAACTGCTCCTGGATGTATTCCAAGGTGATACTGGGCATCAACAGAAAACTCAACATTATTTTTTACTGCCGGAACACGAGTAAGTCCTTCTCCCAGTTAAACTTGAGGTTGCAGACCCACTCCAACTCTCAAGTCCTTTCCCATGAAAGACCTTCCTCATATTTGAGTTCCTCAGGTGAGCTCATGTCCAAAAAGAAAGCTAAGAAAACAGAAAGAGATTCTTCCACATTCCACCACTCTTGACCAGAGAAATCACATGGACATTGTAAAAAGCTGGCTCTATATTCAGTATATCAAAATGAAATATACTGTGTAAAGAGTCCAGGTGTTTCCTTACTAGTGGACAGAGGTTTGCTCTAGCAATCCCAAGGTGCTTTATTCAGGGGTAGTTTGGTTGAGAAGCTTTAGGCTTATCAAAGAGGAGTGTTAGACATTTACAATAGGCACACAGTAAATAAATGAGACACACAACTCAAGAAGGAGAGCCACACCAATTTACAAAATTAGCAAGTATCTTCATATATATGTTTATACACCAGAATCAATGCAATCAGAGAAGTACATTTTGCAGAAGAAATTCTTACTGTTTTGAAATGCCAATGTTATGAAGCTGCAATGTTAACCTTTGGAGGAAAAACGTATACAGCAAACAGGGACTCAGCAGTGACTTACAGAACCAATCGTCAATACTTAAGGAGAGAATGGGGAAGGGTTGTAGGTCACACCAATAGGTCACCTAGGGCAGCAATGGGGTGGTTGGGTGCAAAGGTGCAATGAGTCACTGCAGGCAAGGACTGGGGTACCAGATGGAGTGAACCAACAAGAGGGTTCAAATATTGAGATGCTTGGGCTTTGGGACCCCTTCAGTCCTCTTCTTCTGGGGCCACGGCAACCAGATGCAGTGGCGGCAGGTTACTATTACCGGAACAGTTGTGGTAGAGAGGCCTGCAGAAAGAGGCTGCAGGCATGGACACAGGGTCCAGTCTGACAAAGCCAACAAGAGGGCCTCATGAGGCTGGGAGATGTAAGAGACCTTTGGTTCTTATCTTCTTGGTCTGGGGCGGATGGGTGCAGAGGTGTCCTTATGTGTCAGGTCTTTGTCTCCTGGTCACTCACAGTAGGGGGGGGCTGCACAAAGAGTCTGCAGGTGTCATTTGGAAGGTCACAGTGAGGAGACCCAAGGTGGACCTTGTCTCTGGAGGGTCTTGGGACCATGCTGGCATCATTGGTCCACTTTGACTTAGACTAGGGGGCACAGGTGCAGTGGTGCTTCACGGTTTCGGGTTTTGGAGGTCTGGAGTCTTCTTTGGGTGACTGCAGGATGCAGGGGAGCAGCACCACTACTCCACAGGGATTCCTGGTACTGGGGTGAAGGCTGGCAGTCCTTCTGGGCTTTTGAAGGCACATCTTGCTGCAGGACAAGGCGTCATTGTTGCAATTGTCAAAGTCAGCGGACAGGTTGTGAGGGTTGGTGCTGAGTTAGTCACGGGTCTTCAGTTTGTGCCTTTTGTGTCTCTGGAGTGTATTTCGTCTTTCTTCAGGTCATCAGGATCTGATTGTCTGATATGAGGGACTCCCCTAAATACTGATTGTAGAGGCATTTAGGGGACTGTAAGGTAGTAGCCAATTGGCTACTTTCCCTTGGGGTCACCACGTCCCCTATATGGCCACATCCTGTGGGAAGTGGGTATAACCCTGTCCCAGAGTTCCTAATTCTGCCTTCACAAAGATGGCAGATTTCTAAATGTTGTGTCCACACCAGACAGCTCACAGTATGGTTGGGACTGACCTGAGGGATGGACACCCCTCACTGACTACTAATTTTCCTGCTTGTCCAGGTGCCATATGGGCCCTGGGCCAGGGTAGGAGGCCAGCATCTCCATTCTGAGGGAAGCCCGATCTACATACCAAGGGCTGTGGGTTTCTTTGAAGCAGATTTGTAGATCATCCTGTTGGTAGGGGTGAGATAACTCCCCTGTTGGAGCATGCTTTGTTCCTTACCCTTGGGGGTCAGAAACATGTCTATTTGTGGCAGGCTGGCTAAAAATACTCAGCCAATACACCAGTAGCTGGTAGGTTTTCAGGGGGCACCTCTAAGGTGCCCTCTGGGGCGTGTATTAATAAATCCATCACTGGAATCAGTGAAGGTTTATTAATACAAGATGTGTGATACCAAATATCCCAGTTTCAGTGAAGCAATCATGTAGCTGGGGTACTCATATTGGCCAGTGTCCCATGCATGTACTTAAAATGGGATCACTTACTATGTCCAAGAATCTACATAGACATAGCAGGGGCATATCTGCTCTTGTAGATTTGCCCACACATGTAATATAATGCACCCTGCTTTAGGGTTGCAAGGCTTGCTGTAGGGGTGACTCACATATATTGCGTGCAGTGTCGGTAGGCATGGCACACAAACTGTGTGCCATGTCGTTTTTTCACAACTAGCTGCACCAAGACACGCAGCCTGCAATGGCAGTCTGCAATGGCAGTGTGCATGTGCCTGGTGAGGGGTCCCTGAGATGTAGCACAATACATACTGCAGCCCTTGGGGACACTCTTTGGTGCCCCTGCCCTAGGTACCTATAGTAACATCTAGTAGGGACTTACAGGAGGTGCCAAAGGTATTGCCTATTGGGGAACAATTGTACAGCTTTAGGTAAAGAAATATGGCACTGGGGACCTGGTTAACTTTCAGATAAAATTGCATCAATTATCAGGCAAAAAGTGTGATTCACCATATCCAAAAGGGGCCCTTTCCTACAGATGTCTTCTACAGAGCATCTGATTCCCCAGTTTATGCTGATACACCCTGAGTTCTGGGGTCCATCTTTCAAAGTGCAGTAAATAGACTCTTACAAAGAAGCCATTTTTGAATAATCAGCACCCTTCTGGTTCCCTTCGAGGAGTCCTCCCATCGGATTACTGTTAGTGGATCCTTTCTCGACACGGTCTATGCCTCCTGACTCAGTTGTGGTGTATGTTCTAGCTCTGGGACTGATGTCCAACCCGAATTCGATTTCAGCCCCTAGATGCATGGCAGTTCTTGCCACATTCACATGGATCACAGTGGTGTAGACATTAAAGGAGGGCTGATTATTTTGTGTGATTCCAAATCAAATTCAACATGACCTCAACTGAAGTTGTGTCCCTCGCAAGTACTATTGCAGCCAGTATAAATTCACTCACCCACTCACAAGCACTCCACAATGTTTTTAGATTAGATTGTAATCATAGGCAACATGATGTAGGCAGTGACAATGGAGAAGATTTATCCCATTAACGTGATGATGACAGCCTCCTTATCCATTCACAAGAGGACATGGTATGAATACTTTCCCTGACACTGGGTTCTGTTCCCCTTGGCCCTTCGAGAGAAGAATCAGCCTCATTTGCTGTATTGATCTGGCATGTGTCTGAAATTTTAGACTTGCAGCTGCCATCTGTAATGTCTTGACAGAGGTTCTGGAGCCCTGCAATTGCCTTTTAATGAGGCATCTTAGTGAGGTCCTATCCGAGATGTTAATGGACACTAAGGCCAAGGCTTGCACCTGCTTGCTAATAAATCGGCAAGTGGTTAAATGCCACAGATCCCACCAGCTGACCCTACCAATGAATCAGCATCCCATGTTTGAGAGAATAGTGGGCCAACCATCTGCAAGTGGTGGAAACCCAATCTTGTTTACTCTGAATCCTCCAGATAGGGAGTCAAAACATATGGGACATTTGGGAAAAGTGTGTTTTCCTCCCCCATTCGTGCTCTTCACTCTGTCAATGCTAGCTGACTCCTAGGACAATACTCCCATGCATTGTAGGACATGGTAAGTGAGATATTCTAGCTGTCTACAAAGAATTCTGCTCCAGCCAGCACAAACCATTCAGGATGGTCAAGATGCAGTAAAGAATGGCTCCCATCAGGTGTGGACACTATTAACTGTTTAGACAGGTCATTCAGTAGCAGCATGATGCTTCTATACAACACATGGATACGATCCAAAAGGTTTTTCGGTGATGTCCAGACATTGTTAATGCATATGTCGTTTGACAGCATCCTTCTTTTTGGAGAAAGAGCATACTTGGCACTGACACACTTTCAAGAACGTAAGGTGTAGTAAAGTGCCCCTTTTTGGCATGGTTACCCCCCACTTTGTGCCTGATATTGATGCTGACCTGAGAGTGTGCTGGGATCCTGCTAACCAGGCCCCAGCACCAGGGTTCTTTCCCAAAAACAGGATCATTGTTCCCACAAATGGCACAACCCTGGCACACAGGTAAGTCCCTTGTAAAAGGTAGCCATGAGACCAAGGGCCCTTGGCAAGGGAAGGACCCCAAGGGTTGCAGCATGTATTATGCCACCCTGGGGGACCCCTCACCAAGCCCATGGTAATTCCCATTGCAGCTTGTGTGTGGTGGTGGAAAGAAGAAGACAAGGTCGACATGACACCCCTTTCAGGGTGCCATGCCCACAAACCACTGCCTGTGGCATAGGTAAGTCACTCCTCTGGCAGGCCTTACAGCCATAAGGCAGGGTGCACTATACCACAGGTGAGGGCATTGTTGCATGGCAATATGCCCCTACTGTGTCTAAGTCCATTCTTAGACATTGTAAGTGCAGGGTAGCCATACTGAATATATGGGCTGGGAGTTTGTCATTACGAACTCCAGAGCTCCATAACGGATTCACTGAAGTGTGGGAAGTTTGGTATCAAACGTCTCAGCACAATAAACCCACACTGATGCTAGTGCTGGATTTATTGGAAAATATACCCCGAGGGCATCTTAGAGATGCCCCCTGTATTTTAGCCACACTTCTAGTGCAGGACTGAACCATCTGTGCCAGCCTGCCACTTTCAGACAAATTGCTGACCACATGGGGGTGCGAGCCTTTGTGCTCTCTGTGGCCAGAAACAAAGCCTGCATTGGGTGAAGGTGCTTCACACCTCCCCCTTGCAGGAAGTAACACCTGACAGTAAGCCTAAACAGTTCAGGCCTCTTGTAACAGTGTCCCAGGGCACTCCAGCTAGTGGAAATGCCCTCACAGGACAAATCCCCACTTTTGGCGGCAAGCCCATTGGGAAAATTAGGGAAAACAAGGAGGAGTGACCACTTCAGCTGGGACCACCCCTAAGGTGTACAGAGCTGAAGTGACCCCCTCCTTCCAAAATACTCAATCTTTTTTTTGGAGGACAGAGACCAATAGGGTTAGGTCTGTGTCCCCCTCCCCAAAGGGTACTGCCCTCTGACCCCTGTTACCCACTAAATCAAGGGTTTAAGGACTCCCCTGAATCTAGCTCATCAGATTCCTGGCAACCGCAAGAAGACAACAACAAGAAAGAAGAAGGACTTCTAAGCTGACCCCCAGCAGAGAAGACTGAAGACACCAACTCACTTGGCCCCAGCCCTACAGGCCTGTCTCCAACTGATGAAACCCTGCTACAAAAAGGTGACATCTTAAAAGACTTAGGACTGCCTGCACCCCAGAGGACCAAGATCTCCTGTGAACAGTGGCCCTGTCCTGAAAGAAACTCCAGCAAAGGACTCTAGAACAGCCCCAGATCTGCAAGTCCTGCCTACTCTGGACCTGATGCCCACAGCCCATTTCCAGGTGTCCCAACCAACTAGAGCTGGTGCCCAGGCAATTCTGACCTAATGCCCACCCGGGGTTGACCCCTCCTGTCCAACACAATGACACCTGCAACCTAAACCGGGAGGTCCCCCCTGACGGCGAGAGAACCAGAAGAACACCCAACGTTATCCCTGCACCTGCAGCCCCCTGGACTTGGGGAATCCGACCACCAGTCCATCAACATCCTGCAGGTGACCCTCCTCCTTGTCCAGCCTGTGGTTTTCTGGAACCAACTCCCTGGACCTAGCCTGCAGCATCTTTGTGACCCCCACGGCACCCCAACTGAGAAGCATCAGGAGCCCAATGGTGTGTTTACACCCTGCACCCAGCCTCCCTGTGCTGCTGAGGGTGTGTGTTTAGTGCTGACCTGTGGCCTCCCAGTTGCTCACCTAAATCCCCAGGTCTGCCGTCCAAAGACGCGGGTACTTACCTGCAAGAAGGCCTGATTCTGTGTGCCCCCAGTCTCCAAAGGACTACATTTTAAATCCTGCATCATCTTAGACTTCTGCACCCGGCAGGTTCCGTGTTGCTGGTGGTGGGTGTCAGACTTGGCATCCTTGGAGTGGTCTCCTCTAACTTTTTGCCTCTGTTTCCCAGGTTGTTGATATGTGCTGGACTCTGTTTTTGCTGTTTTTGATACTCTTTACCACTGCTATCAAGTGCTAAATTGCAAGTGCTCCTATGTAAAATGTATGTGCAATTGGCTTTCCATGATTGGCATATTTGATTTACTTATAGGTAGGGAACATCTAGAATCAACTCCACCTAGCTACAGAGACAGAAGCCGAGTGTGTGTAGAGTAAAACGGAGCCAAGAGTGTGTGGAGTAAACCGACTATTGCTACCTCAAGGGACCCTAAGGAGGAAATAATAACTTTGCGGAAGGACATCTTGCCTTACCCAGTTGAGGAAGAGGATCATGTTAATGAATTTATGTGCTTCATTGTTCAAACAAATTTGGGGATATAACTAAGAACATGTTGACTGGAAGGTGGAGTTGATTCTAGATGTTCCCTGTTAGAAATGGGGTTTTTGGTTGGCAGTCAGGTTACCTCCTGTCCAAGCAAAAGCCCTCACTCTAGTCAGGGTAAGTCACACACAATCCAAGATTATCCTGTGCCCACCCTCTGGTAGCTTGGCACGAGCAGTCAGGCTTAAATTAGAAGGCAATGTGTAAAGTATTTGTGCAATAAATCATACAATACCACCATATAGCACCACAAAAATACACCACACAGTGTTTAGAAAAATATATAATATTTATCAGGATAATTGTAGGTCAAAAGAATAAAGTTGCAATGGGAAATTGTAGAGATATCACTGAAAAGTGATATAAAGTGTCTTAAGTCTTTAGAATATAAAAAAAGTCTCTTTCAAGCACAAGTACCTGGTTTGGAGTGGAAAAATCTCCTCAGAGGGCCACAAAGGAAGAGGTGCGTGGAAAAAGGGTGTGTGCGTCGATTTCTCCCCAGCACACACGGACTTGCGTCGTTATTTTCCACATAGGGAAGTCGTGTGTCGTTTTCCGGCGCGCGGACAGTCTCTTTCTGTGGATCGCGGGGATTACCAGATGTCCCGGGTCTGTGCGTGGATTTTCCTGCTTGTTTTCCGGCTGCGCGTCATTCTGGGGGGCTGCGCGTCGAAATTACGATCTCATGGCAGGCGTCGCGTCGATTTCACCTCTAGAGGTCAGGCGGCGTTGTCCTTGCGAAGCCGTGCGTCGGATTTCCGGTCGTCCCAAGAGCGTTGCGTCGATCAGCGTCGGTGTGCGGCGTTTTTATTCGCCGCGGAATGAGCTGTGCATCAAAATTTTCTGTGCACGGAGCGTCCAAGTGAAAAAGAGAAGTCTTTTTGGTCCTGAGACTTCAGGGAACAGGAGGCAAGCTCTATCCAAGCCCTCGGAGAGCACTTTCACAGCCAGACAAGAGTTCAGCAAGGCAGCAGGCCAACAGCAAGGCAGCAGTCCTTTGTAGAAAGCAGACAGGTGAGTCCTTTGAGCAGCCAGGCAGTTCTTCTTGGCAGGATGTAGTTTCTGGTTCAGGTTTCTTCTCCAGCAAGTGCCTGATGAGGTAGGGCAGAGGCCCTGTTTTATACCCAAATGTGCCTTTGAAGTGGGGGAGACTTCAAAGAGTGGCTAAGAAGTGCACCAGGTCCCCTTTCAGTTCAATCCTGTCTGCCAGGGTCCCAGTAGGGGGTGTGGCAGTCCTTTGTGTGAGAGCAGGCCCTCCACCCTCCCAGCCCAGGAAGACCCATTCAAAATGCAGATGTATGCAAGTGAGGCTGAGTACCCTGTGTTTGGGGTGTGTCTGAGTGGATGCACAAGGAGCTGTCAACTAAGCCCAGCCAGACGTGGATTGTAAGGCACAGAAAGATTTAAGTGCAAAGAAATGCTCACTTTCTAAAAGTGGCATTTCTAGAATAGTAATATTAAATCCAACTTCACCAGTCAGCAGGATTTTATATTACCATTCTGGCCATACTAAATATGACCTTCCTACTCCTTTCAGATCAGCAGCTACCACTTCAATACTGTATGAGGGCAGCCCCAATGTTAACCTATGAAGGGAGCAGGCCTCACAGTAGTGCAAAAACGAATTTAGGAGTTTTACACTACCAGGACAGGTAAACTACACAGGTACATGTCCTGCCTTTCACCCACACAGCACCCTGCTCTAGGGGTTACCTAGGGCACACATTAGAGGTGACTTATATGTGGTGAAAGGGGAGGTTTAGGCTTGGAAGTACTTTTAAATTCCAAGTCGAGGTGATAGTGAAACTGCACACACAGGCCTTGCAATGGCAGGCCTGATACAAGGAAAAGGGGCTACTTAAGTGGGTGGCACAACCAGTGCTGCAGGCCCACTAGTAGCATTTAATCTACCAGCCCTATGCACAGAGAGTGCACCTTACTAGGGACTTATAAGTAAATTAATAGTCCAATCAGGTATGATTCCAGGTTACCATGTTTTAAGGGAGAGAGCATATGCACTTTAGCACTGGTTAGCAGTGGTAAAGTGTGCAGAGTCTAAAAACCAGCAAAAACTGTGTCCAAAAAGTGGAGGGAGGCAGGCAAAAAGTTAGGGGTGACTACCCTAAGGCTGTCAGGACTAACATTCCCTACCTATAAGTCCTGATGAAGACCCTTTTTGGACCCCGGAATTAGCCTTAGAACTGTTATTGGGTCGAAATGTCAACGATAATGCTGTAGCCTGGATTGGTTTTTAGAATCAAGTAGAGGACAAAAATTGGGGACTTGAACCCGGACATTAATAAAATGTATTCAATTGGAGGAATGGTCAACCAACAGGCTTTTAACATTATTTTGTGTTATTAGATATGTGGGCGATTTGTTGTCAATTTTGCTGTTTCTAAATCATGTGCACTTTATCTTTTGCACTTTTTCTGTCCTTCTTTTTGTTTTGATATGGTAGGAAGTTTGATATATATTTAATAACTTATTAAAACGTTTTTTTTAATATGGAGTAATGAATGGAAATTTCAATGATGTTTCTTGGTATGGTTGTGTTGTATCTATGCTGCATGGGTGATAATAATTATTGTTATTAGAAGTGGATTAGACATTGATGGGGGTTTCCGCTGGTTGGATCAATGTTACTTTTAGAAAATAGTCATTTTCTTGCTTAAACAATTCTGTCACTGTGCCTGTTTGTGGATTCCCCGTCTGGGTCAGTTTGACAGTTAGGCTGTTTGCACATCTCCTGTAGACAGTGAAACAAAGGGAGCTGGGGTGTAGTCTGCATATCCTGATGAGCCATCTGTGCTGGGAGTTAGGGGAGGAGTGGTCACTCACACCTGAAAGGGCTGTGCCCGCCCTCAAACAATGCAGTCTCCAACCCCCTGGTGTGTGTCTGGGGCCTGGCTAGGGCAAGGCAGGATCTAACAAACAAGAGAGACTTTCCTTTCAAGTTTGCCTACTTCAAAGGCAGAAACAGGTATAAGTAGTGGACTCAAAACCCCTGGAAATTAGATCACTTCTGGATTCAAGAAGAACCTCTGCCAAGGAGAAGAGCTGAGGATAAGTGCTGCCCCTGCCTTTGACTATGCTTTGTTGGGCTATCCTGCAGTTGCTGCTTCAGCCTGTGAAAGGGGACAAAGACTGGAAAATTCATATCTTGACTTGTGTATGTTGGAATTTTGTCGTTTTGGTCTTGTTTACTTTAGATAAATATTACCTATTTTTCTAAACTGTTGTGGTATCCATTTTGTAGTGTTTTCACTGTATTACTGTGTGTGTGTGGGTACAAATACTTTACACATTGCTTCTGAAGTTAAGCCTGCCTGCTCATGCCAAGCTACTAAGGGAGTGAGCTGAGTGTGATTCTCCTTTACCCTGACTAGAGTGAGGGCCCTTGCTTGGACACGGGATAACCTGACTGCCAATAAAAAAATCTATTTCTAACAGTGGGTGTTTGGGTTAAACTTGATCCCCAAACTGTGGACATCCTAACTCCTGGAGACTTTAACTGTACGTCTTGTACTTACCACAAAACTGTACTCACTTGTCTCCCCCCCCCCCAGAACTGTTTCTGAAAATTGCAGTGTCAACTTTTAAAACAGATATTTACAATTTTCTTGATAGCCATTCAACTTGCCAAATTGAAACAAATGGTGTTGATGCATATGTTTGATACTTACTTACAAATTTGCTTACCTGCAAACTGAATATTGTGGTTCTAGAAATAAAGTAACAAAATATATTTTTGCAATATAAAAACAATTGGCCTGAAGTTAGTCATTGAGTGTATGCTTCATTTATTGCCTGTGTGTGTGTGTACCACAAATGCTTTGTACTACCCTCTGATATGCCTAACTGCTTGTCCAAACTACCACAAAAGAGAGCATTAGTTGTATCTACTTAGCCTCTGACAAGCCCCTGGGGAACCTCTGGGCTCTGTGCACACTATATCTCATTTTGGTATAATATGTACAGAGCCAGCTTCCTACATAAGGCAAAAGGCTTTTCAGCACCCCTGTGGCAGCATCCCCAACAAGTCTGGTCTTTTCAAGGCTTTTGAAGGGCTATGACTTACAGACAACCTCACAACTGACCCCCTAAGTCACACTGGAAGCTGCAGACCAACCAGTCCTTTCAAGTCCAGGGCTAAGTATCTGCCCAACAACATCTAGGCCAGCAGAGACAACATACTGCTCAGTTCCCTGCCTCTCTCACTTCAGCTTCCAGCCTACTTTAGTTTGTCCTCAGCTGGACATGTCCACCCTTTAGAAGGCAAGATAAGTTATTACCTGCCAGGGTAGCAGAGCATTGCACCTGGCCAAGTAAGTCCTCCAATTAGTCCAACAGGCTTACACCGTGCCACTCTTGTCTTACCTGCCTCATATTTCACCTACATCGGAATGGCTTGCACAAGGCCATTGGAGCATTCTATAGCAGGATGTCCAGACTCTTTTAACAAAGGAGCCATAGAGAAGATTCCATTGAAAATAGGGACTAGATGTTATTCATGTAATTTCATGCTTTAGAAGAATGATGGAGTGCTTTGTCCGTTCTCAGATCTTCCCCCCAGAACATCTTCCTGCAAAGGACAAATTCAAAATGCTCATGCTTGCACAAGGTATATCTGCCCTGGAGACTGGCTGTTACTCGCAGGCTTGCTACAGCTGTAAAACCATGTAGACAATGATGAACCTCTTAATAACATTCAGGTTCTCATTCAATATGCCATAGTACATCTGACTCCTTTACAGAGTCTCCCATTCATCAGAGCCATTCTGCTTACTGTGCAGTTTTGAGCCTCACTGCATAATCTCTCATTCCAGAGCACTCAAGCCTTGATCCAATTGTTTCTATTTAAGTCCGGATAACTGATGTAGTATCATAATCAACAATATTATGTACGAGTAATATTGTGTCACAAATATTGTTTACAAAAATATCGGTTCCTTTCCTATAACGGTAAGGATGAAAATATCGGGAAAAAAATATTATTTCCCACTAACATCATTAAAAAAATATTATTTTTTAATATATGTATAGTTTAAATTAGTACATTTTAAATATTTTAATGTGTGCCATTAATATAATGGTATTTAAATAAAGTTCACTCATATGTAATACTATACATCAATATATACTTACATAAATACACATATATATGTTTATATATACACACACACACACACACATACACACACACACACACATATATTTAATAATGCAGCACAATTATATATGTATATTTTAGAATACAACAATTTTGTTAATTATTTTAACTTGCTACTATAAAAAACATATCTATCTATCTAGACATAAAATCATTAAAATTTGAGATTACACTCTAAAATCCTAAAACTTAAGAACGAAGTAAAGTGCCTGAAGATTTGCATAAATATACAAATATAGTGAAGGCTTGCAATATTAGTTGTGCATTGTCTAGGCTATAATGCTAGCCATACATTACATTACGCAACTATAAAACTGCATTGCCTACTACTAATATCTATGGCTAAATTTTGACTTTTAGAATTCCAAGTCTAAAATGCCACATAGATTAAAACATTTTTGCCAAGGAACACACCAATAGCACAGATGGATCAGATTTGAATATCCTCAGGGACGTTAAACATAAAGGGATGATCCAGAGAGCCCTCTGTTTGGAATATGCAGGGCATTGGAAGATGACATGGATCATAGATTCTTCATTCTCACAACCCATTGGACATGTCTTGGACTTCTTAATTGGATTATACCATTTGTAAGTTAGGGTACACAAAGGAAGGGACCCTATTCTAAATCTGATATACAGAGCATGTGCAAGTGGAGAAAGTAATGTGTCCATAAAGTGCTCAAACTCCTAGTGGCATTTGATTTGTAGGTAACTGCCAGTCATAGTGGAAGAGGAAACTTCTATCAAATGCGAGGTTTGAGCATTAAGCCAAAATGCATCCTTCAATATCTGGATAGCATTATTTACTATAAGAGAGCCTTAGATTTTGGTACTCACCCACAGTAAACTCGAGGTTAAATGGAATGCACGCGTTTACCGCTGGTGTTGCCTTCCTAATGAAAGGCTGCTGTGAGGCAGCAAGAGTATGAGATCCAGGGCTGGTTACATGTGATCATGTGTGTACACGGGTGTTCACTTATGTGAGGTCTGTGCAGAGAGGATTCCTGGCATGTACGGCCCAAGAACTGTGCTTAAGTAGCCTGGCGCAGAAGGGACTATGAAGAGGGGGTGGTGAGCTGGAGTAGGCCTTATTAGATATAAATGTGAGGGATAAATAGTCAGTGTGCTTAGTGTCCTTGTAGTAACACTCCATTAAATGTCAATGGGAAAGGAGGGCCTAGGGTGCAACTCCAGTCACCTAGGGTCCACAGAGTCCAGCGTCTCACCAATGTGTATGGTAACCTGTATGAAAAGAGTAATGCAGTAGGTTGCAAAAGCCTTATTGTACAAAGTAGGGGTCATCTAGGAATGTCATCTTTCTCTGACTTAGCTGAGGATTATGGCCAATTATAGCTCTGTCTATCTGCCTGAGCAGAGCCTTGCATCAATCAGCCAGCTGTCAGTTCATGCCAGGAACTGGCTGGAGAGGCCCTGGAAGGAATGTAAGGCAGTAGGGACTGAGACTTTCAGAGCACATGTGGCACTAACTCCTGGACAACGCCATTTTGAGCTATCCCAGAAGACTGTACAGGAAGGAGTGGACAGGGGCAAGGAAGTGATGTGGCACATCTGGATTGGCCAGTGGTGCAGACCTTGTGGTCACTTCTGCCCCAACTTTAAAGGTGTTGCACAGGTGAGGGCTCTCTTAGCTGTGCTTCCCTGCGGGACACTGGGACTGAAGACGGGCAACATGGACACCTGGAAAGAAGAACCCCTTGAATGCCCCTTGGGGCAGGGACCCTGCTCATTAATAGCTTCAGACTCAGGGAGGTACATGCGAGGGACAGGTATGCTGTCTATCTTACCCTCCCTGAGGACCAGCTGAGGAGATTACTGGGCTGGTGCAAGGAGAGCAGGCTGCCCAGAAGAAAAGGAAGGCACCCAGATGAAAGGCTCCCTACCCATTTGGGAACCTTCCAGGCCAAGAGGCCTAATGAAAGTGCTTCTGGTGGCAGGGCTTTGCCGGCAGGAGCAAACTGACACCAATATCACCCAAAACAGCCCTTGGGGCCTGGGATATCGACTGGAAAGGTCCCTGACCTTTTATGAGCGAGCAGGTCTGCTGCTGCTCAAGACTGTGGCTTCAGAGTCAGCCAGGGCCCAGGGCTGCCCACAAAAAGAAGAGGAGCTGGGTGAGTGCTGTTGCACCCCCCTCACTGCTATGGTAAAGAGGCCCCAGAACCTATTTCTGGGCCCCATGCGG
Organism: Pleurodeles waltl; assembly: GCF_031143425.1. Lineage (NCBI taxonomy): Eukaryota > Metazoa > Chordata > Amphibia > Caudata > Salamandridae > Pleurodeles > Pleurodeles waltl. The sequence goes on from NC_090446.1 coordinate 1,418,638,019, forward strand.
ATGCAGCAAAGCCGGGCAGTGCCACAGCTCCCCCAGAGAAAATAGGGGCAGGGCCATCACCCCGAAGCAAAGCCGGGGGGCACCATTGTACTCCCTGTGAAAATTAAGTAAGGGGCCCCCGGAATCCATCCCGGGGTCCCGCAAAGGAAAGAAACCAGGAAATGCCGTCACATCCCTGGCAAAGATGGCTACCAGCTGTGGGTGAGACCTGCGGCCGAAGATGAAGTTGGGGGCGCTGTCCTGCCCCTTGTGAGACTGCGCATTGGGGTTCGGACCCCATTCCGGGGCCCAGACCACAGGAAAGCCGTGGAGCACCTCCTGGTGGAGACCGGGTGACCACAGCAGCAGGAAGGCTGGTAGGAGTGCTGCCACACTCCCTCGGGTGGCTGCCGTCCCGGGTATCAGTGTTAGGTACTGGTGGGAGCGGGGAGAACAGGGTCACCGTGCACATCTGACCAGAGGAGCATGCAGACGAAGAGTAGTTGGTGGCTCCCACAGCAGCCTGGTGAGCCAGCCTGGGCAGCCGGGGATGGCCTCCCTGAGCTTCCCTCCAACAAGGAGGTACCACGTCAGGGTGTCCAGGTGGGACTGGACCCCGCCTCTCAAAGACGAGGGCAGCCAGGTCTGGGCTCCAAGCGCTCCCTTCAATGAGGAAGCATGACAGGGGTGTCCAGTTGGGACCGGACACCCCTGAAGAAAGAGGAACGCTTTACAAGGTCACATGTAGAAATCATCCATTACAGCATTGCGCCTCTCCCCAGCACCCAATAATGCCTTGCCCATATCCGTAAGGGAGTATGGACAAAGATTTTCAGAGCACATGTGGTCCGAGTATTGTGGCCAATGTGTAGGACTTAAGAAAGGTCATATGACAAGGCACTCTTTAGGGGTGCAGGTTATTACACAACGTTAATCAGAAATAATCTGAAAGTAATCTGAGAGTAAACATAAGTGCATAAATCATTTCAACATGCCTATACATCTTCTTATCATGCAAATTTGAGTAATGAGACTGATAGCCATCACTGATCAAAGTCATGTACTTTATTGCAAAAAATAGGTGCTCTCACAGTCAAATATTTAATTTGCAAACTAGTAAATGTTTTGCCATGTGGGTTGTGGAGCTATAGGTCCCCCTGGGGGAGACAAGAATGATTACGCAATGTCATCCAAAAGTAATTACATCAATTTGTGTATATTTGTAAATTGTTGCATAGTATTGAGTAGTGTGTGTGTAATATATGTACTTTTATATCATCATAAGAAAAAACACAGACGTGACAATCATTTATTGATTGTTATTCTTGTGTGCTCGTGAATGGTTATTACTGGCCCACACCTCCCTTGAGTAAGCTTTGGGCTGCTCTGCAATGCTATCCTATGAGAGTCAAGTGCTACAATAGGGTGTTTGGGTACCAGTGGTGGTCGAGTGCGGACCCATTGCTTGCGCAGGCCACACAACTATTGACCCACCTTTCTGCACAACATGGGGCATATTTATAATCCCTTAGCACCACTGGCGTCACTTTGCATGACGCTCCACCGCTCCATATTTACAAAGAGGTGTTAAGCCACTTTTTGCAGTATTCTGCATCAGAGGGGTGTACAATGGGTGTTGCTGTGGGCATGCCACTGCCTCAGATTTACAAGAATTTGTAAACCTGAGGCAGCGCAAGAATCTAATGCTACTCTAATGGGTGGCATTAGCAAGGACCATCGAGGAGGAATACTTTAATTCCGCCTCATTTTTTGCCTTTTCTATTTGTGCTGCATTCTGCAGCACACATAGAAAGAGCAAAATGCCAGAAGTGATTGTTTGTGTGCAGAATGGTGTCCCTTCCTGCACATAAACAATAATTTTTCAGCACACACAGATGCCACAATGGTGCAAGAATACCTGAGTTGGCAGCTAAATTTAGCGCCAGCGCAGGGGACCACACAGGGGTGCACAGTATTCACTTAAATACGGCGCATCCCTGCATTGTGAAAATGACTGAGCGCGGTGCTGGCAATTTTGGTGCAACGTCGCCCTCCGTCATTTTCCTATAAATATGGGCCCATGTTTTAAGGAAAGAGCATAAGCACTGCAGTACTGTTTAGCAATGGTACAGTCTGTATATTCCTAAGCAACGCAAAAAGATGATGGATGGAATGCTGAAACTTTTCAAATACTTATCCCCAGTCACAGATCTGGGTTCAATCCATCATTTTTTTGCTTACTATGCCACCCTCTTTTGAACCCAGCCATCTGCAAATCAGTCTTTGCCCGGGTTTCCATCGGAACAGTTCAGCCTGAACTGCCAGGCTAAGTTCCTCCCAGGACTGGAAACAAGCATCCTGGGATTGGTTTCAGAGTATCACCCCTCATCAGCCTGGCTTGCTTGAATCCGGTGGCACAGCAAGCAAAGGGCCCACAACTGGGCATACCATGACCACTTAGGGTGACTGTAGCAACATAAAAAGATGATGGACAAAGTACTGAAACTTTTCAAATACTCAACCTGTCACAGATCTGGGTTAATTCCTTCATTTTTTTGCTAACCATGCCACCCCAGTTTGGACCCAGTCATATGCAAATCAATCTTGCCCCTGCGCCACATGGAAACACTCCAGTCCGAACTGCCTTGCTAGGACCTTCCTGGACCAGAAACAAGTACCCTGGGACTGTTTTTCAGATATCACCCTTCATCAGCCAGACTAGCCTGAATTCAATCTACGGCGTGCAGGGGACCCATGTCTGGGCATACCAAGCAACTTAGTGTGACTATAGCAACACATAAAGACGATCAACATAGTGTTGAAACTTTTCAAATACTCGCCCACAGTCACAGACCTGTGTTAAATCCACTGCTGTTTTGCTCACCATGGCAGCCCAGTTTGGGCCCAGCCATATACAAATCAGTCTTGGCCCTGTGCCCCATGAAAATGGTCCAGCCCAAACTGCCAGGCCCTGTCCTCCATTAGTTGGAAACAAGCATCCTGGGACTGTTTTCTGGGTATCACTCCTCATCAGCTAGGCTTGCTTCACTCCAGCGGCACAGCGAGCAAGGGACCCATGTCTGGTCACACCCTGGCCTACCCATACATCTTTTTCTGTTAGGGAGGGCATTCACTCTCTTCATTGGTTGCTACTTAGTGAGTAGTCTATAAGGCCCTTTGCGTGGTCTTTCTTGCTGTTCATCACCAAGGACCCTCACATTTAGAGCATCCTTTCAGTGGTATATTCCAGGTAGACTGCTTAGATCATCATTTAGCAGGAAAGTGACTGTTCCTAGGTTTCATAAAAACAGCGGGGTGCTGTTCCTTCTCTGTCGCAGTGGCAAGACTTTATAATATGACACCTGCTCACAACGCTGCTTTGGAGTTGTTCCCTTTGTACCACAAGCATCTCAAAACTTGCCTCATCTCTCTCCTGTGAGAGTCTCTGTTGGTTTTCCAGATGTAGTTTCCTCTATGGATTAGAGCTTTGATACCTTTGATTTTAGTGTGCTCAAGAAATTTGTTTTTCATTTTCTTTTCATTTAGTATTCACCAAGACATTCACTGCTCCTTAGGGGAGAACCCAATAATGCCCTGTGAGGACTTCATTCATGGTGTTTACTTATTTGTGAAGTGCTGTGGGAAGTGGCAGGAGGCTCAGCAGCCCCAAAGACTTTTGGGGCAACGAAAGCATAATGCACAGGAGAGGTTCAGCATTACCTAAGTTCTCTCAGAGCTGAGCTTTTGTTCACTGGTGTTGACGTGTGTGTTTTAACAAGAAATATTAATATGAAGGCTTGCATATATTGTGTGATGAAGCTGCATAGAAGATGTTTTTAACGTAGAAAATGAATTCACGTATTTGAAATGTGCCCACGGAGAGTGGTTACCAATGTATACGATGAACTCATGAAAATGCTTATTAACTCTGAATTACTATGCAATATGTTGTAAATTTGTATAAGTATATCGTAATTCAGGTTACATGTTAAGAGTTTGCTTCATTTAAATAAAGCTTAACTTAGCAAGGGCTCTGGCCTAGCTGCCTGGCCTTCTATTTGAATTGTATTTTCTAACGTGTGGAATGTGCAGTTTTCTTGAAGGACACGAAGCTGTACTTTTCCAGAAGTTTGTGTTTGTAACCGTAGTAAATTATTTTTTCGTGTGAACCAGCATACTCAAAGGCGATGTTCTTGCTAAATGCAACAGTGTAATTCGTAACAGTTGCAAGGTTAACTCTCCTAGGAGAAGACAATGAAGACACTGACTGGAGTGCGAACTGCAACAATTGTTACCTGACATTCCAACCTTTGAAGACGTCAATAAAATGGACCAGTAAGGTGTTGGACAGAGATACGACTGCACCAGAATTCATCCAATAGGGAATTTGGGTATAGTTTGACAGTTTTGATTTAACCACATGGCACAAGGAGAAATTGGCATTGCCAGTCTACATTTCCTTTCGGACACTCTTTTCAGTCACTAAGCCTTTTAGACGTTCTGTCACCCAAACCATCCTCTGCCCCCCTTTTGCCTGATACTATCTTCTCCTCTATCTGAGCGAAGTAAACCATCTCTAGCTATGCTATCTTAAGGCTTTTCCCCGTTCTAACTTTGCCTGATGAAGATCAACTGATGTCCTTAGGACGAAGACTAACGCTGCTTGCTGATCTGTTGGATTGGTAACTATTCAGTGCGGATTGTAATTGTCTGTTTGCCTTTCCTGTCTAGGTACCAGCTGCTATTTTGATAGAGGCCTTAGTATAGATGTTTTCTAAATTCGTGTTCACTAAAACATTTTGCATGAAGCCCAACATGCCAGTGCTAATTTGAGGTTAGTTGAGGTGTTCACTAATATCTTATCCAAATAGACAAATGACTGAGATCTGGCTTTGTTGATTTGTGTACCAATGAGACTCTGCTAAGTTGACAAATATTAATGATGTGCTTAAAGTCTGAATGAGTATAGTCCATGCATTGATTAAGTTGTACTCTGATTGCCAAATAATAGTGTTTTGTGATGTGTTTTAGTGCTATTGAGAGTAACCGACATGATATTAGATTGTTACAAATAGGGAAATAAATATCCTAACGTCTAATTAAACTTGTGTGGTTATTAATGACTGAAAGGCCATGGTGTGTTCAATTATCGATTCTTATTGATTGTTTATTGATTAGCGATTGTCATTATTAATTGTTTATTGATCTATTAATTGAGCATGCTAAATTAATTTTTCGTGCTGGGAAGTCTCCAAACGCGGTCCAAAGGTTCATCGACCTAATTGCGTCCCCTTGTAAGTTTACTTATTAAGGCTCTGACGCGCTAACACTGGTACTCATGTACAAAGACCCCAAGGCCTAGATTTACTAAGCCCTTGCAGCACAAGGTGATGCAAGGCAACACAAAGGCCTATTTGTATTTTTAAAAAACTATGCAAGGCCTGATTTTCGTAGCCTTGCTTGGCTTTGTAAAGCAATGTAATGCAATACAGCTGCTTGTGCTGGATTACTTAAGTTTACATTTCAGCATGGGAGGTCTTCCATGGGTATCCGTTCCTGCACAAAAGCAATCTTGTCTGTAATGCAGGCACCCTTGCATTATGGCACTATGGTGCTTGCATCGGCTCTAGGCAGCTCAGGGTGCACTAGCTCAGGGAGAGAGCAGAAATGCTCCATATCTTTGTAAATATGGAATATTTCTGTTCTCTCTCTTTCACACAACACAGCGCAGCAAATTTGCTAGCTACCCTGCATTGCTTGAAAGATTTGTAAACCTATACCCTAATGATAAGTTCTATGGCTGCATTACATAGCCTGGAGAATGTGAAAAGGCCTGTTGGTGGTTGTTAAATCGAAAAGTTTTATTTAAAAATGTGTTTTCAGTATTTTCATTACTGCAGACTCAATATTTATAAGGTATTTGTTTGAATATGGTTAGGTGATCATTTATCATATTTGTTTACATTGAATCATAGCATGTGCTTACTGTTTCGATGAGTGTTACATCCTGACAAAATAATAGCTCTATGATCTATATTAATGCGATGGCCCCTTGGCAAAGCCAGTAGGCCTGTCTAATTTAAAGTGACAACTCCCTATCTTGTAATGTTACATTTGGTATAGGTGGGGGAGGGGTATTGTGAATATATGGTTCATGGGGGTAAAATGTTGTTTAAGGGTGTCACCAACCAAATGTACTTCCAACTGTCTGAAGTGTATATCTGTAAATGAATATGTAATTTTTAGTAGTGTGTGTAATACATTTTTAAAGAAAACGCACAGACTGTACAATTGAGAGTTGTTGCATGCTAGTGAATGGAATCTTTTATTCAGCACCATGTAGGCCTGGGACTGCTCTGCTTCACTACACCAACAGAGTTAAGTGCTACCATGGGATACTTGGTTCCCAGTAAGGAGACAACTGTGGACCTATTACTTGTGCAGCACTCATATGCTGCACAACTAATAACCCAAGTTGGTACAAAGGACAATTATCCTGAAATATGTCCAGAAATATCCAGCACTGGCTGCAACAACAATGGAAAATACTAAAGAATTTAAACTAAAATGAAAATTTATTATGCACCGCACATACCACAATGCAAGGTAGTGTGTTTCTTTCACCCTTTTGTGATTGGTTCCTTTGAGTTATTACGCTGAAAAGCTGAAAAGTTCATTGTGAAGTTCAGATATCCAAGAAGACTGGGCAGCATTGCCAGCACTCCCAAATTTAAAATGCTGCTCACTACTGAAGAAGGATATATATCCTGAAACGAGTGTCTAGAGATACCTAGAATTGGCTTCACCAACAATAGTGAATGCTAAAGACTTCCCACTAACGTGAGAGGTATTGTGCTCTGTGATTACTTCTATGCATTTGGAAACTGCTAGTATACCAGGTAGCCTGCCCATGCCCTTTTGCTCATAGACAACTTGATTAGTTCTGTAGGAGTTCACATTTTGATTAAGAGAGCAAGAAAAGATTATTAAGTATCTGAATCTAATACCTACGAACAAAAGGTAATGATTTCACAAGCCCAATATGGATGATTCAATACTGACACATAATTTGTCTTTGCATTATTTTGTTTTTTCCTCTTCTGTTTTTTGTAGTAATTAAAGATAGTTGTTTTTTTAGGTGTTTCGTTGACTGCTATTGTTTAGAAAAACTGGAGAAATATTAAATCGTTGTTACCATTGTTACTAATGTGGAGGAAGGTGTCATAGTTGCATTTGAAAACACTGAATAGACAATATTAATAGCAAAGATATTCCTCTTCCTCATTGAGGCCCGTATTTATACTTTTTGACGCTAAACTGCGCTAACGCAGTTTAGCGTCAAAAAATTTTGCACCGGCTAACGGCATTCTGAAGCGCCATGCGGGCGCCGTATTTATTGAATGGCGTTAGCCGGCGCAAGCAGACCGGCGCTGCCTGGTGTGCGTGGAAAAAAACCACGTACACCAGGCAGCGCCGGCGTAGGGAAAAATGGCGCTAGGGCGTCTTAAAAATGGTGCAAGTCAGGTTGACGCAAAAAATCGCCTACACCCGATTTGCGCCATTTTTAACGACGCCCAGACGCCATTTACATGACTCCTGTCTTAGTAAAGACAGGAGTCATGCCCCCTTGCCCAATGGCCATGCCCAGGGGACTAAAGTCCCCTGGGCATGGTCATCGGGCATTGAGGCATGTAGGGGGGCACAAATCAGGCCCCCCTATGCCACAAAAAAAAATAAAAAATAAAAATATTTATACTTACCTGAACTTACCTGAATGTCCCTGGGGTGGGTCCCTCCATCCTTGGGTGTCCTCCTGGGGTGGGCAAGGGTGGCGGGGGGGTCCCTGGGGGCATGGGAGGGCAGCTGTGGGCTCATTTTGAGCCCACAGGTCCCTTAACGCCTGCCCTGACCCAGGCGTTAAAAAGTGGCGCAAATGCGGGGTTTTCTGCCCCGCCAACTCCCGAGCGTGATTTTTGCCCGGGAGTATAAATACGATGCATTTGCGTCGCAGTCATTTTTTTGGACGGGAACGCCTACCTTGCATCTCATTAACGCAAGGAAGGCGTTCACGCTAAAAAATGACGCTCTTTACTCATACTTTGGCGCTAGACGCGTCTAGCGCCAAAGTATAAATATGGCGTTAGTTTTGCGCCGAATTTGCGTTGAAAAAAACGACGCTAATTCGGCGCAAACGGAGTATAAATATGCCCCTGAATATATTGGATTTGAAGAGATGATTGCGTATTAATAATTCTGTCTATCTTTTGTAATTGTGGTATCAGAATAAATCAGATAAACTATGGTTATAAACATGATTTAATGAGGCTGCAATCAACCGGAGTACGATCTCTGTACGCTTCATATAATCATGGATTCTGTTATTTACATTACGCAAGTGTGAAACTACCTCAGCAAAACGTGACATATTATTTTTTTAATGCAGAAATAAAATGCCCTTTATTCATATTTTGATTCACAGACAAGTTCAGCATTAATCTGAACACCATAAACTACTTTTGCGACACTTTTAAGCACACCAACAAACTGGAGTACGGACTGCGTAAAGTTCAGCCATGATTTTGAACAAACTTGAATCAGGATGCTGTGATGCTGATACATTGACACATTCTTCTTGGTCGCTGTAGGAGTGTAGTGCACTAGTTAGGAGGATGCAGTTACTGAGATAGAGGGTGGCCTGAGTTAATGATGGTTGGCGTCTTTGCAACCAGATCCACCTATTGCTAGTTAATTATCAAGGGATGTGGGCCAATCACATGAACTTTTCTCAGGGTGGAATGCAGAATGGTGGCCCCTCTCCTATGGTCTTAATACTACAATTTATGGGAATGGGATTTGTGGGAAACCGGAGTGTCATGGAGAGGAAGGGTTGAGACGAGGGTGGCAGTGGATGTTATTGTCTGGCAGGATCAATCAATCAATCAATATTTGTAAAGCACTGCTACTCACCCATGAGGGTCTCAAGGCACAGGTGTGAGGGGAGGGGCCTCATCCGAAGAGACACGTCTTGAGGTTCTTCCTGAAGATGGTGAGCGACGGGCTTTGTCTTCTAAAGTGCAGGGGGAGGTTGTTCCATCTCTTTTCTGCAGTGTAGATGAAAGATCGTCCTCGGGCGGTGGTTTTGCGGACCCAAGGGACGGTGTCAAGGGCCATCTGGGTGGAGCGGAGGGATCTGGCTGGGGTGTGGAAGGAGACACAGTGGTTCAGATAGGCAGCTCCTGCTTTGTGTATGGCCTTTTATGTGTGGGGAGAAGCTTGAAGGTGATTTGCCTCTTGCCAGGTAGCCAGTCAGGTGTTGGAAGAGGTGTTCTCAGCAAGGGAGGTCCAGAATGAGTCTGGAAGTGGTGTTCTGGGTGAGTTGAAGGTTTTTGATGTTCCTAGTTGAGTTGCCAGCATAGAGTGCATTGTCAAGGTCGAGCTTCCTAGGGACTAAGGCGTTGGTGACTGTCCTGCAACAGTCTGCTGTGATCCATCTGAAGATCTTCCGAAGTTTGCGGAGTGTGTGCCAGAAGGAGGATGCGACCTGGTGGGTCATGGATAGGGAGGATGTCAGGAACAAGGCTGTGCGCGGTCGGGTCCCACCCGAAGGTCCGCTGTGCAGATTTACGGCGCTTTATGCACACCACTGGTCATCCCCGCTTGTTCCAAGAACGCCCATCAGCGTTGTTTGCCCTGTGGTAAAGCTCACATAGCTGCAGGTTCAGGCCATTGGTGGTCAAGATGCACTAATCAGTGCTATCCTATGAAGGGACTACATTTCCCATGTTTTTAGAGGCAGCGGTCATCTTGGGGTGTGGCTGGCCTATAAAGCCCAGCCACACCCAAGCTCGTGGCTCACTATTTTGAAGACTCCGATGCAGTCAGACCTCAAGGGACCTTCCTCTGGAGCAAAGCAGAATTTATTCAAAGCAGCTTGGCAGTAACTCGAAGGTTCCCAGTTTTCCATTGGGAATTCAGACATGAGTAGGTCGTACTCGTGGGCAGTAAGGTCTTGTAGAGCCCAAGTCAGAAGGGAGTTGTTTCTTCCTAATTTTCAGCACTCCCCTAGCCTAACGAGCAAGGCGTTTCAGGCCACTTGAATTCAGCGCTTCTGTTCACAGCACTAACACGCTTCGGTAAAGCGCTCCAGCTCACAGCACTAATGTGCTTCGGTAAAGCGCTCCAGCTCACAGCAGTAACGCGCTTCGGTAAAGCACTCTAGCTCACAGTAATAACGCTCCAGTTCCCAGGAATAAAGCGCATCAATACTGCACTCTAAATTCACAGGCATAACCCGCATTGGCACAGTGCTCCAATTAAGAGGAATAACGCGCATTGGCACAGCGCTTCTGTACAAAAGATTAAAGCGCATCAGCACAACGCTCCAGTTCACAGGAATAACGCACATTGGAACAACGCTTCAACTCAGAGGAATAACGCGCATTGGCATAGCGCTTGAGTTTCAGAGGAGAAAAAGCACATTGGCCTCAATGTTCAAAAGCGTTTCAGTTCACAGAAAGTAAAGCGCCCTTGGCTCAGTACTTAAAGAGCTTTTAATTTACAGGAGTACACTTATGGAAAATGTTTCAAAGATGAATAAATCACAGTTTCATTGTTTTAGGAGGCATGAAATGTGAGATACATATTAAGGTGTTTTATATTATGTGAAATACTAATTTAAGTGTTTACGAGTTTCTAAACTGAGATCTAATGTTTAGAGTTTTATCAATGCATAAGTGGTTTCATGAATGATATTTAAGAGAGTGTCCATAGTCTAAGTCTCTTGTCTTCCGAGGACCCTGAGGTCTCAGTTCATTCTGGTTTAGTGGTTTAAAGAAGGGGCTATTGCCCAATTCATAAAGAGTTTCAATCTGATATTATGGAGATGCATGTATTTAAAGACTCTATTGGTGAGTTAGATTGTCTTGAATCAGTATATGCATGTTTGTTCTAACTTTTTCTTTTCAGATCTCTCTCCCAGCTGATCCCTACCCTAATTCCCTTCCCCAGGCCTGGCTTCATCATAACTCTGTGCTATTAAAGCTTTCTGAGTTGGTGACGCCAGGACGTGGACCTTCTTGTTCGGCAGCGTGCAGATCCAGAGGAAAAGACACCGTGCCAGAGGAGTCAAGGATGATTCCTAAGTTGCAGGCGTTCTCGGTCGGTGCAGGGCGAGCGCTGAGGGATGTGGGCCACAAGGAGTCATCTGAAGCTGAGGTGGTGTTTCCGAAGACGATGAGCTCTGTCTTGTCGGAGTTGAGATTGAGGCAGCTTTCTCTCATTCAGGTGGCGACGGCTTCCATTCCTGAGTGAAAATTCCTTTTGACCGTGTCCAGGTCTTTTGTGAGGGAAATGATCAGTTGTGTGTCATCGACATAGGATACAATGTTCATACCATTGATTCTGACGATGGCAGCAAGTGAGCCATTTATATGTTGAACAGTGTGGGACTCAGAGAGGGTCTTTGGGGGACTCTGCAGTTGACTCCTGCGGGTCTGGATGTGTAGGGCGGGAGTCTGAGCGTCTGCATCCTCCCGGAGAGGAAGGAGTGGATCCATTCCTATGTCATGGAGTCTGGTGTTCAGAGTGCTGTGGGTGACTGTGTTGAATGCTGCTGAGAAGTTGGGGAGTATGAGTGCTGCAGTGTGGTCGTGGTCTAGGAGTAATCAGATGTCGTCGGTGGCTGTCAGGAGAGATGTCTTCATGCTGTGATTGCTGCGGAAACGGGACTGGGAGCTGTCCAGCGAGTTTTTAGCCTCTATGAAATTCCATAGTTGGGCATTGATTGCTTTCTACACTACTTTGGCATGGTAGGATAGCAGCGGGATGGGCCAGCAATTCTTTAGTTCTGTTGGGTCAGCCGCACATCAGATGCTCCCCCTGGTCCATAAGAAGGGAGAGGGGAGGTGGGTAGTAACAAGGTTCAGCTACAGTTGTAGCCAAATCCTAGAATGTTTTTTTCATCCAGATTAATTAGCTGTTATAATTAGGATCTCGTGTTTCTGCACTGGAGGTATCCCGGTTGAAGAAACACCAAGCCAAATATAATTGAGTAGATAAGTGTGGGCCCAAGAGGGATGCAAAGTGCCCAATTGGATTGGGTGTGATGTTCCCAAACTCTTGAAATTAATCCACAGGACCATCAGGCCACTTATAATTGGGCGGATCTGTGCTCCACCTAGGCATAATGCTCCATTCAAATACATCGGACCGAAGAGGGGTGCAAAGTGTGGATTCCTGGAAACACTATTGTGAAAAAACGGCGACCTTTTGGAGTGATGTTTACAGACATAAATATATGTTTCTATCAGTGATATTATATTTCCTTTTCCAAAGAGAGCATCAAATTGTAATTATGATAATTACAATTGCAGATGGCTAAGTTCCATCTATTCATTGTTAGTGAAATATCACCATTGGTTTTTATTTTAAAAAAAAAAAACAGCAGAGACAGAGAAACACAAGGCATAAAACTCTTAGGACAGATGTACACTGCTAATGAAACTGGAAATATAATTAGATACAGAATAAAGACCAAAACAAAAATATAGTATCTTCTTATACTTGATTTACAAAATGAAAGGTGCTCAAAGATAAATAAAGCATTTACTTCATTCTGTTAAACACAAAGTAACAGACATTTTGTCCTGTTTTGTTTTATGGTACCACATTATTAACATTTATAAAAATGTACAATCATGTTGTGATTTTTGGGATAGGCCCTATATCAGCTATGTAAGCTGGTTATTTAACTGTTCTGGTTTCTAGTCCTTTATAAATGGTGATTTATTGAGCCATGGAAATATTATTGTATGTATGTATGTATGCTTTGGATGTATGATGGACTAATGCTTGATCTAAACGTGCAATGCACAAGCACCTCTGTGCAGCTACATAAAGCTTAGTTTTACAAAACAACGACCTAGTGCAAAATTAAACATCCCCATTCAATAATTCAGGATTTTTGAAAATTTACTAACAAAAATTACATTGTAGCCACCTGAAAATGAGTGAATTTGATGGCTCTTTCAGTGTGATCAATTCTGAATTTAGGAAACAAAAGTGCCTACACACAAAGTGGCTGTATAATATGCAGATAACACTCAAACTCTTGTGTCGCACTATATTAACCCCTTGGGCGCCATGGACATAATGGTTACGTCCTATGGTGTGGCGCGGAGGCGTCACGGATGTGGGCTGTACTTCCACCCCCCATGCCAGGGCTGGAAGGAGAATTGCTTTCCCTTCCACCCCGACCCTCCCTACCCCCCCCAGTGAGTGACGTCTGATGAAATCAGTGCACAATCAGAGGTCGCCCCCACCGCAAGCTGAGCTTCCAGTGCAAAGCATTTCTCTTCCGATCATGTGGGGCCTGAGAAGCATCAAAGGGAAGGAATGACATTTCCTTCCCTTTGATGTCTTTCAGATCACTTCATCTGAAATGTCCACTAGACACCAGGGATATATTTTGAAAGTGAATTTGGCATAAGGGGAGCGACCCCTTGAGCAAGAGTCGCTCCCCAGAGGGGCAATTGTTTTCAAGGCCTTTTCTGCTCCCCTTGCGGGCAGATCGGACTATTGTTATTAAGCCGTTCTGCCCCACGGGGGGCAGAAACCTCTAGGTGCGAGGGATCTTTTTAGTTTTAGTTTTTTCCAGACGTGTTTTCCAGATGGGGAGCAACCTCTTAGGCAAGGGTCACTCCCCTGGAGGGCAAATTTATTTTAGGCCATTTCTGCCCTCCTTGGGGAAAGATCAGCCTATTTTTATTAGACCTATCTGCCCCCAAAGGGGGCATAAACCACTCGACACCAGGGATTTATTTTTTTGCAACAATTTCATGCAAGGGTTGCTCCCAGGGGGGCACATTTGTTTTAAGCCATTTGTGCCCCCCCCCTTGGGGGAAGATCAGCCTATTTTTATTAGGCCTATCTGCCTCCAAGGGAGGCAGAAACCACTAGGCACCAGGGATTTTTATTTTTTTACAGATGGGACACGACCCCTTAGACAAGGGTCTCTCCCCATGGGGTCAAATTTATTTTAGGACATTTCTGCTCCCCTTGGGGGCACATCAGTCTATTTCTAATAGACCCATCTACCCCCTGGGGGGGCAGAAACCACTTAGGTACCAGGTATTGGTGAGTGTGTGTATGTTTTGTTTGGGGTGGCAGCCCCTTCGGCAAGGGTCACTCCTCATGGGGGCACATTATTTTTTGTCATTTCGGCCCCCCTTGGGGGCAGTTCGGCCTATTTCTGTAAGGCCCGTCTGCCCCCACCGGGGGCAGAAAGCCCCCCAGAGTCCAGGGAACATTATTTTTTCAAAAAAAGAGGGTGGGCATATGGCCATACCCCCTCCCCAAATAAATGGGGATAAAGTTGTTCTGCCCTCCTGTGGGCAGGTGGGGCAATTACCCCCGATTCACTCCCCAGGGAGGGGGCAGAAAGCCTACTAGATGCCAGGGAATAAAAAAAAATAGTGGAATGGTTGCTACTGACCAATATATCCCAACCGAAAGGGGTAACAGTCTTTCAGCTCTTCCCCCGCACTCTAAAACATATTATCTCAGGGCAAGCAAGAGGACATTTGATTATTTTTGGTTTTGGTTTTACATTTGGGCCATGAGAACTTGTCTAACTCTCAAAATCGATCCACTTGGAATGGGGAGAGCTGCACTTTTTGGACTTTGGGACGCTGCCATGTAGAAAAATCTGTGAGACCCAGACACATCTAACAACTAAACATCTGGGTGAGTCCAGGGTGATGTGCTTCACATGCACCTGCACCATTTTCTTACCCACAATGCCCTGCAAACATACAACTTTGCTTGGAATCACACATTTTCCCCAGATTTTTGTAATGGAACCTTACGGAAACTGCAGGATTCCACAAAATTCCTACCACTCAGCGCGGTCGCATCTATACTGATAAAAATTCTGCCCCGCTTTTTAGCCTAAAAATGTTTTTTCCTGAAACTGCCCCTTTGGACCCGCTTTGGTTCCCCCTCATTTTCGACATGTTTTTGGCTCTTCCGCCACAGGCACTTGGCCCACCTACACAAGTGAGGTATCTATTTTACCGGAAGACTGAAGGGAATGTTGTGAGGTACGAAATTTGTGCTGGTGCTGTGATCCCCACAGAAATGTGGGAAAAATATGTTTTTCTTAGCTAAATTTGAGGTTTGCTGAGGATTATGGGTAAGAAAACACTGGGAGATCCATGCAAGTCAGACCTCCCTAGACTCCCTTGGGTTTCTAGTTTTCAGAAATATTTGGGTTTGGTAGGTTTCATTGGATGGCCGCTGAGCCCAGAACCAAAAACGCAGGTGCCCCGCAGCAAAAACAGGTAGTTTTGTATTTGATAATTTTGATGTGTACACATAGGTGGTCATTCCGACCTAGGCGGGCGGCGGTTGCCGCCCGCCCGTCGGAAGCCGCCTGAATACCGCCTCGCGGTCAATAGACCGCGAGGGGTATTCTGACTTTCCCGCTGGGCCGGCGGGCGATCTGATTCAGATCGCCCGCCGGCCCAGCGGGAAAGCGCCTTCCACAAGGAAGCCGGCTCGGAATCGAGCCGGCGGAGTGGAAGGCGTGCGACGGGTGCAGCAGCACCCGTCGCGCTTTTCAGTGTCTGCATCGCAGACACTGAAAAGCCTAGTTGGGCCCTGTTAGGGGGCCCCTGCAGTGCCCATGCCATGGGCATGGGCACTGCAGGGGCCCCCAGGGGCCCCAAGACGCCCGTTCCCGCCGGCCAGGTTCTGGCGGTAAGAACCGCCAGGCCGGCGGGAAGGGGGTCGGAATCCCCATGGCGGCGCAGCATGCTGCGCCGCCATGGAGGATTCCCCAGGGCAGCGGGAAACTGGCGGGAGACCGCCAGTTTTCCCTGTCTGACCGCGGCGTTAGCGCCGCGGTCAGAATGCCCTTAGGGGCACCGCCGGCCTGTCGGCGGTGCTCCCGCGCCCATTGGCCCTGGCGGATTGTATCCGCCAGGGTCAGAATGAGGGCCATAGTGTTTTGAGGCATTTCCTTCCATGGGCACTAGGCCGACCCACACAAGTGAAGTACCATTTTTATTGGGAGATCTTGGGGCTTCTAGGTAGATGGAAGTTTGTGGCTCCCCTCAGATTCCAGAACTTGGCAGCACCGAAATGTGAGGAAAAAGTGTTTTATTTGCCAGATTTTGAGGTTTGCAAAGGATTTTGGGTAACAGAACCTGGTGAGAGCACCACAAGTTACCCCATCCTGGGTTCCTCTATGTGTCTAGTCCTCAGAAATGTCCAGGTTTGCTAGGTTTTCCTAGGTGCCGTCTCAGCTAGAGGCCAAAATCCACAGCTAGGCACTTTGCAATTTTTTTTTCTGTTTTCTTTGGGAAAATGTGATGTGTCCACATTGCATTTTGGTGCATTTCCTGTCACGGGCAGTAGGCCTACCCACACAAGTGAGGTACCATTTTTATCAGAAGACTTGGGGGAATGCTAGTGGGAAGGAAATGTGTGGCTCCTTTCAGAGTCCATAACTTTCTGTCACCAAAATGTGAGGAAAAAGTTTTTTTTTGCCAAATCATGAGGTTTGCAAAGGATTCTGGGTAATAGAACCTGAGAGAGCCCCACAAGTCACCCCATTCTGAATTCCCCAAGGTGTCTAGTTTTCAAAAATGTATAGGTTTGCTAGGTTTCCCTAGGTGTCGGCTGAGGTAGAGGCCAAAATCCACAGATAGGCACTTTGCAAGAAACAGGTCAGTTTTCTTTCGGAAAAAATGTGTTGTCCATATTGTGTTTTGAGGCATTTCCTGTCACAGGCACTATGCATACCTACACAAGTGAAGTACCATTTTTATCGGGAGACTTTGGGAAATGCTGGGTAGAAGGAAATTTGTGGGTCCTCTCAGAATCCAGAACTTTCTGTCACCGAAATGTGAAGAAAAAATGCTTTTTTTGTAACATTTTGAGGTTTGCAAAGGATTCTGGTTAACAGAACATGGTAAGAGTCCCACAAGCCACCCTATCCTGGATTCCCCTAGGATTTTAAAAAATGCACAGGTTTGGAAGGTTTCCCTAGGTGTCTGCTGAGCTAGAGGCCAAAATCCACAGCTAGGAACTTTGCAAAAAACATGTCTGATTTCAATGTAAAAATATGATGTGTACCTGTTGCGTTTCCTGTCGTGGGCATTAGGCCTACCCACACAAGTGAGGTACCATTTGTATCGGGAGACTTGGGGGAAAACAGAATAGCAGAACAAGTATTATTGCCCCCCTTGTCTTTCTCTACATTTTTTCCTTCCATATGTAAGACAGTGTGTAAAAAAGACATCTATTTTAGAAATGCCCTGTAATTCACATGCTAGTATGGGGACCCCGGAGTTCAGAAATGTGCAAATAACCACTGCTTCTCTACACCTTATCTTGTGCCCATTTTGGAAATACAAAGGGAAATGTCCCAGTAAAATGCCGAAATTGTGTTGAACAATGTGGTTTTTTGATTCAAGTCTGCCTGTTCCTGAAAGCTGGGAAGATAGTGATTTTAGCCACACAAGACCTCTGTTGATGCCATTTTCAGGGGAAAAGAAACACAAGCCTTCTTCTGCAGCCCCCTTTTCCCATGTATTTTTTTTAAACTAAAATTTCGCTGTATTTCTGCTAATTTCTTGGTGTCCTTCAGGGGAACCCACAAACCCTGGGTCCCTCTAGAATCCTTAGGATGTTGGAATAAAAGGATGCACATTTGGCATGGGTAGCTTATGTGGACAAAAAGAGGGCCTAAGCACGAACTGCCCCAAATAGCCAGGAAAAAGCCCTGTCACCTGAGGCGGAAAATGCCTGGCAGCGAAGGGGTTAACAAACATGTTCATTGTTTTTTCTGAGACTGGAAATGCCCATAATACTAGTCCTGTTAAAGACAACAATGGTTGGCAGGTTGGCATTCCATCTGGGAAAGACAAAGGATCAGTTGTCTATTTGATGGGGGTACAAGGAAAGAGGACAGAAAAGAATGTTGTCTATGCATATTCACAGCATCAATCATTTACCTATATAGACAGGCACTTGGCCCACCTACACAAGTGAGGTATCTATTTTACCGGGAGACCGATATCATTCCGCACAGAAATGTGGGAAAAATACGTTTTTCTTAGCTAAATTTGAGGTTTGCTGAGGATTATGGGTAAGAAAACACTGGGAGATCCATGCAAGTCTCACCTCCCTAGACTCCCTTGGGTTTCTAGTTTTCAGAAATATTTGGGTTTGGTAGGTTTCACTGGATAGACATTGTATCATGAAAATCGCAGTAAATTTTTCCTAATGGGAGTTGTCTTGGAAATGTATGACTGTCAATCATTTATAACATATAAATGAATGTTGTGGTTAGGGAAAATGTGAAGCCAGCATACCTAGCGGTGTGAGGCATCGCACCACTAGAATTCGACATCAAATTGTAGAGTGCCACGAGCCACTTGCATTCAACATCACATTTTATGTGGCAACACAACACTTGACTTGTTTTCATTTAAATAATTCAAACAGATGGATGATTGAACAGCAAACTACTGAATCAATATTTGAATCTTCTGGCTTTTTAAATAAATATCTGAACTAATATCTGCTAAGAATACTTGTCCAAAGACCTCTTCTTTGTAGCACTTTTTCCAAAAGCAAATTTAATATCAGACATATTTGTGTGCTTTAGAGTCTAACCCTGATTTTTTCAGGTACAACGCAGGTAATTGATGAATACAATATGCTTTGCCCGCCTTTCATTGACAACTCAAAATCATGATTTTTTTTTTTCAATTAAACCATTACGATTACGTACAGTATAACCAATGGTTATCAAATTTGACATTACACGTAGGTATTTGAATGTCTAACCCAAAGAGGCAAATGGAAGAGAAGACAATTGTGCAGACAGATAAAAAATAGTTTATTAGTGGCACTTACATCATTATAGCCTGGTTTGTTTCAAATATGTGGGGAATACACATTGCTGGTGAAGCTACACATCGTTATGTAGCCCTTACCGTTGGCACAATGTAATAAACATATTTATTTTCTAAAATGTACTTGAATGTTATTATACCCACTCACTAGAATATGAGACTTACAACGTTTTCTCAATTCTCTTTTATGATCTTAAATCTTTGAAAGTATCTCTGATCTTCATAGTACTTCAGTGTATCCATCTATTGCGATCTACTCTGATTCCTTCATCTAGGCTTACATGTTTCGGAGATATTGAAATTGTAAAATTGTGTATCAATGATAGTATCCAAGCGTACTTTCTTCATTTAAATATTCTGACTAGTCAGCCCGCCCAAAACATTCACTTTTAGACACACAGATCCGGGGTTCATTTGAGCTTAAAATAAAGCCATCATCACACACACATTTGGGATTGCAGCCTTCTATATCGGGTGTGGGAGTACCACAGCTCGCTGGTATGTCAGGGGCACACTGCTCAAAGTGCATGTTCGGCTCACACTTTGTCTGGCATGCCGATATTCGCACACAGACCAGGTTTGTGTCGGAATGGAACACATAATCCTCAGGACAGGCGCATCTGCATGTATCGTTACACTTAAGGGTGGCGTCAGCAATGTTGTCACAATATTTCACACAGGTCACATTGCAAGAGTAGTTGCTGCCAGCTGGACATACAGTATCTGCAAGGAAGAACGGTGCAGTAATTAGTGATACATTTAGAAAATGGATGCTTCTCACAAAATTTCCTTTGCTCTGCAGTCGTGTGTAAAGTTAGACTACTTATGTTCTGTCTATTTTAAAATGTCACAAATTATCTAAAGTCTCTCTGTATAAATTGGCTGAAATAATTCGTCAAGATCAGATTTACATAAGAAAAAATGTAAAATCTACTTTTGCAAAATAACCAATTTGCCAATGTCTTGGCAGAAAATTATGCGAACTGGTGGCCCTGTGCAAAGTCTATAAATGTAGCAAGCACCAGATTATATAGATTGTACAGCCTTAATTCCTAACGTTTTTTAATTGGTCTCCATGTTTTCTATTAGCCATTTATCAATTATTTTACTTCTCTCCTCATAGTTTTGCACATCTTTTCCCCTAAACATCATGGTGGCGTGTTTTCTGCATTACTTGTACCACTTTTACCCTCTTCCATTCAGATATTGCATGTGCATTGTCTCTTTGCTCGCACTTCTTTTTGCCTTCCTACATCTCAAACCCACATTGGGTATTCTTTCACCTGTAGGGTCCTTTTTAATCTTACTTCTTAAACTTAAATGCAGGTATGGTTTACTATTTCTAAAAGTGTTTGTACTCCCAACATTTCTGACTTAGGGACTTATCATGAGTTTAGCTGTTGAAATTACGTGACCGCTAAACTCGTAGGGAAGAGTCAGCCGTCATACCGGCTGCCTCCCCCCAAGTCATATTACGATGTTCCCACCAGCCTGACCAGAGGGAACATTGTATTACAACGTTCCCTTCAGTCAGGCGGGTAGGAACAGTGCCACAGTATTGGTCTCGGCTCCCTTAAGTGAGCTGAGACCAATACTGTACCACCACAGCACCCTCGGAGTGCACACTGCAAAGCAGACAGCACACATTCCAAGGGTGCTGGGCAGGAGGATGGCATGGCCGTTGGCAGTGCAGCCCCTCCACCCCCATGGTCCCCAGCACAGCTTTTACACCAGCCTTTCCATTGTGGTTTAACCGCCATGGAAAGGCTGGCAGAAAGTGGTCTTGTGTTCAGCACAGCAGTGCTGAACTCAGCATTGACATGGCTAAGGACAAGTCAGACTGCTGTCAGCCTATTGGGAACTATGTTGCTGGTGGGGATGGCGGACCGTTGCCAGTCTGACCGTCAGGGTCGTAATGTGGCAGTAGGACCGCCTGGAGTGTGCCGGTCCATCTGCCACCGTGAGGCTGGTGGTCTCAGGACCGCGAGCCTTGTAATTAGACCCTTAATCTTTTTCTTTGACATAGTATGCAACTATTTACCACCTATTTGTTTCCCTTACAAATTTATTTAATGTATTTGTTATTCAGAAAGGAAATGGACACACTAAAAGAAAGGAGATGTCAAAGTCTTGGTTGATTGCTTTCAACAATGAAAGCTTGTATTATCTTTGGTTATTTGACCCTACCAGAGAACCATTCCTCAGAGAAAATGTGTGAAGTGGTGCGTGTGTAACACACCAACTTCACAGTATCTTTATTGAATAAAGAGTATGAAGATGTCACCAACATTAAGTAAAGAGATTAATATACTAAGAAGATCAAATAAAGTAAAATAAAGAAAATCAGACAAAGAGTTGAAAAGTTAACATAAAAAAGTAACATCAGGTAATTTTCAAAAGCAGCAATTCAAAAGTGTTTTATATCATAAGTGGGTTTTAGCGGTTAACTCCTTTATCTGTACATATCAGAAATATTTGTTTTGTGGAAACTATCGGCAGGTCAAACTTGCTGATTTTTATTACAAGTCAAATAATCAGTATATAGCAGACAATGCAGATTCCGTTGCAGTAAGCATTAAAATCCACCGTATTTCCTAAAAACTCATGCTAGGCAATAATTATCACACAATAAAAACCAAGCACCATGGAGTCAGTTTATATAAGGTTCAATCATTATCACATGTGATAGCAGCCAACTTCTACAGAGGGCCTAAGCCCTTAAGGTTCTCATTGGTGCTTCAGGAGCGGACCAAGAGAGCACACTTCTCTTGAACGTAGTCATTCTGAACTACTGGCAACAAGTGGGTGTCTCTTCCTAGCATAAGATTAGTTTAATGAAGTCCTGTGAACAGCCTTCTGGAATTCTGAACATTACCACTAACTCTGAACTTTATTATCCAAAGAGGCAAGTTCCTCTAAAAAGCAGGAAGAGATCTCCTGAAGACTTGTCCTAAATAGCCTTGCATCTCATGCCAGGAAAGTCTTTCTTTACTTTGTAAAATTGTAGCAGAGGGCAAAAATTCATGTTGTGTAAAAAATGGCTATTTCAGAGTCTTCAAACAACAATGAAGGAATTCCCCTTAGCCCAGCAATCAGAGCATTTTCCTTCTCACAAGCTGATTTTAAAAATTATAGTGGAAACTAAACTAGTGTTGGAAAGTGGGTTATTGGTAAGGTAAGTTGAGTACTTACACTTAGCTATAGGCCACAACCCCCACTAGGTCCAGTCAAGATCTCAATAAATTAATCCTTGCTCAACCCTTAGTAGCTTGGCCCAAGAGCAGTTAGGCTTAATTTAGGAGACAAGTGTGTAAAGCATTTGATATCAACAAAACAATGCATCGGTAAAACACAACACAGAGTAAAAATCCAACACCAATTTTTAAAAATAGGACATATTTGTATTTTAAAAATTACACCAAAACAACAAACATCTAATGTAGGGCATCGGAGATATGGATTTTTGAAGATTAAATGTAGAAAACACATATTTTCTAGTGCCTAAAGACTAAAAGCAGCAACTGGTCATCCTTGACTGGGGCAAAGTCAAAAGTTGTGGCCGACCGCTTTAGAGCCCTGCTCAGATACACTGAGCGGGAGGCTTCGGTCAAAGTTTTAGCTTTGCACTTGGAATTTTTTCTGGAGCTTTTCTCCCTCAAAGTCGTACAGTCTTCTCCAGCAGGCTGATTTCGATGGGAATTCATCAGATTGCCTCACTTTAAGAATCCGGTCAAATCCTAGAAGTCCGGAGCTCTGGAGCTTTCAGCAGGACAAACCTGAAATTGAGTCCACTTCTGGAATTGTGGAAGCAAGGCAAAGGCCTTTTCTTGGTGACGTCCAGAGTGCTGCCAGTGTGGTCCATGTGGGTGCAATCTTTCAGATGCAGACCAGGGGTTCAGAAGGGCAGTCCTTCTCCAGCAGAGATCTGAATTGTTGGGCAGCTCTGCTATATTTATTATTGCTCCTGGGTTGGTAGGCAGGGGAGCAGCCCTGATCAGTGGGATACAAGTTTCCAACCTGTGGGGTGACCATTTCCTGTGAAGTGTGGCATAAATCAATCTCAGAATGCAACATTCTTTAAAAATCTAATATGTAGAAAATCTCTCCTGGAAGGTTATATCTGGCTACACTGGTTTGGCCCTAACACACCCCTTTCACCCCCTCTCCTAATCTAATCATTGGGGCTCCTATCTGGCTGGGGAAGCAACAAATGGGGACAGTTCAGTTTCTGTCCCAGGTGGTTTTCCCTCCTTTGAAAAGCAGTTTGACCATTCCTCCCCCCATCAAGCTCTGCCATCTGCTACAGCAGTTCTCTTACCCCCAGATGCTTCCTTTATTTCAGTCCATACCACTTCACACCTCATTAAAGGAGCCTGGCTCAGGATGCCAGGGATTGACCAATCAAGAAAGGGCACTACTGGGCCAATTTTGATAACTTTTAGAAAGAGTTCTAAAACTCTTTCTCTGTACTAGTTAAAAAAAAATCAACCTTTGCAGGTTTGGGATTTATTCTAACTTTTAATTTGATACACACGTGACAGATTTAGCTCTTTTCTAGTGTAACTGAGTCTTTCTTAAGTTTAAATAAAGCTTCACCAATGTTAGCCTATGGAGCTAATGCACTACAATAGGGAAAAACTAATGTGACTGTTTTTCCCTCACCTGGGATTAGAAAACATCTTTCATAAATTTACACTGCACCCAACCCTTTGGGCACCTAGGAAAGACCTTAACGGTGACTAAATATAAGGTAGTTTGAGACTTTGAAAGTACTTTTAATTCCACAGTCGACTTTGGAGGTAATGTTAATGTAAAAACAGCAAGCTAGGCAGGCCTGCTACCATAATGACACCAGAGACCACAGCAGGGTACCTAGGGGTGCTCTATCTACCCTGGGGTCCCTAAACCTAAATGTCCTACCATCTACTAAGAACTTAAAGATAGGTTGTCAGAACCAATTATAATTATGCCTAATTTGCATAAACTATTTTAAACACAGCACTTGCCCTGTGACTGGTTGGTACTGCCGAGGGTGCAATCAGAGGCAGAAAACACCAGTATCAATTAAAAATAGGGGCAAAAGATGAGGGGGTGTCTGCAGTCAGCCCAGTTTTCCTACAAATAGTACAGAGTAAGAGTTGATCTTGAATGAAATCTGTAAAATGTCCCCAACTGGTTCAATTCTACATCACTTCTAGTACAATGTAGTTTGTCAGTACACTTAGTGGTGCCAATAGCCTCACACCGCTGCGTGCAAATTAAAACACAACATGCCTTCTCTTTTGCTCTAGTTTCCCATATAACCAACCAATTCAGCCAATCACACTTAAATTACATTTTAGGACCTGGTGCCAACACCATCTGAAGTCAACCTAAAAAGGATCAAATACTTATTTGTCCAGCATTTTATAGAGCAGAGTTTTACCAGAACAGAGCGGATTTTTACCAGGTAAGAGTTGAGCATGTTTTTGAATTGACTTGCTCAAGGAATGGTTGTTGCTTTACAAATAATTCATTATAACAAAAAAAGATAGCATATTCATGAATGAAGTGAAGTAGGCAACTAGGGGTTTTGATTGGGAGAAGTTTAGAATAATGGCGAATTTAAACTAATGTATTTTTACTTGTTTTTTTCTGGAAAATGCCCTTATAATGTCCCAGGTCTTCCAGTTCTCCCAATAAAGAGTTTCATAAGGGTAAGTACTGCTCCAGATGACAAGCAGAAAGATGCCAATTTTTTTTCATTTCAAGTCAAATGCTACTGTGATCTGTTTTACAACCTGAAGCTATCAAGTAGGAGCCCCCACATGCACGTTCCTAGTATTTTGCTCATTCTCATGGGCATCAATTCACTAAAATGACAGAGATTACAGAAATGAGACCATCCAAACTTTTAGCCAGTGATGACATCAGAGGAAGCGACATCACATAAATCTTTGACACTGATGATGTTAGAAAAATTATTGTCACTTGACCTTTTGCATAACGGCATTAAGGTAGTGACACCAATAATCTAAAAAAAGCAAGAATAGGGAATGCCATGATATCCTCAGAGCCGAGCCATTGGAATCATGCAGCAGGAGAGAAGCAAATTATGCAGTAGGGTTTACAAAATTATGAAGTAAGCAAATATAAATTATGTGGCATAATGTAGCACATTGTGTGACAGTACTACCTCATTATTTTGTAATTTGTACAAATGTTTACACTATGGGCAAAGGTTTTGCCTCATTAGTACCAATCTAACACCCACATACAGCAGTAAGAAATAGACACATGATCAGTCAATCTTTGCTTTGGGCCTTCCATTACACAACATTACGTCAATCTGTTTGAACTAGTACCAGTTTTTTTTAAATCTGCAGATGAAGCGACTGATTGATTAGGTGACAAATTAAACAAATCCATAGTAATATGAAAATGCTGTGGCTGCAAAATCTCCTAATTCCATTGGCCCTGGCTATGAGTGCAGCCATTATGTGCCAGGACTGCTTCTTTGATGCATCAGGTTTGAAGCAGTCATCAACTTGAATGCAACCAGCATGGTATAGCTGTATATATATATATATATTTATATATATATATATACCTTAGTGCGCAAGGTATAGTTACTTGAAATTACTCTAACTATAACTGTTGAATTTCCAAGGTTTTGTGTGTGTAAGTTCAGAACCTAACTATAACGTCCCTGTATCCTTTGGTAATTTCAGCTAATTTCTGTTTTTTAGCATGCACAGATGTGAATGCAAGCCAGGCCTGGCTGCCAACCCTCCTGCATGCACCCAAACTCAAGCATTGTACAATTGCGCAGCATGAGTTTGAATACAGTGGATGCATTTTTTCAAATTTTCTCTGGATTTGCAAATCCTCATGTGGATTTGCAAATCCAATATCTGTGGATCCGCAGAACCGCAAATCGGACAAAAACAATAACTGGGTAATATTTGCGCACAAGGGGCCCCTAAGGGATGCCTCTATGTGTCCTATGAGATCAGGATATGTGTATCCTGATCCCGCATGTGTTTTTTCTCTCTTCTTTTCCTACCCCCAATCTGATGCAACAAACAAATTGGCGGGACAACTTTTCTGTCAGGTTGTGGCCTGCCAAATAGACTCTTCTTGTGGCGCGTGGATCCTGGTGCCTAAATGTCTATATTTTACTACCTTAAATTACTCCAAAACGACTACACCAAAGTTACACCAAATTTTTGGTGAAACGACTTACACCAAATCACAAAAAGCGTGCTCTGTGCAACAGAATCTACCTGAGTGCAAAATTTTGTGTAATTCAATTCAAGGAGCTGCAGAGATATGCTGGTAAACTGGGAAGTGTTGGTAGCCTACTTGGGACTCGGCTTCCTCATACAAAAACATAGAAATTCAGCAGTTATAGTTACAGTTATTTCAAGTAAGTATAACTCGTCCCCTAAGGTAACCATCACTTACGCCCCCACCATGCACAGTTTTCTCATCAATAATATTACTACCAATGTTACAGTGATATTATCAAAGAAGTTATAAATGATGTCATGAGTGCTGCAATAACTGGGGTTATTAGCATTGCCTGGCATGGGCACGAGTTATAGTTACCTTAGGGAACAAGTTATAGTTACTAGAAATAACTCTAACTATAACTGCTGACTTTCTGTGGTTTTGTATGTTTGAAATGTGAGCCTAACTATAATGTCTCTGTAACCTTTTTTTTTTTGTGACTATCTATTTTTTTAATTCTATTTCCCAACTATATTGTTTCTGTAACCTTTGTTTTTATCACAGAATTTCTCAGTTTTTTTAACGTTATGTAAAATGCCCATCGCAATGCACATTGGGGGGGGGCATTGGATGAAGGGCCAGGGCTGGCATTGTGCTGCCCCTACCCAAACTTGCAGTTCCTGCCCCCCTCCTCTTTGCCATACATTGTCCAAGTCCATACCCCTGCTCCCTCAATACAGCCCTGTGTGGCCGTAGTGTTACCACTGCCTTTCCTGCCTGCCCTGAACAGCAAGCTTGCTACCCTATCCACTTCTTCCCTACTCTCTGTTGTTTGTGTCCATGCACCAGCACCCTCCCTCCTGCCCTGCATGGTCAAATGTGCTGCCATTGCCCTCCATTTAGCTTAATGTCCCCGCTCACTACTCCTGCACTCTGTTTCCCAATTCTATGTCCTATCGTTGACCTCCGGCTTGCCTCTGTGGTTAGCATGCTGCCCTACCCTCCTGCCTCCTTCCCTGCTTGCCCATGCTCTCTCCACCATGCTCACCATGTTCCATGGACTTACCACTGCCCCTCCTATCTACTCTGTGTGTTCTGTTGAGCTGCCACTGTCCCTGCCACCTGGTTAGCATGGTCATATGACTGCTGCCTGTCCCTGCCCTTCATGGTCTGTTACCCAAAATCTATCTCTCCTGTCTGTCCAGTATGGTTAGTTTTCTGCCCTTGCTACAGTCCCCTCTGTTCTCTGTTGTCCATGTGCATGACCTTGCCCCTCTCTATTGCTTTCCATGGTCTGTTGTGTTTCATTGCCACCCCACTTGCCTTGTGTGTTGTACTGTGCTGCTGCCATCCCTGATGCCTGCCCATGAAGTTGGGTCTGTTACCCATCTCCCTCCTGCCCTCTGTTACCTTAGTCCATGTCCCTACACCATTTCTCCTGCTTTCATTCACCCAATGTACCATACTCATCAACATTTTGAACTTAGTAGGAAAGAAACGTTGAAAAAGAGGGCATTTTTAGGCAGGAGACAGATAAAATAAAGCCCTTTTGGGCTTAAAAACATCAGGAGTCTCCTGCCTGAATCAGGTCTGTTGACATTCATGGTTGT
Organism: Pleurodeles waltl; assembly: GCF_031143425.1. Lineage (NCBI taxonomy): Eukaryota > Metazoa > Chordata > Amphibia > Caudata > Salamandridae > Pleurodeles > Pleurodeles waltl. Next base: position 1,418,665,743 of record NC_090446.1, read on the forward strand.
ACTGCCACTGATTCTTCCTTCTCCACTCAATGGTCTGATATATTTCTGCGCCACTTTTCTTGCACCCCCTCTACAACACCATGTGTGTGCTGTATCTACAATACGCCGCACAATTGCGCACTTTAGGAAAATAGCATCTAAATTTATAATGCTATTGTGGCACTTTACAGGATTAGCCCCATAAATGGTGGTGCTAATTCTGCAAAGTAAAGGGAGGCCCATTGAAAGTAATGGGTGAATCATTTTAACGCCTGATCTGATCAGGTGTTAAAAAATAGGTAAAAATGAAGCAGTTAAATGTTGTAAATTTCACTGCACATTTGTCTGGGCCTCCTGATGGGGGGAACACCCCCCTTGGATACATTATGCCTGGTGTAGGGATAATGTGGTGCAAGGGGTTACAAAGTGGTACAAAGCAAGCATTGCGCCACTTTGTAAATATAGCAAAGGAGAATGGCCTCCTTAACATCACATTAGCATAAAAACAAATATGTTAGTGTGGCGCTGAGAGGTGCTAGGGCCTTGTAAATCTGGCCCTAAGTGTTTTGCACACTTCTGTCAATGGGCTATATTTAGGTTACATTTGGGTGATATTTGTGCTTCATTTGGGCTCTTTTTCTCTGGTACCCATCTTGACAGACTCCTTTGCTATGAAGCTTCATAATCTCCTCATTTACTGCACTATATTTAGTAAAGAAAGCTTTAAATTTTCTATTTCGATTCTATCAAGATGGCTTAAGTTGTGCCACACTTCTGTCATAAGTAAGCCTGTCAGTGCTCTAGTTGTTCTTTATAACACTCTGAGAGAATGCAGTAGAACACAAGGGAATCAACTGACATGTCGCACGAGTTGGTAGTACGTTTTACTGAGAATGTCAGATTTCATTTTCACGTGGCTGAGAAAGATAGAGTGAATTTACAGAAAATATGCTCTAATTTTTGCTTCTGAAGCACCTTCCATAACCTCTATGGGAAAATCATGAAAAAACAGTTTTCTGCCAAACATGATTCATGAAATCACAGCAGAAGGCTTTTTCACAGAGTAAAACCATGTTAGCAACAAATTATTTATGTTGTAAGTAAAATCTGTTCTTTTTGTAACCCTCAAAACCCGCTGTTCACTACAAAGCATTCCAGTGGGTTCTATCACGTATATTGGTCTGAAGATCCCTGCCATCACTTTCTGGTTGAAGTGCTGACGACCAATCAGATCTCACCATGAGATCTGTGCTTAGGGTCTGCCCAGATATCCAAATTTGGATTGCCTTTAATATCTCAATAAATACTGAACAGATTTACACCAACTAAGAACAACAGTGATCTGTGGACCAAAAGCTACCTTTCTGCCAAATGTAGGTTAAATCCTTCTAGCAGTTTAGGCTGCAGGCATGTCTAAATAGTCTATGGGAATGAACACTGGAGACGCATTTTTTACTCCCCCCTTTTCTCAGCTCCCGCTCGATGGAGCCCCCATTTCTTTCCATGAACAGCAAGACTCTACAAAGCACTTTTTTTGTGCATAATTTCGTGAAGATTCATCAAGCGGTACCAAAGATATAACCAAGTCAAAAATTGTTTTTTCTATGGAAGCTTGGTCCTAACTATTACTACCTACTGGTGACCAGCAATAGGAAACACATATATATATATATATATATATATATATATATATATATATATATATATTCAAAAAACAAGATTCTCTTTCTGTTTTAGCAAGAGAAAACCGCACTCTGTCGTTGTGCCAAAAATACCTTAACTTTTAATACATTAGTGAGATCATAAACATGAAGAGGGGAGAATTTTCACCTTTGCAAGGAGATTTCAATATGCAAAGTTGAAGGAACAAATAGATGTATCCCAATTTGAAAAATCGGATAAATCAAGTAATGAATCAAGGTCAACTGATAATGAATCCAGTGACGGAGAATCAACCTCAATAAATACACAGGGAGTAAAATTAACTTTGTTAAACGAGATGCGCCTCGCCTTCCAACAACAATCCAAAGATCAGCAAGTCAAAACAAGAGGGAGAGGAAGAGGACGAGGCGCAAAAGGAATAAACCCACACGAAGGGGACAAAGAGGGAAGACAAAGAAAAACCAGGGCTCTAACAGCGGCAACTTTCAAGAGCTAAATATTATTAATCTTTCCACCAGAGAAATGTCCCAATCGGAGGAATCTGTCCTAAAAAAGGGGCTACAATTCTGTCCCTCTACAGATTTGGATTTAGTACAAACACGCATAGACTTTTATAAGTATATACGCAAAATCAAACTTGCCAAAACCTTTGCGGAAACTAAAATGAAAGAGAAAAATGATCCACCAACACAGGAGTATGACCTTACTGTGGGAGATAAAGAGACGTTGATGACTCTGGTGAATTTAGATCTGGGAAACAAACCATTGGAAGTTACTGAAATAGTTAAACCCCTTGGGGCGGGCCTGACAGATAAAAGACCACCTTCCAAGTTTTACCTAGCACTACCAGCAGGGAATAAAATAGATTTATTTGCGGAGATGGTCATTCATGATCTTTATAAAAAGAATTGGAATAAGAAAGAGGAGAACTTAACCATACCAGAGAAACAGGCGTTGCACAGACTTCAGATGGAAACAATGGTTGAAATCAAACCTGCGGACAAAGGTGGAAACATTGTAATACAAAATAAACAGGATTATGTGAAAGAAGCGATGCGGCAATTGTCGGATAAAACCTGTTATGCACTTGCTACTGGGAACCCAGTAATAAAACTGAAGGAGGAGATAAATTTGTGTATCTTAAGGTGGGAAGATCAAGGCCTCATTGATCAAGTAGAGGCAAAATATTTGTTAGTGGAACATCCTGTAACTCCAACAATATACTTCCTCCCTAAAATTCATAAAAATTTGCAACATCCACCAGGTAGACCTATAATATCAGCCAAAGCATCTCTATTAGAACCTATGTCAGAATACATAGATTTCTTTCTAGCACCCTTGGCAAGAAATTTGAACTCCTATTTACGTGATACAGGAGACTTACTGTTACAATTGGAAGGGATACCTTGGCAGGACACCTATAAATTAGTAACAATGGATGTAGTTTCGCTGTACACGAACATTGAACATCAAATAGGAATCCAGGCATGCAAATTCTTTCTCAACCAAAGGAATATACGTTTTTATCAACACAATGAGATGCTTCTGGAAATGATTAACATTTGTCTTACAAATAATTATTTTTTGTTTAACCAACAACTGTATCTGCAAATTAAGGGCACGGCAATGGGTTTTTCTTTTTCTCCCAATTTTGCGAATCTGACGATGGGATGGTTTGAACAACGAATAGCTTGGGCAGAAGAAAACGAGATTTACCAACAAAAAGTAGTGACTTGGTTGAGGTTTATTGATGACCTTTTTCTTATCTGGGATGGTACTGAGTCAGAATTTGATGAATACTTTAAGATCTTGAACTCTAATGTAGCCAAACTTAATTTCACCTACGACATCAGTGCAACACGTGTGACATTTCTAAATACAGAAATTTATGTTAAAGAGGGGACAATTCAGACTTCATTGCACAGGAAAATAACAGCTACGAACTCCATATTACATGCTAACAGTTTTCACCCACCACAAACAAAGTGGAACATTCCCTATGGTGAATTTCTACGAATAAAGAAAATCTGCTCAGAGCCGGAAGAGTGTGAGAAGCACTTGAAATTAGCGGAGGAGAGATTCCTGGCAAGACAATATCCGAAAAAGTGTTTAGCTCTGGCACAGAAACGTGTGAAACAATCATCAAGAGAACAACTAATTCATGGAGGAAACCAAGCCATTAAACATGCCAAACAACAACAGCTGAGGTTCATAACAACATACTCACAGAGTGCTACACAAGTTCGTAAAATCTTGGAAAACCATTGGGCAATTTTACAAATGGACCCAATAGTGGGGGAAATCATGGGACAATACCCATTAATGACTTTCAGAAGAACAGCAAACTTAAGGGATAAATTAACGCACAGCCATTTCCAAACTACAAAAGCAAACTGGTTACAGAAAACTGGCTTTTGGAAGTGCAGCAGCTGTAAGGCATGTAAAATTGGGGTGAATAAGAAAGAGTACTCAACAAATACTGGCATGGAGAGAGTGATACGTAAGCACTTGAACTGTAAAAGTCGATTCACAGTATATGTGATTGAATGTCCTTGTGGGTTGAAATATGTTGGCAGTACCATATGTGAGACTAAAAAGCGAATTTTAGAACATATTCGAGCAACTATCAATATAGATAGAAGCTATGCAACAGCGAGACATATGGAACAGAAACATGATAGCAAGTGGGAACTCATGACATTCTATGTAATTGATCAGGTACTAAAATCAGAACGCGGTGGTGACAGAGAAAAGAAATTGCGTCAACTAGAATCCAGACATATACTTGATATCCGATCTCTCACCCCGCTAGGTTTAAACCAGGATGAGGAGTTATTTGTACACCTATAAGAGTTGTCATAGCTCATAAGATGTTGCCATTCATTTATTTTATGTCATTTCCACCAATTGATAAGATGCTTTCTTTCCCGTTGTCATTTGTCAGATAGACATACAATTTTGGTGCTATCAATATAAATTGACTGAAGGAATAATACCCAAACATTAATTTTCTTCCATCAGAGGTGCAGGATTTAGCGAGGGCCTTGTTTAAAAGAAACTTTGGGGATTGTGCTATTGTAGGTAACATGCAATACATGAATATGAATCCAATGTGAATATAAATTAAAAACTAATGAGGGCCCCTATATTTTGTTAATACACCTCAGAAATTGTTTTGAAGTCTCCATTAGTCGCTGAAACAAGATTTTATGACATATATTTAAAAATAATTTGATTTAATGAAATGCTATAAACTACATATACCAGAATGCAATGTGGAACTCAGTGAAAAACACCTTGGATTGTAGTCAAAACACTGTTACAATTTGGTAAATATGTATATAGAAAAACGTTTAATTTTTCTTTGTTAAAGTATATATATTTAGTGATGTTATGGAGTAACTCTTGATAAGTGGTGTAACTTGAGTATTTTTTCTGTTACTTTGGAGTACTTTATTTTAAGCGCCGAAATTAGCACACAGGAAACACCTGTGAACAAGGTCTGGTGAGACCGAAACGTGTCAGGGGATTCCTGTTTGTTTGTTTGTTTATGATCTCACTAATGTATTAAAAGTTAAGGTATTTTTGGCACAACGACAGAGTGCGGTTTTCTCTTGCTAAAACAGAAAGAGAATCTTGTTTTTTGAAAATATGGTTGTCCTGCCTCAAACCAGCACCACCGGAGAATTAAGTGCGCCGTAACACGCAGATCAGGACATCTTTTCTTTCATATATATATATATATATATATATATATATATATATATATATATATATATACATATATATGTGTGTGTGTGTACTCAAAGGGTTTATACTTGTTAAATACTTATGTTTATGTGGTAAACGTTGTTGTTGCAAAGGCAGAATCATTGTAGTAAATTGTGTTGTCAAAAATGGTAAGCCTAATTATTGTAAAGGCTTTTTTTATTATAATACTTGTGTTATAAAGCCATTCTTTGTAACAGCATTTGGGATTCTGTCAAACATCCAAGACAGAGGGGACAACAAGGTGTAGGATTCACATTTCATTCATACCTGTAGGGATTTTTAAGAATGCTTGGTCTGGGGAAGCATAGACTCAGGATTCAGAAAATAACACAATGGTTGGGGTTGACCTTAATAACAATTTATTTCTACCCAAACAAACCCTTTTTGGCAAAATTAGGACAATCAAAGACTGGAAAAAGATATAACTTTCTAACCTGTACCATGCTGTTTGTATGCAGCTCTTTGATGGCAGTTCACAGCTCACTGTGCTAGATTATGATTTTAATTTATGAACTCCACAGAAACAAAAGGATCTCTATAACAAAAGCAGTATGCCACTGAGATATGCACATAAAATACTGTTCGGTAACCTGCATAGTACACACTCTTTGCAGCAGGCAAAACAACCCTGTGCACTACCTTAGGAGAGTCAAAGCTGCCTTTAGACAAAACTCTGATCTCTCTTCAGCAGGTAAATTAATTATCAGAATTATCTTGGCACTTTTATTGTTGCCTGAAACAGTTGGATATACAATCAATCAATCAGCATTTGTATAGAGCAACCCTTTCATTCCTAGGGGTACCCGGCCACTGAGGGTGCCATGTTTCCATCAAAAAGCCAGGTCTTAAGCTTCAAAGCCAAGTCTTAAGCTTCATTCTGAAATCTGCCAGGGAGGATGCTGTTCCGAGGTGGAGGGGCGGGTTGCTCCAGGACTTGGCGGCGATCTAGCAGAAGGAGCAGCACAGGGGTGTTTGTGAGGCGATTGCAGATATCAGACGGTTCAGTCGATGGTTTATGTGGGATAGTCCCTGCTTGTGTAGAGCCTTACATGCGTGCATGGGGATTTTCAACTGACATCTGTTCTGGATGGAGAACCAGTGGAGGTTCCTGAGTTAAAGGGGGTTTTGTGGGTCCGTTTGGGGAGGTCCAGAATAAATCTGGCTGCAGTGTTCCATATGGTCTAGAGTATTTTAATGTGCTGGGTGGAAATTCCAGCGGAGAGGGTGTTGCCGTAGTCGATGAGGCTGGTGATGAGGGTCTGCTTGACGTTCTTTCTGATGTTGATTGGGATCCATCTGAAGGTTTTGGGGAGGATGCAAAGGATGTGGAAGCAGGAGGAGGTGAATGAGTTGACATTTTGTTTCATGGCCAGTTGGCTGTCGAGGATGATGCCCAGGTTGTGTTCAAGGTGAGGCTGAGGGATGGTCCTTGGGGTACGCCGCTTATGATGTTCCTGGGTGAGGAGGTGAAAGGGGGCTGTTAGATGCTCTGCGTGCGTCCTATGAAAAAAAATGCGATGCACCCGAGGGTTTTTTTTCTGTATGTTGATGTTGTAGAGTATGTTGATTGGGGTGTGGTGGGAGACAGTGTCCAACACAGCAGAGAGTTCCAGGAGATCAGGGCCACTGTTTCTCTGCGGTCGAGGAGTGTTCTGATGTTGTCTGTGGTCAAAATCAGCACAGTTGTGGTTTGCCCGGAATCCGAATTAAGAGGTGTTGAGTAGGCGGTACTCCATTTAAGTATTGTAATCCAATCAATAATTTTTGCAACCCACTCATACAATCCGAAAGGAGGGCCCTTACCATGAACACTCTTCCATCTGAAATGCAATGAATCACAAAGTTTAACCTGTGAGTAGGAAAGTCTTCTTCAACTTGCAATGACCTTAAATCAATTCCAACTTGCCTTTTGTAATCTAAAACACCAATGATTTTGCAAATTTTAAGCTTTACTACCACATAAAGGCTTTTCGCATCAGGCCTTTTACACCCTTCAAGTATATAAGAAAGTAAAGGGAAACCTACAGAATTGGTAAGTGTGTAGAGGAAGGAAAATAAAGAAGTTAGTAAATGCGTTTACACTTCCGCATACAAACGTATATTTATTTCTAATGCTACTTGAGAAGATGCAATTCACAAAATAATTTCACAGCGAAAACGTTAGTCAGGCATGCAAGGTCAGAAATATGTGGACTTCTAACTTCTTATAAATAACGCGATGGACTAATCTGCCAAACAATAAAGATATAATTGTGAATGAATGAAAAAGTATAGAAAATCACATGCACCAAAATATTTTTCTGCTACCTTTATATTTTTGGGACTCTTACCTATTGCTGTTACATTGGCAGTTGATGGTGCACTTGTTGTTTTCTCGTATGGTATTTGATCTGCGTAAAGCAGAGGCAAAACTGAAAAAGAAACAGGCGTTACTGATCAGGTTCTTTAACTATGTAATGTTTAGCAAAAAAATAAAATTTTGCAAGGGTCTTACATAAAATTGGCAGCAGCAACAGACAGATGTAAGGCTTCATTTTTGCCGTGTTCGTTTCTTGCTTTGTATACACACACCTATAGATTAATTACAATTGGCAGATTATCAAAGTACTTCTGTGGGAATAAAAAATGGGCAATCATTCAGATGGAATGTTCAGATTACAGAAACAAAATTATTTGAGAAGTAATCTAATTTTATAAAGAAGATTTTGGTGGAAGTAGAATTCAGTATAATTGTCAGTGATAAAACGCTGACATCTAGTGGTGGTTTTCAGAGTGGGCGTGCTGCCAGCATTGTTTCATAACTGAAGTTATAGGGATTGCGAATAAGTGTCACAAGAACGTACATCAAATCTATTCAGCAAGAGAGTGGTGAGATCGTAGTATGTGGCTAGTCGTGCATTATGTAGCACACTGTCACAAACCTATTACTAAACATGGTGCATTAGCGCACTGTCAATCACAGACAGCACACTTTCCATGGAAATGGGCACTCAATTTGCAGAGACCCTTAACTGATAAAAACAAACGATCATCATCAAGTAAAGTGTCTAGATTTGTTTTGAGCCCATTCACATTTTTGTTTCTATCATTCCTCAGAATTTTTTTTTAAATAATTAATTTGAGCTTTCCTAAATGCTGATATATCCAGAAATAGTTGTATTTAAATGTTATTGTGTGCCAGAAAGAACTTGAAGTCCTACAGCCTTGCCTTACACACTCCCTATACCCCAGCAAATTTGTCGAATAGTGCACTTTACAAAATCCTCTCAATTTGCCGTCAGAGAACGTAGGTAGAAATCCTCATATTAAAAGAACAAGCAACAATTTGTCAGGGAACAGCCTGTGCAAGAAAGTGCTCTTTTTGTACGGTCACCACACATATTTTGATCTAGATGCTGTTAGTTATGACTCTGAAAGTCCACTGGAGCTTTCTAACCAGGCCCCAGTGCCAGTGCTCCCTCCCTAAATTGGTATATATGAATTTAAATCCCCAATTGGCAAATACTTTAACCCCCCTTATAAATCCCTAGTATCTGGAACTAGCTGTATCCAGAGCCTGGGAGTTAAAGAGTAACCAGGGCCTGAAGCATTGTTTGTGCCACCCTTAGTGGACCAAGTAAACTACTGACAGCAGGCTTGCATATACAGTCTGCAGGAGCTGTGTAAACTGCTTGAACTCAACTGTTACCACAACATGGGTGGTGCAGTCGTAGCACTAACTTTAATATATGTCATTCACCACTAAGGAAGGCCTCCTGAGCCCAAAATGTAGGGGGCGTTATATTAAAGGTATGGGCATGTAAGTGGAAGCTTATATGTCTCTATAGTGTCCTTTTCCATTAATGGCCAATATACGTGAAAGGTGGTCCATAGGATAACATGGGGTGACTATCAGACAAACCTGAGATTGTCAGCTCCATTATGATACAGCCAAAATGAGTCATGTTTGGTATCAAACAACATGCCTTTTCACCCCTGGCATAAAACTTGTGTCAAGGGCAGTGTGACATGTACCCAGGTGACAACCATAGCAGTTGCCCATCTAGTTGCCCCAGTTTCCCTTTGCTCTGTCTGCCAGCTCACAACTGCTGCCACCGACACTAGATTCTGACCCCCTCGGCAGAAGTGTGAACACTCTCAAGAGTCAGGACAAAGGTCTCAATGGGAAGGAGGTCATACTTACCTCATTCCCAGGAAGGCTAGTGAAGTGGCAAAGCAGCGCAAATTCAAAAGGCACAGCCATCCCTCTGCCCCCAGGCACATTTGCACCTGGGCAGGCAGAAAAATTATTTACTCAGGCTAGTACACCCCAGAAGTTAGCCACACCTCTAGGGTGGGCTACCTGGTATGTACAGCAGAGGAAGACGTCTGCCATCTTGAGAAGTGGCAAAACAGAGAGTTCCAGGTAGAAAAGGTGCCAGAACCCACCGGATGTGGTCACCCTAGGTGAGGTTTAGCTGCTAGGGCTAGTAGCCATTGCCTGCTTGCACCCACACCTCTAACACCCCTTAATCTAGGATTTAAAGGGCATCCCTGGCTCAGAACCTCAGATATGCTCAAACCTGCAAAGAAAGGACAGAAGGAGACCCGCATTGACAACAATAGAACAATAGAAACCTGCACAAACAAAAGGTGTGATACCTTGCTCCTGTGGCAACCTTTCTAGAGCTGCTCAACTGCGACTCATCCTGGACCAAAGTTTGATTCCCCTAGCAAGAGGAAACCCATTGTATGCCAAAGGCAAGACCAGACTCCCACAAATTCTACCTGCAAGTGACCGAATGTCAGAAGTATAATTTTTTAGCACCCGTGGCTCCTGTGTTCAGCACCAAGGACAGCTAGAACACCTCTGCAACTGGGCCCCACGAGTCAGGGAAAATTAGCCTGATCATCGTACTTTGGTCCTGGGATCTGCAAAACCTTAAGTACAAGTGGGTTCTGCTGAACTCGCCCGGCAAGTGGCCAAGCATCACTAGTGATTTTCCCCAGTGACCTCAACGGTCAAAGTTTGACAGCTTGAACTGTTTTGAGTTATTTTTCACTTGAAATTCTATGACTCCGGTTATAGACATCTGATCTACTTCGTTTTAGGATCTAAATTATTATAAAAATCGGATTTATTTTTATAGATTGTTATCATAGTTCTTTCAAGTTGTGTTAATTATTTATTGTCCATGTTGGTACTCTGAATTGCTTAACACATGTTCCTTCAGTAAAGCCTTACTGCTCTTTTCTACACTACCAGGACTGAGCAAAGGATTCATTATTCTGAATCTAAAGGCCATCTTCGGGATAGTGTGAGAGTATTACATGGTGAAACCTAACAAGCATCACTGCATGATACTCCACTTTCTTATAGCCTGATGTTTGAAGTCAGTCTTTCAAGCTCAGGGAATTTGTGACAAGATAAATACACAATTTAACAGCACATTTATTGCTCATTCACCTTCTGAAATCTGCAATGTTTATTTTGGGGATGCTACCATATCACATTTTGCAAATCTGCTGCCAACAAACCTGGGGTGGCAGAAACCATAAATCAAAAGAGATAATAGGAAAAGAAGAACACACCAAATATAGGAGAAACAACATACCCCTCCTACCGTCTACCCACTTCTCTTCACTCATTAGCTCCTGAACATCACACATGTCACACATGTCACTGCCAGCACTTGCCTGAACCAAGCCACAAATGTCTAGATTTCTATACCACAAATATCTTCCTAACATTGCTGCAGTGATTCTTCCAGAAATCTTGTGCTGCACTATGACACGATCCAGTGAAATGGATGCCTCATATAGTATGGTGCACCATATTGCAGGCTCCCAAGGTGCGTCAGAAATTCTGATGCATCTGTGGAAGGATGCTGCAACGCATCAGTCCCAAACGTGGCACACTGCTGAGGTTGGGCTTACGACAAGCTCAACTTTAGCAATGCGTCAAAAACAGAGGCAATGTTTCGGTTCTGACTGACGCAACTGGCCTAGTGTGTAGGGACTAATGTAACAGAGTGGCATGGTGGAAAACTCACCTTGTACACTATTCCATAGGACCTGGAAGTAAAGCATACAAGTATGAAGGATGGCTATGTGACACATTACAATGGGCATAATCTACTTACGTGTATATAGAAACCTTGTGTATGTGAAACCTTAATGTGAGTGGATACAAGTAATTAGTATAATGTAAAGTGATAATTCCTGTGTCATCTATGTTATGTGTTTGCTTACCTTTTGTGCTTTGGAGTAGGCTTGGCTGGACTTGGGCACCCATTCCTATATGGATATGTGGCAATCCTGGCCTGTCCCTTTCATGGAGTACCCAGCATCACATTGCATTGCTGCAGTGGATGATGATATATTAGGAAGCATAGTCCCAGATTGATTAAGGGGTCCAACACATGACTGTTGCATGTCTAGGCCTACTATTAGTTCCAGGGATATGATTTACTTACTTATTACAGAGTTTTAACTGACTTCAGTTCATCAGTTTCTTATTCCACAGCCACTGTGTCACTTAACATGCCTGGGTTACTGCGGCATAGAAATTTTTATGCATTCCAGGCTTAATGCGATGCATCTAAAGGATGCATCACGCATTGACAAACTATATAAATATTTCTGTCAGTTGTTAGTCATACTATATTAAGGAGCACCTCCCCAGCGTACATTAGAAAATTTGTGACGCAGTTAGTTCTAGTGCAGGTAATTTCCAATGCAGGCCTATAAAAAATGACGCACTGGGCCAAATGCACCACCTTGTAATTATGGAATACTGAATGTGCCGCCTGTGTGTCAAAAATAATGGCGTAAGGCAGCGCAAGCTTCTTGTAAATATGCCCCTCTGTACCTACCCCCTCTGCACCCTGGAGTGGTGAGGTCAATATTATTGTTTTGAAAGTATGCCTGCAGGGGTGGCCAAATATCCCTCAGGTGCTGTGTAGGATGCATCATAGAGTAATAAAGTTCCTGCTGGTCACTGCAATACAAAATGTTGCATAGCGAGTCCTGCATCCCGGGTGAATGGTCCCCCCCATACATAGCAAGCAGGAGAGCTACTGAAGTCAAGCGTCATACTTAACATGGAACCCCTTTTGTGTGTCCTAGCAGTGCTATTTTCAGTGTTTGCTCAATGTTTACCTGTATCATGTCTGATAATGTTTGGCCCAGTATGCACCTATCCTCCTTCACCTCGTTCAAGGTGCAGAAAGTCCACACTTAACACAATGAGAATTTTGTCTTATCTTGTGCAGAAACAGCTTTGAAGGGTTATGGTATTTTCTGTAAAGTTATTTGAAGTGGCTAAGGCACAATTTGCCAGTGGAGGACAGTCTCCTATCTGTCCACAGAAGTATGCCTTTTCTGCAACTGTGAAAGCAGCACATAAGTCAGTGTCCTACTGCGATCTATGGCTGCGTTGGGACATTGAGGTCTCTGCCTGTGTGGAGTAGAATAGGTTGGTCACCATGGGGGCTGCCAGGAATATCAACAGAGTGGCAGACACAAGGGGTTCCTGTGACAAAGTTGGGTTGTGCTCTCTACACACTGCAGAGGAAGTAGTAGGTGAAAATGGTCAGTGGGAACGTTTCGGCTTCATTCACTTCAGTCTGGCAGCCCAGAAATTGACCCCCCGGAAAAAGGTTACTGAGTGTGGTTATTCCCCTATTTTGCTATATGCTGTGAAAATGTTTTACTGCATCTGAGTGATATTGCAGAGAATTAATTGTTTGGGTGAATAGAAGATCACAGAGTTCGTTTCCCTATCCTCACCCAGGCTAGTTGTGTATTGGTCACTGTATCAATCTCTGCTTACATGCACATTAGGGTTTGGCTCAGCATAGCCTTGAGTAGAGCAGGATGCATGTTGTTCTGTTCTATTGCTATATGCACAATGTGTGGGTTGGGGGGTTTTGCCAGAAATATGCAAAGTGAGTTTGCACACATAGGTAGTAGAGTTCAAATTCCAGGGCATAGAGACTGCCCCTCTTCTATGGCAACATGAGAGTTTCCCACAGTACCCTGGGTTGTCGGCTCACCCTTTCTAATGTGCTCAGGTGTGATTTGAGGGTTTTGAAGAAATACATGGTGAATCAGTAGTATGGGGATAATATTGAACAAGGAAAGTAGCTTGGTCAAAATAATTACTTTGATTAGTGCTATCATCCCTATCAGTGAAAGTCCAAACAATGATCTGTAATGGACCTGCATCTCAATGCAGTTAATGGTGCTGCCATAGTTTTTCCTGATTACAATATCTTTTTCATAGTTGACACAAACTTGAGTTATTTAACGGAGTGTGCAGCCCAGGTTAATAGAAAGGCCAGCATTTTGGGCTGCATAAGGTAAACAATTATTGACTTATTTCAAATTATTGCAAGCCCTAAGACCGAGCTGAATAGTGTGAACTGTCGTATTACTGGACTCAGGTCTTTGCCAGATGTGTCAAGTATAGTGTAATAATGTCTGCGCAGAGCAAAACTATGAGATTTCCTGGTGAGAATGCCAGTTCTTGATGCCTGTGCAATTGTTGCATTTCACATGCCTATGGCTCTGAGGTAAGGGCATGGAGTACATGCAATAGTCGGAAGCCCTGCCTCATTGCTCCTCCTATAGAAATGGCTCAGAGAGGATGCCCCCTTTCATATTCGGAATGCCAGTGATGCAACCAAAAAACACACCTAGTTGATGAAGTATCGTGGGATACCCAGGCACTGGAGAAAAGCAAAGAGGTACTTCCATTCCAATGCATCAAAGGATTTGTATGCATCCAGGAAATAGGCTGATGCCTCCTGTGCATGGTTAAACTGGTATATAAGGGTGGAAAAGGTTCTTAGGTTATGTACTGCAGAACTGCTGGGGTTGAAACTAGAGGTGGGCAATGTAATTCGATCAGCCGCGAGAGTTGGTGACATTTGGCCACTTTTTGTGACACTTGCAACATGGAGTTATGGCCAAATTCCACCAACTTCCGCATTGAAGAGTTTTCCTCATGCGCGGCTCACTAATAGCAAGTTTGTGAGGGTGATTTGGCATTCCGTAGCACAAATTTCGTTCGCTAGAGGGGCATCTGCTGAGATTTCTCCAGTGTGGGCACTCACAGGAGGTTATGACCAATTGCAGTCAGGAAGTTGTCACTCGAGTACATATTTACTTGTGCAAAATCCCCCCCAAAATTGCGCTGATTTTTCAGTGTGGAAAGAGCTCCCAGCACGAGCAGCACAATGTGCCTATTTACATGCATTTACAGAATTTGGATGATTTTTTTTAACTCCATGATAGTTAAACTCATCAACTTCAGCCCAGGCCTACATAAAACCCATGTGATGTGTCAGTACCGGGTCAGGCATTAAGCGAGTCTGTCTGTTGGCTAGTGCCTTCTCTAAAATGTTAGCATTGATGTTTATTAATGATGGGGACTGGTAAGAATCAAGGTTTTTGGATGGATTACCTGGCATAGGGAGGGTAATTTGTATTGGATTCACCCATGAGCTGGGAAGCAACCCCCAACCCAACCCCAAATCAATGTACATATGTAATAGTCATGGGTGAGAAACAACAAATATTTTTTTGAAAATTCAGTGGGGAAACCATCCCAACCAGGTGCCTTACACATGTGGAGTGCCACTATTGCCAATTGCAGTGCCTCTAAAATCATCTGTAGGGTCTCTTGATCCAGGCCAGGGCCATGCGGTCAAGCTAACGAGTGTATTCATAACTCTGTTGAGACAGCTCCAACAATATTTCACATGTGGCGCAAATCATGGTTCCATGTTCCCTCTACAGTTAAACAATAGCCTAAAAATGGCTAACAGGCCTCAAGAGCATGTCTAGAGTTCTACTCAGCCTCTCTGCCTCACCATGTCCTCTAGCACGCATATATATATATATATATATACATATATATATAAATGAGTATTTGGCCTCTACCTTCACCGTTTCTATGAATTCAATGCGTTTATGTTTTATCTCCACCAAGATCACAGAGGTAAGTGCATTGGAGTATCTTTCTCTAAGTCTTTAAGCTCAGTCTCAAGAGAATCAAGACTGCCACAAAGTTTATTGTAGACCACATGTTTTTTGGCAAAAGAAGAAAAATTAGTGGAGCACACAAATTAATCAACTGCATAAACAAATTGGAGACCAATTATGTCTCAAAAAAATTATTAGGAATTTCTAATTGTTCTTAAAATCATATTTTAAATTAGCAACAATGGTTTTGGTTCTCTTATCGTAATAAACAAAACAATTATTTGATACATACAAACTTTTATTAAAGACAACACATATAACAAAACAGTTCATTACAAAAAAATGATACAATAAATATGCTTATTATGATGATCATGGAACATCAGCCGACATGTGTTTCGTCCAAAACAGGACTTCTTCAAGGCTGATAAATTGTAATAAAAAACATTGAATTACAAAAACTCATAACAATTAGAAAAATATACTATATATCAATATAAAAACTCATCCAATCACCAAAGATGTGAAGAGACAATATAGAATGTGCAAAGAGAACCAACACCAAGTATCCATTAACAGAATTATTAAATGTTAAAAAAATAGATGGTTATTTGATCACCGTGAATACAGCCAGATATTCCAGCAATAAAAGATGCAAATATTTTTTTGAGAAATAAACCATGCAAAGAGTATAAGTTCAAGGAGATCCCAAAGTCGTTGAAAAAGGATGAGACATAAATGTCATGTCATCAACTCAGTGGATATACTCACTATTCCTATAAGTAAGTACCTTAGTCATCAATATATCCATCAGTCTCACAATATCAGCTAGGACTATAGGAGAAGAAGAGAACCACATTGTATTCTTTGGCTTAGGCTAGATTGATATAATGTTACCAAAGGTTGCTATTTCTTATACTAACCTTGATACAATACAACTTAAATGTGAATTCTTCATAATGGACCCACATCAAATTCCTTAATTTTACTTTCACTTCCTGGTCTCAACTGAGAGATGATGTAATTCACATGTACCTCTCATGTAATGCAGAACGTCACAAAATAATATTTTATTGCCTAAAACAACAATAATGCAGTCACTAAATATTACAAAAAACTGTTCACTGACAAAGGGCTTGATATACAATTATTCTAACCCTAATCCTTAAATTCATAATAGAGCAACAGCATATGGCTTATATAATCTCTTAATAAAATATCCAATATTTACATAATCACACCCATCAAAATCAAAAAGTATTGTTATCAAACATATAACTATAACTTCATCAGACCAGATAGAGAACGTAATATGGAAATCATAATATATCAGAATAGTATCCAACAAATATCAGATCCAAAGTAATAATATGCAAAATGGAAGAAATTCGCTCTAAACTAAATATTAAATGATCCTGTATATAAAGTCTAACCATAGTAGAATTACTATACATCACTAACATCATATGGCATATCCGTAGATAAAAAACACCGTATAAAGTCAGCACCATATGTTTGAAAACCTAAAGCAAACACTGTAAAAAGTAACCTGACGCATCACACTGCTGCCAGTAATTGAAAAGAATACACATTAAACCAGTTGGTATCCAACAATACCTGTATATCGAAGCAACGCGTATCAAGAGTTTACATCCTCGTGTCTTCGCCAGAGAAACGAACAAACATCTAACCCGAGCGATGAAATCGCCACCTTAAATATTCCTTAAGGAAGCTGGCATGTGTCCAATGACAAAACAGTTTGTTAAACTATCTAAAGAAAAATGGCAGTGACCGGATATCGAAAGCAAAAGAGTACTTAAACAGTCACAAAAAACATGGCAGCCATCTTTTAATTTCGAACCTGTAATTATATAAGTATAAAAACGTATTAATAAAACAATCACCTTATCTATATGTAATTAATAAAAATACATACTTAATTCCATAATCATCCCAAGGTAAACATATCACGAAACTTTTATGAGTTAATAAGTACATAACCCACATTTAAACAAAATCAACTTTTTTAATAGAAATTCCATACCGATGGCAAAAGAATACTAGAACTGTAACGATTCTGAGAACCCAGCATCAGCAAATGGAAAAGAGGGCTGCAAGCTAATCTTTAGATTTAATTAATAACAAAACCAAAATATGTCCTAACTATTATGACAAACAAGTAAATTTCCCCAAAACAATGTAATGTATACCGAACAGACCTGTATCAATTCTAACAGTCATTTATTTCTAGATCACATGTGATGGCATGATAATAGACCAACCACAAGTACAGCAATAAATGTAACCAATGGCAAAAGATGAAATCTCCTTTCACTATACTGTAATATCAAATATTTCGGGCAACCAATAAGCTATAATCAATATCGACTGACCTATATAGAGTCACTAAATTATCCTCATATGAAAGGCAGATTTCAGGAGAGAAATGCAAAAGAGTGTTCAAGGTACCCAGAAAAGAATAGTCCCCATAGTTAATAGAGATTTCACCATATCAGACATTGAATGACAGCAGTGTACATGAATCACAAAACACATACAAGTTACCATTATAGCCCAGATTGAATTGAAAAAGCACTTTTCAAGAACATTTACAGCACTGGTACATAACCTTGTTTCAAATGCACACATGATCTAATTAGAGAAAATTATACAGTTCATCATCCAAATTCATCCCCAGTTCTATAGTTCTTAACTTAATAATCTATTTTTCTTCTTTCTTTCTTAAGTCAAGAGTCATATTTCCACCCCTGGGATTTGTTGGAGTGTGATTAATGCCCATATAATTAATTGATGGGACTTCTATACCTGGATGTCTTTTATTCATATGTCGTACTATTGGTGAGGCCGTATCTTTATTTCTAAGAGCTCACATGTGTTACAGAATTCGTTCTTTCAAGGGCCTGATGGTACTACCCACATATATTTGACCACATTCACATTCCAATATGTATACCACAAATTTGGTGTTACAATTAATGAAAGTTAAAATTGTATATGTGTCACTGCCATTATAACTAAATTCTATTTTTTAATGTAATGCCAAATTACACACATTGCAGTGACCACACCTATAAAAGCCATTCATTTTGTCAGGGAGCCATGTAAGTTTGTTTTCCTTTATAGGGGGCAAAAACGTTTACAAACTTCATTTCTAATGGTCTTACCTCTTTTATGGATAATTTTTGGCCTCTTAGGTAATATCTCTGCAAGCGTACAGTCAGTCTGCAATACGTTCCAATGTGTGCATATAATACGATATATGCTTTGACTATTCTGGCTGTACAAAAAATGACCATTGTGTGTGATGAACTATCTCGAGATTTTGTATGTTTACCCAATAGTGTAGTTCTACTTATTTGATCAATCTTTTTTCTTGCTGCCCCTATGATGTGTTTGGAGTACCCTCTTTGTGAAAATCTTTTTTCCAAATTATCCAATTCAATACTTCATGTGTTTGGTTCACTGCAATTTCTTTTTAGTCTAGTCATTTCCCCAAAGGGAATGGCTGAGATTTGATTTCTGGGATGGGCACTTTCAGCATATAATAATGCATTACATGCTGTCGGTTTGTGATGAATTCTTGTATGGATCATATTATCTTTGATAAATATGTTTAAATCAAGAAAGCAAATGCTGCTTTTACTATATTCATAAGTCATTTGTATATTGAAAGTATTTATATTAATATAATCATAAAAGTCCACTAACTATTGTTCAGATCCTGTCCAGATCATTATTACGTCATCAATATATCTCTCCCAAAAGAAGATGTTTTCAGTCAAAGCAGCGGGACCCTCTTTCCAAATATGTATCACCTCAAACAGACCCATATATAAGTTTGCATAGGATGGAGAGAACCGTGAGCAGTAGAGGTGCTACTCATAAATGCCTTGAATGCTTCCCACAAAATTCTGGGCATTTATACTGATACTTCATTGTTTTGGATATAGTTCAAGATCTCAGCTTTCATCTCTTCTGCAAAAGCATTATTGAGCAAGGACTGCAGGTATACAAGCTATGAGCAGGCATGGTGCCTGAGGGCGGGTATGGTGTTGGTTAGCTTGACTGGTGAGTAGCCAGACAGAGAGCACGGTAGATGTTTTATCTCTTTTCTCCAAACATGAATATCCAGCATGGCTAGCCTTTAGTCCAAGCGTTCCCATGATCTATGTGCTGTGGAGATATGTGTGCTGTATCTTGACTTTATTCCATTGGCTACATATACAGTCAGGATTGTCAGTGTTGGTGCCGCAGGCACTGAGCAAAGTGGTATTCTTTCTCCCACTCCTACCTAAGGATGTTTTACCTACCTTGAGTGTTGTTTGCCTCATACAGTAATCGGAAGGGAAATCCTCTTCTCAGCAGGGAGGCCATTCCTTGACTGTAAATAGTTAGATAAGTTAGATAATAAACAGTGGCCAATCGATTTGGCTATCAGATATGATTTTGAATGTGGTAATTTGTGTGTTCTGTAGGAGGGTACTACCTAACTTATGGTGATATGTGTATGCCAAGTCCTGCTACGTCTTGCAAAGATTGTTAAGACCTGTCACATTCCACGTCAACATACATCAATGGAAAAATCCCGGGTAGTTCAATCATCAGGTACACAAGGTGGGAGGAAACACAGCTGAGGTGTAACCTCCTCCATTGTGTGTGCTCTATTGTGGCCTGCAAATTAAGAATGTGTCTTTGCTGTGCAAGATGTGGTTGTCTGCCAACAAACATGACAGCAATAGGATATGTTCAGCCCCTTCCCACACCAGCCACCCTAACATGCCAGTGAATATACCAAAACATAACAATGGAACAATGACATATTGTGGCTAATGAATACTATACAAACACAGGAATACAGCAGGTCAAGTATAGGTTCCTCCCTGGGGGACGTCCAGAGTGCAATCCTGTCAACACATCTTCCTTGGTCGATGTTTGCTAGCCTTGACTTAATGAATAGTGCTAGTGGGAATTTTATTTTGGTTAATGTTGGTGGTGCATCCAGCCCTCAGCTTTGACAGTCTGAAATATTGAGGGCTTTGACTGCAGTTTCTGTGTCTGTTATATATTTTTCTTTGGAAGAAAGGTTAGTCTCTCCCGTGGGATCTAATGCAAATATGGCAGTAGTGCGTCAAAAAATTGAACGCCGGCTAACGCCATTCCAAAGCGCCATGCGGGCGCCTTATTTATGGAATGACGTTAGCCAGCGGAGCTGCCTGGTGTGCGTCCAAAAAAATGACTTACACCAGGCAGTGCCGGCGTAGGGGGAAATGGAGCTTGGGCGTCAAAAAATGGGGCAAGTCAGGCTGAGGCAAAATTATCGCCTCAACCCGATTTGCGCCAATTTTTTTTGACTCCCAACCCCCATTTAAATGACTCCTGTCTTAGCAAAGACAGGAGTCATGCCCCCTTGCCCAATGGCCATGCCCAGGGGACCTATGTCCCCTGGGCATGGTCATTGGGCATAGTGGCATGTAGGGGGGCACAAATTAGGCCCCCCTATGCCACCCAAAAAAAAAAAAAAAAAAAAAATTACCTGAACTTACCTTAAGTTGCCTGGGATGGGTCCCTCCATCATTGGGCGTCCTCCTGGGGTGGGCAAGGGTGGCAAGGGGTGTCCATGGGGGCATGGGAGGGCACCTCTGGGCTCCTTCCGAGCCCACAGGTCCCTTAACGCCTGCCCTGACCAGGCGTTAAAAAATGACGCTAAAGCGGCTGGACGTCATTTTTTTTGACCCGCCCACTCCCGGGCGTCATTTTTGCCCGGGAGTGTAAATACGGCGCACATGCCTCTGAGTCATTTTTTAGACGGGAACGCCTACCTTGCATATCATTAACGCAAGGAAGGTGTCCACGCTAAAAAATGACGCAAACTCCAAGATCTTTGGCGCTAGATGGGTCTAACGCCAAAGTATAAATATGGAGTTAGTTTTGCGTCGGATTTGCGTAAAAAAAAACGACGCAAATCCGGCGCAAACAGAGTATAAATATGCCCCTCAGTTTTCTGAGGTGAGGCAAAGTCAAAGTCACTGATATTTTCTCTGTGTACACATTTTAGCTGCCCAGGTTAGAGCATTGCATATTCCTCTCCCCCAGTCGAGTTCACGCTTGACTGGGAATTATGCCCTGTGGCCCTACTGGACACCACCTTGAAGTCAGGGAATATTGAGAGTATGTAGTCTTCATTTTTGAGCATTTGTTTTCTCAAGCCAGGCATAGCGCAATGTCTCTGTCCCAGAAATTGAACAGTTTTTCAACAATGGGTTGTGGAGTCATCCCCCGGTGGATGCCTGGATCCCAATGATCGATGTGTTCTTTCAACCTTGAATCATGGCAAGAAGTTTTCCACTTCCAGAAGTGGAAGTCTTGCTTCAAGAAGGTTTTCTCTACTTCTACCTTGTTTTCTGTGTCAGTTGTCTCTGAAAGACCCATCATGCACAAATTGTGGTGCTGCGGCCTGGTCTCTAGGTCCTAGTTTTTTGCTCTGATTAAACTGATCTCTTTAATCATACTCAGCTGCTTTTCATGCTGCCCCACCGTGTCATCCTGCAGTTGGAAGATCCGACCTTCAGCAGTAGGGATCTGTTTTTCTTGCTTGTCCAGGGAAGTGGTGTGTTTTCCATGTACGTTTTAGAGTATTAATTTGGGTATCTATTGAGGTTAGGCTTTTTTGTATATGCATCAGGGCTATTTTCATGTTGGCCTCTTCTGCGTCTGTTGGGTGCACTTGTGATGTGGGCAATCTTTCAGAAGTCTGTTGTGCTTGCTTTCTTTGACTCAAAGTGCAGTTATGCCCACCTCACCTCTGATTTCCCCATGACTAAAGGCTAATGCATGCTACAGCAACCTCGTCCGATTTTAGGTGTAGTTGCAACCACCTTGGAACAGCAGATGAGACCAACAAGATATTTTATTGGCCTTAAACAAATAGACTAAGAGAGCAGTCTAAGGATATTAGTAGTAATAGCCTCAGTGAATAGCAGAAGAAGGGTTCAGTTTTATTTACATGTATCTGTATATTCTTTCTGACCCTTATGCCCTTTGTCTGACTTAAAGATGGTGGCTTCCGCAAAACCTAAAATGAGAGTTGTATTGCTTAGAAACTGGTTAAAACAGGAAGTTTTAGTTGGCTACAACTATAGCAAACTACCTCGTTGTGAGAGACACTGCTTTGGTTGGTGTGGAACACTTTAAAGTGTTTAAAGGTAACTATGGAGGAACCTCTGGATTCAAAGGTTGTGAGGCTTTCCACAGAGGTCCCAGCTATGTTCACTCTGCAGGAAATGATAGAGGCTGTTGTCAAGGTAGTATTTACGGCCAGAGAGGACCTAGATGGAGCCAAACTGCCTGGAGTTCAGGCTCCTATTAATCTGTCAACTGAGCCTGATAATGGGGACTGAGCTTGATCATGACGAGAAAAGAGGCAGTTTCATCCAGGACCTAGAAATTGAGTAGATACTTCAACAACTGCAGCAGACTCTAAATTTCCCACTTCCTACTAATTTAAGTGAAAAGGTTGATTTCTTCATCCAATATCAGCGCTTGGAGCCAAGGTGGATCCTTTTCCATGGTGCTATTCTTTGCATTCTCTCCCTTAAATGGAAGGGAGAAGATAAAGTGACTGTCCTAGATTTGTATTTTCAGTTCAGTATAACTGATCTTTTGTCACAAGGAACTATAATCTTGGAGGATGCTTTACCTCCTGATTCCAAAGGTAAAACAATTGAGAACACCATGAAGAGATCTTATGCTTTTTCCAATTTTTTCATTTGAGAAAATATATATACAAAGTATACAGTTCAGTCTATCCTTGGAGATTTTCAAACCCTGGACTAAAAGAAGAACAAAGGGTTAGATTTTGATTCTCATGAAACAGCAGGTTCCGTTCCTTTTAAATATAACTTATGATCATTTATGTATTTTGACAGCAGAATTTAAAAAAGCAATTGTAGTGCAATGCCACATGTGGAAGCACTTGTGAAAAAGTGATGTATCGCAGAAGCCAATCTTAAAGACGTTACCATTTGATGGATACAAGATCTTTGGACAGCCACTAGAAGACATGATGAAGAGGTCTGTGAAAATAAAAGGCTCATGGCACATTCCACCACCCCTACTCCCCTACCTCCAAAAACATGACCACTCTGGTGATGGTTAAGTGAAAGACCACCTCTTACTGGTCAGGAAGTTTTTCTATTAATCAGTGTCAGAAGCTTGGGTCTTTAAAATGGTCTCAAAAGGCTATCGAATAGAATTTTCAGAAACTCCATTCCCTTATTGTTGTCAAATTTCTCTACCACAGGATCTCACTTGACAACATGCTCTTTTAGATGGAATTTATCTTATTATACTAAAATCTACCATAATCCCAGTTCAACCAGGTTAAAGGTTTCTGGGCATCTACTCAATACTTTTCATTCTTGAGAAATCCATACGTGAAAACAACCTGAAGGGTGTAAGCCATTTTGTGTTCCATCGAACTTTCAAAGTCATGAATGACTTTACACAGCATCTTTCCATGCTCAACAAGAGGCATTATCTGGTATCCCTTGACCAGATAAGGAGAAAGGGCCAATCTTGATTTCCCATTGCCTCATGCTTTATAGGGGCCAACCATCTCCTGCAGTGCAGGACATGCGATGGCCATGCCTGGGCCAAGCCGGGGACAAGGGCAGGCCCATCCTGTGCCTGTCATTGCCCATCGTCCAGAGGAGACTTAGCTGGGCCACCCCTTTTTCATTGTTGATAAGGTAGGGTTGGTTGCTTATTATTCCATAATTTACCCTATGATCCCATTGTCTCTCCTTTGTGGCCTCTCATCATGAGTAAGGTTAAGGTGGCAGATGCCTCTGCTGAGCCTGTTACACCTGCTCTCAGAACATCCTTGAACAACTTTGTAAGGTTTTTTGAGACAGCTGCTGGAGTCATTGATAGAGATTGAATTGGCTGAACCTCACCTTTCTCTTTCGTCACCACCCTCTTCTTTGCCCTGAGGGCTAGGGGCTGCAAAGGATGTCCATAGAAAGGATGAGAGACCAGATGTGGTCCTATAATCTGGGGAGGATGAATCCTTTGCATATTTACTAAGGGCCCAGATACAAACCCCATATCAACTTTCAATTGAGGGAATACAGGGGGGTTCATCCCAAAACTGTCTGTGGGAAGCTAAAACTAGGAGCATTGCAGGCAAAAGAAAAAGAACTGAAGTTGAGGTGAATCCAAAAAGGCTGTGCCTACCCACGCCCTTCATTTTACTGAGTGCTGGGACTGAACTAAGGAGCAACCCCATAGAAATTTGTGACTTAAGTGACGTAAGTGATGCCATATGTAACAAAGTTGTGGAGTGTAAGAAAGTTCTCCTTTTTTCCCTGGTCACCCCCAAGCATTTTGGACAGATACTGGTGGTCACTGACTCTTGGCTGTGCCCTGGGTACTGCTTACCATTCCCAGGGCCAGTTCCCTGTGTAAAGTGGATGTGCAAAGTAGACTAAGTATAATTATAATTGGCAGTATCAACCTACATGTAAGTCCCTAGTATATGTTAGGGCATGTAGGTTTAGGGACCCCAGGATAGGTAGTGCCCCCATTGGTGCACTGCCGAGGTGCCCAGTGCTGGCTGCTTTTAATCTAGAGCTATATGCAAATTCAACTTTGAAATTAAAAGTACTTCCAAAGTCTTAAACTACCTTATTTTTACATTATCACCCCTAAAGTGTGCCTTAAGTGTCCCTAGGGTTGGGTGCCATGTACCTATAAACAGGGACCTTATAGAAATTGTTTTATAAGCTCTGGTGAGGTAAAATAGCCAAATCTGTTTTCCCTCATTGTAGTGAGTGGCCTTCATAGGCTAAAATGGGGAGACTTTATTTTAATGAACTTAGGGCCTCATTACGAGTTTGATGGAGGGGATTACTCCAACACAAACGTGACGGATATCCCGTCTGCCGTATTACAAGTTCCATCGGATATAATTAAACTTGCAATACGGGAGGCGTCATATCCTTTACGTTTTTGATGGAGTAATCCCCTCTGCCAAACTCATAATGAGGCCCAAAGTTGCCATAAAAGCCAGCTATGTCTGAGCTTGGTATCAAATTAATTGCTATAATAAATCACACAAATTGCCATTGTTGTATTTAATTTTAGTAGTTCAGGTAAATAGTTTAGAAAATCTACCTGAAAGTTGCCAACTGCAGCTCTGTAGTGCCTTTCTCTGATTGGCCAGCATCCGACAGCCTGTCCTGGCTGCCTTGATGAGGTGTAAAGTGGCCTGGAGTGAACACAAAGGATGTGTCTGGGGGAGGAGATAAGCCTCAGCAGATGGTGCAACAGGATGTGGGTAAAGCAACCAAACTGGTCTTCAAAGGAAGGGGAGGACATCTGGAGCTGCTCAGGCCTTCCCAATTCCATGCAACCCCAGACAATTAGGTGCCCTCTTGATTAGATTAGGAGAGGGCTGGAGAGGAGTGTGTTTATGATTTTTAGCCACACCAGTGGGTGGGCTCAGCCAGACCTAACCTTCAATTCAGTTTCAGCCATGTTGGAATTTTAAAAAATGTTGCTCCCTGGGATTGATTTTTGCCTCACTTCTTTTTGCCTGCCCGTGATTGGATAGTTGGTCCCCCCCTGCTTTTCATCCCAGGAGCAAGGATAAATATGGCAGAGCTGCACCCACATCTCAGATCCTCAGGACTCCTTCACGGCCAGCCTTAAACTTTGACTTTGCTCCAGTCGAGGTGCGACCAGATGTCCTGAGTGGTGCTTTTAGTTTCTATTTGCTAATAAAACATTAATTCTTTAAAAATTAATATCTCTGGTTCCCCTTCTCTGACTTTATTCGTTTTGGTGTCAAACTAAGGATAAAAAAAAATCTATTGTTATAGATTGGTTTTGGATTTTAAGACTGTTTCCTGTGTTTTATTTTATTACTGTTTGTGATACTTGAATGTTTTGCATACTTTGGGCCAGATGTAGCAAAAATGGCCTGAATCGCAATTTGAGACCCTGCAAAATCGGAAATGGGATGCAGAAATCCCCTTTCCGAAGTGCAAATTGTGATGCAAGCCATTACCGACTCGCATAAATAGCGACCCCATTGTGCGACCCGCAAATAGGTAGATGCAATTTTTCGAGTCACAAACCATATACAAAAGCCTGTCGCAAATTGCGACTAGTCGCAAAAAGCCTATTTTGCACACCCAAATTACCACTAAGTCAGAGCAGGTGGTAACCAGAACCAAAGTATAAAAGGAGACCCAGAAGGCATCTGGGTTACTCAAAATGGCTGAAATATATGTGATAGCAAGGAAGAGGAGAGTCCTCGCCGCCCAGCAGAGAAGGAGGAGGAGCCAGAGACAGGAGAGGATATACAGAACGAGGCAGACACTTTTCCAACAAACTGAGGAGGAGATATATGACAAATACAGACTCAGCAGTGCAGCAATATTAGAATTAATTGTTCTACTCAATTCGCAGCTTCAGTGCCAGACTGTGCACGTCAGCGCCATCCCCACACATGTGCAAGTGCTATGCTCACTGCACCTCTTGGCCTCGGGTAGCTATCAGGGGGTGATTGCAGTGGCAGGTGGGGTATCCCAAAGTGCACTCTCACGGTTCTTCAGTTGTTTCCTAGATGCCATACTCACAAACATGTCCAGATACATATACCTACCCAGGAATGAGGCAGAAATCAACAGCACCAAGTTGGAATTCTACAGTATTGCCAACTTCCCACATGTAATAGGGTGTGTAGACAGGACACATATACAAATATGCCCCCCTGCAAATCTGGAATATCTGTTCCGCAATCGGAAGTGTACCCACTCACTGAACATCCAGGTGGTATGTGACGCCCATTATGTCATCACTGACATGGTAGACAAATTTCCAGGGAGTACACATGACTCGTACATTTTCACGCACAGTGGGATACACCAACGCCTAGAACGTGGGGAGTTTGGAGACGGATATCTATTAGGTATTGCTGAATACACCCTGAAGCCATACACACAGGTCACTGTAGAAACCATACATGCCCTGCTAACATTGTTAATTTTTGCCAAACAGGTGACAGTGTATATGCGCTACGACCATGGATACTTATCCCGTACCTAACACCCAGCAATGAGAATGAGAGGCGATATAACAGTGCACATAGGCGGACCAGAAATGTCATATAAAGGACCTTTGGACTGTTAAAGGCAAGATTCGGATGCCTCCACAGAAGTGGAGGTGCGCTCCAGTATGCCCCAATAACAGCTTTCGAGATAGTTGGCGCATGCGCTATACTACACAACATTGTCACCAGACGTGGTCTACATCTCACCCCTGAAGACCCAGATTCGGAGGATGACGAGCAAGAGCTACCACATCTCCAGCCTGGGATTAGAAGCATTGCAAATCAAGGCAGACAGAGACGGTACCACATTGCAAACCAATACTTTGGAAGGTACGTGGTAACTGTCACCACACACACTAATGTCACACACAAAGAGCCCAGTTGTGAAGTGGATCTAACAAAAGATTTTATTAAGTAAACCTAATAACGAAATAACTGAACTGTTGGTAAGGGGCTGCACATGTCCACCCTCAATGAAGACACATTAACTCCATGTGCCTCATGAGTCCTGCAGTGTTTGGGCCTAACACCTCCTCCTGGTACGCCCAGCATGGCTCGTGCTAGGTCGGTCAGCAGACTCCTGACGTGCACTGCCACTCCGCAAGACATGTGTGTCTGTGGCAGATGCACTGCTGATAGTGGACCCCCCCTCACTGTCCTGCGGTGTCTCAGCTGTGCCCCCTCCCACCTGCCTGGCCTCCAGCATGTCCACAGCGTGGCTAATGCGGCCCAGTCCCCGTGCCACATCCCCTGCAAAGTGGCCCAGGTCCACCTGCAGCCTCACGGTACGTCGTGACAGGCCTGTGGTGTTCACTGCAAGACGGACAATGGATGCTGCCATGCGGTCTAATCTCTGTACTAGTTGGCGCTCACGACGCCTTGCACCTTGTCTCTCTGCCACCAGTTCCGTCACCAGTTGGCGTATTGATAGTGCTAGGTCACTGACATTATCATTCAGCCTTGTGAACTGTGTGTTCACTTCTGCCAGGCCATGAGTAAAATTGTGCTCCATCCTCTGCATTGCCCCAGAAATAATCCTCAATTGCCTTATTTGCAGGCGCTGATCAGATAGGAGGGATGCCTCAACTGCAGACATGGATGCGTCCCCTATTTCCTCTTGGGACACTGCCTGGACCTGGAGTCTGCGTCTGCGATGCAGTGGTGCTTCTGGGTCTTGCTGTCTCACACTGTGGCTGGGACCAGGTGCTGTGTCTCTTTCCTCCATGTCCACTTCTTCATCTGGAGGGAACTGTGGTGGTGTGGTGCTGGGCCCTGTAGTGGCTGCTTCAGCCTCCTGCCTGTGGCCTGCTTTCTTCACCCTGGATGGTGTGGCTGGTGGGGGTGTCTTGTGGGAGACCTGTAGGACTTAGGGAACACACTGTCAGTATCTAACATCTGTTGTATGCCTCCTAATAAACATGTGCCTATATGCTGCCTATTGTACTACATTGCCCATAATGCACCATTCTGGTGGTTGCTAGTCTGGAATGGCGCTAGTCTGGTTGGGCATGCTGCTGTGTACTGAGTGAGTGCGGGTATAGCATTTATAGGTGTACATGCATGTTTCATGGTACTCACTTTTTGATGTCCCTTGCGCTGACGTGTCCAGTGCTCCCATTCCTGACACTGCCTCAGGCTCCAGGGTCTGCTCAACCAATTCCTCCATGGCTGTGGGTGGCGGGATGGTGGATGGGCCTACTCCTGTGCCCCTCATCTCCCTGAGGCGCTCTGCCACCCTCTCCTTTGTCCTGGAGCGCAGGTCATGCCACCGTTTTTTTATTTCTTCTATGCTTCTGTGGCTCACCCCTATGGCATTGATCGTCTCCTGGATGTCCTGCCAGATCCTCCTCTTTTCAGTGTCTGGGACACTCAGGGATGCCTTTCCAAAAAGCTGGTCATGGTGCTGGCAGCATTCCTCTGTCAGCACCTCAAGTTCCTTTTCAGAGAATTTCAATTTCCTCTTCCTTCCTGCACTGCCTGTG
Source organism: Pleurodeles waltl (assembly GCF_031143425.1). Taxonomy (NCBI): domain Eukaryota; kingdom Metazoa; phylum Chordata; class Amphibia; order Caudata; family Salamandridae; genus Pleurodeles; species Pleurodeles waltl. Next base: position 1,418,695,242 of record NC_090446.1, read on the forward strand.
TCTTCCATTGTTGCAGGTGTTCCTCCAGGTAGTTGCTCTGCAGTTTGAAAAGGGTGTGGTCCTCCCTCCTCCCAGGTGTATTTGATGTCTTCCTGGCTCTGATGTCATCAGCAAAAGCCAGGAAGTGTTTTTCCAACTGTTTTGCTTTACCTGCATGCAATTTGCGGCACAGTCGCAATTTGCGATACCCGACTCGCAAATTGCGAGATTGTTTTTAGTGAGGTCGCAAATAGCGACCTCGCTAACAGCGGACTCGCCATCTGCGGTGCAACATCATTTGCGAGTCGCACATTGATGTCGCTTTTTTTTCTTGGATCCCATTTTGCGAGTCGGAAATTGCAAGTCGCAATGACTCGCAATTTCCGACTCGCAAATTTTTTCCTTCCTAGATCTGGCCCTTTGTCTCCTAGGTTAAGCCTTGTTGCTCGCTGTCAAGCTACCAAGGGTTAAAGTGGGGTTAAATTATTGCAGCCTAACTGAACCTAGTGGGGGTCTGTGGCATATTGCTAAGTGTAGGTACTTACCTGACCTTACCAATAATCCACTTTTCAACATGGAGTTTTTGATTAATTAGCTTTATCTTATTTTGTTTTTTCTGGGGAAGTTCATCCCTGTCTGTCCACTTGTTGGTGGCTACATCCTCGGTAATTCTATCCACTGGGGTGGCATTGGTCACTTCTCCCCCAGACCCCTCCTTCAGAGCCCTTGGGTCAGCAGTTTCAACCATGGGGGAAGGGTAGTTTTAGGGCTTCACAGAGAAATATATGGAGAACTCAGGGAAATTAGGTAGGGGCTACTGTCCACGGGGGTGATGTAGTGAGACCTCAAGGAAACTTATAGGGTAGTTCTGCTCCAAACCCTGTAGATAACAATCAACTGGAGCCTTGTAAAGTACCCCTGCCCAATAATACTTTTTTGGACCTCCCTCCTGATTGCAATTCATATGTTGTTGTCTTGGTTGATGTGGCCCTGGTGAATAGTCCTGGTTAAGAAAACTTTGACCAACTGAGAAACAAAGTGTCACATTGGCTGACATTTAAGGGTGGGCTTGTGGCAAACAACCATGAGCAAATCACTATGGGCTAGATAATTGGGTGAGTGGGACAGGGTCTAAGGTATTTGTATTGTGGTCAATTTTGGGAATAGCCAAGTCACACGTAGAATACTTGCTTCTTGTCAAAATAAGTTTACCCCGAATGAGAACATTGGGATCCGACCACTTGTTTCTTTTTTTTTACCAACCAGGCTCTTTTAAACCTTTCCATCCTCAGAGGGGGTGGAGTAAGCAGGGGGGTACTCAGGCGACTGTACCAACACTAGCCATGTCTCTCCCATTATCAAACAGATGAGACCCCTTTGCTTCCCTGGAAGAAGTGAATTGAATATCCCCCACTGGATGTCTTGAAAACTCTGACTTAAGGTTGTTGAAGGGAGGGGTCTTCTTTTCATGAAGGGATTGGCACCAAAGAGTAACTAAGCTTTTTGTTTTAAAATATAGTGGGACTGGAGGAGAAAACAAAGGACCAAAATTGTCTTGGCTTTATTAAACAATTCGGTATCTTTGCCCTTCAAGAAATTTGGTCAAGTATGACCACACCCTTCCTGGATGATTTTGCTCATTTGTTTTGTCTTGCCACTCCTTCACCTGCCGGCCGAGCCAAAGGGGGTATGTACCTTGATATCTTTATTGCTACATTGCTCTATGGTTGCACTTACCACTAACTCCCTAACCTAAGTGCAGTATTGCTTACTTTTCCTGATAGATCAAACCTTTTGTTTTTTAATATTTATAACTCTAATGGACAGTCACCTTGTTCTGATATTATTACCCCTATGGGCATGGTTATAGATGCCTGGAATTCTCATTCTGTGGAATACACCTCAGGTACCATTTGCTTCACTCCAGTAGTTATCATGGGCAACTTAATTCTTCACTCTTGTAAACAAGTCTGCCCCTTTTTTCATGATGTTACTATGGGGGATCCCATTTCTAATGTCCACATTGAACATTCAACTCAAGGCAAATAGGCCAACATTTTAGTATGGTCATTGAATTTGCTTGTACTTAGCACCTTGAATGCTCCTACCTATGTGGTCAGGGGTCATGAGACAATAGTGTATAACATTCTAGTATCCTGTTTTTTTATTTCTTCTGTAAATGAGTACTGGGTAGTAGAGTGTGGTTGGAGTGACCACGACCCTTTAATTCTTTTCTTAAGATGGTTATCAACAAAACAGCCATTACTGGATCCCCGTTCCTCCCATATGGTTTTGAGGGATCAAGGGAGGAGATTAAAATGGTCCCAAATACTCCCAGATGATTTTCTTAGTAATTTGGGTTGTCAGAGTAGCCAAGTGCTGGAATGTTATTTGAGTCTGGATACTGAGCCCAAATATTTTTAAGGTGTTTACTGCTCTTTGTGTAAAGGTCAGGGAGGCTCTCACTTGTCCAAGTAGAGCACAGAATGATGACAGGGGTGATTGCTGGTTTGATGGGGCTTGTTCCAAAGCTTACCAGGAACTTAAGAAGGAACTTAGTTGTATTCCAAGGGATGCAGCAGAGGTGAGGTAATGTCGTAAATAGTTCAAGTTGGTTACCAAGAAGAGGAAAGAGGCCCTAAATAACGAGGCTTGGGATGATTTAGTGAGCAACTGCGATTCTCAGGATAGTGCTTCTTTCTGGCAGGTTGTTAACTGCCCCTTTTTAGGGGCTGAGGCCAGCCCCTTCTTGATCTCCATGATTGGCAGAGATAAATGGTTTGGCCACTTTTCACACATTTATTTTTAGTAGCCTGGGTCAGTGTGTCCATACGTGCCTTCAGTAACAATGCTAAATTTGTATTTTTCTGATACTGAGGTAACAGGAGCCATCCTGAGATTGGCTAGTAATATGGCCCCAGGCCCCGATAGTGTACCTGTTGTCCTCTTTAGGAATTACCCCCTTATTTGGGCCCCTTTGTTATCTAAGCTCATAAATGCTTTTGTAATACATGGCCTGCGCAGCTCATGGACACAATCCATAATTGTTCCCATGTTCAAAAATGGTGATCAAGGTGATCTGAAATGCTATATGCTCATCTGCTTGATCGATAGCACCATCAAGGTATTGGGCCAGGTAATCTTGGAAAGGCTGTCCTTGTGGGACAAGGAGAACAGTATTATCTCGGGCAGCAATATGGGTTCAAGCTGAGCCATAATACCATCGATCAATTAATGAGCCTATACCTTTTAACTCAGAAGTATACTGGGGTTAGTAAGGGCACCTTGTTTTATGGATCTAACCTTCCCATTCAACTATGTGAATTGTACTAAATTGTGGGCCTTGATGTTATCAATATGTGTTGATCTGGCCCTGATGTCTCTTTTAGGTGATCAGCACAAGGATATGTCTGCCTCTGATAGGTTTGGAAGTGATGGCAGTTGTTCAAGATATTCTCCAATGTCTCAGGGTGTCATACAGGGTTGCATCCTGGCACCCTTTCTGTTTACAATCTTTATTAATCACCTGGGAAGGGTGCTAACTGAGCTGCATTGTGATGTGCCTTCGGTGGGCCAGCGGGTGGGTCCAATTCTGTTCTATTCCTAGGACTAGGTTCAGAACGGCGGTAGGGATGCTACTCCTACTTGACACCTTTGCTGATTTCATGGTCAATCTGTATCTTTCTATGAATCAGTCAAAATCGTATGTTATGGTCATCGACCAAAAGCCCTCCAAGCCTAAAAGCTTTTATTGTAGCAGGAGTAAAATAGGTTAGGTACCCACTTTCAATTATTTGAATATCTGGCTTGACAACAACTTCTTAAGCCCAAAATAACATTGTTAGCTCAGATGTGGTGGGCGGCAATGGATTTTGGTGCTAGTTTAGGAAGGAAGTTAGTTAATCCCCTCTTTCGAAATTTATGGTGCTAAATATCTATCAGCCACAATCTTTGACAGTGATATGTGGGGTTACAAGGATTGTCACCTGATCCAGGCTGAGGAAAATAGGTTTGCTCAACATGTTTTGGGTGTTTCACAGAGTACTTCCACCTTTGCTGTTCAAGAAGAACTAGGATATCAGACCTAATTGCATTAAGGCCCTTGCTACGGTGGATCTCTGTGTAGCAGAGGCGTGAGAAATCCTTGAATAGATTGATCATCAGGGATTGTTTATCTTTAGGTAACATGAATGTGTTTAAAATGTTTAAAATGATTGTAAACACAAGTTTATTGATAGTATGGCTATGCAACACTTCACCTGGATGTTCTAGATAATACTATCACCTACATTACAAATCCCTCACCAGTCCATAATTTGCAGCACCCTTCCGGATGATTTATCCTAAAGTTAACCCAAAGTGCCAACAGAAACCTGTCTTGATGAAACCTGAAATACCAACACTAGTAGATGGATTTGACATTCTAATGCCAAATGGCTGTGTGCTACTCTGGTGAGTGATCAAACTGTCAAAGATAAAATATACCATGACCAAAATATCATGGCATAAATACTGAGGACATCAATATTGTGAATGTAAGTTTCTATGGGTAATCAAAATTTTACAGTGCTCACAAAAAAGTACTTTAACGTTATAATGATCTCCAATGTGTGTAGATGTGGTGTTAGGAACAATAAATGTAAATTACCTATTTGCACTTCGTGTCCCCAATTTTTTGGCAGGCCTCAGGGAGAGTTTACATTAGATAGGAAACTACTGATGGAAGAGTTGCATGTTGAATGTATGCGCTCCTGGTTTAGGGAGTTTTGGGCGATTACTAAGGGTACAACCTCTTTGAAGTCATGTTGGATGCTCTGAAGGTGGGGATAAGGGTAGAGACTTTAAGTCTGGGCCTGCACACACAAAAGAAGAAGCAAGTAGAGTTGCAGAGTGTTTATAGGGAGTTGGCCATGGCAGAGGAAGAACTATCTAGGGAGCTGTTGGAAGGGCGTGTCACTGGTGAAACTCAGTCACAAATAGCTAAATGCCAGGCTAAAATCAATCAAGGCATTAAAGGGGAAACTGCACAAAAGTACCAGGTATACAGGCTACAATGTTATGAATATGAGGAATACACTGGTAGGTTACTTACAATCAGATTAGGCAATAAGAGGTGAGGGGTTGATAAAAGGAAATAAAGGCCCTACGGGCAATGTCATAGAAGAATTGCCAGGGATTGTTACGACCTTCCGAGATTACTATCAAGATCTCTACTCAGAGGAGATGGATTTCTCACCTGCTGGTTTAGCGGAGTATCTTCAGGTGACAGACAGGGGCACGTTGAACAAAGAAGATCGTGAACGGCTGGACTCACCTATCACATCTGATGAAATTTTGGCAGCCATAGGCTGCCTGACACTGGGGAAAGCAGTAGGCCCTGATACAGTGCTGTTGGAATTTTACTTGAAAAAATCCAGAATTACAACCGGATATGCTTCAACTATTCCGCAAGGCACAACAGGGTGCCGCCCCGGCCTCTTGAGGTTCTGCAAGTATAGTAATTTTTAGGAAGAAAGACAGATATCCCTATTAAATGCTGATGGGAAGATTTATGCAAAAGTTCTTGAATCTAGATTGGGTAGTGTTATTTCCCCACTAGTTTCAGATAGCCAACATGGATTTATTACCAGTAAAGGCACAGTTGATCATATCAGAAGGGTGATCAAATTATCTGATATGGAGGGTGCTCATGAAACTCCCCCGGCATGATTTTTGTGGATGCAGAGAAAGCATTTGACTGAGTTTCATGGCTGTTCCTCTGGTCGGTGATGAAACATAAATGTTTTGGGGAAAGATATACACAGGCCATTAGGACACTATATAAGAATCCGATGGCTAGGCTACGCATCTCTAGGATGAAGGCAGAGGAGATACGCATTTCAAGAGGAACGAGACAGGGATGTCCAAGTTACCGTTTGCTTTTTGCCCCTTACATTGACACCTTCATCGCCAAATTAGAACAGACCTTTGGCATTAAACATGTACCTCAGCATTATATACAATAAAAGGTATTTGCATACACTGTTGATGTGGCAGTAGTCTCCACCGACACGGTGGCGCCCATAATGGAAATTGAATGTCTCGCTGAGAAGCTCAGGAAATAGTCAGGGTATAAATTAAACGCTGCTAAGACCCACATCATTTGTACACACTTGGGGGTCCACAAGATCAATGGGTCATCCCCAAAGCTGTTTACTTGGGTATAAGAATCACAGCCATAATTGATCACCTGGTTGAAATTAACTTGGCCCCTATACTGAGTAAAGTGAGATAAGAATTGGAAAGAATAGATCATTTGCATATCTCTCTCGTGGGCAGGAGTAATGTGATTAGGAAGGTTGATTTGCTAAAAGAACTTTTCTATTTCGGGCTATTCCCTTAGAGATCGGGAAGGGGTGGCCTAGGAACATGGAGTCACTATGCCTTAGCTACGTTTGGTGCTATAAAAAACAAAGGAGGGCTGTTAAGTATTTGGTGCTGTCCAGGAGGCAAGGGGGTTGGGCAGTCTTGAACTTTACTCTGTACTATTGCGCTTGAATGCTATAACATATCGCTATACTGTTAACCGGGGATACTGTTGGGTTAATCGTGGCAGAGGCCACAGCTATATATGAAATGATGGCAGGAGAAGAGTCTAGAGCAAGTTTTTTGAAGATGTTTGAACCTAGTTACCACAAAAGAGTGTGTTTTACGGTTTTGAAGGCTGCTTTTAAAGTATAGCGTCAGGTAAAACAGAGGCTAGCTCTCAGGAAGGTCAATTATTACACACCCACCTCTGCATCATATGTACTACCTGATATTTTTTAAGGCTCTGTAATGAATAAGTGGAAACAGAAAGGGCAGACCATGATAGGGGATCTATTTTACAATTCGTAGGCCTGCTCCTTTTCAGACCTGCAGGAGCTTTATGATCTATCTAAAGGAGATTTTTTTAAAGATTTACAGATACAAGATTTTTTATTTAAGAATATTAAAGTGTTGAAGGATATGGTTAGTGCCCGCACACTGAGTCGGATAGGCCTGGGCAGAAGAATGGATATATCTATAATATGTTAGTACAGATGCAGATATTTAGAAATACAGAATACCAAACGGAGGGCTAGACTCTGTAAGGTTCAGGTGTCAATTCAGAACTCGCTGGCTCTCTGCGGTGGGGTTTTACTCACTGCTACCTTGAGAAACCAGCACTTTAAGTCTATCTTTGATCCATAATATATGCTGGCAAAGGTGGATAAGTGGGAGGGGGCGCAGTGGGTAGATGTAGGCGCTGATAAAACAGCGGTATTGTACACATTGTTTTTCACCTGCCTTAAGTTGGAGCCCCCCTGCAGTCGATTGCAGGATTCTTGGGCACGATGCGCAGGCAACCATTGCAGATAAATTCCCAGATGCTGTTGTTAGGTTTGGTGGACAACATGGTTGGCCAAACCATAGCAAATAAAAAAGCTCATTGATGTTTATTTTAATGGCGGTCACGCATCTGTGTATTGCTACTAACTGGGTAAAACCCCAGCTCCTAACTTTATTGATGTGGAGGTCTAGATTCCTGGCAATACACCTCATGGAGTCAAGCTTATATAGATTTAAGAGCTCTAGAAGCTGCCCCTGGAGTGAATCGATCTAAGAACCAGTGGCAGGTGGTTAGCAGAAGAATAGCCGTCAAGTGGGGGCTCTCGGCTCGTTTTTTAACGATTTTTGAAAGGGCGTGTGCTAGGCGAGGCCACACATAATGTCTCTGAACTGTTGTCACTTCATCAATTAGTTTTCTGATTCAGTTTCCTATGGAATGTCTTATGCTCTTCTCTTTTCCTAGCTTCTGTCTATGGATATGTTCTGTATGAAATATTGATGCTATTTAATCTGTTTTGATCCTGTCCTGATCTATATCTCTGGTTTCTTCTTATTATTTTTGGTGATTTGCTGTGATTCTTTTTTTTGTGATCAATTTAGTTGTATTTATGAACTGGTGAAAATTAATTTAAAAAAGGGTGAGCCAACATAGGACAGATCTCTATTAATTGTGACAGAAGTTAATTTTAATGATGTGTTGTAGTGTTAAATACTGTTAAAGCTTTATGTCGCCATATAGGTGACACTGTCATTAAAGTACTCCAAGAGGCAGTAAGTGTTATGGGAACAGATGGATTTGTGTGTCAGTTTAATCAGTACTGTTAAATGTGAAGGATTAGAATGGTGGGGAAATTATCGGGTTTTCCTTTATATTTTGTATGACAGATAAACCTCCTCTGTCAGAAAGTAGGTGGTAAATTGGGGTGGACGGTAGTCTACCATAAATAACAATGTCAAAATTCTTGCTAGGTCCAGTAAATTCTTCAGTAATATAACCGGGACCTCTTCCCCTGATACTTATGACACCGTGCAGAAAGCCTTAACTGAAGAAAATGTGTAAAGCATTTACAAGTACAAAAATAGTTAAAATGTCAAAAACACAATACAATCAAAATAACAAACCGATTTTTTAAAAACAGTAAATAACTTAATGAACAAAATGACACCAAAACAAACAAGCATTTGCAATGCAATGGGTCTCGCATTTGTTCGAGTTAGAGCTATTAGAGTTCTAAAATTCCTAACTGGACTTTTCTCACCACATAAATTAAAAATGAAAAGTAAAACAATTGACATAAGTGAGCCGATTCATAGCGCTGCGGCTGCCATAAGCGTGAGTGAGAAGGAGAGACACAAAAGGAAAAAGAGGTTAGCTTGCAGTCAAATGCATCGGCAAACGTGCAGTTATCCAGGTAACAGGATCCATGGCCAGGGCGGTAACAAAACTGCCCCAAGAAGGGGCAAACATAAAGCATTTGCCAATGATAACAAAGGACTTTTTTTTAAAAGGCAAGGCCATGAATGAGTGATAGTGATGGGCGTGCTGTAGGATAGATTACAACATGTCAGAGTGCTTGCGCGCTCAACCTAAAAAGACAGGCTGACAGCAGCTAGAATCAGACTGCGGGCGTTTCACAAACCATAGTTAACACAATTAAAAAGACTGTCAGATGGAGAGTAAATTAAACAAGTTATACAGCAGAAATACTTGGGCACTGCCTCCCTCTATACATTAAAAACAAATATTCGATTTTTTTGCTCAAGTTAAAAAATAAAAAGGTGATACTGCAGTGATTTCATTTTCATAAGAATTCTTCAAGCGGGGAGGCAGTTTACAGCAAGTTGTTGCCTGCTTGGTATATTTGCCATTTCTTGTGAAAGAGGAGAGACATCCGTGAAGATGAGTAATAAACTAAAAATACTGTGAAACTTCACGCTAGTTCAAAATCTGCTTTCTTCGCCTATCTCTTGCTTATCAAAAATAGGGACTAACCCAAACTAGAGGAAAAGGCACCAGGATGTCATTTCGTTTAACATGTCCCTCCAAAAATAAAATGCATTGTATCCCTCCTTGATAAGAAAATCTCAGTGACAGGAGCCCTGGCACTTTCACTAATTAACGTGGCACCAGTTATGAGTATGACCCTGAGAATCCACTTTTGAGATTTTCTTGTCTTACTTTCTTGTAGGTGCTTGCAGAGACTTGGAGTATCCCTGTAACAGATTGCCATGTGTAGACCACAACACATATTTTGTGTGTTGGGCTGGAAACAAAATCTAATTACGAACTGGACCCTAATTATCCTCTAAAAATGGAGACCAACCAGTGAATCGGATTCACCACACTTGAGTTCTCTGGTTTCCCCTCATTCTTGGCCACATTTTCACAGAGAGTTTGACTGCTTTCAGCTAGCGGAGTCTCTGGGGAAACCTGAAAGGGCCTGCGGTTTTCCCACATTATATATGATCACGATGGCCTGTTAATGTTACCGGACCCATAGGGATTTACAAGTTATTCATAATGAGGCCTGCAGTGTATAAATTCCTCCCTGACCCTGGTATGGAGTGCACTGCCTAAAAAATATCAGAATTTAAATTATGTGTGAAAGTTATTCACAATGAGGCCTACAGTGTATAAATTCCTCCCTGATACCGGTATAGAGTGCACTGCCCAAGAAATATCAGAATTTATAGTATGTGTGAAAAAACACTGGAAGATAGTGTATCAAAGTAACTACTTATGTAATGTGAGCTGTCTAATTGCTTTTTAAGTGCAGGCCAGTTACAGTCTTTTGAACATGTTATGACACAAGATCCTTTTACGTGCAAGGGGCAAGAAAGTGACATAAAATAGCAAGCAGAAAACACAAACATGCTTGAACACTGGCTATAACTGGAGAGACCATAAGAGCCCGAGGCTTTTAACTCAAGTGTTTTGAGCAGGAGACCAACTGGAACCCCGCAACGAAATGCCAGTGGCCCGTACAAGGTTTACTTCCACCTATTAAAACCATCTGTTTTGTCATTCTTAGTTCTGCATCCAAAGGTTGTAGTGGAAAGAAAGGGATCCAGGTGATAAGTGAGCATGTAAAAATATTTGCATATCGTAGGGTAGGCTATCAGAAATGCATGTGGAAAGAATGAATTATCGTGACAAGCGGGACTGAAGAAGAGGTGGTGAACATGAACACAGATCTCATTTATTAGACCTACAAGGATACTCTGGTTGACAATGTTGAGTGTTACTGAATGAGCTAATGGACCGAGGCACTGTCACCAACATTACCAGCCAAAGACTCCAGAAGAGAAGGTGAAGCTGAAGAAAGAAAAACAGCGGTGCACAATTGTGGGGCAATGGGAGTTGGCCAATGGTTCTCATTGACCCATGCAATATCACAGTGTACCTGAAGCATATTTGGATGAATTCAGTGCCCACACTAAAAAAGAGATAACAATGATAGCAAGAAATATGACTATGGGGCCATGCATGTTCTTACAGGAGATTCAGGACAAGGACATGAAACATGCTGAAAAGTTAGGGGCAATTTTCCTTTCAAGTAATCAACAGGTGGGATTTGATTGCTATCGACCACCTTCTACTGACATGTGGCCTGATGGAGTCTGATGGTTCTGTTCTCTGTGGCTCGACTGTGAAGTAAAATTCCCATCTACAAACAAGGTAGTGTGGCCAGGTGCTGAGCATGATTTGTGGTGATCAATGGTAATGGGACTCCTCCAACACTTCCTACAGATAAATACCTGCAGCATGCATTAGGCAAGTGCAACGCAGTTTAGATATGTCACGGGAACCCTTAACAATACTTTTCATAAATACTTGTAGTGTTTGTAGGATAACCATGGTGTGAATAATTCTCTTAGCAATCTGATTTGGATGTATTGAGCCTGGAAATGTGTTCACAGACACACACCAGAAACAATACGGCAAGATCATGCTACTCGAGCAGAAAAGATTAAAGTAGGGTGTTATCGAACAAAACGACTTGAGGGCACAGGGCAGTGCCAGAGCTTAAACATTACCACATTTTTTGATTTACATCAAATTAAAAGAAAGCTTCGCTATCCTGAGAACAAAGAAGTCTCAAAGTAACAGTACGAATTCGATGGAAAGCCCAGTTTGAAACTTAAATCAGGATTTGTCTGACAGGCAAGCAAGCTTGTTTTTGTGAGGAGTTCCTTACTGAAAATAGCTGCACAAAACAACAATGAATGTTAAAACGTTGTTTGCTGCTGGTGCAATTTCTGGATAAACAACACGCCAATATAGTTCACGAAAATAACTAATCCATTCAAACTAATGTGAAGAAAGTGACCAATGTCTAAAGAACGACCTTGGCTCTTCTTCTTTTCTTTTCCCTTTTCTTCTCCCTTCTTCTTCCTTCTTCTCCTTTCTTTTCTTTTTCTTTCTTCTCTTTTCCTCTCTCTCTCCTCCTTTCTTCCTTCTCCTCGTTTTTCTCTGTATCATCTCTTATCTTCTCCCTCCTTTCTCCCTTCTCTTCCCACCCCTTGCCTAGCACCATAGGACCTGGACATGCCACCCTCATACCATCCTTGCCACCGCAACCTTTGCTATTGCGCTACCCGACTATCATGGAGCAGCTTCTATTATTCCCACTTATGCAGTCTCGGATAGCCCCCGCTCCTATTAGAAGGACCCCACCTGTAACAGATGCAAGCCCATTTCTCTACCTCAATCATAAACCAGGGAGAAGACGATGAACAGGGACGTTAGATTCACAAGTGGCGGACAAACTTCGAAAATTATCCTAACCCGACAGCTGATTTCCTCCCCCCCTCTCCCCCCCTTTTCTGTCAGCAGATACCTGAAAGGTTTGCACCCCCACCCATCCCCACCCACCTCCCTCCACTTCCCATCTCCCTCCCATGCCACTCCCCACCCCCTCCCCTCTTAGTATAGATTAGTATTCTCTGTTATGTTGTTTACTGACGATCACCTCCAATGTCACTATTGTTATTACTATTATTATAAGCATCATTTTTGCTATTATCATTATTACTATTATTTACTACCCTACATTGCTGGTCTCTCCTGCTAACCCTCTATCTTTTTTCCCCACCAAAAAATGTTAGGTGCCACAACCACTGATATACGGGCCATGTACCTAGATGTATCTTAGACGACACTCAAGTGCTCCCTCTAGAGCATGTTATCCACAAATTGTTGTCCTATAACCTAACTCAGGTGGACTAATTACCCTTCTCACCTTGTAAGGTTGTATTATGTCATATTTTATTGGTTTGGCATGTTATCTGCTGTTAAACGCATAAAAAAAATGCAACACAAAAAAAAGGAACAACCTTGCTTTCGCAATGCACATTTTAATTAAACCTAAGAAGTGAAAGAAATGTTTCTTGGCAGCGTGTCAAGGAAACTCTTCCCTCAGAGAAGGGAAGGTGCCTCCCTCGAAAGCTCCTCAGGCGTTCAACTCCCAACTTTCTGAGCAACGCTGGCCCACACTGGATTGAGTTATTACGTCAGAAAACACCAGGAAGTGGCATGGACCAGGTGCTGGGAAAAGTCCTTCTGGGAAAACTCAGCTGACAATTCACACCCCAAGAAACACATGACACGCACCCAGACGTGCGCGCCTACATTTCCGGTAACACAGTAATTGGAAATAATAACATTTTGAACGGTTGGGAAAATCATTTCTAAATGCAGTCAGTGTGTAACAAGAGTACAAGTCACATTGTTTAATAATTTACCCTGGTGTAAAGAGAGGCATCATTGTGTTTCTCTCGGACTTCGTTCCGGCTACCACAGCGTGACAGTGATCTGTGAATGGAACCGCAGCATCAATCAACTTCCGGGGTACCTTTGTCAGCCAGCGCCCAGCCTCAAGGAAATAGACTATCTTATTTCTTCTACAGTCTGATATGTTTTTTCCCTTTCAAATACTTCCTCAATAGGAAGTTTTAAGGTAGAAAACTAGATGGGTCTCAGACCTCGTGACTCTTACTTCAGGACACCACTGTGTTTCCCGGATCTACAGAGGGAGCGGCCCAAAACATTCTGCAATCTACACAGCTGAGAAGCTTTTCCATCGACGCCAACACACAGGGGACGCCGGCGAGGATGTTACTGCGTTTTTCCATAAATAAACAAGCATTTGGAATGCAATAGTCTTGTGTTTGCTCGAGTTAGAGCTCATAGTGTTGTAAATTACTGACTGGACTTTTATTGCCAGACAGACTGAAAATAACAAAAGGAAGAAAGCTAGGGTGAGCTGGCCCTGGAAAAGCCCCCTTCTGTTTTTATTATGTTTGCAGAGGGAGCTGGTGGGGAGGAGAGACTGAACAAGCACCCACACTGTTGAAGTGAAAAAGGCAAATGCTCCAAAAAAGTCCCTTGTAGAAGAGATAAACAGGACATAGCATAATTACACAGTACATTGTGTTGCTCCCAAAGTGAAAAAAGGCAGGACAAAGAGGCAGAACGGACCACTAGCAAGCAAGGATTTTTTAAGGACACTGCAACTAACAAATCAAAATGCTGGAACTCACTCTATTGTATGCTTTAGTATACAGCAGGCCGAATGCTAACGCTCGACCTAAAAAAACTAAGGGGGCTCGGAGATATTAATTTTTAAAGTTTTAGATAAAAATAGCACCAACAAGCATTAGGCGCCAACTGTGGTCATCTGTTGCACTTGACTGGGAACAAGGCATGACAAAAGGTGGAATACAGAAAACAAGTTTGTTCAGGTTGTAAGTTTTAGCTTTCGACTTAGGGCCTGATTTAGATCTTGCAGATGGAATACTCTGTCACCAATGTGATAGATATCCTGCCCGCCGTATTATGATTTCCATAGTATATAATGGGACTGTAATGCAGCGGATGGGATATCTGACACGTTTGTATTATATTGTATTTTCCTCTGCCAAGATGTAAATCAGGCCCTTAGTCTCTGAAATGGAAGTCAAAGATCCCCAACAGGGCAAGGAGAAAGGCCAGATGGGGTAAGGCAACATTCTCAACCGCTAGACAAGGTCCCTGTGAAGCCATTGACTTTTGACAGAAACGCTCTGAACGAGGGAAGTTCCCTCACCGCTCCTATGCTTTTGGGCCTTCACCCATGCAGATTTCTATGTTTGGCCTTAGTCATTTTTTTGAGCTCAGATTCCTCCAGCGGGCACAAAGCGAGGTAAAATTACAAGCTGTTGCCAAACAGGGCTACAAGAGACCTACTACCTTCGCTGAAATGGATTAAATGTGGAGGAAATGTTCTGAGCAGGAGCAACCTGAGTCTTTAGCCCTGTGGCAACATACCTTCATCAGATGGACTTGGCAGGTTTGTCCAGGTCCTCTGGAGGTCTTCAGAGCCAAAAATATTCTAGGTTGCAGGGTTTTCTGGATGTTAAGAGGAATACATTTTGACACAGTCAAGGGTCTCAGGTACTCAGGAGCAACACTAGGAGGGGGGGGGGTCAAGACCCACTCCAGCAGAAGCCACTGCCAGAGTCCAGGGTAGGTCCAATTGAACCAAATGAAGCTGGTTCACTGGGCTCTTCAGAAGAAAGACCTCTTGCACCTTCTTGTGTCCCGACAGCTTCACAAGAGTTCATCCAACTCCTTTTGTACTAGGTACAAGTGGGAGTAGATCCAGTCATTCAGGTCTTCTCACATGTCTCACAGCATTTGCAGTCCTTCTGTCATTCACAGATTTAGTAGTGTTCTGAAGATGTCCAGGGGTGCCACATTTATGGCTCTCACTGGCCTGTGGGTGCGGGTGACTCCTGGCCACTCGCTAACCAATAGGGAAATGTTTCCCAGGGCCTACCCTATCCAATTTTGCAGTAGTGTCTTTGTGCCTCGCTAAAAATAATCCCTCAATACCCCTCTCTACCTAAAACCAAGATGTGCAGAGTCCCAGGCCAGAGAAATTAGCAACCCATCCTCTGTGGTCATACAAAACCACCATCATATTCTGGGGGTAGCTATTCTCCCATTGGGAATGGTGCCCGGCTGACTAGGTTCACAATGGAGGGAGTAGGCCCAGGTGCTAGCTTCATCTGCCTATATCAGGGTAGGCCTCTTTGACGTTAATTAAGTTTCTTGCCACAACCCAGATTGTCCTCCTGTGGAAGGAACAGAGCACCTCCCCACACCCAAGGACTTTGTCTTAACTCTGGTAGCACTTTCTTGGGTACACTTTGTACTGAATATTAGGAACTCAAAGGTAATTTAAATATACCAATTTGGTGTACAACCAATTTCAACATGTTTTGGGTTCAGAGGACTTGTACTACATAGCAGCATCAGTCCAAAAGATTAGGGGTGATCATACAAAAAGAGGCATTTTCCTCCATCCTCCATTGTTGTTAGGTTTTGTTGGAAAATAGCAGAAGTCCAGTTACAGGGATTTCAAGTACTAAAGGGTTATGATCTGATAGAATTTGAGGACATTTCTCTATATTGGTTCCCACGGCTCTGGAGAGGGAGACAAAATATAGTCAAGCCTAACCAGCTTGCAGTATGGTGCAGAATAAAAAGTGAATTCCGGGTCTAGGGCCTTTTGTCTAGCCCAAATATCCACCAGCCCCTGATCAGCCACCAGTCAGTCCAGGGCTCTAAATGTTGGTGGCTCTCGCCCCACATAGACCTGACCTCCAAGAGACTCGCCGTTGGGACGAACAGCGGGAGAACATGAGGGCCGCAGCTCGGCTGCGTGCTGAACGCTCACCTGAGCTACCCGGTCGAGCACCGAGGTTTTTTTCCTCCCTCGGGCTTCGGAGTGGTCCTGGAGAGGCTGGATGTACGCAGGGGGCCTCCTTTACCTCCTTTAGCCAAAAACTGTGTAGGCGGGGAGGCAATCTGGATTCCTGCTGCCCTGGAGCTCCGTAGGAGCCGCTGAGTAATATCCTGCATTCCCCTCTGGGGGAGCAAGGGCAGAGCCAGCACTTGTTGTGCTGCAGCCCCAATGATGGAGACACTGGAGGCAGGGAAGGCAGTTGGAGGGGGAAGGAAGCCTGTGGGCCCAGGGGACCACCATTGGACAATAAGGGGCCCCAAAGGAAAACAAAGGGGAATCCCCTAAGAGAGGTAAATCAACTTCTTTTTTTAAATCGAGCTTATGCTTAGACTCAGCCTTGGGCTTAGAGGCTGGAGAGGAGGAGGGGCCGTTGGAAGGGCTGTGAAGCTCCCAGAGAAAAGAGGAGGTGTGGGACCCTAAGAAGAGTAAAACTAAACAGAAAACTAGGAGTGTTAACACTAAAGTTACCCCATCTTTACGGGCTTATTTCAGGTCTTTGCCCCTAGTGACTGTTAATACCCTTGGTATTTTGAAGGAGCAAGCATCGGGTGAGGGTTCCGGGCCCATGCAAGTACTGGAGTCTGAGACTTTTTTTACCCCCCCTCTTGGTGGAATCATCTCTTGAGCTATCTCAAATTATGAATCAAGATATTCAGGAGACTCAGGAGACTTCTAATTCATCTAGGTCTTCAGAAAATAAGGAATCCTCTGTCTCTTTAGATGACCAAGCTCAGGCCGAGGCATTAGGGCTTAACACATTGGGGAATATGCTTGCCTCACTTACTGATAAGATCAGTAAAGGTTTCACAATTTGGGAAGCTAATCAAGGGGAAATCAGGCTTGCCTGTAAATCACTGAAAAAAAAATAGATCTCCTGGGTATAAGAACAAAAGCTCAGGTGGAATCAGTGGAAACTATTAAGGGGGAGAGGAACAGGAACAAGGAGAATGAGCGTGATTTTCAGGAGAAGCTGGAACATTTAGAAAATAACTCTAGAAGAAATAATTTAAGACTCTTAAATGTTCCAAAAGGAGTGGAAGGAGCAGATTTGAAGAAGTACGTGGTTTCTCTTATTAAGAGGCCAATAGCCCTGGATGAAAATGAGGTTGAGATTATGAAGGATATCCAGGGGATTCATAGGGATCAGTTTCGGAGAAATCCCAATAATAAGAAGCCACGGAAGATCTTGGTGAACTTTCAAACGTAAATGTTGAAAGAAAAAATTCTGACAAAGGCCTTGGCTGCAAGATCTTTAGAAGCTGAAGAATTTTCCTTTGAGATTAGATAGGACCGTTCTAGGATAACACTAAATAGGCAATGGTAGCTGGGAAAACGGCTGGAGGAGTTTAAAAAAGTGGGTGCGGTGGCTCAACTTAAATTCCCAGCAAACCTTTGTGTAATGTACAATAACAAAATACATAATATTAAGGATCCTGCGGCAGCCGATGATTTGTTAGAAGGAATAAAGAAGGGGGGCTTTGTGTAAGGAAGACCGGGGAGCTCAGGAGCGTTCTAAATGGGACCAGTAGGTCTGTCATTTGATAGAGGAGGTTCTCCCAGGGATGGGGGGGGGGAAGGCACAGAATATAGATGGGTGTGTAGTAGGGTTTTTTGGGGGGGCACTAAGGGTGAAGAATGAGGGAAAAATGGAAAAAATAAACTCATACACCTCAACCCATTTAAGTACATCTGGGTGAGAATAAGGGATGCCAGGGGGACGAGTGAAGGGAAGGGCAAGGAAAATCCTGCAGTTCCTTAAGGACTTCCCAAATCATATAATTGTTTTACAGGAAACGCATTTAACTAAAGAGGAATGTACAATATTGTAAAAAACTCAGAAGTGGGTACGATACTTTGTTACTACTGAGCATGACTTTAACACTAAGGGAGTTGTAATTCTGGTAAAAAAACAGGTGGCTGTGGTTTTGTCTGGGGTGATGACGAATAAATTAGGTAGGTGGATCATAATTAGATTGCAGCTGGGTGGTAGGAAATTTACATTGGTAGGTTTTTATGGGCCGAATTGTGATGATATAGAACCCCTCCGAACGTTTTTTTCCCACCTCTTGAACTTTTCAGATCCAATTATTATGACCGGGGATTTTAACGTAGTCTTGGATAATACACCAGCTAGGTCAGCAAAATGTATTCCGGTGGGTACTCCGAAGTCTCAACAATATCTTAAGTTAATGATGAATTTTTTTTCGATTATGTGATCTGTGGAGGTTGAGAGCAGGCCAGAAGCAGGAATTCTCCTTTCATAATAGGAAGTGTGGGCCTGCCTCCCGAATTGACTATTTCTTAGTTGATTATTTGGTGTGTGATCTGGTTGACGACATTGTGTATTCACTGGCCCACTTATCAGACCATGCTGCGGTGATTTTAAAAATGAGATGTCCACAAGAGGAAGGTGGGATGAGATAGACTTTGGATCGGGCTCTATTATTAGAGGAGGAGGTCATTAGTTATCTTCACAAGGAGACAGAGGCCTTCTTCAATATAAATCAGGGGTCGGCTTCTAAAATAGTAGTATGGGACACCTTTAAGGCGGTGATGAGGGGAAGGATTATAAGTTTAGTTATAGAACAAGGCTCTACAGGGAGGAGTTGGAGGGGATAGAACAGGACATTTTGTTATGCAAACACTCAATGTGTAAAGGGAGATGACAAAAAGGAGTTGGATAATAGGAGAAGTCAGTTGAAGTCGCAGATGGAATCCTTATTGCAAGTAAGAATCACAAAGGGTTGGGAGGCAAATAAACTAGCCCAATTTGAATGCGGGGAAAATATGGGAAAATTACTAGCTTGGAAGGCTAAGAAAGATCAGGCAAGGAATTGTATTAAGGAGCGAATGGACAGCCAGTTGGGGTTAGTCTTACTGCCCCGGAGGCTATAGAAGAGGACTTTTATAGGTTTTTTTCTGTGCTCTATGCTGAGGGAAGGGAGTTGCGAGATGACGAAACGGGTGAATGGTTAGATATAGATATGCTCCCTCGTCTTATTGAGAGTAAACAGACTTACCTGCCTAGACCAATTACTGAGGGAGAAATAAGAACAGTTTTGAAAGAGTGCAAGAGGGGGCAAGCGCCAGGACCAGATGGCATGCCCGTAGAGTTCTATAAGGCACTGGGTGACTCTATAGTTCCGTCAATTCTTCAATTATTTTCAGAGTTTTTTGAGGAAGGAGCCTCTCTACCTGCCTCTTGGTATGAGGCAACTATTGCTCTGATTTTAAAACCAGGAAAATCTCCATTGAAATGTGAGTCATACCGTTCAATATCATTGTTAAATTGCAACTATAAGTTGTATGCTAAGATATTGGCAAATAGGTTAAGTGGGGTGATGAGGGATTTGATTCACCCGGACCAGAAAGGTTTTATTTGAAATAGATTCTTGCACGAACAAACTTTCAATTTAATAAGTGCTATCGACTTAGCCACTGCATATCGATAACCTTTGGCTGTTATTGCGATTGATGCAATGAAAGCTTTCGATAGGGTCAACTGAAATTATTTGAATATGGTTCTTGAACGCAATAATTTGGGTACTAAATTTTGTAAAGCAATTCAACAAATCTATCAGGCGCCATTGGCATGGGTCCTGGTAAATGGGAAGTTAACTAATACGTACCAGACAGGGTCCCCCCTTTCTCCTCTGTTGTTTGATTTGTATATATAGCCCTTGGCTATGAGGATTAGGCAAGATTCTAGAATTTACCCCTTTAGTAGTAAGGGGTGGGTGAAGAAAGTTGCCTGTTTGCCGATGATCTTTTGTCCATACTTCGAACTTATCCACTGCTTTACCCACTCTATTAGATATCAAGGAGGAATTTGGGAAGATTTCTGGCTATCACATTAATCCTGAAAAAACTGAGACACTGGTATGGAATTTGAACCCCGACAATTGGCGTACTAAAAATTCAATGCGATATTTAGGGATAGAAACTGTGCAGGATTTGGAACGAATACCAGTGGTTAATATGAGGACTGTTGTAACAGATTGTAGTAAGTTAATGTTAGGTTGGCTACACCTTCCCTCACAACAATAGGGAGGGTCAATTTGGTCACAATGATAATTTTGCCTAAGTTGAACTTTCTTTATAATTCTATTCCACTGCAAATGGAAAGGAAACTTTTGGCCATTCTTCAACAGGAAAAAAATCCTTTATTGGGGCACAAAAGGGTCCCAGAATTGTATAGGAGAAAGGAGAAGAGGGACCTTACTCTTCCTGACATTCATTACTATGTATGGAAGAATGTTGGAAGGTTATTTTCTTCCCCTGATTGTTCAGTGATTGGAGAGATGTTTAGCTCTATGGTAGCTACAGCAAAAGGCACAGCTAAATATTTTCTATATAAGTTCAGTGACCCCATTTTTTTTTTTTTAAGAAAGTAAGACTGAAAATACTACAAGGTGCAGCTAAGCCTTGGTTTCAGTTGCGGCAAGTGGCAAAAATAGACTATTACAACCAATGGGCTCCGGTTTGGAAATCTCCGGGAACTCCAGAGTGTTTAACAGACGTTAAACACTCAGGGGTAGACCTTACCCCTTAAAAAGGCCGGGATGGAATTTTGGGGAGATTTAGTTAGAGACGGTCTTCTGTTGTCCTCTGCAGAACTCACGGAGTGGACAGGAGGGAATCTCTCAAGATTAAAGTATATTCAATTAAGGGATTGGACAAAAGGGGTCACAGGTAGGTTGGGGTCTGTTAACCAGTTAGAGGGTGATTTAATTAAGAAGCACTGGGGATTAAAGAAGGTTTCAAGTTGGTATTGGAGTATGCTGGATATTGTGGATGGGACCTTAAGCTGCCTGATTCCCTTTTGGGGGGGGGAGCGATGTCTTTGGATTAATTATAAGCATGGTGGGGGTCATCTTTTTACATTGCATAGGGTCTTTTTTTCCCCCGGGGAAACTAACTAAGATAAGAGGGGGAGAGGAAGTTATTTGTGCTAAATGTGGTTTTATTGAAGGCATATGATATTCATATGTTTTTAGAATGTCCAGTAGTTTATCGTTTCTGGGGGGAAATATGTGAAAGGATTTTGAGTCTTTTACTACAGCACATTACGCCGTCTCTTCCTTTAGGTATTTTTGGTATTGTGGAGCAGTGGGAAGTGAGTACTAGAGTAGTAAAGACAGTGTTGTTTTATGCAATACTTTTAGCTAGGAGGGAAATCTGTCGGAAATGGGTATTTGTGTTCCCTCCTTCATATGCAGATTGGTTGGATGCTCTGATTGCTACATCAAAATTGGATATTGAGGTGGATAAATTTCATAAGGAGAAGAAAGTAAATACATGGTCACGGTTGTTAGAAGGAAGATTTATGGGAGAGTAATTTAGGATGGGTGTTTGTGTCATATGATTACAAGCTTGTTTACTCTCCTGCCCTGGATGCAAAAATGTTGTGTGTCAAGAGTCAAGTGAGAGAGGCTTGAGCTCCCTGGCATTGATCATCTCCGAGTGTGAGAATATTTGGTAAAAGATTATGGAGTTGATTAGGAGCCAGAGGTGTATGAGGACAAAAAAAAAAGTGACTCGCCGTTGACTCCCAAGTAAATATTAAAGTCCCCACACACAACCAACGGTAGGGGCCATTGGGATAACAAACAATTAAGTTTCACAGGCTATTAGACCTGTAGACCGTACAAAGCGTGAACCGAGTAGACCACATTCTGTTCTCCACAATAGCTCATCGACCCAGCTTGTCTGCTAATGAGCGCCCAGCAGAGAGAGCTTTTGGCAAGGATTGCCACCCCTCTAGAGGGAGTCTCCTGCTCAGAGCAAGCTAATAAACAAAATCCCAAATCCTAAAGTACCTGGCGCCTCCCCCAAAGAATATGAGTTTCCTGAATACACACAATATCTGGAGGCATAGCCTTAAGCCCTAGTTCGGTACGCTGCCTCTTCTCCCTGTCATTGAGCCCACAAATGTTATCACAGCCGTTACAAAGTTTATCCCCCATCATTATATATCTTGTTGTATAGATTCATTGTCATATACTAAATGAATCATCGGCCTCTGACTACCACTTGTTTCGCCTCTTTTTTGTGCATCCCTAAAATTCTGGGAGAATCTGGCCTGTCTAAGTAGGTTTCTGAACTGACTTTTTTGAACCCCAAAACCTCCTTAGCACCCAAGTGTGATTGTTCCACCCATGTGGATCACAAGGATCCATTCACGATGGAATGCGGGCCCCCTGACCCAAGCCCATGCTACCTCTCCTAAGCTGCAATACTTTTGTTTCTTAATTTAGTCCATCACCCCCTCTCTATAATTTAGATGGATTCCTCTCCCCTTTCCCTGGCATCTGCAACCCTGGATGTAGATGTAGCAGGATTCAACATATTTGACATACTTCCATCGCACACTCACCGCCACATGCTCACCGTCAGTGTCACTCACCGTCACACACATCGTCTTTAGACTCCCTAGCAATTCCTTAGCCTTGTTTTTAGAGCTGAAAAAGTAAGACGTTTTTTGCTATGACTTTGAACTTGGCTGGATTCAGCAGGAAAGCTTGAATGCCCTTCTCCTGAAAGGCTGAAAGGCTGAAATCAGCTGACGCAGATGCCAACTCTTCTCCACTTTTATTTGACAATAGAAAGGTCAATAGACATTTCTGACAAAGAACTCCTGCCCCTTAGCAGATCTCTTACAGTCCGGTCAGGCCAGGTCATACAACGATTGTCACACCAAAAGGTTATCAAGGTTTCTGGTTGACTAGGGTACGCACCTAAGCCAGGCAGAACCCACCCACTCTAGTCAGGTCGAGGGAGTTACACACCCAAGATAACTCATGCTCACCCCCTTGGTATTTTGCCAGGAGCAGTCAGGCTTATCCCAGAGGCAATATGTAAAGTAATACCCGACACACACAACAGTTGACACAAGAAATACACCACAAAGGAAACACAACACCAAGTTCTACACAAATAAACTGTATTGCATGAAACATCATTAGACCAAGCACAACATGTCATATTCTGCTTCGCAAGTAGTTATATCACACAGTTACTAGCAATCTGGAAAAGCCACCAGTAGTCATATGAAACACAAAGGTTACTGGTTATCCTGCAACACAAGCAGTAGTCAGGTGAAACACATAGATTACTGGTATTCTGCAACACATGCAATAGTCAGGTTGTCATTATTACCAACAATGAACATATCACCATATACATATCACCAAAAATGCAAGAACATTATCATGAATGCACCATCACCACAAATGTCAAGACATTATCATGACTGCACCCTCACCGCAAATGCCAAGACATTGTCCTGAAAATATACGCATCTCCCAATGAGGTAAGCACAACGTATATCATTTCATCAGGTCATAAATAAAAAAAAACAATCACTGTACATGAGAGAAACATCAAAATAAAAAGCAACTACAGCAAGAACCACCCACAACCCCTTTGCCATGAGGCTCACAGTGCTCCTGCAGGTCTTTTATGAAGAATGCTCTCCTGTGCCCGTAAATGTGGTAATTGACAAAAACCTATAACGGGACGGCCAGGCCCTTCATTGAAGATCCCTTTCCAAGCGATCTCCCTGGGACCTCCGTGCTCCCGGCAAACTCTTTGCAGCCTACTTCCGTGATCCGATATTAGCATGTCCTCCCGTAACGTTACAACTGCACGACTGAACGCCGGGGAGACTTACCTGAGTTTCCTCCTCTGGGCAGCACATAGCTCAACTATAACTGCCTGTGACCATGCGGTTGAGCCTGGGACCTTTCTGGGCACCACGGGGTCTCTTCTGAAGTGGGCGCTATGTCCTGGATGGAGAGTACTCGGCCCATGCTCCTTTAAGTGCTCCAGTGTTCTGGGGACACCTTTGAGAGTGTGCCACACTCAGTTACTCTCAGCCAGGGGATTTCCTTCCCTTCTTCTGCTCAAGAGGGGTATATCAACACACAGGTGGCCGGGCGCACTCCTCTTGTGATGTAACCCAGTCCAGATACAAGAAGTAGGCGCCTCTCATGCCAGCCGCACCAAGGTAGGACAGTGCTTGTCGTGCACTTAGGAAATTAATAGTAGAACACTCCTATGCGCTGTATGAAAAAAGGCAAACTGCAAGGGTAGGTAGGACAGCGCTTGTGGTGCGCTTAGGAAATTAATAGTCGTGCGCTTAGGAAATTAATAGTAGAATGATCCTATGTGCTGTATGAAAAAAGGCAAACTGCAGGGGAAAAGGGGGCATGCCACCCAACCCCTGGGGACAACAATTGGGGCACAGGGTGGAAGTGCCCAAGCATGCACGCCAGCACAAAGGTTTGCAGGCAGTGTCAGTTCCTCTCAGTGACCCAGAGATCATGGCAACAGCAGCAGTACAGAGGCAGGTCCTGTTGAGTCCCTGCAGCAGCATTCTGTGTCCAGGTCAGTCGTCCATTAGTGTCTCAAAATGTTGGGGAAGACCCCTTGTACTCCAGTTCCAGGAATGTCCCCTTTCTACTCTAGCACAGGCTCCAGACATCAGTGAGGGATAAAAGAGCCCTTTGTGTGAGGCCAGGGCACAGCCTTTATAAATGTGATTATGCCTCGCCTCTCACTCTCAGCCCGGAGGTCCATTCAATATGCAGATGCACCTTTGTGACAACTCCACCCTCCCTTTCTACAGGCTGTCTGAAAAGCATGCACAAAGCCCAGGTGTCACTCTGCCCCAGACGTGGATTAGAGTCAAGCTGCAAAATACCAGAGTCATAAGTACAGAGAAATGCCCACATTCTATAAGTGGCATTTCTGTAATGGTAATAACAAATCCACCTACACCAACAAGCAGCATTTATCAGTGCTGTTACAACCATACCAAAATGCCTCCACTACCCCTCATAGATCAGACAATACCACTTAGACTTAAGGTAGGGCATTTGCATTGGAATCCCATTAGCAAGGCAGCACTCACAGCAGTGAGAAACCAAATAGGCTGGTTATCACTACCAGGAAAAGCCAACCAATCAGGTACATGTCCTACTTTTTACATACATAGCACCCTGCCCATAGGGCTAGCTAGGGCCTACCTTAGGGGTGACTTACTTGTAGTAAAAGTGGGGTTCCAGGCCTGGCAAGTAATTTTAGATGCCGGGTCCCTGTAGCAGTAAGGTAAACACACAGGCCCTGGGGCAGCAGACCTGAGACAGGTTTGAAAGGCTACTTCTGTGGGTGGTGCAAGCTGCGCTGTAGGCGTACTAGTGGCATTTAATTTACAGGCCCTGAGTATAGGCATACCACTGTACAAGGGACTTGCAGGTAAATTAAGGGGCATATTTAAGGGTCCCTAGCGCCACCCGAGAGTCCCTTTTGGTGACGCTCTGGTGGCGCAATGCCCTGCGCTGTATTTACAAGGTGGCGTAAAGCAACTTTTTGTGGCTTAACATCACCTTGTAAATACAGCCCTTTCACAGGCATCCCTGTGCGTGGAAGGGGTGTACAATGGGTGTTGCTGTGGGCGTATTTTTGTAAACCTGAGGCAGCGCCAAAATCTAACACCACCCAAGGGTTGACGTTAGCATAGCACAACGAGGAGAAATGCTTTTATTTCTTCTTGTTTGTTGCCCTTTCTATGTGTGGTGCAAGGTGGCTGCATTGGCGCACAGCAGCAAATTTTGTGCTGGCGCAGGGGGAAACACAGGGGTGCACTGTATTCTTTTAAATGTGACGCATCCCTGCATTTTGAAAATGACGGTGAGTGACGCTGCCATTTTCTGTTCAATCTGGCCCTAAATGTGCCAGTTAGGTGTGAGCCAATTATATAAAATTTTGAAGGTAGAGCACATAAACTTTAGCACTGATTAGCAGTTGTAAAGTGCTCAGAGTCCTAGAGCCAACAACAAGAGGTCAGACAAAAAAGGAGGAGGAAGGCAAAAGGTTTGGGGATGACCCCGTTAAAAGGGCCCGGTCCAACATTATCTCTTCCGTGACCTGATCTTTACTAAGGAGAATCTATGCTCTCTTTGAACTTCATTCTCTCAGGATCATTGAGAGCGCCTCCTTAAACAGCTCCACCACAAACTGCCAAATATTCCACCCCTCAGCCCCTTCCTTGACACCTAACACCCAAAGATTGTTGTGGCTCAGTCTGTTCTCAAACTCTTCGAGTTTCTATTGAGTATCTTCTAATTGCACTCTGAATAAGTTAGAGACTTTCTCCTGGGTTGTGAGATAATCTTTATTGATGAAAATGTAGATTTCTGTCTCTCCAATTTGCTCACTGAATTCAGAGCAAGATTTGGCCACCAGACAAATAACTAGTTGCACTTTATGACAAGCAACCTGGGTCGTTCTGCTCTCAATTCTGTTTTCATCTCTGTGTGCCATTATGCTTTGATGAAGAGCACCTAATGAGACACCTTCCAGAGCATTAACATCCATCGCACTCTCCGGTTTGCTGCCTGAGTCGGTGGGCCCCAAAGCCAAGCCAGTTGAATAATCCCAAAGCAAGTCCTTGCCTCCAGAGGCTCCCGCTCAAGTGGAGTTGCCCCCCACCTTTTATTCCACCTGACTGTGCTTGTACCAGATAGCCTTGGGATGATTCATCGGACCTTGGGGCGGGCTGACCCTCCTCACTACTGGACTGAACTGAGTCTGACACTTCCTTCCCGTTGACCAGCTTGATACGTCCAAAAGGGAAAAAAACATCTCCCCTTCCTCTGTCTCTATCACCCCTCATGTCCCTAAATCAGTCAGTGCTGATCTGAGGGGGCTGCTTATCACAATTATTAAAATACAGGTGGTTAAGTGGTCTGCTCTTTGTGGCATTTGGGAGCTGCTCAGAGATGCCCAAACCCCATTCTCATACACATCCTTATCTTTCTTGTTTTCCACATCCTTTTGCATATCCACAACCACTTCCAGCAGTTCTTCAATGCAGATTATCCATTTAGACACATTTTCTGCATGCGCATGTTCACCACAGAATATTGGCAATGTCGGCCCCCTCTGTGGCTTCACTGAGGCCCCCTCGAGGTCCCCCTGAGCTATCTTACAGGAAGTCCTGTAATATCTTCTTACTAACCTCAGTGCTCTGCGCTGAATTACTGATGGTTGTAGAAATGATGCGTGAGTCCTCTGCTTATTCTGTTCGCTGGGGGGCCAGTAAGAAACTTTGTCACTCCGGATTTATTTCCACCACCACTGCCACTGCTGACATTAGATAGATGCCCATCAACCTTCCTGCTTCCTGAAACTGTGGCTGAGTAGCCCATTCCAGCTTTTTCCGATGAGACGTGTCCATAAACCTTAGGAGGCATTGCCTACAGTAAAGGAGCAGAGCGCAGACCTTACTTCCAGGTTAGCCACGGGGTGGCCCTCAGACACAGCGCAGAAAGGGAGACTCCGGGAGCTGCGGCACGTTTCGGAAAATATCCTCCTGAATGCTATTGATCCAAACCAACACAAAGGAGTGCCAATGTAACCATACTCGATCTGGCACAATACTGGGCTACCTCTGGGGGGGGGGAGTGATCTCTGCCTCTGCAGTATTCGAGCCTGGTCAGGAAGCAAATAGCAGCAGAGTTCACACTGTCACCATACTGCCAGCTCACGTCCAACCCTCCCCCCACTTCACATCTTTCCCAACTCACAGTAAAGGAAATATCCGTGACCTAATTATTTCCCTGGAACAATCTTGAAAACCCAATCGAAACCTGTCCAGGCACTGCTATTCTGCAGTAAGCCACTCAAACCTCAAAATACGGTAAACAAGTCATTTTTGAAGATCAAAAATCCATTTTATCAGGTAAAAATATTCCTTAGTCAGTTGAGGATCCCTCTGTTATAAAAGTGCCATACTGAATGATATTAACAAGTGAATATTGGTAGGAGTGGTGAAGCCTGGAATAGGAACAACTTTAAACTCTCTCCCATTGGTGCAAATGACTTTTAAAACACAGACAATGGTACCAATAATCATATGCTGCTGCTCTTTATTTCATAAACACAGTCTAGAAGTTAGGGAAGCTCACATGCAAGGTCTGATGGGACAGTGAGAGGCAGAGAAAGAGGTGCCAATATTCTCTGCTTTGCTTGTGATGAAGAACACTTATATGTCATTTGATCACTGATAATCATATTGGTGCTGTTTACTTTATTGACACAACCTTCACTTTAGTGAAGCCCTTACCCGAAAGGGTAGTGGAGACGGGAGAAAGAAGAGCTGTCAACCATCTTTGTGAATGGCGAAACAGTGACAATCAGCATGTGTAGGGAACGGAATGTTATAAGAGCGTCACTGTGTTTTTATTTGGAAGGCTGGGAGGCCATTGGCAAATCAGGCTTACAACTACTTTGTACAGACCTCGTTAAAACGTATCACAATGGTATACTTTGGAAACTTCACAATCAAGGCTTAACACTTGTTTGAAGTTTGCTTCTACCTGTTAACAGTAGTGTGAACAGCAATAATGATTTTCCTTTGGAAAACTCTGCTGTTCAATTATTAGATGATATAGAAATGTCTGTAACTAGTGATAAATGCAAAGTTCTTCCTCTGCAAACTCTAGAGGATTGTTTAACAATGGTGTTGTCATTCTCATATTCCATTGGGCCTTCTTTGCTGTCTCAGTGAATTCCCCAAATTGCAGACGGATCTAGTTGAACGACTGCAAATTAAAACCTCCGGTCTGTCATTTATTAAAAAACAAATGTAGAACTGAGATAAGACAAGCTAAGGCAACTGGATATTTAAAAAAGTCAGGTAACTCTAATTTTTTGGTCTGGCCAAGAGGCATCTTTAGGAATTGAACTGTCTCATGCTTTAAACACAATCTTAATAAAATACACACATTAATACATAAATAATTACAAACATACATTTCAGTAAGCCCTTTACAACCACCGATCTGCTCAAGTGCAATTCATATTTTGATTCCACCCACCACAGGCTACAGCATGGGCATTTGGTAAGCCTGCCATAGTCATTGTCTGTCTTCTCTGTCAGTTACTCCATTTTGCTCTTGCACATGTTTTAATTTGCCTAAAAAAGTAGTCCACTTCAGTACAAGCCTGGTAATGTCTGCTTTCGTGACATGTTTCTTTGTATTTACTTTTTTGATGCATCGTTTACTATTTTTATCTTTTAAATTTTGTGATGGTTTGCTTAGATTGTTTTGCGCTGCATTTAATCCTAAATAGAACACGACTCCTGATAATCTACTTCTCCTCTGTCCGCCATGGCTTGGTAGTAGCCGGTTTTTGCGGGCGTAGTATTAGTGCTGCCCACTTTCTGGTTGAAATATTCCTGACACCATTTTGGGAAGACAGCAGGCTAGTCTGTTTCTCCACCTCTGGGATGGCTTTTTAAGCCTCATAAGTGCAGAGATGTGAGTAGGGGGTGCACTGCAGGCTCTCCAAAGGCAACCCGCTATGCGCCCGTCCGTGCCCGACATGAGCCCTGAGCTAGATCCCCTGGTTCTTTGCCAACAGGAAGATCTCCAACTTTAGTCTACTCAAAAGAACAACTATGGAGATAACAAAACTGTGGTACGCAATCACTACATTGCTCTCGAGGAACCCTATCAGAAAAGAAACTATACCTGCCCATTATGTGGTTTCAGGGTTAGTTACCCTCCTCCCCTTGAAAGTATATTTTCTAAACCTCATAGCTCCCAAGCAGTAGGCCAGGTAAAAACGTGGTTAGTCCTGCCTGAAGAAAAATACAAGGGATTTCTTATCAACACCAGGTCCTTCCTCAAATCTGGAAAAATAATGTCAAACAGAAATCCACCCTCTAGATAGGCACATTTCAGACTGTCACCTCCTCCCAGAATAACTGCATCAAAGAAACTTCCTTTTATTTCAAGGTAACAGCTAACGAATGACCACACTACCCAGCTTACAGATCTGCTTGCACGGATGCCACAAAATGAATGAGCATTCTCATCTTAGAACTGAGGTCAAGTCTCCCTAAAGGATGTTAAGGATGAACACAAGTTCAGATCTGTCTTAATTTCCTTTTATGTACTGCTTGTATAAACAAGCCACAACCTTGGAGTGATAAACTATACGCGTAATATCACACAGAATGCCCATACACTCACTGCTTACGTCACATGGCACCCGAACGCCCTTTCCAACATACTTAACATCTCATAAGTATGAACGTGCAGTCTCACAGTGCCTTGGTTCAACAACATAAATCATTAGACCAGAACTCTGACCATTGCACATGACAATGAAAGGCCTACACTGGTCATGCCATGAACAAAAGCCTTTTCAAATAGGAACGCCCAACAGATACACCATAAAGGAAAAAATGAATTCCTATTATTGAGGTTACCCACTTTATTGAAAAGTGAGTGCATATTAGGGTGTGCAAGTTGTATAAAAGGTGTAATAATGGCAAATGTCTTGTATTGGTGTACACAGAAAAGTAATACACATTGATGATGATACCTGTGAGAGGAGAGAATCAAAGAAGAATACAAAACTTACCAAGTCTCTTTGTCTTCTGGGAATCTTGTGTGCACAGAGCTGGGCCGAGTTGTTACTGTTGAAACAGCTATGCACTATCCTTTATACCACACCAGTAGGTGTGACGACACTGGTGTGGTTGCCCAAATGCCAACTCGATAGGTTTTGGAAATTTTCCATTACATTTTCAACTTGACCAAGGCAGAGCACCAGGCCTTCTGCTCCACTGAACTGTGATAGGAAAGAACAACCACCCATCAATTACACACAGTGATCATTACACACACTCATGCGTAGGAGCTGCACAGTTACAGAGAGCGTGCTATTTGGAGTATGAGTACACGAGCAATGTTAATGGTGGGCGTTTCCATCTGTGAAACCTTAAGTAAGGTCAGTTATGTAAAAACTTAAGTAAACAATTTCAAAACACTTGCAGGTTTTTCAAGTTTTTATGAAGGATTTAGACTCCTAGGATACCAGAATAAGCCAATTTAAACGGGCGTCAGAGCGCAATGAGAATTGCAAGGTCAATTAATTCTAGATGAAATAGCAGAACATTTTCTTCAGTTGTTGCCCAAAAATGTATCAGCATGGTTTATGTTTAATTCATTCCTTTATGTCTATCTTCGCAGGCGACACAAACAATATCGTGGCTGTGTTAGACCCAGCCCTTGGAGAGGTATTCCTCCAAATCTTTTGCCTATTCTCACTTGTGTTTGTTGAACTCGTTTTTGTTGGCATTAGGACTATGTGCACCTTTCCCTTGCTAACAAATGGTAAAATGATTGTATTCTCTCCCTAAAAGATAGTACAATTTGCCTGCATCCAATTTAATCATTTATTTTTTTAAGTCCCTCGTAAATGGTACAGCATGTACCCAGGGCCAGTAAATTGCATGGTACTAGTGTACTGTAGCACTCATTCTGCCACTCACTAAAGTAGCCTCCTAAAATATATTTCAGGCCTGCCTCTGCAGCCTGAAGTGCACTTTCAAACTGTCATTTCAACCTGGCAAAATAAACCTATTTGCCCAGCTTAAACCTTTCTTTTTAATATTGATATGTCACCTCTCATAATGGAAAAGGCCGCAGTTTACGTTTTATATGTCCTGGCAGTGAAAAACTCCCCAAATAAAATTTCACTCTAACAGTGCTATCTTTTCTATTGACTTTCTTTCGGTTACCTTATTACACTAAATGAGTGATATTGTAAGTTTAGGAACGGATAAAGAAATGCCTCTTTCCACTCAAGTGAATTTTAATTTAAAATCCTCTTTAATGTAAAGTTGGGTTTTAAGTTACTGTCATAAAAATGTCACTTTTAGAAAGTTGCCATTTTTGTACCTAAAACAGATGGCCTTTCTGCCAGCGTCCAAGGTCACATGGCTGTGAATAGATCTCCTGTGGTGTTGTGTGTATTGTATTGAGACATAGAGCGAAAAGGGCCTGTGGGATGTCCAGGGCTGGGAATGTGGGGGGAGGTTTACTTTGCATTCCTGAGCTTCAAAGTTTAGCCTCAGGAATTGCCCCCCCCCCCCCCCTTCCTGACTTCTAGGAGCTGCCTACCCTGGCACTAAGAAATGCAGTTCACATGTAAGCCTGCCTGCCTTTGTTATCCTAGATACTTTTGGAGCCAAACCTAAGACAGGGAGAAGCTTACACAAAGGGAGCATCACTCACCATTAGACTGGCACTTGAGATACACATAGCACCTTCAGAATCTCTCATCAGAACAGGGCTGGACCTATAGACAGCCCTGAAGAAAAACTATCTGAAGAAGGATGTTTGGATCTGCTTGCCTTGAACCCTGGCTCTCCACAGTCACCTCCTGTTTGGGTTACCAAGATACAGCAACTCCAACTGGAGCTGCCTGAGCCCTGCTGTTGGTATCTGCTGGAGTGAGTCCTGAGAAGCCCCCCAGGTCCTGGACATTGGCTAGAATCAGAGCTCCAATGGGTCATGCTCTTAATGCCAACAGCGACTGTCTAGAAAGACCACCAATTTAAAGCTCCAGAGAGTCCTCCTCTTCACACCAATAATGATAGCTTGCTGTGATCGCCAATGAGAATCTTTAGTGACAACTGGCTTGTTTCTCTACAACACTGACTGTATGAGATGCCCGACCTGCTCCTCACACCAACAACAACCTCCTCGCCACCCCTGCCAATGTGAATAAAACTCTTTATGCAGACTTGAGAAGGTAACCTTTCAGCAAGGCTAACCTGGTCCCTGTATCCAACCTATGCTCCATCACAGATGGCCTGAACTAGTCACTTTCCCCCGTTCTAGCACGATGAGATAACTACGAGTGGTGCTTTGTGCTTCTTGGCTCTATTTTCTCCAAGCATTTTAAAGACTCATATCTCCAGTTCTTATGAGTCTATTTTTGTTGCGTTAGTGTCATTTTAAAAATTAAAATGTAATCAATTTTTCTAAATTGTATGGGAATATTTCTTGGGTTGAGTCTTTTCACTTCCAATTTGTGAACTGCATAAATACTTTACAAATAGGTTCTCAGTTAGGACTGACTGCTTTGTACCAAGTTACCGGTGGATTAAATACAAGTTTTGAAGCCACTTTTTTGGTTCAGCCGGGACTATGTTTTGTAATTGAATATCACTCTCAGCCTCCTTCAACTAGCGCTCAATTTCTTAAAGTGGCCTGCTAATATTGAGGACAGAATATCGAGGGACAAAAAGATCTATCCACATGTAAGTGCAATTAGGGCAGAATAGATTTACCATTCCTATCTTCACACCTATGTACCTTAATGGTATACATGCTGCGCAGGTGCATAAATTTGGAGCAACATATAGAAAATATCTTGCATGTAAGTGCCATTAAGGCAGTATAGATTTACCATTCCTATCCCCACACCTATGTACCTTAATGGTATACATGCTGCATAGGTGCATACATTTGGAGCAAAATATAGAAAATCTAGACTTATTTTCATGCTGATATTTTATTTTTTGGATTTTGTCCTCTATAGTCTCTGTTTTCAGTATTGTTGACTCGATATTCAGGGGTCCCACCTGCAGCAGATTATATGGACCAAAGCTGTCAGGCTCAGGTCACTCAATTGTAAGGTAATACCAGTTGATGTGGCTTGTTATAGTTTGCTGAGTAGTACAAGTGAATTTAAGGACTATTTAGTGTCCATTCTCACTGTAGTGGGATTATTTCACTCCCCTTTATTACTGCCCTATGTTTAGGCATGCTTCATAACTCTGTTTTCTTCATTGGATCATTTCTTTATTGGCATAGTCACTCTATTTCCTTAATTACCAGTGCAAACCATGCCAAATATCTATGATAGAATGGAACAGTTTGTTGAAAAATCTTCAACATTGGGTATCTTCAGGGGCCTCACACCTTCCCTGGCAGAGTTTAATAAGAATCGAACTCAAATGTATGGCTCAAGGAAGGCATTAGTGACATAATAGCATAGGACCATGATTAATTAAGCCCAGGAATTGTAATTGATTGGCATGAATGCTATGGTATAGATATCTGGGCTGTGTGATTGAGTTCTGTAAATGAATACAGAGTTAACGCTTCAAGAACAGGGTTACATAAATGGTGCACTATTTGTCCCACAGTGGTTGATAACATGATGGCGCTATCCTGGTGGCCATTGCTGAAAATGGTGTGACTTTCCTTCACTATTAGTAGATATGCAGAATATTGCTCAGCTTAGACTGCTCTTTTAACCCTTTCAATACTCCCTCCCTGCTGTGGGTCACGACCAGTGGCTGACACCAGGGAGGGGGTTAAAAATCCTCCGGTGCAATGCACCGGAGGATTTTTTATTTTTTCCCGTAGGAGACGCAGAACAACTTCCGCGTCTCCATCTCACCCCCCTCCCGCCCCTTTGTGACGTCAGTGCGCCGCGAGGCGCGCTGACGTCACTGTTTTTCCCCACCGGAGCAGAAGAGAATCAGGTAAGCGTTCTCTTCTGCTCCAGTGGTGAAAAAATGGCCAAAACGGCCTCCCCAGATGCCAGGGCGGCATCGATGGAAAGGGGAGGCTCTCCCCTTTCCATCGATGCCTCCCTGTCATCGTTTACTGGCCATGGATCACAGCACGGGTTAGGAGTTTATAACGCTAATAGCTCTAACTCGAGCAGATGCGAGACCCATTGTGTTGTAAATGCTTGTTTTTCTTTTTTTCTTTTGTGTGTTGTTTTCTGGGAGCCACAATTGGCCCCCCAGGGAAACAACACATATACATAAAAGTTATATATATATATTATGTTGAACAATTTCACCGCACTCCACGAGGACCGTGATCAAGACACATTGGTGAGTCGAAACGGGTTGGTGGTTATTGACTGCAATAAAATACACGTTTATTTGTACCTTGTGGAGTGCGGTGACATTTTTCGGCATTACATAATTTCGAGATTGGTCTTCTCTGTCACTGGGCAGTGGAGTGCGCCGCCCAGCAACCCTTCGACCACTTTGTTTCTAAACATTTATACATAAATATATTATATATATTATTAGTATATCTATGCAACACAAATTGGTTAAAAGATTGTTGCGCAGCGCACTCCACTGCTGGTGCTCGGTGATGGAGGAGAGCAACCTCAAAAATATTTTGTGAACAAGAATCTCACCGCACTCCACGAGGTTCAAATTGACATGTTTTATTGCAAGTATAAAAATGAAAGAAAAGAAGGACTCATTTACTGTGATCAAGACTCCTTTAGAGTCGAAACGCGTATGTGGCTGTTGCTTGCAATAAAAGATGCCAATTTGAACCTCGTGGAGTGTGGTGAGATTCTTGTTCACAATATATATATATATATATATATATATATATATATATATATATATATATATGCATGCATGCATGTCTTTTCTGTAGTGGCAGTTGCCATAAAGTAGCGCAGATGGTTTATTGTCCTGCTGCAAAGGAGATACATTTAAATGTATTTTGCTG
This sequence comes from Pleurodeles waltl, assembly GCF_031143425.1. Lineage (NCBI taxonomy): Eukaryota > Metazoa > Chordata > Amphibia > Caudata > Salamandridae > Pleurodeles > Pleurodeles waltl. Next base: position 1,418,730,727 of record NC_090446.1, read on the forward strand.
AGTGGATTAGTAAAGGCAAGCGTTACCTGTGCTTTAAAACAAATGTTATGCCAGGGGCACTATGGAGATATGATTGGCAATTTTGCTGGGTAGTACTGAGGGAATTAGAAGAGGAGGTAATGGGAGGCAGAGCACCAAAAATGACTGTTGCACTGGGTGTGCGGTAAGGTGAAGTAATACATTCTTTTTTTGTTTATTTCAGTGTTTTCAGAGAATCTGCAGAATTGGAGAAGAAGCGAAGGTAAGGTGACGACATTTCCTATGGTACACAACAAACATACCCACAAGCAATTTTGTGACTATCTGCCTTCTACGTAGGCTAGTAATTTAGAGGGACAGTTTAGCCAGTAGCAGAGATGGCATCTCGTTGGATGACTGCTGATCAAGTCCTAGCTTGGGTTATGGAGGACAGTTCTGATGTAGGCTCAGAGACTGAGACAGCAGACACTGAGACAGCATCTGAGGGAGAGGACAATGGGGCAGAATCTGGGAGTGATTTTTCAGTCGGCGGAGTCCCATCTGACGACACCTCTTCCAGTGAGTCTGAAGGAGACAATGACGACATTCGTGCTGTCCCTTCGCAAGCACATTCTGGGCAGCGGGACCACATTGGGTTAGCCGAACTGTTGGAAAATGGGTTATTGGTAAGGGCAGGTAGGTACCTACACCTAGCAACAAGCCACTAACCTCCACGTAGGTACAGTTAGGTCTCAGTAAATTAATCCCAGCTCAACCCTTGGTAGCTTGGCAACGAGCGTCAAGGCTTAACTTAGGAGACAAAGTGTAAAGCATTCAAATATCACAAAAAAGTAATCAAATAAAACACAGGAAACAGTTTAAAAATCCAAAACCAATTTATAAAAATAGTTTATATTTTTATCTTTAAAATGACACAAAAACGATTAAAATCGGTTCAGGGGAACCGGAGATATGAATTTTTAAAGAATTATTATTTTTCTAGCGCTTAGAAACAAAAAGCGCCACTCGGGTCATCTGGTTGCACCAGGACCGGGGCAAAGTCAAAGTTTCAGGCCGACCGCGATGGAGCCCTGCTCGGCTACAAGTCGCGGGAGGCCTCGGTTAAACAGTTACCTTCTGACTTAGTCTTTATTTTGAAGTTTTTCTTCACCGGGACGAACCTGCCAGTTGAATCCGACCTCCTGGAGCCCTTGTCCGGATACGCGATGTGGGTTTCCTCGGTGGAGACTTTTACCTTCGGACTTAGTCGTTTTTTCGAGATGAAAATCCTTCGACCGGGGTAAACCTGGATCTTGATCCGACGTCCATGGAGCCCTTCTCGGATACGATGGCTGGGAGGTCCCGGTCAACTTTTTACCTTCGGACTTAGTCTCTTTTTCGGATGTTTTTCTTTACCGGGACGAACCACGAAGTCAGGCCGGGTCGCGGTTGAGGCAAGCCGGCTAGATTTTCCGCGGTGGGTCGGTCCCTCTCTGGAGCTTTTTTCCAAAAATTCTCAAATCGTTTCCAAATTTCTGGGGCTTCACCCAGATGTTCTTTTAAGGTTCTTTTGGGGTCCACAGCTCACCCCAAGGGTCCAGAAGTTCTGTGATGGTCCTTGGGGGGTGCGGACTTCAACTCCCAGAATGCACCTGGCCAAACTCCTTTTTGGCCACTGGGCAGTGGTCAACTGGTCTCTTTTTTTTCAGGAGTTGGTGCAGGGGACTCTGGTTTAGCAATTTTTCACCTGTAGCAAACAGGGAGTCCCTCCTTGAACCAGTTGAAGCCAGGCAAAGTCCTTCTTGTGGTGAAGCCCAAGTGTGCAGCTGGTGCAGTCCTTCTGAGTGCAGGGTCCAGGTGCAGGCCAGGGGTCCAGCAGGGCAGTCCTTCTTCTCCTTAAGTTCTTTCTTCTTGAAATTTGGTGGGGATCTGAGGTGTGGGGGCAGGTCTGCCAGTTTTATCCTTGCTCCTGGGTGAAAAGCAGGGGGGCCCTGGTTCTCCAATCAGGGACAGGGTCGTCCCCCTGTGATGACCACTTCCTTGGAAGTGTGGCAAAAATTCATCCCAGAAGGCAACAGTCTCTAAAAATCCAACATGGCTGAATCTGATTTTTGGAGGTTACATCTGGCTGAGCCCACCCACTGGTGTGGCTAAAAATCATAACACACCCCTCTCCTGCCCTCTCCTAATCTAATCAAGGGGGCACCTAATTGTCTGGGATTGCAGGATGTGGGGGTGTTGCTGGGTGCTCCAAATGTCCTTCTCTGCCTTTGAAGACCAGTTTGGCTGCCCTCCCCCTTCCTGCCTCACCATCTGCTGAGGGGAGATTCTCTCCCCCAAGCACATTCCTTTGTGTGAAGCCAGGCCACTTCACACCTCATCAAGGCAGCCTGGCAGAAGCTGCTGCAGGCTGGCCAATCAGAGCACAGCAGCAAAAACAATGCAGAGCTGAAATTGGCAACTTTTTAGGTAAAGTCTAAACTTTTTACCTGAACAAGTTATATTAAATCCAAAAACTGGAAGTTGTGGGATTTATTACAACAATTAATTTGATACCAAATTCTTGGTATGTAACATTTAAGGAGACTTTAAAATTTAAAATAAAGTCTGCCCATTCTAGCCTATGAAGGCCATTTACTTCAATGAGGGAAAAACGAATTTGGCTGTTTTTACCTCACCAGGGCTTATAAATCTATTTTTATAAAGTCCCTGCTTATAGTTACATGGCACCCAGCTCTAGGGGCACATAGGGCACACCTTAGGGGTGACTTATATGTAAAAATAAGGTAGTTTAAGACTTTGGAAGTACCTTTAATTCCAAAGTCGAATTTGCATATAACTTTAATTTAAAAGCAGCCAGCAAGGCAGGCTTGCTTTTAAAATGACACTGGGCACCTCAGCAGTGTACCTAGGTGTGCACCACCTATGCTGTGGTCCCTAAACCTACATGCCCTACCATATACTAGGGACTTATAGGTAGGTTAACTTAGCCAATTATAATTAGCCTAATTAGCATATCCATTTTAAACAGAGCACAGGCCCTGGGACTGGTTAGCAGTACCCAGGGCACCATCAAAGTCAGGAAAACACCAGCAAAAAGAGGAAAATGGGGGCAAAAAGTTATGGGGCCTCTGCAATCAGCCCTGTTTTCTCACACGAACCCAGAGAGCACGTGCATGCGGCCGCAAGCACAGAGAGAGTGCTCTCTTTGCAGCCCCCCCTGTTTAGTTCAGCCCCAAATTTCACCGTACTGGTGACGCTGGATGTAAAGTCGATACAACTAACTTTTTGCCAGTCGACTACATCTATCTATTTTTGGATGTTGACTTCCTTCAGAAAATTGTGCAGCAAACAAATTTGCGTGCAGACCAATTTCTGAGGGAGCGCAGAGGCACTCTAGGGCCCCGTTCTAGGGCACGCCAGTGGACTCCCACTTCGCTGGCGGAGTTGAAGATATTTTTGGGCCTTATGCTCAAAATGGGGTTAGTGCAGAAATCCACCTTGCAGTCCTACTGGACGACTCGCATGGTTTGGGTAACTCCCATCTTCGCACCATACATGAGCAGAGATCGTTTTTTACCACTGCAGCGCATGCTTCATTTCACTGACAATTCTGCTGCATTGCCCCTGGACCATCCAGATCATGACAGGTTGTTCAAAATGCGGCCTGTCGTGGAACATTGGTCTGCCAGGTTTCCAGAGATATATACTCCTGGAAAGAATATAGCAGTCGATGAGTCCTTGATCCTGTACAAAGGACGGCTGCTTTTCAGACAGTACATTGCGAGCAAAAGAGCTCGCTATGGCATAAAGCTGTACATGCTGTGTGAGAGCTCTTCTGGCTATGTGTACAGCTTGAGAGTGTATACAGGGAAGGATTCTACCCTAAACCCTGTAGGTTGCCCTCCTGCGTTAGGGGTCACAGGTAAGATTGTATGGGAACTTGTCCAGCCACTTCTTCACAAAGGTTATAACCTTTATGTGGACAATTTCTATACAGGAGTAGAGCTGTTCAGTGAGCTCTACAAAGCTGGCACTGTGGCCTGCGGTACAGTTCGTTGTAACCGCAAAGGATTCCCGCAGGAGCTTGTTTGCAAGAAGCTCCAGAAATCCCAGAGCACTGCATTGCGTTCTAACGAACTGCTCGCAGTCAAGTTCCTAGATAGGCGTGTTGTATACGTGCTCACTACAATTCATGATGAGAGCACTTCTCCCATCACGGTTTGGGGTCAGATGGCCGAATTCCACAAGCCCATCTGTATACTTGATTACAATAAGTACATGGGCGGAGTGGACAAGAACGACCAGGTTCTTCATCCATACAATGCAAACAGGGAGTCCCTCCTTGAACCAGTTGAAGCCAGGCAAAGTCCTTCTTGTGGTGAAGCCCAAGTGTGCAGCTGGTGCAGTCCTTCTGAGTGCAGGGTCCAGGTGCAGGCCAGGGGTCCAGCAGGGCAGTCCTTCTTCTCCTTAAGTTCTTTCTTCTTGAAATTTGGTGGGGATCTGAGGTGTGGGGGCAAGTCTGCCAGTTTTATCCTTGCTCCTGGGTGAAAAGCAGGGGGGCCCTGGTTCTCCAATCAGGGACAGGGTCGTCCCCCTGTGATGACCACTTCCTGGGAAGTGTGGCAAAAATTCATCCCAGAAGGCAACAGTCTCTAAAAATCCAACATGGCTGAATCTGATTTTTGGAGGTTACATCTGGCTGAGCCCACCCACTGGTGTGGCTAAAAATCATAACACACCCCTCTCCTGCCCTCTCCTAATCTAATCAAGGGGGCACCTAATTGTCTGGGATTGCAGGATGTGGGGGTGTTGCTGGGTGCTCCAAATGTCCTTCTCTGCCTTTGAAGACCAGTTTGGCCGCCCTCCCCCTTCCTGTCTCACCATCTGCTGAGGGGAGATTCTCTCCCCCAAGCACATTCCTTTGTGTGAAGCCAGGCCACTTCACACCTCATCAAGGCAGCCTGGCAGAAGCTGCTGCAGGCTGGCCAATTAGAGCAGAGCAGCAAAAACAATGCAGAGCTGAAATTGGCAACTTTTTAGGTAAAGTCTAAACTTTTTACCTGAACAAGTTATATTAAATCCAACAACTGGAAGTTGTGGGATTTATTACAACAATTAATTTGATACCAAATTCTTAGTATGTAACATTTAAGGAGACTTTAAAATTTAAAATAAAGTCTGCCCATTCTAGCCTATGAAGGCCATTTACTTCAATGAGGGAAAAACGAATTTGGCTGTTTTTACCTCACCAGGGCTTATAAATCTATTTTTATAAAGTCCCTGCTTATAGTTACATGGCACCCAGCTCTAGGGGCACATAGGGCACACCTTAGGGGTGACTTATATGTAAAAATAAGGTAGTTTAAGACTTTGGAAGTACCTTTAATTCCAAAGTCGAATTTGCATATAACTTTAATTTAAAAGCAGCCAGCAAGGCAGGCTTGCTTTTAAAATGACACTGGGCACCTCAGCAGTGTACCTATGTGTGCACCACCTATGCTGTGGTCCCTAAACCTACATGCCCTACCATATACTAGGGACTTATAGGTAGGTTAACTTAGCCAATTATAATTAGCCTAATTTGCATATCCATTTTACACAGAGCACAGGCCCTGGGACTGGTTAGCAGTACCCAGGGCACCATCAAAGTCAGGAAAACACCAGCAAAAAGAGGAAAATGGGGGCAAAAAGTTATGGGGCATCTGCAATCAGCCCTGTTTTCTCACACGAACCCAGAGAGCACGTGCATGCGGCCGCAAGCACAGAGAGAGTGCTCTCTTTGCAGCCCCCCCTGTTTAGTTCAGCCCCAAATTTCACCGTACTGGTGACGCTGGATGTAAAGTCGATACAACTAACTTTTTGCCAGTCGACTACATCTATCTATTTTTGGATGTTGACTTCCTTCAGAAAATTGTGCAGCAAACAAATTTGCGTGCAGACCAATTTCTGAGGGAGCGCAGAGGCACTCTAGGGCCCCGTTCTAGGGCACGCCAGTGGACTCCCACTTCGCTGGCGGAGTTGAAGATATTTTTGGGCCTTATGCTCAAAATGGGGTTAGTGCAGAAATCCACCTTGCAGTCCTACTGGACGACTCGCATGGTTTGGGTAACTCCCATCTTCGCACCATACATGAGCAGAGATCGTTTTTTACCACTGCAGCGCATGCTTCATTTCAATGACAATTCTGCTGCATTGCCCCTGGACCATCCAGATCATGACAGGTTGTTCAAAATGCGGCCTGTCGTGGAACATTTGTCTGCCAGGTTTCCAGAGATATATACTCCTGGAAAGAATATAGCAGTCGATGAGTCCTTGATCCTGTACAAAGGACGGCTGCTTTTCAGACAGTACATTGCGAGCAAAAGAGCTCGCTATGGCATAAAGCTGTACATGCTGTGTGAGAGCTCTTCTGGCTATGTGTACAGCTTGAGAGTGTATACAGGGAAGGATTCTACCCTAAACCCTGTAGGTTGCCCTCCTGCGTTAGGGGTCACAGGTAAGATTGTATGGGAACTTGTCCAGCCACTTCTTCACAAAGGTTATAACCTTAATGTGGACAATTTCTATACAGGAGTAGAGCTGTTCAGTGAGCTCTACAAAGCTGGCACTGTGGCCTGCGGTACAGTTCGTTGTAACCGCAAAGGATTCCCGCAGGAGTTTGTTTGCAAGAAGCTCCAGAAATCCCAGAGCACTGCATTGCGTTCTAACGAACTGCTCGCAGTCAAGTTCCTAGATAGGCGTGTTGTATACGTGCTCACTACAATTCATGATGAGAGCACTTCTCCCATCACGGTTTGGGGTCAGATGGCCGAATTCCACAAGCCCATCTGTATACTTGATTACAATAAGTACATGGGCGGAGTGGACAAGAACGACCAGGTTCTTCAACCATACAATGCGTGTCGTAAAACTCCACTTGGTACAACAAACTGTTTACCCACCTGATTCAGATGGCAACATATAATGCGTATGATGTTTACCGTCAGACAACCACAGGAAGACTCATGACTTTCCTTGACTTCCAGTTGTCTGTAATTGAAAGCCTCACTGCTGTTACAGAAGAAGCAGCAGCCTCCACCTCATATGTTCTGGAGGATGTGGCATGGCTGCAGGAGCAACACTTTGCTGATCGCATTCCTAAAACACCCAAGAAGGATCTTCCATGTCGTCGCTGTAAAGTGTGCTCGAAGCATGGAAAGCGGCAGGAGAGTCGGTATTACTGTCCCCAGTGTCCATCACAACCAGGCCTCTGTATCCCTACTTGCTTTACATTGTATCATACTAAAGCAAAGTTCTGGGAAATCGACTGAGGTTGAGCTGCCGTTGGGTAATCCTTTCAGTGGCAGTGCATGGATTCCGAATGTCCATGGGCCACTGCTTCGTTAGGCAAGGAGACACAGAATTTTACTTCATCATGGACTTCCTTTTGGACTGCTTGAGAGCTAAATCCACCGTCAGAACGTGGTCGGTGTTCTGTTCAATAAAAATGCATTATATTCCCCCTACTGCATATACTAGTGGACAGAACATATGCCACATTGTCACAGAGTACCCTTTCTACACCAGCATTTCTACCTTACTTTCAATGGTAGATATGCTCTCTCAGTTCGAGGAATCACTTTGTACAGCATACTTGAAAACCTCCAACTTGCATCCACAAACTAGTATAGGTTCACTTGGCAATTATACAGGATTAGCCATGACTCTGATGAGAACAGAGACATGAATGGGTAAGGAAAGCTTACGGTAGGAGTGCCTTCACAGGGTTATTGCACAGGTAGAAGGCAGATAGTAAAGGTAGTCGAATGTACATCATCTACACCTATGGATTCAAACCCATTGGTGCCATCCCAGCACTGAAGGAGAATGACTTGTATAGGTCAGTGTTTGACCTGCTTTTCATGTTCATCCTCCATCAGAACTTAGTAGATGTTCAGTTTGCTGTATAAGTGCATTATAGTCACATCACTGCACATAATGTTGGCTGGGACATATGCTACGTTCTCATGGGCTCCCCTATGTACCAAACACTACCCTTTTTCATAGTCTATGACCTTCTCTTTAGGGAACATCATGAGAAATCCCCAGCATGTCTCCCTTAATTTCAAAGGTAGATATGCTCTCTCAGTTCGAGGAATTGCTTTGTACGGCATACTCGGACACCCCAAACTTGCATCCACAAACTGGAAGGAGTTGGATTTAGCACAGAGAGTGCGTTAAAAGCGAATGAAAAACATGTCTCCTGAGCCTCAGGTGGCTGTCACAGAAGTAATTAGTAAAGGTTTATTACGCATGCATTTGGTAATGTTAAGGAAGCAGGAGGCAGTTAGCCTATGACCTTCTCTTTAGGTAACATCATGAGAAATCACCAGCATGTCTCCCTTAGTTTCAAAGGTAGATATGCTCACTCAGTTCGAGGAATCGCTTTGTACGGCATACTCGGACACCCCCAACTTGCATCCACAAACTGGAAGGAGTTGGATTTAGCACAGAGAGTGCGTTAAAGGTGCATGAAAAACATGTCTTCCTGAGCCTCAGGTGCCTGTCCCAGGAGTTATTAGTAAAGGTTTGTTACACATGCATTTGGTAATGTTAAGGAAGAAGGAGGCAGTTACTTGACAGGTGGTAAAATGTAGTCAAACGTATTCCGTTCTGTGGCGTGTGAATGTGATGGGCCCTTGTCTGGCAGCGGTAAGTTAATGTAAGTGCAGTAATTGGTTGGATTGGGCCCGTGGCTGGCGATATGAAAGGGTTGTTTGTTGTGCGTGAATGGCGTGTGAATGGACCATAAAGAGGTTGGTGCCTGGACGCGGCTTGATGGCCCACCTTCAGAAGGCTTGGTTTCAATATTCAGATACTTTGATAAGTATTCATGCTTTGAAACCATAATTTCTGGAGGTGCTAAAACCAACCAGTGTGAGTGGTGGGTTAACTTTAACAAACTAGTACCAGGGGAGTCCAAGGGTGCAAGACTTGCGTGGCTCTCACCAGTTTTCCTTCACCCAGAATCCCCTTGAAATCACAAAATGTGCTTAAATAACAAATTTTCCTTGCATTCCAATGAGCAGAAGTCCAGGGATCTGCAGGGAGCCATTAAAATTACCTACCACAAAACAGCCTCGTTTTTTAAGACAGTCACCTAAGTATTTGGTCCTGGGCTCGGCAGCCATGTAGGGAAACCTACCAAACGCAGACATTTCTGAAAAATAGACACCCAAGACAGCCCACGTAAATGTGGTGTGTTTGGATTTAACAAAGTTTTCTTACCCACAATACCCTGCAAAAGTGAAATGTTGATTAAAACCACTATTTTTCATTTCTTTTTTATCACAGAAACTACAGGAATGTGCAGGGATCCTCAAAATTCCTACCACCCAGTGTTTCCCCACTTGTCCTGATAAAAACACAACCCCGCTTGTGTGCCTGCGCCTAGTGCCTGCTTCAGGAATGAATCACTCCAGGGTTAACAGTAGCCCTCATGCAAGGACTACCATGACCCTTGTGTGATACATTCCTGTCACGGGCGCTAGGCCTACCCACACAAGTGAGGAATCGTTTTTATCAGGAGTCTTAGGGGAAGACTGGGTGGAAGGAAATTTGTGGCTCCTCTCAGATTCCAGAACTTTCCGTCACCGAAATGTGAGGAAAACATGTTTTTTTAGCCACATTTTGAGGTTTGCAAAGGATTCTGGGTAACAGAACCTGGTCAGAGCCCCACAAGTCACCCCATCTTGGATTCCCCTAGGTCTCTAGTTTTAAGAAATGCACAGGTTTGGTAGGTTTCCCTAGGTGCCGGCTGAGCTAGAGGCCAAAATCTACAGGTAGGCACTTTGCAAAAAACAGCTCTGTTTTCTGTCAAAACATGGGATGTGTCCACGTTGTGTTTTGGGGCATTTCCTGTCGCGGGCGCTAGGCCTACCCACACAAGTGAGGTATCATTTTTATCGGGAGAATTGGGGGAACGCTGGGTGGAAGGTAATTTGTGTCTCCTATCAGATTCCAGAACTTTCTGTCACCGAAATGTGAGGAAAACGTGTTTTTCTAGCCACATTTTGAGGTTTGCAAAGGATTCTGGGTAACAGAACCTGGTCAGAGCCCCACAAGTCACCCCATCTTGGATTCCCCTAGGTCTCTAGTTTTAAAAAATGCACAGGTTTGGTAGGTTTCCCTAGGTGCCGGCTGAGCTAGAGGCCATAATCTACAGGTAGGCACTTTGCAAAAAACAGCTCTGTTTTCTGTCAAAAAATGGGATGTGTCCATGTTGTGTTTTGGGGCATTTCCTGTCACGGGCGCTAGGCCTACACACACAAGTGAGGTATCATTTTTATTGGGAGACTTGGGGGAAAGCTGGGTGGAAGGAAATTTGTGGCTCCTCTCAGATTCCAGAACTTTCTGTCACCGAAATGTGAGGAAAATGTGTTTTTTTAGCCACATTTTGAGGTTTGCAAAGGATACTGGGTAACAGAACCTGGTCGGAGCCCCACAAGTCACCCCATCGTGGATTCCCCTAGGTCTCTAGTTTTCAAAAATGCACAGGTTTGGTAGGTTTCCCTAGGTGCCGGTTGAGCTAGAGGCCAGAATCTACAGGTAGGCACTTTGCAAAAACAGCTCAGTTTTCTGTCAAAAAATGGGATGTGTCCAAGTTGTGTTTTGGGGCATTTCCTGTCGCGGGCGCTAGGTCTACCTACACAAGTGAGGTATCATTTTTATCGGGAGACTTGGGGGAATGCTGGGTGGAAGGAAATTTGTGGCTCCTCTCAGATTTCAGAACTTATTGTCACCAAAATGAGAGGAATACGTGTTTTTCAAGCCACATTTTGAGGTTTGCAAAGGATTCTGGGTAACAGAACCTGGTCAGAGCCCCACAAGTCACCCCATATTGGATTCCCCTAGGTCTCTAGTTTTAAAAACTGCACAGGTTTGGTAGGTTTCCCTAGGTGCCGGCTGTGCTAGAGGCCAAAATCTACAGGTAGGCACTTTGCAAAAAACAGCTCTGTTTTCTGTCAAAAAATGGGATGTGTCCACGTTGTGTTTTGGGGCATTTCCTGTTGCGGGCGCTAGGCCTACCCACACAAGTGAGGTATAATTTTTATTGGGAGAATTGGGGGAACGCTGGGTGGAAGGTAATTTGTGGCTCCTCTCAGATTCCAGAACTTTCTGTCACCGAAATGTGAGGAAAACGTGTTTTTCTAGCCACATTTTGAGGTTTGCAAAGGATTCTGGGTAACAGAACCTGGTCAGAGCCCCACAAGTCACCCCATCTTGGATTCCCCTAGGTCTCTAGTTTAAAAAAATGCACAGGTTTGGTAGGTTTCCCTAGGTGCCGGCTGAGCTAGAGGCCATAATCTACAGGTAGGCACTTTGCAAAAAACAGCTCTGTTTTCTGTCAAAAAATGGGATGTGTCCATGTTGTGTTTTGGGGCATTTCCTGTCACGGGAGCTAGGCCTACACACACAAGTGAGGTATCATTTTTATTGGGAGACTTGGGGGAAAGCTGGGTGGAAGGAAATTTGTGGCTCCTCTCAGATTCCAGAACTTTCTGTCACCGAAATGTGAGGAAAATGTGTTTTTTTTAGCCACATTTTGAGGTTTGCAAAGGATTCTGGGTAACAGAACCTGGTCAGAGACCCACAAGTCACCCCATATTGGATTCCCCTAGGTCTCTAGTTTTAAAAACTGCACAGGTTTGGTAGGTTTCCCTAGGTGCCGGCTGTGCTAGAGGAAAAAATCTACAGGTAGGCACTTTGCAAAAAACAGCTCTGTTTTCTGTCAAAAAATGGGATGTGTCCACGTTGTGTTTTGGGGCATTTCCTGTTGCGGGCGCTAGGCCTACCCACACAAGTGAGGTATCATTTTTATCGGGAGATTTGGGGGAATGCTGGGTGAAGGAAATTTGTGGCTCCTCTCAGATTCCAGAACTTTCTGTCACCGAAATATGAGGAAAACTTGTTTTTTTAGCCACATTTTGAGGTTTGCAAAGGATTCTGGGTAACAGAACCTGGTCAGAGCCCCACAAGTCACCCCATCTTGGATTCCCATAGGTCTCTAGTTTTTAAAAATGCACAGGTTTGGTAGGTTTCCCTAGGTGCCGGCTGAGCTAGAGGCCAAAACCTACAGGGAGGCACTTTGCAAAAAACAGCTCTGTTTTCTGTCAAAAAATGGGATGTGTCCAAGTTGTGTTTTGGGGCATTTCCTTTCGAGGGCGCTAGGCCTACCCACACAAGTGAGGTTTCATTTTTATCGGGAGATTTGGGGTAACGCTGGGTGGGAGGAAATTTGTGGCTCCTCTCAGATTCCAGAGCTTTCTGTCACCGAAATGTGAGGAAAACTTGTTCTTTTAGCCACATTTTGAGGTTTGCAAAGGATTCTGGGTAACAGAACCTGGTCAGAGCCCCACAAGTCACCCCATCTTGGATTCCACTAGGTCTCTAGTTTTTAAAACTGCACAGGTTTGGTAGGTTTCCCTAGGTGCCGGCTGAGCTAGAGGCCAAAACCTACAGGGAGGCACTTTGCAAAAAACAGCTCTGTTTTCTGTCAAAAAATGGGATGTGTCCAAGTTGTGTTTTGGGGCATTTCCTTTCGAGGGCGCTAGGCCTACCCACACAAGTGAGGTTTCATTTTTATCGGGAGATTTGGGGTAACGCTGGGTGGAAGGAAATTTGTGGCTCCTCTCAGATTCCAGAACTTTCTGTCACCGAAATGTGAGGAAAACTTGTTCTTTTAGCCACATTTTGAGGTTTGCAAAGGATTCTGGGTAACAGAACCTGGTCAGAGCCCCACAAGTCACCCCCATCTTGGATTCCACTAGGTCTCTAGTTTTTAAAACTGCACAGGTTTGGTAGGTTTCCCTAGGTGCCGGCTGAGCTAGAGGCCAAAATCTACAGGTAGGCACTTTGCAAAAAACAGCTGTTTTCTGTCAAAAAATGGAATGTGTCCACGTTGTGTTTTGGGGCATTTCCTGTCGCGGGCGCTAGGCCTACCCACACAAGTGAGGTATCATTTTTATCGGGAGAATTGGGGGAACGCTGGGTGGAAGGTAATTTGTGTCTCCTCTCAGATTACAGAACTTTCTGTCACCAAAATGTGAGGAAAACGTGTTTTTCTAGCCACATTTTGAGGTTTGCAAAGGATTCTGGGTAACAGAACCTGGTCAGAGCCCCACAAGTCACCCCATCTTGGATTCCCCTAGGTCTCTAGTTTTAAAAAATGCACAGGTTTGGTAGGTTTCCCTAGGTGCCGGCTGAGCTAGAGGCCATAATCTACAGGTAGGCACTTTGCAAAAAACAGCTCTGTTTTCTGTCAAAAAATGGGATGTGTCCATGTTGTGTTTTGGGGCATTTCCTGTCACGGGCGCTAGGCCTACACACACAAGTGAGGTATCATTTTTATTGGGAGACTTGGGGGAAAGCTGGGTGGAAGGAAATTTGTGGCTCCTCTCAGATTCCAGAACTTTCTGTCACCGAAATGTGAGGAAAATGTGTTTTTTTAGCCACATTTTGAGGTTTGCAAAGGATACTGGGTAACAGAACCTGGTCGGAGCCCCACAAGTCACCCCATCGTGGATTCCCCTAGGTCTCTAGTTTTCAAAAATGCACAGGTTTGGTAGGTTTCCCTAGGTGCCGGTTGAGCTAGAGGCCAGAATCTACAGGTAGGCACTTTGCAAAAACAGCTCAGTTTTCTGTCAAAAAATGGGATGTGTCCACGTTGTGTTTTGGGGCATTTCCTGTCGCGGGCGCTAGGTCTACCTACACAAGTGAGGTATCATTTTTATCGGGAGACTTGGGGGAATGCTGGGTGGAAGGAAATTTGTGGCTCCTCTCAGATTTCAGAACTTTCTGTCACCGAAATGAGAGGAATACGTGTTTTTCAAGCCACATTTTGAGGTTTGCAAAGGATTCTGGGTAACAGAACCTGGTCAGAGCCCCACAAGTCACCCCATATTGGATTCCCCTAGGTCTCTAGTTTTAAAAACTGCACAGGTTTGGTAGGTTTCCCTAGGTGCCGGCTGTGCTAGAGGCCAAAATCTACAGGTAGGCACTTTGCAAAAAACAGCTCTCTTTCTGTCAAAAAATGGGATGTGTCCACGTTGTGTTTTGGGGCATTTCCTGTTGCGGGCGCTAGGCCTACCCACACAAGTGAGGTATAATTTTTATTGGGAGAATTGGGGGAACGCTGGGTGGAAGGTAATTTGTGGCTCCTCTCAGATTCCAGAACTTTCTGTCACCGAAATGTGAGGAAAACGTGTTTTTCTAGCCACATTTTGAGGTTTGCAAAGGATTCTGGGTAACAGAACCTGGTCAGAGCCCCACAAGTCACCCCATCTTGGATTCCCCTAGGTCTCTAGTTTTAAAAAATGCACAGGTTTGGTAGGTTTCCCTAGGTGCCGGCTGAGCTAGAGGCCATAATCTACAGGTAGGCACTTTGCAAAAAACAGCTCTGTTTTCTGTCAAAAAATGGGATGTGTCCATGTTGTGTTTTGGGGCATTTCCTGTCACGGGTGCTAGGCCTACACACACAAGTGAGGTATCATTTTTATTGGGAGACTTGGGGGAAAGCTGGGTGGAAGGAAATTTGTGGCTCCTCTCAGATTCCAGAACTTTCTGTCACCGAAATGTGAGGAAAATGTGTTTTTTTAGCCACATTTTGAGGTTTGCAAAGGATACTGGGTAACAGAACCTGGTCGGAGCCCCACAAGTCACACCATTGTGGATTCCCCTAGGTCTCTAGTTTTCAAAAATGCACAGGTTTGGTAGGTTTCCCTAGGTGCCGGCTGAGCTAGAGGCCAAAATCTACAGGTAGGCACTTTGCAAAAACAGCTCAGTTTTCAGTCAAAAAATGGGATGTGTCCATGTTGTGTTTTGGGGCATTTCCTGTCACGGGTGCTAGGCCTACACACACAAGTGAGGTATCATTTTTATTGGGAGACTTGGGGGAAAGCTGGGTGGAAGGAAATTTGTGGCTCCTCTCAGATTCCAGAACTTTCTGTCACCGAAATGTGAGGAAAATGTGTTTTTTTAGCCACATTTTGAGGTTTGCAAAGGATACTGGGTAACAGAACCTGGTCGGAGCCCCACAAGTCACCCCCATCGTGGATTCCCCTAGGTCTCTAGTTTTCAAAAATGCACAGGTTTGGTAGGTTTCCCTAGGTGCCGGTTGAGCTAGAGGCCAGAATCTACAGGTAGGCACTTTGCAAAAACAGCTCAGTTTTCTGTCAAAAAATGGGATGTGTCCACGTTGTGTTTTGGGGCATTTCCTGTTGCGGGCGCTAGGTCTACCTACACAAGTGAGGTATCATTTTTATCGGGAGACTTGGGGGAATGCTGGGTGGAAGGAAATTTGTGGCTCCTCTCAGATTTCAGAACTTTCTGTCACCGAAATGAGAGGAATACGTGTTTTTCAAGCCACATTTTGAGGTTTGCAAAGGATTCTGGGTAACAGAACCTGGTCAGAGCCCCACAAGTCACCCCATATTGGATTCCCCTAGGTCTCTAGTTTTAAAAACTGCACAGGTTTGGTAGGTTTCCCTAGGTGCCGGCTGTGCTAGAGGCCAAAATCTACAGGTAGGCACTTTGCAAAAAACAGCTCTGTTTTCTGTCAAAAAATGGGATGTGTCCACGTTGTGTTTTGGGGCATTTCCTGTTGCGGGCGCTAGGCCTACCCACACAAGTGAGGTATAATTTTTATTGGGAGAATTGGGGGAACGCTGGGTGGAAGGTAATTTGTGGCTCCTCTCAGATTCCAGAACTTTCTGTCACCGAAATGTGAGGAAAACGTGTTTTTCTAGCCACATTTTGAGGTTTGCAAAGGATTCTGGGTAACAGAACCTGGTCAGAGCCCCACAAGTCACCCCATCTTGGATTCCCCTAGGTCTCTAGTTTAAAAAAATGCACAGGTTTGGTAGGTTTCCCTAGGTGCCGGCTGAGCTAGAGGCCATAATCTACAGGTAGGCACTTTGCAAAAAACAGCTCTGTTTTCTGTCAAAAAATGGGATGTGTCCATGTTGTGTTTTGGGGCATTTCCTGTCACGGGAGCTAGGCCTACACACACAAGTGAGGTATCATTTTTATTGGGAGACTTGGGGGAAAGCTGGGTGGAAGGAAATTTGTGGCTCCTCTCAGATTCCAGAACTTTCTGTCACCGAAATGTGAGGAAAATGTGTTTTTGTTAGCCACATTTTGAGGTTTGCAAAGGATTCTGGGTAACAGAACCTGGTCAGAGACCCACAAGTCACCCCATATTGGATTCCCCTAGGTCTCTAGTTTTAAAAACTGCACAGGTTTGGTAGGTTTCCCTAGGTGCCGGCTGTGCTAGAGGAAAAAATCTACAGGTAGGCACTTTGCAAAAAACAGCTCTGTTTTCTGTCAAAAAATGAGATGTGTCCACGTTGTGTTTTGGGGCATTTCCTGTTGCGGGCGCTAGTCCTACCCACACAAGTGAGGTATCATTTTTATCGGGAGATTTGGGGGAATGCTGGGTGAAGGAAATTTGTGGCTCCTCTCAGATTCCAGAACTTTCTGTCACCGAAATATGAGGAAAACTTGTTTTTTTAGCCACATTTTGAGGTTTGCAAAGGATTCTGGGTAACAGAACCTGGTCAGAGCCCCACAAGTCACCCCATCTTGGATTCCCATAGGTCTCTAGTTTTTAAAAATGCACAGGTTTGGTAGGTTTCCCTAGGTGCCGGCTGAGCTAGAGGCCAAAACCTACAGGGAGGCACTTTGCAAAAAACAGCTCTGTTTTCTGTCAAAAAATGGGATGTGTCCAAGTTGTGTTTTGGGGCATTTCCTTTCGAGGGCGCTAGGCCTACCCACACAAGTGAGGTTTCATTTTTATCGGGAGATTTGGGGTAACGCTGGGTGGAAGGAAATTTGTGGCTCCTCTCAGATTCCAGAACTTTCTGTCACCGAAATGTGAGGAAAACTTGTTCTTTTAGCCACATTTTGAGGTTTGCAAAGGATTCTGGGTAACAGAACCTGGTCAGAGCCCCACAAGTCACCCCATCTTGGATTCCACTAGGTCTCTAGTTTTTAAAACTGCACAGGTTTGGTAGGTTTCCCTAGGTGCCGGCTGAGCTAGAGGCCAAAATCTACAGCTAGGCACTTTGCAAAAAACAGCTGTTTTCTGTCAAAAAATGGAATGTGTCCACGTTGTGTTTTGGGGCATTTCCTGTCGCGGGCACTAGGCATACCCACACAAGTGAGGTATCATTTTTATCGGGAGACTTGGGGGAATGCTGGGTGGAAGGAAATTTGAGGCTCCTCTCAGATTCCAGAACTTTCTGTCACCGAAATATGAGGAAAACTTGTTTTTTTAGCCACATTTTGAGGTTTGCAAAGGATTCTGGGTAACAGAACCTGGTCAGAGCACCACAAGTCACCCCATCTTGGATTCCCATAGGTCTCTAGTTTTTAAAAATGCACAGGTTTGGTAGGTTTCCCTAGGTGCCGGCTGAGCTAGAGGCCAAAACCTACAGGGAGGCACTTTGCAAAAAACAGCTCTGTTTTCTGTCAAAAAATGAGATGTGTCCAAGTTGTGTTTTGGGGCATTTCCTTTCGAGGGCGCTAGGCCTACCCACACAAGTGAGGTTTCATTTTTATCGGGAGATTTGGGGTAACGCTGGGTGGAAGGAAATTTGTGGCTCCTCTCAGATTCCAGAACTTTCTGTCACCGAAATGTGAGGAAAACTTGTTCTTTTAGCCACATTTTGAGGTTTGCAAAGGATTCTGGGTAACAGAACCTGGTCAGAGCCCCACAAGTCACCCCATCTTGGATTCCACTTGGTCTCTAGTTTTTAAAACTGCACAGGTTTGGTAGGTTTCCCTAGGTGCCGGCTGAGCTAGAGGCCAAAACCTACAGGGAGGCACTTTGCAAAAAACAGCTCTGCTTTCTGTCAAAAAATGGGATGTGTCCAAGTTGTGTTGTGGGGCATTTCCTTTCGAGGGCGCTAGGCCTACCCACACAAGTGAGGTTTCATTTTTATCGGGAGATGTGGGGTAACGCTGGGTGGAAGGAAATTTGTGGCTCCTCTCAGATTCCAGAACTGTCTGTCACCGAAATGTGAGGAAAACTTGTTCTTTTAGCCACATTTTGAGGTTTGCAAAGGATTCTGGGTAACAGAACCTGGTCAGAGCCCCACAAGTCACCCCATCTTGGATTCCACTAGGTCTCTAGTTTTTAAAACTGCACAGGTTTGGTAGGTTTCCCTAGGTGCCGGCTGAGCTAGAGGCCAAAATCTACAGGTAGGCACTTTGCAAAAAACAGCTGTTTTCTGTCAAAAAATGGAATGTGTCCACGTTGTGTTTTGGGGCATTTCCTGTCGCGGGCACTAGGCATACCCACACAAGTGAGGTATCATTTTTATCGGGAGACTTGGGGGAATGCTGGGTGGAAGGAAATTTGAGGCTCCTCTCAGATTCCAGAACTTTCTGTCACTGAAATGTGAGGAAAACTTGTTTTTTTAGCCACATTTTGAGGTTTGCAAAAGATTCTGGGTAACAGAACCTGGTCAGAGCCTGACAAGTCACCCCATCTTGGATTCCCCTAGGTCTCTAGTTTAAAAAAATGTACAGGTTTGGTAGGTTTCCCTAGGTTCCGGCTGAGCCAGAGGCCAAAATCTACAGGTAGGCACTTTGCAAAAAACACCTCTGTTTTCTTTGGGAAAATGTGATGTGTCCACGTTGTGTTTTGGGGTATTTCCTGTCGCAGGCGCTAGGCCTACCCACACAAGTAAGGTATCATTTTTATCGGGAGACTTGGGGGAACATAGAATAGCAAAACAAGTGTTATTGCCCCTTATCTTTCTCTACATTTTTACCTTCCAAATATAAGAGAGTGTGTAAAAAAGACGTCTATTTGAGAAATGCCCTTCAAATCACATGCTAGCATGGGCACCCCGGAATTCAGAGATGTGCAAATAACCACTGCTCCTCAACACCTTATCTTGAGCCCATTTTGGTAATGCAAAGGTTTTCTTGATACCTATTTTTCGCTCTTCATATTTCAGCAAATGAATTGCTGTATACCCAGTATAGAATTAAAACCAACTGTAGGGTGCAGCTCATTTATTGGCTCTGGGTACCTAGGGTTCTTGATGAACCTACAAGCCCTATATATCCCCGCAACCAGAAGAGTCCAGCAGACATAACAGTATATTGCTTTCAAAAATCTGACATCGCAGGAAAAAGTTACAGAGTAAAACATAAAGAAAAATGGCTGTTGTTTTCAGCTCAATTTCAATATTTTTTTATTTGAGCTGTTATTTTCTGTAGGAAAACCTTGTAGGATCTACAAATATGACCCCTTGCTGAATTCAGAATTTTGTCTACTTTTCAGAAATGTTTATCTTTCCGGGATCCAGCATTGGTTTCACACCCATTCTTGTCACTAACTGGAAGGAGACTGAAAGCACCAAAAATAGTAAAAATAGGATATGTCCCAGTAAAATGCCAAATTTGTGTTGAAAAATGTGGTTTTCTGATTCAAGTCTGCCTGTTCCTGAAAGGTGGGAAGATGGTGATTTTAGCACCAGAAACCCTTTGGCTAATTTCTTGGTCTCCTCCAGGGGAAACCACAAACTCTGGGTACCATTAGAATCCCTAGGATGTTGGAAAAAAAGGACGCAAATTTGGCATGGATAGCTTATGTGGACAAAAAGTTATGAAGGCCTAAGCGCGAACCACCCCAAATAGCCAAAAAAGGGCTCAGCACTGGGGGGGGGGGAAGGGCCAGCAGCTAAGAGGTTAAGATGTTCTGGTAAAGCCTCAGGAACGCCCATCTCAATAGTCCACAATGATACTGTCTAGGGAAACTAAGTAGCCTGGATGGCTCAATGTATGTCTCGAATATCCTGCCATTTATCAATACCAGGGCCAACATTGAAATCAAGCTCTGCAAACAGTTCATTTGTTTAGGGTATCTTGAAGTTCATATTTCAAGAGTTTTGGTATTATTTCTTATGACAACAATATGTTAAACCTAAGTCAAGGCATTTATTCCCTGCATTGGGCCTATCGGTTTATTTGTTCACAAGTACCTTACATATTGCTTCTGGAACATTCGAAATCAGTAACCTATAGCATTCTGACCTATCTGTCTTGACCTGGGCTTTCCCATTTTCCTTTGCTTGTGTAGAACTTATAACTACTGATGTATTGTATCCTGTATTACATGTCATTGTGGCTCTGCACCATTTACCATTTGTACATTTAATGCCACTTTACTAGGGGGTTTAATAGTAAATTAAATATGCCAATTGGGTATGAGACAATTCTTCCAGGTCCTAAGGAGAGAGCTTCTGCCACAGCTAGCAATGGTTGAGCAGAGAGTCTGTTAGAACTGTCTTAAGACTGAACTAGATTATTTTAATTAAGTTAGTAGATGTATGCCTCTCCAAATTTTAATAACCCTTTTTCTGAAACAACTGTATGGCTGTTTTTGTATTTAGCACAGAATCATTCCAAACCAAGTGGATCTATTCTTTCTGCAAAGCATCCATCACAGGGTTCTGCAAAAATCTCAACCCTGAGAACTTTTTAACACCATCAATACTCAGATCTTTACATACCTTTCCATAATTTAATGATTCTGTCATGAGGCAAAACATTTAACAATACAAGAGTAGTACTCACAAGAAAAAAGAAAAGGCATAGTTTTCTTAATACTTTTATAGGAGGATAAAAAGTAATGGCCTTTATCAAGCCATTATTTGGTTTAATACCCACCAAATGTAAAGAAATTGAACACTGTAAATTAAATGCTACTATTGGCCTACAACACTGATTATGCCACCCATTTAAGTAGCCTCAGGTCTGGCAACTGTGTTTGAAGTGTTAAACTGCTGTTTCGATCTGGCAAAATAAACCTTTTTCCCAGGCCCAAATGTTTTTAATAGACATAAGTTACACTTAAAATAAGGCCCTGAACAGTCCAGAGGGCAGGGGTGCAATGGACACCCCCACAGCCTCTGTAGTGTGACTGGCCACAGCCTTCCAAACATAAAGGGAGCCCCTCTGAGCTTGTCAGCTTGAGGGTATAGGCATTGCGAGAGGCCCCTTCTTTATTCTTTGCAGGGGGGCCCTCTAAGATTTCCTCATGCCACCGGGCAGGGTGCAATTCATTTAAAATGTAGGACAAATACATTAAGGTTTTACATGTCGTGGTTAATGAAAACCTTCTACATTTGTTTTTCACTACTGCTAGGTCTACCTCTCCCATAGGATTACATGGTGGTTACCTTATTACATTTAATAACCCATGCTCAGTGCCTTTGGAATTGTAATGAAAAAGCCTCTCTTATGGTGAAGTCAGATTTTGAATTATAATTTTTCAAAATGCCACTTTTAGAAAGCTGGAATTTTCCTGACTTCGCCTTTTAGTGCCTGTCACTGTATCACATGACTGGGTGTAGTTGGAAGTTGGAATTTGTGTATTCCTCCTAGATAGCCACGCACAATAGAAGGTTTGGGTGTGCCTGGGTGGGTCATCACTGACAGTTTGGGTGGGTGGAGCTGGGCGCAGCCCTAATTACACTTCAATAGGCTTTGTCCTGCCTTCAAACAAAGTGCTGCATACCCTATGTAGTTTGTCTGGAGCACAGGCAGAGAAGGCAGGAAACCTGTGCATTTTAAAATAAAACATATGGAGGATTCACCCACTTCAAAAGGGGCACCTGGTGTACATATTAGACCTTAGGCACCAACTCTTCAGTACACTTCTGGACCTGTGAAGACTGTGCCAGGAAGAAAGACTACTGTGTTGCTGTATGGACTGATGAAATTAGTTTCCCTCTGCTGGACTACTGCCTTGCTGGATTGCTGCCCTGCTGACCTCCTGTCTTATTCAGTAGGATTTGGACGTGCACCTCAACCCAGGACTCTCAGAGTGACCAAAGGGCTAGTCTGCTGGCTCCTGTTCAGAGCCACACCGACATAACAAGCTCTCAGCCACCTGAGTCAGCACCCAGATCTTGCTGCAGCAAGCCCTTCAACCCCACATGGTGCCCCTCAGGTCCTGGATCCTTGCTGTGGCCTCACTGCAAATGAATTGAAGTTTTTGGGCTCTTTTCAACTGTTAACAGGTCCATTAGTGCCAAAATCTTGTCACTCACACAGCCCTACGAAGTCATGTTCCATCAACTCAACCCTATTTGCTATAACATCCACTACTTGCAGGTAGCTCTACAACATTTGAGCTACAGCAAGGCCTGCTGTTCGTGCAACATTGACTAATATTCACAACAGTTCACCACTCCTTGAAACACCCTCCACCATGAACTGGACTCTTTGCACTGGACTAGGAAAGTAACTTTTCTAATCTTTTTCTATTCAACCCGTGCTTCATTGTAGCTAGCCTGAACTTGCAACTTTCTTCTATCATTTGGCTTTTTGATTTTCACTTAAGTTTTTAAAACTGAGTATCTCCAGTTATAAAACTTGAATTTCCATGGTTGTTTCTTCATTTATTTAATTTGCTATATTTCCTTAAATTGGCAGGGGAAGTTTCTTGTGTTCTGTTTTCACATTAATACTGTTTGAAGTGCTGCATCAATACTTTACACATTGTCTGTAAGTTAAGCGACAACTTCTCTGTGCTAAGCTATTAGAGTGTTGAGTACAGGATAATTTGGTTCACCCTGACAAGGATTATGGTTGCTGCTTGAGTAGGGTTCCCATCCTCAACCAGTAACCCAATTTCTCACAACTCTCAGCCCTTTTTCATTGCCAGGGACAATCCTCAGCCATATCGACTTCTCCACCAATCTGTCTCTCACTTTGGTCAGCACTACTAATGGCAATGACTGATTTACCTCCAAGCAGTTTGGTTTGTAATCTTTTAACACACTCTGCAGCTCCTTCCAGAGCTGAGTAGGATTTTCTCTGATATTAAAGAACTGTTTTCTAATAGTCATTAAATCAGAGGGCTTAGAGGGTATATGGACTATAATTCTACTCCTGGCCATAGGGTAGGCCCTCGAGGGAATAGGAGCAGAAAAGGAATGGCCCTCATCATCAGTGTCACTTGAATGGAGAGAAGAGAAACACCTAGGCAATCTTTCTGTGGTCTGCTTCACACTTTTCAGGGTGATAGTGGAGCTTCAATCATGATTGTCTCTGTACCCTGGTGCGGACCATACACAGGCCCTGGACCAATCCACATTAGTAGAATCAGTCTCCTGTCTAGTTGTTCATACCACTCTACAGGTAAGTTTACTGTCAGATAATTGCATCTCAGTGCTTTAGTTGTCAGTGGTCCTACAGGTACTGCTACAGTTCTGGACATCTCAGCAGCAGCACCCCAACCTGGTCAGCTGACATGGTGAACATATTGAGCACATCCTCCTCTCTTGGATACTCTCTCTCCTTCTCTTTTTCCTGTGTCAGCGGATACACCCCAACCCCATCTGCTGACATGTGGAACATATGAAGCCCATCCTCCTCTCTTGGCTCCTCATTCTCTTTTGATGTTTTTCCTGTGGGTCAGTAACTTATGGAATTAGATAGGGAAGAGGCAGAAGACAAGCCTTTACTCTTTTACTAAAGTGACTCATTTTGTACTCTTTTTTCTCCTGTGTATTTCTTGTACCTCAGATTCATGTTTATGCTTGTGTGCCTCCACATGTAATTGTTGGACGATGGACCATTGTTCTTCATCCATTTTATTTTTGCGATTTTTCAGTTTCTTCTCCAAGTTTGCTAACCTTTTTACGTCAAACATACCATGATCACAAAAAAAACTTCTTCCCATCATAGTTTGTGAGTTCCACTCACTTTCGTAAATACTTGCACTTGTCTTTACTACGCTGTAGGTATGAAGGATGTGCAGGAGTCCCTTTTGGTGTGAGCTTGCTAAGTTTACATTTTTCACACCCATCTCTGCTCCCTATTATTCACTCACACATGAGTTTCAAGGAAGAGGTCTGCCCGTCTTGTATCTAATTGATCTTGTAGAATGGGGAAGAAAAATACTGTGCACTCACACCCAAAGTTTCCCTTTTATTCGTCAAACATTCAGTCAATACCCAGAAGGGCTTGTGAAGAGTCTAGGAGGATCAGTGTTTTTTTTTCCAAACACGTTCATCTTTCAAGAGTGTGTGCTCTGGGGACTGGTGCTCATGCCCATTTCCCCCCATTACCAGTCTATGTTTAGATCCTGGTCACTTTAAACCTTAGATTAACATTTTACACATTTTGTATTCACTGGATTCCTCCTAATGCTACGTGCCCCAAGAACTTATTTTCCCTGTTGTCTCCTATCAGGACAAGATTTGTGCTCACCCTTTTTACCAATATATTGAAGCCATAAAACAAAAAAAGACAATGCAAAGTAAGCAATCGGGCAAATAAATAGTAAGCACATTTAGACTTTACCAATATTTTGGATCAATTATGCTCCAGCTTTTACCCAATTCACCGGGTCTGATGCTGGACCATGCTCCATCCTAGTCCCCCCTAGAGAAACTTCTGCCTTACTTTTGGTGCTTGGGGGTCATAATGTGGAGTCTGGACCTCTGTTCTCCTGTCTTCAACCTGAGGAGCTAATGCCCTGTCACCAATGTACTATCTATTAAAAGAAAACATGTTAGGAAGCCCAAAATTCTAACATGAGTTTAATGCAAAAATAGCAACCATCACAAATCATCAGGTCACAATGGTCAATTTAACCGACCAAAGAACTCTCCCAAAAAAGGATAGTTAGAGCATGTAATGCTAAAATGCATGCAGCTTTAGACAGTGTTTTCTCAATACAATTGTACAGAGCATAAGCACATGACAGAAACTTGTTAGTTCATGAAAATTATCTAATGAAAACGTTGGTAACATTTTGGGAAACAAGAAGTAAAATTGAAATACAAACATATGAACACACTGGTGAATTCATTATGCTGGTTGCAAACTTTGAAAGCGGGGCTAATCTCTAATACATAAGAATGCCGAAGTGTGCTAATTTACTATCTTGAATAGAATTGATTATAGACCTACTGGAGTTCTTAAAATAGGAGGCATTTTGAGATTAAAAGGACCTTCACAATGAAAAAAATTGTATCTACCTTTCATGCTAAACTAAATAAGTGCACAATTGCTATATACGGGTTCAGGGAGCATGAGAACATTAATGTCACCGTAATAGGAATACATGATTATGTATTCTCATGTCTTAGTGTGTGAAACAAATGAGAGTGAACAGGACAAGCAATTGGAGAGAATGCTGAAAAGTGTTTGTCATTAAAAAAATGGAAAGGCAAATTTGAGTTGGGTGCAAGGGATTTACTTGGTCATTGGGTGTGTGGAAGTGGAGTGAAGCCCAAACATTTGTAGTGAACGTGATCAGTGACGTCCTGAGAGAATGGATCAGTTGTGATCATTTCTAGGATTGGGAGAATTTTATGCATGTTTTAGGACACATTTTGCAGAACTCACAACACCATTGAGGGTATTGATATAAAACGATAAAGAGATTCTATTGGAGAGTGGAATTGTGTTACACAGGCAAAGGATGCAATTGTTATGCGAAACCCACTGAAAGCAATTGATACCACAGATAAAAGTATTGTGATTACAGATGCAAGTGGACATGGTATAAATGCTGTTCTGCTTCATAGGAGACATGGTCATGAGAAAGTGGTGGCATTGTTTTTCATGGCACTTGTTGGGGCATGCACCATTTTAGTAGGTATTTCTGGGAATCAAAGTTTGTGGTTTGTAGGGATCAAAAACAATTTGATAATTTTTTCAGCATGAAGAATGTACGCCTGGCCACTGCTGACATTGCCAAATAACAAGTTCACCTTAAAACTTGAGTATGCACTAAAGCATCTTTCATGCTTGCTAGTGTGAATAATGATCAGTTGAATGATAAGGAAGTTGATAAGCGTGTGGTGAGCTGCGTGGATAAAGTAAATTTGGGTGCATTAATCCTAGAAGAGCGGTTTGCAGAAGTGGAAGATATATTCACCTTTTAAGTTTGATAGGTACACATTTGAAGAGTAGCCAAAAGATGAGACGTTGGGTAGGGATAAAAGTACCTAAGGTATGTGGCAGATGAAAAGATAGTGTACAAGGGTGTCATGGGAAAGGTTATTCTTTTTTTTTAAATATGTTTTTATTGATTGTGCGGTAAAGAACACCTGAGTCGTACAATGTAATAACAAGCAACACAGAAACGGCAAGCAGGGTGCATCTGAATGGGACAGGATTACACAATCCCATGGTGGTAGGATATGGCCTCAGAAACTAAATAGAGCAGAAGTAGTGAGATAGTCACCCTGAGTAGGATATGATAAGTAAAGTGTGTGTGCATGCAAGCTTGTCAAACTGAAGGGAACCTCCAGGAAAACTGATAACCATAGGGACAGGGAGGCATTGATGGCACCCCAGGTGACTCATGAAGGTCTAATGACTCAGTATTCTGGATAGAATAGGGATGTCTGGGGATTGTGTGATGAAACCTACCCCGGGGGACGACCCCACAATATGACGAAGAGAAATGAGAAGCAGAAGGATGCACACTGGGGGTTGCCAATTAGGTTAGGCTTATTAGTTGCACCTGCTGGCATAAGACAAAGAATGCAGAAGCTAGCATACAAGGGTCATAGTGGCATTAAAGCTATAAAGAGAGAGGGGAATGAGGCACTGGATAGATCTGTTAAGCATTTTGTGCGTTGTGTGGAATCAGCAGTTAGTGCCAAGTCTCATGCCATAATTACTTTATCCATCCAGCTCATTGTTGTTTCTAATCTCCCATGGGGTAATTTAGCTGTGGACATGTGTGGTAATTTTGGTATCAAGGAAAGTGTTCCTAACTGTACCATCATAGTGATAGATTGCCATTACAAATTCTGAAACTGATGTTTTGGGACTATTGTCACTGTGAGAAGTATTGTAGAGATCTTGACAGAAGTATGCAACAGTGAGGGTTTTTCCAGAGATGATTGTTTGTCACTGACAATTGGCAGCAATTTGTATCTAAGGAGTTTGCTTACAAGGAATAGATGGAAAGGAAGATTATAAACCCAGGTATTAAAAAGGTGAGTGTATGAAAAAGGAAATTGTTTGCTACTGTTATAGTG
The DNA here is from genome assembly GCF_031143425.1 of Pleurodeles waltl. NCBI lineage: Eukaryota > Metazoa > Chordata > Amphibia > Caudata > Salamandridae > Pleurodeles > Pleurodeles waltl. The sequence continues at coordinate 1,418,757,753 of NC_090446.1, forward strand.
TTAAGAAGACTTGGTGTATGAGCAAAAGGTTGTGAATGCAATTAATGATGATGTTGGTGTTGGCAATCCTAAGGTGTGAAGAAAAAGCAATATTTAAGTGGTCATTGAGGATGAAAGAGGGGAATTGTTTTATTATATTTCTTTCATTTGGAGAATTGGTGAAAGGAATAAAGATTCATCATTTGGATTTTCTGTGGGAATTTTCCCAGGTCGTGTTCTGAAGATGATTGATTGAAGTTATTTTGGTAAAAAAAACACAAAAAAACACTTTCCTGACTGACACGGCCTGCATATAAGATTTTCCACCACAGCTTCCACTTCTAAGGGCCCAGGGACTGGATCTGGCACAACTTAGCAAGTCAGGACTCCTAGCAGAAGAACCGAGGCACTGGCAGATGAGGTCTTTGATGTCCCTGAGACTTTGGAACAGGGGGCAAGCTCAGTCCAACCTCACACGCAGAATTTCAGAAGGCAAAGTCCAGTCATGTCCCTCTTAAGGTGGAAGAAGAAGCTGCAGGCCAACGCATCAAAGCAACAGGCAGAGAGCCAGGTCCTCCTCAAACATCAAGCTCTTCTCCTTGGCAGAGGTTCCTCTTGATCCAGAAGTAAGCTAAAGTTGTGGGACCAGCACTCCAATACTTATAATCATGTTTGCCTTCCAAGTAGGCAAACCTCAAAGGAAAGTCTTTGCAGTGCACAAGACCCTGCCTCTCCCTTGCCTTGCCACAGACACACAATAGGGTGTCGGAGACTGCATTGTGAGAGGACAGGCACAGACCTCTCAAGTGCTGCTGTCACCCCCTCCCTCCCACTCCTGCCCAGGAAGACTCATCAGGATGTGCAGGACACACCTCAGCCCCCTTTGTGTCACTGTCTAGAGTGGATTCGGAAACAGTCCAACTGTCTTTCTGACCCAGACATGTATTCAACAGCCAGACAGAGGCACAGAATGTGTAAGCTAGAAAATAATCACTTTCTAAAAGGGGCATTTTCAAACAGACAATCTAAAAACCAACTTTACCAAAAGGTGTATTTTTAAATTGTGAGGTAAGAGACCCCCAATTCCACAGCTCGATCTGCTCCCAATGGGAAACTGCACCTGGAAGGTATTTAAAGACAATCCCCATGTCAACCTATTAGAGAAATAGGCCTTGTAAAAGTGAAAAATGGATTTAGCACCATTTCACAATCAGGACACGTAAAACACACCAGTACATGTCCTACCTTTTAAATAGACTGCGCCCTACCCATGGGGCTACCTAGGGCCTACCTTAGGGGTGACTTACATGTCGTAAAAGAGAAGGCTTGGGCCTTGGCAGTGCAAAACTGCACACACAGACACTGCAGTGGCAGGCCTGGCATATGCTTGCAGGGCTACTCATGGGTGATGCGGGCCCACTAGTAGCATTTGATTTACAGGCCCTGGGCACCTCTAGTGCACTTTACTATGGACATACCAGTAAATCAAATATGCCAATCATGGAAAACCAAAAAGCATCATTAAAGACAGAGAGCACTTGCACATTAGCACTAGTTAGCAGTGGTAGAGTGCCCAGAGTATCAAAACCAGTAAAAACAAATTACAGCACATGACCCAAAAACTGGAGGTCAGTAGCAAGAAGTACAGGGAAACCATGCCAAGACTGCCAGGTGTAACACTGGGTAATTTCTGTAATATTTCAAAATCAAATCACAAAGACTCCAAAACCATATCAAATAAAAACAAATTAAATCTAGAAAACGATAGCTAGATAAATTTAGGATCCTAAAACATCACCATGAAGTTTCATTTGCTGAAAGAGCAACTCAGCCATTTGGTATTTTTAGGATTGTCATTTGAATTTCAAAACAATTTGCTTTGGAAACACCGTGCCACTTGTGATCAATCAAGAGCTCTTAGACATTGTAGGAAAGCTCTTGGGTGCAAATAGATTATGTTGAACCTGGGTACTCTAAATAGTTCTAACATGAATTTTAAAAACACACTCAAATATGTGCCTATTGTTCCCACTCATGTATTTTCATCTCAATTGAGCCTTCCACAGAAATTGTAGCTGCATTTAACACCAAGTTACAAATACAGTCTAAGTATAATATATGGGAAAGGAATTCTGAACATTATTAAATGGCAGTTGTTAGACCTGGCATCCTTGGTGTGGTCTCCCCTGCCTTCAGACCTCCTCTTTGCTGACTCTGGGCTCTGGGAACTTTACCACTGCTGACCAGTGCTAACCTGCATGTGCTCTTTGCCTAAAACATGATATGATTGGCTTATTCACAATTGGCATATTTAATTTGCTTATAAGTCCCTGGTAAAGTGGACTACAAGTGCCCGAGCCTTTAAAGTAAAAGCTACTGGTGTGCTGCAGTACTGATTCTGTCACCCACTTCAGTTGCCCTTTTAACATGACTCAGGTCTGCAATTGCAGAGCCTGTGTGTGCAATTGTAAACTACCATGTCAACCTGGCAAGTTAACCCTCCTGCCAGGCCCAAACCTTCCTTTTTAATACATATAAGTTACCCCTAACGTCAGCCCTAGACAACCCCTAGGGAAAGGTGCAGTGTATTTAAGAATTTGGATATGTACTTTTAAGCTTTACATGTCCAGTTAGTCAAAAACTCTAAAAATAATTTTTCACCAATGCAAGGCCTATCTCTCCTATAGGTTAACATTAGGATTACCTTATTACATTACATTACAGTGTCATTTCCAATAGGGAAGAGATGGAACCCCTAAGTTTGGTGTCTCTGGAAACACAGTTTGAATTTAGAGACTTACAGTGAAGTTGGATTTTAAATTGTAATTCCTAAAATGGCAGTTGTGGAAGGTCGGTGTTGTCTTACTTTGAATCATCTGGTGCTTTCTGAGTGTCTCTGAAAACATGTCTGGGTGGGTGACAGCTGGGCTTTTGTGGTTTCCTCTGTACAGCCACACACAAAGGGAGCTTAGGTGTGACTAGGTGGCCATCTAAATGTTGATGGCCCATCCTGGGCAGGATGGGAGGTCGACTCTAACAATTACACCAGAATAGGCTGAGTCCGAGCCCTCACAAGAGCTTCCTGTGATGTATCTGGAGCCAGGGCAGGAAGCACAGGGATGCTATGCACTTCAAATGCCTCTCTTTGAAGTCTCCTCCACTTCAAAGAGCGTCACTGAGTATACAAACTAGACTTCTGACCCTACCAAGTCAGCTCAGTTCTGGACCTGTGGACATTCTGCCAAGAAGAAGGACTGCTGTGCTGCTGAGGGGGCTGTCACTCTGCTGGACTCTGCTGTACTTTGTTGGACTTCGGCTTTGCTGTGCCTTCTGCCTTCCCTGTCTGGGATTGAGAAGGACTGGATGTGTATCTCTAAATCTCCTGAAACAAGTAACTCCAAGGGCTTGCTCGCTTGCCTCCTGTTCTGAAGTCTCAGGGACATCAAAGACTTCACTCAATCCTGCTACAAACTCTGGACTCTATCAACTGTGAGTCCTGTCCCTCCAAGTGGTGCCAATCCAATGCTGAGCTCTTGGAAGTGGGTTCCTCAGCTGTTTCTACTAAACTCCATGAATCTCTGCTGTTGCGCTGGTTTGAAATGACGTATTCTCCCTCAATGCCAACGCATTGCCGTTGCCACTGAGGACAAAGACATTGCATCCCCAGCTGTTTGGCTTGAGCAAGATGCATTGCCTTTATTGCAACGAGTTAAATGCAGCACCACTGCTCAAGAGCATTGCTTCGCTACCTGCATGGCTTGACAACGATACATCCCTCACTGGGCGGGTTGGAAACAGGGCATTGCCTTTGTATCATCTTTTCTGCTCCTCTCATTGGATATTCAACATCAGCTCAGGCCCTCCACACCAGGCACTTTTTCAGTGGGACAAGGTTGTTCCCTGTAGCTACCCGGGCTCCTTTATGGTCAGCCTGAACTTTTGGATTTACCCCAGTCTAGTGCGACCAGCTAGCCCTGCTTCTCGCTTTAAGCTTCTAAGCACCACATCTGCAGATATTCCTTGAAAATTCATATCTCGACTTCTACATAGTTGATTTTTGGTCTTGTTTTGTTCATTCAAATCAAGCTCTATGTTTCTAACCTTTTTTGTGTGGCATTTTCACTATTTTACTGTTTTAAGTGTTGCACAAATACTTTACACGTGGCCTCCTAAGTTAAGCCTGCCTGCTCTGTGCCAAGCTACAAAAGGGTGAGAACAGGTTAATTCATAGTGTGTATATGATTTACCCTGACCAGGATTGTGGTTCCTACTTGGACACCTTGCATATCGCTAACAGCCAGATCTCCATTTCTAACAGCAATTCTTTGCACACCCACCCATACTTACCTTAGTTTACCTCATAGCATGAATATTTCTTACTTAATACTGCCTGCATGCTGAGAGCACCATGTGGTGATTTGTGATGCAGACACTAGTGCCTTCCATTCATTACTTTGTTGCTCTTGTTATGCCCTTATTTTACAATGATGTTAATCATAAGAGATATTGAGATATTGGCCCTCATTACAACATTGGCGGGCGGCAACCGCCGCCCGCCAAGTTGTAACCGCTGTGCGGCCGCCGCCAATGCAGCCGTACTCCTGCGGTGCCCATTATGACATCCCCGCTGGAGTTTTCGCCCGCCAGCTCAGCGGGGATGTGGGCCGCAACATGGGAGCCGGCTCCAAATGAGCAGAGCGGACAGTGAAAAGCCGCATGGGGCCCTGCCAGTGGCATGGGCAGTACAGGGGCCCCCAGGGGCCCTGCGACTCCCCGTACCTCCAGCCTTTTCCTGGCAGTTCAAACCACCAGGAAAAGGCTGGAAGTAGGGGGACTCGTAATCCCCTGGGCAGCGCTGCTAGCAGCGCTGCCCTGGCAGATTACTACCGCCGGGGCCATTGTGGCAGGAAACCACCGGCCCCGCCGGTGCAGCCGCGGCGCTTCCGCTGCGGTGGTAATGACCCTGGAAGCAGCGCCAGCCTGTTGGCGGTGCTTCCATCATTTCAGCCCTGGTGATCCTGTACCGCCAGGGTTTAAATGACCCCCATTGTTTTTAATGAAGCTTGATGCCTTTTGTAACTTCTCATATTAATATTTGTACAGTTAGTTTTATTTTATTAAGATAAATGAGCACAATTGTTGGAGTGTAGCTTTATAATCAATATTAACGTGAACTGCTTGCAAAATAATGTGTAATGAAGCTGCATAGAAAACGTGATAGACTAATATTAATGTACAAGTTTGAAATGTGCCCACGGGGAGTGGCCACCAATATATACGATGATTAATGAAATTGACTAATAATGGATTATTAATGTACTAATGTATGGTTTTGTATTAGCATTAAGAATTACATGTTAAGGTTTTACAAAATTAATTACTAGGCCTTAGTTAGCAAGGGTCTGGGCCTAGCTGCCTGGTCTCATATTAAATTCATTTTTCTAACGTGCAAAGTGCTGTCTCCCTGAAGGACATGAAACTGTACTTTTCCAGAAGCTATGGATGTGTGTGTAACCGTAGTAAATTCTTTCTCATGAGACCCGACTTGGACAAGGAGACATTCTTGCTGAATGCAACAGTGTAATTCCTAACAGGTGCAAGGTCGCCTAAACTAGTAAAGACAATGGAACTACTGACTGAAGCGACAAGTGTAACTTTTCCTACCCGACATTCTTCCCGTTGACGACGTCAATTACAGGAGCCAATAAACTACATGAGAACTGTCTTAAGTGAAAGTTCTAGTAAGGTGATGAATGGATCATTGGACAGAGATAATGATGCACCAAATATTGCCCAATTGGAAATTAGAAGCTTGTTAGCCGGATTCGATATAACGACATGTCACAAGGAGAAATCAGCCATTATAGGGACACTCTTGCTGTTACTTTGACATTCTGCTGATAATGAAATTGTAATTGTCTGTTTGCCTTTCTTTCTAGGTACCAACTGCTCTTTTGATAGAGACCATAGTTAGATGTTTTCTAAATTTGTGTTACTAAATTGTTTTGCATGAAGCCCAACATGCTGATGCTAATTCGAGGTTAGTTAGGAGTTCACTAAATGGATGCAAATAGACAAATGACTGAATCTTTGCCTTGTTGAATAAATGTGCTAATTATACTCTGCTAAAGTTAATTCATGTTGATGTCGTGCTTTGTTCTAATGTTCATGATCTTTGCTTTGATAAAGTCTTATTCAAGTTGCCTTATTGTGACATTGTTGATGTGTTTTCTGGTATTGAGACTAATAAACTTACTAGTAGAGTGTAACTAATAGGGAATAAATATCATAAATCTTACTAAACTTGTGTGGTTATTCTTGGCTGAAAGGTCATGAGGTGTTTCAATTCTTATTAATGTCATTAACTAATTTGATTGATCGTTATTGTGAATATTGATGAGGGTATTGATCTATTGATTGAAATGCTAAATAGATATCTCGTCTTAAGGTGTCTCCAATCAGGGTCAAAAGGTTCATTGTCCTAAAACGAGTCCCCATGTAAGTTAAATTATCAGAGGTGGGACACGTTATCACAATCACTCCTACAAAGAGTAATACATTATATTACCAACCAGTACCCTGATAGCACTCAACTCTTAACTACAGTGCCTTCTGCAAAGGATATCCAGCGCCTAAAAGTTTGCACTCAAATTATTCAGTTCTGAAGTACCTCACATTAAACCAATAAATTAGAATCTATCCTTGTTAACTGTGGCAAACATCAACAAAAGATTGGGATTTGTTTAACATCAATGCATTGTTGTGATTTCACTGCTTTCCTCTTTTCTGTGATACGTCTCTTGCATTTCATGCTGGACCTCACCACTCCCTCAAGCAGTATGTCAATAAGAAAACACAAACACCTGGTATAAAATTAGTCTTCTGTACAAGATACACCCAGTTATTCCCTTGCAACTTGCAAAGCTATTATACAAGAGTGTGTCCTCTATCATATTGATGACAGCAACATCATTCTCACCAGCCTCCCCGACATCGCTGTCATCTTACTCATTCTGTGCAGCATCACTATCCTTATTTCTGGTAAGTAAAAATTATTGTTACCACATTGCACACACACCCATGAATCTAGATGGCCTCCTGAAGTAACTTTTTAAGATATGAATAGTATGCCCTGACAGTGCTTAGCTAAAAAGTGGCGTTTTCACTGTATCAGCAACTAAGGATTTTTTAAGGCAAATGTCTACTTTCTATGAAAAGTCATTTCATTTATTCACCACTCAGGCAAGAAAATATGATCAAGGTAATTCTCTTGCATAAGTTATGCCTGGCCTAACTCTACAAGGGGATCCCCTACCAACCCAAGGGTGACATCAGTGAACGTAGTTCAATTCACCAGCACTGAGTGTAAAGGACAAGTAATTGTAGCCCAGCATGACAGTACTCAATGTGTAATTGACATATAAGTATTGCTTTTGGGTTACTAACAATCCCATGAAGGGATCAGGGACACTGTGGAAAAAGCAGGAACCGTATTTCAATATTCACAGTACCACACACACACCATCCTAATAAGAATGAAATGGTTTTCTGTTAAATATACTTACTACTACAGAAAAAAACTGTTTATTAGCACATCTAAAACAACTAAACAGAATATTATAAAAACAGCCAGGGGACATGTTACGAGTAATGGGAATAAAATGGACATTTCCAGCATTGCTAAATCATCATTAAAAATATTACCTAGAACCTAACACCCTATTACCTATATCTATGCACTATCTCTTGAGAGCATACAAGGCAATGAAACTTGCCTTCCAGGGCTTCTTAGGGAGAAGGGATGTACTACATACCTTGCTGACAGTAAAGGTTATCTTTATTGACAGAGGCATGAAGTCAGTGTTCACTGCAGTGGACAAACACCCACTGCTGTGGCAGTCAATTGGTCTGTCTCTGGGACTGGTCTCTATCATCTACAGACTTCTAGCGAGGTGTGTCATCTGGGAGGTGTGACGTGTATTGGCAGTAGGTACGACTGTCAGAATCTCAAGTGATAACATTGCTGAAGGATCTTTTTACCAAGTGGGAAATGACAGTCCTCATAACCTAAATCTTATCAGAGACTGGAATGTTCGTCCTAGATTATGGACATCAAAGTATGCGCTTCTGACATTGGCTTTATGAACTTATAGGGAAAAGACATCAATTCAGACTACACTCCTTCACATAGCTATAGCAGTTGTTATGTATCCTTGACTTAAGGGGGAATCAACATTTGACCCATGCTAATGCCATCTCAGAGTTTGTATCAATGCCACTGATCAAAGAGCTGGACAATATTATGTGTATTAGAAAGGTAAGATCTAACAAAAATGGTGTTAATATCCAGACATGAGAGGGAACATGACGATGTCCAGTGTCTGTGACAAAGAAGATGACAATATGCATAAGATAAGATCCAGGTAAGATAGGAGTCCAGGCCTAGCTAAGATTGAGACATACCTTAGGGACTTAAGATCAATTGAAACCTAGCTAAGATGGAGACATACCTTAGGGACTTTTAAATATTTTTCAAACAATGAGTTTAAATGTGAAGGTAGATTTTTGCTCTGTATTATGCAAATGTGACTTTATGAAAAACCTGCTTTGTTCTGTGTTAGAAATGGGGGCTTTGGTTAACAGTCAGGTTACCCTCTGTACAACCAAGGACCCTCAACCTAATCAGGGTAAAAGAGTATCACAATAACCCCGCTCATCCACTTGGTAGCTTGGCACATGTGTTAAGTATTTGTACAAACACACACAGTAATACAGTGAACCACTACAAAATTACACAACACAGTTTTAGAAAAATAGTTAATATTTTATCTGAATACACCAGACCAAATATGATAAAAATCCACAATGTACAGTTAAAAATACAAATTTAGCACTTAAAAGTATGAAAACAGTACCTTGAGGCACAAATACTGCAAGTTGGTATTATGCAGGGTTGTGACATAGTCGTTTCCTAAAATGCGATGCCAATGGCGCAGTTCACTGAGTCGTTCAACCCCCAGGTACAGTACCTTAGTAAACACATAGATCCACTGGCGCCATTACCCACACCTTTTGCCCAGGCTGGCACTCAAACAGAGTGGCATTCTGGTCATACCAGCGCTTCTTATCCTCTTGGCTTGCTTCTAGAATCTCTTCAACGAGCTTCCTGAAGTGAGCTGGCTGGTTTCTAAAAGCCGGCATATAACTGAATACATCATGGGGAGGTTTACTAGGGGCTTTGTCTAAGCCCTGCTTTGACAGATTCAAAGGTCCCCTGACAGGGTGGCCATACAGTAACTCAAAAGTAATAAATCCAAGCCTTTTCTGAGGCACCTCCCTGTAGGCGAACAAAAGGCACGGCAAGAGGATGTACCACTTCTGCCTCAAGGGCTCTGACAGGCCCATGATCATGCCTTTTAAGGTGAAGTTGAATCTCCAACCAGACCATTGCTTCGGTGGTGGTAAGGAGTGGTGAACTTGTACGTTACCCAACAACCATTCCACAGAGACTTCACATAGGTAGATATGAAGTTGGTACCCCTATCAGATACCATTTCCTTGGGGAACCCCATGCAGTTAAAACTCCCCATCAACGCATGACCCACCACAGGGGAGGTGATTGATCTCAGAGGAATGGCTTCTTGGTACTGGGTGTCATGGTCCACCAAGACTAGCGTGAACATATTGCCCATGGCTGTCTTGGGATCCAGGGGCTCAAAATGTCAATACCAACCCTTTCAAAGGGGGTACTAACCACCTAAAAAGGTTGGAGGAAAGACTTCCACTTCCCCCAACTCTTCCCACTTGCCTGACAAGTCTGGCAAGACCTGCAATGAGCATCTGAATGCCTGCGCATTAGGGGCCAGTAAAAGTGGGTGATAAACCATTCAGATGTCTTATCCTGCCCCAAATGTCCTGCTAAAGGCACATCATGAGCCAGGCTCAGCAACCTTAGGCTCACTATACAGGAGGCCTTCCTCCCAATAAATCAGGTGAGATCCTGGCTCCTTGCCGGCCGCATGGTCTGCATCCTGCTGCTGCAAACCCACTAGAGTAGGACATGTGCTCTGTGCCTCACAGAATGCCTCCCTGGTGGGTCCCCTACTTGCTGCCACTGTGACAGCTCATGGACCTCCCTCAACTCAGCCACCTGTTCCCCTGTTGTCTCTGGGGCGTTACCCTCAGGCTCCGCATTCTCCCAGACCGTGGGAACTTCTGGGACTGGTTTCCCACAACCTTTGCCCTTCTTCTTTTTGGCGGGCGCCTGGCCCACTGTTTCAGGCTTCAGGGGCTTCTGACCACCCTGACGGGCTGCCATTGACTGGGTGGATTTGCATACCCAACCAGGCAGACCCAATATCTCCAAGTGTGACCTGTGTTCTACCTCCTTCCAAGGTGAATCCTCCACGTCATTACCAAGCAAACAATCCACAGGCATGGTTGAACTCACAGCTACCTTCAAGTAACATGAGACCCCCCCATTCAAAGGGAACCTGCACCACTTTGCACAGGTTCTCTGAGTTGTCTACCGCAACCACTTGGTGATGTACACAGGGATCTATCTGATCTTCAGACACAAGATGACTCTTCACTGTTGTAACACTGGCTCCTGTGTCTCTCAGAGCCTCTACCTTCTGTGCATTGATGGTCACCAACTGCCTATACTTCTTTATGTTCTCAGGCACTATGGTTCTCCGGACCATCTCACTGTCCCCTAGTGAGACAAAGGTCATCTCAGCTGGCTCCCACCCAGCTGGAACCAGCTCCTCCCCAAGTGCTACACTAGCCGGACCCTGTGACTGAGCACCCGTGATTGCCTGTGTACCATTGGGGCCTTTAGGGTCCTCCCTCACGTGACCCACCTAGTCATATGCATAACACCTGTAGGAACCCCCCTTCCCAGGTTTCCCTTTGGAGAACTATGGCTTCTTCTCACTGGGGGGGCTGGGAATTCTTACCCTGGGAACTCGGTTGGGGCCCTTTAGAGAACACCCACGCATTTACCCTTACCCCCCTTTCTTCTGAGAGGGACCCTGCCCACCCTTGACGTGGTCTCCCTCATACCCCCTGTGGATCCTTGTGCTCTCTCAATGGTCAGCTTCTTGCACAAGCTTCCCAGGGTCAGTCAGCTTGCTGTCAATCAGGTGCTAGCTCAGCTCTGGAAAACATAAACTGTACAAGTGCTCCCAAGCAATAAAATTGTAAAGCTCCTTATACGTTGTCACCTCACTGCCCTTTACCCAACCATCCAGTGACCTACATAAAGAATCAACACATTCGAACCAAGTTTGGGATTCCTTCTTCTTATAGTACCTAAACTTGTCCGCATAGTGCTCAGGGGTGAGACAATACCTTGTGAGTAGAGCGCCCTTCATTATAGAGTAATTGAGCCTCTGAGTATCCCCTAAGGATGTCAGAGTATCCCTTCCCTCTGCTTCCACAGACCTGCCCCCAATATGCTTCAGGGACCAGATTCATTTTAATAGCAGACTCATTCCCCTTAAACCACAAGTGTATGTCATCCTCCCTCTTGTAATCCTTCACTAGGTCTTTAGGAATGTGCACCCTCCTCCCAGGCTGCACTGTGGTATTGCTGCCACAATCCCTAATGTAATGGCTCCTCTGATACAGCTCCCTAAAGCTGAGCTCATGAGCCAGCAGCATGTTCTTCTCCTCTATGGCCATCCTCCTTTCTTCCATCTCCCTTTGCATCCTAACCTTTCTCGAACTCCAGCTGGTGAGCCCTCTCTGACTGTCTGTCCTGTAACTCTTCAGGAGTCAGACCTTTGAATGACACACTGCTACCTGCCCTGGAGCCCCTCTCTCTGGACCAAACAGGCCCACCTACTATACCGTTGTGTATGGATTGCACATCCTCCTCGTCCTCCTTCTCCTCCTCTGTGTGCCACTCAGCTTCATTGGCTGTCACCCAGGCCCTCAGTGCCTTCTGCAGCTCCTCCTTCCTGGTGGGGCCTTTAATGGGACAGGCAAGATTTTTGCAGAACTGCTTCAACTGAGCCACTGTATAGCTCTCCAGTTCCCTAAGTCAAAAGCAACTCCAGCTGATGCATCTCCACATTGAGACATGATGAAAAATCAACAAAAGTGCAAAATTCCAAAGGCACAAAAAGAGTTCCCAATGAAGTTCAAAAAGTCAATAAAGTGATCACCAAAAATATGGAAGTATGGAAAAAGTCCAAAGTAGAGCAAAAAGCAAAAACTGTATGTGGTCTCGTAATGGTCTGCACTGAAAACAGAAGTGTAAACTTAATCACTGTATGTCAGGTATGCATACAAGTTCAAATCATCAATGTTAGAAATGGCGTCTTTGGGTGACAGTCAGGTTGCCCTCTGTCCAAACAAGGAGCCTCACCCTGGTCAGGGTAAAGGAGGATCACACTCAGTCAATGCCCGCTCAACCCCATTGGTAGCTTGGCACGAGCAGGCAGGCATTACTCAGAGACAATGTGTTAAGTATTTGTACAAACAAACACAGTAATACAGTGAACCACGACAAAATGACACAACAGAGGTTTAGAAAAACAGCTCATTATTTATCTAAATAAACAAGACCAAATACGATACAAAATCCTCAATATACAATTAAAAATATGGATTTAGCACTAAAAAGTGTGAAAACACTGCTTTGAGGCACAAATACTGCAGTTGGCATTATGCGGCGTCGTGACGGAATCGTTTCCTACAATGTGACTCCTATGGTGCTGTTCACGAAGTCGTTCAAGCCCCAGGTAAAGTACCTTAGTAAACACAGATACAAATAACAAGCCTGTGTGTGGAGTCAGGGAGAGTGGCATTGTTGGGTCCGATGCAGCATTGGTTCCGGTGTCACGGGCAGAAGGACAGTGGCATTGCAGAGCTGCATCGGGTCCTCACTGCAGGGTGGTGGAAGCGGCATCAGATGCGAAGTCAGCCCCTTGGTTCTGGCAGATGCGAAGTCCGGCGGAGTCATTATGCTGAGGGGCAACCTCACAGGGTCACAATGATGTCAGAGGGCCACAGGCGCTGCAATGGCATCAGGGCCTCACAGATGTTGGACTTAACAACACTCTGGTGTCAGCAAAGTTGGGCAGGATCGGCAGTAGCAGCGACGCAAGGCCTACCATGTCGTCGGAATTATTTGAGGTCCACGGGCACAGGGCAGGTGGTGTTGCAGTTCCGGGGTAACGCTGCCAGCTCACAGGATCGTCAGACTCATCACACTCAGCAAGGTCCACTGCCTTGGTGCAAGCGCCATTGTGATTCCAGGCAGCGGCATCCATTGTAGTGTCGCACGGCGTCGTCCGGCATCATTAGACTGGTTTTTCTTCAGGAATTTACTCCCAGGGGTCCAGGCACTGGAATGGAATCCTCTGGCAGGCTAGAGTCCACAGCAAGTAGACTTAGTTCTAGTTGGTGAAGGCTTTGCTGTCCCTGAGGCTTCGAAACAGGAGGCAAACTCTACTCCAAGCCCCTGGAGTTACTTCTCAAGCAGGAATGCAATAAAGTCCAGTCTCTGTTCCCTTGCACAGGCAGAAGCAGCAAATGCAGGATAGCCCAACAGAGTACAGTCACAGGCCAGGGCAGCATTTCTCCTCAGCTCTTCAGCTCTTCTCCAGGCAGAGGTTCCTCTTGAATCCTTTAAGTAATGTAAAGTCTGGAGTTTTGGGTCCACTACTTACACCCCTTTCTGCCTTTGAAGTTGGCAAGCTACAAAGTAAAGTCCCAAGTAATTGTAAGACCCTTTCTTGTTCCGGCCAGGCCCCAGCCACACATTGAGTGATCAACGTTCCATAACCACAGCCATTGTATTCTGTTGGATGAACATCATAGCATAAGCAAGCCAACACGCGTTTCGTCACAACAGGTGACTTTTTTAAGGCTCAAAGAGTAAGCACGGGGTGGGAGCAAACAAAACAGCAAAAAAGAGTCCACCACACAGAAACAACCTGGGAGGCAGAGGCAAAAAATTAGGGGAGACCACGCCAAGGATGCCAAGTCCAGCAATATATATAGGGATTCATTCTAAAACAGATGTGCATTAACTTTCTCATAACAGTCATATGAAATAGTGAAATTCATCATCAGGTTTATGACCCATCTCCATATTGTGTAAGTGACATGTCCAAGTCACTATATCACTCCTCAAAGAAAGCTCCCTATCACCCCCTCTGGGATTAGGAGACACATGATCAACACCATAGAACCATGTCTCATTTTTATCTGCATTGTGTTCCAACATATGAAATGTCAAAAGGTATCTTGTGTCCTTCTTTTTATGGCCCAAATGTGTTCCTGGATTTGAAGTTTAAGAGGTCTCATTGTCCTTCCTACATAAATTAAATTGCACCCACAGCCAATGAAGTAAGCCCCAAATTCCATCTTAGAAGGAATATGGTATAGAATGTCATAGGTTTTGCTGGTGTTCTGGCAATACTGCTTCGTTCCGTTCCTTCCAAATCTACATATGTTACATTCCTGACATGTAAAGAATCCCATAACTGGGCCAGCAAGCCATGTGCTACCCCTAGCTATAGTTATGTAGCTGGGACACAGTCAATTCTTTATGTTCCTACCCCTACAAAAGGCTATCATCTATTTGTTTGGCAGGTTGTCTCTGAGCCCAAGAAGATCCATCAATAAACCCTAATGCTTCCTTAAAACTCTGTAAATCCCATCACTGAGCATGATGTACTGGGTGACGAAAGCCACATTACTCTGCTTCTTCCTTCTGCACTGGTCCAGACCTATTTCAAAGTATCACACCTTGCAACCCGTCCTCATCTGTCTACCTTTTTATCCAGAATTTTCTCATCATGTCCCCTGTTCTTAAAGTTGTATTTCCTATTGCCAGTGTTATCAGTAAATGAATCTACAGAGCTGCAATTTTGCCTGATGTACACCATCTCCCCAAATGGTATAGTGTTAATAACGAATTTGGGATGAACACTGGTAGCATATAGAATAGTACTGCAGTCTGTATCATTCCTAAACAGAGTGCTCTGTATAGAGTAATTTCCCCAAAGAACAGTCAGTCTGATATTATATGGATAGTCTTAAAAAAAGGCATGATATTTAAAAAGTTGAATGATGATGTCATTGATATACCTCCCCAAAAAGACAATCAAATCTGTCCAGGGAGAGGCACATTGACTCCAGGCATGCTCCCGCTCATACTAGCCCATAAATATCTCGGCATAAGAAGGAGCAAACCTGGAGCCGATTGCAGTGCCCTGCTGTTGATGGTGCCACTGGCTATCATGAATAAAGTAATTTCTTGAAAGAGGATATCAGTAATGTCCACAATCATATTGTTATGCTCAAGATGGTCAGCAGTCTTGGTGTGAAAAAAGGACTCAGCTCTAATTCCAAATTGTTTTTGTATAATGAGGCTCCTCAAGACAATCATAAACTATCCTAATAGTGTAGTCCTCATTCTCTTGTCCTCTCCCTTATTTCTCTTTTGCTACACTAGTAACAATTGGGCCATAAACCTGACCGTATGTCCCTGAGTATAATTATGTGTTGCCCTGGCTTAGGTAATATTTTAATTTCAATGGCATGGCATATATGCCCCTTTGTTTCATAATGGGAGGATATATGACATAAATATGATTAATATGCTTCCCTGTCAACCTCTTTTCAAACTACTTCTCAGTAACACCATTAAGAATACCGGAAGACATTTGTGTAAATTATGATAATAACATAATGAAGTACATGATGTAGTGTATTGATGGAATATATTTGCTTTTCTTAATGGAAGCCACAATTTGTTTAAGCTGTGCTTTTAATGATTGTTCAGTTGGGATTTATGTATTGTACATTATTTTTTTGCTACTTTGGTGATTGTAATGGAGGTAATGGATATCAGTGGTTTGTTTTTGATCTATCAAGGGGTAACATTTGGTAATGTTTGTGTCTGTCCTTCATAGGGTTCAAATGTGTTTACATGTGTTTTTATCCTGTTTGGGGGTATTGTGTGATTGTTTTAAATTTATACTGATGTATTGCTTATTTGTATTGTATTTCAGCACTGAAGAAGTACATTTTAGTGGACTAAATGCATTGGCTATCTTTGTGGCTTTCGGTTATCCTCTAGGACATAAAGGACTGAGGAAATGTTTTGCTTATGTGGAAGAAGTCCCCAGAAATTGGAAGTGTACTGCATCTGATCATCTATGAGCTCTTTCTAGAGTGAAACCAGGTTCCTAGTAGCCTCCCCCCAAAGTATGGAAGCAGCTAGAAGAAATAGGAGGAGTTGTTGCAGCACCTACAGAAAAGTGAACTCAGTGATATTTGCCTTTGGAAGACCATGCCAAAGTGCTGGGGCTACCCAAGACAGGCACACCATTGCAGGTAATATTTCTAAGTTTGTCCTGCTCTGCAACTTTTGCCATGAAGGTGTCAGTGGGTCCTGCTGAGCTATAATATACAGCCTCGCCCAGCAGAAGGGTATTGAGCTACAGGAAGAGTAACTGAGTGTAAAGGTATAGCCCTGGATTGGGACAAGGGAGCAAAGTCACCTTACTGGAGAAGTGGCCTTCGAACAGAATTCAATTCAGTCCTACTCTCAGCTTTTTGACTCAAATTTTAAGGCTTCAGGGAGAAATTAGACTCCTGCCTTGACCCATTGGATGAACCTGGCATCCCCATGTAAACCGTTTGATGAATGAGACCCACTAGGCATACCACTACTTGACTCCCTCTCCATTGTGGTTGCATTGAAATCAATCACTTTGAATTTTCTTAATATCTCTTGACTGACATATGTCCCTTACAACAATTCTACCAATTAAATGTTATATTTCTTATATGCTTCTTTTTTTTATTAAACTTTTGTGTGAACTTTATTGTGATAGGTCTTGACTATAATGTAGTTGTGGTGCTTCTTTAATACATCTTGCATGAAGCATATCACCTGGTGTTGCTCTCCTTGACACCACTCAGGTTTTTAATTTGTCTCACACCAACATGTGAGAGAGAGCTAGTACCAGGCTGTCTATGTTTTCTGGCAATGTGCTCCTTGAGGGTAAGGTTATTGTCCAAGGTAAATCCAACTTACTTGACATTCAGTGAAAGTTGTGGTTTGAAGCCATCGAGGTTCAAGTTGTTGAGCCAGGTTTGTATCATTTCTTGTTTGTGTTCTTGTACCAGGAATTATGTCCCTCATTACAACCCTGGCGGTTGGTGATAAAGTTGTGGTAATATCGCCAACAGGCTGGTGGTAATTACCGCCAAATTATGACCATGTCGGTGAGAACTCAGATAGACAGCCACTTTACCACACCGACCATCACGGTGGTAGCCGCCTACAGCCAGACGGAAGCCGATGTTCCGCCCACCATATTAAGACAACCCAATCTGCCACCTTTACCGGGGGGTACCAACGACATCAAAAACCTGGCAGAAACAGAGCACAGAAGTGAAAGGACTCACCATTGGAGACACAGGGGACAACCACGCTGCCATGGAGCACGAGCTGCAGATCTTTCTGATGATCTTCTATGTCCTGCTCCACCACGAACACCAACGAAGACAACCAGGGTGAGTACAGACGCCTAGCACACAGGGGAGGGGGGAGAAAAAAGAGAGTGACACACTCACCCCTCACACCATACACACAATCAGATGCAGCAAGAAAACATAGTTACCCTGTAACCCTCAGGAATAATGCAAGGACTACACGAATAGATGAAAGTGAGTGTAATAAGATGAATATAGTAGAAATACGAAAATACAGTCTAATGATACATACATATGTACAGTTCAAGGGACACTTCCAAGTCCTCAATGCGCGTGGTCTACAGGGCCACATGACAAAGTCCAAGGTCCCACTTGTCTCCTGCAGCAACACAGAGAGAACACTGCAAAGGCATCAGTTGGAAAATAGGCAGGCACCTCAGGTGGACGGGGATCGGGGGAGGCACCTCAGCTGGCAGATGGACCAACAACACGGGTCCTGGAGGGGGCAATATTTCCTGTGCTTGGTCCTGGGGAGTGCAAGGACTCAGTCTCTCAAGTGGGTGAATGGCCCACTGGTTCTGGAGGTGGCATTGTGCCCTGTGCTTTAGATCCTGGTGAGGATGAGGTAAGTGGGTGCCATACCCACTAGTTCTGGAGGGGGCATCATGCCCTGTGCTGTGGATCCTGGTGAGGATGGGGTAAGTGGGTGCCATACCCACTGGTTCTGGAGGGGGCATTGTGCCCTGTGCTTCTGATCCTGGTGAGGATGAGGTGAGTGGGTGTCATACCCACTGGTTCTGGAGGGGGCATTGTGCACTGCACATTAGATCCTGGTGAGGATGGGGTAAGTGGGTGCTATGCCCACTGGTTCTGAAGGGGGCATTGTGCCCTATGCTTTAGATCCTGGGGAGTGCGAGGTCACAGTCTCTCAGCTGGGTGTCATTGCCACAGGATTTGCAGGAGGCAGGCCACACAACAGCCCATGGAGGCAGGACTACAGACCGCCCGCCGGCGGTGACAGCTGCTCAGTGGTGGTGCTGCTGATGCTGCAGCTGCTGGTGGGGGGAGGCTCCAGCCCATTCCATGCAGCCTCAGACAGCTGCGTACTGCTGGTGGTGGCGGTGCTGCTACTGGTGGTGGCGGTGCTGCTGCTGCTTGTAGTGGTGGGGGGAGGCTCTAGTACATCCCCTGCAACCTCGGGTGGCTGCCCACTGATGCTGGTGGCGGTGCTGCTGCTGCTGGTAGTGGTGGGGGGAGGCTCCAGCACAACCCCTGCAGCCTCGGACGGCTGCACAACCATGATTGATGGTGTGGGCTCCGACTCCCTGTACCAGGCCCCTTGTCCTTCCTGCCTGTTGGTGCAGGCTCCTTGCCCTCCCTGGTAGCACTTGTGGCAGGCTCCTTGCCCTTCCGGGCAGCACTTGGGGCACGCTCCTTACCCTTCCTGGCACTTTCAGCAGGCTGCAGCAGCAGCTGGGGCAGGCACACTTTCTTTGTGGCTGGCTGGTGCCCTGGACCCTTTCCCACCACAAGTGGGTGTGGAAACTACTGGGCCCATGGACTGGGTGGCTGAGGTGCCTGCTTGGGTTATTGCCACCCTGGCCAGAAAAGAAGGACAGGGGGAGGGGTAGAGAAGAGGTCAATGGTGGAGAGGAAAAACTTCTTAGGGACATCGGGCGGGAAGAGGGAGAATGTTTGAGAGTGGAGGAAGAGGGAGTGGTTGTAGGTGGTGTTTGCTGTGTTTGGGTGGAGGTGCATGGGCTGGATGCTGTTGTGAGGTAGATGGCAGTTGGGTGTCTGAGTGCTTCATTTGTGTACCTTGGGATGGGGGACAGACACAGTGGGAGAGGACACATGGGACGTGTGCATGGCTGTTGTGGAGGTCTCTGCCTGTGAGATGTGTGTTCTGCTTGGTGTAATGGTGATGCTGGTATTGGAAGATGGTGTAGAGCATGCAGGTGTGAGTGTGGATGAAACTAGAAGGGAGGTGGAGGAGGAGGGGGGAAACAGTGGAAGCAGTGTATGTTGGTATGTCTGCATCTGGATGGTGTATGTGTGAGTGCCTGTGGGATGATGGGTGGTGCTTCTGTTTTCCAGTGCCACTCTTGTGTGTTGTCCTGTGTGCATGCTCTTCTGCCTGTGTGCTTGGGATAGGTTGGGGTTTAGGAGAGTGGGACTGGGAAGAGGAAGTTGAAGGGGTGAGGGTGAAAACAGGAACAATGGCTTTCATCAGAGAGGAGGCCAGAGCCTGGATTGATCTCTGTTGGGCCACCAAGCCAGTGTGAATGCCCTCCAGAAATGCATTTGCCAGTTGCATTTGGGCTGCAAACCCCTGGATGGCATTCACAATGGTTGACTGCCTTACAGAGATGGATCGCAGGAGGTCAATAGCCTCCTCACTTAGGGCAGCAGGGCTCACAGGGCAGGGCCGAGGTGTCTGAGGCGAAGGAGATGCCCACCCTCCTGGGTGAGCAGGCACGGGCAACTTGCTGAGGGCGGTGCTGGAACGGGGGTGGCGGCTGTATCTGTAGCTGGGGTGGTCACAGAAGTGTGCACCACCACCAGGGGGCTCCCATTAGTGGAGGTATCTGTGACTAAACTGTGCCCTTCAGTCTCCACTGTGGTTCTCCCCTCGCCCTCCGTCCCACTGGTGCATTCAGAGTCGATGGACTCCACCTCCTGGGTCCTGTGGGATGCAGCTCCCTCCGTCGCCGGTGCCTCCCTCCTCCGCCAGATGATGCTAACACACATAAGGACAGGGTGACAAAAAAAAAAGGGGGGGGAGACAAAGGAAACACTTGGTCAATGGCTGCACCAAAACCACCGTTGGCGTACACAGCACCCTCACACACAGGTAACAAACTTATGCACTATGCATTGCACTACCAGTTATAATGCTAGCCACCAAGGCATGGGGAGGGGCACACACCACCAAATGCAGCCCTCCTGGGACCCACACAGCCCTGACCAGTTGTGGATGCCTATGAGCCAGGTAGCAGGATTATCACTTCTGAACCTTGCCCAACATGGTACCTACTCTGTAATGTCAGACCTGGCCTAAGGGCACCCCCTGACACACATCCCCCACCCGTATACCACCCTACCATGCATAAGTAGTAATGATTGGAACTGTACTCACCCCCTTGTGGCTGCTGTGATGCCCTCAAGTGCCCATCCAGCGCTGGATAGGCCACTGCCAGTATGTGGGCCATCAGGGGGGCCAGGGTTTGATGGGCCCTCCTTCCTCATTGGGAGGCCATCCCCAGCTGGGCCTCTGCCATCTTCAGTACCCAGCGTCTCAGGTCCTCCCATCATTTGCGACAGTGGGTGCTCCGCCTGCCGTAGACCACCAGGGTCCACACATTCTTAGCGATGGCACACTAAATACCTTTCTTTTAATGGGTGCGGACCTGCAGAGAAATACACACAGGGAACGGTATTAGTAGGACCATCCTGCCTGTTACACTCATGGCCCACCATACCCCTTCACATTGCCATTTGCACACACAGGGCCCAGCACACAACCTGTCCGCCACCCAGGGGCCATCCACCCCCTACACGAGGCCTCTCCATACATTTATGCCCCATGCATCGTGCTCACAGTGTACTCACCTGTTGGTCTGGAGGCCCATACAGCAGTCCGTACTGGGGTAGGACCCCATCCACCAGTCGATCCAACTCCGCCGAGCTGAAGGCAGGGGCACTTTCTCCAGTCACACGAGCCATGGTAGGTTCCTGACACAGGTCACAACAGCACATGCAGTGTAGGTCCTCGCCTGTTGAAGGCCAGGTAGCAAGTGAGTGATCGGATAGAAAATGCCGGTCACGTCCGCGGCGGTGCATAACGTCACCATCGGCGTACATCACCATTGGCAACTATACCCCATAAGGACCAATATCATCCAATGATGCATTGCACAGTGGTTCCCGACCGCCTCCCTCAATGGTGCACAAGGTCAGCGGAATTACCTCACTTTCACCTGTCCTTCCACACAGGACAGGCGGATGCCATTTCGGGGGGGGGGCAGGCTCTAGATTATAACTGCATCACAGTACACAACTGGACATTCAGGGCAAATGCCACATATACATAAAAAATGGACATCATGCACTGTACTGTTGAGGCTACGATGTACAGTTTGTGACCGGCTCCTCATTCTTTTGCCCCATAAATTGCTACCCCTGAGGATGAATAGGAGATGGCAACATACCCCCATGTACAGACCCCTGGTGGACTTGGCAGCAATGGAGGACAGGCACATCATCCTCACCTATAGACTTGACAGGGCCACAATCACAGAGCTGTGTGTCCAGTTGGAGCCTAACCTGATATCTGCTATCCGTCACCCCACTGGGATCCCCCTCTTGTGCAGGTGCTATCAATGCTCCATTTCCTGGCAACTGATTCTTTCCAAGTGAAAGTGGGCTTGGCAGCAGGAATGTCACAACCAATGTTCTTAATAGTGCTGACCAGAGTGTTGTCTTTCCTGATTAAGCACATGTGCTGCTACATTGTTTTCCCCAGGTGGAGGATTTGGCCACTGAAGGCTGGATTCTATGCAATGGGACATATCCCCAACATCATTGGGGCAATGGATAGAATACATATTGCATTTGCCCCCCCCCCGGCAAAATGAACAGGTGTTCAGAAATTGAAAGAGTTTTCACTCCATGAATGTCCAGATGGTGTGTCTGGCAGACCAGTACATCTCCCATGTCAATGCTAAGAATCCTGGGTAGGTACATGATGCCTTTATCCTGTGGAATGGCAGCATTCCAAATGTGATGGGCCAACTACAGAGGCACTGGGTGTGGCTAATAGGTGAGCCCTGGTTCCCACCAAGTGGATGTTGGTGTATGGTATGGTGTGGGCCATATGGGATAGTGTGTGGCTAAATGTTGTCCCTCGATATTTGCAGTTGACTCTGGTTACCCCAAACTATCATGGCTACTGACCCCTGTGAGGAATCCCAGGACAAGGGCAGAAGAATGTTACAATGAGGCACATGGGCGAACAAAAAGGATTATTGAATGTACCTTTGGCCTCCTGAAGGCCAGGTTTTGGTGCCTCCATCTAACAGGTGGATCCCGGGGATACTCACCCAAGAAGGTCTGCCAGATAATTGTGGCATGCTGCATGTTCCTTGAGACGCCATGAGCCTTTTCTGCAGGAGGAGGAGGCTGGAGATGGCTGTGTGGCAGCAGTGGACTGTGTGGACAGTGGTGATGAGGAGGCAGAGGATGAGGATGAGGACAGCAGAACTGCAGTGATTCAACAATACTTCCAATGACACAGAGGTTACTTCACATTTAATTCACATTTTTTTGTTTCACTTTGTTACTGGCAGGCTCTTATTTCCCATTTCTATGCCCACTCACTGTACCCTTTGGCAACTCTTTTTGCAGATGTTGGTGCCCCACTTTTGCTTGTGATGTGATCACTGCAGCCAACTACAGGTCTATCGTATGTGAGCATTACTGTACAGTTGAATTGCAATTTGTGAACCTGGTTAAACAAATACATACTTAATTCATTTGACATACTCCATACTTGTATTTGTTCAAAGGGTGTTTATTTAGGTGCTAAGAGGTAGAGGGGCAAGTGCAATGGACTGGGGGTGATGATGGAGGAAAGTCCAGGGTATTTGTCCAGTCTATTGGTAGCACAGGTGCAATGTCCAAGGGGACATAGGAATGGGAGCAATGGCAGTTCAAGGTGGACATGGTGACTGAGTGAGACACAAGAGTTACAATCAGGAGAGTCTCATTTCGTGGTGTAGGCCTTGGCAATAGTCTCTGGCTTCTGCCTGGATCGCGGGGAACGTTTGCGGGGTGGTTCTCCTTCTGCAGGGGGAGGGGTGCTGGTGGCCAGTTGGTCCTGTGGCGGGGCCTCCTGTCCACTAATGGCAGCAGCAGTGGAAGGAAGTTCAGATGTCTGGCTAGTGGCAGGGGCCGGCTGTTGTAAGACTGCCTCCCTCATGATGTTGGCCATGTCTGCAAGCACTCCCGCTATGGAGAGCAGGCGGTGTTAATGGCCTGCAAGCCCTCCCTGATACCCTGGTACTGTCCCTCCCGCAGCCACCTGTTCTCCTGCACGTTGGGCAGGATCTGGCCAGGCGCAACCTGGGAATGTTGGTATGCTCCCAGGATCTCAGTGAGTGCCACCTGGAGAGTCAGTTCCCTGGACCTGTCCTCCCCCTGGTGCACAGCAGTCATCCCAGTGTCCCTGTTGTCCTGTGCCTCTGTCCCCTGAACGGTGTGCCCACTGCCACGGACCCCAGGTCCCTGATTGTCTTGGGGGCGAGGTGTGCCCTGCGGTCCCTGTAGTGATGGACACACTGCTGATTGACGTGTCCTGGGGACAGAGGTATGGGTACGCTAGATGGGTGCTGTGGTGGTGTTTCCTGATGGGGGAGGCTCTCTGGTGGTGTGTGACTGTGACTGGGTAACCGACTGTCCAGAGGTCCCGGATGGGACAGGTTGGTCATCCAGATCCAGGCGACCAGAGTTGCTGTCATCACTGTGGGCCTTTTCTATGGGGGGACTGGATAGTGCTGGCACCTCTTCTCTACTGACATTGGCTTGGATGCCTGTGGGGATGTAAATGCAGTGTTATTGTTTCTGTGTGTGACATTTTGTGCATTGGTGTGTTGCCCTTTTTGGTCATATTCACCCTGGCAGCTTTCACTTGTGTGAGTTAGTATGTGGTGGGCTAGCTGATTCTCTCTAGCGTGCATGCCTTAGTGATAGATGTCCATGCAGGGCTGTGAGTGATGTCCATGCATTGGTGGTGCATGTAGGGCTTGGCATCGGGATGGGTGAGATGTGATGGTGGGTTGTGTGGGAAGTGGTGG
The DNA here is from genome assembly GCF_031143425.1 of Pleurodeles waltl. Classification (NCBI taxonomy): domain Eukaryota; kingdom Metazoa; phylum Chordata; class Amphibia; order Caudata; family Salamandridae; genus Pleurodeles; species Pleurodeles waltl. Next base: position 1,418,782,049 of record NC_090446.1, read on the forward strand.
AGTGATGGGAGTGAGATTGGGGTGGGGGTATGTGATGGCATGCAGTTAGGGGGGTGAGAATAGTATAGAGTTGACTTACCAGCGTCCAGTCCTCCTGCTACTCCTGCCAGGCCCTCAGGATGCATGATTGCCAAGACTTGCTCCTCCCATGTTGTTATTTGTGGGGTAGGAGGTAGGGGGTCCACCGCCAGTCGTCTGTTGGTGTCTTGCTGCAATGGAACGTACCTTCCCTGTAGGTCGCTCCACCTCTTCCTGATGTAATTCCTTGTTCAAGGGTGTTGTACCACAGTTTTGACCCTGTACACGATCCTCCGCCATAGCTCTATCTTCCTTGCAATGGATATCTGCTGCACATCTGCTCCAAATAGCTGTAGCTCTACCCAGATGATTTCCTCCACCATGACCCTTAGCTCCTCCTCTGAGAATCTGGGGTGTCTTTGTGGTGCTATGGGTATTGTTTGAGTAGTGTATGTGAGGGTGTGTAGGGTGATGTGTTGGGGTGTGTAATGTAAGGTGCATGGGTGGTGTATAGGTGATGGTGGTGTGTGGCTCTGGTCTTGTCTGTGATTGGGATGTCTGTCTCGTGCCAATGGTTTGTAATAGTAAAGGGTTGTTGTTGGAAAATGGGTTATTGGTAAGGGCAGGTAGGTACCTACACTTAGCAATAGGCCACTAACCTCCACTTAGGTCCAGTTAGGTCTCAGTAAATTAAACCCAGCTCAACCCTTGGCAGCTTGGCAACGAGCGACAAGGCTTAACTTAGGAGACAGAGTGTAAAGCATTCAAATATCACAAAACAGTAATTAAATAAAACACTGGAAACAGTTTAAAAATCCAAAACCAATTTATAAAAATAGATTATATTTTTATCTTTAAAATGACACAAAAACGAATAAAATCTGATAAGGGGAACCGGAGATATGAATTTAATTTTTTTTTTTTTTTTTAGCACCTAGAAACAAAAATCGCCAATCGGGTCATCTGGTTGCACCTCGACCAGGGCAAAGTCAAAGTTTAAGGCCGACTGCGATAGAGCCCTTCTTGGCTACAGGCCGTGGGAGGCCTCGGTTTAAAGTTTACCTTCACACTTAGAGGGTCATTCCGACCCTGGCGGTCATGGACCGCCAGGGCCGGGGTCGGAGGAAGCACCGCCAACAGGCTGGCGGTGCTTCAGGGGCAATTCTGACCGCGGCGGTAAAGCCGCGGTCAGAAAAGGGAAACCAGCGGTTTCCCGCCGGTTTTCCCCTGCCCCAGGGAATCCTCCATGACGGCGCTGCTTGCAGCGCCGCCATGGGGATTCCGACCCCCTTTCCGCCAGACTGTTCCTGGCGGTTTACACCGCCAGGAAGAGGCTGGCGGGAACAGGTGTCGTGGGGCCCCTGGGGGCCCCTGCAGTGCCCATGCCACTGGCATGGGCACTGCATGGGCCCCCTAACAGGGCCCCATTAGGATTTTCAGTGTCTGCAAAGCAGACACTGAAAATCGCGATGGGTGCCACTGCACCCGTCGCACACCAGCAACTCCGCTGGCTCCTTTCGGAGACGGCTTCATCGTTGCTGAAGCTTTCCCGCTGGGCGGGCGGCCTTTTGGCGGTCGCCCACCCGCCCAGCGGGAAAGTCAAAATGAGCACCGTGGTCATTTGACCGCGGTGCGGACTTTTGGCGGTCTCCGCCCGGCGGGCGGCGCCTGCCGCCCGCTGGGGTCAGAATGACCCCCTTAGTCTCTTTTCTGAAGAGTTTCTTCAGCGGGAAGAACCTGCCAGTCCAATCCGACCTCCTGGAGCCCTTCTCCGGATACGCGTCGCAGGAATCCGCAGTGGAGATTTTTATCTTCGGACTTAGTCGTTTTTTCGAGGTAAAAATCCTTTGACCGGGGTAAACCTGGATCTTGATCCGACGTCCCTGGAGCCCTCCTCGGATACGCTGGCTGGAAGGTCCCGGTCAACTTTTTACCTTCGGACTTAGTCTCTTTTTCGGAAATTTTCTTTACCGGGACAAACCAGCAAATCAGGCTGGGTCGTAGTTGAGGCAAGCCGGCCAGAGTTGCTGAGGTGGGTCGGTCCCTCTATGGAGGTTTTTTTCAAAAGTTTTCCAAACTTCTCCAAACTTCTGGGTCTTCTCCCAGATGTCCTTTTATGGTTCTTTTGAGGTTCACAGCTCACCCCAAAGGTCCAGAAGTTCTGAGATGGTCCTTGGGGGTGCGGACTACAACTCCCAGAATGCACCTGGCGCAGACTCCTTTTTGGCCACTGGGCAGTGGTCAGCTGCTTGATTTCTTCAGGAGTTGGTGCAGGGGACTCTGGTTAGAAATTTTTCACCTGTAGCAAACAGGGAGTCCCTCCTTGAACCAGTTGAAGCCAGGCAAAGTCCTTCTTGTGGTGAAGCCCAAGTGTGCAGCTGGTGCAGTCCTTCTGAGTGCAAGTTCCAGATGCAGGCCAGGGGTCCAGCAGGGCAGTCCTTCTTCTCCTTTGGTTCTTCCTTGTTGGAATCTGATGGGGATCTGAGGTGTGGGTGCAGGTCTGCCAGTTTTATCCTTGCTCCTGGGTGAAAAACAGGGGGGTCCTGATTCCCCAATCAGGTGCGGGGTCCTTCTCCCTGTGATGACCACTTGCTAGGAAGTGTGGCAAAAATCAATCCCAGGAGGCAACATTCTTCAAAAATCCATCATGGCTGAATCTGATTTTTGGAGGTTACATCTGGCTGAGCCCACCCACTGGTGTGGCTAAAAGTCATAAACACACCCCTCTCCTGCCCTCTCCTAATCTAATCAAGGGGGCACCTAGTTGTCTGGGGTTGCAGGATGTGGGGGTGTTGCTGGGGTGCTCCAAATGTCCTTCTCTGCCTTTGAAGACCAGTTTGGCAGCCCTCCCCCTTCCTGCTTCACCATCTGCTGAGGGGAAATGTGTGTGAAGACAAGCCACTTCACACCTCATCAAGGCAGCCTGGCCAGGCTGCCAGAGGCTGGCCAATCAGAGCACAGCAGCAAAAACAATGCAGGGCTAAAATTGGCAACTTTTCAGGTAAAGTTTAAAACTCTTTACCAGAACAAGTTATATTAAAGCCAGCAACTGAAAATTGTGGGATTTATTATAACAATTAATTTGATACCAAACTCTTGGTATCCATCATTTAAGGGGACTTTAAAAATTTAAATAAAGTCTCTCCATTCTAGCCTATGAAGGTCATTTACTACAAGAGGGAAAAACGAATATGGCTGTTTTACCTCACCAGGGCTTATAAAACTATTTTATAAGGTCCCTGCTTATAGTTACATGGCACCCAGCCCTAGGGGCACACAGGGCACACTTTAGGGGTGACTTATATGTAAAAATAAGGTAGTTTAAGACTTTGGAACTACTTTTAATTCCAAAGTCGAATTTGCATATAACTTTAATTTAAAAGCAGCCAGCAAGGTAGGCCTGCCTTTAAAATGACACTGGGCACCTCAGTAGTGCACCTATGGGTGCACTATCTATGCTGTGGTCCTTAAACCTACATGCCCTACCATATACTAGGGACTTATAGGTAGGTTAACTTAGCCAATTATAATTAGCCTCATTTGCATATCCACTTTACACAGAGCACTGGCCCTGGGACTGGTAAGCAGTACCCAGGGCACAGCCAAGAGTCAGTAACCACCAGTACCTGTCCAAAAAGTGTGGGGGTGACCAGGGCAAAAAGGAGGACTTTCCTACAGTTGTGAGTAATGTTTGTGTGTGTTTTAGAGTGATCTGGATGTGGTGTGTGTATGGTTGTCATGGGTGTGTTGTTTGAATTGTCCAATGTGGTGCTATTTTGTCTGTGTGTGTGTATTTTGAGCGCGGCGGTATGTACCGCCAATGGTTATCCCCCATTGAATGTCCACCGTGGTGATTCGTGGGTCATAATGTGGTGGGCATTGTTCTGTAGGTGTAACGGTGTGGGTTTTGATACCGCCAGTTTATCACTGACCTTTGGACTGACGGACTTGTGTCTGTGGCTGAATACTGACGGATTGGTGTGTGTGTCATAGTATGGTGAACTGCCGCCACAGCAGTATGTTGGCGGCAGTCACCATGGCAGTAAGTGGGATTTACCGCCAATGTCATAATGAGGGCCTATTTCTTGGTTGGGTTAAGCCTAAGGTAGGCACTGGACATCCAGGTCTGGATGTTGTGCAGAAAGTGTTTGAGGCTTTGAATGTCTGAATTAGAGGAGATTTTCATGTAGCATTGTGTATATTTTGAAAATTGAGTCTTGATGGTTTTATATGTGAGTAGAGCACCAGTAGGCTTCATGTAAAAAGTTCAAGATGACAGTGGAGAGTATGGAACTTGGGGAGTTTGCAATATGAACAAACTGGTGTCAGTTGTAAAGGTAGGAGGAGAGCCAGTAAAGGACATTGTCGGTGAATTACATTTGAAAGTACTGTCGTGTATGAGGTGGAATGACTGACTGTGTCAAAGGCAGCTGAGAGGTCCAGCAATATCAGGACACAGGAACCAGCTTCCTCTCTGGTCAGGAGGGCAGAGTCTATGAGATGGAAGGTAGTGTTCCTTCTGCTGTAGCGTGATATGAATCTGGTACTCTTGTAGGAGATGGCTAGCAATACTGTTCTCTTTGAGCTAAACAGAGGTTGCTTTCTCAAAGAAATGGATGTCTGAGGGGGATCCTTTAGGAAGAACACTAAAGGGTCTCAAAGTGCAGCACTTGACCTTAAGGTTAAGCTGAAGCATTTCTACAATCTTGCCCAATACAATGATGTGAAATAGGTGTAAGACGTATATCTCAGCCCCTGCTAAGCTTCACTGTGGAACAAGGGCCTCCTAATTACTACAGGTGCTGTAATGAGTCACATAACATACGGGAACAGTGGAACATGTTACTAGCAAATCGAAAGGTCAAGGACACCCTCTTTGTTACAACTAGCAAAGAAATGTATTACTGTTGTTCCTTCAGTCAGAAGCCACTGCAAAGGTACTAACTTCCCTCAGCAGTCACTATCCAGATGCTTAGTGCCGCTTTGGAAATGTAGATATGGAGGTTTAGGCCTTTATGAGGGATTTCCAGAAGAAACCTTGCGCCTGAATGTTATGAAAGATGTACTGTGAATACCTATGACTCATTTTTACTGCACAAGATTATTACATCCAACACAGCACAAAAATGGCTGATTTGCATTGCAAATACTCTGCAAGCACAGGGTTATCAATCCAACTCTTCCAGCACTTAAATGCTTCTTACATAGGAAATGTTGCATATTTCTGAGCTCCAGTTGCAATGTTTCCAGAGTTGCCAAGTGCAAAACGTATCTTCAACCAGTGTATTTTCAGTTGATTCATTAGTTCGGGCAAATATATAATCGGTGCGGGTATGTCGATGTGTAATGTTATTGCTGGGGACTTTTATTTGTGAATAGAACGTGTCTGTCAATATCGGTTGCTAAAATATCCATGTAATGGGTTTGCAAAAGTATTAGAGCAACTGACTGGCCTTCCACTAATTTACTGTGTGGCAGGTTTAGCACCATTCTGAAATAGGATGAGCACTTCTCTCTAGATCCTTACAGACACTGCTCTGGTTCTCGACTTTCATGTGACAGCCTAATGCATTCTGAGTGTCATAATCTTATTTTACTTCCATTGAACTAAATAGACTAAGTCAAGTGAAAGGTGTGATTTGTAGGTGAAATGTTCGGCACAGGAGCCAGTGGCTGTAATCAATTGGACCGAGGTGATCACCGTATTCTTTATTCTTGAACAACAATTACCCAAATCGTACTAGAATTACATTCTTCATATCTGCCCTTGATATCAACCACCCTCTTCTAAACTCCTCATTTGGTCCTGTGTAAGTAAAATATTTTATTAGAAATAGTTCTTAACATAGGTTTGGATTAGTTAGCATAACTAGGCTTCATTAACAAGAGTGCATGTTACATTGGAGAAAAATGTATGTTTATTTGTGGTATGTGAGGTGCACTTGTTCATGTGTGTTATTTGTTTTCAGAAAATCATCTAAACTCACCTGAAAACCATGGTCTCTGTTCCTGTTCGTTTTTGGACAAACGATAGAATAATTACAATACAACTAGCGTCTTCCAGGCCAATTCTGGAGGGATTTAAAAAAAAAAAAAAGGCCTGGCGTTACCAAACGATCAGTAGTCGGCATTATCTATTTCTGGTTGTTACTCCATATCAGGTGTGCACATAAGAGTATCACTTGTAATCATGCGTTCTGCTACAACCAAGAATAACCAATAATATTAACATTCGAAATAACAAGTGCAATATTACTGTCTGTCCAGTGAACAGGACTCGTGATGAGTACCTACAAACAATGCCATTACACATATATGCATTATGATACTAAGGGGCATATTTACAAGCTCCTAGCGCCACCTTGCGCCGCCCTACCATCATTTTTTTTTGCACTCCGGTGGCGTTAGTAAGGCCTTTTTCCTGTGGCGTATTTACAAAGTGCTCAGAGCAGGCATTAAAATGACGCACCCGTTTTAATCCATGGGCCTCCCTGCGCTTTGCTGCTCTAGCATCAAAACCTTTGACGCTAGTGCAGTAAAACGCCACAATAGCATCCAAAATGTTGACGCTATTGTCCTAACGACCTCCATGGTGAGCCGTATTATAGTTGTTAGATGGGGCAGAGGTGACGCAAGAAAGTGGCGCCACTTTCTTTTAAATATGACTCTTAGTTGCACTCAGCAATGCAAGTGAGGAATCAATGGCTGGGACAGGGCAGGAAGGGGGGAGGATATGAGTGGCCCTGCAAGTTCCAGTGGCCCTGCAAGTTCCAGTGAATACATCCAAATGCATGTGCCTGTTTCCAAAATGTATACATTTCTGAAACATTGTATATGTTCAAAATGCACATTTCTGTGTGGTTGACTAATACTGAAAAATCTGCATTAATACATTTTGGCCCGTAGGTATCCTTCTTAAAAATAACTATTGTCAAAGATTCCGAAGATGAATTCTGCTTTGTGCAATCGCAGAAAGTGGACTCCTACTCCAAATGTAGAATGAACTTTAAGGGAGTTGTTTTCCACTTTTTAAGCCCTACTTTTTGAGTAATACATGATGTTATTAGCATGCACTTGCTACCATTCGTTTTCTAAGGGGAAGCTTAGTATGCAATACTTCAACAAAGAAATGAATGGACTCAATTGGAGTTTAGTGATTTACAATAACTACATAATATCCAGGAACAACTGCAATTTGTGTCATCAGGGGCTGCATTATTAAAGAGCATGAGGGGTGCAACAGGCATTGTGGTAGTATTTTGGGCTGCGGGCAATTTGGCATTGCAGAGAAGGGGGCACATATTACTATGCAACGCCCTTCTGATGAAGCGGAAATGAAGGTTTTACATTTATTAACGCGAAAACGTAGTGTGAAAATAATCATGTGTGACTTTAACCAAACTAATAAAGATTGTACGGGGACAAAATGTGCCCTCAGAGTAGTTTGCCAACATTTATAAGCGTGCTTTATATAACGTGATGTATTAGAATTGCACTAATCCAACATAATCGTAAACGTGTGCTATGATTTGCTTGTTTGAAATGTTTTAGCTTAGCATTACTTTAGTGCAGGCTTCGGCCTAGTTGCCTGGTCTCACGGTTTAGATGCTCGTATTTTTCCAATGTGCTATTAAACGTGTATTTTGCTTGAAGCTGTACTTTTCCACTGAGATCGTTCACATGCTTATCTTAAGGTTTCATGCCAGCCTGGCATATTTTCTCTTTACTCCAAGGTCGATCTGCAGGTGCGGACAATGGAAGCTCTGAAAGTGAGTTAATTGGTATAAAATGTTGCAACTTGCGTACCCGTCTCCAAGGATAACGTATGCTTAAGTAAAAGCTTGAGAACTGTTGTTTTTGATTGGACAATTTGAAGCTAACCTATGAACCCTCCAATGGAAGACCCTACTGGATTTGAACTGTGGTCTATTTAAACCAGGTGCACGAGAGGAAAGCGGCCATTTATTGGACTTCGCCCATACCCGCCATTTTGCAGGACATTGCAGCTATTATGGCCCACCTTGCTGCGACGCCATTTTGAGAGATTTTGATGCTTTCCCTAATCGAGAGAAAGAGACTTAAATGATTCTTACCCTAGAGACTTCAACTCTGATTTGTCCCTTTGCATGAAGTAGTAGTTTATTTTGCCGCCGTAAGGCAATTGCCCCGTCCACCCCTGCCCCTTTGCCCCGTCCCATGCTGATCGAGAAACGGTACCTGTGAGACGAAGACTTCCTTGAATGCTGATTGTAATTGGTAAATATGAAAGGAAATTGTACAATTGCATTGTGTTTCTTTTAGGTAACCAACTGCTGATTTTGATAAGAGCCCTAGTTAGGAGTTTTCTAAATTGATGTTGCTAAATTGTTTTTGCATGAAGTCCCACATGCCGATGCTAATTTGAGGTTAGACGAGGATTCCTTTTGTCGCACGATGCAATCTGAGATCTTGTTATGCTGACTAAATGTATGCAATTAGTTCATTACAGATTATAGTTCTAGTGATTTGCATTGCTATCATCGAATGCCTTGTTATTCAAATGCTACATAGATTGCACCTGTTTCGCCGTTATGGACAGCTATTAATGTTCATATATGTTTATCATTTGGTGTTGAGACACATCTATATTGTGCTAGCTTTGTTAATATAGGGAAATAAATTCACTAACTTTGAATAAACTGGTGTGGTTATTCCTGACTGAAAGGTCAGGGTTCGCCGAAAATGTATTCTGGGTTAATTGTTAAATGTTATGTTGATCAGGGCATTGCTTATGTTCGTTATTGATTATTGGTTTGATTAAATTGACTGATTAAGGGTGGAGAGGGTCCCACTTAGCCAAAAGATTCATCGGCCAAAAGAGCGTCCAAAGTATAGGTAAATTACTAGTACGGACCGCTCTATCAGTAGATGGTAGCAGAGGACGGTTTTGCCTTTTGGGACCCCGTACTCTTAAAGTACATGGTGTTGAATTAACGGTTACGCCCTTTGAGACCCCACTCGAGAAGTTGAATTAGATTTTTCTTGGATAAAACTGATTGAGAGAATGATGATGGGCTAAGTCCCCCGCGACTTTCCCGGGATCTCGGAGCTTGCGAATGGAGAGAATGGAGGTGTGGAATCGGCGTTGGCGGTACTAGTGATGGTATGAGTGAAGTTAGGGTTTTGCGCTTGCACAGCTTATTGCCGCAAATTGTGTGAGAAGGTTGCGAGGAATTTTTTTCTTTTTAGAGGATAGCGGAGGTGCGACTCCGAGTGTAGAAGTAGGCAAGTCGTCGAACTTCATAGAAATAGCGGAGGTGCGACTCCGAGCGTGAGAGTAGGGAAGTCGTCGAACTTCATGTGCGTGTGGCGCTTTGTGCATAAAAAGGTCCACGTGGTTGTTGTTGTTGAGACGGGCCCTGCGAGGTCAAGAGACTCCGGAGTATGTTGTTTTATGTTGTGGTCTGGTCGGTTTAGTAGGTTGATCGGGCGTGGTCAACAAGTCGGTACGTGTGTCAAGGGAGTGAAAGAAACTTCGACTTTGGGCTTTGACAAAATTCTAAGTGCACTAGAATAGATAATTGACAAGTTGAGAGTAGGTCTGCGGGTCAGATTTTGCTTGCGAACGTGGGGACCGAGAAAGATGGAATAACTGCCGAGGCTAGTGAAAAATCCCTAAGTTCCTGAAGCGACTGTGTTACCCTTCCTGTAGTAAACCGACAGATCTGTTTTAAATTTTTGGTAGCTCGCGATACATGCAAGAAGTTGTTACGAGAGGAGCTGAGTGAAGGAGGACTAGCCGCGAGGCTTTGTCAGCCGCAGTGTGTGTGAGTGTGACGTCACTAGGAGCCGCGCTGGGATAGGTTGGTTGCAGAGAAGGGTCGCGCACGGATTGGACGCAGTCCGTGGGGCTCGATTGGAAGGGGAAAGGCAAGCGAAGAGTATTCCGGGAATTAAAGTCACCTATTGATTACAAACGTTGTGAAATAAAAGACGAGAAAATGAAATTTTTTAAAGCATTCAAGAGTGCGATGAAGGGGGAGTCTTACATTAAAGCGAGCGTAGGAGAGGAGACGCCGCCCGAGGGCACACCAGCTTACATTGTAATGGAAGAGAAGGGGGTAGCTCCGTGTCTATGGCTAAAGCAATGGCACAAATTGACAGAGAAACATGGGAGCGTAGCATTCCCGATCCATGGAACATTCAATATAAGGATCCTAGAGAATTTGAGATTCGCGATGTACGACATGAAGGTACCTCCAAGGCCAGCACAGTTTGAGGCTCTAGCAATTTGGGAACTAATGGCTAGACAGCAGCAGCAAAATAAGTTCGAGACTAGGATAAGGAAGGTAGAAAAGACACTAGCGGACGCTAGATGGGATAATGCACGGAAGGTGTGGAGGTCAGATGTATTGCAGGGGATAAAATTGTTTCCCGCAATTACTAAGGAAGAAGAGGAGACAGGTAAGAAATCTACCTGTAAGACAAACAGGAGGTGTTCCAAGGATAGAGAGGACGAGGAAAAGTTGAGAAGAGAAGAGGAGTTAGAGGATGAGGAGTTAATAATGCAATTGCTGAACGACCGTCCACCACCTTATGCGGAGAGTGGACAAGGTCCAAGTACCAGTTCTGCCCCTCCGGCACCGGTACAGAACAGTGAAACTCAGAGTTCAGGAGCATCATCGGGGTCTAAGGACCCGAGTTTACTGTTTACCCCGCAGATACCGCAGGTTAGGAGAGTATATCCAGATGTGCCCATGTTGAAACCTGCCGAAAATTATCAGCCGCAGGTCCCAAGGTATTACAGCAGCGACAATAGTACGGGAATGATTTTAGACCCAGCCGCAATGGGAGGACAGAATGGTCACAACCCAACCATGGTACAAGCTGAATCAACCCAGTTTTTGATGCCCCAAAAGCAGATGCAGGGGGGAACAGCACATGCTCAAATGACGGGGAGTCAGATGGGCATGCCGGCAATGATGACCCATAGTGTGGGAATGAACATGTCTCAGAACATGGGAAATGGACAAAACCCAGATGCGATATCACTACCCATTACTGTAGGCCCACCGGTACCTTTGTACAGTCAGCCTAACTTGGGTATGAGCAGTCAAGGATCAATGCTGAAGAATGGGACAGAAAGAAGGTCCATAGAAAACACTCCTGGGATAACTCCGATAGCGGCTCAGCCAACTGGATCTGGATCCTTGATGGAGTTTAGTCCCATATGTGCTCAGTCAACACTGGTGAGGTCGAGTCCCCCACTGATAATACCTCTGTCATCAAATACTGAAAAGTTGCCGCAACCATCAATGGCAGTCGATGTGAATGCTACACTGATGGGGTTGAATGCGCAACAGCTGTCACAGTGGTTCAACAGTCTGAATTCCACTCAAAGCTCAGCCAGTGGGAAGGGAGAAGATTATATGAATAGGATGAGGTTGAACATGGAAGCACAAGAATTGGTGGGAGGGACTATGGGAGTGAATAGGTTAGAGTCCTACTCGGAAGAAGAGCTGAGGTATCTATGTCCCAGGATTACGAAGGAAGTGAACAAGGTACATAAAAGCTTGCAGGAAATAGCTGACAAAAACGGGGTTGACATAGACAAGACAAAACACTTGAGCAGAAGCTACAGGTTGGATTTTGGGACCACAGATTTTGAACACATGAGGTCAGCAGGCATGAAGGCGCACCTTAGAGAATTGCTGCAGAGTGCACAAGTGTGGAGGTGTTTAGACAAGTGGGAAAGCAGGTGGGTAAAGAGAAAGGAAAAGAGGAGGGACAGTGCTACAGAGCACAATGAGAAAAGACCACAGAGTAGCGAGGCAGTAACCATGTTACCAATGAGGGAGACAGCAGGGGGAAAATTAATACATGTACCATGGCACAGAAGCGACATTCAGTCTTTTACGGATGATTTTCCCAAACTGAGAGAGAAACCGATTGAATGGTATCAACAGACTGACAGGTTTGTGAAGCTTGCAAAATGTCTTTGGGAAGACCTGAACACCCTCTTTGAGATTGTGGTTCCGGCAGATTTGTGGGAGGATTGCAAAAGAGCTGTAGGTTGGCCGACAAGTGAACCGGAAAGAGACAGGGATACGGGTGCACCATCACCTATGGTGATGAGCTTGTACTATAAGGTGATTGAGCATTTAAAGACGAAGGTTGCCGCGAAAAATGTGGATTGGCAGAAGATTGATCGAACTGCCCAAGAAGCTAAAGAGTCGATTCATAGTTACTATGAGAGGTTGCTGAAGGCGTTCAAGAACTACAGTGGCACGGAAACAATAGAGGCGAAGGACATGCTCCATTTTGTGTTCAGATTTGTGGAAGGGCTGAGACCAGAGATAAGTCAGATGATAAAGTCGCATTTGATTTGTTGGCAGTCGAAACCTATTGATGAGGTGTTGAATTATGTGAAATACTGTAGCGACGAAATTGAGGTGAAACAGAAAAGGTTGAAAGAGAAGGTGATGATGATGCAGCTTAAGGCAGCTCAGACAGGTCTGCAAGGTCTGCAAGGGTTGCAAGGGTTCCAACAACAGGTACCGCAACCGCAGCCGCAGTTGCAGGGAAACATGGCGTTTCAGCCACAGGCGAGAGGCAGAGGCAGAGGAGGTTTTGTGAATAATGGTCCGGATTTGAACACTGTTGTGAATGGTGTGCAGGCAATGAAGAAGGTGATGCCGTGTCACGTGTGCGGAATTGTCGGTCATTGGAAACGCGAGTGCCCGATGGTGGTGCAGGAAGGTGCAGGTGTTGGTCAGCAAAACAATGATGTCAATGCATTTCAGACAATGAGGGGACCGAAAATGAGAGGTCCAACACCAAATTTTCAGACCGTAAATCAGTTGCAGGGATTACAACCTATGCAGCCGCAGCAGATGCAGATGCCCCGTATGCAGATGACGCAAATGCAGCCAATGCAACAGCAGTTACCCATGGTACCTAATCAGCAAATGCAAATACCTTTGGCGCCAATGAGTCAGCAGCAAGTGATGGTTCCTCCACAGGTCTCGGGTCAGGTAATGAGTACAAATGGCACCGTACAACAGTTCCCACTACACAGTGAGAGTGGAATAGACAATGTGTGGGAGAGTGAAAGTTCAGGAGAGGAGGGAGATTGTGTGCTTGCAGCATCCTTGGAAGTTGATCAAAAGGGTCCGTACGTGGAGGGAAGAGTAATGGGTCATCGTGTCGCATTCTTGGTTGACACTGGAGCCACACGTTCAACTGTTAAGAGCATTGAAGTACCAAATTTGCCACTCTCAGGAAGGACAGTTCAAGTGGTGGGAGTAGCAAACAGGCACCTGACAAACCCAATTACAGATCCGGTACCAGTCAGCATTGGTAACTATCAAGGGTTACACCAATTTGTGGTATGTGACTCAAGCCCGATAGCACTGTTAGGGAGAGACCTATTGTGTAAATTGGGTTGTTCGATTATGTGTTCAAACGAGGGAATAAAAATACAGACGAACAGTGATGGGGAAGAAGAGGACAGTGTAGAGGGGGATGAGATGGAAACTGTCGATGAAGATTATCCTCTGATTTGTCTGTTCCCGATGATAACTGAAGAAGATATTCCAGCTGAATTACGGGAAACAGTCGGAAGGGAAGTGTGGGATATGACAGGGAAAGAGGTGGGATTGATGAAAGGAGTGGAACCAGTGAAAGTGACTGTAAAGCCCAATGCAACCTTTCCCCAGACCCCAAAATTCCACATGGCACAAGATACCCTTATGAAAGTTGCTCAACTCATTGACGAATTTGTAAAACAGGGAGTACTGAAAGAAGTGTTAAGCAGTCCATGTAATTCACCAATCATGGGACTAATAAAGCCGAGTGGAAAGGTCCGACTCGTGCAGGACTTGAGGAAAATAAATGACATCATAGTCAAATGCTGCCCAGTAGTACCGAATCCAGCTGTGATAATGTTTCAAGTCCCTTGCGATGCTGAGTGGTTCTCAGTCATCGATTTGTCACAAGCGTTCTTCTCGGTGACTCTTCATGAGGACAGCCAATTCCTCTTTTGTTTCAAATTCTTAGACAGAGTGTACAGTTGGTGTCGAATTCCTCAAGGGTTTTCTGAGTCACCGTCAATATTCAATCAGATTCTAAAGAAAGACTTGGAAGCATTAGAATTGCCATTCGAGTCAACTCTAGTACAGTACATCGATGACTTACTGATTGCATCAAAGACAGAAAGTGGCTGCACAGCCGATACCATTGCTCTGTTGAACCATTTGGGAAGGAATGGACATAAGGTGTCTCCTTCCAAATTGCAGTTCTGTCAGAAGAAAGTGAAATACTTGGGTCACCAGATAGAGAAAGGGTCAAGGAGAATTATGAAGGAAAGAATAACGAGTGTACTTCAGATGAGTCCACCAAAGACAAGGAGGGAGGTGAGGAAGTTTTTGGGAATGGTGGGCTACTGTCGCCAGTGGATTCCCAACTTCTCGACTCTAGCAAAGCCTTTACTGAAGTTGACCCAGAAGGATGCCTTGGATCAAATTGAGCTGAAAGGAGATGAGATGGATGCTTTTGTTGAATTGAAAGAATGCATGTGCAGGGCTCCAGCTTTAGGTATGCCTGATTACACAAAGCCTTTCACACTGTTTTGTCATGAACGTGATGCATGTTCTTTGTCTGTCTTGACTCAAGCCCATGGTGGCATAAATAGACCAGTAGCGTATTTTTCAGCTACCTTGGATCCGGTCGCAGCAGCACTTCCAGGGTGTTTGCGCGCCGTAGCAGCAGTTGGTATCAGCCTCACTCAGAGTGAAGGAATAGTGATGGGACACCCAGTAACAGTCATGGTCCCTCACTCAGTTGAGATACTTTTGACCCGCTCCCGAACGCAACACATGACCGGAGCAAGACTCACAAGGTATGAAACGATAATTCTGGGCTCACCGAATGTGCAGCTGAAAAGGTGCACTACGTTGAATCCAGCAACCTTGCTTCCTGGAGAAATTGCTGAAATTGAGAACGCTGAAGACGTCGAGCATGACTGCCTTCAGGTGACTGAATTTTGCACAAAACCTCGACCTGACATTAAGGATACTAAGCTTGATGAAAATGACCAAATTGTTTTTGTTGATGGTTCATGTCTAAGAGATGGGATGGGAATTTTGAAAGCAGGATATGCTGTATGCACTGTAACAGGTGTTTTGGAAGCGGGGTGGCTTCAAGGAGTCTATTCTGCACAAGTAGCAGAACTTGTAGCCCTTACAAGAGCATGTCAACTGTCTGCATTGATGAAAGTCACCATTTACACTGATAGTCAGTACGGGTTTGGGATTGTGCACGACTTTGGACAACTATGGTCACAGAGAGGTTTCCTGACTTCTTCAGGATCCCCAGTGAAAAATGGGGAAAGGATAAGGGAATTGTTACACGCCATTCAAATGCCAGCCGAAGTTGCAGTGGTAAAGTGTAGTGCTCATACGAAAGGACAAGACTATGTTTCTCTGGGAAATGCATATGCGGATCAAGTCGCAAGATTTTGTGCCTTGAACTGTATATTACTCAGAGATGAATGGAATTCGATAAGTGAACCAGAACTCGAACCAGCTGAAGCATTTGCCTTGAAGGTCGTAGATACAATAGATGAATTAAAAGCATTACAGAATAACGTCAGGGAGGATGAAAGAGATTCCTGGATTAAATCACAATGTATAAAGAGACCAGACGAGTTATGGGTTTCAAATGAGGGAAAATTTGTTTTGCCAAATGGTCTCTTATCACAGCTTGCGCGGTTCTATCATGGGCAAGCTCACCTAGGGAGAGATGCCATGATAAGATTGTTCAGAACCGATTGGTTTAACCCCAGATTTCGTCAAGCTGCAGAAGCAGTTTGCCATCGATGTGTCACTTGCCAGCAGATGAACCCAGGGAAGGGAACAGTTGTGAACGCGAGCCACATTGGCAGGGCCAGCGGCCCGTTTAGTCGAATGCAGATGGACTTCATTGAGATGCCTGTGCATGGAGGTCTGAAGTATGTGTTGGTGATTGTGTGCATTTTTAGTCACTGGATTGAGGCATACCCCACACGTAGAAATGACAGCCTTACAGTTGCAAAGCTATTGTTGAGGGAGTTAATACCACATTTCGGATTCCCGATCTCTTTAGAATCAGATAGGGGAAGTCACTTCAATAACGAGGGGATAAAGTTACTTTGCGAAGCGCTGAACATTGAGCAAAAGCTACATTGTAGCTATCGCCCTGAAGCATCAGGACTGGTGGAGCAGATGAATGGTACACTGAAATCAAGAATGTCGAAAATATGTGCATCGACGAATTTGAAATGGCCTGACGCATTGCCCTTAGTGCTAATGTCAATGAGAAACACCCCTGATAGAAAGACTGGATTGTCTCCGCACGAAATTCTCATGGGCAGGGCTATGAGACTTCCTGCAGTTCCCGCAAACGCGCTTTTGAATATTACAGATGATATGGTGTTAGACTACTGCAATGGTCTAGCTGACGTGGTTCGCTCTTTCTCTCACCAGGTGGAAGCAACCACCTTGCCACCGATCCAAGGTCCAGGACACGCACTGAAAGCAGGGGACTGGGTCGTGGTAAAGAAGCACGTGAGGAAGTCGTGTCTGGAACCCCGTTGGAAAGGCCCTTTCCAAGTGATCCTGACGACAACTACTGCTGTGAAGTGTGCGGGGGTTCCCAACTGGATTCACGCCAGTCACACAAAGAAAGTGTTGTGTCCCACAGATGAGGAAGTTGAAGCGCTGAAACTGCCAGTGCCTGATAAAACAGTGCTGAGACAGAGCAAAACCGAACTGAAAGCGAACAGGCAGAAATGGAAGAGAGGGAGATATTCTCTGAGGACGAAGAGACCAACTCGCTTGGGGGAGACCAAGGAGAAAGTTCAGACAGCGACGAAGCAGCTGAAGGTGACAAAGAACCTGAAGCAGCTGAGGGTAGCAAAGAGCCTGAAGCAGCTGAAGGTGACAAGGAACCTGAAGCAGCTGAAAGTGATAAAGAGCCTGAAGAAAGTAACGGTGACGAAGGGCTCGAAAAAGGTGAAAAGGCAGGAGAGCCTGATAAGAGGAGGGCTTTCCCAGAAGCAGACGATACAGAAAAAGAGAAAGAGAACGTGATTGATTCCCCAGAAGGAGAGGACAAGACAGAACAGAACGAAAAAGTTCAAGCTTCCACAGAAAAGATCGCAGGTCCATCAAATGGACACGGTGCAAAGAGAAGACTAAGTATATCACCCATAAAAGAAAGGACGAAGGAAAGTTTGAACGACGGAGAAAGGCCAAAAGTGAAAGAGAAAAGAAAGGAAGTGACTGTCGTGGTACCATCCTCAAGTGAAGGAAAAGACTTGGCCAAAGAGGAAAGTACCAGTGAGGCAGAGTCGAAAAGAGAAGCAAAATTGAAAAGGAAAAGGATACCGAACAGAAGATATTCCGGTCCTGAATGGGCATATGTAGTTCATGACGATTGGACTGACGAATTTGTATCTCTTAGCCTCGAGAACGAAGAAGAAGAGATACCAATAGAAAAGAAAAGTTTCATGGACTCTGTCGATTGAAAGGGTAATAAATGATATTGCTTGCTACAATCCAACCTGATACAAACAACCAGCTGAGACATTGCTAAACCGGATGAGACTTTTGCTGAACTGATAAAGACTGAGTTATTGCCGAATTGAGACAAATGCTGCTAACCGATAAGTGACTGGCCTCTTGAAGAAGACGGTGTGAACATTGCGCTCGCTCAGCTTTGTAACTGAATTGCTAAATAGTTTCTTTTACAGGTGCTTCCAGCTCTCTGATTCTATACAGATCATGACGCAAAATAATAGAAAGAAATATTGTAAATACATGTGTATAGGCTTAGTAATTGCATGTGTACTAATAATAATGGCAATAGTGCTTGGAATGCATGGTAAGGTTGAGAATGAGAAAATTGATGCTTCTACTTTTGCTCCTGTTACTGTCACTGAACTAACTGCATTGAAAAGACTAGAATTAGATGAGAGACACTTGCATGATAAGAAAGAGCTTTCATATAATGTTTTCTATCGCTTATTAACAGAATATGTTGAGACTATGGACGCGAAAGATTGTTATGTGTGTACACAGATACCGACATCAGTAAAGGAAGGGGTGACTTATCACCACATGCCTCTTACATACGGGATTACATGTAGTATAGTAATGTCTAGGTTTTATGGTCAAACTAACATACAGTATTTTTACTAAAATTATGATGTTACTTTTGCATATGTTCCTATAATAGCGCAGCTAAGCCAGATTGCTAAAGATTGGGATGCTAAAATAATGAGGGAATTTTTCGAGCCAATGCAACCTTTTGAAACGGCTCACGCTCATAGGGAAAACCTTACCTGCTCGCTCTCTGCAAGAGAAATAAGCTTTTTAGATCGCACAGATGATAGAAGAGCACAAATGAAGGCGAAATTAGAAAAAGAGCTACATAAGAGGACTTCAGTAGATAACTATGATTTTGCCGCAATAAAGACACAAGGGAGAATAGCTTTAGATGCTTGGCATGTAGGGAAATTTTGTATATATCGAGGTGAATCTTATTATGACAATATTTTCGCAGGAGCGAGTGAGTGTAAACATACGTTTATCTTTAAGGCCAAATGGACATTCATGATGAACGGACTTGACCCTGTCATTCCAGGTGTATATTACATTTGTGGGTATAATGCCTGTTATCGTCTTCCAAAGGGATGGTGGGGGAGATGTTATTTGGGTATAGTGTTCCCAAAGGTTTATCAACTGGATGACCTATCGATGATTCAAAAGACATCTGGATCCCATCGTATCCAGAAAAGAGAGACCGCAGCTGCTGTGGTGAGAGATATATTTGGAGCCATGATTCCTTCATTGGGAGTTGTGTTGAATTCCATCAAAATAAGAAAGTTGTCTACTATAGTGGATAACATGTTGACAAAGTTTTCAGGTGCTATAATCCTGATAGATGCTGAACTTGCAGCGGAAAGAGCTATGACTCTTCAAAACATGCTTGCCTTAGACATTCTTTTAGCAAAGGATGGCGGCGTTTGCAAAATGCTTGGTGCACGACACTGTTGTACGTATATCCCAGACAATAGTGTGAAAATTAAAACTATGCTTGCTAATCTAACAAAAGAGAGTGCAGATTTGAAGGAATTGAAGGGACCAGGAGTGTGGGAGAAAGTTGGAAAAGGACTTGCTTCAGTGGGAAATTGGATTGGGGGAATTTGGAATGGAATATTGCTAAAAATAATACAGGGAATTCTAATAGTTATAATTTGCATATTTGGAATTTGGGGAATAAAAAGAGGAATAATAATGATTATGGAAAGAATTAGAAGAAGGAAGGAAGAGAAAATGATGAAAAGAATGGCAGAAGAATACAAAGCGAAAACAAGGGGGATTAAAAGGAAAAGAGAACTGACAGAATTTTAATGGAATAAAATTTGTGGGCATGATTTGGTGTGATGACAAGTAGTCATCAGAGGAGGGATTGATGAAGCGGAAATGAAGGTTTCACATTTATTAACGCGAAAACGTAGTGTGAAAATAATCATGTGTGACTTTAACCGAACTAATAAAGATTGTACGGGGACAAAATGTGCCCTCAGAGTAGTTTGCCAACATTTATAAGCGTGCTTTATATAACGTGATGTATTAGAATTGCACTAATCCAACATAATCGTAAACGTGTGCTATGATTTGCTTGTTTGAAATGTTTTAGCTTAGCATTACTTTAGTGCAGGCTTCGGCATAGTTGCCTGGTCTCACGGTTTAGATGCTCGTATTTTTCCAATGTGCTATTAAACGTGTATTTTGCTTGAAGCTGTACTTTTCCACTGAGATCGTTCACATGCTTATCTTAAGGTTTCATGCCAGCCTGGCATATTTTCTCTTTACTCCAAGGTCGATCTGCAGGTGCGGACAATGGAAGCTCTGAAAGTGAGTTAATTGGTATAAAATGTTGCAACTTGCGTACCCGTCTCCAAGGATAATGTATGCTTAAGTAAAAGCTTGAGAACTGTTGTTTTTGATTGGACAATTTGAAGCTAACCTATGAACCCTCCAATGGAAGACCCTACTGGATTTGAACTGTGGTCTATTTAAACCAGGTGCACGAGAGGAAAGCGGCCATTTATTGGACTTCGCCCATACCCGCCATTTTGCAGGACATTGCAGCTATTATGGCCCACCTTGCTGCGACGCCATTTTGAGAGATTTTGATGCTTTCTCTAATCGAGAGAAAGAGACTTAAATGATTCTTAACCTAGAGACTTCAACTCTGATTTGTCCCTTTGCATGAAGTAGTAGTTTATTTTGCCGCCGTGAGGCAATTGCCCCGTCCACCCCTGCCCCTTTGCCCCGTCCCATGCTGATCGAGAAACGGTACCTGTGAGACGAAGACTTCCTTGAATGCTGATTGTAATTGGTAAATATGAAAGGAAATTGTACAATTGCATTGTGTTTCTTTTAGGTAACCAACTGCTGATTTTGATAAGAGCCCTAGTTAGGAGTTTTCTAAATTGATGTTGCTAAATGGTTTTTGCATGAAGTCCCACATGCCGATGCTAATTTGAGGTTAGACGAGGATTCCTTTTGTCGCACGATGCAATCTGAGATCTTGTTATGCTGACTAAATGTATGCAATTAGTTCATTACAGATTATAGTTCTAGTGATTTGCATTGCTATCATCGAATGCCTTGTTATTCAAATGCTACATAGATTGCACCTGTTTCGCCGTTATGGACAGCTATTAATGTTCATATATGTTTATCATTTGGTGTTGAGACACATCTATATTGTGCTAGCTTTGTTAATATAGGGAAATAAATTCACTAACTTTGAATAAACTGGTGTGGTTATTCCTGACTGAAAGGTCAGGGTTCGCCGAAAATGTATTCTGGGTTAATTGTTAAATGTTATGTTGATCAGGGCATTGCTTATGTTCGTTATTGATTATTGGTTTGATTAAATTGACTGATTAAGGGTGGAGAGGGTCCCACTTAGCCAAAAGATTCATCGGCCAAAAGAGCGTCCAAAGTATAGGTAAATTACTAGTATGGACCGCTCTATCACTTCTATAGATTGTACCATAGAATACCAAGCATAGGAATCTTGTTTTATCATAATATCATAGAGAAAATATCAATGAAAAAAATATCGAAAGGCAAGGAGTATAAAGTAATTATTCTTAATTCCACATCTATGTGCCTAGACGAGTTATATATGGAATATCTATACATACCGACTGTGCACTACCTGGCCACAGAGGAGAAAGTTAGCTTCAAGGACAACTAGTGTGAAAATTACCGCTAGCCATTTCCCCCAAGATCTGGATCCTCCATGCTTCAATGCCAGGGATTCGGCTTCCTTTGAATCTTGCCTAGAACACATTACAACAAAAGGAAGTACCGATGGGGCCCAGAGGCCCAATGGTTTACCACAGGAACTCTACAAGCAAGACATTCAATTTTGGGTGGAAAATTTATCCAGACTCTCTAACCATTGTCTGAGGGTCTCATTAGTACCTGATTCATAGCATGGCACCATAATACACCCAATCCATTAAGGATGCTCCAGAGCTGATCCAAACAGTCACAGGTTAATAGCCCTCCTGGATAATGATGCCACATATTATGCTAGCCTGCTGCTGGAAGATCTATGCTTATGGGCAGAGCAAAAACATGTAATCCCTTTTAATCAAGCAGGGTTTACAGCAAATTTGGGCACATTAACTAACTTAACGGCTATCACCCTACTGATCGACAAAGCAATAGCTTCAACATTCCTGATGCACTGCTGCATTGTCAACCTCAGTGCAGCATTTGATTGAGCACCAAGGGGAACTCTGTGGTCTAAGCTACAGAAATGGGGAATGCCACCAAAAGTCTTGGATGCCATAATTCAGTTAAATAGTGATACGTGCATATAGGGGAGGAGGCTGTCTCTACAACAGCAATAAAATTGTGTTGTATCACTGTTATTGGTACCTAGGGGTACACAGCCTTTTCCCTCCAGGTGATGCTAGCAAGTTATCAAAGTCATTATGGGGTCCAAGCTTGTCTCCATTAATAGACGTTATGAAGGCCAAGCTCTCCCCCTCATTAACCTACTCAGGGACATTTTATTGTGTAGACAATAGCTTGTTAAATGAACTTGTCAAAAAAATCTACAAGCAAGTATTACTTCTTCCAAGTCTTTAATCTGCGGCTCAGATTAGGCTCGAATTAATCCTTCCAGATCGATGGGCAGCCGGAGCAGGTGCCCATCTTAACTTGTTCTACAAACAACAGAGGGCCGAGGCTGGCAGCCTAGAAGCATTATTGTGGTCGGAAATCAGCTGCAGTGGCTCAGGTCAAGCACATTGTCGGTTCTTCGAAGATTCTCAGCAACTGCTGGACACAAAGGTTCTCTGGAGCAGTAACCTAAGTCATTCAAGTTTTAAAAGCTGTATTAAAAATAGGCATCAGTTTCTGGTCATTTCACTCAGACAAAGCACTTTTTGCGAAACACAAATACGCTTGGGTAGTCATTAGTAGGTATCAGCCGACAGCCCCAGCATCATACCATTCCGGCACATACTCCATCTATTTGAAGGCAAGACTAATGAGTTTAAGACTAGGAGAGTGGCCATTCCTGGAATATCTACCTAGCTGACGTTGCCTAAGTGCGGACATAACCTGTAGGTGTTGCGACTGTGGTGAAGAATCCTTTGAACGTGTCACATGTCTCTTCCCAGGTTGTTGAATAAATGCAGGACCGGACCACAGAACAAATGGAATAGTCTAGGAGTTCGTACCTGCCAGTGGGCTATTATTGCTTTGTAAAACCATGATAATATAGTTCCGAACATTTTGTTGACAAAATTTATCTTTTTGGGGTTCACCAAGTTCATCCAGTTAGAGGCTTGGCAGACGGGCTTCGCAGCCCCTCTAAACCACCAGTTGAGAGTTTCAGTTTTTTACCCTTTGTCCATCAGGACATTAGCTCAAATAATTGATTAGTCATGTGACACTGTATTATAACATCGGCCTTCTGTGTGGAGGAATCCGGACGGTGCCTGCTTCCAGAAACACTTCATAGCCTCCTGGGATGGAAACTGGGTGCGTTAACGTTGCAGTAGCACTTTACTAATAATTTCATTGTTATGTATTAGAGACATCTTGCAGCCATTCCCACTGTAGCCAATTGGAAGATGGCTTCTCCAAGATGTATTCAATTGGTTGTGGACAGGCTGTCCTAAGGTATTAGCACTTTAATTATGTCATCGTGCTTCTGCTGTCTATGAATAATGCGCTGTCATTTTTGCTGTTCAACTCATTAAATATTCGGTTTGAACTATTAACTTAATAACGTTGTTGCTAGTGATATGCCTTTTTAACTTCGTTTTTAGGTATGTTTTTAATATTGATGACACTGGCCAGTCAAGAGTGGATTTTTCCCATGCCTTATTAACCACATTTATTTTTTATAGTCACCACTATATACAGTCAATTTGTTAAAATGAGCATAGTGTTTTTTTAAGTTGTAATGGTTTTAAATAATGGTAAAAAATAAAAATATATAGATACTTACCTTTTGATACTTTGTCCCTTGATATTCTTTCTACGGTAATAAGGGCCCATGATATTCCCTACTTGAAACTTAGGAAGGACACCATTTCTGTAGTATGTACAGTACATGCTAATGGGCTGTTCCCTTACTTGCATGGCATCTTAGTGGTGACCCTCTGTCACTAATTTCTTGTTTTGGCTAACATATATATTCATTTGCACTGCATATTCAAGTATGAAGTGTGATTTCCAAATTGAATTACAAATAGTTATTGAATGCCTCATTTACAATGACTCATGGTAACATGTATATGTTCTTTTGGCTGCTGTGTTCTTTCTTTCATTTCAGGAGCCGAGCTGCAGTAGTCTGAATTAATTAGAATGTTACAAAATGTAATGGTTTCTGTGAGAATTGTTTATTTTTATATGTTCCATAAATTTCCACACCTGTGGATTGGAAAAGCTGACCACGCTGTATTATCTTGCTATGAGATACCTCCTGAAGGCCCGGCAGCAGAAACTTCCATTGTGCAATGTCTGGGAATAAGTCTGAAAATATCCTTTCAAAAAATGTTCAGTCCTGATTGGTCTCCCCTTCATGAGAATCGTGGGGAGTGTTGCATACTGTCAAAAACTTTATGATTTAATTGTGCATTCCTGAGCTAGTAAGATTTTAAAGTCCTTTTCCACTCCCTTGAGACTAGATGCTCCAATCTGTTCATGCTCAGAGAGCTAGACTCCTGTGCAAATCAATTCTCATTTACCTGACTGTTAGACCTGACAGCCTTAGGGTAGTCACCCCTAACTTTTTGCCTGCCTCCCTCCTCGTTTTGGATACTGTTTTTGCTGGTTTTTAGACTCTGCGCACTTTACCACTGCTAACCAGTGATAAAGTGTATATGCTCTCTCTCTGTAAACATGGTAACTTTGGATCATACCTGATTGAACTATTTAATCTACTTATAAGTCCCCAGTCATGTGCACTCCAGGTGCCTAGGGCATATAGATTAAATGCTACTAGTGGACCTGCAGCACGGATTGTGCCACCCACTTAAGTAGCCCCTTTTCCTTGTCTCAGGCCTACCATTGCTAGGCCTGTGTGTGCAGTTTCACTGCCACCTCGACTTGGCATTTAAAAGTACTTGCCAAGCCTAGAACTCCCCTTTTTCTGCATATAAGTCACCCTTAATGTGTGCCCTGGGTATCCCCTAGAGCAGGGTGCTGTGTAGGTAAAAGACAGGACATGTACCTGTGTAGTTATATGTCCTGGTAGTGTAAAACTCCTAAATTCGTTTTTGCACTACTGGGAGACCTGCTCCCTTCATAGGCTAACATTGGGGCTGCCCTCATACACTGTTGAAGTGGCAGCTGCTGATCTGAAAGGAGCAGGGAGGTCATATTTAGTATGGCCAGAATGGTAATACAAAATCCTACTGACTGGTGAAGTCGGATTTAATATTACTATTCTAGCAGTGCCACTTTTAGAAAGTGAGCATTTCTTTGCACTTAAATCCTTCTGTGCCTTACAATCCACGTCTGGCTAGGTTTAGTTGACAGCTCCTTGTGCATTCACTCAGACACACCCCAAACACAGGGTACTCAGCCTCACTTGCATACATCTGCATTTTGAATGGGTCTTCCTGGGCTGGGAGGGTGGAGGGCCTGCCCTCACACAAAGGACTGCCACACCCCCTACTGGGACCCTGGCAGACAGGATTGAACTGAAAGGGGACCTGGTGCACTTCTTAGCCACTCTTTGAAGTCTCCCCCACTTCAAAGGCACATTTGGGTATAAAACAGGGCCTCTGCCCTACCTCATCAGACACTTGCTGGAGAAGAAACCGGAACCAGAAACTACATCCTGCCAAGAAGAACTGCCTGGCTGCTCAAAGGACTCACCTGTCTGCTTTCTACAAAGGACTGCTGTCTTGCTGTTGCCCTGCTGCCTTGCTGAACTCTTGTCTGGCTGTGAAAGTGCTCTCCAAGGGCTTGGATAGAGCTTGCCTCCTGTTCCTTGAAGTCTCAGGACCAAAAAGACTTCTTCCTTTCACTTGGACGCTCCGTGCGCCGAAAATTTCGACGCACAGCTTGTTTCGCGGCGAGAAAAATGCCGCACACCGACGCTGATCGACGCGACGCCCTCGGGACGATCGAGACTTCGACGCACAACCTCGCAAGGACAAAGCCGCTCGACTTTCCAGGAGAAATCGACGCGACGCCCACCGTGAGTGCGAAACTTTGACGCACGGCCTCGCAAGGACAACGCCGCCCGACTTCCAAGGAGAAATCGACGCGACGCCTGCCGTGAGACCAAACTTTCGACGCACGGCCTCGCAAGGACAACGCCGCCCGACTTCCAAGGAGAAATCGACGCGACGCCTACCGTGAGATCGAAACTTCGACGCGCAGCCCCGCAGAACGACGCGCAGCCGGAAAACAAGCAGGAGAATCCACGCACAGACCCGGGACATCTGGTAATCCCCGCGATCCACAAAAAGAGACTGTCTGCGCGCCGGAAAACGACGCCCGACTTCCCCGCGTGGAAAAGACCGACGCAAGTCTGTGTGTGCTGAGGAGAAATCGACGCACACACCCCTTTTTCCACGCATCTCTTCTCCTGTGGCCCTCTGAGGAGATTTTCCACCAGAAACCAGGTACTTTGTGCTTGAAAGACACTGTATTGCATTCTAAAGACTTAAGACACTTTATATCACTTCCCTGTGATATTTCTACAATTTTCCATTGCAACTTTATTCTTTTTGACCTACAATTATCCTGATAAATATTATATATTTTTCTAAACACTGTGTGGTGTATTTTTGTGGTGCTATATGGTGGTATTGTATGATTTATTGCACAAATACTTTACACATTGCCTTCTAAGTTAAGCCTGACTGCTCGTGCCAAGCTACCAGAGGGTGGGCACAGGATAATCTTGGATAGTGTGTGACTTACCCTGACTAGAGTGAGGGCTTTTGCTTGGACAGGAGGTAACCTGACTGCCAACCAAAAACCCCATTTCTAACACTGACTTAATGTTTATTTGATTCTGTTGTTTAGAGGCTGGTCTTGCTGACACTTACTGCTTGACCTCCTCATTAATTCGCCTTCTTTGCTAAGCGTAGCAGGGAACTTCCAAAGAGGGTATAGTGAATTTGCTCAATTGGCATATGACAACTCTCTGACAGTTTGTTTTTGTATTTTGCTATTCTGAATATCTTTGAATAATATTGACCAATGCATTTATATGATGACTTTGTCTTCGTGACTCATTTTGAAAGATTTGAGTTGTAATAATCTGATAATAAACCTTCATGGTTTCAAAATTTTTTACTCTCTGTCATCATTGCAGGGCCTAAAGTGCTTCAACGTCATTGATGTATTGTTGATTTGTTGATGCTAATTCTTAACCCGGAAGTAAAGGTCCATCTGCTAGGATGCAGCTTCTACTTGAGTTTGCACAAGTGACCTGCACAGTGCAAATCCCATCCCTGCTGAAACAGTAGCCTATGGGGGTACACTTTGACCCTGCACATAGACCATGCTACAGATGTGCGCAGAGGTGAAAAGAGGCCATCAGGAGGTGCATGAATAGTGCCTCACATAGGAAATAGTGTAATGTATTACTAGCAAGTGTGCCTTTTGGGATGTAAGTGTTGCAGTTCTAGAGACTCCTTAGGAATATTTCCAGAGCTTGGTGCAGTAATACACAGCAGCCAGCTGCATGAAGGTCCCAGCCATACAAACATGCCATTGGCTGCTGGGAATTTAACACAGAAACTTGTGCTCGCATCTTTCACTGTTGCGCTCTACCTAGGTCAGGCACAACCCATAATTTGTTTCTATAATTGGGCACACTGTCCTTGTCTATGACGGATGTAAACAATGAGGGTTCTCCATAGACAAATATTGATCTTAATAGCTAATATGATTACTTTTGTTTTCTGTTGGTGGCCAGTTTCTATTTCTTTGTGATAAATATGGATACATTTGCACAAATGGATCTGTGTCAATTTTGTGCAATCTAACGCTTCTTTTTACTCTTTTGATAGTACAATCGCCACATTGAAAAACTGGAGCACTCACATTTTTACTCTGATCCCAGTCAGTACTGGTGGTAGAGTAGTCACAGATACAATTTGTGCAAGTTTTAACTTTGCCAATTGGGGGTGAATGAAACCTTAATTCTATTGGCCTAAAATGTCTCTGATGTTGGGTAAAGTGTGAAAGGGACAGCTCCCCTGATTCAAATAAGATAAACAGAGGGACATTCTTATTGCCAATCGGAGTGGCATTTGAATATTTCACCTGCGTGGAAGCATGCAGTATGGTTTTCAATCATCTAGCCATTTGAGATGAACTTTAGTTTCTCAACCAGTAGGTAAGATAACACATGGGTTAACCCATTATACATTGAGATTCCTTCAAATAAATAGCATAACAAAACTAATAAGGGTTAACTTATTAAACATTGAGATTTCTTCAAATAAATAGCATTAAAAAAATTAATAAGAAAATAATGCTGAAATATTGCACCTTATACTTTATAAGGAAAAGCTATCTCAGAACGGAAACCAACAAGCACTAGCACAAAAGCTTTATAAGTAAGGCTCACAGTTTTATGATATTGATTTTTTTTTACATTTCTGTCTGTGTTTACCCATATTTAGATGTTTGCTTCTTTTACCTGTATTTATATATAATTATCCCTATTTATTTTGTGCCTACTGTAAAAATGAAAGCTCCAGTGGCTGATTTCCATGTTTATTTGACAGACTAATGTTTACTCACGTTTAAATGGCCAAAGAGTTTCAGCCATTTACAGTACAAGGCAGTCATCTGAAATCATCTGCATTGTAGAACAGTTTAATTGCCGCTGCACGTATTTAAGCTTCATTAGAATATATATATATATTTTTTAACCCTCCTACCTGTCTGCACAGCTATTTGCCTAGCATGCATGATTGAAAGTTGTGACAATTGTCCAGAAGAAAACCTATTTTCTGTATTTTTCCTTATTTAAAAATAAATACAGACAAGAAAATACATTGTTTTTGACTGTATTTACTGTAAAAATCTGCAAAAATTGAAAACTGAGAGCCTTATTTATAACTCACCCTTTATAATTCATGAAAGTAGATTCCAACATAGGACCCAGGCAAGCAACTCACCATGATTTGCTACAGAGAAATATCTTGTCCTGTTAATTATTCCACTTTTTTTTCTCAATGTCTCTTACAAATCCTTTCAAGGGTTTGATGAATTCATTGCATAGTTAGAACATATTTAATTTCTGCACCAAATCTGTCAGTTTCTTTAGCGAAACCAGTATTATTAATTTCAGGCCCCGCAAACTCTGCTAAGAACAACAATCATTGACAAATCCAATAGGCTTGGCCTATGACACCCATTCCCTTTTCTCAGATGGCCGAACTGCACGTGCACACAGGCGGATTCAGTCTCTGAAAATGAAAGAAGAATCTTTCTGAGAGGCCACTGTGCATTCCCATGTGGGGATGGTAGCCATCTTGGAATGTTTTTTCCTTTACGAAAATTCCTTTAAAGATGACTGTGTGCATGTGTTCATACAGGACCATCTTGAAATAGCTTCAAAACTATTTAAAGATGTCTGCTTGATGATAAACTGTGGGAGGCTATTGGAGCATAACAAGACTAGAATAGCACGTGGTGGACCAGTGAAATACTGGGTACCAAAAAAGAGAGCAGGTAACAGTAAATTAATGGGGAAAGGATAAATAGAGAGAAAGAGAAAGAGTTTATCATGTGACACAAAGCAAAGTCTTATTATACGGTTCCCACAAGATGTAGGACTGGGTATTAAGATGACAGAATGTCATAATGTAGGGACTTAGTACATCTACACCATCAGGAAAAGTCCAGCCAATTCATAGCTCCCACACAGTGCCTCACCGGAACCCCTAGCATTCCCAGGGTAAAAGAAGATTTTGGCAACCTTTAACATGGCCACTCTGATTTCCAAATAAATTGTGGAAACAGATTTTACACTTTCGTCATTTACTTATGCATGCTCAGGTAAACACAAGAAAAATATGACTAAATGTTTTCAAACACTTATTTAAATCACCCTATACTTGCATAGAGAGAAAGGCTACAAGTATTAGGCAGATGAAACAAAGCATTTTAACCAGTATTACCAACATGTGAACAGAATAAATAATTCAACTGTGGCAATCTTATTTATGTATATCCCTACCTATCACTACCTACAACCTAAGAGTTTAGCAGGTGTACCCTCTGCCAAATCTTGAAAGATAGCCTTGTTCCCCCATACCTGAATAGCTGGCCAGGGAGTCGTCTAGGGTAAGTTTGATGATCCTTCTCTGTAAGATGAAAGGTGAGTGTCAGCAGAACTGCACACCGAACACAGGATTTGTTCCAGATCAATCTTGGCCAGAGTGCTCCTGTGACCCGTGCAGGGCAGTGCATTGTTCATATAATGAAAACCACACTGTGTAATAGGCGCAGCTCTGATTTGCTGATATGTCTAAGCTTCAGAAGCTGTCTCCAAACAGACAGCTCATGCACTGGGATATCTTGTTCTATGTTGCTAGCCCTAAACACAGGGTACAGATTACAGGGCCAGAAAGGCTTACTAAAAAAGGTAGCATGTACAGTATATTCTCAAAATGATATTGTGAAAGCATAAAACATGTAAACCAACATTGCTAAAAATGATGTCAGCCAAAAATGTTCAAAATATAAAACTAAAATGGAAAAACAAGATGGGCCCAAGAAGGCATGACAATAGCAGTGGAAACATTGTGCTACTGAAATTCTTCTTGGGTGGCACAAATACAGTGATGGTGAGGAAAGTGACTCAATCAGGAGCAGGGATTTTACAAGAACACCCTTAAACCATGTGCAAATGCCAGACTGAAAGTGCACTTTGAATCTATATTGGATAGAATAGAAATGCTTGCCAACAAACAGCAGGAGATGGTCAAGACAAGAGTCAAAAAAGGCAGGCCTGGTACGGCTACTGAGATGACCCTGGACGTTTATATCTTTAATAATTATTGAAAGAACAATTTCCCTAGAAGTTTTATCTGATAATTATGTGGCCATCTTGATGATTTGATTGCAATCAGAACTGTACTGAATGGGCAAGAGTATAAGCAACCCTCAAGTAAGGTTGATAAAGTTGATAATGTCAATTTACACCAGGTGGCTGATCCTACACAGCAGACCTAGAGGACTCCTGGGTAGTTCTTGAGTCCCTCTCATTACAGACCAGGAAGTTCCTCTAAAAGTTTTGAGCAATGATGCTGACAATTACCCGAGCTTGGGAAGGGTGGTAAATAATTTTTCATTAGCATCTGTTGTGTGCAAGCCACTCACCTGAATTCCAGGCAGTCAGATGGGGTGATGACAATTCCCCAATTCCAGTGTGAACTAACATGACTGTGATGAAGAGTACATTGCCCTTTCTCAATTACTCAAGGGGAAGGGGGTTTGGGAAGAGAAAAAGAGAAAATACCAGCTCCTGCTTCATAGACTGCAGAATCAAACTCTGGGCTGCGTGTAGTGTTGGGTGTCAGGACTTTTGATTTCTCAGAATACTGGGGTCTTGGTTTTTAGGATTCTGGGCTGCAAAATTATGACTTTATTAATACATTGAACTTGCATAAACTATTGTGCATTGCATAACGTCATTTACTGTTTTGAAATTGTGCATATGTTTCCATAAGTCTCTTCTTCTTTTTACAATACTTTCAGAGTCTCTGTCCAAACTCTAAAACAATCAACTTGACTAAAGGGCTTCTATGTGTTCGGACGAAATCTCTTGCCAAT
This sequence comes from Pleurodeles waltl, assembly GCF_031143425.1. Taxonomy (NCBI): domain Eukaryota; kingdom Metazoa; phylum Chordata; class Amphibia; order Caudata; family Salamandridae; genus Pleurodeles; species Pleurodeles waltl. Next base: position 1,418,813,452 of record NC_090446.1, read on the forward strand.
AATAGTTTTGATAAACTTGCTCTATTTCCAATCTCCTAATTCTCAGGGAAACTCTTGTTACAGGAAATACATCTTTCCATAATGTCTGTTTAGTGATTTTTTGGATTCCCACCCAAACGATGAATCACGCTAGTTCTTATTGCCATAAATTAAGTAAAATACAGAGCTCTGTTTTGTTTCATTTAAGCCATGTTCTTTCTTTACCTTGAAATGAAGTTACTTGCTTGAAAAATTCATAAGAACCCAAAGTGGATTTTTTCACCTTTCTTATTTTATCTCTTTTACAGAAAATATGGGATCGTCAACAGAAGATGGAGAAGGAGAGCTGGGACATTGCAGGAAGACGACTGGAGGTGAGGATCGCAGGAACTCGACTGGAGGTTCTCCAGAGGATGAGAAATTCTGGAACTTGAGTGGAAACTGGTCATAGAACGAGGAACACTGGAACTCGAATAATGGCAGGCTGGAGAACAAGGAAATGGACTTGCACTAGAACTCTACTGGAGACAGATTGGAGAACAAGGAGCTTGAGTTAACTGGAAACAGGGGAGCAGAGCAATAGGTACGAAGCCAAGCAAGGCCTCAGACTCACAAGCATCCTTAAATAATCAAATGTGCACATGTGCCTTTTGGCAGTTGATTGCTTGTTAAAGAAATGAGCAATTATCCTCCTTATTGTGGCACATGTTCACATGTGAAGAGCACATGTTTGGCAGCCACAAGTCTAGCAGGTAGGATACAATGTGTATAATCAACAAGCATTGGTTATAACACAATGAGACATTTAACAAGCATTGGTTATTACAAATTTGATATTCAAGGATTTAATAAATATGTTCAAATACGTCTGAATGTGGCAAGCAACAGCATCTTACTGTAATCTGGCTCTTGGGTGTGCTAATGTAAACACAACAGTACCACTATCTTCATCGGTGGCAAGTACTACTCAATGCAACTTAAACTGATGGAATAGTCTACTATGAATCACTGAGAGTTGTCTGCTAGCCCTCCACTTCCTCACACTGCTCTAGCTTATGCACTAACTCCTTCTGAAATGTTTTGCCGATCTCAATGACTCCTTCTCTGACCCATCCACTTTTGCTGTGACACCCTTGTCAAAGCAATGTAAGCTGACAAATTGGCTCATAATTGACTTGAGAGAGCTACCTGTGGCTCTCTCTAACTTTATTTGACTTCCTACTTTGGATTGGCTTTGTCATTGTCTTTTTCTTACTCATACATTATCTTCCTGAATGCTCTGCAGTCAAACTTGTGGATGAGGTCCTACAATCACATTTTTCCTCACATAAGGTCCATCAAGATTTGTCCCTAGTGAACATTTCAGCTATACCAGTTCCTGATGGGATTGTTTGGGATGAAGTATCTTTTGATATATTTGGTCCGACAGAGGTTTTTCAAATTCCGTACATCTTCAACCTTTCCTTAAATGATGTGATAATACCTGGGGTTGTTTCTGATGATTGGGATGTAAAACAGTTGATTTTATGCTTTCTGAGCTACAGTGCTTTAGTGTATTTGAAAGTGAAGATATTTTACAAACAAAAGAAAGTTACTATGATGTGTTCTGTTACAAATATTATGGGCATCCTTTCATTCATAGAGCAAGCACCTGAAAGGCTGTTTTCAATTAAACAAAATGGGAACATTGTCCTACCCCACGAGTGGAGAGCTCTAAAGCATATATGGAGAATCGTAAGTATTGTTCTGGGCATAATGTTAAAAATGCGGCATCTTGTTATTTTAAATAGCTTCTAATGGAAATGCACAACATGTTGTTAATGGACACAAAAATGTTTTTTTTCTAAATCCTTTGTTTCCCAGCTGAAAATAGAAGGCAATGAATATTGGATGAAGTCAATTGACTTAAAGAGTGTTTTGGGAACAACAAAATTGACAAATACCAGGAAAGGAAGCTTTATTTAGAGCATGACTGATACCTTTACAAATTATGGTGGTCATTACAACCATGGCGGACGGTGTTAAAGCGGCGGTAAGACCGCCAAATGGCCGGCAGTAAAAAAATTGGAATTACGACCGTGGTGGAAACCGCCAACAAAGACAGCCACTTTAACACTCCGACTGCCACGGCGGTACAGACAAACAGCTTGGCGGTCACCGCCAACAGACAGGCGGAAGTCAATGTACCGCCCACAGTATCACAACCTACCAATCCGCCACCTTTTCCGGGGCGGATTCACCATGGACAAAAACACGGCGAAACAGGACTTTGAAGGGAAAACGCGCACCTCTACACACCCCACGAGGAATCGGGATGCCATGGAACCAGAGCCGCACATTTTGCCAGCCCGGATCTTCTTGCTGCTCTACCAGGAGCACGAACGCTGGCGGCGAAGACAACGGTGAGTACTGCACCTACGACACAGGGGAGGGGGGAGGGAAAAAACAGGGACACACACACGCAACACCACCACCCCCACCCTCACCCACTACAACACACACACAAATACATATTTATACATTATAGTTACACCCCCCAGCCCCCGGAAGAATGCAAAGACAAAAGGAAATGAGTATAACCATTGTAATATATTAAAATCAAGTACGCAAAAAAATATATATACACCATAAACAAAATATACACCAATCTTAGTAGTCCAGGTAGTGCTCCAATGAAGTCTGTGGAACACTGGGCCCACACGGTATGGGTGTGGCCCACACAAGATCCCCACCATGACGGAGAGAACACTGCAGGGGCATCACAGAGCAAGAAAACAGGCACCTCAGGGGGAGGGAAAGGTGCGGCACCTCAGCCGGTTGAGTGCACAACGCTAAATCCACGAGGGGGCCACATACCCACTGTTCCATCCTGGGGAGTGCAAAGCCACAGTCTCTCAAGTCTCTACAGTGGGTGGGTTGCCCACTGTTCCATCCTGGGAGTGCAAAGCCACAGCCTCTCAAATCTCTACAGTGGGTGGTTTGCCCACTGTTCCATCCTGGGGAGTGCAAAGCCACAGTCTCTCAAGTCTCTACAGTGGGTGGGTTGCCCACTGTTCCATCCTGGGGAGTGCAAAGCCACAGTCTCTCAAGTGGATAACAGTCTCCACTAGTTCTGGATGGGGCCTGGTGCCCAGAGTTCTTTATCCTGCTAAGGACAGAGGTAGTGGATAACAGTCTCCACTGGTTCTGGAGGGGGCCTAGTGCCCAGAGTGCTTCATTCTGCTAAGGACAGAGGTAGTGGATGACAGTCTCCACTGGTTCTGGAGGGGGCCTGGTGCCCAGAGTGCTTCATCCTGCTTGTGACTGACTCAGTAGCGTCAGTGCCCTTGGCGCTCCTGGGCCAGCGGTGCTTGGAGCGGCGGTGCCCTGTTCAGCGGTGCTTGAGGCGGCAGTGCCCTGTTCAGTGGTGCTTGAGGCGGCGGTGCCCTGTTCAGCTGTGCTTGAGGCGGCGGTGCCCTGTTCAGCGGTGCTTGAGGCGGCGGTGCCCTGTTCAGTGGTGCTTAGGGCGGCGGAGCCCTGTTCAGCGGTACTTGGTGCGGCGGTGCCCTGTTCAGCGGTGCTTGGAGCGGCGGTGCCCTGTTCAGCGGTGCTTGAGGCGGTGGGCTCCTTTGCAGCGACTCAGCTGCTGGCGGTCCTCTCTGTCCCAGCGGGGCTTGTGCTGGCGGTCCTCTCTAGCCCAGCGGGGCTTATGTTGGCGGTCCTCTCTAGCCCAGCGGGGAATATGGCGGTGGCCTCCTGGGCAGCCGGGATGATGGCGGTGGCCTCCTGGGCAGCAGGGATGATGGCGGCCTCCTTCGCCGTGCTGCTCTTCCCAGACTTGCCGGGTTTCTTGTGGCCATTCCCCACCTTTGAAAGTGTCGCAGCTGACTCCACACTCCCACCGGGACCCCTGGGAGCGGCTTTGGTTGCTGGAGTCTTCCCCCTCTCCGCCGGGCACTGGCCAACTTCTGATGCTTGACAGGTGTGGGACTGTCCGTGCTGTGGCTCCGTGCCACACTGGCTGCCCTGGTGGCCAGTGCACTCCATATTCCGGTGACTACAGGCACCACTGGTCCCGGAGATGTTATGGCTGAGGTGCTAGGTTGGAACCTGGAGAGTCGGGACCTAGGAGACGGACGGGGTGGGGGAGGTGTGGGAAAGAGGTCAAGGTTGGACAGGAAAAGTTTTTTTGAGACACTAGGACGGGTAGCTGGAGGGGGTTTGGGAGTGGAGGAAGAGGTTGTGGTTGTAGGAGGTGTTCGTTTGGTGACTTTGGGTGACGGTGCATGCGCTGGAGGCTGTTGTGAGGTGGATGGCTGTTGGGTGGGTGTGTGCCTGCGTTTGTGTATCTTGGGAGGTGGAGTCTCAGACACACTGGGAGAGGACACAGGGGACGTGTGGATGGTAGTGGGGGTGGTGACTGCACGTGAGCGGGGTGTGGTGGTGTGTGTGCTGGTGATGGCAGTAGTGGCTGTAGATGTAGTGCATGCAGGTGTGAGTGTAGACGAGACTGGGAGGGAGGAGGGAGACGGGGAGGAAGGGGACACAGTGGAGGCAGTGGATGTTGGTGTGTCTGCATGTGTGTGATGCTTGCGTGAGTGCCTGTGGGGTGTGTGGTGCTTATGTTTGCCAGAGCTACCCTTTTGTGTTGAGGTGTGTGCATGCTGGTCTGAAGGTGTGCTTGGGATAGGCTGGGGTACAGGGGATTGGGTCTGGGTGGAGGAAGTTGGAGGGGGAACGCTAGAGATGGGGACAATGGCTGCCATCAGTGCTGAGGCCAGAGTCTGAAAAGCTTGCTGAAGGGCCGCCTGACCAGAAAAATGCCCTCCAGGAATGCATTTTTTTTTTGCAACTGCCTTTCTACACCCTGGATGGCATTCAAAATGGTAGACTGCCCAACAGTGAGGGACCTGAGGAGGTCAATGGCCCCCTCACTGAGGGCAGCAGGGGTGACTGGGGCAGGGCCTGAGGTGCCTGGGGCGAAGGTGATGCCCACCCTCCTAGGTGAGCGGGCACGGGGCAAAGGCTGAGGGGCTGCTGGGAGGGCAGTGCTGGTAGGGGGTTTGCAGCTGTACCTGTAGAAGCGGGGGGCACAGATGTTGCCACCACCACAAGTAAGCTCCCACCAGAGGACAAGCCCGTGTCGCTGGTGTCAGCTCCTGTCCCTGCCGTGGAGCTCCCCTCGCCCTCCGTCCCACTGGTGAACTCCAAGTCCGTAGTTTTGCCTCCCATGGACACGTGGGATGCAGCTCCCTCGTGCTCCGGTGCCACTGCTCCTCCGCCTGATGATGCTAATGCACACAAGAACAGGGAGACCACAAAAAGGGGGAGGACGACAGAAGAAAGACATGTTGAGTGCATGCATTACCGCTACCATTGGCGGACACTGCAGACACAGAAGCCCCCTGCACTACGTGTCACAATTCACCCTGGGCTTACCGTCGATACTGGAGATGGATGGTGAGCGGCCCCGGTTCCTGCAAGTCCTGCTCTGGCCGAGGTAGGGGCGACCCCTTCCGGTAGCCACGGTGCTGTTGACAATAGTAAGCCACTACAGTCCGTGCCCTCCAGAAGGAGTCCCAGAGGAAAAACCCCAAGGGGGAAAAAACCTCCAACCGGAACTTCCTGAAACAGAAGGAGGACACAAGGATTAGAACTCAGGATCCTGGAAATCTGGAAGACTGAAGACAGAACAAGAACGACTGGCGTCTCAAACAGAAACCAGGTGGAGCGTGACCACCACCGCTGAAGTGTTGCAACGCAATGAGAAGAAGAAAGGATTCCCCTTATATACTCCTAGACAGGAAGTGATAAACAGGAAGAAGTAACACCACCATCTTGGCTTGGGAAGGAGGCATAGCTAAAGATAGAAAATATACCCCTGTACAAGAGGAACAGATGCATGCAGGGAAGAAGAAGGCATGCTTTAAAACCATGCATGTAGAATGAGGAAGGCCCTGAAGGCGTGTGGCAAGTCAGTAATGCTGTGGGGGGGGGGCCCAGACACCCTAGAACAGTGTTTGCGTCGCGCGCTGTGCGCAGCGAGGACCGTGACCCAATTCTGGGTCTCCGGCCCGCCGCGCTCTAATAACAGTGTGCGGCTGGAGAAAAGGGCTGCCGCGGGCACCGCGACCCTTGACCCGGACCGCGGCTTCCCCCACGGTTCAGCTGGGATGTGCCGCAGCGGCCTGCGGCGCAACACTACGCCGCGCTCTTGGGCTCCACTGTTCAATCCCTGGGACATGGCCTTCTAGGCTATGGACGACATCTGCACACATGGATGACACAGGGGCATGACTAGGTGTACTTGGCACTCTACAGAGGTGGGGTGGGGTGCCACATGGCCTGCCTTACGGAGGGACCTTGCCTACTAAACTCACCCTGGCCTAGGGAAACCCACAGCCCACCTCCCCCACCCGGACACCTCCACTGCGCACTAAATCAGCAGGATGAGAGTGTACTCACCCCCTTGTGGCTTCTCTGATGCCCTCAAGCGCCCATCCAACTCCGGGTACGCCACCGCCAGGATCCTGAACATCAGGGGGTCATGGTGCGACAGCCACCCCTCCCACGTTGGAAGGCCATCCCCTGCTGAGCCTCAGCCGTCTTCTTGCTCCAGCGGCAAATGTCCTCCCATCTTTTCCGGCAGTGGGTACTCCGTCTGTGGTAGACCACCAGGGTCCGGACGTCCTTGGCGATGGCACGCCAAATTCAGGCAGCCGCCATTTAAGGCCTTCATTTTTAACTGCGTCACACATACCTAGGCCTAGACTCAACACACATAGAGGCCACTTTTCGGATTATGATTTGTGTTCTGTGTAAACTGTGGGTACGTACCTCTGAGTTGATTGACTCTGTGCTCGCTGTTGTCCTTCATAGCCACATGTGAGAAGATGGCAGCATCCTCCGGTGTACAGACCGCTGGTGGACCTATCGACAATGGAGGAAAGACATGTGATCATCACATACAGGCTTGACCGTACCACAATCCATGAACTGTGTACCCAGCTGGAGCTTGACCTGATGTCAGCTATCCGCCATCCCACAGGAATCCCCCCTCAAGTGCAGGGGCTGTCAGTACTCCATTTCCTTGCAAGTGGGTCATTTTAAACAACATTGGCCATAGCAGCAGGGATGTCCCAGCCTATGTTTTCCAACGTGTTGTCCAGAGTGTTGTCTGCCCTGCTGAAACACATGCGGAGCTACATCGTTTTCCCTCAGGTGGAGGATTTGCCTACAGTGAAAGGTCATTTCTATGCCCTGGGACATATCCCCAACATCATTGATGGGACACATGTGGCTTTGGTCCCCCCGCAGGAGTGAACAGGTGTACAGAAACCGGAAGAGTTATCATTCCATGAATGTGCCGATGGTATGTTTGGCTGACCAGTACATCTCCCATGTTAATGCCAAGTTCCCTGGCTCAGTGCATGACGCCTACATCCTGCGGAATAGCAGCATCCCTTATGTGATGAGTCAACTCCAGAGGCACCGTGTGTGGCTATTAGGTGAGCACCTGGAAGCAAGTCAGTGGGAATGGTTGTCTGGGTCTGGGGATATCCCTACAGGTTAGTGTGTGTTTAACAGTTGTCCCTCGCCATTTGCAGGTGACTCTGGTTACCCCAACCTGTCATGGCTACTGATCCCAGTGAGGAATCCAAGGACAAGGGCAGAGGAACGCTACAATGAGGCCCATGGGCGAACACGGCGGATAATCGAGCAGACCTTCGGCCTCCTGAAGGCCAGGTTCCGGTGCCTCCATATGACAGGTGGATCCCTATACTACTCACCAAAGAAAGTGTGACAGATCATCGTGGCCTGCTGTATGCTTCACAACTTAGCTTTGCGACGACAGGTGCATTTTCTGCAGGAGGATGGTTCAGATGGCAGTGTTGTTGCCGCTGTGGAGCTTGTGGACAGTGAAGACGAGGAAGCAAAAGAAGAGGACATCGACAACAGGGACTCGGTGATCCTGCAATATTTCCAGTGAGACACAGGTAAGAATACAAACCTGCCTACTACATGTACTTTAACATTACTACCTCTCGACTGTCTATCGTTTTCACCCATTGCATTGTCACAGAGTTGTCACTTTCCCTTACGTTTTCACAGATGTAGGTCCCACTGTGTTACATCTGCTTTGATTCCTCATGGACTAGAGCTGCGTGACATAGGTATGTTGACATTACAATTGTAAGAGCTTTTTGCCACAGTAATTGATAATACACTAATTCGAAATCACAGACTGACTCCAGATTGTTCTGTGATTCAAGGGTGTTTATTTAAGTGCTCAATATTGGAGGGGGTTGCAAAATGGGGAGGGGTGATGGTAGAGGTATGTCCATGGCAGAGTCCAGTCTATTGGTCTCACAGGTGCATTGCCCAAATGGGCATAGGAAGTGGAGCTGGGGCAGTTTGAGGATGGACAGGGTGACAAAGTGGGACAGAAAGATGACATTCAGGGTGGTCTCATTTCTTGGCGGGGGTCTTGGCATCGTTCTCTGTCTTTGTCCTGGATCCCAGGGACCGTTTGCGGGGTGGTTCTCCATCTGCAGGGGATGGTGTGCTGGTGTGGTGGTCCTGTGGCGGTGCCTCCTGTCCACTAGCGCCGGCGGAGGTGGTGGGCAGTTCATCATCCATGCTAGTGTCAGGGGCCCCTTATTGTTCCACAGTGTCCCTGCAGGTGTTGAGTACTTCCTTCAGCACCCCTACGATGGTGCCCAGGGTGGAATTGATGGCTCTGAGTTCCTCCCTGAAGCCCAGATACTGATCCTGCAGCCGCTGGGTCTCCTGAAACTTGGCCAGTACCGTTGCCATCGTCTCCTGGGAGTGGTGGTAGGCTCCCATGATGTTGGAGAGGGCCTCATGGAGAGTGGGTTCCCTTGGCCTGTCCTCCCCCTGTCGCACAGCAGCCCTCCCAGTTCCCCTGTGCTCCTGGGTCTCTGTCCCCTGAACGGTGTGCCCACTGCCACTGCCCCCAGGTCCTATTGTTGTTGGGGTGGTGGGTTAGCCTGGGTTCGCTGTAGTAGTGGACACACTGCTGATTGACGTGTCCTGGGGACAGAGGTATGGGCCCCCTGGGTGGGTGCTGTGCTGGTGTTTCCAGAGGTGGGAAGCTCTGTAGTGGCCTGTGACTGTGTGATGGCAACCGACTGTCCCGAGGTCCCGATGGGCCAGGCTGGTCATCTAGATCCAGTTGGATAGAGCTGCTGTCATCACTGTGGGCCTCTTCTGTTGGTGGTGTGGACATGTCTGGACCCTCCTCTGCAGTGACGTTGGGTTGGGGTCCAGCAGGAGTGTAAAAGCATGATTATTGCATCTGTGTGTGCAATGGGTGGTAGACCGTGTACCACAGTGCTTGCGTTCCTGTGTGGGACCTTGTGTGAGGATGGTTTAGGGGGGTGTATGGGTTTGTGCAGTGGGCATGCTTTGATGTTGGTTGTCCATGCTTTGTTGTTGCATGCAGGGCTTGGTGTTGGGATGTGTGGTTTGTGATATTGGGACATTTGTGAGGAGTTGGAGTGATGGGGGTGAGGGTGAAGGTGGGGTATGTGATGGCATGCAGGTTGGGTGGGGGATGAAATAGTGAGAGATTTGACTTACCAGAGTCCATTCCTCCTGCTACTCCTGCGAGGCCCTCAGGATGCAGAATCGCCAAGACCTGCTCCTCCCATGTTGTTAGTTGTGGGGGAGGAGGTGGGGGTCCAGCGGCAGTCCGCTGAACCGCAAGGTGGTGTCGTGAGACCACGGAACACACCTTCCCCCGTAGGTCGTTCCACCTCTTCCTGATGTCATCCCTATTTCTTGGGTGCTGTCCCACTGCGTTGACCCTGTCCACTATTCTTCGCCATAGCTCCATCTTCCTAGCAATGGAGGTGTGCTGCACCTGTGATCCGAATAGCTGTGGCTCTACCCGGACGATTTACTCCACCATGACCCTGAGCTCATCCTCCGAGAACCTGGGGTGTGTTTGCCGTGCCATGGGGTGGTGTGGGTGATGTGTGGGGTGGTGTGTGTGGTGATATGTGTACTGATATTTAGTGGTGTGTAGTGTGAGGTGCGTGGAAGTTATGTGGGTGATGATGCTGTGTGCCTGTGGATGCTAGTTTGTTGATGATGGTGTCTCTCTCTGGCCTTCTCTCAGTGATTCTGGTCGTAGGGGTTTGTGGGTGATGTGGGTGTGTGTTTTATATTGGATTGGGTGTGTGGGAGTGGTGTGTGTATGTGTATCAGGTGTGTGTATTTCGATTTGTCCAATGTGGCTGTGTTTTGTAAATGTGTGTGTATTTTGAGCGCGGCGGTGTGTACCGCCGATGGAATACCGCGGTTGAAAGACCGCCGAGTGGATTCATGGGCCGTGATAGTGTGGGCGTATTTCTGTTGGCGTGACAATGGAGGTTTTGTTTTCGCCAGTTTATCACTGACCTTTGGTGTGGCGGACTTGTGTGGGTGTCTGCATTTTGGCAGATTCCGTGCTGTGGGTCATAATAGCTGTGGCGGATTTCCGCGGGCGCGGCGGTGTGTTGGCGGTGTTCTGCACGCCGGTAAGCAGCTTTTACCGCCAATGTTGTAATGACCACCTATATTTTTAAATGACACAGTGCAGCAGACTAGTTGTTGAGGCTTGGTAAAAATGAAAGAATTGTATGCGCCCAGTATCAACACTCCTGCAAAATTTTACAAATAGCAAAAGTACATTAATGCAACTGAAGAACAGCTTGATGGGTAGGTCCCAAATGGTATATTTTTACAACACTCTCAAGTCCTGGCTGATGGTTAGTTTGGCCAGTGACACAAAGGTTATCATGTATGTTTGTAAACTCCACCGGCGGTTTTCAAGAAAACAAACCACACCCTTGCTGTGTGTCATCAGAATGTTCAGGTATTGTGACAACACACAGTGTAGGAAAATGATGCAAGCAATGGTTAAAAAGTTCCTCACTAGATGCTGTAAAAGAAAACCTAAGTCTCCTGCCAAATAACACAGAGTTAAAATATTTCCTGTTAGGCCCCAGAAGACAATGTAAAAATCACTTCTTATATAGAATAAACAATGAAATTTGGAAACTTTCACAACATGAAGCCGCTGTCCGGATGAGGCAAATAGGTCAGGAAAATTTACAGAAAGTGTTAGCTGGTGTATATAATGGTATTAACACCTTCTCTGACCACATGCACACTTTCAACAACATCATTTCCTCTGCAATCAACATTATTCAAACTGAAATGTCATCTTTACAACATGGACAGAGTCAACTTAGGTCCATTATGCAGTTAGGTTGGACATTGCAGATATTTAAAATGGTTGTGAAGCCATGGCAGTAAGTCAGAGAAAAAACCCTGTTTGCCACTTTTAATTTGATGTGACAACAACAAATAATGGCTCAAAAAGAAGCAACATGTTACGCTGAAAATCGAAAAGTTAAAAAAGTTGCCTTTTATGGTGGTGGAAATACCATCCACTGCCTGGTTAATTCATGGGGCTATCAATCTGCCTATTCCAACCTTGTTTGAAACACATTCTTGTAGGCAGATGTGAAAGGCTAGGAGATAGTTACATTCATGAGATGTACAAATGCTTCAATGGCATGAATGAGGTGTTTCTTAGCGGTAGCGAATGTGAAACCCCAGTGAGCCATTCAATGGTTTGCAAACAACTGTCCTTGTACGGAGCTTGTAACACTTCTGCAGTAAATTTGGCCTGTTATCTGAAGGGAGTTCCTGTCCCCTTAATTTAAGCGGCATTCCAGGTGCTCTTGAATGGAAGTTATGTGCTTCTAAAGAGCGAGAGCGTGAGTGGAAGGTAAGCCAGAATTGCCTGCGTAGTTTAGGTCTCCAAAATTGTCACTTTGTGCTGTAACATGCTTTTTCTCCCACGCCAAAAAATAAAAGTAGCAGACATTTGGCCTCATATTGCTTCTTCTAATGCGAATTTTGACAAGCTAAGCAAACTAACATCCCTATTGTTTCAGAAGCATGTAGCGCTGACATCTGCCTGAAAGATCTACTGGCTTCAAGTAGAAAGGTCATATGCAGAAATACAGTCCCATTTAAATACAAACTTTCTGAGACATTTGGTGAACTCATGGGACAGATTGTTAACTTGTCCTATACTGCCATAATTGTACACTTCTTTAAGGCTGTTAGTTCTAGGGTTGGCAGCACCTTTCCCTCTATATTTGGCATAATAGCTAAAGTCATTTTGGGTACAAAATTAATTTGAAAAGAACAAAGACCAGAAGGAGTGGGAGGCAATGAAAAAAAATAGAAAAAGTGGAGGTACAAAGAGTGCAAAAGTGCTCTAAGAACTAGATAAACAGGGACCAGTTACCACAGGGACTTTGGAGACACAGGATGGCACTAACCATATGATGTCTGAGAATGAATTGGTTATTGTAAATTTGTGAAATTGTTCTATAAGTAGAACTGAATGTAATTATTGATTTGTTCAGGTTCATACATTTACTTAAATTGAAGGATTATTTCAATGCCCATCATATGTGCATCTGGTCCATCAATTGGTAATGTATTAGCACTATCACATACTGTGTCTGATTTATATGATTTAGAGCAAGTGATGTCATTGTGTGAGGGCATGCATGGTCCTTTCAGGTGACCACGTCTCCCCTCCCTCCTAGCACAGATGGCTCAATAGGGTATGGAGGCTAAACCCAAGCTTTCTTTGTGTCACTGTGTAGAGATAGGTGCAAACAGCTCAACTGCCAAACTGACCCTGACAGGAAATCCACAAACAGGCAGAGTCACAGAGTGGTTTAAGCAAGTAAATGCCTACTTTCTAAAAGTGGCATTTGCAAACACACAATCTAAAAACCAACTTCATTAAAAGATGTATTTTCAAATTGTAAGTTCAGACACCCCAAACTGCACATGTATCTGCTCCCAAAGAGAATCTGCGCTTAAATGATATTTAAAGGCAGCCTCCATGTTAAACTATGAGAGAAATAGGCTTTGCAACAGTGAAAAATGAATTTGGCAGTATTTCACTGTCAGAACATGTAAAACACATAGGTACATGTCCCACCTTTAACATACCCTGTACCCTGCTCATGGGGCTACCTAGGGCCTACCTTGGGGGTGCCTTACATGTATACAAACGGAAGGTTTAGGCCTGGCAAGTCGAATTGGCAGTTTACAACTGCACACACAGACACTGCAGTGGCAGGACTGAGCCATGTTACAGTGCTACTAATGTGGGTGGCACAACCAGTTTTGCAGTCCCACTAGTAGCATTTGATTTACAGGCCCTGGGAACCTCTAGTTCACTGTACTAGGGACTTACTAATAAATCAAATATGCTAATCATGGAAAGTCAACTACACATACATTTTACATAGGAGCACTTGCACTTTAGCACTGTATAGCAGTGGTAAAGTCCCCAGAGTAACAAAAACAGCAAGAGGAAGGCAGAAGAATCTGGACAGACCATCAGCATTGGCGTCTTCTGTTCCAGGGTGGAGTTCCACTATAAAGTTCATCCCCTGTAGGGAAATGGACTACCTCAACAATTTGGGATTTTCACTCCTCATCTGCATTAACCATCTAAGTGGCCTGTGGTCTGTCTGAACCCAGAAGTGAGTCCCGAACAAGTAGGGTGTTAGCTTCTTCAGTACCCAGACCACAGCAAAAGCTTCACACTCAATTACACTCCACCTATGTTCCCTGGGAAGTAACCTCCTGCTAAGGAAGGCTACAGGTTGATCTAGGCCCTCTTCAATAAACTGTGAGAGTACTGCTCCAATACCATGTTCTGAAGCGTCTGTTTGCACAACAACTTCCTTGCAATAGTCAAGTGCCTTCAGCACAGGTGTTGTGCACATTGCAGCCTTCAGGGCAGCAAAAGCGGTCTGGCAAGCCTCTGTCCAGATCACCTTCTTGGGTTGCTTCTTGGAAGTCAACTCAGTCAAATAAGTAACAATTGTGCCATACCCCTTGACAAACCTCCGGTCATAGCCAGTGAGGCCTACAAAGGCTCTCACCTCAGTCTGGGTCTTGGGGGGCTCCTGAGCCAGAATGGTGTCAATTTTTGCATGTAGGAGTGCCACCTGGCCACTCCCTACCTGGTGTCCCAAATACACCACTGAACCCTGCCCTATTTGGCACGTGTTTGCCTTAATACTGAGGCTTGCCTTTTGCCCGGCCTCCAACACTCTGCAGAGGTGCTGCAAATGTTCCTCCCAAGTGGAACTGAACACTGCAATGTCATCCAGGTATACTACACTGAAGTCATCCAGCCCAGTCAACACCTGATTGACCAGTCTATGGAATGTGGCAGGGGTATTTTTCATCACAAATGGCATCACTTTAAACTGAAAGTGTCCATCTGGGGAAGAAAATGCTGACCTCTCCTTGGCCCCCTCATTTAAGTCAATCTGCCAATACCCAGACTTCAAATCAAACGTGCTGAGGTATTTGACAGCTCCCAACCGATCGATGAGCTCATCATCTCCGGGGATGAGGTGCGCATCAGTCTTGTTGACCGCATTGAGACCCTGGTAGTCCACACTGAATCGGAGTTCTGGGGTTGCACCAGGAGCAGCAATGTCCCAATTAGGTTGAGGCCAAATGTACCATGTTTTATAGAGAGAGCACAAACATTATAGCACTGCTTATCAGTGGTATAGGGAACAGAGTCCTAAAGCCAACACATACAAATTTTGTAAAACAGTTAGAGGTGAAGGCGAAACATTTGGGGGCTACTAATCAAGGGTGTCAGGTCTAATATGTGTCCTCCCAGCTGAAAGTTGGCAAATCTACTCACCCCCATGGGAGCTCTCATCACTAATGTGGAAGAACCTGGAAGGACTATCAGCATTCAAGTGGTTAGTCCCAGAACAGTGTTTCACCATAAAATCCATTCCCTGTAGGGGGATGGAACACCTCAACAGTTTGCATGAGCCACATTAGGAGTCTGTGGTCTGTCTAAACCTGAACATGAGTCTCAAACAAGTATGGTCTTGACTTCTTCACTGACCAGACCACTGTGAGTCTCAAACAAGTATGGTTTTGACGTCTTCACTGACCAGACCACTGCAAAGGTTTCCCATTATATTGCACTCAACCTTTGCTCCCTGTGAAGTGGCCTCCTGCTGATGAAGGCTAGACCACCTTCATTTAGCTGTGAGAGTACAGCTCCTATGCCATGCTAAGGAATCAATCTTATTGATGAATTCTATGCAGAAGTCAGGCGCCTTGAGCAGTCGTGTGCACCAGGCCTCCTTTAAGGTGTTGAATGCTTTCTGCGTACCTCTGTCCAGAAAACCTTCTGTTGCTGCTTTTTAGAAGTCAGCTTGGTCAAGGGGTCAACAATGGTTCCAAAACCCTTGTCAAATTTCCAATAGAAGCAGCTGATGGTCAGGAAGGCATTCACCTTTGTGTGGGTCTTAGGGAGCCAGGATGTCTGGATCTTGGGTTTGAGTGATTTTACCTTGCCCTCGCCAACTTGGTCACCCAAGTAGACAACACTTACTGCCTTTGATAGTTAGGCATGCCTACTACAGGGCTTAAAGCACTGCCCAGAGGTTGTTCAGGTGGCCCTCCCAGCTACAGCTGAAGTCCGCAGTGTCATCTAAGTAGGTGGCACCAAGGTCCTCCAAACTCATCAGGACTTGTTTAACCAGCCACTGGAAAGTGGCAGGGGCATTCATTAATGCAAGGGCATCACCCTGAAACTGGAAGTGGCCCTCTAGGGTGGATAATGTAGCCTGCATGTAGCCTCCCACAGTCAAAGCAATATGCTAGTACCCTGATGTGAAATCTAAGGGAACCAGGAACATGGCAGCTCCCAACCGATCTATGAACTCATCAGCTCAGAGGATGGAGTGTATGTCAGCTTTGGTGACTGAAATTAGCCCTCTATGATCCACACAGATCCAAAATTCTGTGAGGGCACTTGGTGGTAAGGCCTTTGGTTGTAGCATCACTGGGCTGCATCAAAGGTGATTGTAGTGTTCAATCACCCTTAGCTCCAACATCTTGGACACATCTTTCTTGATGTTGGCTCTCACCTTTGCAGGTAGCTTGTGGATCTGCCCCACATGCATGGCTTAGGTGAGCCTATGGGTTAGCGAGAAAAGTGACTTCTGGCAGCAGTCTCTCTCTCCTGTTGAGGGTCCATCATGATCTTCGGAGGAGAAATGATCCACAAGTGGTACTCTTTCATCTTCCTCACCTCCATTTAGCACAAAGGGCATAGTGACTTACTCACTTTAGACCTCTCAAAGTGTTGCTTGAGGTGGTTACCATACAAGACCTTCAAAGAGTACCTAGAGGTCGGGAGGTGACATTCCCCTTGCACTGCTTTGCCTCATCTGGCCTAGTTCACGAGTCCTACAAGGCCTGGGGCTCTACTGCCTCGTTCACCCATACCGTCTGACCAGGGTGAAACTCAACCAGACTGGCACTCTGGTAATACAAGATTTTCTTGACTTTCTGACTGGCTGCTAAGTTCTCAGTGTTGGTATTCCAGAGCTGCTTCATCTAGGATCGCAGAGACAATATGTAGCTGAATACATCTTGGGAAGGATTTCTTGAGAGCTTTCTCCCACCCCTCCTTCACAAGACTGAGGGGTCTTCTGACAGGGTGGTTATGCAGAAGCTCCAAGGGGCTGAATCCATCTCTCTTCTGAGGCATCTACTTGTAAGCAAAAAACAGGCATTGCAAGATGATATCCCACATACATCTCAAGGGCTGTGACAGGTCCATTGGTAGACCAGCCAGCCTTAAGGTGATCTTCCCCCAAATGTTTCCTGCCTCCCCTAATCTTCTGATCTCGTTTTTGCTGGTGTTAGTGGTAAGCTGCTTGTGCTCTCTCCCCTATACATGGCAACATTGGATCATGCACAGTTGGCATATTTAATTTACCTAGAAGTCCCCAGTAGAGTACACTTGGTGTGCCCAGGGCCTACAAAGTACATTATATTAGTGGGCCTGCAGCACTGTTTATGCCACCCACATAAGTAGCCCCTTAAGCATGTCTCATAGCTGCCATTGCAAGGCCTGTCTGCACAGTTTCACTGCCACTTTGACTTGGAATTTAAAACTACTTGCCAAACATTAAATTCCCCTTTTATTACACATAGGTTACCATAAGGTAGGCCCTAGGTATCCCTACTTATAGGTTTTACATGTCCTAGTAGTGAAAAACTCCCAAAGTCATTTTTCACTACTGTGAAGCCTGCTCCTCTCATAGGCCAGCATTGGAAATTCCCTCATTTACTTTTAAGGGATCTGATCTGAGAGGAGTAGCCTTGTCATGTTTGGTATGGTTCGAATGGTAGTGAGAAAACCTACTTACAGGTAAAGTAGGATGTTATAATATTATTTTAGAAATGCCACTTTTAGAAAGTAGGTATTTCTTTGCCCTTACTGCTCTTTTTTCCTTACAGCCTACCTCCAATCCATGACTGATCTGTGCTGGTTGACAGATACAACCACAGGACACTCGGCTGCATCTGCATTCATCTGCATACTGAAGGGTCTTGCTAGACAGGAAGGGTGGAGGGGGCTTTCACTTACACTGCAAAAGCTAGTGGCCTAACCTCACACAAAGGATTGATTATCTGCCATGTAGGAAAGTCCTCCTTTTTGCCCTGGTCACCCCCACACTTTTTGGACAGGTACTGGTGGTTACTGACTCTTGGCTGTGTCCTGGGTACTGCTTACTGTCCCAGGGCCAGTGCTCTGTGTAAAATGGAAATGCAAATGAGGCTAATTATAATTGGCTAAGTTAACCTACCTATAAGTCCCTAGTATATGGTAGGGCAAGTAGGTTTAGGGACCATAGCATAGGTAGTGCACCCATAGGTGCACTGATGAGGTGCCCAGTGTCATTTTAAAGGCAGGCCTGCCTTGGTGGCTGCTTTTAAATTAAAGTTTTATGCAAATTCAACTTTGGAATTAAAAGTAGTTCCAAAGTCTTAAACTACCTTATTTTTACATATAAGTCACCCCTAATGTGTGCCCTATGTGCCCCTAGGGCTGGGTGCTATGTAACTATAAGCAGGGACCTTATAAAAATAGTTTTATAAGCCCTAGTGAGGTAAAAACAGCCAAATTCGTCTTTCCCTCATTGTAGTAAATGGCCTTCATAGGCTA
The DNA here is from genome assembly GCF_031143425.1 of Pleurodeles waltl. Lineage (NCBI taxonomy): Eukaryota > Metazoa > Chordata > Amphibia > Caudata > Salamandridae > Pleurodeles > Pleurodeles waltl. Next base: position 1,418,831,525 of record NC_090446.1, read on the forward strand.
GAATGGGGAGACTTTATTTTAATTTTTAAAGTCTCCTTAAATGATGGATACTAAGAGTTCGGTATCAAATAATTGTTGTAATAAATCCCACAACTTCCAGTTGTGGGATTTAATATAACTTGTTCAGGTAAAGAGTTTTAAACTTTACCTGAAAAGTTGCCCATTTCAGCCCTGCATTGTTTTTGCTGCTGTTCTCTGATTGGCCAGCCTCTAGCAGCCTGGCCAGGCTGACTTGATGAGGTGTGAAGTGGCCTGGCTTCACACAAAGGAATGTACCTGTGGGAGGGAATCTCCCCTCAGCAGATGGTGAGGCAGGAAGGGGGAGGGCTGCCAAACTGGTCTTCAATGGCAGAGAAGGACATTTGGAGCAACCAGCAACACCCCCACATCCTGCAACCCCAGACAACTAGGTGCCCCCTTGATTAGATTAGGAGAGGGCAGGAGAGGGGTGTGTTTATAATTTTTAGCCACACCAGTGGGTGGGCTCAGCCAGATGTAACCTCCAAAAATCTGATTCAGCCATGATGGATTTTTGGAGAATGTTGCCTCCTGGGATAGATTTTTGCCACACTTCTCAGGAAGTTGTCATCACAGGGGGAAGGACCCTGCACCTGATTGGAGAACCAGGACCCCCCTGCTTTTCACCCAGGAGCAAGGATAAAACTGGCAGACCTGCACCCACACCTCAGATCCCCATCAGATTCCAACAAGGAAGAAGAACCAAAGGAGAAGAAGGACTGCCCTGCTGGACCCCTGGCCTGCACCTGGAACCTGCACTCAGAAGGACTGCACCAGCTTGACACTTGGGCTTCACCACAAGAAGGACTTTGCCTGACTTCAACTGGTTCAAGGAGGGACTCCCTGTTTGCTACAGGTGAAAAATTGCTAACCAGAGTCCCCTGCACCAACTCCTGAAGAAATCAACCAGCTGGCCACTGCCCAGTGGCCAAAAAGGAGTTTGCACCAGGTGCATTCTGGGAGTTGTAGTCTGCACCCCCAAGGACCATCTCAGAACTTCTGGACCCTTGGGGTGAGCTGTGGACCTCAAAAGAACCTTAAAAGGACATCTGGGAGAAGCCCCAGAAGTTTGGAGAAGTTTGGAGAACTTTTGTGAAAAAGCTCCATAGAGAGACCGACCCGCCGCGGCAACTCTAGCTGGCTTGCCTCAACCGCGACCCGGCCTGATTTGCTGGTTCATCCAGGTAAAGAAAATCTCTGAAAAAGAGACTAAGTCCGAATGTAAAAAGTTGACCGGGACCTCCCAGCCTGCGTATCCGAGGAGGGCTCCAGGGACGTCGGATCAAGATCCAGGTTTACCCCGGTCGAAGGATTTTCACCTCGAAAAAACAACTAAGTCCGAAGGTAAAAATCTCCACTGAGGATTCCCGCATCGCATATCCGGAGAAGGGCTCCAGGAGGTCGGATTGGACTGGCAGGTTCATCCCGCTGAAGAAAATCTTCGAAAAAGAGACTAAGTGTGAAGGTAAACTTTTAACCGAGGCCTCCTGCGGCCTGTAGCCGAGCAGGGCTCCATCGCGGTCGGCCTAAAACTCTGACTTTGCCCCGGTCGAGGTGCAACCAGATGACCCAATTGGCGCTTTTTGTTTCTAGGTGCTAAAAAACAATAATTCTTTAAAAATTAATTTCTCCGGTTCCCCTTATCCGATTTTATTTATTTTTGTGTCATTTTAAAGATAAAAATATAATCTATTGTTATGAATTGGTTTTGGATTTTTACACTGTTTCCTGTGTTTTATTTAATTACTGTTTTGTGATATTTGAATGCTTTACTCTCTGTCTCCTAAGTTAAGCCTTGCCGCTCGTTGCCAAGCTACCAAGGGTTGAGCTGGGGCTAATTTACTGAGACTTAACTGGACCTTAGTGTAGGTTAGTGGCCTATTGCTAAGTGTAGGTAACTAACTGCCCTTACCAATAACCCATTTTCCAACACCCCACATATCTCCTGGCAGACAGGGATGAGTTAAAAGGGGCACTTTTGCACTTCAAAAGCACTCTTTGAAGTTTCCTCCAATTCTAAGACACTTTTCGGCATATATACTGGGTCCGTGACCCCATCAAATCATTCACTTCTGGACCTACAACTGGACTCTGTCAGAGGGACTGCATGGCATTCCAAAGGACTCATCTGTGCTGCTTTTCTGGAAGGACTGCTTTCCTGCTTGTTGCCCTGCTACTTGCTGGCCCCTGAATCTGCTGGAAGGACTCTGCCTTCCCCAGCATGTGCTTTCCAAGGGCCTGGACTGAGCTTGCCTCCTGTTCTGTAGTCTCAGGATCATCAAAGACTTCTCCAAAGAGAGAAAATCCAGTATGTTGAAACATCGATGCAGCGCTTGCAAAAATCAATGCAGCACCTGCCTTGCTGCTGAAAAACTGCCACATCACCTACCAGTTCAATGCAGCATCTGCTCCATACCACCAGTGTGTTTTGGATTTTCCACACGTCATCCCTGGGTGTCAAAATACGACCTCATCACAGTGAGGAGCCAAGACTATGCTCACAGAAATTGATATATCACTTTGCCATGTGGAAATAAATGATGTATTGCCTTTGCCACACCAGAAAAATGAGGCATTGTTTTGTTTTTTGACACGTCTCCTCCTTTGCAGCTCCTCTGCATCATTATTTTTTTGATGCAACCTTTGTACTATGTGTTAAAAGGATACAATCACTGATTCTTGTGGATTAAAACTCAGCTAAACCTTTAAAAGTGATATCTTCACTTGTGCATATTGGATTTTTGTTGTTTTGGTCTTATTTTATTCAGATAAATATTATCTATGTTCCTAAACTGGTATGGAGTACTTTTTGTGGTACTGTCACCGTGGTACTGTAAGCGTTATTGGCCAAATACTTTACATACTGCCTTCTACGTTAAGCCTGCCTCCTTTGTGCCAAGCTCTGGTCAATCAATCAATCAGTGTACTTGTATAGTGTGGTTAATCAGCTATTCGGGTTTCAAGGCGCTAGGGGAAGTCTGGATGAACCTCCCAACAAGACCATCAGTTTTTGGATAACAGAATCTTGAGAGCTTCTCCCACATGGACTTCATTTACGCTGGCACGAAGTTGGTACCATGGTTGGATACTACCTACAGGGGGCTGGCCCTAACCCCTTTTTGAACATCAAAGGATTACTATCTTGTCAATGGTAGGCCAAGATCACATCTAGGCCAGCCTCCCCTCTCTCTCTGTAAACAGACTGGCTAACCCAGTAGAAGTAGAGGAACTGACAAGAACTGGTTTAGGGGTGGGAAAAGGCTTACCTGCCACCCAAAGGCTGGCACTGGGGGTAAGAGAGGACCTCACAGATCCTTCCTCTAAACATTCCTGGATGTGGAAAAATCAAAACAAAAGAATGACCGTCCTTCTGTCTGAAACCTGAAGAAAGACACACTCTTTTTGCCTTGAAGAAAGGCAGAACCCCTTGGAAATGACTCCAAGGGTCAGTAGGCTGAGCTACAACTGCCCAACTGACCAGCTCCAACTGGACCTGCCCTAAACTCCTGCTGGACTTTGTTGGAATGATTCCTAAACCCCAGAGGAGCCACCCTTGTCCCAGACCATTGGGTGGTGCCTACCTGCTGTCCCCAAAACTGGAAGAAGTAGGACTTAAAAACTTTTTCCTAAGTTTCTTCCTGGGGAACTGGTGAAGATCAGGATCTCTATTGAAGTTGTAGCTTTCAATGTTGCCTCAGTTTGCTTATTTGCTCCTTTGAAGTAGAGCTGACCTCCATAAATGTTTCCAAACATAGCAGGATTTATGAGGACCAATCCCAGGCCAGATCCAAACTAAATCCAGGCCTTCCTGGGAATGGACTTCAGACTGTGCCCACTCATAGCTTCCCCGCCTTCATTGATGACCACACCAGGACCACAGTCTTGAGTGACTCAAAACTGGCAAACCCCGCTTCGGATCCAAGTTTCACATTTTCTCTCTATAAATAAATCCAGAAAACACCTACAACCCCCACATGGACATTTGTACACCTGCGCACACACTCACACACACACAGGGAATACATACACATAATGGTGGGAAAGCATAACATAAAGAATTAGGCTGAAAACAGGGAACAATGTCTGGCTACATGGACCTGGATTCCTGGAACCACCTCAATCCCAGCTGACAACTGGCATATGCACTCAAAAATAAACAAAATCTGGTATGAATTCAAGGACATTCACAAGCCCATAAAATGTGTATGTCTATGACAGGAGCAGTAGGAATGTTAAAAATACATTGAAATACAATAAATGGTCTATGAAAGACTAGGCCTCAAACAATAAAACATCAGGAAATAATCACAAATTTTGACAAAGGTGCAATTAAAAAGGAGGGAATATATAACCACAAATCTCCACTGTGACAAAAAGTTCATTGTCCTTTCACTCTCATTTTTAATCTCAACTTGGGCTTGCTTCCTGTAGTCCAAACTCCAGACCATCGTTCAGCCCACTAACACCTTTTCTCAAGCATTCAAGCATTTTGATAACTATTGAATCTACCTGAGTTCCCTCCAAAAAACTGCAAAACATCAAAGGGTGGATAATAGACAGAAATGTTAGGCAAAGAACGGGTGATGTTTCCTATTGGACATGGCATCCTTGGCGTGGTCTCCTCTAACTTGTTGCCTCTACTTCCCAGGTTGTTTCTGTGTTCTGGACTCTGTTTTTGCTCTTTTGTTTGTTATGGACACTTAACCACTGCTGACTAGTACTAAAGTGTAAGTGTCCCCTGTATAAAGTACATTGGCTTGTCCATGATTGGCATATTTTATCTACTAGAAAGTCACAAGTAAAGTGTACTAGACATGGCCAGGGCCTGTAAATCAAATGCTACTAGTGGGCCTGCAGCACTGGTTGTGCCACCCACAAGTAGCCCTGTAACCATGTCTCAGACCTGCCACTACAGTGTCTGTGTGTGCAGTTTAGACAGCCAATTTGACTTGGCAAGTGTACCCACTTACCAGGCCTAAACCTTCCCTTTTCTTACATGTAAGGCACCCCTAAGGTAGGCCCTAGGTAGCCCCATGGGCAGGGTACGGTGTATGTTAAAGGTGGGACATGTACTTATGTGTTTTATATGTTCTGATAGTAAAATACTGCAAAATTAATTTTTCATTGTCGCAAGGCCTATCTCTCTCATAGGTTAACATGGGGGCTGCCTTTACATGTTATTAAAGTGCAGGTTCCCTTTGAAAGCAGATAGAAATGTGGAGTTTAGGGTCTCTGAACTCACAATTTAAAAATGCATCTTTTAGTAAAGATTGTTTTTAGATTGTGCGTTTGAAAATGCCACTTTTAGAAAGTAGGCATTTTCTTGCTTAAAGAATTCTATGACTTTGCCTGTTTGTGGATTCTATGTCAGTTTGACAGTTGAGCTGTTTGCACCTCTCTCTAGACAGTGACACAAAGGGGGCCATCTGTGCTGGGAGGAAGGGGATGAGTGGTCACTTACACCTGAAAAGGCTGTGCCTGCCCTCACACAATGCAGTCTCCAACCTCCTGGTGTGTGTCTCGGTCCTGTCCTGGGCAAGGCAAAATCTTACAAACAAGAGAGATTTTCATTTGAAGTTTGCCTACTTCCAAGGCAGAAAGGAGTATAAGTTGTGAACCCAAAACCCCTGAAAATTAGATTACTTCCGGATTCAAGAGGAACCTCTGCCAAGGAGAAGCGCTGAAGAGCTGAGGAGAAGTGCTGACCCTGTGCTTTGTTTGCCTATCCTGCAGTTATTGCTTCTGTCTGTGAAATGGGGCAAAGATTGGACTTTGTGGTGCATTCCTGCTTCAGAACAATCTCCAAGGGCTTGAACTGAGCTTGCCTCCTGTTGTTGAAGTCTCAGGGCCATCACAGATTTCCCCTGCCAGCACCTGGAATCTCTGCTGAGACTCCTGCCCTGCCAAGTGGCACCTTATCTAGTTCCTAGGCCCTTGAAAGATGAAGTTGGCAGACAATAACTGAAAATCCCTGCAAAGAAAGCTGTGCGAGGAACTTTTCAACGCACCTTCCGTGACGTGGCTGATAAATGACGTGCCACCAGCTTTGCAGCTGAAATCAATGCTCCACCTGCATTTAAGCTGGAAGATTGACACAACGCAGCTGGACAAACGACGTGCAACACCCGCTAACGGAGGCTGATAACAACGCAAACCCCACGCAGCGTGGTATTTCGGAAATCAACGCATCACTCTCTTGCGAAGGAGAAAAATGAAGCATCGCTGACTCGACCGGAGAAGGAAACGACGCACGACCTCACTTGCAAGTAAGGAATCGACACATTGCTGACTTTTCCAATGCATGCTCACCGGTGCGGTTTGATTTTTGACACTAACCAGGTACTTTGTGTAACAACAGCATTCTAACTGTTTTCTAAGGACTAAGGGCCAGATGTTGCAAAGGGTTTTACCCATTCTGTGTCAATGGGAAAATGTGTTCGTACATATGGCCCTAAGACTCTTATTCATTTAAACATTCATATCTTGACTTGTGTATGTTGGACATTTGTCGTTTTGGTCTTCTTTTGTTTAGATAAGTATTCCCCTTTTTTCTAAACCTGTGTTGTGTAATTTTGTAGTGTTTTCACTGTATTACTGTGTGTGTTGGTACAAATACTTTACACATTGCTTCTGAAGTTAAGGCTGCCTGCTCGTGCCAAGCTACCAAGGGGGGAGCAGGGGTTAACTGAGGATGATTCTCCTTTAGCCTGACTAGAGTGACTAGTGCTTGATGGGTGTAACCTGACTGCCAACCAAAGACCCCATTTCTAACACTTCCCCTTCAGAATCCAAATCCAAAATGACCAGGGACTCAACAAGAGTCAGGGAGGAGTCTTCTGGACAGGAAGTGGAAATTGATACTTTCTGTACAATAGCCTCACTCTCTGTGGCGTTTCCCTTGTAAAATAAATCCAAATAAATAAAAAAGATGTATTTTGTACTAAAAAAAAAATCTTGAATGGTTTGGTCAGGTAAATTTCAACTTAAAATTAAGATTTGAGTTGACTCATCAGCATCTGACATTAAAACAACTTACATATGTTTAATTTGCTTTGTTCCAATGATCAGAAAATAGGTATTTTAACAGAATAAAATCTCTTTTATGCAACTGGACATGACAGTGTAAACGTGATATACATATCACATGTGTAATTCAAAATACCAGTAATTGTCTGAAATTGTGCCAGTGCAAAGTACAATTCACCCGGGCTTACCGAAGATGGCAGAGTGGGAGTCTGTTCTCTTCTCAATTATCTTTACAAGGTAATTTGGGCAGAAAAAACATATTTTTGGTTGTCACTTTTTCCAAACACAATCTTGACTTGTTGAATGAATGAATGAATGAATGTAATTGTATAGCACACAGCTACTCAATGAGTGTCTCAACGCTACAGCCAGAAACCAGACGGAGAGTCAAACTTATAAGTAAAACAGATGGGTTTTCTTTTCATGCCTTTTCAGAAGTTGCTTCACTTGTGAGGGCTCTTAATTGAAGCCGTAGCTGGTTCCACAACTTGGCCACAAGTATCATGAGGGAGCCACCCCCATTATTTTTTTCAATAATGAGGGACAGTAATCAGCCACACATTCCTGGAACACAGGGCACTGATCAGGCAGTAGTCAGCTATCCTCTCAGGATTTTAGGACCTATATTGTAGAAAGCATGATGCACGATCATTATGGCTTTGAATGTCAGTCTTTTTTGGACTGGCAACCAGTGTAGTTGTTTCCGAAAGCGGACTTGGAGGAATGTTTAGCCAGTTTGAACAACAAATGGATTGAAGATCTGCACCATCTGCAAGCGGTCCATGAGATAGTCCGGAATACCCAGGTAGAGTAACTTTACATAGTCCAATCTAGACAACACCCACATTCTAACCAGTTATTTTGCATCCCAAGGCAGGTATTTCAGGAATTTCATATGCATCCTTAAAAGTCAAAGACAGGATTTCACCACTGCTGCAATCTGCCCCTTTAAAGAGATATGAGTATCAAACAGATCTCTCAGGTTCCTAGCAACCTCCGTTGGAGGGGAGGTGGAACACTACTGCTTAACCAGGAGAGGTTCACCTAACAGATGTCTTTTTTACACTGAGGCCCATTCTTATTACATTTTTATGCAGCGCAGTGCAGTAAGCCACTATGCCTCGTGAAAGATAAAGGGCAAGAATGAGCCATACTTGACATTATAGGGGGCATTACTGACCTTTCCTTGTGCTGGTGCACGTATGGCTGCCTAGTGCCACTGAAGGAACCCTTGTGTCATGGTGCAAGGATGCATTGCGTTGAAAGCAGGATTGTTTATTTACTGGAAAGGGCACCTTACTGCACAAAAACAATAATTTAGGGATTTTTCCTCTTTCTATGTGTGCTGCAGAATACAGCACACATATAAAGAGAAAAGAATAATCATTTTTCTCACTATGCCTCCCGTGGAGAGAAGTGGAATTTTGACACATTTCTTGGTCTACCACAAACAGTAAATCTGAAAAAGCACCAAAATCAGTGGATGGATGCATGAGAACGCCTCCCTGGGGAAGACTAACACAGATTTGCATTGCCTTCCCTTGCTGGTTACTCCTGTTTGATCAAGCCATGCAGGTCTTTAGTGTTGCATCACCCTTGTGCCCCCTTGTGTGGGGCACGGCGACGCAATAAATCCAGCCCTGAGTTCATTCTATTTTTTCATGGATATTACACATTAAGGATGATCAGAACTTAAAGACAGAAATATATTTTCTCTTAACATCTACACATCAATAAAAACTGCTTTAAAACATGTTTTATCTAAAGTACAATATGCGTTCATTAAATCCAAATCCAATTTTTTACAGCCACCGGGACAAAATGTAACAGCGAGGGGGCCTATTTCTAATTCTATGGTATTCTTTTAGGAAATGTTTCTAGTGTACTTTTCTTTTCTTGTTGATCTTTTGAAACCTGCCCAGTTACTATTCAAAAATGATTATTTCATTAAGAGTTGTGCAGTCGCAGCATTGATGGAAAGGGGCATGCGATAGTTGAGGCAATGTCCTATAACTCAGCTAAAATTGAGCCGCATCCTCCCTGTCAAAAACTATTAGTGGGATAAGAGGCAAACTGCTAAAAAACGCACTACATTTTTCTGACAGTTTATTATTTCCGGTGATTAGAAAATTATATATTGAACATCCTCTCTGCTGTAGGGGGTTTTAAAGAGAAATGGATCAGCTGTTTCCTACTTTCCCAACTTCATTTCTGTTTGCTAGTTTTAGGAACATCATGCATATATATCTGACGAATGAACAGAGGAAAAATAAATACAGGGAGTGCAGAATTATTAGGCAAGTTGTATTTTTGAGGATTAATTTTATTATTGAACAACAACCATGTTCTCAATGAACCCAAAAAACTCATTAATATCAAAACTGAATATATTTGGAAGTAGTTTTTAGTTTGTTTTTAGTTTTAGCTATGTTAGGGGGATATCTGTGTGTGCAGGTGACTATCACTGTGCATAATTATTAGGCAACTTATCAAAAAAAAATATATACCCATTTCAATTATTTTTCATTACCAGTGAAACCAATATAACATCTCAACATTCACAAATATACATTTCTGACATTCAAAAACAAAACAAAAACAAATCAGTGACCAATATAGCCACCTTTCTTTGCAAGGACACTCAAAAGCCTGCCATCCATGGATTCTGTCAGTGTTTTGATCTGTTCACCATCAACATTGCGTGCAGCAGCAACCACAGCCTCCCAGACACTGTTCAGAGAGGTGTACTGTTTTCCCTCCTTGTAAATCTCACATTTGATGATGGACCACAGGTTTTCAATGGGGTTCAGATCAGGTGAACAAGGAGGCCATGTCATTAGATTTCCTTCTTTTATACCCTTTCTTGCCAGCCACGCTGTGGAGTACTTGGACGCGTGTGATGGAGCATTGTCCTGCATGAAAATCATGTTTTTCTTGAAGGATGCAGACTTCTTCCTGTACCACTGCTTGAAGAAGGTGTCTTCCAGGAACTGGCAGTAGGACTGGGAGTTGAGCTTGACTCCATCCTCAACCCGAAAAGGCCCCACAAGCTCATCTTTGATGATACCAGCCCAAACCAGTACTCCACCTCCACCTTGCTGGCGTCTGAGTCGGACTGGAGCTCTCTGCCCTTTACCAATCCAGCCACGGGCCCATCCATCTGGCCCATCAAGACTCACTCTCATTTCATCAGTCCATAAAACCTTAGAAAAATCAGTCTTGAGATATTTCTTGGCCCAGTCTTGACGTTTCAGCTTGTGTGTCTTGTTCAGTGGTGGTCGTCTTTCAGCCTTTCTTACCTTGGCCATGTCTCTGAGTATTGCACACCATGTGCTTTTGGGCACTCCAGTGATGTTGCAGCTCTGAAATATGGCCAAACTGGTGGCAAGTAGCATCGTGGCAGCTGCACGCTTGACTTTTCTCAGTTCATGGGCAGTTATTTTGCGCCTTGGTTTTTCCACACGCTTCTTGCGACCCTGTTGACTATTTTGAATGAAACGCTTGATTGTTCGATGATCACGCTTCAGAAGCTTTGCAATTTTAAGAGTGCTGCATCCCTCTGCAAGATATCTCACTATTTTTGACTTTTCTGAGCCTGTCAAGTCCTTCTTTTGACCCATTTTGCCAAAGGAAAGGAAGTTGCCTAATAATTATGCACACCTGATATAGGGTGTTGATGTCATTAGACCACACCCCTTCTCATTACAGAGATGCACATCACCTAATATGCTTAATTGGTAGTAGGCTTTCGAGCCTATACAGCTTGGAGTAAGACAACATGCATAAAGAGGATGATGTGGTCAAAATACTCATTTGCCTAATAATTCTGCACTCCCTGTAGTGCTCACCTGAGAATAGTGCCTCTCAGATTCCCTCATGTGGTGAGGAAGAGCTCGCTGTAAATATACAATCACTGGGTAATAAGGTGGACGCTGTCCATTGCCAATGCACCTCGTGGCAGCACTAAAAACGGGACAGTCACCTGTCTTGTTTTATACTTTCCAATATTACCTCATCTATTTGGCTTTATCCTGGTGAATATTACCTCTTCCTCCTCTGGAGGTTTTATTTCATAAAGTCATCACACCCTTTAAATTATTTGCTCGGAGGCATGTGCATGAATGTTTATGTGCAGGAAGGTGATCCTTCCTGCACATAAACAATCAAAAATGACAATTTGCTACTTCTATGTGTGCTGCATTCTGCAGCACACATAGAAGTGCTGAATCACCATTGCAGATTGTTTATGTGCAGGAAGGGACACCTTTCTGCACATAAACAATCAGTCCCCTCAATGCAGATATCCTTGCACTGAATTTTAATCAAAGAATGGTGATAAAACTTAATTTGAATTCAGAGGCCCAAGCTAGTGTTTAATGGAGCCTGTGCCAATCTGAGGACAGGTCTAACTAGCTGAAATATTTGCAAGCAAATGTCTGATGCCATCAATCTGAACATACCATGTGCTGATGGTGCCCTGAACTCCAAAACATGATCACTATCACTGGAGGGACTAACAGGGTAAATAAGAACAGTGATTGAGTATTGTAAGGAGGTGACGACCTCAGGCAGCAACTTTCATACAGTTATATGGGCTGTGTATCCTAGGTTTTTAAAACCTAACAGCAACCATTACTGAATAATGGGGGTTGCTGTATTCAATGGAAGCATGTATGCTGAGCCCTGTCAAAAGGCTTTGGTTCATGGAATCAATGCCAGTATCTCAGGTTTAAGATGATTCCATCAATCCTAGACTAAATCACATGCTGAGTCTATAGGATGGAGCAGAATGTGTCAGTTGTTAGACCTGACTACCTTAGGGTGGTCATCCCCCAACTTTTTGCTTGCCTCCCTCCACTTTTCAGACACTGTTTGTGCTGGTATAAGGACTCTGCACACTTTACCACTGCTAACCAGTGATAAAGTGCATATGCTCTCTCCCTTCAAACATGGTAGCGTTGGCTCATACCCAATTGGCATATTTAATTTACTCATAAGTCTCCAGTAAAGTGCACTACATGTACCCAGGGCATGTAAATTAAATGCTACTAGTGGGCCTGCAGCAATGATTGTGCCACCCACATAAGTAGCCCCTTGACCATTTCTCAGACCTGCCCTTGCAAGGCCTGGGTGTGCAGTTTCACTGCCACTTCGACTTGGCATTTAAAAGTAATTGCCAAGCCTTAAACTCCCCTTTTTCTATATATAAGGCACACCTAAGGTAGGCTGTAGATAACCCACAGGGCAGGGTGCTATGTAGATAAAATGCAGGACATGTACATGTGTGTTTTATATGTCCTAGTAATGGAAAAATCCTAAATTCGTTTTCCCCTACTGTGAGGCCTGCTCCTTTCGTAGGCTAGCATTAGGGCTACCCTCAAATACTGTTTGAATGGTAGATTCTGATCAGAAAGGGGTAAATAGGTCATGTTTATTATGGCTGTAATGATGATAGAAAATCCTGCTTATTGGTGAGGTAGAATTTTATATTACTATTTTGGAAATGCCACTTTTAGAAATTGAGCATTTCTCTGAACTTAAAATCCAGCTGTGACTTACAGCCTGTCTCCAATCAACATCTGGGCTAGGCTGTTTAACAGCTTCCTTGTGCATTTTACCCAGACAACCACAAACACAGGATACTCAGTCACACCTGCACTCATCTGCATGTGGAATGGGTCTTCCTGGGCTGGAAGGGTAGAGGACCTGACACTTACATTTCAAAGGCTGGTGGCCTGTGCTCATACAATGGACTGACAAACACCCTGCTGGGACCCTGGCAGACAGGCCTGTACTGAAAGGGGACCTTGTGCACTGTAAAACCCCTCTTTGAAGTCTCCTCCACTTCAAAGGATTTTTTGGGGTATATACTTGGTCCCTGACCCCACCAAATTAGACATTTCTGGACCTGAACCTGCAACCTGTCTAGAGGAACTGCCTGGCTGCCCACAGGACTCATCTGGACTGATTTGCTGTGAAGGACTGCTGCCCTGCTGTTGCACTGCTTCCTTGCTGGCCTCTGACTTTGCTGAGAAGTGATCTCCAAGGGCTTGGATTGAGCTTGTCTCCTGTGTTCTGAAGTCTCAGGCCCAAAACGATTTTATCTCTTCAAGGAAATTCCTTGTGCGCCCAAAATCGACGCACAGCCTGCCATGGGATGAAAATAGCACTTCACAGCCGAACCAGAATGATGAGCCTGCCTTCCCGAGTGAAGATCGATGCAGCGCCTGCATTGCGACCAGAAATTCGGCACACAGCCCTACCGGATCAACACACACCTGAGCCAGAATGACGCAGCCCGTCTTCCTGACTGAAGAATCGATGCAGCGGGTGCCGTGCGACAGAAAATTTTACACAATGCCTACCGGATTGATGCAATGTCTGTGACTTTGTCCTCCTATCGCAGTGGGGACCCAAGATTGTGCGCCGGAAATCAACACAAAGCCCCTTGCAGTGTGGAAAGAAAGAACGCATCATCTGTGCCGTGTCAGAAAATCCGACTCACACCTTACTTTTCCACGCATCTCCTCCTCTGCAGTCCGCGTGCATATAATTTTAAAGCAAACCAGGTACTTTGTGCAAACAAGCGACAACTGTTTATTTTTAAGACTCTTTTCAGTCTTGCAAAAGTGATATTTCAACTTGTACTTATTGAATATTTATCGTTTTGACCTTAATTTAACTAGATAATTATCATATATTTTTCTAAACCTGTGTGGTGTATTTTTGTGGTGCTTTCACTGTGCTATTGCATGATTTAGTAAACAAATACTTTACACATTGCCTTCTAAGTCACATCTGACTGCTCAGTGCCAAGCTACCAGAGGGTGGGCACAGGATCATTTGGATTGTGGTCCCTATTTGGACAAAGGTGAATACCTCTGCCAACTAGAGACCACATTTCTAACATCAGTCATAACAGCAACTTTCACCACTTAAGTACCTTAGAAATGTAGGGGCACATTTGATAAACTTTCATGTAATACAATGCAGCAAGCAGAGTTGCTGCTCTGAGTTGCATGAAAGGGAGACAGCTTCATATATACAAAGATATGAAGCATTTCTTCTCTCTCCTTGGTGTGGCATACTTTTGCAGTTGTTGGACCTGACATCCTTGGAGTGGTTTTCCCCTAACATATTACATACCAGCCTCCTGTTTTTTCTGACTCTGTTTCTGCTGGACTCTGCACACTGTACCACTGCTAACCATTGCTAAATCGCTTGTACTCTCTTCTTTAGTTATGGTAACACTGGCTTACACCCAATTAGCATATTTAATTTATTTGTAAGTCCCTAACAAAGTGTTACTATATCTACCCAGGGCCTTTAAATTAAATGCCACTAGTGGGCCTGCAGCACTTATTGTGTCAGCCACTTAAGTAGCTCTTTAAACATGTTTTAAGCCTGCCATTGCAGCCTGTAATCTGTTTGAACCCGGCAAAATTAACTTTTTACCAGGCCTAAACTTTTGTTTTTAATATATATGTCACCCCTAGGATAGGCCCTAAACAGCCCAAAGGGCAGGGTTTAGTGTGTTTAAAAAGATGGGCAGGAACATTTAAGTTCTACATATCTTGGTAGTAAAACCTCCTTAAACTTGTTTTTCACTACTGCAAGGCTTACCTCTCCCATAGGATAATATTGGGTTATCTTACTGTATTTAATAAGTGATAACGTTCAATTGGGGGCAGATACACGTGTCAAGTTTGGTTTCTAAAGATATGTAATTTAAAATCTTCTTCAATGGTAAAGTTGGATTTTAAGCCACAATTGAGAAAATGCCACTTTTAGAAAGATGGTGTTTTCTTATCCTAACAATTTGGTGCTTGCATCCTGTATCCTGGGGCACATGACTAGGTGTAGATGGTAGTTGGTCTTTGTATGTTGGTCCCAGACAGTGAGACAAAGTACCATATCTGACTTGATGAGAGGATGGCCCTTTCACCTACCACAGTTGCACATCACATCATATCTACCTGAGCACACTCACAGAAGGTTTGATACTAGTCATTTCTGATCTCAACAATCAGTATCCAGGGCAAAGAGGCAGGAAACTCCAAGCACCTCTGAGGATGGAAACTTCCCTACCTTTAAGTAGGCACAAGGTATAAATATAGAACCCTCAAACTCACAATTCAGTACACCTTTGGAACTGGGGACAGCTCAGAACTGCTGTGCTGTTCTGCAAAAAAGAGTACTACTCTGTTGCTTTGTTGTTTTGTTGCCTGCTGCCCTGCTTCCTGGGTGAAGGATGAGGAATGCATCTTGAACTCAGTACCACCAGAGATCTAGAGTTAGATAGCTGGCTTTGTGATCAGAGCTTCAGGGCCAGAAAAGGCTCCAACCACTTTGCAACCAGCACCTGGCTCTGCTTGCTGTCTATCCTGCCCTCCAATTGATGCCATCCAGTACTGGGCCCTTGGAAGTGGTCCTGAATGTGCTCTGTCAACCCAACTGTCATCCTGCGGCCAGAACCAATGCAGCATGAAGCAGCTCCTCACTTTGGAACAGGCACTGCACAATACACTGCTGACGCAGCTCTTTGCAGCCTGCAGTCTTCTCAGAACCTCTGCTGCATAATGCATCCTCAAAGCAGGCCTTCACATTGAAAGTCCCTCATCAATGGCATTCGTATCAACAATGCAATGACTCTGCATCGCAGCTCTACAGCTTCCTCAAAACCAAAGATGTGCAACACTTCTTCGATGCAATGTTTTTAGTCAAACGGACCTAGTCTACGCCACCTCAATGATGCCATAGGGCCTCCTATGGCAACCTCACAGCTTTTCAGATCTGCCCCTGTGCAGCGCATCCTCAATCCAGGATCTTGTAATGCTCCACATCCAGGATGTAAGGTACTTTGTTCAGGAAGCCCAACCTCATCCCTGTATTTGGCCCTCACTCCATCGCAGTCAGCCTGAGCTTGTAACTTTGTTTCAGTCAGGCATTACCACATAACCACAGTTGTTGCTTTGCACTTTTATGCACAGCTTTACCTAAACTTTTGAAATGCCATATATCTCGTTCCATTGAGTGAATTTTTCTAACTTTGATCTAAATAATTTATTAAATTTTACTCTATTTTTCTAAACTGATGTCCTATTTTTCCCTTGTTTTGTGTTTTCACTTTATTACTATTTGAAGTGGTGCATACATACTTTACACATTGCCTCTAAATTAAGCTTGACTGTGGTTTTCCAAGCGTCCAAAGGGTTAAGCATAGGTTAATTTGAGGTTTGCAGATGTTTCACACTGATTTTGGTTGCTACTTGAGTAGGGTTTAACCCCCCTGAAACAATAACACGATTTCCGCAAGCAGCCTAGCACCAAAGCATGTAGCCTTGCTCTGTAGTTCAAGTGTGCCTTGTTACAGACCGGGTTGTTTCTGTGCAGGTTGGAACACCTGCCTGTACAAAAAAAATTCTTAGAGGAGTTTTCCTTTCTTTAGGTGTGCCACAAAAAGCAGCAAACAAAGAAAGAGGAAATAAAGAGAATAAATAAAGCTATTTCTCCTTGTTATGCCTCACTTGGTAAAGTGTAGCATTGTAAATCTTTCCCAGGTTAACAATTTTTTGTAAATCTGGGAATGTGCCAAAATTCATGGGTGGATGCATGGGAATGTCCACGCTCCACCTATGAAATGCCTCCTAAGTTCAAATATATCATAATGCACTGCAAGCAGTTGCCTTCCGTTACATTTCTTTACAAAGCTTTGCGAGGCCATTCAAATCAAGCATTGTGTCGCTTTGTTAATATTACAGGAGTGATGCAAAAACAACACAGCAGCTTCATAAATATTGGCTGTGGAGAAATGTGACCCGCACTGTTGAGATAAGATGAGTGACTTCATGTGAAGGATTTGTACTCAAAAAGTAAATATCAGGGGCACAGGTTTCCAAAGGTTTTGTGTCAGGTTTGTGTTATTTTTTTTACAGCAGATCCAGCAATTTACGAAATTGTATTTGTAAGAACAAGTGACACAACAAACAAAGAGCTGCTTTGCCTTACTGTGCACCAAGGGGCCATTTCATGTGTGGTACATGGGCATTCTCATGCTACCAGCTATGTTTTTGACACAAAACCCTATCTACTAACAATAGTAGACAGGATTTTGCATAAAATATTAACACTGCTTGAAAGCAGGGGATAAAATGAGAAATGTTTTCATTTCACCCTTCTTTTCCAACTTTGCAGGTGTGCTGCACTGTACAGCACAAACACAAAGTAACACAAACTGCAAAGTGTGTCTAGGCATAGTATTTTGTACAGGAAGGTATCCTTCCAGTACAAATCCTATGCTAGACTTATGCAGACACCTTTGTACCATGACTCAAAGGCGTGTGCAGAGCACTTGGCAGCATCATTCTGTGCCGGTACTAGGGATAGAGGAGGATAGTGCCATATCTCTGTAGATATGGTGCTGTCCTTATCTTTCCCTCCCTTTATGCAACACAGTTCAGCAACTTTGGGTGCTGCGCTGGACTGCGAGAGAGTTTTGTAAATCTGAGCCACTGCGTGCAGCAATGGCAGAAGAGACCAGTAACTGTTAGAAATATATCGTATGATTGATTTAATTGTATTTTTCCAAATTTGTGCACAGAGTTGATCTGTTCTGTACAGGATATGAAATGTCATCAAGCAGTGTGTGAGCTTTTCAAGGTATTTTAACTCTCTTACGCATGCTTCAAGCTCAACCTGAAAAGGCAATGTACCTGTGCATTTTTTTAATTTCTGTATTCAAAAATACCAAATCCCAGTCTGGATGTGCCCCTCATGCAAATTGTCCCATAGCTTACAGCAAAAACTCACTGTGATGCCTACCACCGCTGGATACTCCAAATTTTGCCCATCAACAGACAGATTTGATTCCTAGACCCAAGCTACAGCCTGCACCCGAGCAATCTCTGGCATTCAATGTCAACTTTCAAAATCAACTGAGCAGGTGGACAGCACAGGTTCAGTGGCACAAACATGTGCCTATGTGTGAGAATTGTAATTTTTGTTTTGTAACACCAGCAGCATAACATATCACACATTTACATCTGGGTTTTCCTATATTTGTGGTGACTTATACTTTGTCTGCATTCCACATTCCTTGGCAATGGAATATAGAATGTGGAATGCAGGCTGGAGGGCCAGTGCTGTGAGGGTTCTTCTTTGCCCAGTTGAAGACTGGAAGCTGTTGGAGACTGTGGCCAATAAACCTGTATACTCACAATAAACTGCGTTTGATGTATTTGGTGAATTACACCTCCACAGTATCATAAGTAAAGTAAACTGAATTGTTTGATTAATTAAAATATTACAATATGTCACGTGACATGAATAAATACAATAAGAATCATATTCTATAAATCTTTCAAAATTGTAATCGCCTTTTGCTCTTTGTCCTCATTTGTCTTGTACACTTCCAGGTTGGTCTCCAAGTTCTTCCTCTACTGCTGTTAAACGGCTACCTGAGGAGATCGAGAATTTTTAAGCTAGGGAAGAAGGAGGTGCTGACTGACAGGTACCACTTGCCCGGCACCTCGTCTTGACCCCAATCGTCTGCAATCATCAGACCTTCTAACATCATTTTGTGCCAAGCCACTCTGGTCATTTGGAGTTTATCCCTTCTTCCCCTGCTAGCCATCTTGTCAAGAGAGCCCACAATTTCTCTATTTTCTTGGTGTGAGAATTGTTTAGGTCCTTCTTGCAAACATAAATCACAGAGTTCAACCACTCTGCCTTCGAAGGACTGACTGGAGGTAACCATTGTTTCCATATTTCTCTTCTGCTCAGTAAGACAAGGTAAAACAACAGTTTATCATTGCATCCTTAGGAAAAGCCCACAACCGGAGACATCCCAAAAATAATTAATTCTGGGCTTACCTCAATAGAACTGTGGAAAAGATCATTTAGCACCTTACCAACTTCTCCTCAAAGCTCCTTTGTGCTGGGACAGAGCACGAACATATGGACATCATCTGCATTCAATAGGCCACATTTCTTGCAGAACGTATTCTCTGCACCCCTAAATTTCGCTAACTTCTTTGGTGACCAGAAAGCCATGTGGAGGGAAACAGGTGGTTTATTATAAGATATACTGGTTTTACCACACTGTACAATGTTCAAAAAGATACTTGCCATATTAATCCTTGCGTTCAGAATAGTGTCTCCACAGAAAACCCGAGGGAGATCAAAATCTCCAAAATTGTAATCTCAAAATTGTAATTGTCTTTCGAATGGAATGTAAAAATTCCTTCTTGTGCAATTTGCAAGTGACTTAACAAATATGTGAAATTGTTAGACCTGGCATTGTTGGTGTGGTTTCCCCTATCTTTTTGCCCTCTGACCGCCTGTTTTTCTGCCTCTTTTTTTGCTGACTTTTAGGATTCTGGGTACTTTACCACTGCTGAACCGTGATAAAGTGCAGATGCTCTGTACACTAAACATGGCAACATTGAATTCTCTAGAATTGTCATATTTAATTTACTTGTACGTCCCTAGTAAAGTGCACTATGCGTGCCCAGGGCCTGAAAATTAAATGTTACTAATGGGCCTGCAGCACTGATTTTGCCACCCACTCTAGTAACCTTCCACAATTGTTTTAGGCCTGCCACTGCAGAGCCTGTGTGTGCAGTTTTAAACTTCCACTTTGACCTAGCAATTGTACCAACTTGCCTGGCCCATAGCTTCCTTTTTATTACATTGTCCAATTTAAAGCTGAGGTATTTATATTTGCTGACTTTGTCAATCTTGGTGGAGTCAATTTTCTTAAACAATTGATTTAGGTTTTCTTGGTATTGATTGTCAAACCGTTTGTTGATGAGTATTCTTGAGTGGCGTTCAGAAGATGTTGCAGCCCGAACTTTGCCCGGCTGATCAACACCAGGTTGTCTGCATAAAAGAGGTTTGAGAGGAGCATGGAGCCAAGCTTCAGGGTGTGAGAGTTGACGGAAGACAAGACTAGAGGAAGCTCTGCCAGAAATAGGTTGGAGAGGATAGATGGAGGTCAAGACACACCCTTGTTAGAGTCCACAGGATGTTTGGATAGCCCTACAAGGGTTGGCCCAGATGCCCAGCTAAATTATGACCCAAGTATTGGAGTACAGATTGGTCCTGATCAATCTTTTAGTTTGCTCCAGTTTACTTTGGAGCCTGTTTCAGTTTAGGCAGTGGTAGGAGCTTGGTAGTCAATATGGCAGAGGTGGAGAGGCTGTTTGGTGACTTTAGAGGAGTCAAACAGTAGTGACAGTGCCATGATGTTTGTTGAGGTGACTTTTTTTGTGTGAACGCTGTCTAGTTGACCAAGATGATTGAGTGTGTGTTGACCCAATTGCGGTGCTGCTCAAGTAGAATGCGCTTGTAATACTTCACCCCATTGCCAATAAGGGCTATCAGTCTTTAGTTCTCAGCTTTTGATCTATCGCCTCCCTTGAAAATGGGTGTTATAATGAACTCTTTCCAAGATGCTGGTATTGTAGCTTCTGTTAGAGGGTGGTTAAATAAAGGGACCTTGTACCCTGGCTTTTTTGCCGGATTGATCTTGTAGATGGCCTGAGGGATTCAGTTCGGGCCACAGACTCCTGTGGTTTTGCCTTTAGTTATCTGCTGTTGGACTGCAGCTTCATCAATGCTTTGCATATCATCTGTGCCACTAGGCAGCATCAGTAGTGCATAGTTTGAGATTTCCCTGTGCAGTTACCAATTTCAACAACTCTGTCATCCCCAAGGTGGGCTCGATGACTTCCAGGTCATAGCTATCTAGTGCAGCACCAGTCAAATATCTGAGGGCCTCATTTACATAGAAGTGACACAGCACAATACTGCGGCAATTTTTGCAGCGCTGAGCTGCATCATTTCAGAAACACAGGGATGCACCATATTTACTGCAATATGGCATACCCCTGTGTTTTTCCTAGTACTGTTGTTAAAATTAGCTGCCTAGTGCCAATGCAGGCACCTTTGCAACATAGTGAAAGGATACCTGCAGTGCAGAGAATGACGGTGTATGTGCAGGAAGGTGTCCCTTCCTTCACATAATAAATCATTAATGTAGCATTCATATAAGTAGCAAATCATCATTATTTAATGATAGTTTATGTGCAGGAAGGAAGACCTTCCTGCACATAAACAATCATTAATTACTTTTTGCTCTTTCAATGTGTGCTGCCGAATGCAGCACACATAGAAAAAGCAAAAACAAGGAGAAATGAAAGCATTTTTCCTATGCCACCCCAGGGGTGGCATTAGTTTTTGGCGGTGCCTCAGGTTTACAATTTCTCGTAAATCCGGGGCAGTGGCAAATGCAACAGGTTTTGTGGTGGAACGCCCACAGCAGCACCCATTGCATGCCCCTTTCTTGCAAATTGATGCGTGTAAAGGGGCCGTATTTACAAGTAAACGCCATTTTGTAAATATGGAGCAGGGCATTGCGCCACTGAAATGTAGGAAAAAGTTATGTTCCAGTAGCACAATGTCATGTACATGAGGACATAAAATCTGCAAATCTGGGGGCATATTAACTTACAGTTTACACAACTCAGGGCAGCAAGCAAGTTCTGCATTGTGTGAAACGGAGATAACAGGAATGAGCAATACCCAGACAATGCACATTTCTGCTGTCTTCTAGTGCTGGTGCACTATGCGCATCCTAGCACCAATGCAGGCACTGTTGCACCATGGTGAGTGCAGGGGTGTGTGCATTACAGGCAGGAATGTTTTTGTCCAGGAAGGTACTCCTTCCTAACCAAAAACAATAATTATCTGCATTTCTGCATAAGAAGAGAAAGTAGTGCCCCTCATCGGCAAAAATCCTTGAACAACCAGAAAAGGTGTCTAGTAATAATTCAGTATAAAGTCCTTTATGGAGCATCTTTTACCATAAAGACAGGCTACATAAAATATATCCAGAGATAAGGATGTTTGTCCCTGGTTCAGTAATGTGAATGCTAATTTGTTGCATGCTTTTCAGCTATGTACTGACTGCCCATTTGCCATTTGTGAACTGTGTAAGCATGTCTGTTTCCCATCTTTCTTTCAATACTGCTGGGCTTATTTTAGTTTGGTCAATAATTGCACTGTATAATATCAATGTGACCCCTTTGGGGTAGGAATACTTGCTGTAGCACATAGGGCCTAACAGACTCTGCATTACCTCAAGCTTTAATCACACAACTTACAACTCCATATGCCAGGAATTACACAACCAGTAGACACACAGATCCCAGTAATTTTTTTAATTATCTAATTTGGTGCTCTTCAAATGGTGCGCTCAGAGTATCCAATCCCACCTCCCCCCTCTGCACCACATATACTTTGGTTACAAGTTGCCACGGCTTTTGGCCGGTGCATATGCCAGTACAAATGTAATCTGATGCAAACACAACTGCCAATAATGTTGTGCCACCCTCAACATAGGTGAAAGGAGTTTGGTGGGTGACTTGGGAGATAGCACAAGAGGACCAGAGACTCTTGTATTCTATGCTGTTTCTCGCTCACTATCTCATTCATGCTTCATCGTTCTTTTCAAGCTTTTTTGCTCCTTTTTGCCTTTTATTTGTTCTTCTTTGCTTTTTTCCAGCTTTTGCTTCTTTTTGCCCAGTCTGCCTTTCACTCGTGCCTTTTTGCTTTGTGGCTCTTTTCCAGCTTTTTTCCTATTTTTGCCCCTGTTTGCCTTTCACTCATGCCTCTTTGCTTTCTCATCTTTTGCTTCTTTCTGCCTTCAGTCATGCCTCTTTGCTCCGTTCTGCTTTGCCACCTTTTGCCATCTCTTCTGTCCCATGTTCCTCACTCTTTCTACTGTTATCATCAGCCTTCATCCGCTCCTCCCTCCCATCTCTGCCAGCTCTTTCTGTGCCCACCTGCAAGTGTTTAAGCATCTTCTTCCTGGCTATGCAAGCTCCGCCATTGCCCCCACATCCCTTCCACCTCCTAGGACCTATTTAATGGCAGCAGCCAAATGGACAAGCACAGTGGGAATGCTGCTGTCGTGCCAAAGCCATGACAAAGGCAAACCCCTCTGTGCCTCTGCTCACCTGGACACCACCCAGTGGCATGGACCCTGAGAAATTCACCCTACTCCAGAGGTACATATCCACTGCACTACGTGCCCTCAATACAGACCGTCTCCACAAACATTGCTACCATGCTGCCTAACTTACCACAATAGGACCTTTGACCTGAACCACCTGCTATTTCGCTTGCCACCCTATGCACACTCCGATACCCCACTTCCCCCGCAGACCACTCCATTCAATACACATGCAACACAACAGCGGATCGCATGTTCACTCATTAACATGTGCTCTCTCACCAAAGATTCCACTGAAATCGGAGCCCACATTGACTTGCTCGCACCAGACGTCCTCTTTCTCACAGATACCTGGCGCAACCCATCATCTTCACCCCAAATCACAATCACAATGGCCATCCCAGAGGGATGCAAGATCAACCACTGTCACTGCATCCAACAAACAAGAAGGATGGCTTGTCATCATCAATAGAGACTCCATCCAATGCACCATCATTACGAATGATCCCACCCACGCCATGGAACACACAAACTTCAGACTCCCAATCGATGAAAGAACAACCTTCAAAGGGAACACATGCGTACCGCCCACCATGACCGTGAACCAGTTTCATGAAATTCCTTCCTCGACCTCTCAACATCAACTACAAAGAGTACATGCTCCTCGGAGACCTCAATTTCTACCTAGATGACTTCACGGACCCCAACTCCACAGATCTCCTTGATGGTCTGGATAACATCGGACTCACCCTACTCACCCACAACCTCACACATGCTGCAGGTCACAAACTCAACCCCATTTCAACCTCCAGTGACAGAACCACATACAGCTACACAACCCAGCTCACCTTAATAGATGCAGGAAATATCAACATCACTACCTCACAGGGTCCCTCCCCCAGGGAGGCCCAGTAAACCTGTCCACAACTGCAGCAAAGTCTCAGAAGCAGACTAGATCAACACCCTCATACTCAACCAATTGGAACCCACCATCAGCCTTGACCTCAGCATCAAAAACGTCAACACCTGGATCATAAACTGCACCAACACCCTTGCACCAGTCAAACACACCAGACACAGAAGAACCAAAAAAGCAAGCCAACGGGTACACTGAATACCTCACGGACTCCAAATGCCACTGCAAACAGGTAGAGAGGAGATGGAGAACCAATCAAAATGTCACTGACAAAACTTCACTCAACCACCACCACCACCAACTGAGGAAAACATGAAAAAGCCCTTGCTGCAAATCAGAGTCAGCCTCAATAACAACATGGAACTCTTCACAACTGTCAGGGATTTCTCCAATGCCACATCCGCATCAAAGAAAGTCATCTCTTCACAACTCTGTGACACCCTCAGAGACTTTTTTTACAACAAGATAACCATGATCTACATTAATTTCAACCCTCTGCCCAAACCATCCATCTTCAACAACCACTCCACCACCACCACCAGCATGAAAGTTGCCCAGCTAACTGAATGGAGCCAATTAACCAATCTGGATATAACCTCCTTCATGAAGACAGTGCACTGAGGCCCCCCTGCCAACCCATGGCCCCACCACATCGTCAACCAAAATGGGACCAAAATCAGCCACAAATTAATCAACGCCTCAGTAGCAACCACCACTTTCCCTGAAAATTGGAACCATGCAGAGGTCAGTACCCTTCTAAAGAAACCACTGGCTAGCCTCAACAAACTCAAAAGCTACCATCCCTTTTCAGTACTACCTTTCCTTGCCAAAGTCATGAAGAAAGCAATCAACCAGCAATCAGTCCAAACACCTGGAACATCGTCAACTCCTGGACAGCTCACAAACTGGTTTCTGCAACAATACCAGCACTGACCCAGCCTCATTGAAGCTACAGACAACATCCAAGACATAAGTGACTGAGGAGAGACAACTGTTCTCATCCTCCTCAACCTTTCCATGACATTCAACACTGTCTCGCACTATACATTTGTCGCCAGACTCCACCACATTGGAATCCAAGGAGCAGCACTCAAGTGGATCACTTCCTTCCTCACAGGAAGAACCCACTGTGTATGCCTTCCATCTTTCACCTCTGAACCCAAGGAGATCATCTTCTGAGTCCCACAAGGCTCCTCTATAGCACCACCCTTTACAGCGCTTGCATGACACCGCTGGCCAACATTGTCCTATTGTTCAAACTCAACATTGTCTCTTACGTTGCTTTATTTCTTTATCTATTTATAGTGTTTTATAAGCCACAGACATGACCTTTGTGGTATCAGAGCATAGAACAGGGAAAGCAATGATGGTTGCCGTACAGAAAAGATATCTCAATCAAGAGAAAGTGTTACAGGTGTGCTTTGAGTTGTTTGTAATTGTGGGTTCTGCAGGTTTTCCTGACTGTTGTTTTATGATGTCAAAGTCTTTGTCTAGTTGTGATCTGATAGCTATTGATTTGGCTTACAGGAACACCTTTTTTTATAGAATTTTGTGCACCCTCAACTGTATGAGCTTGGTAATGTTAGGATCAGGAGTATGCGGTAAACTCCACTTTACTGGCAGAGTGCACAAAGTTTTGGCACTCTGCTTCTACCACCCCTAATCATGGGCACTGACAACTCGTGCCATGTTGGATCACGGTCTGAGCCTCTCTTTCCACTGCCACCACTACTACTGCCTTGTCCCGAGCCAATTCCCTCTTCACTTCCCCCCTGAGTGTCATAGCCGCCCTTACCTCAGCTACTTTATCACTAGTGGTTTTAAGGAGAGGGTTGTGCCCGTGGACATCCACGTATCCTGGGTCATGTTGTAAGTACCATCATGTAGGGGCATTCTGGAGTTAAGGATAGGTAACAATTAAACCCCAATAGCCTCATGTACAATAACCATCCCTCTTCCCTTGCTAACATTCATGACAGTCACATTAAATGTCTAACACAAGATCATCGGTACAAAACTGAAAGCATTGTTAGCCAAAATAGGTCACCTCTACCCTGTGTTCTGTACCTAACTTCCTTTCTTTCCACCACGTACTGCAGTCTTCATCATCACTGTGGTCTTCTGCATCACTGTGCTTTTGTTTAGAAAAGGCTTTTCCGGCAATTTCATTTTCTGCAAATCACCCAATTGGCTTAAGGGATGACACTGCAGATCCTCCATCCTCCACACTCTTTAGGCCCTACCACTGGAACGGGCAGCATTCAACCACATGCAAACTCCACAGAATTTCATGGAGGTTTTAGATAACTCTGCAGAATTCCATGGAGTAGAACTCCATGAGTTCCGCCCCACTCCTAGTTAGGATCCTTCCTCTATAGCCATTCCAGCTATCTTAGTAGTCTTTTTTCATTGATTATGTGTTAGTTGAACCATGGTACTGGCGGTTTTTCGTTCTGCCTTTTTAGTCTCAATGGAGCAGTTTTCTGAACTATGTTGATCATACTGCTGTTTTATAGATGTGTAAGATCTTGAACTGATGTCTGCTCAGATCGTGGTACCAAGGAGGTTTGGCACAGATCCAACAGTTCTGATCCATCAGTACTGCCGAAGTAGCATATCCATGTTTTTTCCCTTCTCTTTCAACCCTTAAATTTCATTTCTAGTTTGGTTATTAGGAAAAGGATTTGATGGTGGTCTGACAAATCTGTTGAGTAAGATGTTTAGCAAGCTTACTACTCCTGGTTTAGTAATGATGAGGTCAAGTATGGCACCTTTGTTGTAGGTCGGTCTCCTGCATGCCTGACTCATTGTAAGATCCTGGCGCAGGTTACTGAGTGTGGGCACTGTGGGGTCTTTGACATTCCTCCAATGTAGGTTGAAGACTCCTAATAATATTGTATTAGAGAGTGGAGTAGCGTTGATTATGATCATTTCCATAAGTTGTTCCCAGAAGATTGTTGAAAGGATCGCAGGGAACACAGTGGTTTTATTTATAAGTTTCTTGTAAGAGTAAAACACCTCAGCCTACATACGACTCTCTCCCCATTCTCCTTCTGCCTCTTCTGCCCTCCAACTGTTGTTGTCTCCTGGGAGACTCTCACATTCCAATAAATACATTCTAACTTAGAATACCACACATCTTCCCCTTATTAACAAAACTAAAGAACAAATTTGTAATCCTAACACAATACAATAAAGAAAGAAAATAGTGCAATTATACAATCATATGCATTGCAAAACGTGTGAAATTGAAGCTCTTTCCCAACACAAAGGAATAACAATTATACAATCATATGCATTGCAAAACATGTGTGAAATTGAAGCTCTTCCCAACACGAAGGAATATCACAGTTATACACATTGTTACTTTCTCTCCGTTCTCCTTCTGCTTCTTCTGCCCTCCAACTGTCGTTGTCTCCTGGGAGACTCTCACGTTCCAATACATACATTCTAACTTAGAATACCACAATTGTGTTGCCAGCTGGAGGGTCAATCAATCAATCAATCAATCAATCAGGGATTTGTAAAGCGCACTACTCATCTGTGAGGGTCTCAAAGCGCTGAGGAGGGGAGGGGAAGAAGGCAGGGGGTGGAGGTGCGGCACCTGCTCGAACAGCCAGGTCTTGAGAAGTTTCCTGAAGGTTAGGAGGTCCTTGGTCTGGTGCAGGTGGGTGGGAAGAGGGTTCCTCATTTTGGCAGCGAGGTCTACCGTTGGTTGTAGTTCTGCGGACAGGTGGGGCGGTTGCAAGGTCGAGGTCGGCGGAGCGGAGATTCCGGGTCACAGTGTAGAAGGACAGTCATCTGTTGAGGTATTCTCGTCCGGTGTTGTGAAGTGCTTTGTGAGCGTGGGTGAGGAGTTTGAAGGGTGACATACACGTAGTGCTTTCACTATCAGTTTCTTTTCCAGCTGGATTTTAGCTCCCATGATTTCAAACAATGATGTATCTTCTAGCGAGGCTGAGTTTAATGTTATGAAGTTTCTGTGATTTATTGCGAGCCCACACCGGCTTCAATTTCAGGTCAAGATGTAATATGGTATAGTCCAGGGGTGTTAAAAATGGGGTTTCTGGTTGGCTAGGGTATGCACCTAAGCTAGGCAGAACCCACCCACTCTAGTCAGGGCAAGGGAGTTACACGTCCAAGATAACCCCTGCTCACCCCCTTGGCATCTTGGCACGAGAAGACAGGCCTATCCCAAAGGCAATGTGTTAAGCATTTGCACAACACACACAACACACGTGACACACTATCCCCACCACAAAAAGAACACAACACCAAGATATATAAAAATAAACTGTAGTGTACACAACACAATTATTAGACCAAACACAACATGTCAGTAATATCCTGCTACCTAAGCAGTTGTCAGAACATTACACAATAGTCACTCTGCAGAACCAGCGGTAGTCACATATAACACACAGGTTACTTATTATTCTGCAACATAAGCAGAAGTCAGGAATCACATTACACAAGAAATGCACTTGTCATTAAAGTATCATGAATGCCTATACCAAGAGCATTATACAATACAAGTCAAGAAAACATACCAGCATGTCATGACCATTAAAGAAACACCAGCACAGATATGTAGCACATCATAAAACTAGGCAGGTTAACAAGTAAATCAATCATGTTCATATTAGGAACATTTAAATATGATATATCCTTTTAAAAAGTAGCTGTTCTCCTAAGAGACAGCACCTCTAGCACCATGAAGTAATATAAGGGGGCCCCTGGGGCCCGACGATTTGGGGAAAGGGAGGTGGCATGCACCCCCTGCGGTTTTC
Source organism: Pleurodeles waltl (assembly GCF_031143425.1). Taxonomy (NCBI): domain Eukaryota; kingdom Metazoa; phylum Chordata; class Amphibia; order Caudata; family Salamandridae; genus Pleurodeles; species Pleurodeles waltl. The sequence continues at coordinate 1,418,860,290 of NC_090446.1, forward strand.
ATAACGGGCCCCTCCTGGGACCTGCGATCTCTGGAGGGGCCTCCCTGGGCCACAACAGACCCTCCAGAGGGGTGGGAAACAAAAGCCAGCAACCAATAAGAGCACCAAATCGAGCCGGGCCTCACCTGACTCTTGCGGGAGCCCGACCGGGGAGACCTGGAGGTGTGGAGGGTCCTCTGGCGAGGCTTTCGCCCCGCCCACAGCCTAACCAGATGATTGGGGCCTCTGTTGGGGCAGGGGGAGCCTCTGATGAGGCTTCCTTTCCCCTTGCCCACCACAAAGTCAACATGGGGCCCGGTGGAGTGGGGAGTCTCAGACGAGGTGTCCTTCCCTGCCCAGCTTCCAATTGGAGGATGCGGCCCGCCTGGGCAGTAAACAGCAGCAGGCACCAGAGTGGGTGCCTTCTTGTTCCCAGGTGGCGCTCCTCAAAGTGCGCTCTGCCCTGGGGGCATGGTAGGAGCGTGCTTGCTCCTTTTCCTTATGTGATGGTGCCCTGGGGTACCCGGGATGGTGCGTCTCAGGTGCAAGGTTAAATCCACAATGCACGGGCCATGGCGGTGATTCTTTCCTGGCAACGTGCCCTCCAGGCACTTAAGGTTTAAAACAAAGGCGTTCTCCAGGTGCCAGAATGCATGCTGCGTCAGTGCTCTCCAAGCACTGTACGATGAGGGGGAAGCGCTCTTCCAGGTGCTATCAGCAGTTGCAGGTGTCAGGGGCCACAGCACCCTGCCCATGGGGGACAACGGTCAACGGCAAGGAGCTCAGGTAACAGGGCCCAGCAGCTGGCCAGTGTAAGAGGATGTAAGCAGATGGCAGTCTGTCCTAGTGACCTACCAGGTCACAGGTCAGCATAACAGCAGCAGTCCATGGCGGTTCCTGAGGAGTCCCTCCAGCATTCTGTGTCCAGTTTCAAAAAAGTTCCAAAGAGTTCACAAATAGTGGGGAAAAGTCCCCTGTACTTATACTCAGTTGTACAGTGTGTTCACAAAGAAAGAGGAGAGGAGGTTACAACCAGTTCCAACTGGTTCTGGGAGTGCTCCCTCTCTCTTCCAGCACAGGCTCCAAACATCAGTTGGGGGTAAACAACCCTTTTGTGTGAGGCGAGGACACAGCCTTTACAGATGCAAGTGTGCCCCGCCTCTCCCTTCTCTCAGCCCAGGAAGACTATTCAGTATGCAGATGCGCCTCTGTGCCACCTCTACCCTCCCTGTGGACAGGCTGTCTGAAAAGTATGCACAAAGACCAACTGTCAGTCTGCCCAGATGTGGATTGGAGTCAAGTTGCAAAGCACCAGAGTCATAAGCACACAGAAATGCTCACTTTCTAGAAGTGGTATTTCTGTAATAGTAATAAAAAATCCACTTACACCAGTAAGCAGCATTTCTTACTACCATTACAACCATTACAACCATACCAAACATGCCTATGCTACCCTTCATAAATCAGACAATACCCCCTACACATAAGACAGGACATTCCCATGCAATCCTATGAGAAGGAAGCACTCAAAGCAGTGAAAAAACAAATAGGCTGTTTGTCACTACCAGGACAGTCCTTGCAACCTGGCTCATGTCCTGCCTTCTACATACATAGCACCCTGTCCATGGGGCTAGCTAGGGCCTACCTTAGGGGTAACTTACATGTTGTAAAAGGGGAGGTCTGGTCCTGGCAAGTACATTCAGATGCCAGGTCCCTGTGGCAGAAAACTGAGCATGCATGCCCTGAGCTAGCAGGCCTAAGACAGGTTTGAAAGGCTACTTCAGTGGGTGGTGCAAGCAGTGCTGCAGGCCCACTAAGAGCATTTAATTTACCGGCCCTTGGCATAGGGATACCACTTCACAAGGTACTTGCAGGTAAATTAAATATGCCAACTTGGTATAAGCCAATCATACTAACTTTAAAAGGGAGAGCACCTGCACTTTATCACTGATCAGCAGTGATAAAGTGGTCAGAGTCCCAGAGCCAACAGTGAGAGATCAGAAAAAATAGGAGGGAGGCAAAAAGTCAGGGAGTGAACCTGCCAAAAGGGCCAGGTCCAACAGGGGGCAATGAATTAAGCCAGGTTTCAGTTAGGAAAAGAATGTCTAGATCATGCGCTAAGATTATCTCAGCTATGTTTGTTTTGCAGCTGATCTGCAGCAGTGTATCATGCATTTCAGATTTTTTATTGTTTAGTGGCCTATTGTGGTGAATGTTGTGTTTGTCGCTATCTGGATTTAGTTGTTGTGATTGACTTTAAAGGGTTGTCTCTCCGTTTTTTGTAATTGGATATCTTGACTATCGATATGTTAGATGTTGTGCCTAGGGAGGTTTTCTGTGTATCCTGATAATAACTGAGCACAGTGTTACTCTCTTCTTCTGAGAGACAATTCTTCATTCTTATCGGTCTGTAAAGCCTTTTGTCTCGAGGAATTGTGTGAGTGCTGAAATGGGTGAGTTTTCTGTTGGAAAGGGATCGCCCCACCTCTTTGGACCTGAAGGGCAAAGTCCTTCCTCAGTTTTGGTGACCCTTTGGACCAATCCAATCCAATCCCTGGCCCGACCCAGCCTCTCCTTTAATCTAGTGTCCTTCTTTTGTTTCCCTTCTGGGCTTCAACAGCATCTCTGGAGCAGCGAGAAGGGATCCATGGAGCTTTTACCAGGTAAGTGCAGAAATCTGGGAGGGTGTTCCCCACAATTACATAACATTGGTGTAACAGACTATGCAACCCGGTTCACTTACCACTCCAGCTCCACACAAAAGGGACACCCACTATAACTGTGACACCATGTAATAAAATTGAAAGAGTGGCACCATCAAGCCTCCCTTAGCATTAAGTAACTGGAGTTTGTGGAGTGCGATTTTGTTTCAACAATGAACTTGTGCATACATATGATTTATGAATCATGAATTAACCTGCCACACTTACATCAGTGATACTTGACATATCAATTATTCAAGAATCATTTTATGTAATCTTATGGATTAGGTTTTTCATGGAACATGTGGGGTATCTTGAGGTGGAATCTATTTTGTATTCTATCATGTGCTTATGTCAATGGGTGTGGAATGTGAGGATTGTTAGAATGATGCACAGAAATTTTACACAGAAACTGCAGCACTCAAAAACAATGTTTGAAATAAACACGTCCTCCAGTTGAATTGGTTGTAGTGAAATCCTTTAATTAATAGACATGGACATCAAAGTCATCAGATGAGCATTGCAGGTTCAACTTCACTTCCTGCATGGTTGCAGTTGCCTCATACCAGGCATGAGACTTACCCCGGTCTTGGTAAGCAGGGTTTACTTATCACCCTGCTACGTTTACTAGTGATCGACCTCATTTACCTCCTACTTACTGTACCGTCCCATAGATGTGCGTGCTATTTTTCTGAGCCTGTGTTCACTAATGAGCCTTGAAAAAGTCACCTGTTGTGACTAAACACGTTGGCTGTGATTTTGGAACAATGCTCATCCGATGACTTTGATGCTGTTTCTGTGTAAAATGTAATTGTATAGTGTTTCTATGGAAGCACTACATCATGCTCTTGGGTAGTGGAGCATAATTTACCGCATAGCACCATAGTTCACCCCATTTCTGCATGATCATTGACATGAACTATTATTGATTATACTCGCCTAACGTGTAGGAAGTGCACCCCGTCCAACCACCACTACCCACCCCTATTTTTGTATACTGAAGATGATGCAGGGAGCCTGATAAAAATTGAGCTATGGCTGGAGCATTTACAGTTTTAAACTATTTTCTTGCTGGCTCTTTTATTGGTTTGACTGAGGAGTATTACATTTGGGCAAATAGGATGGGATCCAAGCCAATGCATGCAAAGCACAATGGAAAGCTAATACTCTATTATCGCCGAAGTGGGTGAATGAAGGTAAAAAGGAGGAGGATAATAATTTGAATTTTAAGTGGAGATACGAAGTGAAGAAGGTGGTTGAAGAGGAAGTCAAAACAATTTTGTGTGTTAAGGATGAACTATCAGTTAATGAAAGTATGGTGTACACAGGGACTAGGTTCATTCCTTTAGAATCAATCGGCAAGAAGTTGATTGTTATAGCCCATGACGGTCATCAAGGTATTTTCAGAATTAGACCATTTGTTGATAAACTATTGGTGGCCGACAATGGACAGGGAGGTAGAGTGAGATGTGAGGGAGTGTGTGGAATCCTTTTTAAATGACACGTAAGCTCAAGAGAACATGTTGTCAGGGAGCTGCTAAAGAAAGCTTGGGATGAAATTGCAGTTGACATAGTGGGACAGTTGAGTAGAGCATAGAAAGATAAATGCATCATTGTACTGGTTAATTTGTTTTGTAGATGGCCAGAATTGAAAACCGAAGCTGATATTGTTGTGTGCCGTTTTAGTTATAGCTCCATGCATGTTATTTTAGCACACTAGGCCTGCCGCTGTGCACTTTAACCTAGATATATTCTATTCAGCTTAGTTTATTATTTTAACTATAGCCACATTTGCGGTCTTGTTTTATTTCTCTTTATCTAGCTGTTCTTTGCCTAGGCCAGCACTCTGTTCTTAAATAAGACATTTCTTCCACTCTGTGCTTCTCTCAAGGCTGCAGTAAGATAGGTTGCCGATAAACGTGGTAAGGCTTTGTCGCTGGTATTCATAGAAACATACACATCCTTACGTAGGGCCATTTTCTCAGAACATCAGCTGTTTTATTATAAAAACACTTCCCTGTCCCATACACGTTAGAGGGAGATTCCAGCCAGATGACCACGACTGCATGCTGATTGCTGAATGCTTTGCTACAGCTGCTTATGCAGACTTCAGGCCTTTGCTCAGGTATGGGGGTGATGTCTTCCCAGGGGAACCTGAAGGGCAGAAATAGAGCTTAACATGCTGTGCTTTAAATATGGCCTAGGTAGGAATTAGTCTATTGACTTTAGTGACAATATGGTAGCGTTATTTCAAAGCTTCACACTCCTTGTCACAATTTTAATTCTGTCATGCTATATCATCCTGGTTATTGCAGTATATGTTTTATTATCTAAGATGCAGTTGCTTCATTAAAACCTTATTGAAACATTTACTGCCTCTGCTTGTCCTTGTATATGTGAGACTAATGGAACAGAGAGAAACAGATGAGATCTGAGTGACCATGATTTCCCTGAGGAGTCAATTGTGTTATGTGCTCGGCTGCCCAATCATCCCTGCTCTGGAGTAGAGATGAGGCACTGCTAGTAAGCCGGAACCAGAAACCCAGATTTGGGCGACAGGTGTCACCTGTAGTGGGTTAGACTCAGTCTTCCACACCCCAGGCGATTCTGTAGCTCAAATCCAATAGTCTCATTAGAATAATGAGAGCCTATGCGACACGGCACTGCCAATGTTTGGTCAGGCTCTAATTTTCAGGTCCTCCTGAGTATCTCTGTCTCACTATCTACAAAGACACCTCAGTACTATATACGGAGACATCCGTGGTATTGAGGATTTCCTCCTCAGCTAAGTAGAGAGTACCTAACTAACGCTGTAGGTTGTTCAAGCTTGAACTCCAAAAAGATAACCCCCATTTGGTGTACTTTTCTCTGAACAAAACTTACCATTCCTTATGGCGAATCCACAACAGGTAGCAAATGCAGTCAATATGCGACCACCCCTTACTGCACATTTACTGGCACATAGCCTAACGGCGCAGGGGGGTCCAGTCACATTTGTTGTTGAGGCTCACCCAGCCCATAGAACAGAACCTTTTTATTCTTGGGTCATATTTGCAGGAGTTGATGGGAACACCAATACATTTCATCACTATACACCTGCAAACGTACCTGCACAATACAGAGAATATGCATATCTAGAATTACCTCTACATTATCTAGAACATAATAATTAGCTTGATGGCGCCCTACCCCACACAATTCTACACGTTAGGTCCTCTAAGTGATGATGGTCCTACCTGGCCTTTATTGGCCACTTATGCACCTCACCCTGCTGCAGCGAACTTGACAGTAGCTGAAGTCCGTCGCTTATACGCTGAGCTGACGGCAATATACAGATGATTAGTACAGTTTGTAATGCAAGCTTTAAACACTAACACAGCATGTGTTGCAACAGCGCAACCACCTGCAGTAACGCCAGGCATTAATACTGCGACTGTACTTTCGATCATGGGTAAAGTACCCGCCAAACGAGAAGAAATTCCGTTTTGGTTAACTAAAAAAATGAACGCACTGGAAGCAGTATTTCCCCATGCGGTACCTCAGGATAAACACAGAATATTAACTATGTTCCCACTGTAGATAATTGTAATACATGGGGCACGGTATTTGCAACACTCTCTTCTACCGCACAGGTTATCCCAACACTTGCCAACTTACCGGAAGTGTTGAAACTAATTCAAGATGAATACGGGGCTGCCCCGGCCCTGAACTTGGGGATGCAACTGATGGGCAATTTTGCCACAGTATCCTCAATCAAATTAAGTAGCCTTAAAGGGGAAACCGTCACATTAGCGGTGCGCATGCGGCTCCGGGACATTCCTCCACAGGATGAAGAACACAAGCTGCCACAGATTATCGCGGAGACCTACTCTAGAATTGGTTGAGAGAGTCTGGGGCCAGACCAACAAAATCACAAGTTCAAGGTAAATCTAATAAAGATTCTACCAGGCAAGCTCCTGAGGGTACTAAGAAACGCTGGGATAAAAAACACCTAAAAAACAAAGGGGAGAATCTCTGCATACAGAGACCCCACAGAAGAGATATAATCTCAGAAATAGAGATAATATAAAAACACCTGATAGATATCAGTATACTGATACACGCCAATCTCGTTCCTTTCAGGACTCACCGGAAAAACGCAATGAGAGAGGTGGGCTGTCAGAACAAAGAAGTGAGTATCTGAAACCGAGACAAGAATCACAACGCTCAACAGACGTTTCTGGTAGAAAAGAAGAGAAACTTTTTGCTAGAGAAGTTTTACCAGGGTCATTGTTGAGGAATAATGCTAGCCTGGCTGATGAGGGGTGAAACCCCGAAACCGGTCCAGGATGCTTGTTTCCAGTCCAGGTAAGACCTGGCCTAGCAGTTCGGGCTGGACTGTTCCCATGGGGAACAGGGTCAAGACTGATTTGCATATGGCTGGGTCCAAACTGGAATGGCATGGGCAGCAAAAAAACGATGGATTAAACCCAGATCTGTGACTGGGGGTGACTGTTTGACAATGTTCAGCATTCCGTCCATCACTTGTTGTTTTTGAGGAATAATGGGGTACAGTTTTTATCAAAATAGAAGTGTCTATTTTTGAAGGGCAGAGGAATTAAACATAAAAGGTGTGTTCTGTATTGTCCCAAGACTAATAAAATTATGGAGAGATTGAACAGGACAACAAAAGAAGCAATACAAATGGTGAGAAGTGGGGGAAATGATTGGAGAGTGGAAATTTAAAAATGGTTGGAGGCATAGAGTGTTACTCCTCAAGGGGTCACGAGAAGGGTTCCTTTTAAATTATTCAGAGGGCAGAAAGCTAATACTGTATTATCGCCAAAGTGGGTGAATGAAGGTGAGAAGGTGGAGGATGATAATTTAGATTGTGAGTTGAGATGTAAAAAGAAGGGGATGGTGGGTAAAAGGAAGAGATATGTGGATGAGAGGAAGACTGCCAAGAGTCTTCAAATTGAAGTGATTGATGTGGTGAAAGTGAAGGCTCTTGAACAGTTCTTTAATTTCAGTATGCCTATGGAATTCATCAAAGTGTTCAAGAATGCAGTAAAAATGGAAGACAACCGCATGTAGAATTTGTGAGAGTTTAAGGAAATGGTGAGTAGTAAAGCACAATACCATGAAGAAGCAGATGGAGTAATTAGGAGCATAGAGTAGAAGTATTAGAAGGTGTTAGACCTGGCCTCCTTGGTGTGCTTTTCCCTATCTTTTTGCCTCTGCTTCCTGTATTTTTGACTGTGTGCTGGCCTTTGTCTTTGCTGGTTTTGGTACTCTGGGCACCTTACCACTGTTGACTAGTGCTAAGGTGTAAGTGCTCGCTGTGTAAATTGTATTGGTGATTGGCTTTTCCATGATTGGCATTTTTGATTTTCTAGTATGTCCTTAGTAAAGTGCACTGGAATTGCTCAGGGTCTGTAAACCAAATGCCACTGGTGGGCCTGCAGCACCGATTGTGCAACCCACATGAATAGCCCTGTAAACATGGCTCAGACCTGGGACTGCAGTGTTAGTGTGTGCAGTTTTAAACTACCAATTTGACCTGCAAGGGCACTCACTTGCCAGGCCAAACCCTTCCCTTTTGGTACACATAAGGCACCCCTAAGAGAGACCCTAGGTAGCCTAATGGGAAGGGTCCAATGCATTTAAAAGGTAGAACATGTCCTAATAGCAAAATACTGCCAGACTCAGTTTTCACTATTGCAAGGCATATCTCTCCCACAGATTAACATGGGGACTGCCTTTAAATATATTGTAAGTACAGTTTCCTGTTGGGAGCAGATGAAAATATGAAGTTTGGGGTCTCTGAACAAACAATGTTAAAATACAGCTTTTGTTAAAGTTTGCCTTTAGATTGTCAGCTTGAAAATGCCACTTATAGAAATTGGGCATTTTCTTGCTTAACCACTCTGTCTGTGGAATCCACATCTGGGTGAGACCGTCAGTTGGGCTGTCTGTGAATACCCTCTAGACAGTGACACAGAGGGAGCTGAGGAGTGTCCTGCATATCCTGATGAGTCCCCTGGGCTAGAGTGGGGAGGAAGGAGCTGACACCTGCACCTAAAAGGGCTGTGCCTGTCCTTACACATTCCAGCCTCTGACCCCCTGGTGTGTGTTTGGGGCCAGGTCTGGGCAAGGCAGGATCTTGTAAACAACAGAGACTTTCCTTTGAAATTTGCCTACTTCAAAGGCAGAAATGGGTATACGCAGTAGACTGAAAACCCAAGACTTTTAGCACAGTTCTGGATCCTCTGCCACGGAGAAGAGCTTGAGGAGGAGAACTGCCCCTTTGCTGTGTGTGCTTTGCTGGGTTGGCCTGCAGTTGCTGTTTCTGCCTTAAGGACGACAAAGACTGGACTTTGCTGTTTATCCTGCTTGTGACGTTTCTCCAAGGGCTTGGACTGAGCTTGCCTCCTCTTAGGACAGCAAAGACTTCACCTACTAGCCTCTGGTTTCACTTGCTGTGGACCCTAACTTACCAGATGGTGCCTATTCCAGTTTATGGGCCCTTGGGAGTCAGAGCGGATTTAAAACCAAGAAAACCAAGTGCATCAACCACGGATGACGCCCGGACTGACTCCACAGCCCGACCCTGCGACGACGCCTGCAATCAAATCCATGGTCTCCACTGGAGTGCGATGACCCCAACTGACATCGCAGGCCTGACGCTGCCACAGCCCCGCTGACATCCTGTGACTATGTGAGTCCTGAGTGCTGTGTCACTGACGTCCATGACACCCGACTCCGCCACGGTGCCTGCAGCCCTGTGGCATGACTGCGACCCCAAGAGGCCACCCCACTGTATCTTGACCTGCCGAACACCAACCCTGCTAGAGCGTAAAGAACCAATGCTTTGCACCAATGCCACCTCATCTCCACTGCTCTGCAGCACCGGAACCAACACTGGGTGCAGCAACACCTCACTTCCCCGACTCTGTGCGCCAGCTTGATTCCTCACTTTCACAAGGCATCGTGCCTGGGGGACCGTGCAACTCCATGACTGGTGCCATTGGTGTCAGATTGTTGGGAACGATTCTGTCATGACGTCGTGATAACACCAAATTGTAGCATTTGTGTTTCTAAGCACTACATTGAAGTTTAATCTTTGAAAATTCATAACTTTGCTTGTGTATGTTGGATTTTTGTTGTTTTGTTTTTGTTTTACTCAGATACATATTGGCTCTTGTTCTAAAATGGTGTTGAGTGATTTTGTGCTGTTTTCACTGTGTTACTGTGTGTGTGTTGGTACACATACTTTACACATTGTCTCTAAGATAAGCCTGACTGGTTGTGCCAAGCTACCAAGGGGGTGAGCAGGGATATCTGAGCTGTATGTTGACCCTCCCCCAGACTAGAGTGAGGGTCCCTGCTTTGACAGAGTGCAAACTGAACGCCAACCAGAGACCCCATTTCTAACAGAAGGCCTGAGAGATTGAGGGACTTCATTGTATATAAGTGAATTTTCCTTCAATTTGTATTTGTTCCTGTTATTATTTGTAGTTTTATATTGTCACATGTATTGTATATAGAAAGGAAGATAAGTGGTATTTTGGGGTGGACTTAGAAACTATGTTGTATTTTAGCATGTGCTTATGTCAATGAGTATGGAATGTGAGGGTGGTTCAGATGATGCAGGGAGGCTGGTAGAACTGGAACGGTGTCTATGGCGCATTATGGATTACACCTTTTTTCCCGATGTAAGCTATCTGAGTGCTGGATCTTTTGTTTTTTTGACTGCAGAACATAACATCATGCTGGTGAAATCCATGTGTTCTCAACAGAGGGGTTATCTACTTGAAATGCAACTTCAACGTTTGTATTTAATTATTAAGGGCTGGTGCTTTTTCATGATGATTAGTGTATAATTATGCCATCTTACTAAGTTAATTGTCTTTGTTTCCGCTATCATTAATCATCATAACATACATTTGCTGCCAGCAAAGTAGATTGTCTGCCATGAAAGTTACCATGCACAGGTACCTTTTGTACTGAAAGGATACAAGGACATGGTGCAGCTGTCTCCAGCAGCACAACACATAAAAATTATAGAAATAGTAAGCAGGCAAAGGCGGAACAGCAAACATGTAGGTGAACACGGAGTACCAGATCTGCACAACGACAACAAAAAAGTTTCTTATTAAGGGATAGGGCTGTATAGTAAAAAATGAAAGAAAGGGAGGTCAGGCCTAGAGCAACACGAGGCAATCAATGAAGGATATAACTAGCAAGACGGAATTGCAAGAATATTAAAGGGGAATAGAGCGAGAGCACGCGTATGAAAGTCAGAAACGAGATCAAAACAGCGCAAGTTTTGAATGTACCTACAATGGTTTGATGAGGCCTCCAAGTGGCTGCATCCTACATGTGGCATATTGATCCAGCCCTGCTGCATACATGCAGTTTTTCTTCCCCTTTATGGGCCTGTGACTCACGCTTTGAAAAGTGATATTAGATAAAAGGTCTGAAATGGTAAAGGTGGCACGTGGCCACTTGGCAGCTATCCTGTTGTGAACACTGACTTGTTGACGAGGCTTTGGTTTTGTAGTGCAAGGGACCGATCTAGATTTGTATTGGAATTCTGCTAACGTTTTCTGGCTCTTCTGTAAATGTAAATAAAGAAGCTCACATAACGTCGTTTTATTTGAAAGGGAAAACGCCTGCATGTGCTAGGATCTACAGAAATACCTGAAAGTTTTTTAAATGCATGTAATTACATTTGGGTAGTGGAGATGAGAAAGAAAACACAAAATGAACTTAATCAATTTTGAGTCACAGTAAGTAGATTATTTTGTATTAGCAATGGTTCCGATTCATATGTACTAGTTTATTTAAAATAATACAATTTTGGTGCATTGCGGGAGGAATTCTACTACTGATAAATGTTTATAAGTTAAAACATCTGGAGTTGGTCTTTCGTCAATCTATGTCATTTTGGATAGATGGGATAGAAGCAAGGGGATAGTCCCCTTAGAATAACTGAGGGCCACATGTACAAAAGTTTTGCGAGTCGCAAATTGGTTGCAGCGCTATGGTATGTTCCAATGCCATTTCAGAGTCGCAAATAGTGATGCGACCAATCAATCAATCAATAAGTCATTGTATTTATAAAGTGCACTACTTACCCGCAAGGGTCTCAAGGCGCTGGGAGGGGGTGCTGCTACTGCTCAAAGAGCCAGGTCTTGAGGTGTCTTCTGAAGGTGAGCAGGCCTTGGGTCTATCTTAGGTTGGTCGGGAAGGTGTTCTAGGTCTTGGCGGCGAGGTAGGAGAAGGATCTGCCGCCGGAGGACTTTCGTTGGATGCAGGGGACCACGGCGAGGTTGGCGGAGCGGAGCTGTTGGGCGGGGGTGTAGAAGCTGAGTCTGTTGTTCAGGTAGGCTGGTCCGGCGTTGTGGAGTTCTTTGTGTGCGTGGGTGAGGAGCTTGAAGGTGATCCTCTTGTCGACGGGGAGCCAGTGAAGGTCTCTCAGGTAGGGGGTGATGTGGTTGCAGCGGGCATGTTGAGGATTAGTCAGGCGAAGGTGTTTTGGATGCGTTGGAGGCGTTGCAGGTGTTTGATCGGGATACCTGCCTAGAGTACGTTGCTGTAGTCTAGCCTGCTGCTGAGGGCCTGTGTGACTGTTCTTGTTTCGGTCGGGATCCACTTTTAGATACTGCGGAGCATGCGGAGGGTGTTGTAGCAGGAGGAGGAGATGCCGTTGACCTGATTTGACATGGAGAGGGATGAGTCGAGGACGAATCCAAGGTTGCGTGCGTGGTCGGTCGGTGTCGGTGGGGTACCCAGTGAGATTGGCCACCACGAATCATCCCAGGCTGAGGGGGTGGGCCCTAGGATGAGGACCTCCGTCTTGTCTGAGTTCAGTTTCAGACGGCTGCCTCTCATCCAGTCAGCGACGGCCTTCATACCCTCGTGAAGGTTGGTTTTGGTGGTGTGCGGGTCCTTGGTGAGGGAGAGGATGAGTTGGGTGTCGTCGGCATAGGAGATGATGTTGAGGTTGTGTTGGCGGGCCGCTTGTGCGAGGGGAGCCATGTAGATATTGAACAGTGTCGGGCTGAGGAATGAACCCTGTGGTACGCCGCAGACGATGTCGGTGGCTTTGGATTGGAAGGGAGGGAGGCGGACTCTCTGGGTTCTGCCGGAGAGGAAGGATGTGGTCCAGTCGAGGGCTTTTTCTTGGATTCCAGCTTCATGGTGGCGGGTTTTCAGAGTGTGGTGTCAGAACGTTACAAAGGCGGCTGACAGGTCTAGGAGGATGAGGGCTGAGGTTTTGCCGTTGTCGAGTTGGTGTCTGATGCTGTCTGTGGCAGCGAGAAGGGTGGTCTCAGTGCTGTGGTTCCGTCTGAATTGGGACTGGGAAGGGTCCAGGATGTCATTGGCTTGGAGGTGGCGGGTCAGTTGTGTGTTAACGATTTTCTCGATGACCTTCGCCGGGAAGAGGAGTAGGGAGATGGGCCGGAAGTTCTTGAGGTCCTTGGGGTCCGCCTTGGGCTTCTTGAGAAGGGCGTTGATTTCGGCGTGCTACCAGCTGTCTGGGAATCTCGCTGTTTCGAAGGAGATGTTGATGACCTCCCGTAGTTGGGGTGCGATGGCTGCATCGGCTTTGTTTTACACGTGGTGCGGGCATGTGTCTGACGGTGATCCTGAGTGGATGGAGTCCATGATCTTGCGTGTTTCGTCGTCGTTGACGTTGGTCCATGAATTCAGGCGGTTGGTACGGGTGGTGTTCGTGGAGGTGGAGTCTGGCATGGTTGAGGTGGTCATGGTGTTGAAGCTGTTGTGGATGTCAGCGATATTCCAGTGGAAGTGACCAATTACTGACTGGCAAAATTTGCAACTTGAGATTGCGACTCGTAATTACGAAATCGCAATTTGCGAGTCGCAACCGCATGTACCAGGTAGTCGCAAATTGTGAATAGTCGCAAAAATCCCGTTTTGAACACCCAGATTAGCACTGATTCCAAACAAGTGGTAACCAGAAGCAAAGTATAAAAGCGGACCCGAAAGGTATCAGGGTTTCTCAAAATGGCTGCTCGCTATGTGATTGCATGGACGAGGAGAGTCCAGGCTGCCCAGCAGAGGAGGAGGAGGCGGAGGCAGGAGAGGATATACAGAACCAGACTGAGCAGTGCAGTTATTTTACAGATTATTGAACTGCTGAAACCGCAACTAGAACGCCAGACTTTGCGCAGCTGCTCTATCCCCAAACATGTGCAGGTGCTCTGCTCACTGCACCTTGTGGCCTCGGGTAGCTACCAGAGGGCGATTGCTGTTGCTGGTGGGGTGTCCCAAAGTGCCCTGTCACGATTCTTTAGACAGTTCTTAGATGCCAAACTCGCACACAGGTCCAGATACATATAACTTCCCAGGAGTGAGGAAGAAATTCACAACACCAAGTTGGACTTCTACAGAATTGCCAACTTTCCCCATGTAATAGGGTGTGTGGACGGGATACATATACCCATTTGTCCACCTGCAAATCTGGAATATGTGTTCTGCAACTAGAAATGTACTCACTCACTCAACATCCATGTGGTATGTGATGCCCATAATGTAATAACTGACATAGTGGCAAAATTTCCAGGAAGTACACATGATGCATACATATTCAGGGACAGTGGGATACACTAATGCCTAGAACGTGGGGAGTTTGGCGAAGGATATTTATTAGGTACTGTGTAGTATACACCGATGTCCTAAATACATGTCACTGCATAACCACGTGAAGCCATGTTCATATCTGCTGTTTTGTTACACAGGTGACAGTGCATATGCTTTGAGGCCATGGCTACTCACCCCATACCTAACACCTGCAAATGAGAATGAGAGGCGCTACAACATTGGACATCGGTGAACCAGAACTGTCATTGAGAGGACCTTTGGCATGTTGAAGTCACGTTTTCGATGCCTGCACAAAAGTGGAGGGGCACTCCAGTATTCGCTAGAGACTGCATGCAAGATGTGCCATCCTACATAACTTAGCAACCGGACGTGGCTACATCTCACCCTAGATGACACAGATTCGGAGGATGAGGAGCAAGAGACACCACAATGACAGCCTGGGGTTGGTAGCATGGCAATGCAGGGCAGACAGAGATGGGACCACATTGCAACTCACTACTTTGGCAGGTACGTGGCAACAGTCACGACACTCACAAATGTAAGACACACATAGCCAGGTTGTGCAAGCACAAAAATTCTCTTTAATGTCAGGAGTTTAATGATAAAGTGTTGACGTCTAAACAGCGATAGAAATGTAAAATGTTACAATGTCTGACACATTTACATCATGTGCCTCTGGCAATTCCCAGATTAGCAAATTCACACCCTCCTATGACTACAGCCACCATGGCCCGATCCTGGTTGGTCACCTGATGTTTGGCGGGCACTGCTACTCCACAGGATGCGTGCATGTGAAGCAGAAACACTGCTAACGCTGGAGATGTCCTCACTATCCTGAGGGGTATCGCCAATGCCCCTTGCTGCCTGGGTGGTCTGTACTAGGTCCACTGCATGACTGATGCACCCTAGTCCCTTTCCTACAGCACCAGCAAAATGCCCAAGTTCCACCTGTAGCGTTGCAGTGCGCCTGGACAGGCAGGTAGTAGTGGTTGCGAGGCGGCCAATCGACTGACTCAGGCGGTCCAAATGGGCAGCATTGTTGCACTCTCTTCGCCTTGCATGGGCCCTATCCGCCACCATTTCCCTGCACAGGTCATTGATGGCGGTGGTGAGGTTTGCCATGTTGTTCTTCATGGTGGTGAAATGTGTTTCAACATTGGCAAAACCCTGTGAGAGGGTCTGTTGCAGTCTGTGCAGGTTCCTCTTCATTAACCGCATTTTTTTATTTTGCAGGCGGCGACTGTTCAGTAAAGATGCCTCCAGTCCTAGGAATTGTTCCCCTGTGACATCCTCCTCACCTGCTGACTGTGCTTGACGTCGCTGTCTCCGTCCAGACCCAGCTGACCTGTCTGGCTGAGTCACACTCATCTGTGGCCCTGGTGTCAGGTTGCCTGGCTCACTGTCTACTTCTGTCTCCTCAGTGGTATCACATGCATTGTTTACAAGCGGTGTGGTCATGCACTCCACTGCTGATGCACTGGCTGCCTTGTCTGCGGTGATGGTGGCAGATTCATCTCCCTGCACAGTAGGGTCATCGGTGGGTACTTGTGGGAGACCTGTGGGACACAGGGGATACACTGACAGTGTCTCTCATATTTGTCCATTCCGACCGCCAGGGCGGAGACGACCGCTGGACTGGAGACTTCGGTCTCCAGCCCAGCGGCCGTCACAAGACCGCCGGCGGTATCACGACCCTGCTGACCGCCATGGATTTCACTGGGTTGGAAACCGCCATGAAATCCATGGCGGTAAGCACTATCAGTGCCAGGGAATTCCTTCCCTGGTACTGATAAGGGTCTCCCCCACCCCGACCCCTGAATCCTCCATCCCACCCCCCACCCCCCTGCCACCCCCCAAAGGTGGCAGGACCCCCCTCCCCACTCCTACCGCCAACATCGCTACACAGACACACACCCTACATGCACGCAGACACCACCAACACACATACCCGCACACATATCAACAAACATGCCAACAGACACACACACAGTCAGACACGCACACCTACATTCAGACATACACGCACACATCCATACAGACAGACATGCACACATTTCCAAACACACTACACCCCCGCATGCATACACGCACTCACACACCCCCTCTACATACTCACACGTACACCTCCATGCACGCACACAACACCCAACACCCCCCACCTCCCTCTCCTAACGGACAATCAACTTACCTGGTCCATTGATCTTCCGGGAGGGGACGGGATCCATGGGGGCTGCTCCGCCGCCAGCACCCCGTCAACAGAACACCGCCACGCCAAATCACGGAACGTGATTCAGTGGGCGGTGTTCTGTTGACGGGCGGTGGACGGCCTCCAGTATGGCTTCTGGCAGCTCTCCATCCAGAAAAGGACGGAGGGCTGCCAGCAGTCATAATTAGCAGAGCTGAAAACCGCCTGCCCTGGCGGTCTTCAGCACGGCGGTCCCTCGGCAGTCTTGCAAAAAGACCGCTGAGGTTGTGACCTCCAGTGTTCCAATGAAAACCACCTAATTAACTCTCAATAGTGCCGAGGTACTGACCTGCCATTGAGAGCTGCTGCTTAAAATCTATAGATGGTGGCTTGTCGTTTAAAATGGCTCGAGCTAACACAAGTGACAAATCTATCTATCTCTATCCATCTATCTATCCATCTATCTATCCATCTATCTATCTATGTATCTATCTATCTATCTATCTATCTATCTATCTATCTATCTCCCTCTCTCTCTCTCTCTCTCTATGTATAGATATATATATATGTGTGTGTGTATATATATGTCTATATATGTGCATGTGTGTGTGTGTATATATATTTATATATATATACATATATATATATATATATATATATATATATATATATATATATATATATATATATATATATATATATATACATATATATATTTATATATACACTTGCTGTGGGAGACATAACAATAATTGCTTTCTTGTTTTGGAAGGAGACATCATCAGAAAAGGATTTGGCACATGATGTTTTAAAAACAATTAACCTTATTAAGTCTTTGTATATTGAATTAGTGCAATGATAGATTAGTCTTCTTCCTTTCATTTATCCCTCAAGAATCATCTGGCCAAAGGATTGAATACACTAAGAAAAAGGAAAAAGTGTTTTTACATAGAGTGCTCCATGCGTCCTGTGCAGAATTCAATGTTATGTAGAATTCTGCACAGAGGTAATAAAACCCCAATTGAGGTGTCACATGATATATACTGAAGTACACCTAAATACAAGTACCTGACACATCTTTACAAGCTTACTTCTGACTGTTGGTAATGGGGAAAAAAGTAAAACTTTGCTCAGGCAGAGATGTAAGTAGCATTTAGTTTCAATTTATTTTTGGATATTTGGTCTGTTCAGTGCAGACATGGCATACTGGAACAGAATCAAGGCTATTTTGAATGGCTGGTTCATGTCCGAGCTGGCATGGTGGGCAACATAAAGAAAATGGACTGAGAGGCAGTCCAATGTAATTTGTAATGGCTGTCATGATTTGCAGAATTTAATTCATAATTTTTGTTTTGTTTTTCTCCCTTTACATACAATGCGTATTCCCAGATGTGGGTCCTGTGCTCAGTATGAAAATTGACTCAAACGTCCTCTTTCTGACAATGGCCAAAATAGGCCAAAACCTGTATCAGTTTGCTTGTGTTCTTGTTCATAGTGGGGATGGTTTGACAGTTAAGGGTGGGCTATTTTATTTGGAGTAAGAACTGGATTGATTTACATATGGCTGGTTCATTTGTCAGGTGGCATGGGCGATGTGACATTCACCCAGAGAGCAACATTAGAAGTAGCCCACCTAGTTGCCCCGGTTTTCCTGTGCTTTGGCTGCCAGCTCGCAGCTGCTGCCACAAAGGCAGGATTTTGACTCCTTGGGCAGAAATGTTAACACATCAAGGAGTCAGGACAGGGGGGAGGACACACCTCTCTCCCTCCCTTCATCTCTCCCAAGAAGACTAGTGAAGTGGCACATCAAAGCGGTGACCTTCAAAGGGCACACTGCCTCTGATAGCCAAGCTCACTGTCCACAGTGGAGGACAAAGCCCTGCCCCTGCCTTCAGGCACATTTGCACCTGGGTAGGAGGGAAATTTAGTTAGTCAGGAGGAGTACACCCCGAGAAGCCTAGCCACAAATCTATTGTGGGGTACCTGGTCTTTAGAGCCAAGGAAGATTTCTGCCATCTTGAAATGTGGCAAAATAGAGAGTTATAGGTTGAAAAGGTGTGACAACTCACCGGATGTGGTCATCTTACAGGAAGATTAGGCACTGGAACTAGTAGCTATTGGTTACTTGCACACATACCCCTAATGTCCCTAAATCTAGGATTTAAGGGGTACACCTGACACCGGAACTTCACATCTGCAACAACTTGTATTAAAAAGACAGAAGGAGACCCACATCAATGACAGCAGAAGCCTGCACAAACAAAAGGTGAGATATCTTAAACTTGTGTCAGCCTTTCTGGAACTTATAAACTACAACTCGTTGTGGACCAAAGTTCAATACCCCCAGCTAGAGAGAACCCTTTGTGAGCCTAAGACAAGACCAGTGGCACTAACTCCCTGTATGCTGCAGGTAAAAAGCACCTACCAAAACTGAAGGAGCCCTGGCCATTGGACCTTCTGAAGGATCACCCAAAAGCTTGTGGTCCAGTGCATTATGAAAAGTATAATCTAGATTTCCACCAAGTTACAGCCAGATACCATTTAGGACCTCTGGAAGGGGAGATAGCTTCTCCTCCACCTTACCCCTGCTGAGGCTTGTTGGTGGCCAATCTGGTCATCACCACCTTTCACACTGAAACCTGAGGGCATACCCCAACACCTGCATCCGACATCACCAGTTGCTCAGCTGTCAAGTTTTTGCATCTGTTTCCTGACCTGCACCATCACCATGGTAAAGCTAGCAGCCGCAGCTCCGGTTCAGCATCACAGATAGCCAAGCACAACTCTGCAACTGAAACGCCCGAGCTAGGTGGAGTTGTTCTGTCTGGTGAATCCTGGTCCAGGGGCCCACACAAGCTTAACCACCAGTGACCTCTCACAAACTCATGCTGCAAGCAACCAAGTGTCACAAGTACAGTTCTTTTACCACCTGTGGTCCCTCGTACTGCACCAAGGACAGACAGTAGATCGCTTCCCCTCGGGCCCCACGAGCAAGGTAAAATTGGTCTGACAGTCTTAGCTTGATCCTGGGATCCACACAACCTTAACTACAAACGGCTTTACCTGAACTCACCCCACAAGTCGCCAAGTGTCATTAGTAATTTTCCCCATTGACCGCAATGGTAAACGTTTAACAGCTTCAACTGTGCTAAATTGAAATTCCATAACTCTTGTTATACGTATCTTGGTTACTTTGTTTAAGTGCCAAAATTAAGATAAACATCATCTTTATTTTTATAAATTGGTGTCTGATTTATTTCGAGGAGTGTCAGTTACTTATCGTCCATGTTGGTACTCTGAAATACTTAATACATGTTCCTCTAGTAAAGCATGACTGTTCTTTGCCACACTACCAGGACTGAACTAAGGATTTATTACTGTGAATACAAGGACCATCTTTGAGTTATTGTGAGGATATTACATAGAGAATCCTAACCAGCATACCTGCATAATGTTCCACTTTCCTACATCGAAGAAACTACATTGACATCCCAGTAAAGTACACATTCATTTTGTGTTCTTTCTTGTCCATTTAGGACACTTTAGCTAAATTCATTGCTACGTAATGTCCTCCATATTATCAATCCAGATTGCTTTGGTCTTCTGCTCAGATCTTCCTATGCAGTCATAGAATTTGCAAGTCTTGTCTGGGCAGTCTTCTCATTTTAGACACCTCCTTGGTGTAACTCCTTACCTTCAGTACTCAGGAATATTTTTGGCCCGGCAGTCATGGGGGAGTCTCTGCAGTCAGGAAGGAATTCTCATTGTAGAGTTTCTGCCCTGAGTGCAGAGACACCCTCATAAATGGGAGGACTATGCCATGACTGTGGAGGCCCTTGGTTAATCAGGCCCTATGAGAATAACATACAAAAGATAGCACTTTACATGGAGGTCACCCCCACACAGCTCCTATGATTCTTTATCATTTGATGGCTGAAAGGGCAAACTATCCAACATATCGCAATACATTATAGAGCTGTCTAGTACTTAATTTGTGAAAAAATAAGGGCCAGTGCCCAAATCGCTGCTCAGAAGCTTTCTGTTGGTGCAATTAGTTGTCCTTGGGCCTCTTTAACCCACTGCCAGAAATTTCCTGTCCCTTTATCTCACTTCTGAAGGTTCCTGCTTTCTCCCTTGTGTCAGCCTTTCTTTCTTTCCTTCCTCTGTCTTTCCCCTTTCTTTCTTTTTTTCCTCTTCTGCTCTTGAGAAATGATGGAAGGAACAATAAGTCCTGGTTCTCAAAAATGAGTGCCTGTGACCCCCGAATTAGACACTGAAGCTGCCTACTTTTACATACTTGATTGAGCCTCATGTGGAGCAGGATATAATTGGGAGATCACATTGGGACTTAGCATAGAAATTAAGATGAGACAGACCTCCTAATATGTGAATTAGCATCCCTTCAATATAGTACTTACAATCTGGGTCACGACATGTGGACGATTGGGGGTATGTTCTGTTCTTCACATACTCACCTGCTTTAATCCGTCCTTTACTACAGCATTATCTTTTTTGATAAGTGAGAGAAGGTAGAGTGCCTAAAAGTTGCAGGTTTGATGGAAATGCCATTAATTGGTTTGCTAAAATAAAACAAACATGTAACTTCGAAGAAGGTGAAATATTTCCTGTTGCCTCATTGAGGCATTGGATTGTAAACCTCAGAGTGAAAGCATCAACAACAAGGAACCATACCCTCTTTGTGAATTGCACTGCTCATCTGATGGCTGAAAGGGTACTGTCTCTATTATGTATAAAAGTCTGACAGATACATACCAAAGGTTGCCATGAGGTTACATGGATAGAAGAAATTAATTGCTAGAAAGGGAAATATCGGATAACTTGTGAAAACACCTCTAGCGGTGTATTCAGAGGAGGTTCAAACCCCAGAAAGGAGAATAGGATGAGCGAGAGAGGCATACTGCTCCAGTTGCTTCTCCACCTTGCACTGATGTCCTCAGAAGGGTGAACTGCTATTCAGAAGATGGGTCATGTTGTCTCTCAAATGCATCTGTGAAGGGAAATATGATGCTGTTACCAGCATAGATATAGATTCCTTATTTCTACCTCCTACCCACCTTGAGAAATGTATTTGTACCGTTGATTTCCACTTTCCCACATATACTGCTTGTTGGCTTTACAAGGTGGAACTGAACATAAGGCAGTAAAAGGCAAAAACTGAGAGTTACTAGTGTGCCTTATCTAATATTGTCTATTAACCTTATACAACTGGGGTTACTCAACATACCACACAACTCTTGTAGATCAACTGTTGTGTCTTCTTGTGTCATGAACTAGTTTCTCAAAAGCATCTAGTTATCTACTGACACCAGTATGTTTAGAAACATATGCTTGCCAGCAACATTGAACAATAGTATGCACAATTGTATCACATTTAACATTGAGCAATAGTCTTGCACAATTGCATCACATCTATAACCATCAAAATGCATATCTTTCCTTCCTTTGTCACAAGTGACTAAACATGTTAGTAAATATCAGTTACACACTCCAGCCTCCCTTAAGTTTGCCTTTTGTTTTTCAGACCATTCCCGATAAGCGTGTGATGCCGCTGCAGATTCCCAGGTAAGTGTTGGTCAGAACAGAGTGTAGCGCATACGCTCAGCCAGTGTGTTAGCTCTGTAGTATGTGCAGACTGTAATTTTGTCTCCTTTTCTTTCTGTCTTTTCCGAATTCACTGAATCTGGAAACAGGAAGCCAGAGCTGCAAGAGAGGATCCCTGCAGGTGAGTGTTCTGAATGACAAGCAACTCAGAACGTGATGTGCATGGTTTAAATAGCCGTCCACACCCAAGATGGCCCCTGCCTTTCACGTGTTCACCTGCATTCCCCCTAAGTAATATGGTGATCCACCCCTTCGCCTCTGGATGTGGATCAAAAGAGTCCTGGACAGCGTGGCTTGTAGAGAGTGTGCCTTGGGGTGCCCAAGCCCGAAATGAACCCTGTTCTAAATATCATGGCCTGTAGGATGCTGGTCTAAGTTTCTCACTCCTTTAACACAGACAAAAGTAGACAGATTAGTAATGGGGAATTGATTAGGGCAGAAAAGCTACCTTAATAAAAAAAAAACGTCTCTCCGATGTGCCTATGGGATATTAAGGATAGACCTCCAGAGTCCTAAATTACTATTAAAATGAGTTTGAAGCTGTGTGGAGCCCACTATTCTTGTAAATGTCGAATTGACTGCATAGTGGTACCTCCCCGCCATGTCTGACCACACTAACGTTCTCTACATAGTAAAAAGGGGTGGGACGAAATTGGTAAGAGGACTATGGATTCCACTGTACATTTTCATGGTTCACTGTGAATAGAAAACGGGTTGCATTGTGAATAACACCTTGGACTGTTGTAAAGCTGCAACATTCTATGGTTGAATACATTGTGGTGGTTCCTTTGAGTATGGGGAGATTATTTATCATGGGCAATTTCTGCTTTTGATCTCCACTAAGATGTTTAAATCACTACCTGAATACTGCACTGCCAATCACCTTATCCTTTGTGTTTAAAACGACGTTTTTAAAAATGTAGCTTTAAATTTTTTTTTTTATTTTTATTCCATCAAGCATTACTTAATTCTAAATGTATAAATCATAACATTAGCTTACACTGCAATTACATTTATAGAACTACATTAGTTTATTGTTTAAATAAATGGTACTTAGCAAGTTCAATGCTTACAATTATATTAAAATTGTTCATATACATATAAACATGTAAATTGTGTTGCTAACGGTCTCAACTGAATGAACGAAATCACAGCCAAACCCGCGAGTGCCCTTCATACTTGTCTCTGTGGCTGAAAGGAAAACATATAAATATACACCACATTTTCCTGTTTTTTGTTTCGAGGGAGACACTCTAACCTCTTTGAATCAGCATGGAATGGAAGAAAAGGTGGAGGGAAAGAAAATGGTGAGTGTGGTGTGTGTGGTGGAGGTCCTTTCCTTTATTATTTATCCTTTGTTTCCTCACCCTCTTTCAATTCCTAATAACCATTTCTTAAATGAATCAGAGTTCAAGCAGGTTCAAAGGTATTAATATTTTGCTGTGACTTAGTAATAGTTCTCCTGATATATACATCTGGTTTACTCCAGGAGCTCAGGAGTGAGGTTGAAGTACTAAGGGACATAGGGGCCAGATGTAGCAACTTTAAAATTTGCGAGGTGCAAAGTGCGAGTCCATGCGACTCGCACTTTGCACCTCGCAAATTGGTATGCAGTACGGTGTCTCAGACACCGACTGCAACTCGCTATGGGGTCGCAATGACCCACCTCATGAATATTCATGAGGTGGGTCGCAAATTGTGGCCCCATAGCGAGTATAGGCACTCGCAAACATGGAGGCCTGCTGTCGTCAGTAGACCTCCATGTTCGTGACTGCTTTTAAATAAAGCAGTTTTTTTTTTTTTTAAGTGTAGCCCGTTTTCCTTACAGGAAAACGAGCTGCACTTAAAAAAAAAACGAAACCTTTAGTTTCGGTATTTTTTCAGGGCAGGGAGTGGTCCCTTGGACCACTCCCTGCCCTGAAAAAATATTTGTGGGTCCAGTCACAAAGTGGAAGGGGTCCCATGGGGACCCCTTCCAATTTGCGAGTGGGTTACCATCCACTTGAAGTGGATGGTAACTGCGATGCCATTTGCGACCGCGTACGCGGTCGCAAATGGTATTGCATACCACTCAGACTCGCAAATAGGAAGGGAACACCCCTTCCTATTTGCGAGTCGGAAATGCATTTTGCGAGTCGGTCCCGACTAGCAAAATGCATTTCTGCATAGGAAACTCACATTTGCGACTCGCAAACGGCAATTTTTGCCGTTTGCGAGTCGCAAATCGTTTCCTACATCTGGCCCATATTTATGAAAAGGGGTGCTGCACACAGTGCAGTGCTGCTTTTCTTGCACCCCTCTGCTCCCCCTAATGCCACCATGTGTACGCCACATTTAAAATACACCGCACCATGGCTGGTGCAGCGTTTTTTGCCTTCTAAAGCCACATTAGCGTAAAAAAAATTACACTAATGTGGCGTTGGAATGGCGCTAGAGGCTCTTAAATATGCCCCTAAAAGAGTAAGCCACTCACTGCAGCAAAATCTTCGTGGGTTTGGACCACTGAATTTAGTGTATTTGAAAGTCTGCTATTCCTAAACTAAGCAGTGTCAATGATTATTGTTGCAAAGTTTTTCAATATACAAGTTATTATGTTACTGAAAGTCAATTGATTTTTCCCTGAATGTTTTTTAACCTAAATTTGTTTTTATGGTGCGTAATATGGGTTCTTGTTTTTCCCTTTTAAGATGCTCTCCTACAAGGGAGACAAAAAGAGCCTGGACGCGAAAGACCTTGATACTACGTCACCCTTCCTCTGTATTATAACGGTGCCTAAAATATACTTTCAATAGATGTGTACTCTTATGTAGGCACCGGTTTAAACATAAAAGGCAAAATGCGGAATACTACTAAAAAGGCCAGTAAAGGAAACTCTGCCATGATGAGGTCTAGGCAATGTCAAATCTTTAAAAAAAAAACTTGGGATGCCTGGACGTTAGTAACCTGGTTGTGTATGGCTAATAAGTGCGCAATTATTTAGAGATGATGTAAGAAAGTGTTAAATCATATTAGCAATAACGTGGCGTGGGCAT
Source organism: Pleurodeles waltl (assembly GCF_031143425.1). Classification (NCBI taxonomy): domain Eukaryota; kingdom Metazoa; phylum Chordata; class Amphibia; order Caudata; family Salamandridae; genus Pleurodeles; species Pleurodeles waltl. The sequence goes on from NC_090446.1 coordinate 1,418,885,423, forward strand.
AAGGTTCCGTAAATGTCTTTGTGCCAGGTTTACAAGTAGTACTTAGAAAGGTGGTGGCTGGGTAATGTCACGAGGGAATGAGTGCCGATGGATGGGTGTGGGAACGGGTTGCACGGGCATGCGTTCAGGCAGGCTAAAGGCCTACGTCTACCACCCTGCTTGATTACAATGTTAGTCATGCTGGAGTACGACACAGATCTAAGTCAGCATCTTGGAGAAACGTCTAGGTCTATTTTTTGATGTGGGTTTTCTTAACTGGGCCAAATTATAGAAATGTTGCACTGATCAGAGGACGCCTAGGGTGGTGCTGGACAAGCAGAGGGCTCATGTTTGCGAACTGACTTGTATTAAAGCAACTGAGCCGTTTGTGCAGAAGAAGCAAGCCGCTAATCCCTCTCAAAACACAGACGTGCCATTTGTAAGATAATGGGCCTCCATTTTCTGGTGAGGAAGTAGTTCATCTGCTGGACAAAAGCTACACATCACTCATGTACGACTACCCTTTTGTGTGTTGCACTATTTGGAATAGCTGTATCTGAAAATCAACGGCGGTTCGCAGAATGAAGTCACACCCTTGTGTGTGCATATTTACTCCTTATAAGTGATGAAATGCGTTTTGTTTGCATGTACTTGCCAGATTAAAAAAGTGTTCTACGTAACAAAAAAACACACAGATAATGCAATGCCCACATTTAAATGAAGTCTGTGTGTAATCAACGAAAATTGCAATTTACACAAATCCTTAAACACCATTTTATGAGGCACTTCCAGACCAAAACTGTGTAACAGTGAGATGTTTTTACTTTTCTTTTTTAAGTCCAATGTCTATCAATATTTCTCCTTCAGTCGGATCTTGGAATTCACTAGAGTCCAAAGTGGAAACAGTGAAAAATAAACTCTCCTCAGGGGTTACATCCAAAAATGGACGTTACTTTGAGCTTACTTAGTTCATGTGCCTTCGGTAACCACACATTTTTTAAGAAAAAGTATATTCACGTTGAACGTTGTGGTAAAGTCAAAATCTACAAGCGGTAATATGAGGTGCCATCTCCATGACTTCTCTTTCTGCATGCATTAGTTACATTTTGTGAAATGAATAATACTTAAATGACTCTCAGCCATTTGTTGAGCTGCCTGGTTTTCATCCTGTCCTTCCCAAGTGAGGGTGTTACAGAAAATCCTTCCTAACTCCCTTCTGCTCTGCCTACATTATTATTTTGCTGTTTTAAACAGCGTTAATTCGATTCGAAGGCAGGGGGGCACTTTACAAGAGCACCACTTAGATTACACACGGAAGAATCCATTTTTGGTAGGCACGAGATTAAGTGATATTACCACGATCAAAGAATGTTTAGCTGATGCCGAGACTCGAACCTAGATGCCCAGCTTCAAAGTCGGCAGCTTTGGCCGATTCACGACACCATCTCTTTGGCGGGAGGCTATCGCCCGTGGTAGACGAGGAGAAAATCGTCTAGCAAAAAAGTCCCTTGCATTGGCCCTGAGGTCCGATGGGCGTTCCCCGGCATCCGAATCTGAGCTGGCATCTGAACTAGTGTTTGTTAATCAATGTTCCTGTTGTCTTTGTACAGCAAAGGTTTTCGTAAATTGTCGTGTCCTGTTATATTTTCTCTCAAAGGTCAAGATGTGTGCCTCAAGGCCTGTCCTGTGTCCAGGCTCTTTGCCCAACCCACTGCAAGTGGCCAACTCCCCACAGCACATGGCCTTTAAAGGGGTGAAGATCATGAACAACCACGCCCGAACCACAGCGTCGTTGTTAACACAAGTGGAACTACCCTTGTGTTAACAACTACTCCCTTTTTCTCTGCTTAACCATGCATGTGCAGAACAACGCACATGCGTGGTTAAGGCAGAGAAAAAGGGAGTCAGCATCAGGAGAGGACGCGGTCAGGTAAGTGGGGCTGGGGGTGTTTTGGGGCGAGGGCTGGGGTGGGGGTAATTTGGTTTTTAGGGGTGGGAGGTAGGGCTATTTTTGTATTTAGGGTGGGTGGGGGTGCGTTTTTAGGGGTGGGATGGAGGTGGGGGAAATTTTGTTTTTAGGGGTGGGTCTTTAGGGGCAGGGGTTGCGGTAATTTTGTGTTAGGGTGGGTGAGGACGTGTTTTAGGGGTGGAGGTGTGGGGTTGGGGTAATTTTGTATTTAGGGTGGGTGGGGGAGTCGGGTTTTAAGGGGTCAGGGTGGGGGGGTCAGGAGAATTTTGTATTTAGGGTAGGGGTGTGGGGGTCGGGGTAGGACGCGGTCAGGTAAGTGGGGCTGGGAGAGGGTTGGGGGTAGTTTTTAGGGTGGGTGTGGTTGGGTTATTTTTTTTAAGGGGCGGGGTGTGGGGTCGGGGTACTATGGTTTTTAGGGTGGGGTGGGGGCTGGGGTAGATTTGTTTTTAGGGGGGTGGGGGCCGCAGTAATTTTGTATTTAGGGCAGCTTTTTAGGGATGGAGTGGAGGGGTCAGGGTACTTTTGTTTTTATGGGCGGGGTAGTTTAATTTTTGTTAGTGGGGGTCAGTTGTTTTTAGGGTGGGTGGTGGTAGGTTTAAGGGCTCAGAGTGGGTGTAGGTATAGGGGTAGGTTTTAGGGGCAGGTGGGGGGCTTGGAGTAATTCTGTATTTAGGGTGGGTGGGGGAGTCGGGTTTTAAGGGGCGGGTAATTTTGTATTTAGGGCGGGGGGTCAGGGTAGGACGCAGTCAGGTAAGTGGGGCTGGGAGAGGGTTGAGGGTAGTTTTTAGGGCTGGGGTGGTTGGGTTATTATTTTTTTTTTAAGGGGCAGGGGTGGGGGGTCGGGGTACTATGGTTCTTAGGGCGGGGTGGGGTTGGGGTAAATTTGTTTTTAGGGGCAAGGGTGGGGGTTGGGGTAATTTTGTATTTAGGGCAGGGTTTTAGGGGTGGGGGTGGAGGGGTTGGGGTACTCATGTTTTTAGGGGTGGTAGTATTATTTTTGGTAGTGGGTGTCAGTTGTTTTTAGGGCGGTCGGGGGTTGGGGTAGGTTTTAGGGCTCGGGGTGTGTTTTTTTTTAAGGGGCAGGGTTCGGGGTACTATGGTTTTTAGGGCAGGTGGGGGTTGGGGTAAATCTGTTTTTAGGGATGGGTGGGGGAGTCGGGGTAATTGTGTATTTAGGGGTGGGGGAGTGGTTGGGGTAGTTTTGTTTTTAGGGGTGGGTAGTTTTATTTTTGGTAGTGGGGTCAGTTGTTTTTAAGGCTGGTGGGGGTTGGGGTAGGTTTTAGGGCTCAGTGTGGGTGGGGGTATACGGGCAGGTGGGGGGTCGTGGTAGTTTTATTTGAGGGGCGGGTTGAGATCAGGGTAGTTTTAATTTTTAGGGCGAGTGGGGGTTGGGGTAGTGTTATTTTTAGGGCAGCATGGGGGTCGGGGTAATTTTGTTTTTAAGGGTGGGGTAGTTTTATTTTTGGGGTGGGGGTCAGTTGTTTTTAGGGTGGGTGGGGGGGTCAGGGTAGGTATTAGGGCGCAGGGTGGGTGGTGGGTATCGGGGTCGTTTTTAGGGGCAGGTGGGGTGTCGGGGTAGTTATATTTTTAAGGCGGGTGGGGGGTCAGGTTAGTTGTATTTTTAGGGATGGTGGGGGGATGGCATTTGAAAACCACGCATGCCGTTCCCCACATGCCTTTTCTAGGCTTGCCTTTACAACGAAAAATCATCATAAAGGCATTCATGGAAACAACACGGTCGTTGTTCCAACCACGTTGTTCAGGCATGCGTGGTTGGCGCATGCGTTGTTCCATCATACATCTCTTTAAAGGTGCTCTGCAGTGGTTGGCTGCAGAGTCTAGCAGCACGGCCAGGGCCTGTGCTCAATCCCCCACACAGGAGATCAACACCCCCAAAAGGGGCCATTCGGCTACAGAACCTCGCCCTTCATTTTCTTTTTGGGGTTGTTCAGGAGTCCCACGGGACCACACAAGGGTGTTGCAGTGGTGACCCATGGGACTCCTGGCAGGACCATCGCAAATCCAACATTTTTTATACATGTATCATTGTTTAAGTTTTCCTTTGGAAAATGCATGTGGAAAAAAGTTTATTGCAAAACTCCCTCAACTTAACGGGCCCAGGATGAAGTTGGTCGTAATGAACTTGTTTATTGTAAAGTTTTGTGACCATTTGTCAAAGGGCAACCACAGTTATTAGCAAAACAAAAAAACTCTCTTCCTATGAAAATTCTGTCTCACAAATACCTACACAACTGAAAAGCCTTGATCACAAACTGGCAACCAGAATACACAGGCATTAAATAATACAAAGTACATAGACCTAGGACTACATAAAGAACCACAAGGAACACGGTATTGAAACCCGTGAAAACATATCTAATTAGTGAAAAAATCAATAAAAACACATTACAGGTTCAAAACTTAGAAGACTGAATAGTAAAAAAATATGTGATATTACAGAAATACTTATTGCTTGCAACCTCACAGTCTATCTTCATACCACTGTACAATAATACATCCCTAGCGGGCTATAGCTCCTATAATGTGTGTGCTTAGAGTGCAAACACCCTCCAAATGTGAATTAATGTGTGTGAATTAATAAGAAAAAATGTATACAATGGCTACCCCCCTTGCTGCAGTACAAAGAGTATTATCATAACAGCAATCTGTATTTTGGATATGCCTGTCCAGACATAGTTAAACAATCATTGTTAGAATATTGAAATATACATTTGAGATATATATGAGGATACATCCAAATTTAACTATTTATATTTGTATGTACATACTGTGATATACGTTGGAAAATCATATTTCGAGAAAAGGCTACATTTAATTATTACTCCTAGTGTGAGTCTAGAGTATTAGTGTAAGACCACATATGATAATAGTAATAAACAAGTAATAACACCAATATATTCACGTCCACTACAAGCAAATTCTTGTTTGGTGAAAACCAGTGTAGAGGTTGACGACCATCTCTCATAATAGAGTCCCTTCCTCGTTTACTGTAAAAAGTGAAAAAGTCAATTAAAATACAAACAAGACACCATATATCAGAGTAATGCAGCACAGAACAAACAGGGCAGGCAAAATCAATAACACTGCTAATATTCACAACTTAATCCACATGGTGTATTGTCAGATCTTCTTCAATGTTCAAAACTCTTGGGGCTTTTGTTTCTAAGCGAGTGACATATCTTAACTATTTCTAATGTAGCTACACATTTCTGTTGCTACCTCTAACATCAGTATCAATATTGTCAATCCCATAGTACTTTGAAAGGTTACAATCTGAATACTGAACCTCTATAAAATGACTGGCTACTGGATAGTGGTTGTCATATTTATCAGTCAATCTCATGTTCAAGAATGTGTTTTTTGACAAGGTGGATCATGGTCTCAGCATGCAATTTGCCACAAGGACAAGACAGAATCTAAACTACATAATTGATACTGCTTGTGATGTATTTTTTAATTATCCTTTGCCCTGAACCATATGGTGTAGGAAAACTTATGTTGGTGCTGTATTGCATGCCTTACACTTACCACAGGTATAGAAAACTCTGAGCCTCCAATTTGCACCATTTTCTCTTTATTCAGTGATATCATTTTGTACCCCCAGTCACACATTGATTTACTTCTGCAAAATGTAGTCTTAGGGTGTGTAGAAATAAAATTAGTCATTATTGGTAGCTATGTAGTTATAGGTAGCCAGTAGATAGTTCCAATTAGGGCCTTGTTTCCATAGGAAAAGCGTTTTCTGTTTTGCTAATAACTTTGGCATAGTTTGAAGAATCTTCATATTATTAAAACTAATGTACCATCTAATTCAGCTGGTGTCTAGAAAGCTTTGGGGTGATTCATCAAGTGGGAGCCGAGAAAATGGGGGTTTATGAACATGTTTCCCCATGTAATGATCCTTAGGGATTTTAGACACAACTACAGCCCGAACCACTAAATGGAATCACACCAAATGTGACAGAAAGCTAGATCTTGGTCCAGAAAAATATATTTTTGTAATTTTGTGTAAATCTGCTTAGTAGTTTTTGAGTTATTAAAGAAAAAAGATTTATGTAGATCCAGAGACGTGGATCAAGGCACCAACAGCAATGCCGTGATCGGCAGGCCACAGCCTCACAGGAAAGTTGCATCTGTCATTTTTTCAATCGGACAAAGCCACTGTCAAATGCACTCACACACCCACACACCCACTTACACATCCACAGAACCACACACATCCCCACTCACACACCCTTACAGCCACTCACACACTCACTCAACAACCCAGAAAACCAGAAGCTAGTTATAGTTTAGACCTGGTTTCCATAAGAAAAGTGTTTTTTGTTTTGCTAATTTTGGCACGGTTTCACAAATCTACACAACATTTTAAAAACTAGTGTGCCACTCACTTCATCTTCTGTCTGTAAAGCTTTGGAGGGATTTTCAAGTGGAGGCCCAGAGAAAGTGGGATCCCATAATGCATATTCCCCATGAAATTTACCACAGATATTTTAGACACAACTGCAGCCCAAACCACTAGATGGAATTACACCAAATTTGTCAAAAAGCTAAATCTTGGACCAGAAAGAGAACTTTTTGTAATCTGGAGTAACATTGTTCAGTATTTTTTTAAAGTTATGAAAGGAAAAATAATTATGTACATCTAGAGATGAGGATCCAATGTGGATCCACCACAGCAGATCTGGGAACCCACCCTCCAACAGCAATGCTATGATTGGCTGGCTGCAACCCGAGAGAAATGTTGCAGCTGTCATTCTGTGAACTGGGACACGGTTTCCAGGGGGAGATAAAGAGCAAATAGGATATATGGGACTAGTGGTGAGGTCTGTGAGGAACTCCTCATAGGCAAGAAATTTGCCAAAATGTTTTTTTGGGGCACGCAAGTATCTGAGGATAAACAATAGCACTTAGTGTGGCTCCTGTTTGAAAAACAACTGTTGATCCGTGGATCCAGATCCCAATTCTAAACACATTCACCCATTAAGAGACCCACTCAACCACTCACACACCCACACAAACCACTCAGAGACTCAATCAAACATGCTTGCAGCCACTCACACAGCAACTCACACATCCACTCAAAGACTCAGAGAACTACTCACACACCCCTCACATACCCACACAGGCACATATCCACCCACCCACACAGCCTCATACTCATGCATACAGTCATTTGCACACCAACGTACAGACTGACACACCCACTCACACAATCAAGCCACTGACTCACCACTCAGAGATTTGATTCACAAAACCATTCACACACCCACTCACAGACCCACACAGCCACTCTCACACACACACTAGCATACTCACACACCCACTTATACACCCCCACACACACTCCCACATCCATACAGCCACTCCCACTCACAGCTTCACAAAACCCAATACTACGACATTATAGTTAGGTTCAGATTTTACATGCAAAAAATATAGAAATTGAACAGTTATAATTATAGTTATCTCAAGATAATATAACTTGTGCTGTAAGGTAATAATGACTCGCGCCCTCGCCATGCTCTGATACTTACCTCACATATTACATCAGTAATGATGTCTTCTATGATTAAAACTCCAACATTTGTAATAAAATCATTGATGAGAAACCTGTGCATGGCGGTGGCATGAGTTGTAGTTACCTTAGAGAACTGTTGAATTTCTATGATTTTTTGCTTGTAAAATTTAACTAAAGCCTCCCTCTAATCTTTGTTGTTTTAGTGACTATATATATATATATATTTTTTTTTTTAATATATATATAAATATATATATAAAAAATATATATAGATAGATATAGATATGTATATATATATATATATATATATATATATATATATATATATATATATATATATATAGATAGATATAAACAAAAGGTTTTAATTTAGCATCTAAATACTTGCATTTTTGTTGGAAAAGGCATGAGTGGTAAAACACATTTGTTTAAAAAATTTGTGTGGTAAAGACATGCATTGTAATGAACACGTTTAAAGGCATGCATGGTAATAGCATGTGTGGCTTCATCATACATCCACACCCTAAAAGCTTTCTGGCTGCCTGGGGAGACATGTGAAGGACTCCAGGCTCAAATGAAGTGTGACAGCATTGAGGTGTCACATCCTCTGCCAAGACGGCCACTCTTGGGGATCAGCCCAGAGGTATGATTCAAAGGTCAAGCCAACTTTGATCGGCTGCCCGACCCAACAACCCTGACCAGGATGCCTTTTGTTCATATAGACAGGTTGGGACAAGGCCAGAGAGATTGAAATTGCCCCAAACTGGTTTTACCATGGACGTGTTGCCCTCAGATAGCCACACCTCTAGGGTGGGTTGCCCTGCTTCTGATAACAGTGGAGTGGTCATGAATTCTCTAAAGGGGCAAAATTGTGGAATTCTGGGCTAGCCAGATGCCATATATCACAGGAACCTCCTCACTAGATAGGAGGGGACCCAGTAGCACATTGGCTAGTAACCACGTGGTCCCCTAAGGGCACCTTCCGGGGATAAATCTGGCACATTGACCCTTAGTCTCCATGGCCTTGGAAAAAGGACAAGAAGAAGACCACTTTGCACCCATTGGAAGCAAACACTTTGCACTTTGGGTTAGCGACTCGACCTGACTTCACCCTGTTGACTGCACAGCATCAGGAGCATCTATGAGCCTGCATCCCTCTGCATGTGGACAGCTCCATTATTTTCCATGGCATTCATTCTGTAAAGTTTGGATGTTGCTCTAACAGTGCTGTGGTAGCCAGGTAACTGTCCAAAGTATGCTGTCTGCACCTTAGACCGCTGTCATGCTGGACTTGGTTGCCCAACTGGAGCTGGAGTTTGTAGCTTTTACAAACTTTTAAAAATGTCCACAGTTATTGTTGGCCAATGCTTGTTTTGTGTTGATTTAAAAGTTATTTATTATTTCTAAAATCTGTATCTCTGGAACCCTCTGCTGGATTTTAATTAATAAGGTCTCTCAAAATGTATAGAAATCTACTCTGTTAATTGGTGTCTTGTTTTTTTAAAGTTGTGTGAGTTTCTTATTCTGTTGTTTAGTGCTGTTAAATGTTTTACAAACAATTCCTTTGCTAAGCCTTACTGCTCCCAGCCACAGCTACCCAGGGTTGAGCTTAGGGTTAACTAAACGTACCTGACTGGACCCAAGATGGTATTTCCCAGCCATACCATGCAGTACACTCAAATCCCCATAATGACTCCCACAAATATATTAAAACATTCAAGAGTTCAGTTAACAAGGAGTGTTAGACCTGGCATCCTTGGCCTGGTCTCCCGTCTTTTTTGCCTCTGCTTCCCATGTTGTGACTATTTGCTGGACTCTGTTTTTGGTACTCTGGGCACTTTTCCACTGCTGACCAGTGCTAAAGTGCAAGTGCTCCCGTGTGAAGTGTAAGTGTAATTGGCTTTTTCCTGATTGGCATATTTGATTTATTAGTACGTCCCTAGTGCACTAGAGTTGCCCAGGGCCTGTAAATCAAATGCTACTAGTGGGCTTGCAGCACTGGTCATGCCATCCACATAAATAGCTCTGTAAACATAGCTCAGACCTGCCACTCCAGTGTTCTTGTGCAGGTTTAAACTGCCAATTCCACTTGGCAAGTGTGCCCACTTGTCAGGCCCAAACGTTCCCTTTTTATACATGTAAGGCACCCTTAAGGTAGGCCCCAGGTATCTCCATGGGCAGGGTGCAGTATGTTTCAAAGGTGGTATATGTACTGATGTGTTTTACCTATCCTCACAGTGAAATGCTGCCAAATTCGGTTTTCAAGGCCTATCTCTCTCATAGATTAACATGGGAGCTGCCTTTAAATATTCTTAAAGTGCAGTTTCCCTTTGAGAGCAGGTAGAAATTTGGAGTTCGGGGTCTCTGAACTCAAAACTTAAAAATACATCTGTTAGTGAAGTTGGTTTTTAGATCGTTAGTTTGAAAATGCCACTTTTAGAAAGTAGGCTTTTTTTTGCTTTAACCATTCTGTGACTCTGCTTGTTTGTGGATTCCCTGTCTGGATCAGAATGACAGCTGGACTGTTTGTGAATCTCCTCTGGACAGTGACACAAAGGGAGTTGGGGTGTAGCCTGCATATCCTGATGAGCCAACTGAGCTAGAGTGGAAGGAGAAGTGTGGCACAACGGTTAGAGCAGCAGACCCTGATGCAGAGATCTGGCCTGGGACCAGGGTTCAATTCCCACCTTGGCGGTCTTGGGCTCAATTCCCATTGACCAGATAATTCTTGCCTTGGTGCCTAATCTAATTAATGGGTCCCACTCTGTAACTCTAGGCAATAGCTTGCTTAATCTCCACAATGGCCCTCATAGTGCTTGGATGCCTGGCTTCACCCTGGGGCTGTCCAGGAGTGGGTTCCTCACAGGGAAAAGCCAGGAGGGGTTCCACAGTGGTATGAGTACAGGCACCTTGAGACCCTAATGGGTGAGTAGTGAGCTATACAAGTGTGAAGTTTACAGTTTAAAGGAGGAGTGTTCACTCACAACTGAGTGGGCTGTGCCTGCCCTCACGCAGTGCAGTCCCCAACCTCCTGGTGTGTGTATGGGGCCTGGCCTGGGCAAGGCAGGATCTTGTGAACAACAAATACTTTCCTTTGAAGTTTGCCTACTTCAAAGGCAGAAAGGAGTATAAGTAGTGGACCCAAACCCCCAGGCTTTTAGATCACTTCTGGAACCAAGGTGAACCTCTGCCAAGGAGACGAGCTGAAGAGCTGAGGAGAAGTGCTGCCCCTGCCTGTGACTACGTTTGTTGGGCTATCCTTCAGTTGCTGCTTCTGCAAAAAAGGACAAAGACTGGGCTTTGATGTGCATTCCTGCTTGAGAAGAATCTCTGAGGGCTTGAACTGAGCTTGCCTACTGTTTTGAAGTCTCAGGGCAATCAAAGACTTCCTCTGACAGCACCTGGACTCTCTGCTGAGACTCCTGCCCTTCCAAGTGGTACCCTATCCAGTCCCTGGTCCTTTGAAAGGTGAAGTTGGCAGAACAAGAACTGAAATCCCTGCACAGAAAACCATGTGTGGAAAATTTTGATGCACCAGCTGCATCACAACTGATAAACGACGGGCTACCCTCTTTGCGACTAAAATCAATGCTCCACCTGCATCAAGGCTGGGAGATCGACGCATCGCAGGTGAAGAAACTATGCAACCTGCTTGTGGCTGCCAATAACGACACAAACCCTACGTAACTCGGTTTCCCAACACCGTGCAACCAGATTTCACATGCACTGTCACTGGGTGTCAAAGGCATTGTGAACCTGGATGGATCCGAGGTGCCCTGACCCAAAATCGACTCATCGCTCTCTTGCTGGAGAGAAAAACGATGCATCGCCGCCCCGACCGGAGAAGAATCAACACACAAACTCCCTTGCGAGTAAGGAATTGACACATTGCTGACTTTCCCAAAGCATGCTCGCCCGTGCAGCTTTATTTTAGACACAAAGAATGTAGCATCCTGTGACGAGCCGGACGAGGCCGGCCCGCACGAGTCCGCTATTGGTGCTGACTCTGCCACTGAGGACCCGGAAGTCCTCGGCCGGCTCGCCAATCCTGGCGAAGCATGGAGGTCACAGCGGGAAGACGGACGGTTAAAGAACCCGAACTCGGGTTTTCAGGCGGCGCCGTGAAAAGAGAGAAGATGGAGCGGAGAGGAGAGAAAGACCAGGAGGACGGAAGAACCCAGGAGCTCAAGGTGCTGAGAGTCCCAATCAGGGACGAGAGGAGGGTGAGGAGCCAGAGGACGGTTGGCCTGATCAGGAAGAAGATGCTGAGCCAGTCTCTGGGAGGCAGAATCCATGAAGCGTGGCATAACCAGGTGCGTGTTAGTGACTGGGACAGGGGTAGGGAGGACAGGAGGAGGAATTAAGGAGGGACTGGAGGAAGAGGGGCTGCACTTTATCAAGAAATAACACGGGCAGGGAGGGGGCTGCACTTTAATCATAAATGGTACAGGCAGGAAGAAGGCTGCATAAAAATACAAAACGAGGCGGAAAGGAGAGGAAACGAGCAGAAAAGAGTAAGAAAAAAAGGATAGTAAAGAAACAGAGCAGGTATTGCTTGTGAGAACCAAGACAGAAAGGAGAAAGAAAAGGAAAGGCAATCTCTTGTTAGAAAAGGGAAAGCACAAGAGAAGCGCAGACAGAAGAGACAAAAGAGAAGGAAAGATACAGCAGCAGGAGAGGGAAAGCCAGACAAAGAAAACCCCCAAAGGAAAGTACCAGTACTTACCGAAACATTTCTTCTTCTTTTCACATGTGCTTCCCGCGAGACCTGGAAAACAAAGAGAAAAGAGAAAGGGAACTGTGAACCACTACCTGGACAAGATGCATAAAGGACTGTATGAACTACCCAGGAAGCCAGCGTTTTCGTACTTATCCCTATGCATAACCAATAATACAACCACTACCAGAGTAACAGACACAGTCTTACGTATTTAATTGCACCATTCCTGCAACACATTCTTTGTTTTCTATGGAGTAAGACTCTTATTCTTTTGAGAAATCATATCTTGACTTGTGTATGTTGGATTTTCGTCATTTTGGTCTTGTTTTATTTAGATAAATATTAATTATTTTTCTAAACTGTTGTGGTGTCCATTTTGTAGTTTTTCACTGTATTACTGTGTGTGTTGGTACAAATGTTTCACACATTGCTTCGGCGATAAGCCGGACTGTTTTTGCCAAGCTACCAAGGGGGTGAACAGGGGTTATCCTAGGTGTGTATCTCCATTACCCTGACTGGATTGAGAGTCCCTGCTTGAACAGAGTGCAAACTGACTGCCAACCAGAGACCTCATTTCTAACAAGGAGTCACATGGGAGAATACATTATTATTATTATTATTATTATTATTATTATTATCATTGACAGCAGCCATAACGGCAGCTGCTCCACAATGCTCAGTGTTGCACCTGACATGGTGGTACCCAAATCTGAGTGCTGCTCCCTGGCACAGATAACTATACACAGTTCCCTGATATACTTGAGACTTTAACTTTAAGCTTCTATAAATTCCCCTATTCATCGTAAAGAAAACTTGGACTTAAAGTTACATACACGTACCTGACTGGATCCAAGATGGTATTTGTGAGCGTACTGCATGGTAGGGCTCCCCAGCCATACCATATAGTACACTCAAATCCTCACATTGGTGCATAGCAGTGGGATCCAGAAGCTGTGTTTAGCTGTACCAGACACCCAGTAAATTAGAAACTGACAAGAAGAGTATTTGCCAAGTCAAGAAGTAAAAGTCTGGTCAAGTTCTGACATTTTAAAGGCACCAGTTTCCAAGAAGAAAAAGTCCAAGGAATTGCAAAAAGTTGTTCTTACAACTACAAAAAGTCTTCAAGGATGGAGGGCACATAAAATAAATAAATAAATAAATAAGTTGAGGGCTTTGTGCAAAGCAAGAAAAATCCTTAGAGGAATCGCAGCTAAGCAGGATGACCTGGAAAAGCACTCAAGGCCTGGAAAGAGGCAAGGTAAGCACAGACCCTGCGGGGGATGAGATTATCCCTGAGAGTAGGGATGAGTATGACACAGTGGATCCATTCACAGAATGTGACCAGGGGAGTGTGTCAAGCTGTTCCAGGCATGACTCCCTTCTGTCAGTGAAAGGAGCTTCACATCCGTGAGGAGGCCTAAGGATGTAGAGACCCAGCTTAGCCTCTGGGAACCACAGAGGAGGAAGCTGGCACTAGAAGGAATGAGATTGTCCTGGAGGAGCGTAGGGTGGCCTTCTTATTCTGATGACTTTTTGCGGAATCCTTCCTAGGTTTCCTGCCCTTTCTATTGTCACTTCAGGATCTTTAGTTCCTTTACTTTCCCTTAAGGCCTTCCGTGCTCTAGTGGAGATATAGATCCACTTAGGGAGAGCCAGTACTGCTGCATGAGTCCTTCTCTCCACCTCTGCCCTGGCAGAAGTTTCGTGATCATTGCCCAATAGCCACTCCACTGGGATGGCAGGGGACACAGTTATTTTTTAGGGCCAGTAACCCCTCCCCACTCAATGTCTACCACAGCTATGGGGTGTGATTTTGTAAAATTGTCAGAGTTGACTGTCTTATGCACCTCGTCTGGTAAGATCCAAAACGAGGTGGGAAGGAGAGGAAACGAGCAGAAAATAGTAAGAAAAAAAGGATAGTAAAGAAACCTCCCAGAATGGCACTGGGGACATTAAAGCTGAAAGAGCCCAAGTCACATCTCTGATAGCCACAGCAGACCTTTTGCTGCTACTGAATGTCAGGCATCACAATGGGCAATTCAGAGATAGCCAAAAAGACCCCCTCAGCAGAGTACCTGGCCTGAGAGCTCCTAAGTAAGTCCGGGGGACGCGGGGAAGGGGGACAGACTCTATGGCCCTCATTACAACATTGTCGGTAAGTGCTGCTTACCGCATGCTGACTGCCGCCAACATACTGTGACCACAGCACTATACAGATACGGGTATTATGACCCACACAGAGAAATCCGCCACTAAACAGACACCCACACAAGTCCGCCAGCCCAAAGGTCAGTGATAAACTGGCAGTACCAAAACCCACACCGTTACGTCAACAGAAATACGCCCACAGCATCATGACCCATGAATCAATGTGGCGGACATTCAACCGCGTTAAACCATTGGCGTAACAGACCGCCGCCCTCAAAATACACACACACTTACAAAACTACACCACATTGGACAATTCAAACTACACACACCTGACACACATACACACAACACACCCACACACCCACAGCACTATAAAACACACACCCACAATACCCACAACCCTTTATGACCCAAACATTTTGGCAAGTGAGAGAGAGAGACAAGCCAGGAGCTCCCACTGAATCTGAGCAACATAACACCATCCACGCACCTCATAGCACACACCCCAACACTTCACCCCACACACCCTCACACATACCAGCCACACTACACCCATGGCACCACAAAGACACCCTCAGAGGAGGAGCGAAGGGTAATGGTGGAGGAAATCATCCGGGTAGAGCCACAGCTATTCGGATCACAGTTGTAGCAGACATCTATTGCAAGGAAGATGGAGCTATGGCGGAGAGTCGTAGGCAGGGTCAATGCTGTGGGACAGCACCCAAGAACAATGGATGACATCAGGAAGAGGTCGAACAACCTACAAGGGAAGGTGTGTTCCATGGTAGCAAGACACCAGGTAGCTGTACAGAGGACTGGCGGTGGACCCCCACCTCCTCCTCTACAAATAACAACATGGGAGGAGCAAGCATCCTGAGGGTCTTGCAGGAGTAGCAGGACTACTGGACTCTGGTAAGTCACATTTTTACTACTTTGACCCCCACCCTACCTGCATGCCATCACAAACAACAACCCCTACCCTCACCCTTATCACACCACCACCTCACATATACCCCACCATCACAACTCACCCATCCCAATGCCAAGCCTTGCATGCAACACCAATGCATGGACCCCCAACATAGACCTGCATGGACACCCATCACCACAGCATGCACACTAGTGACAATCACTTAGCCAAACCAAGCACAACTCACACAAGCCAAAGCTGCCTTGCTAATAACAACCATAGAGGGAAACATATCCATGCACAAGATGGCACACACAGATACAATAACACTGCATTTACATCCCCACAGGACCCCCACTCAACATCAACGCAGAGGAGGTGTCAGCCACATCCAGTCCGCCCCCGAAGAGGACCACAGTGATGACAGCAGCTCTGCACGCCTGGATCACGATGACCAACCTGGCCCCATCAGGGACCTCTTGATAGTCGGTGACCCAGCCACAGTCCCAACCCACCACAGAGCCTCCCCCCTCAGGAAACACCACCATAGCACTAACCCAGCGGGCCAATCCCTCTGTCCCCAGGACACGTCAGTCAGCAGTGTGTCCACCACTAGAAGGACCCCAGGCAACCCCACAGACACAGGACAATCAGGGACCTGGGGTCAGAGGGCACACGATTCAGGGGACAGAGGCACAGGACAACAGGGAAACTGGGAGGACTGCTGTGCGACCGGGGGAGGACAGTCCAAGGGAACCAACTCTCCATGAGGCACTCACCAGCATCCTAGAAGTATACCACCATTCCCAGGAGACCATGGGCCAAATAATGGCCAAGCTGCAGGAGGGGCAGTACCTGGGGATCAGGGAGGACCTGAGGGACATCCACACCACCCTGGTCACCATTGCAGGGGTGCTGGCAGACATGGCCAACACCATGAGGGAGGCAGTGCACATCAACGTGCCCCTGACACAAGCCAAACCGAAGAACAGCCCTCCACCACAGCCGGCGCTAGTGGACAGGAGGCCCCACCACAGGACCAACAGGCCATCAGCACCCCACCCCCTGCAGAAGGAGAACCGCCCCGCAAACGGTGCCTGCGATCCAGGCAGAAGCCAGAGAACATTGCCAAGGCGCCCGCAGGAAATAAGACTATCCTGATTGTCGCCCTTGTGTCCCACTCTGTCACCCTGTCCACCTTGCACTGCCATTGCTCTACTTCCGATGCTCCCTTGGACAATGCACCTGTGATACAAAGAGACTGGACTCTACCCTGGACTTTCCTCCATCAGCAACCCAGCCCATTGCAATACCCCCTCACTTATTAGCACCTAAATAAACAACCTGGGAACAAATTCAAGTATGGAGTCTGTGAATTCTTTGACAAATGTGTTAGTTTCACAAAAAATTTAAACATCACAATTCAAATGTACTGTAATATCTACATAGGTATGACCTGTAGTGGGCAGCAGTAAACACACCAGGAGCCAGAGTGTGGCACAGAGATCTGCAAATAGAGATGCCAAAGGGTACAGTAAGTGGTCATAGAAATAGGGAAATCAGGCAGCCATGTTCAATTTCAAACACAAAACTGACTGCAATGGAAGGTGAGGTTACAGAGTCCTACCTGTGTGTCACTGGAAGTACTGTTGAATTATTGTACCTCTGTTGTCCACATCATCTTCCTCTGCCTCCTCTTCGTCACTGTCCACAGGCTCCCCCGCTGCCACACGACCATCCCCAGGCTCATCCTCCTGCAGCAAAGGCACCTGGCGTCTCAAGGCCAGGTTGTGCAAAATGCAACATGAAACAATGATCTGGCACACCTTCTTGGGTGAGTAGTACAGGGATCCACCTGTCAGATGGAGGCACCGGAATCTGGCCTTCAGGAGCCCAAAGGTTCTCTCAATGATCCTCCTTGTTTGCCCATGTGCCTCATTGTAACATTCCTCTGCCCTTGTCCTGGCATTCCACACTGGGGTCAGTAGCCATGGGAGGTTGGGGTAACCAGATTCATATTCGAGGGATACCTGTTAGCCACACACTCACCCTTAGGGCCAACTCCACACTCATATTCCTACATCAACTGGGTGGGGAACATGGGCTCACCTATTGGCCACACCCGGTGCCTCTGGAGTTGAGACATCACATATGGGATGCTGCTATTCCACAATATAAAGGCATCATGCACAGAGCCAGGATACTTGGCATTGACTTGGGAGATGTACGGGTCCGCTAAACACCCCAGCTGCACATTCAGAGAGTGAAAGCTTTTCCTATTTATGAACACTTGTACATTTCTCCTGGAGGGGGGAACGAATGCAATATGTGCACCATCAATGGCACCAATGATGTTGGGTATATGTCCCAGTGCATAGAAGTCACCCTTCACTCTGGCCAAATCCTCCACCTGGGGGAATACAATTTAGATGCACATGTGTTTCAGTAGGGCAGACAACACTCTGGTCAGCACAATTGAGAACATAAGTTGTGACATCCCTGATGCCATAGCCACTGTCACTTGGAAAGAACCACTTGCCAGTAAATGGAGTACTGACAGGACCTGCACTAGAGGGGGGATACCTGTGGGTTGGCGGATAGCTAAAATCAGGTCTGGCTCCAATTCTGCGCAGAGTTCTTGGATCGTGGCCCTATCAAGTCTGTAGGTGAGGATAATGTGCCTGTCCTCCATTGTCACCAGGTTCACCAGGGGTCTGTTCACGGAGGATGTCTCCATTTCCTATTCATCCTCAGCGATTGAACTCTAGGGTGAAAAAAGGTGAGCAGAAGGTCATATTCACACATATGTCAATATTAATATGCATTTCTTCCTTTACAGAAACGGTATGTGAACTTGTGAGTCAGTTGATGTGCCAATATCTGCTGTGATGCAGTTAGGTGCCATGGCCTGTGCCCCCCTGAAATGGCGGCTGCCTGACCTGTGAGGAGAGACAAGTGGAAATAAGGTAATTGTACTGGGGTTGTGTGCCGTTGTGGTCGGCGGTAGATGACTGCCGCGCAACATCGCATTGGTTATCATTGGGTCCTATGGGTTCCAGGAGCCAATGGTGATGTACACTGGCGGTGACAGTACGCACCACCGCAGATGTGACCGCCATTTTCTATCTGTGCACTCACTTGCTACCTGACCTTCAACACGAGAGGACCTACACTGCAAGTGCTGCTGTGACCTGTGTCCGGAAGCGACAATGGCTCAAGTGTCTGGGGAAAAGGCCCCCACCTTCACTTCCGAGGAGGTGGAGAGACTAGTGGATGGGGTCCTACCCCAGTACACTTTACTCTATTGTCCTCCAGACAAAAAGGGGAGCACACTGTGAGCAGGATGCATGGGCCATGAATGTATGGCTTGCTGTTGTGTAAGCCCCGTGTAGAGAGGGGTCTGAGGAGTCCTGGGCAGAGTGCTGCATTTATGGTGGCCAATGTCTGTGCGTACGGGGATGGGAGGAATATGGCGGGCCATGAGTATGACAGTATGGACGGAGGAAGACGGCGGAGGCCCAGCTGGAGCTGGCCTCCCAAGGAGGAAGGGGTGCTTGTCATACCCAGACCCCCCTGATGTTCCGCATCCTGGCGGTGGCCTATCTGGAGTTGGATGGGCACTTGAAGGCATCACAGCAGCCACAAGGGGGCGAGTACAGATTCTAAATCACAACTTTGCACGCGTTAAGGTTTTACCTGGGTGGGCGATGTGGGCTGTGGGTGCCCCTAGGCCAGGGCAAACATGGCAGGGTAGGTCCCATGTTGGACAGACTCTGAAGCACTCCAACCCCAATAGTGTCAGTGGGCATCTACTACTGGGCAGGGTGGTGTGGGTTTCAGGTGTGCAGCTAATGGCATTAGGCAGTGTACCCCATGGGCTGGTGACTAGCATTGTAACTGGTAGTGCATGGCCTAGTGCATAGGGCTGTTCCCTGTGTATTGTACGCCAACGGTAGTGTTGTTGCTGGCACTGACCAAGTGTATCCTCTGTCTCTCCCCCTCCTTGTTTGTTTGTTACCCTGTCCTTGTGTGCATTAGCATCATCAGGCGGAGGAGCAGAAGCACTGGCAACGGAGGGAGCTGCATCCCACATGGGCCTGGAGGCCGAATCCACCGACGGTGAGGGCACCAGTGGGACAGAGGGCGAGGGGAGCACCACGACGGAGACAGGAGGGGACACTACTGACAGCGACTCCTCCTCCGATGGAAGCTCCCTGGTGGTGGCAGACACCTCTGTGCCCACAACAACAACAGGTAAAGTCACCAACCCTGTACCAGCTCCGCCCTCCCTGCAGCCCCTCAGCATGTTTCCCATGCCCGCTCACCCAGGAGGGTGGGCATCTCCTTCGCCCCAGGCACCTCAGGCCGTTCCCCAGTCAGCCCTGCTGCCCTCAGTGAGGAGGCTATTGACATCCTGAGATCCCTCTCTGTTGGGCAGTCAATCATACTGAAAGCCATCCAGGGTGTAGCAAGGCATTTGCAACAAACAAATGCATATCTGGAGGGCATTCACTCTGGCGTGGCGGCCCAACAGAGAGCATTCCAGGCTCTGGCGTCCGCACTGATGGCAGCCATTGTCACTGTCTCCAGCCTACCACCTCCAACTTCCTCTACCCAATCCCAATCCCCTCAACCCCAGCCTATCTCAAGCACACCTTCAGACCAGCAATCACCCAAATCAACACACAGAAGTGGTTCAGGCAAAAAGAAGCATCTCAAAGGCACTCACACAAGCACCATCCCCATGCAGACACACCAACATTCACTGCCTCCACTGTGTCCCCCTCTTCCTCGTAGGCCACCTCCCTCCCAGTAGTGTCTCTACTCACACCTGCATGCACTACATCCTCATCCACTACCTCCATCACCATCACCCCAATCACTACACGCCTCTCACTGGCAGTCACCACTCCCACATCCATGCATACGTCCCCTGTGTTCTCTACCAACTGCCATCAACCTCACAACAGCATCCAGCCCGTGCACCTGCACCCAAACACAGCAGACTGGCACCTCCAACAACCACTCCTTCTTCCTCCACTCCCAAACCTTCACCCTCTTCCCGCCCCTGTGTCCCTAAGAAGCTTTTCCTCACCAACATTGACCTATTCCCTACCCCTCCCCTCATCCTTCACCTTGGGCCAGGGTGGCCAGACCCAGCCCAGCGCCTCAGCCTCCCAGTCTATGACCATTGTGGTTTCTGCAGCTGTGAGAGGCTCCAAGGAGGTACCCGTCAGCCCAGCCAGTGTGCTAGCACCACCTGCCAAGGCCAAGAAGTTTCCACCAGACAGCAAGGGGAAGGAGGCACAACCAGCCAGCAAGGGCAAGACAAAGACTCCAACTGGCAGAAGAAAGGAGGCACAACCATCTGCCAAGGGCAAGAAGGGGCACAGAACACCAGCCATGGCACTTCAGCCGTCCGAGGTTGCAGGTGAAGGCCTGGAGGCTACCACCACCACTGACAGCACTGCCACCTGTACAGTGGCCAGCACCGCCATCTGCACAGCAGCCAGCACTGCCACTTGCCCCGCCGCCAGCAGCATGACTGCCACCAGCAGCAGCCCCAGTGGGCAGTCGTCCGAGGCTGCAGGTGAAGGTCTGGAGGCTACCACCACCATTGCCAGCACTGCGACCTGCACCGCGGCCAGCACTGCCACCTGCACCACGGCCAGCACCACCACCTGCACGGTGGCCAGCACCGCCACCTGCACAGCGGCCATCATCGCCACCTGCCCCGCCCCCAGGAGCACCACTTCCAGCAGCAGCAGCCCCAGTGGGCAGCCGTCCATGGCTGCAGGTGAAGGCAT
Organism: Pleurodeles waltl; assembly: GCF_031143425.1. Taxonomy (NCBI): domain Eukaryota; kingdom Metazoa; phylum Chordata; class Amphibia; order Caudata; family Salamandridae; genus Pleurodeles; species Pleurodeles waltl. Next base: position 1,418,906,501 of record NC_090446.1, read on the forward strand.
GGAGGCTACCACCACCACTGCCTGCACCGCCACCTGCAGCGACACTAGAATCTACTGAGCAGCCGTCACCACCGGAGAGCAGAGTATAGTAGTGACTACATGGCTGCAGTGCATCCTGGCATCTGCGACACCTGTCGGTGTGCCACACAAGTGAGAGACTGTGACCTTGCCCCATCCAGGGTGAAGCACACTGGGCACAAGGCCCACTCCAGAACAAGTGGGAGAATGCATCCACTCAGCCCCTCCTTGCCAGGATGCAGCACACTGAGCACAAGGCCCCCTCCAGAACCAGTGGAAGCAGGCATTCACTCAGCCCCACCTTGCCAGGATGAAGCACACTGGGCACAAGGCCCCCTCCAGAACCAGTGGAAAACTGGCCCCCACTTGAGAGACTGTGGCCTTGCACTCCCCAGGACCAAGCAGTGGGCAAACCACGCACTTGAGACACTGTGGCTTTGCACTCCCCAGGACCAAGCAGTGGACAAACCACCCACTTGAGAGACTGTGGCCTTGCACTCCCCAGGACCAAGCAGTGGGCAAACCACCCACTTGAGAGACTGTGGCTTTACACTCCCCAGGACCAAGCAGTGGGCAAACCACCCACTTGAGAGACTGTGGCTTTGTACTCCCCAGGACCAAGCAGTGGGCAAACCACCCACTTGAAAGACTGTGACTTTGCAGTCCCCAGGGCCAAGCAGTGGGCAAACCACCCACTTGAGAGGCTGTGGCTTTGCACTCTCTAGGACCAAGCAGTGGGCATGGAGCCCCCTCCAGGCCAGTGGCGTTATACCATCTTCCGGTTGAGGAGTCCCCCCATTCCCTGTCCCCCTGAGGTGCCTGTATGTTTTCGACCTGATGCCCCTGCAGTGTTCTCTCATTATTGAGGCAGGAGTCAAGTGTGGCCTTGGCCTATGTGTTTTGGCCCAGTGGGCCACAGACATTTTGGAGTGGTCATTGTCCCTCCTTTTGTATATATAGTATATATTGTGCATACAGTTTATTTCTTTAAGAACATGTTTCCCCAAAGTACTAATATTACACTCATTTTACTCCATTCCTTTTGTCCTTGTGTTATTCCTGAGGGTTACGGGCCATATATGTAATGCTGTTGCATGTGTTTGTGTGTATGGTGTTGGGGGTGGGGGTGTTGGGTGTTGCATGTGTGTGCCACTCTCTTTTTCCTCCCCTCTCCCCTGTGTGCTAAGTGCAGTACTCACCGTGGTCGTCTTCACCGGCGTTCATGTTCCTGGTGTATCAGCAGTTACACCAGCATGGGGAACACCTGCATTTCGGGCTCCATGGTGTCCTGGTTCTCCTTGAGTGTCGGGAGATAGTTGTTTCCCTTCTGTGTCTGTTTCTGCTGTGCTTTTGATGGCATTGGAACCGCCCTGGAAAAGCTGACGGATAGGCGTGTTGTAATGTAATTGTGTTCCGCCTGGCTGTTGGCGGTTACCGCTGCAGTGTTTGTGGCTACCGCCGTGGCGGTCAGAGTGTTAAAGTGTCCGTTTGTGCTGGGGGTTTCCGACATGGTCATGATTCCAATTGTTTTTACCGCCAGCCTGTTGGCGGTATTACCGCCACTTTATCACCGACCGCCAGTGTTGTAATGAGGGCCTATGTAATTTGCTGGGGGCCTCCTTAAGTTTCCTTAGTGTTTGCATGAAATGTTTACATTTATTCAATTTTTGCACAGATGACATGTTTGGATTCTTGCTCAGCTGAATCTTTGAGGTTATGAATCAGTTGCAGATTATACCAGCGAGGAAATGCTAAAGGTGGATAAGAAACCAGGTCAAAGGTAAGAAAGGCTGAAATGTTTAAAGCTGCCAACGAATGGTTATGATATTAATTTCAAAGAGTGGGAATACACCTACAAACTTTGCTTCCCCAACTGTAAAGTAATTTTCAAAGCACACGTTAAGGGATTAGAAATGGAAACCGAGAATTACCTCAATACTTATACACATCGTTTCATACCCCTTGTGGTAAAATCGTTCTCCTATATGCTTTTTAAACTGTGTCTCACAGCATTATGATTCACACTCATTTTACACCAACCTTCCTCTTTAACGTAGTTGACGGTTGCTGTTGTCTGCATTTCCCCTCACTTGCTACCCAATATTTGCATTTTATTGCCTCAATTCATATTGATCTGTGCATTAAGTTGACAAAAACTGTTGTCATTGTCTTCATATTGCTATGTCGATGCAATGTAATAGCTACAGATATCAAATTGAGAAAGAGATATGTTTGTATTATCTGTGACACTATTTCTACCGCTGTGGTAAGCAAGAAATAGTATTGAAAATTAATACAAATGTCAAAAAGACCTAACAGGTTAAGAGAAACAGAGTAGAAGCCTGCATTGTCTGAGTTCCGCCACATTTATTACAACCTGTAAAAATGTAGATGACTGCTGAGCTTGAGGTGCAGTAGCACAGTCACTGCCCCCTTTGTGTCACGTCAGTGAAATTAGGTATTTACACACCACCATGCAATAGATATTGCGGCAAAATCTACATTTGAATAATATATATGGCATATTTTGGTGCTTTTACTGCCTAAAATGATGTGGCATAAAAATGAACATTTATCACAGGAACCAGTGAAATATGTAAAATAGTTCCAATGTTTTCTGTAAATTACAGATTTCAGCATCATGACAGACCTCTAGCCATTTCCGCAGAGCTGTAACATTGCCAGGGCTACTAGTATTATGCAATATATAGGATCAAATTATTCGTCAGGTTATCAGAATGTTATGGCAAAAAAATTTGAATTTCACAGCACATTCTCTAGCAGTATTATTTTCATCTTTTTGAGGCAGAAAAAGCATGTTTGGTGAAATCTGCAAATTGTGTGGAACATATGTGTCTAACACTCCTGCACATAATTGCCAAAATTCACTAAACATCATCATTGCCCATTGTTTTATTAACTATGTATTCAAGAAAGGTAAACACAAATCGGAACATTTAAATTCTAATCAGTGTCCATTGTTAGCCGCACTTTTAAAGCAGTAGGCTCCCCGCATCCAGCGGGATCCAACATTGCTCCTGCCACAGGGAGCAGCTAAAATCGCTGCTCCCTGTGGGTAGGAGAGATATGCAGATCTGTTTCACTGTCCTAATCACTGCGGATAGGGAAAGAGATCTGAAGTCTGTTCCTAGCTGGCAGGAGCATTTTTAAAGCTATACCGAAAATGTATAGGGATATAAACCTAGGGATAATTATGTGGTCCAGTGCATCAATCTTGCTACATGAACCTATAACTGAATCAAGATGCACTGTTCCAAAAGAACAGACTCCATTCCACCAATTAGGGTAGGGATCTTTTCAGCCACCACATGCATTAGTCTTACAAGAGCACTAGCCTTCACTCACCACAGGGCCATGCTCCTCGTCAGGCCGACACAGCCTGACGGGCCCTACTGGAGTGCTCTTTGCCAGAGATCTTTTTAAGAAAGAATGCCAGTAGTGAGTGGATGTGAGAGGGGTTGGGAAAACTACAAAAAATGGCTAAAGGTGCCCAAGAAAACTACCTTTAATACACCTCTGCCAAGGTTGAAATTAAAAAAGGGGGAAGTAGAGAAAACAATGCTCTGGTTCCCTATGTCGACCACACTCATTAGAGAGTTCGATTTTATGGAAGTGTGAGCGGGTATTCCCTACACTACAGAACTGTAGTCATGGTCAACATGTTTCTCTCCTAATACAGTCACACGGATCAGGTAGCGATTCTTCAGGACCTCTTGTTGTGCCTAACCCTCACTAAGAGAGAAAAAAACTCTACTCCTATTGCCTATGAAAGAAATCACTGAAATCTTACGTTGGAATTAACAACTTCTGACTGTGGAGACTCTCGTAGATCAGGTACATGGGCTCCTTGGGGATTACATGGATGATGACCGCTCTTCTATCAAGACAATTTAACTGAAGAGCACTGTGGTCAGTCTGACCTACCCTGTCGTCCAAGCGCACAATTTTTAAAGCTCCCACCAGCTGGGAGTGGACTTTGTGTTTGCTCTTGCTTGGTGGGAGATTTGAAATTGCTCCCTCCAAGCAAGGTCAGACACATATTTCCCTGCTCACGCTAGTGTAGACAGGGAAATCATTGCGTCCTAGGGGTGAGCACCCCGGGACATAGCCTGATGTGGCCCCGGGGAATGGGTTAGCTATAACTTGCTCCATTTCCATGCACTGCTAATTACCTTCCATATTATATCCCTCCCCTCATAACATCTTCTTTGACATCATTGATAATATCACTGTGCATAACGGGGGAGAGAGTTATAGTTACCTTGAGGCACAAGTTATAGTTACTTGAGATAACTCTGACTATAACTGGTGAGTTTTGTGGTTGTTAGAGTTTAAAACTGAACATTTCACCTAACTATAGAACTAAATATACACACACACTATTTGCTTCTAATAACTTCGGCACCATTTGACAGAACGTCCAGAAACTTTCCAAAAGAAAAATGTATCTATCTCTGCCAATCTGTCAAGTGGGGAACAAGAAGAAAGGACATCCTAAAACAAATATTTCCCATTTAATTCAGATAGGAAGCTTTACAGAAAAAACAACTGAACAGAATTGGCAGATAGTTAGAAAGTTCCTTATACAACAGGCTATTTGTGATTTGGTATAAACCAATTCAGCCATTTTTGAGAAATTAGCATTTAAAGAGGGGTTCAGGTTGGGCTTGAAGGGGTTAAAAAGTTAGGTGTGTTTGAATGGCTGATCCTGTAGTATGTCCATATTGATCTGTTGTTTTATAGATCAGTATCAACGTAATCCTCAGTTTACATTTCTAATCCTTTAACATGTGCATTTTCCACATTACTTCATATATGGTGCAATCAAAATGTTTGGATCTGTTCTTAAATTTGAAGCAGGGGAAACTCTTTGAAATGTTTATTATGATCAAGCAACACCTAACCATAACCTTGTTTTAGTGAATGTCTTGCTTATTTAATTATATCCAACACAGCTGTGTTTTTCACATCTGAATCTAAATTAAATTGTAACCATTGCTGTGCGTACATTTCGGCTGTGACCAGTAGACAAGGGCTGCAGTCTCTGTGGAAAACATATGTTCAAATTCCAGGACATGGCTTGTAGACATATGATCAAGAATTAATGTTTTCAGGGTAAGCCTCTATATCCTAACAATACCAGTGGTTTGTACGCAGAAGCTTTTTTTAAACGTATTCCAACAGCTAATCTGCATTGTGTACTTTCTTCAACTGAACACAGTACGGGTACACTACTGGGCATCATAAGCCAAGCCCATCAACAGATGACCCTTGGCTGTGCACAGCTGAGCATAGGGTGCAATGTGTGTCCTCTGTTCTGTCCTGAAAAACATTCTTTGTGAGCATCTAATGTCCAAAGTAAACAGATTTGCATTGTCTTCAGGGGTGAGATGAGTGGTCTTAAAATTATGCACTGCATGGGCAGAGTGCAGGGCCTGGACAGTGACCCTAGCCCTGTGACCCACCCTCTGTGGTTATTCAACCCCATTGCAGTCACCTTTTGAAAAAGCACAGCAGGAGTGGGCATCAGATCATGGTATCATGTCAGGCCCTGCACTCCACCATCCACAGGCTTTCAACATACGTTCATGGCATTCAAGCATATACAGTAGCAGTCAGCTGCAGAGCCATGGAAAGTTATTTACCTTTAGTCTGTGAATCTTGCACCTGCCGTTGGTATAGGGGAGGCAGTACTAGTACCTTGGCAGCTGGCTCCCTTCAGTCAGACTGTGGAGTGGGAATTTGAAAATGTGGTAGATGGACTAATGCAGGTGTGTTCAAAGTATTTTCTTATGTCAAATCAGAGTATAAAATGGCTGTCTACCAACACAAGGTGTACTCTTCATGAAAGAAACATAAACATTTGGTCGAAGAACTACAACACCAGATGAGCACACATTCAAATTTTTTCTATTTACAAACCTTTCCAGTAGTGTGATTGCAAAGCTGCACTAGATATAGGTTTCCATATGTACACCTCCTACATATTTCTTTTGTCTCCACAGGGTAAATATTTTCACCTGTGGAGAAAGCCCTCCCTCTAGGTCCCCAGCAATGTGACTGGCTCCCTCCAGGACATCATTTTAATTCCTAGATTGTAGAATAGCTCAATGTATTCGGAATGTTGTCGGCTTGTTTTGCTTTTATGAACTAATTGGACTTACAAACTTGAACTCAAGGATTTGTAGATGAAATGGTTACAGTGTCTGTAATAATGATCTGGAGAGGGTGGTCACCCCAGCAAACAGAGGGGTTGTAGGAAATTGGGTTTTTGGTTGAGAAGGGTGTGAGCCCTTTTCAATCAACAGCCACAAGCCTTGTCAAGGGTGAACCACAAACAGTCACTAAATTAACCTGTCCTTAACCCTCAGGTAGTTTGGCAGAAAAGCAGCCAGGCTTATCTGGAAGCCAATCTGTAAAACATATTTAGACAGCACACAAATACCAATAAAGTGAAAACACAACACATGAAAAATACCATACCAAGTTAGAAAAAGAGAGTACATTTTAGTAAATTATTTGACACAAAAACAACAAAAGTTCAATCAGTCAACTTGGAGTTATACATTTTTAAAGTTTATAGGGGAAACAGGCCCTAGCAGATCAAAGTGCAAGCTTCAGACAACTAGTCATGCAAGAGCAGGGTAAAGTTAAAACTTATGGTAGACCAAGATGGAGTGCAGGTCAAATAGAGCACAGGTTAGAAATACCGATACCCAGTCTCCCCTTACTTTCGGACTTAGAAGATAATTCGAAGAAAAAAGTTTGCAAATTTCAGCTGAAAATATTTTCATTCTGTCTAAGGGCCTGATTTAGATTTTGGTGATTATGGTGCAGATGTCCACGTTTCGACGGGAAATGTGAATATTTAGACATTGGTGATCCCATAGATAAAAGTCTGCATTCGAAACACCATTTCTGCGAAGAGATATCACCTGTGTTGACGGCGAGAGAGGGAAAAAAGGATGCTGGCAGGAACCAAGACACCCTTTCCATAGTGCTGATTTGGATGTGCCCTACGGCCAATAAAAAAACTAGCAGTTTGACCTTCATGTCTGAGTTGGTGGCTTGGTGGGGAAAAGGGGTGAAAACTCAGTTTTTCCCCATTCCACCCCGTCTTTGACTGGATACAACTAGACAACACCTGCCGTCACTGCTGCCACCAACCCATGGAGAAAACACAACTCCCCCTATCACTAGACTCGAAGGTGGGAATGCCACATAGCCAGGATAAGTTGGGTGGGCACTGCACAGGAGCTCAGGACCACTGCAGGCATACACATCACAGTAATGTTTCTAAATCACTGTGACATGCATAGGTTGGGGACACAAGTGGGTCAGACACGGATGGGGACCCAATGGTACACAACAAATTTTGCACACATACACAACTGTCATTATGGTGCCACTAATTATTGGCAAATAAAAGCTGTTACCACAATGATGTTACATTCACACCTGTCAGCTGTGTCTAAGTGTGCACATTGCCAGGGGAGATGTACCTGTCGTGTTGTGATGCGAGCTGTGTGTGTGTGTCAGTACATGTATGTGTTTATGCAATTGATTGGCTGGATGAGGTGGAGGGAGCTGGAGTGGGTGATGTGGTTGTGTCTGTATGTATGTTACTTGCATGTGTGGTAAATTTTGTTGTGTATGTTGTGTTGTCATGCAACACACTCAGGTGAGTGTTGCTGTTGTTTGGCAAGCATTGTTGTGATGTGCGTAGTTGTGTGTGTATTTGTGTAGCCTGGTTTTGTCATATGTGGGTGCAGTGTCATGGATGTATGTCAGTGTGTGTTTTTGGCATGCACAGGGTGTATTGTGCCAGAATGACAATGGGTTATTGTGTGAATCAAATCAAATCAAATCAACAACATTTATAAAGCGCGCTACTCACCCGTGAGGGTCTCAAGGCGCTAGGGGGAGGGGGATTACTGCTGTTCGAAGAGCCAGGTCTTGAGTTACCTCCGGAATGCGAGGTGGTCCTGGGTGGTCCTGAGGTTGGTGGGGAGGGAATTCCATGTCTTTGCTGCCAGGTAGGAGAAGGATTTGCCACCTGCTGTGGTGCGGCGGATGCGAGGAACAGCGGCGAGTGCAAGGTTGGCGGAGCGAAGTTGGCAGGTGGGCGTGTAGAAACTGAGGCGACGGTTGAGGTAATCGGGTCCCTTGTTGTGGAGGGATTTGTGTGCGTGGGTGAGGAGCCGGAAAGTGATCCTTTTGTTGACAGGAAGCCAGTGCAGGTGTCTCAGGTGGGTGGAGATGTGGCTGTTGTGGGGTATGTCGAGGATGAGGCGGGCGGAGGCGTTTTGTATTCCCTGCAGACGTTTCTGGAGTTTAACAGTGGTTCCTGCATATAGGGTGCTACCGTGGTCCAGGCGGCTCGTGACGAGGGCGAGGGTCACAGTCTTTCTGGTGTTGATGGGGATCCAATGGAAGATCTTTCGGAGCATGTGGAGGGTGAGGAAGCAGGAAGATGATACAGCGTTGACTTGTTTGGTCATGGTGAGAAGTGGGTCCAGGATGAATCCGAGGTTGCGTGCGTGGTCTGAGGGGGTTGGTGCGGTGCCAAGGGCCATGGGCCACCAGGAGTCGTCCCAGGCGGACGGGGTGTTTCCAAGGATGAGGTCTTCCGTTTTGTCTGAGTTCAGTTTCAGGCTGAGTTTCATCCATTCTGCGACGTCTTTCATTCCATCTTGCAGGTTGGTCTTGGCGCTGGTGGGTTCCTTGGTGAGGGAAAGTATCAGCTGAGTGTCGTCGGCGTAGGAGGTGATGTTGTTGTTGTGTTTGAGTACGATGTCGGCGAGGGGGCTCACGTAGACATTGAAGAGAGTCGGGCTGAGCGAGGAGCCTTGTGGGACGCCGCAGATGATCTTGGTGGGGTCTGAGCGGAACGGTGGGAGGTAGATTCTTGGGGAGCGGTTAGAGAGGAAGGAGGTGATCCAGTCCAGGGCCTGTCCTTGGATACCGGTGGAGCGTAGGCGGGATATTAGGGTTCGGTGGCAGACGGTGTCGAAGGCAGCCGAGAGGTCGAGGAGGATGATGGTGACTTTTTCTCCGTTGTCCATCAGAGTTCTGATGTCGTCTGTGACTGAGATGAGGGCGGTTTCTGTGCTGTGATTGGCTCGGAATCCGGACTGAGAGGGGTCGAGTAGGTTGTTGTCTTCAAGGACTAGTGTTTCATGTAGTGCATAGTTCACGGGTACACATATGGATAAGGATAGGGTGTGTGTGTGTCACTCACCTTCTCTTCCATAGCTTCGGCCAATGTACAAAGTCCATTGGTTCTCGCTGCAGTCTCCCTCCATCAGCAATGTGCCACCATTCAATCCACTTGCAGAGCAGTAACATCTAAATAAGATAGGCAGAAGACTGTCGACTTGATAGTCTTCTCAGGTCTGCAGCCAATGAGGCTTAGCCGTGTGACCACCCAGATCTAAATCAGGCCCTTAGTCTCCTTTTTTGGAAGTCAAAAATCTCCAGCAGAAGGAAGGTGCAGGCTGTAGCCAATGAAGGCTCCACAAGACTAGAAACCCTTTCTGTTAGGAGCCATTGAACAGGATTTGCTACTGAGGAAAAGAACGTACCAGGAGCTGCTGCAAAGTTACGCTGAGCAACAATGCATCTAGGGCGGATCAACAAGCAGGTTCCAGTCATCTCTGTTCTCAGAACACATTTTGTTCAAAAACAATTATAAGCACACAATGTTGGGTTTGGGCTATCTGGCACCTTAAGCATCACTTCCAAGGGTCCAAGACTGAAGGGGCACCACTTGGAGGTTCAGGACTCACTCATCGAGGGTCCAGGTGTGGGTTCAAGATGGTTAGAGCCTTTTCTGTCCAGGAGGCCAGTCAATTAGCCCTTGGAGTCATCCTGGTAGCCCTGACTTCAGGAAATGAAACAGGGCTTAAGCAGCAGGGCAGGCCTCTGAGGGTCCAAGACAGGCTTATGGCAGAAAAGCAGCCTTTCCAGATGCAGCAAACCAGTCTGATCAGGAGGCCAGCCAACTAGCACTTGGAGCCACCATGGAAGCTTTGGTTTCAAGTAGAAGAGCAGAGCTCAAGCAGCAGGGCAGATGTCTGCAGACTTGAGGCAGACTTGAGACTGTCAAGCAGTCCTTTTTGATGTAGCAAGTACACAGCAGATCATAGCAGCAGGCAGTCCCCTGAGAGTTCTTCCATAGGTTCAGAAGGTAACGTGAAAAGTGGGTCTACATGAAAAGAGACAGGTAGACTCTTCTTCTGTTCTTTCACAGGTCCAGATGAGTTCTGAGGAGCAGGGGTGAGGAGCCACTTTCATAAAAATAACTCACTAGTGGGTTGTCGTGAAACCTGAACACTCATTAACCAATGAGAAGAAAGTTCACAAAGGGAAAACCTTCCACCTTTTCAGCACATCCTGTTTGCCTTACTGCAAACTATTCCACAGTACATTATCCTAAGCGAAATACAACATGGTAGAACCTTTCCTGCCCAAAGGAGGCTGGTGACCAACCCAGGAATGTTTCTAGGGAAATGACTAGCCCATCCTCGTCAACCTTACCAAACTGCTTCTGGGACCAGACCCCCCCAAAGGGGAGCTGCCAGACTAGCTATAGTTGGCACTAGCATCAAATGACTCCTCTACCCCAGGTCTCACTTTTCACTTAACTATGAATGGACAGGCTTCACCCTGGCCCTTTTCAAGTTCATAATGTTCATGAGCCCTTTCCAACTGCCATTCCTGAGAAACGATGAGTCACATACCTCCCCACGAAGCACATTCTGTTAAAAAGCCCATTTTATTGGTGGTGGTCAGAGAGCGATTCTCATTCCACATCAAGGGCAAAGCACTGAAAGGGCAGGGTAGTTGATGGCAGATTAATGGAAGTTATCTTACTGGAACTTCAGACAGGCGATGCCTGTCTTTTTAAAACTTACTTTTTCCTGTGTATTTAATAGAATTCTTATTTTATCATTGGGTTTTACTACATAATAAAAAATAAATGTTGAATGGAATTAGCCGCTTATTCCAAACTAAAGTTGATAAAACAATATTTTATTAGAAGTTTATCCATTCTCAGAGGAACAGATATAGCCCCATATAGCAATAGGAGCTTCTGTGCCTAGTCACTGTACGAACATGCCAACATGCCAGTCTTACATCTTTTACTTTTAAATGCCAAGAACCATACCTCATGGTCTGCAATGCCTACTTAGGGTGATATAATTAGTATTTAAAATTAGGATTCCTTCCTGTCAACAAAGAATATTTTTACAGATTCCCCTGCAGGTTTAAAGACTGCAGCATTCACACTGCACATGTAAGCTTGAAGTCATGTTTTCCTTGTCAGCCTAGTAGATGGCACAATAAGATGACATTTACCTTTCCATGACATTGGCACCTGTTCAAGCACCATGTGCTTTGGCCTTACTGCAAAAGTATATATGTATATATGCTATCTGGAGACTAGCCAATTGTACCATGTGTATTGGAGCAAGACCACATCTAAGTGGGCCTGGGCAGCAATTACAGTCAGGAATAAATGACCATGACCACATGAAAAGAGGGATTTTCTTACATCCATTTCTTACATCCATACATACTTTCTTTCATTATATTTTTACCCTTAATATTTCCTATAAGATACTCAGTTAGCTCACCAGGTAGAAATAAGAACTTAAGTATGGGTTTAGGAATTTCCTCGAATAGGATCCTGGGTTTATGATTTACCTTCTCCGCTAACTTTGTTCAAACTTTATAGAGAAAATAAATGTTCTTATTGTTCTGCTGCACAAATAAGAAAAGCTCTCACCGATTCTGGGCCTGCTTGGGTACAACCTGGTAAAACGATTAAAAAGCTTGCTTCCTGACTTTCCCCGTATGCCTACCGGATTTCTGTGTGTGATACTGGCCGCATTACAGTCTGTGTACACAGAATCATGAATCCTGCTAGTGAGTTCTTACAATCCTGAAGTGTTATTGTGCCTAATGTATCTAATTAACTCATCAGAAACTGTTTTGGAGACCAGTATAAGTAGGGGTGTACGAAACGTGCCTTATTTGTAACTACACTAAATTATCACAAAATTATGTTGTTAGAAATGGGGTTTCTGGTTGGCTAGGGTATGCACCTCAGCCAGGCAGAACTTACCCACTTTAGTCAGGGCAAGGGAGTTACACGTCCAAGATAACCCCTGCTCACCCCCTTGGGAGCTTGGCATGAGCAGTCAGACTTACCCGGAGTCAATGTGTAAAGCATTTGCACAACATACACAACACATGTGACGCAATATCCCCACCACAGAGGAAACACAACATCAGATTATATGAAAATATACTGTATTGTACACAACGCAATTATCAGACCAAACATCACATATTAGTACTATCCTGCCACCTTAGCAGTTGTCAAAATGTTGCACATTAGTTACTCCGCAAACTAGCAGTAGTCACATATAACACACAGGTTACTCAGTATTCTGCAACATAAGCAGTGGTCAGGAAACACGTTATTACGCAAAAGCACTTGTCATAAGAATATCATAAAATGCCCATAGTAGGAACATTAGAAAACATATGGCAAGTTAGGGAAACATATTAGCAAGTCATGCCCATGAAAGGAACATTTGCCCATATAGGTAAAAACATCATCACACATCAAAAACAGGTAGGCAATATATCAATCCACTAAAGTCTGTAGGAAGAACTTCTGAAGTATGTTCTCCCTGCAAACAGTACCTGAGTTGATGAGGGCACCTCCAGTGCCTAAAAGACGATCAAGGGGGGCCCCCAGCACTCCTCTGTGCAAACGGGGGCCTCCTGTGAGCATTGGGGACCGGGAGGGGAGGCACGCACCCTCTCCGAATTCCTGATGGGCCCCTCTGGGACCGTGATTACTGTGGGCCCCCCAGGCCTCAACCGGCCCTCACAAGGGGGGGAGGGCCAAACCCAGGAAAAATGCTTCTAGAGAGGAGGGGGGCGCCACGCACCCCCTCCGAGTTGAAAATGGGCCCCTCCAGGGACCCGCTAACTCTTGGGGTCTCCCCGGGCCTCCACCGACCCTCACCGGGAGGGGGGAGACCCCCCCAAAATGCCACTGGCCCACAAGGGGGGCCCACCAGAGAGCCCTTGGCACGAGCGAGCCTTCGATGAGGCTGCCGCCCCACCCGCACGCTCAAGGAGAGCCCTCCGGGGCTTGAGCAGGCGAGGGAGAGGAGTCCTCCTCTCCCTTCTGCTCTGATGACACGCTGGCCCAAGGTCGGCCTTCCGGTGCCCTGGGGGCGCTCCTCAGAGCGATCCCTACCCCGGGGGCACCGCTAGGAGCATGCTTGCTCCGGATTCTCCAGCTTCGGTTCCCTCGTGCCCTGGGGGCACTAGAAGAAGCGCGGCACTCGCGCTCCAAGAATGCAGCCTCCCGGGCTGTGGCGGTGATTCGGGCAGCAATTAAAGGGTGCTTTTCAAAGCGCTACGGCCCAATGTACAGCCCAGGTTGCGGCGGTGACTTCTGGCATCACAAAAACACACGCTCACAGTGCTTTTAAGAATTTAAAGGTGCATCGCTTTCCCCAAGCGCTAATTTTGGCAGTGTTGAAGCACTCCTTTGTGTTTCTCCACGTGACAGGGGTCAGGGGCCACAGCACCCTTCTCTTGGGGGACAGAGTCCATAGAAAAGGCCTACAGATGGAGGGTCCAACAACAGGCCAGCACAAAGGGGGTGCAGCGTGTGGCAAGTCCTTCTCAGTGACCAAGCAGGTCACAGGTCAGCACAGCAGCAGCAGTCCATGGTGGTTCCTGGTGAGTCCTTCCGGTAGTCTGTGTCCAGTTCCAGGTAAGTTCAAAAAGTCTCCGAATTGTGGGGAAAATTCCCCTGTACTTATAGTCAGTTCTTACAGTGTTTTACAATGGTAGGGAGAGGAGGTTCCAGCCAGTTACAACTAGTTCTGGGAGTGCCCCCTCTCCTTTCAGCACAGGCTCCAAACATCAGTGGGGGGGTTAACGACCCTATTGTGTGAGGCCAGGGCACAGCCTTTACAAATGTATGTGTGCCACGCCTTTCCCTTCTCTCAGCGCAGGAAGACTATTCAGTATGCAGATGCACCTCTGTGACACCTCCACCGTCCCTGTGTACAGGCTGTCTGAAAAGTATGCACAAAGCCCCAACTGTCACTCTGCCCAGACGTATATTGGAGTCAAGCTGCAAAACATCAGAGTCATAAGTACAGATTAATGCGCACTTTCTAGAAGTGGCATTTCTGTGATAGTAATAAAAAATACACCCACACTAGTAAGCAGCATTTATTATCACCGTCACAACCATACCAAACACGCCTACGCTACCCCTCATAAATCAGACAATACCCTTTACACATAAGGTAGGGCATTTCTAATGCAATCCTATGAGAAGGCAGCACTCACAGCAGTGAGACACCAATTTAGGATGTTTGTCACTACCAGGACAGGCCATGCAATATGGCACATGTCCTGCCTTTCTACATACATGGCACCCTGCCCATAGGGCTAGCTAGGGCGTACCTTAGGGTAGACTTACATGTAGTGAAAGGGGAGTTCTGGGCCTGGCAAGTAAGTTTAGATGCCAGGTCCCTGTGGCAGAAAACTGCGCACACAGGCCCTGCGCGAGACAGGTTTGAAAGTCTAATTCAGTGGGAGGTGCAAGCAGCGCTGCAGCCCACTAGTAGTATTTAATTTACAGGCCCGGGGTATAGAGATATCACTGTACAAGGGACTTACAGGTAAATTAAATATGCCAATTAGGTATAAGTGAATCATACCAACTTTAGATGGGAGAGCACCTGCACTTTAGCACTGGTCAGCAGTGATACAGTGCTCAGAGTCCTAGAGCCAACAGCGAGAGGTCAGAAAAGCCAGGAGGAAGGAGGCAAAAAGACTGGGGATGACCCTGTGTAAGGCAAAAAGTCCAACATATGTGAAATGCATCTTGCACTCATAAAATTACCCCAGCAGACCATAATAGCCAGGATGTAATTTTGAGTTGAATCACCCGGGTTCAAACCACTGCTGCAGACATTTAGATTCATGTTGGTACTTACAAATTACCTGAACGGTCTACTTGGGTAAAAAATAAACTTGAAATGTTTGATCACCACCCATATTAAAGGTGCTGTTTGTGTTCAAAACATTGCCACTCATTTTCAGATTTATAGTTTTGGGCTCAAAAATTACCCAAACTGTCAGCTGAGGTAAAACATCTACTATAAATGCTGCTTCTTGTGTTAAACTTTATTGCCGAAATTAGGTGAATTTGCATGACAATGTAATCTCTGTAATTTTGCATATATTTCATTACTTGAAATTAACAAAAGTACGCCAATTTAACCAGTGTTATTAAAATGTTGCACAGCCTAGTTTGTAGGCATCATTGCTACTAAGATGTTGAGTTTCCATCATCATTCATGCTGTTTCCATATTATCATCATAAGGAGAGTCTACTCCGTTACAAACGTGACGGCTATCCGGTCTGCTGTATTATAATCTCATTATATCCTATTGGAACTATAATATGGCAGACAGGATATCTGTTGTGTTTGTGATGGACTAATCCATCCTCTGAGATATAAATCAGGCCCTTAGTTTCCACTGCATCATGTCCTTTCCACAAATACATCCTTTTTCCTTAGAAGAAAACAGAATTATTATCTTCAACAATATTATTCCTCAAAGGTCTTCAAACTGTGCTCTCACAAGAATACACAATCCTTGTCTAAATAAAGTCTCAGATTATTCTTTCTATTGTCATTCAAATCACAATGGCTACAATGGAAATAGACAGTAAAAGTGCACACATTTAGTAAGACAATCTTGCTGCAAGTCCTTACCTTGCAGCAAGATTGTCTTACTAAAAGTGTGGCTTCTCACAAAGCCACCATAGGTAACAAATTACATTTTCCAAATGATCTGCAAGCCCTCAGGGAAATCTCCAAAATAACCAGTAGAGAGCATTTGGCAGGGCCACTTTTATGATATGGTATGGTATATTTTAAAGTGCAAATGCCCAGGGACATCTTGGCTCTAGCAACTGTTAGACTACATCACGGAACTAAAGTGGCACACTGTTAATTGGAGAACAACTAAGTTGTGCCTTCCTAAAACGTAGAAGGTTAATCAGAGTTGTTATATGTAAAGAAGGCTGTACCAAAGTTTAGCATTGCAGGAGATTAATCTTTTGCTGCTCCAGGATGCACATTTAAATTTAGAAACAACTACACATCTTGTAAAGGTTGATAGAAGCATCCTGATGTGAATTTACAATTTAAAGCTTTGCTTCAGGTATCCTGAGTCTACCTCATGAAGAGCCTTATGGGCAATGCATAGGGTGTTAAAAGCAATCACAGAGACCGGTCCATAATGGCTGTCTGCTAGGAATGCACTTGTTATGGAACCAGTGGTTGTTGGGGGACTTTCAGAAAATATGTTTCTTGTCATATCAGGACTAAAGACCAGAATGCAAATTACAGGGCATTCTGTGTTGAGTCAGCTAAAAATAAGGCTTCTAGACAATGCAAGGTTTCGTCTTCACCTTGTATGCATACTTCTTCTTGGTCTGTTACCAGACATTTCATTGCCTCTATCTGTCCATAGAGGAGATAGCCATAGGGGCATGGACCAACACTGACATTAGATCAGAGAATCCCCAAGCCATACTTTCAAACCTAGATAGAGCTGTAAAATTTGGAGTAGAAAGGCTGAACCTGTCCATATTGTGAAGAACATCTTTCCAGTTCTAGAACCTTCTAGCCCACAAATCCTGCTAAGCATAAATGTATCATTAAGTTCTTCTTAATCCTGTGTGAAATGCTGAATATTCACATAGAAGAAACAAAAGAGGGAAAGGGACCAGAGCATGCATTTTTCTTCAATGATCACTAAATGTCACATTTTCTATCTTGAAATGTTTGTCTTCCAATAATTCTCTCTTCATTACAGGTTCCCACGCCACATACATGAAGCCATGACAGTGTGATTGAACAAAGCTCTCTGCCATGTATGGCCTGACTGGTTTAGCCCTTTATGAAAAAATTACCCCTATGTAAATCATATATGTAGGAAATTGAGTTACTGGTTGGGGAGCCGGGGGGGGGGTTAAAACCCTACCCAAGTAGCAACTATAATCCCTGTGAGAGGGAAGTCACAAGCAAACCTATGCTGAATCCTCTGGGAACTAGGCACAAGCAGTCAGGGTTAACTTTGAGGCAATGTGTAAGGTATTTATGCAGCACTTCAAACAGTTATAAAGTAGACATACAACATAAGAATAATCCCACACCAATGTTGAACATGTATTTGAAACGAAAACAACAAAACTCCAATCAGCAGAAGCAGAGAGATACAATTTTAAAGATTTGAGTAAACATAGTGCCTAAAAGCACAAATTGCCACCTGTGGTTATCTGGTCATGCTGGACTGGCACAAAGTCACATGTTCAGGCCAACTGCAATGGAGTGCAGGCTAGATATGGAGTCAAAGTTAGGCACACTGAACAAATTGCCTTAAATCTGGATTGCGGAACATTGCTTGATCCCGTGTCATGGATGTGTCACACAGTGGCAGTTCCACTGAGCCGCGAGTTGTGATGCGGAGTCCTGGGTTTAGGATGTCTCATGCAACAGTGGTCCTAAGGAGCAGCAAGGCTGCAATACAGAGTCCTGTGTAGATGATAAATAGTGCAGTGGTGAATCAGAGGAGCTGCAAAATCCTGCATCAGGGATGCATCGTGCAGCAGTGGTTCTGATGCAGAGCTGTGAGGAGATGCATTGCGCTGAAATGGTACTGCCCAAGAGGCCACAGCCGGGCTGACAGATCTCCTTCAGGCCCCCTTACAAAAGTCCACGACTGGAGAGGCACCTCTTAGCGACAAGACTCATAGCAGACAGAGACCAGGTGCTGTGTTCAAGGTGGTTGGAACATTTTCTGTCCCTAAGGCTCTGAACAGGACATCAGCCAACTAGCCTTTTGGGTCACTTCATGGTCCTGGGCTCAAGATGTAGATTCAGTCCTTCTTACTCAGGCAGCAGGCAGCTGGGCAGCAGAGTGGCCATTAAATGGTCAATGGCGGTGGCAGATGTCCTGTCCACTGAAATCCAAATCCCATTGAATTTATTAGGATTTAGATATCGGAGGATGGGACATCCGTCACTGTTGTGATGGAGTAACCTTTCCCCCAAGTTCTAAATCGGGCCTATTGTCTGATACAGCTTCCAGACTTTACCTGCTGGAGGATTTTGAGCAACGGAATAGTCCTTACACAGCAATGGGTGTGAAACATATCTAACCAACTAATAACCCATTTTGATACAATTGGCACGTTTTGGTTAACTCTTAAAAAATCCTCTTATATGGACCTTGAAAATGGAAAATTCAAGGAACCTAGATGTGGATGGAAGAATACTAAATCTAAACTAACCTTAATATACTTATCATCTTGATATTTGGTCCTCAGTATTTAGGTGACTGTTTTGGCACATTGATATTTTTGTCCTGAAATTCTGACATGTTACCCTTAAGCTAGAGTCCTTTGTCTACAACACCGTCTAATCCAAAGTTTGTAAAATAAACATACCTATGAGCTTCATATTCTCTTAAAAGTGTCTTGGAGATTTCATTTGTAACACAATTATACCAAAGTAACCTACTACTGTTGAAAGGATATATCCCTAAGGTTTATCTCCAATCTGAGTGACGTTGACTACAGCTCTCTAACCACAGGCTGTTTGGTGACGGGCTGTGATGGCAGTGATTGCAGTTCATAGATACCAGTACCTCTGGTGAGGAGACTTTCAAGATTGCAGCAGTTCTATCTAACTAGAGCTTCTCACTTATCCTGTGTAGTTATTGTGTGTGTATATCCTGTGTGAGAAGATTCGTAATGTTTTCGTGTTAGAGAGACCAAAGAACACCAAATTCAGCTTCTTGCTTGGTGATCCATCTTTTGGTCAAGGCTTCTTAACTACAGTATCAATTTCACATTGAAAAGAAGAAGTGGAGTTTGTTCCAATTTGTGTAGTCATCTTCAAGGAATAGGTGGCATTCGTATTGGGATGATCCAAGTTAAGAGAACATTTGCTCTGCCTTTTGCAGCTGCCTTGATAATTACATCTCACATGTTTGTAATATCTGTCAATTCCAAGTTAGATGAATTGAAAAAGTCTCACAATCCCCTGTGGGGAGAAGTTCCCCCTTCTCAGAAATGGCCTATTCAAAGTCACAAATGTTGGTACGAGGGGAAGAAAGTGGTGGTAAAAAACGTGTTCCATAAGACAAGACAACCTGCTGCACTGCATCAACAGTGGAGTAAAGGAATGCACCATATGTACTAGGCTATGATGCATTACTGTACCCTCACTGCACTGGTGCACTATGTGCTGCCTAGCACCAATGTAGGCCCACTTAACCATTGGCCTAGCGTGCCTGCATTACAGACAGGGAGGGTTGTGTTTGTGCAGGAAGGGACACCTTCCAAACAAAAGCAATCCTTAGAGGATGTTTCCTCTTTCTAAGAGTACTGCAGAAACAACAAGGAGAAATAGAGAGAGTTCTCCCCATTGCACCACTATGGGGTAGGCGTACCACTGTGATGCATATCCAGGTTTACCAGTCTTGGTAAATCCAGGAGTGTGCCACAAATCATGAGTGCATTCATGTTCCACCCATGCAGTGCCTTCTCAGTGCAGAGTAACTTAAGACAGTGACTTGCACTGCATTGCATTACTCCAGATTTACCAAGCAACACAGGGTCAAGCAAGGTGGTCTTTCCTAGCTTGGTAAATCTGACTTAAGAAATTCTGTGGCCCTTGCAAGATCCTGCTTTGACTGATCAGCAGCACAATCCTTTGATAAACCTGGCCCCAAATTTTGTGCTGTTGTCAGCTTGTAATCTGTTAAATTAACCCCTAATTTGTTGCTTTGCTTGTCTGTGGTTGGGATACCCTGCTCTTGCTCATTGTGACCATCCAGCTTGCTTCTTCTCATTGGACTCTTTCTGTTTTTTACTTTTCCTTCATTGACCTCAGCCGCGTCGTACAAAGGTCTCTGATTGAATACGTGGAACCCCAAAGAGATAGTTGGCTCAAATAGACCCAACCAAGAGAGGAAGTGTGTTGGTGGATTTTAAAATATTGGTTTGGGTCCCTAAGATCTTCCCTTTCCCTCTCCTCATTTGCTAATAAAGGACTTGTCACTCTTACTTCATCTGTCAGAGCCAGAGTCAGAGGTTAAGTTTCCTATGTTGGAATCCTGATTTTTATTTGTATTAGGGTAGACATGGTCATTTGATGAAAATCCATCAACTTTCTCATGTGAAAGCTTTTAAATATATTTTTGAACTTCAGCTTTGTTAAGAGCTCCTTCAAGTCTGTGATTTCCTTATTGACTTCTTCCAGCTTCTATTAATGGATGCCAAGCTGGAAAAGTTTTTTTTTCTCTAGATGCAAGGAACTTAAGCTAGATGTATGAAGCTTTTTACAGGTTGTAAATGCCCTGATTTGCAAAAAGCATTTTTGGATATATTAAACCCTATTTTGCGATTCGGCAACCTATTACTGAATCGCAAACTAGGTTAGCGTTTCAGTATTAGGAAGGGGAGTGTTAAGGATGTCTCTTCCTAATAATGACTTGCAGTGGTATGTATGAATGTTTTGCAACTGAATTGTAGTCACAAAACGTTCACTTTTTACTACCAAATTGAATTTGGTAATAACCTGTTCACACACGGGAATGGATGAATACATGCAAAAAAAAATTTTAAGGGCAGGGAGCCACTGCCTCCTCTTCCTCTTAATGTTTCATTTTTCTATTTGTAACACTTCTAATTTTCCTTTAAATAAAATGGGCTGCATTTAAGAAAACAAGTTGCTTTATTTTATTTTAAAACAAACACAGACATGGAGGTCTGCTGTCCCCAGCAGGCCACCATCCCTGTGTTTGTAGTAATTCCCAATGGGTCACAATTTGCGACCTACCTCATGAATATTAATGAGGTAGATGAATTTTGACCCAGTGGGTATCGCAAACAGTGTAAAACACACTTTAGTACATTGCTGTTTGCAATTGCAAAAACAAAGCTATGTACATATGGCCCTATGTTTTCTGTGATAATTACACTTTGGTCATTGGCAATGCTATAAAGAACAGTGTCCTACTATTCTAACTCCAAAACACAACAGCTATATTCTAACTTTTAAAGAATTTAATATATGAAAGGTAAAAGACTGATAACATGAGGGATGCAAAAGACTTATGCACAACCTGATGTACGTAGAGGGAGAGAATTCTTGTATGCACATTATCAGTTACAAAACCTGAATTTTTTAAAACTTTCTCTCATCCAAGACTGTTACTGAGGGCCCTTGATGCTGACCTCGATTGGGGGGGTGCTGGCTTGAGGGGGTGCTGTTTTGAGCAATGCCTTACGAAACCTGCTATTTAAAAGCACCTGCTGAAAACTTCCTTGTGCAACCAGCCTTCAGGACGCAATTAAAATGTCAAGATACCTCTTGTGATTAATGTACCTTCTAGGGTGAGATATTGGAGTTTTGTGTAGGCGCAGCTTTGACTCGCTGTAGGAAGTTGGCTCTGTATGTACTATTTCAAAGTAAGAAATAGTGTGCACAGAATGCAAGGGTTCCCCTTAGAGGTAAGATAGTGGCAAAAAGAGATAATTCTAATGCTCTATTTTGTGGTAGTGTGGTCAAGCAGTAGGCTTATCGGAGGGTAGTGTTAAGCATTTGTTGTACACACACAGGCAATAAATGAGCAACACACACTCAAAGAACCACAGGTTCAAGATTTACAAACAATACTTTAAATGAAAGGTATTTCACTGAGGTATCTTAGGAACTTTGAATCATCACAATAGCATGTACAGTTTTGGCAAAAATGGCAATAAACTATTTTAAAAATGGACACAGTGCATAAATCAACAGTTCCTGGGGGAGGTAAGTATTTGTTAGTTTCACAGCTAAGTAAAGCACTTACAGGGTTCAAAGTTGGGTCCAAGGTAGCCCACCAATGGGGGTTTAAGGCAACCCCAAAGTTACCACACCAGCAGCTCAGGGCCGGTCAGGTGCAGAGGTCAAAATGGTGCCCAAAACACATGGGCTTCAATGGAAATAGGGGTGCCCCGGTTCCAGTCTGCCAGCAGGTAAGTACCCAAGACTTCGGAGGGCAGACCAGGGGGGTTTTGTAGGGCACCAGGGGAGACACAAGTAGGCACAGAAAGTACACCCTCAGCGGCACAGGGGTGGCCGGGTGCAGAGTGCAAACAGGCATCGGGTTTGCAATAGGATTCAATGGGAGACCCGGGGGTGTCTTCAGCGATGCAGGCAGGCAAGGGAAGGGCTCCTCGGGGTAGCCACCACCTGGGCTAGGAAGAGGGCCGCCTGGGGTCAATCCGGCACTGGAGTTCGGATCCTTCAGATCCTGGGGGCTGCGGGTGCAGGGTGTTTCCCAGGCGTCGGGTTCTTTGAAGCTGGCAGTTGCGGTCAGGGGGAGCCTCTGGATTCCCTCTGCAGGCGTTGCTGTGGGGGCTCAGGAGGGTCAACTCTGGTTACTCACGGGCTTGCAGTCGCCGGGGAATCCTCCCTGTAGAGTTAGTTTTCCGCAGGTCGAGCCGGGGGCGTCGGGTGCAGAGTGGAAATTCTCATGCTTCCGCCGGGAAACGTGTCTTTAAAAGTTGCTTCTTTGTTGCAAAGTTGCAGTCTTTGTGGAACAGGGCCGCTGTCCTCTGGAATTTCTTGGTCCTTTTAGATGCAGGGTAGTCCTCTGAGGATTCAGAGGTTGCTGGACCCTGGGGGACACGTCGCTGGTGCAGTTTTTCTCGAAGTGGGGAGACAGGCCGGTAGAGCTGGGGCCAAAGCAGTTGGTGTCTCCGTCTTCTCTGCAGGGCTTCAGGTCAGCAGTCCTTCTTTGTCTTCAGGTTGCAGGAATCTATCTTCCTAGGTTCTGGGGGCCCCTGAATACTCAATTTAGGGGTGTGTTTAGGTCTGGGAGGTTAGTAGCCAATGTCTACTAGCCCTGAGGGTGGCTACACCCTCTTTGTGCCTCCCTCCTTGGGGAGGGGGCCACATCCCTAATCCTATTGGGGCAATACTCCATCTGCAAGATGGAGGATTTCTAAAAGTCAGAGTCACCTCAGCTCAGGACACCTTAGGGGTTGTCCTGACTGGCCAGTGACTCCTCCTTGTGTTTCTCATTCTCTCCTCCGGCCTTGCCGCCAAAAGTGGGGGTTAAGGCCGGAGGGGCGGGAATCTCCACTAGCTTGGATGCTCTGTGGCACTGTGACAAAGGGGGTGAGCCTCTGAGACTCACCGCCAGGTGTTACAGTTCCTGCAGGGGGAGGTGAGAAGCACCTCCACCCAGTACAGGCTTTGTTCCTGGCCACAGAGTGACAAAGGCACTCTCCCCATGTGGCCAGCAACATGCCTGGTGTGTGGCAGGCTGGTAAAATTAGTCAGCCCACACTGGAAGTCGGGTATGTTTTCAGGGGGCATCTCTGAGATGCCCTCTGGGTGTATTTCACGATAAAATGTACACTGGCATCAGTGTACATTTATTGTGCTGAGAAGTTTGATACCAAACTTCCCAGTTTTCAGTGTAGCCATTATGGTGCTGTGGAGTTCGTGTATGACAAACTCCCAGACCATATACTCTTATCGCTACCCTGCACTTACAAAGTCTAAGATTTTGCTTAGACACTGTAGGGGCATAGTGCTCATGCACCTATGCCCTCACCTGTGGTATAGTGCACCCTGCCTTAGGTGAAGTTGGCATGGCACCCTGAGGGGAGTGCCATGTCGACTTAGTAATTTTCTCCCCACCAGCACACACAAGCTGGCAAGCAGTGTGTCTGTGCTGAGTGAGGGGTCCCCCGGGTGGCATAAGACATGCTGCAGCCCTTAGAGACCTTCCCTGGCATCAGGGCCCTTGGTTCCAGGGGTACCAGTTACAAGGGACTTATCTGGGTGCCAGGGTTGTGCCAATTGTGGAGACAAAGGTACAGGTTAGGGAAAGAACACTGGTGCTGGGGTCTGGTTAGCAGGCCTCAGCACACTTTCAAATCATAACTTGGCATCAGCAAATGCAAAAAGTCAGGGGGTAACCATGCCAAGGAGGCATTTCCTTACACTCACCATAAAGTAGTGCAGAGGGTTAATATGCCTGCTGCAAGAAGCAAAAATATAGTTTATATGGATAGCTGAGTGCATTTGTAAAGCCAACCTTTACCAGCACTTTAAAACAGGTACCATGACTTTTTATGTGCACTGGGTGGATGGCACTTGATTATGTCCGCTGTCTGCTCCAGATAACTGTTCATCTGAAGTTTGTGGAAAACAACACTGACATTTTTTTTTTAATTGAGGGAAAAACAAATATTTCTCATCAACATCTCATGAGTCATACAGTAAAGAACCCTGTCCAAATCCCCCCGTTCAGCTAGGCCAGGGGTATTAGTCATTGTCCCACTCCATCAGATGTGCCCCCAAGTAACCATTGAGACATGATGGAGGCTGCAACTAAATGTTGCACTGTAATTGCTAGGACATTGGCACACATGGCATTTATATTGCATATTGTTATAGGCAATTAGGCACTTACCACCTTTAGTAATATCCCATTGGGTTCAAGGTCATATCCCCACACATCTAGTACATTGAAATGCATGATGATTGCAATCATACCAAATCAAACACACACATTAATTAATCCTACTCTTGCAACCTTCACATACCCCATAGATAGAAGATTAACATAATATGGGAATACAACTACAAAGCCACATGTCTGGGGTGGACCTGGAATGGCACCTCACATGGATTCAATACCATTTCCAGTATTGTATGTCTATAGTCCCTGTGCAAAAACAAGAGTCAGACAGTTGCAAATACAGGTGAGCAATACAGACGGGAGTGGACTTTCACCTTAGAGACTCTAATGCTTAAATGCTGATGGATGTACCAGGTCAAACGCAATGGGTAGGGTGAACCACAAGTTCACATCCATAAAAAAGCTAGGATGGCGTTACACATGTGCCACTGTCATTTGACTATCTCAACATGCAGAGATGGAGATGTGATACAGGAGACTGACAGCCAATCATGAAGACACATCTACAACGAATAGTCAGGCCGGGTAAGTACTACCCATTTCCACTAGTCCACATACATGTTGCAGAAACTACATTGTCATTGAAGCTACAGTGAGACACCTAGCACCATACAACCAGAGCCAAGTCCCAGGATACAATCAGTACGCACCCCTTTGTGGCTGCTGTGCTGTCCTTGAACGCTGATCCACCTCACGGTAGGCCACCGCCAAAATGCAGGCCACTAGGGGGGTAAGGATCTGATGGGCACTTTTCCCATGTTGGGAAAACATCCCCAGATGGGCCTCTGTGGTATTCTGGGCCCAGTGTCTCAGGTCCTCCTACTGCTTGCGACAATGGGTGCTCTGCCAGCTGTGGACCCCCAGGGTCCGCACTTGCTTGGCAATGGCCCAACAGATCCCTTTGTTCTGATGGGCATTCACCTGCATGGATGACACAGACAGAAGGAGAAAGTCATGTATGCTGGCACCATATCAACAGCAGTGGGCAATACACATCTGTCTCAGCAAGGACCCACACATAACTGTCCTCTTTGCTTACACACCCTTACTTTATGCCCGCTGCATGCATTTACTCCCTCATCAGTTCACTTGCACGATTTACTGTCACAATCAACTCCTATCACACATTACTATGCCACTGGACTCACCTGCTCCTTTGGTGCACCATGTAACTGCCAACAGGGGTAGGATCTTATCCACAAGATTCTCCAGCTCTTCCGAGGTGTAGGCTGGGGCCCTATCACCTTCATGCAGAGACAGTACACAGCAGCTCTGGTCACAGAGGTCTTGCTAGCAACAATGTAAGGAGTCAAGTGAGCAAGGCTGCAGAAAATGGCGGTCACAGCTGCCACATACAGGACTGTAACCACCAGTTGTCATTGCCATTGGCCTCAGTCTGCCACAGGCAGCAATGTTAACCAATGACAAGTTGCACAGCGGTTGCGACCTTTTACCACATGATGATATCCACGGGCGGACTCAGGTCACTTCCAACTGTCCACTTCAGCAGGACATGCGGCTGCCATTTTGTGCACATATAAACGATGGCTGTCCCAAATGGTGGCATGAGCCTATGTTGTGGCATCATGGTAATGCAAAAAATTGTGACAGTCATGCCACAATTGTGTGCTGTGGCATTATATATGATGATGGCCATGGTCAGATACTCAGAGGCACTTTAGGTGAATACACTACATTGGTATTTTCCCTTAAGTATCATTTGATCAGTGCAGGACAGCTCAGTCTGCCGCACATTACACATGTGACATTTGTCCTATATGACTTACATGTACAGCAATGTGCTGCAAGGATGGTGTCCAAAGAGCTTCAGCATGGCCGTTACAGTATATGTCAGCAGTGCTACGGATGCCCTACAGTGTTAGTTGTGTGTTATTTTAACATGTGTCAACTGCTTTACTCAATGTACATTGTATCCTCTCAACCTAAATATCCTTATATGAGGAGAATGAGACAATCACCAGCATAGCGTCCACTAGTTGACCTTGCAACCATGGAGGACAGGCATGTCATCCAGACCTATTGTCTGAATCGTTATACCATCATGGATCTATGTACACAGTTTGAGCCAGATATCTTGCCAGCCATACACAATCCCTATTGCATCCCTCCAACAGTACAAGTCTTTTCAGTGCTTTCTTGCCACAGGCATCTTTCACAATACAGTGGACTTAATGTATCTGTATCTGTCTCAGCCCATGTTCAGTCTGGTGTTGAAGGATGTACTGTGTGCTTTGTGAAAGCACCTGGATATCTAGATCAGGTTCTCTGAACGTGCATACTTGGGCATTATGAAGGCAGAGTTTTATGATATCGAACACATGCCTCATGTGGTAGGGGCCATTGGTGGCATTCATATAGCATAAGTCTCGCTCAGTGCCAATGAACAGGTGTCTAGGAATAGGAAGAACTTCTACTCCTTAAATGTTTAGGTGGTGTGTCAGGCAGACCAGTATCTGTTCATGACTCCTACATCTTAAGGAACAGCAATGTCCCACACATGATGGCACAACTACACCCATAGAGGGCCTGGCTCCTTGGTATGTATGCATTATAAGGGATTTCACTATTATGGCACCTGTCATCACTATCTATCCTGTTGCTGTACCTGTAATTTCACTGGTCCTACATTTGTGCACACAGGTGACTGGCTATCCTAACCTTCCTTGGCTGTTGACATCAGTGAGGTAACCTGCCACAGAAGATGAACTCCATTTCAATGAGGCCCACCGGAGGAGGAGTCATAATCAAAAGAACATATGGCCTCCTGAAGGCCAGATTCAGGTGCCTGGACCTATCTGGAGGTGCCCTCCTCTACTCAACCCAAAAGGTATGCCAGATAATCGTTGCCTATTGCATGCTCCACAATCTAGACCTGAGACATCAGCTACCATTGCTAGCTGATGAGGTCAAGGCAGCTGGGCCAGTAGCTGGAAATGCTGAAATGGCAACTGAGGAGGAGGCAGACGAGGAAGGTGCAGCTGACTCTAGGACTGAGCTCATCAGTCAGTACTTGGACTGACATACAGGTATGTTGAGTGGGGTTTTCAAGTTGTGAATGTCCACAATCATTGGTGGCTTGTGTCCTCCTGACTTCGTTCATCGGTGGGGGTGTTATATGGTCCTATCCCAATGTGTCACATGTGGGTGCTGACTGGTAGTTTATAAGGTGCACAGTAAAAGTGTTTTCACTGCAGTTTCCTATATTCCCGTCTCAAATGGACAGACCAGTATAGATGTATGTTGGCTGCATTCTCCTGTTCTCATGTCATTCCACCCACTGACTGTGGAATCTTACTCAGTGCCTCTGATACCTATGGTTTGAGGCATTCATTGTCTTTAGTCATTGGTAAGTGATATCAGAAAAGTTGGTTGAACATGACAGTTGGCAGGCAAAGTGAGTAGTGTGTATAATCTGTTATTGGTGATGTATAGGTATTATCTGGGGGCCCCTGCTTAGGAGGTATGCTGGAGTGGGCACAACATCTATGACCTGCATATGTGGTATGTGTGGCATCATGCTTTCCTTCCTGATGGTACTCTCTGTCATGGTATTTTTTCAGGTTGGAATACTGACTACACCCTTGTCTGGCTCATGATTTATACCTCTCTGACATCTGTCCTGGGACATATCAGTTGTAGCGTGTCTCTTGCTAAGGAATCCTACCTCTGCTGTCCGTTACACTGTGTTTTGGATGTAGGGGGGGGCATTACCAGACCACATTTGTCATACGATGTTAGTTGATGTTTACTTACAGATACATATACACTAGTTATGTTCCATGATGTTTATTGTGCATATCATGATATTGTAAGGCAAAACAAAGGTGCATACATTGTTCAACAAGTGATGAGTGATGTCATGGAAGGAGGAATCATCAGAGTAGGTGCTACATCAGTTGGTTGCACAGGTCCAGGGTCCATGTTTCTTTAAAAAATGAAGTAATGTCACTGGACAGTCAACAGTGTGTCTCATTGGCACACAATGGAGACATATCAGGAGAATTTCACTTCCTGGCAGTGGATTTGATCTTGGCATCTGCTCCAGCAGGATGTCTGGGTGGACGTCCACATTTTTGGGAGTTCTTCAGCTACAGAGGGAGATGTGTCTGAGACTTGTGGTTCCCCTGGAAATTTCATTAACCATGACCCTCAGATCATCGTATATGAATTGGGTGCTTTTGTGAGGACATGGTAGTGATTGTGTTGAGGGTTTGGGGGTGTTGTGTGTATAAGGGTGCATTGTTGGATGATTGAATGGATTGAGGGTAGTGTGTTGTGAGTGTTGGACCCTTGTGGTGGTTGTGTGTGCTAGTTATGTGTGTATTGTATTGTATGGTGTGTGCTGAGTGAAATATGTATGTGTGCCTACAGTGTATAGGTGCTATATTAGTATATTTGCCTGCTCTCGGTATCTCTATACGTGGTATTAGTTGCAAAGAATTGTGGGGTGTGTGGGGGGTGTTATATAGTACAGTTAGTAGGTGTGTATGGTGTGTATATGTGTGTCAGGTGTGGGGTATTCAAACTGACCAATGTGGTGTTATGTTCTGACAGGAGTGTGCACTGAGGGCGGCGGTTCGGGCCAAAGGTGGTCTTTGGCGGCCGCCACCGGGGCAGTCTTGCCAAATGACTGCCAAAGTTCTAATGAGGCCCATAGTCCTCACCCCCCCTCTTGCACCACCTCTGGAATTTGACTAATATAAGGCTGGTGGAGTACCAGTTCCACCATCGATCATGCTGTTTAGCCCTTCCTCCCTATTTTGCCTCCCTAATCCTTGAACACAGTAGAGTGGAATACATAACGTTTGATCTCTATTCTCCACAGAGAGAATACTCAGTCATTCATTTATCTGATCCATAGAAGAAAGGGTGCTAACTTTGTTTCCAGGCAAGGTATGCATATTGTTAGAAATTGGGTCTTTGGTTGACAGTCAGGTTACCCCCTGTTCAAGCAAGGACCCTCACTCTAGTCAGGGTAAAAGAGAATCATCCTCAGCTAACCCCTGCATACACTCTTGGTAGCTTGGCAGAGCAGTAGGGTTAACTTCAGAGTGCTAGGTGTAAGGTATTTGTACCAACACACACAGTAACTTAATGAAAACACTACAAAATGACACAACCACAGTTTAGAAAAATAGGAAATATTTATCTAAACAAAACAAGACCAAAACGACAAAAATCCAACATACACAAGTCAAGTTTTGAATTTTTAAAGATTAAACTCAAAAATAGCGCTTAGAAACACAAAATGCTTCGATGAGGTGTTAACACGACATCGTGATGGAGTCGGTCCCAACAAGCCGACACCAGTGGCGCCGGACACGGAGTCACGTAGACCCCCAAATACAGTACCTTTGGTGAAGAGTGAAACAAGTCGATGCGTGAAGTCGGGGATTGCGTCGTCTGTGTGAAACGTTGAATCCACGCACTTCAAGCGGTGTCGGTCACGATGTGGTGCTGCGACTTCCACGGAGTCGTGGACTTCAGGGGGGCTGCAGCGGCGTCAGGCCTGCGAAGGTTGTTGCGTTCCAGTGAAGATCACGGAGTCGGTTGCAGGCGGCGTTACCGGATTCAGCAGCGGTGTCGGTCCGAAGTCGATTTCCTTGGATTTCTACCAGCTTTCCTTTCAAGTGCCCAGGGACTGGATAGGGCACCACTTGTCAGAGCAGGATTCTCTCCAGAGACTCCAGGTGCTGGCAGAGAGAAGTCTTTGCTGTCCCTGAGACCTCAAACAACAGGAGGCAAGCTCTAAATCAAGCCCTTGGAGATTTCTTCACAAGATGGAAGGCACACAAAGTACAGTCTTTGCCCTCTTACTCTGGTAGAAGCAGCAACTGCAGGATAGCTCCACAAAGCACAGTCCCAGGCAGGACAGCACTTCTCCTCAGCTCTTCAGCTCTTTTCCAGGCAGAGGTTCCTCTTGATGTCCAGAAGTGATCTATAGTCTGTGGTTTAGGTGCCCTTCCAGTACCCAATTTCTCCTTTGAAGTAGGCCTGCTTCAAAGTAAAGTCTCTTTTGGATGTGAAATCCTGCCTTGCCCAGGCCAGGCCCCAGACACTCACCAGGGGGTCGGAGGCTGCATTGTGTGAGGACAGGCACAGCCCTTTCAGGTGTAAGTGACCACTCCTCCCCTCCCTCCTAGCATAGATGACTCATCAGGAAATGCAGACTACACCCCAGCTCCTTTTGTGTCACTGTCTAGTGTGAGGTGCAACCAGCCCAACTGTCAAACTGACCTAGACAGGGAATCCACAAACAGGCAGAGTCACAGAAATGGTATAAGCAAGAAAATGTTCACTTTCTAAAAGTGGCATTTTCAAACACACAATCTTAAAATCAACTTTACTAAAAGATGTATTCCTAAATTGTGAGCTCAGAGACCCCAAACTCCACATGTCCATATGCTCCCAAAGGGCATCTACACTTTAATCATATTTAAAGGTAGCCCCCATGTTAACCTATGAGAGGGATAGGCCTTGCAACAGTTAAAAACTAATTTAGCAATATGTCACTGTCAGGACATATAAAACACATTACTATATGTCCCACCTTAACCATACACTGCACCCTGCCCTTGGGGCTACATTGGGCCTACCTTAGGGGTGCGATACATGTAAGAAAAGGGAAGGTTTAGCCCTGGCAAGTGTGTACACTTGCCAAGTCGAATATACAGTTAAAGCTGCACACACAGACACTGCAGTGGCAGGTCTGAGACATGATTACAGAGCTACTTATGTGGGTGGCTGTGAGAAAGTAGCCTCTTTCTAGCCTTGTTACCCCCACTTTTGGCCTGTTTGTGAGTGTATGTCAGGGTGTTTTCACTGTCACACTGGGATCCTGCTAGCCAGCACCCAGTGCTCATAGTGAAAACCCTATGTTTCCAGTATGTTTGTTATATGTCACTGGGACCCTGCTAGCCAGGACCCCAGTGCTCATAAGTTTGTGACCTATATGTACGTGTTCCCTGTGTGATGCCTTACTGTCTCACTGAGGCTCTGCTAACCAGAACCTCAGTGGTTATGCTCTCTCTGTACAAATTGTCACTAACAGGCTAGTGACCAATTTCACCAATTCACATTGGCATACTGGAACACCCTTATAATTCCCTAGTATATGGTACTGAGGTACCCAGGGTATTGGGGTTCCAGGAGATCCCTATGGGCAGCAGAATTTCTTTTGCCACCCATAGGGAGCTCTGACAATTCTTGCACAGGCCTGCCACTGCAGCCTGAGCGAAATTACGTCCTCGTTATTTCACAGCCATTTACCACTGCACTTAAGAAACTTATAAGTCCCCTATATGTCTAACCTTTACCTGGTATAGGTTGGGTGCTAAGGTACTTAGTGTGTGGGCACCCTGGCACTAGCCAAGGTGCCCCCACATTGTTCAGGGCAAATTCCTCGGACTTTGTGAGTGCGGGGACACCATTACACCCGTGCACTGTACATAGGTCACTACCTATGTACAGCATCACAATGGTAACTCCGAACATGGCCATGTAACATGTCTAAGATCATGGAATTGTCACCCCAATGCCATTCTGGCATTGGGGAGACAATTCCATGATCCCCCGAGTCTCTAGCACAGACCAGGGTACTGCCAAACTACCTTTCCTGGGGTTTCACTGCAGCTGCTGCTGCTGCCAACCCCTCAGACAGGTTTCTGCCCTCCTGCGGTCCAGCCAGGCTTGGCCCAGGAAGGCAGAACAAAGGACTTCCTCAGAGAGAGGGTGTTACACCCTCTCCCTTTGGAAAAAGGTGTCAGGGATGGGGAGGAGTAGCCTCCCCCAGCCTCTGGAAATGCTTTGATGGGCATAGATGGTGCCCATCTCTGCATAAGCCAGTCTACACCTGTTCAGGAATCCCCCAGCCCTGCTCTGGCGCGAAACTGGACAAAGGAAAGGGGAGTGACCACTCCCCTGACCTGCACCTCCCCTGGGAGGTGCCCAGAGCTCCTCCAGTGTGCTCCAGACCTCTGCCATCTTGGAAACAGAGGTGCTGCTGGCACACTGGACTGCTCTGAGTGGCCAGTGCCAGCAGGTGACGTCAGAGACTCCTTCTGATAGGCTCTTACCTGTGTTGCTAGACTATCCTCCTTCCTAAGTAGCCAAACCTCCTTTTCTGGCTATTTAGGGTCTCTGCTTTGGGGAATTCTTTAGATAACAAATGCAAGAGCTCATCAGAGTTCCTCTGCATCTCTCTCTTCACCTTCTGCCAAGGAATCGACCGCTGACTGCTCTGGACGCCTGCAAAACCGCAACAAAGTAGCAAAGACGACTACTGCAACCTTGTATTGCTGATCCGGCCACCTTCTCGACTGTTTTCCTGGTGGTGCATGCTGTGGGGGTAGTCTGCCTCCTCTCTGCACTAGAAGCTCCGAAGAAATCTCCTGTGGGTCGACGGAATCTTCCCCCTGCAACCGCAGGCACTAAAAGACTGCATCACCAGTCCTCTGGGTCCCCTCTCAGCACGACGAGCGTGGTCCCTGGAACTCAGCAACTCTGTCCAGGTGACTCCCACAGTCCAGTGACTCTTCAGTCCAGGTTTGGTGGAGGTAAGTCTTTGCTTCACCACACTAGACTGCATTGCTGGGTACCATGTGATTTGCAGCTGCTCCGGCTCATGTGCACTCTTACAGGATTTCCTTTGTGCACAGCCAAGCCTGGGTCCCCAACACTCTAACACGCAGTGCACAACCTTCTGAGTTGCCCTCTGGCGTCGTGGGATCTTCTTTTGTGACTTCGGGTGAGCTCTGGATCACTCTTTTTCGTAGTGCCTGTTCCGGCACTTCTGCGGGTGCTGCTTGCTTTTGAGAGGGTTCCTTCTCTTGCTGGGCGCCCCCTCTGTCTCCTCACGCAATTGTCGATATCCTGGTCCCTCCTGGGCCACAGCAGCATCCAAAAATCCTAACCGCGACCCTTGCAGCTAGCAAGGCTTTTTTGTGGTCTTTCTGCGTGGGAACACCTCTGCAAGCTTCTTCACGACATGGGACATGCATCCTCCAAAGGGGAAGTTCCTAGTCCTCTTCGTTCTTGCAGAAACCACAGCTTCTACCATTTGGTGGCAGCGTCTTTGCATCCTCAGCTGGCATTTCCTGGGCATCTGCCCAATCTCGACTATGTCGCGACTCTTGGACTTGGTCCCCTTGTTCCACAGGTACTCTCGTCCGGAAATCCATCATTGTTGCATTGCTGGTGTTGGTCTTCCTTGCAGAATTCCCCTATCACGACTTCTGTGCTCTTTGGAGAACTTAGGTGCACTTTACACCTACTTTTCAGGGTCTTGGGGTGGGCTATTTTTCTAACCCTCACTGTTTTCTTACAGTCCCAGTGACCCTCTACAAGCTCACATAGGTTTGTGGTCCATTCGTGGTTCGCATTCTAATTCTAGAGTATATGGTTTGTGTTGCCTCTATACCTATGTGCTCTCATTGCAATCTATTGTGACTGTACATTGCTTGCATTGCTTTTTATTGCTATTACTGCATATTTTTGGTATTGTGTACATATATCTTGTGTATATTAGCTATCCTCACACTGAGGGTACTCACTGAGATACTTTTGGCATATTGTCATAAAAATAAAGTACCTTTATTTTTAGTTTATCTGTGTATTGTTTTTTCTTATGATATTGTGCATATGACACCAGTGGTATAGTAGGAGCTTTGCATGTCTCCTAGTTCAGCCTAAGCTGCTCTGCTAAGCTACCCTTTTCTATCAGCCTAAGCCGCTAGACACCTCTTCTACACTAATAAGGGATACCTGGACCTGGCACAGAGTGTAAGTACCCCTTGGTACCCACTACAAACCAGGCCAGCCTCCTACATTGATTGTGCAGCGGTGGGATAAGTACTTGCAACTACTTACCACTTTGTCATTTTGTACTTTTCATAAGAGAAAAATATACAAAACAAGTTCAGTGTATGTACACCTAACCAAAAAGTTTTGATTTTCTTCTCTTACTCTATTGCTAAGTGCTGAAAAGTACCTCTAAAACTTTCAAAAAGTTTCTTAAAAAGTTGAAAAAGTTTTTTTTTTCTGTTTCCTTAAAAAGTTCTGAAATGTTTTCTTTCCTTTTCTGTCCCTTAAACCTTTTTCTATCATGTCTGGTACAGGTCAAACTCTTGATCTGGCCAGCACAGCTTATGACCACCTTAACTGGAAAGGTGTAAGGAGTCTCTGCATTGATAGAGGTTCAGGGGTAGGGAAGAATCCCTCTAGAGAATTGTTAGTTAACATGCTCATTGAAAAGGATAAGGCCTTAGCTGGCACATCTGGTGAGAAGTTAGCAGATGGTTCACACTCTGATTCTGGGGTAGCCCCAGTAAGAATGTTAGATGGTATTCTTTCCAACCTGCCCCTTAGCAGACCCCCTAGCATAGCTGGTACTAATGTGAGCTCTCATCACAGTAGGGATGGTATTCCTTTAGGCCAGGTTGTTAGGGTGCCAACTGTTAGGGACAGGTCTCCTTCTGTTATTTCACATCATTCTTCTGTGTCAAAGCATGCCCAACCCACCTACCCTGATGACAGAATGTTAGAAAGGGAACTCAGTAGACTGAGAGTGGAAGAGTCCAGGCTGAAGCTTAAACAGCAACAGCTGGCTCTAGACAGGGAAACTTTAGGCTTAGAAAAAGAAAGGCAGAGTTTGGTATTTGGACCCCATGGTGGCAGCAGCAATATTACAGATAGTAATCCTGTAAAAGAGCATGATTCTAGGGATCTGCATAAGATAGTTCCCCCTTACAAGGAGGGGGATGACATTAACATTAACAAGTGGTTTGCTGCACTTGAGAGGGCCTGTGTTGTACAGGGGGTCCTTCAAAGGCAGTGGGCTGCTATCCTATGGCTATCTTTCAGTGGAAAGGGTAGGGATAGGCTCCTTACTGTTAAGGAAAGTGATGCCAATAATTTTACAGTTTTAAATAATGCACTCCTGGATGGTTTTGGCTTAACCACTGAACAATACAGGATTAAGTTCAGAGAAACCAAAAAGGAGTCTTCAGAAGATTGGGTAGACTTTGTTGACCATTCAGTGAAGGCCTTGGAGGGGTGGTTACATGGCAGTAAAGTTTCTGACTATGAAAGCCTATATAACTTGATCCTGAGAGAGCATATTCTTAATAACTGTGTGTCTGATTTGTTGCACCAATATCTAGTGGACTCAGATCTGACCTCTCCCCAAGAATGGGGAAAGAAGGCAGACAAATGGGTCAGAACAAGAGTGAACAGAAAAGGTCATACAGGTGGTGACAAGGATGGCAAGAAGAAAGATGGTGAGAAATCTCAGGATAAGCATGGGGATAAGGGTAAAACCAATGATCCTTCTTCAAATCCTAAACACTCTTCAGGGGGTGGGGATAAAACAAATTCTTCCTCTTCTTCACAATCTGCACACATTAAAAAGCCTTGGTGCTTTGTGTGTAAAAACAGAGGCCATAGGCCAGGGGATAAGTCCTGTCCAGGTAAACCCCCTGAGCCTACCACCACTGATACATCAAGCTCTAGTGCCCCTAGTAGTAGTGGTAATAGTGGTGGGACTGCTGGCAACAGTCAAACTAAGGGTGTAGTTGGGTTCACTTATGGGTCCATCATAGAAACTGGGGTAGTCAGTCCCAAGACAGTTTCTGTCACACCTAGTGTCATTGGCCTTGCCACACTGGCTGCTTGTCCCCTTACAATGGATATGTACAGGCAGACAGTTTCAATAAATGGTGTTGAGGCACAGGCCTACAGGGACACAGGTGCCCGTATCACTTTGGTGACTGAAAACCTGGTGGCTCCTGAACAACACATCATTGGACAACAGTATAAGATTATTGATGTCCATAACTCCACTAAGTTTCTTCCCTTAGCTATAGTACAGCTTAGTTGGGGTGGAGTTACTGGCCCTAAGCAGGTGGTAGTGTCACCTAGCTTACCTGTAGACTGTCTCTTAGGTAATGACATAGAGGCCTCAGGTTGGGCTGATGTAGAGTTTTATACCCATGCAGCCATGCTGGATATCCCTGAGGAATTGTTCCCTCTGATTTCTACTGAAATGAAAAAGCAAAGGAGAGAAGGCCTCAAAACTCAGGATCCCTCTCCAACAACAGGTAAAAAGGGTATCACAGTATCCCCTACCCACCCTGCCATTCAGGATACCATTCCTGTGGTGGGAGAAACCTCTCCTGGGGTGGCACCTGTTCCAAGGGATTCATCAGCTGGCATAGCTGTACTCCCTGAGGTGAAAGTACCTCTCTGTGGGATAACTCATATTGGTGAGAAAAAGAACACCATTTTAGTTAACATGGAGTATCCCTCCAACCCTCCCAGAGAAACTTTAGTGCAGAAACCCTGCACTACCTCATAACACTTAGGACAGCATCCCTGCCCTAGTGTGGAGCTCATAGGACAGCATCCCTGCCCTGCTCCAACTCAAGAGAAACAGCATCCCTGTTCTCTCTTCCAGCCATATGGACAAAGTTTTTGCCCAGCTATAGCTTTTCTGAGACAGCATCCCTGTCTGGCATTCTCATCACTAGAAATAGGTTCAGTGGACAATCCCCACTGCTCTAAACTAAAACTTACTGATAGAAACTCTGAAAATATATCTTCACATTGTTGCTTAGCTAAAAAACTTCAAACAGGGTGGTTTACAGCCCCACAGGGAAGTAACCATATAGTGGATTATAAAGGGAGTAACCAGTATATTGCAGAGCTACTCTCTACTTATCACCACTTAGACAATAAAGTCTCAACTGGCCAAGGTTAGCCTTATTGTCCTTCGTTTGGGGGGGGGGTTGTGTGAGAAAGTAGCCTCTTTCTAGCCTTGTTACCCCCACTTTTGGCCTGTTTGTGAGTGTATGTCAGGGTGTTTTCACTGTCTCACTGGGATCCTGCTAGCCAGCACCCAGTGCTCATAGTGAAAACCCTATGTTTCCAGTATGTTTGTTATGTGTCACTGGGACCCTACTAGCCAGGACCCCAGTGATCATAAGTTTGTGACCTATATGTATGTGTTCCCTGTGTGATGCCTAACTGTCTCACTGAGGCTCTGCTAACCAGAACCTCAGTGGTTATGCTCTCTCTGTACAAATTGTCACTAACAGGCTAGTGACCAATTTCACCAATTCACATTGGCATACTGGAACACCCTTATAATTCCCTAGTATATGGTACTGAGGTACCCAGGGTATTGGGGTTCCAGGAGATCCCTAAGGGCTGCAGAATTTCTTTTGCCACCCATAGGGAGCTCTGACAATTCCTACACAGGCCTGCCACTGCAGCCTGAGTGAAATAACGTCCTTGTTATTTCACAGCCATTTACCACTGCACTTAAGTAACTTATAAGTCACGTATATGTCTAACCTTTACCTGGTAAAGGTTGGGTGCTAAGTTACTTAGTGTGTGGGCACCCTGGCACTAGCCAAGGTGCCCCCACATTGCTCAGGGCAAATTCCCCAGACTTTGTGAGTGCGGGGACACCATTACACTCGTGCACTGTACATAGGTTACTACCTATGTACAGCGTCACAATGGTAACTCCGAAAATGGCCGTGTAACATGTCTAAGATCATGGAATTGTCTCCTCAATGCCATTCTGGATATTGGGGAGACAATTCTATGATTCCTCGAGTCTCTAGCACAGACCTTGGTACTGCCAAACTACCTTTCCCGGGGTTTCACTGCAGCTGCTGCTGCTGCCAACCCCTCAGACAGGTTTATACCCTCCTGGGGTCCAGCCAGGCTTGGCCCAGGAAGGCAGAACAAAGGACTTCCTCAGAGAGAGGGTGTTACACCCTCTCCCTTTGGAAAAAGGTGTCAGGGATGGGGAGGAGTAGCCTCCCCCAGCCTCTGGAAATGCTTTGATGGGCAAAGATGGTGCCCATCTCTGCATAAGCCAGTCTACACCGGTTCAAGGATCCCCCAGCCCTGCTCTGGCGTGAAACTGGACAAAGGAAAGGGGAGTGACCACTCCCCTGACCTGCACCTCCCCTGGGAGGTGCCCAGAGCTCCTCCAGTGTGCTCCAGACCTCTGCCATCTTGGAAACAGAGGTGCTGCTGGCACACTGGACTGCTCTGAGTGGCCAGTGCCAGCAGGTGACGTCAGAGACTCCTTCTGATAGGCTCTTACCTGTGTTGCTAGACTATCCTCCTTCCTAAGTAGCCCAACCTCCTTTTCTGGCTATTTAGGGTCTCTGCTTTGGGGACTTCTTTAGATAACGAATGCAAGAGCTCATCAGAGTTCCTCTGCATCTCTCTCTTCACCTTCTGCCAAGGAATCGACCGCTGACTGCTCTGGACACCTGCAAAACCGCAAAAAGTAGCAAAGACGACTACTGCAACCCTGTATCGCTGATCTGGCCACCTTCTCAACTGTTTTCCTTGTGGTGCATGCTGTGGGGGTAGTCTGCCTCCTCTCTGCACTAGAAGCTCCAAAGAAATCTCCTGTGGGTCGACGGAATCTTCCCCCTGCAACCGCAGGCACCAAAAGACTGCATCACAGGTCCTCTGGGTCCCCTCTCAGCACGACGAGCGTGGTCCCTGGAACTCAGCAACTCTGTCCAAGTGACTCCCACAGTCCAGTGACTCTTCAGTCCAAGTTGGTGGAGGTAAGCCCTTGCCTCACCACGCTAGACTGCATTGCTGGGTACCGCATGATTTGCAGCTGCTCCGGCTCCTGTGCACTCTTCCAGGATTTCCTTTGTGCACAGCCAAGCCTGGGTCCCTGACACTCTAACCTGTAATGCACAACCTTCTGAGTTGTCCTCCGGCGTCGTGGGATCTTCTTTTGTGACTTCGGGTGAGCTCCGGTTCACTCCTCTTCGTAGTGCCTTTTCCAGCACTTCTGCGGGTGCTGCTTGCTTCTGAGAGGGCTCCTTGTCTTGCTGGGCGCCCCCTCTGTCTCCTCACGCAATTGGCGACATCCTGGTCCCTCCGGGCCACAGCAGCATCCAAAAATCCTAACCGCGACCCTTGCAGCTAGCAAGGCTTGTTTGCGGTCTTTCTGCGTGGGTACACCTCTGCAAGCTTCTTCATGACGTGGGACATCCATCCTCCAAAGGGGAAGTTCCTAGTCCTCTTCGTTCTTGCAGAAACCACAGCTTCTACCATTCGGTGGCAGCGTCTTTGCATCCTCAGCTGGCATTTCCTGGGCATCTGCCCAATCTCGACTTTGTCGCGACTCTTGGACTTGGTCCCCTTGTTCCACAGGTACTCTCGTCCGGAAATCCATCGTTGTTGCATTGCTGGTGTTGGTCTTTCTTGCAGAATTCTCCTATCACGACTTCTGTGCTCTTTGGGGAACTTAGGTGCACTTTACACCTACTTTTCAGGGTCTTGGGGTGGGTTATTTTTCTAACCCTCACTGTTTTCTTACAGTCCCAGCGACCCTCTACAAGCTCCTATAGGTTTGGGGTCCATTCGTGGTTCGCATTCCACTTCTAGAGTATATGGTTTGTGTTGCCCCCATACCTATGTGCTCTCATTGCAATCTATTGTGACTGTACATTGCTTGCATTGCTTTCTATTGCTATTACTGCATATTTTTGGTATTGTGTACATATATCTTGTGTATATTTGCTATCCTCACACTGAGGGTACTCACTGAGATACTTTTGGCATATTGTCATAAAAATAAAGTACCTTTATTTTTAGTATATCTGTGTATTGTGTTTTCTTATGATATTGTGCATATGACACCAGTGGTATAGTAGGAGCTTTGCATGTCTCCTAGTTCAGCTTAAGCTGCTCTGCTAAGCTACCCTTTTCTATCAGCCTAAGCTGCTAGACACCTCTTCTACACTAATAAGGGATACCTGGACCTGGTGCAGAGTGTAAGTACCCCTTGGTACCCACTACAAACCAGGCCAGCCTCCTACAGTGGCACAACCAGTGCTGCAGGCCCACTAGTAGCATTTGATTTACAGGCCCTGGCACCTCTAGTGCACTTTACTAGGGATGTACTAGTAAACCAAATATGCCAATCATGGATAAACCAATTACATACAATTTACACAGGGAGCATATGCCCTTTAGCACTGGTTTGCAGTGGTCAAGTGCTCAGAGTTCAAAAACCAACAGCAACAGGTCAGAAAAAAATAGGAGGCAGGAGGCAAAAAGATTGGGGATGACCCTGCATAAGCAAAAAAGTCCAATACATCATTTCCACTATTGAAAGCCACCTGAGGTTGAGAATTGACAAAAGAAACATTATTCCACGCTTGATTCAGGTGACAATAAAAGAAAACAAGCAGCAAGATTTTTATCTGACTTTGTTTCACCCCTCCAGCGCTTACTCTGGCATGAATGTCCCCTGATAACCCAGGGTTACAAGAGTTGATAACAATTGTATTGTCTGGACTTACATGAGATAAAAGACCAAATATGCCAACCCGCAATTCCATGATTATCTCCTTCATTAAGTCCTACCTTCCCAGCAAATTTTGTGATAGCCAATTAGACAAGGAGTCACCTTATTTATTAAGGCCTGAGTTGACTCGACCATGTTATAACCTAATTTCTACCAAATGTATTTCATTTGTATTAGCATCAACCGTCCTAACCAAAAAATTATCAGTCATGGAAGATGCCTGCTTATGCATGCCAGACACAGTACCTGCACCAGCTGACTTTCATTTGCCCATCTTGCATAAGTAAACATTGTGTGGGGGGCAGTTAAGCAAAAGATGGAATCAAATAGATGAGTTTGCCCAGAGTGAAAAAAGAGCAATGGATAAACAAGGAGCTAAAGAAATCCTTAACAGGCTCAAACAAATGCCTTGATAAATAACGATCCTCCTTAAAGTTCCTCATTACCTTCCAAAACCAGCTTGCAGAGTAAGGAGGGATGGCCAAGCCCGGCCTCTGCTGTTCAATGATGGGCTGAGACGGGCCCGTCTTGGCCTGGTTTTCACATGGGCACATGCCCAGGCGTGTCCTGCGAGCGTCCCACTACCACTGTAGTACCCTGGTAAAGGGAAGCACTCTGGGTACTGTGGTGCAAATGTCCATTGACTGCCCCTCACATCATGCTCCTTGGGCAGTAAACTTCTAGATTGAAGCACGTCCCCTGCTGCGGGAGTCCCATGCGCCTTAAGTAGCACACTGATGAAGAGATGCTCTCTGGGACCTGTAGTGCAAATGTCCACTGACTGCCCCTCACACCATACTTCTTGGGCAGTAAACTCCTGGATTTGAAGCAGTTCCCATGCTGCAGGAGTCCCACATGCCTTAAATAGGAGCTGGTGAAGAGAAGCACTCTAGGATGTCCACTGACTGCCCCTCAATCACGCTCTTTAGGCAGAAAAGCTCCTGAATTGAAGTTTTTTTTCTATTCTATTTAATCCTAATCCAATTCATGATTTTGTGCATATCATCTGAAAACCTTTGGAGGGACTCTCACATAAACTCAAAATTAATTCCGGAATCCATGTCCCAACAAGGCTAGATGTTCCTATTCTACATATGAAATGCACATACAATATAATAAAGAGCTTGACCCATATTATTCAGTAGTTTATTCATCTGTATGTTTGATGAAAATCAT
Organism: Pleurodeles waltl; assembly: GCF_031143425.1. Classification (NCBI taxonomy): domain Eukaryota; kingdom Metazoa; phylum Chordata; class Amphibia; order Caudata; family Salamandridae; genus Pleurodeles; species Pleurodeles waltl. Next base: position 1,418,948,706 of record NC_090446.1, read on the forward strand.
GTCTTATTAGGATGTACAAAGAGCAATTTATTACTGTGAAATCAATTTATCTCCCATGCATGCCCTAATCAGCAATTGTTCATCATATATCTAGCCAAATTCAAAAGAACATCTCAGTTCTTCCTCCTGCACAACAGAGCTCTACTGCAACTCAGACTCAATTGCATCTTAACAATTTACAGATAAAACAAAGGCCAACATACCATGAAAGCAATAACTAAATAAAAGGGACAGCTGTTCCTAAGTGTGTCATTGTATGCATCAGTGTGTGTCTGGGTGTGTCAGTGTCCGCATTATTATATGGCGGCATTTATCAGTGTGTGCATCGGTGTGTGTCTGGGTCTGTCTCTGAATGCATCAGTGTGTGCCTGGGTATGTCAGTGTACGTATCAGAGTGTGCCTAGGTGTCTCAATGCATGCATCATTGTGTACTTGAGTGTGTCACTGAATGCACCAGTGTGTGCCTGGGTGTGTCAGTGTATGCATCAATGTGTGCCTGGGTGTGTCAGTGTACATATCAGTGCGTGCCTAGGTGTCTCAATGCATGCATCATTGTGTACTTGGGTGTGTCAATGAATGCACCAGTGTGTGCTTGGGTGTATCAATGTATGCATCGTCAGTGCATGCATCAGCGTATGCATCAGTGTGTACTTAGGTGTGTTAGTGTATGCATCAGTGTGCGCCTGCATGTGTCACTGAATGCATCAGTGAGTGCTTGGGGGTTTAAGTGTATGCATCGGTGTGTGAATGGGTGTGAAAGTGTTTGCATCAGTGTGTGTCTTGGTGTGTCTCTGAATGCATCACTGTGTGCCTTGGTGTTTCAGTGTATGCATCAGTTTGTACCTGGGTGTCTTAGCATGTGCAGCAGTGTGTGTTTGGGTGTGTCAGTGTATGCATCAGTATGTTTTGGGTGTGTCAGTGTATGTATTAGTGTGTTCCAGTGTGTGTGTGGGTGTGTTAGTGTCAGCATTAGTATTCACTGAATTTTTCATTCATTCATGTTTTTCATTATGTCCCTGGGTGTGTCAGTGTGTATATCAGTGTCTGTCTGGGTGTGTCAGTGTGTGCATAACTGTGTATCTGTGTGTGTTAGTGTATGTATTAGTGTGTGCTTAGGTGTGTTAGTCTGTATGTCACTGTCCGCTTGGGTGTATCAGTGTATGGATAGGCATGTACCTTGTTATGTTAGTGTGTGCCTTAGTGTGTCAGTGTATCCATTAATGCAGAGCGTAATTGTTTTTCCTTTCTCTGTTTACTTTCATGAACCAGAATAGGTAAACAGAACAGTGCATTGAGAACTATATTAGCATAGCAGTTGACTCCAGAGATATTTGATATGGTAAGCTACAATTTCACCATCTCTTTTTGTATTAGTTTTCTCCAATACTTCTTTAATTTCTCCTTTCATATTTTTGTCAGGAACATCACACTGTTCCTTTGATTTTTTTTTCATTTTGATAAGATTTTAGGCTTTTTGTAAATTGAACTAGGTCCTAGATGTTGAGCATACAGGTTTCTCAAAGTTCTACTCAAAAGGTTGAGCTCCAGTTCTCAACTGATTCCAGTTGCGAACTGGAGTACAACCGTTTGAGAAACCTGTTTGCTCCACATCTTGGAACTAACCCAATTTACAAAAAGCCCACAGGTTTCTCAAACCGTTATACTCCAGTTCGCAACTGGAATCAGCATTCATTTTACTCTCATCAACCTTTGTTATATACAAACTTAGACAAAGTTCTAAAGTGTGACAGAGCTACATAAGACATACCTTAGTTGAATACCGTGCTACCAACATTAATAAATGCTGCACCTACACTTAAACCTTGATACTTATGTATTGTTACAGCATATGCTAGAGATATTGGAAATTGCTTTCTGCAAACATACAGGTCTTTTGCAAGTAAGAAACGCTCAACCGACCTTCCTATCTGTTTTACACCTTCAATATCATCAAATTAAATTGCTAGATACTGAAAGTCTTTTCTGTTGGAATGCAAAATGAAATCAATTAATGTTCCCATGGCTCCATTAACTAATCATTCTTCAAAAATTAAATTATGCTGCAAAAGCACCCTAGAGTTCTTACAAACATGATAACACGCTTTTAATCCTGCAGTTTTGCAAACAGACTTTTCCAAATAATTCAGTTTTCATTCTAGTTCTTCACTCAATAATATTGTTACTCCTTGGTGTTCCACTTTATTTATTGATCAAAATTATATTAGTTGTTCCTTTTCAGTTGTAGTAATTGTTAATTAAAAGATGTACATCCTTGAATCGTATGCATTAGGCACACAATTGATTTTTGTTGTTAAATACATTCAAACATTAGCTGTGCTACAGATGATTTAGAAGAAAATATGTTCCTAATAAGGTGAGTTTCTTCCTTTGAGAGGAGTCTTATGCCCTCATTACAACCCTTGCGGTAAATCCTGCTTACCACCGTGCAGAAGACCGCCAACATACCGCTGCGGCCGCGGAATTCCGCTACAGGTATTACGACCCACAGCTCGGAATTCACCACAATATAGACACCCACACAAGTCTGCCACACCAAAGGTCAGTGATAAACTGGCAATACCAAAACCGACACCGTGACACCAACAAGAATATGCCTACACTATCACGACCCCCAAATCAACGTGGCAGACTTTAAACCGCAGTAAAACATTGGCGGTACACACCGCCGCGCTCAAAATACACACACACCACCACATTGGACAATTCGAAATACACACACCTGATACACATACACGCACCACACCCACACAACCAATCCAATAAAAAACACACACCCACATTACGGACAAACCCTTAATACCAGAAATTTGAAAGCAGCATCCAAAGACACACAACACCATCACTTACACAACATCCACGCACCTCAAACAACACACAACAACACATCCCCTCACACATCACAACACACACCATCTCACACATCACCCACACCATATCATGGAGCCTTAATGACACCCCAGGTTCTCTGAGGAGGAGCTCAGGGTCATGGTGGAGGAAATCGTCCGGGTAGAGCCACAGCTATTCGGATCACAGGTGCAGCAGACATCCATTGCAAGGAATGTGCAGAATTGTCGACAGGGTCAACGCAGTGGGACAACATCCAAGAACTAGGGATGACATCAGGAAGAGGTGGAATGACCTACGGGGAAAGGTGCGTTCCGTAGTCTCCAGTCACCAGATTGCAGTAAAGAGGACTGGCGGTGGACCCCCACCTCCTCCACCACAACTAACAACATGGGAGGAGCAAGTCTTGGCAATACTGAATCCTGAGGGCCTCCCAGGAGTAGCAGGAGGACTGGACTCTGATAAGGCAAATCTTTACTACTTTATCCCCCACCCTACCTTCATGCCATCACATAACCCACCCTTACCCTCACACCCATCACCCCAACACCCCACCAACACAACCCACACATCCCAAAAACAATCCCTGCATGTAACACCAATGCATGGACACCCATCACCAAAGCATGTCCAGTACAGATACCCACACAGACCCCAAACCAACTATCACACAAGGACCAAGGCAAGAATGCAAGCACTGGAGTAGAGGGTCACTCACCCATTGCACACAATGGTACACACAGATGAAATTATTATGCTTTTACACCCCTACAGGACCCCTAACCAACGTCACCGGACAGGAGATGTCAGACATATCTAGTCCCCCACAGAAGAGACCCACAGTGATGGCAGCAGCTCTGCACAACTGGATCAAGATGACCAGCCCGGCCCATCAAGGACCTCGGGACAGTCGGTTCCCCTGACACAGTCACAAGCCACCACAGACCCTCCCCCCTCAGGAAACACCAGCACAGCACCCACCCAGCTGGCCCATCCCTCTGTCCCCAGGACACATCAATCAGCAGTGTGTCCACCACTACAGGGAACCCAGGCAACCCCACTAACACAGGATGATTAGGGACCTGCGGGCAGTGGCAATGGGCACACGGTTCAGGGGACAGAGACACAGGACAATAGGGAAGCTGGGATGACTGCTGTGCGAGAGGGGGAGGACAGGCCAAGGGAACCCACTCTCCACGAGGCCCTCTCCAACATCATGGGAGCGTACCATCATTCCCAGGAGACGATGGCAACCGTACTGGCCAAGTTTCAGGAGACCCAGCGGCTGCAGGAGGAACACTACCTTGGGATCAGGGAGGACTTGAAGTCCATTAACAACACACTGGTCACCATTGCAGGGGTGCTGCAAGACCTTGTCAACACCAGAAGGGACACAGTGGCACAACAAGGGGCCCCTGACACTAGCCTGGATGATGAACAGCCCTCCACCTCTGCCGGCGCTAGTGGACAGGAGGCACCGCTACAGGAACAAGACACCAGCACCCCACCCCCTGCAGATGGAGAACCACCCCACAAATGGTCCCTGAGATCCAGGAACAAGACAGAGAACATTGCCACGACCCCCGCCAGGAAATGAGAACCCCCTGAATGTCACCCTTCTGTCCCACTTTGTCACCCTGTCCATCCTTAAACTGCCATTGCACTACTTCCTATGCCCCTTTGGACAATGTACCTGTGAAACAAATAGACTGGACTCTGCCATGGACATTCCTCCACCATCCGCCTAGCCCTTTTTACAACCCCCTCCACTTATTAGCACAGAAACAAACACACTTCAATCACAAAACAATCTGGAGTCAGTCTGTGCTTTCACAAATGTGTAATTGCAATAACCATGGAATATAGCAATGTCAATTTACTTGTGCACATACTGATGTTCACATCTGTGAAATGGAAAGGCAAAGTGACAAGTCAGGGTCCATACACTGAGTGAAAAGGACAGACTTATGCTAGCTCCAACAATAGTATGAGATGTGGGAGACAGTGACATCTTCTTACCTGTGTCTCACTGGAAGTATTGCATGATTATGTTGTTTCGGTTGTTGATATCCTCTTCTTCTGCCTCCTCTTCTTCACTGTCAACAGGCTCCACAGCTGCCACAAGACCACCAGCTGGCCCATCCTCCTGTAGAAAAGGCACCTCGCAAAGCCAGGTTGTGCAGCATACAGCAGGCCACGATGATCTGGCACACCTTCTTTGGTGAGTAGTATAGGGAACCACCTGTCATATGGAGGCACCGGAACCCTCCTAGTTCACCCATGTGCCTCATTGTAGTGTTCCTCTGCCCTTGTCCTGGGATTCCTCACTGGGGTCAGTAGCCATGACAGAGTCACCCGCAAATATCACTAACCCTTAGGGACAACCCCATACCCAGACACCTATTCTCACTGTATTGGGTCCTTGGCCTCACCTAATAGCCACACACGGTGCCTCTGGATTTACCCCATCATATAAGAGATGGTGCTATTCCTCAAAATGTAAGCGTCATGCACTGAGCCAGGAAACTTGACATTCACATGGGAGATGTACTGGTCTGCCAAACACACCATCTGCACATTCATCGAATGGTAGCCCTTCCGGTTTCTGTACACCTGTTCACTCCTGCGTGGGGGTACTAATGCCACATGTGTCCCATCAATGGCACCTATGATGTTGGGGATATGTCCCAGGGCATAGAATTCACCTTTCACTGTGAGCAAATCCTCCACCTGAGGGGTCACGATGTAGCTGCGCATGTGTTTCAGTAGGGCAGACAACACTCTGGACAACACGTAAGAGAACATTGGCTGGGACATCCCTGATGCAATGGCCACTGTTGTTTGAAAGGAACCACTTGCCAGGAAATGGAGTACTGACAGGACCTGCACTAGAGGGGGCATCCCTGTGCGATGGCGGATAGCTGACATCAGGTCTGGCTCCAACTGGGCACAGAGTTCCTGGATTGTTGCACGATCAGCTCTGTATGTGACTGTGATGTGCATCTCTTCCATTGTCGACAAGTCCACCAGGGGTCTGTACACCGGAGGATGCCGCCATCTCATCACCTGCCCCAGCAGAAGTGCCCTATGAAGGAGAACAGCGAGCAGAGAGTCAGCCAACACTGAGGTATCACAAAATGTAATTTGCAGAAATTTGTTAATCCGCAATGTGCCTGTAACTGTGTGTATTCCAGGCCTAGATAGGTGTGACGCAGTTATTATTAATGCCATGTGGCCCCCTGAAATGGTGGCTGCCTGACCTGTAAGGTGGGACAAGGGGATATGAGGTAACTGCGCTGGCGCTGTACACCGTCGCGGTCGAAGACCGCAGCGCAATTCAGCATTGGTTAACATTGGGACCTATGGGTCAGAGGATCCAATGGCGATGTACGCCGGCGGTGACGGTACGCACCACCGCGGACGTGACCACCATTTTCTGTCTGTTCCCTCACTTGATACCTGACCTTCAACAGGAGAGGACCTACACTGCAAGTGCTGTTGTGACCTGTGTCTGGAAGCAACGATGGCTCATTTGTCTGGGGAAAGGGCCCCTGCCTTCACTTCGGAGGAGTTGGAGAAACTAGTGGATGGGGTCCTCCCCCAGTACACGCAACTGTACGGTCTTCCAGACAAACAGGTGAGTACACTGTGAGCATGCTGAATGGACAATGCCTGCTTTGAGTGTTGTGGCTGGAAGATACATAGGGGGGCTGAACCCTACATATGTGGATGGTGAGTGTATGTGCGTCATGGCATGGGTGGGAACTGGTGGGCAATGAGTATGACGGTCCGGCCGGGTGAGTAATGTCCTTTCCCCCTGTACCATTCCTCTAGGTCAGCGCCCACCAGAAGAAGGCTATTTGGCGTGCCATCGCCAAGGACGTCCAGACCCTGGGGGTCTACCACAGACGGAGCACCCGCTGCCGTAAAAGATGGGAGGACCTGCGCTGCTGGTGCAAGAAGACAGTGGAGGCCCAGCTGGGGATGGCCTCCCAACGTGGGAGGGTTGCCCGTCGCACCATGACCCCCCTGATGTTCCGGATCCTGGCGGTGGCCTATCCGGAGTTGAATGGGCACTTGAGGGCATCACAGCAGCCACAAGGGGGTGAGTACACTCTCATTCAGCTGACTCTGCATGCATTATGAGGTGTCTGGGGAGGGGTGAGCATTGGGATCCCCTAGGCCAGGGCGATCTTGGTAGGCAAGGTCCCTTGTGAGGCAGGCTATGTGGCACCCCAACCCCACTAGTGGTAAGAGCCATCTACACCTAGTCAGGCTCCTGTGACTTCCAGGTGTGCAGCAATTGGGCTTAGGCCTCGTACCCCATGGGCATGTGAAAAATCTAGGAACTATAAGTGCATGGCGTAGAGCAGAGGGCTGCTCACTGTCTGTTGTGTCCGCCAACAGTAGTGGTGTTGTATGAACTGAACATGTCTTTCTTCTGTCTTTCCCACAACTTTTTGTGGTCTCTCTGTTCTTGTGTGCAATAGCATCATCAGGCGGAGGAGCATTGGCACCGGAGCAGGAGGGAGCTGCATCCCACTTGGCCCTGATGGGGGAAGCTATGGAGTCTGAAGCCACCAGTGGGATGGCGGGCGAGGGGAGCTCCACGGCAGGGACAGGAGCAGAGACCAGCGACAACGACTCCTCCTCTGATGGGAGCTCCCTTGCGGTGGCGGGCCCCTCTGTGCCCACCGCATCAACAGGTACAGCCGCCACCCCCCAACCAGCACTGCCCTCCCAGCAGCCCCTCAGCGCCTGTCCCGTGCCCGCTCACCCAGGAGGGTGAGCATCTCCTTCGCCCCAGGCACCTCAGGCCCTGCCCCAGTCAGCCCTGCTGCCCTCAGTGAGAAGGCTATTGACCTCCTGAGATCCCTCACTGTTGGGCAGTCTACCATTCTGAATGCCATCCAGGGTGTTGAGAGGCATTTGCAACAAACAAATGCATACCTGGAGGGCATTCATTCTGGCCAAGCAGCCCAACAGAGAGCATTTCAGCCTCTGGCCTCAGCACTGATGGCAGCCATTGTCCCTGTGTCCAGCATCCCCCCTCCAACCTCCTCTACCCAGACCCAATCCCCAGTACCTCTGCCTATCCCAAGCACACCATCAGACCAGCATGCACACACATCAACACACAAGAGTGGCTCAGGCAAACATAAGCACCACACATCCCACAGAGGCACTCACACAAGCACCATACCCATGCACACATACCAACATCCACTGCCTCCACTGTGTCCCCCTCCTCCTCTTCCTCCACCTCCCTCCAAGTATCGTCTCCACTCACACCTGCATGCACTACATCTTCATCCACTGCCTCAATCAACAGCACGCCCATCACAACACACCCCTCACGAGCAGTCACCACCCCCACAACCATTCACACGTCCCCTGTGTCCTCTCCCAGTGTGTCTGTGAGCCTTCCTCCCAAAGTACCCAAATGCAGGCACACGCCACTCAACAGCCACCTACCTCACAACAGCCTCCAGCCCATGTACCTTCACCCAAACTCAGCAGACGTACACCTCCTACAACCACCACCTCTTCCTACACTCCCACACCCCCTCCATCTTCCCATCCCAGTGTGTCAAAAAAACTTTTCCTAGCTAATGTTGCTCTTTTTCCTACACCTTCCCCCGTCCTTCCCCTAGGGCCAGGATGTCTAGATCCCAGGCCAGCACCTCAGTCACCAAATCGGCGTCCACTTTGGTCCCTGCAAGTCCGGGAGGATCTAAGGGGGCACCCGTCAGGGCTGCCAGTGTGCCACCTACAGATGGTAAGGACCACCAGATTCTGTCACCTGCCAAGGTTACGAAGGGGCCGGCATGCAGCAGGGAAAAGTCACACCACCCATCTAGCAAGGCCTCAGGACAGTGCCAAGGTCCCAGCAGCGACTACCAAGGTGGGGAGGGGCCACAAAAGCAAGGGCAAGTCACTTCAGGGCACGAAGCCTCCTGGTGATGGGCTGGTGACCAATTTCCCAGACAGGCCAGCAACCTGTACCACGGTCAGCACCGCCGCACTCACCGCCACCTGCACTGCCACCTGCCCCTCCATCAGCACAACCCCCTGCACCGCCGCTGCCACAATGTCAGTCACCAGCATCCTCCACAGTGATCAGCCATCGAGGCTGCCGGATACGGTCTGGTGTCTCCCTCCACTACTACAGATACCTGCACCACGGGCAGCACCGGCAGCATTTCTGCCGCAGCCACCACCACAGCCACCGCCGCAGCCACCGCCGCAGCCACTGCCACCTGCACCCCCACATGCCCTGACGGTGTCACTACTTCGAACATCAGCAGCATCCCCAGTGGGCAGCTGTCAGAGACTGCAGGAGACGTCTTGGACCCTGCACACACCACATGAGGCACCACCACCAGCACTGGCACTACCAGCAGTTTGCAGCCTAAGTCGCCGCAGGATGGAGTGTGGCTCTGCCTCCATGGAGTATCATGCTACCTGTTCCCTGCACATCTTGTAGCTCAGACACGTAGGTGAGAGTATGGGTACTGCCACACCCCAGGTGCAGCATCACTGGGCACAAGGCCCCCTCCAGAACCAGTGGAGAGATGCATCCACTCACCCCTTCCTTGGCAGGATGAAGCAGGCTGAGTACAAGGCCCCCTCCAGAACCAGTGGAGAGATGCATCCACTCACCTCTTCTTTGGCAGGATGAAGCAGACTGGCCACAAGGCCCCCTCCAGAACCAGTGGAAGAAGGCATCCACTCACCACTTCCTTGGCAGGATGAAGCACACTGGGCACAGGGCCCCCTCCAGAACCAGTGGAAGAAGGCATCCACTAGAGAGACTGTGGCTTTGCACTCCACAGGACCAAGCAGTGGGCAATGCACCCACTAGAGAGAGTGTGGCTTTGCATTCCCCAGGACCAAACAGTGGGCAAACCACCCACTTGAGAGACTGTGGCTTTGCACTCCCCAGGACCAAGCAGTGTGCACACCACCCACTTGAGAGACTGTGGCTTTGCACTCCCCATGACCAAGCAGTGGGCAAACCACCCACAAGAGAGACCGTGGCTTTGCACTCCCCAGGACCAAGCAGTGGCCAAACCACCCACTTGAGAGACTGTGGCTTTGCACTCCCCAGGATCAAGCTGTGGGCATGGTGTCCCCTCCAGGAGCAGTAGCGCAGTACCATCTTCCTGCTGAGGTGCTCCCCTTCCCCATCCCCCTGAGGTGCCTGTGTTTTTTTGACCTGATGCCCTTGCAGTGTTCTCTCCGTTTTGAGGCAGGTGCCATGTGTGGGCTTCCCCCATGATTTTTGGGACCACTGGTCCACGGACATTTACAAAGGACGGTGTACGGCCTTCTGTACATAATGTAAATGTTTGTATATACTGAATTATTTGTAATCAATTGCTAAATCTGAATGTTCCAAAATATCACTGGTTAACCTCATTTCCTTTTGTCCTTGTGTTCTTCCAGGGGGCGACGGGGTGTATCTGTCGTGTTGTTGGATGTGTTAGTGTGTATGGTGTTGTGGGTGAGAGTGGGGGGTGGGGGTGTTGCGTACCACGTGTGTGTGTAACTCTCTTTTACCCCCTCCACTGTGTGCTAGGTACAGTACTCACCGTCGTTGTCGCCGCCACCTTCTTTTGATTTCCTGGTGAATTCATAGATACACCAACATGGGGAGGACCTGCAATTCGGGCTCTATGGTGTCCTGGTTCTTCGTGGAGTGTCGGAAGGTGAGTGGTTCCCCTTCAGTGTATTGTTTCTGCCATGCTTTTGATGTCGTTGGTACTGCCCCGGAAAAACTGGCAGATTGGGCCTGATTCCGACATTGGCGGGCGGCGGAGGCCGCCCGCCAAAGTCCCGCCGACAAATGACCGCACTGCGGTCAAAAGACCGCGGCGGCCATTCTTACATTTCCGCTGGGCCGGCGGGCGCTCTCCAAAAGAGCGCCCGCCGGCCCAGCGGAAATGCCCCTGCAACGAGGATGCCGGCTCCGAATGGAGCCGGCGGAGTTGCAGGGGTGCGACGGGTGCAGTGGCACCCGTCGCGTATTTCAGTGTCTGCATTGCAGACACTGAAATACTTTGTGGGGCCCTCTTACGGGGGCCCCTACAGTGCCCATGCCATTGGCCCCCAGGGGCCCCGCGGCACCCCCTACCGCCATCCTGTTCCCGCCAGGAACAGGATGGCGGTAGGGGGTGTCAGAATCCGCATGGCGGCGGAGCGCGCTCCGCCGCCATGGAGGATTCTGTAGGGCAGTGGTAAACCGGCGGGAGACCGCCGGTTTACCCTTTCTGGCCGCAGCTGAACCGCAGCGGTCAGAATGCCCTTGGGAGCACCGCCAGCCTGTTGGCGGTGCTCCCGTGGTCGGTGACCCTGGCGGCCGCCAGGGTCAGAATGACCCCCCATTGGCTTCTCATAATAGGGTGGGCGGTACATTGTCTTCCGCCTGTCTGTTGGCGGTGAACGCCGCAGTGTTTGCTGCTACCGCCCTGGCGGTCGGAGGGTTAAAGTGGCTGTCTGTGTTGGCGGTTTCCGCCGTTGTAATGAGGGCCATAGTAATGTGTTGTATATGTCCTGACATTGAAATATTGCTAAATTTGTTATTCACTGTTGCAAGGCCTATCCCTCTCATAGGTTAACATGGGGGCTGCCTTTAAATATAATTAAAGTGTAGATTCCCTTTGGGAGCGGATAGACATATGGAGTTTGGGGTCTCTTAGCTCACAATTTAAAAATACATCTTTTATCAAAGTTGATTTTAAGATTGTGTGTTTGAAAATGCTTCTTTTAGAAAGTGGGCATTTTCTTGATTAAACCATTTCTGTGACTCTGCCTGTTTGTTAATTCCCTGTCTGGGTCTGTTTGACAGTTGGGCTGGTTGCATCGCTCACTAGACAGTGACACAAAGGGAGCTGGGATGTAGTCTGCATTTCCTGATGAGCCAACTGTGCTAGGAGGGAGGGGAGGAGTCAATCACACCTGAAAGGGCTGTGTCTGCCCTCACACAATGCAGTCTCCAACCCCCTGGTGTGTGTCTGGGGCCTGGCCTGGGCAAGGCAGGATTTCACATTCAAGAGAGAATTTGCTCTGAAGTATGCCTACTTCAAAGGGCAAATGGGTATAAGAAGGGCACCCAAAACAACAGCCTTTAGAACACCAAGAGGAACCTCTGCCAGGAGAAGAGCTGAAGAGCTGAGGAAAAAGAGCTACCCTGCCTGTGACTGTGCTGTGTGGAGCCCTCCTGCAGTTGCTGTTTCTGCCTGTGCTAGAGGACAAATACTGAACTTTGTGTTGCCTTCCTTCTTGTGAACAACTCTCCAAGGGTTTGATTTAGAGCTTGCCTCCTGTTGTTTGAAGTCTCAGAGACTTCTCTCTGCCAGCACCTGGAGTCTCTGGAGAGACTCCAACTCTGCCCTGTGGTGTCCATCCAGTTCCTGTGACCCTGAAAGGAGAATCTGGCAGCCCAAGAGTGAGAAATCCACACACCGACTGCCGTGCGGGGAAAAGATTGACGTAACTGTGATATGCGGCTGAAAAATTGACGTGCCACTGGCTTTGCGGCTGAAAATTGACACTCGCCTGCAACGCAACTGGAAGATCGACGCGCGTGGCTGGAGAAATGACGCGCAGCATCGCTGACGGAGGCTGGTGAGATCGCAACCTGTGCTGCATGGTTTTTCGGACCATCATGTGGCTGAATTGCGGACGCAAACACCGATGGGAGTGTAAAAACGATGCAAGGCCTGCCCCGACCCGAGAGTGCTGACTAGATCGATGAATCGCTCTCCTGCGGAGAGAAGAAACAACGCACACCAACCCGACTAAAGGAGAAACGACGCAAGGCCTCGCTCGTGAGTGAAATCGACATATTGCAAGCTCTTTTTGACGCACACTAGCCCGTGAGGTACATTTTCCCACTAACAGAGTTAGGGGGTCATTACGACCCTGGCGGAACAAGTCCGCCAGGGCCGTGGGACGCGGTGGCACCGCCGACAGGCCGGCGGTGCCCCGCGGGGCATTCTGACCGCGGCGGCTCAGCCGCGGTCAGAGAAGGGAAACCGGCGGTCTCCCGCCGGTTTCCCGCTGCCCCAAAGGAATCCTCCAAGCCGGCGCAGCATGCTGCGCCGGCATGGGGATTCCGACTCCCCCTCCCGCCATCCAGTTCCTGGCGGTTCTCCCGCCGGGAACCGGATGGCGGGAGGGGGAGTCGCGGGGCCCCTGGGGGCCCCTGCCGTGCCCATGCCTATGGCATGGGCACGGCAGGGGCCCCCGTAAGAGGGCCCCTAAAAGTATTTCAGTGTCTGCAAAGCAGACACTGAAATACGCGACGGGTGCAACTGCACCCGTCGCACCTTCCCACTCCGCCGGGTCTATTACGAGCCGGCGTCATCGTGGGAAGGGAGTTTTCCCCTGGGCTGGCGGGCGATCTTGTGAAGACCGCCCGCCAGCCCAGGGGAAAACTCGGAATACCCTCCGCGGTCTTACGACCGCGGAGCGGTATTTCGGAGGGGGGAAGCCTGGCGGGCGGCCTCCGCCGCCCGCCAGGCTCGGAATGAGGGCCTTAGTGTTGTGTTTAAAACTAAATGAAGACTCTTTTTGTTTTTTAATTAATAACTTGACTTGTGTATTGTGGATTTTTGTCATTTTGGTCTTGTTTTGTTTAGATAAATATTTTCTATGTTTCTAAACCTATGTTGTGTCATTTTGTAATGTTTTCATTGGATCACTGTGTGTGTGTTGGTACACATTCTATACACCTAGCACTATGCAGTTAAGCCTGCTGCTCGTGCCAAGCTACCAAGGGGGTGAGCGGGGGTTAGCTGAGGGTGATTCTCTTTTAGCTAGAGTGAGGGTCCTTGCTTGGACGGGGGTAACCTGACTACAAACCAAAGACCCCATTTCTAACAGAGTCCCCTCCAGAACCGGTGGTCTTGTTCCCGACTCCGGATGAGGTCCCCACCACATACCCCTGAGGTCCCTGCCCACTTGCAAACTGATGCCCCTGAAGAGTTCTATCCAGATGAAGTCAGGATTCAAGTTGGGCCTTGTACTGTGCCCTGTCGCCACGTAGGCCCTCTGAACATTAGACTGGGCAGTGTCCCTTTGTGAACATGTGTAGATATCTGTTTCGTGGACAATTTGATTCTTTATTAGCTGTTGATATTAATCCATTCACCTTCATGCATTCCTGTTGTCCTTGCATTATTCTGGAGTGTATCGGGTGCAAATTGTTTTTTGTGTGCAGCTAGACGTGTGTATAGTGTGTGTGTGTTGTGTGTGTGTTGTGCGTGTGTGTGTCACTCTTGTTTTCCTCCCTCCCTCCTTTGTGTGCTAGGTGGCTGTAATCACCATTGTCGTCTTCTTTGGTGTTAGTGTTCCAGGTGGAGCATAACATAGAAGATCATCTGGAAAACTTGCAGTTCAGGTTCCATGGCAGTGTTTTTCTTCCCTGTGTATCTGATGGTGAATCTTTTCTCTTCAGTGATGTGTTTCCACCAGGATTTATATGGCATTGGTACCGCCCGGAGAAAGCGGCGGTTTTCTGTGTCATAATAAGGTGGGCGGTACTTTGTCTCCCGTCTGGCTGCTGGCCAATCAGAGAAGGGCATTACAGAGCTGAAGTTGGCAACTTTTTAGGTAGAGTTTAAAACTCTTTACCTGAACTAGTTATATTAAATCCAACAACTGTAAGTTGTGGGATTTATTATAACAATTAATGTGATACCAAACTTGAGTATCTGACACTTAAGGGGACTTTGTTAATTAAAATAAAGTCTCCCCATTTTAGCCTATGAAGGCCATTCACTACAGTGAGGGAAAAACAAATCTGGCTATCTTACCTCACAAGAGCTTAAAAAGCAATTTTTATGAATTCCCTACTTATAGTTACATGGTACCAAACCCTTGGGGCACATAGGGCACACCTTAGGGGTGCCTTATATGTATAAATAAGGTAGTTTAAGACTTCGGAAGTACTTTTAATTTAAATGTTGAATTTGCATATAACATTAGTTTAAAATCAGCCAGCAAGGCAGGCCTGCCTTTGAAAGGACACTGGGGACCTCAACAGTGCACCTATGGGTGCACTACCAATTCTGGGGTCCCTAAACCGACATGCCCCACCATATACTAGGGACTTATAGGTAGGTTAATATTGCAAATTATAATTGAACTAACATGCCTATCCACTTTATACAGAGCACTGGCCCTTGGCCTGGTAAGCAGTACCCAGGGCACAGCCAAGAGTCAGTAACCACCAGTATCTGTCTAAAACATCTGAGGGTGACCAGGGCAAAAGGAGGGCTTTCCAACACTCACTTTCTTTCTCTCTATCTCTGTCTCGCTTTCAATCAACTCACACACCCACTGAGACACTTACGCATCCACTTACAAACCTACTCAGACACTCACACACCCACTCACAGACCCACTCAGACCCTCATGCACTCACTCACAGCCCCAGTCAGACCCTCATGCACCCACTCAAACCCACTCAGACAGTTATCCACTCACTCACACACCCACTAAGACCGTCACACACCCACCTACAGACCCACTGACACCCTGATGCACCCACTCACAGGCTGCGCACTTACTGACGCATCCAATAAAACACTGATGTATGCACTTTTGAACCCAGACAGACACTCTGACAGACAATCTTACCCCCAGATACAGCCTGTAGGAAGGTAGCCTCTTTCAAGCTTTGTTACCCCCACGTTTGTGAGTATATGTCAGGGTGTTTTTACTGTCTCACTGGGATCCTGCTAGCCAGGGCCCAGTGCTCATAGTGAAAACCCTATGTTGTTAGTATGTTTGATATGTGTCACTGGGATCCTGCTAGCCAGGACCCCAGTGCTCATAGATTTGCGGCCTATATGTGTTCCCTGTGTGGTGCCTAACTGTATCACTGAGGCTCTGCTAACCAGAATCTCAGTGGTTATGCTCTCTCTGCTTTTAGAATTGTTACTGCAGGCTAGTGGCTAATTTTGCCAATTCTGATTGGCACACTGGAACACCCTTATAATTCCCTAGTATATGGTACCTAGGTGCCCAGGGTATTGGGGTTCCAGGAGATCCCGATGGGCTGCAGCATTTCTTTGATACACGTAGGTATTATCATTATGTCCCTTTCGTACTTATGTGTGATAGGAACATCATGCACACTTGTTAAGGATTGGCTATGCAATTGCCGACAAAGAAGTCTGCCACATTATCAGTTGTTTAGGAACAATCCTGCATCAGGGATCCAACATAATTTATATAAATACACCTCATACGGATTAGGTCCTTAGAGGGGTTCCTTCCAGATGCAATCTATGCTGCATGTCACCTTGCTGCAGAACTCAGCATTTGTGTCACCACAGAGTCTGACCTAGAGACCTCATTCCAAGGTAGCACGGGTTGGGGGGTACTTCTCATGGACATGGTATTAGCAGATTGGGTTTATCACACCCAGATCTCTCTAGGGTAATAATTTGGTTTTCTTTGCTAGGAATTGTATGTCTCATGTTTATTGTAAGATGGTGGGGGGTTTTATATTCACAACTCCTATCTTCACAATCCTGCTTGTTTTACTGTTCATTTTCCTAATTATTACAGCACATGCATTGTATTGTAGATTGCAGTCTTTTCAATAAATATATATTTAAACTCTCCAGCATCTCTTTCATTGCCTTAGAGTGTATGGACTTGTTTCTAATGAGAGAAAAGGGTAACTTCAATTCCACAATGACTTCCCTGAGAGGTCTAATCTACAGTCCATGTGTAAGGCTGCCAGAAATCAGCTTTGCTTTCTGAGTTTTGGTGAGGTACTGCTTGTGAGCTGGGCCGACAGTTGTGACTTGTAGGAATGACTCAGTCACCTACAAATAAAAGTGCTGTCATCCCTAAACCAGCAGTCTCCCCTAGGAGTGAGAGCCCAACTACGCCACAGCAATACCGCAACTATGTAATTCCCCCTGCATCCGGACCCCCTGGTTGTCTCCAGAACTCTCCAAGTGACAAAGGAAGTCAATTCAATCACCACATGGAACACCATTAGTACAGAGGAAACCACAACAATGATGAAGACATTTAAATCCCAGACCCCAGTGAACCCCTGCCCCCAGCACACCATTGACATAGGATCAATCCCTATAGCTAGGTTCTCACCCCTATCCTCAACACCACCATAAATATAGCCACCTTCCCAGAACCAGGCAAATATGCAGCTGTCAACGGCCTTCTAAAGAAACCCTCTGCGGACCCAACCAAACTCACCAATTATCAACTGACATCCCTCCATGCCTACACAGTCAAGATTACGGAAATAGTCATCAACAAGCTCCTCTCTGTCCAACTCACCATACACCAGCTTATCAACACCACTCACTCATTATTCAGAACTAACCATAGCACAGATCCCACTCTTAAAGTTGCAACAGATAACAACCAGTGAATCCTCAACAGGTAGAAAACCGTAGCTCTCATCCTTCTAGACCTATTAGCAGCCTTCAGAACTGTCTCCCAACCCTTCCTAATAAAAATAGTCTATGAAGCAGGCATCCAGGGTTTCATCCTAGAATGGATATGCTCCTTCATCACTGGAAGAACCCATACCATCAAAATGTTCCCATGCACCTCTGAAGCACAAGAGCTTATTGGCGGACTCCCAAACGTCTTCTCGCTTAGGCCAAATCTCTTCAATATTTAGATGCCGCCCCTGGCCAACATCAAATGAGCTCATAACATATACATATTCACCTATACAGGATACTGTCCCTCTTGGATAAAACAACCAACACTAGGAACAAGTTCACCACATGCTTGACAGAAGTGGCCACCTAGATGAAATCCAATTGCCTCAAAACCAGACCACGTGCTAGTCCTTGGGAAGACTGCCTCTTAATGCGACCCCACCTGGTGGACAACAGACCTTGCAACTACCCACATGCCCTGCTTGCAGGTAAATAATCATAGACAACAAGCATGACATGACTGCCCAAGTCAATACAGTAGTCTCAGCCTGCTTCAACACACTAAGGATGTTGAAAAAAATCTTCAAGTGACTACCAGACATCAGGAAAATGATCACCCAAGTCATCATCACTAGGAGACTAGACTATAAAAAACACCCAGTCTGTAGGGATTACCAACCAGCTCAAAATAAGACTGCAGATTTTCCAAAATGCGGCACCCAGATTAGTCATCAACCTCCCACCCCAAGCCCACATCACAACACACCTAAGGGAACTTCACGAGCTCCCAATACACAAGCATGCCCACACCTACAAATCTCTGTACAGCACTGGTGGTGCCAGTCTCAAACTAGCATACACCCCACACATACACTAAAGGAGAGCAGGAACTGCACCTTCTCATACCAGGCCCCTAATGCCTGGAATGACCTCCCACAACATATCAGAGCTGCCTCCTCACTTCTTGACATTTGTAAGAAGTTGAAGTCCTAGCTTTTCGAATTTATTCTCAGGGTTGGTCTCACACACCTGCTACAGATACCCTCACGGGTGAATAGTGCGCTATAAAACTAGGTCCAAGTGAAATTTCAATTATGCCAGATTAATCTGAGTAATTTCAGTAACTTTGCATTACTCTTGTGATGCAGAATTCCTGAAATTTTGTGATTATGGCAGCTTGAGTGATTAAGAGTAATTTAGGGCAAAAATCCTTAACTAAACTACAGGACAAAATTAATTGAGGGAGAGAGCGGATGCTGGCTACTGCTGTTCATGTCCTGTAGCATTTATTGCTATTTTCTTAGCTCAAAATGCATTTTCTACCTCAATTTGGTGGCAAGGGGGCATTTTATACTAATAAAATATCGATAAATGCTGGATTATGCTTCTCAATTAATTTAATATAATTGCAAATAATTTGCGGTAATTATGAGTAAATACCCTAGAGAACATTTTGCCAGTTACTCCCATCTCTAATAAAAACACTGATAACATAACATAAAATATGTAGAATAGCAATGGTGTGAAAGGCACAAGAGAACCCTAGAATACACAAGTAGGCCAATAATTCTACATTTTAGGCTGGCATAGAACTTGACACAATTCAGAAGGACAACTACAAAGGGCAAGGCAAGCGGTAAAGCATGCAAGGTTGGTAGAAAATGATAGAATACAACAAGCAGGACATACATGGCATTATGAGAGACTCTCCGACCAGCATGCAGGGTAGTCGCCTGCAGAGAGTCTCTAAGAAAGACATGGGCAAAGTGTGCTCGGGCCCAGGGCCCCAGTCTTTCTGGGTGCGCCCTGATAGAGTCAGTTCTTCTCTGTAGAAAGTTTTGTCCTGCTGGCCTTCAATAATTCCCAAATAGATTGTTTTAAATACTGTTTTCCTTTCATTTATTTTTGATATGGGTGATGTGTGAGAGCCTATTACAGATATTTTCAGAGAAACGTGTGTTGATGTTTAATGCAACCCCAGTGCTCATAGATTTGCGGCCTATATGTGTTCCCTGTGTGGTGCCTAACTGTATCACTGAGGCTCTGCTAACCAGAATCTCAGTGGTTATGCTCTCTCTGCTTTTAGAATTGTTACTGCAGGCTAGTGACTAATTTTGCCAATTCTGATTGGCACACTGGAACACCCTTATAATTCCCTAGTATATGGTACATAGGTGCCCAGGGTATTGGGGTTCCAGGAGATCCCTATGGGCTGCAGCATTTCTTTTGCCACCCATAGGGTGCTCAGACAATTCTTACACCGGACAGCCACTGCAGCCTGAGTGAAATAGCGTCCACGTTATTTCACAGCCATTTTACACTGCACTTAAGTAACTTATAAGTCACCTATATGTCTAAGCCTCACTTAGTGAAGGTTAAGTGCAAAGTTACTTAGTGTGTGGGCATCCTGGCACTAGCCAAGGTGTCCCCACATCTGTCAGGGCAAATTCCCCGGACATTGTGGGTGTGGGGACACCATTACACGTGTGCACTACATATAGGTCAACAATGGTAACTCCAAACATGGCCATGTAACATGTCTAGGATCATGGCATTGTCACCCCAATATCATTTTGGTATTGGGGGGACAATTTCATGCATCCCCGGGTCTCCAGCATAGAGCCCGGGTACTGCCAAACTAACTTTCCTGGGTTTTCTCTGCAGCTACCGCTGCGGCCAACCCTCAGACAGGTTTCAGCCCCCCCGGGGCTTGGGCAGCCCAGTCCCTTGAAGGTAGAACAAAGGATTTCCTCTGAGAAGGATATTATCTGGCATGGTTCGGTACTAGTGTGGTAATTAACAGGAATGACTCCGTGTGCGGAGAAATGATTAATGGGCTGTGAACAGTTTATTATAGCTGTTACGAAGCAAATGACATGCCTCAACATGGAGGATTGCTGTATTATCAGCAGGTGTGGAGACTTTGGTTTACACCCTTTTTGAAACACCGTATATAAATCTAGACGACAGAAAGAAATCAGTTATACAGACAAAACCACTTGAAGAAGATGTCATATCGAAACGGGTCGTGGTGTCTGATGCTGTTATGAGAAATAAATGAAGGTCACTTCCCTAGGCTATTTTCCTTTCATGCAAGATGGAGGATAATGAAAAGGAAGGGTCACCTCACATGCAACTCTCAAGGGGTGATGCAAGCTGGGGGTGGCCACTCTCCCTGTCGTTTGTGCATGTTCCTGCTGTTGCCCCACCAAAATGGGGGGTTGCAATGGGGGCAGACATCTGTTAGCAGGGATAGAGGTTGAGTTTCAAGGGTGGTACGCCCTTTGATGTTCGCAGGCAGGGCTGTGCACATTCCAGAGGGAGGAGGTGTAACACCTCTGCCCATGTAGGGCTTTGTTTTCTGGAGCAATGGCTCTCTCTCCAGGGTCCCAAAATCTTGTTTGGTGGTGGCAGGCTGGTTGTGAGCAGCCAGTAAACATGCCAGGGTAGTTAGATTTTACAGGTGGCACCTCTAAGGTAGGCCCATAGGTAAACTTTTCAATAAGTCCAATACTGGTACCAGTTTGGATTTATTTTCCTGAGTTTTTGATACCAAACAACCCAAGGTTCAGAGTGGCCATCATGTAGCTGTGAAACTTGTGCTGACCAGTTCAAGCACTTGCATGCAAAATGGCTGCTCTGTTCACTGATTATGGCAGTGACATAGTAGGGTCATATAGCTCACGCATCTATGCCGACACATGCAAAACAGTGAACTCTGCCTTACGACTGGGAAACCTGCCAAAGGGGTGATTTACCTATACTGCATGCAGTGTGCAGTGGATAGGGCACACAGGCTATGTGCCATGTCATTTATGCATTTTAGGATTCCCCCAGCACACTCAGCCTGCAATGGCAGTTCTGGGTGCACTTGCATGCATGGTCCCTGAGGGGAGCACAAGCTTGGCTGGCCTCAGGGGCCTTCCCTTAGTACCTCATGCCCTAGATACCTTAGTACCAGTTACTAGGGACTTATAGTGGTACCTAAATGTGTTTCCAATTGTGCCAATCCATCACAACAGGTTTGGGAAGAGATCTGCCCTAGGGAACCTGGTTACCAGGGGCCCTTGACACTAACAACTTTGAAACCACATCAAATACAAGGCAAAAAGTGGGGGCTAACCATGTCAAAGGTTGAACTTTCTTACATCCCCATATTCCAGTAATGATTCAATGGGTGTCCCTGGATTCCAGAAAGGATAAAGTAGGGGTCCACAGAAGTCTAAAGGTTTGAAACCATTGTCCTAGAAGACCATTTGCATGAGCTTCCAATTGTCACCCAGGACCTCAATAGCTTCTTTATATGGTGTGAACTTGTACACAGGGGTGAGATAAAGAGCTTGGTGATGTGAGATGTCCTGCTGCTCTGCCAGGATGATCACCTGGGAATTGACCAGGAATTTTATTATCTTCAAAGAGGTCTCCCCTGTCACAGGCAGATATAGCTCACACCTGGGCATGCCCCTTTTTTTCTCCCTAGCCTGCTAGTTCTCAATAAGTTGCAGTAAGAGTGAGAGAAGAGGCATAAAGAGTGTGAGAAGTGCCCTGGTGTCCTTGACTGGTGTCAGAGTCAATCCATCATGCTCAGACCTACAAGACTGGATCTTAGAAACGTTTTGCAAAAATTCATCAGGGATAGTCATTGTGGAACCAAGGCCAACATATTAGTTGAGCCACCAAGGATGTATGTATCCCACTCTTTTTGCCTGTTGTGCCAATCCTCACAATTTATTCTGATCTTTGCCATCCTTCCATTCCTCCAACCCTTGCTCCTTACCTGCTCCTTCAACCCTTCCCTGCCATTTAGCCCATCCACAGCCCTTCCCACAGCCTCCTCCCTTCCTAGGACTTACTTAATGGTGGCTAGAGTACAGACGTGGAGCAGATGAAGGTGCACCAATGTCAAGCCTGCAATTGGCCCACTCCCAGCACACAAACCTGTGTCCCCCCAGATCCCCCTGACTTATACCCCACTGTTCTTCGTGCCTTGAACCCCAAACTCCCCACTACACACTGATTTCACACCACACAACATAGAATAATCCTTTACATGCCAATTTTGCTGTTTCACCTGCACCACCATGCCTGCAACAGCTCCCAAGAAAAAATCCAGTACACCCACTCCTAAACACATTCAAATACCTACCAACAAGCACACTCACACCCCATCACATCCATATAATGCATGTTCCTCAACCACCACTCACTCAACAAGCATACCACTGAGATCTGGGACCTGCTAGAAGTTAGACTCCCTCTTCTTCACAGAAACATGACTCATCTTCAATGCCAGACAATGCCACTTTCATCCTGGATACGTAATCTTTAGGTAAACCCACAAAACATCCTAAAAGATCAATCGCCATTGTCTACAAAGACATCTGCACCACCTCAGCTGAAGCTGGAACAAACTCAGTTGAACATCAAATTACAAGTCACAGCAAATTGCATCCTGGGTGGGACGCTAGTCGACCATCCACCTGGCCCCTGAGCCAAATTTGTAAGACTACATAGTCCCCTCCCGTCTGCAACACCAGTGCTTTCATCCTCCTAGGAGACCTCAATTTCCATTGACTAACCCTAACTCAGCTGCCTATTTTGACAACCTTGGGAACCTGGGATTAACCTTATGTGTCATGGAGGCCATCCATACTGCCAGGTATGTCCTAGACCCCATATACGCATCTTTTGACAATATCATGAGCAACACTTCAAGACCTGTCACCTGGAAAATACAGAGTCAGTTTTCAGTTGACATCCAACAACCTCATGACAGCCCTACACAATCACAAACCAGAGCCAACAGGAATCCTGGCCCTCAACAACAGGAACTTCAAGTGGATCTCCAACAGCACCAATACTCTGGCCCTCATGAAACTGAAAAACACAGCAAAAACCAGAACACAAGCCAGCTGGTACACAGAAGATGCCGAAATGACACAAGTGACTCTGAAAACAACTGGAACGGAAATAGAGAACCAACAAGAGGAAATGGAAAAACACACATTCAAAGTCACCCAGAGGATGTACCAGTAGCTCGTCCGTGGAACCAAGAGGAAAACCCTGTCAAAAGAATAAGAAACAGCTAAGACTATAGCAAAGAAATCTTCGCAATCATCAAGGACTTTATCACACCTACAGCTGTCACCGGAAACATCAATCCATCACAAGATTTGTGAAACAACCTCTTAAACTTGTTTTGCAGCTGTGGTGAATCCATTTTAGCTTCCTCTTGGGACGCAAGAGTCAGCTTAGCCTTTGACTTGCAGGCCTGTGCCCCCATCACCTAGTGATCTTTTACCTATTTAGCCTGCTCTGTTTTGTTTGATTTATTTTATTATTTCTGTTAGCTTTTGCCATGTGCTTCATTTTATAAGAAATGTTTTGATTCCCATTGTCAGTCCCATTCTGAGAAGGTGTCATTATCGGCATCATTATCTTTGATACACGTAGGTATTATCATTATATCCCTTTCATACTTATGTGTGATAGGAACATCATGCACACTTGTTAAGGATTGGCTATGCAATTGCCGACAACAAGTCTGCCACATTATCAGTTGTTTAGGAACAATCCTGCATCAGGGATCCAACATAATTTATATAAATACACCTCATACGGATTAGGTCCTTAGAGGGGTTCCTTCCAGATGCCATCTATGCTGCATGTCACCAAGGGTAGGTCGCTCCCTCTGCCGCTGCAGCCCCTCCAGGTTCCTGAGTTCCTGAGTTCCTTAGACCCACCTCACAGTAAGTACCCCCCCCCCCAGCCCCTCGCTCTACCCCGCGCTACTCACCCTCTCTCCTGCTTCTTTTCTTCTTCTCTGTTCTTCTGTTCTTCCTCCTCGCTCCTCGTCTGTAATCTTCTTCTGTACTCTTCTTTCCCCCGTCTTCACTCTTCCTCTCTTCTTCCTCATCTTCTTCTGTGGTCTTCTGCCCTCTGTTCTTCGTTTTCTGTATCTTCTTCTGTGTTCTTCTGTGTTTCTTCTGTGTTCTTCTGTGTTCTTCTGTGTTCTTCCGGTCTTCCTTTCTTCTCTCCTTCCGGTCTTCTGATCTTCCTTTCTTCTCTCCTTCCGGTGTTCTGTTCTTCTGTTCTTCTGTTCTTCTGTTCTTCTGTTCTTGTTTTTCTTGTCTTCTGTTCTTCTGTTCTTCTTGTCTTCTGCCTTCGGCTCTTCTGCCTCCTCCGTCCTCTTCTCCCCGCGCCTGCCCTCCTGCTCCTGCCTCATCCCCCTCCCCCACTCGCATCCCCTTCTCTATCTCCCCTATCTAACCCGTTCACCATCTACCTCCCTCACTCCTCCTATCTACCTATCTCTCTATCTCTCTATCCCACTATCTAACTCCCTCACTCTCCACCTCCTCCTATCTTCTTATCTCTCTATCTATTTCCCTATCTATCGATTTCCCTATCTATCTATTTTCTCTATCTATTTCTCTATCTCTCCCCCCTCCATCACCCCCTCTATTACCTATCTTCCTATCCTCTCACTCTACCTCTCACCCTCACCCACCTCTACAACCCCCTCTCCCCTATCTTCTCAACCCTACTCCTATCTTTCTCCCTTATCT
This sequence comes from Pleurodeles waltl, assembly GCF_031143425.1. Taxonomy (NCBI): domain Eukaryota; kingdom Metazoa; phylum Chordata; class Amphibia; order Caudata; family Salamandridae; genus Pleurodeles; species Pleurodeles waltl. The sequence continues at coordinate 1,418,973,580 of NC_090446.1, forward strand.
CCTAAACCTCCTAACACTCACCCCCCTCCACCCTTAAACCCCCCTCCCCCAGCTCTTCTCACTCTACCTGTCCCCCCTCCCTCGCGCTTTCCCGCCGCGACCTCCTGCACGCCCCCGCCCCCAGCTCCCATTCGCTCCCACCTGACCCCTCCTACCTCATATGGCGCCCGCTGCGCGACAGTGGTAGCGACCCTTGACCCAAGGGTAGGTCGCTCCCCCTGCCGCTGCAGCCCCTCCAGGTTCCTGAGTTCCTGAGTTCCTGAGACCCACCTCACAGTAAGTACCCCCCCTCCCAGCCCCTCGCTCTGCCCCGCGCTACTCACCCTCTCTCCTGCTCCTGCTTCTTTTCTTCTTTTCTTCTTCTCTGTTCTTCTGTTCTTCCTCCACGCTCCTCGTCTGTAATCTTCTTCTGTACTCTTCTTTCCCCCGTCTTCACTCTTCCTCTCTTCTTCCTCATCTTCTTCTGTGGTCTTCTGCCCTCTGTTCTTCGTTTTCTGTATCTTCTTCTGTGTTCTTCTGTGTTTCTTCTGTGTTCTTCTGTGTTCTTCTGTGTTCTTCCGGTCTTCCTTTCTTCTCTCCTTCCGGTCTTCTGATCTTCCTTTCTTCTCTCCTTCCGGTCTTCTGTTCTTCTGTTCTTCTGTTCTTCTTGTCTTCTGTTCTTCTGTTCTTCTTGTCTTCTGCCTTCGGCTCTTCTGCCTCCTCCGTCCTCTTCTCCCCGCGCCTGCCCTCCTGCTCCTGCCTCATCCCCCTCCCCCACTCGCATCCCCCCATCTATCTCCCCTATCTAACCCGTTCTCTATCTACCTCCCTCACTCCTCCTATCTACCTATCTCTCTATCTCTCTATCCCACTATCTAACTCCCTCACTCTCCACCTCCTTCTATCTTCCTATCTCTCTGTCTATTTCCCTATCTATCGATTTCCCTATCTATCTATTTTCTCTATCTATTTCTCTATCTCTCCCCCCTCCCTCAGCCCCTCTATTACCTATCTTCCTATCCTCTCATTCTACCTCTCACCCTCACCCACCTCTACAACCCCCCCTCCCTATCTTCTCAACCCTACTCCTATCTTTCTCCCTTATCTCCTAAACCTCCTAACACTCACCCCCCTCCACCCTTAAACCCCCCTTACCCAGCTCTTCTCACTCTACCTGTCCCCCCCCTCCCTCGCGCTTTCCCGCCGCGACCTCCTGCACGCCCCCGCCCCTCAGCTCCCATTCGCCCCCACCTGACCCCTCCCCCCCCCTCCTACCTCATATGGCGGCCGCTGCGCGACAGTGATAGCGACCCTTGACCCAAGGGTAGGTCGCTCCCCCTGCCGCTGCAGCCCCTCCAGGTTCCTGAGTTCCTGAGTTCCTGAGATCCACCTCACAGTAAGTACCCCCCCCTCACAGCCCCTCGCTCTGCCCCGCGCTACTCACCCTCTCTCCTGCTCCTGCTTCTTTTCTTCTTTTCTTCTTCTCTGTTCTTCTGTTCTTCCTCCTCGCTCCTCGTCTGTAATCTTCTTCTGTACTCTTCTTTCCCCCGTCTTCACTCTTCCTCTCTTCTTCCTCATCTTCTTCTGTGGTCTTCTGCCCTCTGTTCTTCGTTTTCTGTATCTTCTTCTGTGTTCTTCTGTGTTTCTTCTGTGTTCTGTGTTCTTCTGTGTTCTTCCGGTCTTCCTTTCTTCTCTCCTTCCGGTCTTCTGATCTTCCTTTCTTCTGTTCTTCTGTTCTCCTGTTCTTCTGTTCTTCTTGTCTTCTGTTCTTCTGTTCTTCTTGTCTTCTGCCTTCGGCTCTTCTGCCTCCTCCGTCCTCTTCTCCCCACGCCTGCCCTCCTGCTCCTTCCTCATCCCCCTCCCCCACTCGCATCCCCCTCTCTATCTCCCCTATCTAACCCGTTCACTATCTACCTCCCTCACTCCTCCTATCTACCTATCTCTCTATCTCTCTATCCCACTATCTAACTCCCTCACTCTCCACCTCCTCCTATCTTCTTATCTCTCTATCTTTTTCCCTATCTATCGATTTCTCTATCTATCTATTTTCTCTATCTATTTCTCCATCTCTCCCCCCCTCCCTCACCCCCTCTATTACCTATCTTCCTATCCTCTCACTCTACCTCTCACCCTCACCCACCTCTACAACCCCCCCTCCCCTATCTTCTCAACCCTACTCCTATCTTTCTCCCTTATCTCCTAAACCTCCTAACACTCACCCCCCTCCACCCTTAAACCCCCCTCCCTCAGCTCTTCTCACTCTACCTGTCCCCCCTCCCTCGCGCTTTCCCGCCGCGACCTCCTGCACGCCCCCGCCCCCCAGCTCCCATTCGCCCCCACCTGACCCCTCCCCCCCTCCTACCTCATATGGCGGCCGCTGCGCGACCGCGCCGCTGGCGCGCCGGAGGCGCGCCAGAGGCAAGCCCGTCTGCACCCGTCCGCGCCTGTCCCGTGCCCAGCGCCACGACCCCTGGTCCCTAGCTCTCCCAAGCCCCGCTGATCCGCTACGACCCCACCACCCTCCACGCCCTCAACCCAGGACGCTCCAACACTTGCTTCCAAGCTCACCCCAAACGCACCCATGGACCCTTCGTCTGCAACTCCTGCAAACGCACCTTCCACCACGCAACAAACACGACCACAAGCCCACGCGCCATCAACCACCTCAAGTGCATCCTAGTCAACGCTCGCTCCGTCCACAAACACGCCGTTGAACTCTGGGACCTCCTGGACTCCATAGCACCGGACGTCGCCTTCATCACGGAGACCTGGATGAACGCCTCCTCGGCCCCTGACATCGCCACTGCCATCCCCGAAGGCTACAAGATCTCCAGAAAAGACCGTACCAACCAGGTAGGAGGAGGTATCGCCATCGTCTTCAAAGACTCCATCAGCGTCACCACCTCCACCGAAGACACCCCTCTCACAGCTGAACACCTGCATTTTCAGATTCGCACCGATCCGAGGACCACCCTTAGAGGATCCCTCGTCTACCGTCCTCCCGGGCCACGCGCCCCTTTCAGCGACGCCATCGCCGACTTCATCTCCCCGCACGCCCTCGCCTCGCCGGACTACATCCTCCTAGGTGACCTCAACTTCCACCAGGAACAAAACAACGACCCCAACACCACCACCCTGCTCGACAACCTCGCCAACCTCGGCCTCAAACAACTGGTGAACACCGCCACCCACATCGCCGGACACACGCTTGACCCCATCTTCTCCGCCAGCAAACAGGTCTTCTTCAGCCACGCCTCCGCCCTACACTGGACCGACCACAGCAGCGTCCACTTCACATTCCGACGCGAGACCCGCCACCTCCGCACCCAACCCATCCCTCGTCGACAGTGGAACAAGATCCCCGAAGAGCAACTCTTCTCCGCACTCGCCGCCAACCAACCCACCCTCACCACTGACCCCAACGACGCAGCCCTCAACCTCACAAACTGGATCTCCAACTGCGCAGACATCCTTGCTCCCCTCAAACGCACGCATCGACAGACCAACACCAAAAAACCTCTCTGGTTCTCTGACACCCTCAAAGAATCAAAGAAAACTTGTTGCGCCCTTGAGAAAGCCTGGCGCAAGGACCGCACCGCTGACAACATGACCGCCCTCAAGAACGCTACCTGCGAACACCACCACCTGATCCCCGCTGCCAAAAGGAACTTTTTCACCGACAGACTGGACAAAAACAGACACAACAGCAGAGAACTCTTCAGCATCGTCAAGAAGTTCTCCAACCCCAGCGCCAACGCTGTCACGCCCTCACAGGATCTGTGCGAATCCCTCGCCACTTTCTTCCATCGCAAGATTAGCGACCTCCACGACAGCTTCGGACGTCAGACCCAACCAAACACCACCGAACCGGCATCCACGGCCATCACCCTCAACAACTGATCCCACATCAACACGGAAGAAACCAAATCCATCATGAACTCTATCCACTCCGGCGCCCCTTCGGACCCCTGCCCGCACTTCATCTTTAACAAAGACGACGACATCATCGCCCCGCACCTCCAGACCGTCATCAACTCTTCTTTTTCTTCTGCTACCTTCCCCGAATGCTGGAAACACGCCGAAGTCAACGCCCTACTAAAGAAACCTACGGCTGACCCGAGCGACCTGAAAAACTTACGCCCCATCTCTCTTCTGCCTTTCCCAGCCAAAGTTATAGAGAAGACCGTCAACAAACAGCTGACCACCTTCCTGGAAGACAACAACCTGCTCGACCCCTCACAAACCGGATTCCGAACCAACCACAGCACTGAAACCGCCCTCATCCCAGTCACTGACGACATCAGAACCCTGATGGACAAAGGTGAAACAGTCGCCCTCATTCTGCTCGACCTCTCGGCTGCCTTTGACACCGTCTGTCACCGCACCCTAATCACCCGCCTCCGCTTCACCGGAATCCAAGGCCAGGCCCTGGACTGGATCGCCTCCTTCCTCTCAAACCGTTCCCAAAGAGTTTACCTCCCTCCGTTTCGCTCAGAACCCACCGAGATCATCTGCGGCGTACCCCAAGGCTCATCACTCAGCCCGACACTCTTCAATGTCTACATGATCCCCCTCGCCAACATCGTACGCAAGCACGACATCATCATCACCTCCTACGCCGACGACACCCAACTTATACTCTCCCTCACCAAGGACCCCGCCAGTGCCAAGACCAACCTACAAGAGGGTATGAAGGACGTCGCAGATTGGATGAGGCTCAACCGCCTAAAGCTGAACTCTGAAAAAACGGAAGTCCTCATCCTCGGTGTTGGACCTGGCTTTTTGACAGGGACATCCCCAAACTTTTTGCCTCCTTCCTCCTAATTTTTCTGACCTGTTGTTGTTGGCTTTTGACCTCTGAGCACTTTACCACTGCTAACCAGTGCTAAAGTGCATATGCTCTCTGTGTAAATTGTACTACTGATTGGTTTATCCATGATTGACTATTTAATTTACCTGTAAGTCCCTATTAGAGTGCACTACATGTGCCTAGGGCATGTAGATTAAATGCTACTAGGGGGCCTGCAGCACTGGTTGTGCCGCCCACCTCAGTAGCCCCTTAACCTTGTCTCAGGCCTGCCATTGCCAGGCCTGTGTGTGCAGTTTCACTGCCACTTCGACTTGGCATTTAAAAGTACTTGCCAAGCCTAGAACTCCCCTTTTTCTACATATAAGTCATCCCTAATGTGTGCCCTAGGTATCCCCTAGAGCAGGGTGCTGTGTAGGTAAAAGGCAGGACATGTACCTGTGTAGTTATGTGTCCTGGTAGTGTAAAACTCCTAAATTCGTTTTTACACTACTGTGAGGCCTGCTCCATTCATAGGCTAACATTGGGGCTGCCCTCATACACTGTTGAAGTGGCAGCTGCTGATCTGAAAGGAGCAGGAAGGTCATATTTAGTATGGCCAGAATGGTAATACAAAATCCTGCTGACTGGTGACGTCGGATTTAATATTACTATTCTAGAAATGCCACTTTTAGAAAGTGAGCATTTCTTTGCACTAAAATCTTGTTGTGCCCTTCAATCCACGTCTGGCTAGGTTTAGTTGACAGCTCCTTGTGCATTCACTCAGACACACCCCAAACACAGGGTACTCAGCCTCACTTGCATACATCTGCATTTTGAATGGGTCTTCCTGGGCTGGGAGGGTGGAGGGCCTGCTCTCACACAAAGGACTGCCACACACCCTACTGGGACTCTGGCAGACAGGATTGAGCTGAAAGGGAACTTGGTGCATTTCTTAGAGACTCTTTGAAGTCACCCCCACTTCAAAGGCACAACTTAGTATAAAACAGGGCCTCTGCCCTACCTCATCAGACACTTGCTGGAGAAGAAACCTGAACCAGAAACTACATCCTGCCAAGAAGAACTGCCTGGCTGCTCAAAGGACTCACCTGTCTGCTTTCTCCAAAGGACTGCTGTCTTGCTGTTGCCCTGCTGCCTTGCTGAACTCTTGTCTGGCTGTGAAAGTGCTCTCCAAGGGCTTGGATAGAGCTTGCCTCCTGTTCCTTGAAGTCTCAGGACCAAAAAGACTTCTTCCTTTCACGTGGACGCTCCGTGCGCCGAAACTTTCGACGCACAGCTTGTTTCGCGGCGAGAAAAACGCCGCACACCGACGCTGATCAAAGCGACGCCCTCGGGACGATCGAGACTTCGACGCACAACCTCGCAAGGACAAAGCCGCCCGACTTCCAAGGAGAAATCGACGCGACGCCTACCGTGAGTGCGAAACTTTGACGCACGGCCTCGCAAGGACAACGCCGCCCGACTTCCAAGGAGAAATCGACGCGACGCCTGCCGTGAGACCAAAATTTCGACGCACGGCCTCGCAAGGTCAACGCCGCCCGACTTCCAAGGAGAAATCGACGCGACGCCTACCGTGAGATCGAAACTTCGACGCGCAGCCCCGCAGAACGACGCGCAGCCGGAAAATAAGCAGGAGAATCCACGCACAGACCCGGGACATCTGGTAATCCCCGCGATCCACAAAAAGAGACTGTCTGCGCGCCGGAAAACGACGCCCGACTTCCCCGCGTGGAAAAGAACGACGCAAGTCTGTGTGTGCTGAGGAGAAATCGACGCACACACCCCTTTTTCCACGCATCTCTTCTCCTGTGGCCCTCTGAGGAGATTTCCCCCCCAGAAACCAGGTACTCTGTGCTTGAAAGACACTTTATTGCTTTTTAAAGACTTAAAGACTCTTAATATCACTTTTCAGTGATATCTTTACAAATTCGTATTGCAACTTTGATCGTTTTGACCTACAATTATCCAGATAAATATTCTATATTTTTCTAAACACTGTGTGGTGTATTTTTGTGGTGTTATACTATGGTGTTGTATGATTTATTGCACAAATGCTTTACACATTGCCTTCTAAGTTAAGCCTGACTGCTCGTGCCAAGCTACCGGAGGGTGAGCACAGGCTGATTTTGGATTGTGTGTGACTTACCCTGACTAGAGTGAGGGTTCTTGCTTGGACAGAGGGCAACCTAACTGCCAACCAAAAACCCCATTTCTAACATTGGTGATCAGCGGTGAGGATAGGACCTGTGTTTGTGCAGTGACATACAGTAGCTAAGTATTTCACTACCTACCCACAGTTGAAGGTCAACTTGATTTTTTATCTCTTTTTTTGACTTTTGGTCTCTGATGTCCTCCTGGATATACTATTGATATTTTGGACTTTGGATTTTGGTTTTTGCTGGTAAGATCCTATCAGAATGGGATCGCTTACCTACTTATTCTTTTTGCCTACTGACCACCTCACTAAGGCTGACCTAAGGAAGCTTTGCAGAGAATGTGGCCTTCCTGTAGCAAAGAGATCTACTAAAGCAGAGATGCTACATGCCTACATAGTCTGGGAGGAAGACAGATGGGCAGAGAGAGAGGCAGCAAGAAACCAAATGACTAAGTACCCCTCAGAGGAGGAGGAGGACGACTCAGATGAGGAAAGAGACCCAGTGAAAAAAGAATGGCTCATGGCTCAAGCACGGTGGATGGAAGAGCTAGATGAGTTTATTGAAAGGGCTGAGGCAGCAAGTCTCTTAGCCCTGGAAGAAGAAAAGATTGCAGCTCAAGAGCTGAGCTGTAAAGAGCTGAAACTGGAGGCTGGAAGGGCTGAGTCCAGTTCAGATGGTGGCAGCAAAAATCTTGCATCTAGTACTGCTGAAGAAGGGCACAAGCCCAGAGATGTGGTACCCAACTTGAAGAAGAGAGTTGACACACCCCAGGCGGTTCAAGGGTATGAGGTAGTTCCCGTTATGCACAGGGTCCCTGAGAAGGATTGGGGAACTGGCACAGGGAGTCATATTCCTACTGGGGGGAGGGACACTTTACTGACTCTAGCAGAGAGTGACAGAGAAAAGGGTTCCCCCCTGGTGGACGTCCTGGATATAGAGTGTAGAGACATCCCAGAAGAGTTTGGGTTGAGTGTCAGGGACAGACAGAAACTGTCTCACCAGTCTCAAGAGGGTGATGTAGAGTGCTTTTCCAAGGCTGAGTTACTAGGTGGTTGGGTGAAGGGTACTGTGGTTAATACATGTGAAGGGCAGAGTGATGTAATTGCTGGAGAGCATATGTCTGGTCCTTATTTTCCAGAGCTACGCCAACACCAGGTGGAGTGTGAGTTCTCTGACCCCAGGGAACTTACAGTGGAGGCAGACTTTTGGGTGAGTACCAGAGAGTCTGAAGAGGCATTTGGGGGTGCTCCTGAAGGGAGTGGTCTAGGTGGTTCCCGACCAAGTGAGGTGGGAGAGGATTGTAGTGTCCCAGGTAGGTCTCAGAGCCTAACCTGTACCGTAGGGCCACCTTTTGAGGGAAACCCCGCAGTGTCAGAAGAACTTGGGGGGATGACTGTAGACAGCATCCCAACAGTTCTGGTGTCTGGCAGTACCACTCCTAGTGAGGGGGTGCAGAAGTCCAGACATAGGGTTGAGAGGGGGTGGCAGACCCCAGTGGAGGATCTTGAAAGTCAGGGGTCAGCTCTGAGAGCAGAGCCCCCCAGGAATGACCCAGGTGAGACCGTTTCTGGTTTGGGGGAAACCCAGACTCTGCCGGATGGGCAGAGGTCGGGAGACCTGCGCCAACCAGACTCTTGTGTGGCCCTTGGGGACGGCGTGTCCCTTGTGGGGGGTGAGAGTGCCCCCCAGGAAGTCCTGGCATGCCAGGCAAAGATTCAACCTCAGGGTGGTGACTCGGGGTTGAATAACCGGGTTCAGAGGTTAAACTTTGACCTGGTGGGGGTAGATGTGCCCCCCAGAAAGTCCTGGAATGCCAGGCAATGGCTCAACCTCAGGGTGGTGACTCTGGGTTGGCTTACCAGGTGAAGAGGTCAAACTCTGACCTGGTGGGGGGTAGGTGTGCCCCCCAGAAAGTCCTGGCGTGCCAGGCAGTTGTCCAACCTCAGGGTGTCGACTCTGGGTTGGATGGCCAGGTTCAGAGGTCAAACTCTGACCTGGTGGGAGGTAGGTGTGCCTCCCAGAAAGTCCTGGGGTGCCAGGCAATTGCCCAACCTCAGGGTGGTGACTCTGGGTTGGCTAACCCGGTTCAGAGGTCAAACTCTGACCTGGTGGGGGGTAGGTGTGCCCCCCAGAAAGTCCTGGTATACCAGGCAATGGTTCAACCTCAGGGTGGTGACCCTGGGTTGGAGAACCAGGCTCAGAGGTTAAACTCTGACCTGGTGGGAGGTAGGTGTGCCTCCCTGAAAGTCCTGGCCTGCCAGGCAATGGTTCAACCTCAGGGTGGTGACTCTGGGTTGGATATCCAGGTTCAGAGGTTAACCTCTGACCTGGTGGGGGGTAGGTGTGCCCCCCAGAAAGCCCTGGTGTAACAGGCAGTTGTCCAACCTCAGGATGGTGACCCTAGGTTGGAGAACCAGGTTCAGAGGTTAAACTCTGACCTGGTGGAAGGTCAGTGTGCCCTCCAGGAAGTCCTGGCGTGCCAGGCGATTGTTCTACTTCAGGGTGGTAACTCTGAGTTGAATGGCCCAGTTCAGAGGTTAAACTCTGACCTGGTGGAGGGTCAGTGTGCCCTCCAGAAAGTCCTGGCGTGCCAGGCAATTGTTCAACCTCAGAGTGCTGACTCTGGGTTGGATACCCAGGTTCAGAGGTTAAACTCTGACCTGGTGGGAGGTAGGTGTGCCTCCCAAGAAGCCCTGCTGTGCCAGGCAATTGTCCAACCTCAGGGTGTTGACTCTGGGTTGGATGACCAGGTTCAGAGGTTAAACTCTGACCTGGTGGGGGGTAGGTGTGCCCCCCAGAAAGTCCTGGCGTGCCAGGCAATTGCCCAACCTCAGGGTGGTGACCCTGGGTTGGGGAACCAGGCTCAGAGGTTAAACTCTGACCTGGTGGGAGGTAGGTGTGCCTCCCAGAAAGTCCTGGTGCGCCAGGCAACTGTTCAACTTCAGGGTGGTGACTCTGAGTTGAATGGTCAGGTGCAGAGGTTAAACTCTGACCTGGTGGAGGGTCAGTGTGCCCTCCAGGAAGTCCTGGCGTGCCAGGCAATTGTTCAACTTCAGGGTGGTGACTCTGAGTTGAATGGGCAGGTGCAGAGGTTAAACTCTGACCTGGTGGGGGGTAGGTGTGCCTCCCAGGAAGTCCTGGTTTGCCAGGCGGTGATCCAGTCTGAGGGTACAGACCCTGGGCTGGAAGACCAGGTTCAGGGTGTCCCCCCGGACCTGGAGGGAGGGGCTACTGATAACAGTGCCCCTACCATGTTGTCTTCTGAGGAGGCCACTCCTAGTTGGAGGGTGCTGGACCCCAGAAGGGAGGGCAGGGGGAGGGAAGCCTCACCCCGGGCCCTAGTCCAACCTGAAGGTACAGACCCCAGGTTGGAGGGCAGGTGGCAGGTTAACAGCCCTGCACTGGTGGAGGAATGGTACAGGGCGACTTCTGTAAGCCCCCTGGCCATGTTGGACTCTGGGGGTACCGCTCCAGGAAGGAGGGTACAAAGCCCCAGAGGGGAGGACCAGGTTCAGGCTGTCATCCCTGACCTGGTGGAAGGGAGAGTGGTTAAAGGGTGCCCAGCACCTGGGGCTACCGCCCCCCACTCTCCACAGCCACAGTGGTTGGAGAGCTTTGAGAGGCCTGGGGCCTGGCTCTCATCCCTGGCAGCTGTCAGTAATCACTGTGGCTTGCTGTCCGGGTGGACAGAGTTATCCCTGGGGAGGGGACAAGTGTCACACCCCAGGGGTAGAGTGGGCAACACCACTATGTTGGTCATGGGGGTACTATCCTGCTCCTGGGATACATCTGTGAGCAAAGTAAGGTTAGGTGCTGCACAGATGGGATCCGCAGGAAAGGAGAAAGGTTCCCCATGGATGGGCTTAGTGGGCCCTGAGAGTATGGACAGAGGGATCCAATTGGAGTCAGGAAGGCGAAGAACTGGAGCATGCCCCTGCTGTTGTGGGCCTGGGTCCTTGTTCTGTCGCCTCAAACAGGGAAGTACATCAGGATAGTGATTGTTCTCCCCTGGCTTTAGGCTGGTGGGGGGTCATGTTGGACCTGGCTTTTTGACAGGGACATCCCCAAACTTTTTGCCTCCTTCCTCCTAATTTTTCTGACCTGTTGTTGTTGGCTTTTGACCTCTGAGCACTTTACCACTGCTAACCAGTGCTAAAGTGCATATGCTCTCTGTGTAAATTGTACTATTGATTGGTTTATCCATGATTGACTATTTAATTTACCTGTAAGTCCCTATTAGAGTGCACTACATGTGCCTAGGGCATGTAGATTAAATGCTACTAGGGGGCCTGCAGCACTGGTTGTGCCGCCCACCTCAGTAGCCCCTTAACCTTGTCTCAGGCCTGCCATTGCCAGGCCTGTGTGTGCAGTTTCACTGCCACTTCGACTTGGCATTTAAAAGTACTTGCCAAGCCTAGAACTCCCCTTTTTCTACATATAAGTCATCCCTAATGTGTGCCCTAGGTATCCCCTAGAGCAGGGTGCTGTGTAGGTAAAAGGCAGGACATGTACCTGTGTAGTTATGTGTCCTGGTAGTGTAAAACTCCTAAATTCGTTTTTACACTACTGTGAGGCCTGCTCCCTTCATAGGCTAACATTGGGGCTGCCCTCATACACTGTTGAAGTGGCAGCTGCTGATCTGAAAGGAGCAGGAAGGTCATATTTAGTATGGCCAGAATGGTAATACAAAATCCTGCTGACTGGTGAAGTCGGATTTAATATTACTATTCTAGAAATGCCACTTTTAGAAAGTGAGCATTTCTTTGCACTAAAATCTTGTTGTGCCCTTCAATCCACGTCTGGCTAGGTTTAGTTGACAGCTCCTTGTGCATTCACTCAGACACACCCCAAACACAGGGTACTCAGCCTCACTTGCATACATCTGCATTTTGAATGGGTCTTCCTGGGCTGGGAGGGTGGAGGGCCTGCTCTCACACAAAGGACTGCCACACCCCCTACTGGGACTCTGGCAGACAGGATTGAGCTGAAAGGGAACTTGGTGCATTTCTTAGAGACTCTTTGAAGTCACCCCCACTTCAAAGGCACAACTTAGTATAAAACAGGGCCTCTGCCCTACCTCATCAGACACTTGCTGGAGAAGAAACCTGAACCAGAAACTACATCCTGCCAAGAAGAACTGCCTGGCTGCTCAAAGGACTCACCTGTCTGCTTTCTCCAAAGGACTGCTGCCTTGCTGTTGCCCTGCTGCCTTGCTGAACTCTTGTCTGGCTGTGAAAGTGCTCTCCAAGGGCTTGGATAGAGCTTGCCTCCTGTTCCTTGAAGTCTCAGGACCAAAAAGACTTCTTCCTTTCACGTGGACGCTCCGTGCGCCGAAAATTTCGACGCACAGCTTGTTTCGCGGCGAGAAAAACGCCGCACACCGACGCTGATCAACGCGACGCCCTCGGGACGATCGAGACTTCGACGCACAACCTCGCAAGGACAAAGCCGCCCGACTTCCAAGGAGAAATCGACGCGACGCCTACCGTGAGTGCGAAACTTTGACGCACGGCCTCGCAAGGACAACGCCGCCCGACTTCCAAGGAGAAATCGACGCGACGCCTGCCGTGAGACCAAAATTTCGACGCACGGCCTCGCAAGGTCAACGCCGCCCGACTTCCAAGGAGAAATCGACGCGACGCCTACCGTGAGATCGAAACTTCGATGCGCAGCCCCGCAGAACGACGCGCAGCCGGAAAATAAGCAGGAGAATCCACGCACAGACCCGGGACATCTGGTAATCCCTGCGATCCACAAAAAGAGACTGTCTGCGCGCCGGAAAACGACGCCTGACTTCCCCGCGTGGAAAAGAACGACGCAAGTCTGTGTGTGCTGAGGAGAAATCGACGCACACACCCCTTTTTCCACGCATCTCTTCTCCTGTGGCCCTCTGAGGAGATTCCCCCCCAGAAACCAGGTACTCTGTGCTTGAAAGACACTTTATTGCTTTTTAAAGACTTAAAGACTCTTAATATCACTTTTCAGTGATATCTTTACAAATTCGTATTGCAACTTTGATCGTTTTGACCTACAATTATCCAGATAAATATTCTATATTTTTCTAAACACTGTGTGGTGTATTTTTGTGGTGTTATACTATGGTGTTGTATGATTTATTGCACAAATGCTTTACACATTGCCTTCTAAGTTAAGCCTGACTGCTCGTGCCAAGCTACCGGAGGGTGAGCACAGGCTGATTTTGGATTGTGTGTGACTTACCCTGACTAGAGTGAGGGTTCTTGCTTGGACAGAGGGCAACCTAACTGCCAACCAAAAACCCCATTTCTAACACTCGGCAACACCCCGTCCGCCTGGGATGACTCCTGGTGGCCCACGGCCCTCGGCACCGCACCGACCCCCACAGACCACGCCCGCAACCTCGGCTTCATCTTGGACCCTCTTCTCACCATGACCAAGCAAGTCAACGCCGTGTCCTCCGCCTGCTTCCTCACCCTCCACATGCTCCGCAAGATCTTCCGCTGGATCCCCGCCGACACCAGAAAAACCGTGACCCACGCCCTCGTCACGAGCCGCCTGGACTACGGCAACACCCTCTACGCCGGGACCACAGCCAAACTCCAAAATCGACTGCAACGCATTCAAAACGCCTCGGCCCGCCTCATCCTCGACATACCCCGCAGCAGCCACATTTCCGCACACCTGAGACACCTGCATTGGCTCCCAGTCAGCAAAAGGATCACCTTCCGACTTCTCACCCACGCACACAAAGCCCTCCACGACAAGGGACCGGAATACCTCAACAGACGCCTCAGCTTCTACGTCCCCACCCGCCTCCTCCGCTCCTCTGGCCTCACACTCGCTGCTGTCCCTCGCATCCGCCGCTCCACGGCGGGTGGGAGATCTTTCTCCTTCCTGGCGGCCAAGACCTGGAACTCCCTCCCCACCAGCCTCAGGACCACCCAGGACCACTCCGCTTTCCAGAGACTCCTAAAGACCTGGCTGTTCGAGCAGCGATAACCCCCCCTTTTTCCCCTTAGCGCCTTGAGACCCGCACGGGTGAGTAGCTCGCTTTATAAATGTTAATGATTTGATTTGATTTGATCACCTTGCTGCAGAACTCAGCCTTTGTGTCACCACAGAGTCTGACCTAGAGACCTCATTCCAAGGTAGCAAGGGTTGGGGGGTGCTTCTCATGGACATGGTATTAGCAGATTGGGTTTATCACACCCAGCTCTCTCTAGGGTAATGATTTGGTTTTCTTTGCTAGGAATTGTATGTCTCATGTTTATTGTAAGATGGTAGGGGTTTTTATATTTACAACTCCTATCTTCACAATCCTGCTTGTTTTACTGTTCATTTTCCTAATTATTACAGCACATGCATTGTATTGTAGATTGCAGTCTTTTCAATAAATATATATTTAAACTCTCCAGCATCTCTTTCATTGCCTTTTAGTGTATGAGACTTGTTGCTAAGGAGAGAAAAGGGTAACTTGAATTCCACAATGACTTCCCTGAGAGGTCTAATCTACAGTCCATGTGTAAGGCTGCCAGAAATCAGCTTTGCTTTCTGAGTTTTGGTGAGGTACTGCTTGTGAGCTGGGCCGACAGTTGTGACTTGTAGGAATGACTCAGTCACCTACAAATAAAAGTGCTGTCATCCCTAAACCAGCAGTCTCCCCTAGGAGTGAGAGCCCAACTACGCCACAGCAATACCGCAACCATGTAATTCCCCCTGCATCTGGACCCCCTGGTTGTCTCCAGAACTCTCCAAGTGACAAAGGAAGTCAATTCAATCACCACATGGAACACCATTAGTACAGAGGAAACCACAACAATGATGAAGACATTTAAATCCCAGACCCCAGTGAACCCCTGCCCCCAGCACACCATTGACATAGGATCAATCCCTATAGCTAGGTTCTCACCCCCTATCCTCAACACCACCATAAATAGAGCCACCTTCACAGAACCAGGCAAATATGCAGCTGTCAACGGCCTTCTAAAGAAACCCTCAGCGGACCCAACCAAACTCACCAATTATCAACTGACATCCCTCCATGCCTACACTGTCGGAAATAGTCATCAACAAGCTCCTCTCTGTCCAACTCACCATACACCAGCTTATCAACACCACTCACTCATTATTCAGACCTAACCACAGCACAGATCCCACCCTTAAATTTGCAACAGATAACAACCAGTGTATCCTCAACAGGGAGAAAACCGTAGCTCTCATCCTTCTAGACCTATTAGCAGCCTTCAGGACTGTCTCCCAACCCATCCTAATAAAAAGAGTCAATGAAGCAGGCATCCAGGGTTTCATCCTAGAATGGATATGCTCCTTCATCACTGGAAGAACCCATACCATCAAAATGTTCCCATGCACCTCTGAAGCACAAGAGCTTATTGGTGGACTCCCAAAGGTCTTCTCGCTCAGGCCAAATCTCTTCAATATTTAGATGCCGCCCCTGGCCAACATCAAATGAGCTCATAACATATACATATTCACCTATACAGGATACTGTCCCTCTTGGATAAAACAACCAACACTAGAAACAAGTTCACCACATGCTTGACAGAAGTGGCCACCTAGATGAAATCCAATTGCCTGAAAACCAGACCACGTGCTAGTCCTTGGGAAGACTGCCTCTTAATGCGACCCCACCTGGTGGACAACAGACCTTGCAACTACCCACATGCCCTGCTTGCAGGTAAATAATCATAGACAACAAACATGACGTGACTGCCCAAGTCAATACAGTAGTCTCAGCCTGCTTCAACACACTAAGGATGTTGAAAAAAATCTTCAAGTGACTACCAGACAAGATCAGAAAAATTATCACCCAAGTCATCATCACTAGGAGACTAGACTATAAAAATGGACCCAGTCTGTAGGGATTACCAACCAGCTCAAAATAAGACTGCAGATTTTCCAAAATGCGGCACCCAGATTAGTCATCAACCTCCCACCCCAAGCCCACATCACAACACACCTAAGGGAACTTCACGAGCTCGCAATACACAAGCATGCCCACACCTACAAATCTCTGTGCAGCACTGGTGGTGCCAGTCTCAAACTAGCATACTCCCCACACATACACTGAAGGAAAGCAGGAACTGCACCTTCTCATACCAGGCCCCTAATGCCTGAAATGACCTCCCACAACATATCAGAGCTGCCTCCTCACTTCTTGACATTTGTAAGAAGCTGAAGACCTAGCTTTTCGAATTTGTTCTCAGGGTTGGTCTCACACACCTGCTACAGATACCCTCACGGGTGAATAGTGCGCTATAAAACTAGGTCCAAGTGAAATTTCAATTATGCCAGATTAATCTGAGTAATTTCAGTAACTTTGCAGTACTCTTGTGATGTAGAATTCCTGAAATGTTGTGATTATGGCAGCTTGAGTGATTAAGAGTAATTAGGGCACAAATCCTTAACTAAACTACAGGACAAAATTAATTGAGGGAGAGAGCGGATGCTGGCTACTGCTGTTCATGTCCTGTAGCATTTATTGCTATCTTCTTGGCTCAAAATGCATTTTCTGCCTCAATTTGGTGGCAAAGGGGCATTTTATACTAATAAAATATCGATAAATGCTGGATTATGCTTCTCATGTAATTTAATATAATTGCAAATAATTTGCGGTAATTATGAGTAAATACGCTAGAGAAAATTTTGCCAGTTACTCCCACCTCTAATAAAAACACTGATAACATAACATAAAATACGTAGAATAGCAATGGTGTGAAAGGCACAAGAGAACCCTAGAATATACAAGTAGGCCAATAATTTTACATTTTAGGCTGGCATAGACCTTGACACAATTCAGAAGGACAACTACAAAGGGCAAGGTAAGCGGTAAAGCATTCAAGGTTGGTAGAAAATTATAGAATACAACAAGCAGGACATACATGGCATTATGAGAGACTCTCCGACCAGCATGCAGGGTAGTCGCCTGCAGAGAGGCTCTAAGACATGGACAAAGTGTGCTCGGGCCCAGGGCCCCAGTCTTTCTGGGTGCGCCCTGATAGAGTCAGTTCTTCTCTGCAGAAAGTTTTGTCCTGCTGGCCTTCAATAATTCCTAAATAGATTGGTTTTAAATACTGTTTTCCTTTCATTTATTTTTGATATGGGTGATGTGTGAGAGCCTCTTACAGATATTTTCAGAGAAACGTGTGTTGATGTTTAATGCAACATTCATAAAAAAAATCTTTTAGATCGAAAGAGGACCTCAGAAGTGAGAAATGGGAGAGTGTCACAGAGAGTATCTGTAGTAATATTAGTTAGCTGCAGCTGTATTACAATATTGAAGAACACAAGTCACTATCCCTGTATATTGGATGCGTACGCATTTAGAATTTGGACCAGTGTGCCTGTACACTGTTGGTGACCTTGCCAAAGAGGGCAAAAAGCTGAAACTGGATTATATAATCAAAGCTGTTCCAGAATGGCCCCCATAATGCTAAGATGTTCCTGGTGGCCCTGGTGACTGTAGGGAAACCTCGGTTATAAGCCTGCCACGGACTGACTCACAAATGGCATGGGACCAAGTGTTACCTGGCCCTACTACCGATTCATCTCAATGTCAGGCCCAAGGAAGGGGCAAAGGAACCGGCTGGAGACCCCCAGTCGTACCCCTTAAGGACCACTTGTTAACTAAAACATAAACTATACCAAATGGTGCTAGTCAATAGTGTTAGAGGGTAATAGATCCCAACTCGACAGAGAATATGCTGAATGATGAGGTGTATCACTTGTAAAAGTTCAATATTTTTCTTTAAAAAAGGGACCTTTGCAAACTACATTTCAGCCATTATACTATATTTTAGATGCCATTGCATGGAGTGCTTTGTCGAGTTTACAATCCCAGTATTATACTCCGCTACAGATTTTCTTATTCCATTTTAATTAACCATGAAAAATCATCCAAAGGTTGCAAGACATAAATTCATTGCTTTCTATAACATGTTAACACTCTTTAGGGTTCCTCTTTTTTTTTTTGCTCTCCTAGTGCACTGGTTAGTAAACTTCAATTTAAATCTCTGTGATTTTTTCATTTATTTGATTTGGATGTTTCCTATAGATTATTGTATTTTGTAGCGCTGTGTATTTATATAGTAATTCAGAGTAGCACCGTTTTTATGTATTTTCAGTGTATTGTATTCGACATTTATATGAAGTTTAAATCACAGCAACTGAATTCCCAAATCATTTCTATAATATAACTTGTAAAATTAATTTTGTACGGGCAAATTCTCTTGTCCCCTTGTATTTAGTACGCCTGGAAGTGTATGTGGTGTTGGGAAAGAGACTGCCCTATTGTTAGAAATTGGGTTTTTGGTTGGCAGTCAGGTTACCCCCTGTCCAAGCAAAAGCCCTCACTCTAGTCAGGGTAAGTCACACACAATCCAAGATTATCCTGTGCCCACCCTCTGGTAGCTTGGCACGAGCAGTCAGGCTTAACTTAGAAGGCAATGTGTAAAGTATTTGTGCAATAAATCATACAATACCACCATATAGCACCACATAAATACACCACACAGTGTTTAGAAAAATATATAATATTTATCAGGATAATTGTAGGTCAAAAAGAATAAAGTTGCAATGGGAAATTGTAGAGATATCACTGAAAAGTGATATAAAGTGTCTTAAGTCTTTAGAATATGAACAAAGTCTCTTTCAAGCACAAGTACCTAGTTTAGAGTGGTAAAATCTCCTCAGAGGGCCACAAAGGAAGAGGTGCGTGGAAAAAGGGTGTGTGCGTCGATTTCCCCCCAGCACACACGGACTTGCGTCGTTATTTTCCACGCGGGGAAGTCGGCGTCGTTTTCCGGCGCGCGGACAGTCTCTTTCTGTGGGTCGCCGGGATTACCAGATGTCCCGGGTCTGTGCGGGGATTTTCCGGCTTGTTCTCCGGCTGCGCGTCGGTCTGCGGGGCTGCGCGTCGAATTTACGATCTCACGGCAGGCGTCGCGTCGATTTCTCCTCTAGACTTCGATCAGCGGGGCTGCGCGTTGAAATTACGATCTCACGGCAGGCGTTGCGTCGATTTCTCCTCTAGAGGTCGGGCGGCGTTGTCCTTGCGAGGCCGTGCGTCGGATCTTCGATCGTCCCAAGAGCGTCGCGTCGATCAGCGTCGGAGTGCGGCATTTTTCTCGCCGCGAAACAAGCTGTGCGTCGAAATTTTTCGGCGCACGGAGCGTCCAAGTAAAAGAGAGAAGTCTTTTTGGTCCTGAGACTTCAAGGAACAGGAGGCAAGCTCTATCCAAGCCCTTGGAGAGCACTTTCACAGCCAGACAAGAGTTCAGCAAGGCAGCAGGGCAACAGCAAGGCAGCAGTCCTTTGTAGAAAGCAGACAGGTGAGTCCTTTGAGCAGCCAGGCAGTTCTTCTTGGCAGGATGTAGTTTCTGGTTCAGGTTTCTTCTCCAGCAAGTGTCTGATGAGGTAGGGCAGAGGCCCTGTTTTATACCCAAATGTGCCTTTGAAGTGGGGGAGACTTCAAAGAGTGGCTAAGAAGTGCACCAGGTCCCCTTTCAGTTCAATCCTGTCTGCCAGGGTCCCAGTAGGGGGTGTGGCAGTCCTTTGTGTGAGAGCAGGCCCTCCACCCTCCCAGCCCAGGAAGACCCATTCAAAATGCAGATGTATGCAAGTGAGGCTGAGTACCCTGTGTTTGGGGTGTGTCTGAGTGAATGCACAAGGAGCTGTCAACCAAGCCCAGCCAGACGTGGATTGTAAGGCACAGAAAGATTTAAGTGCACAGAAATGCTCACTTTCTAAAAGTGGCATTTCTAGAATAGTAATATTAAATCCGACTTCACCAGTCAGCAGGATTTTGTATTACCATTCTGGCCATACTAAATATGACCTCCCTGCTCCATTCAGATCAGCAGCTGCCACTTCAACAGTGTATGAGGGCAGCCCCAATGTTAGCCTATGAAGGGAGCAGGCCTCACAGTAGTCTAAAAACGAATTTAGGAGCTTTACACTACCAGGACATATAACTACACAGGTACATGTCCTGCCTTTTACCTACACAGCACCCGGCTCTAGGGGTTACCTAGGGCACACATTAAGGGTGACTTATATGTAGAAAAAGGGGAGTTCTAGGCTTGGCAAGTACTTTTAAATGCCAAGTCGAGGTGGCAGTGAAACTGCACACACCGGCCTTGCAATGGCAAGCCTGAGACAAGGTTAAGGGGGCTACTTACGTGGGTGGCACAATCAGTGCTGCAGGTCCACTAGTAGCATTTAATCCACAGGCCCTAGGCACATGTAGTGCACATTACTAGGGACTTATAAATAGATTAAATAGTCCAATCAGGTATGATCCAGAGTTACCATGTTTAAAAAGGGAGAGAGCATATGCACTTTAGCACTGGTTAGCAGTGGTAAAGTGCGCAGAGTCTAAAAGCCAGCAAAACAGGGTCCAAAAAGTGGAGGGAGGCAGGCAAAAAGTTAGGGGTGACCACCCTAAGGCATGTCAGGTCTAACATGTGTCCCCCCCAGCTGAAAGTGGGGAGAGCTACCCGACCTCCTGGGAGCTCTCATCGCTAAGGCAGAAGTATCTGGAGAGACCATCAGCATTGGTGTGGTCAACCCCTGGGCGATGCTCCACCGTAAAGTCCATCCCCTGTAGGGAAATAGACCATCTCAAGAGTTTTGGATTCTCACCCCTCATCTGCATGAGCCATCTGAGGGGCCTGTGGTCTGTCTGAACCCGGAAGTGAGTCCCAAACAGGTAGGGTCTTAGCTTCTTCAGTGCCCAGACCACAGCAAATGCTTCTCTCTCAATAGCACTCCACCTTTGTTCCCGTGGTAATAGTCTTCTGCTAATAAACACTACTGGTAAGTCTGAGCCCTCCTCATTCAGCTGTGCTCGAACAGCCGCTATGCCATGCTCTGAAGCGTCTGTCTGAACAATAAATTCCTGGGAGTAGTCAGGGGCCTTGAGCACGGGGGCCGTGCACATGGCTTCCTTCAGAGAATCAAAGGCCTTCTGACAGGCCTCTGTCCAATTCACTAACCTAGGTTGTTTCTTGGAAGTGAGTTCAGTCAAGGGGGACACAATGGTACCTTAGCCCTTGACGAACCTGCGGTAGTATCCAGTGAGGCCCAAAAAGGCTCTCACCTCAGTCTGTGTTCGAGGTGGTTGCCAGGCCTTGATAGTTTCAATCTTGGCCTGGAGCAGCTGCACCCTTCCACCACCTACGAGGTGTCCCAAGTACACCACGGAACCCTGCCCAATCTGGCACTTACTAGCCTTGATAGTCAGGCCTGCCTGTTGCAGGGCCTGAAGCACCTCCTTGAGGTGGAGCAGGTGTTCCTCCCAGCTGGAACTGTAGACAGCTATGTCGTCTAGGTAAGCTGCACAGAAGGCATCTTTACCAGCTAGGACCCCGTTAACCAATCGTTGGAAGGTAGCGGGGGCATTTTTCAGCCCAAATGGCATCACCCGGAATTGGTAATGGCCATCAGGGGTGGAAAAAGCAGATCTTTCTTTAGCCCCCTCAGTCAGGCCAATCTGCCAGTACCCAGAAGTAAGATCTAACGTACTCAGAAACATGGCAGCGCCTAGCCTGTCAACGAGCTCATCAGCTCGGGGGATGGGGTGAGCATCAGTCCGGGTGACTGAATTGAGACCCCGGTAGTCCACACAGAACCGGAGTTCTGGTTTCGCACCTGGGGCAGTAGCCTTGGGAACCAATACCACAGGGCTGGCCCAGGGACTACTGGATTTCTCAATAACCCCCAAAGTCAACATCTTGGAGACCTCCTCCTTGATGCTGGCCTTCACTTTATCTGACAACCTGTAAATTTTGTTCTTTACAGGAGCACTGTCACCTGTGTCAATGTCATGCACACAGAGGTGGGTTAGTCCAGGTGTAAGGGAGAACAGGGGGGAGAACTGCTCTAGCAGCTCATAGCAGTCCCCTCTCTGTGTTGGAGTCAGGGAGTCAGAGAGAATGACACCACCTACTGACCCATCCCCTTCTTTGACAGCGAGGAGGTCGGGGAGAGGTTCACTCTCCTCTTCCATGCCCTCATCGGTGACTAGGAGCATACTGACCTCAGACCTCTCAAAGTGAGGTTTGAGCCGGTTGTGATGTAGGACCCTTAGGGGTTGCCTAGGGGTCTTGATGTCCACTAAGTAAGTGGCCTCCCCTTTACGCTCCTTGATCTCAAAGGGGACAGTCCAGCGGTCCTGGAGAGCCCTGGGCTCTACTGGCTCCATCACCCAAACTTTGTCTCCAGGTGAGAACTCAACTAGAGTGGCCTTTTGGTCGTACCACTCCTTCATCACCTCTTGACTGGCCTCGAGGTTACTCTGGGCCTCCTTCCAGAAGCGTTGGGTTTGTTTGCGGAGGGCCAGCATGTAGCTGACCACATCCTGGGGAGGGGCCTGGGGAGCTCTCTCCCAGCCCTCCTTAACGATGCTTAGGGGTCCCCTGACAGGGTGACCATAGAGAAGCTCAAAGGGGCTGAACCCCACCCCTTTCTGGGGCACCTCTCTATAAGCAAACAACAGGCAGGGTAAGAGGACGTCCCACTTACGCCTCATGGCCTCCGTCAGGCCACCAATCATGCCTTTCAGGGTCTGGTTGAATCTCTCAACCAGCCCATTGGTTTGAGGATGATAAGGGGTGGTAAACCGGTAGGTCACCCCACACTCATCCCACAGGGTCTTCATGTATGCAGACATGAGGTTTGTGCCCCTGTCAGACACGACTTCCTTAGGGAATCCCACACGGGTAAATATTCCCATCAGGGCTCTGGTCACCACCTTTGCAGTCACTGTTCTCAGAGGGATTGCCTCTGGATAGCGGGTGGCATGGTCCACCAAAACCAGGATAAACCTGTTGCCCAGGGCAGTTTTGGGGTCCAAGGGACCAACAATGTCGATGCCCACCCTTTCAAATGGGGTGCCAACGACTGGGAGTGGGATCAGGGGAGCTTTAAGCCGTTTCCCTGCCTTCCCACTAGCCTGGCAGGTGGGGCAAGCTCTGCAGAAGTTATCTGAGGCTTTCCTCATTCTGGGCCAATGAAAGTGGGTGTTAAGCTTGTTAAAGGTCTTGTCTTGGCCCAGGTGTCCTGCCAGGGGAATGTCGTGAGCCAGGCCTAGTAGGAATTTCCGGTAACACTGGGGGACCACCAGCACACGGTGTGGCCCAGGACCTGGAATTCTACGCTCACTGTAAAGGAGATCATTCTCCCAGTAAATATGGTGGGCGCCAGAGGCGTCACCTGCTGCGTGGTCTGTGGGGCTGCTTCCTCAGACCCTCAAGGGTGGGGCATTCTCTCTGCGCCTTGCAGAATGCTTCCCTGGTTGGCCCCCCCTCTACTTGCCAGCCAGCAAGTTCAGGTAGGTTACCCAGGGCAGCTATGTCCTCCCCGGTTGGCTCAGGGGCCTCCTCTTCCTCAGGGACCTCGTCTACCACCGTGGGAACATTGGAGGCGGGTTTCCCGCGCCCCTGGCCCCCCTCTTGGGCGGCTGTCTGGGCCATTTTTCCAGGCTCCAGACGACCTTGACTCCCTTCCCGGGCAGCCATGGACCTGGTGGTCATGCAGACCCACTCAGGTAACCCTAACATCTCCAGGTGAGATCTGAGCTCTACTTCTTTCCAAGCAGTGTGCTCAAGATCATTGCCTAACAGTCAATCTACAGGCATGGCAGGACTCACAGCTACTTTCAGAGTACCAGAGACCCCCCCCCACTCAAAGGGAACCAGAGCCACCGGTAGGTGACTCTCACGATTGTCAGCGACTATGACCTGGTGGAATGTATTAGGGACTATCTGCTCTGGGGACACCAGCTGACTCTGGATAGTAGTCATACTGGCTCCTGTGTCACGCAGAGCCTCCACCTTCTGCCCATTAATGGTGACCCACTGCCTGTACTTGGAAGTATTTCGGGGCATGTGGGCTTTGGGCACCATTTCTCTTTCTCCCAGGGACACTAGGGAAATCTCTACTTGCTCCCCAAAGCTATCTGGGTCCATCTCCCCTCCAAGCGCTACACTAGTTATCCCAGGTGTCTGTCCGGTAGTGGACGGTGCCCTTTTGGAGCACTGGGGGTCGCCTTTATAGTGACCATACTGGTAACACTCCATACATTTGGGGTTGGATTTCCCTGACTTGTCAAATGTCCCTGGCTTCTTCCCAAATCTAGAGAAGGAATAGTTGCCACCCCCTCCCTGGGAATTCTTTTGGGGGCCTTTTGAGAGTTCCTTATCTGTAAGTTTATCTCCCCCCTCTTTCTTCTGTTGGGAACCCTGACCACCTTTGTGTGAGTCCCCCCCAGGTACCTTTTTGGACACTCTGGTGCTAACCCAGAGGTCCGCCTCCTCAGCAAGCTTCCTGGGATAAGTCAGCTTACTATCTACCAAGTGCTGGCGCAACTCTGTAAAAGTAGTATTAAGCATATGCTCTCTCAGAATCAAGTCATATAACCCTTTATAGTCATTTACTTTGTTGCCCCGCACCCATCCATTCAGTGCCTTACTGGAAAAGTCAAAGAAATCTACCCATGTTTGTGTGTGTTGTTTGGTGCTGTCCCTGAACCTCTGACGGTATCCCTCAGGGGTCAGCCCAAACTTGGCAAGTAAAGTGGCTTTCTGAAGTGGGTATGTGTTTTGATCAGGTTGATCCAATGTGAGAAGTGTGTCCCTCCCCAATGGCGGCACATAACCCCACATAGCTACCCCCCATTGTCCTTCAGGAACCTCATGAGCCCTTAGTGCAACTTCATAAGCAGATAACCATTTATCTATGTCATCTCCCACCACAAAACTGGGCACCACATTTTTGGGTATACGAACCTTCTTTTCTCCAGCAGGTCCTGTCTGTATGCTGCCACCATTATTGCTGGATTCAGACTGTCTCGCCTTGATCTCCAGCTCCTTGAGACTCAGTTCATGAGCCAACAATAGTTTCTTTTCAGCCAAAGCTCTTTCAGCTTCCACCTGTTTGGCTGCTCTTTCAGCTTCTGCTTGTTTGGCTGTTCTTTCAGCCTCAGCTTGTTTGGCTTCTCTCTCTGCCCTTCTCTCCTCCTGTTGAGCCTCAATTTTCAGTTTTGCCATTTGCAATTGGAACTCCCTTTCTTCTCTCCTTTCCTCTGTGGTCAGGCTTTGCACAGAGACACTGCTCCCTGGTCTGGAAGGGGGCACAATTGCAGTGGTAACACCATCCACAGATAGTGAAAATCCCTCTGAGGGGCCATTTTCTGGCTCCTCTTCCTCATCATCCTCTAAATGGGCTTCTGCCCAGGCCCTCAGCGCCACTTGAAAGTCCTCCTTTCTGGAGGCCCCTTGGGTGGGTACCCTCAATGCCCTGCAGAATCCTCTTAGTTGTTTGACCGTATATGTATCCAACTGGACTAGGTCAAAGTCCCCTGTCTGAGACCCAGTCAGAGACATGTTGAGTGAGGATTTAGTTTTTGAAAATTGTCAGGAAAAAAAAAACAGATTTGCAAAAAGAGATAAAAACCAAGTTGACCTTCAACTGTGGGTAGGTAGTGAAATACTTAGCTACTGTATGTCACTGCACAAATACAAGTCCTATCCTCACCGCTGATCACCAATGTTAGAAATGGGGTTTTTGGTTGGCAGTCAGGTTACCCCCTGTCCAAGCAAAAGCCCTCACCCTAGTCGGGGTAAGTCATACACAATCCAAGATTATCCTGTGCCCACCCTCTGGTAGCTTGGCACGAGCAGTCAGGCTTAACTTAGAAGGCAATGTGTAAAGTATTTGTGCAATAAATCATACAATACCACCATATAGCACCACATAAATACGCCACACAGTGTTTAGAAAAATATATAATATTTATCAGGATAATTGTAGGTCAAAAAGAATAAAGTTGCAATGGGAAATTGTAGAGATATCACTGAAAAGTGATATAAAGTGTCTTAAGTCTTTAGAATACGAACAAAGTCTCTTTCAAGCACAAGTACCTGGTTTAGAGTGGTAAAATCTCCTCAGAGGGCCACAAAGGAAGAGGTGCGTGGAAAAAGGGTGTGTGCGTCGATTTCCCCCCAGCACACACGGACTTGCGTCGTTATTTTCCACGCGGGGAAGTCGGCGTCGTTTTCCGGCGCGCGGACAGTCTTTTTCTGTGGATCGAGGGGATTACCAGATGTCCCGGGTCTGTGCGTGGATTTTCTGGCTTGTTCTCCGGCTGCGCGTCGGTCTGCGGGGCTGCGCGTCGAATTTACGATCTCACGGCAGGCGTCGCGTCGATTTCTCCTCTAGACTTCGATCAGCGGGGCTGCGCGTTGAAATTACGATCTCACGGCAGGCGTCGCGTCGATTTCTCCTCTAGAGGTCGGGCGGCGTTGTCCTTGCGAGGCCGTGCGTCGGATCTTCGATCGTCCCAAGAGCGTTGCGTCGATCAGCGTCGGAGTGCGGCGTTTTTCTCGCCGCGAAACAAGCTGTGCGTCGAAATTTTCGGCACACGGAGCGTCCAAGTAAAAGAGAGAAGTCTTTTTGGTCCTGAGACTTCAAGGAACAGGAGGCAAGCTCTATCCAAGCCCTTGGAGAGCACTTTCACAGCCAGACAAGAGTTCAGCAAGGCAGCAGGGCAACAGCAAGGCAGCAGTCCTTTGTAGAAAGCAGACAGGTGAGTCCTTTGAGCAGCCAGGCAGTTCTTCTTGGCAGGATGTAGTTTCTGGTTCAGGTTTCTTCTCCAGCAAGTGTCTGATGAGGTAGGGCAGAGGCCCTGTTTTATACCCAAATGTGCCTTTGAAGTGGGGGAGACTTCAAAGAGTGGCTAAGAAGTGCACCAGGTCCCCTTTCAGTTCAATCCTGTCTGCCAGGGTCCCAGTAGGGGGTGTGGCAGTCCTTTGTGTGAGAGCAGGCCCTCCACCCACCCAGCCCAGGAAGACCCATTCAAAATGCAGATGTATGCAAGTGAGGCTGAGTACCCTGTGTTTGGGGTGTGTCTGAGTGAATGCACAAGGAGCTGTCAACCAAGCCCAGCCAGACGTGGATTGTAAGGCACAGAAAGATTTAAGTGCACAAAAATGCTCACTTTCTAAAAGTGGCATTTCTAGAATAGTAATATTAAATCCGACTTCACCAGTCAGCAGGATTTTGTATTACCATTCTGGCCATACTAAATATGACCTCCCTGCTCCATTCAGATCAGCAGCTGCCACTTCAACAGTGTATGAGGGCAGCCCCAATGTTAGCCTATGAAGGGAGCAGGCCTCACAGTAGTGTAAAAACGAATTTAGGAGCTTTACACTACCAGGACATATAACTACACAGGTACATGTCCTGCCTTTTACCTACACAGCACCCGGCTCTAGGGGTTACCTAGGGCACACATTAAGGGTGACTTATATGTAGAAAAAGGGGAGTTCTAGGCTTGGCAAGTACTTTTAAATGCCAAGTCGAGGTGGCAGTGAAACTGCACACACCGGCCTTGCAATGGCAAGCCTGAGACAAGGTTAAGGGGGCTACTTACGTGGGTGGCACAATCAGTGCTGCAGGTCCACTAGTAGCATTTAATCCACAGGCACATGTAGTGCACATTACTAGGGACTTATAAGTAGATTAAATAGTCCAATCAGGTATGATCCAGAGTTACCATGTTTAAAAAGGGAGAGAGCATATGCACTTTAGCACTGGTTAGCAGTGGTAAAGTGTGCAGAGTCTAAAAGCCAGCAAAACAGGGTCCAAAAAGTGGAGGGAGGCAGGCAAAAAGTGAGGGGTGACCACCCTAAGGCATGTCAGGTCTAACACCTATGAGCTTGACATTGATTCTCCCCCCCCGCCCCCCCGTGTCCCTAACACCCAGCAGCCCCCTCCTTTACAGACTCTATCGTGCATGGCTGGCCTTGGATACTAAGGAGTTTTAAATACTTGTCCCTCACGCTGGATCCAGAAGTAAGGTGAGCTAGTGACACTAGTGAATGAAAATCTATTTTATTAAAAGCTCTTCGTGTTATTACGGAAAATGGATCCGATGATATCATGTATAGCACAATAAGAGGGCGAGAATGTCTTGCAAAACAGGTCATTGCAAACAGGCACTCGTTCTAACTTGAATGACTAATGCAACCGCGTCCTGAGAAGATCTTCTGAACTAGTGGCAATTAAACTGCACCAAGCGGGCGGGTCTGCACAATTATGCAATCGTAAAAAAAAAAAAAAAAAAAACGATTTAAGTGTTGGGAGTTTCAGTGAGTGACCTACGTCTTGCTTCAAGAGCTGACACACCGGCCAGGGATCATCAGACTGAGGAAGCCCAAGAACACAGCGCATCTTTAGCACAAGGCCAGAAAGGTATGTGATGGGAAGAGATCATTCTGTGCCATGATCTTGAATGGCTGCATGAGTCACTAGACGAATACCTTGTGAAATTCGAGCAGGTTGGGTCATGCTGTGTACTAGCTGGTGCAATTTTTCAGGGTCTAGAAAAATCTTAAAAGAGAAGTCGGAAGTCTTTAAAATAAATGGTCACCCACCCGCTAATATAAGGCACAGACTAGAAGCATGGTTCGAAAGCAGCTGCAAAATTGAAGTTCTTGTTTAAGTCTCTGCCTCTGCTGGCAGATTATGAGGCCCTGTCACCAACCAGACTCACACATACACATCAGGTGGATTAGTGTAGTTTCTTCTTCCCAACAGCTTGCTTATCTTTATTGCTTGGTATAGCGCCAATGCGAACGTAATTTGCATCGGGGCACTTCTGTGAAGGGTGATGTAAACAACATGGGAGCAAAGGGGGGAGTTTTAGTTATAATGATATGCATATATTTTATCTACACTGGCAGTGATAGTGCCAGTGTAGTTATAGTCAAATATTCCTCCCTACAGGAAATGAATGTCTGTTTTGTTGACATGTTTGACGCTGTTCGACGAATCTGCTTGAAATCTTTCAAAAACAAAATATACTCACTGTGGCTCTATCTTGATGTGTTTAACACTGATTTGACATGCAAGGTCCAAGAAAAGTGGGGGGAGGGCCCAAAACAACAGTTTCTAGTGTTCATTACCCCAGAAGACTCTGCTCACTATTATAGTAATTGTCATTATTTGGTGTAAATTCCTTCCGTATGTTTCAGGGAAATTTGATTTTAAAGAGGTGTTTGGGGTGGTCATGAAGGTGTTTCCCTCCTAGAAAAGCTGGAAATATCTGCACCATTGGGTTTCTGCTCGACAGGACCGAAAATGTTAACAAAAAATCAAATCCTTTTGGCTGAGGGAACCTTTACTTCTATTTACCAGTGGGGTCCTCATGTACCCTGGACCTCACAATCTCATTGGGCAACCACATTTTATCATGTTGGGCTGGCTATTACAGGACTCAGAGGCTTAGTCCAAGTGTGCTGAAAAAAAAACCAGAAAATATTAGGGAGTAGGAGAGGGACAGCCTGACCCTGTGACACTTGTGGGAGTGGTAGGGGGTGCCCAGAGGGTCAGCCTAGAGTCCATAATAAAGCAATGGGTCTCGCGTTTGCTCGAGTAATCACTATTAGCATTGTAAATTCCTAACTGGACTTTTCTTGTCACATAAATTGAAAATAAAAAGTAAAACAGTTGGCATAAGCAAGCTGATTCAAAGCACCATGGCCGACAACAGCATGAATGAGACACACAAAAGGAAAAAGAAGTTCACTTGCAGTCAAATGTATTGCAAAAGTGCAGTAATCCATGTAACAGGGTCGATGTCCAAGGTGGTAACCAAACTGCCCCAAGAAGGGACAAACATAAAGTATTTTTCCAATGATAACAAAGGATTTTTGAAAGGCAAGCCCATGAACGAGTTATAGTGATGGGCGAACGCTGGGTGTGGTTAAAAGCCCACAGATATATTACAACACTTGTGTGCTCAAAAAAAAAAATGGGCCGTGAGTGCCAATGTACACTACCTAGAACTCCTGTCAGGTTCTCTGGTATTCCACTATACACGCTTCCAGCCCATTTTACTGCAGGGCACGTAAGCTTTCTCAGGAAAACGTGGTGAAAGTTTTCATGGTGGGAGGACTGTTGTACCCTAAAACAATTTAAAAAGAAGAAAATGTGAGGGTTGGCCAGATTTAAAACGCGAGCCTTCTGATCCAGTGGCAATAACATTGATTAATAATCATGGATTACAAACTTAGCAGGAGTTTGCTTCTGCACTTACAAAGGTGTGAAATACATTTCGACAAGTTCAAGAAATTTGCATTATTTAAATACGGGAAATAAGTCAAAAGACAAGCAAGTTCGAAAGTACTAAGCAAGAAGTATTCGAATCATTGGGCGAGAAGATTAACCGAAAGGGCCTCCTAATTCCTTTTTCAAGGCAGCACAACCATTTTGAAAGACCTAATTTTAATGTGCACAGAATAAGGGAAACGTGGCTCTAATTGCCAACTACTACTAATGGAGAGAACAGAACCCTTCACTAGTTGAAGCATATACTTATAGCCATATCAGGAAGACTTTATGGCCCAGATTGACTCATTTTCCATGCAATGCAAAGCAGCATCCAAATGCGCTATGCCGCTTTGTGCAAGGGTGAAACCACACTGCTGAGCCCAATCTACATAGTGGTCTTCTAGCCATCCCCAGCGCACGTGCTCAAACAATGCTTTCTGCTATGAGGCACTTCCTTTCACCATGGTGCATAGGTGAGTGTTCTCTTTCCGGCTGGGAATGTATCCTTCTCGTACAAATTCCTGTGCATAAACAAACTGAGAAGTTCCCACATGTTGAATGTGTGCTGTGCTTTTTTTTTTACAAATGAGCACATTTCCCCTGACACAAAGCACTGTCTAGTACGTCGAGTTTTGTGTTAAATTGTCAAAGATCTACCCCAGTAATCCCTCTTTGATGACTCTCTGACAGCAGCGTAGAACAAAGAAAAGTTGCATTTGCACTGAAAAAAGAGTTAAAAACCCTTTGCGCTGGGTAGGAAACAGCGTGCACTATGTTGCCTCACTTTACATACGTTTGTGCCAGCACAACGAAATAGGAAATCTCAGCGTTTCCCATTAACAGTGCCTTGTTTTAAAGCACTTTAGTCTAAATTGCTCAACAGAAGTGAAGCAATTCAGCAGCTGCATAACTCAATGGTTTCTCAAAGGGAACACTGTATTTTGTTGACATACATGAATTGTGCAAAACTGAAAAGAACTATAAGAAAATATTCAAGAACATCTCTCATGCTTCTCTAGAAAAAGCTTTAAAGTGCATTTATATGTTGCTCATCGTGCTCAAGTTTCTGTTGGTGTGAGAGGGTTATCCTGGAGATTGAGGGCCCGATTTACATGGCCCTAGAGCCTCCTGAGTATCACTTTCAGTGACGCTCTGATGGCGCTTTTCACTGCCCCATATTTACAAGGAGGAGTTAAGCCACTTTGGGCCTGATTACAACTTTGGCGGAGGGGGTTAATGGATCCCAAATGTGACGGATATCCTGCCCACGTATTACGAGTTCCATAGGATATAATGCACTCGTAATACCGTAGGCGGGATATCCGTCACATTTGGGACAGATTAACCCCCTCTGCCAAAGTTGTAATCAGACCCTTTATGTCCACAATGCAGTTTTCTGTGTCAGAGGTCCGTGCAATGGGTGTTGCTGTGAGTGTTACACCCCAAAACCCATTGCTTTTAACGCTGCCCCATATTTACAAGAATACAAATAGAAGGAGGGGGAGTCCCTATAACCCGCCTGGATTAGGGACAAAAACAGTACACAATGCAAAATATCCAACCAGGACAAATAATTGTTCAATATCTAAGTAAAAAACACAATTTTTTACTGAATCGTAATTTCTTTTATTCCAAGTACATCAAATGAAACCTAATGTCAACTGATCACCTATCGAACTAAAGACTAAAACCTGTGAACCTAAATATATACATACAAACCAAACACAAAATTACAACCCAGCACCGTGATATATAAAAAATATAGGCTGCTAAACCATCAAGTGGCGAGCAGTCATCCATCCAGGTAGTAACTGTAATAGAAGGGAAGTATCCTGCAACAGTGAGACGAGTCAATCACTGGGGTAAATGTCCGATACAGTCCACAATTTGCTTAATCCTGGTGTTTCAGGAATTATAACAGTCACTCCATAGAACGTTATAGTCAACGCGTTTCGGCCTCAGCAACTAAGGCCTCCTCAGGACAGTGAAGACAGTGCTTTGGCTTGAAAACTCAGTATGGAGCACAAGCACTAAAACGATAATCAGTGCGACCACACCGCAGCTTAGTCTAAAAAAATCGCCGGACAGCTTGAAGCGGGACTTCAAAGCATGATACAACTGTTAAAAGAGAAAATCTGCTCGAAACATGCCAGTTGGGCACACAAACTGCAGCTGTGCATGTTAGGACCCATTCTGTGCAGGAAACCTCAAAATGATTGTAATTGTGCACCTGGTACCAGGTATAAAGCTTCCCTGATGCTGTCTTCCTTGGATTACAGGTAATGATGCCTTTAGTATCTCATTTAAAGGTTTGTATAGGTGGTGTAACATCTGCCAGTGTGATGGACAAGTGTGAAGGAGGCAACACTATTTTATTTTATTTTTTTAAGTAATCACTATGGCTTGAGGTTGTTACCACTGAAGTGGCTTCCACTGCTATGGTGTGAGATATCTTGGTGCAAAGCACAGTAGCGGCAGTGCCTGGATGCCACATGCAGGAATTAGATAAATTCATAGGCATATCCATCTGGGGTTACATTTGCAGTCCATAAAGGCACCTGCCCTCTTAGTGCACACCATAATTAAATCCTTAAGCTGTATTTAGGCATGCATCCAAGGCGTGTCCTCCATCCTGAGGCACCATGTGAACGCAAACAATAGCTGTACCTTGTGAAGAGTACAGTAACACATTGTCATTTACTGGTTATCAGAAGCTTGAATTTAAGCTATAGGTTTGTGCAATGAGATATATGTGAGAAATTTTAAATCCGAATCCCTGGCCTACCACACAATCACCCCCCCCACCACCCTGAACCAATCACTATTATGACCCTATATAGTTATTTAAGAAATGAGTAGAACCTCAATCTACCTCAAACTCATATCTATCGTAGAGTACCTTATTATTAATGTGCCCTTGAATTGTTTTCCTCTTTCCCATCATTACTAAGAAATAAATGTATTATAAAGTGTTGTTTTTGAAAGTAGTAGTTATTGTAATGTACTTGTGTTTGAATTGTGTTTGTGTCTTACTATATTCTGTGGATTTGTTACATTTACTTAAATCTGTTGCTTTACATGAGGAGTAAATTATGACACACTAATTTGCATTGAATATATATTTGATTTAAAACTGATAACTTTTGCTATCACTTGACTCCAGATAACATATGTCTTAGCGATGAACAAAGGTAACCCACTTTTTCTTTGATTTTCAAACAATAACAAAATTATTGATCAACATTACCCCCTGGTATGCCCGGTCCTCGTCCCATTCATGACAAGTGGAGATAGAGATATCCCAGGCAGAAAAAAGAAAAAACATAAGGAATGCTAGGACCCTTTTTAACCCCCTCCCATCCAGAGTACTTAACCAGTACCTACCCAGCATTCGTTCTGTTCTTTTTTTTCTGTCGGGTCAGAATGGACATGGAGTACTGGAGCTGTTCTCATGGGGCAAGGGGTGGTGATGTTTTTTCTGTGGTCAGCATTTCTGGATGATTCACGTCCTTCTGCCTGCGGGGCTTGCGGAAGGACACTTGGGCAGCAGATATTTCCCTTGTTGCTGTAGTTTCCTCCGGAGCCCAGGTCTCATGGTGGATGGCATTCTTGGTGCGTCCCTGGCTGCCGTTTGGGCAAGGAGATGCGCTGCAGTTGCTGGTGCTCTGGTGAGCCAGGAAGCTCTTGCGGGGAAGATCTTCTGTGTATTGCCTGAATTCCGGGAGGAGGTGTGTGTGATGCACAGGTGCACAGGCTGTTTGGAGCATGCGCCTGTGCTAATGAGCATTTCTGGATGGTGGTGTGGTGTCCAGGAGCCTATATTTGGCCCACTCCAGGTGTAAGTACTGCAAGCAGTTGTTTTTTGCTGTTTTCTTCTGATAGTGTCTTTTTGCTGTGGTTCTTCTCATGTTGCTGGGGTGACGTATTGTTCCCAGTGATTCCTTCTGCTGTGTCATGGGCAAGCATTCATTGAGGTGCAAACATGGGGAGGAGTCTACTTCTCCGTCTTCCTCCTCTTCTTCTCCATTCTCTCATTTGCTTTTTAAGGCAAAGTGGCACAGGGAGTGCGAGGATTCTAGGCTCAGGCAACTTATTGGGGAGATTCTGTTGGAAATGGAGGGGCTCTGGTCGCTCTAAGGCCTGTCTCCCTAGCTCATCTTCACAGTCCTCTGGTTTGCACGACAAGGGGCCTGGTCCTGAGTTACAGAAGGAGAAATACATTGCCCGTGATTGTTGTCGGACTTGATCAGACATGTTAAGTCTAATATGGGGTTTCCTTATGAGGAGATGCTGGATATTTCATCCTCTTGCTACACTTTCAGATTGCAGCGCCGCTTAATGCTTATTGTCCAAGTGCATCCCTGTATTCATGAAGTCCTCAAGCGTTAATGGAGAGACCTGACAAGATCATGCTGCCATGCTTAATGGGCATACTGTACCTGTTGCAGGATTCGCTGAAGGATTTGCTGGACTTCTTTCAAATTGATTCTTTTGTGGCCAGTCTTGTGGGACAGACGTCCCTGGCTGAGGATGCATTCATTAGGGATGCTATTGATAAGTGGGTGAATGCTTCTCTTCGCAAGATGTACTCTGTCTCTCATCTGGCCCTTAGGATGGGGATCTATGACACTTATGTGGCTCAGTCACTCATTACGGACATTAAGTCTTTGTTTTGGTAACTTGATGATTCTTCTGATTGCTCTGATATTCTGGAGCAGAATGAGAAGCAATTGGAATATCTGTCTGAGATCTCTTTTGATGTAGTCCATATGTTAGTGCTTTCAGTTGGGGCTTGTCTGAACTTGGTCTTGAAGGACTGGAGGACTATTTCCATGCAGAAATCGTCTGCCTTCAGGCTCCCATTCCAGGGGAATGCACTGTTTGGGCCAGAACAGGAGAAAGTTGCACAGGCTGTTTAAGGAGAAGAAACATTCCTCCTCCCTAAAGTTGTCTTGTGCGGATAAGCCATCTTTGAAGCCTAAGTCCCATTTTCACCGGCCTTCTCGTCGTCATTTTACCAAGGCCCAGGGGAGGTTCTCCTCATGTAGGGGTTCAGATTTGAAGGCAAGCCCCCCCCCCCCACCAAAGCCTCAAGCCTGATTATATGGCACAGCTGGATCTGTGGTTGGCTGGGGTCTCCATCACTTCCTTCCGGCGTAGGAGGTATCCACTTCAGACACATGGGTGCTGCAACTCTTGCAAACAGGCTTTTTGGATAGAGTTCAGCACAGTTCCTCTTGTATTGGGGGTCCGTCCCACTCCTTGGACTTCCCCAAAGGAGAAACAGGTGGCCGTGTCTCAAGGACTTTCTTTGTTCTTGCAGAAAGCAGCCAATCGGATGGTTACTCCATTGCAGCAGGGCACAAGGTTCTACTCCATCTTCCTTCTGGTGGCAAAATCAATGGACAGCTTCTGGCTGGTTTGGGATTTGAGGGCTCAGAACAAGTTTGTCCTCCACTTTCCCTTCAAAATGGATACTTTACAAAGGATCATTCCGTTGGTGGCCAAGAGGCATTGGATGTGCACCTTGGATCTGCAGGATGCCTTTTAACATGTGCCAATCCATCCTCACTTCCAGTAGTTCCTGAAGTTCTGCATTCAGGGAGTTCATTACCAGTTTCTGGTGCTGCCATCCAGCCTTCAGTCAGCTCAGTGGGTCCTCACCAAGATTTTGGCTCTGCTGGTAGCGTCTCTCAATTTCCAGGGCACCCACCCCTACCCCAACTGGATGATTGGCTTCCCCATGCACCATAAGTGGAACAGCCTATTCACAGCTTGCAGGTTGTGTGTGCAGCTCTCACGGCTCATGGGTTTCTTCTGAGCCTGCTGAAGTGCCAGTTGGAACCTTCTCAGGACCTAACTTTTATTGGGACTCGGTTTCAGACTAACCTCAACAAGGTTCTTCCTTCCTCCTCAAAGGGCCTTGATGTTGCAGTCAGTGGTGAGGGATGCATTGGTCAGTGACTCTTTGCCAGTTCACAGCTGGTTGAGGCTGTTGGGACACATGACAGTGGCAGTGTTCACTGTTCCTTGGGCACACTTTCAAATTCTGCCTCTGTGGATTCACCTGCTGTCCTCTTGGAATCTGTGTTCCATAGACTGGGACCAGCGGGTTCAGCTAATACCAGCAATCTTTCCGGACCTGCACTGGTGGATGGTTCTGAACCATTTTTTGAGGGGTGTTCATTTGCAACCAGATCCTCTGCTGGTCCTCACTATGGACACCAGTTTCATGGATTGGGGTGCGACTCTGGGGGAACGGTCACTGCAGGCTCGTTGGTCTCTTCAGGAAAGCAGGCCTTATTCCAATAAGCGGGATCGCATGGTGATCTACAGGGCAATCATGGGGTTTCAACAGGTCCTGGTGGGTCACAATTTGTCGGTCTGATCAGACAAATGGGTGGCTGTTGCTTATTTGAACAATCAAGGGGGAATCCTCTCCAAGTCTCTCAATGCTGTGTCTCTGCCTCTTTTTCAGTGGGGCGGGGGGTCATCTTCAGTCTCTGGTTGCTGTTTATGTCAGGGGGTGGACATAGTGGTGGCTGATGCCCTCAGTCAGTGTTTCCTCCCTTTCAGGAACTGTCTCTCACCAGGAAGGTGTTTTTGCAGGTGTGCAAGACATTTGGTGTGTCTTTTCTAGGACTATTTGTGTCCTGGCACAATACACAGGTTCCCAGGTTTTGCCCCTGCTCATGGCAGAAAGTAGCTTTGGAGGTGGTTGCCCTGTCATGTTCTTGGCCTCGCCATCTGTTGTACTACAATCCCCAGATTGCTGTGATTCCCCGGTTTCTGGTCTGTCTGCTGAGGGAGTCCAGCATGGTGGTTGTGGTGTTGCCCTTTGGGCCCCAGAGGTCTCAGTTCCCCAGTCTCAAGTTGATGGTAGTTCAGGGTCCTTAGTTATTTTCTTGCTGCCCATCTCCTCTATGATCTTTTCCACCGCTGGCCCTTCAGAAGCTTCATTTCTCTGTGTGGAGGTTAAGAGGCGGGGATTGCAGCGCAAAGGGGTCCCCAAGCACTTAACAGTGGCTATCCAACAGTCTCAACGGCCTTTCATTTTGAAGTCCTCTGAGATGCATTGGGGTAATTTTCAGCACTGGTGTGATTCGTTGCAGTTGTCCCCCCTGGATTTCTCCTTGACTAATGTCTTGCAGTTCTTGTGGGAGGGTTTTGAAAAATGGTGGCAGTGTCTACTCTGAGGGCACAGTGAGCCCCTATTAAGGCTTTTCACTCCCCTTGGGCAAACCTGGCTGATGTTTATGATTTGGTGTCACAACTGTTGCAAGGCTTTTCTCATTCCAGCCCCTTGGTTAAGCCCTTGTGTCCCTCCTGGGATTTCCCTCTGGTGTTGAAGGCTCTGTTCACTGCACCTTTTGAACCTTGAAAACTTGCAGATATTACGTTTGTCACATTTAAGATTGTATTTCTCGTTGCCATCACATCGGCTAGGCAGTTGGGAAAGCTGGGGACTCTGATGACTCAGGAGCCCTTTTTGTCATTTTCTGCTGATGGGGTGACCTAGAGGTTGGATTCCTGCTTTATGCTGTAGGTGGCTTCACGGTTTCTTAAGTCCCAGGAGGGTGTGTTGCCTGCCTTGGGGGTTGATTCAGGACTCTTCTGAGGAGGTTGCTTGGTCCTTGTTGGAAGTGAGGCAGGCCTTGTAGATATCTCTGGAGCAGACATGGTCTTTTTGAAAGTCAGACTCTCTGTTTGTCTCTTTTGGAGCTTCCTCATTGGGGGACTTCTGTGTCTCTGAGCAGTTGGATGAAGTAGATTATTGAGCTGGCTTACTCCTTAGCTGGGTCTCCTTCTCCTGCAGGGGTGCCGGGCTCTCTACTCAGGGATTGGAGGCTTCATGGCCTGAGTTGCAGGAGCTGCCCTTTGCCAAAAGTTGTCCTCCAATACCTTTGTGAGGCATTATCGTCTCCAGAATGTGCTAGGTGGTGAGGATAATTTTGAGTTGTGGGTCTTGCAGGCTTGCATTCCTGAATGTGTCTTTTTTCCTCTGTTTAATAAATAACTTTTGGGTGCTGCTAATGGTGTGGTGTCCTTTTGTTATATATGTGGTGTATGATGGCTGGTTTCCTTATTCTCCATGAATGGGAGGGGGACCGAGGGGTAATGTCCTATTACCAGTAATCGTCATTACTCCTGGTACCTCCCTCCCTCTCAAAATGCCAGCCTTCATGTTGGAGTGATTTGGTATGTTCAGAATGAATGCTGGGTATGTACTGGTTAAGTACTCCCAATGGGAAGGGCTGGTGTATGGTGCCAGCATTACTTATGTTCTTTTTTTCTACCTGGGAGAGATGTATCTCCATTTGTTATGAATGGGAAGAGGACCAGGACCAGGAGTAATGAAGATTATCAGTAAGCATCAGGACATTTTACATCACTTTCTTTCTCTGTTTAGATAAATACAGGTGTTTGAGTACCTCTTAGATACAATGGAATGCATAAAATAGTTTTAAATTAGAGTGAGGTCAAAGAATTGGTAAGTCAAAGTTATTTAGGTAAAGCTTTGGAGGTGTTGAAATTATAGAAGATGAAGTTATGAGGTCCCACCCACGTGGTAGCTTCAAATGTCAGATCCCTGCATTCTGTTCTTTGTGTATCTCAGTTATACGAGGTTGCTCATTTAGAGCTCTGAGATATTTATACTTATTTGTAGCAACATGTAAGGTTATGGACTCAAAATATAAACCCAGTGTTTATACCACCCAGTCATGGTGTTAGCTCATCATGCTATTACCCCTAGGTTTGAAAAAGACCCTATTATAAACCACATTTTTTTCTTGTCACTGCTATATCTCGTCCTCTATGACACACTTCATAACTCTTCTCCTAGATGTGATTACATCCAACTGTGTTCTGTGTAAATGTTCAGCTCATCAGTATTGTTTGCTCATAGATCCAAAAAGAGGATGAAAGGCTCCAGCTCTTCTCTACTGCTTCTGAGGCAGGGTGAGTATTGCATAAAGGAGCATTTGTTACAAATCACAGGCAATGAGAATGGATCCTCACAAGTCGATAAATTCTGCTTTCATCTTTTCAGCTCTGTCTGTCATCTTGATGAGTCTAATTGTGGCCCCTCAATTAACTATAGCAGATGGTAAGAACCAATGCTTTTTTAAATTCTTGGCACCAACATGTATGATTAGTGAATACAATTGTTGAATGAATGCCCTAATTTTCAAACTATTTCTCCAACAAAACCCTAGCAGAGACTTTGTGTTATTTAAGAGGAAGGTGGTGGAAAGAAAAATGTTGATATCTATGTTTCAGCGCATGTAACATAACTTAATAACTTCCTAAAATTGTAAGCAGTATCTAAAGAAGTTATTACACTTCTAAAACAAGCATTTGCAATGTAATAGGTCTCACATTTGTGAGAGTTAGTGGTAGTGGTGCTGTAAATGACAATGGACCTGATTACAACTTTGGAGGAGGTGTTAATCCGTCCCAATGTGACGGATATACCACCAGCCGTATTACGAGTTCCATAGGATATAATGGACTCGTAATACGGCTGGTGGTAAATCCGTCAATTTTCCGTCACTTTTGGGATGGATTAACACCTCCTCCAAAGTTGTAATCAGGCCCAATGTCTTTTACCCATGTGTTTTGGCTAGGAGTGTAATGGGTGTATGTGGTGTGTAGTGGAATTATGTGGGTGGTATTGGAATAGTTATTTGTGTAATTATGTGTCCAAATTTGAAAA
Organism: Pleurodeles waltl; assembly: GCF_031143425.1. Classification (NCBI taxonomy): domain Eukaryota; kingdom Metazoa; phylum Chordata; class Amphibia; order Caudata; family Salamandridae; genus Pleurodeles; species Pleurodeles waltl. The sequence continues at coordinate 1,419,013,352 of NC_090446.1, forward strand.
CCCAAGCGCAACTTCATAAACAACTTATGTTACAATATAGTGGAGGGGAAAGTAATTGCCAAAGCAATGGATTAATAGGCACGGTTACTGTAGTAAATTAAAAGTATCATCCCTCAGCATGTAACTGAAATATAAAACAACACGTTTTTTTGAAATGTCGGTAAGCAGTTTTTCAAACTAACATACCTATTACCAAGAAATGAGAGTTACTTTTGATAGCGCTAAAAAGAACATATTTAATACAATGTCCAAACATCCAAATCCACTTTGCAAACTCATTGACATAAGCTTGAATGCAAGCAGTGTAACGTCCGCTATAAAGTAACACTGCTTATATTTACGGTAGAGTTGCTGCGATAAAGTCATGGATATGGTTATTTTCGTGATGGGTTAATTATCTGTTTGGGTATACAGTTACAGGCAGGCCTCTTCATTATTTGTTTTAATTTTAGAAGGTGATTTACTAGCATGTGAAAGACAGCTCACATGTACACATAAATATTAAATGTCAACACCAAAAAAAAACAAAGAAGCATTTTCTAAAACAAAAATACTAAATTAGTAAAAAAAGCCTATTACAACTTATAATAATGTCACAAAATCGGCAATATGGCTTCATATGTAAAACAAACATCAAGCCATCTCCTACTCATCAGTCTCTGTGGATTTCGGGCAGTTCAAGGAATGGTCACACAATGTTTATGTGCCAATAAAACAGAAGCATTTGCAATGCAGTGGATCTCACGTTTCCTCCAGTTACAGCTATTAGCGTTTGAGGGCCGGCATTTAGTTTTCTGTATCAAACATTTACAGTGAGCAAAATACACTAATGTGAGCGACAGAGGAAGAGAAAAACAAAAAAGTGTCACAAAGGGAGCAAGCAGAAAGCTGCAAGAGTAAACTGAAGGAAGAGGGAGTGGTTGTGAACGGATTAAAGAGGCCGAGATGGATTGTTTCAAAGGAGAGCTTTGGGCACTGGTATGTTTTTATTTACAAACTAAGCACGATCCCGGCACAACCCATGTTTGCAAAGGGATTGGAATTGAGAGGTGTTTGATAATTATCACATCTTTATAGTATTCCCTTGATAAATTACGACAGGTCAAACAGATCAGATTTATCAAGATAAAATGCCCATGATTGGTCAATACATGCGGATTTGGGTGCTGCAAGCACCCAAATCCATATGTTATCCCCAAAAACCTTTTAATCAGGTGATATTTATTGCAAGTGATGACAAAAATGTAGATCTGGCGCGAATTTCAACATTGACCTCCAATCTCAAGAGCTCATAGTTGTGAGGTTAGTTTCAGGGTGTTAGGGAATACTATGAAATGGACTACAGCACAGGACACAGAATTCGATTTACCTGCATTTGCCTTCCGCCTTTAAGAGCCTGTAATGTTTTTGCAATATAAAAAGCTGTTCAGGCAGGAGTAGAAAACAAAGAGCACTTCAATTCGTAGGCTCGAGGACATTTCTGCAGAAGATATGCATGCTAAATTACAGAGTTTTGGATTATTCGATAAGGTGACTTTTAAAACTTAAAGCCCTCCCTGTATAATTCAAAGTCCATTCTTGCATCTGTCGTACAAGTGAAAAGGCAAAGGTGTGTATACAATTGTTCAGCAATATGCAGAAGAAACGCTGTTCATACTGTCAATATCAAGATAGTGATTTTCAGATACATGTGAAGATCCTGTAGCTTTCTATATTTTGAACGGAAATAAAGTTCTACAGCAGGTTCTGTGTTGGAGAACTGCTTCTATTGGCATTAAAGCTGCCACAGTTTCTCCGTACACTTCCACAATGTGACCCCGATTATGAGTGGGGCAGCGATTTTTGACCAAGGATGTAGTGAAGCACACGCTATCAGCTTAAGCGGGGTTGCCACTGAAAAGAAACTAAAATGTTTTGTGGTCCTTCCTATCTTTGATGTGTGGCTCTCAGTGCGGCAAGAATAATTACCATGACAAAGCTCTGGAATGAGGGCCAAAAGTTGACAAAGAAGCCAAAAGGTGACAGACAGAAAGAGAAATTATTGATGCAGGGAAGGGAGGACAGGAAGGACAACACGTAGAGAGTGAGGGCAGTTTAAAGGGACCCCTTAAAGAGGCAATCCCAGTTATAGTCTTGTGGGGCCCATAGCTGCCCTCACAGTGTTTTCTGTATGTTTTTGTGTCTGTTTCTCGTTCTTTACAGTTTATTTCATTTGTGTAAATAAACTGTAAGTTGCATTTTTGCTGTATTTAAATGCAGGCTTGTGGGATCATACTCATTCAAGCATCGCACTTCAGTCACTAATCAGCAGGGCACACCATTGAAGTAGCTCCAATCGGAGCACAGCAGCTGGTCTTTTATGGCTATGGCAGAGGCAATTCGGAAATTAAAGCTCTCTATTCCAAGTCAAACTTTGGAGCTAAGATAAACGAGGTTGACTGGAAAATCTCCCTCTGCTGTTGTTTTTATGTTTGCAGAGGGAGTTGGTGGGGAGGGGCGACTGAACACGCACCCACAGTGTAAGACCAACAGGCAAATACTAAAAAAGAAAAAAAGTCCCCTACAGAAGAGATAAACAGGACATAGCGTAGTTATACAGTAGTTGGTGCTGCTTCCAAAGAGAATTAGGCAGGACAAAGAGGTAGAACTGATCACTAGCAAGCAAGGATTTTTAAAGGTCACTGGAACCAACAAATGAAATCACTTGAAACCACAGCATAAGTATACTTAAAAGTATACAACACATCGAATGCTTACACTCGACCTAAGAAGAACATATATGTGTGGTTACAGCCTCCCACTCTCTGTGGTGCAGCTCAGACTGCCGCTTTTTGCCTCTGCTATACCACTCTGCCAACCTGCTTGTCACCTAATGGATTTGCTCTACTTCTTTATTCAGTCAAAGTTTTCATTCACATCTCTAAATATTCCTGTGTGCAGCAGCTCATGAAGATCACCTCACATTACATAGTTCTGTGAGTGCCCAACTGTGTTTTGAAAAGCACCATGACATGCAAGAGTGGCAGCATCCTAGGAATTCATTTAGAACATCAGATGTACTGTAACGAGAAGAAGAACCATGTTTATTCACTTCCCAATAAGAGGGAGTCTTTTGTAATTTATCAGCCTTTCTTGCCACGCCCATGCTCCAACGATGGTGATTGCATGTAAAATCTACACTAAGTACAAATGATTATGTAGGGAAAACCAGGGCGAGGCTTGCTGGGGGCCAATAAAATGTATATTTGGTTTGAAGATGCTGCGCAGCAGCCCCGGAAAAATGATGGAGTATAGCAGTCTGCAAACTCAATAATTGTTAGTCTCATGTTTCACAGCCTGTTTGGTCTTGTGTGCAAGTTTACCTCAGAGCATCTCCTGGGGGAAGCCTCTCAACGTCACCTATGCCACTGCCTTCTCCTTCATTTTACAATAATAGAAGAAGCCGTGAGTCTAAATGAGGGTTCCTGAATCTGTATGTACGGTGGCGACCCGCTTTGTTTGTGTATAGGGTAAATGTAATGCCTCAGCCTTGATGTGAACCCCTAGACTTAATGCTTTTTGGAAACCTATTGAGATCTTCATTTTTGCCTCAACCATAAAGTGCTTTCATTTGAATGGGCACAACACACTGATAACTATAGTTTGGCTTACACAATACTAATCCTGATGCTTCATGAATAAGAACCTAATGTGACTGGTTCCCTGTAGCAAATTGTTAGCAAAATACATAGTGGGAATACAAGAAGATGCTCCTCAATGTAACTTTTTATAATTAAATAACTACAATTAAAACTTCCAAACAATTGCAAAAACTCATACTTTTGACATGGTGTATGTAATTTACCCCTATAATATTTTAGCAACTTACTCTTCGATTTATTCACTAAGGGGCTTTTAAAATGCTTGTGAAAAAGATAAACATACACGTTATGTATGTATACAGCAGCTTTCTAGACAATCTAGATTGTGTGAACTTATTTTCATGAAATAGCTTGGGTTGGTCTGAAGAACTTCAAACCACTGTGTTCACCCACGATCCATACTTCACATAATTTAGCAGATTGTGTTTGCAAAGAACAACCTAACCTTGCTGATTTACACACTTTCGCTGGGTGTTTTCCTCACTCAGTCATATCTGGGAATGACAGAAATGCACTGAAAACGCTAAAAGAATGACTGTTGGACTTTTTCCCTTTTACAGGGTCATCTCCAATCTTTTTGTTTTGCCTCCTTCCTCCTATTTTTTCTGACCTGTTGTTGGCTTTAGGACTCTGGGCACTTTACCACTGCTAACCAGTGTTAAAGTGCCTATGCTCTCTGTTGGAAAATGTGTTATTGGTAAGGACAGGTAAGTACCTACACTTGGCAATAGGCCACTAACCTCCACTTAGGTCCAGTTGGGTCTCAGTAAATTAAACGCAGCTCAACCCTTGGTAGCTTGGCAACGAGCGACAAGGCTTAACTTAGGAGACAGAGTGTAAAGATTTCAAATATCACAAAACAGTAATTAAATAAAACACAGGAAACAGTTTAAAAATCCAAAGCCAATTTATAAACATAGATTATATTTTTATTTTTAAAATGACACAAAAAGAAATAACATTGAATAAGGTGAACCGGAGATATGAATTTTTAAAGAATTATTGTTTTATGGCGCCTAGAAGCAAAAAAGCGCCAATCTGGTCATCTGGTTGCACCTCGACTGGGGCAAAGTCAAAGGCCGACTGGGATGGAGCACGGCTCAGCTACAGCCCGCGGGAGGCCTCGGTCAAAAGTTTACCTTCACACTCAGTCGTTTTTCTGAAGATTTTCTTCAGAGGGACGAACCTGCCAGTCCAATCCGACCTCCTGGAACTCTTCTCCAGATATGCGTCGCGGGAGCCCTCGGTGAAGATTTTTACCTTCAGACTAAGTCGTTTTTTCGAGGTGAAAGTTCTTCGACCGGGGAAAACCTGGATCTTGATCTGACAGCGTTGGAGCCCTCCTCGGATATGCTGGCTGCGAGGTCCCGGTCAACTTTCTACATTTGGACTTAGTCTATTTTTTGGAGATTTTCTTCACCGGGACGAACCTGCAAATCAGGCGGGGTCACGGTTGAGGCAAGCCAGCTAGAGTTGCTGCAGCGGGTCGGTCCCTCTATTGAGCTTTCTTCCAAAACTTCTCCAAACATCTAGATCTTCTCCCAGATGTTCTTTTAAGGTTCTTTTGGGGTCCACAGCTCACCCCAAGGTTCCAGAAGCTCTGAGATGATCCTTGGGGTGTGAACTACAACTCCCAGAATGCACTTAGCGCAAACTCCTTTTTGGCCACTGGACAGTGGTCAGCTGGTTGATTTCTTCAGGAGTTGGTGCAGGGGACTCTGGTTACCAATTTTTCACCTGTAGCAAACAGGGAGTCCCTCCTTGAACCAGTTGAAGCCAGGCAAAGTCCTTCTTGTGGTGAAGCCCAAGTGTGCAGCTGGTGCAGTCCTTTAGAGTTCAGGATCCAGGTGCAGGCCAGGGGTCCAGCAGGGCAGTCCTTCTTCTCCTTTGGATCTTCCTTGTTGGAATCTGATAGGGATCTGAGGTGTGGGTGCAGGTCTGCCAGTTTTATCCTTGCTCCTGGGTGAAAAACAGGGGGGTCCTGGTTCTCCAATCAGGTGCAGGGTTCTTTCCCCCTGTGATGACCACTTCCTGGGAAGTGTGGCAAAAATCAATTCCAGGAGGTAACATTTCTCAAAAATCCATCATGGTTTAAAGTTATTTTTGGAGGTTACATCTGGCTGAGTCCACCCAATGGTGTGGCTAAAAATCCTAAACATACCCCTCTCCTGCCCTCTCCTAATCTAACCAAGGGGGCACCTAGTTGTCTGCGTTGGCAGGATGTGGGGGTGTTGCTGGGTTGCTCCAAATGTCCTTCTCTGCCTTTGAAGACCAGTTTGGCAGCCCTCCCCCTTCCTGCCTCAACATCTGCTGAGGGGAGATCCCCTCCCACAGGCACATCTCTTTGTGTGAAGCCAGGCCACTTCACACCTCATTATGGCAGCCTGGCCAGGGTGCCAGAGGCTGGCCAATCAGAGCACAGCAGCAAAAACAATGCAGGGATGAAGTTGGCAACTTTTCAGGTAAAGTTTAAAGCTCTTTACCTGAACAAGTTATATTAAATCCCACAACTGGAAGTTGTGGGATTTATTAAAACAAATAACTTGATACCAAACTCTTTGTATCTGTCACTTAAGGGGACTTTTCTAAAAAAATAAAGTCTCCCCATTCTAGCCTTTGAAGGCCATTCACTACAATGAGGGAAAAACTAATTTGGCTGTTTTTACCTCACCAGGGCTTATGAAACAATTTTTATAAGGTCCCTGCTTATAGTTACATGGCACCCAGCCCTATGGGAAAATAGGGCACACCTTACGGGTGACCTATATGTAAAAATAAGGTAGCTTAAGACTTTGGAACTACTTTTAATTCCAAAGTCGAATTTGCATATAACTTTAGTTTAAAAGCAGCCAGCAAGGCAGGCCTGCCTTTAAAATTACACTGGGCACCTCAGCAGTGCACCTATGGGTGCACTACCTATGCTGAGGTCCCTAAACCTACATGCCCTACCATATACTAGGGACTTACAGTTAGGTTGACTTAGCCAATTATAATTAGCCTAATTTGCATACTGATTTTCACACAGATCACAGGCCCTGGGACTGGTTAGCAGTACCCAGGGCACCATCCGAGTCAGGAAAACACCACCAAAAAGTGGGAAATGGGGGCAAAACGTTAGGGGGCCTCTGCAATCAGCCCTGTTCTCTCACACTCTCTGTGTAAATTGTACTGTTGATTGGATTATCGATGATTGGTATTTTAATTTACTAGTAAGTCTGTAGTAAAGTGCACTAGAGGTGCCTAGGGCCTGTTAATCAAATGCTACTAGTGGGCATGCAGCACTGGTTGTGCCACCCACATTAGTAGCCCTGTAAACATGGCTCGATCTGCCACTGCAGTGTCTGTGTCTGCAGTTTTAAAGCTGCCAAAGCGACTTGGTAAGTGTGACCACTTGCCAGGCCTAAACCTTCCCTTTTCTTACATGTAAGGCACCCCTAAGGTAGGCCCTAGGTAACCCCATGAGCAGGGTGCAGTGTATGTTTAAGGTAGGACATATACTAATGTGTTTTATATGTCCTGACAGTGAAATAATGCCACATTTATTTTTCACTGTTGCAAGGCCTATTTCTCTCATAGGTTAACATCGGGTGGCCTTTAAATATTATTAAAGCGCAGATACCCTTTGGGAGTAGATGAACATGTGGAGTTTGGGGTCTCTGAACTGACAATTAAAAAATACATATTTTAGTGAAGTTGGTTTTTAGATTGTGTGTTTGAAAATGCCACTTTTAGAAGATAGGCCTTTTTTTCTTGCTTAAACCATTCTGTGACTCTGCCTGTTTGTGGATTCCATGTCAGGGTCAGTTTGACAGTTGAAGTATTTGCACCTCTCCTCTAGACAGTGACACAAAGGGAGCTGGGGTGTAGCCTGCATATCCCGATGAGCCATATTTGCTGGGAGGGAGGGGTGGAGTGGTCACTCACAACTCACAGGGCTGTGCCTGCCCTCACACAATGCAGTCTCAAACCCCATGGTGTGTGCCTGGGGCCTGGCCTGGGCAAGGCAGGATTTTACAAACAAGAGAAACTTTTCTTTGAAGTTTGCCTACTTCAAAGGCAGAAAGGACTATACGCAGTGGGCCCAAAACCCCTGAAAATTAGATTATTTTAAGGATTTAAGAGGAACCTCTGACCGGAGAAGAGCCGAAGAGCTGAGGAGAAGTGCTGTCCTGTCCTGTGACTGTGCTTTGTTGGACTGTCCTTCAGTTGCCGCTTCTGCCTTTGTAAGGGGACAGAGACTGGACTTTGTTTGCATTCCTGCTTGAGAGGTATCTCCAAGGGCTTGGAGTAGAGCTTGTCTCCTGTTTAGAAGCCTCAGGGACAGCAAAGGCTTCACCATCCAGACCTCAGTCTACTTGCTGTGGACTGTAGCTTGTCAGAGGGTGCCATTCCAGTTCCTGGGCCCCTGAAAGTGAATTCCTGAAGAAAAACCAGTCTAGCGACGCTGGACGACGCTGTGCGACTTCGTAAAGGACGCCTCTGCCCAAACCTGAGTGTGAATCGGACGACCCTGTGAGCTGACGCTACTACTGAGGAACCGGAATGGCATCTGCCACGAGGCCATGGACCTCGTAGAAGTCTGACGACCCTGTAGGCCTCGCGTCCTGTGACGATCTGATGCCATTGCAGCACCTGCGTCCCTGTGACATCATTGCGACCCCGTGAGGTTGCCCCACAGCATCGTGACTTCGCTGGATTTTGAATTTGCTGGAACCAAGGAACCGACTTCGATTCCGATGCTGCTTCACCTCCACCACCCTGTAGTAAGGATCCAGTGCTGCTGCGTGATGCCTCAACCCTTCTGGCCCGTGACAGAAGAACCAACGCCGCATCAGATCCAGGGACACCTCGCTCCACGTGCACCAGCCTTGTTTCCAACTGTTTGACTAAGGTACTGTACCTGGGGGTCAAACGACTCCGTAAACGGTGCCATTGGCGTTGCATTGTAGGAACCGACTCCGTAGCCACGCTGCATTGTGCCAACTTTCAGTAATTGTTCCTCAAGGCACCGTTTTCATGATTTTAATTCTAAATTCGTGTTTTAAACTGTATTGTGTGGATTTGTGTCGTATTTGGTCTTGTTTATTTAGATAAAATAATACTTATTTTTCTAAACTTGTGTTGTGTCATTTTGTAGTGGTTCACTGTATTACTGTGTGTGTTTGTACAAATACTTAACACAATTGTCTCTAAAGTTAAGCCTGCCTGCTCGTGCCAAACTACCAAGGGGGTGATCGGGGGTTAACTGAGTGTGATTCTCCTTTACCCTGACTAGAGTGAGGGTCCTTGCTTGGACAGGGGGTAACCTGACTGCCAACCAAAGACACCATTTCTAACAATGACCCAATACACACTTACTCAAATTCTGAACTGCCCTCATTTTAGTATTCAAAATAGATGGACATAAAATTTTTCCGGCACTACTGTCAGAAAGTTTTGCTTATTTCATTTTGTTGGAAAAGTGGACGTAACTTTTTATGTAGCCGGAATTAGGATAAATGCATTATAGATTTTAATAGGGCACAGGCAAAAATAGGATCTAGCTATTCATTGCCCTAGATTTGTAGTAGTCCTGAACTCAGAAGGCTGTCTTGATTCCAGAAGCAAGGTTTAGCCTGTATCCACAGTGGGAATCTGAAAGCTATCCCTGAAAGAGGTGAATCAGCCACCATCCAAATTTGGGACAAATGCTACTTCCCCTGATTATCTGGTGTGCGTAAAGCATGGAAGTGTTGATGGTACAAGACAACTGTGGCACCCAGTAGGTCGAAGATAGCGAAGATGGACACCCTGGTATTTTTAGATATCTGATATGTTTGTTGGCAATAATAATCTGCAACACCATCAAGTGTCAACTGTGGACTTCCATGAGCAGTGCTCTTATTTAGCTCAGCAGTAAAGTTTATTTTTCCCTTTGGTACCACCAGGCTTTTCCTGCCAGCCCAAAAGATGGGGCTTTTTTGCAGTGCCCCTCCACTTTCTGCCCCGGTTTGTGACTACTAGATATTGGTTATGTGACTCTTAGGGTGCCCTGGGCTCTACTAACCAGGGCCTGTGCTCTGATTTAAAGCATATGCAAATTAAGCACAATTGTAATTGGCATGAAAACCTACCCATTAGTCCCTAGTATGTAATAGGGCATGGAGGGTTATAGGCCCAGATAATTTAATGCATTTAGGTGTGCACTGCAGTGGTGCCTGGTGTAATTTTAAAGGCAGCCCTGCTTTGCATGCTGTTTTTAAAAGTAAATGATATGCAACTTTGTCTTTGGAACTAAAGGTAATTCCAAAGTCTCTACCGACCTTATTTTTGCATATGTCACACTTAACGTCTCCCTTCAGTGCCCCTGGGGTAGGGTGCCTTGTAACTATAAGCAGGGACATGATAAAATATGTTCTTTATGCCCTGGTGAGGGAAAAACAGCCAATTTCATTTTTCCCCATTGCAGAACAGTAGCTCCATAGCTAATATTTTATTAAAGTATAGCCTTTGCTGGAAATGGGTTACAAGTTCCAATCTTGGACTCAAAATAATAGAATAGATCTAACAATTTTCCACTGTTAGATTTATTATAACTATAACAGAATATAAGTTATGGAACTTTTATTTCGGTAAGCCAAAATCCAGCTCTCCAGCTGCCCTTCTCTGACTGGCCAGCCTCTGCCAGGCTGAGACAAGCTGCCTTAATGAGGTGTGAAATGGCCTGCATTGAGGCAATGTGACATCTGGTGGGTGGAGATCTGCATGCTGCTGAGCAAAGGGCAAGAAAAGTGGTTAGGTAGCCAAACTGGTCTAAGCATGGAAAATGACAATTAGGACAGGACACAGGTTCATCCCCTCTTTCTGTCACCCCAGACAGATTGGGGCCCCAGTAATTAGATTAAGAGAAGGAATGGAGGGGTGGTGTTTAGAGAAATAAGCCACACCAGTGGGATGGCTTAACCAGATCCTGAACTCAAGGAGAGATTTTCTCCATCTTGGATTTTGGAAGAATAGTGCTTCATGGGGTTGATTGTTTCCACAGTTTGCAGGACGTGGTCACCCTAGAGGGTGGCACCCTGCACCCCACTGGTCAGGGGTGCCCCCCTGCTTGCCAGCCCAGGAGCACTGGAACAATATGGGAGAGTTGCCTAGCAACTCAGATCACTGCCTGCAACTACCAGAAGAGGAAGGACTGCCCTGCTGGAACCTTGATCTACACCCCAAAGGTCTGCACTTTGGAAGACTGCATCTGCTGCACACTGTGGAACTACAGCTCTAAGGACTTTGTCTGGCTTCAAGAAGTGAAGGAGTAAACTTCCTGAAAGCAGCAGGTTAAAAGAGCTTCACCTGCACCATCTCCATCAAGAAGACACAACAGGACACTCTCCAGTTTCCTTTTAAGGAGTTGTCACGTGTATTCTAAAAAACACAGTCATGCATTCCCTACCTCGCTGCCATCAGGGTAATGTATCATTGATGGTTAGTTATATACAGGCGGTATGTGGGACAGGGCAATGGTGTATTTGAAGGCAACAGGAAGTAGAATGTTTTACAATAGAACTATGAAAATTGTTACTTTGCTTAGAAAAATTCAAGCTTTTGCAATCATGACTGCTTGTCTTGGAAAGGATAGTGATGAGGAACGATGGGACTTACAGTAATGAAAATTACCAATACATACTCTGGCCTTTGGAATGATATCAGGGATAAGGTCATGACCATTCCATTAGGAAGACTGTCAGGGTCGCCCTTTTCCTCGGAATCTGCGTGTTGCTGAACAAGGAGGCCCACCTCCAGGCTACACCAACTCAGAATGCTTTTGTAGCGCTGAGTTTTGGAGGCACCAGGTGAGGGGAAGGGAAGTTAGGAAGGGGAACAGTAGGAGGGAGATCTGAAAGACAAAAGGTTAATGCAAACACACTGTGGTGACATAAATGTTATCACACATTAGAATAGAAACTCTTGACTTTTAGAACTTGAATGTCCCAGAAGTGACAGAAAGCTTGATGTACAACAATCTATATTCACAGAAAATAACTTAACAACAAAAGCCTATAATCAAAGCATGTCAAACAATCTAATCTCCTCAACAAATCTGAAGTAGACTAAAGCGGCCTCTTTCTTTGTAGATAAAATATTGTAGCCGGGGAAAGCGTCAGAAAATGTGGTCCCTGAACCAAACACTGGAATAAAGGTTGAGGCCTTTTGTACAAGTAGCAAAAGGAAAAATGAACTTGAATACAATGTTTGAAGTCTTTTAGAAAAAACGGTATTAAAAGGGGTTGTAACTGAAATGAGAGAGGCCTCGAGAACAATGACCTCTCACCTTTGCTTCTGAGCGTGTGTGCAACTGAATCTCTCAGCTCCGCTGAGAATTTCTGGTTGCAGACGATAATAGGATACAAGAGTACCCAAGGGAAAGCGTCATGCTCCCGGGAAAGACTCACCTTCACGAGTAAGACCTACTTGTTAGACCCAGCTGGGACACAGAGAAAGAACTCGCTCTTGCTCCAAGGATGCCTCCAGAACAGTGAGCAAGCCCAGTAGGGTGTGGCTGATATTTATAGAGCAGCCACGCCTCAAGATGGCCGCCGCTAATGTAAAACTGGGAATGGTAGTCCTTCTCATAAGCCCCAGTGTTACCAAGGCACATGTCAGTTAAAGTTGCAGCGCAGCCACCATCAACCAGCACCCGCAGCCCGATGGGCTTTACCACGTGGGGGGTGCAGAGAGCGCGACTTGGCACAGGAAGGATTTGTTAACGGGGGCTCCATATATGAGCGGTGGAAACGCTGGCGGGGGCAGGCTCTAGACCGCACAATACCTTGCCCCTGACAAAGACATATTTTGGTGGCTCATCAGAACTTTTGATGTTATTTAGGTTTTGGATATCAAATTTAGCAGCTCTTCAGCTGAAGAAAGATGTTCATGTGTTTCTCAGGATGCCATTTAGCTTTAACAAAAATGTATGTATTTACTTTTGTCATGATATATTGATCATGCCCACTCTCCCTGCCCCAATGAAACACTTGACGAACCTTGGGTTGTGTCCATTTGTTGCTGTTAGAAAATGACAGCCTTGGTCCTTTTGCCACTCGCTATGCTTGGTCTCCTACTCATTATACCGAGCAGGCACATGGCGAATGGTATGTCTGCTGGTCATGACTGGGTCCTATACTTCTATCTGGCCTGGGACAACCATCCATCCACCTCAGTTTTTGGCATGGATTATACACATGTCTAGTTCTTATTTGCAAAAATTAATAGGCCTTTGACACTGCCCCCCATGTAAACTGAGACTGGCCATAGCAACAACCCTGTCATTACCACAGACTGCCTTTGGCCACGTGTAGTGGTACTTGGATGGACATTGTGCCCATTCTGTTAACCCCTCTTCTCTTGCCCCTGTGCAGGTGTTTATGTCCTTCAGGAATGCACTGGTTGTACTGTGAAGTCTTTTCATAGCCTGTGAACCAAGACTCAGATGGAATGCAACATTGCGGTTTGGTTATTTTGAAGCAGCATCATACTGTTGTAGTGGCTATGGGCCAGATGTATTAAAATGCAAATTTGCATTTCTTAAATAGCGACTTCATAGAAATCGCTATTTAGGAAATGCAAAATGCTATGTACAGTGATACCGATTTCTTAATAGTGATAGCAAGCTGCAAATGGGAAATGCTTTGTTGGAAACAATATAAGGAAATTGCAAAGAAGGAATCACATTGCATTTGTGTCAATAGGCTCGTTTTGTATTTCCCAAATAGCGATTTCCTATTAGGAAATTGCTATTTGGGAAATGAAAAACCAAGGATGGCAATGGGCTAAAGGCCCCCCTGGGTGCATCCCATAAAAAGTGGTGCCCATGTAGAGTACTTTTGCCCAAGGGGCATGTGTGTGTTCTATGGCAATTTGGAAAAAAAATGCATTTTGGACTGCTTTTTTAGGGTTGAACTCGCACAAGCGCTCTGGCCCCTGTTGTGATCTCTCTGTGGGCTTTTAGCAGCACCCATCAGTTTATTTGGTTTGTGGGCTTGACTTTTAAAATTTGCTTGATTTCATTAGTGAAAGGCATGCATACATCATGCCTTTTCTGTTTTTTAGCCCTCCTCTATACCAACGGTAAACTACTAAAAACATACAAGGCTCTGTGTTTTCCAAATGGTTTCAGCACTATTTCTTTTTATTTCCTACGCAGCGCAAACCCGCTGGTCAGTAGTCGAGCGTTTTGCATGACATCAAACCTTTTACATGGATAATTCTACTTTTGCTGGTTACATGGATAATTGCACTTTTGCTGATATGTTTCACTGCGAGCGAACTTCTGTTTCCTTTTCTGTGTCTCCTTCACGCTCATGGTGACCATTGGCTCACATATGTGAAACTGTTTTACTTTTCATTATCAGTTTATGTGGCAAGAAAAGTGTGGTTAGGAGTTTACAACGCTAGTAGCTCTAACTCGAGCAAATGCGAGACCCATTGTATTGCAAATGCTTGTTTAAATTGCACGTGGTTACCACTGACTTCGAGTCGATGGTAATGGCATTTCCTAAATGCCCAAATTGTATTTAGGAAATGCTTTGCACATCAGAATTGGAATCGCAAATAGGTAATCCCTATTTGCGATTTCCTAAAGGCCTTTGTACATCAGAAGAGTCTATTTACATTTCTTAACGGCCCAAAATACTGATTCGGACCGTTAAGTTATGCAAAACGGCTTTGTACATCTGGCCGTAAGTGTGGCTTACACATCCAGTCACATTGCAGCTCACATGCAGCTTGGTCTGGGCAGTGCAGTCTTGGCTTCATTATTCAGCCAACTGCTGATTATGTTAAATCACTGTATCACTCTGTGCTTCATACTGTAATTGTGTGTAAAATAAATATGTGTCAATGTGTAAGGAAAAGTGCTTAATGGTAATGCAAATGCATGAAAACCAGGTACTGCTTTAATTCTGTGTTCTGCTAGGGTGTGTGAAACTGTGCTGTTTGTCCCAAGACATTTCATGTAAATGTTACAAAATAATACTGCTGCATGAAATGTAGATTGTCGGTATCTTGCATTACTTTTTTCATATCAGAGCATACTTTTCTTGAAAAAAACACAACAGACCCTGACAGATACTGGTCCCAGCAGAAAATGTGTTTCACAAAATTATGTAATTTTGAAATGTAAAAAAAAAAAAAAACTTGAAGTTTCACTAATTTCACTTGCTAAATATAAACTAACAGACCCAGGTACATGAGCCCCTATTCATTTCAGAGCTGAGTTTGTCCTATTTCAGACACCTAAAGTAAACAATGATAATCTTCTTCTCTGATGCATGGCCATTAAACAGATGTTGTCCCAGCCTGCAAGTGAATCATTAAGCTTGTCTGAGCCTTGTAACTAACTACAAGAGATGTGACTAATTTATCGGCTAGCTACATCTAATTGAGGTTTCATCTCAATATTAACAAATGCAATAGCTGATTATGAAATAAGACGTACTTCCTGCTTTCAGTGTAGCATTGTCTGTTTATGCATTTTGTTTATGTTTGTGTTTTTGGGCTAGCCAACATGATCCGGGAGTTTTCATCAGACAATGACTGCAATCACTGTTCTAAGCCAGTTTCAATTAAATTTAATTTTGCAAGAATATTTAGGCCGGCTCTGTTACTTATTATAAATTCATCAGGAGCTTTTAATCTACAGTCTGTATGTGCTGTGTGCCTTCATATTCAGGCAGAATATGGCACTGTTTCACAAAGGAAACCTTCCACTTCTTTGTAAGTGTACTATTTTTCTCCAACTCAAAAACTCCCACTTAATAGTAGGTTTACAGCTGCAGATATTCCTCAGTCAGGGCAGAGTATTCAGCACATAGAACTATAGATATATTATCGGAGTTTGTGAATAGTGTGTAAGTTTACCTTTGTGAATCAGCCCCAAATTAATTTATTCTGTTGCCCTTTCAAGTAGGCGGAAGTTGCCGAGTACCGCATGGCAGAACACTTTGTTGGTGCTGTTGCATCACATTGGTGTTAAAGAGCACAAAACTACATGCAAGCGATTACAAGGTGTTTTATAGCATCCTTTGGTAGGAATATATAAGCAATGTTTAAGTTGGTTAAAGGCCTGAGGTGTCACTGGGTGAGTGTATGTAAATATTGACTCTAGAACATGGACTAAATCATCAAGAAACCATATATAGGAAAGGATAGCTTTACTTTACGCACCTTTTTGGTACCATGGCAAAACAAATGCACTGGTATAAAGACATTTTTCTAGGAAATTTAAATAATTCTGCCATCAAACTCGGTTCCCCCTTGCTGTAGAATCCTAGGGACCAATGACAAACAAACACTCTTCGGAGTGGTTTTGGTGGCTGTCATTACGTTGATGAAATCCATATTTCACAAGTGTAAATATGAATTTAATGTCACTGCATTTTGTTAAACAAAAGTAACAAAACAGTTAATACATATTTGAGGCACTTCTGATTTTTCCTGGTTCCTGATTGCACCGTTCATTTTCACACGTCAGTCAGTCAGTATGGATGTATTGTGTCCCTAGAGGCACACTATTCTGTGAAATGGTAGTAATAACATCAGACACTTACACAAATCCAAACAGCATCAACACCAGGCCAATAAAGTACACTAAATTACAATACAACAGCACATTAATACCACAAACCCCAATACAACAAAAGAACACCACTCAAAATGACACACACAACATAAGTGGACAGCATTGCATCACAAGACACCAACATATCACAAATCAAAACAATGCAACTTAAACTAACAATCGGACAGTGGCAACAAAATACAATAAGCATTGGTTAATGCATTAGGTTTTGCCTATGTGATTAATAATTACTTTTTTGTTGTAATTTGTAGATTGCAAGTAGTTGTGCAATATAAGTTATTAAAACTTTGTTAACGTAGTATGAGTTGTTTATTGAAAAAGTAATGATATTGTGCTGTTTCTGGTAGTATTATAAAGCAGGGTTATTTGGTAAAGGGGGAAGGTCAAAGTGAAAAACAATGTACGTGATAAGTAGAGTTTAACTGGGTGCTGCCATAGGCAGATTAGTATGCCTCATGTCAAAGACAGGAGTAGCCGGATTTTTGAATGGGAAAGGGCTGAGAACACGTTTGAAGTTTGTGGCGGTATATAGATAGGTGCCCTTTCCCAGAGTAAAATAGTAAAAAAGTAATGTGTATTTACACTTGTTTAGAGGTTTTGACATGAACATATGTGTGTATCATATTTATGTAAATATTTAATTCACCTAAGCTGTCAAGGAATAGTGAGAACTGTCACAGCTTTGTATTAATGTGCCTAAATTCCTTTGTGACCACCAAAGCACTTGAAAATTTAGGTTAAAGAGACACAAGAAGGAAGAACAGGTAATAGTATGCCACAGCCAATAGAAATCTAGAAAAAGTAAGTGTCAAGCACAGAAACCAATGAAAATTAAGGACAGCAAGTGGGCAGGATTTAGGCACCTTTGATAAGATATATTAACAATAGATTTCACCAGCACAGTGGGAGTGCTGTGCAGGTGAAACCTAAAACAGAACACACTTGAACAACACCCCAACTCAGTGAAATGGTATGCAAACATAACACAAAAGTAAACCAAAGAACAAAATCACACTAATATATAACAGCGCTGCAAAAGGGTGCACATAACACAACAGGCAAAAATAAAGCCTAAAAAAATCATGACTGAACACAACAAAATAGAAAAACACAGCACCAAAACACAATAAAACAATCAAACATAACAGCACAACACAACAAACTCCATCCACCACCTATCTACCTTCATCACCAACTGCTTTGTGTCAAATGGCATTTATTTTTCTATACACAATATACCCCAGAGTGTAAGATTTATTTGGACATTGTTATGTTTGACACATGAAAAAAAATGAAAAAAGGAGTGTTCCCTAAATTACATGGAAATGCGCCAGTAACATATGGATTTTACCATTTTAGGGACAGCCCTCAAACCACTCTGCAGAGTTGAACATTAACTTTGTCATGGCTACTTAAGATTGTGTTGAATGGAGTACCACATTATACATCAAGGTTATCTAAGTTATGTCAAAACAACTGCAATGTATGTTGTACATTCTATGTCTAGAAGCAATACTTTTGGTAAAACCTGAAAATTGCCTTTATATGTGGAAAATTATATGGCAAAGGAAGTCAGTCCGTAATTATGTGATAAACGCTGTAGCGATAAAATTAGATAATCCACTAGCCTCACTATTTCCCAATTTCATTAATCAACAATTTGTTTAAGAAAGGTAAACATAAGCTAAATCTTTTAATTAAAAAAAATCTCTATAGTTAGCTGCAGTTTGACAAAAATAGCTTTTTTCAAGCTAACTGCCCCCCAAACAAACCTGTAATACAGAAATACTTGATGGGTACCATGTACAATATGGTCCTAGATTGCGATCTGGCTTCTGGTGACATTTACAAATCACTCAGCCTTTGGTCTTGTGGTTCACCAGAATCCTTCAATGGCAACATTGGACCATTTCACAAATTTACTTTTTCCATTGAAAATGAAGTATTTGATTTGCTTATCACTTTTGAGCCAACATTGGGTCTGTAACCATTTGCCAACTGCTTATTGTAGACAGTTACTGCCAGCATGCTAACTTTTATGCTGTCTGTGCAGGGGGAGAAAAGTTAATGGTGGTTTAATAAATTGGGGTTTTCCTTTTTAGCTCCCATAAGAAATTTTGCTTACAGCCACAGCAAAAACCGCAGAACGGAAAACTTGGCACGAACTCACTTTACTTTGAAAGCCTGATTTTGTTGGTTTAGTGTAAATCCATTTAGTAGTTTTTGAGACTTAATACTTTCATATAAAAAAATTGCAGGTGGGATTGAAAGGGCTAACTCCCTTCTGTATTGCGGGTGTTTAAAGATGTGAGACTCACATTTGATATTTTTTGATAAACTGGATAAGGGCTCTCTAGAATACATTTTTGCCATCTTGAAAATAGTGAGTCGAATTTCAATTTGCAACTTTAATGTAGTGGTTAAAATATTCCAGATCAGTTGGGGGCATCGGGATGACTGTCAGACATGGTGCTAGTGGAGACCCTGGGGTACTGAAAACTGGAATACCACACCAGAAAAAACAGACATATCAGCGATTTAAAACATCATCACACAAGCCTCAAGTTGAACCAGGGGTTGTGTCGATCTGTTTATGAAAATCGAATTCACAAATGTGTAAAAGGTTCACAAAAACCTCAGAAAGAAAGAGGGAGTGTAAGATAGAAAAACAGAAAGACAAACAATGTCAGAGATGTCGCGAGCTAAAGGCTGTGAGCTGCGGGGGTTGTGTATTGCAGAGGGTTGGGAATCTGCTGTGGGCTGGGGAAGAGTTCATTCACAGAAGGGTTTGGGAACAAAGTAAATTATTTAAAGCTAGAAATTCCTTTAACAATACACAATAACTGAGCTGTGCGTTTGGTATAAATATACAAAACACCTGAATTTCAATATTTGTGGCATCGAACACATACAACGCCCCCATAACGTTTGTCACCCACCCTGTTTAATTCTTGATTCAAGACCTTTTTTGCAATTTCATTTGCAAATGAGGGTTATGTGCATGATGGGTGACGAGTTTTGGTGTGTGTTTTGTGCATTGCACACAATAACTGGTAAATGTCAGTGGTTCTTGACAAATATACACACAACAGACACACATTTACAGAAAAAACACAGTGATATTATAGTTTTTGGCTTCCATGACATTAGCTTCGTTTAAAAATAAAAATGAAATTCATTTGAAGAAAACAACGGTTAAAGTGATGTCATAGTAAGCTTTGGCCAGCACCCACTACCCATCCAGTCCTGGGCAAATACCCAACCCACATTCTAGCATTCTTATCTTTTTTTTTACTTTTAACATGTCATAGGTTATGTAATATGTGAAGTCATAAGCAATAGATGAAATGATAAGAAGTTATCGTTTTGTCTAAACAGTGGCTAGTGTATTATAGTGTTTTTTAATGTTAGCTCCTGCTTCATTCAAATATCTAACTATAAGGTAACTTTAACCTTTGGCCAGGTGTCTAGGTACCTCAGGCTGGTATGCTTAATTTGCCAATTGTGATATCAGTGAGAGTAGTCTCTGCAGATAAAAGTAATGCATATAAATACTTTTTGCTTGATTCTTTGATTGGAGTATGTTCTGGCTGGGCGCATCAAACTTAAGAAGTAGGGAAGTGTTATTGAGTCATGAAATCCTATTGCACATAATGTCAGGAGGCTCCCATCATGGCTTCAAACTCTTTGGATTAAACATTAAAATCTTGTTAATAAAATGTTGTTATTCAATTTATTAACAAAGAGCTAATGATTGGATGCGGAGACACTACAGGCTCTTAGACAAGTTGTAGACATTAGTGAGGCACCACAAGTAAATATGGTGGAGGATTTCTACATCAGCTGTCAGGGCTGCATTTCCCACATATTGTGTATGCTTAGGGAATAATGCAGGGAGAGGAGGGGAGAAGGCTCCAGACCGTTCTGTAGGAGGACCTATACTGATCCCTCCAAATACCTGTTTTCCCACTGTTCAATGTACAGTCTTAAAGTTGCATTAATTAAATGTTGTTATCTTGAGTCAGGAACGTATTTATGAAATATCCACATTTTATGTTATAGGTTTCGGGACTGTCTTGACAAATAATTTATGTTGATCTCTTTAATGTGCTGTAAAGCTGTTTACAGCTTAATTTTGTATATTAGTTTTGTGAAGCATGTCATTCATAAGTCACCTGTAATGAGGGCGGCCAACTATTCATAACGTCAAACAGGTATTGGGCTTGTACAAGGCTTTTGCTTATATGAAAAAGGCAGCAGCTCCAGACAGTAGGAATAGCCTAAAAATGTATGTGTTTCTGATGAGACCATGATGTTTACAAATACTCAGAGAAAGATCAAAACAGGTGTGAGGTAAGTCTCAAATGTATTGAGAAGAAAGCAAGGTATGTTTGAAGTCTCACCTGACAGGGCAACTGGCAGGATATTTACCAAAATTCTAAATAGACTCAGGTGACATTTTCCACATTTAGCTTAAGAAGAGGGAATGGGAGGGAGAGGGGAAGAAAAGGAAGAAGAGACAATACACCACATTTCCCTTCCCATAGAAAAAATGATCAAGCGTAAGGTGCACAATGCGAAACAGCGAAGTACCGAACACAGCATCATAAGTAATACAGAATACACTGTAATGAGATAATAAAAGCAATAGAAACCATTACATGTGTGAAACAATTGGATTCATACTAGACCCTGATTGTTAGAAATGGGGTATTTGGTTGGCAGTTAGGTTACCCCCTGTCCAAGCAAGGACCCTCACTCTAGTCAGGGTAAAGGGGAATCACCCTCAGCTAACCCCGCTCACCCCCTTGGTAGCTTGGCACGAGCAGGGAGGCTTAACTTCAGAGTCTATGTGTAAAGTATTTGTACCAACACACACAGTAACTCAGTGAAAACACTACAAAATGACACAACACAGGTTTAGAAAAATAGGAAATATTTATTGAAACAAAACAAGACCCGAAGACAAAAATCCAACATACACAAGTCAAGTTATTACTTTTAAAAGCAAAAGAGTCTTACATTCTTTTCTAAACAGGTAAAGCACTCTTAGCGTTGAAAAGTACCTGTGTAGAGTCAAAATGACACGCACGAGCGAGTGTGTTGAAAAAGGTAAGCAGTGCGTCGATTTCTCACCCGCAAGCAAGACCGTGCATCGTTTCTCCTTCACTGGTTGGGTTGGTGTGCGTTGTTTTTCCTCTCCACAGGAGAGCAATGCATCGATCCGAGCAGCACTCGGGTCCGGGCAGGCGTTGCATCATTTTTCCACACCCAACAAGGTTTGCATTGAAAATCCTGCTGCATGGTATCAACAAAACCACACTGTGTGGGTTGTGATGTTATCAGCCTCCGTAAGTGGGGTGGCGCGCCACTTCTCCAACTTCGTGCATCGATCTTCCAGCCGAGCTGCAGACTGAGCGTCGATTTCAGCTGCAAAGCCGGCGGCGCGTCATTTCTTCAGCCTCATCTCGGAGGTTGCGTCTGAAATTTCACTGCACAGCAGTCTGTGCGTGGATTTGCAATCTGGTCTGCCAGCTTCATCTGTCAAGGCCCCAAGAACTGGATAGGGCACCACTTGGTGGGGCAGGAGTCTCAGCAGAGAGTCCAGGTGCTGGCAGGGGAAGTCTTTGATGGGCCTGAAACTTCATTAACAGGAGGCAAGCTCAGGACAAGCCCTTGGAGAGTTCTTCACAAGCAGGAATGAACAACAAAGTCCAGTCTTTGTTCCCTTTCACCAGGCAGAAGCAGCCACTGCTGGATAGCTCCACAAAGCACAGTCACAGGCAGGGCAGCACTTCTCCTCCGCTCTTCAGCTCATCTCCAGGCAGAGGTTCCTCTTGATTTCCAGAGGTGATCTAACGTCTGTGGTTTTGGGATCCCATCTTATACCCATTTTGGCCTATGAAGTAGGCTTACTTCAAAGGAAAGTCTCTCTTGTTTGTGAAATCCTGCCTTGCCCAAGCCAGAACCCCGACACACACCAGGGGGTTGGAGACTGCATTGTGTGAGGGCAGACACAGCCCTTTCAAGTGTAAGTGACCACTCCTCCCCTCCCTCGGAGTACAGATGGCTCATCAGGATATGCAGGCTACTCCCCAACTCCCTGTGTGCGACTTTCTAGAGAGAGGTGCAAACAGCCCAACTGTCAAACTGACCCACACAGGGAAGAGTCGCAGAATGGTTTAAGCAAGAAAATGCCCACTTTCTAAAAGTGGCATTTTCAAACACACAATCTTAAAACCAACTTTACTAAAAAAAATATTTTTAGATTATGAGCTCAGAGACCCCAATATCCATATGTCTATCTGCTCCTAAAGGGAATAACCCTTTAATCATATTTAAAGACAGCCCCCATGTTAACCTATGAGAGGGATAGGCCTTGCAACAGTGAAAACCGAATTTGGCAGTATTTCACTGTTAGGACATATAAAACACATTAGTATGTGTCCTACCATAAACATACACTGCATCCTGCCCATGGGGCTACCTAGGGCCTACCTTAGGGGTGTCTTACATTTAAGAAAAGGGAAGGTTCAGACCTGGCAGGTGGGTACACTTGCCATGTCAAATTGGCAGTTTAAAACTGCACACACAGACACTGCAGTGGCAGGTCTGAGCCATGTTTACAGAGCTACTATGGTGGGTGGCACAACCAGTGCTGCATGCCCACTAGTAGCATTTGATTTACAGGCCCTGGACACCTCTAGTGCACTGTATTTACCAGTAAATCAAATATGTCAATCATGAATAAATCAATCAACAATACAATTTACACAGGGAGCATATGCACTTTAGAAGTGGTTAGCAGTGGTAAAGTGCTCAGAGTCTAAATGAGCAATTCTCTGGATAGAGGGTTTGCCCCAAGGAATTGAAAGAGCAGGACATCACGTCAACCTATCTATGCTCCAGCTGTATCCATTCTCTAGGAACACCACAATGTGTTTTACATTCCTTATCCTTACAGGTTTTGAGAATACATTGAACTTGTTTTGACTCACAACACCACCCAATAGCATACACTCCTGGTCAGATTTTTCACACCCTACCTTCTGTCATACCATCCTTGTATTTATTTTCCTGGAATACAACCCTTTTGTCAACAGCATCTATCTTGATTATAAACAGTTGTCCCTCATTTAACAATTGGGTATGATTTTTTATCTGTTTCTGTTGGAAAATAAGTTATTGGTAAGGGCAGGTAAGTACGTACACTGAGCAATAGGCCACTAACTTCCACTTAGGTTCAGTTAGGACTCAGTAAATTAAACCTAGCTCATCCCTTGGTAGCTTGGCAATGAGCGACAAGGCTTAACCTATGAGACAAAGCGTAAAGCATTCAAATATCACAAAACAGTAATTGAATAAAACACAGGAAACAGTTTAGAAATCCAAAACCAATTGATAACATTAGGAAATAATTTTAGCTTTAAAATGACACCAAAACTAATAAAATCGGATATAGGGAACCGGAGATATTAATTTGTAAAGAATTAAAGCTTTTTAGCGCTTAGAAATCAATAGTCCCAATCTGGTCATGTGGTCGCACCTCGACCGGGGCA
Organism: Pleurodeles waltl; assembly: GCF_031143425.1. Taxonomy (NCBI): domain Eukaryota; kingdom Metazoa; phylum Chordata; class Amphibia; order Caudata; family Salamandridae; genus Pleurodeles; species Pleurodeles waltl. The sequence continues at coordinate 1,419,037,168 of NC_090446.1, forward strand.
AAGTCAAAGTTTGAGGCTGACCGTGATGGAGCCCTGCTTGGCTACAGCTCGCGAGAGGCCTTGATCAAAAGTTTACCTTCGGACTTAATCATTTTTCAGGAGATTTTATTCCGCGGGACCAAGATGCCAGTCCAATCTGACCTCTTGGAACTCTTCCTCAGATACGCGTCACGGTAGCCCTCTTGGAGACTTTTACCTTCGGACTTAATTGTTTTTTCAAGCTGAAAATCCATCGACCGGTGCAAACCTGAATCTGGGTCTGACGTCCCTGGAGCCCTCTTCGGATACACTGCCTGGGAAGTCCCAGTCAACTTCCCACGTTCGGGCTTAGTCACTTTTATGGAGATTTTCTTCACCAAGAGGCTCCTGCAAGTCAGGCCGGGTCACAGTTGAGGCAAGCCGGCTAGAGTTGCCCGCGCAGGTCAGCACCTTTATGGAGCTTTTTTCCAAAAGTTCTCCAAACTTCTCCAAACTTATGGATCTTCTTCCAGATATTCCTTTAAGGTTCTTTTGAGATCAACAGCACACCTCAAGGTTCCAGAAGCTCTGAGATGCTTCTTGAGGGTGCGGACTACAACTCCAAGAATGTGCCTGGCGCAAAATCCTTTTTGGCCACTGGACAGTTGTCAGCTGGTTGGTTTCTTCAGGATTTGGTGCAGTTGACTGGTTAGCAAGTTTTCACCTGTAGCAAACAGGGAGTCACTTCTTGAACCAGTTGACACCAGGCAAAGTCCTTCTTGTAGTGAAGCCCAAGTGTGCAGCTGGTGCAGTCCTCCAGAGTGCAGTGTCCAGGTGCAGGCCCGGGGTCCAGCAGGGCAGTCCTTCTTCTCCTGTAGTTCTTCCTTGTAGGGATATGAGGTGTGGGTGCAGGTCTGCCAGTGTTATCCTTGCTCCTGGGTGAAAAGCAAGGGGGTCCTGGTTTTCCAGTCAGGCGCAGGGTCCTTCCCCCTATGATGACCACTTCCTGTGAAGTGTGGCACAAATCAATTGCAGGGAGCACCATTCCCTAAAAATCCATCATGGCTGAAAATGATTTTTGGAGATTACATCTGGCTGAGCCCACCCACTGGTGTGGCTAGAAATCCTAAACACCCCCCTCTCCTGCCCTCTCCTAATCTAATCAATGGGGCACCTAATTGTCTGGGTTTACAGGATGTAAATGTCCTTCCCTGCTTTTGAAGACCAGTTTGGCAGCTCTCTCCCCTTCCTGCTACTTCATCTGCTGTGGGAAGATCTCCTCCCCCGGGCACATCTCTTTGTGTTGAGCCAGGCCACTTCATACCTCATCAAGGCAGCCTGGCCAGGCTGCCAGAGGCTGGCCAATCAGAGCAAAACAGCAAAACCACTGCAGGGCTGTAGTTGGCAACTTTTCAGGTAAAGTTTAAAACTCTTTACCTGAACAAGTTATATTAAATGCAACAACTGGAATTTGTGGGATTTATTATTATGACAATTAATTTGATACCAAACTTGTGGTATCATTTACTTAAGGGGACTTTTAAAATTAAAATATAATCCCCCCATTCTAGCCTATGGAAGCCATTTACTACAATGAGGGAAAAACTAATTTGGCTGTTTTACCTTACCTGGCTTTATAAAACTAGTTTTTATAAGGTCCCTGCTTATACTCACATGGCACCCAGCACTAGGGGCACATAGGGCACATCTTAGGGGTGACATATATAAAAATAAGGTAGGTTAAGACTTTGGAACTACTTTACAATTCCAAAGTCGAATTTGCATGTAACTTTAATTTAAAAGCAGCCTGCAAGGCTTACGGGTACGCGACCTCGGGTAGGTTCAAGACGGACCTCCAGGAGAATTTGATAGTACTCTCCTTGGGTAAGAGGTTTTACGCGTCCCCATGATGCCCGTTACCTACATGGGATGGGCGACTTACCACTTGACTGACAGACACAATAGATCGGCAGACTGTAAGTGACCTTCCAGCATTTATTGTCTTGTTTTTTCATGGAGAAGCAACTATTATCGGTCCTGATGAAGCGCCAGTGGATCCTTGTGTGACCGTGAGGGTGCGAAACATGTCGACCAAATGTTAGGAGCAAACAATTTGTCTCCTCTCTAGTTTTGAAGGAGTATTGGGAGCATTGTTCGCCTGAATACTCCGAGTTGTGTTTTTAACCTTGACCTAACCCTTATCGAAAATATAAAAAATTAGTATGAGGTGTTTAGAGCCAATTTTACACCCTTGACTCTCCTTTCTCTCCCCTGTCAGCATGGGCTGCAGACTTCTTTCGATTTATTAAACATCTTTCTGGTTGAAGAGCCTCCATCTCATGGATGGTGGCCCGTCAGACATTGCAGTGCCAGTCTGACGAGGAGTCAGCCCGATGATGATGCCTAGAATCCTAATGTGATGCTTGAGGGCACTCCTACAACTTCTTGACTGCAGTCCTCTCTTGTCCCCTGTGCTTACTCAGCCTAGAACAGTGTACTTATTTGGTTTATAGGTTCATGTAAAGGGAGACAGTACACTGGACCAATAAACTCCCTGTCCCTCTTGTCTTTAGAACTGCTTTAAAATGACACTGGGTACCTCAGCAGTGCACCTATGGGGACACCACCTATGCTGAGGTCCCTAAACCTACATGTCCTACCATATACTAGGGACTTATAAGTAGGTTAATTTTGCCAATTATAATCAGCATAATTTGCATCCACTTTACACAGAGCGCTGGCCCTGGGACTGATATGCAGTACCCAGGGCACAGCTAAGAGTCAGTAACCACCAGTATCTGTCCAAAAAGTTTGGTTGTGACCAGAGCAAAAAAGAGTACTTTCCTGCAGTTTGGAACATGCCCCTGAGCGATGCAAATGGTAAGATTTCTGTAACAGAACTGAGCATGTTGTGATAAGATCTCAGCATGTCCATTGATGTATTGACAATGCGTTTACCAGTAGCCTGAGATAACTGAATAGACTCTAGCCCCTTCAAATTGGGCCCAGTAAATCACACATGTGGAGTTTCACACAGATCCTCACTCTGCCTCAGCTTGTTCAATACCTACATGACACTACTCAGCAGCATCATATGTGCCCAAGAATCAACAACATATCATTTGCTGAAGGTACCCAGCTCCCATTCTCCCTCTCTGACAAAACACCAAATATCCATCTCAATTTCTCCATCTGCTTAGCCAAAGTTGCCAGATGGATGAAAACTAACACTCTGAGGACCTGATTTATACTTTTTGGTGCAAACCTCAAATAACAGAGTTTTGTACCAAAACGTTTAGCACCGGCTTGCACAATTTCTGTGCACCAGCCAGGCACTATATTTAGGGAATGGTGCAAGTCGGTGCAAAGGGTAGGCTAGCGTAAAAAAATATGGCGTTAGTCGGCTGGGGCTGACGGTATGGAAGAAGGATGTTTTGCACATAAAAATGACTTTAGGCAGGTTAGAGTAAAAGTAATGACTGTAACCTGCCTAGAATTATTTTCTGACGCAAAACCATCCATACCACATGACTCCTGTCTTAGAAAAGACAGGAGTCATGCCCACCACCCTAATGGCCAGCACAAGGGACAAGGGTCCCCTGGGCATGGCCATTGCAGCCAGTGCATATAATTATCTGTTCTTACCTATACATACCTGGGATGGGGCCCCCCATCCTCCACTGTCCCTCTGGTGTGGTTAGGGGTATCTCATGGGCTGGAAAAGGCACATGTGGGCTTATTCCATGGAGTTCCACCATGGAAATAAGCCCACAGGTCCCCTAACAACTGCCCTGACCCAGGGCCCTGAGCTTTGCACCATTTTCTGACCCCTCCTCCCTTCCGTGCGTGATTTTACCACGTGGGATAAATATGGTGCTAAGGCCATACAGTCATTCTTTGCACTGGAACGCCTACTTTGCGTCTCATTGATGCAAAGTAGGTTTCCACCTCCAAAAAATTACTTCAACTCCATAAATTTGGCACTAGATAGGTCTAGCACCAAAACATAAATATGGAGTTAGATTTGCACCAAATTTGTGTAAAAAACAAATCATGCAAATTTGGTGCAAAACAAGTATAAATATGACCCAAAGAATCCCAGAAAAGTAATCAACAGCAAACTCACCTTGACCAGTCAAGTGTACGTGGTCTCCATCTCCTGCTTCCACACACTCAATATGAACAAGAAGATCTTCAATTGGCTCTCTGCCAACACTTGCAGAACTGTCATCCAAGCCCTCCTCACCACTAAGCTGGACCACAGAAATACACTTTATGCCGGAATCAACCCTCAACTGACCAGAAGACTCCAGACCAAACAAAACTCAGTTGCCAGGCTCACCCTGTACTTCCCACCCCATACTCACATCACCCCACACCTCAAAGAACTCCACTGGCTCCTATTCTGCAAATGAGCTCTCTTCAAACTCTGCACACACACATACAAACCCTTACACAACATTGGCCCCACCAACAAATTCCCATTATTGGAACCAGACATTTCTGCTCAGCTGGACTGCCAATCACACACACCTTCCGTGTATGTGGAACACAGAAACAGATTTGTTGGTCATGCCTTCTCTGACCTCGTTTCTGAAGCCTGGAATGATGTGCCCCTGCACATCAATGCTACCTCTTGGTTAATGAGTTCTGCAAGAACCTGAAGACCTGGCTCTTCACATAGCCCCAGCACTGTCTCGGCCCATACAACTCACGATCAATATCAGGGTACCGTCTTGGGTGAGTTGTCTGCTATACAAATACACATAACATTACATACACAAGGTGAATGGATTACTCCTTTACACACTTTCTCATCACAATTGCTGAAATAGTCACCAATAGTATGAATTCATCCTATGCTATCTTGTATGTTAATGTCTTCTCAAATCCTTGACAGTAGGAGCACATTCCATCATGAAATTGTATCCTTGTGAGCCTATAATCAATTTTGCTATATCGCTATGACTAAGGCCAAAGATTTGTGGATTGTCTCTTCTTAAGAGAAACGGCAATCTGCAAAGATAGAATTTGAAATGCTTGACGGCCCAGAAGCAGGCAAATTTTTTTTTTCCCACTGTAGAGTAATTATATTCAGCATTTCTGATGGACCTAGAAGCAAAACATTTTTTTTCTGTTCCTTCAATGTATTGAGATAAGGAAGCCTGGGGTCTTTCCTACTTGCGTTGGTGATGGGTACAGTTTTAAGGCTGATATTGAAATTGTCTATGTTGGGGCCATTAATAATAGCATTCTTTATTGAAATTGTTACAGTGCTCTATAGATCGTCCAAGTGGGGGCCTTTTGTGAACAGGGATCTTAGTTGGTAAACTAAGTCTGAAAGGTTTCTCACATATTTGTACATAGACTAATAACCTCAAAATGATTTTAGTTTATCCGTGAAGGAAAGGGTTATTGCGTTTCTTACTACATAAACTAAACTCAGTCTGGGGTTAACCACTTTACTTGGAATAAAGTGTTTGAGATTCTCAACAAATGTCACATCCATCTTGGAATTTTTTTTCTCCTAATGATGAGACCTGCTTGTTTACGTTGGGTGTTACTTCTGTGAAATTGTCATTATGTTCTTTTTGGGGCCTCATAGATCAGGATATAGATCCTCATTACGACCCTGGCGGTCCGAAGACCGCCAGGGCGGCAGTGGTGGTGGTATCGCCGGCAGACCCGGTGGTGAATACTGCCAAATTAGGAGTTTGACGGTTTTGCCGAAGCCAAACCGCAGAGCCTCAACCAGTCCTGCCACATTACTGCATTCCTCCGGGCTAGAGGTGAGCACCTCCAGCACAGTGGATGGCGTGATACCGCTAGTGGTATCAGGAGGCGGAAGACCACCAGCATACTTCTGGCGGTCACACCGTAAGAATGGGCTGACGGTCTTGCACGCTGGTGACAGGAATAAGCACTCCTGTCACCAGGATACACTCGCACACACTTCCACATACCCGCAAATATGCACTCACACACTTCTACACACAAACAAACACACCCCACTCACCCACGCAAACGTGACATCCACACCCCTTCAAACTGACAAACACTGCATACACCCACGCATTCACCCCCCCAGCGCATACATACATTCCCACCTCCCTCCCCCTTCCCGCAGTGCATACAAACATTCACCCCCCTGCACTGCATACATGCACTCACCCACTCTCCCCGTCCACTGACACACAAGCACCCGCTCTCCCCTTTTCACTCACACAAACACACACACCCCTCCCCATCCACTTTCATACACATGCACACGCATACACGCACTCACCCCTTCCATCTGCTCAATTGCACTCACGTACTCAATCGCTCATACCGACACACACACACTCAGGCACTCACCCCCTTCACCCAGTCCACAAACAATCACACACTTCCCACCCCCATCCACAAACACTCACTCACTCCCTCACCCTGTCCACAATCACTCACACATGCAGACACGCACCCACAAACACCCTCTCTCCCCCTGCATTCACAACAGTCACAAATGCACTCGCACGTGAGCACCCCCCCCTAACGGACGATCCACTTACCTCTTTGGTCAGGAAGCTCATCCGGAATGGGACGAGTCCTGGTGCTTCCACCACCAGCAGGGCCTCACCATCTGGACACCGCCACACTGTATTACAGGTGCGGTCTCTTTTTGGCGTAGCCGCCTCTGCACTGCCGACTGCCAGCACAACTGGTCTCGGAATTCCACCCGATTTCAGGCAGAAGTCAGTGATCAGTCGCATTACGGCAGTCTTAGGGCAGAATTTCGGCACCACAGCTTCGGCGGTCTTTGGATAAGACCTCCGAAGTCATGATGCGGGCCATAATCTTGAAAACACATGCCATTGTGTAAATCTTTCAGTACATACTGCATCAGTTTTTGGAATACAGCAGTTGCAGATCCGAAAGACACACTATGGAATCTGTTTGCTTGATAGGGGTGGTAAAATATGTAAGAGATTTAGATTTTGTTCATAGTGCTATATAGTAATATATTCTACTGCAAAACCTAATATCATTTATAACAGTCAACATTTTGATCATTTCCGTTAGAGGATGCCTATCCACCCATATGTTGGTATTTAAGTATCTTAAGTCTCACAATGGCATATTTTGTCCTCCTGGCTCTTAGTTGTGATGACTAATGGGGCTAGTCATTCCACGCTCCTGCTTTTTTCTGTAATCACCTGCATTTCTAGTTCATTCAATTCTCTCTTTAGGTTATCCCTCATAAGCAAGGGAATAGAATGTACTTTATGCACCACAAGAACTGTGTCAGACTTAAAAATAATCTTGTGGAAAAAAAAGGTTTTAGTGCCCACAACCTTTCAGAGAATACTTTGAGGAATTTATCACACATATTCCTACCTGCAATAGACCATTCAGTCAACACCACCTGTTCTTTGTTGTTTGGGTCAAGATTAATGTCAAGTTTCTTTTGATGGTTCCAACCCAATTGACTTGAACCTTGTTTAGTTACATAGATTTTCCAATTGTAGACCTATCTCTAATGGATTTCTGCATTCTTCCTCTGATTCAGTTTATTGATCTAGGTCTTTCTTGTATTCACCTGAGATTCTGTAAGATGGTTGTAGTGTGTATGTCTTTCCAGAATATTTCCCTTTAATCATCTCCCTGTCTATTAATGTATTAGAAGAGCATTAGTCAGCAAATACATTGGCAGTAACACCTTCAAGATTAATGCTGCTTGTAGCGCCTGTCATGTTCCCATCAGTTTTCATAGAGTTCACTTGGAAGACTGTTTTGTCTCTTTCTTCTTTTTCTTCTGATGTAATAACATTAATAGTTTTGTTTGTTGGTTCTCTACAGTTCTTGGCAATGAGGCCATGTTGGAAAATGGGTTATTGGTAGGGCAGGTAGGTACCTACACCTAGCAACAAGCCACTAACCTCCACATAGGTACAGTTAGGTCTCAGTAAATTAATCCCAGCTCTACCCTTGGTAGCTTGGCATTGAGCGTCAAGGCTTAACTTAGGAGACAAAGTGTAAAGCATTCAAATATCACAAAACAGTAATTAAATAAGACACAGGAAAAAGTTTAAAAATCCAAAACAATTTATAAAAATAGCTTATATTTTTATCTTTAAAATGACACAAAAACGATTAAAATCGGTTCAGGGGAACCGGAGATATGAATTTTTAAAGTATTATTATTTTCTAGCGCTTAGAAACAAAAAGCGCCAATCGGGTCATCTGGTTGCACCAGGACCGGGGCAAAGTCAAACTTTCAGGCCGACCGCGATGGAGCCCTGCTCGGCTACAAGTCGCGGGAGACCTCGGTTAAAAAGTTACCTTCTGACTTAGTCTCTTTTTTGATGTTTTTCTTCCCCGGGACGAACCGGAAAGTTGAATCCGACCTCCTGGAGCCCTTGTCCGGATACGCGAAGTCGGTTTCCTCGGTGGTGATTTTTACCTTCGGACTTAGTCGTTTTTTCGAGATGAAAATCCTTCGACCGGGGTAAACCTGGATCTTGATCCGACGTCCATGGAGCCCTTCTCGGATACGATGGCTGGGAGGTCCCGGTCAACTTTTTACGTTCGGACTTAGTCTCTTTTTTGGATGTTTTTCTTTACCGGGACGAACCACGAAGTCAGGCCGGGTCGCGGTTGAGGCAAGCCGGCTAGAATTTCTGCGTCGGGTCGGTCACTTTATGGAGCTTTTTTTCAAAAATTCTCCAATCTTTTCCAAACTTCTGGGGCTTCACCCAGATGTTCTTTCAAGGTTCCTTTGGGGTCCACAGCTCACCCCAAGGGTCCAGAAGTTCTGTGATGGTGCTTGGGGGTGCGGACTTCAACTCCCAGAATGCACCTGGCGCAAACTCCTTTTTGGCCACTGGGCAGTGGTCAGCTGGTCGCTTCTTTCAGGAGTTGGTGCAGGGGACTCTGGTTAGCAACTTTTCACCTGTAGCAAACAGGGAGTCCCTCCTTGAACCAGTTGAAGCCAGGCAAAGTCCTTCTTGTGGTGAAGCCCAAGTGTGCAGCTGGTGCAGTCCTTCTGAGTGCAGGGTCCAGGTGCAGGCCAGGGGTCCAGCAGGGCAGTCCTTCTTCTTCTTTAGTTCCTTTCTTGTTGAATTCTGGAGGGGATCTGAGGCGTGGGTGCAGGTCTGCCAGTTTTATCCTTGCTCCTGGGTGAAAAGCAGGGGGGCCCTGGTTCTCCAATCAGGACAGGGTCGTCCCCCTGTGATGACCACTTCCTGGGAAGTGTGGCAAAAATCCATCCCAGAAGGCAACAGTCTCTAAAAATCCAAAATGGATGAATCTGATTTTTGGAGGACAGATCTGGCTGAGCCCACCCACTGGTGTGGCTAAAAATCATAAACACACCCCTCTCCTGCCCTCTCCTAATCTAATCAAGGGGGCACCTAGCTGTCTGGGGTTGCAGGATGTGGGGGTGTTGCTGGGTGCTCCAGATGTCCTTCTCTGCCTTTGAAGACCAGTTTGGCAGCCCTCCCCCTTCCTGCCTCACCATCTGCTGAGGGGAGATTCTCTCCCCCAAGCCCATTCTTTTGTGTGAAGCCAGGCCACTTCACACCTCATTAAAGTAGCCTGGCAGAAGCTGCTGCAGGCTGGCCAATCAGAGCACAGCAGCAAAAACAATGCAGAGCTGAAATTGGCAACTTTTTAGGTAAAGTCTAAACTTTTTACCTGAACTGGTTATATTAAATCCAACAACTGGAAGTTGTGGGATTTATTATAACAATCAATTTGATACCAAATTCTTGGTATGTAACATTTAAGGAGACTTTAAAATTTAAAATAAAGTCTGCCCATTCTAGCCTATGAAGGCCATTTACTTCAATGAGGGAAAAACGAATTTGGCTGTTTTTACCTCACCAGGGCTTATAAATCTATTTTTATAAAGTCCCTGCTTATAGGTACATGGCACCCAGCCCTAGGGGCACATAGGGCACACCTTAGGGGTGACTTATATGTAAAAATAAGGTAGTTTAAGACTTTGGAAGTACCTTTAATTCCAAAGTCGAATTTGCATATAACTTTAATTTAAAAGCAGCCAGCAAGGCAGGCTTGCTTTTAAAATGACACTGGGCACCTCAGCAATTCACCTAGGTGTGCACCACCTATGCTGTGGTCCCTAAACCTACATGCCCTACCATATACTAGGGACTTATAGGTAGGTTAACTTAGCCAATTATAATTAGCCTAATTTGCATATCCATTTTACACAGAGCACAGGCCCTGGGACTGGTTAGCAGTACCCAGGGCACCATCAGAGTCAGGAAAACACCAGCATAAAGTGGAAAATGGGGGCAAAAAGTTATGGGGCCTCTGCAATCAGCCCTAGTTTCTCACAGGCCACGTCTGTTGTATTTACTCCAGATCACCCCAAGTGTAGAACATTTAGGGTTATTGGCTAGGTGATTACTACTTCCACACCTAAAACATTTAAGTTTCTCTGACTGTACTTTCAACTTTTGCTCATGTACTTCTATTTTACACACCTCTTTGGCATTGATAAGATTATCCACTTCATTTGTACACCTAGGAGATTTGTTAGATCTCAATTTCTTTGGAATATATATACCAAAAGCAGTAAGCTCAACAAGATTGGCAATGTTAAAGGCCTCTGCCAAATTGGTATAATGGGCATGTTAGATCTGGCATCCTTGGTATGGTTTTCCCCTAACGTTTTGCCTTCCAACCTCCTGTGCTGCTGACTTTGTTTTTGGTGGCCTTAGTACACTGCACACTTTACCACTGTTAACCATTGATAAAGTGTTTGTGTTATCTCCTTTAATCATGGTAACATTGGCTTTTTCTCATTTGGCATATTGAATTTATTTGTAAGTCTGTGGCAAAGTTGTACTATATGTATCCAGGCCCTGTAAATAAATGCTAATACTGGGCCTACAGCACTCATTGTGCCAGCCTCTCAAGAACCCCTTTAAATATGTCTTCGGCCTGCCATTGTAGCCTGTAAGTGCAGTTTTAAACTGCCATTTTGACCTGCCAAAATAAACCTTTTTCCAATTCTAGACTGACCTTTTTATTACATTTTAGTCACCGCGAAGGTAAGCCCTGGTCAGCCTCAAGCACAAGGTGGAGTATATTTAAGAATTTGCACATGTACTTCTAAGTTTCACAGGTCTTGGTAGTTCTCCCATAAGACACCATTGGGATTACCGTATTACATTTAATATGTGCAATTTCCAAATAGGAACAGGTAGCACCTTCATGTTTGGTGTTGCTAGAATTACAATTTAAAATCCTAAATTATGGTGAAGTCAGATTTTAAATTACAGTTCTGAAAATGCTACTTTTAGAATGCTGACATTTTCTTGCCTTAGCAGTTTGATACCTGCAGCCCGTCTCTGGGACACATGAGTGCGTGTGGGTGACAGTTGAGCTTTGTGTATTCATACTAGACAGCCACAGGCAATGGGAAGCTTTGGTGTGACTAGATGGGCCATCACTGCCAGGCTCAGTTACACTAGAATAGGCTGTTTCCTGTCTCCACACAAACTGCTGCATACCCTCTTTAGTTAGTCTGGAGCCAGGAAGGCAGGACACCTTGCACTTCAAAGGCATGCCTCTGGAAACTTCTCCCCACTTCAAAGGCGCAGGACCTCAGACACCAGTTCATCAACTTACTTCTGATCCTGTGGGTACTCTGCCAGGAATAAGGCCTGCCGTGCTGCTGAACAGACATCCACTCTGTTGGAATGTTGCTCTGAAGGAACTGCTGTCCTGCTGTGATGAGCTCCTGTCTGCTACCCTCTCACTTGGGTGAGAAGGACTGGGCCAGCATCTCTTGTACCCAGAACCCAAAGTGACTCTAAGAGCTAGTTGGCTGGCCTCCTGATCTGACAGCTCAGGGACATAACAGGCTTCCAACGACTTTGCATCTGCACCTGGACTCTGCCATCTGTGATTCTACCTTCTGAGTTGTGCCAGTCCAGTTCTGGGCCACTCAAAGTGTCTTTAAGGTGCTTTGACAGCATCTGTGGTACCAGCAAACAGACACTTCTCCTCTGCTGTGTATCGCATACCCATGCAAAACCGACACATCACACTGCTGATTGAATGGACACACCGCAAAAACCCACATTGCATTATAGCTCTTTGGAACTGACACATCACCTCAACTGTGCACTGCTTCCTAAACGCTGGACTTTGCTTCATCAGCCCTGTTGATGGGATCCTCGATAAATAATGCAGCCTCAACACATCTCAGGAATGATGCAACCAGAACTTGTGACTTTTCCCCGATCCGGGGCAACCAGATATCCATTGTTGGCTCTTTGTGCTTTTTGGTGCTATTGTCACTACAATGTTTAAAACTGAATATCTCTAGTTCTACTGATTGGATTTTTGTCAGTTTGCTCTTGATATATTTATTAAATAAAGTACCATATTTCCGACCTAGTAATCCTGACTGCAATGTGCCAAGCTACCAGATGGTTTCACACAGGTTAATTTAGGTCAGGCATGTGCCTCACCCTGACAAGGACTGTGGTTGTTGCCTGACCAGTGCTCACACCCCAGGCAACCAGTAACCCCATTTCTCACATGGCGAATAATTTCTCTGGAATTGTAGAGTCACTGGTGCAAATGACAAACTGATCTCTAATGAGTGAAGGCCCAAAATCACAAGTAGTAGAGAAGACTCTAAGAACAGCACATTGCTTGTAACCTGTGCACCTTTACCCTGGGCCCTGCTAAAGAATGTATGCCTCTCTAGTACTCCCAACATTTTCATTGTCACCTGGTAGACATCCAGTTTTGCCTCCTCTTCTCCATCTACTATATTTATGAAAGTATTTTTTACCCTGTGTGCCCAAACTATTTAGCAGTATATGTTGTTTGCATACAGAAGTTAACATTTTCCCTTATTGCTATTAGGTAAGATTCACAAATCCTTACCCATCGTTCCCATGGGAGCTCAGGCTTGTTAATATCATTTAGAAAAGGTGAAGGCTGGTTCATGCTGGTAGCAGCCATTAAAAAGGAGCAGGTGACAAGAGTAGAGTAATAGTATAAGGAATCTAAAGCAATTTAGCACAATTAGCAACACAAGTATATTTATGTACTGAATACCTCTGTACATATACAATACAATTGTAAGCTTAAACATGTACTAGGAGTAATGTTGTCAAGGACATAAAGTGCTATATAAATAGAAATAAGTGCATAAAGTACTCAGTCTTATTCAGTTTCCTGGTTGTGTGGAAGATGAAAGAGAATATGTAAAAATTAGTTTACAGTGAGCTATAGTCAGTGGCTAAAGTGGGGGGACTTGAGGAGCACATCATGCCCATACTTTTTTTAATTTAAGGAGAGACATTCCTCTACTTTTTGTGAAAAGACAACTGTCCCGAGATGGTTAATTCTGACATTTAAAATACTTCAGCTAAAGCATGAGGAAGGGAGTCTCCTGTGCTGTGAAACTGAGGGAGTGGCAGACAGCTAAATAAGCACAGTCCTATGTCTGTGGTGGTGCTCCTGCAGCAGCCCCAGGAGGCATGTCAACTTGAAGAGTGGCGATCCCCATAGGAGGAGGAGGGCTTTTCATGAAGAGAAAAGACACATCAGCCCCACATGGCTGCCGAGATGGTGGTCAGCACCATCGGCTCCCCTTCTTCTGATCCAAGGAGAACACCAGGAAAAATTACTGTGTTTTAAATTATTGCAGAATACTTCCAGAAAAGAATACAACACAGTGAAATGCTGCAGTCAGAATCTTGAATGCACAGAAGAGTCCTCATGCAGCAGATATCACAAAGACGGCTGTTGGAATCCTGTAGCTGGGACCCGGAAGTGTCATAGACCTCCTGAGGAAAAAGGTCTTCACACCAGCAAATACTACTCAAGAGTCATAGGAGTTACTTCCGCCATTCGACTGGGGAAACAAGAGTCCTCCAACCACCTCACAGCAGTACAAAACACTTAGGTGGCCATAGGAGGTACTACCTCAGTGAGAGTTCTTGAAAGGGCACCACTCAAAATTCCACCCCAAGGCAGTGCTAGAACATTTCGCCACAATATAGTTTCAAAGACAGCAGAAACCAGTTCGAGCCCAGAGTGACACTTACTCTGAGGGGAAGTTGGATGGGGAACCTGGCCCAGGACTGTGTTAAAGTTAAAGCCAGAAGCACTACTCAAACTGAGGAGTGTAGGGCCAAGAGCTATGCCTTCTTTAGTTTAATGACTCAGTGGCATAGGCTTTGTAATAGCGCTGCTGTTTGCACTCAAACTAGGCACTGTGGGAAAATTGGGTAATAAGTTGCATAGGAGCCTTAGATAAATGTACAATACCAAATTTGCTGCAATAGAGGCACAACACGAGACCTATGGGGCCCGATTCACAAAGGTAATCTTAAACCAAAAGTCTAAGTTTAGAACAAAAGCCCAAACTTAGGCCAAAAGTGTACATTTACTAAAAGAAAAGTTAGACTTTAGGTCTAAACCTAGACTTTTGGTCTAAACTAAGAGTTTTGGTCCAAGTTTACTTTTGTGAATCAGGCCGTAGAGTCCACACTCAGCACATGAGGCAGTCTTCTATTGCCACTGCGCAATAGTCAGTCTTATAGTACAGATCTGAGCAGGTTTGGAGGTGAGAGTTCATAACTTCAAAGGGGAACACACGCTCTGCCCTTTGGGCAGCATCCTTCCCTCGTCACCAGTAAAGGAATATCAACACTGGGATGAGTTAAGTCCTAAATTTATTGAGACGCTAACAGGGTATGTCTCCAGTGTCACCTGACGAGGCATCTTACAAAAAAACAAAAGATTCACCAACATGAAGGAGCGAGGGGAGAGAAAGGGGAAGAACAGTAAGAGAATTATATATAAAGGCATAATCGACAGAGACATGTTTCTGGTGGAGATACTAACCTCTGATGAAATGTATTCCATGCTGCCCTCACAATGTTTGATTTTTGACCTACCTGCATATATCACTGTAAACATCTTTTAGCCATTTTACTTTTTTTGTAATCTTTTATTAACTTGTGGTCATGATTTGAGGATAAGTTAAGCCCCCTTAAAGTTCATGATGCTTCAATTGAGTCTCTCTGCCCACTGTGTTTGCCATTGCCAAATTGTCTTTCTATGCTTCTATGCAGCTGCATCTTGCTGGCTTTTAGGGTCGACCCTGCAAGTGCATGTGCTTGCATATGCATCTCATATGTGAGACGTGTGAGACACTGTTGTGTTCAGTAAAGTGTTGCTCACCATTTGTTGGTTTGCGTGGCACTCTTCAAGGTATGTCTGGGATCATTTCCGTTCCTCGATGTGGAGCAGGGATCAAGCACTAATTAATTTCAACTTAGTTAGTGCCCATCTGCTGCTCCCAATGTGATTGAGGTACTATTTTGTTCTAACTTCCAGTGTCCCGCAAACAGAAGGCTTGTGACTGGCAAAAACATGCCCTGCAGAACAAACAATATTGCAAGGTTTTATTTTTTTGAAGCTAACTTTATTTTTTTTTGTTAAGTCATCTTTTCTCAGTTTCCACTCACTTTTGTTTTTGTTTTCGCTCATGGGCGCTGTTGTCAAAAGATGACAATTAACTTGTTTACTGTTTGACGTCAATCAATCTGCAGCTATCAATTTAAATCTTCAAAGAAAAAAAAGTCTGCGCATGTGCTATTGTAGTGAATCCTAGTTTGTTTTAATGAGAAACAGGAGTTGGCTCAGCCTTTGGCTTGCATCTAGTGACTTTCACCCTACTTAGCTTGCTCTGTTTTAGCACATTTAATTATATCTTTTAAGATGGCTGCCTTGTTTTAGTTAAGGCCTATGTTTTACTTTCATGTTATCAGTGCCACCGCGCTAACGTGTCAATATCGAGCGACAAAGATAAATAAACCGTATGTGTTCACATTAGGTACATTCCCTCTTCATGCTTTTGAGGGAATTGTTTACATAAATTACTGTCCCAGACATGTCTTGGTATCTATTGTTTGAGAACAGACCTACGTCAGGGGCCCGGGCAAATCTGTATAAAGGCACCTCACTTAGACAGATAGTCAAAGGGATTGAGACCAGATGTCATCACTGCTATTGATGCTGCGATGCTGCATGTCTTCGTGTCCCTACATAGTCTGAACTAGCGATCTCATTCCAAGTTAACGAGGGTTGGGGGGCTCTTCTCATGGACATGGCATTGGCAGATTAGATTTAACATGCATAGCTCTCTTTTAGGTTAGAGGTTAGGTTCTCTTCATTAGGGTATTAGGACATATATTACACTTCATGTAATTTCATGTCATTGCGAGATGGTGGGGGTCTTTGTACTACTGACTCTTATCTTTACTATTCTGTTTCTTGCACTGTTCATTATCCTAATCATTGCAGCCTATGCAACTTATCATAGATTGCAGTTCTGTTAAAATAAAAACTATTGAAACCTTACTGCATCATCTTCATTACCTGTGTTTGATTGAGACATGTTAATGCGAGAAAAGGGTAATCTCGGTTTAACCACAACACTTCCTGAGATGTCGCACTCTTGAGTCCATGTGTAAAGGCTGACACAAATCACCTTTGACTGTTTTGGGTTTTTGGTGAGGTGCTGCTTTTGAGCCGGGAGGGTTGGGACGACAGTTGCGATTTGTTGTAGGATTGCCATAGTTGCCTACAAACATAAGTACTGTCATCCTTAAACCAGTAGTCTTGACTAGAACAAGAGTCCAACTACAACACCATGAGAATGATATAGTGTAACTAAAGACCTAAGTGTCAATTAATGAAAGATATAGAGGGAAACAGGTTTATAAAGAAGCTTTCTGGTAAACACTGACCAAAAAACAGATGAGAGGATGATAATGTGATAGAGAAAGGAAATGCATTGGGGGTGTACGGAAAAAAAGAGCTGTCGCATTTATGCTACAAATCATACTTAAACTGCAATTTTTGTCTCTCAACAGATGTCGTCTGCCCAGCCAACAGCTCAATTGAGTGCCAGAGGACCTGCCGAGCAACCTGTGATGAACTGAGCCAAATAAACATCCCTGGCTGCATAGAAATTTGCAAAATTGGCTGTGAATGCAACGAGGGTTACATTTTTAAAACCAGTGAAAAGAAGGAGTGTGTGCGCTATGACCAGTGCCAGGTTAAGTGCCCAGACCTCATGCATTACGAACCATGTCCACGTAATCCTCATGCAACCTGTGAGAAGCCAGAAGAGACCTCCAGCACACCACGAAGATGTGAACCCTGGTGCGTCTGCAATAAGGGCTACGTGTACCGCTCTAATCAAGATCGCACATGTGTGCGCAAGAAAAAGTGCACCTGAAACACATACAATGTATCTCAGCTGTCAGTCTAATTCACTGAGGTGTACTTTTATAATTAACAGCCTTTCACTTGCTTTTATTTTCATAAGAATTGTCTTGCATTGCATTTTTACATTTTTTCTTCAATGGGACATTTTCCTTTTTATCCTACCTTGTGAATACATTCTCCAATATGTATCATATTATCTGCTTTTTAAATATTCTACTTTTCTCTAAATATGGTGTGATACTTTATGTTATTTCTTTCTTTAACTGTTTTGTGTTTGTTTGGCTTATTATAGGCATCACATCATTCATTTTCGTCTGTGATTCATCAGAGAAAGTGAGTTGAATGTGACCTGTTAGCCCTCTTTATTTTGCAGGCCAGCTTCTGTAGACAAGTCATTGTTCCCTTAGCCTTCCAGAGAAGAGTCAAGGTTCCTTTAACATTCAGAAATTGTGATACTTAGGAGAGAGTGACACCAACTGATTTAACAACCACAATCTAGTTATGTCAAAAGTACAGTTCTGAGAGAATCAATACTGTCTAGCTATACAACTGGCAGTCCCCAGAGATGTGCATGTAACTTCAAGCAGTACTAACAATTTTGAAGTACAGAATATATGCAATAATATTCTTACACACATTTAGACTGGTAGAAACATTTCAATGAAAAAAAGGACTGCAAGATCATAAAACTTCATTGAAGGAAACCATAGATAAGATGATGGTAGAAAAGGTAAAGTAGTATTGAAAACATTGTTACCTTCTAACTCTGAACTAGAAGAAAAAACTTTCAGTAGCGCAAGGTCAAAACTTTGAGTAGGGCACGGTCCAAAGCCATGTCTGGTGAGGGTACCTGGAAGTCAGATGTGTCATCATCAATTTCACACTGATGGTTGGTTTGGGTGCAAAAAGTTCAGAGCAAGAACAACGCTGCATTGGGAGGCTACTGAGAGTGGTTCATCAGTAATATAGCTTTTCAGCCTCACCCCAGTCCTTGTTGAAATCCTCAAGTGGGGCAAGGGTGGAAGCTATTGCCAGGCAGCGTTTCAAGATTACAAGGTTCCATTAAACCTGCTTTCAGTGCTATAATAATCTCAGATGAAAGATGAACCTGGTTTTGTTGCCTGCCTAATATATAGTCCTCCTCAGCAAGCCTTAGCACCCTGACTCAGTCCTCTGCAAATAGAAAAATGTCCCTTTTTCTCCAACTGTTAGGAACGTTTCTTCTGAATAGCCATGCAAGACCCAGCTCCACAGGGCAGTTTCCAGACTCCAAGTCTTTCTCCTGCTAGACCTCCTGTAGGGTCCAGCTCTCTGTGCTCAGCTGTATCCTCATTCAATCAGGACTCCTGCTTTTTGTGCTCCTGAAGCAGACAAATAAAAGGCAAACATTTGCCTCCTGGAATGCAGCTCCAGTTCCTTGCAGCCAGCAGGATTCAGTAGTACTTGAGTCCTTGAGTCAGGGGTCAAGAGCCAGGAGTCTTCTCTATAGGGAGTTTTCCCAGGAGTTGGGCTCAAGTTGCAAGATTATCCTGTGGACGAGCCAGTGATATGAGGAAATGTGATAGCCAATCATAAATATTTTCCTGCAGTGCCCAATCTCCTTTTGCAGCACTTCTTTCTCTCCTTACTGTCAAATTGTCCTGCCCGGATATTGCAGAGCTCCTCTACCACCAGGCATGCCTTTCTCAGCTCTTTGGACACTCTTACTTAGATTAGCACCCATGCTCCCTTCCAGGACCCAAGCTGGCTGCCTCTTGGCATTACAACTACTGCCTGCCTCGGAGGTTGATGTGAATGAACAGGATAATTCCTCCCTAGTATCCTCAAGTCAAAAGAGGCAGTGTTAATATTATCCTTTGTACTGCCAACTGTATCTATCCAATTCTAGATAAGTAACCTGGTCTAACTGGTAAATAGTAAACACTTCATTGCCTTTTTGGGGCTCCGAGGGAGGCCATTGTCATCTAAATCAGAAACATTCACTTTTCCAGCAAATAAAAAATGTTCCATCACTAGTTGTGATGATTGTCAGAACTGGTTTTAAGCCTTTTCTAGCTCAGGTAGCCAAAACTTTTTTTATTTTTTTTATGAAGGCCCTTTTGCAAGTAAGTTTTCAAAATGTGATTTCACCATTGAATCAGATTTTGAAATGTAAGTAAAAAACTGAATTTGAAGAGCGTTGCTAAGCATTTTCACCGGACGCAATGTGATTAAATACAGTAATCACCTCCTTGGCTGCTCGGCTGTACCTTCACATTGAACTAGCTTTTCGGCCTTCAGTCACTATGAGGACACATTTTTTAAATATAGAATGTACCATAAGTGTTATACATTAGGCACCCTACATTGTATCCTTTGAGCTAACAAGGTAAACTTTAGAGGCAAATTAATATATACAAAATCTTCTTAACAAGTGTCACTGCAGTGCCTTAAAACTGCAGCCTAACAAGAGCACAGTAATGCCCCTCGATATATTTTTTGTTATATAGGTGGATGATGTCCTCATATACCATTTACCTTCCAATGCCTAGGTACATTCTATACACTATCTACAATGGACTTATAATTAATTTAAATCAACAAGCAAATCAAAGGGCAACACCATGTGTTAGGGGGAATCACAATTGCTTTCTGACTTTTTAGCAGTAGTAAAGTGCACAGAGCTCAAACGTTATCAAACACATCCATAAAATAGGGGGGACCACAAAAAAAATGATGCAATTCCTTAGAGTCCTACATTACTAATGGTGTTCTGTAAAGTTTAACAATGAAGTCTTGTGTAATATGAGTGAAGGAAATCAAAATGGAGCTTGATATATGGTCAATGGATCTCAGACTCTTTCTGACATGGTGCTCCTGACCTCCTGGATTAAACAAGAAATAATTTTGGATATCTTACATGAATCAATTCAGTAAAAGAAGGCTGTGGAAGAGGATATTTGTAAGAAATGTAGTTATTAGTTGAGAGTGGCGAGAGCCTCACTCGAGTATAAACACAACCATTGTCAGCGTAAACCAGAGTGTTCACTAGATCACTAAACAAAAGCAGGTAAGTTTAACTTAGAGACAATGTGTAAAGTATGCATGCAGTACTCAAATATCAATATGTGAAAACACCAAACAAGGAAAATCCCAAACAATTTAGAAAAATAGAGGACATTTTAATAAATAAAATTAAATTTCACCAACATCACAAAAACCCAATAGGTAGAATCAGGGATATGAATGTTTAAAATTGTCAGTAAAATAGCACCAAAAAGCCCAAAGAGCCAATCACAGTAATCACAGTAATCAAAGTCAAACGGTAACACTGACCGTGCTTGAGCACATATAAAATACAGGGATTAGGTTAAACGTGTGCCTTCTAATTTAGACCTGTTTCAAGGAAGAAGCTCTTGTCAATAAGGTCATTGGCAGTCGGGCTGCAATCTTGATCTGGAGAGGGGCAGTCGACTGTGAGGTGCTGAAGTAGTAGGCCTCACTTGGAACTTTACCTTGGCTGGTTACTTTGGGGCGCTGATTGTCAGAGTGGGTCAACAATCGAAGCTTTACGTTGGTGGGAAGGTTCATTGTTGACTCAAAGAGTCCCGTATGGACAAAGTTGGGTGTTTGAATCCGGGAAGGTTTCCTCAGCAGACGGATACAGGTTCTGTGTCAGACTCGGTGAAGTCCAGTCATGTTTGTATGGAGATGGGCTAAAATTACAAAAACAGGGCCCCTAAGCAAACTATATGTGGTATCCCTCCCAGGGGAGATGACTGTATCTATACACAAAAAATGGCCAACCCACTATTATACCTGTGGCTTTCCAAAACTCATACATAATCTACATAAAGCCCATACTACCAAAAATCTTACTCTTTTATTACAAATTGAGTTACATCTCAATAATTATATACATAAGTATTAATTCAACTCTACATATACATACCAATCATGATATCTATTCAATCAGAAAATGAAACTAAGAAATAAAGAACAATCATGAAAAACATAGTAAAAAAGAATTTAGAGAGACTAGCACCCCCCTGGTTCAATCAATCACACCTTACTTTCATACTCCATAATCACACATAACTAGCACTCACACCCATTCAATCAATCTTCCAATAAGATCCAAGTACATTTCATCCATTCCAAATCATACCTCTGCTATTACAATAACCTCTTATAAAACATCAACACATTATTATCACATATCCTATAATAGCACCAGTAGTGTTATCTATTGCTCAGAAAGATCAAAGGCTTATTCTGCTTGATGCTCATCTTACAGTTGCAAAACATGCTATGAGCACTAAAGCTCATTCTTCTAAATACAAGCCATATAGTTGCAAGGGGAGGTATAAGCGCCGACGCACGTTTCGGTGTCTCTTTCCCCTGGGTCTGGC
Organism: Pleurodeles waltl; assembly: GCF_031143425.1. NCBI lineage: Eukaryota > Metazoa > Chordata > Amphibia > Caudata > Salamandridae > Pleurodeles > Pleurodeles waltl. The sequence continues at coordinate 1,419,058,794 of NC_090446.1, forward strand.
ACAGCCTGGGTAGTGAAACAAAGTGCAGACAGGCCCACGAGAGAGCGGTATTTACCAGTGACAGAACATGCATCTTCTGAAGTCAGTCAGGGACTGGGTATCGCCTTCGGACTGAAGGGGATGGGCACCATCCTCCAAGCCATCCTACTCTAGAGTGAACAGTCATGTAACTCTGAACACCTGCAGAAAGACACATTTTGGTTTAGGCAGAAAAAATACCAACTTTCTAAAAGTGGCATTTCCAAAATAGTAATTTAACATCCTACTTTTTCATTCAGGATTTTAAGCACAATAATTATTTCTCTAGCTGTCCCAAAACTAAAGTTATCACATTAAATCTAATGAGGTAACCCGGTGTTTGTCTGGGGGTGGGGGGATAGCCTTGCCACAGTGAAAAATGTCTTTAGGAGTTTTCACTGTCAAGACATGGAACCTTAAGTATGCATGTCCTAACATTTAGAATACATTTTGTTTTATTTAGTTTTAAGCTATTATAAATGGGGTCTCTAGTTGGCAGAGGTATACACCCTTGTCCAAGTAGGGACCACAATCTTAGTCAGGGTAAGTCACACACAATCCAAATTATCCTGTGCCCAACCTCTGATAGCTTGGCACTGAGCAGTCAGGCTTAACTTAGAATGCAATGTGTAAAGTATTTATGCAATAAATCATGCAGTAACACAGTGAAAGCACCACAAAAATACACCACACAGGTTTAGAAAAATGTAATATATTTATCTGATTAAATTAAGGTCAAAGCAATAAAGATTTTATAAGCATAAGTTGAAATATCACTTTTGCAATGTTAAGAAGAGTCTTAAGTCTTCATAAAACAACAATTGTGTCTTGTGTGCACAAAGTACCTAGTTTGTGTCAAAAGTACACACTGCAGAGACCGCAGAAGAGCTGTGTGGAAAAAGGAAGATATGCATCATATTTTGCGACGTGGCACAGACGATGCATTGTTTCTTCCATGCTGCAAGGGCTTTGCATCGATTTCCAGCATGCAGACTTGTTATGTTATGTTATGTCCTCAAGGCGAGAGACCCAGTTAATATACCCAAAATGCCTTTGAAGTGGGGGAGACTTCAAAGAGTGGTTTTGAAGTGCACAAGGTCCCCTTTCAGTACTGGTCTGTCTGTCAGGGTCCAAGTAGGGAGTTCCACCATTATAGCCCAGAAAACCCATTCAGTATGCAGATGAGTGCAGGTGTGACTGAGTATCCTGTGTTTGTGGTTGTCTGGGTGAGATGCACAAGACAGCAGTCAACCAGTCCAACCCAGATGTGGATTTGAGACACGCTGTAAGGAACAGATAAATGTTAAGTGCAGAGAAATGCTCACTTTCTAAAAGTGGCATTTCCAAAATAGTAATATAAAATCCAACCTCTCCAATAAGCAGGATTTTCTACTGCCATTCTGGCCGTACTAAACATGATCTGTTTACCCCTTTCTGACCGAAATCTACCACTCAAACAGTATGTGAGTGTAGCCCTAATGTTAGCCTATGAAAGGAGCAGGCCTCACAGTAGTAGAAAATAAATTTATGAGTTTTCCACTACTAGGACATATAAGAAACACAGGTATATGTCTTGCCTTTTACCAGCATAGCACCCTGCCCTACGGATTACCTTAAGGGTGACATATAGAGAAAAGGGGAGTTTAAGGCTTGGCAAGAACTTTTAAATGCCAAGTCGAAGTGGCAGTGAAACTACATACATAGACCTTGCAAAAGTAGGCCTGAGACATTGTTAAGGGGGCTGCTTCTGTGGGTGTCAAAATCATTTCTGCAAGCACACTAGTAGCATTTAATATACAGGCCCTGGGCACGTGTAGTGCATTTGACTAGGAACCTACAAGTAAATGAAATATGCCAATTAGGTATGAGCCAATGTTACCATGCTTTTAGGGAGAGAGCACATGCACTTTAGCAAAACGTTTGGGGGCGACCCTGCAGAGGGACCATTTCCAACATAAGCCAATACTGTATAAAGATACAACATACCTGCCTAGCAGGTCAATAAGAAGATAAAGAAAGGAATATTAAACCATACACAAGCCATGACATGAACTAAACTGCCCTGACCCCTTCCTCCTCTCTCCTCCCTCCCCACACCAGACCAGCAACCCGTCTTTTCTGTCTATTCCTCAACAATCCACATCCCTTTTCCACCCCTTGATTCTTACTTTACACCTTCAGTATTTTTCTCTTGTTTCCCCCATATTGCCAATCAAGAACTCTAAGATAACAGTGCATGTAAGGTTGCTCGATTGTCATAGAAATGTTTTCTATATTTAGGAGGTCCCAACACCAATTAAACCATTGTCTTTGATCTTGTGTGAAAGTGGCCCCCTTTGTACTCACAACCCTTTGCTTGGCTACACACAGGATAATTGTCATTAAATTGCCCTTGCTAGAGGGTAAGAGAGGCTATCCTCAACACCAACGATTATGTACACTGGGAGCCTCAGTATTTTGTACAGAAAAATGCATCTATGTCATTCAACACATTGACCTTCTACTTAGTAAGATTTGAGCAGTGGCAGAGCAGATATAGAAATGAGCCTGTTTGCCCACATCCTCTCTAGCACATGCTGCCTTTAGAAGTATTCCATTCATTTAACTGCTACAGTGTATAGTAGTTTTAGGAGGTGATCTTGATCAACATCTCCCTCACTGGTGCACTTGCTGCATTTGTTTTTATGTGACTCTGAACATGAGGCGAAGTAGACTAGTGCTTGGAGTCACAATGAGAGACCTTTCATTCCTGTCCCCCAGCAATCTATCAAGCCGCTTTTCCCATCTCAGCTGGCCAGACGACTTCCCCAACAACTTTCCATGTGTGAAAAATGTATAAATCTATGAGAGGGTATACTTATCTCTTTCTTTAGCTAAGATCTATCATTCCAGTGTGAGGAAAAATGGCTGGCTTCTAGTTTAATGGCCAATCCGGTTATCTAGTGATGGATTTGATAATATTGAAACCACTCCACCTCCGGTTCAGCTGCTCAGTTTTGATTTCCCCAATTTTTGTAAGCCCTTCTTGGTCAAATAGGTTCCCAGTTCTCTACCAGCCTGCCTCTTGCCAAAGATCAAAGACCTCCTCTTTGAGGCCAGGGGTAAAATCAGGGTTGCCAAATGTAGGTGTGATAGGAGAGGGCACCGTAACCAGTCCCCTCATAAATCCACCCCATCCCACAGTGCCACAGTTGCACACATGATCATAGAAGACTACAGGCCCCATGGGCAATGCCTATAGGGAGCCATTACACCTTTGATGTATGCATTCCTGAAATTAACTGGTCCATAAGAAAACAGTGTTTCCCACTGTACCATCTGTGGCATTCAAAAACATAGTACAACTGGGACAGATATTAGTAATTATAGGTGTGAGGAATGCCCAGGCCATCCACCTCTAGCAGCCAGAGCATTTGCTTGTCTGCAAGTTTGGGTAGATTCCCAGCCCAGATAAAGTTGATGAAAAGAGATTGTGTATGGTTCAGCACTTCCTTCAGAGGGAGTACAGGCATCAAATGAACCAGGAAAAACTACCTCAGCAAGGCTGTCATCTTGGCCATAGCTATGCCGCCCAGCCACGATAGACCTGTGCCATGACATGATTGAAAATTGGATTTGAACTGATAGACAAATCTATCATGGTTTACCTTTTTTGTTCCATCAGCAGTGGGAGACTGTGATCCTTAAATAATGTATGCCATTTTTCACCCAGGGAAGTGGAAGCTGTGATTGTAACTGCCTTCCCCTCTCCAAAGGGATAGGCTAGGCTCAGTCACTGTAATTGTGAGTGGTGTAGCTCAGAGCGTACTGCAGGAAGGGAGCTCTCAGGATCAGTCAAGGTCAACAAAATATCATGTGTGCACAGGCTCAATTTTTGTACGGGAGAACATCTCCCAGCCACCAAGTGTGTTGCTGTACATGCATCTGAGAGGTGTGCAGGGTAACCCAAATTGCAGCATGGTCAGCATCCTGATTTGGGCCTCAGTCAGCAGGTTTAATGCTGCTGAAGATACCAGGAAATGATTGAGTATAGTGTAGGTTTTGAATGTTGCTGAGTAATGTATGTATTCACACTCATGGGGATGTTAGTGTCCCCACATGTCAAACAATTTCACCTTCTAAAGTCATGCCCTTCCATTTGGTGAAATTATCCCCTCCGGTCTCTCTCTTTGGGTAGATCTGTTCAGCACATTGCTCATGATGATTTTTGTTAGACCTGGCATCCTTGGCATGGTTTCCCCTAACTTTTTTGCCTTCAGAATTCCTGTTTTGCTGGCGTTGTTTTGCAGGCTTTACAAATCTTAGCACTTTGCCACTGCTAACTAGTGCTAAAGTGCATGTGCTTTCTGCTTAAAACATGATAACATTGGCATATCCACAATAAGAATATTTAAAGTAAAGTAAAGTGCACTGCCTGTGTCCAGAGCCTGTAACTTAAATGCTACTGGTGGGCTTGCAGCACTGATTGTGCCACCCACTTAAATAGTCATTCAACATCTCAGGCCTGCCATTGCAGAGCCTGTGTTTGCAGGTTTGAACAGTCATCTCAACCTGGCAAGTTATCCCTCATGCCAGACTCAAACCTCCCTTTTTAATACTTAGAAGTCACCATTGAGGAAGGCCCTAGACAGCCCAAGGGCAGGGTGCAATGTATTTAAAAAGTAGGACATGTACTGTTAAGTTTCACATGTCCTGGTAGTGAAAAACTGTTTAATTTGTTTTTCCCTACTGCAAGGCCTATATCTTCCATAGAGTAGCATTGGGATTACGTTATTACAAGTGCAATTTCCAATTGGGGAGAGATGGGCCCCCCAGGTTTGGTGTCTCACTATTTACAATTTGAAATCTCAATCTATGGTGAAGTCAGATTTTTAAAAATGCCACTTTTAGAAAGTTGCCTTTTTCTTATTTTACCCATCTGTTGCCTACTGCCTGTGTCCAATACAATTGGGTGGGATGACAGCTGGGCTTGTGCAATCCCTATTGACAGCCACACACAAAGGGAGCTAAGGTGTGATGGAAGGGCCGTCCACAGCCTGATGGACCATACTGGGTAGGATGGGAGGGAGGAGCTGACATTTACACCTGAATTAGCAGAGTCCTGTCCTCATACAGAGCAGCCTCCCCCCGTAGTGAGTCTGGAGCCAAGGTAGGAAGGGCAGAAACTCTGTGAATTTTAAAGACCTCTCTCTGAAGTCTCACCCACTTCAAATGCACAACTAGGCATCAGTACTGGACTTCATACACCACCAGCTCAGTGCACTTCTGGACCTGTTGATGCTGTGCCAGGAAGACGGACTTGATGAGCTTCTGAAAGACTGTCACTCTGATGGATTTCTGCTCTGCTGTGCTGACCTGCTGACCTCCTTGCCTGGTAGTGAGAAGGTCTGGACCTGAAGCTCTGCACTCCAGAACCAAAGTGACTCTAAGAGCTTGCTGAGTTGCCTCCTTTTCTTCAAAGTGACTCTAAGAACTTGTTGAGTTGCCTCCTTTTCTTCTGAAATCTCAAAGATACTAAAGACTTCCAAGTCACCACCTAGAGCACCTGGATTCTGCCATCTGAGAGGCTTGGCCTGCCAGTGCTGCCAATCCAGTACTGGGCCCTTGAAAGTGTGTGTTAAGTGCTGCGCCAATCCCAAATCCATGCACAAACGCCATTGCACCTCTAAGAGCTGATGCATCTTCATCAAAGCTTATGCATCGCTGCTGCTGTGAGGATCAAGGGCACTGCATCACTGTCAACACTGGTGTATCTCTGCGGGGATGGGGAACACCACATTGCCAACAGTGTTATGCATTGCCTCCATTCCCGATGCATCCCCGAATTTGTGCGCCTCAGAGCCGACACAATGCAACCTCTTTAGGATTGACACCAATGCATAGTCTCCTTTGCTCCTCGCATCTTATTCTCGACATCAACGCAACTCCAAACCACAATACTGTTTCAGCAGGCTAAGGTTGGTCCTGTATCTGACATGTACTCCATCAGGATCAGACTGACTTTTCAGATTTGTCCAGGTCTAGCATGACCAGATAGCCTTAGTTGGCACTTTATGCTTCTAAGCACTACAACTAAGTTTATTCTTAAAAAATTAATGTCTCAACTTCTACTTATTTTTGTCGTTTTGGTTCAATTTTGTTCATTAAATTAGGCTCCTTTTTTCTAACTGTGATATCTTTTTGTGTGGTGTTTTCTTCACAGTTTTACTGTTTCAAGTGTTGCTCAAATACTTAACAAATTGCCTCTTAAGTTAAGCTTCATTACTCTGTGCCAAGCTACCAAAGAGGGGGCACAGGTTAATTTAGGGTGTATTTGTGACTAACCCTGACTAGGATTTTGGTTCCTGCTTGGACAGGATGCATACCTCTGCCAACCAGAAACCCAATTGCTAACAACGTTGACGTCCCCTTCAATGACTATCTGCTGATCCATCAACTTCAAAATGTTTATGATGTCATTCTCAAGAATTGCTCATGATTAGTGTTAGGTGCATAAACAGAGGCCTCGATGAAAGTGTGTGTGCTGAGGGATAGGCTCATAGTAAGTGCCCTCCTGCTATTGTCTGTGATAATGTTTTTCACACTCCATGTGAATGTATGAGTCAAAACAATTACTTCTCCTCCCTTCTTTTTCATGTATGAGGAGTACTACTGGGGGACTATTTGGTGAGTAGTCTGTGCTAGTCTTTAGCTAGTAAAGGAATCTTATGTATGGGGAATATCTGATTGCCTGTGTCTCTAAAAAATTACTTCACTGCCCCCCACTTGGCTGGTGCATTGAGGCCTCTAACATTAAGGCTCAGTATCTTTAAGTTACTCATGGATATTGTGTATTGATATTGGAAGGCATGTGATCTCGTCCTTGCCGCTATCTGCCATTCTTCTTGGTTAGGGACCATTCCAATTGTATGAGACACTCAAACGGTTTATCTATTATCTGAAAAATTGCCAGTTCCACTTGAAATTTAAATGTAATGTAGATCAACACCATACCCTTCCTGGATCGCTTAATTAAAAATTACAATAATCAACTCATTGTCACACTTTTTCGTAAACCAACAGAGCACAATACGTTATTACAGTACAACAGTTTCCCACCCAGTGCTCTTGGATATGGATTACCATTTGGACAATTCCTTTGCCTTCAAAGGAATTGTACCCTCAAGAGTGATTACTTCAAGAGGGAGCTATACTTAGCCAAAAAAGTACAAGAGAGAGGCTACCCTGTGCAATTAATTAGGAGCTCCTTCAAAAGAGCATGGAATCACCCAAGGGATACCATCTTACAGTCTCAAGAAAGGCCACCAATGGATAAGATTGTGTGTGTGACTACATTTTGTCCACACACAAATAATATTGTAAAACTCGTTAAGAAACACTGGTCCATTCTCAGAAGTAAGGATCCCTTCCAAAACATGCCACTCTTTTCTTACAAGGGGGGAAGAAACTTCAAGGATCATTTAGTGCATGCAGATACTAGAATTCAAAAGCATGACTTGACATTCCCTTCCTTAGTGGGTTTGGATCCTGGTAAGGGTCATCATAAATGTGGTAATTGTGTTGCCTGTCAATATACTTCAACTCCGAAATTGTTCATCCATGGTGACATTCGGGTTACCCTGAGGCATCATACTAACTGTGCCTCTACCAATATTATTTATTGCATTTGGTGTACATTTATATTGGACAGAAGACTCAACAGTTACGAACAAGAATCAGCTAGCATAAGAGCCACATCAGATGCTGGATGGAAACTGCACCAATGGTCCAGCGCTACCGGGAATAGCAACACACGTCAGAAGACCTCAGATGGCAAGTAGTTGAGAAGGTTGGTCTGTTCCCCCAGAGGGGGGTGACAATGCGTTGAACTTGCAGAGACTGGAATGTGAATGGATTAACAAGTGCGATTCTATAAGGAAAGGTCTGAACACCATGGAAGAATGGAGGAGGTATACTGCTGAACTAACTACCTCAGAAACAATTCTAACTTGGTACTGTATACAAAGACATGCCTTTGATTGCCTATTCTTTATCATATGTGCTGTAATTTTTCTTGTCGTTATGGGTAAGCGCAAAGCGCTCCGTCCCATTCTGTAATCTCTCTTTGGGCTTCAAACCACGCCCATGCCACGTCAGTCACTTACGTTGGTTCATGGGCTTACCTTTTAAAATCTGCTTGCTTTCATTTGTGAAAAGCATGCACACATCATGCCTTTTCCGGTGTTTAGCCCACCTACACAGCACCAGTAAACTACTAAAAACATACGAGGCTCGAATTTTCCAGCACGGTATCCGGACTACTTTGTCTGTTTATTTTCCATGTAGCGTGATTGCGCTTCATTTTACATAGTGTGATCGCGCTGCGTTTTTTTTTCTTTACAATGCTAATAGCTCTAACTCGAGCTAATGCGAGACCCGTTGCATTGAAAATGCTTGTTTTTCTTTTCCTTCTTCTTGGTACTGTGCCACTAGACTGCATTGTTTAATTATATTAGTAGTTATAGGTGTACCTTAAATGCAGTGTTCTAGTCCTCCTTCACACCACGCTCCATTATAAGACTGGCCGATAACCCTTCCTTTAGTCGCTCAGATTGCACAGGTTCAGCACATTCTGCCTTGCCAATAATAAAAGACTTTGCCCCCACATACATTATCATAAAATACATTTTTGCTTTTTTCCATACAAAGACAGATGCCACAGTAAATAGCGGATTGTATGTCTACCTCCCATGGTTAACAAAAATTAGGTTTATGAGGAGATACAACCTTACTTCTTTTGATCTCTCAGCCCTTCACTTAGCAAGGGGTTGTGCTTATCCTTCTCTAATGGTGTATATTTCATTGCCATTAACTGCTGAAGCCAATGGGGGCAGGCTCTCTCTTGCCCCTTCTGCCTTAGCTCCACGAAATCAACCTTTATTTATTATCTCTGGATCATCTGGGTTCGAATCCTTGCATGTAACGTCTTCCTACTTTTTTTCAAAATTGTTTTCTTCTTTTTTTTTGTCATTTGATTATTGTGGACCAGTATTACCCCCCTCCTCTTCCTCCAGGATACAATCCTTCGGGCGGTATTTTCATTAACAGCGCGCTGGCCTGAACGCGCGTTGCTTGAACAAGGGTCTCAGCTGTGCTTAATGAAACTACCCTAGGGCGATAGCGAACGCCGCTCTTGTTCCCATCTGTGTTTATTTAAAGAGAAGAGCTACAAGCTTTTTCTACTTATATCTCTCCGATCGGGAGGCACTGCTGAATAGCATTCGTGGGAACCTTTCAAGTCATTTAAGGCCACATTTTTTAAACGGTTACAGCTCATTAATTATATACATAAGTATTACTTTCTTCAACTCTAAATATAAATACGAATCATGATATCTATTCAATCAGAAAATGAAACCCCCTGGTTCAATCAATCACACCTTACTTTCATACTCCATAATCAAAAGGTAACTAGCACTCACGCCCATTCAATCAATCATACAGTAAGATCCAAGTACATTTCATCCATTCCAAATCATACCTCTGCTATAACAATAACGTAGAGTCTTTTCATTATCCAAGATATGTTAATGCATCAGATTATACAAATGAGCATTCATAAAACATCAACACATTATTATCACATATCCTATATTAGCACCAGTAGTGTTATCTATCTCTCAGAAAGATCAAAGGCTTATTATCCATGATGCTCATACTACAGTTGCAAAAAATGGTATGAGCACTGTTAGACCTGACATGCCTTAGGGTGGTCACCCCTAATTTTTTTCCTGCCTCCCTCCACTTTTTGGACACTGTTTTTGCTGGCTTTTAGACTCTGCGCACTTTACCACTGCTAACCAGTGCTAAAGTGCATATGCTCTCTCCCTTTAAACATGGCAACTTTGGATCATACCCAATTGGACTATTTAATCTACTTATAGGGCCCTAGCAATGTGCACCATATGTGCCTAGGGCCTGTAGATTAAATGCTACTAGTGGGCCTGCAGCACTGGTTGTGCCACCCACTTAGGTAGCCCCTTTACCTTGTCTCAGGCCTGCCATTGCAAGGCCTGGGTGTGCAGTTTCACTGTCACCTCAACTTGGCATTTAAAAGTATTTGCCAAGCCTAAACCTCCTCTTTTTCTACATATAAGTCACCTCTAATGGGTGCCCTATGTAACCCCTAGGGTAGGGTGCTGTGTGGGTGAAAGGCAGGACATGTACCTGGGTAGTTTACATGTCCTGGTAGTGTAAAACTCCTAAATTCGTTTTTACACTACTGTGAGGCCTGCTCCCTTCATAGGCTAACATTGGGGCTGCCCTCATAGATTGTTGAAGTGGTAGCTGCTGATCTGAAGGGAGTAGGAAGGTCATATTTAGTATGGCCAGAATGGTAATACAAAATCCTGCTGACTGGTGAAGTTGGATTTAATATTACTATTTTAAAAAAGCCACTTTTAGAAAGTGAGCATTTCTCTGCACTTAAATCTTTTTGTGCCTTACAATCCACGTCTGGCTAGGTTTAGTTGACAGCTCCTTGTGCATTCACTCAGACACACCACAAACACACAAACACAGGGTACTCAGCCTCACTTGCATACATCTGCATTTTGCATGGGTCTTCCTAGGCTGGGAGGGTGGAGGGCCTGCTCTGACACAAAGGACTGCCACACCCCCTACTGGGGCCCTGGCAGACAGAATTGAACTGAAAGGGGACCTGGTGCACTACTAAGCCACTCTTTGAAGTCTCCCCCACTTCAAAGGCACATTTGGGTATAAAACAGGGCCTCTGCCATACCAGCTCAGACACTTGCTGGAGAAGAAACCTGAACCAGAACCTGCATCCTGCCAAGAAGAACTGCCTGGCTGCTCAAAGGACTCACCTGACTGCTTTGTACAAAGGACTGCTGCCTTGCTGTTGGTCTGCTGCCTTGCAGAACTCTTGCCTTGCTGCAGAAGTGGTCTCCAAGGGCTTGGATAGAGCTTGCCTCCTGTTTCTTGAGGTCTCAGGACCAAAAAGACTTCCATCTTTTAACTGGACTCCTTGTGTGCTGCAAAATTTGACGTACAGCTTGCTTTGCGGTGAAAAATTCACTGCACGCCGATCCGGAAAGACGCCGCTCGACCCCACAAGGAAAAGATCGATGCGACGCCTGTGGTGCGACCGGAACTTCTACACACGGGCCGCCTGGACAACGCCGCCTGACTTCCAGAGAGGAAATCGACGTGACGCCTGCCATGAGGGAGAAAATTCCACGCACAGCCCACCTGAACGACGCGCAGCCGGATAAGAAGTCAAGGATTCCACGCACAGACCAAGGGACATCTGCTAATCCCGCGACCCAAAGAAGGAGACTGTCCGCGCGCCGAAAAACGACGCATGTCTTCCCCGCGTGAAAAATAACGACGCAAGTCCGTGTGTGAAGGGGCGAAACCGATGCACACACCATTTTTCCACGCATCTCCTCCTCTGCGGCCCTTTGCGGAGATTTTCCACTCCAAACCATGTACTTTGTGCTTGAAAGAGACTTTGTTTGCTTTTTAAGGACTTAAGACACCTTATATCACTTTTCAGTGATATCTCTACAATTTCATATTGCATCTTTTATCGTTTTGACCTGCAAATATCCAGATAAATATTATATATTTTTCTAAACACTGTGTGGTGTATTTTTGTGGTGCTATATTGTGTTATTGTATGATTTATTGCACAAATACTTTACACATTGCCTTCTACGTTAAGCCTGACTGCTCAGTGCCAAGCTACCAGAGGGTGGGCACAGGATAATTTGGATTGTGTGTGACTTACCCTGACTAGAGTGAGAGTCCTTGCTTGGACAGGGGGTAACCTGACTGCCAACCAAAGACCCCATTTCTAACAAGCACTAAAGTTCAATCTTCTAAATACAAGCCCTATAGTTGCAAGGGGTGGTATTAGCGCTGATGGACGTTTCCGTGTCTCTTTTCCCTGGGTCTGGACCAGCCTGGCTAGTGAAAAAAAGTGCAGACAGGCTCAGGTGGGAGCAGCATTTACCAGTGAAAGAACAGACATCTTGTAAAGTCAGTCAGGGACTGGGTATCGCCTTCGGTCTGAAGGGGATGGGCACCATCCTCCAGGCCATCCTGCTCTAGTGGGAACAGTCATGTTACCCTGAACACCTGCAGAAAGACACTTTTTGGTTTAGGAAGAAAAAATACCAACGTTCTAAAAGTGGCATTTCCAAAATAGTAATTTAACATCCTACTTTATCATTCAGGATTTTAAATTTCAATTTGATTGAGCAGAATAATTATTTCTCTAGCTGTCCCAAAACTAAAGTTATCACATTAAGTCTAATGAGGTAACCTGGTGTTTGTCTGGGGGTGGGGGATAGCTTTGCCACGGTGAAAAATGACTTTAGGAGTTTTCACTGTCAACACATGGAACCTTAAGTATGCATGTCCTAACATTTAGAATACATTTTGTTTTATTTAGTTTTAAGCTACTAGAAATGGGGTCTCTAGTTGGCAGAGGTATACACCCTACTCCAAGTAGGGACCACAATATTAGTCAGGGTAAGTCACACACAATCCAAATTATCCTGTGCCCACCCTCTGGTAGCTTGGCACTGAGCAGTCAGGCTTAACTTAGGATGCAATGTGTAAATTATGTGGGCAATATGTCATGCAGTAACACAGTGAAAACACCACAAAAATACACCACACAGGTTTAGAAAAATATAATATATATATCTGATTAAATTAAGGCAAAAACTGTAAATTATAAACTATTAAAAAAAGTCTATAAGCACAAGTTGAAATATCACTTTTGCAATGTTAAGAAGACTCTTAAGTCTTCAAAAATCAACAATTGTCTCTTGTGTGCACAAAGTACCTGGTTTGTATCACAATGACACGCACAGAGACCGCAGAAGAGCTGTGTGGAAAAAGGAAGATGTGGGTCATATTTTCCGACGTGGCACAGACAATGCGTTGTTTTTTCCCATGCTTCAAGGGCTTTGCGTTGATTTCCAGCATGCAGTATTGGGTCCTCAAAAACACATAGCACCTTTTCATCCTATAATATCTCTCTCCTTATCAGTTCCCCAGGTCACTGTTTGACCTGATGAGACCCTAGTATTCTTCTTTATGGTTGAAACGTCAGTGACAATCTAAAAGACAGATCTTACTTTTCATGATTTAAATGAAGAAAAGTTACTGGCTGGATAAATGTGTTGAGATTTTTAAGGAGGCTGTCTTTGTGAGATTCACCAGTAATTGGAGAAAGACAAGCAATTCTTTGATTGTTCTTCCTTTTTATGTGGTGCCCTTTTGTCACTGGGGTGCACTTTTTCACTACTGTGTTTGCTATTATCATGAAAGAGATATTTTATGCCATGGAGATGTTTTACAACAATAAAAAAGTATGCGTCCTTATATAGTTGGGTACTGGTTGTAGTGTATCTAACCAAGATGCTTTTTACAGATTACTAACTGTCTACTTTCATACAGTTTGGTTGATAAAGTCAGTGGCAAGGTTTGTTGCATAAATTTAAGTTTTTCTTAAAGTGGGCTTCACATGAATGTGTGCTTTATTGTAAATTGCACCCAGGTTCAAGTGAACCATCTGGGTTGCTCTTGATATTGTTGTTGTTTGCAGGCCCACTAGTAGCACTTAATTTATAGGCCATGAGTACTTGTACTTTACCAGAGGCCTATGAGTAAATTAAATATGTCAATTGAGGTCAAGAGAATGTTAACATGTTTTCAGGAGTGAGAACATACACCTTTGCACTGTTTAGCAATGGTACATTGCAGAGAGTCCTATGGTCAGCAAATCAAGATAAGCACTAATGGAGGAGGAAGGCATATTGTTTGGGGAAGACCACCTTAAATGCAAAAAGAACAAGTGATGGATCGAATGCTGAACAATGTCAGACATTCAACCCCAGTACAAAGATCTGGGCCTAAATCCGCTTTTTTTTTTGCCACCCATGCCATTCCAGTTTGGAACCAGTCATATTCAAATCAGTCTTGACCTTGTTCCCCATGGGAACAGTCCAGCCCGAACTGCCAAGCTAGGTCCTCCCTGGACTGGAAACAAGCATCCTAAGACCGGTTTCAGGGTATCACCCTTCATCAGCCAGGGTAGCCTGACTCCAGTGGCATAGGGAGCAAGGGACCCACGTCTGGGCATCATCCTTTTGTGTTGCCAAAGTTGCCCTAAGTGGGAAGGGTAAGTGGAAAGGGTATTTCCAGACGTGGGTCCCTTGCTCACTGTGCCACTGGATTCGAGCTAGCCTGGCGTAAATGGAGTACCATTTTCTAAAGACCTACAAGAAAATTTAATTTGCCAAATTCGGTGTAGTCCAATTTTTCCATGTTTGAAGGAGAGAGCACAAGCACTTGACCACCGGTTAACAGGGAAAAAGTCCAAGGAGTCCTAATGCCAACAAAAACAGGTTTTGCAACAGGAGGCAAAAATCTGGAGCAGACCCATGCAAGAAGGATCAGGCCCCTCACTATAAATGTGTTCAGAATGTATTCCTTCATCTAAAAATAATGAAGCATCGTAACTTGCAGGTCCGACCCTCATTTATTATGACGTAAACAATAAGTACATTTGTCAATTATCTATCATTATATATCGTGATATGGTCTATTTTGTCGTTGAAGCTTTGCAGAAAAATCGAAAAATAACAATTTTCAATAATCTCATAAACAAAAGACAGCTTATGAAGCTCGGTTCCTTATTGTGAAACAACCCTGAAGATGTTATTTTGCAACAATGAGGGATATGTTGCAAGACTAACAAAGCACAGGAGTCTTTTATCCTACTTATTAACTGCAACTCTTTCGCTGTGAGATGGTTCACTACTTACATCCTTCTCCGGGTTAATGACTGCACACAAAGCGCTCACACTTCAGCACAGTCACAGCAGGATCTGAATTATGGGAGGATACGAAAGATGGGAAGGAGCCGTACACTTCTGTTATTATCATGCAGAAATAATGCTGGTATCGCTTGTGTAATAGAGAAGTACAGTTCTAAACAGAGCCACAAACTACACAAAACGAAAACCCAAACAGTGAAAGAAAGACAGACTGGGAGTTTTTATCCTATTTTTTCTCGGTTCTGTAGCTCCTCCACCTATCAATCTATCAACAAAAGACACATCAACAATGTATGTATTCCATGTATCTTGTACATGTTCATGCATACCTTGCATAAATATACTTTTCCATCACCATTCTTTAATATTTCAGGAGCTACTGATTGAATGGAATATACCTGTGCATGTACCGTGACATATAAATAGTTACAATTTACAGTTAGGAATGCATTTGAAAAAATAGCAAGGGTCAAGATTTTCTGTTTATATTTCTTAATTTTCTGGTTAGAACACATCACTAAAAAATGACGCTAGACCAAAATATAAAAAGTACAAAGCTAGAAGTGCAGCTGCACCTGTCCCATCGTGCAAAGCATGGTCTTTGAGACAGTTACTATGATTTGTCATCAAGTTTGTGTCCCCTTTGTGGTGAATCCTCACAGCAAAATCATTTTTGTCATTTACTAAGCCACACAAAGCAACTTTGCATGACTTGGTGTGGTTTAGTAAATATAGGCCCAGATTTATACTCTGTGGGCGCTAAATTAGCATAATTTATTTTAACACGAAGGGGCATATTTATACTCCATCTGCGCCGATTGTGCGTCAAAAATGTTGATGCACAATCAGCGCAAACGTTGCCCCGTATTTAAACTTTGACGCCCGAGCCCGCGGACGACAAAATTCCGCAGTGTGCGTCATTTTTTGGATGTGTCAACCCGCCTTACGTTAATTATATGCAAGGTAGGCGTTCCCGTCCAAAAAATGGCTTAAAGGGCCATGCGTCGTATTTATGCTTACGGGCAAAAATTACGCATGGCCGGGAGGCGGAGCCAGAAAATGATGCACAGCCCGATTTGCGTCAAAAATTAACGCCAGGGTCAGGGCAGGCGTTAAAATGGGGCAAACACACCTGTATTTAATCAGGACACACAGAACAAACAACAGAGCAGCAGAGCAGCAACAGGGAGCCATGGAGGTGATACTAATCCAGCGTGCACGCAGACGCAGAGCCCAGCAGCAACAACAGCAGCTACGACAACACCAGCAGTGACCCCAAAGGCAGCGCAGAAGGCAGGAGAGGATATTCCGCCCAAGAACCACCCTTCAGGGCCTCAGGGAACACAAAATCATCCAGAGGTTCCGGTTGAACTGGCAGGCCATTCAGCAGCTGCTGCAAAACATTGAACAGCAGTTGGCCCCCACTTTGGTGACACCCCGCACCATCCCAACAGAAACAAAGCTGCTTGCCGTACTTCATATGCTGGCAAGTGGCTCTTTCCAAAAAACTGGTGCCCTGGTTGGAGGAATATCACAACCATCATTCTCCACCTTTTTGCCCAAAGTACTGGATGCCATCATTCGACTGACACCCCACCACATCTGCTTCCCTAACACACTGCAGAAGCAGCAGGAAACAAAACAGGGGTTCTACCTCATCAGTGGCTTCCCACACGTCCTTGGTGCAATCGACTGCACACATGTACGCCTTGTGCCACCTGCTGCAACTGAACACCTCTACCGCAACAGGAAGCACACACATTCCATCAACGTGCAGGCCATAGTCGATCACCAGGGATTGATCACCAACATCGTGGCTAAATATCCTGTGAGTGTACATGACTCATACATCTTCTGTCACTGCACCATCAATGAACACTTCCAGGATGGACGGTATGGCAATGGACTAGTTGTTGGTAAGTACAAAAACCTACTTATATACACACTGCACAGCAACCCTCTAGGACACACAACACATACACCACAACAGCAACATGTGAACAGGAACACACTGAGGTCGTGACATCGGTAGCCATGTTTCTTAAGTCACCATTGAACCTGTCACACATCGGAAATTACTGCACAGCCTAATGTTAAGATATCAAACATCACAAAGTGTGGAGTGGGTTGCCTAAATGTCACCTTGCAAATTGTAAGTGTCCCAATGACCTTTACATTGATCTATTGCATAAGTTTAAAGGTATGGGATGTCCAGGGTACATTGATATGAACGTGTTAACAACACTGTCAATTTTAAGTGTGCATGGAACTATCATCTCACCCCAGTGAAGACACACGGACACCTGTATCACAAGTCACAATGCTAGGGAGGGCACACTGTACTGCAAATCCCAAAACATACTGCTGACAAACGGTTAGCAGACAAAAACTCGTTCAGCCAAGGAAACAACACAATACAGATGGTACAACCTACAAGGATAGGATGCCACATTAGTACGCAAAATAGTCACAGACAACACAAGACAACTACTGCCATGAAAGGTCTTTTCAATAGTGCCAGCTACTTCAACATGATCCCATTCATTTTCTCTTGCAGCTGATCAGGGGTATGGCATCCAGCCATGGATTATGACACCATTTGGCAACCCAAGTACTGCTGCAGAGCATGCATACAATGACGCCCATAGGAGGACACGCAGCATTGTCGAGCGGACCTTCGGCATCCTCAAGTCAAGGTTCCGCTGCCTCGACATCACTGGTGGTAGCCTCCTATACTCCCCCGAGATGGTCTGTAGGATCATCCTCACATGTGCAATATTGCACAACATTTGTATCAAAAGAAACATTCCCCTCCTGGAACCAGAGCCACACATGCCTGAAGAGGAGGATGCTGGCCTGCAACAGGAGGGGAAACTACAGAACACAGCCGTTGGTATACGCAGGCGGCAACAGATTGTAAATAATTTCTTCTTAATATGATCACCTTCACCACTTTAGTTAACGAATTGAAATAAACACCTATTCTAATCACCATATCATGGTCTGGCTATTCCTTTTTGTACACCTTCATCTCTACTTATCAGAATAAGAGTGTTGCCTCATGGAGCATTGCTGAGATACTGAGTAGGACACAGAACATCCCAGAGCTAATGTGATGCCTAACATACAATGGTCACATACACACACACTCTTAACGACATATATCATGTACATATCTCCTTTGAAGGCCAATAGCAGAGGACCACAACTATTTCACACATACGTGTTGAAAGCAAGGTCCAACACAGCATATGGCACACAACTAAGACACCATCACTCTATAAGGGGAAAACAAGCTTCAATTCACAAAAAGAGAGTATATGGGAGAGAGGGGAAAGGCAAATGGAGAACACAACCATACTCAGCTCCCAAAATTGTTGACGCACAATCAGCGCAGATGGAGTATAAATATGCCCCTTAGTGTTAAAAAAAATGATGCTAATTTAGCGCCCACAGAGTATAAATCTGGGCCTATATTTACTAAACCACACCAAGTCATGCAAAGTTGCTTTGTGTGGGTTAGTAAATGACAAAAATGATTTTGCTTTGAGGATTCACCACAAAGGGGACACAAACCTGATGACAAATCATAGTAACTGTCTCAAAGGCCATGCTTTGCACGATGGGACAGGTGCAGCTGCACTTCTAGCTTTGTACTTTTTATATTTTGGTCTAGCGTCATTTTTTAGTGATGTGTTCTAACCAGAAAATTTAAAAATATAAACAGAAAATCTTGACCCTTGTTATTTTTTAAAATGCATTCCTAACTGTAAATTGTAACTATTTAAATGTCACGGTAAATGCACAGGTATATTCCATTCAATCAGTAGCTCCTGAAATATTAAAGAATGGTGATGGAAAAGTATATTTATGCAAGGTATGCATGAACATGTACAAGATACATGGAATACATACATTGTTGATGTGTCTTTTGTTGATAGATTGATAGGTGGAGGAGCTACAGAACCGAGAAAAAATAGGATAAAAACTCCCAGTCTGTCTTTCTTTCACTGTTTGGGTTTTTTTTTGTGTAGTTTGTGGCTCTGTTTAGAACTGTACATCTCTATTACACAAGCGATACCAGCATTATTTCCGCATGATAATAACAGAAGTGTACGGCTCCTTCCCATCTTTCGTATCCTCCCATAATTCAGATCCTGCTGTGACTGTGCTGAAGTGTGAGCGCTTTGTGTGCAGTCATTAATCCGGAGAAGGATGTAAGTAGTGAATCATCTCACAGCGCAAGAGTTGCGGTAAATAAGTAAGACAAAATACACCTGTGCTTAGTTAGTCTTGCAACATATCGCTCGTTGTTGCAAAATAACATCTTCAGGGTTGTTTCACAATAAGGAACCGAGCTGCATAAGCTGTCTTTTGTTTATGAGATTATTGAAAAATTTTATTTTTCGATTTTTCTGCAAAGCTTCAACGACAAAATAGACCATATCACAATATCTAATGATAGATAATTGACAAATGTACTTATTTTTTACGTCATAATAAATGAGAGCAAGGACTATCTAGGAGGATAGGTGACCCTGTGAGTCCTTGTTCTCACAGAGGTGTCCCAATCTCCACTTTTTTAACCACATCAAACAGAACCTTTCATTAAATATTCACACAGGTATCTGTTTAGGTGTTTGTATTTCCCTAGTTTAGCTGGATCCCTCTATTTCCAGAACCAGAATTAATTTACGCACTCCCTCATGTTCCTTTAACAGTGAGGTTGAGTACGCCCAGAGAGCACTGTCCTACCTGGGTGGGGGTAGGTGGTCATATGATGAAGCATGACACTATATAGTGTGTGAGACCACCTAGTCCTTAAAGGAAATTCCCCTCCCCTTTGAGTTCCCCACCGTGACCTCCAGACCCTCCTCAGCACCGTATTTAATTGATACCTTACCTCTAATTGAGGATCAACAAGGGATCTGGTGCTATAATTGATACACCATTTTTCGATTCCTCTTTTCAATAAAAGAACCCCGTACTCCTTGTTGTGATTTTGAAAACGAGCCTCATACATGAGGCAGTCAATGTGCTTTGGCATCAGTAACAGGAATGCCTGACCAGACCCTTGACAGCAGTAAGTCCAACTGCATCCATTATTTGCAAGGACTATCTGTGACTAGAGTTCCCTAGAAGCAGAACATAGACAGCACAAGTGCCACACATATGACATGCATTGCGCACATGACATTCCATGTACATGTCAGCCCATTTCCTAATTCCTGACACTCATGCACCTGGTCACAACCCACCTGTCAGAAGAGGTCCCTGGAATACTAAGATGTGTACCCTGGTATCACCTCCTCCACACAAACAGACCAACATTAGCAAACCAGTGTTCAACACCCTTTCCTATGGCTGCAAGGACGTCAGGTCAATTTATACACTGTATTCTAGTTTCAAAGCCCTGTTAGCACATGTAGATTGCTTCACCTTGTGAAAATGTCTGTTGGCCCTTAGAATGCAAGTGTCACCTACAGGACTGGTGAGAAACAGATGCAGCCCACACCTGTGATCACCTCCAGGCACAACACCCATTTCAAAAAGCACTGCCCCTGATGATGCCTGGAACAGCACAGGAGTTGCCATTATGTCAAAGACACCGTCAAGCATTGATACTAATTAAGCCGTGTAACACAGCCACTGGGTTCATTTGTCACCTTCAAAAACACAGGACGTACACAGTTTGACATGTCAGCTCTCTAGTTTGTCCTCAAAACAGACTCAGTCAGACCACTGATTATGTAACTTGTCAAGTAACTGGATCCTGAATCACCTTGCATTCTGTCAGCCTGACTGGCAACTGTCTGTGCGTCACATTAAAGTATCCCTGTGTCTACATATGTACCACACTTGCGTTAGCAAACCTCTCGTTCATCAGGGGGCATTGGGCATGGCCTTCTTCAATGCATACACAACTACATTGTATAGCATCATCTGCCTTTTAACTGTACCATTTGAGTTACATCCTCTTGGAAAAGCAAAATTCATGGCCCATCCCTTGTCTGGGTTGCATTTATGCATGAATGACAAAGTGTGACAGTGTCCCAGGGTCGTAGGCAGGGATTGGGTACGGGGCTTTCAGCACAACCACCAACCTCTGATAATGTCCATGAAAAATACACAAATGTCAAGACCATGACAGTTCACACACAGCATCACAGTGCGCACAACATAGTGATTGGCCGTGTGTGGTGAATAGCTGCGATAATAATCAGCACAGAGGCTATGATGTTCCCAGATGCAGTGGGAAGTGCAGAGGCCAACCTGTGTACAAATGTTGTAATGACACCTGCCGGAACATGACATCTGAGACATTATCTCACTCAGCACACCAAGGTTGCCCTGTTGACTGTCTCATTACACGTCTTTAGTGACATGGTTGGACCATCCACATGTTGGTTCACATGTCCACAACTACTTTACTCACATTGATCAACCAAGGATACTCAGTAGATACAGGAATAGCTGCCACTGACTCATGATGAGTCCTGGACCGAACTGTGACAAATTACACCCCAAACAATATACAGGATCATCATTGGACCACACACATTAACAAGACACCTATGTGCAATTGATCACTGGAAATAAGTGGACACGTGCTGTCTTGTATGCTGGTCCACCACAGCCACCTGATAGTTGGGGCTCACTTCTATGGCCTCAACTGTGGTGTCATCATACATATGAGATTCACCCTTGTCTGTCTGTGCAAACAACATGGTACCCACTTCCTCAATGCATGTGTATGACTCACTGTGGGATTCTCCAAGTAGTGCCTAGGAAGCTCTTACCAATACTCTAGGACATAGGATATAGAAAATGTGGACCATTGACATGAACAAGCGTCTGCCATCCATCTGGTGCATGCTATGTCACATGTGGTGTCTACGTGACCCTAAAACTTGGAAGTACACTTTACGGGTGTTGTTACATGTATGACTAACACATGCCCTTACTCATTTTCAATTTGACTTGCATCTAAGGATTGACACATGGACGTCACATTCATACAACCATATGTACAATTATGCTTCATGTGATACACACACACTTGATCAACCAACACATTAGTTGTCAAAGCACACACTTCGAAGCCAAAGGCATTTAGGTATTGTACATATTTGTGTCACAATGCTATCCTCTCCTAATGCCAAACATGCACAATTTGTGCAACACATATATGTAGGCCACACTTATGACCATCTATTGCATCAGCCCACTGTAAAAATAATGTGAAGGGTGTAGTGGATCATGTTCCGCTGCAGTATGATGTCACACATGTGAACATACACCATCAACACCATACTGTCTTCAATTAGCCAATCTCTGATGTGTTCCAAATGTAAAATAACCAAAAAACAAGTAAAAATGCCCCAAACCAGTTAATGCACTGTAATTTTGATGTCCCTAGCGGCGTGCGTCATTTTTTGAAACCAAAACTGTATTTGCATCATTTTTTTTGACGCACAGGAGTGAAATTTAGCCCGCATCCAGATATTTGTACAGTCCATGTATCATTATGTGGATGCGGGTTAATATTCACATCTGTGCGTAAAACAAAATGACGCAAATCCAGTTTTGGTAAACAAAAAATGACGCATAACGCGAAAAAGGTGGGACTTTTCATACAGGAAGTGATGTAATAGGATATCCTATTTACAGATCATGTACAGTGGGTGTACTTTCACTTTCACTTTGCAGTCTATGATCCTTCTAGACTGTGTGGCTGTGTAGAGAGTGTTGTCCTGAGATTTTGTGCTTTTTTGTCCTGTGTACTATCTGTAAAGTTAATTTGTGAAATAAATATTGTTTGTGTATACTGTACTACTGTGTTTTGTCTACATTTGTCCATTTATCTTGTGTTTTTCTTGTTTATGGGAGTCTGTTGTGGGTAGTATTAGTTTGGGGATAGTTGGGCTCTTTTAGTGTTTAGGTTTACTTTTTTTCTGTCTTTGTACCCCTACTTTCCCCTTTCTATTTCTTTTACCCCTATTCCATATCATCACTTATAAGTATGTCTGGTAGGCCATGTCTTGGCAGGATGGGAAAAGAGGAGTTGGGGGCTTCATCTGGCTGGTGACGCATTTCTTGCCGCTCATGATCCAGGCAGGGGGCAGGGTGATACAGGGGTATCCAACAGAGGCGCGCAGAATCCGGTGGGGAAAGGTGCTGCATCACCTGCAGCGTGTGTATGCCAGCCAGAGGAGTGACCACCAGCTGAAGCACCGGTGGGCTGACCTCATCACCAGGGAGCAGGATCTCTTGGACCACCTGGGAATCATGATTGGTGGCACTGTTGGTGATTTCGAATTATGTTAATGTGCACGATTAAATGCTCTGGAGTGACATGAGGGGATTAGTGCAATATCTGCCAGCTAACTTGCTGACTGTGTGTAATGCTGGGGAACTATAAGGGGATCATTGATGCACTATGGCAAGGATCACAATTGCTAGCTGTCAGGTAGCACGTGCTCAGCAAACTTACAGGTTACTTTTCCATGAAAGAAATTGGTGCAGCCTTTTTGTCAGAACAGCTAACAAAATATGAGTCAATCATGTCTATATAGGGTACTATTGACAGAGAAGTACAGATGTACCAACATTTAGGCCAAATATGTTGACGCAAGTGCTAGACTGACTTTAGAATCACTACATGATGCTGAAAATGAGTGCTGCCTTCACGTCAATTGATAATAGCAAAGTGGCTCAGACATATGTCTCATGTGAGTCTGGTGAGTGTGGAAGGAAAGCGTTCACAGAAGTACTATGAATGTGTGGGATTATTGTATTCCTTGATCTTTTTGCATACATGTCAGTTCTGGATTTGAAAACATTGTGAAAAGGTGTAAGGTGCCCTAAGCTAACATCTTAAGATGCTTGTTGGAATTAGTTGAGCCACTATCCAAATATGGATGTCAGTCCAAGTGTATGCACATGGCCTCACATCTCCATGGTTGCTGCAAATCACCATAGCTGAGCCACATCAATTGACTATACTGTAACAACAGGATGGCTTACAAACATCCCTGCCCCTCCCTCTGTACATTGGGCCTATGTGCAATAAATGTGTCATGGCCACAAGGCATGTTTGACTGGTAATGCATTCCTCAAGTAACCAGGCTTTGGATGTCTCGCTTGGATGCACATGACGAGACAATTACACTCCATATTTTTTAGTGCTCACCAATTATGGGGCATGTTTGCAACCACATGATAGTTAGGGCCAATGTATGTGTGCAGGTATGTGTGTAACTGTCACAGGAGACCCATGCTATGTACAAGTTGGCCGTGACATATCAGATCCAGTACCATCATGTCTGAATGGCTGCCTTTTCATTATTAAGCCTACACATTGTAAATGTTTATGAAATTGTTGCACTGTGCACAGATTTTGAGCACATTTCTTCCTTCCATACCTTACAGGTGGACCGGCATCCTACACTGTGGGAGAGGTGGCGACATTTGAGGACCCCGACCACACCAGTAAGTGTTGATATGTCTGTTATGTGTTGTGTTTGCTGGTTATGGACTCGTGTGAGTTGGACGCATAGCAAGGTCTGATGCGTTGGGCAAGCTTTTCTCTTGTTCCATGAGTGGGAATGCAGTTCTTACATGTTTTGAGTTTGCCAGTGCGTATCCAATGGTATCATGTAGGGATTGTAGGACATCCCTGTAGGCCCCACTGTGAGTACAGGGGATAGTCATGTGTATGACACTTGTATCACCAAGAGTCGCAATGGAAGTCAGCCCCAATTTAGTCAGCCTGTCAGACCCACATTCTCTAAGATTGGTAGAGCTAATAGCTTTCCAATAGACATCTGCTTCCCTATTTATCTATGTTATTTTGAAACAGTAGGTAGAACCTCCTAGCAGCATGTGCTTCCACATGTAGTGCAACAATCTTTGGAACCTGAGTGCAATGGCCTAGGTGTGCATGCAATTCATGATCATGGGTGTTCTAGCAACTCTGTGTCTGATGTAAGTCAGGCCTCACTGGAAGTATATGTTGTGTACTAAGTTCTGCATTTCCTGACATGTCTGACCCTATGAGTGCTCTAGGGTTTGCTGACTCCTAATTGTAGATAGACCTTACCTGTGGTGTGTCTGTAGAGACAAACATGTGTGGAGTTTCCTATACACTCCTCGGTGTACATGTTGTTGGCAAATTATAGTTGTGTATCCACCGCCCCCCCCTCAAACACGGCCATGGGTTTGTGAATGGGGTACCTAGTACTGATGCTACCAGTATTTTACACATACATGTGAATAAGTGACGGTTTGGTTGCATACTAGTATACACACTCAGGTTTGGCACTTGGTTCTATACTGGCAAGTCCAGTTACAACTTGCAGACCATGTGGCTTTAGTTTTGCTTTCCGTACACTGACATTTGTAGCCCAGCCTTTGGGGGAGGAGATGCAGCATGATTCTTAGATGATAACTGTCAGGACTCAGATTGCAAGTCAAGGCCAGTTATTACCCATCTTGTGGGTTATGGATGTGCTTTGTGTGATGGACCTTTGTAGTCTGGCCTGCCATATACTTCCTCAGGGACATTCAATGCTCTGTATTGTGATATGAGCTGTTACAAGTACAGTAGATGTAATGTCTGATTAACTTGCTGTGCCATTTCACACAATGCAGTTACTAATGTAGAATATCTGCATTTGTCTTCACAGCTGCTAACATGACTCCAGACCAGGTCCGTGAATTTCAGCCCCGGGCCATGCAATATCAGCACATCCTGCTGGTGGAGTCGGGGTTCCGGAAGATGGCCCGGCGATATCGCCATGAACGGGCCTCCGGGGCAAGACAGGCCTTCCCACAGGATGGGCCTACTTTGCCCACCACAGCCACCACCAGCACAACCACCAATCAGAGCCAGGTGGCCCCACCCACAGCTGCCACTGTTGGTCCAACATCTGCTGGACTTCCTGGCCCCAGCATTGCCACCGGTGCAGGACAGCCCACTAGGCCTGGCACCACACCCACACAGACCTCCTCCACCGGTACCCAGACTACCACTGCTCCATCTGTTGACCCTGCAGCCTTCAACAGAATGGAACATAAGATGGACAAAGTGCTGCGCAAGTTGAGCCACCTGAGCCGGGACGTGCAGCACATTAACCGGCGGGTCAAGGACATTAATAGGACCCTTTGGAGGGCCAACCTCTAGACACTTTTTTTGTTGGACATGATTCCCTCCCCTCTCTCCTCTTTCCTTGCTCTTATAGTTAGTGGGCTTAGGGGGCTTAGTGTTAGGTTAGTATAGGCTGTTAGTTTAGTTAGTGTTGGTGTGTGGGGGGTGAGGGTCCTCATTCTTTATATTTTTACTTATTAAGTGTGTGGGTGGATGGGTGGGGGGCTATGTTGGGGTTCTTGTCTGTTAAAAAAAAAAAAAAAAAAAAAAAAAAAAAAAAAAAAAAAAAAAATATGTTTGTTTAGGATAGTATAGTATGTGTTTAGGTTAGAATGTGTTGTCCTCCATGTGTCCCATCTCATAAGGGGGATGGGGGGTAGATGTTTAGAATGTTTCGTTACATGTGATAAGTAAGTGTAGCTTAGGTTAGTTAGTGACAGTTGTGGGTAATGAGTAGTCAGGTTTAGGGTAGGTAAGATTTTTCCCTCAGTTTCCTCATCTGTGGTTAGCATTTAATAAATATTTGGTTACCCCTTAATAGTATGTGTTGAATGGTACTTGATCGTGGGTTTGGATTCAGTGTACATCAATTTGGTACTATCACATCTGTGGCCTATGCTACAAACAAATCCCAACTGAGCTGTACGATTGGCAGCTAGCCCAGGGCTACCTTACAAAGTGTCGACCCTTTGTTGCAACCACCAATCACAGTTAATATGGATCCCAATGTGTTTCTGTTGATAAGTGTGTTTTCAAAGTCACTAACAGTGCTTCCAGACTTGATATTGGGGAAACAGTTTTAGGTCTGACTGCAGTGTGATGATCATGCACACCCTTTTAAGATGAGTTCTCATTGGCAAGCTTGTATTCTTGTCTTCATGACCCTCATACATCATTTGTGACACAGTTCGGCATGATTACCTATTTGTATGTTAACTCAGACACCTTCATTTGTGCAGTTTTTGTAGTGTTTACTTAGATTAGTGTGGCATGTTTATTGTGTTATTTTTGCATGTTTACAACATTTTGCGACCACTATTTGATGACTTAGTTATCCCCTGAGGAAGCATTTTTCTGTCCAACACAGCATGGTGGTATATGGTTTCACACTTCATCCGATGTGTCCCTCAGGAAGGACAAAGTATGATGCAATCATGGGCACTGTGCAGAATTCTCTGACTACATATTATCAGGACAGTTGTATTGACAAGCTTCGTAATTTGACAGTGGGCACATTTCAGTTATCTACTTCACAGTTGATATGTCACATTACCCAGAGACAGATTTGTTGTGTAAGTGCTATTTATTTAAACATGCTGTAGTGTTATCTGTACATTGTCCATGATTGCGAGTCCATTTAAATGACATTTTAAATTGGGATCCAACACAAAGGGTTACGTAAATGCTTTTGACATGCTGGGGTTGATGTTTCATGCAGTGCAGAGGGACAGGATTTGGCAATGAGTAGGAGAGAGACAATCACTGGGCTGGGTGACAAGATATACAGTGGTTTGCAGAACAGTGCTCGAGTAAAGTTGTTGCAAAACTGGCAAGTTACAATGCGCAGGACCTTGGTAAATGTGGGCCATGTGGCAGGGACTAGTGCTTCCGGGTCATTTTCCTTGTGAATGTGATCTGTTCCATGTCTTCTTCTTCTGATGTGTGTGTTGCCTGCTTTGTCCTTGTTGTTGTTGGTTATAAAGGGGCAACACACACCTCAGTGTTAGAAGACGTGGAGCCAGACATCCTGTTCGCTGCTCCCTGTGAAGGTCTTAAGGGCAGTACTGCAGCAAGGAGGGTCTGCTGGTTCTTGAGAACAGCAGCCACATCACGATGGCAGGCAGCCAGGTTGGCCCTGAAGGAGTCATGATTGCATTTGTGCATGCAGTGGAAGGTTTGGGGTGCGAGGTGTTGTGGCAACTCCCTTACTGCAGTGGTGAATTCCTTGACTGTTTCTTGTAGTCCTTGCAGCATGGATTTTAGGGCTTGCATAGCTGCTGCCTGGTCTGCAGATGACATCATGCACGAACGCACCCCCTCAAGGTTGGCTGCCATAGTTTGCATCCCCACCCGCACCTCCTTGGCCAGCTCCCGCTGTACTCCTACTACAGTTCTCTCAAAGCTGGTGTCAGTGTCGTCAGAGTCCTCAGCTGTATTGGAGCTGGCAGGTCTTACAATTGGGGTGGTGGGTGGATCCTCTGCAATGGCTGCTTGTTCTGTGCTCCTCCTTGTGACTGAAGGTGGGGTCTGGAGGGTTTCAGGGACCTTTTGGATAGTCTCCTGGGGAATGTTTATCAGCTCGTCATCCATGTCATCAGGGAACTCTGGGACAGGCATATCCGCAGGAGATCCATCTTCCTCTGCAATGAAACAGGGTACAATTAGTGTGTCTGTGTTGTGGCAATTTTGATGTGACGTGCCTGCCTTATGATAAATTTACTTTGTGATCTTGTTTTGTGTTAATTTCTCCAGATGGGCATTCTTCCAGGCCTATGGCCCACCTGTGTGGCACATGTATGTTATTGAGTTATCAGACTTGTCAGCCTCATCGCCTCTAGGTGTTGATTTATGCCAAAATAGAGAATTGCCACCTTCTTTTCCTACTCGACCCTCCGTGTACATCCATTCTCATGGTGAGACCTTTCACTGGCTGTGGGTGTACTGATGGCCCTGGCAGCACACTTAACAATCTGGACCTGCCCCAATCTCTGATCGTTCATATCCACTTAAATGTAATTGACATGTGTCATATCCTATGCATGGCAATGTTATGATCCGATATGGATGTTGACATTGATAATGTGTCCTGCTGATGTTGGGGAATGTGTGTTACATTGGATTGCCCTGATAGTCGTATCAGTGTCCTATTTCATCCTCTGACTGTGCAGGTGTATTTCAGTGACCAGTTACATGTGTCCCCTCCTCAATGCTGTTGTCTGAGGAGTATGACATTTGGGATTTTGCCTTGTTACCCAGGCACAGGATGGACCCTGACAAATGCAGCATGGGTGTGTCCTTAGTGCTGTGTAGCTCCTATTGTTGTTTACATTGGCTGATGTGTATGAGACAACTATGGGCATTGACATTTGAGAGTACTGGGGCCTTTGTATTGTTTCTGGGGATTGTTGCAGTTGTCATCCTCACCCCCTAATTTAGGTGTGTATGATCCATGGGGAGGTTACTGCCATTGGCTACTTGAGCTGCACACAGAGCAGAGGTGGTAGTGGCAACTGTTATCGCAGTTACATTCCAGTTGTCGGTATGGCTAGAGGATTGCTAATAGGGCCCTAGTTAATGTACGGGGTATGTTGGCTGACGTGTGCCAGGATGTCAGTTTGATGTAGTGGCCTTCCCTCCTTGCGTGGCTTTCCCTTTGCTCCATTGTTGTCATGACAGCATGCCCCCATGGGACTGTTGTTGGTGTTGTGTAATGGTGTGCCCCAGGTCTTCTTAGAATGGGCCATGCCCCCCTGCCGTGCCCCTTTACCCATGCCAATCCATGTATTAGATGACTTCTATGCATTTAGTGGTCGGTATCCCCCCCGGTTGTAGATGACATTATTGCATTATAATTCCCCATGCGACTTACCCTGCATGTGCGTTGTCTCCTGGTAGTCTGCGCTGTCCTGTCCTTGAATCCCTGTGACGATCTCCTCAGGGATGACGGCTGAAACCATCTCCTCCATGTGGTCCAGGGCCTCCTGGTGTGCTGGACTCCCCCCTCCAGTCTGCAGTGCTGCCTTCCTGTTCCTGGCCATCTTTTCCTTGGTCCTGCGCTTGCAGTCATGCCAGCGTTTCTTGCACTCAATGACTGTTCTGCGTACTTCAGCCACACTGTTAATCTTGTCAACAATTTGTTGCCATATTGCCTCTCTCCTACTAATTGGCAACTTTGATGTGACAAACAGTTGGTGCTGGTGTTCCGTCACCTCTTTAACCAGAATTTCCTGCTCCTCTGCACTAAAGCAACACTTTCTTTTCTTCTTAAAAGTGTCCTGGTTCTTGTGTGGGTCCTCCTGGCTGGTTCCTGGTCTGCTGTCATCTTCCTGGGGTCTGCAGTGGCATCTGGGATCCATTTTGGCTCTCCTCTGGTGAAATGGCTGTGTTCGCTGATTTTTTTGACGCTATTGCGTTAAAAAAACGGCGCATATCCGGTTTGCGGTGTTGTAAATCGACCCACAGTCATTTCCGCTCGTTAACGTCATTTTTCTTTACGACTTGATGCCGCGGTGTGCGTAAAAAATAATGACTCCCACCTGTTGTTTGCGCCGCCGTGCGTCAAAGTATAAATATGGCGCCCGCACGGCGCACCATAATGGTGTTAGCCGGCGGTAATATTTTTGACGCAAAACTGTGCTGCGTCAAAAAGTATAAAAGTGGGCCTAATTCTTTTTTTTTAACACTAATTCAGCGCAAACTTAACTCCATATTTATATTTTGACGCTAGACAGGAGTCATGTGGTATGGTAGGTTTTGCGTGGAGAAATGATGCTAGGCTGGTTAGTCATTTTTTCTTACTCCAACCAGCCTAACGTAATTTTTCAGTGCAAAACACCCTTTCCTTAGATCGCCACCCCCACCTGGCTAACATCGTTTTCGTTGACATTAGCTCACCCTTTGTGCCGGCTTGTGCCATTCCTTAAATATGACGCCCGGCTGGTGCTCTGGAATGGCGCAAGCCGGCTCTATTCTTTTCGATGGAAAACTGCGATAGTGCAGTTTTGCGTGAAAAAGTATAAATTTGGGCCATAAAGTAATGTAATGCAGCTAATAGCGCTCCCTTTCCTTGCTTTGTTGTGGGTAGGCATTATATGGGTGGAACATGGGCGGTCCTATCCATCAATCCATGTATTTTGACTCAGACTCATATTTACAGAGACTTCTATACCTTGCTTTGCTCAAAAAATGGCGCGCCTACCCAACAGAAGTGTAGCAAGGAGAAATATCTTTATTTCTTCTGGTTACTTTTCCTTTCCCTTGGAAAGAGGAATATGCATCTAAGTATTGTTTTATTTGCAGGAAGGGGTCCCTTACTGTACAGAACCAGCCATGCCAGTAACACAGGCATCCTCTCACTATGGAGCAAGGGTGCCTGAGTTGGTCCTAGACAGCATACAGTGCAATGGAGAGAGCTCAAAAGCTCCTTACCATGAAAATATGGAACATTTCCACGCTCTTGGTTTTATGCCAACAGCGCAGAAAGTTGCTGCACTGCATTCTGCGAAAGAGTAATAAATATGCCCCAGTTTCTTCTTAATATTAACTTACCATTTTTTGCAGTGGAATCTCGTTTTTCAGTCAACATCCTTTGACATCTCTGAGGTTTTTAACTTTGTTCACACCAGACAAGAGTTAATTATTCCGCCATTTATTCTTGAATATTTTCCCTCTCTTTCTCAGGTGTCATTCTGGCTCTCCTCAACACCTCAGGTACAAAGTCCTCATGTCATTCCTCACTACAGTTTCCTTTCCTTCAATGGAGATGAATCCTTCTCGATCAGACTTGAAACCCTTGACACTTAACCCTCTTCCAGATTGTCTTGTGGTGACCATGGCAAAGAAAAAATACAACTCCTGTGGCTCGTTTATGTTGATTGTCCAGCATAGAAGGGTAGCAGAATGGGTGACTAGAGTAAGAAATGTGCTAGGCATCATTGGAAGTCTAGGAAAAATGGCTGCATTGTTTGTGAAGTGTGTTTCAGTTTCTGTTGCTGGTAAGCAGTGCAATGTTAGACTGCATATGAAGTTACAAAAACTGAGAGAACAGTAAAGACTGCCTAGGAGTGTTGCATTGGAAGATTAAAAAGGCCAACAGCTTTGTGTCTCTTTATACAAAGATAGGAGTGTCTAATTCATAATTTTCTTCACAGTCTCACCCACATCCCAGGGTCTCATTCATACCTTGTCTGCCCAGTCTCACCCCTGAGGATAGGATCTTATTTCCTAGCAGCCAATGCTGCTGTTGGTCTCTCCATGTCACATTTCTCAAGATCAACATTGAGGACACCAATGTAGTCCGGCAGCAACATCAAAATTCAGCTCACTGTCAATGACTTTTCTGTCAACCAGGCTTACTGAATCTGTTTCATCTCTGTGGAGAGGGCTCTTCAAGATATCAAAGACACATACTATGGTGCAGACATGCTTTTCTCCTTCATTGGATGCCCCACAAGGCGCTACGTAGGTTGCATGACCAACTCTTGAGGTCCTAGCACATGGCTTCACAGGCAGCAGTTCAACTTCCAACTGCACTACTAACAGAAAACCAACCAATAAAACACTCTAATGGATCTTGTAAGATGGAATAACCATTAACTCCTTACCATCACAAAAGACAATGGGATAAGTGACCAAGACCAAACCACTGAGATAAGTTACAGAGAAGAGGTAAGGTATGCCCTACCTAGAACTGATCTTCCTTTCTAGACAATAACCATTGAAAAGGACATGCAATACAAATGGCAACTCTTTCCAAACATTCCACAACAAATATCAATTCAGGTTTTGACTGGAAAAAATTATTGATCCTCTCTAAGCTCACGGTTTAGACTGAGGGTGACAGAATCTTCCCAAAGGTAAAAAAGAGTGATAACAACTAAGGGACATATTTATAATCATCATACAAAGAATACACTGTTCCACTGAAAGATGAATCGCGAAATAAAGTGAAGAAAGGGGGGAAAAAAGGGAAAAGAAGTTCATGGAAGTCCGATTTGGATGGAGCAAGAGCCCTCACTCACCGCTTAGTGACATGCTTCATCATCGGGCTTTGCTCCTCATCAGGCCAGCACTGCAATGCCTGACGGAACCCACAAGAGGGCGCTTTGACGGAGATCTTTTACTAAGACAATTGCAGGTCAATAAATGCTGTAATATGGGATTGGTACAAAAAATTGTGCTGTTAAAAATGACTAAAGGAAGAAACAAAATAACTTTGTCATGATTAAAATAGGAGTGCTGGGGAGGAAATAAGCGTAATGTCTAGCCTCCCCTAATCAAGTGAACTATTTGAAAACATAGTACCCTAATAGTCTGGAAGTGTAGTGAGTGCAAGTACGGAAATCCCTATACTGCCTCAGAAAAAAAGGTCAACATGCTTCTCGCTTGTACAGTCAACAAGGATCTGGTGCGATTCGTCAGGACCAAAAAACCTACCTAATCCTGAATCTTCATCCGACCTACAATGAGATATCTTGCAGGAACCTGGAAAGAAAAAACAAAGAAAGCATATAACACAGTACAAAAGACAAATTAGGTGCACTGTGAACAAGTGGGGAAGTCAGAAACACACTAGTGAATAATCCCCTACATGGTGTGCCAAAAAAAGAGTTGTGAATGGTCGACACACATCGTCCTCTTTAAGTCAGAGGAATCATCCTTACCCTCCTCATATTAAAGGATGGGTCCCATCGGGATAGCAACAAGCTCCAGTGGTCCAAGAATCTAAGTATATATACACAAGTAAGAAGAATTGGTTACAAGCAGTTCTAATGCAAAGGTACCGGTAACTCAATCTGTCATTGGTTAAATAAAGGTACTCTGAGTATCTAAAAAGAAGACATGTCAAGTAAGGTATGTACTTCATCATTGGCGTCTCCTACCCTTAGTCTCTTCTAGATGAAGTACAAAAGTATACATAAAAAAAGTAAATTAAACAGTTGTGGTGACTACAGGCTCCTAAGGTCTATAGCAGCCTGTTGATGGTATGGCTTCATAGGTAGAGGGGTCATAAATTCGCTCTTAGTATCTTCAATCAAGAAAGTATGTATATTTTATGCCACAATTCACATGGATGAAAAAAAAAAAAAAAAAAAATTATATATATATATATACATATATATATATATATATATAATAATGGAAGAGGGTCACGGTGTGCAAATTAGTAACACACAGGAAAATAGAGATGGCAAATCCCACCAACATTAAAACGAAACAGGAGAGCTCCCAACGAAACCTGTATACAATGTGTTCTAAAAAAAAATGTGCTGCCCCCCAAAAAAGGGGAGCAATACTGAAAACAACTGGAACGGAAATAGAGAACCAGCAAGAGGAAGTGGAAAAAACAAAAATTTAAAGCCAACCTGAGGATGTACCAGTAGCTCATCCGAAAAACCAAGGGGATGAACCTAGTCAAAAGAATAAGCAAGAGAAAAGACTGCAGCAAAGAAATCTTCACAATCATCAAAGACTTTATTACACCTACAGTTCTCACCCGAAACATCAATCTATCACAAGATTTGTGACTTGCGATCTGTGACTCCAACCATGTATTTCCCCCCACAACCAGGCCCTCTGGTTGTTTCCAGAACTTTCCAAGTGACAAAGGAAGTTAATTCAATCACCACATGGAACATCATTACAGGAAACCACAACAATGATAAAGATATTTCGATCCCGGACCCCAGTGAACCCCTGCCCTCAGCACACCTTCGACATAGGAGCAATCCCTATTAGTGGCTTCCAGACATGAGGAAAATGATCACCCAAACCATTATCACCAGGAGAATAGACTAAAAAGCACTCTGCCTGTAGGGATCACCACATTTTGAAACATCTAGAAAAAAACTTTTGACAGTGAAAGGAATTCCTCCTTTGCCTAGATGTGGAGTCCCTACATACCAATATTCCCAGGGAAGCCACCCTGGAAGTAATAGACTGGCTCCTGAAGGGGTCAAACTGGGAGTCCATCACACCTTCTGAGTACATTTTGGACCTAGAGCATATGGCCCTCATGCAGAATTACTTTGGATATGAGTGTGAATTTTTCTTGCCGGTACACGGAACATCTAGTTCCTTTGCTCCAAGCCTGACAGCTATCTATATCCACTCTTTTGAGACTGATTATATATTACTCCCTTCAAATCCTTTTCTGGGGAAGGTCAGGTTGTGGAAATTGTATATTGATGATGTATTGGCAATTTGGAATGGCACAAAGAGAGAGGCATTGCTATTTGCTGATTGGCTAAATGTCCTCAATCCTTACTTTGGTTTACCATAAACTCGGATGGCACTGAATTAACCTTTCTTGACCTCTTGATTGAAGCTAAGAAAGGGCATCTACAAACCCAAGTCTACTTTAAACCTACAGACAGGAACAACCTGCAAAGATCTGAAAGTTTCCAATCCTGAGCGCTGAGAGAGAATTTACTGGTAGGCCAGTTTCTTCACCAGAGATGCAACTGTTCTGATATGAAGAATCACATCACACATGCAAGGAAACTCTCAAGTAAACTGGCAGCAAAAAACTATCCTCCCCAATAGGTATGAAGAGCCAACAAAAGAGTTTTGAACAACAACAGAGAACAACTGCTTTGAGTCTTTTAGGATGCCCACAGAGGATAGACTGAGTTGCGTCTCCACTTTTAGTCCTCTATCGAATTGACTACAGAAGATTCTCAAAGACAAATGGAGAATTCTTGTCTCAGGTGGCCTTCCTTTTGAACTTCTGATGCATTCATTTAAGAAGGCTTAGAGTGTCCGGGACATGATTGTGCACACATGTCCAAAAAAGAGGACCTACACTGATAGACAAAGAACACTGTGGAACCTCCCCCTCTATCAGGTCACTTCATGTGGAAAGTGTAGTGTCTGCCCTTTCACAAGAAAAATGACTACCCTTGATCTTGGATTTATAAACCCATGGGAATTACGATCATTATTGAATTACCACAGTAAAAATGTAATCCACGTGATCAAGTGTCCTTGCAACTTAAAATACATTGGGATGACCACGAGATCGGTTGGGTCACGGATTTGTGAACACAGAAGCACAATCCACTGTAAATGGTACTGAACAAGGCTGACTAATCATTTCATTTCCAAAAACCACAGCGTGGGCAACATGGAATGGTACGTTATTGAGAAACTCACACAAACCAGACAAGATATGTCACAACTACTGTTATGGTTTGAACAACGATGGCTATGAAGGCTCCATACAGACAAAGATGGGCTGAATGTTGAAGTACATTGGTCCGCAATAACAAAGTAATGCAAGTTCCGGGCAGGGGCCACCATATTATGATTACATCAGGCCTGCTGGCTACGAGCTTGATACCTCTTTCATTACATTTATCGGGACTTGTTACCCTGGTCATGCCCAGAGTCCGGAACAAACCCCTGCTTCTTCTCAAGTTAAGTTTTCCCCCCCCACTTTTATTCCTTTTTTCCCTTCCTTTTTATCCCCCGGCCTAGCCGCTCCCTCCTTTTCCCTTAATGAAGTGGACCACATATATATTAAAAAAAAAAAAAAAAAAATATATATATATATATATATATATATATATATATATATATATATATATATATATATATATATATACATATATATTTATATATATATATATGGCACTCTGCAAGGGACAAGGGATTCATCACAATACAAGTACTTGCCAGAAGTCGTGTGAATAGTGACATGGTTGCATGTGACTATGAATACGCTGTGCTGACGTCCCTCAACTTCAAAGGGTGGAGTTAAATAACCCCTCAAGCCTTCCCCAAGTTGTACAAGCGGCTGGGAGCAGCCACAGATAGGTGTAATCACACAATGATCCTTTTGATGCAGTAAGTGCACTGTGGAGGGAATTTAGGATTGTCACCATCTCTTCCCGGCCCACAGTCCTGCACTGTTTAATGATCACAACTATAGCTACGGATAGGTGTAACTGCACATTGATCCATTTGATGAAGTAAGTGCACTATGGGGGATGTCAGAATTGTTTGCAACTCTTCCTGGCCCACAGTTCTGCTCTGTAAAATGACTATAAATTTGGCCTTGATTTTGATGGTATTGCGCTGGCCGGCATCTTGCCTGTATGTGTCTTTTTCACTGTACACTTAGTGGCCGGGACACATATGTCCCCCTACGAGGGTCTCCATTGGGAGACTTATGCATAACTTGATTGGCAATCATTCATTCTAGTGACACAGGGGCATCTTTGCCCACGCTTACTTGAATATTCACTACAGCATACCAGTGTTATTCACTGGTCGATATAGTGGCACTCCCTGGTTCCTGATATAAATGGATGTAACTTAAGGCTCAGGTGCATGATGCAATATATAAAAGGATAAGGCACAGCTTATTAATTGCTGGGTTATATAGGAGCCTTTCTCATTATTTTTTACCATTTTCAGTCTAAGTGGAGCGAAACCAGAGGCATCTCCAGGTTAGTGAATAATTAACTGTGTCTTACATATGTATGTTTTTGTTCTCTCTTCCTCGGTGTGTGACAATAAAGCACATCATCCTGCCCCAGACTAGAAGCCTGTACTCCTAAAGTTTAGGGTAAGGAATCTTACATAACTATTTGAGGCCCGGCTTCATAGGGCGCTCACTTAGTGGTTGAAATGTCCCCTCTAAAGCCTGTATGTTGTGTCTTGTGACTATCTTGATACTGCCACGTAGAAATAAGTACTGTGGAGCACATGTTGTTTTTTCAGCACATAGTAGGCACTTTGTTTACAGTGTTTTTTAATGTCTCTCACCCTGCATGCTCACGTTTCGTGTACGCGTGTACAGACGTAATGTACTAAGGTATATTGACCTTGTAAGAATTGTGTCCTTTACCTTGCTCCTACAGATGCTCTGAAAATTATTTCTCACTCAGGTAGGATTTGAGTGTGCCCACATATATCTTTCTATGAATAGAGTAGGTCTTAGTACATCCCTCATAAATAGGGATCTGTAGCCCTGAAGAATGCCCCAGACCAGGATAGGCTTAAAGTGAGGGCAGAAACATGTTGGCTTGCATAAGACGGGTTGAGTCATTACACTCATACCTTCCGTCTACAGGTTTTTAACTATATCTACGGACACCACTAATAAAGGTAACATTTACCGGTAGTCTTTGAGGTATTTTTAACTGGTCTGGATCCCCACACTATCCAGTAACCTTTATCTAAGAAATCCCTCTGACACAAAGGCTAGCTTAAAGGTTGAGTCCACCCTGATGGCACCTGTCCTGTGGGGGAGAGGTGGTCATTGATGAAGCATGACACAATCAAGTGTGCGAGGCCACTTGTTATATAAGAAGGAATTCTCTGTCAACCCAGACAACACAGAGTTCCATCAAAAATGAGCATCACTAATGAGCTGGTTTTAAACAATTAGGCCATTGCCTTTTGTTCATGAAAAACCTCTTCCCCATCACACTGTTTCTATTGACTAACAAAGGGATTACCAGCCAGACCAAAAGAAGACTGCATACATTTGAAAACGCAGCAGCCAGATTAGTCGTGAACCTCCCACACCGAGCCCACATTAGACATGACACCACACCTGAAGGAACTTCACGAGCTCCCGATACACAAGCATGCACACTTTAAACTCCTACTCCAGTGCTACAAATCTCTAAGCAGCACTGGCGCTGCTTATCTGAACAGTCACATTCACTTCCATCAACTGTCCAGACACTTCCGATCTGGCGGTCTCAAACTAGCACACACCCCACACATGCACAAAAGCAGAGCAGGAGACCCCTTAATGCCTGGAATAACCTCCCACAACACATCAGAGCCTCCTCCTCTCTTCTTGACCCTCACAAGAACCTGAAGATCTAGCTTTTTAAGTAAGTTCTCAGGGCTGCAACATTGTAGGCTGGCATAGAGCTTGACACAATACACAAGGACAACTACAAAAGGAAAAGGCAAGCATTAAAACATGCAAGGTTGTGAGATAATAATAGAGTATAACAAGGAGGACATACATGGCATCCTGAGAGACTCTCCGACCAGCATGCAGAGTAGTCACTCGCAGAGACGCTTTAAGACATGGGCAAAGTGGGCTTTGGCCCAGGGCTCCAACCTTTCCGGGCATCTCCTGATAGAGTCAGCTTTGTTCTGCAGAGGGTTTTGCCCTGCCGACCTTCAATCATTTTTAAATAGATTGTTTTAAATGCGGTTTTCCTTTCATTCATTTTTTATATGGGTGATGTGAGAGAGTCTATTACAGATAGTTGCAGAGAAATGTGTGTTGATGTTTAATGCAACATCCATAAAAATGTTTATTTTTGATCAAAATGGGAGAGAGTCACAGAGAGTACTTGGAGTAATATTAGTGAACTGCTGCTGTATTCAAATATTGAAAACACAAGTCACTATCCCTGAATGTTGGATGTGAACACATTTAGAATTTGGACCAGTGTGCCTGTAGACTGTCAGTGAGCTGGCCAAAGATGGCAAAAAGCTGAAAGGTGATTATATAACCAAAGCTATTCCAAAATGGCCCCTATAATGCTAAGATGTCCCTGCTCGTCCGGATGACTGTAGGGAAAGCTCGGTTATAAGCCTGCCATGGGCTGGCTCACAAATGGCATGAGACCAAGTGTTATCTGTCTGTACTACACATTAATCTCAATGCCAGGCCCAAAGAAACCAGCAGGAGACCCCAGTCATGCCCCACCCCTTAAGGACCACTTGATAAGTAAAACATAAACTATACCAAACAGTGCTAGTCAATTGTGTTAGAGGGTAATAGATCCCAAATCAACAGAGAAAATGCTGAATGATGTGATGTACCACTTGTAAAAGTTCAAGATTTTTCTTTTAAAAAAAGGGACCTTTGCAAACTGCATTTCAGCCAATATTCTATATTTTAGGTGCCATTGCATGGAGTGCCTTGTCGACTTTACAATCCAAGTATTATACTCTGCTGCACATTTTATTACTCCCTTTTAATCAACCATTAAAAATCATCCAAAGATTGCGAAACATACAATGATAGTTTTCTATAACATGTTAATACTATTTTCGGTTGCTCTTCTTTTTTGTACTCCTCACGAACTGGATAGTAAACTTCAATTGAAAATCTCAGTGAATTTTTAACTTAATTGATTGGGCTGTTTCCTCTGGATTATTGTATTTTGTAGCACTTTGTATTCATAGACAAATACCGAGTAGCACAGTTTCTTGTGTATTGTATTCGACAGTTATATGAAGTTTAAATCACAGCAACTGAATTCTTAAATCATTTCTGTAATATAATTTGTGGAACAAATTTTGTTTGGTCCAATTCTCTTGTCCCCTTGTATTTAGTACATCAGGAAGGGTATGTGGTGTTATGAAAGAGACTCCCCTATGAGCTTGACCTTGACCCTCTCCCCGACCCCCCAATGCCCCTAACACCCACCAGCCCCCTCCTTTAAAGACTATCATGTACGGCTGGCTGTGGATACTAAGGAGTTTTAAATGCTTGTCCCCCACACTGGATCCAGAAGTAAGGTGAGCATTTGGAAACTAGTGAATGCAACAGTTTTTTATTATCCCCTTCCCTGCCAAGGACGTGATAGTTACATCCGTGGCTGCGGCGCTGAGGCACCACGTACAAAACATTACATCCTGGTACCGGCCCTAAGGGAAAGCGCTAGTGCTCCCCCCAGAGGGCTGCCCCCCATCCCCTCAGGTCAGCGAAGGAAGGGAAATTGCTTCCCCTTCCACCCCAACCCCCTTCACCCCCCCTAATGAGGTCAGCACGCAATCTTGCGCTGACATCATCAGAGGGTGCCAGACATGCTGGAAGCCATTTGCTTCCAGCGTGCCGAAGAACAAGGAGGTGAGTTTTTCCTCCAGGCAGGGGGGAATTACAAAAAAGGAGGCATTGGAAAAAAGGAAAGGGTTTTACTTTCCTGTCACGTATTCAGTTAGAGCTTTTGTGTTTGTAGTTTTGTACTTATTTATAATTAGTGGTTTCTTTAATGTTTAGAAACCAAAAAAAAGTGATCGCGGTGTGCGTGAACTGGTGCTTGGTGTGGTGTGCGTGGGGTGGCGCTTGGCTGGCAGTGTGTGTGGGGTGGCGCTTGGCTGTTGGTGTGCGTGGAGAGGCACTTTTGACTGGCGGTGCCAGCCAAACGCCAATCCACACACTCCCATTAGCTGGTGTGACTGCTGTATCAGGCATGTGGGCATATGAAAGTGATGAGACTTTGAATGGCGCTGTCTGTTGGTGCTAGTGTTGTAATGTGCTGGGCCCCCGGCTGGCGGCGTGAATGGTCTTAAGCATGTCACGTATGAAAGGTGTGTGAATGGACTGTAAAGCAGTTGGTGCCTTGAAACGGCTTTACAGTCCACGAGCTGTGAGTCATTGGTTCAGTTTTTTGGCTTTTCAGTGCATTTCACTTTTGTGAAATCATTTGTTAATAAAATTTGATCTACTAAACCATCACTCACTCTCGTGCCAAATCCAACCAGTATGTTTGGTAAAAATGACAAAAACTGCTCAGCTGTAATCAGGCGTCGCAGCACTACCATGACACACTAGGTGTCTCGGGTGGGACCTCAATAATGAAGCATGCCACCAACTTTTTAACATATCCTAAGTGAGTTTCTTTTCACAATTTTAGTGTTTAGAACATCACAGAAGTATGTGGACACATCAAAATGATCTATTACAAAACTACCTGTGTTTGGGGGAGGGCATCTATGTTTTTGGTCCCAGGTGCAGCCTTCATCTAGGAAAAACTAATAAATGCAGACATTTTGTAGAACTAGACACCCCAGGAAGTCCAGGGAGGTGTGGCTTGCCTGGACCCTCCAACATTTTCCTACCCAGACTCCTCTGCAAACCTCAAAATTTGCTTAAAGCATATTTTCCTCACTTTTCTTTGTAGAATCACCGCTCCAGCACACATTTCCTACCACCCAGCGTTTCCCTCAGTCTCCCAAGTAAAATGATATCTCACTTGTGTGGGTCCCCAAAGCAGAGTCAGCCTAAAGATGTATAAAAGAAAAATATGTGCTATCCCCTCAGTCTTTACAGGTTTTTGGCCTTTTTCTGTTGCAGGCACCTGGGCCACCCACACAAGTGAGGTATCATTTTTATCCGGAGACTTGGGGGGATGCTGGGTAGAAGGAAATGGGTGGCTCCTCTCAGGTTCCAGAACTTTCGGTCACCGAAATGTGAGGAAAAAGTGTTTTTTTAGCCAAATTTTGAGGTTTTCAAAGGATTCCGGGTAAGAAAACACTGAGGTATCAACGCAAGTCACATCTCCCTGGACTACCTCTGGGATCTAGTTTTCTGAAATGTTTGGGTTTGGTAGGTGTAGGAGGGTGGCCTGGTTTCTAGTGGGTACCTTAGGTACTTACACCTTACATCAGATCCAGTTATCCCTTGTCAGTGAATGTAGTAGTGTTCTAGCAGCTTAGGCTGAGCTAGGAGACATGCAAACCTCATTCAATACCCCTTATAGTTACACAGTACTTATACACAAGTAAAGACAATACTCAGTGTTACCAAAAATAAAGGTTTTTATTTGGGTGACACAGTACCAAAAATATCTTAGAAACAATACTCCTTCTGGAGGTAAGTATCATACACAACATATACACTAGACACCAAAATTAGACAAGTAAATAGTCATAGAACAATGCAAACAGTAGGAAATCCTATACAATGCAATTAGAGAAAATAGGTCTAGGGGCAACAAAAACCATATACTAAAAAAGTGGAATGTGAATCAAGAATTCCCCACTAGAAGTGTAGCGT
Source organism: Pleurodeles waltl (assembly GCF_031143425.1). NCBI lineage: Eukaryota > Metazoa > Chordata > Amphibia > Caudata > Salamandridae > Pleurodeles > Pleurodeles waltl. The sequence continues at coordinate 1,419,101,299 of NC_090446.1, forward strand.
GTGCAGAATCACTGGGAGAGTAAGAATACAGTAAAGGTAAGTAAATTACCCCACCCCAGAGCCCAGAAAAGCAGGAGTAAAGTACTGCAAGTTTCCTTAGGACACACTACACCTTGTTTTTGGTATTTTGCAGCAGCCAACCAAGTCTGCAAAGAACAACTGCTGGATTATTGGACCTGAAGACCTGCAAAAGAAGGGGACCAAGACCAGAAGTCGAAAGAAGTTCCAGGAAAGACAGGAGCCCCTGCCAACCCAGAATAGGGTGCAAAAGAAGAGTCCCTGGTTAGTTGAAGACTGCCGAAATGGCATGAAGATTGTTGCAGATTAGATTTCATGTTGGAAGGAGCCAAGAAGTGCTACGGCAAAAGTGCATTTTTCATCAAAATGGCACTGGATGGACCCAGGAGGGACCTGAGGGCCTCAACTCCGTGAGAGGAGGAGGAGGGGGTTCTCAGCATTTTAGCGAGCCCTCAGGATGCCAGCCAAAAGCCCCTGAAGCTGCAGGATCCGGGTTCAAGGGAGGTGCAAAATGCAGTTGATGCAGCACAACAAAAGAAGGTCCCACACCGCCGGAGAACAACTCAGTGAGTTGAGTATCACAGGGTGGATTGCTGGGGAACTGGACCAGGGTGTGCACAAAGGAATTTTGCAAAGAGTGCACAGAGGCCTCAGGAGGCAAAGAAGACACAAAACACAGGGGTACCGTTGTTCTTGGAGAAGGCAAGATCTTACCTCCTCCAAATTGCGTCAGCAGGACCTCAGGACAGTGTATGTCAATAATGTCCACCCTCTGAGTCCTTAGGAGCATGCTCATTGCCATGAGAGGAGTCCCAGGGTACCGGTCGTCCCCTTGGAAGGTGCCTGTTTGCAGCAGGGGAGTGACTTGTTCACTCCACAGTAGATTTCCTCGGTCCGTCTGGTGCAGGATCAAGACAGGGAGTCCCCAGAGCAAGCACACCATGGAAACTGTTGCAGTTGTGGTCTTATAGCTGATTTTGCTGAAGAAAAGTGTCTCTTGTAGACACTTTGTTGCAGTTACAGCATTTCTTAGAGCAGGCTGCAGTTGATTGGAGGTCAGAGGATGCTGAAGTTGTTGCAGAGGATTCCTGAAGGAAACTTGCAAGCAGAATCTGAAGAGAACCAACAGGAGAGACCCTAAATAGCCTTGTGAGGAGGATTGGCTACCTTATCAGCTAAGGACCTATCAGGAGGGGTCTCTGACGTCACCTGCCGGCACTGGCTACTCAGAGGCCTCCAGAGTGCCCCCACACCTTGCAAATCAAGATGGCTGAAGTCTGAGACCCTGGACTGGTTATGGACAGGGGAGTGGTCATTCCCCTTTCCTTTGTCCAATTTACTGCCAGAGCAGTGGAGAAGGGGTCCCTGAACCGGTGTAGAATGGCTTATCCAAGGAGGGCACCATCTGTGCCCTTCAAAGCATTTCCAGAGGCTGTGGGAGGCTACCCCTCCCCAGCCTGTAACATCTATTTCCAAAGGGAGAGGGTGTAACACCCTACCCCTACTCTCAGAGGAAATGCTTTGTTCTGCCTTCCTGGGTCTGGGCTGCCCAGACCCCAGGAGGGCAGAACCCTGTCTGTGAGGTGGCAGCAGCTGTAGCTGCAGTGCAAGCCTCAGAGAGCTGGTTTGGCAGTACTGCGGGTCCATGGTGGAGCCCCCAGGATGCATGGAATTGGCTCCTCAATCCCAGATTTGGAATGGGGGGACAATTCCATGATCTTAGACATGTTACATGGCCATATTTGGAGTTACATTGTGAAGCTACATATAGGTATTGACCTATATGTAGTGCACACGTGTAATGGTGTCCCTGCACTCACAAAGTCTGGGGAAATGGCCCTGAACTATGTGGGGCCACCTTTGCAAGTGCAAGGGTGCCCTCACACTTGGTAACTTTGCACCTAACCGTCAGCAAGTGAAGGTTAGACATATAGGTGACTTATATTTTACTTAAGTGCAGTGAAAATGGCTGTGAAATAACATGTGCGTTAATTCACTCAGGCTGCAATGGCAGGCCTGTGCAAGAGTTTGTCTGAGCTCCCTATGGGTGGAAAAAGAAATGCTGCAGCCCATATGGATCTCCTGGAACCCCAATGCTCTGGGTCCCTAGGTACCACATCCTAGGGACTTACAAGGGGGGTCCAGTATGCCAATTGAAATTTGTAAATGCAGTCACTGTCTACAGTGACAAATTTAAAAGCCGAGAGAGAATAAGCACTGAAGTTCTGATTAGCAGAGCCTCAGTGACACAGTTAGGCACTACAGAGGCATACACATTAGACCATGAACTATGAGCACTGGGGTAGTGGCTAGCAGGATCCCAGTGAGACAGGCAAAACACACTGACATATAGGTTATTATCTCTGAGCACTTGGGTCCTGGCTAGTAGGATCCCAATGGCACAGTAAAAACACACTGACACACACTCACTAACAGGCCAAAAGTGGGGGTAACCATGGTAGAAAGAGGCTACTTTCCTACAGTAGGTTTCCCTATATCACTGCTGAGCCCAGGACCAAAAACGCAGGTGCCCCCGCAAAAACAGTTAGTTTTGTATTTGATGTGTCTACATAGTGTTTTGGGGCATTTCCTGTTGCGAGCACTATGCCTACCCACACAAGTGAGGTACCATTTTTATTGGGAGACTTGGGGTAACGCTGGGTGGAAGGAAATTTGTGGCTCCTCCCAGATTTCAGAACTTTCTGTCACCGAAATGTGAGGCTAAAGTGTTTTTTTTTGCTAAATTTTGAGGTTTGCACAGGATTCTAGGTAACAGAACATGATGAGAGCCCCGCCAGTCACCCCTTCTTGTATTCCCCTAGGTGTCTACTTTTCAAAAATGCACAGGTTTGGTAGGTTTCCCGAAGTGCCGGCTGAGCTAGAGGCCAAAATCCACAGCTAGGCACTTTGCAAAAAAAAAAAGAACAGATTTCTCTGGGAAAATGTGATGTGTCCCCGTTGTGTTTTGGGGCATTTCCTGTCGCGGGCACTAGGCCTACCCACACAAGTGAAGTATCATTTTTATCGGGAGACTTGGGAACACTTGGTGGAAGGAAATTTGTGGCTCCTCCCAGATTTCAGAACTTTCTGTCACCGGAATGTGAGGCTAAAGGTTTTTTTTTTTGCCAAATTTTAAGGTTTGCACAGGATTCTAGTTAACAGAACCTGATGAGAGCCCCGCAAGTCACCCCTTCTTGTATTCCCCTAGGTGTCTACTTTTCAAAAATGCACAGGTTTGGTAGGTTTCCCTAAGTGCCGGCTGAGCTAGAGGCCAAAATCCACAGATAGGCTCTTTGCAAAAAAAGCAGGTCAGATTTCTCTGGGAAAATGTTAAGTGTCCACGTTGTGTTTTGGGGCATTTCCTGTTGCGGGCTCTAGGCCTACCCACACAAATGAGGTACCAATTTTTATTTGGAGACTTGGGGGAACGTTGGGTGCAAGGAAATTTGTGGCTACTCCCAGATTCCAGAACTTTGTGTCATTGAAATGTGAGGAAAAAGTGTTTTTTTTGCCACATTTTGAGGTTTGCACAGGATTCTGTGTAACAGAAACTGGTGAAAGCCCCACAAGGCAGCCCATCCTGGATTCCTCTAGGTGTCTAGTTTTAAAAAATGCACAGGTTTGGTAGGTTTCCCTAGGTGACGCCTGAGCTAGAGGCCAAAATCTACAGCTACAGACTTTGCAAACAACACGTCAGATTTAAATCTAAAAATATTATATGTCCATGTTGCGTTTCCTGTTGCGAGCATTAGGCCTACCAACGCAAGTGAGGTGCCATTTTTATCGGGAGACTTGGGGGAACACAGAATAGCAAAATCAAATCAAATCATTAACATTTATAAAGCGCGCTACTCACCCGTGCGGGTCTCAAGGCGCTAGGGGGGAAAAAAGGGGGGGTTATCGCTGCTCGAACAGCCAAGTCTTTAGGAGTCTCCGGAAAGCGGAGTGGTCCTGGGTGGTCCTGAGGCTGGTGGGGAGGGAGTTCCAGGTCTTGGCCGCCAGGAAGGAGAAAGATCTCCCACCCGCCGTGGAGCGGCGGGTGCGAGGGACGGCAGCAAGTGCGAGGCCAGCGGAGCGGAGGGGGCGGGTGGGGACGTAGAAGCTGAGGCGTCTGTTGAGGTATTCCGGTCCCTTGTTGTGGAGGGCTTTGTGTGCGTGGGTGAGAAGACGGAAGGTGATCCTTTTGCTGACTGGGAGCCAATGCAGGTGTCTCAGGTGTGCGGAGATGTGGCTGTTGCGGGGTACGTCGAGGATGAGGCGGGCCGAGGCGTTTTGGATGCGTTGCAGGCGGTTTGGGAGTTTGGCGGTGGTCCCGGCGTAGAGGGTGTTGCCGTAGTCCAGGCGACTCGTGACAAGGGCGTGGGTCACGGTTTTTCTGGTGTCGGCGGGGATCCAGCGGAAGATCTTGCGGAGCATGCGGAGAGTGAGGAAGCAGGCGGAGGACACGGCGTTGACTTGCTTGGTCATGGTGAGAAGAGGGTCCAAGATGAAGCCGAGGTTGCGGGCGTGGTCTGCGGGGGTCGGTGCGGTGCCGAGGGCCGTGGGCCACCAGGAGTCGTCCCAGGCGGACGGGGTGTTGCCGAGGATGAGGACTTCCGTTTTTTCAGAGTTCAGCTTTAGGCGGCTGAGCCTCATCCAATCTGCGACGTCCTTCATACCCTCTTGTAGGTTGGCCTTGGCGCTGGCGGGGTCCTTGGTGAGGGAGAGTACAAGTTGGGTGTCGTCGGCGTAGGAGGTGATGATGATGTCGTGCTTGCGTACGATGTCGGCGAGGGGGCTCATGTAGACATTGAAGAGTGTCGGGCTGAGCGATGAGCCTTGAGGTACGCCGCAGATGATCTTGGTGGGTTCTGAGCGAAACGGAGGGAGGTAAACTCTTTGGGAGCGGTTAGCGAGGAAGGAGGCGATCCAGTCCAGGGCCTGGCCTTGGATCCCGGTGGAGCGTAGGCGGGTGATTAGGGTGCGGTGACAGACGGTGTCAAAGGCAGCCGAGAGGTCGAGGAGAATGAGGGCGACTGTTTCACCGTTGTCCATCAGGGTTCTGATGTCGTCTGTGACTGAGATGAGGGCGGTTTCCGTGCTGTGGTTGGTTCGGAATCCGGTTTGTGAAGGGTCGAGCAGGTTGTTGTCTTCCAGGAAGGTGGTCAGCTGTTTGTTGACGGTCTTTTCTATTACCTTGGCTGGGAAAGGTAGAAGAGAGATGGGGCGGAAGTTTTTCAGGTCGCTTGGGTCAGCCGTAGGTTTCTTTAGTAGGGCGTTGACTTCAGCGTGCTTCCAGCATTCGGGGAAGGTAGCAGAAGAAAAAGAAGAGTTGATGACGGTCTGGAGGTGCGGGGCGATGATGTCGTCGGCTTTGTTAAAGATGAAGTGCGGGCAGGGGTCCGAAGGGGCGCTGGAGTGGATAGAGTTCATGATGGATTTGGTTTCTTCCGTGTTGATGTGGGTCCAGTTGTTGAGGGTGATGTCCGGGGAAGCGGGTTCAGTGGTGTATGGTTGGGTCTGGTGTCCGAAGCTGTCGTGGAGGTCGCTGATCTTGCGATGGAAGAAAGTGGCGAGGGATTCGCACAAATCCTGTGAGGGCGTGACGGCGTTGGCGCTGGCGCTGGGGTTGGAGAACTCTTTGACAATGCTGAAGAGTTCTCTGCTGTTGTGGCTGTTTTTGTCTAGTCTGTCGGTGAAAAAGTTCCTTTTGGCAGTGCGGATCAGGTGGTGGTGTTCGCGTGTAGCGTTCTTGAGGGCGGTCATGTTGTCCGCGGTGTGGTCCTTGCGCCAGGCCTTCTCAAGGGCACGACAAGTTTTCTTTGATTCTTTGAGGGTGTCAGAGAACCAGAGAGGTTTTTTGGTGTTGGTCTGTCGATGCGTGCGTTTGAGGGGAGCAAGGTTGTCAGCGCAGTTGGAGATCCAGTTTGTGAGGTTGAGAGCTGCGTCGTTGGGGTCGGTGGTGAGGGTGGGTTGGTTGGCGGCGAGAGCGGAGAAGAGTTGCTCTTCAGGGATCTTGTTCCACTGTCGACGAGGGGTGGGTTGAGTGCGGAGGTGGGAGGTCTTGCGTCGGAATGTGAAGTGGACGCAGCTGTGGTCGGTCCAGTGTAGGGCAGAGGTGTGGCTGAAGAAGACGTGTTTGCTGGCGGAGAAGATAGGGTCGAGCGTGTGTCCGGCGATGTGGGTGGCGGTGTTCACCAGTTGTTTGAGGCCGAGGTTGGCGAGGTTGTCGAGCAGGGTGGTGGTGTTGGGGTCGTTGTTTTGTTCCAGATGGAAGTTGAGGTCGCCTAGGAGGATGTAGTCCGGTGAGGCGAGGGCTAGCGGGGAGATGAAGTCGGCGATGGCGTCGCTGAAAGAGGCGCGAGGTCCGGGAGGACGGTAGACGAGGGATCCTCTGAGGGTGGTCCTTGGGTCGGTGCGAATCTGAAAATGCAGGTGTTCAGCGGCGAGGGGGGGGTCTTCGGTGGAGGTGGTGACGCTGATGGAGTCTTTGAAGATGATGGCGACACCTCCTCCTACTTGGTTGGTGCGGTCTTTTCTGGAGATCTTGTAGCCTTCGGGGATGGCGGTAGCGATGTCTGGAGCAGAGGAGGCGTTCATCCATGTCTCCGTGATGAAGGCGACGTCCGGGGCTGTGGAGTCCAGGAGGTCCCAAAGTTCAACGGCGTGCTTGTGGACGGAACGAGCGTTGATCAGGATGTTGATCAAACAAGTGTTATTGCCCCTTGTCTTTCTCAACATGTTTTCCTTCCAAATGTAAAGCAATGTGTAAAAAAGACATCTATTTGAGAAATACCCTGTAATTCACATGCTAGTATGGGCACTCCGGAATTCAGAGATGTGCAAATAACCAGTGCTTCTCAACACCTTATCTTGTGCTCATTTTGGAAATACAAAGGTTTTCATGATACCTATTTTTCACTCTTTATATTTCAGCAAATGAGTGGCTGTATACCTGGTACAGAATGAAAACCCATTGCAAGGTGCAGCTCATTTATTGGCTCTGGGTACCTAGGGTTCTTGATGAACCTACAAGCCCTATATATCCCCGCAACCAGAAGAGTCCAGCAGACGTAATGGTATATTGCTTTCAAAAATCTGACATCGCAGGAAAACGTGTACAAAAATGGCTGTTTTTTTCACCTCAATTTAAATATGTTTTTATTTCAGCTATTATTTTCTGTAGGAAACCCTTGTAGGATCTACACAAATGACCCCTTGCTGAATTCAGCATTTTGACTACTTTTCAGAAATGTTTTGCTTTCTGAGATCCAGCATTGGTTTCACACCCATTTCTGTCACTAACTGGAAGGAGGCTGAAAGTACAAAAAATAGTAAAAATGGGGTAGGCCCCAGTAAAATGCCAAAATTGTGTGGAAAAATGTGTTTTTCTGATTCAAGTCTACCTGTTCCTGAAAGCTGGGAAGATGGTGATTCTAGCGCTGCAAACCCTTTGTTGATGCTATTTTCAGGGGAAAAACACAAGACACCTTCTGCAACCCTTTTTTCCCATCTTTTTTTTTTAAAACTAAATTTTTGCTGTTTTTTGGCTAATTTCTCGGGCTCCTTCAGGGTAACCCACAAAGTCTGGGTACAAATTTGACGTGGGTAGCGTCCGTGGACAAAAAGTTATGAGGGCCTAAGCGCAAACTGCTCCAAACAGCCAAAAAAAGGCTTGGCACCTGAGAAGGAAATCGATCCGATGGTTTCATGTACAGCAGAATAAGAGGGCGAGAATGTTTTGCAAAATAATATCATTGCAAAACAGGCACTCGTTCTAATTTGAATGAGTTATGTAACCACGTCCTGAGTAGACGTTCTGCAATAGTGAAAATTAAACTTCACCAAGCGGGCAGGTCTGCATAATTATGCAATCGTAAAAAAAAACAGATTTGCGTGTTGGGAGTTTCAGCGAGTGACCTACTTCTTGCTTTAAGAGCTGACACACTGGCCAGGGATCATCAGACTGAGTAAGCACAAGAACAAGAACACAGCTCATCTTTAGAACAAGGACAGAAAGGTATGTGATGGGAAGAGATCATTCTGTGCCATGATCTTTAAATGGGTGCATGTGTCAATGGACGAATACCTTGTGTAATTCAAGCAGTGTGGGTCATTCTGGGTATTAGCTGGTGAAATTTTTCTGGGGTCTAGAAATATCTTAAAAGAGAAGTCGGAAGTCTTTAAAATAAATGGGCACCCACCTGCTTATATAAGTTACAGACTAGAAGTATGATTTCAAGCACTGAAAGCAGCTGCAAAATTGAAATTCTTGCTTATGCCTCTCCCTCTGATGGCAGATTCTAAGGCCCTGTCACCAACCAGACTCACACATATACATCAGGTGGATTAGTGTGGTTTCTTCTTCACCACAGGTAGCTTATCGTTATTGCTTGGTATAACGGCCAACGCCAACCTAATTTGCTTCTAGGTATTTCTGTGACGGGTGAGACAAACAACATGGGAGGAAAAGGTGGTGGGGTCGTAGTTATAATGATATAAATATATTGTATCTACACTGGCAGTAATAGTGCCAGTGTAGGTATAGTTAAATCTATCTCCCTATAGGAAAGGAATGCTTGTTTTGTTGATATCTTTAGCGCAGTTCGACGAATCTGCATGAAATCTTTCAAAAAACAAATTTACTCACTTGACTTGAAATTGATGCCTTTAAAGCTGATCTGTCATGCATGGGCCAAGAAAGGGGGGGGGGGAATGCCCAAAAATAACAATTTCCAGCGTTCATTATTGTAGAAGACTTTGCTCACCATTATAGAAATTCAGGCCCAACTCTCCTGGAACCTCCAAGGCTGAAGGTAAGTGTGTGTGTGTGTGTGTGAGATCTTTTTAAATGAATGTTTGGTGCGTGCATGCATGTTTGAATGTTAATGACTGTTGTTAATTGGTGTGTGTGCATGCGTGTGTTTGTGAAAGAATGAGTGTGCGTGTGCTTCTCGTCCACCCCTATCCCTCCTAACTGCTGGCCACCACTGTAGAAATTCTCATTATTTGGTGTAAATTCCTTTGGTGGATTTCAGGGAAATTTCATTTTAAAGAGGTGCTTGGGATGGTCATGAAGGTGATTCTCTCTTACAAAAGTTGGTAATATCTGCACTATTGAGTTTCTGCTCGTAAGGGACTGAACAGTTAAAAGAAAAATCAAATCAGTTTGGCTAAGGGAACCTTTTCTCCTATTTACCAGTGGAGTCCTCATGTACCCTGACCCCCGCAATCTCATTGGGCAACCACATCTTATTAAAATAATGTTGGGTTGCCCAATACAATGCTCGGAGACTTGGGCCACATGTCCTGAAGAAAAGAACATATTAGGGAGTAGGTAGGATAGGGACACACTGACACTGTGACACCTGTAGGGGGGTGGGGGAGTTGTTGCCCAGATGGTCACCCTAGAGTCCATAATAACACAAGCATTTGCACTGCAATGGGTCTCATCTTTACTTGCGTTAGAGCTATTAGTGTTGTGAATTCCTACCTGGACCTTTCATGCCACATAAATTTTAAATGAAAAGAAAAATAGTTGGCATAAACGAGCAGATTCAAATGGCCATGGTGGCCATGAGCATGAGCACGAAGGAAAGGCACAAAAGGAAAAAGAAGTTCGCTTGCAATTAAACATATCAGCAAACATGCAAATATCCATGTAACAGGGCTGTTGTCCAAGGCAGTAACTAAGCTGCCCCAAGGAGGGACAAATGTAAAGTATTTACCAATGATAACGAAGGATTTTTGAAAGGCAAGCCAATGAACGAGTGATAGTGATGGGCATGTGGTAGGCATGGTTAAAAGCCTACAGAGAGATTACAGCACGTCTGAGCAATTGTGCGCTCAACATAAAAAAATGGGCTGTGGGTGCCAATGTACTCCCTACACTGCCTAGAACTCCTGGTTGGTTCTCTTGCACTCCACTATACAAACTTCCGACCCATTGTACTGCAGGGCACGTCAGGAAAACTTTCCCATGTGGAACAAGCTTTCATGACAGGAAAACTGTTGTACCTGGAAAAAATTAAATAAGGAAATGTGGGCCAGGTTTAAAACGTGAGCCTTCTGATCATTAATAATTATGGATTACAAACGTTGCAGGACTTCAATTCCGCCCTTACAAAGGTTTGGAAACAATTTCGACAAGTTCAAATAATTTGCTTTATTTAAATGCTGGAAATAAGTAAAAAAAGAAGCAAGTTAGAGAGTGCTAATCAAGAAGTATTCAATTCCAGAAGAATTAGCGAAAGGGAGTCCAAATTCCTTTTTCAGGTTTTCAAGGCAGTGCCACCATTTTGAAAGCCCTAATTGTAGTTTACACAAACGTGGCTCTAATTGCCAACTACTGCCAATGGAGAAAATGGAACCGTTCCCTATAGCTGAAGCATGTACTCATAGCCACATCAGGAAGACTTCATGGCACGCATTTACAATTTTTTCATGCAATGCAAAGCAGCGTTCAAATTTACTATGCTGCTTTGTCCAAGGATGAAACCACAGTGCTGAGCCCAATCTACATACTGACCTTCTAGTCATCCCCAGCGCTAGTGCTCAAACAAGGCTTTCTGCTATGGCACACAGGTGAAAGTTCATTGTCTAGTGTAGGATTGTATCCTTCTTGTACAATTCCTATGCATAAACAAACTTAGAAGTTCCCACATATTGAATGTGGGCTGTGCTGTTTTTTTTTTTTTTTTTTTACAAATGAGCACATTTCCCCTGAAACAAAGCACTGTCTAGTAGATCGGGCTTTGTGTAAAATTTTCAAAGATCTACCCGAGTAATCCCTCTTTGATGGCCCTTGTCAGCAGCGCGGAACAGAGAACAGTTGCATCTGCTGTGAGAAAAGAGCTAAAAACCCTTTGTGCTGGGCAGGAAACAGTGAGCACTATTTTGTGTCACTTTACATCACTTTTTGCCAGCACAAAAAAAATAGGACATCTCAGCGTTTCCCTTTAAGAGTGTCTTGTTTTAAAGTGCTTTAGTCTAACTTGTTCAACAGAAGTGAAGCAATTCAACAGCTGCATAACGCAACAGTTTCTCAAAGGGAACACTGTATTTTGTTGACATACAGGAATTATTTAAGAACATGGCTCATGCTTCTCTAGAAAAAGCTTTAAAGTGCATTTATATGTTTCTCATCATGCTCAAGTTTCTGTTGGTGTGAGAGGGTTATCCTGGGGTACAGATTTACAAGCCCCTAGCGCCGCCGGAGCGTCACTTTCAGTGACACTCTGATGGCACTTTTCAATGCACCATGTTTACAAGGAGGCGTTCAGCTATTCTTTGTGGCTTAACACCTCCTTGAACATATGCACCCCGATGCAATTTCCTGGAGCATGCAGGGGGTGTTGCTGTGGGTGTTCTGATACCCATTGCTTTTGACGTTGCCCCAGATTTACAAGAATGCGTAAATCTGAGGCGGCACCAAAAACTAACTCCATCCCAGGAGTGGCATTAGCAAGACGCAACGAGGAAGATAACTTTTATTCCTCCTCGTTTTTTGCTCTTTCGAAGGAGCAAAAGACCTTTAATAATTGTTTATATGCAGGAAGGTGCACATAAACAATCTGCCCCCTCAACGCAGACACGCTTGCACTATGGTGCATGGTGCAAGAATGCCTGCGTTGGCGCAGGCAACTTAATTCAGCTCTGGTGCAGGGGGAAACACCGGAGTGCGCCGTGTTCCTTCCTGTAATCCCTGTGTTTTGAAAAGTGACGCAGAGCGGCACAGGTAGTTTTGGTGCAGCACTGCCCACCGTCACTTTGTCATATATCTGGGCCTAAGGCCCCTTAATCTCCAAATAGTATTAGGTTTCTACATTTTGCAGTTATTTATTCGATATCTGAAATGTTTGACTTTCACATTGCACCCAAAAAAACCTGGTACAACTGTTAAAAGGGAAAATCTGCTGGAAATATGGCAGCCGGGCACACAAACTGCAGCTGTGCATGTTAGAACCCATTCTGTGCAGGAAAACTCAGAATGATTGTAATTGTGGACCTAGTATATAGCTCACCTGATGCTGTCTTCCTCGGATTACAGGTAACAATGCCTTTAGTATCTAATTTAAAGGTTTGAATGGAGGGTGTATCATCTGCCAGTGTGACGGAAGCAGTGTGAAGAGGGCAACATTAATTCCACTCCTTTTTATTGGAAGTGATCACTATGGCTTGAGGTTGTTACCACTGAGGTGGCCTCCACCATTATGATGGGAGATATCTTGGCGGGAAGCACAGCAGAGGCAGTTCCTGGATGCCACATGCATGAACTAGCTAAATGAATAAATATATCCATCTGGGGTTACAGTTGCAGTCCATAAAGGTACCAGCTCTCTTAGGGCACTCCATCATTAGATCCTTTAATTGAGCTGTATTTAGGCATGCATCCAAGGCGTGACCTCCATTCCGAGGCACTATGTGAATGTAAACAATAGATGTACTTTGTGATGAGTACACTAACACGATGCATAGTCATTTCCTGCTTATCAGAAGCTTGAATTCAAGCTAGAGGTTTGTGCAAGGAGATATATGTGAAAAATTTGAAATCCAAATCCCTGGCCTACCACAAAATCATCCCCCACCACCCTGAACCAATCATTCGTACGACCCTATATAGTTATTTAAGAAATGAGTAGAACCTCAAACTACCTCGAAATTACAGTAGTGAAATATCTACCTTATTTTTAATGTGCCCTTGATTTATTTTCCTATTATTAAGAAATATATGTATTATATAGTTTAGTTTTTTAAAGTAGTAGTTATTTTAATGTACTCATGTTTTGAATAGTGATTTGTCCTACTTTATTCTGTGGATTAGTTACATTTATTTAAATCTGTTGCTTTAAATGAAGAGTAAATCATAACATGCTAATTTGTATTGAATATATATTTGATTTAAAACTGATAAGTTTTGCGATCACTTAACGCAAGATAACACATGTCTATGTGGTGAACAAAGGTAACCCACTTTTTCTTTGTTTTTCAAACAATCACAAAATCATTGATCAACATTCCCCCTGGTACGCCCGGTCCTGGTCCCATTCATGACAAGTGCAGATAGATATCTCCCAGGCAGAAACCTACCGAGCATTCGTTCTGTTCTTTTCTGCCAGTTCAGAATGGACTTGGAGTGCTGGAGCTACTCCCATTGGGTGGTGATATTTTTCCTCATGGAGCCGTCTTGCACGTGGAGTGGTGTGGTCAGCGTTTCTGGATGATTCACATCCTTATGCTTGAGGGGCTTGCCGAAGGACACTTGGGCAGCAGATTTTTCCCTTGTGGCTGTAGTTTCCTCAAGAGCCCAGGTCTCTTAGTGGATGGCATTCTTGGTTCATCCCGGGCTGCCATTTGGGCAAGAACATGCGCTGCTGGTGCTCCAGCTACCTCTTCTAGGTATTGCCCGACATCTGGGAGGACGTGTATGTGATGCACAGGTGCACTGGGTGTTTGAAACACGCGGCTACGCTAATGAGTGTTTCTGGATGGTGGTGTGGTGTCCAGGAGCCTATATTTGGCCAGCCCCAGGGGTAAGTACCACATAGCAGTCGTTTCTTGCTGTTTCCGGCCCAATAGTGCCTTTTTGCTGTGGTTCCTCTCATGTTGCTGGGAATTGTTCCCAATGATTCCTTCTCCTGTGTCATGGACAAGCTTCATAAAAGTGCAAGCATGTGGAGGAGTCTACTTTTTCTTCTTCGTCCTCTTCTTCTCCATTCTCTTTCCGGAGCAAAGTGTCGCTGGGAGTGTGAGGATTCTAGGCTCAGGTGACTTATTGGGAAAACTCTGTTGGAAATGGAGGGGCTCTGGTCACTCTAAGGCTTGCCTCTCTGGCTCATCTTCACAGTCCTCTAGTTTGGATGAATAGGGGCCTGGTCCTGAGGAACAGAAGGATAAATACATTGCCCGTGATTTGGTGCTGGACTTAATTAGACATTTTAAGTCAAATATGGGGTTTCCTGATGAGGAGGTGTCGGATATGCCATCAGGTTTCCTCTTGCAGCAGTTTCAGAGTCTGGTGCCGCATAATGTCCCAGTGCTTCCAATATTTAATGAGGTCCTCAAGCGTGAATGGAGAGACCATAATGAGATCATGCTGTCACACTTTATGAGCAAACTGTATCCTTTGCAGTATTTTCAGAAGGATTTGCCAGACTCCTTTCAAATTGATTCCTTTGTGGCCGGTCTTGTGGGACAGACGTCCCTGGCTGAGGATGCGGTCATTAGGGATGCTGTTGATAAGCGGGAGAGTGCTTCTTTTTGCAAGGTATACTCTGGCTCTCATCAGGTACTTATGTGGCTCAGTTCCTCATTATAGACTTCAAGTCTTTGTATCGGTCACTCAATGATTCTTCTGATTGCTCTGTGGTTCTGGAGCAGATCAAGAAACAAGTGGAATATCTGTATGAAATCTCCTTTGGTGTGGTCCAGGCATCAGGGCTTTCAGGTGGGGCTTGTGTGGCTGCGTGCCATAATTTGTTTCTGAAAGACTGGAGGACTGATTCCATGCAGAAATCGTCTGCCCTTGGGGTGCCATTCCAGGGGAATGCACTGCGTGGGCAAGAGCTGGAGGATAAGTTGTGCAGACTTTTTAAGGAGAAGAAACATTCCTCCTTCCTAAAGTTGTCTTTGAAGTGCAAGTGCCCTTTTGCCCACCTTCTCATCATCAGTTTCCCAAGGCCTAGGGGAGGTTCTCCTCGGGAAGGGGGTCAGGATAGGCATGGGTGCTGCAAGCCTTGCGGACAGGGTATCAAATAGAGTTCAGCACAGTTCCTTTATTGTTGGGGGTCCTTTCAACTCCTTGGCCATTCCCAAAGGAGAAGCAGTTGGCCATGTCTCAAGGACTTTCCCTGCTCTTGCAGAAAACAGCCATTCACATGGTTCCTCCATTGCAGCAGGGCAGGGGTTTTACTCCATCATCTTTCTTGTGGCAAAATCTATGGACGGCTTCCATCTGGTTTCGGATTTGAAGGCCCTGAACAAGTTTGTCTTCCACCTTCCCTTCAAAATGGAGACTTTACAAATGATCATTCCTTTGGTGGTCAAGAGGCATTGGATGTGCACATTGGATCTGCAGGAGGCCTACTCACATGTGCCAATCCATCCTCACTTCCAGCAGTTGCTGAAGCTCTGTATTCAGGAGATGCATTGCCAGTTTCTGATGCTGCTATTCAGCTTTTGGTCAGCTCAGCGGGTCTTCACCAAGGTGTTGACTCTGCTGGTAGCGTGTCTCAATCTCCAGAACATCCACCCATACCCCTATCTGGATGATTGGCTGCTCCATGCACCATCAATGGAGCAGCTTCATCACAGCTTGCAGGTGGTGTGTTGAGCTCTCAGGGATCATGGGTTTCTTCTGAACCTGCCAAAGTGCCAGTTGGAACCTTTTCATGACCTAACTTTCATAGGGGCTCAGTTTTGGACCAACCTCAACAAGGGTATTCCTTCCTCCTATAAGGGCCTCGATGTTGCAATCAATGGTGAGGGAAGCATTGGTCAGTGCCTCTTTGCCAGTTTGCAGCTGGTTGAGGCTGTTGGGACACATGACAGTAGCATTGTTCACTGTTCCCTAGACGTGCTTTCAACTTCTGCCTCTTGTGGATTCGCCTGCTTTTCTGTTGGAATCTGTATTACATGGACTGGGACCAGCGGGTTCAGCTGCTACCAGTAATCCTCCCGGACCTGCACTGGGGGATGGTTCTGAACAATCTGCTGAGGGGGGTTCCTTTACAACTAGATCCTCCGCTGGTCCTCACTACGGACACCAGTGCCATTGTTTGGGTTGCCACCCTAGGGGAATGGTCTCTACAAGCTTGTTGGTCTCTTCAGGAAAGCAGGCCTTATTCCAATTGGAGAGAACTCATGGCAGTCTACAGGGCAATCATGGGGTTTAATATGGTCCTGTTGGGTCACAATTTGGTGGGCTGATCAGACAACCACGTGACTGTTGCTTATTTGAATAATAAAGGTGGGATCCACTCCAATTCTCTCAATGCTGTGTATCTGGCTCCTTTTCAGTGGGGGGAGTGCCATCTTCAGTCTCTGGTGGCTGTTTATGTCAGGGGGTGGGCAATATGGTGGTGGATGCACTCAGTCAGTGTTTCCTCCCTTTCAAGAACTGTCTCTCACCAGGAAGGTGCTTTTGAAGGTGGGCAAGAAGATTGGTGTGTCTTTCCTGGAATTATCTGCTTCCTGGCACAATATGCAGGTTCCCAGGTTTTGTGCCCGCTCATGACAGAAGGGGGCTTTGGAGGTGGATGCTCTGTCCTGTCCTCACCATCTGTTGTACACCATTCCCCAGATTGCTGTGATTCTCCGGTTCCTGGTCTGTCTGCTGAGGGAGTCCAGGATGGTGGTTGTGGTGGGCCTCAGATGATTCAGTTCCCCAGTCTCAAGTTGTGGGTCTTTAGTTGATGCCTTGCTCCCCCTCTCCTCTACGGTCTCTTCCACCACTGGCCCTTCAGAGGCTTCATCTGTTGGGGTGGAGGTTAAGAGATGGGGATTGCAGCTCAAGGGAGTCCCCAGCTACTTAGCAGTGGCTAGCCAGCAGTCTCAACAAGCTTCCACTTGTCCTTTGAGAGGCATTGAGGTCATTTTCAGCACTGGTGTGATTCTTTGAAATTGTCCCACCTAGATTGCTCCTTGACAGATGTCTTGCAGTTCTTGTGGGAGGGTTTTGGAAAATGATTGGCAGTGTTACTCTGAGGGCACAGCAGGGGAACCTGGCTGATGTTGATGATTTGCTGTCACAACTGTTGCAAGGCTTTTCTCATTACAGCCCCTTGGTTAAGCCCTTGTTTCCCTTTTGGCATTTCCCTCTAGTGTTGAAAGCTTTGTTGACTGCACCTTTTGAATCTTTGGAAATTGCAGATATTACTTTTTGTTACATTTAAGGCTGTATTTCTCGTTGCCATCACTTTGGCTAGGCGGCTGGGGAAGCTGGGGGCTCTGATTGCTCAGTAGCCCTTTTTGTCATTTTCTGCTGACTGGGTGGTCCTGAGATTGGATTCCTCCTTAGTGCCGAAGGTGGCTTCACAGTTTCATAAGTCACAGGAGGCCTTGGGAGTTGGTTCCGGGCTTTTCTGGGGAGGTTTTTCGGGCCTTGTTGGATGTGAAGAGGGCTTTGCAGATATATCTTGAGTGGACATGGCCTTTTTGAAGGTCAGACTCTTTGTTTGTCTGGTGGATGAAGCAGGTTATTGAGCTGGCTTACTCTTTGACTGGGTCTCCTCCTCCAGTGGGGGTGCAGGGGTGCTCTACTTAGGGAGTGCCGGCTTCATGGGCTGAATTACAGGGGCTGTCCATTGCCTAAGTGTGTCCTTCAATACCCTTGTGAGGCATTATTTTCTCCAGAATGTGCTGGGTGGTGAGGATACTTTTGGTTTTGGGGTCCTGCAGGCTGTACGCCCCTAAATGTGTCTTTTTCCCTCTGTTTAATAAATCACTTTTGAGTGCCGCTAATGGTGTGGTGTCCTTTTGTTATGTGTGTGGTGCATGAAGGCTGGTTTCCTGGCTTTGGTATTCTTCACTTGTCCTGAATGAGATGAGGACAGGGGGACCAAGAGATAATTTCCTATTACTTACCAGTAACCATCATTACTCCTGGAACCTCTTGGCCTCCCGAACAGCCCGCCTTCATGTTGGAGTTGGGTATGTACTGGATAAGTACTCCCTGTGGGAGGGGGTGGGGTATGGTCCTAGCATTTCTTATGTTCTTTTTATCTGCCTGGGAGAGATCTATATCCATTGTCATAAATGAGACGAGGACGCAGGACCAGGAGTAATGAAGATTTACGGTAAGTAATAGGAGATTCTACATCCCTTTTTTTCCCTGTTTAAATAAATACAGGTGTTTGAGTACTTTTAGATAATGTTAAATGCATGAAATAGTTTTAAATAACAGTGAGGTAAAGTAATTGGTACGTCAAAATTATTTAGTTAAAGCTTTGGAAGTGTTGACATGATAGAAGTTGAAGTTATGAGGTCCCACCCACATGGTAACTTCAAGTATCAGATTCCTCCATTCTGTTCTTTAGGGGATCTCAGTTATACCAGTGTGCTTACTTAGAGCTATGTGGTATATCTCCCCTTTCTACTAAATTTAAAGAGATGTGGAAATTCTCAACCTTACCATGAAGTTGATTGTAGCAACATGTAAGGCAATGCACTCAAAATCTAAACCCAGGGTTTATACCACCCAGTCATGTTGTTTGCTCATCAGGGTATTACCCCTAGGTTTGAAAAAGACCCTGTTATAAATCACATTCTTTTTATTTTTTCTGCTATATATCTTCCTCTATGACACACTTCATAACTCTTCTCCTAGATGTCATTACATCCAACTTTGTCATGTATAAACATTCAGCTCATCAGTATTGTTTGCTTATAGATCCAAAAAGAGGATGACAGGCTCCAGCTCATCTCCACTGCTACTGAGGCAGGGTGAGTATTGCATAAAGAAGCATTTGTGCCAAATCACAGGGGATGAGAATGAATTCTCACAAGTCAATAAATTCTGCTTTCATCTTTTCAGCTCTGTCTGTCCTCTTTATGAGTCTACTTGTGGCCCCTCATCTAACTCTAGCAGATGGTAAGAACCAATGCTTTTTGAAATTCTTGGCACCAGCATGCATGAGAAGTGAAAACAATTGCTGAACAATTGTCCTATTTTTCAAACAGTTTTTCCATCAAAACCCCAGCAGAGACTTTGTGATATCTAAGAGGAAGGTGGTGAAAAGAAAATGTCGATATCTATGTTTCAGAGCATGTAGCATAACTTAATAACTTCCTAAAATTGAAAGAAGTATCCAAAGAAGTAATTACACTTCTAAATAAGCATTTGCAATGCAATGGATCTTGCGTTTGCTCAAGTTAAAGCTATTAGCGCTGTAAACTCCTAACCAGACTTGGCACACAAACTGAAAATGAAAAGTAAAACAGTTTCACATAATTAAACAGACTTTTCTTGCCACATAAAGTGAAAATGAAAGGTAAAACAGTTTCACTTAAGCTTATTTCATTTTGTTAGAAAAGTGGAAGTACATTTTTATGTAGCGGAGATTAGGATAAATGCGTTTTAGATTTTAAAAAGGCACACACCAAAACTAGGATCCAGCTATTCATAGCCCTAGATGTATAGTGTCTGTCTTGATTCCAGAAAACAAGGTTTAGCCTGTATCCACAGCAAGAATCTGAAAGCTATCCCTGAAAGAGGTGGATCAGCCACTATCCAAATTTGGGACAAACTCCCCTGATTATCTTGTGCGCGTAAAGTATGGAGGTGTCTATCGTACAAGACAACCATGAGACCCCAGGTAGTTGAAGATAGCGAAGATGGACACCCTAGTATTTTTGGATATTTGATATGTTTGTAATAATAATAGTCTGCAACACCATCAAGTGTCAGCTTTGGAGTTCCATGAGCAGTGCTCTGATCTAGCTCAGCAATAAAGTTTTTCCCTTTACGGCCACCTGGCTTTTCCTGCCAGCACAAAAGCTAAAAGAAAGTTCATCAGACCATCTGCTCTAAATATGTCAGCCAGTAAAGGCACACCAGCAGAAATATGATTGCCCCCCCAACTCTCAGCAGCATGTGCGGAGCATTAGTTTGGTTGACATGACCCCCAAAGACCTGGGCTTTTTTTCAGTGCCCCCTCCGCTTTTTGCCCCCATTTGCAACTACTAGATACTGGTATGTGACTCTTAGGGTGCCCTGGGCTCTACTAACCAGACCCAGGGCCTGTGCTCTGATTTACAGCATATGCAAATTAGGCACAGTTGTAAGTGGCATGAACACCTACCTATTAGTCACTAGTACATAATAGTGCATGAGCATTGCAGTGGGGCCTGGTGTCATTTTAAAGGTAGCCTTGCTTTGCAGGCTGATTTTAAAAGTAAATTATATGCAATTCGACTTTGGAATTAAAGGTAATTCCAAAGTCTTTACCTACCTTATTTTTGCATATGTCACCCTTAATGTCTCCTCTAAGAGCCCCTGGGGTATGGTGCCTTGTAACTAAAAGTAGGTATGTGATACAAAATGTTTTATATGCCCTGGTGAGTGAGAAACTGCTGATTTCATTTTCCCCCATTGTAGAACAGTGGCTCCTTAGCTAATATTGGAAAATGTTATGAAAGTATAGCCTTTACTGGAAATGGGATGCCATTTCCATTGTTGGACTTAAAATAATGGACCAAATCCAAACATTTGCCACTGTTAGATTTATTCTAACTATGACAGAAAATACGTTATAGTACTTTCTTTTCTGTAAGACAAAATCCAGCTCTCCAGCTGTCTTTCTCTGGTTGGCCAACCTCTACCAAGCTGAGCCAGGGCTGCCTTAATGAGGTGTGAAATGGCCTACATTGAGACAATGTGACATCTGGAAGGTGGAGATCTGCATGTTGTGGAGCAACAGGCAGGAAAGGAGCCGGGTAGCCAAACTGGTCTTAAAATGGAAACTGACAGGACACAGGTTCACCCCTTCTACCTGTCACCCCAGCCAGATGGGAGCCCCAGTAATGAGATTAGCAGAAGTAATGGACTGGGGTGTTTAGGGAAATAAGCCACACCATTAGGATGGCTTACCCAGATCCTGAACTCAAGGGGAGATTTTCTCCATCTTGGAGTTTGGAATAATAGTGCTTTATGAGATTGATTTTTTCCACACTTTGCAGGACGTTGTCACCCTAGAGGGTGGCACCCTGCACCCCATTGGTCAGGAGGGCCCCCTGCTTGCCAGCCCAGGAGGACTGGAAAAATATGGGACAGTTGCCGAGCAACTCAGATCACTGCCTGCAACTACCAGAAGAAGACGGGTGATCTACACCCTAAAGGACTGCCGCCTGGAAGACTGCATTTGCTGCACTCTGTGGGACGACAGTCTTAAAGACTTTGCCTGGCTGCAAGACGTGAAGGAGTGGACTCCTTGAAAGCAGCAGGTTGAAAGAGGTCCACCTGCACCATCTCCACCAACAAGACCCCAGCTGGACAGTCTCCACCTTCCTTTTAAGGAGTTGTTAGGTGCATTCCGAGAAACATAGTTCCAAAACCACAAGGACCATCTAAAACCTTCTAGACCCTTGGATTTGTGTTGTGGGCTCCCAAAGAACCTCAACTGGAAAGTACAAGAAGAAGGAGGACTGCCTGCTGAATTCTTGGACTGGACAAGAGAGGAATTCACTCTTAAGGACTTCAACTGCTGCACAGTTTAGTCTTCAGCTCAAAAAGGGTTTGGCTTGCTTCTAAAGGATTCAGGAATGGACTCCCTGTATTCAGTTGACTTTTAAGGATTTGGCTAGGTGCATTAGCAACTCAGAGATTCTGGAACCTTCTATTGGGCTTGTGGACCACTTTCCTGCATCAATAAATGCTTCTGGAAGTAAGTGTAAATGTGGTACATCACAGGTGGCTGGAACTCATGACTGTGTCCCGGTCCAGCACAACCTTTTTGTAATTCTTTGAGCACTATTTGCTCCTAGTTTTACTTTTAATCTTTAGAAATTCACATCTCTGGGTCCTTACCTTGAATTTTATCCCTTTTGATGTTACTTTTGATGTTACTTTACTCATAAAATGTTTCCTGTTTTAATAAACTGGTTTTGGGTGTTTCGTGTGTGTTGTGTCTTACTTTTTTAATGAATTGGTGCTTTTAACTGCTTTATACACCTGTCTCTAAAGTTAAGCCTGCCTATTCATTGCTAGCTACCAAACACTGAGCAGGGGATTAATTCACTGAGACCTTGACTGGACCTTGTATTGTGATGGTGACCTTATCACTAGTGGTGGGTACTCATCATCCCCTACTAATAAACCCCTTTCCAAGATCCAAGAGGAGTACTCTTCCCACCCATCTGCACCAGACCAAAGACCTCCCTACCTTAAGGAAACTTTTCAAGACATGGCTGTTCGAGCAGCAGCAGCACTATCCACCCCTTTTTCCCCCTCCCCTCCTCAGCACCTTGAGACCCTCACAAGTGAGTAGTGCGCTTTACAAATTCCTGATTGATTGATTGAAGTGCTGTGCATGTGAAACCTAAAACATAACACACCTGAATAACACAACAACACAGTGAAATGGAATGCAAACATAGCACAAAAGTATACCAAAGAACATAATCACATTACTATATAACAGCACTGCAAAAGAGCACACATAACAAAACAGGTAAAAATAAAGCAAAAAAAATCATGACTGAACACAGCAAAATAGAAAAACACAGCACCAAAGCACAGTAACACAATAAAACATAACAGCACAACATAACAAACTCCATCTACCTACCATCTACCTTTAGCACTAACTGATTTGTATCAAGTGCCATTTACTTTCCTATACACATTATACCCCAGAGTGTAAGCTTTATTTGGACATTGTTAAGTTTGACACATGAAAAACTGAAAAAAATGAGTTATCCCTAAATCACATGGGAATGCGCCTGTAACATATTCATTTTACTATCATAGGAACAGCCCTATACCCGCTCTGCAGAGTGGAGCATTCACTTTGTCAGGGCTACTTAAGATTATGTGGGATGGAGGACCACATTATGCAGCAAGTTTATCTATGTTATGGTGAAAGCATTATGTGGTACATTCTATGGCTAAAATAAATACTTTTGGTAAAATTGCAAATTATGTGGTGTATTTTATGGCTAGAAACAATGCTTTTGGCAAAATCTGAAAATTGCATTTATATGTGGATATTTATGTGGCAAATGAAGCCAATCCGTAAAAACATGGTGAATGCTGTAGTGATAACATTAGATAATCCAATGGCCTCACCATTTCCAATTTTTGTAATCAACAATTTGTTTAAGAAAGTAAAAATAAGCTAAATCTTCTAATTCAAAAGAATCTCAATTGCTAGCTGCAGTTTTACGAAACAGCTCTTTCAAGCTCACTGCCCCCAAAATATACCTGTAATACAGAAATACATAACGGAATCATTTACAATATGGTCCCATGGACCCCACACCTCATTAAACTCCACTGGTTCCTAATATACAAATGAACAGTCTTCAGACTCCTCAAACACACATCCAAAACCTCATACAACATTGACCACACCCACAAATTTCCCCTAATTAATCAGACATTTCCACTCAGCAGGACTGCCACTCACACACACCTTCTGCGCACTCAGAAACAGATCCGTTGGTAATGCCTTCTCCCACCTCGCTCCTTAAGCCTCTTTAGTTATTGAATTCTGCAAGAACTCTTCACATAGCCATGGCACTGGCTCGGCACATACAGCTCATGATCAGTATCAGGGTACCCTCTGAATGAGTTGTGTGCTATACAATTACACATAACATAACATAAACCAGGGTCTTCACATGGTAAATGGATAAATCCTTATTACATTTTCTCATCACAATTGATGGAACAGTCACCAATAGCATGGATTCATCCTGTACTCTGATATCTTGTATGTTATTGTCTACCAATACTCTTGACTGTAGAAACACATTCTATTCTGAAACTGTAGTCTTGTAAGCCTAAAATCAATTTTGCTATATATCTACGACTAAGACTAAAGATTTGTGGGTTTTCTCTTCTTTGGAGAAATGGCAATCTGCAGGGATAACATTTGAAATGGTTTATGGAATAAAAGCAGACTAACACTTCTTTTTCTACTGTGGAATAATTTTATTCAGTATCTGTGAGGGAGCTAGAAGCAAAAACATTTTTTTCTGTTCCTTCAAAGTTTTGAGATAAGGTAAACTGAGGACTTTGTTACTAGTGTTGGTGGTGGGTACAGTTTTAAGGCTGAACATTGAAATTGTCTATTTTGGGGGCATTAATAATGGCAGTCTTTATTGAAATTGTTATGGTGCTCTGTAGATTATCCAAATGAGGGCCTTCTGTGAACAGGGATCTTAGTGGGTGAACTAAGTCTGAAAAACTTCTCACATATTTGTATATAGACTCTAAGAAACCCGAAAAATGTTTTTACTTTATCCCTGAAGGAATGAGGTGGTGCATTCCTTACTACATTAACTAAACTCAGTCTGTGGTTAACCTCTTCACTTGGAATGGAGTGTTTGAGATACTGGACAGATGTCACACCCATCTTAGATTTTTTCTTTCTTAATGAACAGTTCTGCTTTTTTAGGTTGGGTATTACTTCTGTTAGTCTGTTATTATGTTATTTTTCGCGGCCTCATAGAGCAGGATATCATCTTGGAAACACATGACTTAGTGCAAATCTTGTAGTGCATTCTGCATCACTCTATGGAATACAGCAGCCACTGATCCAAAAGGAATCCTATGGAATCTATGTGTTTGAAAAGAGTGGTAAAAGATGTAGCATATTTAGGGCCAGATATACAAAAATGCAATTTTGCATTTCTTAATTAGCAACATCATAGAAATCGCTATTTAAGAAATGCAAAATGCTATGTACAGAGATACTGATTTTCTTTAGCGATTCCTACAAAGTTGAAATCGCTATAAGGAAATCGGTATTAAGAAATCCCATTGCATTTTAGTCAATGGACTGGTTTTGCATTTCCTAAATAGCGATTTCTTATTGGGAAATTGCTATTTATGAATTGCAAAACCAGGGATGGCAAAGGGTGTACCCAAAAAAATAAGGGCACACCTGTAGAGCACATATATGCCTAAGTGTCATGTGTGTGCACTATTGTGATTTAAAAAAAACAAAAAACCCCATGGAATGATTTTTTTAAATTGCACCTGGTTACCACTGATTTCACGTCGGTGGTAGTTGCATCTCCCAAATGCCCTCGAGGCATATAGGAAATGCTTTGTACATTAAAATAGGAATCACAAATAGGAAATTCCTATTTCCTATTCTGGGAATCACAAAATGCGATTTCTACAGGGTAGAAATCGCAGTTTGTGATTTCTTTAAGGCCTTTGTACATAAGTGCCATTTTGCACTTCTTGACAATCCTAAATACTGATTTGGACCATTAAGAAAAGCAATAGGGCTTTGTACATCTGTACCACAGGCTCTGGACATAATGCTACATAGTAATATTTTCTACTGCAATACTTAACATCATTTATAACATTCAACATTTTGTTGATTATCGGTAGAGGATGCCTATCCATGCATATGTTGGGATTTAAGTACCTTAAGTCTCACAATGACATATTTTGTCCTCCTTGTTCTTAGTTGTGATGACTATTGGGGCAAGTCATTCCAAGCTCTTGCTTTTTTCTGTAACCTCCTGCATTTCTAGTGTATTTAATTATCTGTTTAGGTTATCCCTCATAAGCAATGGAATAGAAAGTACTTTATTCGCCACAAGAACTGTGTCAGACCTTCACTTAATCTTGTGGACAAAATGGTTTTAGTACCCACAACTTTTCAGAGAATACTTTGGGGAATTCATCACACACATTCCTACCTACAATAGACCATTTAAACAACACCACCTGCTCTTTGTTGTTTGGGTGGGACAAGAAAAATGCCCAGATCCTTTTGATGGTTCCAACCCAGTAGATTTGAACCTTGTTTTGTTATCTAGACTTTTCCAAACATAGACCTATCCTTAATATATTTGTGCATGCTTAAGATTCAGTTTAATGATATAGGTCTTTGTTGTATTCCCCCAAGTTTCTGTCAGATGGTTCTAGTGTGTATGTCCTTCCACCATCATGAATAATGCTACATGTACAGTATGTCACTTTACTATCATTTTTCATAGAGTTCATATGGAAGACTGTTTTGGCTCTTTCTTCTTTTTCTTCTAATATAATAACATGAACACTTTTGTTTGCTGATTCTCTACAAACCTTAGCAATGTGGCCACTTCTGTTGTATTTTCTTCAAATCACCCCATGTGCAGGATATTTGGAGTTATTCCCTAGGTGATTACTGTTTCCACACCTAAAACATTTAAGTTTCTCTGACTGTACTTTCAGCTTTTGCACATGTACTTCTCCTGTTTTACACTCCTCTCTAGCACTGGTAAGATTATGCACCACACTCTATAGCAGTGAGCTCAACAAGATTAGCAATGGCAATGGCCCCTCCAAAATTGGTATAAAGTGCGTGTTAGACCTGGGATCCTTGGTGGGGTTTTCCCCTAACTTTTTGCCTTCAGACCTCCTATTTCTGCTGACTTTATTTGTGCTGGCCTCAGTACACTGCACACTTTAACACTGTTAACCATTGATAAAGTGCTTGTGCTATCTCCTTTAATCATGGTAACATTGGCTTTTTCCCGGTTGGCATATTTAATGTATTTGTAAGTCTGTAGTAAGGTGGTAATATATGTACCAAGGGCCTGTAAATACATACTACTTTGTGTCTCAGGCCTGCCATTGCAGCCTGCAAGTACAGTTTTAAACTGACAATTTGACTTGGCAAAATAAACCTTTTGCCAGTCCCAAGCCTTCCTTTTCAGTACATTTTAGTCACCCCTAAGGTAGGCCCTGGACAGCCTCAAGCACCAAGTGAAGTGTGTTTAAGAAGTTGGACATGTACTTTTAAGTCTTACAGGTCCTGGTAGTGAAAAACTCTTAATTGTATTTTAGCTACTCTAAGGCCAGCTTTCCTATAAGACACAATTGGTATTACCTTAGTATATTTAGTATGTGCAAACCAAATTGAAACAGGTAACTCCTGTTTGTTGTTGCTGGAATTTCAATTTAAAATCATAAATTGTGGTGTAGTTGGATTTCAAATTACAATTCTGAAAATGCTACTTTTAGAATGTTAGCATTTACTTGGATTAGCTGTTTGATGCCTGCAGCACATCTCTAGAACACATGACTGGGTGTGTGTGACAGTTGAGCTTTGTGTATTCCTACTAGACAGCCACACACACTGGGGAGCTTTGATGTGACTGGATGGGCCATCACTGCCAGGATAGGAGGAAGTGGCTGAGCCCAGCCCCGCTTACACTGGAATAGGCTGTGTTCTGTCTTAATCACAAATGGTTGCATACCCTATCTAGTTAGTCTTAAGCCAGAGCCAGGAAGGCAGGACATCTTTGCACTTCATCGGCATCCGTCTAGAAGCTTCTCCTCAATTCAAATGTGCAACTAGGAATAAACACTATACCTCTGACACTAATTCTTCAGTATACTTCTGGTCCTGTGGATACTTTGCCATGAAGAAGGCCTGCTGTGCTGCTGAACAGACTTCTACTCTGCTGGAATGCTGCTCTGAAGGAGCTGCTGCCCAGCTGTGATGAGCTGATGTCTGCTTCCCTCTCCCCCTGGGTGAGAAGGACTAGACCTTTATCTCTTGAACCCAAAAGCCAAAGTGACTCCAAGGGCTAGATGGCTAGCATTCTGATCTGAAGGCTCAGTGACACAACAGGTTTCCAACAAACTTGCATCTGCACCTGGACTCTGCCATCTGTGAGTCTACCCTTCCATGTGGTGCCAGTCTAGTTCTGGGCCATTCAAAGTGTGCTTAAGGTGCTGTGACAGCCTCTGTGGTACCAACGGAACTGACACATCCCTTCTGATGTATGTTGCAAACCTGTGCAGAACTGAGTCATCACTGCTGCTGCATAGATTGGACCTATTGCAAAGACTAACATCGCATTGCACCATCACCCTGACTGTACGACGCATCCTCAGTGCAGGCCCTCACATTCTCATCTAGTAGAGTCTCGACAATGATACTGGACTCCACATCACAGTCTTGCAGCTCTGCAGAACTGACATATCACCCCAGCTGTGCACTGCTTCCTCAACACTGGACTTTGCTTTGTAAACCCTGTTGATGGGTCCCTCGATAAACAATGCAGGCCCTCGTATTGCAGCCTCACCGCATCTCAGTACGCTTTGACTGTGTGATACATCTTTGCCGAAGACCTTTGCAATGCTCCACAAACCAAAATTTAACTTACCATGTTCAGTGGGTCTAACTGGGTCCCTGTAGCTGGCCCATACTCCATTGCAGTCAACCAGAACTTGTGCCTTTGTCCTGGTCCAGGGCAACCAGATATCCATAGTTGGCTCTTTGTTCTTTTGTTCTATTAATTGGATTTTTGTCAGTTTGGTCTTGCTTTATTTATTAAAGAAAGTACTATAGCCCATATTTATACTCTGTTTGCGCCGGATTTGCGTTATTTATTTTGGCGCAGGTTCGGTGCAAACTTAACTCCATATTTATACTTTGGCACTAGACCCATCTAGCGCCAAAGTTATGGAGTTTGAGTCATTTTGTGTATGTGAAAACCTACCTTGCAATAATGACATGCAAGGTAGGCGTTCCCGTGCAAAAAATGACTCTAAGGCATGTGTACCTCATTTAACCTCAGGCGTCAAAATGATGCACAGGAGGAGGCGGGCCTTAAAACATGGCCTCGAGCCAGATTTGCACCGTTTTTTAACGCATGGGTCAGGGCAGGAGTTAAGGGACCTGTGGGCTCATTTCCATGGTGGGAGATCATGATAGCAGTCCACAGGTGCCCTTCCCTGCACCCAGGGACATACCCTGCCACCCTCGCCCACCCCTGGAGGACACCCATGGATGGGGGGGGCATCCACGGTGAGTGCAGGTAAGTGCAGGTAAGTATAATTTTATTTTTTTATTAAGTGGTATAGGGGGACCTAACTTGGACCCCCCTACATGCCACTGTGCCCAATGGCCATGCCCAGGGGACACAAGTCCCCTGGGCATGGCCATTGGGCAGAGGGGCATGACTCCTGTCTTTGCTAAGACAGGAGTCATTTCCATGGGGGTTGTGCAACAAAAAATGGGGCTAGTCAGGTTAGAAACAATATTTTTGACTCTAACATGACTTGCACCATTCTTTGGAGCACAACCCCGAGTCTTCCCTTCGCCTCCGCTGCCCGGTTACTGGCATTTATTTTGACACTAACCAGGCCGCAGCGCCGGCTAACGTCATTCCATAAATAAGGTGCCCGGCTGGTGTGTTGGAATGGCGTTAGCTGGCGGTAAACTTATTGAAGCAAATTTGCGCTAGCACTGATTTGAGTCAAAAAGTATAAATATGGGCCTATATTTCTAACTCAGTAAGCCTGACTGCTCTGTGCCAAGCTACCGGATGGTTGGGCACAGGTTGATTTAGGGCTGGTTTGTGCCTTACCCTGACAAGGACTGTGGTTGCTGCTCGGCTACTTCTCCTACCCCATGTAACCAGAAACCCCATTTCTCACGGGCCAAATACATTCTCTTGAATTGTATGGTCATTGATTCATATGACAAGTTGATCTCTAATGAATGAATGTTCAAAATCATAAGTAGTAGAGAAGAATCTAAGAACACCAGCATTATTTGTAACTTGTGCACATTTACCCTGGGCTCTTCTGAAGAATTGATGCCTCTCTAGTCCTACATTGATTTTTTCACTAAAATTGTTCTCCCAATATTTCTAATGTAGCCTGGTAGACATCCAGTTTTGCCTCCTCTTCTTCATCTACTATATTTATGAAAGTATTTTTTACCCTGCATGCCCAAATTATTTAGCAGTATATGCTGTTGGCATACAGAAGTTAACGTTTTTCCTCGTTCCCATGGTAGCTCAGGCTTACCAATATCATTTAGGAAAGGTAGAGGCTGGTTCTAGCTGGCAGAAGCCATTAAAAAGGATTCAGTGACCAGAGTAGAGTAATAGTATAAAGCAATTTAGCACAATTAGCAACACAAGTATATTTATGTACTGAAAACGTTTGTGCAAATACAATACAATTGTAATCTTTAACATGTACATGTACAGTAGTGCTGTCAAGGACGTAAAGTGCTATAAAGTGCCTGGAAGCACCGAAAGCGCCTCACACAGCAGATATCACAAATCTTTACCCATCATTCCCATGGTTGCTCAGGCTTACCAATATCATTTAGGAAAGGCAGAGGCTGGTTCTAGCTGGCAGAAGTTATTAAAAAGGATTCAGAATAGAGCAATAGTATAAGGGATCTAAAGCAATTTAGCACAATTAGCAACACAAGTTTATTCATGTACTGAAAACATTTGTGCATATACCATGCAATTGTTCTCTTATACATGTACTATAAATAATATTGTCAAGAACGTAAAGTGCTATAAAGTGCCTGGAAGCACTGAAGGCTCCTCACACAGCCGATATCACAAGGAGGGCTGTTGGAATCCTGTAGATGGCACTCGGGAGTGCAGTAGACCTCCTGAGGATCAAGGGTCTTCATACCAGCAAATACTTCTCTAGAGTCATAGGAGTTACTACCGCCATTCGACTGGGGAAACGAGAGTCCTCAAACTGCCTCACAGCACAAAAAAAAACACTGAGGAGGCCATGGGAGGTACTACCTCAGTGAGAGTTCTTGAAAGGGCACCACTCATGGAGTGATGGGCTGCTCAAAATTCCACCCCAAAGCAGAGCTAGGACAGTTCGTGACAATATCGTTTCAAAGACAGCAGAAACCAGTTCAAGCCCAGAGTGACACTTACTCTGAGGGAAAGCTGGATGGAGGACCGGGTCCAGATCTGTGTTAAAGCAAGGAGCACTGCTCAAACTGAGGAGTGCAGGGCCAAGAGCTATGCCTTCTTTAGTTTAATGACCCAGTGGCATAGGCACTGTCGTAACACGAATGTTTGCACTCCAAATAGACACAGTGGGAAAATTTGGTAATAAGCTGTACAGAAACCTTGGATAAATGTACAGTACCTCAGTCGCTGCAATAGAGGCACTCCATGAGACTCGTAGAGCTCACCCTCACATGAATTAGTCTTCTACTGCCACTGTGCAACAGTCTTACAGTACAGATCCGAGCAGGCCTGGAGGCGAGAGTTCATAACCTCAAAGGGGAACACAAGCTGCTGCCCTTTGAGCAGTATCCCTTCCTCGTCTCCACTAAAGGAAGATCAACACAGGGATGAGGTAAGTTCTAAATCTATTGAGACGCCAACAAGGTATGTCTCCAGTGTCGCCTGAAAGGGCATCTCACAAAAGAGTCACCAACATGCGAAACAGGATATAGGTGGAATGTTCCACATGAAGCTTAAGAAGGAGGGAGGGGAGAGAAAGGAGAAGAAAAGAAAGAGAATTTTATATATAGAGGCATAATCGACAGGGACATGTTTCTGGGTGAGATACTAACCTCTGATGAAATGTAATCCATGCTGCCCTCACAATGTTTGATTTTTGGCATATCTGTATTTATCAAAGTCTTTTAGTCGTTTTACTTTTTTTTAATCATTTCTTATTAACTTGTGGCCATGATGTGTAGATAAATTAAGCCTCCTGAGGGGTCATGATGCTTCATTTGCGTCTCCTTGCCTACTGTGATTGCCCTTGCCAACGAATTGCCCTTCTAAGTTTCTATGCAGCTGAGCCTTGATGGTTTTTAGCTGTTTGATGTCACCCAATCTGCAGCTATCAATTTAAGGCCCAGATTTAAGAGGGCCTAGCACCTCCTTGTGCCATAATAGCATAATTTTTATTATGCTAATATGGCACAATAAGGCCAAATTAGCTGTGCCAGATTTACAAAGTGGTGGAATGCATGCATTGTGCCACTTTGTAACTCCTTCCACCACATTATGCCTGTGCCAGGCATAATGTATGCAAGGGGGGTGTTCCTCCGTTCAGGGGACAGCAAAAATTGGTGTTAAAAGGAGGCACACCATTATTTAAAAGGGGCCTCTTTACTTTTCAGGATTAGCGCCAACATTTATTGTGCTTATCCTGAAAAGTACAACAGTAGCGCTAAAAATGTTGATACTCTTGCCCCTACCCTGCACCATGGTGCACTGTATATTAAATATGTTGCACACATGGTGGAGGTAGTGGGGAGCAAGGGGCCACAAGAAAAGTGGCGCTAATTGTAATGTAGCACCACTTTTCTTAAATCTGGCCTTAAATCTTCAAGGAACAAAACAAGTCTGCTCATATGCTGTAAAAATTATACAGTGTAACTAAAGACCAAAGGGGCAGATTTACAAGCCCCTAGTGCCTCCCTGCACCACATTAACATCATTACGTTAATGTGGCATTAAGGAGGCATTTTTGCCACGCCATATTTGCAAAGGGGGGCAATGCATGCATTGTGCCACTTTGAAACCTATTGGGCCGCATAATGTGTGCATGGGGGCAGTTCCGGCACTGGGAGGCCCAAAAAAATGGTGCAGTGAAATCTACAATATTTCACTGCACCATTTTTTCTGTCATCTTGAAATCAGTGGGCCTCCCAGCACCTTGATGCACTAACATCAACATTTTCGACGCAAGTGCAGCAAAGTGCAAAAATAGCGTAACAGTTTTTGATGCTATTGACCTGACGACCGCCATGGTGCACAGTATTGTAAATACGGAGCACCCATGGTGTCGTTAGGTGGGGCAGGGGCGACACAAGAAAACTGGCGCATCAGTGCTGATGCACCACTTTCTTGTAAATCTGCCCCCAAGTGTCAATTAATGAAAGATATAGAGGAAAGCGGTGTATAAAGAAGCTTTCAAAGAACAAGATGGAAAACTACTTTTTAGTAAACTGTGTCCAAACAAGGATGAAAGAATGATAATGTGATAGGGAAAGGAAATAGAGTGGGGTATACAGAAAAAGGAGCTATCAAATCTGTGCTACAAATCATACTTAAATTGCAGTTTTTGTCTCTCAACAGATGTCGTCTGCCCAGCCAATAGCTCAGTTCGGTGCCAGAGGACCTGCCGAGCAACCTGTGAGGAACTCAACCAAATTAACATCCCTGTCTGCACAAAAATCTGCACAACGGGCTGTGAATGCAATGAGGGTTACATTTTTAAAACCAGTGAAAAGAAGGAGTGTGTGCGCTATGACCAGTGCCAGGTTAAGTGCCCAGACCTCATGCATTACGAACCGTGTCCACCTAATCCTCATGCAACCTGTGAGAAGCCCGAAGAGACCTCCAGCACACCACAAAGATGTGACCCCTGGTGCGTCTGCAATAAGGGCTACGTGTACCGCTCTAATCAAGATCGCACATGTGTGCCCAAGGAAAAGTGCCCCTGAAACACACAAAATTAATAATGTCAGCTGTCAGTCCAAATCACTGAGGTGTACTTTTATAATTAACTGCCTTTTAGTTGCTGATCTGAAGGGTTTGCAGAACATCACTACAAATAATCCAATCCACTAACGTAGCTTCTCCCATTTTACGTCTATCATCGCCATATTTCGAAAATTGTAGATGCTTTTTATTTTCACAAGAATTGTCTTGCATTGCATTTGTAAACATTTTCTTCAATGTGATTTTTTTCTTTTTATCCTACCTTGTGAATCCCTTCTTCAATATGTATCATATTATCTGCTTATAAAAATATTCTACTTTTGTCTAAATATGGTGTGATACTTTATGTTATTTCGTCTTTAACTGTTTTGCTGTTTGCTTGGCTTATTACAGTCATCACATCATTCATGTTCGTCTGTGATTCGTCAGCGAAAGTGAGTTGAATGTGACCTGTTAGCCCTCTTTTTGTTTTGCAGGCCAGCTTCTGTAGACAAGTCTATGTTCTCCTAGCCTTCCAGGGAAGAGTCAAGGTTCCCTTAACCTTCCATGGACTTTACCTATACTCGCAATTATGTCCTTGTCAGAAATTGGGATGCTTTGGGAGAGAGTGACCCCTACTAATTTAACAACCGCAATCCAGTTATGTCAAAAGTACCGTTTTAAGAGAATCAACACTGTGTAGCTATACAACTGCCAATACCCAGAGATGTGCATGATAACTTCAAGCAGTACTAACAAGTTTGAAGTAAAGAACATATGCAATAAAATTCTTGCACAAATTTAGAATAGTGGAATACACTACATTGAAGAAAACCATAGATAAGACTTTTTAAGGCAAAATGATTGTACAAAGGGTAAAGCTGTATTGAAAACAGAAGTTCCCACGTGCAATTTCAGCCCAACCACAATGAAGCGGAGGTCATATACACCAAGAGATCCATCACAGTCAACGTTTTTACCTCCTGAAAAAACGTTCAGCAGAGCAAGGTCAAAACTTTCAGCAGGGCAAGGTCCGAGGCCATGTCTGGTGAGGGTGTATGGAAATCGGATGTGTCATCATCAATTTCAGACTGAAGCTGTTGGTTTGGGTGCAAAAAGTTCAGTGCATGAACAAAGCTGCATTGAGTGTGTACTGAGAGTGGTTTATCAGTCATATATATCTTTGCAGCCTCACCCCAGCCCTTGTTAAAATCCTCCAGGGAGGCAAGGCTGGAAGCTATTGCCAGGCAGCGTTTCAAGATTCCAAGGTTCCCTTAAACCTGCAATCAGTGCTATAAAAAGCTCATATGAAAGATGAACCTGGTTGTGTTGCCTGCCTAATGTACAGTCCTCCTCAGCAAGCCTTAGCACCCTGTCTTAGTCCTCTGGAAAATGGAAAAGGTCGCTTTTTCTCCAACTGATAGGAACGTTTATTCTGAATAGATATGGAAGCCCCAGCTCCACAGGGCAGTTTCTAGACTCCAAGTCTCTCTCCTGCTAGACCTCCTGTAGGGTCCAGTTCTCTTTGCTCAGCTGTACCCTCATTCGTCAGGAGTCCTCCTTTTTGTGCCCCTGAAGCAGGCAAATAAAAGGCAAAACATTTGCCTTCTGGAATGCACTTTCAGTTCCTTGGAGCCAGCAGGATTCAATAGTACTTGAGTCCTAGAGTGAGGGGTCAGGAGTCTTCTTCATGTGTAGTTTTCCCAGACCCAGGGGTGTAATGAGGAGTTGGCCTCAAGTTGCAAGATTATCCTGTGCACGAGCTAGTGATATGAGAAAATGTGCTACCCAATCACAAATATTTTTCTGCAGTGCCCAATCTCCTTTTGCAGTACTTCTTTCTCTCCTTACTGTCAAATTGTCCTGCCCTGATATTGCAGAGCTCCTCTACCACCAGGCGTGCCTTTCTCAGCTATTTGGCCACTCTTACTCAGATTAGCACCCATTCCCCCTGCCAGCTGGTTCCCTTGTGCCACTACAACTACTGCCTGTCTCAGAGGTTACTGTGTATGAACAGGAGAAGCCCTCCCTAGTATACTGTACCCAAAGTCAAAAGAGGTGGTGTTAAAATTATCCTTTGTTCTGCCAATTGTCCAATTCTAGATAACTAATCTGGTCTAACAGGTAAATAGTAAACACCTCAGGCCCTTCTTTGGCTCAGAGGCAGGCCACTGTCATCTAAACCAGAGACGTTCACTCTTCCAGCAAATGATGCATGTTCTATCTTGCGGTGTGATGAGTGTCAGAACTGGTTTAAAGCCTTTTCTAGTTCAGGTTGCCAGCAACACATTTTTACAAAAGCACTTATGCAAGTAAATTAACAAAATGTGATTTCACCATTGAATCAGATTTTGAAATGTAAGTAAAAAAAACAAATTTGAAGAGCATTGCTAGCATTTTCACAGGCAGCAATAGAATATTAAATATAGTGATCACCTCCATGCCTGCTTGGGCTGTAGCTTCACAGCGAAAAGGCTTTTAGGCCTTCAGTCACTATGAGGACACCATTTTTAAATATGGAATGTGCCATAATTGGTATATATTAGGCACCCTACATTGTATCCTTTGAGGTAACACAGTAAACTTTAGGGGCAAATTATTAATGTATATTAAACAAGTGTCCCTGCAGTGCCTTTAAACTGCAGCCAACAAAAGCACAGTAATGCCCCATAATATATTTTTTGTGTTATATGTGGGTTGTGTCCTCATATACCATTTATCCTTCCATGTCATTGGTGCAGTCTATACACTATTTACAATGGACGTATAGTGAATTTAAATTGATCAAACAAGCAGTTCATAGTGCAAAACCATGTGTTGGGGGATAGCACAACTACTTTATGACCTTTTCGCAGCAGTAAAGTGCACAGAGCTCAAAAGTAATCAAACACAGTCATAGAATTGGAGGGGCCACAACAAATATGTGTTTCCTTGGAGTCCTTCATTATTAATGGTGTTCTTTAAAGTCTAACAATTAAGTTTTGTGTAATATGAGTGAAGGGGAATTAAAATGGTGCTTGATATATGGTCAATGGATCTGAGACTCTTTCTGGTGTGGTGCTCCTGATCTCCTGGATTAAAAAAGAAATCATTTCAGATATCTTACATGAATCAATTCACTAAAAGAAGGCTCTGGGAGAGGACATTTGTAACAAATTGGGTTATTAGTTGAGAGTGGTGAGAGCCCAACTCAAGAATAAACACAACCCTTGTCAGCATGAACCAAAGTATTCACTAGATCACTAAACAAAAATAGTCTGGTGTAAGTCATGTGTAAAGTATTCATGCAGTACTCAAACATTAAAAAGTAAAAACACCAAACAACAAAAATCCCAAACAATTTAGAAAAATAGAGGACATTTTAATATATAAAATTTCATTTCACCAACGTCATCAATAGGTAAAATCAGTGATATGAATGTTTATTTTCAGTACAAACAGCACCAAAAAGCACAAAGAGGCAATCACAGTAATCATAGTCAAAGGTTAACACTGACCATTATTGAGCACGGATCAAATACATGGATTAGGTTGGACGTTTCCCTTTTAATTTAGTCGTGTTTCAAGGAAGAAGCTCTTGTCAGTGAGGTCGCTGACAGTCGGGCTGCAGTTTTGATCCGCAGAGGGGCAGTCGACTGCAAGGTGCTGAACTAATAGGCCTCAGTCGTAACTTTACCTTGGCTGATTACTGTGGGGCGCTGATTGTCAGTGCGAAGAGTGGGTCAACAATCGGCACTTTACATTGGTGGGAAGGCTCTTTGTTGACGCAAAGAGTCCCATGTGTGCAAAGTCAGGTGTTTGTACCTGGGAAGGTCTCCTAAGCAGATAGATATGGGTTCTGTGCCGGACTCAGTGAAGTCCAGTCATGTTTGTATGGAGATGGGAGAAATTACAAAAAGAGGGCACCTGAGCAAACTATATATGGCAGCCTCACCAGGGGAACAGACTGTATCCATACACAAAAAGGGCTACCCCTCTATTATACCTGTACCCTTACAGAATGCATACATAATATACATAGAGCCCATAGTAAACAATAGCATTCCAATGGATTTATATCTCATGAATCATAAACATACAAATTACTTCCTTCAAATCTACATTTACATACCAATCATGATATATATTCAATCAGAATAAGAAACAAAGAAATAAAGAACAATAATGAAAAACATAGTTAAAAGGAATTCAGAGAGACAAGCACCCCCCTGGTTCAATCAATCACATCTTACATTCATACTCCATAATTACACGTAACTAGCACTCACACCCATTCAATCAATTCAATCAATCTTACAGTAAGATCCAAGTATCTTTCATCCATTCCTTGTCATACTCCTGCTATTACAATAACTTCTAGTCCTTTCAATATCCAAAATACATTATTGCCATCAGATTATGTACATGTGCATTTTTAAAACATCAACACCTTATTAACAAATATCCTATACTAGCACCAGAAGTATCTCTCAGAAAGATCAACGGCTTATTCTCTTTGATGCTCGTTCTATAGTTGCAAAAAATGGTATGAGCACCAAAGCTTATTCTTGTAAATACAAGTCCTGCAGTTGCAAGGGGTGGTATTAGCGCCAACATGTGTTTCGGTGTCTCTTTCCCCTGAGTCTGGCACACGCCTAGCTAGTGAAACAAAGCACAAAGAGGCCCAGGTGGGAGGAGCATTTACCAGTGACAGGACAGGTATCTTCTGAAGTCAGTGAGAGGCTGAGTATAGCCCTTAGTCTGAAGGGGATAGGCACTATCCCCCAGGACATCTTGTGCTAGAGGGAAACAGTCATTTAACCCTCAGCACCTGAAGAAAGGCACATTTTGGTTTAGGCTGAAAAAATACCAACTTTCTAAAATCTAAAAGTGGCATTTCCAAAACAGTCATTTAACATCCTACTTTATCATTAAAGATTTTAAATTGCAATTCAGATGAGTGGAAGAATAATTCCTCTAGCTGGTCCTAAACTGAAGTTATCACATTAAATCTAATGAGGTAACTTGGTGTTTGTCTGGGGTTAGCCTTGCCACAGTGAAAACTTTCTTTAGGAGTTTTAACTGTCAAGACATGGAAACTTAAGTATGCATGTCCTAACATTTTGTTTTATGCGGTTTCAATCCATGATAACGATACAACATACTCTGCCTATACCACCTGCCTGGCAGGTCAGTTACACAATAAAGAAAGGAATATAAAACCATACACAAGTCACAACATGAACTAAATAGCCCTGACCTCTTCAGCCTTTCTCCCTACACCTGACCAGCAACCCTTCCTCTCTGTCTATTCCTTAACAATTTGTTAACAGCCCCTTTCTGCCCCTTCATTCTTACTTTACACCTTCCCTGTGTTTCTCTCATTTGCCCCATATTGACAATCAAGAACCCTAAGATATCAGTGCATGTAAGTTGCGGAGCCCCCCCCCCCTCTTGCTTGATTGCCAGTTCTCTAACAGCCTGCCTCGTGCCAAAGACCTCCTCTTTGAGGCATGGAATAAAATTGGTGTTGGCAAATATAGTTGTGATAGGAGAGGGCACCGTAACCATTCCCCTCATCAACATGCCCCATCCCAAAGTGCCATGGTTGCACACATGACCATAGAAGACTTCAGGCCCCATAGGCGATGCCTGTAGGGAGCCATAACAGCTTCCATGTGTGCATTCCTGCAACTGACTGATCCATAAGAAAACAGTGTTTCTCACTGTACCATCTGTGACATTCAAAAACATAGTACAACTGGGATGTGTAGTAGTAATTATTGATGTGAGAAATTACCAGGCCATACACATCTAGCAGCCAGAGCATTTGGTTGTCTGCAAGTTTGGGTACATTCCCTGCCCAGAAAAAGTTGATGAAAAGAGGTTGTATATAGTTCAGCACTTCCTTCAGGGAGAGAAGAGGCATCAAATGGACCGGGAATAAATATCTTGGCAAGGCTGTCATCCTGGCCATGGCATTGCTGCCCAGCAATGATAGACCTGTGCCATGACATGATTGAAAATTGGATTTGAGCTGATGGTCAAATTTATCATAATTTACCTTTTTTGTTCCATGCGCAGTGGGAGATTGTGGATCCTCAAATAATGTATGCCATCTTTTACTCATAGAACTGAAATCTGTGATTGTAACTGTCTTTGCCTCTCCAAAGAGATGAGCTAGGCCCAGTCTCTATGATTTACAGGTATTCACTTTGAAGCCTGAGACTTCTCCTGTATTGTAGCTCAGAGAGTACTGCATGAAGGGAACTCTCAGGATCAGTCAATGTCGACAAAATATCATGTGTGCACAGGTTCAATTTATGTGCAGGACAGCATCTCCCAACCACCACATGTGTTGCCGTACGTGCATCTGAGTGGCGTGCAGGGTAACCCAAATTGCAGCATGGGCAGACAGCGCTAACTTCCTGTTTTGGGCCTCAGTCAGCAACTTTAATTCTGCTAAAGACACAAGGAAATGATTGGGTATAGTATAGGTTTTGAATGTTGCTGGGTAATGTGTGTATTCACACTCCTGGGGATGTTAGTGTCACCACATGTCAAACAATTCTACCTTCCGAAGTCATGCCCATCCATCTGGTGAAATCATCCCTTCCGGTCTCTCTCTTTGGGTAGATCTGTTCAGCATATTGCTCATAATGATGTTTGTTAGACCTGGCATCCTTGGCATGGTTTCCCCTAACTATTTTGCCTTCAGACTTCCTGTTTTGCTGACCTTGTTTTTGATGGCTTTAGGACTCTTAGCACTTTACAACTGCTAACTAGTGCTAAAGTGCATGTGCTTTCTGCTTAAAACATAGTAACATTGGCTTCTCTGTAATTAGCATGTTTATTTTACTTATACACCCCTAGTAAAGTGCACTAGGGCCAGGGCCTGTGAATTAAATGCTACTAGTGGGCCTGCAGCACTGATTGTACCACCCACTTAAGTAGCCATTCAACATGTCTCAGGCCTGCCATTGCAGAGCGTGTGGCAGGTTTAAACAGTCATCTCGATCTGGCAAGTTGACCCTTATGCCAGACCCAAACCTCCCTTTTTAATACATATATCACCATTAACACCTTGGATGCCTGGGGTGAGCTGGTCTCATCCTCGACCACGATTGCTGTGTGCCTAGGACAAGACCAGCTTGTCCTGCACCCGGCCCACACCCCGTCAGGGATGGAAAGGGAATTGGTTCCCCCTTCCACCCCTGAGCCCGCCGCACCCTGAGCAATCACGTGCTGACCTCATGAGAGGTCGCGTCCTATCAGTAGAGAAATGCAAAGCATTCCTCTACCGATCGGGAGGTGGAGGCAGGAATGGCATGAAAGGAAAGGAAACCACTATGCAGTAGGGCTTTTTTTTTTTTTTTTTTTTTTTTTACAGATGGGGAGCAACCCTTGGGGGGGGCAAATTTATTGTAGGTCATTTCTGCCCCCCTGGGGGGCAGATCGGCCTATTTCTATTAGGCCCATCTGTCCCCGGGCTATTTCTATTAGGCCCATCTGTCCCCGGGCGGGGGGCAGAAACCACTTAGGCACCAAGTATTGGTGTGTGTGTGTGTTTTTTTTAAAAAAAGAGGTTGGGAGTATGAACATACCCCCACCCCCAAATAAATGGGGACAAAGTGGTTCTACCCACTGGTGAGCAGATGGGGCAATTACTCCCGATCCACTCCCCGTGGGGGCAGAGAGCCTACTAGATACCAGGGAATTTTTAAAAAAAGATTGTGGGGTGATGGCTACCAACCAGTATTGGCATGGTTATGCCCCCACCACAGCTGAAGGGGGTAACAGTCTTTCAGCTCTCCCCCACACGCTAAAACATCTTATCTCACAGTAAGCAAGAAGACATTTGAATATTTAGGGTTTTGGTTTTACATTTGGGCCAAGAGAGCTTGTCTAACTCTCAAAATCGTCCCACTCGGAATAGTGAGGGCTGCACTTTTTGGTCTTTAGGAAGCTGCCATGTAGAAAAATCTACGAGACCTAGACACATCTGAAAATTAAACAGCCAGGTGAGTCCAGGGTGGTGTGCTTCACATGCACCCTGCACCATTTTCTTACCCACAATGCCCTGCAAACCTCCAACTTTGTGTGAAATCCCACATTATTCCCACATGTTTGTGATGTAACCTCCCGGAATCTAAAGGAATCCACAAAATTTCTACCACCCAGCATTGTTGCATCTATACCAATAAAGATTCTGCCCCACTTGTCAACTTTTTTTTCAACATGTTTATGGCTCTTCCCTGTCACAGGCACTTGGCCCACATACACAATTGAAGTATAATTTTCACCGGGAGACTGAGGGGTACGTTGGATGGTAGGAAAATTTGTGCTGGTGCAGTGATCCCACACAGAAATGTGGGAAAAAAAATAGATTTTTTAGTTAAATGTGAAATTTGTTGAGGATTGTGGGTAAGAAAACAATGGGAGATCCATGCAAGTCACACCTCCGTGGACTCCCTTAGGTGTCGAGTTTCAGAAATGTTTGGGTTTGGTACATTTCCTATATGGCTACTGAGCACAGGACCAAAAACGCTGATGCCCCCCACAAAAACAGGTTGTTTTTATTTGATAATTTTGGTGTCCACATAGTGTTTTGGGGCATTTCCTGTCACTGGCACTAGGCCTACCCACACAAGTGAGGTACCATTTTTATCATGAGACCTGGGGAACAGAAGGAAGTTTGTGGCCCCCTTTATATTCCATAACTTTGCAGCACCGAAATGTTAGGAAAAAGTATTTTTTTTTGTCCAAATCCTAAGGTTTGCTAAGGATTCTGGGTAACAGTGCCTGGTGAGAGCACCACAAGCTACTACATCCTGGGTTCTCCTAGGTGCCTCGTTCTGAGAAATGTCCAGTTTTGCTAGGTTTTCCTAGGTGCCGGATGAGCTACAGGCCAAAATCCACAGCTAGGCACTTTGCAAAAATCCAGGTCAGATTTCTCTGGGAAAATGTGATGTGTCCATGTTGTGTTTTGGAGCATTTCCTGTCGCGGGCACGAGGCCTACCCACAAACGTTAGGTACCATTTTAATTGGAAGACTTGGGGGAAGGCAGGGTGGAAGGACATTTGTGGCTCCTCTTAGATTCCAGAACTTTCTATCACCGAAATATGAGGAAAAAGGTTTTTTTTTTGCCAAATTTTAAGGTTTAAGGTTTTTAAGGTTTGCTAATGATCCTGGGTAACAGAACCTGGGTAGAGGCTGACAAGTCACCCCATCCTGGATTACCCTAGGTGTCTAGTTTTAAAAAATACACAGGCTTGTTAGTTTTCCCAAGGTGCCGACTGAGCTAGAGGCCAAAATCCACAGCTAGTCACTTTCCAAAAAACACACTAGATTTCAATGTAAAAATGTGATGTGTCCATGTTGCGTTTCCTGACGCGGGCATTAGACCTACCCATGCAAGTGAGGTACTATTTTTATCCAGAGACTTGGGGGAACACAGAATAAAAGAACAACTGTAATTGCTTCTTGTCTTTCTCTACATGTTTTCCTTCCAAATGTAAGACAGTGTGTAAACAAGATGTCCTGTAATTCACATGCTAGTATGCTAGTATGGGGACGCTGAATTCAGAGATGTGCAAATAACCACTGTTTCTCCACATCTTATCTTCTGCCCATTTTGGAAATGCAAAGGTTTCCTTAGTAATTATTTTTCACTCTTTATATTTCGTCAAATGATTTACTGTATTCCCTCTAAACAATGCCATTGCAAGGTGCAGCTCCTTTGTTGGCTCTGGGTACCTAGGGTTCTTGATAAACTTACAAGCCCATAACCAGAAGAGCCCAGTAGACCTAACAGTATATTTCTTTTGAAAATCTGACATCACAGGAAGAAGTTACAGAATAAAACGTGAAGGTAAATGGCTATTTTTTTCACCTCAATTTCAATATTTTTTTATTTCAGCTGTTATTTTCTGTAGCAATACCTTGTAGGATCTACACAAACGACCCCTTGCTGAATTCAGAATTTTGTCTACTTTTCAGAAATGTTTAAACATCTTGGATTCAGCATTG
The DNA here is from genome assembly GCF_031143425.1 of Pleurodeles waltl. Lineage (NCBI taxonomy): Eukaryota > Metazoa > Chordata > Amphibia > Caudata > Salamandridae > Pleurodeles > Pleurodeles waltl. The sequence continues at coordinate 1,419,144,200 of NC_090446.1, forward strand.
GTTTCATGCCTATTTCTGTCACTAATTGGAAGAAGGTTACAAGCAGAAGTAATAGTAAAAATTGGGTTGTCCCATAAAAATGCCAAGTCTGTGTTGAAGAATGTGGTTTTATGATTCAAGTCTTCCTGTTCCTTAAAGCGGGGAAGATGGTGACTTTGGCACCACAAACCCTTTGTTGATGCCATTTTCAGGGATAAACCACAAGCCTTCTTCTGCAGCCCTTTTCCCATTTCTTTTTAAAAAAACACAATTTTTGCTGTATTTTTGCTAATCTCTTGATCTCCTCCCGGGGAACCCAAAATTCAGGCTACCTCTAGAATCCCTAGGATGTTGGAAAAAAGGACGTAAATTTGACATGGGTAGCTTATGTGGACAAAACATTATGAGGGCCTAAGCGAGAATTGCCCTAAATAGTCAAAAAAAGGATTGGCACCTTAGGGTGAAAAGGCCTGGCAGCGAAGGGGTTAAGGAAGTCCCTAGACAGTCCAAAGACAGGGTGCAATGTATTTATTAAGTAGGACATGTACTTTTAAGTTTTACATGTCCTGGTAGAGAAAAACTTTGAAATGTGCCTACATCTCCCATAGGGTACCATTGGGATTACTTTATTACAAGTGTAATTTTCAATTGAGAAGAGATTGGACCACCAAGTTTGGTGTCTCTAGAATCACAGTTTGAAATCTCAATTTATGGTGAAGTTGGATTTTAAAAAATGCCACTTTTAGAACGTTGTAATTTTCTTATTTTACCTACCTGGTGACTACTCTGGTGTCTCCAATGCAATGGGGTGGGGTGACAGCTGGGTTTTTGCAATCCCTCTAGACAGCAACACACGGAGCTAAGGTGTAATGGAAGAGTCATCCACAGTCTGATAGGCCATCCTGAGTAGATGGGAGGGAGAAGCTGACATTTACAACTGAATAAGCAGAGTCCTCTCCCTTGTAGTGAGTCTGAAGCCAGGGCAGGAAAGGCAGGGACTCTGTGCACTTTAAAGGCCTCTTTCTGAAGCCTCACCCACTTCAAAGGCACAACTATGCAGGAGTACTGGACTTCAGTCACCATCAACTCAGTGCACTTCTGGAGCTGTTGATGCTCTGTCAGGAAGAAGGACTGCTGAAAGACAGTCACTGCTGGACTCCTGCTCTGCTGTGTTGACTTGCTGACCTCCTTGCCTGGTAGTGAGAAGGTCTGACCTGAGGCTCCGGAACCCAGAACCAAAGTGACTCTAAGGGCTTGTTGGGTTGCCTCCTGTTCTTCTGAAATCTCAAGATTACAAAAGACTTCCAACTCATCACCTAGAGCACCTGGATTCTGCCATCTGAGAGTCTTGCCCTGCCAAGTGCTGCCAATCCAGTACTGGGCCCTTGGAAGTGGATATTAAGTGCTGTTCCAATCCAAAACCTATGCACAAGTGCAGTTCTTATTCTTGACATCAATGCAACTCCAAACCAAGCAACTGTTTCAGCAGGCCAAGGCTGGTCCCTGTATCTGACAGGGTCTAGCGTGTCCAGGCAGCCTTAGTTGGCTCTTTATGCTTCTAAGCACTATAACTAAGTTTATTCTTTAACAATTCATGTCTCAACTTCTACCTTTTGGATTGTTGTCATTTTGGTTTAATTTTGTTAATGAACTTAACCACCATTTTCCTAAGTGTGGTATCTGTTTTTGTGTTTTTGTCTTCAATGTTATTGTCTCTTAAATTAAGCCTGATCACTCTGGGCCTGATTCTAACTTTGGAGGACGGTGTTAAACCGTCCCAAAAGTGGAGGATATTCCACCTACGGTATTACGAGTTCCATAGGATATAATGGACTTGTAATACGGTAGGTGGTATATCCGCCACTTTTGGGACGGTTTAACACCGTCCTCCAAAGTTAGAATCAGGCCCTCTGTGCCAAGCTACCAGAGGGTGAGCATAGGTTAATTTAAGGTGTATTTGTGACTTACCCTGTTTGGGATTGTGGTTCCTGCTTGGACAGGGTGCATACCTCTGCCAACCAGAAACTCAATTTTTAACAATGTTTAAGTCCCCTTCAATGACTACTGATCCGTCAACTTCAAGATGTTTATTATTCCATTCTCAATAATTGCTTGGATTAGTGTTAGGAGTGTAAACAGAGTCCACAATGAATGTGTTTGCTGAGGTGTAGGCTCAAAGTTAGTGCCCTCCAGCAAATGTCTGTGATCATGTTTTTTACACTCTAAGTAAGCATATGAGCCAAAACAATCACTACTCCTGCCTTCTTTTTCATGTATGAGAAGTACTGCTGCAGGACCATTTGGTGAGTAGTCTGTTCTAGTTTTTAGCTAGTAAATGAAACTCACAAAGGAGGAATATCTGACTGCCTGTGTCTCTAAAAAATTACTTCACTGTCCCCACTTGGCTTGTGCATTGAGGCCTCTGACATTAAGGCTCAGTATCTTTATGGTGCTCATGGATATTGTGTATTGAGACTGGCATGCATGTGAGCATCGTCACACTGTGATCCCATCCTTGACCCCATCTGCCATTCTCCTTGGTTATGAACCATTGCAATTGTATGAGACACTCAAATTGTTTATCCATTATCTGAACAATTGCCAGTCCTACTTCAAATTCACATGTAATGTAGATCAACACAGTATACCCTTCCTGGATCTCTTAATTAAACATTATAATAATCAACTCATTGTCACACTTTTTTGTAAATAAACAGAGCACAGTACATTATTACAGTACAATAGTTTCTACCCTAGAACTCTTAGAGATGGATTAACATTTTGCCAATTCCTTCGCCTTTGAAGGAATTGTACAGTAAAGAGTGATTACTTCAGAGAGGGAGCTATACTTAGCCAAAAAGTACAAGAGAGAGGCTACCCTAAACGATTAATTAAGAGCGCCTTCAAAAGGGCATGGTACAACCCAAGGGAGACAATCTAATAGTCTGGTGAAAAGCCACCAATGGATAAGATTGTGTGTGTGACTACATTTAAGTAAGATTGTAAAAATCATTAAGAAACACTGGCCCATGTCAATATACTTCAAATACGAAATTGTTCATCCATGGTGACATTCAGGTTACCTTGAAGCATCAAACCAACTATGCCTCTATCAATGTTATTTAGTGTATTTGGAGTCCGTGTGACCTCATTTATATTGGAAGATGACTCAACAGGTACAAACAAGAATCAGCTAGCATGGGAGCCACATCAGATGCTGCGTGGAACTGGCACCAAGGGTCCAGCACTACCAGGAACAGCAACACACGTCAAGAGACCTTAGATGGCAAGTTGAGAAGGTTGTTCTATCCTCCAGAGAGGGTGACAATGCATTTAACTTGCAGAGACTGGAATGTAAATGGATAAACACGTGTGATTCTATAACGAAAGCTATGAACACCGTGGAAGAATGGAGGAGGTTTACTACATTGCTGAACTAACTACATTAGAAACAATTGAAACTTGGTACTGTATCCAAAGACATGCCTTTGATTGCCTATTCTTTATCATATGTGCTTGTCATTTTTCTTTTCCTTCTTGTTGGTACTGTGTCACTAGACTGCATCGTTTGATTATATGAGTAGTTACAGGTGTACCTTGAATGTAGTGTTCTAGTCCTCATTCACACCACTCTCCTTTATAAGCCTGGCCGATAACCCTTCCTTTAGTCGCTCAGATTGCACAGGTTCAGCACATGCCTTGCCAATAATAAATGGCCTTGCCCCCACAGACATTATCAGAAAAGCCATTTTTGTTTTCCATACAAAGAGAGATGCCACAGTAAATGGCGGATTGTATTTCTACCTCCCATGGTTAATATTAATTATGTTTATGAGAAGAAGCAACTTTGCTCCTTTTGATCTCTCAGCCCTTCACCTAGTAAGGAGTTTTGTTTATCCTTCTCTAATTGTGCATATTCCAATGCCGTTGAATGTTGAAGCCAATAGGGGCAGGTTCTCTCTTGCCGCTCTGCTTTAGGTCCCTTAAATCACCCTTTACTCATGATCTCCAGATCATATGGGTTTGAATCCTTGCATGTAACATTTCCTACTTTTTTTCAAAAAAATTCCCTCTCATTTTTTTGTCAATTAATTATTGTGTATCAACACCCTCCTTTCCTCCTCAATACAATCCTTCAGGAAGTATTTTAATTAATAGCTTGCTGGCTTAAACGCATGAATGCATTTTAATTAATAGTGTGCTGGCTTGGCCAGCAAAACAAGATCAGCAAAATAGAGGAGGAAAGCAAACTGTTTGGGGTAGACCACCTTAAGGCTAACAGATTGAACATAACATTTTTGACGGAAGTAGTGGAGGCATGTAAGAATGTCAGGGTCCTGGTGTGCCTGGGTGGGTTCAAAGGAGACTTGGTATCTATGGTCAAGGAGGATGTCTTTGTCTCAGGGGTGTTTTTACTGTCCTCCATATAGGCCTGCAGATCCTCAGTGTAATCTCTAAGAATGAACAGATTTTATTTTTAAAAATCCATTTCCTCTTCAGTGGTGTTGCTCTGCCCCTCCCTTTTATCAACCCTGTCACCATTCTCCTGCATGTCCTGTTTCAGCGTTTGGATGTCCAATTGTAGTTCCTCTCATAAGGTGGAAAAGTCCTCTCTCAGGCCTAAAATGAGGTCCTCCATAATCGCTCTGATCAATAGGGCCTCCTGTGCATCTGTTGAGTGGTCTGCATGGGCAGCCCAGCCTGGGGATGGTTCAGCTTTGAACCCTGAGATTTGAAAGCATATCCTTGATGATCCACTCTCTCCTCCCTTTACCAGGCTACATGTTTAGGTGGAGATGTCTTCCTGTGTGAGGGTCACTGGATGATGGTGCACCATAGGGTCCACCATCCTGTTAAGCTTTGGCAGCCTTGTTGCAGGGAGGCTTCTTCCTTGCCAGAGCTTGCATAACACCCTGGTGCTTTCAGGCTCTCTGGCCTCTACAGCCAATAATGCCACGTGATTCCTCAGTTGTGCTTCGGGACCTGTATTTAAGAAAGGTTTCTCCCTTGACTGGGGACTCCATGTGTGCTGATCTATTCTCCAGGCCTCCTGTGGTCCGTGATTGCGCCTCCTGCTCTGCACCTGGGGTTCTCTATCTTGCTGATGTCCACGGTGGTTGAGGACAGCGGGCCCGATACTCCTATTGGTTGTGCCTCATGGCCAAGCTCCTCCTCCACTGCCTCCTCAGTGCCCAAAGTCTAGAGGCCTCTGGCGTGCAGTGTTACTATGTGGTACTAAGTTGCAGATCAAGCCTTTCCCTGGCCTTTCTGCTGCTTCTCCATGGCACCAGTCAGCTGAAGCGGGATGCAGCAAACCCTGGAAGCACTCACCTTGGCAGGCTCGGTCTTCCTTTCTCGTGGCGGATCGCAGCTTTCAGTGATCTCCCTGGAGTAGCCCGTGGCAGCAAAGCTTTGTTTTAAATTCTCTGGCATCGGGCACCAGAGTATGCCCTGGGTTTGAGACATCAGATTTCTCCCCTGCCCATCACAGGTATAAGCATGTGAGGGTCCGGCATAGAATTGAGATGCTTCCTGGGGGAATTCGGGCTTGTTTCAACCCAGCCAGGCAGGTTTTTCTTCAGGTACAACCTGCAACACCACCATCTTGATGACTCTCCCACATGTCCTAATTTTTAAATACCATGCACCCTGCCTTTTCGAGCCATTAGGGCCTACCTTACGGGTGGCTTATTATTAATAAAAAGGAAGGTTTAGACCTGACAAAATATTTATTTTGAGACAGCAATTTAAATACTGCACTACAGACTGCAGTAGGAGGCCTCAGACTTTTTACAGTGCTACATTAATTGATGGCACAATGATTGCTGCAGCCCACTTGTGCCATTTACCAAGGACTTATAAGTAAATTAAATGTACCATTTAGGAATATAGAAATTGAACCATGTTTGGAAAGGAGTGCACAAGTAAGTTACCATTGGTTAGGAGATGTAATATGCACAGAGTCCTAATGCAAACAAAAATGGGTTCAGCAAATAAATAGGGAACTGGAGGCGAAAATCTGGGACAGCAACAGGGAAAATATGGTCATTTCCTACAATATTCCTTCTTTTTTACTTGGCATTTCCTACTTATTTATTGTGTTTCCGAAAATTATAAAACCTCATTTATAGTGCTTCAGTACTCCTCGTGATAACTCTGCCCCTTAGAAGTTAATGTTCTGACTGAGGTAGATATCATGAGAGTAAGCCAAAATAATGCAGATACGTTTCAGCCTATACTTTGGATTGGTGTTGGAAACTGAATTATTAGTAGTTCAGCATAGTTCAGCATAGAGCTAGACACAATACTTTGGGTGGTGTTTCCATAACATCTGATCCTTATGAAGATGAATGCTGTAGACATATAAAACATTCCAACAATATCCCAAAGTCTCATCTGGAGTAAAGTGTTAAGATCAGGAATCCTTTTTTAGACATGGAAGCCTCATCCTTAGCAACTTGTCTGATTGTCTTCAGCATTGCTAATACTTCACAGAAAGACATGTGAAAAGATCACTCTTATGGATGATGATTGATTGTAATACAGTGAAGAGGCCTCAACTTTTAATAAAGTCCAATAAGACCATGTTTTTTTGTTAATAATTGTAGTAGAGCACTCCACTTGACAAAATATTTAATTACCTTGTTTTACTCTCCCTGCTCAATTCTTCAATTTCAGCATATAGTGTCTGCTTATATGGTCTTGGGCTCATAGTATCTGTTAGATCCTGGTATTTTTTTGAAGCTTGAAACTCTGTCAACTTATTATACCTCTGACCCACTTTTGATTGTATGATTTGCTATGACAGGTTGTGTTGTTTTTCTTACTTTGGCACACAAGATAATCACGTTTAACACTTCTGCTTCACTTATATAGGAGCCCCGAGACTGTTCTTCACTGTCACTCACAGCTCCATGTTTATGACTAATTGAGTATTGTTTAAACTTGTCATTTGACTGCACATATTTATGCGTATAACTTTAACTGGGGACCTCAGTTCTCAGTCTAAAGTTGCCACTTATTTAAATGTGGTAAGGTTAGTCAATAGGAGTGATAGGCTTGACAACAGTGGAAAAAGAGTTTAGAAGTTTTCCACTGCCCAGAAATACAGTATATGACATATAGGTACACATCCTATTTTTTAAATACATTGCACCCTGCCCTATGATGCTTGAGGGTTTATTTTAGGGCTGACATACACTTAGTAGAAAGGAAAGGTTAAGGCCCGGGAAACTGTTTATTTCAACAGGCGGAAATGGCATTTTAAAACAGCAGTATAAGCTGCAGTGGCAGGCCTAGGAAATGTTTTAAAAAGTTGCTTTAGTTGGTTGCACAAGGAGGGCGGCAGTTCCAGTTGTTGCAATTAATTTACAGGCCTGAGGTATATGGAGTACCATTTTCTAAAGACTTATAAGAAATTTTAATTTGCTAAATCAGGTGTAGCCCAATTGTTCTTTATTTGAAGGAAGGAGCACAAGCAGTTGAGCACCGCTTAAAAGTCCAAGGAGTCCTAATGCCAAAAAAAAACGGATTCTGCAACAGGAGGCAAAAATCGGGAGCAGACCCATGCAAAAAGGACCAGGTCCATCACCTTATATATGTTCCGTATGTCTTCCTTCATCTAAGAATAATGAAGAACCGTCCCTTGCAGGCCCGACCCGCATTTAAAATGACGTAAACAATAAGTACATTTGTCAATTATCTGTCATTATATATCATGTGAAAAATAACAGTTTTCAATAATCTCATAAACAACATACAGGTTATGCAGCTCGATTCCTTATTGTGAAACAACCCTGAAGATGTTATTTTGCAACAACGAGGGATGTGTTGCAAGACTAACAAAGCACAGGTGTCTTTTGTCCTACTTATTAACCGCAACTCTTTCGCTGTGAGATGGTTCACTACTTACATCCTTCTCCGGGTTAATGACTGCACACAAAGCGCCCACACTTCAGCACAGTCACAGCAGGATCTGAATTATGGGAGGATAGGAAAGATGGGAAGGAGCTGTACACTTCTGTTATTATCATGCGGAAATAATGCTGGTATCGCTTGAGTAATAGAGATGTACAGTTCTAACCAGAGCCACAAACTACACAAAACGATAACCCAAACAGTGAAAGAAAGACAGACTGGGAGTTTTTATCCTATTTTTTTCTCGGTTCTGTAGCTCCTCCACCTATCAATCTATCAACAAGAGACACATCGACAATGTATGTCTTACATGTATCTTGTACATATTTGTGCATACCTTTCATAAATATACTTTTCCATCACGGCTTTCTTTAATTTTTCAGGAGCTGCTGCTTGAATGGAATATACCTGTGCATTTACCGTAACATTTAAATAGTTACAATTTACAGTTAGGAATTAATTTTAAAAAAAGGTAAGGGTCAAGATTTTCTTTTTTTTTTTTTTTAATGTTCTGGTTATAACACATCACTGAAAAATTAAGATTACCCAAAATGTAAAAAAAGTACAAAGCTAGAAGTGCAGCTGCACCTGTCCCATCGTGCAAAGCATGGCCTTTGAGACAGTTACTATGATTTGACATCAGGTTTGTGTCCCCTTTGTGGTGAATTCACAAAGCAAAATCATTTTTGTCATTTACTAAGCCACACAAAGCAACTTTGCATGACTTTGTGTGGTTTAGTAAAAATAGGCCCAGATTTATATTCTGTTGGCGCTGAATTGGCGTCCTTTTTTTTAACGCTAATTCAGCGTAAACTTAACTCCATATTTATATGTTGATGCTAGACTAGTCTAATGTCGAAATATTGGAGTTAAAGTCATTGTTTGCTAGCAGGAAACTACCTTGCATCATTGCGATGCAAGGTAGGCGTTCCCGGGCAAAAAATGACTCTAAGGTCCTAGCGCCTTATTTATCCTCCTATGCAAAAATGGTACAGAGGAGGGAGGCAGGCCTAAATAATGATGCTAAGCATGCTTAGCACCTTTATTTAATGCCAGTGTCAGGGCAGGCATTAGGGGACCTGTGGGCCTATTTCCATGATGTAACACCATGGAATAAGCCCACAGGTGCCCTCCCCATTCCCAGGGACACCCCCAACCACAGCAGAGGGACAACGGAGGATGTGGGACCCCATCCCAGGTAAATATAGGTAAGTAGAGGTAAGTATTTTGTTTATTTTTTTAAAGTGTCATAGGGGGCCAGAAATGACACCGTCTACATGGCACTGTGTACGGGGGCCCTGCCCAGGGGACCCGTATCTCCTGTGCTGGCCATTAGGGTGGTGGGCATGACTCCTGTCTTCTCTAAGACAGGAGTCATGTGGTATGATAGGTTTTGCATTGAGAAATGACTCTAGGCTGGTTAGAGTAATTTCTTTATACTCTAACCAGCCTAACGTCATTTTTCAGTGCAAAACACCCTTCCCCATACCGCCACCCCACCCAGCTAACGTTAGCCCACCCTTTGCACTGGCTTGTGCCAATCCTTAAATATGCCACCCGTCTGGCACTCTGGAATGGTGCAAGTCGGTGCTATACTTTTTGACGCAAAACTGCGTTAGCACAGTTTTGCATGCAAAAATATAAATTTGGGCCATAAAGTAACCTGGGAGTTCCCATCCATCAATCCATGTATGTTGATGCAGACTCATATTTAAAAAGACTTTTATACCTTGGTTTGCTCAAAAATGGTGCGCCTACCCAAACAGAGGAGCGAGGAGAAATATCTTTATTTCTTCTGGTTACTTTCCTTTCCCTTGGAAAGAGGAATACGCATGTAAGAATTGTTTTTTTGCAGGAAGGGGTCCCTTACTGCACAAAACCAGTCATGCCAGTAACACAGGCACCCTGTCACTATAAAGCAAGGGTGCCTGAGTTGGTCCTAGACAGCACACAGTGCAATGGAGAGAGCTCAAAAGCTCCCTACCTTTTAAATATGGAACATTTCGGCACTCTTGGTTTTATGCCACACAGTGCAGCAAAATGCTGCACTGCGTTCTGTGAAAGAGTAATAAATATGCCCCAGTTTCTTCTTAACATTAACTTACCATTTTTTGCAGTGGTATCTCGTTTTTCAGTCAACATCCTTTGAAATCTCTGGGGTATTTAACTTTGTTCACACCAGAAAAGAGTTAATTATTACGCCATTTATTCTTGGGTATTTTCCCTCTCTTTCTCAGGTGTCATTCTGGCTCTCCTCAACACCTCTGGTACAAAGTCCTCATGGGTCATTTCTCACTACAGTTTCCTTTCCTTCAATGGTGATGAATCCTTTTCGATCCGACTCGTAACTCTTGACACTTAACCCTCTTCCAGATTGTCTTGTGGTGACCATGGCAAAGGGAAAATACACCTCCTGTGGCTCCTTTTTGTCGATTGTCCAGTATAGAGGGTAGCAAAATGGGTGACTAGAGTAAGAAATGTGCTAGGCATCATTGGAAGTCTAGGAAAAATGGCTGCATTGTTTGTGAAGTGCGTTTCAGTTTCTCTTGCTGGTAAGCAGTGCGACTTAGCCTGCATATGAAGTTATAAAAACTGGGAGCACAGTAAAGACTGCAGAGGAGTGTTGTATTGGAAGATTAAAAAAGCCATCAGCTTTGTGTCTATTTATAAAAAGATCTAAGTGTTTAATTCATCATTTTACCCAGAGCCTCACCCCCATCCCAGGGCATTCATTGCTTGTCTGCCCAGGCTCACCCCTGAGGATAGGATCTATGTTCCTAGCAGTCAGTGCTTTTGTTGGGCACTCCAACTTACATCACTCAAGACCGACATTGAGGAAATCAATGTAGTCCGGATGCAACATCAACATTCAGCTCACTGTCAATTACTTTTCTGTCAACCAGGCTTACTGAATCTGTTGCATCTCTATGGAGAGGGCTCTTCAAGATATCAAAGACACATGCTATGGTGCAGACATGCTTCTCTTTCATTGGATATCCCACAAGGCACTCTACGCAGGTAGCATGACCAACTCTTGAGGTCCTAGACACAGCTTCACAGGCTGCAGTTCAACTTCCAACTGCACTACTAACAGAAAACCAACCAATAAAACACTCCAATGGATCTTGTAAGATGGAATAACCTGTTAGACCTGACAGCCTTAGGGGGGTCACCCCTAACTTTTTGCCTGCCTCCTACACTTTTTGGACACTGTTTTTGCTAGTTTTAGGACTCTGCACACTTTACCACTGATAACCAGTGCTAAAGTGCATATGCTCTCTCGCTTAAAACATGGTGACATTGGTTAATACCAATTGGTTTATTTAATCTACTTGTAAGTCCCCTGTAAAGTGCACTACATGTGTCAGGGCCTGTAGTTGGGAGTAGTACGCACAGCCCATATCAATTTTTTTATTTCTACATTGCAATTTAAACCACTAATTGTGCCAACCACATAAGTAGCCCCTTAACCGTGACTCAGGTCTGCCATTGCAAGGCCTGTGTGTTCAGTTTCACTGCCAGTCTGACTTGCCATTTAAAAGTACTTGCCATGCCTTAAACCTTCCCTTTATCTACATATGTCACCCCTAAGGCAGGCCCTAGGTGACCCATAAGGCAGGGTGCAATGTAGGTAAAAGGCAGGACATACACCTGTGTAGTTTGTATGTACTGGTGGTGTAGAACTCCTAAATTCATTTTACACTGCTGTGAGGCATGCTCCTTCCATAGGCTAACATTAGGGCTACCCTCTTATACTGTTTGAGTGGTGTATTCTGATCTGAAAGGAGTAACAAGGTCATATTTAGTATGGCCAGAATGGTAATACAAAATCCTGATGACTGGTGAAGTTGGATTTATATTACTATTTTAGAAATGCCACTTTTAGAAAGTGAGCATTTCTCTGCACTTAAATCCTTATGTGCCTTACAATCCACCTCTGGCTGGGTTACTTGACAGCTCCCTTGTGCATTTCACTCAGACAACCCCAAACACCGGATGCTCAGTCACTCCTGCATACATCTGCATACTGAATGGGTCTTCTACTGAGGGTGGAGGGTCTGACACTTACATGTCAAAGGACAGTGGCCTGCCCTCACAGAATGGACTGCCAAAACCCCTACTGGGACCCTGACAGACAGGATGGAACTGAAAGGGGACCTTGTGTACTTCTAAGCCACTCTTTAAAGTCTCCCCTACTTCAAAGGCACATTTGGGTATTTAAACAGGGCCTCTGACCCTACCAACTCAGACACTTCTGGACAAGATACCACCAGTGAAGAAACTCTGAACCAGACCCTGCAACCTGCCAAGAGGAACTGCCTGGCTACCCAAAGGACTCACTGACTGCTTTTCTGCAAAGGGCTTCTGCCCTGCTCTTGCCCTGCTGCCTTGCTATCCTCTGGCTCTGCTGAGAAGTGCTCTCCAAAGGCTTGTATAGAGCTTGGCTTTTGTTCCTTGAAGTCTCAGGACCAAAAAGACTTCCCCCTGCAAAGAACTCATTGTGTGACAAAAATTCATCACACAGAGTGGCAGAAACGATGCACATCCTGCATCGCAGTGAGAAAATCACTGCACGCCGAACCGGAATGACACTGCCTGGCTCCCCGAGAGGAGATCGATGCAGCGCCAGCATTGCGACTAGAACTTCGATGCGCAGCCCTTTGGATCGACGCATAGCCGAGCTGGAACAACGCATCCAAACTTCCTGCAAGAAGAATGGACGCAGCGCCTTCCGTGTGACAGAAATTTTCCTGCATCACCCGCCGGATCGCCGCAGATCCTGTGAATTCAACCGGCACTCCCAGGATTTCTCTGCATCATCCCTGGGGTGTCCAAAAACCACCCAACCCAAAGAGGATCCAAGTCAGCGTGCCGGAAATCCACGCAAAGCCTTCTCTGCATGGCAAACTGGAGAGTCTGTGTGAGCCCAGAGAAACCAACGCACGCCTCCCTGTTTTCCATGCATCTCCTCCTCAGCTGTCCCCAGTGCCAAGCTACCAGAGGTAGGACCCAGCATAATTTGGATTGTGTGTGACTTACCCTGTCTAGAGTGAGGGTACTTTCGTGGACAAGGGGTAACCTGACTGTCAACCAAAGACCCCATTTCTAACATAACCCTTAACTCCTTACCATCACAAAAGTCAGTGGGATAAGTGACCAAGACAAAGCAACTGAGATAAGTTGCAGAATAGTGGTAAGGCGTGCCCAACCAAACACTGATCTTCTTTTCTAGACAGAAATTTCCCTGCATCACCCGCCGTATCGCTGCAGATCCTGTGACTTCATCCTGCACTCCCAGGATTTCTCTGTATCGTCCCTAGGGCGTCCAAAAACCCAGCAACCCGAAGAGGATCCAAGTCAGCGTGCTGGAAATCAACGCAACTCCTTCTCTGCGTGCGCAGAGTCTGTGTGAGCCCAGAGAAACCAACGCACACTTCCCTGTTGTCCACGCATCTCCTCCTCAGCTGTCCCATGCAGAGAATTTGAAAACAAACCAGGTACTTTGTGCTTGCAAGAAACACTTGTTGCTTTTTAAAGACTCCTTTTATCATTCTCTAAAGTGATATTTTAACTTGATCGTTTTGACCTGTATTTAACCAGATAAATATTATATATTTTTCTAAACACTGTGCATTGTATTTTTGTGGTTTTATACTATGGTATTGCATGAGTTATTGCACAAATACTTTATACGTTGCCTTCTAAGTTATGCCTGACTGCTCAGTGCCAAGCTACAAGAGGTAGGACCCAGGATAATTTGGATTGTGTATGACTTACCCTGACTAGAGTGAGTGTCCTTGCTTGGACAGGGGGTAACCTGACTGTCAACCAAAGACCCTATTTCTAACATAACCCTTAACTCCGTACCATCACAAAAATCAGTACTATAAGTGACCAAGACAAAACCACTGAGATAGGTTGCAGAAAAGAGGTAAGGCATGCCCAACCAAGCACTGATCTTCCTTTCTAGACAATCACCATTGAAAAGGACATGCAATCTAAATGTCACCTCTTTCCAAACATTCCACAACAAATATCAATTCAGGTTTTGACTGGAAAACATTCTTGACCTTCTCTAGGCTCAATACTATTCATGGTTTACACTGAGGTTGACAGAATCTTCCCAAAAGATAAAAAAGAGTGATAACAACTAGGGGGCATATTTATTATCCCCTAGCACCACTGGAGTGTCACTTTACATGACGCTCCAGTGGCACTAACCGCTGCTCTATATTTACAAAGAGGTGTAATGCCTCTTTTTGTGGCATTACGCCTGCTTGTAAATGTGGCTCCGTCCGATGCAGTATTCTGTGTCAGAGGGGCGTGCAATGGGTGTTGCTGTTGGCGTGCCACAGCAACACCCATTGCATTTTGATGTTGCCTCAGATTTATAAGATTTTGAGGCAGTGCCAAAGTCTAACGCCACCTCCAGGGGCGGAGTTAGCAAGGCGCAATGAGGGGGAATACTTTTATTCCTCCTTGTTTTTTGCTTTTTCAATGCGTGCTGCATTTTGCAGCACGAATGGAAAGAGCAAAATGCAGGAAATGATTGTTTATGTGCGGGAAGGTGTCCCTTCCTGCACATAAACAACTATTTGAAAATGATGTTTTAGCACTTCTGTGTGTGCTTCATTCTGCAGCACATACAGAAGTGCCAAAGCGCCATCAGTGATTGTTTATGTGTAGGAAGGGACACCTTCCCGCACATAAACAATCACACCCCTCAATGCAGACATCCTTGCATGATGGTACAAGAATGCCTGCAGTGGTGCTGGCAGCTAAATTTAGCGGCAGCACAGGGGACAACACAGGGGTGCGCTGTCTTCTGTTAAATACCACACCTCCCTGAGTTGTGAAAATAATGGAGCATAGCGCTGCCAATTTTTGTGCGTAATTTTACCACAAATATGGGAGCAAATAGTGTAACCTATTATGTAACAGCACAAACTCTGGATATTTTAGAAATCAATTAATATTGCAGTCCATGAGATCTATTGATCCTTTAGTCATGGACCTCTTGACACAATTAAAAAACACAATATTTATTGCTTCACCCTTACATTTAATGAAAATGAGACAAAAAGGATCATCATTATCCACAAGCCATCCAGGCCCAGCACCCATAATAACAAAGCAACACCTACCTCATTTGAGCTGCTTATCTGTTGCTTCCTACTCACAGCATGAGACACAGCATCCTTCAATCAGATTTACAGACCCTCTGGACTCAAAAGTAACTTTTTTGAAGAAATCTTGCTCCATTCAATTCATGCATGCTACATTCCTCAGGGAGTTTAATTTTCTTGCCATTCTGGTTTGAAGACAATGATTCCTGAATACTTTGGATATCGAACATCACATAGTCGAAGTATCTTTCAAATCATCTTGAGAGCCTCATCCTCAATTCATTCCAAGATCCTGTAACATTCATTTTGATGGCTTTGCCCTCATTTCATTGGAACGTCTTTTAACATCTGGATTATATAGACCGTATCTTTCATCTTCCATCCTATGTACTACACTAATGCAAAGAAGATGAAAAATAAGATAAAAATAACCATTCTCTTTCTTCTCACATTACACCATGGATGAATCCCAGCAGAATTTATCAACCTATCATATTCCCACTAGTCCTCTCCAGAGGTATCCTGATGATATATTCCAGGGTTGGCACTCTAGGCACAAATTTCCCCATATCCTCCTCGAATACATGGATTGGTAACCAACTTGAGGAGAGCATGGTCTTTGTAATTTTCTCTAATATGGCAGTGAGCCGTTGTTTATCTTTCTCTGTCCTAAATCTGCCAGGGGTGACTAAACTCTGTTTTCCCAATGATAGTAGAGAACATAATGCTATAGTCACTCCATACATTCTTTATTACCTTTAATTCAGACACCCACATAAGAACTAATAACGTAATCAATAATCTTTGCTGATTTTACTGAGTTATGAGTACAACACGCCAGAGTATCACCCTGGAGCTGCCCATTAAGAACAACAAAATCATGTTCCCTACAAACTCCCTGGAGAAGAGCACCCCTTCTATTTGTCCTGGAGAATTGAGGGAAGGCAGCTACTGGCATATTTAATGTATGCTCTCTTTCCTTATCTGCAAAGAGATCCAGAGCATGATTAGAGATAGTGGCATTAAATCTCCCTTAATTAAAACCCTAGAGGTCCTCACCTTAGACATTACCATTCTAATATAATCAAATAAATCGCTCAACAAATAAGTGTTTTCTTGACCTGGTAATATATAAAACTTAACCAAACTAAAAATGAGTAATGGGGCATCCATCCAATTCTGCTCTAGGAATGTAATGCAATGTAGTAGATTCGAATGATGGCTAAAAACTTGATACACCCAAGAGAATTCTGTAGACAGAAGTGATTATATACCACCACTATCATGGCCATTGTTAGACCTGACAGCCTTAGGGTAGTCACCCCTAACTTTTTGCCTGCCTCCCTCCAGTTTTTGGACACTGTTTTTGCTGGTTTATAGACTCTGCGCACTTTACCCCTGCTAACCAGGGCTAAAGTGCATATGCTCTCTCCCCTAAAACATGGTAACCTGGAATCCTACCTGATTGGACTATTAATTTACTTATAAGTCCCTAGTAAGGTGCACACTATGTGCATAGGGCTGGTAGATTAAAGGCTACTAGTGGGCCAGCAGCACTGGTTGTGCCACCCACTTAAGTAGCCCCTTCTCCTTGTCTCAGGCCTGCCATTGCAAGGCCTGTGTGTGCAGTTTCACTGCCACATCGACTTGGCATTTAAAAGTTCTTGCCAAGCCTAGAACTCCCCTTTTTTTACATATAAGTCACCCTTAATGTGTGCCCTAGGTAACGCCTAGGGCAGGGTGCTGTGTAGGTAAAAGGCAGGACATGTACCTGTGTAGTTATATGTCCTGGTAGTGTAAAACTCCTAAATTCGTTTTCACACTACTGTGAGGCCTGCTCCCTTCATAGGCTAACATTGGGGCTGCCCTCATACACTGGTGAAATGGCAGCTGCTGATCTGCAAGGAGCAGGAAGGTCATATTTAGTATGGCCAGAATGGTAATACAAAATCCTACTGACTGGTGAAGTCGGATTTAATATTACTATTTTAGAAATGCCACTTTTAGAAAGTGAGCATTTCTTTGCACTTAAATCCTTCTGTGCCTTACAATCCACGTCTGGCTGGGCTTGGTTGACAGCTCCTTGTGCATTCACTCAGACACACCCCAAACACAGGGTACTCAGCCTCACTTGCATACATCTGCATTTTGAATGGGTCTTCCTGGGCTGGGAGGGTGGAGGGCCTGCTCTCACACAAAGGACTGCCACACCCCCTACTGGGACCCTGGCAGACAGGATTGAACTGAAAGGGGACCTGGTGCACTTCTTAGCCACTCTTTGAAGTCTCCCCCACTTCAAAGGCACATTTGGGTATAAAACAGGGCCTCTGCCTTACCTCATCAGACACTTGCTGGAGAAGAAACCTGAACCAGAAACTACATCCTGCCAAGAAGAACTGCCTGGCTGCTCAAAGGACTCACCTGTCTGCTTTCTACAAAAGGACTGCTGCCTTGCTGTTGCCCTGCTGCCTTGCTGAACTCTTGTCTGGCTGTGAAAGTGCTCTCCAAGGGCTTGGATAGAGCTTGCCTCCTGTTCCTTGAAGTCTCAGGACCAAAAAGACTTCTCTCTTTTACTTGGACGCTCCGTGCGCCGAAAATTTCGACGCACAGCTTGTCTCGCGGCGAGAAAAACGCCGCACTCCGACGCTGATCGACGCGACGCTCTTGGGACGATCGAAGATCCGACGCACGGCCTCGCAAGGACAACGCCGCCCGACCTCTAGAGGAGAAATCGACGCGACGCCTGCCGTGAGATCGTAATTTCAACGCGCAGCCCCGCAGATCGAAGTCTAGAGGAGAAATCGACGCGAATCCTGCCGTGAGATCGTAATTTCAACGCGCAGCCCCGCAGACCGACGCGCAGCCGGAGAACAAGCCGGAAAATCCACGCACAGACCCGGGACATCTGGTAATCCACGCGATCCACAGAAAGAGACTGTCTACGCGCCGGGAAACGATGCCGACTTCCCCGCGTGGAAAATATCGACGCAAGTCTGTGTGTGCTGGGGAGAAAACGACGCACACATCCTTTTTCCACGCACCTCTTCTCTTGTGGCCCCCTGAGGAGATTTTTCCACTCCCAACCAGGTACTTGTGCTTGAAAGAGACTTTGTTTATATTCTAAAGACTTAAGACACTTTATATCACTGTCCTGTGATATTTCTACAATTTTCCATTGCAACTTTATTCTTTTTGACCTACAATTATCCTGATAAATATTATATATTTTTCTAAACACTGTGTGGTGTATTTCTGTGGTGCTATATGGTGGTATTGTATGATTTATTGCACAAATACTTTACACATTGCCTTCTAAGTTAAGCCTGACTGCTCGTGCCAAGCTACCAGAGGGTGGGCACAGGATAATTTTGGATTGTGTGTGACTTACCCTGACTAGAGTGAGGGCTTTTGCTTGGACAGGGGGTAACCTGACTGCCATCCAAAAACCCCATTTCTAACAGCCATGTTTTGCCTTTTTTGCAAGATTGCTAATAACATACAAATTTTTTACATTTAAGGGTCAGGAGCCCAAGTTTCCTGTAGGCAGATTATTGCAGGATCCAAAACGTCCTGATTCCAGATTTTCCCAACATTAGTTTAGCAGCCAGCAATATTCCATGAGAGAATTCTTATGTTTCCCAACGTACTACTAAATCTCCCTCTTGAATAACTTTGGAGCAGGGGATTTTCTTGTATTTAAACAGCCAGCAAGCCATGTCTATTTATATACATCTTCATTACTAGATAACAAACCTAACTTCTGAGTACATTCAACCACTCTTGTACCATCTTTACAAGAAATCACAGTCAATTTAACAGTTACTGTCATTTCTTCTTGAGAAGGTATACACTCCTCAAGAACACATGGCAATAATGCGCACTTCCCCACCCCCTCCAACAGACCTCTAATCTTAGGAAGAGAGGGAATAATGTCAATACCTTGGTACAAAAAAGTCACTATTTGTCAAAAAATAATGATTATACATGACTTAAAACTAACCCTTGTTTTCTTCTCCATTCCAAAATCTAAGAATTCCACTAACTCTAAATCACTACTCCCAACCAATCTAAGTTGATGTACGTGGGTTAAAAGATTTAAGACAAATGAGCAATTCAAATAAAAGGAATCATCATCAAATAGAACGATAAATTCTAGAGATGTAATTCCTTCTCCATTATTATGACTTGTATTCTGAGGGACTTGGTAATTTTGATTGGCATTGTTTGCTTTATCGTATATATTTTGAGACACCAAACCTAAAGGGATGAACTCCATAACCACCTGAGGATACCTTATCTCCCTTTTAAAACCTTTCCTATCCCTTTGTGCAAAAATGTTCAGTACCATAACCTTATTTCAAAGGATCTCTCTCTGCCTCTTCAGCTAAAATAACTTCCTTTCCCACACCAGGCTCCCCAACCTCTGCTGGAACACCAACATTTCCATTGCTAGAATCACCCCCACACCCACTCACAGAATGAGAAACTAATTGACCCCCTGCACTCCGCGGTGGCCTGCACTCTTTCCCCAGGCTCATCTGGGAATTTGATTTTCCTGGCTCCTCTTTTCTTAATACATCCTAGTTTCCTTTTAGCTTTTTCACAACTTTCTTTTTTGTTTTCCCTGAAACTTCGGCTAGCTCTGATTGATTACGGATTGTTTCTTTCCCAGTACCCCTTGATTTAAAAATTGGGAACACTTCTGTACCACTAGAATGTGTACATGGAGACTTTAAATTACCTGGAACCTCTAATTCAGCAACTGTGGAACAGTCTTTCTCCATAAAAAAGGAGCTCCAGTGACAATATATCCACTCCCCCAGGCCCTGATTTTAACTCGCCTTGATTTGAGCTCATCCACTGGTGATAATAATTTTGATGCTGGGCAACCAACTTGCAATTCTGCGTCAGATTTACTAATCATTTTAACACATTGCTGCATTCCAGCAGAAACATCAACCACCTCCCATTTCATTGGAAGCTCTTTCAAAATTATTGTTAAAATGTCCAACATATGATCAGAGCTGGTAGTCATTTGTTTCTGCAGTTTCAAGATGGAAGAAAAAGATTTCTCAAAACACAGAAGAGTCCTAGAAAAACAAACATAATCACTAGATGGATTTACTGCTGGATTAAGTGACAGCTATAGTCGTAAACCTGTGAGGAGAGTCAACCTGGAAGAAAGGTTAATACTAGGTGTACTACTAACAAATTCCAATTACTTTCTCTTCATTTTGAGGGCTGCACAGCGTTTATAACAGACGAAGAAGCACAAGGGGAAGCAGCTTTACAAGGTGACATCACTGAGAGAGAATATCCAAATTTCAGTGAGGCCTCACCATTACAGGACCCTTGCAAAGACATCTGATTTCTCTCACCCAGTAGCCCAGAAACATCCAGGCCTGAAGAACCAACACTAAACTGCTCTTTAGCCACTGCACATGAGTTATTACTCAAAGCAAGCGAGAGACACAGTATTAGATGAAGCCCCATTACCTAAAGAGTTATGAAGTATTTCCATCGATCGGCTCCCTCTTTTCCCAGTCCAGTTCTCAAAGGGGATAAATCATCTTCCACTTTTTCCCTGGAACTCTCCAGGTCTCAAAAAATAAGATTGAAACATTGATTTATCCTTTAAAATGTCCAAAAGTGGAGCCTCATTTCTCAATGGGTTGGATTTCGTTTTTTTACAGCATCTTGTAGTAATTAGCCTACATGATCTAACTTTTTTGGCAGTCATCCTAAAGCTGGCCGCAGATCAAGACAATGGCGGCAACAACAACAGACAGCCACTGGCGGCAACTAGCAGCAACTGAACACACCGATAAAACGAGTGTGCCTTTCGCGCAGCAGTTGTGAAAACAGCCGCTTCCGCTTTAGCAGTGTACAAAATATCCAAATATCAGACTATAGTGCAACTACAGTGAGTCAATGGTAAGTTAATGGTACATGCGGGCCTGCAGAAATCCACCACGGTGCAAGCCACAATGACCTACCGCCGTCTGCCTTCCCACCTCACAAGTAACCTGCGGCCTAGGGCCTGCCACACAATTGACCAAAACTGACAAAAACGTGGCCCCAATAACTCTGTCTGGATCCAAACACTCCAAACTCCAGGCAACCAGACAGCAAAGAATGCCTGCTAAATGAAAGAACCAACTCCAGCCACGTTACAGCTACAGTCAAATCTGAGAGAACTTACAGGAGAGACAGGGTAGGGGAAAGCACCAATAGATAGGATGACGGGGGAAAAGTGCAGACGAGTAACTAAACACCCCCGCCACACACATTTTATTCCACTTACCATCCTGCCTGCAAAAATCTGAAGACCCTAGCTGCTCCTATATATGCCAAAAGGTGCTGCTAGTTGCTCTACTAGATGTATTCAATGCTTTGCATGATAATGCACCAGGCGCTCCTCAGAAGACTCCTCAGAAGACTCCGCCTCAGATTAGATTAGATCCCTGGTGATAAATCTCTGAGCTACAAGTAGGCAGAGGTGGGTAGGCAAGTAGGCAGGCAGCAGTGCTATGTACAATAAATATAGTGCGAGCTCTGGTAGTGTGGTGCCTTAGCCTTAGGATAATCTAAAACAAGGCAGGATGAGCCAAAGTGGCAATGAGTAGATCTCACCGTGGGTCACACAAACCCCACCCAGTCCCAGCTGGTCCGCTTCCGTGAAAGCCCCGGGGCACAATATCAGCAGCAGCCAACTTCCGCTGCCAGGCTTGCTGAGCTCACCTTGCGGGCAGAGACTCCTCCGCTGCTGGAATCTGCGGTGTACAACACAGGGTTCTAAAATTTACTCACCACACCTCGCTGCACCTCACAAACAGAAGGAGACAATCTGAAAGAGGCAGGCGGTCGAGACAGAAAATAAAAGGTTTAAAGCTGAGTTAGAATGATATATTTCTGTACAATTTAAAATAAAAAATGTATCCATTATTTTTAAAAATTAAAATAATTTGTACTTAAAATAAAATAAAAAAAACGAGGGAAGGGAGTCCAGCTGGAGTACTCAATATGGAGGTTTGTGACCTTCACACTGAGCCATAGTTTTTTTTTATTCTTTGTGTATTTTTGTTTAGACCTTTAGGGACTATCCGGGACCTCGGTGAGCCCTCAAGGGCTCCCCTGCAGTTCCTCCATGTTTATTTATTTAAATATTTTATCTATTTTACAAAAATGCCCTTACGGGCTATCTGGAACCACTGGGGAAGCCTTAAGGCTTCCCTTGAGGTGCCATTGCTTCAGCAAGCAGGGAGTTCCCTACTTGCTGAAAGCAGGGGACAGAGATGAAAACTTTGGTTTTTGACAGGGGGACCTGTTCGACAGGTCCTGCTGTCAAAAACCACAGTGTTTGCTGTGGCTTGCCCACGTGGCCCCCCTCCAACGTGCACATAGCCCGGGGGATGTGGTGATTTGGAAGGCTTGAGGGTTATCCTTAAATGGGGGCCGAGAACAAGGGAAGTCCCAAAACACGTTTCCCCCATTCATTTTTCCAAAATTAGTGATTTGGCTCAAATTTGTTCAGTAATTTTGGAAAATTAAGGCTCCAGGGAGCCGATAGATCTAAAGAAAGATGGAGGCAGTCATCTTAGGACTTGAGGAGTCAGCCCCCTGTCCTACAATAAAGTAAAGGATAAAAAATATAGGGGAAAAGGGTAGAAATACCCTACCCCTCTATGCCTTGTTGTGGAAGGAGGGGATGCCAGAGGGTGAAAAATTGCACTTTTTTATTAACACTACAGATCCATGGAGGTACTTCTAACTGACATTTTCAGCTAACTTTCCCATGCCTTTAACCTTTGATTTTTACAGTAACTATATATCCCTTCTTGAGCTTCAAAAGATTCCTACACTCTCACTGGCAGATGTAGCTCACACCTAGGCTGCCTTTTGTCCTGCTACTCAGCTTGACTCCAAACCCGGTGGGATAGGTCAGCTGCCCAGAACTGGTTTGAAGTGACCACAAAGGAGTATTCACCCAATATCATAGCCCCTCCCCTCTGGGTGGGCAGAGGTAGCCCTCACTAGAGGAAGTAGGATTCTGCCACGTTGGATTTTAGCCAAGAGTGTCACTGGGGCACAGTTTACAGTAAAACACACAGGAGGTGCTGCAAAAGTGGGCATAGTTACCCCTGGCCACTTTTTATCCTATTGTTTAGGGAGTGGCCAGTGGTTTCTCCCACCCACAGGCTGGCACTGGGCATGAAAATGGCATCCTCAGTACCCTTCTGAAACACTCATGGATCTGTGATGATTCATAGGAAATACTGCCCTGCTGTCTAAAGAAACTGAAGAAAGACTGGACCTGCTTGCCATGAACGTAGGTCCCCAGAAGGGACTCCAAGAGTTAGTTGGCTGGCAAGGACATGGCAAACTTCCAGACACCTCTCCTTGCAACTGGCAAGCTGACCAGCACCAACTGGACCTGCCTTGGTCCTGTTGCTGGCTTCTGTTGGAGTGGACTTTAACCCCAGAATGATACCCCTCAGGTCCTGGACCCTTGGCAAGTGCTAGTCTGTAGTCCTCCTGTTCACATTACAAAAGCTTTGACTTGGAAACCTTTTGCCAAGTTTTTGCCTGGAGAACCAATGGAGATCAGGATCACAATCAGAGGCACAGCCATTGATGTTAAATTGCTGGTTGGCCCCAGCTTTCTGGTGTTCCCTACTGAATGAGATCTGATGTGCAGTGCTAGGTTCACTTGAATGCATGGTCCATGAGGGTGGCACAAGCTGCACTGCTGCCCTCAGGGGCGTAACCCAAGTACCCCATCCCCTGGGTACCTTACTACCATTTAGTAGGGACTTATAGTGGCACCTAAACGTGTTTCCAATTGTGTCAATGCATCAAAACAGTTTTGGGAAATAGATCTGGCCCAGGGAACCTGGTTAGCAGGGGCCCTGGCCATTAACAACTTTGAAACCACATAAAGTACCAGGCAAAAAGTGGGGGCTAACCATGTCAAAAGTGGCCCTTTCTCACATCCTTGGATTCCAATAATGATTCAGTGGGGGTCCCTGGGTTTCAGTAATGATAACGTGGAGGTCAACAAAAGTCAAAAGGTTGGAAACCTTTGCCCTAGACGACCATTTGCATGAACTTCCAAATGTCACCCAGGAGAACAATAACTTCTTATTCAGTGTGAACTTGCTCAAAGAACTGAGACAAAGAGCTTGGGTGAGTGGAGATGTCCTGCTGCTCTGCCAGAATGATCATCTGGGCAGTGCCTAAGAATGTGATTGTCTTCAAAGGGGCGTTCCCTGCCACAGACATATGTAGCTCCCACCTGGGCATGTGCCTTCTTTTTCTCCCTATTCAGGCAGACACCAATCCCAATGTGGAAGGAACTGCCCTTAGTACCCGATTTGAATGACCACAGAGTAGGGGTTGCTCATTTCCATTGTCATACCTTTAGGGTGGGCATAGGGGCTCTGCACAGGGGAAGAAAGGTTCTGCCATATTGGTTTTAGGTAGAGAGGAGCACTGTGGGATTGTGTGCAGTAGGCCACACAGGAACTGCTGCAAAATAGGGCAGGGTTATGCCTGGAAATGTTTTCCCTATTGCTATGGGACGAGCCAGGAGTGACCGACACCCACAGGATAGTGCAAGGCATAAATGTGGCTCACCTGGGCACCCACTTAAGAACACTGCTGGACCAGTGGAAGACAGAAGAAGGACTGCACCTGCTGCCGAGACCTATAAGGAGAACCTTAAAAGCTGGACCTGCTCCCACCTGTACCCAGGATAAAGAAGTGGATTTATACAAAACAAAAATGGTGGTTGATGCTTAATGATCGCACATCCGTATTCAGATGTATGACTGGTAGGTACAGGCTTGCTGAGATTCTTGTGGGTGCCAAACTGGTAAAACACCCAGCCACCACGGGTGTTAAAACACTGATCAAAAGCAATTGAACTGTGCTAGAAACAAAAATAAAAAAATACCAGGGCACTCCAAAAAGTAGACCGAAAGTATATTCCAAAGTGGAAAAGAGGAGTCCGAAGTCCAGACACTGTGTAGATATCGATGAAGTTTTATTCGTTGTGGAAAAGGTACAACCTGCAAACAGCCGACACGTGTTTCTTCCCAAGGACTTTTTCAAGGCTGTGGATCAGAAGTCATGGACAAAGAATAGTACAATCAAAATGTGGTAGTGTGTAATAAGTAAGCGATTTAAAAACTTAGAGAAAAAAAATATTTACAACGTTCTGATGAGAACAAATTCTTGCAAAGTAAGTAGATCAGAGGAAGGATGCAAGGATGAGTATTGTGTGAAGATGAGGATGCGCTACCCAGAATTACCGTGAAACAAACTCCTGGGGGGAGTAGGCAGGTGAGTGAATGTGGAAGACAAAAAACAGAAACAAACACCGTGGTCCGTAAAGACCAGTGTGGAGAATATTGCATATTGTAGGAATCGTGAAAGTGGAGAGAGTACAGGTGAGTGGGATCATCCCTAACAAGAGGTGCAAAGATAATGTGTCAAAAATTGAAGAAACTAGTCTGCTTATTAGTTTATAGCATACACCCAAAAGTAAAAAAGGGGCACCAGAGCTTAGTAGGATGGTGATATGAAGGAAAACATACCAAAAAATCAAAGTGCCAGTAGCTCACATGGGAAGGCAGGATAATATCCTGGGATCCAACGAAGTGTTGCAGTGGTTCTGGTAACAGATTTCTCATGTGTTGGTGAGGTAATATCAATAGTGACCGACCGAGTAGTTGGTTCTGGCACAAACCAGAACCAACACGAATCCTGACCCTCTACATCAAGAACTTCTACAAGTATATCTTCAACTGTACCGATACTCTGACCCCTGTGAAACTAAGAAACACAGCAAAAACCAAAACACAAGTCAGCTGGTACACAGAAGACCTCAAAATGACCAAGCAATACTGAAAACAACTGGAACGGAAATAGAGAATCAGCAAGAAGAAGTGGAAAAACACATATTCAAAGCCACACGGAGAATATACCGGTAGCTCATCTGAGAAACCAAGAGGAAGACCCTAGTCAAAATAATAAGCAACAGCTAAGACTGCAGAAAAGAAATCTTCACAATAATCAAAGACTTTATCACACCTACAGTTCTCACCCGAAACATCAATCCATCACAAGATTTGTGACTTGCGATCCGTGACTGCAACCATGTATTTCCCCCTGCAACCAGACCCTCTGGTTGTATCCAGAACTCTCCAAGTGACAAAGGAAGTTAATTCAATCACCACATGGAACATCATTACAGGAAACCACAACAATGATAAAGACATTTCAATCCCGGACCCCAGTGAACCCCTGCCCTCAGCACACCTTCGACATAGGAGCAATCCGTATTAGTGGCTACCAGACATAAGGAAAATGATCACCCAAACCATCATCACCAGGAGACTAGACTAAAAAGCACCCTGCCTGTAGGGATCTCCACATTTTGAAACATCTAGAAAAAAACATTGACAGTGAAAAGGAATTTCTCATTAGCCTAGTTGTGGAGTCCCTGCATACCAACATCCCCAGGGAAGCCACCCTGGAAGTAATAGACAGGCTCCTGAAGGGGACAAACTGGGAGTCCATCACACCTTCTGAGTACATTTTGGACCTAGAGCATATGGCCCTCATGCAGAATTACTTTGAATTTGAGGGTGAATTTTTCCTGCATTTACACAGAACATCTATGGGAAGTACATTTGCTCCAAGCCTTTCAGGTATCTATGTCCACTCTTTTGAGACTGATTATGTATAACACCCTTCAAAACCTTTTCTGGAGAAGGTCAGGTTGTGGAAATTGTATATTGATTATATATTGTTCATTTGGAATGGCACAAGGAGAGAGACATTGCTATTTGCTGATTTTCTAAATGTCCTGAATCCTTACTTACAATTTACCATGAACTTGGATGGCACTTAATTACCCTTTCTTGACCTCTTGATAGAACCTAAGAATGGGCATCTACAAACCCAAGTTTACTATAAACCTACAGACAGGAGCAACATGCTGAGATTTGAAAGTTTCCAATGCTTAGCGCTGAGATAGAATTTACCGGTACGTCAGTTCCTTGTCCTGAGACACAACTGTTCTGATGCGAAGGATTACATCACACATGCAAGGAAACTCTCAAGTAAACTGGCAGCAAAACACTATCCTCCCCAATAGCTATGTAGGGCCAAAAAAAAAGCCTTGAACAACAACAGAGAACAACTGCTTGAGTCTTTTAGGAAGACCACAGAGCATAGACTGATTTGCGTTTCCACTTTTAGGGCCATATGTACGAACACATTTTCCCATAGACACAGAATGGGTAAAACCCTTTGATACATCTGGCCCTTAGTCCTCTGTAGAATTGACTGCAGAAGATCCTCAAAGACAAATGGAGAATTCTTGTCGCAGGTGGCCTTCCTTTTGAACTTCCGATGCATTCATTTAAGAAGGCTAAGAGTATCCGGGACATGATTGTGCACACAAGTCCAAAAAGAGGACCAACACTGATAGTCAAAGAATACTGTGGAACCTCCCACCTCTATCAGGTCACTCCCCATTTGGAAAGTGTACTCTCTGCCCTTTCACAAGAAAAATGACTATCCTTGATCTTGGACTTGCAACCCAAGGGAATTACAATCAACTGTTGAATTGCCACAGTAAAAATGTAATCCATGTGATCAAGTGTCCTTGCAACTTAAAATATATTGAGATGACCACAAGACATGTTGGGACACGGATTTGTGAACACAGAAGTACAATCCACTGTAAACGGGACTCAACAAGGCTGACTAATCATTTCATTTCCAAAAACCATAGCGTGGACAAAATGGAATGGTACGTTATTGAGAAACTCACACAAACCAGACAAGATATGACACAACCACTGTTATGGTTTGAACAATGGTGGCTATGAATGCTCCTTACAGACAAAGATGGGCTGAATGTTGAAGTACCTTGGTCCGCTGAAAGTTCCTGGCAGGGGCCACCATATTATGATTAGATCAGACCTTTGCCCACATGACTTCCCTATTTCTGAGGGCTGGCTATAAGCCTGATACCTCTTTCATGATATTTATCTGGACTTGTTACTAGGGGCATGCCCAGAGTCCTGAACAAACCTCTTGTCCTTCCCAAGTGAAGATTTTCCCCCTTTTTTTTCCTTTTTTTTCCTTCCTTTACATCACCCGGCCTAGCCGCCCCCCCCTTTTCCCTTGATGGAGTGGACCATACATATATATATATATATGTATATATATATATATATGGCACTCTGCAAGGGATTCATCGCTATATGAGTACAGTATTGCAGAGACAATTTGTGGGGTAAAAACGACATCTCCCATGAGCACTTGCCAGCAGTTGTGTGGATAGTGATGTGGTTGCATGTGACTATGATGACGCTGTGCTGATGTCCCTCGAGTTCCAAGGGTGGAGTTAAATAACTACTCAAGCCTTCCCCAAGTTGTACAAGTGGCTGGGAGCAACCGCAGATAGGTGTATTTGCACAATGATCCTTTTTATGAAGTAAGTGCACTATGGAGGGTTTTTAGAATTGTCACAATCTCTTCCCAGCCCACAGTACCGCTCTGTTTAATGACTACAAATATAGCTACAGATAGGTGTAACTGCAAAATGATCTTTTTGATGAAGTAAGTGCACTATGGGGGATGTCAGAATTGTTTCCATCTCTTCCTGGCCCGCAGTACAGCTCTGTGTAATGACTATAAATTTGGCCTTGATTACGACAGTATTGCGCTGGCAAGCATCTTGCCTGTATGTGTCGTTTTCACAGTACACTCAGTGTATGGGACACATACGTCCCACTACGAGGGACTCTGTTGGGACGCTTATGCATAACTCGATTGGCAGTCATTTGTTCTAGCGATACAGGGGCATCTGTGTCTACGCTTACTTGAATATTCACTACACCATACCAGTGTAATTCAATGGTCGATACAGTGGCACTCCCTGGTTTCTGATATAAAGGGGTGTTGCTAGCATATAATCTTTACGCAACTTAAGGCTCAGGTGCAAGATGCAATATATAAAAGGATATGGCACAGTTTATGAATTGTTGGGTTGGATAGGAGCCTCTCTCAATATTTTTGACCATTTTCAGCCTAGGTGGAACAAATCCAGAGGCATCTCCAGTTTAGGGAATAAGTAACTGTGTCTCGCTTATGTATGTTTTTATTCTCTCTTCCTCAGTGTGTGACAATAAAGGACATTGTCCTGCCCCAGACTAGAAGCCTGTACTCCTTAAGTTTAGAGTAAGGAACCTTATATAACTATTTGAGGCCCAGCTTCATAGGGCACTCACTTAGTGGTTAAAATGTCCCCTCTAAAACCAGTATGTTGTGTCTTGTGACTATCTTGATACTGCCACATAGCAATAAGTAATGTGGAGCGCATGTTGTTTTTTTTTCAGCACATATTAGGAAATTTGTTTGCAATGTTTTGCAATGTCTCTCACCCTGCATGCTCATGTTTCGTGTACACATGTAGAGAAGTAATGTACTAAGGAATATTGACCTTGTAATAATTTTGCCGTTATTCCTCACTCATGTAGGGCTTCATTGTGCCCACATATATCTTTCTATGAGTAGGGTAGGTGTAAGTACGTCCCTCATCAATAGGGATTTGTAGCCCTGGAAAATGCCCCAGACCAGGGTAGGTTTAAAATGAGGGCAGAAACATGTTGGCTTGCATAAGACGGGTTGAGTCATTATACTCATACCTTCCGTCTAGAGGGTTTTAACTATATCTACAGACACCACTAATAAAGGTAACATTTACTGGTAGTCTTTGAGTTTTTTTTTATGATTTGGATCTCCACACTATCCAGTAACCTTTATCTAAGACTTCCCTCTAATACAAAAGCTAACTTAAAGGTTGAGTCCACCCTCATGGCACTGTCCTACCAGAGTGGGGAGAGGTGATCAATGATGAAGCATGACACAATCAAGTGTGCAAGGCCACTTTTTCCGTAAGAAGGAATTCTTTGTCAACCCAGACAACACAGAGTTCCACCAAAAATGAGCCTCACTAATAAGTTGGTTTTAAACAATTAGGCCATTGCCTTTTGTTTATGTAAAACCTCTTCACTACCACACTGTTCCTGTTGACTAACGAAGGGATTACCAACCAGCCCAAAAGAAGACCACATACCTTTGAAAACACAGCACCCAGATTAGTCGTCAGCCTCCCCCACCGAGCCCACATCAGACATCACACCACACCTGAGGGAACTTCACGAGCTCCCGATACACAAGCACGCACACTTTAAAATCCTATCTGTTAGAAATGGGGTTTTTGGTTGACAGTCAGATTACCCTCTGTCCAAGCAAGAACCTTCACTCTAGTCAGGGTAAGTCACACACAATCCAAAATTAGCCTGTGCCCACCCTCTGGTAGCCTGGCACGAGCAGTCAGGCTTAACTTAGAAGGCAATGTGTAAAGTATTTGTGCAATAAATCATACAATACCACCATATAGCACCACAAAAATACACCACACAGTGTTTAGAAAAATATATAATATTTATCAGGATAATTGTAGGTCAAAACGAATAAAGTTGCAAAGTGAATTTGTAGAGATATCACTGAAAAGTGATATGAAATGTCTTAAGTCTTTAAAAAGCAAACAAAGTCTTTTTCAAGCACAAAGTACCTGGTTTTGGAGTGGAAAATCTCCTCAGAGGGCCACAGAAGAAGAGATACGTGGAAAAATGGTGTGTGCGTCGATTTCTCCCCAGCACACACGGACTTGCGTCGTTATTTTCCACGCAGGGAAGTCGTGCGTCGTTTTCCAGCGCGCAGACAGTCTCTTTCTGTGGATTGCGGGGATTACCAGATGTCCCGGGTCTGTGCGTGGATTTTCCTGCTTGTTTTCCAGCTGCGCGTCATTCTAAAAGTGGCATTTCTAGAATAGTGATATTAAATCCGACTTCACCAGTCAGCAGGATTTTGTATTACCATTCTGGCCATACTAAATATGACTTTCCTGCTCCTTTCAGATCAGCAGCTGCCACTTCAACAATGTATGAGGGCAGCCCCAATGTTAGCCTATGAAGGGAGCAGGCCTCACAGTAGTGTAAAAACGAATTTAGGAGTTTTACACTACCAGGACATATAACTACACAGGTACATGTTCTGCCTTTTACCTACACAGCACCCTGCTCTAGGGGTTACCTAGGGCACACATTAGGGGTGACTTATATGTAGAAAAAGGGGAGTTCTAGGCTTGGCAAGTACTTTTAAATGCCAAGTCGAAGTGGCAGTGAAACTGCACACACAGGCCTTGCAATGGCAAGCCTGAGACAAGGTTAAGGGGGGCTACTTAAGTGGGTGGCACAACCAGTGCTGCAGGTCCACTAGTAGCATTTAATCTACAGGCCCTAGGCACTTATAGTGCACATTACTAGGGACTTATAAGTAAATTAAATAGTCCAATCAGGTATGATCCAAAGTTACCATGTTTAAAAAGGGAGAGAGCATATGCACTTTAGCACTGGTTAGCAGTGGTAAAGTGCGCAGAGTCTAAAAGCCAGCAAGACAGGGTCCAAAAAGTGGAGGGAGGCATTCAAAAAGTTAGTGGTGACCACCCTAAGGCATGTCAGGTCTATCACTACCCCAGACCTATAAATATCTAAGCAGCACTGGTGCTGCTTATCTGAACAGTCACATTCACTTCCATCAACTTTTCAGTCACCTCTGCTCTGCCGATCTCAAATTAACACACACCCCACACACGCACAAAAACAGAGCAGGAGACCCCTAATTCTTGGAATAACCTCCGAGAAACATCAGAGCCTCCTCCTGTCCTCTTGACCCTCGAAAGCATCTGAAGACTTAGCTTTTCAAGTGAGTTCAAAGGGCTGCAACATTTTGGGCTGGCCTAAAACTTGACACAATGCTCAAGAACAACTACAAAAGGAAAAAGCAAGCATTAAAACATGCAAGCTTGTGAGAAAATAATAGAGTATAACTAGGAGGACATACATAGCATTACGAGAGACTCTTCAACCAGCATGCAGAGTAGTCACTCGCAGACACGCTTTATGACATGGGCAAAGTGGGCTCTGGCCCATGACTCCAACCTTTCGGTTATAAGCCTGCCATGGGCTGACTCACAAACGGCATGAGACCAAGTGTTACCTGGCCGTCCACAGATTCATCTCAATGTCAGGCCCAAAGGAACTGGCTGGAGTCCCCAGTCGTGCCCCACCCATTAAGGACCACTTGGTAAGTAAAACATAAACTATACCAAACGGTTCTAGTCAATAGTGTTAGAGGGTAATCGATCCCAACTCGACAGAGAATATGCTGAATGATGAGCTGTATCACTTGTAAAAGTTCAAGATTTTTCCTTAAAAAAAACGAACCTTTGCAAACTGCATTTCAGCCAATATTCTATAATTTAGATGCCATTGCACGGAGTGCTTTGATGAGTTTACAATCTCAGTATTATAGTCCGCTACACATTTTCTTATTCCCCTTTAATAAACCATGAAAAATCATCCGAAGGTTGCGAAACATATATTGATTGCTTTCTATAACATGGCAATGCTATTTTCGGTTCCTCTTCTTTTTATGGATAGTAAACTTCAATTGAAAATCTTTGTGAATTTTGTATTTATTTTATTTGGCTGTTTCCTCTGGATTATTGTATTTTGTAGCACTTTGTATTCATATAGGAATTACGAGTAGCACCGTTTTTATGTATTTTCAGTGTATTGTATTCGACATTTATATGAAGTTTAAATCACAGCAACTGAATTCCTAAATCCTTTCTATAATATAATTTGTGGAACTAATGTTGTGCTGGCAAATTCTCCTGCCCCCTTGTATTTAGTATGCCAGGATGGGTATGTGGGGTTATGAAAGAGACTCCCCTATGAACTTGACATTTATCTACCCCCAGCCCCCAATGCCCCTAACACCCAGCAGCCCCCTCCTTTCAAGACTCTATCGTGTATGGATACTAAGGTGTTTTAAATACTTGTCCCTCACGCTGGACCCAGAAGTAAGGTGAGCATTTGGACACTAGGGAATGCAACTGTATTTTATTAAAAGCTCTTCGTGTTTTTACGGAAAATGGATTCGATTATATAATGTACAGCAGAATAAGAGGGCTAGAATGTTTTGCAAAAAAAATGTCGTTGCAAACAGGCACTCGTTCTAACTTGACTGACTGATGTAACCGCGTCCTGGGAAGATCTTCTAAACTAGTGGCAATTACACTGCACCAAGCGGGCGGGTCTGCACAATTATGCAATCGTAAAAATAAAAATAAAAACACGATTTGCGTGTTGGGAGTTTCAGCGAGTGACCTACTTCTAGCTTCAAGAGCTGACACACTGGCCAGGGATCATCAGACTGGGGAAGCACAAGAACAAGAACACAGCTCATCTTTAGAACAAGGACAGAAAGGTATGTGATGGGAAGAGATCATTCTGTGCCATGATCTTGAATGGCTGCATGAGTCACTGGACGAATACCTTGTGAAATTCGAGCAGGTTGGGTCATGCTGTGTACTAGCTGGTGCAATTTTTCAGGGTTTAGAAAGATCTTAAAAGAGAAATCGGAAGTCTTTAAAATAAATGGGCACCCACCCGCTAATATAAGGCACAGACTAGAAGCATGGTTCGAAAGCAGCTGCAAAATTGAAGTTCTTGTTTAAGTCTCTGCCTCTGCTGGCAGATTATGAGGCCCTGTCACCAACCAGACTCACACATATACATCAGGTAGATTAGTGTCGTTTCATCTTCCCCACAGCTTGCTTATCTTTATTGCTTGGCATAGCGTCAATGCCAACGTAATTTGCTTCTATGCACTTCTGCGACGGGTGAGACAAACAACATGGAAGCAAAGGTGGGTGGAGGCGCTGTAGTTATAATGATATGCATATATATTATATCTACACAGGGAGTGATAGTGGCAGTGTAGTTATTTCTAAATCTATCTCCCCGTAGGAAAGGAATGTTTGTTTTGTTGATATATTTGGCGCTGTTCCACGAATCTGCGTGAAATCTTTCAAAAAACAAATGTACTCACTTTGGCTTGAACTTGATACATTTAACGCTGATCTTACATGCAACGTCAAAGAAAAGGTGAGGGGAAGGCCCAAAACAACAATTTCCAGTGTTCATTATCGTAGAAGTCTTTGCTCACCATTATAGAAATTGTCATTATTTGGAGTAAATTCCTTCAGTACGTTTCAGTCAAATTTGATTTTAAAGAGGTGTTTGGGATGGTCATGAAGGCGATCCCCTCCTGGAAAAAGCTGATAATATCTGCACCGTTGCGTTTCTGCTCGAAAGGGACCAAAAAGGTTTTTTAAAAATCAAATCTATTTGGCTGAGGGAACCTTTTCTCCTATTTAGCACTGGGGTCCCCATGTACCCTGGCTCTCACTGGGCAACCACATCTTATGAGAACAATGTTGGGCCACGTGCCCTGAAGAAAATAAAATAAAATATTAGGGAGTAGGATAGGACAGCCTGACCCTGTGACACTTTTGGGTGCGGACGGTCACCCTAGAGTCCATAATAAAACAAGCATTTGCAATGCAATGGGTTTCGCCTTTGTTCGAGTTAGAGCTATTAGTGTTGCAAATTTCTACCTGGAGATTTCTTGCAAAAAGAAGTTTGCTCACAATTAAACGTATTGGCAAATGTGCAGTTATCAATGTAACAAGGCTGTAGTCCAATGCGGTAACTAAACTGCCCCAAGGAGGGACAAACGTAAAGCATTTACCAATGATAACAAAGGATTTTTGAAAGGCAAGCCAATGAACAAATGACAGTTATGGGCATGCAGTGGGCGTGGTTAAAAGCCCACAAATAGATTACACTTCAGAGCGCTTGTGCGCTCGAAATAAAAAATGGTCTGTGGGTGCCAATGTCCTCCCTAAACTACCTAGAACTCCTGGTAGGTTCTCTGGTACTCGACTATACAAGCTTCCAGCCCATTGTACTGCAGGGCACGTACGCTTTCACATGAAAACTTTCCCACGTGGCACACGCTTTCATGACAGGAGAACTGTTGTATCCCAAAAAAATTAAAGAAGGAAATGTGGTGGTTGGCCAGGCTTCCGCACTTACAAAGGCGTGAAAACAATTTTGACAAGTTCAAATAATTTGCTTTATTTAAATGCTGGAAATAAGTAAAAAAAGCAAGCAAGATAGAGAGTCCTAGGCAAGAAGTATTCATTCCAGAAGAATAAGCAAAAGGGCATCCTCATTCACTTTTCAAGGCAGCGCCACCAATTTGATAGCCCTAATTGTAGTTTACACAGAGTAAGGAAGACATGACTCTAATTGCCAACTACTGCCAATGGAGAAAGCAGATCCGTTCCCTATAGTTGAAGCATATACTGATAGCCATATCATATGGTACAGATTTACTAATTTTTCATGCAATGCAAAGCAGCATTCAAATTTACTATTCTGCTTTGTGCAAGGAGGAAACCACAGTGCTGAGCCCAATCTACTTACTGGCCTTCTAGCCCTCCCCAGTGCTAGCACTCAAACAAGGCTTTCTGCTATGCGGCACAGCCTTTCACCACGGTGCGTAGTTGAGAGTTCTCTGTCTGGCGTAGGACGGTTTTCTTCTCGTACAAATTCCTATGCATGAACAAACTCAGAATCTACCCACACATTGAATGTGGACTGTGCTGTTTTTTTTTACAAATGAGCACATTTCCCCTGACACAAATCACGGTCTAGCAGGTCGGGCTTTGTGTCAGATTATCAAAGATCTACCCCAGTAATCCCTCTTTGATGACCCCTTGACAGCAGCGCAGAACAGAGAAAAGTTGCATTTGCACTGAGAAAAGAGCTAAAAATCCCTTTGTGCTGGGAAGGAAACAGAGAGCACTATTTTGCAGTGGCGGGCGGTAATTTCAGGAGGGAGGGGGGGTGGGAAGCACACTCACACTCATTTATTCACACACACACGCACATCCATTGACAACACTCATAAACATTCAAACATACACACACGCACCAAACATTCATTTAAAACACACACACACACTTACCTTCAGCTCGGAGGTCCCAGGAGGGTTGGGACTGCTGCCTTCCCTCACTGGCTGACCTTAGTCAGTGAGGGAAGACAGCAGTCCCCACTTCGTCACAGAGTGGGATGGGGTCAGTGAGACTGCTGACCCCTCACGACTCTATGACGAGGTGTCACTAACTGACACTCGTGTGAAGCACCCAGGTCAAAGTCAATGGGTGATGCTTCCCCTCGTCACCGAGGGGGAGGGCCTCGAGGCACTTTTGCTGAGCTGAGGAGGTCACGCCCATAGGAGCTGTGACCTCTTCAGCCCAGCAAAATTCAGCTCAGGCAGCCAGGAGTCTGCGCAAATTGCGCATGTCTCACTCCTGGCTGTCTGAGTTGAACATGAAGAATGTCTGACAGCTGACCTTTGCTCAGCCTGACAGGCACTCTTCATGAGGGGCAAAAGGTGGGCGGGCGTGGCCCCTTTGCCCTAAAGAACGGGCTGCGGCTTCTATTTTGTGTCACTTTACATCACGTTGTGCCAGCACAAAGAAATAGGACATCTCAGCATTTCCCTTTAAGAGTGTCTTGTTTTAACGTGCTTTAGTCTAACTTGTTCAACAGAAGTGAATCAATTCAACAGCTGCATAACGCAATAGTTTCTCAAAGGGAACACTGTATTTTGTTGATGTACAGGAATTATTTAAGAACATGGCTCATGCTTCTCTAGAAAAAGGTTTAAAGTGCATTTATATGTTTCTCATCTTGCTCAAATTTCTCTTAGAGTGAGAGGGTTATTTTGGAGACTGGGGTCCAGATTTACAGGCCCCTAGTGCCACCGGAGTGCCACCTTCAGTGACGCTCCCATGGCACTTTTCAATGCACCATGTTTACAAGGAGGCCTTAAGTTACTTCCTTGAAAATATTCCCCTGATGCAGTTTTCTGGGGTATGGAGGGGCATGCAGTGCAGTTTTCTGGGGCATGCTGTTGGTGTTGCTGTGGGTGTTCAGACACCCATTGCTTTTGATGCTGCCCCAGATTTACAAGAATGTGTAATTCTGAGGCGGTGCCAAACACTAACTCCATCCCAGTAGTTGCGTTAGCAAGGCACAACGAGGAGGAATACTTTTATTCTACCTCATTTTTTGATCTTTCGATGTGTGCTACATTCTGCAGCACACATAGAGGGAGCAAAAGACCTTAAATGATTGTTTATTTGCAGGAAGGTGCCTCTTCCTGCACATAAACAATCTATCCCCTCAACGCAGACACCCTTGCACTATGGTGCATGGTGCAAGGTTGCCTGCGTTGGCGCGGGCAACTTAAGTCATTGCTGGTGCAGGGGGAAACACAGGGGTGTTCTGTGTTCCTGTAAATACGGCACATCCCTGTGTTTTGAAAAGTGACGCAGAGCGGCGCTGCTATTTTTCGTGCAGCACGGTCCAGCGCCACTCTGTCATATATCTGGGCCTGAGTCCCCTTAATCTCCAAATAGTATTAGGTTTCTATATTTTGCAGTTATTGATTCCATATCTGAAATGTTTGACTTTCACGTTCCACCCGGAAAAGCCTGGTACAACTGTTTAAAGAGAAAATCTGCTGGAAATATGACAGTCGGGCACACAAACTGCAGCTGTGCATGTTCTGACCTATTCTGTGCAGGAAAACTCAGAATGATCGTAATTGTGCACCTAGTATAAAGCTCACCTGATACTGTCCTCCTCGGATTACAACTAATTATGCTTTTAGTATCTCATTTAAAGGTTTGTATTGTAGGGTGTATCATCTGCCAGTGTGACGGAGGCAGTGTGAAGGAGGCACCATTAATTCCACTCCTTTCGTTTGGAAGTGATCACTATGGCTTGAGGTTGTTACCACTGAGGTGGCTTTCACCATTATGATGGTCGAGGCAGTTCCTGGATGCCAAATGCTGGAACTAGCTAAATTCATACGTATATCCATCTGGGGTTACAGTTGCAGTCCATAAAGGTACTAGCTCTCTTAGTGCACTCCATCATTAAATCCTTTAATTGAGCTGTATTTAGACATGCATCCAAGGAGTGTCCTCCATTCCGAGGCACTATGTGAATGCAAGCAATAGATGTACTTTGTGATGAGTACACTAACATGATGCATAGTAATTTCCTGCTTATCAGAAGCTTGAATTCAAGCTATAGGTTTGTGCAAGGAGATATATGTGAGACATTTGAAATCCAAATCCCTGGCCTACCACACAATTACCCCCCAGCACCCTGAACCAAACACTGCTACAACCCTATATAGTTATTTAAGAAATGAGTAGAACCTGAATCTACCTCGAACTCACAGTACTAAAATATCTACTTTACTTTTAATGTGCCCTTGACTTGTTTTCCTATTTCCCATCATTACTAAGAAATAAATGTATTATAAAGTTTAGTTTTTGAAAGTAGTAGTTATTTTAATGTACTCGTGTTTTGAGTAGTGTTTGTGTCCTACTTTATTCTGTTGATAGTTACATTTATTGAAATCTGTTGGTTTAAATGAGGAGTAAATCATAACACACTAATTTGTATTGAATATATATTTGATTTAAAACTGATAACTTTTGCAATCACTTAACGCCACATAACACATGTCTTAGTGGTGATCAAAGGAAACCCACTTTTTCTTTGATTTTCAAACAATAACAAAATCATTGATCAACATTACCCCTTGGTACGCCGGTCCTTGTCCCATTCATGACAAGTGCAGATAGATATCTCCCAAGCAGAAAAAAAGAACATAAGGAATGCTAGAACCCTACTCAACCCCTTCCCACTAGGAGTACTTAACCAGTACCTACTCAGCATTTGTTCTGTTCTTTTATTTCTGCCAGGTCAGAATGGATGTGGAGTGCTGGAGCTACTCCCATGGGGTGTGGGGTGGTGATGTTTTTCCTCATGGAGCCGTCTTGCACGTGGAGTGGTGTGGTCAGCGTTTCTGGATGATTCACATCCTTCTGCCTGAGGGGCTTGCAGAAGGACACTTGGGCAGCAGATTTTACCCTTGTGGCTGTAGTTTCCTCAAGACCCCAGGTCAAATGGCGGATGGCATTCTTGGTTCATCCCTGGCTGCCAGTTGGGCAAGAAGATGCGCTGCAGCTGCTGGTGCTCTTGTGACCCAGGAAGCTCTTGCGGGGCAGATCTTCTGGGTATTGCCTGACGTCCGGGAGAATGGGTATATGATGCACAGGTGCACTGGGTGTTTGAAACACGTGCCTGTGCTAATGAGTAATTCTGGATGGTGGTGTGGTGTCCATTAGCCTATATTTGGCTAGCCCCGGGGCTAAGTACCACATAGCAGTTGTTTTTTGCTGTTTCCTGCCCGATAGTGCCTTTTTGCTGTGGTTCTTCTCATGTTGCTCGGAATTGTTCCCAGTGATTCCTTCTCCTGTGTCATGGGCAAGCATTCACAGAAGTGCAAGCATGTGGAAGAGTCTACTTTTCCTTCTTCGTCCTCTTCTTCTCCATTCTCTTTCTGGAGCAAAGTGGCACTAGGAGAATGAGGATTCTAGGCTCAGGTGACTTATTCGGGAAACTCTGTTGGAAATGGAGGGGCTCTGGTCACCCTAAGGCTTGTCTCTCTGGATCATTTTCACAATCCTCAGGTTTGGATGACAAGGGGCCTGGTCCTGAGGAACAGAAGGAGAAATATATTGCCCGTGATTTGTTGCTGGACTTGATTAGACATTTTAAGTCAAATATGGGGTTTCCTGATGATGAGGTGTTGGATATGTCATCAGGTTTTAGAGTGTGGTGTCACTTAATGTCCGAGTGTATCCAATATTTAATGAGGTCCTCAAGCGTAAATGGAGAGACCCTGACCCTGACAAGATCATCCTGCCACGCTTTATGAGCAAACTGCATCCTTTGCAGTTTTTGTAGAAGGATTTGCCAGACTCCTTTTCAAATTGATTCCTTTGTGGCCATTCTTGTGGGACAGACATCCCTGGCTGAGGATGCGGTCATTAGGGATGCTGTTGATAAGCAGGTGAATGCTTCTTTTCGCAAGGTATACTCTGGATCTCCTCTGGCCCTTAGGGTGGGGATCTATGGTACTTATGTGGCTCAGTTCCTCATTACAGACATCAAGTCTTTGTATCGGTCACTCGATGATTCTTCTGATTGCTCTGGGGTTCTGGAGCAGATCAAGAAGCAAGTGAATAATCTGTATGAAATCTCCTTTGATGTGGTCCAGGTGTTGGGGCTTTCAGGTGGGGCTTTTGTGGCTACGCGCCTTAATTTGGTCCTGAAAGACTGGAGAACTGATTCCATGCAGACATTTTCTGCCCTAAGGCTGCCATTTCAGGGGAATGCACTGTTTGGGCTAGAGCTGGAGGATAAGTTGCACAGGCTTTTTAAGGAGAAGAAACATTCCTCCTTCCTAAAGTTGTCTTTGAAGTCTCCTTTTGACCTCCTTCTCATCGTCAGTTTCCCAAGGCCCAGGGGAGGTTCTCCACGGGTAAGAGGTCAGAATAGGCATGTGTGCTGCAAGTCTTGCGGACAAGGTAATGGATAGAATTCAGCACAGTTTCTCTAGTGTTGGGGGTCCATTCAACTCCTTGGCTGTCCCTAAAGGAGAAGCAGGTGGCCACGTCTCAAGGACTTTCCTTGCTCTTGCAGAAAGCAGCCATTCAAATGGTTCCTCCACTGCAGCAGGGCAGGGGGTTTTACTCCATCATCTTTCTGGTGGCAAAATCAATGAACGGCTTCCAGCTGGTTTTTGATTTGAAGGCCCTGAACAAGTTTGTCCTTCACCTTCCCTTCAAAATGGAGACTTTTCAAAGGATCATTCCGTTGGTGGTCAAGAGGCATTCAATGTGCACCTTGGATCTTCAGGATGCCTATTCACATGTGCCAATCCATCCTCACTTCCAGCAGTTGCTGAGGTTCTGTGTTAAGGAGATTCATTACCAGTTTCTGATCCTGCCATTCAGCTTTCGGTCAGCTCAGCGGGTCTTCACCAAGGTGTTGACTCTGCTGGTAGCGTCTCTTAATCTCCAGGGCATCCACCCATACCCCTACCTGGATGATAGGCTGCTCCATGCAGCATCAGTGGAGCAGCTTCTTCACAACTTGCAGGTGGTGTGTTGAGCTCTCAGGGATCATGGGTTTCTTCCTAACCTGCCAAAGTGCCAGTTGGAACCTTTTCAGGACCTAACTTTTATTGGGGCTTGGTTTTGGACCAACCTCTACAAGGGTTTTCCTTCCTCCTCTAAGGGCCTTGATGTTGCAATCAATGTTGAGGGAGGCACTGGCCAGTGCCTCTTTGCCAGTTTGCAGCTGGTTGAGGCTGTTTGGACACATGGCAGTAGCAGTGTTCCCTGTTCCCTGGGCACGCTTTCAACTTCTGCCTCTGTGGATTCACCTGCTGTCATGTTGGAGTCTGTGTTACATGGACTGGAACCAGCGGGTTCCGCTGCTACAAGTAATCCTACCAGACCTGCACTGGGGGATGGTTCTGATCCATTTGTTGAGGGGGGTTCCTTTGCAACCAGATCCTCCGCTGGTCCTCACTATGGACACCAGTGCCATGGGTTGGGGTACCACCCTGGGGGATCGGTCTCTACAGGCTCATTGGTCTCTTTAAGGAAAGCAGGCCTTATTCAATTGGGGGGAACTCATGGCGGTCTACAGGCAAACATGGGGTTTCCTCTGGTCCTGTTGGGTCACAATTTGGTGGCCTGATCAGACAACTGGGTGACTGTTGCTTATTTGAAACATCAAGGTGGGATCCATTCCAGGTCTCCCAATGATGTGTATCTGCCTCTTTTTCAGTAGAGGGAATGTCATCTTCAGTCTCTGGTGGCTGTTTATGTCAGGGGGGTGGACAATGTGGTGGCTGATGCCCTCAGTCAGAGTTTCCTCCCTTTCAGGAACTGTCTCTCACCAGAAAGATGCTTTTGAAACTGTGCGAGAAGTTTGGTGTGTCTTTCCTGGAACTATCTGCGTCCTGGCACAATACGCAGGTTCCCAGGTTTTGCTCCTGCTCATGACAGAAGGGGGCTTTGGAGGTGGATGCCCTGTCCTGTCCTTTCCTCACCATCTGTTGTACACCATTCCCCAGATTGCTGTGATTCTCTGGTTCCTGGTCTGTCTGCTGAGGGAGTCCAGGATGGTGGTTGTGGTGGTACCCACTGGGCCCCAGAGGTTTCAGTTACCCAGTTTCAAGTTGATGGCAGTGCATGATCCTTAGTTGATTTCTTGGTCCTCCTCTCCTCTACGGTCTCTTCTACCATTGGCCCTTCAAACGCTTCATCTGTTAATGTGGAGGTTAAGAGGTGGGGATTGCAGCTCAAGGGTGTCCCCGGGGCACTTAGCAGTGGCTATCCAGCAGTCTCAACAGCCTTCCACTTTGAAGTCTTTTGAGAGGCATTGGGGTAATTTTCAGCACTGGTGTGATTCTTTGCAATTGAAGTCCACTTTGAAGTCCTTTGAGAGACATTGGGGTAATTTTCAGAACTGGTGTGATTTTCTGCAATTGTGCCACCTAAATTGCTCCTTGATAGATGTCTTGCAGTTATTGTGGGAGGTTTTTGAAAAATGGTTGTCAGTGTCTACTCTTAGGGCACATTGGGGAAACATGGCTGATGTTGATGATTTGCTGTCACATCTGTTGCGAGGCTTTTCTCATTCCAGCCCCTTGGTTAAGCCCTTGTTTCCCTTTTGGCATTTCCCTCTGGTGTTGAAAGCTTTGTTGACTGCACCTTTTGAAACTTTGGAAATTGCAGATATTACGTTTGTTACATTTAAGGTTGTATTTCTTGTTGCCATCACTTCTGCTAGGTGGCTGGGGAAGCTGGGGGCTCTGATGGCTCAGTAGCCCTTTTTGTCATTTTCTTCTGATGGGGTGGTCCTGAGGTTGGATTCCTCCTTTGTGCCAAAGGTAGCTTCACAGTTTCATGAGTCCCAGGAGGTTGTGTTGCCTGCCTCAGGGGTTGGTTCGGGACTCTTCTGGGATATATCTCGAGCAGACATGGTCTTTTTGAAGATCAGACTCATTGTCTCTTTTGGAGCTTCCTCTTTTGGGGGAGAGCCTCCTCTATGTCTCTAAGCCGGTGGATGAAGCAGGTTATTGAGCTGGCTTACTCTTTGACTGGGTCTCCTCCTCCTGTGGGCATGCAGGGGTGCTCTACTTATGGAGTGCCGACTTCATGGGCTGAATTACAGGGA
This sequence comes from Pleurodeles waltl, assembly GCF_031143425.1. Lineage (NCBI taxonomy): Eukaryota > Metazoa > Chordata > Amphibia > Caudata > Salamandridae > Pleurodeles > Pleurodeles waltl. Next base: position 1,419,187,411 of record NC_090446.1, read on the forward strand.
CTGTCTATTGCCAAAATTTGTCCTCCAATACCTTTGTGAGGCATTATTGTCTCCAGAATGTGCTGGGTGGTGAGGATACTTTTGGGTTAGGGGTCCTGCAGGCTGTACATCCCTAAATGTGTCTTTTTTCCTCTGTTTAATAAATCAATTTTGGTTGCAGTTAATGGTGTGGTGTCCTTTTATTATGTGTGTGGTGCATAAAGGCCAGTTTTCTGGCTTTGGTATTTTCCACTTATCCTGAATGGGATGAGGACAGGGGGACCAAGGGGTAATGTCCTATTACTTACCAGTAACCGTCATTACTCCTGGAACCTCTCGCCCTCCCGAACTGCCAGCCTTTATGTTGGAGTGACTTGGTATATTCAGAACAAATGCTGGGTATGTACTGGTTAAGCACTCCCTGTGAGAGGGGGTAGAGTATGTTCCTAGCATTCCTTATGGGTATTTTTTTCTGCCTGGGAGAGATCTATATCCACTTTTCATAAATGAGACGAGGACACAGGACCAGGAGTAATGAAGATTTGCTGTAAGTAATAGGAGATTCTACTAACCTTTCTGTCCCTGTTTAAATAAATACAGGTCCCTGAGTACTTTTAGATAACGTTAAATGCCTGAAATAGTTGTAAATTACACCAAGGTAAAAGAATTGGTACGGCAAAATTATTTAGGTAAAGCTTTGGAAGTGTTGACATGATAGAAGTTGAAGTTATGAGGTCACACCCACATTGTAGCTTCAAGTATCAGATCCCTCTATTCTGTTCTTTAGGGGATCTCAGTTATACCAAGGTCTAATTTAGAACTATGCAGTATTTATATCTCCCCTTTCTCCCAAATTTAAAGAGATGTGGAAATTCTCAACCTTATAATGCAGTTGATTGTAGCAACATGTACAGCAATGCACTCAAAATCTAAACCCAGGGTTTATACCACCCAGTCATGTTGTTAGCTCATCAGGCTATTACCCCTAGGTTTGAAAAAAAGACTCCGTTATAAATCACATTCTTTTTATTGTCCCTGCTACATCCCTTCCTCTGTGACACACTTCATAACTCTTCTCCTAGATGTCATTACATCCAACTTTGTTCTGTATAAATGTTCAGCTCATCAGTATTGTTTGCTTATAGATCTAAAAAGAGGATGACAGGCTCCAGCTCATCTCTACTGCTACTGAGGCAGGGTGAGTATTGCATAAAGGAGCATTTGTGCCACATCACTGGTGATGAGAATGAATTCCCACAAGTCAATCAATTCTTGTTTCATCTTTTCAGCTCTGTCTGTCCTCTTGATGAGTCTTCTTGTGGTCCCTCATTTAACTCTAGCAGATGGTAAGAACTAATGCTTTTTTTAAATTCTTGGCACCAACATGTATGAGAAGTGAATACAATTGTTGAACAATTGTCCTATTTTTCAAACTGTTTTTCCAACAAAACCCCAACAGAGACTTTGTGATATCTAAGAGGAAGGTGGTGAAAAGAAAATGTCGATATCTATGTTTCAGAGCATGTAACATAACTTAATAACTTCCTAAAATTGAAAGAAGTATCTTAAGAAGTAATTACACTTCTAAATAAGCATTTGCAATGCAATGGTCCTTGTGTTTGCTCGAGTTAAAGTTATTAGTGTTGTAAACTCCTAACCGGACTTTTTCTGGCACATAAACTGAAAATGAAAAGTAAAAAGGTTTCACATAACTAACCAGACTTTTCTTGCCACATAAAGTGAAAATGAATAGTAAAACAGTTTCACGTATGCAAGCTGACTGCCACCATTAGCGCAAAGCAGACACACAAAAGGAAACATAAGTTCACTCGAAGTGAAATGTATCGGCAAAAGTGCAATTATCCATGTAACCAGAAAAAGTGCAATTATCCATGTAACAGGGTCAAAGTCATACAATGTGCTTGACTACTGCCCAGCGAGATCACGCTGCCTACGAAATAAAGAGAAAAAAGTAGTCCAGAAACCATACCGAAAATATGGAGCCTTGTATGTTTTCAGTAGTTGGCTGGTGCACTCCAGGGGGGCTAAACACCGGAAAAGGCATGACGTATGCATGCCTTTCATTAATTAAATCAAGCAAATTTTAAAAGGCAAGCCCACACACCAACCAAACTGATTGGCGTAGTTAAAAGCCCACAGAGAGATTACACCAGGGACAGAGCACTTTGCACTTGACCCTAAAAAGGACATATATGTGTGGTTAAAGCAGTCTAGTTTCTGTGGTGCAGCTCAGACTGCCTCTTTTTGCCTCTGCTATTCCACTCTGCCAACCTGCTCGTCACCTAATGTTTTTGCTCGATCTCTTTATTCAGTCAAAGTTTTCATTCACATCTCTAAGGGCCAGATGTATCATACAACCGATTTGCGATTTTTAAGAAATCACTATTTCAGAAATGCAAAAAGGTATGTATGATTTTTGCGATTCAGTAATAGCGATTTCTTAAAAATCACGAATGCTATTACCGAATCGCAAATTGCGATACCGGCCCCCATTCGCATCAATGGGCCTGTCGGCCCATATTTGCGAATATTTTGCATGTCCAGTTAGGAATTCGCAATTTTGAGAAATGCAAAGTCCAGGGTGCTGGGGGCCTAAGCCCCCCTCTGCTGCACCCCAAAACATTTTATAACAACATGTAAGGTGCAAACATGCCAAAAGGGCATGTGTGCTTTACATGTAAATTTAAAAAATGCATTTTTAAAATTTGCACATGGTTACCACCAGGTTCAACTTGGTTATAATAGCGATTCCTTAATGCCCAATTCGCATTAAGGAATTGCTTCATACATGTGCTTCAGAAATCGCAAATAAGGATTCCTAATTTATGATTTCTTATTTAGAGAGTCGCAATTTGCGACTCTCTAAACAGGGTCGCAATTTTAAGGAATCGCTATTTTAGCGATTCCTTAAAATTGCATTCAGAATGCCTTTGATACATTCTGAAAAGGCTTTCTGCATTCACGTGGGCATTTGCACTGTTTGCAAATGCAAAAAGCTTTGATACATCTGGCCCTAAATATTCCTGCGTGCAGCAGCTCATGAAGACCACCTCACATTTCATAGTTCTGTGGGTGCCCATCTGTGTTTTGAAAAGCACCATGACATGCAAGAGTGGCAGCACCCTAAGTATGGGTTTAGAACATTCACTGTAATGTAACGAGAAGAAGAACCATGTTTGTTCACTGCCCAATGATGGGAGTCTTTTGTAATTTAACAGCCTTTCTTGCCACGCCCATGCTCCAACGATGGTGATTGCAAATAAAATCTACACTAAGTACAAATGATTATGTAGGGAAACCAGGGTGAGGCTTGCTGAGGGGCTATAAAATATATATTCGGTTGTAAGATGCTGCGCAGCAGCCCCCAAAAAAAGATGGAGTATAGCACTCTGCAAACTCAATAATTGTTAGTCTCATGTTTCACAGCCAGTATGCCTCCGAGCCTCTCCTGGGGGAAGCCGCTCATAGTCACCTATGCCACTACCTTCTCCTTCATGTTACAATAATGGACGAAGCGATGAGTCTGGACGAGGGTTCCTGAATCTGTATGTATGGTGGTGACCCGCATTGTTTGTGTGTAGGGTAAATGTAATGCCTAAGCCTTGAGGTGAACACCTACACTTAATACTTTTTGGAAATCTATTGAGATCGACCTTCATTATTGCCTCAATTACAAAGTGCTTCAAACCACTGTGTTTGTCCACAATCCATGCTTCATATAATTTAGCAGATTGTGTTTGCAAAGAACAACCCAACCTTGTTGAATCACACACTTTCGCTTGGCGTTTTCCTCGCATAGTCATTTCTGGGGATTGCATAAATGCACTGGAAACACTAACTGAATGACCCAATACACACTCAAATTCAGAGCTGTCCTCGTTTTAGTGTTCAAAATGGATGTACATAAGATTTTCGTGGCACAACTGTCAGAAAGTTTTGCTTATTTCATTTTGTTAGAAAAGTGGAAGTACATTTTTATGTAGCGGAGATTAAGATAAACGCATATTAGATTTTAATAGAGCACACGCCAAAACTAGGATCCAGCTATTTATTGCCCTAGAGTTCTGGTAGTCCTGGACTCAGAAGGCTGTCATGATTCTAGAAGACACGGTTTAGCCTGTATCCACAGTAAGAATCTGAAAGCTACCCCTGAAAGAGGTGGATCAGCCACCACCCAAATTTGGGACAAATTCCCCTGATCATCTTGTGCACGTAAAGCATGGAGGTGTTGATCGTACAAGACAACCGTGGTACCCAGGAGGTCGAAGATAGCGAAGATGGACACTGTAGTATTTTTGGGTATCTGATATGTTTGTGGCAATAATAGTCTGCAACACTATCAAGTGTCAACTGTGGACTTCCATGAGCAGTGCTCTGATTTAGCCCAGCAATAAAGTTTATTTTTCCCTTTGGGACCACCTGGCTTTTCCTGCCAGCCCAAAAGATAAAAAAAGTTCATCAGACCATCTGCTCTAAATAGGTCGGCCCGCAAAGGCACACCAGCAGAAATATGATGGTCCCCCCAACTCTCAGCAGCATGGGCAGAGCATTAGTTTGGTGGACATGGCCACCAAAGACCAGGGCTTTTTTGCAGTGCCCCCTCCACTTTTTGCCCCCATTTGAGACTACTAGATACTTGTTTTCTGACTCTTAGGGTGCCCTGGGCTCTCCTAACCAGACCCAGGGCCTGTGCTCTGATTTACAGCATATGCAAATTAGGCACAGTTGTAAGTGGCATCAAAATCTACCTATTAGTCACTAGTATATAATAGGGCATGGGCATTGTAGTGGTGCCTGGTGTCATTTTAAAGGTAGCCTCGCTTTGCAGGCTGATTTTAAAAGTAAATTATATGCAAATCGACTTTGGAATTAAAGGTAATTCCAAAGTCTTTACCTACCTTATTTTTGCATATGTCACCCTTAATGTCTCCTCTAAGAGCCCCTGGGGTAGGGTGCCTTGTAACTAAATGTAGGGATGTGATACAAAATGTTTTATATGCCCTGGTGAGTGAGAAACTGCTGACTTCATTTTTCCCCATTGTAGAACAGTGGCTCCTTAGCTAATATTGGAAAATGTTATGAAAGTATAGCCTTCACTGGAAATGGGATGCCATTTCCATTGTTGGACTTAAAATAATGGACCAAATCCAAACATTTGCCACTGTTAGATGTATTCTAACTCTTACAGAAAATACGTTATAGCACTTTATTTTCTGTAAGACAAAATCCAGCTCTCCAGCTGCCTTTCTCTGGTTGGCCAACCTCTGCTAAGCTGAACCAGGGCTGCCTTAATGAGGTGTGAAATGACCTACATTGAGACAATGTGACATCTGGAAGGTGGAGATCTGCATGCTGTGGAGCAACAGGCAGGAAAAGGGCTGGGTAGCCAAACTGGTCTTAAAATGGAAACTGACAGGACACAGGTTTACCCCTTCTACCTGTCACCCCAGCCAGATGGGAGCCCCAGTAATGAAATTAGCGGAAGTAATGGAGGGGGGTGTTTAGGGAAATAAGCCACACCATTAGGATGGCTTACCCAGATCCTGAACTCAAGGGGAGATTTTCTCCATCTTGGATTTTGGAATAATAGTGCTTTATGAGATTGATTTTTTCCACACTTTGCAGGATGTTGTCACCCTAGAGGGTGGCACCCTGCACCCCATTGGTCAGGAGGGCCCCCTGCTTGCCAGCCCAGGAGCACTGGATATGTGACAGTTGCTGAGCAACTCAGAACACTGCCTGCAACTACCAGAAGAAGACGGGTGATCTGCACCCTAAAGGACTGCCATCTGGAAGACTGCATTTGCTGCACTCTGTGGGACGACAGCCTTAAAGACTTTGCCTGGCTGCAAGACGTGAAGGAGTAGACTCCTTGAAAGAAGCAGATTGAAAGAGCTCCACCTGCACCATCTCCACCAACAAGACCCCAGCTGGACAGTCTCCACGTTCCTTTTAAGGAGTTGTTAGGTGCATTCCGAGAAACATAGTCCCAAAACCCCAAGGACCATCTAAAACCTTCTAGACCCTTGGATTTGTGTTGTGGGCTCCCAAAGAACATCAACTGGAAAGTACAAGAAGAAGGAGGACTGCCTGCTGAATTCTTGGACTGGACAAAAGAGGAATTCACTCTTAAGGACTTCACCTGCTGCACAGTTTAGTCTTCAGCTCAAAAAGGATTTGGCTTGCTTCTAAATGATTCAGGGATGGACTCCCTGTATTCAGTGGACTTTTAAGGATTTGGCTAGGTGCATTGTGGGAACTGTAGTCCCAACATTCCACAGAGCAACTCAGAGATTCTGGAACCTTCAATTGGGCTTGTGGACCACTTTCCTGCATCAATAAATGCTTCTGGAAGTAAGTGTAAATGTGGTACATCACAGGTGGCTGGAACTCTAGACTGTGTCCTGGTCCAGCACAACCTTTTTTTAATTCTTTGAGCACTATTTGCTCCTAAGCACTAGTTTTACTTTTAATCTTTAGAAATTCACATCTCTGGATCCATACCTTGAATTTTATATATTTTGATGTCACTTTACTCATAAAATATTTCCTGTTTTAATAAACTGGTTTTGGGTGTTTTTGGTGTGTTGTGTCTTACTTTTTTAACGAATTGGTGTTTTTAACTGCTTTATACACCTGTCTCTAAAGTTAAGCCTGCTTAGTCATTGCTAGCTACCAAACACTGAGCAGGGGATTAATTCACTGAGACCTTGACTGGACCTTGTATTGTGATGGTGACCTTATCACTAGTGGTGGGTACCCATCATCCCCTACTAATAAACCACTTTCCAAGATCCAAGAGGAGTACTCTTCCCACCCATCTGTGCCAGACCAAAGACCTCCCTACCTTATGGAAACTTCTCAAGACCTGGCTGTTCGAGCAGTAGCAGCACTATCCACCCCTTTCTCCCCCCTCCACTCCTCAGCACCTTGAGACCCTCACAGGTGAGTAGTGCACTTTACAAATTCCTGATTGGTTGATTAAAGTGCTGTGCATGTGAAACCTAAACCATAACACACTTGAATAACACAACAACACAGTGAAATGGCATGCAAACATAGCACAAAAGTATACAAAAGAACATAATCACATTACTATATAACAGCACTGCAAAAGAGCATACATAACAAAAAAGGTAAAAATAAAGCAAAAACAAATCATGACTGAACACAGCAAAATAGAAAAACACAGCACCAAAGCACAATAACACAATAAAACATAACAGCACAACATAACAAACTCCATCTACCTACCATCTATCTTTATCACCAATTGATTTGTATCAAGTGCCATTTACTTTCCTATACACATTATACCCCAGAGTGTAAGATTTATTTGGACATTGTTAAGTTTGACACATGAAAAAATGAAACAAATGAGTTATCCCTAAATCACATGGAAATGCGCCTGTAACATATTAATTTTACTGTCATAGGAACAGCCCTGTACCCGCTCTGCAGAGTGGAGCATTAACTTTGTCAGGGCTACTTAAGATTATGTGAGATGGAGGACCACATTATGCAGCAAGTTTATCTATGTTATGGTGAAAACATTATGTGGTACATTCTATGGCTAAAAGAAATACTTTTGGTAAAATCGCAAATTATGTGGTATATTTTATGGCTAGAAACAATGCTTTTGGCAAAATCTGAAAATTGCATTTATATGTGGATATTTATGTGGCAAATGAAGCCAATCCGTAAATACATGGTGAATGCTGTAGTGATAAAATTAGATAATCCAATGGACTCACCATTTCCCATTTTTGTAATCAACAATTTGTTTAAGAAAGTAAAAATAAGCTAAATCTTCTAATTCAAAAGAGTCTCAATTGCTAGCTGCAGTTTTACGAAACAGCTCTTTCAAGCTCACTGCCCCAAAAATATACCTGTAGTACAGAAATACATAACGGAATCATTTACAATATGGTCCCATGGACCCCACACCTCATTAAACTCCACTGGTTCCTAATAAACAAATGAACAGTCTTCAAACTCCTCAAACACACATCCAAAGCCTCACACAACATTGACCACACCCACAAATTTCCCCTAATTAATCAGACATTTCCACTCAGCGGGACTGCCACTCACACACACCTTCTGCGTACACAGAAACAGATCCGTTGGTAATGCCTTCTCCCACCTCGCTCCTTAAGCCTCTTTAGTTATTGAATTCTGCAAGAACTCTTCACATAGCATGGCACTGGCTTGGCACATACAGCTCATGATCAGTATCAGGGTACCCTCTGAATGAGTTGTGTGCTATACAATTACACATATCATAACATAAACCAGGGTCTTCACATGGTAAATGGATAAATCCTTATTACATTTTCTCATCACAATAGATGGAACAGTCACCAATAGCATGGATTCATCCTGTACTCTGATATCTTGTATGTTATTGTCTACCAAAACTCTTGACAGTAGAAACACATTCTATTCTGAAATTGCATTCTTGTAAGCCTAAAATCAATTTTGCTATATATCTATGACTAAGACTAAAGATTTGTGGGTTTTCTCTTCTTTGGAGAAATGGCAATCTGCAGGGATAACATTTGAAATGGTTTATGGAATAAAAGCAGGCTAACACTTCTTTTTCCACTGTGGAGTAATTTTATTCAGCATCTCTGAGGTGAGCGCAGTTTTTTGCGATCACTGCCGTTTTTTCAATTTTTTAGCTTTAGGGTCCGTTATTTTGCCGCGCTGTATTGTGCATTGTGTTCTGTGAATTTGAATTTGAATTTGTATTGACTAATTTAAGGGTTTTTATAGGAATGAGAATTATTGTATGTTTGCTTTTCTAAAAGTTTTATAAAGTTTTTAATATTGGGGCTGATTTGAATGCATCTTTATTTTAACTGCTGGGCTAATCATCGTCCTTTCTTCCCTGAATAATACGGGTCGGAGAAAGGGGGATTTCTTTAATTAATGGTCCTTTAAGACCTCGATCGCTTCTGTGCAGGAAGTGGGGCCGGTTAGAGCCCACTTCCGGTTTCGGGGCCAAAAAACGCGGTTCGCGGTCTAGTGGTTGCTGTATCTCCCAGGGGGGTTAAATGCCGGCTCAAACGCAGCCGCGCAGATTGAGGTGAGCGAAGTTTTTTGCGATCACTGCCGTTTTTCCCATTTTTTAGCTTTAGGGTCCGTTATTTTGCCGCGCTGTATTGTGCATTGTGTTCTGTGAATTTGAATTTTAATTTGTATTGACTAATTTAAGGGTTTTTATAGGAATGAGAATTATTGTATGTTTGCTTTTTATAAAAGTTTTATAAAGTTTTTAATATTGGGGCTGATTTGAATGCATCTTTATTTTAACTGCTGGGCTAATCATCGTCCTTCCTTCCCTGAATAATACGGGTCGGAGAAAGGGAGATTTCTTTAATTAATAGTCCTTTAAGACCTCGATCGCTTCTGTGCAGGAAGTGGGGCCGGTTAGAGCCCACTTCCGGTTTCGGGCCCAAAAACCGCGGTTCGCGGTCTAGTGGTTGCTGTCTCTCCCAGGGGGGTTAAATGCCGGCTCAAACGCGGCCGTGCAGACTGAGGTGAGCGCAGTTTTTTGCGATCACTGCCGTTTTTCCAATTTTTTAGCTTTAGGGTCCGTTATTTTGCCGCGCTGTATTGTGCATTGTGTTCTGTGAATTTGAATTTGAATTTGTATTGACTAATTTAAGGGTTTTTATAGGAATGAGAATTATTGTATGTTTGCTTTTTATAAAAGTTTTATAAAGTTTTTAATATTGGGGCTGATTTGAATGCATCTTTATTTTAACTGCTGGGCTAATCATCGTCCTTCCTTCCCTGAATAATACGGGTCGGAGAAAGGGAGATTTCTCTAATTAATGGTCCTTTACGACCTCGATCGCTTCTGTGCAGGAAGTGGGGCCGGTTAGAGCCCACTTCCGGTTTCGGGGCCAAAAACCGCGGTTCGCGGTCTAGTGGTTGCTGTCTCTCCCAGGAGGGTTAAATGCCGGCTCAAACGCGGCCGTGCAGCGGACGCGCGCAGCGAGCGCACCGAAGGCGTGCCTAAGGCAAGCCCGTCTGCGCCCGTCCGCGCCAGGACGGGCCAGAGGGCCAGGAACCCTGCTTTTTGCTCGGGAAAAATTAGGTATACTTCAGCGAACTCAGGAAGCTGGCAGGCCCCCGGTGTATCCATACTCTGATCCCTGACACTGCTTACGCCTGGAGGTGTGCGCAGTGTAACTGGAAGGTACCTATACCATCTTCGATGGGAAAGCAGGCAGCTCAGGGAAGTTGGGGAACAGGAGGAAATAATTGTGATTATGCTTTGGGTGGAATCGTAAGGGACGGTAGAGCGGTGGGTTCCTTCGCTCTTTTAAATGTTAGATCCCTCCCTAAACATAAATTTGAAATCAATGATCTGATTCTCTCTCTCGACTTAGACTGTCTCTTCCTTACAGAAACATGGGCAAGGCCGGATTCGGATCCTGATTTTATTGAGGCAGCCCCTACCGGCTTCTCTTTTTACAGGGTGGATAGGAATACTGGTAGAGGCGGAGGCCTGGCTATTATTTGCAGGTCCGAGTTCACATGCACCTGGAATAGCGCTAGTCACTTACCAGAGGTCTGTGAAGCTATGACCTTTAAATTACTTCTTGACAAATGCCTGATCTTAGAAGGCCTGTTAATTTATCGACCTCCCGGCCCCGTTTCTAAGTTCCTCTCGATATGGCCCTCTATCTTGGAACCTTTAATTATGGCCCCTAAAGCAATCATTTTGGGAGATTTTAATATCCATTTTGAAAAAAAAGTGTGATTTGTTGGTGGCGGAATTCCTCAACCTTATGGAGATTCTGGATTGGGTCCTAAAGGATGGGATGGCCACTCATAGAGCTGGCCATACCCTAGATGGGATTTTCACCCACCCTGAGGAAAACCTGTATCTTGCTACGACTCCGTTAGAGTGTACGGATCATGCTCTTCTAATGTTTAAATTTCTGGCTAGACAGCAGCCCATAATACCTATTCCCCAGAAAAAACTGATTAGAGCCTGGAGAAATATTGAAGCAGAACAATTGAAAGTTACTCTCATACATAATTGGAATGACCCAAAGGGGTCCATGTTGTCTCCACTTGCTAGATTTAATTTGGGCATTAGTCAAGCTATGGACATGTTAGCGCTGGCGAGGATTTCAGTTTCCGGTACCAGGAAGAAACCCAATCAACCTTGGTACTCTCAAGCCCTCAAAATTTTACAAAGGAGATACCGGCAGAAGGAACGCTGCTGGAAACTCAGCCTGGGTGAAGCCGAGAGGGTGGATCTTAAGCTCGCATTAAACAGTTATAAAGAAGCTTGTCGGGTAGCCAAATCGGACTACTTTACACGTAAAATTAGCGAAGCAGTCAACTCTTCTCGAGAGTTGTTCAGAACCGTTAACATTCTTACCACTCCCTTAGGCACTCCTAAAGTTGAAAACTCTCAAGACTTCTGTAATAAAGTAGCCAAATTCTTTGAATGTAAAGTTCTTGATATTTACTCTAGCTTTAGGTTGGATAAGAAACCAGCTAACTTGTTCTCTGGGCTAACTAAGAATTTGTACCCAGGGGTGACAATGAATGAGGTGCCAGACAAGCCACTTTTACTCTCTAAGTTCAAGATGCCCTCCAATGAAGTTTTGTGTAAACTGCTCTTGGAAGGTAAATCTGGCTCCCCTATGGATCCTTGCCCCCCTGCTATTCTCCAATTAGCCCCAGAACTAGTGGTTTCTATGCTTGCCCCCATCTTTCAGGAAGTGCTTATAACGGGCCTTTATCCTAGGGAATGGAAGGAAACCATTATCATTCCATTAAAAAAGAAGGTAGCTGGCAAATCCGATGACCTGACGAACTTACGCCCAATAGCCCTTCTTCCTTATGTGGCCAAACTTTTAGAAAAACATCTTAATAAAGAATTGGTTGATTTCCTGTCTGTCTCTAAGGGCTTGGATAGCTCGCAACATGGCTTTCGGAGGTCCCATAGCACTGAATCAGCTCTCATTGCATCATCTGACACCATACGCAGATTGGTGGATAAGGGGCAGGGAGTTTTTCTGGTGCTATTGGACCTGTCGGCAGCTTTTGACACCATTGCTCCCCACATCCTGCTAGACCGCTTATATCAGGCAGGTATCAGAGACCAGGCTCTGAAATTGATCGAATCGTTTCTATCTGATAGGTGGGCCACAGTTAGCAGTGGTGACTTTAGATCCCCTGCCTATCTCTTGCCGTGTGGTGTTCCGCAGGGCTCTTCATTAAGCCTGACACTATTTAACGTGTATGTAGCTCCGCTGGCAGATCTGGTCCGCTCTTTTGGCTTTATTCCTACTTCATATGCAGACGACACTCAAATTATTATTCCTATTGATAAAGATCTTGAAGAAGTGGCTGGCCGCTTCAACGCCTGCATGACAGCAGTGAATCACTGGATGAAGACCAACTGGTTGAAACTCAACTGTGAAAAAACTGAGATTCTGTGTTTTGGTATTGGTAGGATACATTGGTCTTCTAGCTGGTGGCCTGAAGAATGTGGGACGCTTCCGGTTCCACGGTCTACCTCAAGGAATTTAGGAATAGTATTTGATGAGCAATTGTCATTTAAACCTCAAGTTAATCTGATAATTAAGACCTGTTTATGGACTATGAAGAAATTAAAAAAAATATTTCCTTTTATTCCTCAAACCTGTAGAACCACTGTCATTTTGGCTTTAGTCATCTCCAGATTGGACTATGGAAATGCGCTTTTACTCAATCTGGACAAAGAATCCTTGCACAAAATGCAGTTGATGCAGAATACTGCTGCTAGGCTTCTATTAAATTTGCCTTGCGGGGCCTCTGTTAAGAAGTGCCTTAAAGATTTACACTGGCTTCCGGTAATCCAGCGGATCTCCTTCAAGGCTCTCTGCATCACCCATAAGGCTGTCCACGGGTTCAGGCCTATGGCTCTAACCACAAAGCTGCAATGGCACAGGCCGAAGCGACTGCTGCGCTCGGCCTTTGCCCATCAAATTCAAATATTCTGCACGAAGAAAGTAAAGTGGGGAGACAGAGCATTTACCAATGCGGCGGCAAAAATTTGGAACTCTCTACCATTGAACATACGGCAAGAACACAACTATCTAATATTTAGGAAATTGGTCAAGACTTGGCTGTTTCCTCAATAAGCTTGGGAGTTTCTTGGTTAGTCACTCCGCCTCACCCAGTTAGCGCTTCGATGCCCTTGGGCCGGAACGCGCTTTATAAATACTTAATACATACATACATACATCTAGAAGCAAAAACATTTTTTTCTGTTCCCTCAAAGTTTTGAGATAAGGTAAACTGAGGACTTTGTTACTGGTGTTGGTGGTGGGTACAGTTTTAAGGCTGAAAATTGAAATTGTCTATTTTGGGGGCATTAATAATGGCAGTCTTTATTGAAATTGTTATGGTGCTCTGTAGATTATCTAAATGAGGGCCTTCTGTCAACAGGGATCTTAGTGGGTGAACTAAGTCTGAAAAACTTCTCACATATTTGTATATAGACTCTAAGAAACCCGGTAAATGTTTTTACTTTATCCATGAAGGAATGAGGTGGTGCATTCCTTACTACATTAACTAAACTCAGTCTGGGGTTAACCTCTTCACTTGGAATGGAGTGTTTGAGATACTCGACAGATGTCACACCCATCTTAGATTTTTTCTTTCTTAATGAACAGTTCTGCTTTTTTAGGTTGGGTATTACTTCTGTTAGTCTGTTATTATGTTATTTATGGGGGCCTCATAGAACAGGATATCATCTTGGAAACACATGACTTAGTGCAAATCTTGTAGTGCATTCTGCATCACTCTATGGAATACAGCAGACACTGATCCAAAAGGAATCCTATGGAATCTATGTGTTTGAAAAGAGTGGTAAAAGATGTAGCATATTTAGGGCCAGATATACAAAAATGCAATTTTGCATTTCTTAATTAGCAACATCATAGAAAAAGCTATTTAAGAAATGCAAAATGCTATGTACAGAGATACTGATTTTCTATAGCGATTCCTAAAAAGTTAAAATCGCTATAAGGAAATCGGTACTAAGAAATCCCATTGCATTTTAGTCAAGGGACTGGTTTTGCATTTCCTAAATAGCGATTTCTTATTGGGAAATTGCTATTTAGGAATTGCAAAACCAGGGATGGCAAAGGGCGTACCCCAAAAAATAAGGGCACACCTGTAGATCACATATATGCCTAAGCATCATGTGTGTGCTCTATTGTGATTTATAAAAAACACCATGGAATGATTTTTTTAAATTGCACCTGGTTACCACTGATTTCAAGTCAGTGGTAGTTGCATCTCCCAAATGCCCTCGAGGCATATAGGGAATGCTTTGTACATTTAAATAGGAAATTCCTATTTCCTATTCTGGAAATCACAAAATGTGATTTCTACTGGGTAGAAATCGCAGTTTGTGATTTCTTTAAGGCCTTTGTACATAAGAAAAAGCCATTTTGCACTTCTTGACAGTCCTAAATACTGATTCGGACCATTAAGAAAAGCAGTAGGGCTTTGTACATCTGTACCACAGGTTCTGGACATAATGCTACATAGTAATATTTTCTACTGCAATACTTAACGTCATTTTTAATGTCATTGTAACATTTTGTTGATTTTCGGTAGAGGATGCCTATCCATGCATATGTTGGGATTTAAGTACCTTAAGTCTCACAATGACATATTTTGTCCTCCTTGTTCTTAGTTGTGATGACTATTGGGGCAAGTCATTCCAAGCTCTTGCTTTTTTCTGTAACCTCCTGCATTTCTAGTGTATTAAATTATCTGTTTAGGTTATCCCTCAAAAGCAACGGAATAGAAAGTACTTTATTCACCACAAGAACTGTGTCAGACCTTCACTTAATCTTGTGGACAAAAATGGTTTTAGTACCAACAACTTTTCAGAGAATACTTTGGGGAATTCATCACACACATTCCTACCTACAATAGACCATTCAATCAACACCACCTGCTCTTTGTTGTTTGGGTGGGACAAGAAAAATGCCCAGATCCTTTTGATGGTTCCAACCCAGTAGATTTGAACCTTGTTTTGTTATCTAGACTTTTCCAACCATAGACCTATCCTTAATAGATTTGTGCATGCTTAAGATTCAGTTTAATGATATAGGTCTTTGTTGTATTCACCTGAGTTTCTGTCAGATGGTTCTAGTGTGTATGTCCTTTCACCATCAAGAATAATGCCACATGTACAGTATGTCACTTTACTATCATTTTTCATAGAGTTCACATGGAAGACTGTTTTGCCTCTTTCTTCTTTTTCTTCTAATATAATAACAAGCACACTTTTGTTTGCTGGTTCTCTACAAACCTTAGCAATGTGGCCACGTCTGTTGTATTTTCTTCAAATCACCCCATGTGCAGGACATTTGGAGTTATTCCCTAGGCGATTACTGTTTCCACACCTAAAACATTTAAGTTTCTCTGACTGTACTTTCAGCTTTTGCACATGTACTTCTCCTGTTTTACACTCCTCTCTAGCACCGGTAAGATTATGCACCACACTCTATAGCAGTGAACTCAACAAGATTAGCAATGTCAATGGCCCCTTCAAAAGTGGTATAAAGTGCGTGTTAGACCTGGGATCCTTGGTGGGGTTTTCCCCTAACTTTTTGCCTTCAGACCTCCTATTTCTGCTGACTTTGTTTTTGCTGGCCTTAGTACACTTCACACTTTACCACTGTTAACCATTGATAAGGTGCTTGTGCTATCTCCTTTAATCATGGTAACATTGGCTTATTCCCGGTTGGCATATTTAATGTATTTGTAAGTCTGTAGTAAAGTGGTACTATATGTACCAAGGGCCTGTAAATACATGCTACTAGTGGGCCTATTTGTGTCTCAGGCCTGCCATTGTAGCCTGCAAGTACAGTTTTAAACTGACAATTTGACTTGGCAAAATAAACCTTTTGCCAGTCCCAAGCCTTCCTTTTCAGTACATTTTAGTCACCCCTAAGGTAGGCCCTGGACAGCCTCAAGCACCAGGTGAAGTGTATTTAAGAAGTTGAACATGCACTTTTAAGTTTTACAGGTCCTGGTAGTGAAAAACTCTTAATTGAATTTTAGCTACTCTAAGGCCAGCTTTCCTATAAGACACAATTGGGATTACCTTACTATATTTAATATGTGCAAACCAAATTGAAACAGGTAACTCCTGTTTGGTGTTGCTGGAATTTCAATTTAAAATCATAAATGATGGTGTAGTTGGATTTTAAATTACAATTCTGAAAATGCTACTTTTAGAATGTTAGCATTTACTTGGATTAGCTGTTTGATGCCTGCAGCACATCTCTAGGACACGACTGGGTGTGTGTGACAGTTGAGCTTTGTGTATTCCTACTAGACAGCCACACACAATGGGGAGCTTTGATGTGACTGGATGGGCCATCACTACCAGGATAGGAGGGAGTGGCTGAGCCCAGCCCCGCTTACACTGGAATATGCTGTGTCCTGTCTTAATCACAAATGGTTGCATACCCTCTCTAGTTAGGCTTAAGCCAGAGCCAGGAAGGCAGGACATCTTTGCACTTCATTGGCATCTGTCTAGAAGCTTCTCCCCACTTCAAATGTGCAACTAGGAATAAACACTATACCTCTGACACTAATCCTTCAGTATACTTCTGGTCCTTTGAATACTTTGCCATGAAGAAGGCCTTCTGTGCTGCTGAACAGACTTCTACTCTGCTGGAATGCTGCTCTGAAGGAGCTGCTGCCCAGCTGTGATGAGCCGATGTCTGCTGCCCTCTCCCCCTGGGTGAGAAGGACTAGACCTTTATCTCTTGAACCCAGAACCCAAAGTGACTCCAAGGGCTATATTGCTAGCATTCTGATCTGAAGGCTCAGTGACACAACAGGTTTCCAACAAACTTGCATCTGCACCTGGACTCTGCCATCTGTGAGTCTACCCTTCCATGTGGTGCCAGTCTAGTTCTGGGCCATTCAAAGTGTGCTTAAGGTGCTGTGACAGCCTCTGTGGTACCATCCGAACTGACACATCTCTTCTGATGTATGTTGCAAACCTGTGCAGAACTGAGTCATCACTGCTGCTGCATAGATTGGACCCATTACAAAGACTCACATCGCAATGCACCATCACCCTGACTGTACAACGCATCCTCAGTGCAGGCCCCCACATTCTCATCTAGTGCAGTCTCAACAATGATACTGGACTCCACATCACAGTCTTGCAGCTCTGCAGAACTGACATGTCATCCCAACTGTGCACTGCTTCCTCAACACTGGACTTTGCTTTGTAAACCCTGTTGATGGGTCCCTCGATAAACAATGCAGGCCCTCGTATTGCAGCCTCACCGCATCTCAGTTCGCTTCAACTGTGTGATACATCTTTGCCGAAGACCTTTGCAATGCTCCACAAACCAGAATTTAACTTACCATGTTCAGTGGGCCAAACTGGGTCCCTGTAGCTGGCCCATACTCCATTGCAGTCAACCAGAACTTGTGCCTTTGTCCTGGTCCAGGGCAACCAGATATCCATAGTTGGCTCTTTGTTCTTTTGTTCAATTAATTTAATTTTTGTCAGTTTGGTCTTGCTTTATTTATTAAAGAAAGTACTATAGCCCATATTTATACTCTGATTGCGCCGGATTTGCATCATTTATTTTGGCGCAGGTTCGGTGCAAACTTAACTCCATATATATACTGTAAGGAAATGCCTCCTTGGCATGGTTGCCCCCTGACTTTTTGCCTTTGCTGATGCTATGTTTACAATTGAAAGTGTGCTGAGGCCTGCTAACCAGGCCCCAGCACCAGTGTTCTTTCCCTAACCTGTACTTTTGTATCCACAATTGGCAGACCCTGGCATCCAGATAAGTCCCTTGTAACTGGTACTTCTAGTACCAAGGGCCCTGATGCCAAGGAAGGTCTCTAAGGGCTGCAGCATGTCTTATGCCACCCTGGAGACCTCTCACTCAGCACAGACACACTGCTTGCCAGCTTGTGTGTGCTAGTGAGGACAAAACGAGTAAGTCGACATGGCACTCCCCTCAGGGTGCCATGCCAGCCTCTCACTGCCTATGCAGTATAGGTAAGACACCCCTCTAACAGGCCTTACAGCCCTAAGGCAGGGTGCACTATACCATAGGTGAGGGTACCAGTGCATGAGCATGGTACCCCTACAGTGTCTAAACAAAACCTTAGACATTGTAAGTGCAGGGTAGCCATAAGAGTATATGGTCTGGGAGTTTGTCAAACACGAACTCCACAGCACCATAATGGCTACACTGAAAACTGGGAAGTTTGGTATCAAACTTCTCAGCACAATAAATGCACACTGATGCCAGTGTACATTTTATTGTAAAATACACCCCAGAGGGCACCTTAGAGGTGCCCCCTGAAACTTAACCGACTATCTGTGTAGGCTGACTAGTTTTAGCAGCCTGCCACAAACCGAGACATGTTGCTGGCCCCATGGGGAGAGTGCCTTTGTCACTCTGAGGCCAGTAACAAAGCCTGCACTGGGTGGAGATGCTAACACCTCCCCCAGGCAGGAATTGTCACACCTGGCGGTGAGCCTCAAAGGCTCACCTCCTTTGTGCCAACCCAGCAGGACACTCCAGCTAGTGGAGTTGCCCGCCCCCTCCGGCCAGGCCCCACTTTTGGCGGCAAGGCCGGAGAAAATAATGAGAAAAACAAGGAGGAGTCACTGGCCAGTCAGGACAGCCCCTAAGGTGTCCTGAGCTGAGGTGACTCTGACTTTTAGAAATCCTCCATCTTGCAGATGGAGGATTCCCCCAATAGGGTTAGGATTGTGACCCCCTCCCCTTGGGAGGAGGCACAAAGAGGGTGTACCCACCCTCAGGGCTAGTAGCCATTGGCTACTAACCCCCCAGACCTAAACACGCCCTTAAATTTAGTATTTAAGGGCTACCCTGAACCCTAGAAAATTAGATTCCTGCAACTACAAGAAGAAGGACTGCCTAGCTGAAAACCCCTGCAGAGGAAGACCAGAAGACGACAACTGCCTTGGCTCCAGAAACTCACCGGCCTGTCTCCTGCCTTCCAAAGATCCTGCTCCAGCGACGCCTTCCAAAGGGACCAGCGACCTCGACATCCTCTGAGGACTGCCCCTGCTTCGAAAAGACAAGAAACTCCCGAGGACAGCGGACCTGCTCCAAGAAAAGCTGCAACTTTGTTTCCAGCAGCTTTAAAGAACCCTGCAAGCTCCCCGCAAGAAGCGTGAGACTTGCAACACTGCACCCGGCGACCCCGACTCGGCTGGTGGCAATCCAACACCTCAGGAGGGACCCCAGGACTACTCTGATACTGTGAGTACCAAAACCTGTCCCCCCTGAGCCCCCACAGCGCCGCCTGCAGAGGGAATCCCGAGGCTTCCCCTGACCGCGACTCTTTGAACCTAAAGTCCCGACGCCTGGGAGAGACCCTGCACCCGCAGCCCCCAGGACCTGAAGGACCGGACTTTCACTGGAGAAGTGACCCCCAGGAGTCCCTCTCCCTTGCCCAAGTGGAGGTTTCCCCGAGGAATCCCCCCCTTGCCTGCCTGCAGCGCTAAAGAGATCCCGAGATCTCTCATAGACTAACATTGCGATCCCGACGCCTGTTCCTACACTGCACCCGGCCGCCCCCGCGCTGCTGAGGGTGAAATTTCTGTGTGGACTTGTGTCCCCCCCGGTGCCCTACAAAACCCCCCTGGTCTGCCCTCCGAAGACGCGGGTACTTACCTGCAAGCAGACCGGAACCGGGGCACCCCCTTCTCTCCATTCTAGCCTATGTGTTTTGGGCACCACTTTGAACTCTGCACCTGACCGGCCCTGAGCTGCTGGTGTGGTGACTTTGGGGTTGCTCTGAACCCCCAACGGTGGGCTACCTTGGACCAAGAACTGAACCCTGTAAGTGTCTTACTTACCTGGTAAAACTAACAAAAACTTACCTCCCCCAGGAACTGTGAAAATTGCACTGTGTCCACTTTTAAAACAGCTATTTGTCAATAACTTGTAAAGTATACATGCAATTTTTATGATTTGAAGTTCCTAAAGTACTTACCTGCAATACCTTTCGAATGAGATATTACATGTAGAATTTGAACCTGTGGTTCTTAAAATAAACTAAGAAAAGATATTTTTCTATATAAAAACCTATTGGCTGGATTTGTCTCTGAGTGTGTGTACCTCATTTATTGTCTATGTGTATGTACAACAAATGCTTAACACTACTCCTTGGATAAGCCTACTGCTCGACCACACTACCACAAAATAGAGCATTAGTATTATCTCTTTTTGCCACTATCTTACCTCTAAGGGGAACCCTTGGACTCTGTGCATGCTATTCCTTACTTTGAAATAGCACATACAGAGCCAACTTCCTACATATACTTTGGCACTAGACTCACCTAGCGCCAAAGTTATGGAGTTTGAGTCATTTTGTGTACGTGAAAACCTACCTTGCGATAATGACATGCAAGGTAGGCGTTCCCGTGCAAAAAATGACTCTAAGGCATGTGCGCCTCATTTATCCTCTGGCGTCAAAATGATGCACAGGAGGAGGCGGGCCTTACAACATGGCCTCCAGCCAGATTTGCACCGTTTTTTAACGCATGGGACAGGGCAGGAGTTAAGGGACCTGTGGGCTCATTTCCATGGTGGGAGATCATGATAGCAGTCCACAGGTGCCCTTCCCTGCACCCAGGGACATACCCTGCCACCCTCGCCCACCCCTGGAGGACACCCATGGATGGGGGGGCCCATCCACGGTGAGTGCAGGTAAGTGCAGGTAAGTATAATTTTATTTTTTTATTAAGTGGCATAGGGGGGCCTAACTTGGGCCCCCCTACATGCCACTGTGCCTAATGGCCATGCCCAGGGGGGCATGACTCCTGTCTTTGCTAAGACAGGAGTCATTTCCATGGGGGTTGTGCATCAAAAAATGGCGCTAGTCAGGTTAGAGACAATATTTTTGACTCTAACATGACTTGCACCATTCTTTGGAGCACAACCCCCAGTCTTCCCTTCGCCTCCGCTGCCCGGTTACTAGCATTTATTTTGACGCTAACCAGACCGCAGCGCCGGCTAACGTCATTCCATAAATAAGGTGCCCGGCTGGTGTGTTGGAATGGCGTTAGCCGGCGGTAAACTTATTGAAGCAAATCTGCGTTAGCACTGATTTGCATTAAAAAGTATAAATATGGGCCTATATTTCTAACTCAATAAGCCTGACTGCTCTGTGCCAAGCTACCGGATGGTTGCGCACAGGTTGATTTAGGGCTGGCTTGTGCCTCACCCTGACAAGGACTGTGTTTGCTGCTCGGCTACTTCTCCTACCCCATGTAACCAGAAACCCCATTACTCATGGGCCAAATACATTCTCTTGAATTGTATGGTCATTAATTCATATGACAAGTTGATCTCTAATGAGTGAATGTTCAAAATCACAAGTAGTATAGAAGAATGTAAGAACAGCAACATTATTTGTAACCTGTGCACATTTACTCTGGGCTCTTCTGAAGAATTGATGCCTCTCTAGTCCTACATTGATTTTTTCACTAAAATTGTTCTCCCAACATTTCTAATGTAGCCTGGTAGACATCCAGTTTTGCCTCCTCTTCTTCATCTACTATATTTATTAAAGTATTTTTTACCCTGCATGCCCAAATTATTTAACAGTATATGCTGTTGGCATACAGGAGTTAACGTTTTTCCTCATTCCCATGGTAGCTCAGGCTTACCAATATCATTTAGGAAAGGCAGAGGCTGGTTCTAGCTGGCAGAAGCCATTAAAAAGGATTCAGTGACCAGAGTAGAGTAATAGTATAAAGCAATTTAGCACAATTAGCAACACAAGTATATTTATGTACTGAAAACCTCTGTGCAAATACAATACAATTGTAATCTTAAACATGTACTATGAGTAGCGCTGTCAAGGACGTAAAGTGCTATAAGGTGTCTGGAAGCACCAAAGGCGCCTTACACAGCAGATATCACAAATCTTTACCCATCGTTCCCATGGTTGCTCAGGCTTACCAATATCATTTAGGAAAGGCAGAGTACATGTACTATAATTAATATTGTCAAGAACGTAAAGTGCTATAAAGTGCCTGGAAGCACTGAAGGCTCCTCACACAGCCGATATCACAAGGAGGGCTGTTGGAATCCTGTAGATGGCACTCGGGAGTGCATTAGACCTCCTGGGGAGCAAGGGTCTTCATACCAGCAAATACTTCTCAAGAGTCTTAGGAGTTACTGCTGCCATTCGACTGGGGAAACAAGAGTCCTCAAACTGCCTCACAGCACTAAAAAAACACAGAGGAGGCCATGGGAGGTACTACCTCAGTGAGAGTTCTTGAAAGGGCACCACTCATGGAGTGATGGGCTGCTCAAAATTCCACCCCAAAGCAGAGCTAGGACAGTTCGCCACAATATAGTTTCAAAGACAGCAGAAACCAGTTCAAGCCCAGAGTTACACTTACTCTGAGGGAAAGCTGGATGGGGGACCGGGTCCAGGTCTGTGTTAAAGCCAGGAGCACTGCTCAAACTGAGGAGTGTAGGGCCAAGAGCTATGCCTTATTTAGTTTAATGACCCAGTGGCATAGGCACTGTCGTAACACGAATGTTTGCACTCCAAATAGACACCGTGGGAAAATTTGGTAATAAGCTGTACAGAAACCTTGGATAAATGTACAGTACCTCCGTCCCTGCAATAGAGGCACGCCATGAGACTCGTAGAGCCCACCCTCACATGAATCAGTCTTCTACTGCCACTCCGCAACAGTCTTACATTATAGATCCGAGCAGGTCTGGAGGCAAGAGTCCATAACCTCAAAGGGGAACACACGCCGCTGCCCTTTGAGCAGCATCCCTTCCTCATCTCCACTAAAGGAAGATAATCACAGGGATGAGGTAAGTTCTAAATCTATTGAGACGCCAACAAGGTATGTCTCCAGTGTCGCCTGAAAGGGCATCTCACAAAAGAGTCACCAACATGCGAAACAGGATATAGGTGGAATGTTCCACATGTAGCTTAAGAAGGAGGGAGGGGAGAGAAAGGGGAAGAAAAGAAAGAGATTTGTATATATAGAGGCATAATCGACAGGGACATGTTTCTGGGTGAGATACTAACCTCTGATGAAATGTAATCCATGCTGCCCTCACAATGTTTGATTTTTGGCATATCTGTATTTATCAAAGTCTTTTAGTCGTTTTACTTTTTTTAAATAATTTCTTATTAACTTGTGGCCATGATTTGTAGATAAATTAAGCCTCCTGAGGGGCAATGATGCTTCATTTGAGTCTCTTTGTCTACTGTGATTGCCCTTGCCAACGAATTGCCCTTCTAAGTTTCTATGCAGCTGAGCCTTGCTGGTTTTTAGCTATTTGATGTCACTCAATCTGCAGCTATCAATTTAAGGCCCAGATTTAAGAGGGCCTAGCACCTCCTTGTGCCACTGAAGCATAATTTTTATTATGCTAATGTGGCACAATAAGGCCAAATTTGCTGTACCAGATTTACAAAGTGGTGTAATGCATGCATTGTGCCACTTTGTAACTCCTTCCACCACATTATGCCTGTGCCAGGCATAATATATGCAAGGGGGGTGTTCCTCCGTTCAGGGGACAGCAAAAATTGCGCAGTGGAATCTATGAGATTCCACTGTGACATTTTAAGTGGCATTTTTAAAGCCTTCACAGAACTGCTGTTAAAAGGAGGCACACCATTATTTAAAAGGGGCCTCTCTACTTTTCAGGATTAGCGGCAAAAAATGTTGTGCTTATCCTGAAAAGTACAACAGTAGCGCCAAAAATGTTGATACTCTTGCCCCTACCCTGCACCATGGTGCACCATATATTAAATATGTTGCACACATGGTGGAGGTAGTGGGGAGCAAGGGGCCGCAAGAAAAGTGGCGCTACTTGTAATGCAGCACCACTTTTCTTAAATCTGGCCCTAAATCTTCAAGGAACAAAACAAGTCTGCTCTTGTGCTGTAAAAATTATACAGTGTAACTAAAGACCAAAGGGGCAGATTTACAAGCCCCTAATGCCTCCCTGCACCACATTAGCATCATTACGTTAATGTGGCATTAAGGGGGCATTTTTGCCATGCCATATTTGCAAAGTGGGGCAATGCATGCATTGTGCCACTTTGAAACCTAGTGGGCCGCATAATGTATGCATGGGGGCAGTTCCGGCACTGGGAGGCCCAAAAAAATGGTGCAGTGAAATCTACAATATTTCACTGCACCATTTTTTCTGTCATCTTGAAATCAGTGGGCCTCCCAGCACCTTGATGCACTAACATCAACATTTTCGACGCAAGTGCAGCAAAGTGCAAAAATAGCGTAACAGTTTTTGATGCTATTGACCTGACGACCGCCATGGTGCACAGTATTGTAAATATGGAGCACCCATGGTGTCGTTAGGTGGGGCAGGGGCGACACAAGAAAACTGGCGCATCAGTGCTGATGCACCACTCTCTTGTAAATCTGCCCCCAAGTGTCAATTAATGAAAGATATAGAGGAAAGCGGTGTATAAAGAAGCTTTCAAAGAACAAGGCGGAAAACTACTTTCTAGTAAACTGTGTCCAAACAAGGATGAAAGAACGATAATGTGATAGGGAAAGGAAATAGAGTGGGGTATACAGAAAAAGGAGCTATCACATCTGTGCTACAAATCATACTTAAATTGCAGTTTTTGTCTCTCAACAGATGTCGTCTGCCCAGCCAATAGCTCAGTTCGGTGCCAGAGGACCTGCCGAGCAACCTGTGAGGAACTCAACCAAATTAACATCCCTGTCTGCACAAAAATCTGCACAACGGGCTGTGAATGCAATGAGGGTTACATTTTTAAAACCAGTGAAAAGAAGGAGTGTGTGCGCTATGACCAGTGCCAGGTTAAGTGCCCAGACCTCATGCATTACGAACCGTGTCCACGTAATCCTCATGCAACCTGTGAGAAGCCAGAAGAGACCTCCAGCAGACCACAAAGATGTGACCCCTGGTGCGTCTGCAATAAGGGCTATGTGTACCGCTCTATTCAAGATCGCATATGTGTGCCCAAGGAAAAGTGCCCCTGAAACACACAAAATTAATAATGTCAGCTGTCAGTCCAAATCACTGAGGTGTACTTTTATAATTATCTGCCTTTTAGTTGCTGATCTGAAGGGTTTGCAGAACATCACTACAAATAATCCAATCCTCTAACGTAGCTTCTCCCATTTTACGTCTATCATCGCCATACTCTCGAAAATTGTAGATGCTTTTTATTTTCATAAGAATTGTCTTGCATTGCATTTGTAAACATTTTCTTCAATGTGATTTTTTTTCTTTTTATCCTACCTTGTGAATCCCTTCTCCAATATGTATCATATTATCTGCTTATAAAAATATTCCACTTTTGTCTAAATATGGAGTGATACTTTATGTTATTTCGTCTTTAACTGTTTTGCTGTTTGCTTGGCTTATTACAGTCATCACATCATTCATGTTCGTCTGTGATTCGTCAGAGAAAGTGAGTTGAATGTGACCTGTTAGCCCTCTTAATGTTTTGCAGGCCAGCTTCTGAAGACAAGTCTATGTTCTCCTAGCCTTCCAGGGAAGAGTCAAGGTTCCCTTAACCTTCCATGGACTTTACCTATACTCGCAATTATGTCCTTGTCAGAAATTGGGATGCTTTGGGAGAGAGTGACCCCTACTAATTTAACAACCGCAATCCAGTTATGTCAAAAGTACCGTTCTGAGAGAATCAACCCTGTGTAGCTATACAACTGGCAATACCCAGAGATGTGCATGATAACTTCAAGCAGTACTAACAAGTTTGAAGTAAAGAACATATGGAATAAAATTCTTGCACAAATTTAGAATAGTGGAAAACTTCAAATGAACAAAGGAACTACAAGATCATAAAACTACATTGAAGAAAACTATAGATAAGACTTTTTAAGGCAACATGATTGTACAAAGGGTAAAGCTGTATTGAAAACAGAAGTTCCCACGTGCAATTTCAGCCCAACCACAAGGAAGCGGAGGTCATATACACCAAGAGAGCCATCACAGTCAACGTTTTTACCTCCTAAAAAAACTTTCAGCAGAGCAAGGTCAAAACTTTCAGCAGGGCAAGGTCCGAGGCCATGTCTGGTGAGGGTGTATGGAAATCGGATGTGTCATCATCAATTTCAGACTGAAGCTGTTGGTTTGGTTGCAAAAAGTTCAGTGCAAGAACAAAGCTGCATTGAGTGTGTACTGAGAGTGGTTTATCAGTCATATAGCTTTGCAGCCTCACCCCAGCCCTTGTTAAAATCCTCCAGGGAGGCAAAGGCTGGAAGCTATTGCCAGGCAGCGTTTCAAGATTCCAAGGTTCCCTTAAACCTGCAATCAGTGCTATAAAAAGCTCATATGAAAGATGAACCTGGTTGTGTTGCCTGCCTAATGTACAGTCCTCCTCAGCAAGCCTTAGCACCCTGTCTCAGTCCTCTGGAAAAAGGAAAATGTCCCTTTTCCTCCAACTGATAGGAACGTTTATTCTGAATAGATATGCAAGCCCCAGCTCCACAGGGCAGTTTCTAGACTCCAAGTCTCTCTCCTGCTAGACCTCCTGTAGGGTCCAGCTCTCTGTGCTCAGCTGTACCCTCATTCGTCAGGAGTCCTCCTTTTTGTGCCCCTGAAGCAGGCAAATAAAAGGCAAAACAGTTGCCTTCTGGAATGCAATTTCAGTTCCTTGGAGCCAGCAGGATTCAATAGTACTTGAGTCCTAGAGTCAGGGGTCAGGAGTCTTCTTCATGTGTAGTTTTCCCAGACCCAGGAGTGTAATGAGGAGTTGGGCTCAAGTTGCAAGATTATCCTGTGCACGAGCTAGTGATATGAGAAAATGTGCTACCCAATCACAAATATTTTTCTGCAGTGCCCAATCTCCTTTTGCAGTACTTCTTTCTCTCCTTACTGTCAAATTGTCCTGCCCTGATATTGCACAGCTCCTCTACCAGCAGGCGTGCCTTTCTCAGCTCTTTGGCCACTCTTACTGAGAT
Source organism: Pleurodeles waltl (assembly GCF_031143425.1). Taxonomy (NCBI): domain Eukaryota; kingdom Metazoa; phylum Chordata; class Amphibia; order Caudata; family Salamandridae; genus Pleurodeles; species Pleurodeles waltl. The sequence continues at coordinate 1,419,214,439 of NC_090446.1, forward strand.
TAGCACCCATTCCCCCTGCCAGCTGGTTCCCTTGTGCCACTACAACTACTGCCTGTCTCAGAGGTTACTGTGTATGAACAGGAGAAGCCCTCCCTAGTATACCCAAAGTCAAAAGAGGTGGTGTTAAAATTATCCTTTGTTCTGCCAATTGTCCAATTCTATATAACTAATCTGGTCTAACAGGTAAATAGTAAACACCTCAGGCCCTTCTTTGGCTCAGAGGCAGGCCACTGTCATCTAAACCAGAGACGTTCACTCTTCCAGCAAATGATGCATGTTCTGTCTCACGGTGTGATGAGTGTCAGAACTGGTTTAAAGGCTTTTCTAGTTCAGGTTGCCTGCAACACATTTTTACAAAAGCACTTATGCAAGTAAATTATCAAAATGTGATTTCACCATCGAATCAGATTTTGAAATGTAAGTAAAAAAACTAAATTTGAAGAGAATTGCTAGCATTTTCACAGGCAACAATAGAATATTAAATATAGTGATCACCTCCATACCTGCTTGGGCTGTAGCTTCACAGCGAAAAGGCTTTTAGGCCTTCAGTCACTATGAGGGCACCATTTTTAAATATAGAATGTGCCATAATTGGTATATATTAGGCACCCTTCATTGTATCCTTTGATGTAACACTGTAAACTTTAGGGGCACATTATTAATGTATATTAAACAAGTGTCCCTGCAGTGCCTTTAAACTGCAGCCAACAAAAGCACAGTAATGCCCCATAATATATTTGTTGTCTTATATGTGGGTTGTGTCCTCATATACCAGTTATCCTTCCATGCCCTTGGTGCAGTCTATACACTATCTACAATGGACTTATAGTGGATTTAAATTGATCAAACAAGCGGTTCAAAGTGCAAAACCATGTGTTGGAGGATAGCACAACTACTTTATGACCTTTTCGCAGCAGTAAAGTGCACAGAGCTCAAAAGTAATCAAACACAGTCAGAGAATAGGAGGGGCCACAACAAATATGTGTTTCCTTGGAGTCCTACTTTATTAATGGTATTCTTTAAAGTCTAACAATTAAGTTTTGTGTAATATGAGTGAAGGGGAATTAAAATGGTGCTTGATATATGGTCAATGGATCTCAGACTCTTTCTGGTGTGGTGCTCCTGACCTCCTGGATTAAAAAAGAAATCATTTCAGATATCTTACATGAATCAATTCAGTATAAGAAGGCTTGGGAGAGGATATTTGTAAGAAATGGGGTTATTAGTTGAGAGTGGGGAGAGCCCAACTCAAGAATAAACACAACCCTTGTCAGCATGAACCAAAGTATTCACTAGATCACTAAACAAAAACAGTCAGGTGTAAGTCATGTGTAAAGTATTCATGCAGTACTCAAACATTAATAAGTAAAAACACCAAACAACAAAAATCCCAAACAATTTAGAAAAATAGAGGACATTTTAATATATAAAATTTCATTTCACCAACGTCATCAATAGGTAGAATCAGAGATATGAATGTTTATAATTTTCAGTACAAATAGCACCAAAAAGCACAAAGAGCCAATCACAGTAATCATAGTCAAAAGTTAACACTGCCCATTATTGAGCACGGATCAAATACATGGATTAGGTTGGACGTTTCCCTTTTAATTTAGTCGTGTTTCAAGGAAGAAGCTCTTGTCAGTGAGGTCGCTGGCAGCCGGGCTGCAGTTTTGATCCGCAGAGGGGCAGTCGACTGCGAGGTGCTGAACTAGTAGGCCTCAGTCGTAACTTTACCTTGGCTGATTACTGTGGGGCGCTGATTGTCAGTGCGAAAAGCGGGTCAACAATCGGCACTTTACATTGGTGGGAAGGCTCTTTGTTGACGCAAAGAGTCCCATGTGTGCAAAGTCAGGTGTTTGTACCTGGGAAGGTCTCCTAAGCAGATAGATATGGGTTCTGTGCCGGACTCAGTGAAGTCCAGTCATGTTTGTATGGAGATGGGAGAAATTACAAAAAGAGGGCCCCTGAGCAAACTATATATGGCAGCCCTACCAGGGGAAAAGACTGTATCCACACACAAAAAGGGCTACCCCTCTATTATACCTGTACCCTTACAAAATTCATACATAATATACATAGAGCCCATAGTAAACAATAGCATTCCAATGGATTTATATCTCATGAATCATAAACATACAAATTCCTTCCTTCAAATCTACATTTACATACCAATCATGATATATATTCAATCAGAAAAAGAAACAAAGAAATAAAGAACAATAATGAAAAACATAGTAAAAAGGAATTCAGAGAGACAAGCACCCCCCTGGTTCAATCAATCACATCTTACATTCATACTCCATAATTATATGTAACTAGCACTCACACCCTTTCAATCAATTCAATCAATCTTACAGTAAGATCCAAGTATCTTTCATCCATTCCTTGTCATACTCCTGCTATTACAATAACTTCTAGTCCTTTTAACATCCAAAATACGTTAATGCCATCAGATTATGTACATGTGCATTTATAAAACATCAACACCTTATTAACACATATCCTATAATAGCATCAGACGTATCTCTCAGAAAGATCAACGGCTTATTCTCTTTGATGCTCGTTCTATAGTTGCAAAAAAAAGTATGAGCACCAAAGCTTATTCTTGTAAATACAAGTCCTGCAGTTGCAAGGGGTGGTATTAGCGCCAACACGTGTTTCGGTGTCTCTTTCCCCTGAGTCTGGCACACGCCTAGCTAGTGAAACAAAGCACAAAGAGGCCCAGGTGGGAGGAACATTTACCAGTGACAGGACAGGCATCTTCTGAAGTCAGTGAGGGGCTGAGTATAGCCCTTAGTCTGAAGGGGATAGGCACTATCCCCCAGGACATCCTGTGCTAGAGGGAAACAGTCATTTAACCCTCAGCACCTGCAGAAAGGCACATTTTGGTTTAGGCTGAAAAAATACCAACTTTCTAAAATCTAAAAGTGGCATTTCCAAAACAGTCATTTAACATCCTACTTTATCTCCTGGAAACCCAATACCCTGGGTACCTCAGTACCATATACTAGGGAATTATAAGGGTGTTCCAGTATGCCAATGTAAATTGGTGAAATTGGTCACTAGCCTGTTAGTGACAATTTGGAAAGAGAATGAGAGAGCATAACCACTGAGGTTCTGGATAGCAGAGCCTCAGTGAGACAGTTAGTCATAACACAGGTAACACATACAGGGCACACTTATGAGCACTGGGGCCCTGTGTGGCAGGGTCCCAGTGACACCTACAACTAAAACAACATATATAAGGTGAAATATGGGGGTAACATGCCAGGCAAGATGGTACTTTCCTACACAATGCCATTGCAAGGTGCAGCTCCTTTGTTGGCTCTGGGTACCTAGGGCTCTTGATAAACTTACAAGCCCTATATATTCCCATAACCAGAAGAGCCCAGTAGACCTAACAGTATATTTCTTTTGAAAATTTGACATCACAGGAAAAAGTTACTGAATAAAACGTGGAGGTAAATGGCTATTTCTTTCACCTCAATTTCAATATTTTTTTATTTCAGCTGTTATTTTCTATAGCAACACCTTGTAGGATCTACACAAACGACCCCTTGCTGAATTCAAAATGTTGTCTACTTTTCAGAAATGTTTAAACATCTTGGACCCAGCATTGGTTTCATGCCTATTTCTGTCACTAATTGGAAGAAGGTTACAAGCAGAAGTAATAGTAAAAATTGGGTATATCCCATAAAAATGCCAAGTCTGTGTTGAAGAATGTGGTTTTATGATTCAAGTCTTCCTGTTTCTTAAAGCTGGGAAGATGGTGACTTTGGCACCACAAACCCTTTGTTGATGCCATTTTCAGGGATAAACCACAAGCCTTCTTCTGCAGCCCTTTTTCCCATTTCTTTTTAAAACAACACAATCTTTGCTGTATTTTCGCTAATCTCTTGATCTCCTCCAGGGGAACCCAACATTCAGGCTACCTCTAGAATCCCTAGGATGTTGGAAAAAAGGACGTAAATTTGACATGGGTAGCTTATGTGGACAAAGCGTTATGAGGGCCTAAGCGAGAATTGCCCTAAATAGTCAAAAAAAGGCTTGGCACCTTAGGGTGAAAAGGCCTGGCAGCGAAGGGGTTAAGGAAGTCCCTAGACAGTCCAAAGACAGGGTGCAATGTATTTATTAAGTAGGACATGTACTTTTAAGTTTTACATGTCCTGGTAGAGAAAAACTTTGAAATGTGTTTTTTACTACTGCAAGGCCTATATCTCCCATAGGGTACCATTGGGATTACCTTATTACAAGTGTAATTTTCAATTGAGAAGAGATTGGACCACCAAGTTTGGTGTCGCTAGAATCACAGTTTGAAATCTCAATTTATGGTGAAGTTGGATTTTAAAAAATGTCACTTTTAGAACGGTGTAATTTTCTTATTTTACCCATCTGGTGACTACTCTGGTGTCTCCAATGCAATGGGGTGGGGTGACAGCTGGGTTTTTGCAATCCCTCTAGACAGCAACACACGGAGCTAAGGTGTAATGGAAGGGTCATCCACAGTCTGATAGGCCATCCTGAGTAGATGGGAGGGAGAAGCTGACATTTACACCTGAATAAGCAGAGTCCTCTCCCTTGTAGTGAGTCTGAAGCCAGGGCAGGAAAGGCAGGGACTCTGTGCATTTTAAAGGCCTCTTTCTGAAGCCTCACCCACTTCAAAGGCAAAACTAGGCAGGAGTACTGGACTTCAGTCACCATCAACTCAGTGCACTTCTGGAGCTGTTGATGCTCTGTCAGGAAGAAAGACTGCTGAAAGACTGTCACTCTGCTGGACTCCTGCTCTGCTGTGTTGACTTGCTGACCTCCTTGCCTGGTAGTGAGAAGGTCTGACCTGAGGCTCCGGAACCCAGAACCACAGTGACTCTAAGGGCTTGTTGGGTTGCCTCCTGTTCTTCTGAAATCTCAAGGTTACAAAAGACTTCCAACTCATCACCTAGAGCAGCTGGATTCTGCCATCTGAGAGTCTTGCCCTGCCAAGTGCTGCCAATCCAGTACTGGGCCCTTGGAAGTGGATATTAAGTGCTGTTCCAATCCAAAACCTATGCACAAATGCAGTTCTTATTCTTGACATCAATGCAACTCCAAACCAAGCAACTGTTTCAGCAGGCCAAGGTTGGTCCCTGTATCTGACAGGGTCTAGCGTGACCAGGCAGCCTTAGTTGGCTCTTTATGCTTCTAAGCACTACAAATAAGTTTATTCTTTAACAATTCATGTCTCAACTTCTACTTATTGGATTGTTGTCATTTTGGTTTAATTTTGTTAATTAAATTAACCACCATTTTCCTAAGTGTGGTATCTATTTTTGTCTTCAATGTTATTGCCTCTTAAATTAAGCCTGATCACTCTGTGCCAAGCTACCAGAGGGTGAGCATAGGTTAATTTAAGGTGTATTTGTGACTTACCCTGTTTGGGATTGTGGTTCCTGCTTGGACAGGGTGCATACCTCTGCCAACCAGAAACTCAATTTTTAACAATGTTTAAGTGCCCTTCAATGACTATCGATCCGTCAACTTCAAGATGTTTATTATTCCATTCTCAATAATTGCTTGGATTAGTGTTAGGAGTGTAAACAGAGGCCACAATGAATGTGTTTGCTGAGGTGTAGGCTCAAAGTTAGTGCCCTCCAGCAAATGTCTGTGATCATGTTTTTTACACTCTAAGTAAGCATATGAGCCAAAACAATCACTACTCCTGCCTTCTTTTTCATGTATGAGGAGTACTGCTGCAGGACCATTTGGTGAGTAGTCTGTTCTAGTTTTTAGCTAGTAAAGGAAACTCACAAAGGAGGAATTTCTGACTGCCTGTGTCTCTAACAAATTACTTCACTGCCCCCACTTGGCTTGTGCATTGAGGACTCTGACATTAAGGCTCAGTATCTTTATGGTGCTCATGGATATTGTGTATTGAGACTGGCATGCATGTGAGCATCGTCACACTGTGATCTTGTCCTTGACCCTATCTGCCATTCTCCTTGGCACAATACATTATTACAGTACAACAGTTTCTACCCTAGAACTCTTAGAGATGGATTAACATTTTGCCAATTCCTTGGCCTTTGAAGGAATTGTACAGTAAAGAGTGATTACTTCAGAGAGGGAGCTATACTTAGCCAAAAAGTACAAGAGAGAGGCTACCCTAAACGATTAATTAAGAGCGCCTTCAAAAGGGCATGGTACAACCCAAGGAAGACAATCTTATAGTCTGGTGAAAGGCCACCAATGGATAAGATTGTGTGTGTGACTAAATTTAAGTAAGATTGTAAAAATCATTAAGAAACACTGACCCATGTCAATATACTTCAAATACGAAATTGTTCATCCATGGTGACATTCAGGTTACCTTGAAGCATCAAACCAACTATGCCTCTATCAATGTTAGTTAGTGTATTTGGAGTCCGTGTGATCTCATTTATATTGGAAGATGACTCAACAGGTACAAACAAGAATCAGCTAGCATGGGAGCCACATCAGATGCTGCGTGGAAATGGCACCAAGGGTCCAGCACTACCGGGAACAGCAACACACGTCAAGAGACCTTAGATGGCAAGTAGTTGAGAAGGTTGTTCTATCCTCCAGAGAGGGTGACAATGCATTGAACTTGCAGAGACTGGAATGTAAATGGATAAACATGTGTGATTCTATAACGAAAGCTATGAACACCATGGAAGAATGGAGGAGGTGTACTACATTGCAGAACTAACTACATAAGAAACAATTGAAACTTGGTACTGTATCCAAAGACATGCCTTTGATTGCCTATTCTTTATCATATGTGCTTGTCATTTTTCTTTTCCTTCTTGTTGGTACTGTGTCACTAGACTGCATTGTTTAATTATATGAGTAGTTATAGGTGTACCTTGAATGTAGTGTTCTAGTCCTCATTCACACCACTCTCCGTTATAAGCCTGGCCGATAACCCTTCCTTTAGTCGCTCAGATTGCACAGGTTCAGCACATGCCTTGCCAATAATAAATGGCCTTGCCCCCACAGACATTATCAGAAAAGCCATTTTTGTTTTCCATACAAAGAGAGATGCCACAGTAAATGGCGGATTGTATTTCTACCTCCCATGGTTAATATTAATTATGTTTATGAGAAGAAGCAACTTTGCTCCTTTTGATCTCTCAGCCCTTCACCTAGTAAGGAGTTTTGTTTATCCTTCTCTAATTGTGCATATTCCAATGCAGTTGAATGTTGAAGCCAATAGGGGCAGGTTCTCTCTTGCCGCTCTGCTTTAGGTCCCTTAAATCACCCTTTACTCATGATCTCCAGATCATATGGGTTTGAATCCTTGCATGTAACATTTCCTACTTTTTTTCAAAAAATGTTCCTCTCATTTTGTTGTCAATTAATTATTGTGTATCAACACCCCCCCTTTCCTCCTCAATACAATCCTTCAGGAAGTATTTTAATTAATAACTTGCTGGCTTAAACGCATGAATGCATTTTAATTAATAGTGTGCTGGCTTGGCCAGCAAAACAAGATCAGGAAAATAGAGGAGGAAAGCAAACAGTTTGGGGAAGACCACCTTAAGGCTAACAGATTGTACATAACATTTTTGACGGAAGTAGTGGAGGCATGTAAGAATGTCAGGGTCCTGGTGTGCCTTGGTGGGTTCAAAGGAGACTTGGTATCTATGGTCAAGGAGGATGTCTTTGTCTCAGGGGCGTTTTTACTGTCTTCCATATAGGCCTGCAGATCCTCAGTGTAATCTCTAAGAATGAACAGATTTTATTTTTAAAAATCCATTTCCCCTTCAGTGGTGTTGCTCTGCCCCTCCCTTTTATCAACCCTGTCAACAATCTCCTGCATGTCCTGTTTCAGCGATTAGATGTCCAATTGTAGTTCCTCTCATAAGGTGGAAAAGTCCTCTCTCAGGCCTAAAATGAGGTCCTCCATAGTCGCTCTGATCAATAAGGCCTCCTGTGCATCTGTTGAGTGGTCTGCATGGGCAGCCCAGCCTAGGGATGGTTCAGCTTTGAACCCTGAGATTTGAAAGCATATCCTTGATGATCCACTCTCTCCTCCTTTTACCAGGCTACATGTTTAGGTGGATATGTCTTCCTGTGTGAGGGTCACTGGATGATGGTGCACCATAGGGTCCACCATCCTGTTAAGCTTTGGCAGCCTTGTTGCAGGGAGGCTTCTTCCTTGCCAGAGCTTGCATAACACCCTGGTGCTTTCAGGCTCTCTGGCCTCTACAGCCAATAATGCCACGTGATTCCTCAGTTGTGCTTCGGGACCTGTATTTAAGAAAGGTTTCTCCCTTGACTGGGGACTCCATGTGTGCTGATCTATTCTCCAGGCCTCTTGTGGTCCGTGATTGCGCCTCCTGCTCTGCACCTGGGTTTCTCTATCTTGCTGATGTCCACGGTGGTTGAGGACAGCGGACAGCGGGCCCCATACTCCTATTGGTTGTGCCTCATGGCCAAGCTCCTCCTCCACTGCCTCCTTAGTGGCCAAAGTCTAGAGGCCTCTGGCGTGCAGTGTTACTATGTGGTACTAAGTTGCAGATCAAGCCTTTCCCTGGCCTTTCTGCTGCTTCTCCATGGCACCAGTCAGCTAAAGCGGGATGCAGCAAACCCTGGAAGCACTCACCTTGGCAGGCTCGGTCTTCCTTTCTCATGGCGGATCGCAGCTTTCAGTGATCTCCCTGGAGCAGCCCATGGCAGCAAAGCTTTGTTTTAAATTCTCTGGCATCGGGCACCAGAGTATGCCCTGGGTTTGAGACATCAGATTTCTCTCCTGCCCATCACAGGTATAAGCGTGTGAGGGTCCGCATAGAATTGAGATGCTTCCTGGGGGAATTCGGGCTTGTTTCAACCCAGCCAGGCAGGTGTTTCTTCATGTACACCCTGCAGCACCACCATCTTGATGACGCTCCCACATGTCCTAACTTTTAAATACCATGCAACCTGCCTTTTCGAGCCATTAGGGCCTACCTTTCGGGTGGCTTATTATTAATAAAAAGGAAGGTTTGACCTGACAAAATATTTATTTTGAGACAGCAATTTAAATACTACACTACAGACTGCAGTAGGAGGCCTCAGACTTTTTACAGTGCTACATTAATTGATGGCACAATGATCGCTGCAGCCCACTTGTGCCATTTACCAAGGACCTATAAGTAAATTAAATGTACCATTTAGGAATATAGAAATTGTACCATGTTTGGAAAGGAGTGCACAAGCAAGTTACCATTGGTTAGGAGATGTAATATGCACAGAGTCCTAATGCAAACAAAAATGGGTTCAGCAAACAAATAGGGAACTGGAGGCGAAAATCTGGGACAGCAACAGGGAAAATATGGTCATTTCCTACAATATTCCTTCTTTTTTACTTGGCATTTCCTACTTATTTATTGTGTTTCCGAAAATTATAAAACCTCATTTATAGTGCTTCAGTACTCCTCGTGATAACTCTGCCCCTTAGGAGTTAATGACCTGACTGAGGTAGATATCATGAGAGTAAGCCAAAATAATGCAGATACGTTTCAGCCTATACTTTGGATTGGTGTTGGAAACTGAATTATTAGTAGTTCAGCATAGTTCAGCATAGAGCTAGACACAATACTTTGGGTGGTGTTTCCATAACATCTGATCCTTATGAAGATGAATGCTGTAGACATATAAAACATTCCAACACTATCCCAAAGTCTCATCTGGAGTAATGTGTTAAGATCAGGAATCCTTTTTTAGACATGGAAGCCTCATCCTTAGCAACTTGTCTGATTGTTTTCAGCATTGCTAATACTTCTCAGAAAGACATGTGAAAAGATCACTCTTATGGATGATGATTGATTGTAATACAGTGAAGAGGCCCCAACTTTTAATAAAGTCCAATAAGGCCATGTTTTTTTATTAATAATTGTAGTAGAGCACTCCACTTGACAAAATATTTAATTACCTTGTTTTACTCTCCCTGCTCACTTCTTCAATTTCAGGATATAGTGTCTGCTTATATGGTCTTGGGCTCATAGTATCTGTTAGATCCTTGTATTTTTTTGAAGCTTGAAACTCTGTCAACTGATTATACCTCTGACCCACTTTTGATTGTATGATTTGCTATGACAGGTTGTGTTGTTTTTCTTACTTTGGCACACAAGATGATCACGTTTATCACTTCTGCTTCACTTATATAGGAGCCCCGAGACTGTTGTTCTTCACTGTCACTCACAGCTCCATTTATATGACTAATTGAGTATTGTTTAAAATTGTCATTTGACTGCACATATTTATGCGTATTACTTTAACTTGGGACCTCTGTTCTCAGCCTAAGGTTGCCACTTATTTAAATGTGGTAAGGTTAGTCAATAGGAGTGATAGGCTTGACAACAGTGAAAAAAGAGTTTAGAAGTTTTCCACTGCCCAGAAATATATAACATATGGGTACACATCCTATTTTTTAAATACAATGCACCCTGCCCTATGTTGCTTGAGGGTCTATTTTAGGGCTGACAGACACTTAGTAGAAAGGAAAGGTTAAGGCCCAGTAAACTGTTTATTTCAACAGGCGGAAATGGCATTTTAAAACAGCAGTATAAGCTGCAGTGGCAGGCCTAGGAAATGTTTTAAAAAGTTGCTTTAGTTGGTTGCACAAGGAGGGCGGCAGTTCCAGTTGTTGCAAGTAATTTACAGGCCTGAGGTATATGGAGTACCATTTTCTAAAGACTTATAAGAAAATTTAGTTTGCCAAATCAGGTGTAGCCCAATTTTTCTATATTTGAAGGAGAGAGCACAAGTAGTTGAGCACCGCTTAAAAGTCCAAGGAGTCCTAATGCCAACAAAAACGGATTCTGCAACAGGAGGCAAAAATCTGGAGCCGATTCCATGCAAAAAGGACCAGGTCCATCACCATATACAGTATATGTTCCGTATGTCTTCCTTCATCTAAGAATAATGAAGAACCGTCCCTTGCAGGCCCGACCCGCATTTATAATGACGTAAACAATAAGTACATTTGTCAATTATCTGTCATTATATATCATGTGAAAAATAACAGTTTTCAATAATCTCATAAACAACAGACAGGTTATGCAGCTCGGTTCCTTATTGTGAAACAACCCTGAAGATGTTATTTTGCAACAACGAGGGATGTGTTGCAAGACTGACAAAGCACAGGTGTCTTTTGACCTACTTATTAACCGCAACTCTTGCGCTGTGAGATGATTCACTACGTACATCCTTCTCCGGGTTATTGGCTGCACTCAAAGCGCTCACACTTCAGCACAGTCACAGCAGGATCTGAATTATTGGAGGATACGAAAGATGGGAAGGAGCCGTACTCTTCTGTTATTATCATGCGGAAATAATGCTGTTATCGCTTGAGTAATAGAGATGTACAGTTCTAAACAGAGCCACAAACTACACAAATAGAAAACCCAAACAGGGAAAGATAGACAGACTGGGAGTTTTTATCCTATTTTTTTCTCGGTTCTGTAGCTCCTTCACCTATCAATCTATCAACAAGAAACACATCGACAATGTATGTCTTACATGTATCTTGTACATATTTGTGCAAACCTTGCATAAATATACTTTTCCATCACCGCATTCTTTAATTTTTCAGGAGCTACTGATTAAATGGAATATACCTGTGCATTTACCGTAACATTTAAATAGTTACAATTTACAGTTAGGAATGAATTTTAAAAAAAAGTAAGGATCAAGATTTTCTTTTTTTTTTTTAATGTTCTGGTTATAACACATCACTAAAAAATTAAGCTTACCCAAAATATAAAAAAGTACAAAGCTAGAAGTGCAGCTGCACCTGTCCCATCGTGCAAAGCATGGCCTTTGAGACAGTTTCTATGATTTGACATCAGGTTTGTGTCCCCTTTGTGGTGAATTCACAAAGCAAAATCATTTTTGTCATTTACTAAGCCACACAAAGCAACTTTGCATGACTTTGTGTGGTTTAGTAAAAATAGGCCCAGATTTATATTCTGTTGGTGCTGAGATAGCTTCATTTTTTTTAACACTAATTCAGCGCAAACTTAACTCCATATTTATATGTTGATGCTAGACTAGTCTAATGTCAAAATATTTGAGTTAAAGTAATTGTTTGCTAGCGGTAAACTACCTTGCATCATTGCGATGCAAGGTAGGTGTTCCCGGGCAAAAAATGACTCTAAGGTCCTAGCGCCTTATTTATCCTCCTATGCAAAAATGGTACACAGGAGGGAGGCAGGCCTAAATAATGATGCTAAGCATGCTTAGCACCCTTATTTAATCCCTGTGTCAGGGCAGGCATTAGGGGACCTGTGGGGCTATTTCCATGATGTAACACCATGGAATAAGCCCACAGGTGCCCTCCCCAATCCCAGGGACACCCCCAACCACAGAAGAGGGACAACGGAGGATGTGGGACCCCATCCCAGGTAAATATAGGTAAGTAGAGGTAAGTATTTTGTTTATTTTTTTAAAGTGTCATAGGGGGCCCTGAAATTAGACCCTCTAAATGGCACTGTGTACGGGGGTCCTGCTGGCCATTGGGGTGGTGGGCATGACTCCTGTTTTCTCTAAGACAGGAGTCATGTGGTATGATAAGTTTTGCATTGAGAAATGACTCTAGGCTTGTTAGAGTAATTTCTTTATACTCTAACCAGCCTAACGTCATTTTTCAGTGCAAAACACCCTTCCCCATACCGCCACCCCACCCAGCTAACGTTAGCCCACCCTTTGCACTGGCTTGTGCCAATCCTTAAATATGGCCCCGTCTGGCACTCTGGAATGGTGCAAGCCGGTGCTATACTTTTTGAGGAAAACTCCTGTGGCTCATTTTTGTCGATTGTCCAGTATAGAGGGTATCAGAATTGGTGACTAGAGTAAGAAATGTGCTAGGCATCATTGGAAAGGAAAAATGGCTACATTGTTTGTGAATTGCGTTTCAGTTTCTCTTGCTGGTAAGCAGTGCGACTTAGCCTGCATATGAAGTTACAAAAACTGAGAGCACAGTAAAGACTGCCGTGGAGTGTTGTATTTTAAGATTAAAAAAGCCAACAGCTTTGTGTCTATTTATACAAAGATCTAAGTGTTTAATTCATCATTTTCCCCAGAGCCTCACCCCCATCCCAGGGCATTCATTGCTTGTCTGCCCAGTCTCACCCCTGAGGATAGGATCTCTGTTCCTAGCAGTCCGTGCTGTTGTTGGGCACTCCAACTTACATCACTCAAGACTGACATTGAGGAAATCAATGTAGTCCGGATGCATCATCAACATTCAGCTCACTGTCAATGACTTTTCTGTCAACCAGTCTTACTGAATCTGTTGCATCTCTATGGAGAGGGATCTTCAAGATATCAAAGACACTTGCTATGGTGCAGACATGCTTCTCCTTCATTGGATATCCCACAAGGCACTCTATGCAGGTAGCATGACCAACTCTTGAGGTCCTAGACACAGCTTCACAGGCTGCAGTTTAACTTCCAACTGCACTACTAACAGAAAACCAACCAATAAAACACTCCAATGGATCTTGTAAGATGGAATAACCTGTTAGACCTGACAGCCTTAGGGGGGTCACCCCTAACTTTTTGCCTGCCTCCTCCACTTTTTGGACACTGTTTTTGCTAGTTTTAGGACTCTGCACACTTTACCACTGCTAACCAGTGCTAAAGCGCATATGCTCTTTCGCTTAAAACATGGTGACATTGGTTAATACAAAATTGGTTTATTTAATCTACTTGTAAGTCCCCAGTAAAGTGCACTACATGTGCCAGGGCCTGTAGTTGGGAGTAGTACGCACAGCCCATAACAACTTCTTTATTTCTACTTTGCAATTTAAACCACTAATTGTGCCACCCACATAAGTAGCCCCTTAACCGTGACTCAGGCCTGCCATTGCAAGGCCTGTGTGTTCAGTTTCACTGCCACTCTGAGTTGGCATTTAAAAGTACTTGCCAAGCCTTAAACCTTCCCTTTATCTACATATGTTACCCCTAAGGCAGGCCCTAGGTGACCCATAAGGCAGGGTGCTATGTAGGTAAAAGGCAGGACATACACCTGTGTAGTTTGTATGTACTGGTAGTGTAGAACTCCTAAATTCATTTTACACTGCTGTGAGGCATGCTCCTTCCGTAGGCTAACATTAGGGCTACCCTCTTATACTGTTTGAGTGGTAGATTCTGATCTGAAAGGAGTAACAAGGTCATATTTAGTATGGCCATAATGGTAATACAAAAGCCTGATGACTGGTGAAGTTGGATTTAATATTACTATTTAAGAAATGCCACTTTTAGAAAGTGAACATTTCTCTGCACTTAAATCCTTCTGTGCCTTACAATCCACCTCTGGCTGGGTTACTTGACAGCTCCCTTGTGCATTTCACTCAGACAACCCCAAACACAGGATGCTCAGTGTTGGACTTTTGGCCATACGCATGGTCATCCCTAGTCTTTTTGCCTCCTTCCTCCTGGTTTTTCTGACCTTTCGCTGTTGGCTCTAGGACTCTGAGCACTTTATCACTGCTGACCAGTGTTAAAGTGCAGGTGCTCTCCCATCTAAAGTTGGTATGATTGGCTTATACCTGATTGGCATATTTAATTTACCTATAAGTCCCTTGTACAGTGGTATCTCTATACCCAGGGCCTGTAAATTAAATACTACTAGTGGGCCTGCAGCGCTGCTTGCGCCACCCACTGAAGTAGACTTTCAAACCTGTCTCAGGCCTGCTAGCGCAGGGCCTGTGTGCGCAGTTTTCTGCCACAGGGACCTGGCATCTAAATTTACTTGCCAGGCCCAGGACTCCCCTTTTACTACATGTAAGTCACCCCTAAAGTACGCCCTGTGGGCAGGGTGCCATGTATGTAGAAAGGCAGGACATGTGCCATATTGCATGGCCTGTCCTGGTAGTGACAAACAGCCTAACTTGGTGTCTCACTGCTGTGAGTGCTGCCTTCTCATAGGATTGCATTAGAAATGCCCTGCCTTATGTGTAGGGGTATTGTCTGATTTATGAGGGCTAGCGTAGGCGTGTTTGGTATGGTTGTGATGGTGATAATAGATACTGCTTACTGGTGTGGGTGTATTTTTTATTACTATCACAGAAATGCCACTTCTAGAAAGTGCGCATTTATCTGTGCTTATGATTCTGGTGTTTTGCAGCTTGACTCCAATCCACGTCTGGGCAGAGTGACAGTTGGGGCTTTGTGCATACTTTTCAGACAGCCTGTACACAGGGAGGGTGGAGGTGTCACTGAGGTGCATCTACATACTGAATAGTCTTCCTGGGCTGAGAGAAGGGAGAGGCGGGGCACACCTACATTTGTAAAGGCTGTGCCCTGGCCTCACACAATAGGGTCGTTAACCCCCCACTGATGTTTGGAGCCTGTGCTGAAAGGAGAGAGGGGGCACTCCCAGAACCAGTTGTAACTGGCTGGAACCTCCTCTCCCTATCAATGTAAAACACTGTAAAAACAGGACTATAAGTACAGGGGAATTTTCCCCACATTTTGAACATTCTTGGAACTTGGAACTGGACACAAAACGCTGATGAATGGACTCACCAGGAAACCGCCATGGACTGCTGCTGCTGTGCTGACCTGTGACCTGCCTGGTCACTAGGAGGAACTGCCACCATCTGCACCCTTTGTGCTGGCCTGTAGCTGGGCCCACCAGCCCTGTGCTCCTTTTTGCTTAAGTTGTTCCCAGGGGCAGGGTGCTGTGGCCCCTGACCCCTGCAACGATCTTCTACATCTTTGACAGGATGCTGGAGGAGAAACAGGCATTCTTTTAAGTGCTGGGCTGCTGATGCACTATAGCGCTTGGAAAGCGCTTTTCTTTTCCTAAAAGAAATCACCGCCGCAGCCCGGGCTTTTAAATTGTGCCCTTGCGCTTCCTGGAGCGCGTTTCTGCTGAGAGGAAATCACCGCCGCAGCCCAGGCTGCATAATTTTCGGAAGCGCTGTGAAAAGCGCTTCGTGAAAGAAAATCACCGCCGCAGCCTGGGGAACTTAATTCTGTAAAGCGCGAGGATCGCGCTCCGTTCCGTGCCCCCGGGGTAGGGATCGCTCCGAGGAGCGCCCCCGGGGCACCGGCCGGCCCGACCGGGTGCCGGCGTTGTGTGCGAGCAGGAGGGAGAGGAGGACGCCTCTCCCTCACCTGCTCCAGCCCCGGAGGGCTCTCTCGGCGCGTGCGGGCGGGGCAGCAGCCTCATCGGAGGCTCGCCCGTGCCGCCGGCTTTCTGGTGGGCCCCCTCGTGGGCCCAGGGCAATTGTGAAGGGGTCTCCCCTCTGAAAGGGCCAGCGGAGGCCCCGGGAGACCCCAGGAGTTTGCGGGCCCCCAGAGGGGCCTGTTCGCAGAGTGGAGGGGGTGCGTGGCGCCCCCCTCCAGATCCTCAGGATTTCCCTGACCTTGGCCCCCCAGAGGAGGGCCGGTGGAGGCCCGGGGGGCCCCCAGTGATTACGGGTCCCAGGAGGGGCCCGTCAGGAACGCTGAGAGGGTGCGTGCCGCCCCTCTTTGGCCCAAATATGCACAGGAGGCCCCCGTTTTGCGCAGAGGAGCGCCGGGGGCCCCATTGGTTGTTTAGGCACTGGAGGTGCCTTTTCATCATTTTTCAGGTACTTTAAAACGGACTAATGTAACGTTCATTTAAAGTTCTTTTTACAGACTTTGTAATTATGTTATATTGCCTGCCTGTCCTATGATGTGTTTACATATGTGTGCACATGTTCCTTTTATGGGCATGACTTGCTAATATGTTTGCTTAAACTTGCCATAGGTTTTCTAATGTTCCTACTATGGGCGTTTTATGATATTCTTATGACAAGTGTGCTAATGTGATAACGTGTTTCCTGACTACTGCTTATGTTGCAGAATACTGAGTAACCTGTGTGTTATGTGTGACTACTGCTAGTTTGCAGAGTAACTAATGTGTAACGTTCTGACAACTGCTAAGGTAGCAGGATAGTACTGTTATGTGATGTTGGTCTGATAATTACGTTGTGTACAATACAGTATATTTTCATATAATCTGGTGTTGTGTTTCCTTTGTGGTGGGGATATTGCGTCACATGTATGTGTGTGTTGTGCAAACGCTTTACACATTGCCTCCGGGTTAAGCCTGACTGCTCGTGCCAAGCTACCAAGGGGGTGAGCAGGGGTTATCTTGGACGTGTAACTCCCTTGCCCTGACTAGAGTGGGTAAGTTCTGCCTGGCTGAGGTGCATACCCTAGCCAACCAGAAACCCCATTTCTAACATTGGAAGTCAGCGGTGAGGATAGGACTTGCGCTTGCACAATACCATTGTGACTCATTATTTCACTACAAGGATTGCGTTTAGACCATCACATGTTTGGCTTCTCTTAACTTTCTCTCTTTGGTCATTTTACCTGTTTTCAGTTCTCACGCTTGGGTATTGTGGTTGTCACAGTTGAGTTATTTGTACCTTTTCAAGATGGGGCTTACCTTTGATTTAGAGGATCTGCCGTTTTACACGCAGGGGGAATTAGAGGGGTTCTGTAGAGAGAGAGGGCTGCCTGTAGAAGGGGACCTCAGGAGATCTCTGAATTTCTTTGAAAGGTTTGTGACATTTACCCAGGGAGGGAGTGTGCTTAGGAGGCACCCAGAGGATCCTGAGTGTAGCGAGGGTTCCCAATGGGAGGGCTCCCAGACCTCATCCCTAGAGAGTGGTAGAGAGACTGATCAGGAGGGTGAGAATGACCGGTTGGGGACACCAGTTGACAGGGAAGGCCCCAGTGATAGGGAGTCCCTTGCTGGGTCCAGGGTAAGAAACAGGGCTACCTCTCATTCCTTGACGCCTGATGAGCTAAGAGATAGGCGGGAAGAGAGGGACCTGAAGTTGCAGTTAGCGCGCCTAGCTGTTGAGGAGAGAAGGGCTGAGGTAGAGAAGGCCTTAGTACAGGAGAGAATGGCAGAGGCAGAGAGGGCCTTTGCCAGAGAAAGACTCGCTCTAGAGCGCAGTCTGAAGGTTCTGGACTCACCAGCGCTGCAGGTGGAGTCCAGTGGTGGCAGCAATGTACAGTGCTGTAGCAAAGATGTTCCTCACATACCCATAGATCTGGTACCTATGTTCCAAGAGGGGGGTGACATACGTCAGTGGTTAAAGGAATATGAGAAGGCTCTGGTAGAGCGCAGGATCCCTGAGAAGGATTGGGGAACTGGCCTAGGGAGTTTTATTCCTGAGGAGGGGAGGGATGCCCTACTGACTCTAGAAGAGAGTGACAGGGAGGGGTACTCCGCTGTGAAGAACGCACTGATTGTGAAGTATGGTTTTTCACCTGAGGAATACAGAAAAAGGTTTAGGGGTGGTAAGAAACTGTCCCACCAGTCTTGGGAGGAGTTTGTGGAGGATTGCTGCATTGCACTAGATGGATGGGTGAAGGGTAGCACAGTAAACAATTTTGAAGGGCTGTTTAATCTGATTCTCAGAGAGCACCTGTTTCGTTGTTGTTTTTCAGAGTTACGCCAACACTTGTCAGTGTGTGAGCTCTCTGACCCCAGGGAGCTTGCAAAGGAGGCAGACTTCTGGTTGCGTACCAGAGGGTCTGGTGTGGCATTAGGGGGTGTTCCTAATGAGAGTGGTCTAGGTGTTTCCCAACAAGGTGTGGTGGGAAAGGAATGGAGTGTCCTAGGTAGGTCCCAGTGGACTGGGATGGGTGAGGGACCCCATGTCCCGTCTCTGAGGAGAGGGAATGGGGCTGGGCTGAGGCCCAAGGTGCCCAAGATACCGTCCCAGGCCCCTGAAGGTTCCATGAGTGAACGCCAGGAGGTGAGCCTAACCTGTGCCGTAGGGCCAGCTGTTCAGAAGGATCCCATTTTGTCATTAGGATTTAGGCGGGTGGCTGGTGATAGCGTTCCGCCGGTCCTGGTGTCTGGTAGACTCGCTCTACAGCGGAGGAGGCGGAAATCCAGGCATAGGGTTGAGAGGGGGCTGCGGGCCCCAGTGGAGAACCTGGAGGGTCAGGGGTCAGCTCTGAGTGCAGAGCCCCCCAGGAATGACCTTGGTGAGACCATTTCTGGGCTGGGAGGAATCCAGACTCTGTCAGGTGGGCAGAGGTCAGGAGACCTGCGCCAGCCAGACTCTTGTGTGGCCCTTGGGGAAAGTGTTTCCCTGGTGGGGGGTAGGTGTGCCCCCCAGGAAGTCCTGGTGCGCCAGGCAATGATTCAACCGCAGGGTGGTGACTCTGGGTTGGATGATCAGGTTCAGGGGGTAAACTCTGACCTGATGGGGAGTACGTGTGCTCCCAAGGAAGTCCTGGTGCGCCAGGCAGTGGTTCAACCGCAGGGTAGTGACTCTGGGTTGGATTGCCAGATTCAGGGGGTAAGCTCTGATCTGGTAGGGGGTAGGTGTGCTCCCAAGGAAGTCCTGGTTCGCTGGGCAATGGTCCAGTCTAAGGGTGTCGTCCCTGGACTAGATAGACAGGTTCAGGGGGTAAACTCTGACCTGGTTGGGGGGGCGGTTAGTGCGCTCACCTCCCCGTGTGAAACTTCTGGTGGCTTCTCCCGAGGTGGGGAGATGCAGGACTCTGGAAGTGGGGTTCAGGGAGGGGGAAGCCCGCCCTGGACCCCGGTGCAACCCAAGGGTGTCGTCCCTAGGTTGGGTGGTCAGTCGCCAGGTAGTGATCCTGGGCTGGCGAGAAAGTTGTGCAGGGCTGCTGTACCCAGCACCCTGGCAAGTGTGGATTCTGATGATAGGAGAGGAGGGCGGGATCCTAGAAGGAGGGGTAGAGGGGTAGAGGGAGGAGAGCCTCGCCTCTAGCCCCTGTAGAACCTATGGGTGCGGACCCTAGGTTGGTGGATCAGTGGCAGGGTAGAGCCCCTGAACTGATCAGAAATGGAGTGGAGACAGGTTGCTTTGCACCTGGGGCTACCGCCCCCCACTCATTATGGTTTCAGAGACCAGAGGCTCCTAGATGGCCTGGGGCCTGGTTCTGGCCATTGGCAGCTAGAGAATCCCCGTGGGTTGGTCTAGGCTGCCTGGGACGCATTGACAGAGAGATCCCAGTGGAGTCAGGAAGGCGTAGAACTGGAACATGCCCCTGCTGTTGTGGGCCTGGGTCCTTGTTCTATCGCCCCAATCTGGGAAGTCCATCAAGGTATTGATTGTTCTCCCCTGGCTTTTGGCTGGTAGGGGGTTGTGTTGGACTTTTGGCCATACGCATGGTCATCCCTAGTCTTTTTGCCTCCTTCCTCCTGGTTTTTCTGACCTTTCGCTGTTGGCTCTAGGACTCTGAGCACTTTATCACTGCTGACCAGTGTTAAAGTGCAGGTGCTCTCCCATCTAAAGTTGGTATGATTGGCTTATACCTGATTGGCATATTTAATTTACCTATAAGTCCCTTGTACAGTGGTATCTCTATACCCAGGGCCTGTAAATTAAATACTACTAGTGGGCCTGCAGCGCTGCTTGCGCCACCCACTGAAGTAGTCTTTCAAACCTGTCTCAGGCCTGCTAGCGCAGGGCCTGTGTGCGCAGTTTTCTGCCACAGGGACCTGGCATCTAAATTTACTTGCCAGGCCCAGGACTCCCCTTTTACTACATGTAAGTCACCCCTAAAGTACGCCCTGTGGGCAGGGTGCCATGTATGTAGAAAGGCAGGACATGTGCCATATTGCATGGCCTGTCCTGGTAGTGACAAACAGCCTAACTTGGTGTCTCACTGCTGTGAGTGCTGCCTTCTCATAGGATTGCATTAGAAATGCCCTGCCTTATGTGTAGGGGTATTGTCTGATTTATGAGGGCTAGCGTAGGCGTGTTTGGTATGGTTGTGATGGTGATAATAGATACTGCTTACTGGTGTGGGTGTATTTTTTATTACTATCACAGAAATGCCACTTCTAGAAAGTGCGCATTTATCTGTGCTTATGATTCTGGTGTTTTGCAGCTTGACTCCAATCCACGTCTGGGCAGAGTGACAGTTGGGGCTTTGTGCATACTTTTCAGACAGCCTGTACACAGGGAGGGTGGAGGTGTCACTGAGGTGCATCTACATACTGAATAGTCTTCCTGGGCTGAGAGAAGGGAGAGGCGGGGCACACCTACATTTGTAAAGGCTGTGCCCTGGCCTCACACAATAGGGTCGTTAACCCCCCACTGATGTTTGGAGCCTGTGCTGAAAGGAGAGAGGGGGCACTCCCAGAACCAGTTGTAACTGGCTGGAACCTCCTCTCCCTATCAATGTAAAACACTGTAAAAACAGGACTATAAGTACAGGGGAATTTTCCCCACATTTTGAACATTCTTGGAACTTGGAACTGGACACAAAACGCTGATGAATGGACTCACCAGGAAACCGCCATGGACTGCTGCTGCTGTGCTGACCTGTGACCTGCCTGGTCACTAGGAGGAACTGCCACCATCTGCACCCTTTGTGCTGGCCTGTAGCTGGGCCCACCAGCCCTGTGCTCCTTTTTGCTTAAGTTGTTCCCAGGGGCAGGGTGCTGTGGCCCCTGACCCCTGCAACGATCTTCTACATCTTTGACAGGATGCTGGAGGAGAAACAGGCATTCTTTTAAGTGCTGGGCTGCTGATGCACTATAGCGCTTGGAAAGCGCTTTTCTTTTCCTAAAAGAAATCACCGCCGCAGCCCGGGCTTTTAAATTGTGCCCTTGCGCTTCCTGGAGCGCGTTTCTGCTGAGAGGAAATCACCGCCGCAGCCCAGGCTGCATAATTTTCGGAAGCGCTGTGAAAAGCGCTTCGTGAAAGAAAATCACCGCCGCAGCCCGGGGAACTTAATTCTGTAAAGCGCGAGGATCGCGCTCCGTTCCGTGCCCCCGGGGTAGGGATCGCTCCGAGGAGCGCCCCCGGGGCACCGGCCGGCCCGACCGGGTGCCGGCGTTGTGTGCGAGCAGGAGGGAGAGGAGGACGCCTCTCCCTCACCTGCTCCAGCCCCGGAGGGCTCTCTCGGCGCGTGCGGGCGGGGCAGCAGCCTCATCGGAGGCTCGCCCGTGCCGCCGGCTTTCTGGTGGGCCCCCTCGTGGGCCCAGGGCAATTGTGAAGGGGTCTCCCCTCTGAAAGGGCCAGCGGAGGCCCCGGGAGACCCCAGGAGTTTGCGGGCCCCCAGAGGGGCCTGTTCGCAGAGTGGAGGGGGTGCGTGGCGCCCCCCTCCAGATCCTCAGGATTTCCCTGACCTTGGCCCCCCAGAGGAGGGCCGGTGGAGGCCCGGGGGGCCCCCAGTGATTACGGGTCCCAGGAGGGGCCCGTCAGGAACGCTGAGAGGGTGCGTGCCGCCCCTCTTTGGCCCAAATATGCACAGGAGGCCCCCGTTTTGCGCAGAGGAGCGCCGGGGGCCCCATTGGTTGTTTAGGCACTGGAGGTGCCTTTTCATCATTTTTCAGGTACTTTAAAACGGACTAATGTAACGTTCATTTAAAGTTCTTTTTACAGACTTTGTAATTATGTTATATTGCCTGCCTGTCCTATGATGTGTTTACATATGTGTGCACATGTTCCTTTTATGGGCATGACTTGCTAATATGTTTGCTTAAACTTGCCATAGGTTTTCTAATGTTCCTACTATGGGCGTTTTATGATATTCTTATGACAAGTGTGCTAATGTGATAACGTGTTTCCTGACTACTGCTTATGTTGCAGAATACTGAGTAACCTGTGTGTTATGTGTGACTACTGCTAGTTTGCAGAGTAACTAATGTGTAACGTTCTGACAACTGCTAAGGTAGCAGGATAGTACTGTTATGTGATGTTGGTCTGATAATTACGTTGTGTACAATACAGTATATTTTCATATAATCTGGTGTTGTGTTTCCTTTGTGGTGGGGATATTGCGTCACATGTATGTGTGTGTTGTGCAAACGCTTTACACATTGCCTCCGGGTTAAGCCTGACTGCTCGTGCCAAGCTACCAAGGGGGTGAGCAGGGGTTATCTTGGACGTGTAACTCCCTTGCCCTGACTAGAGTGGGTAAGTTCTGCCTGGCTGAGGTGCATACCCTAGCCAACCAGAAACCCCATTTCTAACACTCAGTCACACCTGCATACATCTGCATACTGAATGGGCCTTTCTGGGCTGGGAGGATGGAGGGTCTGACACTTACATGTCAAAGGACAGTGGCCTGCCCTCACACAATGGACTGCCAAAACCCCTACTTGGACCCTGACAGATAGGATGGAACTGAAAGGGGACCTTGTGTACTTCTAAGCCACTCTTTGAAGTCTCCCCTACTTCAAAGGCACATTTGGGTATTTAAACAGGGCCTCTGACCCTACCAACTCAGACACTTCTGGACAAGATACCACCGGTGAAGAAACTCTGAACCAGACCCTGCAACCTGCCAAGAGGAACTGCCTGGCTACCCAAAGGACTCACCTGACTGCTTTTCTGCAAAGGGCCTCTGCCCTGCTCTTGCCCTGCTGCCTTTCTATCCTCTGCTGAGAAGTGCTCTCCCAGGGCTTGGATAGAGCTTGCCTTCTGTTCCTTGAAGTCTCAGGACCCAAAAGACTTCCCCCTGCAAAGAACTCCTTGTGTGACAAAAATTCAACACACAGAGTGGCAGAAACGATGCACATCCTGCATCGCAGTGAGAAAATCACTGCACGCTGAACCGGAATGACACTGCCCGGCTCCCCGAGAGGAGATCGATGCAGCGCCAGCATTGCGACCGGAACTTCGATGCGCAGCCCTTTGGATCGACGCATAGCCGAGCTGGAACAACGCATCCAAACTTCCTGCAAGAAGAATGGACGCAGCGCCTTCCGTGTGACAGAAATTTCCCTGCATCACCCGCTGGATCGCCGCAGCTCCTGTGAATTCATCCTGCACTCCCAGGATTTCTCTGCATCGTCCCTGGGGTGTCCAAAAACCCCGCAACCCAAAGAGGATCCAAGTCAGCGTGCCGGAAATCCACGCAAAGCCTTCTCTGCATGGAAAACTATTGACGCAGAGTCTGTGTGAGCCCAGAGAAACCAACGCACACCTCCCTGTTTTCCCTGCATCTCCTCCTCAGCTGTCCCCAGTGCCAAGCTACCAGAGGTAGGACCCATCATAATTTGGATTGTGTGTGATTTACCCTGTCTAGAGTGAGGGTCCTTGCTTGGACAGGGGGTAACCTGACTGTCAACCAAAGACCCCATTTCTAACATAACCCTTAACTCCTTACCAGCACAAAAGTCAGTGGAATAAGTGACCAAGACAAAGCCACTGAGATAAGTTGCAGAAAAGTGATAAGGCGTGCCCAACCAAGCACTGATCTTCTTTTCTAGACAGAAAGTTCCCTGCATCACCTGCCGTATTGCTGCAGATCTTGTGACTTCATCCTGCACTCCCAGGATTTCTCTGTATCGTCCCTAGGGCATCCAAAAACCCAGCAACCTGAAGAGGATCCAAGTCAGCGTGCTGGAAATCAACGCAAAGCCTTCTCTGCGTGCGCAGAGTCTGTGTGAGCCCAGAGAAACCAACGCACACTTCCCTGTTTTCCACGCATCTCCTCCTCAGCTGTCCCCTGCAGAGAATTTGAAAACAAACCAGGTACTTTGTGCTTGCAAGAAACACTTGTTGCTTTTTAAAGACTCCTTTTATCATTCTCTAAAGTGATATTTTAACTTGATCGTTTTGACCTGTATTTAACCAGATAAATATTATATATTTTTTTAAACACTGTGCGTTGTATTTTTGTAGTTTTATACTATTTTATTGCATGAGTTATTGCACAAATACTTTATACGTTGCCTTCTAAGTTATGCCTGACTGCTCAGTGCCAAGCTACCAGAGGTAGGACCCAGGATAATTTGGATTGTGTATGACTTACCCTGACTAGAGTGAGGGTCCTTGCTTGGACAGGGGGTAACCTGACTGTCAACCAAAGACCCTATTTCTAACATAACCCTTAACTCCTTACCATCACAAAAATCAGTGCTATAAGTGACCAAGACAAAACCACTGAGATAAGTTGCAGAAAAGAGGTAAGGCATGCCCAACCAAGCACTGATCTTCCTTTCTAGACAATCACCATTGAAAAGGACACGCAATCTAAATGTCAACTCTTTCCAAACATTCCACAACAAATATCAATTCAGGTTTTGACTGGAAAACATTCTTGAACTTCTCTAGGCTCAATACTATTCATGGTTTACACTGAGGTTGACAGAATCTTTCCAAAAGATAAGAAAGAGTGATAACAACTAAGGGGCATATTTATTATCCCCTAGCACCACTGGAGTGTCACTTTACATGACGCTCCAGTGGCGCTAACCGCTGCTCTATATTTACAAAGAGGTTTAACACCTCTTTTTGTGGCATTACGCCTGCTTGTAAATGTGGCTCCCTCCGATGCAGTATTCTGTGTCAGAGGGGCGTGCAATGGGTTTTGCTATGGGCGTGCCACACCAACACCCATTGCATTTTGATGTTGCCTCAGATTTATAAGAGGGGTGGAGTTAGCAAGGCGCAATGAGGGGGAATACTTTTATTCCTCTTTGTTTTTTGCTTTTTCAAAGCGTGCTGCATTTTGCAGCACGCATGGAAAGAGCAAAATGCAAGAAATGATTGTTTATGTGCGGGAAGGTGTCCCTTCCTGCACATAAACAACTATTTGAAAATGATGATTTAGCACTTCTGTGTGTGCTTCATTCTGCAGCACACACAGAAGTGCCAAAGCGCCATCAGTGATTGTTTATGTGTAGGAAGGGACACCTTCCCGCACATAAACAATCACTCCCCTCAATGCAGACATCCTTGCTTGATGGTGCAAGAATGCCTGCAATGGTGCTGGCAGCTAAATTTAGCGGCAGCACAGGGGACAACACAGGGGTGCGCTGTCTTCTGTTAAATACCATACATCCCTGCGTTGTGAAAATAATGGAGCATAGCGCTGCCAATTTTCGTGCGTTATTTTCCCACAAATATGGGAGCAAATAGTGTAACCTATTATGTAACAGCACAAACTCTGGATATTTTAGAAATCAATTAATATTGCAGTCCATGAGATCTATTGATCCATTAGTCATAGACCTCGTGACACAATTAAAAAACACAATATTTATTGCTTCACCCTTACATTTAATGAAAATCAGACAAAAAGGATCATCATTATCCACAAGCCATCCAGGCCCAGCACCCTTAATAACCAAGCAACACCTACCTCATTTGAGCTGCTTATCTGCTGCTTCCTACTCACAGCATGAGACACAGCATCCTTCAATCAGATTTACAGACCCTCTGGACTCAAAAGTAACTTTGTTGAAGAAATCTTGCTCCATTCAATTCATGCATGCTACATTCCTCAGAGAGTTTAATTTTCTTGCCATTCAAGTTTGAAGACAATGATTCCTGAATACTTTGGATATCGAACATCACATAGTTGAAGTTTTTTTCAAATCATCTTGAGAGCCTCATCCTCAATTCATTGCAAGATCCTGTAACATTCATTTTGATGGCTTTGCCCTCATTTCATTGGAACGTCTTTTAACAACTGGATTATATAGACCATATCTTTCATCTTCCATCCTATGTACTACACTAATGCAAAGAAGATGAAAAATAAGATAAAAATAACCATTCTCTTTCTTCTCACATTACACCATGGATGAATCCCAGCAGAATTTATCAACCTATCATATTCCCACTAGTCCTCTCCAGAGGTATCCTGATGATACATTCCAGGGTTGGTACCCTAGGCACAAATTTCCCCATATCCTCCTCGAATACATGGATTGGTAACCAACTTGAGGAGAGCATAGTCTCTGTAATTTTCTCTAATATGGCAGTGAGCCGTTGTTTATCTTTCTCTGTCCTAAATCTGCCAGGGGTGACTAAACTCTGTTTTCCCAATGATAGTAGAGAACATAATGCTATAGTCACTCCATACATTCTTTATTACCTTTAATTCAGACACCCAAAGGAAACCCACATAAGAACTAATAACGTAATCAATAATCTTTGCTGATTTTACAGAGTTATGAGTACAACACGCCAGAGTATCACCCTGGAGCCGCCCTTTAAGAACAACAAAATCATATTCCCTACAAACTCCCTGGTGAAGAGAACCCCTTCTATTTGTCCTGGAGGATTGAGGGAAGGCAGCTACTGGTATATTTAATGTATGCTCTCTTTCCTTATCTGCAAAGAGATCCAGAGAATGATTAGAGATAGTGGCATTAAATCTCCCTTAATTAAAACCCTAGAGGTCCCCACCTTAGACATTACCATTCTAATATAATCAAATAAATCGCTCAACAAATAAGTGTTTTCTTGACCTGGTAATATGTAAAACGTAACCAAACTAACAATGAGTAATGGGGCATCCATCCAATTCTGCTCTAGGAATGTAATGCAATGTAGTAGGTTTGAATGATGGCTATAAACTTGATACACCCAAGAGAATTCTGTAGACAGAAGTAAGGATATACCACCACTATCATGGCCATGTTTTGCCTTTTTTGCCAGATTTCTAATTACATACAAAATTTTAACATTTAAGGGTCGGGAGCCCAAATTTCTTGTAGGCAGATTATCACAGGATCCAAAACGTCCTGATTCCAGATTTTCCCAACATTAATTTAGCAGCCAGCAATATTCCATGAGAGAATTCTAATGTTTCCCAACGTACTACTAAATCTCCCTCTTAAATGACTTTGGAGCAGGGGATTTTCTCGTATTTAAACAGCCAGCAAGCCATGTCTATTTATATACATCTTCATTACTAGATAACAAACCTAACTTCTGAGGAGTACATTCAACCACCCTTGTACCATCTTTACAAGAAATCACAGTCAATTTAACAATTACTGTCATTTCTTCTTGAGAAGGTATACAGTCCTCAAGAACACATGTCAATAATGTGCACTTCCCCACCCACTCCAACAGACCTCTAATCTTAGGAAGAGAGGGAATAATGTCAATACCTTGGTACAAAAAAGTCACCATTCGTCAAAAATTAATGATTATACGTGACTTAAAACTAACCCTTGTTTTCTTCTCCATTCCAAAATCTAAGAATTCCACTAACTCTAAATCACTACTCCCAACCAATCTAAGTTGATGTACCTGGGTTACAAGATTTAAGACAAACGAGTAATTCAAATAAAAGGAATCATCATCAAATAGAGCGATAAATTCAAGAGATGTAATTCCTTCTCCATTATTATAACTTGTATTCACCTGGGACATAGCGAGTGAACAGAGCAACCATGTTACATGCAAGTGCTGGACACTGTTCAGTGTGAGTTTCGCAGCTACATTCTGGCCACTCTGAACCCTGGGTTGTTTGGTCTCAAACAACTCAAGAAAACAAATCCAAACTGGTACCAGTATTGGATTTATCGCAAAGTGTACCCAGGAGCCACCTTAGAGGTGCCCCCAGCAAAAACGAACTACCTTGGCATGGATTCTGGCCTGTCACAACTAGCCTGCCACCACCAGAAAAGATGCTGGAACCCTGGGGAGAGAGCCATTGCTCTTTCAGTCCAGAAAACAAAGCCCTTCCTGGGCAGAGGTGTTACACCTCCTCTCCCAGGAATGTGCACAGCCCTGCTTGTGAGTTTCCAATGGCTTACCACCCTTGAAACTCAACCCCCAGCCCTGCTGCTAGCACCAGCTGTCTGCCCCTGTTGCAACCCCACTTTTGGTGGTAGCAACAGGGGCAAAATGCACAAAGGACAGGAGGAGCGCCCCCCCCTCCAAGGGTTGCATGCAAGGTGACCCCTCCATTTCATTTTCCTCCATCTGCATGGAAGAAAAATAGCCTATCAAGGATGGGGAAGTGACCTCTGCCCACAGGAAGTGATCACATAGTGGGTGCAGCCACCCTAATATAGATGACTCATTATTCACTTCTAGGTAATCCCCTAAACACCCACTAAATGCAGGATTTAGTGGGAACCCCTAGACCAGCAGATCAGATTCCAAGGATACATGA
Organism: Pleurodeles waltl; assembly: GCF_031143425.1. Taxonomy (NCBI): domain Eukaryota; kingdom Metazoa; phylum Chordata; class Amphibia; order Caudata; family Salamandridae; genus Pleurodeles; species Pleurodeles waltl. Next base: position 1,419,243,278 of record NC_090446.1, read on the forward strand.
GGGCTGGCAACAAAGAAGACCCAATGCTCGAGAACTACATTCCTGATGCACAAAGAAAAAGGCGCCAAACCCTGCCTCTCTGCAACCAGGACTCGACAATCACCGCTGAAGAGTTGTAGAGCAATGTGTAAAGTATTTATGCAGTACTAGAAACAGTAATTAAGTGAAAACCCAAACCAATCAAAAAGAAAGGAATACATTTTGCTAAATAAAATAACACTAAAATGACAAAAATGTAATAAGTACTTTATCAAAAATAGTGCACAGAAGCACAAGGCGCCGACCACAATTGTCTAGTCATACTAGAAAGGGCCAATGTCAAAAGTTAAGGCTGACCATCATGGATCGCTGTTCGGGCTACAGGGACCCGGTTCGTCCTGTTGGAAAGATTACCATAGTACTAAGAAAATGTATGGAGAAAAAGTGGTTGTCACCAGGTTGTAGGTGAGTCAGCAGCAGGTCAAGTTAGAAGCTAAATCCAAAGCAGGACTCGATGTTTGGTCAGTTTCTGAAGAGCAGGGTCCCGGTGTGTTCATCGATGAAGCTGGGAAAGCTCCAAGCAGGCAAAGTCTGAAGTCCCTTATAAGGAAGGCTTCAACATCAACAGTTTATTTCTGAGCACTGTTCTTGATGAAACCTTCTACATTTGGACACAGAATTTTTTCTGGACATCAGATCTCATTCAGTAGGGAACACCAGCAAGCTGGGGCTAACCAGCAATTTAACATCAATGGCTGTGTCTCTTATGGTGGTCCTGATCTCCATTGGGTCTCCAGGCAAAAACTTGGCAAAAAGTTTCCAAGTCACAGCTTTTGTAATGTGAACAGGAGGACTACAGACTAGCACTTGCCAAGGGTCCAGGACCTGGGGGGTATCATTCTGGGGTTAAAGTCCACTCCAACAGATGCCAGCAACAGGACCAAGGCAGGTCCAATTGGTGCTGGTCAGCTTGCCAGTTGCAGGGAGAGGTGTCTGGAAGTTTGCCATGTCCTTGCCAGACAACTAACTCTTGGGGTCACTTCTGGGGACCTACGTTCATGGCAAACAGGTCCAGTCTTTCTTCAGTTTCTTTAGACAGCAGGGCAGCATTTCCTATGAATCATCACAGGTCCATAAGTGTTTCAGAAAGGTACTGAGGATGCCATTTTCATGCTCAGTGCCAGCCTGTGGGTGGGAGAAACCACTGGCCACTCCCTAAACAATACGATAAAAGTGCCCAGGGGTAACTATGCCCACTTTTGCAGCACCTCCTGTGTGTTTTACTGTAAACTGTGCCCCAGTGACACTCTTGGCTAAAATCCAACATGACAGAACCCTACTTCCTCTAGTCAGGGCTACCTCTGCCCACCCAGAGGGGAGGGGCTATGATATTGGGTGAATACTCCTTTGTGGTCACTTCAAACCAGTTCTGGGCAGCTGACCTATCCCACCGGGTTTGGAGTCAAGCTGAGTAGCAGGACAAAAGGCAGCCTAGGTGTGAGCTACATCTGCCAGTGATAGTGTAGGAATCTTTTGAAGCTCAAGAAGGGATTTATAGTTACTGTAAAAATCAAAGGTTAAAGGCATGGCAAAGTTAGCTGAAAATGTCAGTTAGAAGTACCTCCATGGATCTGTAGTGTTAATAAAAAAGTGCAATTTTTCACTCTCTGGCATCCCCTCCTTCCCCCAACAAGGCATAGACGGGTAGGGTATTTCTACCCTTTTTCCCTATATTTTTTATCCTTTACTTTATTGTAGGACAGGGGGCTGACTCCTCAAGTCCTAAAATGACTGCCTCCATCTTTCTTTAGATCTGTTGGCTCCGTGGAGCCTTAATTTTCTAAAACTACTGAACAAATTTGAGCCAAATCACTACTTTTTGTTTGGAAAAATGAATGGGGGAAACATGTTTTGGGACTTCCCTTGTTCTCGGCCCCCATTTAAGGATAACCCTCAAGCCTTCCAAATCACCACATCCCCGGGGCTATGTGCACGTTGGAGGGGGGCCACGTGGGCAAGCCACAGCAAACACTGTGATTTTTGACAGCAGGACCTGTCAAAAACCAAATTTTTCATCTCTGTCAATGGCGCCTCAAGGGAAGCCTTAAGGCTTTCCCTGTGGTTCCAGATAGCCCGTAACGGCATTTTTGTAAAATAGAAAAAATATTTAAATAAATAAACATGGAGGGACTGCAGGGGAGCCCTTGAGGGCTCACCGATGTCCCGGATAGTCCCTAAAGGTCTATACAAAAATAAACAAAAAATTTAAAAAAACTATAACTCAGTGTGAAGGTCGCAAACCTCCATATTGAGTACTCCAGCTGGACTCGCTTCCCTCGTTTTTTTTTTAATTTAAAAAATAATGGATGAATTTTTTATTTTAAATTGTACAGAAATATATCATTCTAACTCAGCTTGAAACCTTTTATTTTCTGTCTCGACTGCCTGCCTCTTTCAGTTTGTCTCCTGTTTGAGAGGTGCAGCGAGGTGTGGTGAGCCAATTTTAGAACCCTGTGTTGTACACCGCAGATTCCAGCAGCGGAGGAGTCTCTACCCGCAAGGTGAGCTCAGCAAGCCTGGCAGCGGAAGTTGTCTGCTGCTGATATTGTGCCCCGGGGCTTTCACTGAAGTGGCCCAGCTGGGACTGGGTGGGGTTTGTGTGACCCACGGTGAGATCTACTCACTGCCACTTTGGCTCATCCTGCCCTGTTTTAGATTATCCTAAGGCTAAGGCACCACACTACCAGAGCTCGCACTATATTTATTGTACATAGCACTGCTGCCTGCCTACTTGCCTACCCACCTCTGCCTACTTGTACCTCAGAGATTTATCACCAGGGATCTAATCTAATCTGAGGCTGAGTCTTCTGAGGACTCTTCTGAGGAGTGCCTGGTGCATTATCATGCAAAGCAATGAATACATCTAGTAGAGCAACTAGCAGCGCCTTTTGGCATATATAGGAACAGCTAGGGTCTTCAGATTTTTGCAGGCAGTATGGTAAGTGGGATTAAAATGTGTGTGGCGGGGGTGTTTAGTTACTCGTCCGCACTTTTCCCCGTCATCCTATCTATTGGTGCTTTGCCCTACCCTGTCTCTCCTGTTAGCCCTCTCAGATTTGACTGTAGCTGTAACGTGGCTGGAGTTGGTTCTTTCATTTGGCAGGCATTCTTTGCTGTCTGGTTGCCTGGCGTTTGGAGTGTTTGGATCCAGACAGAGTTATTGGGGCTTTTGGCAGTTTTGGTCAGTTGCGTGGCTGGCCCTAGGCCGCAGGTTACTTGTGAGGTGGAAAGGCAGCCGGCGGTAGGTCATTGCGGCTTGCACCGTGGTGGATTTCTGCAGGCCCGCATGTACCATTAACTTACCATTGACTCACTATAGTTGCACTATAATCTGATATTTGGATATTTTGTACACTGCTAAAACGGAAGCGGCTGGTTTCACAACTGCTGCGCGAAAGGCGCACTCGTTTCATCAGCGTGTTCAGTTGCTGCTAGTTGCCGCCAGTGGCTGTCTGTTGTTGCTGCCGCCATCGTCTTGATCTGCGTCCAGCTTTAGGATGACTGCCAAAAAAGTTAGATCAGGTAGGCTAATTACTACAAGATGCTGTAAAAAAACGAAATCCAACCCATTGAGAAATGAGGCGCCACTTTTGGACATTTTAAAGGATAAATCAATGTTTCAATCTTATTTTTTGAGACTTGGAGAGGTCAAGGGAAAAAGTGGAAGACGATTTATCCCCTTTGAGAATTGGACTGGGAAAAGAGGGAGCCGATCGATGGAAATACTTCATGACTCTTCCCACCTGGGCATGTGCCTTCATTTTCTCCCTAATCAGGCAGGCACCAATCCCAGTGTGGAGGGAACTGCCCTTAGTACCCGATTTAAATGACCACGGAGGAGGGGTTGCTCATTTCCATTGTCAGACCTTTAGGGTGGGCATAGGGGCTCTGCACAGGGGAAGAAAGGTTCTGCCATATTGGTTTTAGGTAGAGAGGAGCACTGTGGGATTGTGTGCAGTAGGCCACGCAGGAACTGCTGCAAAACAGGGTAGGGTTATGCAAGGAAATGCTTTCCCTATTGCTATGGGACGAGCCAGGAGTGACCGACACCCACAGGATAGTGCAAGGCATAAATGTGGCACAACTGGGCACCCACTTAAGAACACTGCTGGACCAGTGGAAGGCAGAAGAAGGACTGCACCTGCTGCCGAGACCTATGAGGAGAACCTTAAAAGCTGGACCTGCTCCCACCTGAACCCAGGATAAAGAAGTGGATTTATACAAAACAAAAATAGTGGTTGATGCTTAATGATCGCACATCCGTATTCAGATGTATGACTGGTAGGTACAGGCTTGCTGAGATTCTTGTGGGTGCCAAACTGGTAAAACACCCAACCACCACGGGTGTTAAAACACTGATCAAAAGTAATTGAACTGTGCTAGAAACAAAAATAAGAAAATACCAGGGCTCTCCAAAAAGTAGTCTGAAAGTATATTCCAAAGTGGAAAAGCGGAGTCCGGAGTCCAGACACTGTGCAGATATTGACGAAGTTTTATTCGTTGTGGAAAAGGTACAACCTGCAAACAGCCGACACGTGTTTCCTCCCAAGGACTTTTTCAAGGCTGTGGATCAGAAGTCATGGACACAAAATAGTACAATCAAAATGTGGTAGTGTGTAATAAGTAAGCGATTTAAAAACGTAGAGAAAAAAAATATTTACAACGTTCTGATGAGAACAAATTCTTGCAAAGTAAGTAGATCAAAGGAAGGATGCAAGGATGAGTATTGTGTGACGATGAGGATGCGCTACCCAGAATTACTGTGAACCAAACTCCCGGGGGGAGTAGGCAGGTGAGTGAATGTGGAAGACAAAAAACAGAAACAAACACCATAGTCCATAAAAACCAGTGTGGAGAATGTTGCATATTGTAGGAATCGTGAAAGTGGAGAGAGTACAGGTGAGTGGGATCGTCCCTAACGAGAGGTGCAAAGATAATGTGCCAAAAATTGAAGAAACTAGTCTGCTTATTAGATTATAGCATACACCCAAAAGTAAAAAAGGGGCACCAGAGCTTAGTAGGATGGTGATATGAAGCATGCCTGAAGGATAAGGGGAGAACATACCAAAAAATCAAGGTGCCGGTAGCTCACATGGGAAGGCAGGATAATATCCTGGGATCCAACGAAGTATTGCAGTGGTTCTGGTAACAGATTTCTCATGTGTTGGTGTGGTAATATCAATAGTGACCAACCGAGTAGTTGGTTCTGGCACAAACCAGAACCAACAGGAATCCTGACCCTCTACATCAAGAACTTCTACAAGTAGATCTTCAACTGTACCGATACTCTGACCCCTGTGAAACTGAGAAACACAGCAAAAACCAAAACACAAGTCAGCTGGTACACAGAAGACCTCAAAATGACCAAGCAATACTGAAAACAACTGGAACGGAAATAGAGAATCAGCAAGAAGAAGTGGAAAAACACATATTCAAAGCCACCCGGAGAATATACCGGTAGCTCATCCGAGAAACCAAGAGGAAGACCCTAGTCAAAAGAATAAGCAACAGCTAAGACTGCAGAAAAGAAATCTTCACAATAATCAAAGTCTTTATCACACCTACAGTTCTCACCCGAAACATCAATCCATCACAAGATTTGTGACTTGCGATCCGTTACTGCAACCATGTATTTCCCCCTGCAACCAGACCCTCTGGTTGTATCCAGAACTCTTCAAGTGACAAAGGAAGTTAATTCAATCACCACATGGAACACCATTACAGGAAACCACAACAATGATAAAGACATTTCAATCCCGGTTCCTAGTGAACCCCTGCCCTCAGCACACCTTCGACATAGGAGCAATCCGTATTAGTGGCTACCAGACATCAGGAAAATGATCACTCAAACTATCATCACCAGGAGACTAGACTAAAAAGCACCCTTCCTGTAGGGATCACCACATTTTGAAACATCTAGAAAAAAAAATTGACAGTGAAAAGAAATTTCTCATTAGCCTAGTTGTGGAGTCCCTGCATACCAACATCCCCAGGGAAGCCACCCTGGAAGTAATAGACAGGCTCCTGAAGGGGACAAACTGGGAGTCAATCACACCTTCTAAGTACATTTTGGACCTAGAGCATATGGCCCTCATGCAGAATTACTTTGAATTTGAGGGTGAATTTTCCTGCATTTACACAGAACATCTATGGGAAGTACCTTTGCTCCAAACCTTTCAGGTATCTATGTCCACTCTTTTGAGACTGATTATGTATTACACCCTTCAAAACCTTTTCTGGAGATGGTCAGGTTGTGGAAATTGTATATTGATTATATATTGTTAATTTGGAATGGCACAAGGAGAGAGACATTGCTATTTTCTGATTGGCTAAATGTCCTCAATCCTTACTTACAATTTACCATAAACTTGGATGGCACTGAATTACCCTTTCTTGACCTCTTGATTGAACCTAAGAATGGGCATCTACAAACCCAAGTGTACTATAAACCTACAGACAGGAGCAACATGCTGAGATTTGAAAGTTTCCAATGCTGAGCGCTGAGATAGAATTTACTGGTAGTTCAGTTCCTTCTCCTGAGTCACAACTGTTCTGATGCGAAGGATTACATCACACACGCAAGGAAACTCTCAAGTAAACTGGCAGCAAAAAACAATCCTCCCCAATAGCTATGTAGGGCCAAAAAAAAGCCTTGAACAACAACAGAGAACAACTGCTTGAGTCTTTTAGGAAGCCCACAGAGCATAGACTGATTTGCATCTCCACTTTTAGGGCCATATGTACGAACACATTTTCCCATAGACACAGAATGGGTAAAACCCTTTGATACATCCGGCCCTTAGTCCCCTATAGAATTGACTGCAGAAGATCCTCAAAGACAAATGGAGAATTCTTGTCGCAGATGGCCTTACTTTTTAACTTCCGATGCATTCATTTAAGAAGGCTAAGAGTATCCGGGACATGATTGTGCACACAAGTCCAAAAAAGAGGACCAACTCTGATAGTAAAAGAATACTGTGGAACCTCCCACCTCTATCAGGTCACTCCCCATGTGGAAAGTGTGCTGTCTGCCCTTTCACAAGAAAAATGACTACCCTTGATCTTGGACTTGCAACCCCATGGCAATTACAGTCAACTGTTGAATTGCCACAGTAAAAATGTAATCCAGGTGATCAAGGGTCCTTGCAACTTAAAATACATTGAGATGACTACGAGACATGTTGGGACACGAATTTGTGAACACAGAAGTACAATCCACTGTAAATGGGACTCAACAAGGCTGACTAATCATTCCATTTCCAAAAACCACAGCGTGGACAACATGGAATGGTACGTTATTGAGAAACTCACACAAACCAGACAAGATATGACACAACCACTGTTATGGTTTGAACAACGGTGGCTATGAAGGCTCCTTACAGACAAATGGGCTGAATGTTGAAGTACCTTGGTCTGCAATACAAAAGTAATGAAGGCAGGGGCCACCATATTATGATTAGATCAGACCTTTGCCCACATGACTTCCCTATTTCTGAGTGCTGGCTATAAGCCTGATACCTCTTTCATGACATTTATCTGGACTTGTTACTAGGGGAATGCCCAGAGTCCTGAACAAACCTCTTCTCCTTCCCAAGTGAAGATTGTTCCCCCTTTTTTTCCTTTTTTACCTTCCTTTTCATCACCCGGCCTAGCCGCCCCCCCCTTTTCCCTTGATGGAGTGGACCATATATATATATATATATATATATGGCACTCTGCAAGGGATTCATCGCTATACGAGTACAGTATTGCCAAGACAATTTGTGGGGTAAAAACTACATCTCCCATGAGCACTTGCCAGAAGTTGTGTGGATAGTGACGTGGTTGCATGTGACTATGAAGACGCTGTGCTGATGTCCCTCGAGTTCCAAGGGTGGAGTTAAATAACTGCTCCAGCCTTCCCCAAGTTGTACAAGTGGCTGGGAGCAACCACAGATAGGTGTATTTGCACAATGATCCTTTTCATGAAGTAAGTGCACTATGGAGGGTTTTTAGAATTGTCACAATCTCTTCCCAGCCCACAGTACCGCTCTGTTTAATGACTACAAATATAGCTACAGATAGGTGTAACTGCAAAATTATCTTTTTGATGAAGTAAGTGCACTATGGGGGATGTCAGAATTGTTTCCATCTCTTCCTGGCCCGCAGTACCGCTCTGTGTAATGACTATAAATTTGGCCTTGATTACGACAGTATTGCACTGGCAAGCATCTTGCCTGTATGTGTCTTTTTCACTGTACACTCAGTGTATGGGCCACATACGTCCCACTATGAGGGACTCCGTTGGGACACTTATGCATAACTTGATTGTCAATCAATTGTTCTAGCGATACAGGGGCATCTGTGTCCACACTTACTTGAATATTCACTACAGCATACCAGTGTAATTCAATGGTCGATACAGTGGCACTCCCTGGTTCCTGATATAAAGGGTTGTTGATAGCATATACTCTTTACGCAACTTAAGGCTCAGGTGCAAGATGCAATATATAAAAGGATATGGCACAGTTTATGAATTGTTGGGTTGGATAGGAGCCTCTCTCAATATTTTTGACCATTTTCAGGCTAGGTGGAACAAAACCAGATGCATCTCCAGTTTAGGGAATAAGTAACTGTGTCTCGATTATGTATTTTTTTATTCTCTCTTCCTCAGTGTGTGACAATAAAGGACAATGTCCTGCCCCAGACTAGAAGCCTGTACTCCTTAAGTTTAGAGTAAGGAACCTTATATAACTATTTGAGGCCCAGCTTCATAGGGCACTCACTTAGTGGTTGAAATGTCCCCTCTAAAACCAGTATGTTGTGTCTTGTGACTATCTTGATACTGCCACAAAGGAATAAGTAATGTGGAGCGCATGTTTTTATTTTTCAGCACATAGTAGGCAATTTGTTTGCAGTGTTTTGCAATGTCTCTCACCCTGCATGCTCACGTTTCGTGTACACATGTAGAGAAGTAATGTACTAAGGAATATTGACCTTGTAATAATTTTTCCCTTTACCTTTCTGCTACAGGTGCTCTGAAAATTATTCCTCACTCAGGTAGGGCTTCAGTGTGCCCACATATATCTTTCTATGAGTAGGGTAGGTGTAAGTACGTCCCTCATCAATAGGGATCTGTAGCCCTGAAAAATGCCCCAGACCAGGGTAGGTTTAAAGTGAGGGCAGAAACATGTTGGCTGTCATAAGACGGGTTGAGTCATTATACTCATACCTTCCGTCTAGAGGGTTTTAACTATATCTACGGACACCACTAATAAAGGTAACATCTACCAGTAGTCTTTGAGGTTTTTTTAAATGATCTGGATCTCCACACTATCCAGTAACCTTTATCAAAGAATTCCCTCTAATACAAAAGCTAACTTAAAGGTTGAGTCCACCCTCATGGCACTGTCCTACCAGAGTGGGGAGAGGTGATCAGTGATGAAGCATGACACAATCAAATGTGCGAGGCCACTTCTTCCATAAGAAGGAATTCTTTGTCAACCCAGACAACACAGAGTTCCACCAAAAATGAGCCTCACTAATAAGTTGGTTTTAAACAATTAGGCCATTGCCTTTTGTTTATGTAAAACCTCTTCCCTACCACACTGTTCCTGTTGACTAACAAAGAGATTACCAACCAGCCCAAAAGAAGACCGCATACCTTCGAAAACACAGCACCCAGATTAGTCGTCAGCCTCCCCCACCGATCCCACATCAGACATCACACCACACCTGAGGAAACTTCACGAGCTCCCGATACACAAGCACGCACACTTTAAAATCCTACCCCAGACCTACAAATCTCTAAGCAGCACTGGTGCTGCTTATCTGAACAGTCACATTCACTTCCATCAACTTTTCAGTCACCTCTGCTCTGCCGGTCTCAAATTAGCACACACCCCACACACGCACAAAAACAGAGCAGGAGACCCCTAATGCTTGGAACAACCTCCCAGAACACATCGGAGCCTCCTCCTGTCTTCTTGACCCTCGAAAGCATCTGATGACAGCTACAAAAGGAAAAGGCAAGCATTAAAACATGCAAGCTTGTGAGAAAATAATAGAGTATAACAAGGAGGACATACATGGCATTACGGGAGACTCTTCAACCAGCATGCAGAGTAGTCACTCGCAGAGACGCTTTATGACATGGGCAAAGTGGGCTCTGGCCCAGGGCTCCAACCTTTCGGTTATAAGCCTGCCATCGGCTGACTCACAAATGGCATGAGACCAAGTGTTACCTGGCTGTCCACAGCTTTATCTCAATGTCAGGCCCAAAGGAACTGGCTGGAGACCCCAGTCGTGCCCCACCCCTTAAGGACCACTTGGTTAGTAAAACATAAACTATACCAAACGGTTCTAGTCAATAGTGTTAGATGGTAATAGATCCCAACTCGACAGAGAATATGCTGAATGATGAGCTGTATCACTTGTAAAAGTTCAAGATTTTTCCTTAAAAAAAACGAACCTTTGCACACTGCATTTCAGCCAATATTCTATAATTGAGATGCCATTGCACGGAGTGCTTTGATAAGTTTACAATCTCAGTATTATAGTCCGCTACACATTTTCTTATTCCCCTTTAATAAACCATGAAAAATCATCCAAAGGTTGCGAAACATATATTGATTGCTTTCCATAACATGGCAATGCTATTTTCGGTTCCTCTTCTTTTTATGGATAGTAAACTTCTATTGAAAATCTTTGTGAATTTTTTATTTATTTTATTTGGCTGTTTCCTCTGGATTATTGTATTTTGTAGCACTTTGTATTCATATAGGAATTACGAGTAGCACCGTTTTTATGTATTTTCAGTGTATTGTATTCGACATTTGTTAGAAATTGGGTTTTTGGTTGGCAGTCAGGTTACCCCCTGTCCAAGCAAAAGCCCTCACTCTAGTCAGGGTAAGTCACAAGCAATCCAAGATTATCCTGTGCCCACCCTCTGGTAGCTTGGCACGAGCAGTCAGGCTTAACTTAGAAGGCAATGTGAAAAGTATTTGTGCAATAAATCATACAATACCACCATATAGCACCACAAAAATACACCACACAGTGTTTAGAAAAATACATAATATTTATCAGGATAATTGTAGGTCAAAAAGAATAAAGTTGCAATGTGAAATTGTAGAGATATCACTGAAAAGTGATATAAAGTGTCTTAAGTCTTTAAAATATAAACAAAGTCTCTTTCAAGCACAAGTACCTGGTTTGGAGTGGAAAAATCTCCTCAGAGGGCCACAAAAGAAGAGGTGCGTGGAAAAAGGGTGTGTGCGTCGATTTCTCCCCAGCACACACGGACTTGCGTCATTATTTTTCATGCGGGGAAGTCGTGCGTCGTTTTCTGGCACGCGGACAGTCTCTTTCTGTGGATCGCGGGGATTATCAGATGTCCCGGGTCTGTGCGTGGATTTTCCTGCTTGTTTTCCAGCTGCGTGTCGTTCTGCGGGGCTCTGCGTCGAAATTACGATCTCACGGCAGGCGTCGCGTTGATTTCTCCTCTAGAGGTCGGGCGGTGTTGTCCTTGCGAAGCCGTGCATCGGATTTCCGGTCGTCCCGAAGGCGTCACGTCGATCAGCGTCGGTGTGCGGCGTTTTTCTCGCCGCGGAACAAGCTGTGCGTCGATATTTTCTGCACACGGAGCATCCAAGTGAAAAAGAGAAGTCTTTTTGGCCCTGAGACTTCAGGGAACAGGAGGCAAGCTCTATCCAAGCCCTTGGAGAGCACTTTCACAGCCAGACAAGAGTTCAGCAAGGCAGCAGGCCAGCAGCAAGGCAGCAGTCCTTTGTAGAATGCAGACAGGTGAGTCCTTTGAGCAGCCAGGCAGTTCTTCTTGGCAGGATGTAGTTTCTGGTTCAGGTTTCTTCTCCAGCAAGTGTCTGATGAGGTAGGGCAGAAGCCCTGTTTTATACCCAAATGTGCCTTTGAAGTGGGGGAGACTTCAAAGAGTGGCTAAGAAGTGCACCAGGTCCCCTTTCAGTTCAATCCTGTCTGCCAGGGTCCCAGTAGGGAGTGTGGCAGTCCTTTGTGTGAGAGCAGGCCCTCCACCCTCCCAGCCCAGGAAGACCCATTCAAAATGCAGATGTATGCAAGTGAGGCTGAGTACCCTGTGTTTGGGGTGTGTCTGAGTGAATGCACAAGGAGCTGTCAACCAAACCCAGCCAGACGTGGATTGTAAGGCACAGAAAGATTTAAGTGCAAAGAAATGCTCACTTTCTAAAACTGTCCATTTCTAGAATAGTAATACTAAATCCAACTTCACCAGTCAGCATGATTTTATATTACCATTCTGGCCATACTAAATATGACCTTCCTACTCCTTTCAGATCAGCAGCTACCACTTCAATACTGTATGAGGGCAGCCCCAATGGTAACCTATGAAGGGATCAGGCCTCACAGTAGGGCAAAAACGAATTTAGGAGTTTTACACTACCGGGACATGTAAACTACACAGGTACATGTCCTGCCTTTCACCCACACAGCACCCTGCTCTGGGGTTACCTAGGGCACACATTAGAGGTGACTTATATGTGGAGAAAGGGGAGTTTTAGGCTTGGCAAGTACTTTTAAATGCCAAAATCGAGGTGACAGTGAAACTGCACACCCAGGCCTTGCAATGGCAGGCCTGAGACAAGGAAAAAGGGGCTACTTAAGTGGGTGGCACAACTAGTGCTGCAGGCCCACTAGTAGCATTTAATCTACCGGCCCTATGCACATAGAGTGCACATTACTAGGGACTTATAAGTAAATTAATAGTCCAATCAGGTATGATTCAAGGTTACCATGTTTTAAGGGAGAGAGCATATGCACTTTAGCACTGGTAAGCAGTGGTAAAGTGCGCAGAGTCTAAAAGCCAGCAAAAACAGTGTCCAAAAGTGGAGGGAGGCAGGCAAAAAGTTAGGGGTGACTACCCTAAGGCTGTCAGGTCTAACAACATGTATATGAAGTTTAAATCACAGCAACTGAATTCCTAAATTCTTTCGATAATATAATTTGTGGAACTAATGTTGTGCTGGCAAATTCTCCTGTCACCTTGTATTTAGTACGCCAGGATGGGTATGTGGGGTTATGAAAGAAACTCCCCTATGAGCTTGACATTTATCTACCCTCAGCCCCCAATGCCCCTCACACCCAGTAGCCCCCTCCTTTAAAGACTCTATTGTGTATGGATACTAAGGTGTTTTAAATACTTGTCCTTCACGCTGGATCCAGAAGTAAGGTGAGCTAGTGACACTAGGGAAAGCAACTGGATTTTATTAAAAGCTCTTCGTGTTTTTACGGAAAATGGATCCGATGATATAATGTACAGCAGAATAAGAGGGCTAGAATGTTTTGCAAAAAAAATGTCGTTGCAAACAGGCACTCGTTCTAACTTGAATGACTTATGTAACCGCGTCCTGGGAAGATCTTCTAAACTAGTGGCAATTAAACTGCACCAAGCGGGCGGGTCTGCACAATTATGCAATCGTAAAAATAAAAAAAAACACGATTTGCGTGTTGGGAGTTTCAGCGAGTGACCTACTTCTTGCTTCAAGAGCTGACACACTGGCCAGGGATCATCAGACTGAGGAAGCACAAGAACAAGACCATAGCTCATCTTTCGCACAAGGACAGAAAGGTAAGTGATGGGAAGAGATAATTCTGTGCCATGATTTTGAAAGGCTGCATGAGTCAATGGACGAATACCTTGTGAAATTCGAGCAGGTTGGGTCATGCTGTGTACTAGCTGGTGCTATTTTTCAGGGTTTAGAAAGATCTTAAAAGAGAAGTCGGAAGTCTTTAAAATAAATGGGCACCCACCCGCTAATATAAGGCACAGACTAGAAGCATGGTTCGAAAGCAGCTGCAAAATTGAAGTTCTTGTTTAAGTCTCTGCCTCTGCTGGCAGATTATGAGGCCCTGTCACCAACCAGACTCACACATACACATCAGGTGGATTAGTGTAGTTTCTTCTTCCTCACAGCTTGCTTATCTTTATTGCTTGGTATAGCGCCAATGCCAACGTAATTTGCTTCTAGGCACTTCTGCGACGGGTGAGACAAACAACATGGAAGCAAAGGTGGGTGGAGGGGGGCTGTAGTTATAATGATATGCATATATATTATGGGGCATATTTATACTTCGTTTGCGACGAATTTGCGTCGTTTTTTTCGACGCAAATTCGGCGCAAAACTAACGCCATATTTATACTTTGGCGTTAGACGCGTCTAGCGCCAAAGTATGACCAATGAGCGTCATTTTTTTGCGTGAACACCTTCCTTGCGTTAATGAGATGCAAGGTAGGCGTTCCCGTCTAAAAAAATGACTGCGACGCAAATGCGTCGTATTTATACTCCCGGGCAAAAATCACGCCCGGGAGTGGGCGGGGCAAAAAACCCCGCATTTGCGCCTCTTTTTAACGCCTGGGTCAGGGCAGGCGTTAAGGGGCCTGTGGGCTCAAAACCACAGCTGCCCTCCCATGCCCCCAGGGACCCCCCCTGCCACCCTTGCCCACCCCAGGAGGACCCCCAAGGATGGAGGGACCCATCCCAGAGACATTCAGGTAAGTTGAGGTAAGTAATTTTTTTTTTTTTCAAAATATTTTTTGGTGGCATAGGGGGGCCTTATTTGTGCCCCTCTACATGCCACTATGCCCAATGACCATGCCCAGGGGACAGAAGTCCCCTGGGCATGGCCATTGGGCAAGGGGGCATGACTCCTGTCTTTACTAAGACAGGAGTCATTTAAATGGCGTCTGGGCGTCGTTAAAAGTGGCGCAAATCGGGTTGAGGCGATTTTTTTGCCTCAACCTGACTTGCCCCATTTTAAGACGCCCTAACGCCATTTTCCCCAACGCCGGCGCTGCCTGGTGTACGTGGTTTTTTTCCACGCACACCAGGCAGCGCCGGTCTGCTAGCGCCGGCTAACGCCATTCCGGCGCTAAATATTTTGACGCTAAACTGCGTTAGCGCAGTTTAGCGTCAAAAAGTATAAATATGGGCCTATATCTACACAGGGAGTGATAGTGCCAGTGTAGTTATATCTAAATCTATCTCCCCGTAGGAAAGGAATGTTTGTTTTGTTGATATATTTGGCGCTGTTCCACGAATCTGCGTGAAATCTTTCAAAAACCAAATTTACTCACTTTGGCTTGAACTTGATACGTTTAAGGCTGATCTTACACGCATGGTCCACGAAAAGGTGAGGGGAAGGCCCAAAACAACAATTTCCGGTGTTCATTATCGTAGAAGACTTTGCTCACTATTATAGAAATTGTCATTATTTGGAGTAAATTCCTTCAGTACGTTTCAGTCAAATTTGATTTTAAAGAGGTGTTTGGGATTGTCATGAAGGTGATCCCCTCCTAGAAAAAGCTGATAATATCTGCACCATTGCGTTTCTGCTCGAAAGGGACCAAAAAGGTTTTTTAAAAATCATATCTGTTTGGCTGAGGAAACCTTTTCTCCTATTTACCACTGGGGTCCTCTTGTACCCTGGATCTCACTGGGCAACCACATCTTATGAGAACAATGTTGGGCCACATGTCCTGAAGGAAAAAAAAAAAAAAATTAGGGAGTAGGGACCCTGTGACACTTTTTTTTTTGGGGGGGGGAGGGTTGGTGCGGACGGTCACCCTAGAGTCCATAATAAAACAAGCATTTGCAATGCAATGGGTTTCGCCTCTGTTCGAGTTAGAACTATTAGTGTTCCAAATTTCTACCTGGAGTTTTCTAGCAAAAAGAAGTTTGCTCACAATTAAAGGTATTGGCAAACGTGCAATTATCCATGTAACAGGGCTGTACTCCAATGCGGTAACTAAACTGCCCCAAGGAGGGACAAACGTAAAGCATTTACCAATGATAACAAAGGACTTTTGAAAGGCAAGCCAATGAACGAATGATAGTTATGGGCATGCAGTGGGCATGGTTAAAAGCCCACAAATAGATTACACTTCAGAGCGCTTGTGTGCTCGAAATAAAAAATGGGGTGTGGGTGCCAGTGTCCTCCCCAAACTACCTAGAACTCCTGGTAGGTTCTCTGGTACTCGACTAAACAAGCTTCCATCCCATTGTACTGTAGGGCACGTACGCTTTCCTAGGAAAACCTTCCCACGTGGCACAAGCTTTCATGATGGGAGAACTGTTGTATCCAAAAAAAATTAAAGAAGGAAATGTGGTGGTTGGCCAGGTTTAAAACGTGAGCCTTCTGATCACGTGACATTCAAATTCATTAATAATTATGGATTACAAAAGGCGTGAAAACAATTTCGACAAGTTCAAATAATTTGCTTTATTTAAATGCTGGAGATAAGTAAAAAAGCAAGCAAGATAGAGAGTCCTTAGCAAGAAGTATTCATTCCGGAAGAATAAGCAAAAGGGCATCCTCATTCACTTTTCAAGGCAGCGCCACTAATTTGAAAGCCCTAATTGTAGTTTACACAGAGTAAGGCAAACGTGACTCTAATTGCCAACTACTGCCAATGGAGAAAGCAGATCCGTTCCCTATAGTTGAAGCGTATACTGATAGCCATATCAGGAGGACTTTATGGCACAGATTTACTAATTTTTCATGCAATACAAAGCAGCTTTCACATTTACTATGCTGCTTTGTGCAAGGAGGAAACCACAGTGCTGAGCCCAATCTACTTACTGGCCTTCTAGCCATCCCCAGCGCTAGCGCTGAAACAAGGCTTTCTGCTATGAGGCACAGCCTTTCACCATGGTGCATAATTGAGTGTTCTCTGTCAGACGTGAGACGGTATCCTTCTCGTACAAATTCCTATGCATAAACAAACTCAGAATCTTCCCACATATTGAATGTGAGCTGTGCTGTTTTTTTTTACAAATGAGCACATTTCCCCTGACACAAAGCACTGTCTAGCAGGTCGGGCTTTGTGTCAGATTTTCAAAGATCTACCCCAGTAATCCCTCTTTGATGACCCCTACGACAGCAGCGCAGAACAGAGAAAAATTGCATTTGCACTGAGAAAAGAGCTAAAAATCCCTTTGTACTGGGAAGGAAACAGCGAGCACTATTTTGCAGTGGCGGGCGGTAACTTCAGGAGGGAGGTGGGGTGGGAAGCACACTCACACTCATTCATTCATTCACACACGCACGCACATCCATTCACAACACTCATAAACATTCAAACATACATGCACGCACCAAACATTCATTTAAAACACACACACACACATTTACCTTCAGCTCGGAGGTCCCAAGAGGGTTAGGTCAGCCAGTGAGGGAAGGCAGCAGTCCCCACTTCGTCACAGAGTGGGATGGGGTCAGTGAGACTGCTGACCCCTCACCACTCTGTGACGAGGTGTCGCTAATTGACACTCGCCCTGGGCGCTTCAGGGCTTTAACCTGAAGCGCCCAGGTCAAAGTCAATGGGTGATGCTTCCCCTCGTCACGGAGGGGGAGGGCCTCGAGGCACCTTTGCTGAGCTGAGGAGGTCACGCCCATAGGAGCTGTGACCTCTTCAGCCCAGCAAAATTCAGCTCAGGCAGCCAGGAGTCTGCGCAAATTGCACATGTCTCACTCCTGGCTGCCTGAGCTGAACATGAATGTCTGACAGCTGACCTTTGCTCAGCCTGACAGGCACTCTTCATGAGGGGCAAAAGGTGGGCGGGCGTGGCCCCTCTGCCCTAAAGAACGGGCTGCAGCTTCTATTTTGTGTCACTTTACATCACGTTGTGCCAGCACAAAGAAATAGGACATCTCAGCATTTCCCTTTAAGAGTGTCTTGTTTTAACATGCTTTAGTCAAACTTGTTCAACAGAAGTGAATCAATTCAACAGCTGCATAACGCAACAGTTTCTCAAAGGGAACACTGTATTTTGTTGATATACAGGAATTATTTAAGAACATGGCTCATGCTTCTCTAGAAAAAGCTTTTCAGTGCATTTATATGTTTCTCATCTTGCTCAAGTTTCTGTTAGTGTGAGAGGGTTATCTTGGAGACTGGGGTCCAGATTTACAGGCCCCTGGTGCCACCGGAGTGCCACCTTCAGTGACGCTACCATGGCACTTTTCAATGCACCATGTTTACAAGGAGGCCTTAAGTTACTTTTTCTGGCTTAACACCTCCTTGAAAATATTCCCCTGATGCAGTTTTCTGGGGCATGGAGGAGCATGCAGTGCAGTTTTCTGGGGCATGCTGTTGGTGTTGCTGTGGGTGTTCCGACACCCATTGCTTTTGACGCTGCCCCAGATTTACAAGAATGTGTGATTCTGAGGCGGTGCCAAACACTAACTCCATCCCAGTACTTGCGTTAGCAAGGCACAACGAGGAGGAATACTTTTATTCTTCCTCGTTTTTTGCTCTTTCGATGTGTGTTACATTCTGCAGCACACATAGAGGGCGCAAAAGACCTTGAATGATTGTTTATGTGCAGGAAAGTGCCCCTTCCCGCACATAAACAATCTATCCCCTCAACGCAGACACCATTGCACTATGATGCATGGTGCAAGGTTGCCTGCGTTGGCGCAGGCAACTTAATTAATTGCTGGTGCAGGGGGAAACACAGGGGTGTGCTGTGTTCCTGTAAATACGGCACATCCCTGTGTTTTGAAAAGTGACGCAGAGCGGCACTGCTATTTTTCGTGCAGCACGGCCCAGCGCCACTCTGTCATATATCTGGGCCTGAGTCCCCTTAATCTTCAAATAGTATTAGGTTTCTACATTTTGCAGTTATTGATTCCATATCTGAAATGTTTGACTTTCACGTTCCACCCCGAAAAGCCTGGTACAACTGTTTAAAGAGAAAATCTGCTGGAAATATGACAGTCGGGCACACAAACTGCAGCTGTGCATGTTCGGACCCATTCTGTGCAGGAAAACTCGGAATGTAATTGTGCACCTAGTATAAAGCTCACCTGATACTGTCTAACTAATTATGCTTTTAGTATCTCATTTAAAGGTTTGTATTGGAGGGTGTATCATCTGCCAGTGTGAGGGAGGCAGTGTGAAGAAGGCACCATTAATTCCACTCCTTTTTTTTGGAATTGATCACTATGACTTGAGGTTGTTACCACTGAGGTGGCTTTCACCATGGGAGACATGTTGCTGGAAAGCACAGTAGAAGCAATTCCTGGATGCCAAATGCAGGAACTAGCTAAATTCATAAGTATATCTATCTGGGGTTACAGTTGCAGTCCATAAAGGTACCAGCTCTCTTAGTGCACTCCATCATTAAATCCTTTAATTGAGCTGTACCTAGACATGCATCCAAGGAGTGTCCTCCATTCCGAGGCACTATGTGAATGCAAACAATAGATGTACTTCGTGATGAGTACACTGACATGATGCATTGTAATTTCCTGCTAATCAGAAGCTTGAATTCAAGCTATAGGTTTGTGCAAGGAGATATGTGTGAGACATTTGAAATCCAAATCCCTGGCCTACCACACAATTACCCCCCAGCACCCTGAACCAAACACTGCTACGACCCTATATAGTTATTTAAGAAATGAGTAGAACCTGAATCTACCTCGAACACACAGTACTAAAATATCTACCTTATTTTTAATGTGCCCTTGACTTGTTTTCCTATTTCCCATCATTACTAAGAAATAAATGTATTATAAAGTTTAGTTTTTGAAATTAGTAGTTATTTTAATGTGCTCATGTTTTGAGTAGTGTTTGTGTCCTACTTTATTCTGTTGATTAGTTACATTTATTGAAATCTGTTGGTTTAAATGAGGAGTAAATCATAACACACTAATTTGTATTGAATATATATTTGATTTAAAACTTATAACTTTTGCAATCACTTAACGCCACATAACACATGTCTTAGTGGTGATCAAAGGTAACCCACTTTTTCTTTGATTTTCAAACAATAACAAAATCATTGATCAACATTACCCCTTGGTACGCCCGGTCCTTGTCCCATTCATGACAAGTGCAGATAGATATTTTCCAAGCAGAAAAAAAGAACATAAGGAATGCTAGAACCCTACTCAACCCCTTCCCACTAGGAGTACTTAACCAGTACCTACCCAGCATTTGTTCTGTTCTTTTTTTTCTGCCAGGTCAGAATGGACATGTAGTGCTGGAGCTACTCCCATGGGGTGGTGATGTTTTTCCTCATGGAGCCGTCTTGCACGTGGAGTGGTGTGGTCAGCGTTTCTGGATGATTCACATCCTTCTGCCTAAGAGGCTTGCGGAAGGACACGTGGGCAGCAGATTTTACCCTTGTGGCTTTAGTTTCCTCAAGACCCCAGGTCAAATGGCGGATGGCATTCTTGGTTTATCCCTGGCTGCCGGTTGGGCAAGAAGATGCGCTGCAGCTGAGCTGGTGCTCTTGTGACCCAGGAAGCTATTGCGGGGCAGATCTTCTTGGTATTGCCTGACGTCCCGGAGAATGTGTATATGATGCACAGGTGCACTGGGTGTTTGAAACATGTGCCTGTGCTAATGAGTGTTTCTGGATGGTGGTGTGGTGTCCATTAACCTATATTTGGCTAGCCCCGGGGGTAAGTACCACATAGCAGTTGTTTTTTTATGGTTCCTGCCCGATAGTGCCATTTTGCTGTGGTTCTTCTCATGTTGCTGGGAATTGTTCCCAGTGATTCCTTCTCCTGTGTCATGGACAAGCATTCACAGAAGTGCAAACATGTGGAGGAGTCTACTTTTCCATCTTCGTCCTCTTCTTCTCCATTCTCTTTCTGGAGCAAAGTGGCACTAGGAGAATGAGGATTCTAGGCTCAGGTGACTTATTAGGGAAACTCTGTTGGAAATGGAGGGGCTCTGGTCACTCTAAGTCTTGTCTCTCTGGATCATCTTCACAATCCTCAGGTTTGGATGACAAGGGGCCTGGTCCTGAGGAACAGAAGGAGAAATATATTGCCCGTGATTTGTTGCTGGACTTGATTAGACATTTATAGTCAAATATGGGGTTTCCTGATGATGAGGTGTTGGATATGTCATCAGGTTTTAGAGTGTGGCCACTTAATGTCCGAGTGCATCCAATATTTAATGAGGTCCTCAAGTGTAAATGGAGAGACCCTGACAAGATCATGCAGCCACGCTTTATGAGCAAACTGCAACCTTTGCAGTTTTTGTAGAAGGATTTGCCAGACCCCTTTCAAATTGATTCCTTTGTGGCCATTCTTGTGGGACAGACATCCCTGGCTGAGGATGCGGTCATTAGGGATGCTGTTGATAAGCGGGTGAATGCTTCTTTTCGCAAGGTATACTCTGGCTCTCCGCTGGCCCCTAGGGTGGGGATCTATGGTACTTATGTGGCTCAGTTCCTCATTACAGACATCAAGTCTTTCCATCAGTCACTTGATGATTCTTCTGATTGCTCTGGGGTTCTAGAGGAGATCAAGAAGCAAGTGAATAATCTGTATGAAATCTCCTTTGATGTAGTCCAGGTGTCTGGGCTTTCAGGTGGGGCTTGTGTGGCTATTAATTTGGTCCTGAAAGACTGGAGGACTGATTCCATGCAGACATTTTCAGCCCTAAGGCTGCCATTGCAGGGAAATGAACTGCTTGGGCTAGAGCTGGAGGATAAGTTGCACAGGCTTTTTTTAAGGAGAAGAAACATTCCTTCTTCCTAAAGTTGCCTTTGAAGTCTCCTTTTGACCTCCTTCTCATCGTCAGTTTCCCAAGGCCTAGGGGAGGTTCTCCACGGGTAAGAGGTCAGAATAGGCATGTGTGCTGCAAGTCTTGTGGACAGGGTAATGGATCGAATTCAGCACAGTTTCTCTAGTGTTGGGGGTCCATTCAACTCCTTGGCTGTCCCCAAAGGAGAAGCAGGTGGCCACGTCTCAAGGACTTTTCTTGCTCTTGCAAAAAGCAGCCATTCAAATTGTTCCTCCACGGCAGGGAGTTTTACTCCATCATCTTTCTGGTGGCAAAATCAATGAACGGTTTCCAGCTGGTTTTGGATTTGAAGGTCCTGAACAAGTTTGTCCTCCACCTTCTCTTCAAAATGGAGACTTTACAAAGGATCATTCCGTTGGTGGTCAAGAGGCATTGGATGTGCACCTTTGATCTCCAGGATGCCTATTCACATGTGCCAATCCGTCCTCACTTCCAGCAGTTGCTGAGATTCTGTGTTAAGGAGATTCATTACCAGTTTCTGATGCTGCCATTCAGCTTTCGGTCAGCTCAGCGGGTCTTCACCAAGGTGTTGACTCTGCTGGTAACGTCTCTTAATCTCCAGGGCATCCACCCATACCCCTACCTGGATGATAGGCTGCTCCATGCACCATCAGTGGAGCAGCTTCTTCACAGCTTGCAGGTGGTGTGTGTAGCTCTCAGGGATCATGGGTTTCTTCCTAACCTGCCGAAGTGCCATTTGGAACCTTTTCATGACCTAACTTTTATTGGGGCTTGGTTTTGGACCAACCTCAACAAGGGTTTTCCTTCCTCCTCTAAGGGCCTTGATGTTGCAATCAATGGCGAGGGAAGCATTGGCCAGTGCCTCTTTGCCAGTTCGCAGCTGGTTGAGGCTGTTTGGACGCATGACAGTAGCAGTGCTCACTGTTCCCTGGGCATGCTTTCAACTTCTGCCTCTGTGGATTCACCTGCTGTCCTGTTGGAGTCTGTGTTACATGGACTGGAACCAGCGGGTTCGGCTGCTACCAGTAATCCTCCCAGACCTGCACTGGGGGATGGTTCTGATCCATTTGTTGAGGGGGGTTCCTTTGCAACCAGATCCTCCGCTGGTCCTCACTATGGACACCAGTGCCATGGGTTGGGGTACCACCATGGGGGATTGGTCTCTACAGGCTCGTTGGTCTCTTTAAGGAAAGCAGGCCTTATTCCATTTGGGGGAACTCATGGCGGTCTACAGGCAATCATGGGGTTTCCTCTGGTCCTGTTGGGTCAAACTTTGGAGGCCTGATCAGACAACTGGATGACTGTTGCTTATTTGAAACATCAAGGTGGGATCCATTCCGAGTCTCTCAATGTTGTTCATCTGCCTCTTTTTCAGTAGAGGGAATGTCATCTTCAGTCTCTGGTGGCTGTTTATGTCAGGGGGTGGACAATGTGGTGGCTGATGCCCTCAGTCAGTGTTTCCTCCCTTTCAGGAACTGTCTCTCACCAGAAAGATGCTTTTGAAAGTGTGCAAGAAGTTTGGTGTGTCTTTCCTGGAACTATCTGCGTCCTGGCACAATACGCAGGTTCCCAGGTTTTGCTCCTGGTCATGACAGAAGGGGGCTTTGGAGGTGGATGCCCTGTCCTGTCCTTTCCTCACCATCTGTTGTACACCATTCCCCAGATTGCTGTGATTGTGGTTGTGGTGGTACCCACTGGGCCCCAGAGGTTCCAGTTCCCCAGTCTCAAGTTGATGGCAGTGCATGGTCCTTAGTTGATTTCTTGGTCCTCCTCTCCTCTACGGTCTCTTCTACCACTGGCCCTTCAAACGCTTCATCTGTTAATGTGGAGTATTAAGAGGTGGGGATTGCAGCTCAAGGGTGTCCCCGGGGCACTTAGTAGTGGATATCCAGCAGTCTCAACAGCCTTCCACTTTGAAGTCTTTTGAGAGGCATTGGGGTAATTTTCAGCACTGGTGTAATTCTTTGCAATTGAAGTCCACTTTGAAGTCCTTTGAGAGGCATTGGGGACATTTTCAGCACTGGTGTGATTTTTTGCAATTGTCCCACCTAGATTGCTACTTGATAGATGTCTTGCAGTTCTTGTGGGAGGGTTTTGAAAAATGGTTGGCAGTGTCTACTCTTAGGGCACATTGGGGAAACCTGGCTGATGTTGATGATTTGCTGTCACATCGGTTGCGAGGCTTTTCTCATTCCAGCCCCTTGGTTAAGCCCTTGTTTCCCTTTTGGCATTTCCTTCTGGTGTTGAAAGCTTTGTTGACTGCACCTTTTGAACCTTTGGAAATTGCAGATATTACGTTTGTTACATTTAAGGTTGTATTTCTTGTTGCCATCACTTCTGCTAGGTGGCTGGGGAAGCTGGGGGCTCTGATGGCTCAGTAGCCCTTTTTGTCATTTTCTGCTGATGGGGTGGTCCTGAGGTTGGATTCCTCCTTTGTGCCAAAGGTGGCTTCACAGTTTCATGAGTCCCAGGAGGTTGTGTTGCCTGCCTCGGGGGTTGGATCGGGGCTGTTCTGGGATCTATCTCGAGCATACATGGTCTTTTTGAAGATCAGACTCATTGTCTCTTTTGGAGCTTCCTCTTTTGAGGGAGAGCCTCCTCTATGTCTCTGAGCCGTTGGATGAAGCAGGTTATTGAGCTGGCTTACTCTTTGACTGGGTCTCCTCCTCCTGTGGGCATGCAGGGGTGCTCTACTTATGGAGTGCCGGCTTCATGGGCTGAATTACAGGGACTGTCTATTGCCAACATTTGTCCTCCAATACCTTTGTGAGGCATTATTGTCTCCAGAATGTGCTAGGTGGTGAGGATACTTTTGGGTTAGGGGTCCTGCAGGCTGTACATCCCTAAATGTGTCTTTTTTCCTCTGTTTAATAAATCACTTTTGGTTGCTGTTAATGGTGTGGTGTCCTTTTGTTATGTGTGTGGTGCATAAAGGCCAGTTTTCTGGCTTTGGTATTCTCCACTTATCCTGAATGGGATGGGGACAGGGGGACCAAGGGGTAATGTCCTATTACTTACAAGTAACCGTCATTACTCCTGGAACCTCTCGCCCTCCCGAACTGCCAGCCTTCATGTTGGAGTGACTTGGTATATTCAGAACAAATGCTGGGTATGTACTGGTTAAGTACTCCCTGTGAGAGGGGGTAGGGTGTGGTCCCAGCATTCCTTATGGGTTTTTTTTCTGCCTGGGAGAGATCTATATCCACTTTTCATAAATGAGACGAGGACACAGGAGTAATGAAGATTTTCTGTAAGTAATAGGAGATTCTACTAACCTTTCTGTCCCTGTTTAAATAAATACAGATCGTTGAGTACTTTTAGATAATGTTAAATGCCTGAAATAGTTGTAAATTACACCAAGGTAAAAGAATTGGTACGGCAACATTATTTAGGTAAAGCTTTGGAAGTGTTGACATGATAGAAGTTGAAGGTATGAGGTCACACCCACATTGTAGCTTCAAGTATCAGATCCCTCTCTTCTGTTCTTTAGGGGATCTCAGTTATACCAGGGTGCTAATTTAGAACTATGCAGTATTTATATCTCCCCTTTCTCCCAAATTTAAAGAGATGTGGAAATTCTCAACCTTATCATGCAGTTGATTGTAGCAACATGTACGGCAATGCACTCAAAATCTAAACCCAGGGTTTATACCACCCAGTCATGTTGTTAGCTCATCAGGCTATTACCCCTAGGTTTTAAAAAAAGGCTCAGTTATAAATCACATTCTTTTTATTGTCTCTGCTACATCTATTCCTCTATGACACACTTCATAACTCTTCTCCTAGATGTCATTACATCCAACTTTGTTCTGTATAAATGTTCAGCTCATCAGTATTGTTTGCTTATAGATCAAAAAAGAGGATGAGAGGCTCCAGCTCACCTCTACTGCTACTGAGGCAGGGTGAGTATTGCATAAAGGAGCATTTGTGCCAAATCACAGGTGATGAGAATGAATTCCCACAAGTCAATCAATTCTTGTTTCATCTTTTCAGCTCTGTCTATCCTCTTGATGAGTCTTCTTGTGGGCCCACATTTAACTCTAGCAGATGGTAAGAACTAATGTTTTTTTGAAATTATTGGCACCAGCATGTATGAGAAGTGAATACAATTGTTGAACAATTGTCCTATTTTTCAAACTGTTTTTCCAACAAAACCCCAACAGACACTTTGTGATATCTAAGAGGAAGGTGGTGAACAGAAAATGTCGATATCTTTGTTTCAGAGCATGTAACATAACATAATAACTTCCTAAAATTGAAAGAAGTATCTTAAGAAGTAATTGCACTTCTGAATAAGCATTTGCAATGCAATGGCTCTTGCGTTTGCTCGAGTTAAAGCTATTAGTGTTGTAAACTCCTAACCGGACTTTTTCTGGCACATAAACTGAAAATGAAAAGTAAAAAGGTTTCACATAACTAACCGGACTTTTCTTGCCACATAAAGTGAAAATGAAAAGTAAAACAGTTTCACGTAAGCAAGCTGACTGCCACCATTAGCGCAAAGCAGACACACAAAAGGAAACATAAGTTTACTCGAAGTGAAATGTATCGGCAAAAGTGCAATTATCCATGTAACCAGAAAATGTGCAATTATCCATGTAACAGGGTCGAAGTCATACAATGTGCTTGACTACTGCCCAGCGAGATCGCGCTGCCTACGAAATAAAGAGAAAAAAGTAGTCCAGAAACCATACCGAAAACATGGAGCCTTGTATGTTTTCAGTAGTTGGCTGGTGCACTCCAGGAGGGCTAAACACAGGAAAAGGCATGACGTTTGCATGCCTTTCATTAATTAAATAAAGAAAATGTTAAAAGGCAAGCCCACAGACCAACCAAACTGATGGGCGTAGTTAAAAGCCCACAGAGAGATTACACCAGGGACAGAGCACTTTGCACTTGACCCTAAAAAGGACATATATGTGTGGTTAAAGCCGTCTAGTTTCTGTGGTGCAGCTCAGACTGCCTCTTTTTGCCTCTGCTATTCCACTCTGCCAACCTGCTCGTCACCTAATGTTTTAGCTCGATCTCTTTATTCAGTCAAAGTTTTCATTCACATCTCTAAGGGCCAGATGTATCATACAACCGATTTGCGATTTTTAAGAAATCACTATTTCAGAAATGCAAAAAGGTAGATATGATTTTTGCGATTCGGTAATAGCAATTTATTAAAAATCGCAAATGCTATTACCGAATCGCAAATTGCGATACCGGCCCCCATTCGCATCTATGGGCCTGTTGGCCCATATTTGCGAATATTTTGCATGTCCAGTTAGGAATTCGCAATTTTGGGAAATGCAAAGTCCAGGGTACTGGGGGGCTAAGCCCCCCTCTGCTGCACCCCAAAACATTTTATAACAACATGTAAGGTGCACACATGCCAAAAGGGCATGTGTGCTTTACATGTAAATTTTAAAAATGCATTTTAAATGCATTTTAAAAAGTTGCACATGGTTACCACCAAGTTCAACTTGGTGGTAATAGCGATTCCTTAATGCCCAATTCGCATTAAGGAATTGCTTCATACATGTGCTTCAGAAATCGCAAATAAGGATTCCTTATTTGCGATTTCTTATTTAGAGAGTCGCAATTTGCGACTCTCTAAACAGGGTCGCAATTTTAAGGAATTGCTATTTTAGCGATTCCTTAAAATTTGCATTCAGAATGACTTTGATACATTCTGAAAAGGCTTTTTGCATTTGCGTGGGCATTTGCACTGTTTGCAAATGCAAAAAGCTTTGATACATCTGGCCCTAAATATTCCTGCGTGCAGCAGCTCATGAAGATCACCTCACATTTCATAGTTCTGTGGGTGCCCATCTGTGTTTTGAAAAGCACCATGACATGCAAGAGTGGCAGCACCCTAAGTATGGATTTAGAACATTCACTGTAATGTAACGAGAAGAAGAACCATGTTTGTTCACTGCCCAATGATGGGGAGTCTTTTGTAATTTAACAGCCTTTCTTGCCACGCCCATGCTCCAACGATGGTGATTGCATATAAAATCTACACTAAGTACAAATGATTATGTAGGGAAACCAGGGTGAGGCTTGCTGAGGGGCTGTAAAATATATATTCGGTTGTAAGATGCTGCGCAGCAGCCCCCCAAAAAAGATGGAGTATAGCACTCTGCAAACTCAATAATTGTTAGTCTCATGTTTCACAGCCAGTATGCCTCTGAGCCTCTCCTGGGGGAAGCCGCTCATAGTCACCTATGCCACTACCTTCTCCTTCATGTTACAATAATGGACGAAGCGGTGAGTCTGGACGAGGGTTCCTGAATCTGTATGTATGGTGGCGACCCGCATTGTTTGTGTGTAGGGTAAATGTAATGCCTAAGCCTTGAGGTGAACCCCTACACTTAATACTTTTTGGAAATCTATTGAGATCGACCTTCATTATTGCCTCAATTACAAAGTGCTTCAAACCACTGTGTTTGTCCACGATCCATGCTTCATATAATTTAGCAGATTGTGTTTGCAAAGAACAACCCAACCTTGTTGAATCACACACTTTCGCTGGGCGTTTTCCTCGCATAGTCATTTCTGGGGATTACATAAATGCACTGGAAACACTACCTGAATGACCCAATACACACTCAAATTCAGAGCTGTCCTCGTTTTAGTGTTCAAAATGGATGTACATAAGATTTTTGTGGCACAACTGTCAGAAAGTTTTGCTTATTTCATTTTGTTAGAAAAGTGGAAGTACATTTTTATGTAGCGGAGATTAAGATAAACGCATATTAGGATTTAATAGAGCACACGCCAAAACTAGGATCCAGCTATTTATTGCCCTAGATTTCTGGTAGTCCTGGACTCAGAAGGCTGTCATGATTCTAGAAGACACGGTTTAGCCTGTATCCACAGTAAGAATCTGAAAGCTAGCCCTGAAAGAGGTGGATCAGCCACCACCCAAATTTGGGACAAATTCCCCTGATCATCTTGTGCACGTAAAGCATGGAGGTGTTGATCGTACAAGACAACCGTGGCACCCAGGAGGTCGAAGATAGCGAAGATGGACACTGTAGTATTTTTGGGTATCTGATATGTTTGTGGCAATAATAGTCTGCAACACTATCAAGTGTCAACTGTGGACTTCCATGAGCAGTGCTCTAATCTAGCCCAGCAATAAAGTTTATTTTTCCCTTTGGGACCACCTGGCTTTTCCTACCAGCCCAAAAGATAAAAAAAGTTCATCAGACCATCTGCTCTAAAGATGTCGGCCAGTAAAGGCACACCAGCAGAAATATGATGGTCCCCCCCAACTCTCAGCAGCATGGGCGGAGCATTAGTTTGGTGGACATGGCCACCAAAGTCCAATGCTTTTTTGCAGTGCCCCCTCCACTTTTTGCCCCCATTTGAGACTACTAGATACTTGTTTTCTGACTCTTAGGGTGCCCTGGGCTCTACTAACCGGGGCCTGTGCTCTGATTTAAAGCATATGCAAATTAGGCAGAATTGTAATTGCCATGAAAACCTACCTATTAGTCACTAGTATATAATAGGGCATGGAGAGTTATAGGCCCAGTTGATTTAATGCACTTAGGTGTGCACTGCAGTTGTGCCTGGTGTCATTTTAAAGGCAGTCCTGCTTTGCAGGCTGCTTTTAAAAGTAAATTATATGCAAATTCGACTTTGGAATTAAAGGTAACTCCAAAGTCTCTACCTACCTTATTTTTGCATATGTCACCCTTAATGTCTCCCCTAAGTGCCCCTGGGGTGGGGTGCCTTGTAACTATAAGTAGGGACATGATAAAAGATGTTTTATATGCCCTGGTGGGTGAGAAAATGCCGATTTCATTTGTCCCCACTGTAGAACTCCATAGCTAATATTGGAAAATGTTATTGAAGGTATAGCCTTCACTTGAAATGTGATACAATTTCCATTGTTGGACTCAAAATAATAGACTAAATCCAACAATTTGCCACTGTTAGATTTATTATAACAATGACAGAAAATAAGCTATAGCACTTTCCTTTCTGTAAGCCAAAATCCAGCTCTCCAGCTGCCTATCTCTGATTGGCCAGTCTCTTCCAAGCTGAGCCACGCAGCCATAATGAGGTGTTAAGTGGCCTGCATTGATACAATGTTACATCTGGAGGGTGGAGATCTGCATGCTGCAGAGCAACAGGCAGGAAAGGGGCTGGGTAGCCAAACTGGTCTTAAAATGGAAACTGACACTTAGGACAGGACACAGGTTCACCCCCTTTTCCTGTCACCCCAGCCAGATGGGAGACCGCGTAAAGAGATTAGTAGAAGTAATGGAGGGGGGTGTTGAGGGAAATAAACCACACCAGTGGGATGGCTTAACCAGATCCTGAACTCAAGGAGAGAATCTCCCCATCTTGGATTTTGGAAGAATAGTGCTTCATGAGATTGATTCTTTCCACACTTAGCACAAAGTTGTCACCCTAGAGGGTGGCATGCTGCACCTCATTGGTCAGGGGTGCCCCCCTGCTTTCCAGCCCAGGAGCAATGGAAAAATATGGGACAGTTGCTGAGCAACTCAGATCACTGTCTACAACTACCAGAAGATGAAGGGTGATCTACACCCCAAAGGACTGGACTCTGTGGAACTACAGCCCTAAGGACTTTGCCTGGCTGCAAGAATTGAAGGAGTGGACTCGCTGAAAGCAGCAGGTTAAAAGAGCTCCACCTGCACCATCTCCACCAAGAAGACCACAGTTAAACAGTCTCCACGTTCCTTTTAAGGAGTTGTGAGGTGCATTCCAAGAAACATAGGGGCATATTTATACTCTGTTTGCGCCGGATTTGCGTCATTTTTTTTTACTCAAATCCGACGCAAAGCTAACTCCATATTTATACTTTGACGCTAGACCCGTCTAGCGTAAAAAATCATAGAGTTTGCGTCATTTTATAGCGTGGACACCTACCTTGCGTTAATGAGATGGAGGGTAGGCGTTTCCACGCATAAAATGACTCTAAGGCATTTGCGCCTTATTTGAACGCCCATGCAAAAATGACGCACGGGAGGGGGCGGGCCTTAAAAAATGATGCGCAGCCGCATTTGCGTCATTTTTTAACGCCTGGTCAGGGCAGGCGTTAAGGGTTCTGTGGGCTCGGAAGGAGCCCAGAGGTGCCCTCCCCTGCCCCCAAGGACACCCCCTGCCACCCTCGCCTACCCATGGATAGGGGGACCCATCCCAGGTAAGTACAGGTAAGTAGAGGCAAGTATTTTTTATAATATTTTAGGTGGTATAGGGGGGCCTAACTTGGGCCCCCCTACATGCCACTGTGCCCAATGGTCATGCCCAGGGGACAGAAGTCTACTGGGCATTGCCATTGGGCAGTGGGGCATGACTCCTGTCTTTGCTAAGACAGGAGTCATTTCCATGGTGGTTGTGCATCATAAAATGACGCGAGTCAGGTTAGCGTCAATATTTTGACAGGGCAACCCCCATTATTCCCTACACCAGCAATGCCCGGTTTGCGTAATTTTTTTTTACGCTAACCAGGCAGCAGCGCAGGCTAGCGTCATTCCATAAATATGACGCCCGGCTGGTGCATTGGAATGGGGTTAGCTCGCGTTAAAAAATTTTACGCAAAACTGCGTTACCGCAGTTTTGCGTCTAAAAGTATAAATATGGCCCATAGTCCCAAAATCCCAAGGACAATCTCAAACCTGCTAGACCCTTGGATTCGTGTTGTGGGCTCCCAAAGAACCTCAACTGGAAAGTACAAGAAGAAGGGCTGCCCTGCTGAATTCTTGGACTGGACAAGAGAGGAATTCACTCTTAAGGACTTCACCTGCTGCACAGTTTAGTCTTCAGCCCAAAAAGGATTTTGCCTTTCTTCTAAAGGATTCAGGAGTGAACTCCCTGTAAGCAACAGGTAGAAAGGAGCTACCAAGAGTCACCTGCATCAACTCCTGCCAGAAGAGCCCAGCTGGACAGCATTCAGTTGACCTTTAAGGATTTGGCTAAGTGCATTGTAGGAATTGTAGTCCCAACATTCCACGAAGCAACTCAGAGATTCTAGAACCTTCGATTGGGGTTATGGACCACTCTTCTGCATCAAGAAACACTTCTGGAAGTAAGTGTAAATGTGTTACATCGCGGATGGCTGGAACTCCTGACTGTGTCCCGGTCCAGCACAACCTTTTTTAACTCTTTGAGCACTATTTGCTTATAAGCACTAGTTTTACTTTTAATCTTTAGAAATGTATATCTCTGGGTCCTTACCTTGAATTTTATTCCTTTTGATGTCACTTTACTCACAAAATATTTCCTATTTTAATAAATTGGTGTTGGGTGTTTATTGTGTGTTGTGTCTTACTTATTTAATGATTTGGTGCTTTTAAATGCTTTATACACCTGTCTCTAAAGTTAAGCCTGCCTATTCGTTGCTAGCTACCAAATGCTAAGCAGGGGAATAATTCACTGAGACCTTGACTGGACCTTAAATTGTGATTTTGGCATTATTACTAGTGGTGGGTACCTACCAACTCCTACTAATAAACCACTTTCCAAGATCTGCCTTGTATGTGGTGGAGTACCCTGTCCGCCAAACTGTAAATCAGACCCTAGGTTCTGCCATTGGTTATGCATATGCTGTCCTCCAGGTTCCTCTCTGAGCTGGGGTACATGATTGGTATGACTGGAGGCATAGCAGCAACATAGGCAAAGGCCCAGAGGGTGTCACTCAGCAACATCTGAGGTAGTCCATCTCTGCGTTTCCTCATTCCTTTTGTATACCATTATAGACTGCTCCTCGTTGGCACACTTCTGTTGCAGGGGTTGGAGTTTTAGCTGTTTTTTTATTTTTCAGTTTGCACTTTAAATTAATGTTTACTGATGTTGCAACACTTCTTTGTGTGGACACCTTCAATCGGTAAGCACTGTGATGAGGAAAGTGGAACCAGTCTTAATGGCCTGATTTTTTAGATTGACCTTGTGCAACACAGTCATGCATTTCCCACCATGCTGCCTTCGGTGTATTGTATCATTGATGGTTAATCATGCACAGGCAGTATGTGGGGCAGGACAATGCTGTATTTGAAGTGGAATATTTTAGAATGAAACTATGAAAATTGTTACTATGCTTAGAAATATTTAAGCTTTTGCAGTCATGAATGCTTGTCTTGGAAATGGGACCCACTCACTCCGTAAGGATAGTGACGAGAAATGATAGGACTCACAGTAATGAAAATGACCAATACATACTCTGGCCTTTGGGATGATATCAGGAATGAGTTCATGACCATTCCATTAGGAAGACATATTTTGGTGGCTCATCAGAACTTTTGATGTTATTTAGATTTTGGATAGCAAACTTACCAGCTCTTCAGATGAAGAAAGATGTTCATGTGGAGCTCAGGATACCATTTAGCTTTACCAAAAATGCATGTATTTACTTTTGTCATGATATATTGATCATGCCCACTCTCCCTGCCCCAATGAAACCCTTGCCAAACCATGGGTTACTGTGAGCAGATTACAGCCTTGGGCGTTTTGGCACTCACTGTACTTGGTCTCCAACTCATTATACCGCGGAGGCACATGGTGCACGGTACGTCTGGTGGTCATGGCTGGCTTCTATTCTTCTATCTCTAGTACCATCTGGGGACAGTCTTCAGTAATGCTCAGAAATTATAAGGGACAGAAGAAGGCCTTTTGAAATGTCCTGGGCCAGCCAGTCATCCACTACAGTTTTTGGGATGGATTATACATGTCTAATTCTTATTTGCAAAAAACAATAGACCATTGGCAGTGCCTTCCATGGAAACTGATTGGCCGTAGCAACAACCATGTCATTACCTGTGCAGACTGCCCTTGGTCATGTAGAGTGGTACTCAGATGCACATTAAGTACATTTTGTTAACCCTTGTTATCTTGCCCCTATTTGCAGGTGTGCATATCCTTCAGGAAGGCACTGCCTATTGTAAAGTCTTTTCATAACCTGAGAGCCAAGACACAGGTGGAATATGGAAATAGTAAACTTTGGGGACACCCATCCCAAATCACACAGAGTTTTATCAACATGGAGTGGATATTGCAATGACCAGAGACTTCTGTAAATAAGGCAGAGCATTTGGTCACTAGCTGAACCTAGTTTCTTGCCCCAGTTGCCCACTTAATGCAATCCACAGCCATGGAAAGTTTGTTATGGGATAAAAACATAACAATGAGCCACACTTTGGCTCCACGGCCTCTATCCTCGCTAGTATGACACTCCCCCAGTTCACACGGGACATGTACTTGAGCCATGAAAAGTGGGTAATAGATGTAGGACATGTATAGCATGTTTGGAAAGTGCAGGTTCCTCTGGGGGGTTTCTACACACTACATAACGGATGTTTACTGTTGTCCAACTCAATGTTACTCATTTTATTGACCAAGAGAACTGAAATAGAGAATTTTGGAAGCATTATTACAGTAAGCCATCTGGGCTCACTTCCAGTACAGTCTTCCATCATGACATGCACCAAGTCATTGCACCTCCCTTGCCATCTGGGGATTGCCTTGGGGTGTGTCCATCCAAGAAACAGCCATGACCAGTTGGTACAAAGCACAGAGAATGAACGCCTGCTATTTACTCAGCTAGTTATGCACACTCTAGCTGGGAGCGGTTTTGCCCTTTTCACATTTGCCAGGTGGCTGCAGACTATGGGGCTCATTTCTGACCTGGATAGGCTGCTGTGACACAACTATGAAAGCCCACATCCTCTCATTCAAGTAGCAGCCTACTGCAGTAGGAGCTGGTTTGAAAATGTTTACAAGGCTGTTTCTGGTTTCTAGTCCAGTACACCACCCCTAGGACACCATAACCAGTGGACATTGGCCATGACATTCAAACATGTGTAATGAACACTGATCATAAGGCATAACCGTTGGTACCCTTCCTCCTCTCTATTTTGTTTTCTAGTAAAGACCTCCAGCCGTTCCTTAAACATTCACATTTTTTGGCCCTCAGAGCTGTACTAGAACAGCAGAGTGGTGTGCGTATTTTCATTTATTTTGCTTATAAAATCCATCTACACACTTTTTATAAACACATCTGGACAGCAAGGTTTAAGAATATATGATGCGGAAAGTGAAGCCATCGGTGATAGATTCTGTGCTATCCTATACGTGTGATGATAGGAGCACATCATAACAGGCGAATTTCAGAAATTATTTGACTTCTGATCATAACCAGAACATACCTTACACCACATTTTTTAGAATATTTTTTTTATTATGCTGTTAATAAATGTTAGTATGTAGCTATAATTTTCTTTAAAGTCTGTTTTTCAGTATATATGCTATTTTCTAACAGCACACACTGCAAAACCTCATGCCCATTACTTCCTGAGCACCAGGTTAAATTATTTATTAACATACCTTTCTGTCAAACTCAATGATAACATTAAAAACGGAGAAGCCCCCTTTAATAACTTTTGGTTTAAATAATGAGTTTGAATGTGTGCAGTGTTGCAGTTAGGTTATTTTGCAGCAGCATCTTACTGTCACAGTGAGTATGGACCAGATGTACTAAAATGCAATTTTGCATTTCCTAAAAAACGACTTCATAGAAATCGCTATTTTGGAAAATGGAAAATGCTATGTACAGAGATACCGATTTAATAATAGTGATAGCAAGCTGCAAATGGGAAATGCTTTGTAGTAATAACTATTAGGATCGCAATAAGGAATCCCATTCCATTCATGTCAAAGGTCCTATAAGGAAATCACCATTCAGGAAATGCAAAACCAAGGATGGCAATGAGCAAAAAGCCTATTGCAATTAAAAAGAAAGCATTTTGTGGTGCTTTTTTCAAATTGCACATGGTTACCATAGAATTCAAGTCAATGGTAATTGCATTTTCCTAAATGCCTAAATCGCATTTAGGAAATGCTTTGTACATCGAAATAGAATCGCAAATAGGTAATCCCTATTTGTGGTTTCCTAAAGGCCTTAGTACATCAGAAAAGGCGTTTTGCATTTCTTAAGTGCCCGAAATACCGATTCATACCATTAGAAATGCAAAAGGGCTTTGTACATCTGGCCGTAAATGTGGCTTACACATCCACTCACATGGCAAAGCACATTCAGCTTGCTCTGGGCAGTCCTGGCTTCATTATTCAGACAACTACTGATTATGGTAAATCACTGTATCACTCTGTGCTTTAAACTGTAATTGTGCGTAAAATAAATATGTCTTAATGTGCTATGAGAAGTGCATATTGATAATACAAATACAAGAAAACAAATGTATGTTGTGCTGTCAAGTACTGCTTTAATTCCATTTTCTGCTAGGGTGTGTGAAATTGTCTACTAGTCCCAAGACATGTCATGTAAACGTTGCAAAATAATAATGCTACATGAAATGTAGCTTGCTGGTATCTTGCACAACTTTTTTTTATATAAAGACATACTTGAAAAAAAACACAACAGACACTGACAAAACACAGGTCCCAGCAGAAAATATCTTCCACAAAATTATGTAATTTTTAAATTTTCAAAAAAACCTTGAGTTTCAAAATTTCACCTGCTAAATTTAAATTTAAATTTTGCCCAGGACCAGTTCCTTCTCCCTCCACATCTCATTATAATGTCTGTAATTCGCCATGAACTGAACCGCACACGTCGTAGCACAATATGTGAAAGTCATAGTTAAAATAGTCTGTACATGAGACCCTCTTCACTTCAGAGCTGAGTTGTCCTATTTCAGACACCTGAAGTAAAGTAAAACTATCCTATAACCAATAAAAATCAAGGAAAGCAAGGAGGTGGGATGTAACTCCCTTTTAAGATATACGTTAGCAATCGATTTCACAAGGAGAAAGCTAAAACATAACACACTTGAAACACACCACAGCACAGTGAAATGGCATGCGAACATAACTTAAAAGTATACCGAAGAACAAAATCACATTACTCTATAACAGCACTGTAAAAGAGCACACATTATTCAACAGGTAAAAATAAAGCAAACAAAAATCATGACTGAACACAACAAAATAGTAAAAACACAGCATCAGAGCACAATAATACAACAATACATAACAGCACAACATAACAAACTCCATCTGCCAACCATTTACCTTCGTCACCAACTGATGTGTATCAAGTGTCATTTACTTTCCTATACACATTATACCCCAGAGTGTAAGAATTATTTGGACATTAAGTTTGACACATGAAAAAATTTAAAAAATAAGTTGTCACTAAATCACATGGAAATGCTCCTGTAACATAATAGTTTTACTATCTAACAGCCCTCAACCCGCTCTGCAGAGTAGTGCATTAACTTTGTCAGGGCATTTTAAGATTATGTGGCATGGAGGACCACATTATGCAGCGTTTATCTACGTTTTTGTGCAAAAATTATGTGGTAAATTCTATGGCTAGAAGCAATACTTTTGGTAAAATTGCAAATTATGTGGTATATGCTATGGCTAGAAACAATGCTTTTGGCAAAACCTGAAAATTGCATTTATATGTGGATATTTATGCGCAAATTAATGCCGTCCCTAATTATGTGGTGAATGCTGCAGCGATGAAATTACGTAATCCCCTGGCATCACCATTTCCCATTTTCTTTAATCAACAACTTATTTAAGAAAGTAAACACAAGTTAAATCTCCTAACTAAAAAGAATCTCCATTGCTAGCTGCAGTTTGACGAAAACAGCTTTTTCACGCTAACTGCCCCTAAAAATATACCTGTAAAACAGAAATACATAACGGTAATCATTTACAATATGGTCTTAGATTGCGATCTGGCTTCTGGTTACAGTTACAAACTACTGGGCCTTTGGTCTTGTGGTTCATGTTTCACCAGAATCCTTCAATGGCAATATTGGACCATTTTACAAACCTACCTTTTCCATTGAAAATGCATTTTTTGATTTGCTTATCACTTTTAAGCCAATGATCAGGATTGTAACCAATTTCCAATTGTTCACTGTAGTCAGTTACTGCAGGCATGCACATTTTAATGCTTGTATCTGAAGAGGGAGAAAAGTTAACAGTGGATTAATAAATTAAGTTTTTCCTTTTAACTCCCATAAGAAACTGTGCTTACACCTACAGCAAAAACACAGAACGGAAAACTTGGCACAAACACACGACTTTGAAAGCTTGCTTTTGCTGGTTTAGTGTAAATCAATTTAGTGGCTTTTGAGACTTAGTAGTTGAAAAAAAGATTGCAGGTGGGCTTGAAAGGGCTAACCATTGTATGTATTGCCCCTGTTTAAAGATTTGAGACTCTTTTCACTCACATTTGCTATTTGCTGACCAACTGGAGAGGGCTCTGTAGAATATATTTTTGCCATCTTGAAAATCGTGAGTCAAATATCATTTTGGAACTTTCATGTAGTGAATAAAATATTCCACATCATTTAGGGATCATTAGGAGGGCTGCCAGACATGGTGCTAATGGAGTCCCTGAGTCACTGCAAACTCGAATAACACACCAGAAAAAACAGACAAATCAGTGTGTGAATTGTGAGTTCAAACATCATCACACAAGCCTCGAGTTCAAACAGGGGTTTTATCCACGTTTATGAAAACAGAATTCACAGCTTTGCAAAAGGCTCGCAAAAAAGTCAGAAAGTCAGAGGGAGTTTAAAACAGAAAAACAGCAGGAGAGACAGAGACAAAATGTCAGAGATGTCGAGAGCCAAAGGCTGTAAGCAGTGGGGACTGTTGTGTTGCAGAGGGCTGGGCATCTGCTGTGGGCTAGCGAGGAGGTCTTGCACAGCAGGGCTTGGGAACAGAGTACATTATTTGAAGCTAGAAATTCCCTTAATAATCTACAATTTATAACTGAGCTGTGAGTTTGGTATAAACCTTCAAAACCCCTGAAATTCACTATTTATGGCATAGAACACTCACAACGCCCCCATAACTTTTGTCACCCAACATGTTTAACTCTTGATTCATGAACTTTTTTCCAATGTCATTTGCAACTAAGTGTTATGTGCATGTTGGCTGACGAGTTTCGGTGTAAGTTTCGTGCTTTGCACACAATAACTTGTACATTTCAGTGGTTCTTCACACACACACACACACACACACACACACACACACACACATTCACTCAAAAAACAGAGTGCCCTTATAGTTGTTAAGTTCCATGACATTAGCTTGTTTAAAAATAAACCTGAAATTCACTTGAAGAAAACAAAGGTTAAAGTGATGCTATACTTAGCTTTGGCCAGCACCACCTCCCCAACCAGTCCTGTACAAATACCCAAACCACATTCTGGCATGTTTGTCCTTTTTTACTTTTAACATGTCATAGGTGATGTAGTATGTGAAGTCATAAGCAGTAAATGATATGGTTAGAAGTTATCCTTTTTGTCTAAACAGTACCTGGTGTATTTCAGTGGTTTGGTTTTTAAAAAAAAATGTTAGCTCATGCTTCAATCAAATATCTAACTACAAGGTCACTATAACCTTTGGCCATGCTTCTAGGTACCCTAGGTTGGTACCTTTACTTTGCCAGTTGTGACATCGGTGGGAGTAGTCTCTGATGATAACAGTAATGCATATAAATAACATTTGATTGATTCCTTAATTGAAGTATGTTCTGGCTGGGAGCATCAAACTTAAGAAGTTTGGAAGTTTTATTGAGTCATGAAATCCTATTAATATGATGTCAGGAGTCTCCCATTGCGGGCGTCAAGCTCTTTGGATTAAACACTAAAAGTTTGTTAAGAAATGTTGTTATTCAATTTATTACCAAAGGCTAATGGTTGGATGCAGAGACACTACGGGCTCTTACACAAGTTGTAGACATTAGTGAGGCACCACAAGTAAATATGGTGGAGGATTTCTACGTCAGCTGTCAGGGCTGCATTTTCCACATATTTTGTATGTTTAGGAAATAATGCAGAGAGAGGAGGGGGGAAGCTCCGGACTGCTCTGTAGCAGGAGCTACATTGATCCCTTCCAATGACTGATTTCCCACTCTTCAATGTACAGTCTTAACATTGCATTATGTAAATGTTGTTATTTTGAGTCAGGAACATATTTATGAGATATCTACATTTTATGTTATAGGTTTTGGCATTGTTTGGACACATAAATTATGTTGATCTCTTTAATGTGCTGTATAGCCGTTTACCATCAAGTTTTGTTTATGTATTAGTTCTGTGTAGTATGTCAATCATAAGTCACCTGTAAAGAGGAGGGCCAACTATTCATGATGTCAAACAGGTATTTAACTTGTACTAGGCTTTTGCTTATATCGATAAGGCAGCAGCTCCAGACAGTAGGAATAGTTTAAAAATATATGTTTTTCTGATGAGCCCATGATGTTAGCAGATTATTAGAGGAAGATCAAAACAGGTGTGAGGTAAGTCTAAATTTTATCAAGAAGAAAACAAGGTATGTTTCATGTCCGAAAACAACATAAGAATCCTTGGTAATGAGAAAATACAAGCCATATAAACCATTACATGCAAGAAACAATTGGATTCATACTAGACCCTGACCAATATATTTTATAGTTCATTTGCCAAACTGAGGGGTGACACATTCTAGCGATTTTCCTGCCTTGTGGTGGAAGTGTCTAAATGAGCACTTCCCTGGGTAGAGGGTTCACACCAAGGAATTAAAAAGAGCAGGACATCAGGTCAACCTATCCATGATCCATCTCTACCCATTCTCTAGGAACACCATGTCGGGTTTTACATGTTATATCCTTGAAGGTATTGAGAATACATTGATTTGGCTCACAACAGGTTTCTTTAATACTACCCATTAGCAGACACTCCAGTTTAGAGTTTTCACACCCTACCGTCTTTCATGCCATTGTTGTATTTATTTTGGTGGAATACAACTCTTTTCTCGACAGCATCTCTCAATTATAACCTGTTGTCCCTCATTTAACCAACTGGGTGTGAGTTTTGATCTGTTTCATGCCCCTGAGTGATGCAAATGGTGAGATTCCTGTAACAGAACTGGG
The DNA here is from genome assembly GCF_031143425.1 of Pleurodeles waltl. Classification (NCBI taxonomy): domain Eukaryota; kingdom Metazoa; phylum Chordata; class Amphibia; order Caudata; family Salamandridae; genus Pleurodeles; species Pleurodeles waltl. The sequence continues at coordinate 1,419,283,774 of NC_090446.1, forward strand.
CATGTTGTGATAAGATCACAGTATGTCCATTTGTGTATTGGCAATGGGTTTACCACTAGCATGAGCTAACTCAGTAGACTTTGGCCCCTTAAAATTGGGTGCAGTCCATCTCACCTGTGCAGATCCACAAAGATCCTCACTCTAACCGAGCTACCCCAGCTTGTTCAATACCTACATGACACTATTCCTGTGCATCATCTGTGCCCAAGAATCAACATCATATCATTTGCTGAAGGCCCCCAGCTCTCATTCTCCCTTTCAACAAAACACCAAGGTGGTCATTCTGACCCTGGCGGTCTTTGACCGCCAGGGCGGAGGACCGCGGGAGCACCGCCGACAGGCCGGCGGTGCTCCAATGGGGATTCCGACCGCGGCGGTAAAGCCGCGGTCGGACCGGCACCACTGGCGGGGTCCCGCCAGTGTACCGCTGCCCCATTGAATCCTCCGCGGCGGCGCAGCTTGCTGCACCGCCGCGGGGATTCCGACCCCCCCTACCGCCATCCAGATCCCGGCGGTCGGACCGCCGGGATCCGGATGGCGGTAGGGGGGGTCGCGGGGCCCCTGGGGGCCCCTGCAGTGCCCATGCCACTGGCATGGGCATTGCAGGGGCCCCCGTAAGAGGGCCCCTACAAGTATTTCACTGTCTGCTGTGCAGACAGTGAAATACGCGACGGGTGCAACTGCACCCGTCGCACAGCTTCCACTCCGCCGGCTCGATTCCGAGCCGGCTTCATCGTGGAAGCCTCTTTCCCGCTGGGCTGGCGGGCGGTCTGAAGGCGACCGCCCGCCAGCCCAGCGGGAAAGTCAGAATTACCGCCGCGGTCTTTCGACCGCGGAACGGTAATCTGACGGCGGGACTTTGGCGGGCGGCCTCCGCCGCCCGCCAAGGTCAGAATGAGGGCCCAAATATCCTCCCCAATTTCTCCATCTACATAGCTGAAGTTGCCAGATGGATGAAAACCAACTCTGTCAATCTCAACACAGGCAAAATGGAAGTAGTAATCTTTGGAAAAGATATCTCGCTCTGCAACTCCACCTGGTGGCATGATAACCTCGGACCCACATCCCTCCGGACAATCCACGCAAAGAACCTCTGAAAAGTAATCAGCAGGGAACTCACCATGACCAGACAAGTGTAAGCAGTCTCCATCTTCTGCTTTCAAAAACTCAAGATGTTCAAGAAGATCTTCAATTGGTTCTCCACCAACTCTTGCAAAACCGTTACCCAAGCCCTCCTCACCAGTAAGCTGGACTAAAGCAATGCATTTTATGTTGTAATCAACCCTCAATTGACCAGAAGACTCCAGGCCATACAGAACTCAGCTGTCAGGCTCACCCTAAACATCCCACCCCATACTCACATAACCCCACACCTCAAAAAACTCCACTGGCTCCGAATCTGCAAATTATCACTCTTCAAACTCCTCAAATAACACATCCAAAGCCTTACAGAACAATGACCACACCCACAAATTTGCCCAAATTAATCAGACATTTCCACTCAGCGGAACTGCCACTCACACACACCTTCTGAGTACACAGAAACAGATCTGTTGGTAATGCCTTATCCCACCCCACTCCTTAAGCCTCTTTAGTTATTTAATTCTGCAAGAACTCTTCACATAACCCTGGCACTGGCTCGACACATACAGCTTATGATCAGAATCAGGGCACCCTCCGAATGAGTCATGTGCTATACAGTTACACATAACATGACATAAACCAGGGTCTTCACATGGTAAATGGATAAATCCTTAATACATTTTCACATCACAATTGATGGAACAGTCACCAATAGCATAGATTCAGCCTGTACTCTGATATCTTGTATGTTATTGTCTACCAAAATTCTTGACAGTAGAAACACATTCCGTCCTGAAACTGTATTCTTGTAAGCCTAAAATCAATTTTGCAATATGGCTATGACTAAGACTAAAGATTTGTGGGTTCTCTTCTAAGGAGAAATGGCAATCCACAAAGATACAATTTGAAATGGTTTATGGCACAGAAGCAGGCTAAAACTTATTTTTCCACTGTGGAGTAATTTTCTTTAGTATCTCTGAGGGGTATAGAAGCAAAAACATTTTTTTCTGTTCCTTCAGTGCTTTGAGATAAGGCAACCTGAGGACTTTGTTACTGGTGTTGGTGGTGGGTACAGTTTTAAGACTGAAATTGAAATTGCCTATTTTGGGGGCATTAAAAATTGCATTTTTTATTAAAATTGTTATGGTATAATGAGGGCCTTTTGTGAACAGGGATCTTAATGGGTGAACTAAATCTGTAAAAAGTCTCACATATTTGTACATAGACTCTAAGAAACCTGAAAAATGATTTTACTTTATCCCTGAAGGAAGGAGCTGGTACATTCCTTACTACATCAACTAAACTCAGTCTGGGGTTAACCCCGTCATGTGGAATGGAGTGTTTGAGATACTCAACAAATGTCACACCCATCTTAGATTTTTTCTTTCTTAGTGAACAGTCCTGCTTTTTTAAGTTAGGTATTTCTTCTGTTAGTTTGTTATTATGTTATTTTTGGGGCCTCATAAATCAGGATATCATCTTGGAAACACATGACCTAGTGCAAATCTTTTAGTTCATACTGCATCACTTTTTGGAATACAGCAGCCACTGATCCAAAAGGTGTCCTATTGAATCTATGTGTTTGAAAAGAGTGGTAAAAGATGTAGCAGATTTAGGGCCAGATGTTCAAAAATGCAATTTTGCATTTCTTAATTAGCAACATCATAGGAATAGCTATTTAGGAAATGCAAAATGCTTTGTACAGAGATACTGATTTCCTATAGCGATTCCTACAAAGTCGAAATCGCTATTAGGAAATCGGTATTAAGAAATCCCATTGCATTTTAGTCAATGGACTGGTTTTGCATTTCCTACATTGTGATTTCTTATTGGGAAATTGCTATTTAGAAAATGCAAAACCAGGGATGGCAAAGGGTGTACCCCAAAAATAGGGGTACACCTGTAGAGCACACGTATGCCTAAGCGTCATGTGTATGCTCTATTGTAATTTTTAAAAAACACCATGGAATGATTTTTTTTAAATTGCACCTGGTTACCACCGATTTCAAGTCTGTGGTAATTGCATCTCCCAAATGCCCTAGTCACATTTAGGAAATACTTTGTACATCAAAATGGGAATCAAAAATAGGAAATCCCTATTTCCTATTCTGGGAATCACAAAAAGTGATTTCTATAAGGTAGAAATCGCAGTTTGTGATTTCTTTAAGGCCTTTGTACGTATAAAAAGGCCATTTTGCATTTCTTAACAGTCCAAAATACTGATTTGGACCATTAAGAAATGCAATAGGGCTTTGTACATCTGGCCCATAGGCTTTGGACATAGTACTACATAGTAATATTTTCTACTGCAAAACTTACCATCATTTATAACATTCAACATTTTGTTGATTTTCGGTAGAGGATGCCTATCCATCCATATGTTGGGATTTAAGTACCTTAAGTCTCACAATAACATATTTTGCCCTCCTTGTTCTTAGTTGTGATGCCTATTGGGGCAATTCATGCCAAGCACTTGCTTTTTTCTGTAACCTCCTGCATTTCTAGTGTATTTAATTCTCTGTTTAGGTTATCCCTCATAAGCAAGGGAATAGAAAGTACTTTATTCTCCACAAGAACTGTGTCAGACTTTCACTTAACTTTTCAGAGAATACTTTGGGGAATTCATCACACACATTCCTACCTGCAATAGACCATTCAATCAACACCACCTGTCCTTTGTTGTTTGGGTGGGTCAAGAAAAATGCCCAGATCTGTTTGATGGTTCCAACCCAGTAGATTTGAACCTTGTTTTGTTATCTAGACTTTTCCAACCGTAGACCTAGCCTTAATGGATATGTGCATGCTTAAGATTTAGTTTAATGATATAGGTCTTTGTTGTATTCACCTGAGTTTCTGTCAGATGGTTCTAGAGTGTATGTCTTTACTGAATATTTCGTATGAATCATCATCCTGTCTATTAATGTATTAGAAAAGCACGAGTCAGTAAATACATTGGTAGTAACACCATCAAGAATAATGCCACAAGTACGGTATGTCACTTTACTATCATTTTTCAAGTTCACTTGGAAGACTGTTTTGCCTCTTTCTTTTTTTTCTCCTGATATAATAACAGGAACATGTATGTTTCTGGTTCTCTACAAACCTTAGCAATATGGCCACTTCTGTTGTATTTTTTTCACATCACCTCGTGCAGGACATTTGGAGTTATTCCCTAGGTGATTACTGTTTCCACACTTAAAACATTTAAGTTTCTGTGACTGTACTTTCAACTTTTGCACATGTACTTCTCCTATTTTACACACCTCTTTAGCATTGGTAAGATTATCCACCATGCTCTGTAGCAGTGAGCTCAACAAGATTAGCAATGTCAAAGGACCCTGCAAAATTGGTATAAGGGGTGTGTTAGACCTGGGATCCTTGGTGGGGTTTTCCCCTAACTTTTTGCCTACAGACCTCCTGTTTCTGCTGACTTTGGTTTAGCTGGCCTTAGTACACTGCACACTTTACCACTGTTAACCATTGCTTGCGCTGTCTCCTTTAATCATGGTAACATTGGCTTATTCCCAGTTGGCATATTTAATGTATTTGTAAGTCTGTAGTAAAGTGGTATATATGTACCCAGGGCCTGTAAATACATGCTACTAGTGGGCCTTTAGCACTCATTGTGCCAGCCACTCAAGTAGCCCTTTAAACATGTCTCAGGCCTGCCATTGTAGACTATAAGTACAGTTTTAAACTGACAATTTGACCTGGAAAAATAAACCTTTTGCCAGTCCCAATCTTGCTTTTCAGTACATTTTAGTCACCCCTAAGGTAAGCCCTGGACAGCCTTAAGCACCGGGTGGTATGTATTTGAAAAGTTGGACATGTACTTTCAAGTTTTACAGGTCCTGGTTGTGAAAAACTCTTAATTTTAGCTACTCTAAGACCAGCTCTCCTATAAGACACCATTGGAATTGCCTCATTATATTTAATATGTGCAATATCTAAATAGAAACAGGTAACTCCTCCCTGTTTCGTGTCGCTGGAATTACAATTTAAAATCATAAATTATGGTGTAGTTGGATTTTAAATTACAATTCTGAAAATGCTACTTTTAGAATGTTGGCATCTTCTTGGATTAGCCGTTTGATGCCTGCAGCGCATCTCTTGGACACATGACTAGGTATGGGTGACAGTTGAGCTTTGTGTCTTCCTACTAGACAGCCACACACAATGGGGAGCTTTGATGTGACTCGATGGGCCATCACTGCCAGGATGGGAGGCAGAGGCTGAGCCCAGCCCCACTTACACTTGAATAGGCTGTGTCCTGTCTTAAGCACAAATGGTTGCATGCCCTCTCTAGTTAGTCTGAAGCCAGCGTGAGGAAGGCAGGACATCTTTGCACTTCATCAGCATACCTCTAGAAGCTTCTCCCCACTTCAAATGTGCAACTAGGTATAAATACTGGACCTCAGACACTAATTCTTCAGTATACTTCTGGTCCTGTGGATATTTTGCCAGGAAGAAGGCCTGCTGTGCTGCTGAACAGACTTCTACTCTGCTGGAATGCAGCTCTTAAGCAGCTGCTACCCTGCTGTGATGATCTGATGTCTGCTGCCCTCTCCCCCGGGTCAGAAGGACTTGGCCTTTATCTCTTCAACCCAGAACCCAAAGTGACTCCAAGGGCTAGTAGGCTGGCATCCTGATCTGAAGGCTCAGTGACATGACAGGCTTCCAACAAACTTGCATCTGCACCTGGACTCTGCCATCTGTGAGTCTACCCTTCCAAGTGGTGCCAGTCTAGTTCTGGGCCATTCAAAGTGTACTTATGGTGCTGTTGCAGCCTCTGTGATACCATCAGAACTGACACATTTCTTCTGCTGTATGTTGCAAACCCGTGCAGAACCAAGTCATCACTGCTGCTGCATGGATTGGACCCATTGCAAAGACTCACATTGCATTGCACCATCACCCCGACTGTACGACGCATCCTCGGTGCAGGCCCTTACATTCTCATCTAGTGCTGTCTCGACAATGATACTGGACTCCACATCACAGTCTTGCAGTTCTTCGGCACTGACATGTCACCCCAATTGTGCACTGCTTCCTCAACACTAGACCTTGCTTTGTAAGCCCTGTTGATGCGTCCCTCGATAAACAATGCAGGCTCTCGCATTGCAGCCTCACCGCATCTCAGTACCGACGCATCGCTTCAGCTGTGTTATACATCTTCGCCGCAGACAATTGCAATGCTCCGCAAACCAGGATTTAACTTACCATGTCCAGTGGGCCTAACTGGGTCCCTGTAGCTGGCCCATAGTCCATTGCAGTCAGCCAGAACTTGCGTCTTTGTCCTGGTTCGTGGCTACCAAATATTCATAGTCGTCTCTTTGTGCTTTTTGGCACTATTGTCACTAAAATCTTTAAAACTGAGGCTCATTTTTATACTTTTTTAGCGCCGCATTTGCGTAATTTTTTTATGCAAAAGCTGCGCAAACTTACAAAATACAATTGTATTTTGTAAGTTTGTGCCGCCTTTGTGCCAAAAAGCGGTGCAAATGCAGCTCTAAGAAAAGTATAAATATGGGCCTGACTATCTCTAGTTCTACTAATTAGATTTTTGTCAGATTGGTCTTGCTTTATTTATTTAAAAAAGTACTATATTTATAACTTAGTAAGCCTGACTGCTCTGTGCCAAGTCTACTGGATGTTTGCGCACAGATTGATTTAGGGCTAGCTTGTACCTCACACTGACAAGGACTGTGGTTGCTGCTCAACCACTGCTCATACCCCAGGTAACCAGAAACCCCATTTCTCACGGGCCAAATACATTCTCTTTAATTGTATAGTCACTGGGTTATATGACAAATTGATCTCTAATGAGTGAATGTTCAAAATCACAAGTAGTAGAGAAGAATCTAAGAACAGAAACATTGTTTGTAACCTGTGCACATTTACCCTGGGTTCTGCTGAAGAATTTATGCCTCTCTAGTACTACATTGATTTTTTTCACTAAAATTGTTCTCCCAACATTTCCAATATAGCCTGGTAGACATCCAGTTTTGCCTCCCCTACTTCATCTACTATATTTATGAAAGTATTTTTTACTCTGCATGCCACAATTATTTAGCAGTATATGCTGTTGGCATACAGGAGTTAATGTTTTTCCTTTTTTGCTATTAGATAAGATTCACAAATCTTTATCCATCGTTCCCATGGTAGCTCAGGATTACGAATATCATTTAGGAAAGGCAGAGGCTGGTTCTAGCTGGCAGAAGCCATTAAAAAGGATTCAGTGACCAGAGTAGAGTAATAGTATAAGGGATGTAAAGCAATTTAGCACAATTAACAACACAGGTATATTTATGTACTGAAAACCTTTGTGCATATACACTACAATTGTAATCTCAAACATGTACTATGAGTAATATTGTCAAAAAGGTAAAGTGCTATAAAGTGCCTGGAAGCACTGAAGGCTCCTCACACAGCCGATATCACAAGGAGGGCTGTTGGAATCCTGTAGATGGCACTCAGGAGTGCAGTAGACCTCCTGAGGAGCAAGGGTCTTCATACCAGCAAATACTTCTCAAGAGTCGTAGGAGTTACTACTGCCATTCGACTGGGGAAACGAGAGTCCTCAAACCGCCTCACAGCACTAAAAAAACACTTAGGAGGCAATGAGAGGTACTACCTCAGTGAGAGTTTTTGAAAGGGCACCACTCATTGAGTGATGGGCTGCTCAAAATTCCACCCAATGCAGATCTGGGACAGTTCACCACAATATAGTTTCAAAGACAGCAGAAACGAGTTCAAGCCCAGAGTGACATTTACTCTGAGGGGAAACTGGATGGGGAACCGGGTCCAGGTCTGTGTTAAAGCCAGGAGCACTGCTCAAACTGAGGAGTGTAGGGCCAAGAGCTATGCCTTCTTTAGTTTAATGACCCAGTGGCATAGGCACTGTCGTAACACGAATGTTTACACTCAAAATAGACACTGTGGGAAAATTCGGTAATAAGCTGTACAGAAACCCTGGATAAATGTACAGTACCTCGGTCGCTGCAATAGAGGCACGCTATGAGACTCGTAGAGCTCACCCTCACATGAATCAGTCTTCTACTGCCACTGTGCAACAGTCAGTCTTACAATACAGATCCGAGCAGGTCTGGAGGCGAGAATTCATAACCTCAAAGGAGAACACACGCCGCTGCCCTTTGAGCAGCATCCCTTCCTCGTCGCCAGTGAAGGACGATCAACACAGGGAGGAGGTAAATTCTAGATTTATTGAGACGCCAACAAGGTATGTCTTCAGTCTCGCCTGACAGGGCATCTCACAAAAGAGACACCAACATGCTAAACTGATTATAAGTGGAGCTTAAGAAGGAGGGAGGGGAGAGAAAGGGGAAGAAAAGAAAGAGAATTTTATATATAGAGGCATAATCGATAGGGAAATGTTTCTGGGTGAGATGCTAACCTGTGATAAAATGTAATCCATGCTGCCCTCACAATGTTTGATTTTTGGCCTAGCTGTATATATCAATGTAACCATCTTTTAGTCGTTTTACTTTTTTTATAATCTCTTATTAACTTGTGGTCATGATTTGAGGATAAATTAAGCTTCCTGAGGAGTCACCCTGCTTCATTTGAGTCTCTTTGCCTACCGTGATTGCCGTTGCCAACAAAATGCCTTTCTAAGTTTCTATGCAGCCGAGGCTTGCTGGTTTGACGTCAATCAATCTGCAGCTATCAATTTAAGGCCCAGATATAAGAGGGCCTAGCGCCGCCTTGCTCCACATTAGTGTCATTTTTTAATGCCAATGTGGCTCATTGAGGCCACATTCGCTGTGCCAGATTTCCAAAATGGCGCAATGCATACATTGTGCCACTTTGTAACTCCTTGCACAACATTATACCTGTGCCAGGCATAATGTATGCAAGGGGGGCATCCCCACGTTAGGGGGACAGCAAAAGTGGCGCAGTGGAATCTATGAGATTCCACTGTGACATTTTTAGCTGCTTTTTTAAAGCCTTCACAGAGGCAGTGTTAAAAAAAGTTTAAAATGGGCCTCTGTACTTTTCAGGCTTAGCACCAACTTTTTTTGTGCTAAAAAGCACAACAAAACGCTTGTCCTGAAAAGTACAACAACAGCGTCAAAAATGTTGACGCTATTGCCCCTACCCTGCACCATGGTACGTTGTAGATTAAATACAGTGCGCACATGGTAGCGGCAGTGTGGTGCAAGGGGCTGCAAGAAAAGTGACACTACTTGTATTGTAGCACCACTTTTCTTAAATCTGGCCCTAAATCTTCAAAGAAAAAACTAGTCTGCACATGTGCTATGAGAATGATATAGTGTGACCAAAGACCTAAGGGGCAGATTTACAAACCCCTAGTGCCACCCTGCACCACATTAGCATCATCACACTAATGTGGCATTACAGAGGCATTTTTGCCACGCCATATTTACATAGTGGGGCAATGAATGCATTGTGTCATTTTGCAATCCATTGCACCACATTATGCCTATTCCGGGCATAATGTATGCAAGGAGGGAGTTCCAGAGCTGGGAGGCCCAAAAAAATGGTGCATCGAAATCTACAAGATTTCATTGCACAATGTTTGCTATCATCTTTAATGCCTTTTCAGGATAATGCACCAATTGAAACCAATGGCCCTCCCTTCACTGATGTCAACATTTTTGATGCAAGGCCTGGTGTCTGCCATAGTGCACTGTATTGTAAATACAGAGCACCCTTGGTGTAGTTAGGTGGGGCAGGGGCGACACAAGAAAACTGGTGCATCAGTGATGATGTGCCATTTTCTTTTAAATTTGCCCCCAAGTGTCAGATAATGAAAGATATAGAGGAAAGTGGGTTTATAAAGAAGGCTTCAAAGTACAATGCGGAAAACTACTTTCTGGTAAACAGTGTCCAAACAAGGATGAAAGAATGATAATGTGATAGGGAAAGGAAATAGAGTGTGGTATACAGAAAAAGGAGCTATCACATCTGTGCTACAAATCATACTTAAACTGCAGTTTTTGTCTCTCAACAGATGCCGTCTGCCCAGCCAATAGCTCAGTTCGGTGCCAGAGGACCTGCCGAGCAACCTGTGAGGAACTCAACCAAATACGCAGCTCTACCTGCACAAAAATCTGCATAATGGGCTGTGAATGCAATGAGGGTTATATTTTTAAAACCAGTGAAAAGAAGGAGTGTGTGCGCTATGACCAGTGCCAGGTTAAGTGCCCAGACCTCATGCATTACGAACCGTGTCCACCAAATCCTCATGCAACCTGTGAGAAGCCAGAAGAGACCTCCAGCAGACCACAAAGATGTGACCCCTGGTGCGTCTGCAATAAGGGCTATGTGTACCGCTCTATTCAAGATCGCATATGTGTGCCCAAGGAAAAGTGCACCTGAAACACATAGAATGAAACTCAGCTGTCAGTCCAAATCACTGAGGTGTACTTTTATAATTAACTGCCTTTTAGTTGCTGATCTGAATGGTTTGCAGAACATCAATACAAATAATCCAATCCACTAACGTTGCTTCTCTCATTTTACGTCTATCATCGCCATAGTCTAGACACTATGAACATTTTAGCAGCTTTTTATTTTCATAAGTATTGTCTTGCATTGCATTTTCACATTTTTTCTTCAATAGGACATTTTCCTCTTTATCCTACCATGGGAATACCTTCTCCAATATGTATCATATTATCTGCTTATTAAAGTATTCTACTTTTGTCAAGAATATATTGTGATACTTTGTTAGTTGTTTCTTTAACTGTTTTGTTGTTTTGTTGGCTTATTACAGGCATCACCTTATTCAGGTTCTTCTGTGATTCGTCAGAGAAAGTGAGTTGGATGTGACCTGTTAGCCCTCTTTATTTTGCAGGCCAGCTTCTGTAGACAAGTCTATGTTCTCCTAGCCTTCCAGGGAAGAGTCAAGGTTCCCTTAACCTTCCATGGACTTTACCTATACTCGCAATTATGTTCTTGTCAGAAATTGGGATGCTTTGGGAGAGAGTGACCCCTACTAATTTAACAGCCGCAATCCAGTTATGTCAAAAGAACAGTTCTGAGAGAAACTTTACTCAACCCTGTGTAGCTATACAACTGGCACTCCCCAGAGATGTGCATGTTAACTTCAAGCAGTACTAACAATTTCGAAGTAAAGAACATATGCAATAAAATTCTTACACAAATTTAGAATAGTAGAACATTTTAAATGAACAAAGGGACTACAAGATCATAAAACTACATTGAAGGAAACCATAGATAAGACGTTTTAAGGCAAAATGATGGTAGAAAAGGTAAAGCTGTTTTGAAAACAAACGTTCCCATGTGAAATGTCAGGCCAACCACAATGAAGCAGAGGTCAAATACACCAAGAGAGTCATCACAGTCAACGTTTTTACCTTCTGACTCTGAACTAGAAGAAAAAAACGTTCAGCAAAGCAAGGTCAACATTTTCAGCAGGGCAAGGTCCGAGGCCATGCCTGGTGAGGGCACCTGGACCTCGGATGTGTCATCATCAATGTTGGTTTGGGTGCAAAAAGTTCAGAGCAAGAACAAAGCTGCATTGGCTGGATACTGAGAGTGGTTCATCAGTCATATAGCTTTGCAGCCTCACCCCAGTCCTTGTCGAAATCCTCCAGTGAGGCAAGGCTGGAAGCTATTGCCAGGCAGCGTTTCAAGATTACAAGGTTCCATCATACCTGCTTTCAGTGCTATAAAAAGCTCATATGGAAGATGAACCTGGCTTTGTTGCCTGCCTAAAATACAGTCCTCCTCAGCAAGCCTGAGCACCCGGACTCAGTCCTCTGGAAATAGAGAAATCTCCCTTGTTCTCCAACTGTTAGTAAGGTTTCTTCTGAATAGCCATGCACGCCCCAGCTCCACAGGGCGGCTTCCAGGCTCCAAGTCTCCCTTCTCCTAGAGCTCCTGTAGGAGTCCTTCTTTTTGTGCTACTGAAGCAGACTAATAAAAGGCAAAACATTTGCCTCCTCGAATGCAGTTCCAGTTCCATGGAGCCAGCAGGATTCAGTAGTACTTGAGTCCTTGAGTCAGGGGTCTGGATCGAGGAGTCTTCTTCATGTGGAGTTTTCCCAGGCCCAGGAATGTACTGAGGAGTTGGGCTCAAGTTGCAAGATTATCCTGTGCATGAGCTAGTGATATGAGAAAATGTGCTACCGAATCATAAATATTGTCCTGCAGTGCGCAATCTCCTTTTGCAACACTTCTTTCTCTCCTTACTGTCAAATTGTCCTCCCCCGATGTTGCAGAGCTCCTCAACCACCAGGCCTGAGTGTCTCAGCTCTTTGGCCACTCTTACTTAGATTAGCACTCATTCCCCCTGCCAGGATCCAAACTGGTTCCACCTTGCCACTACAACTACTGCCTGACTAGGAGGTTGCCGTGAATGAACAGGAGAAGCCCTCCCTAGTATCCCCAAATCAAAAGAGTTGGTGTTTAGATTATACTTTGTTCGGCCAACTGTACCTGACCAATTCTAGATAACTAATCTTGTTTAACTGGTAAATATTAAGCACCTCATTGCCCTTCTGAGGCTCAGCTCAGAGTTAGGCCATTGTCATCTAAACCAGAGACGTTCACTCTTCCAGCAAATGATGCATGTCCATCTCGAGGTGTGATGAATGTCAGAACAGATTTTAAGCCTTTTATAGCTCGGGTAGCCTAAGAAACATTTTTATAAAGGTACTTTTGCAAGCAAATTATCAAAATGTGATTTCACCACTGAATCAGATTTTGTAATGTAAGTAAAAAACTAAATTTGAAGAGCGTTGCTAGCATTTTCACTGGCAGCAGTATACAATTAAAAATACAGTAATCACCTCCATGCCGGCTCGAGCTGTACCTTCACAGTGAAATAGCTTTTAGGCCTTCAGTCACTATGAGAACACAATTTTTAAATAGAATGTGCCATAATTGTAATATATTAGGCACCCTACATTGCTTTGAGCTAACAAAGGTAAACTTTAGGGGCAACTTATTAATGTATCTAAAACAAGTATCACTGCAGTGCCTTTAAACTGCAGCCTAATGAAAGCACAGTAATGCCCCTCAATATATTTTTGTCTTATATTTGGGTGGTGTCCTCATATACCATTTATTCTTCCCTGCCCTAGGTGTACTCTGTGTTAGGGGGAATCCCGATTGCTTTATAACTTATTTGCAGCAGTAAAGTGTACAGAGCTCAAAAGCCATCAAACACAGCTGTAGAATAGGAGGGGGTCACAAACAACTATGCGATTCTTTAGAGTCTTACATTATTAATGGTGTTCTGTAAAGTTTAACAATGAAGTCCTGTGTAATATGAGTGAAGGGGAATTAAAATTGAGCTTGACAGACTCTGACATGGTGCTCCTGACCTCTTGGATTAAACAAGAAATTATTTCAGATATCTTACATGAATCAATTCAGTAAAAGAAGGCTGTGGAAGAGGATATTTGAAAGAAATTGGGTTATTAGTTGAGAGTGGTGAGAGCCCCACTCAAATATAAACACAACCCTTGTCAACATGAACCAAAGTATTCAGTAGATCACTAAACAAAAGCTTTCAAGTTTAACTTAGAGGCAATGTGCAAAGTATTCATGCAGTACTCAAACATCAATAAGTGAAAACATCAAACAAGTAAAATCCCAAACAATTTCAATAAATAAAATTAAATTTCACCAACATCACAAAAACTCAATAGGTAGAATCAGAGATATGAATGGAATGTTTACAATTTTCAGTAGAAATGGCGCCAAAAAGCACGAAGAGCCAATCACAGTAATCACAGTCAAAGGTTAACACTGGCAATTATTTAGCACGGATCAGATACATGTATTAGGTTGGAAGTTTCCCTTTTAATTTAGTCCTGTTTCAAGGAAGAAGCTCTTGTCAATGAGGTCGTTGGCAGTCGGGCTGTGGTTTTGATCTGGAGAGTGGCAGTCAACTGCGAGGTGCTGAAGTAGTAGGCCTCAGTCGTAACTTTACCTTGGCTGGTTACTGTGGGGCACTGATTGTTGGTGCGAAGAGCGGGTCAACAGTCGAAGCTTCACATTGGTGGGAAAGTTCATTGTTGACGCAAAGAGTACCATGTGGGCAAAGTCAGGTGTTTGTATCCAGGAGGGTCTCCTAAGCAGACTGATATTGGTTCTGTGTTGGACTCGGTGAAGCCCAGTCATGTTTGTATGGAGATGAGAGAAAATACAAAAAGAGGGCCACTGAGCAAACTATATGTGGCAGCCCTACCAGGGGAAAAGACTGTATCTATACACAAAAAAGGGCTACCCCACTATTATACACGTACCTTTACAAAATTCATACATAATATACATAGAGTCCATAGTCTACAATGTGTTCTTCTTTCATTACAAATGGATTTATATCTCATTAATTATAAACATATGTATTACTTTCTTCAACTCTACATTTACATAACAATCATGATATATATATTCAATCACAAAAAGAAACAACAAAACAAAGAACAATAATAAAAAACATAGTAAAAAGGATTTCAGAGAGATAAGCACCCCCCTGGTTCAATCAATCACACCATACATTCATACTCCATAATCACATGTAACTAGCACTCACACTCATTCAATCAATTAAATCAATTTTACAGTAAGATCCAAGTATCTTTCATCCATTCCTTGTCATACTCCTGCTATTACAATAATGTCTAGTCTTTTCAATATCCAAGATATGTTATTGCCATCAGATTATGTAGATGTGCATTTATAAAACATCAACACCTTATTAACACATATCCTATAATAGCATCAGACGTATCTCTCAGAAAGATCAACGGCTTATTCTCCTTGATGCTCGTTCTATAGTTGAAAAAAATGGCATGAGCACCAAAGCTTATTCTTCTAAATAAAAGTCCTATAGATGTAACTTTACCTTGGGTGGTTACTGTGGGGTGCTGATTGTCAGTGCAAAGAGGGGGTCAACAATCGAAGCTTCACATTGGTGGGAAGGTTCATTGTTGACACAAAGAGTCCCATGTGGGCAAAGTCAGGTGTTTGTGTCCGGAAAAGTCTCCTCAGCAGATGAATACAGGTTCTGTGTCGGACTCGGTGAAGTCCAGTCATGTTGGTATGGAGATGGGAGGAAATACAAAAAGAAGGCCACTGAGCAAGCTATATGTGGCAGCCCTACCAGAGGATAAGACTGTATCTATACACACAAAAGGGCTACCCCACTATTATACCTGTGCCTTTACAAAATGCATACATAATATACATTGAGCCCATAGTCTACAATGTGTTTCTCTTTCATTACAAATGGATTTATATCTCATTAATTATAAACATAATTATTACTTTCTTCAACTCTACATGTACGTATCAATCATGAGATATATTCAATCAAAAAATGAAACAAAGAAATAAAGAACAATAATGAAAAACATAGCAAAAAGATATTCAGAAAGACAAGCACCCCCCTGGTTCAATCAATCACACCTTACATTCATACTCCATTATCACACCTAACTAGCACTCACACCCATTCAATCAATTCAATCAATCTTACAGTAAGATCCAAGTATCTTTCATCCATTCTTTGTCATACTCCTGCTATTACAATAACTTCTATCCAAGATATGTTTTTGCCATCAAATTATGTACATGTGCATTTATAAAACATCAACACCTTATTGCTCCTATAAGAGCACTGGAAGTATCTCTCAGAAAGGTCAAAGGCTTGTTTTCCTTGATGCTCGTTCTATAGTTGCAAAAAATTATGAGCACCAAAGCCTATTCTTGTAAATACAAGTCCTATAGTTGCAAGGTGTGTTATTAGCGTCAACAGGCATTTCGGTGTCTCTTTCTCCTGGGTCTGGCAACAGCCTGGCTAGTGAAACAAAGCGCAGACAGACCCAGGTAGGAGCAACATTTACCAGTGACAGGACATGCATCTTCTGAAGTCAATAAGGGGTTGAGTATAGCCCTCAGTCTGAAGGGGGTGGGCACCATCCCCCAGGCGATCCTACGCTAGAGGGAAACAGTCATGTTACCCTGAAAACCTGCAGAAAGACACATTTTGGGTTAGGCAGACAAAATACCAACTTTGTAAAAGTGTCATTTCCAAAATAGTAATTTAACATCCTACTTTATGATTAAAGATTTTAAATTGCAATTCAAATGAGTGGAAGAATTATTTCTCTAGCTCTCCCTAAACTGGAGTTATCATGTTACATTTAATGAGGTAGCCCAGTGTTTGTATGGGGGCGAGTAGCATTGCCACAGTGAAAAACGACTTTAGGAGTTTTCACTGTCAAGATATGGAACCTTAACATTTAGAATACATTTTGTTTTATTTGGTTTTAAGCCATGATAGACACAACATACTTTGCCTACACCACCTGCCTGGCAGGTCAGTAAGAAGATAAAGAAATGAATATAAAACCATGCACAAGTATGAACATAAACTAAACTTCCCTGACCCCTTTCTCCCCAGACCTGACGAGCAACCCGTCCTCTCTGTCTATTCCTTAACAATGCATAGCCCCTTTCTACCCCTTGATTCTTACTTTACACCTTCAGTGTGTTTCTCTCATTTCCCCCATTGCCAATCAATAACCTCAAGATAACGGTGCATGTAAGTTGCAGAGGTCTTCCCCTTTTGCTTGATTGCCAGTTCCTTAACAGCTTGCTTCTTGCCAAAGGACAAAGACCTCCTGTTTGAGGCCAGGAATAAAATCAGGGTTGCCAAATATAGGTGTGATAGGAGAGAGCACCGTAACCAGTCCCCTCATCAACATGTCCCATCCCAAAGTGCCACGGAAGACTTCAGGCCCCATAGGCGATGCCTATAGGAAGGCATAACAGCTTCCATGTGTGCATTCCTGCAACAAACTGGTCCATAAGTGTTTCTCGCTGTACCATCTGTGGCATTCAAAAACATAGTACAACTGGGATGTGTAGTAGTAATTATTGAAGTAGGGAATGGCCAGGCCATCCACCTCTAGCAGCAAGAGCATTTGCTTGTTTTCAAGTTTGGGTAGATTCCAGGCCCAGATAAAGTTGATGAAAAGAGACTGTATATAGTTCAGCACTTCCTTCAGAGAGAGTAGAGACAAGGCTGTCATCTTGGCCACAGCGATACTGCCCAGCCGCAATAGACCTGCGCCATGACATGATTGAAAATTGGATTTGAACTGACAGGAAAATCTATTGTAATTGACCTTTTTTGTTCCATGAGCAGTGGGAAATTGTGGATCCTTAAATAATGTATGCAATCTCTCACTCAGAGAAATGGAATCTGTGATTGTAACTGCCTCCGCCTCTCCAAAGAGATGAGTTAGGCCCAGTCTCTGTAATTTATGGGTATTCACTTTGAAACCTTAGACGTCTCCTAAGTAGTGTAGCTCAGAGAGTACTGCTGGAAGGGAATTCCGGGGATCAGTCAAATTCAACAAAATATCAGGTGTGCACAGGTTCAATTTATGTGCAGGAGAGCATCCCCAAGCCACTACATGTATTGCCGTATGTGCATCTGAGGGGTTTGCAGGGTAACCCAAATTGCAGCATGGTCAGACAGCGCCAACGTCCTGATTTGGGCCTCAGTCAGCAACTTTAATGCTGCTGAAGACACAAGGAAATGATTGAGTATAGTGTAGGTTTTGAATGTTGCTCAGTGATGTGTGTATTTACACTCCTGGCGATGTTAGTGTCACCACATGTCATACAATTCCACCTTCCGAAGTCATGCACGTCCATCTGGTGAAATCATCCCCTCTGGTCTCTCTCTTTGGGTAGATCTGTTCAGCACATTGCTCATGATGATATTTGTTAGAACTGGCACCCTTGGCATGGTTTCCCCCGAACTTTTTTGCCTTCAGACTTCCTGTTTTGCTGACCTTGTTTTTGCTGGCTTGAGGACTCATAACACTTTACCGCTGTTAACTAGTGCTAAAGTGTATGTGCTTTCTGCTTAAAACATGGTAACATTGGCTTATCCACAATAGGCATATTTATTTTACTTATACACCCCTAGTAAAGTGCACTACCTGTGCCCAGGGCCTGTAAATTAAATGCTACTAGTGGGCCTGCAGCACTGACTGTGCCACCCACTTAAGTAGCCATTCAACATGCCCCAGGCCTGTTATTGAGGAGCCTGTGTTTGCAGGTTTAAACAGTCATCACGACCTGGCAAGTTAACCCTCATGCCAGACCCAAACCTCCCTTTTTAATACATATCACCATTAAGGAAGTACTGAGACAGTCAAAAGGCAGGGTGCAATATATTAAAAAAGTAGGACATGTACTTTTAAGTTTTACATGTCCTGGTAGTGAAAAACTCCTACATTTGTTTTTCACTACTGCAAAGCTTATATCCCCCATAGGGTACCATTGGGATTACCTTATTTAAAATGTAATTTCCAATTGGGAAGAGATTGGGCTCCCAAGGTTGGTGTCTCTGGAATCACTATTTTACATCTCAATTTATGGTCAAGTCGGATTTTAAAAAATGCCACTTTTAGAAAGTTGTTATTTTCTTATTTTACCCAACTGGTGCCTACTGCCTGTTTCCAATAAAATGGGGTGGGTTGACAGCTGGGCTTGTACAATCCCTCTAGACAGCCACACAAAGGGAGCTAATGTGTGATGGAAGGGCCATCCATAGCATGATGGGCCATCCTGAGTAGGATGGGAGGGAGCAGCTGGCATTTATACCTGAATAAGCAGTATCTTGTCCCCACCCTTAGCATCCTCCTCCCCCCGTAGTGAGTCTGGAGCCAAGGCAGGAAAGACAGGGACTTTGTGCACTTGAAAGGCCTCTCTCTGAAGTCTCAACCAATTCAAAGGTGCAACTAGGCAGGAGTACTGGACTTCAGACACCACCAACTCAGTTCACTTCTGGACCTGTTGATGCTCTGTCAGCAAGAAGGACTGCTGAGAGACTGTCACTCTGCTGACCTCCTTGCCTGGTAATGAGAAGGTCTGGACCTGAAGATCTACAACCCAGAACCATAGTGACTCTAGGGGGTTGCTGGGATGCCTCCTGTTCTTCTGAAATCTCAAGGTTACAAAAGACTTCCAACTCATCACCTGGAGCACCTGGATTCTGCCATCTGAGAGTCTTGCCCTGCCAATTGCTGCCAATTCAGTACTGGACCCTTGGATGTGGGTATTAGGTGCGGCTCCAATCCAAAATCTATGCACAAATGCGGTTGCACCTGTCAGAGCTGATGCATCTTCATCTATGCTTACAGTCTGAAGATTACCCATTAAATCAAACTTCCACAGGAATAGATGTCTTTTACCGAACTCCCTCCAACAGATGCGTGCTCAGACTTTACTGATTTTCTGAACCCTGCATCTGCTAGGGGGAAAGGAAAATGGGAATAGAAAAAGAGAGACCGCCTCCAGATCCAGTTCCAGTTTCACACTTGAAGATAGGATATTCAATGTGTGTCTCTGAAAACCTGCACCTTTCTTCTTATTGGGATTGCTTTAAAGGAAGGACCTGCAGTCAGGTGATAGAAGCATAGATACGTACATTGCTACTGCACATTCAACTGTTCAGCCATTCACATTCACCCAATTCTATCGTTCTCCAATCCTGGCTCTCTTGAGAGACTAGCCTCTCTCTAAGAGAACAATGTTAACTTAATATCTTCTTTGCTCCAGGAGTCAGAGGTATCCACGGTTCTCTGGAGAACAGTTCAAAGGTTCACAAATAT
Source organism: Pleurodeles waltl (assembly GCF_031143425.1). Taxonomy (NCBI): domain Eukaryota; kingdom Metazoa; phylum Chordata; class Amphibia; order Caudata; family Salamandridae; genus Pleurodeles; species Pleurodeles waltl. Next base: position 1,419,303,513 of record NC_090446.1, read on the forward strand.
ACAATCTACTAATGTCTTTTACAGGAAATGAAAACCCCTTCTCAAGGTTCAGTTTTCTCCAATCACAGTCTCTAGGAATTAGTCTGAGCACTGAGGTTTGTCTCTAAGACTGGCAAGTCTGCAAGGTGAAGAGTTTTTGAATATATATGTACATATATGTGTTGGCAAGTCTGGAAATCATACAAAAGGATTCCTTACTGCAGTTGCTTGAAGTTCTGTTAAGCCAAAACGAATTCTCCTCAGAAAGCCAATAGCCAGTTGTTGGAAGAAGGAATAAATTCAGCTCCTCCAGAAGGGAAAAAGTAGTTGGTGTGCACACTGTAACAAGAAAAAGAATTAATTACTCAAAACTGGAAGAATTCTCTATGAAACGAAGCACCTCAGGAACACTGCTCATTCTCCTCAGGATGACAGTTGAAGGACAGGGCTCCCAGAGAGAAACAGCTGGAGGGAAGCTTCAGCACAAGACTAAGGTAAAAACACTAGAGCGGTGACCTCACAAGGATTTGCGGACACCATCTTGAGTGGCAGTAAAACCTGAAGAAGATAGTTCTAAGAACAGCCTCCGCAAGAGCTACCGGGAGTGAGGACACCGCTGCAACCAACGTGGTTACAAGGAAAAGGGGAATCGTTTTTGCTGAGGGAAGAACTTAACAACGTTGAAAATAGTTTTCCTGACACTTACACATCGCTGCTGCTATGAGGATCGCGGACACTGCATCACCGTCAACACCAATGTATCTCTGCAAAGATCGGGAACACCGCATTGCCAACTGTGTGATGCAATGCCTCCATTCTCGACGCATCCCCAAATTTGTGCGGCTCAGAGCTGACGTAATGCCTACCTATTTGGGATTGACACCAATGCATAGCCTCCTTTGCTCGTCGCATCTTATTCTCGACATCAACACAACTCCGAACCAAGGTACTGTTTCAGCAGGCCTAGGCTGGTCCCTGTATCTGACAGGGTCAGCCTGACTTTTCATATTCCTCTCGGTCTAGCGTGACCAGGTAGCCTAAATTGGAGCTTTATGCTTCTAAGCACTACAACTAAGTTTATTCTTTAACAATTCATGTCTCAACTTTTGCTTATTGGATTTTTGTCATTTTGGTTTAATTTTGTTAATTAAATAAAGCTCCATTTTCCTGTGTGGTATCTTGTTTTGTGGTGTTTCATTCACTGCTTTACTGTTTGAAGTGTTGCCCAAATACTTAACAAATTGCATCTTAAATTAAGCCTGATTACTCTGTGCCATGCTACCAGAGGGTGGGCACAGGTTAATGTAGGGTGTATTTGTGACCTACTCTGACTAGGATTGTGGTTCCTGCTTGGACAGGGTGCATACCTCTGCCAACCAGAAACTAAATTTCTAACAATGTTGAAGGCCCCTCCAATGACTGTCTACTGAACAGTCAACTTCAAAATATTTATGGTTCAATTGTCAGGAATTGCTTGTATTAGTGTTAGGTTCGTAAACAGAGGCCACAATGAATGTGTGTTAGCTGAGGGATAGGCTCAATGTTAGTGCCCAAAAAAATATCCAAGGCACTCGTATATATTAAAGAATTTCAGCTCACAGATCCATAGATGAAAGGTTTTCTTGTATTTATTGCAGCTTCCTTCTTCAACCTCATCCAAAACCAGCCAACACTTGTTTCATCATGCGACCAATCCTCGCATTGACTTCATAAAGGCTCTACTGATTGAAAAAAGTCAAAAAACCATTGATTCCAAAATTTCCAGATACATAAATTCACAAGTCTCATGCAGAACTATGTAGTGTGTAGTCAGTAGAAATCGATGTAATACCTAAAGTCCAGATCCTGAAAACGGTGCCAGTAAACCATATCTCTCAAACCAACAGCGTGTACGCTACGACATCCGTCAAAGTTAGTGCCCTCCTGCTAATGTCTGTGAAAATGTTTTTCACACTCCACGTAAACATATGAGCTAAAACAATCACTACTCCTGCCTTCTTTTTCAAGTATGAGGAGCACTGCTGTGGGACCATTTGGTGAGTAGCCTGTGCTAGTTTTTAGCTAGTAAATGAATCTCACGTAGGAGGAAGATCTGACTGCCAGTGTCTCTAAAAAATTACTTCACTGCCCCCACTTGGCTTGAGCATTGAGGCCTCTGACATTAAGGCTCAGTATCTTTATGGTACTCATGGATATTGTGTATTGAGACTGGCAGGTATGTGAGCATCATCACACTGTGATCTCGTCCTCCTTGCCCCTATCTGCCATTCTCCTTGGTTATGAACCATTCCAATTGTTTGAGACACTCAAATTGTTTATCCATTATCGATTGCCAGTCCCACTTCAAATTCACATGTAATGTAGATCAACACAGCATACCCTTCCTGGATCTCTTAATTAAGAATGGTAATAATCAAATCATTGTCACACTTTTTCATAAACCAACAGAGCCCAACACATTATTACAGTACAACAGTTTCTACCCCAGAGCTTCTAGAGATGGATTACCATTTGGCCAATTCCTTTGCCTTCCAAGGAATTGTACCCTGAAGAGTGATTACTTCAGAAAGGGAGCTATACCTAGCCAAAAAGTACAAGAGAGAAGCTACCATAAACAATTAATTAAGAGTGCCTTCAAAAGGGCATGGTACAACTCAGGGGAGACAATCTTACAGTCTCAAGAAAGGCCACCAATGGATAAGAACATATTTTAATTAACAGCGTGCTGGCTTGGCCAGCAAAACAAGATCAGAAAAAAATGGGGGAGGAAAGCAAACTGTTTGGGGAAGACCACCTTAAGGTCAACAGATTGAACAGAAAATCGTTGATGGAAATAGTGAAGGCATGTCAGAATATCAGGGTCCTGGTGTGCCTGGGTGGGTTCACAGGAGTCTTCGTATCTATGCTCAAGAAGGATGTCTTTGTCTCAGGAGCGTTTTTACTGTCCTCTATATGAGCCTGCAGATCCTAAGTGCAATCTCTAAGAAGGAACAGTTTTTATTTAAAAAAATCAATTTCCTCTTCAGTGGTGTTGCTCTGCATTTTATCAACCAAGTCACCAATCTTCTGCATGTCCTGCTTCAGCGATTGGATGTCCAATTGTAGTTCCTCTCACAAGGCAGAAAAGTCCTCTATCAGGCCTCAAATGAGGTCCTTCACAGTCGCTCTGATCCATAGGGCCTCCAGTGCATCTGTGGAGTGGTTTGCATGGGCAGCCCAGCCCGGGGACGAAGGTGCTACTGTTGTTACAGTTTTCAGTTTTGAACCCTGAGAATTGAAAGCATATCCTTGATGGTCCACTCTCTCCTCCCTTTATCAGACTCCATAGGTGGATATGTCTTTCTGTGTGAGGGTCACTGGATGATTGTGCACCATGGGGTCCACCATCATGTTAAGCTTTGGCAGCCTTGTTGCAGAGAGGCTCCTTCCTTGCCAGAGATTGCATAACGCCCTGGTGCTTTCAGGCTCTCTGGCCTCTACAGCCAATAATGCCGGGTGATTCCTCAGTTTTGCTTAGGGAGCTGAATTTATGAAAGATTTCTCCCTTGACTGGGGACTCCATGTGTGTTGATCTATTCTCCAGGCCTCTGTGGTCCATGATTGTGCCTCTTGCTCTGCACCTGGGTTTCTCTATCTTGCCGATGTCCACGGTGGTTCAGGACAGTGGACCTTATACTCCTAATGGCTGTGCTTCGTTGCCAAGCTCCTCCACTGCCTCCTCAGAGCCCGATGTCTAGAGGCCTCGGGCGTGCAGTGTTACTATGTGGTACTAAGTTGCAGATCATCCTTGCCCTGACCTTTCTGCTGTTCCTCCATGGCACCAGGCAGCTGAAGTGAGATGCAGAAAACCCTAGAAGCACTAAGCCTGGCCAGCTCAGTCTTCCTTTCTCATAGTGGATCACAGCTTTCAGTGATCTCGCTGGAGTAGCCCATGGCCCCAAAGCTTTGTTTTTAATTCTCTGGCATCGGGCACCAGAGTATGCACTGGGTTTGAGCCATCAGATTTCTCCCCCTGCCCAGCACAGGTATGAGCGTGTGAGAGCCTGGCATGGAACTGAGATGCTTTCTGGGGAATTCAGGCTTGTTTCAACCCAGCCAGGCATGAGTTACTTCAGGTGCGTCCTGCTACACCACCATCTTTATGACGCTCCCACATGTCCTAAATTTTAAATACCATGCACCCTGCCTTTTCAAATCATTAGGGCCTAACTTAGGGGTGGCTTATGATTAAGAGAAAGGAAGGCTTAGGCCTGAAAAAATATTTATTTTGAGAAAGCAATTTTCACACTGCACTACAGACTGCACTAGGAGGCCTCAGACATTTTACAGTGCTACATTAGTAGATGGCACAATGATTGCTGCAGCCCACTTGTGCCATTTACCAAGGACTTATAAGTGAATTAAATGCACCATTTAGGTATATACAAATTCTTTCATGTTTGGAAAGGAAAGCACAAGCAATTTACCACTGGTTAGAAGAAGTAAGGTGCACAGAGTCCTAATGCCAACAAAAATTGGTTCAGAAAATAAATTGGGAACTGGAGGCAAACATGTGGCCTTATTTATTGTGTTTATGAAAATTATAAAACCTCTTCTATAGTACCTCAATACTCCTCGTGATAACTCTGCCCCTTAGGAGGTAATGACCTGACTGAGGTATATATCATGAGGGTAAGCCAAACATAACGCTGATAGGTTTCAGCCTATAATTTGGATGGGCGTAGGAAAATGGATTATTAGCAGTAGTGCAGCATAGTTCAGCATAGAGCTAGACACAATACTTAGGATGGTGTTTCCATGACATCTGTGAGAAAGTAGCCTCTTTCTAGCATGGTTACCCCCACTTTTGGCCTGTTTGTGAGTGTGTGTCAGTATGTTTTTACTGTGTCACTGGGATCCTCCTAGCCAAGACCCCAGTACTCATAGTTTGTGGCCTAATGTGTATGCCTGTGTAGTGCCTAACTGTGTCACTGAGGCTCTGCTAATCAGAACCTCAGTGTTTATGATCTCTCTGCTTTTAAATTTGTCACTGTAGGCCAGTGACTTCATTTACCAATTTCTATTGGCATACTGGACCCCCTTATAAATCCCCAGTATATGGTACCTAGATACCCCGGGCATTGGGGTTCCAGGGGATCCTTATGGGCTGCAGCATTTCTTTTGCCACCCATAAGGAGATCAGACAAACCCTTCCACAGGCCTGCCATTGCAGCCTGCCTTAAATAGTGCACACACTATTTCACAGCCATTTTCACTGCACTTAAGTAATTTATAAATCACCTTCACTTGCAGTCCCAGGAAGGAAGAACAAAGCATTTCCTCTCAGAGTAGGGTGTTACACCCTCTCCCTTTGGAAATAGGTGTTACAGCAGGGGAGGAGTAGCCTTCCCCAGCCGCTGGAAATGCTTTGAAGGGCACAAATGGTGCCCTCCTTGCATAAGCCAGTCTACATCGGTTCAGGGACCCCTTGTCCCCCACTCTGGCGCGAAACTGGACAAAGGAAAGGGGAGTGACCATTCTCCTGTTGATCACCAATCCAGGGGTGTTGCCCAGACCTCCTCCAGTGTGTCCCAGACTTCAGTCATCTTGCTTTGCAAGGTGTGGGAGCACTCTGGAGGGCTCTGAGTGGCCAGTGCCAGCAGGTGACGTCAGAAACGTCACCTGATAGGTCCTTACCTGATAAGGTAGCCAATCCCCCACTCAGGGCTATTTAGGTTCTCTCCTGTGGGTTCTCTTCAGATTCTACTTGCAAGTTTCCTGCAGGAATCCTCTGTAACTACTACTTCATCCTCTGACCTCGGATCAACCGCAGCCTGCTCCAGGAACCGCTGTAACAGCAATAAAGTATCCACAAGGGATACTTTTCTTCTACAACTTCAGCTCCAGCCGTCAACTGCAACAGTTTACACAGTGTGCACGATCTGAGGACTCTCTGTCTTTATCCTGCACCAGAAGGACTGAAAGAATCTCCCGTGGGGTGAAGGAGTCAGTTCCCCCTTTTCACAAAGGCACCTTCTAAGATGACGACCGGTACCCTTGGACTCCTCTCACAGCGTGCTCCTGAGGACACAGAGGGTGAACCCCATTGACACAAACTGTCCTGTGGTCCTGCTGACGCAATTTGGAAAAGGTAAGACCTCGCCGTCCCTGAGAGCAACATTACCCCTGTGTACTGCATCTTCTTTACCTCCTGAGGCCTCGAAGCACTATTTGCAAAATTCCTTCATGCACAGCCTGGCTCAGGTCCCAGCACTCTATCCTGTGATGCTCATCTCACTGAGTTGACCTCCGGAAGCGTGGACCCTTCTTTGTAGTGCTGCACCAACAGTGTTTTGAACGTCCTTTGTCCCCATGTCGTGGAACTCCAGTGGGAGCTGTCTGGTGTCCTGAGGGCTCTCTAAAGTGCTGAAAGACCCCTCTTCTTCGTCACACAGAGTTGAGGCTTGCAGGTCCCTCCTGGGTCCAGCCAGCACCATTTTGCCGCAAAACGCACATTTGTCGTAACCAAGGCTTGTTGGTGACTTCCAACACGAAATCACATCTGCATCCATCTTCGCATCATGGGACATCTTTTGCATTATGCAGAAACCCACTGGCATCTTCCTAGGTTGCATTTCTGCAGTCTTCATCCAACCATGGATTCTTCTTTTGCACCCTCTTCTGGGCTGGCAGGGGCTCCTGTCCTTCCTGGAACTTCTTTCAACTTCTGGACTTGGTCCCCTTTGTTTACAGGTCTTCAGGTCCAGGAATCCAGCAGTTGTTGTTTGCAGACTTGGTTGGTTACTGCAGTATCCCAATCACGAGGAGTAGTGTGTCCTAAGGAAACTTTCAGTACTTTACTCCTGCTTTTCTGGGCTCTGGGGTGGGGTAATTTACTTACCTTTACTGTATTTTTGCTCTCCCATCAATTCTGCACACACTACACTTGTCTAGGGGGGAATTCATGATTCGCATTCCACTTTCTTAATATATGGTTTGTGTTGCCCCTCTACCTATTTTCTCCCTTTGCATTCTATAGTATTTCTACTGTTTGCACTATCCTATGTTTAATTTCTAACCTTATTTTGTGTCTAGTGTATATATTGTATATAATACTTACCTCCAGAAGGAGTATTGTCTCCAAGATATTTTTGGCCTTGTGTCACCCAAATAAATACCTTTATTTGTGGTAACACTGAGTATTGTCCTTACTTGTGTATATAGTACTGTGTAAGTATAAATGGTATTGCATGAGCTTTGCATGTTACCTAGTTCAGCCTAAGCTGCCCTGCTATAGCTACCTCGATCAGCCTAAGCTGCTAGAACACTACTACATTCACTAACAAGGGATAACTGAATCTGGTGTAAGGTGTAAGTACCCAAGGTACCCACTACAAACCAGGCCAGCCTCATACAGGTAGGCCTGAGAAATGTTTTAAAAAGCTGCTTTAGTGGGTTGCACAAGGAGGGCGGCAGGTCCAGTTGTTGCAATTAATTTACAGGCCTGAGGTATATGGAGTACCATTTTCTAACGACCTACAAGAAAATAAAATTTGCCAAATCAGGTGTAGCCCAATTTTTCTATATTTGAAGGAAGGAGAGAGCACAAGCATTTGACCACCGCTTAAATGTCCAAGCAGTCCTAATGCCAGCACAAACTAGTTCTGCAACAGGAGGCAAAATTCTGGAGCACACTAATGCAAAAAGGACCAGGTCCATCACCATATATGTGTTCCATATGTCTTCCTTCATCTAAGAATAATGAAGCATCCTCACTTGCAGGCCCGACCCTCATTTAAAATTAGGTAAATAACAAGTACATTTGTCAATTATCTGTCATTTTATATCATGTAATGTGGCCCATTTTGTCGTTGAAGCTTTGCAGAAAAATCGAAAAATAACAATTTTCAATTATCCCATAAACAACGGACACGTTATGCAGCTCGGTTCCTTATTGTGAAACAACCTAGAAGATGTATTTTGTAACAACGAGGAATATGTTGCAAGACTGACAAAGCACAGGTGTCTTTTGTCCTACTTATTAACCACAACTCTTGCGCTGTGAGATGATTCACTACGTACATCCTTCTCCGGGTTAATGACTGCACACAAAGCGCTCACACTTCAGCACAGTCACAGCAGGATCTGAAATATGGGAGGATACGAAAGATGGGAAGGAGCTGTACACTGCTGTTATTATCATGCGGAAATAATGCTGCTATGGCTTGAGTAATAGAGATGTACAGTTCTAACCAGAGCCACAAACTACACAAAACGAAAACCCAAACGGGGAAAGATAGACAGACTGGGAGTTTTTATCCTATTTTTTCTCGGTTCTGTAGCTCCTTCACCTATCAATCTATCAACAAGAGACACATCGACAATGTGTGTCTTACATGTATCTTGTACATATTTGTGCATACCTTGCAAAAATATTCTTTTCCATCACGCATTCTTTAATATTTCAGGAGCTACTGCTTGAATGGAATGTACCTGTGCATTTACCGTAACATTTAAAAAGTTACAATTTAAGGTTAGGAATGATTTTTAAAGAATAACAAGGGTCAAGATTTTCTGCTTATGTTTTAAAATTTTCTGGTTATAACACATCACTAAAAAATGACGCTAACCCAAAATTTAAAGGGGCATATTTATACTTCGTTTGCGCCGAATTTTGGTCGTTTTTTTCGACGCAAATTCGGCGCAAAACTAACGCCATATTTATACTTTGGCGTTAGACGCGACTAGCGCCAAAGTATGGGCAAATAGCGTCATTTTTTTGCGTGAATGCCTTCCTTGCGTTAATGAGATGCAAGGAAGGCGTTCCCGTCTAAAAAAATGACGGCGACGCAAATGCGTCGTATTTATACTCCCGGGCAAAAATCACGCCCGGGAGTGGGCGGGGCAAAAAACCCCGCATTTGCGCCACTTTTTAACGCCTGCTCAGGGCAGGCGTTAAGGGGCCTGTGGGCTCAAAATGAGCCCACAGGTGCCCTCCCCTGCCCCCAGGGACCCCCCCTGCCACCCTTGCCCACCCCAGGAGGACCCCCAAGGATGGAGGGACCCATCCCAGGGACATTCAGGTAAGTTCAGGTAAGTATAATTTTTTTGTTTTATTTTTTTTTGGGTGGCATAGGGGGGCCTTATTTGTGCTCCCCTATATGCCACTATGCTCAATGACCATGCCCAGGGGACATAAGTCCCCTGGGCATGGCCATTGGGCAAGGGGGCATGACTCCTGTCTTTACTAAGACAGGAGTCATTTAAATGGCGTCTGGGCGTCGTTAAAAATGGCGCAAATCGGGTTGAGGCGATTTTTTTGCCTCAACCTGACTTGCCCCATTTTAACACGCCCTAACGCCATTTTTCCCAACGCCGGCGCTGCCTGGTCTACGTGGTTTTTTTCCACGCACACCAGGCAGCGCCGGTCTGCTTGCGCCGGCTAACGCCATTCCATAAATACGGTGCCCGCATTGCGCTTCAGAATGGCGTTAGACGGCGCTAAATTTTTTGACGCTAAACTGCGTTAGCGCAGTTTAGCGTCAAAAAGTATAAATATGGGCCAAAAAGTGCAAAGCTAGAAGTGCAGCTGCAGCTGTCCCATCGTGCAAAGCATGGCCTTTGAGACAGTTACTATGATTTGACATCAGGTTTGTGTCCCCTTTGTGGTGAATCCCCAAAACAAAATAATTTTTGGCATTTACTAAGCCACACAAAGCAACTTTGCATGACTTTGTGTGGTATAGTAAATATAACGTAATGCAATGCAGCTCGCTGCCTTGCGTTACTTTGTGTTGGGTAAGCGTTACATGGGTGGAGCACGGGCGGTCCCATCCATCAATCCATGTATTTTGGTTCAGACTCATATCTACAGAGATTTCTATACCTTGGTTTTCTCCAAAATGGTGCGCCTACCCAACAGAGGCGTAGTGAGGAGAAATATGTTTATTTCTTCTTGTTACCTCCCCTTTCCCTTGGAAAGAGGAATACTCATCTATTTTTTTTATTATTTTTTTGCAGGAAGGGGTCCTTTACTGCACGAAACCAGTCATGCCAGTAACACAGGCACCCTGTCACTATAGAGCAAGGGTGCCTGAGTTGGTCCTAGATAGCACACAGTGCAATGGAGAGAGCTCAAAAGCTCCCTACCTTTTAACTATGGAACATTTCTGTGCTCTTGGTTTTATGCCACACAGCGCAGCACGTTGCTGCACTGCATTCTGTGAAAGAGTAATAAATAGCCCCAGTTTCTTCTTAACATGATTTAACCATTTTTTGCAATAGAATCTCGTTTTTCAGTCACGATCCTTTGAACTCTCTGGGGTTTATAACTTTGCTCACACCAGATAAGAGTTAATTATTATGCAATTTATTCTTGGGTATGTTCCCTCTCTTTCTCAGGTGTCATTATTGCTCTCCGCAGCACCTCAGGTACAAAGTCCTCATGGGTCATTTCTCACTACAGTTTCCTTTCCTTCAATGGAGATGAATCCTTCTCAATCCGACTCGAAACTCTTGACACTTAACCCTCTTCCAGATTGTCTTGTGGTGACCATGGCAAAGGAAAAATACAACTCCTGTGGCTCCTGTTTGTCGATTGCCCAGCACAGGAGGGTAGCAGAATGGATGACTAGAGTAAGAAATGTGCTTGGCATCATTGGAAGTCTAGGAAAAATGGCTCAATTGTTTGTCAAGCGTGTTTCAGTTTCTCCTGCTGGTAAGCAGTGCGACGTTAGCCTGCAAATGAAGTTACTAAAACTGAGAGCAGAGTAAAGACTACCTAGGACAGCTGCATTGGAAGATAATAAAGACCAACAGATTTGTGTCTCTTTATACAAAAATAAGAGTGTCTAATTCATCATTTTCCTCTCAGTCTTTCCCCCATCCCAGGGCCTCATTCATCCCTTGTCTGCCCAGTCCCACCCCTGAGGATAGGATCTCTGTTCCTAGCAGTCATTGCTGCTGTTGGGCACTCCACTTCACATCATTCAAGATCAACATTGAGGACATCAATGTAGTCCGGCTGCAACATCATGATTCAGCTCACTGTCAATGACATTTCTGTCAACCAGGTTTACTGAATCTGTTGCATCTCTTTAGAGAGGGCTCTTCAAGATATCAAAGACACATGCTATGGTGCAGACATGCTTCTCCTTCATTGGATATCCCACAAGGCGCTACACAGGTACCATGACCAACACTTGAGGCCCCAGCACACGGCTTCACAGGCAGTAGTTTAACTTCCAACTGCACTACTAACAGAAAACCAACCAATAAAACACTGTAATGGATCTTGTAAGATGGAATAACCCTCAACTCCTTACCATCATAAAAGTCAGTGGGATAAGTGACCAAGACCAAACCGCTGAGATTAAGTTAAAGAGAAGAGGTAAGGCATGTCCAACCAAGTACTGATCACTCTTTGTAGACACTCACCATTGAAAAGGACATGCAATATAAATACCAACTCTTTCCAAAAATCCTAGAACAAATATCAGTTCAGGTTCTGACTGGAAAACATTCTTGACCCTCTCTAGGCTCAATACTATTCATGGTTTAAACTGAGGTTGACAGAATCTTCCCAAAAGATAAAAAAGAGTGAAAAAAACTGTAACCTATTCAGTGATAGCACAAACTTTGGACATTTTAGAAATCAATTAATATTGCAGTCCATGAGATCTATTGATCCTTTAGCCATGAAGCTCTTGACACAATTAAAAACACATTCTTTATGCCTTTACCCTTTCCTTTAATGAAAATCAGACAAAAAAATCATCATTCTCCAGAAGCAATTCAGGCCCTGCACCCTTAATAATCAAGCAATACCTACTTCATTTGAGCTGCTTATCTGCTACTTCCTACTCCCAGCACGGGACACAGCATCCTTCAATCAGATCTACAGACTCTTTAGACATAAAAGTAACATTGGTGAAGAACTCCTGAACCTCATCATTTTATGCTCCATTCAATTCATCCATACTACATTCCTCTGAGAATTACATTTTCTTGTCATTCAAGTTTGAAGACAATTAAAGAATTCCTCCACAGACTTCTCAATACCTTGGATATCGAAAATCACATAATCAAAGTATCTTTCAAATCATCTTGACAGCCTCATCCTCAATACATTGCAAGATCACATAACATTCATCTTGATGGCTTTACCCTAATTTTATTGGATAGTCGTTTGCCAACTGAATTATATAGACCATATCTTTTATCTTCCATTCTCTGTACTACACTAATGCAAAGGAGATGAAAAATAAGATAAAAATAGCCTTTCTCTTTCTTCTCAAATTACACCATGGATGAATCCCAAGCAGAATTTATCAACCTATCATATTCCCACTAGTCCTCTTCAGAGGTCAACACTCTCCTCAGCTGTAAGAAATCAGCACACTACTGAGAAAGATATTATCAAAACTGAAAGCACATCACCAAGGTTCACCCAAGAACTCTCAACTGATAACATATCTGTTGGACTTGGCCCTTATTGCATTGTCATTCCCAGACTTTTTGCCTTCACCCTCTGAACCCATTTCATATGGCATTGAGGGCTCTGCACATTCCTCTGCTGTGCAACACATCTTCAACATGGGACTCCACATCTCTTTGCAGCCAGGATTTAAGGTACTCTTGTTCATCGGACCAAACTGGATCCCTGTAACCATCCCATGCTCCATCACAATAGGCCTGAACTTGTCACTTTGTCTCAGTTCGGTGCAACCAGTTAATCACAGTTGCTGCTTGGTAATCACCTTCTGCTTTCATGTAAATCTTTAAAATTGCATATCTCTGGTTTCACTGATTGGATTTTTGTCATTTGTATCTTGTTTTTTTTTATTATAATCTACTCTAGTTTTCTAATTTGGTGTGGGATTCTTTTTGGGGAGTGTTTTCATGTTATTACTTTTGATGTGCTGCATAAATATTTCACACATTGCCTCTAAAGTAAGCGTGGCTGCTCTGTGGCAAGCTACCAGAGGGCTGAGTCTGGGTGAATTTGACACACTGGACAGAGACAAGGTTAAGTTTTAAAGTTGGCCACGGTGTGGGCAAGTCAGATACAAGGATGAGGTTCATCCCAGTCACAATGTTTCCTTTTCTCTTAGAAATTTAAATGATGGTAGAAAGTCTTCAGTAAGGCAAGGGCATCTGAATAATCAGAGAAATGGTTAAACAATAGTGGAGAGCCCCTGCGCTATGTCTCAGAGTACATCGGAGACTGCTTGGCATCAGGCCCCGTGAAGGCATTGGCGAAGGTTGTTGACATATCATAAATGTTACTGTATATCCACTCTGGTAAAGAAGTCCGTTAGACCTGAGATCCTTTCTGTGGTAATCCCCCCCAAGGCTTTGCTTTAACCCCTCTTGTTTTGCTGAATTCATTTTTGCTGGCATTAGGACTCACTTTACCACCGCTAACCAGTGATATAGTGCTAGTGGTCTCTCTTCCAAACATGTTAAAGTTGACTACATCTTGGCATGTTTAATTTACTTGTGAGCCCCTATCAATTTAGTACAACCTGTACCCAGGACCTATATTGTGCAACCCACTACAATGTCCTTTTAAAAGATGTCTCAGGTCTTCCACTGCAAACCTGTAGTGTAATTTCAAATTGCCATTTTGAGCTGGCAAAATGAACTCACAGGGCTGAGTGCATTGTATTTAAAAAGTAGGCATGTGTGGATAAGTTTTACATGTCTTGGCAGTAAAAAACTCTTAAAGTCATTTTTCATTGTTGTAAGGTCTATCTCTCTCATTCACTAACACTGGGTTGCCCTATGACATCTGATAAGTGATAGCTTTGGATTGGGAGCAGATAGAGATATGGTGTTTACACTGAAATGGATTATATTTTAAATCCCTCTTTAATAGTGAAGTTGGATGTTAAGGTCCAATGCTGAAAATGACACTTTGAGGAGGTTGGCATTTTCTTGTCCCAGCCATTTACGCCTTCTGTCAGAATCCTGTCCATGTGACTGTTAATAGCTCTGCTGATTGTGTGTTCCTTCCAGACGGTGACACAAAGGGGGCCTACATATAGACAGGTTAGACCATCCTGCCAGGATAAATGTGGAGGAGCTGTTCCCAGCCCCACCTGTTTTGAAAGGGCTCTGCCTCTCACTCAGAGAAAGGAATCTGACACCAGGTCTGCCTGCTTTTTGTCACCTGCCAGACAGTCTGAAGCCTGGAACGTTCCTGAACCAGATGTTGAGGTAAGATAAGGGAGTCCACCCACAACAAAGAATGCATGTCACCAAAAATATTGGCACTCCAAAGCCACTCTTCAGAACACTCCAAGAACTGTGGCATTACAGAAGAAGAACTGGCCCATTCACAGAAGACTGCTCTGCTGCTTGAGGACTGCCTTGCTGTCTGAGAAAGAAGAATGGATCGGCTTGCTTTCATTTCCAGTTGAACCTGAGGTACTCCAAGGGTCAGCTGGCTGACCTCCTGTTTGAGCTGCAGGGACAGACCAAGCTCCAGAGGTCTTCCTGCAACTGCCCAGTTTCCCTACTGCAACTGGATCTGCCTGGGCATCTAACTGGACCTGATTGAGCCCTGCTGGCCTCTTCTGGAGTGAGTCCCTGATAATCAAGCGGTGCCTCCCCAGGTCCTGAACCTTTGGATGGTATCAGAGTGCACTCCTCTACAAGAAAAGTCGAACATCTTAAAGTTTGGAGTCTTCGTGATTGTTCACACTGAAACTCTGCTGCCCACAACGACAACCAACAGGATGCTCAGTGAGACACAATAGAGCAACTGAGAAGTGACAATCGGCAACATGAGATCTGCACTTGAGGCTGTAACAGTGACAGCCCGTGGTGTCGGCCACAACATCAACAGCCATCCAAGATGCCCAACTGACTCTTCATGTGACAGTGATGACAGTCAGTGACCCCGGCCTGCTCGTCGTTCTACAGCTATGACCATTTGAAAACCACCACAAGATCCTCTCTGCTCCTCCCCCATGAAAGCAACTGTTCGTGCCAGACTTAGAAGGAAATTTCTCAGCAGGGCTAACCTTGCCTCTGTATCTGACATGTGCTCTGTTGCAGTCGGCATGAACTTGTGACTTTCTCCCAGTTTAGTCTGAGCAGAAGACCACGACGGGTGTTTTGTGGTTTTAGGAGCTATTTTTACAAAAAACCTTGAAATTGCCTAGCTCCGTCCCTTCTTATGGGATTATTGTCATTCTGGTCTCATTTTATTCTTTTAAATCTACCCATCTTCCTTAATTAATTTGAGATTTTTATGTGTGATGTTTTTACTTTATAACTGTCCGTGCACTCTATAAATATTTTACACATTGCTGCTAAGTTAAGCCTCACTGCTTTGTGCCACACTACCAGAGGGTTAAGCACAGGTCATTTTAGTGACTTTGTGGTTTAGCTTGACAAGGACTGTAGCTGTTACCTGAGTAGAGCTTACACCCCCCTTTAACAAATAACTCAGTTTCTTAAATTGTCGATCAAGTGCTACTTGCGTCAAATCCAGGGAAGCTGTCAATTGGGTGCTGGTTGGTATTGAATCTAGTGAAGCCCTTGATGACAGTTGTTGGCACCAATACTCACCGTCAAGTCCAGAAAGCTTTTAGTTTGGTGGGAGAGTATGCTGTGACCACAGCCAAGGGTTCGGGACCTTGGAGACATTACCTGAGGATAAGGACTTACTCCTACAGAAGACAGCAGAGGTGATCAGGTCATGTTCAGTTAGAATTGGTAAGCTGGAAAGAGGTAAAGGATTCTGGAAGCTTGTTGTAGCCCTGTAGCACAAACAACAGGTCAGCCAAATGACTCTTGGAATTACTTCTGGGTTCTTGGGATCAAGGCAAGCAGGTCCAGCCTTCCTTCAGGTTTTTCAGACAGCAGGGCAGCCTGTCTGTTTCTTCTCAGGTCCAGGACTAGTCTGAGGTGGTACTGGCGATTCCCATTGCCACCTTGTAGGTGGGAACTACCACTGGCCAAACCCTTGCAGTGGGATCAGATTTCCCAGTGATGCTCCTACCAATTCTACAGTACCTGCTGTGTGCTTTGATGTAAATTATTGGACAGTGCCTCTCTCCCCCCTAAATCCAAGATGGTAGGGCCTTTTATTATTTTAGTTAGAGCTCCCTTGCCACACCAGGATGTGTGGATATAATATTGGGCAAACCATCCTTTGTGGTCACTCCACTGGTTTTGAAGCTAAGATGACTAGAAGAGTAGGGTCAGAGAGCAAGCCTTATCTCAGGTACATCTTTTGTAACAGGATATGCCTCTTAGAAGTGTAAATAGTCCTAGGGCACAGCCTTAAATCCATCTTGGCAAGGGAAGTTCATTCCTCCTCATACCCAAGCCTTTTGTCCTCTGTATGTCAGCAATCAATTTTTTACCACAGGGTAGCCATCAGCGGTCAGATGATAGTTGAATACTGGCAGACGTACAGCAAGGGAGAATTTACCTTTTTAAAAGTACCTTTTTTAAAGATAGTCGAAATTTGATTTCACTATTAACTTGAATTTACAATAACTATGATTCTTTGAATTATATTTTTAACCACTGCCAAGTTAAAATTATCATTTTAAGTTGGCATGATGCAATCATGATGCAATCCAGTGTTTTGGCATGAGGCAGCTATTCTTGCCACAGGGAATTGCGATTCGGTATCCTTTTCACAGCTAGACCATGTGTGATAATTTCAACATGCCCTACTTTCAAATGCCATGCACTCTGCCTTTGCGGACACTAAGGCCTAACTTATGGGTGATTTATAAATGTTTAAAAGGAAGGTTGAGGCCTGCCAAAGGGCTGCAGTGGCACGCCTAGAGAAATGTTTTACATTGATACTGTAGTGGGTGGCATAAAAAGTGCTTTAGGTCCCCTAGTAGCTTATAATTTACAGGACCTGGATACATGTAATACCATATACTAGGGACGTATAAGTAAATTAAATGTGCTAATAAGGTGTATGCCTTTTCAGTGTATTTTAAGGGATCACAATGCACTGCAATACTGGTTAGCACAACCGTGTAGAATGCTGAAGTCAACGAAAATGGCTCAGTCAAAAATCTGGAGGAATACAACACAAAGGATTGTCATTTCCTACAAGTATCAAAACAGTTAAAAAGTGAAAAACATAACACAATAAAATCACACTCCAATTTATAATAATATAGACTAATTTAATTAACAAAATGACACCAAAACAACAAGAATCTGATTAGGGGAACCGGAGATACCTTTTTTCAGATTTTAAATGAAAATAGTGTCAAAAAGCATTATGCACCAACAGCGTTCATCTGGTTGCTTTTGATGGGTATTTAGGCATGATTTATGGCTGACCGTGATGGAGCATTGGTTGGAAAATGGAAAACAGATCAATTCCTGTTGGAAATTTTACCTTCTTACTTAAAATGGAAATCAAAAATCCTCAGTGGGGCAAAGCAGCAGGCTATGGCTGAGTATAGCTTTACAGGCTGAATAGCTGTCAGGTGAGGTCCCTCTGAAGTTCATGAGTAATCACAGGAAAGCTCTGAGTTGCAGAAATACAAAATTTTTTTCCAAGTAAGGTCATTCACCAGCTGGATACTTTTGACACATTCATCCTGTGAAGGTGTCTATCTTTAGACTTAGGGGGCTGATTAAAGGTACAGTGGTCTTGGGACCGCTGTACCAGTGATGACGGTCCAACCGCTGCCTCCTCGGCGGTCCTATCACCAAATTACAAAGATGGCTGTCAGACCACCACAAGACCGCCACAACCGCCAGGATATTGGATCCTCTGGCAGCGACAATAGGAAAAGCCTTTATCGATCACAGCGGTGCTGATGCCGGCACCACCATGCTGACCGCGGCCTGCCTGTCTGCCCAGCTTTTCACATCAGGAATCCTGCCAGGAAAATCTCAGTGGAAATGCAGGGAAGAGGCCCCAAACAGGGCTCCTGGGTGATTTTAAACCCATTTGGATTTGTCTTTAGGGGCACATGTTGTGCCCTGTATGCCAGCATTGTCGGTGTACACCATTAGACATGCACAACATTGTGCATGGCAACAGTGCACCCAAGGTGCATCTGGTACTGCACTGTGGCGTCATGTGCTTCAGGCTCACTTTATAAGCCGAAGCATGCCGCCGCAGTGCCACCACCGTAAACACACCACTAGCCCAGCGGTAGTGTCATAATGAGGTGGTCAGGGTGGCACAAGCTTGACACCTTCCTCCCGACCGCAGCAATGACGGTCTGGTGGTCAGACCGCCAAAATCATAATCGGGCCTTTAGTCACTTTTTTGGAGCTCAATTTCCTCCAGCAGGGCAAGACTGCAAGCGAGAGTGAACAGAGCTCTATGGGACCAGATATCCTCTCAGCAACATCCCACTGAAATGGATTTGCAGCTGAGGAAAACCTCAGAGCAGGAGTAATCTGAATTTTGTGACCCAGCTGCAATGCACCTTCATCAGACTGACTTATCAGTCTTGTCTGGGTCCATCAGGTACCCTTGGTGTCAAAATGTTCTTTAATCCTAGGTATCACAGGAGATTTGGATACTTTGCCATGACACAGCCAAGGGTCCCAGGACTTGAGGGACAGCATTTGGGAATCACTCACTCCAGCAGAAGCCACCAACAGGATGTGAGCAGGTCCATTTAGGTCCATGTAGAACTGGTTTGTAGTGCTTATTTGTCCTGGGTACAGGTGGGAGCAAGTCAATCCTTTCCTGTCCCCCCAAAGGTCTCAACTGAAGAGGCAGTCCTTCCTCCATCCTCCACAGGTCCAGTACTTTTCTGAAGAGGGTGCCCAGGCCTAACAATAACATGTTGTAGGTGGTGATTCCTGGTTTCTCCCTAACCAATAAGTAAAAAACTCCCAAGAGTAACCCTACCCACTTTTGCAGCAGTTCCTGTGTGCTCTACCGCAAAAAATCCCACCGTGCCCTACTCTGCTTGAATGCAACACTGCAGACAGGCAGACCCTTTTTTCCCCTGTGCAGTGCCTTTAAGCCCTAGTTCTATATTCCAGCAAACAGTCAGGGATAAAAGGACACCCGGCTCATGGGTTGGGGCTCCACATGTGGGTACCACGGTGCCCCACTATATGTGTATCCGAAGTCTTCCTCCTCATTCATCTGCGATGGCATAAGGAAAGCAAGCCAATCCAGTAAAGGATATGCTCCAGTGAGTTTCACAAACAACCAAAGTACATGACACATTTCTACCTGTAGTGTCTTGATCACATGACTATCACAACAGGAAATGCATTATAAATTTATAATGGAAATAAGTGACATACTATTGAAAGCATCCAGAATCCACCCAAAAGTGCAATATGATGTGTGTTGTCCAATATTTATGATGCCAGTTGCACGTACTATATCTCCATGGTTTTAAATTTTTTACAAAATGAATGTTGTGGATAATCTGATTCAATTATACATGCAGTCTTGGTTCATGACATGAGATATCAAAAGAGTTAAAATTCCATATCAGAAATTCTTCAGATCTGTGGATGTACATGGTTGGCCCACAGCTTCCTCTATAAGCAACACAACCACCTACTATACTCCCCTGGCTGACAGTTTTGAGCATAAAGATGTCTTCTTTCTATTACACTTTTTTAAGGCCACTGCCAGTGTCTGAGGTTTGAGTGGCAGGTTAGACAGCAGTAATTTGTTTGCCTTCACTAAGGTCTACCATCTGGCATTTAGGGCCAGATGTACGACTCTTTGGTATTGCAATACCAAATGCACAACAGTGTAACTCACACTGTTTGCAATTCCCAATGGTGTCGCTAATGACCTACCTCATTAATATTTATGAGGTAGGTCACAGTTTGCAACCACATTGGGAATGACCGCACTCACAGGGATGATGGCCTGCTGGGGACAGCAGACCACCATGTCTGTGACTGCTGGTAAATAAAGCAGTAGTTGTTTTTTTTGTAATGCAGGCCGTTTTCCTTAAAGGAAAACAGAATGCATTTCAAAAACAAAAATTAAAAGTTTTATTTTCATTTTTTTAAGAGCAGGCAGTGGTCTGTAAGACCACTGCCTGCTCTGAACAAAATATTTTTTGCGTGCATTCAGAAAGAGGAAGGAGTCCCATGTCCCTTTCCCGTTTACAAATCGGTTGGCACCAATTTGAAATTGGTGCTAACGGCGATTGTTTTGTGACCGCATTCACGGTCACAAAAAAATCATACATCACACTGGGACTCGCAATTAGGAAGGGAACGCCCCTTTACTGCATCGCAAAATTGGGTTTGTGCATCACAAAATGCTTTTTTCTCATTGCAAACTGGTCGTTTGTGATAAGAAAAAAGCTTTGTACATGTGGCTCTAAGTGATTTATCAAAGTGATGAGTGGTGTTGGCCTACCTTCTTGTCAGAGGTATTTAATTCATCATCTACTCAGAGGATATTCTTCTGATTAATCACTTTTCCTCTGAGAAAACCTTTCCTCTATACATGAACATCAAGCTGTAGGACAGCTCCCTGCTCTTCTTCTTCTCAAAGGTCTCTCAAATTTACACCACCTAAACGTTAACCTGAGGTTTGCTGGTGGCTAGCTAGTCTAGGAAACTGGAATGGCAAATTACAATGGACAATCAGTGAGTCTGGTGTGAGATGTACTAACTGAGGCCCATATTTATACTCTGTTTGCACCGGATTTGCGTCATTTATGGCGCAAACAAAATTACATATTTATATTTTGGTGCTAGACATGTCAAGTGCCAAAATATTGGAGTTAACAACATTTTTTGCCTGCGAGAATCTACCTTGCATCAATGAGATGCAAGGTAGGCGCTCCCGGGCAAAAAATGCCTCTAAGGGCCTAGCGCCTTATTTATCCTCCCATGCAAAAATCACGCACGGGAGGAGGTGGGCCTTAAATAATGGTGCTAAGCCTGCTTAGTGCCAATATTTAACGCCTGGGTATGGGCAGGCGTAAGGGGACCTGGAGGCAGATTTCCATGGTCGGAGAACATGGAAATTGCCCACAGGTGCCCTTCCCTGTCCCCAGGGACATCCCAACCCACCCCTACCCGCACCAGGAGGTCACCTACGGATGGGGGACCCATCCAAAGGTAAGTCCGAGTGAGTGTTTTTTTTTGTTCCACGCCACTCGAGGGCCCTGACTTGGGGCTCCCTGCACGTTGATGGCCCCCGGGGCATGGCCATTGGGGTGGTGGGCATGGCTCCTTTCTTTACTGAGAGAGGACCCATGTCCATGGGGCTTGTGCGCCAGAAAATGGCGCTACACTACTTAGAGGCAACTTTTTTTGCCTCTAAGCAGTCTTTCGCCATAATTTGGTGCACAAGCCCCGGTTCCCCATACCCCTCCACAGCCCTGTTTGCGTCCTTTACAAGAATGCTAAAAGGGCCTTAGAGCCAGCTAGCGCCATTCCATAAATATGGCGCCCGGCCCGCGTCATGGAATGGCGCTAGCTGGCGCTATACTTTTTGCCGCAAACCTGCGCTAATGCAGGTTTGCGGCGAAAGTATAAATCTGCCCCTGATTGTCTACAGTTAGTGATTGGTTCTCAACATAATATCATGAGCAGAATATTGTTTTTATTACAGATAGAAGCTCGGCATGTCGGAAAACGCAACAGCAAAGAGGGTGACAGTGGCTGCTACGTGTTGTACGTATGCCCTTAAGTTTCTCATGACCTTTCCCCTGTAGAGTGATTGTAGTATTGCGGCTCTGAGAGGGGTTGCTATTTAACAATATTACAATTACATTTCTCAAATTCCAAAATCCAAATCAGAGCGTCTGTGTAAATTAGGTAAAAAACTCTCAATGCAATGAAGTAAAAAACTGCCAGTCTTGTAGTTCCCTAGGGCTGGTATAGAACAGGATCCTGGAAAAATAAGGTCCCATTTGATTGCAGTGTAAAGTCAAGCACAGAAAAAAGGGTTGCAGTAAAAACATCAAGAACAGTACTCTGGAAGAAGAAGTTTATATGAGTCAGTTTACGGGATACATATGTTTCTCCTAGCAATATATTTCATCTGAATGTACGAAGTCCACATTGAGGTTTTCAACACTCTGACAAAGGCTCCCTTGCCTCTTAACAACAGATCTACTTAGAGCACGAAACGGTACCAGACAACAAATTGCTCAGGTATGCCTATCTTTGATTATCCAGCCATACCATGTAATGACACTTGGACACAGATTTATGGCAAAGTGGTGCAGTGCAGTGCTGCACCAGAAATAGCAGCACCACACTGCGCCACTTTTGAAACACAGGGATGTGCCGTATTTACAGGAATACAGCACACCCCTGCGTTCTCCCTCCGCACTGGCGCTGAATGAACCTGCCTGTGCCAATGCAGGCATCTTTGTACCATAGTGCAAGGGTGTTAGCATTGAGGGGACAGAGGGCCATATTTATACTTGTTGACGAAAAACTGCGCTAATGCAGTTTTGCGTCAAAAAAATTAGCGCCGGCTAACGCCATTCTGAAGCGCCATGCGGGCGCCGTATTTATTGAATGGCGTTAGCTGGCGTTAGCCGACCGGCGCTGCCTGGTGTGCGTAAAAAAAAACGACGTACACCAGGCAGCGCCGGCGTAGGTGAAAATGGCGCTTGGGCGTCCAAAAATGGGGCAAGTCAGGCTGAGGCAAAAAAATCGCCTCAACCCGATTTGCGCCATTTTTTTACGACGCCCAACCCCCATTGAAATGACTCCTGTCTTAGCAAAGACAGGAGTCATGCCCCCTTGCCCAATGGCCATGCCCAGGGGACTTACGTCCCCTGGGCATGGTCATTGGGCATAGTGGCATGTAGGGGGGCACAAATCAGGCCCCCCTATGCCACAAAAAAAAAAAAAAAAATACTTACCTGAACTTACCTTAATGTCCCTGGGGTGGGTCCCTCCATCCTTGGGTGTCCTCCTGGGGTGGGCAAGGGTGGCAGGGGGTGTCCCTGGGGGCAGGGGAGGGCACCTCTGGGCTCATTCTGAGCCCACAGGTCCCTTAACGCCTGCCCTGACCCAGGCGTTAAAATCCGGCGCTAATGCGGGTTTTTTTGCCCCACCCACTCCCGGGCGTCATTTTTGCCCGGGAGTATAATTACGACGCATATGCATCGGAGTCATTTTTTTAGACGGGAACGCCTACCTTGCATATCATTAACGCAAGGAAGGTGTTCACGCAAAAAAATGACGCTAACTCCATGAACTTTGGCGCTAGACGCGTCTAACGCCAAAGTATAAATATGGAGTTAGTTTTGCGTCGAATTTGCGTTGAAAAAAACGACGCAAATTTGGCGCAAACGGAGTATAAATATGCCCCAGAATGTTTATCTGCAGAAAGGTGTCCCTTCCTGCGCATAAACAATCTATAATGGTGATTTGGCACTTTTATGTGTGCTGCAAAATGCAGCCCACATAGAAGTACCAAAGCGTAATTTTGGAATGATTGTTCATGTTCAGGAAGGGACCCCTCCCACACATAAATAACCACCCATGGCATTTTGCTCTTTCTATGGAAACAGACAAAAATTAGAAGAAATAAAAGCACTCCTCCTCGTTTTGCCATGCTAACACCACCCCTTGGGGTGGCGTTAGTTTTTGGCCCCTCCACAGGTTTGTGATTACTTGTAAATCCCAGGCAGCGTCAAAAGCAATGGGTGTTGCAGAGGAACGCCCATTGCAACACCCATTACACGCCCCTCTTCCACAGAAAACTGCATTGGAGGGTCCCATATTTACAAGGAGACGTAATGCCACAAAAAGTGCTATTACATCTCCTTGTAAATATGACACAGTGCACACCGCACCGGAGCGTCATGAAAAGTGACACTCCAGTGGCGCTAGGGGCTCTTAAATCTGCCCCTTGGTGTCACGATCCTGCCATTCTGCCAGAAGATGTCACTGCCTGTGGACCTTTTGTGGTCCTGTCTGCAACCTGTGTATGCTCTCATGTTGAGTTACAATGTTTCCTAATACTATTTTAACCCAGCCTCATTTTGGTAATTGTTCCCCAGTTTGGTTTCCCTTTGCTGTTGTTTTCTGGTCATGCATGCCCGTTTCGAGCCTAGCAATTGGAGAAAAGATCTTTCAGCATTACCTTAGGACTTTAATATGCCTTGGTTTTCCCTGTGTGTTTCCAAGTTAAGCTCTTCAACAATATCCCCTTCTCTTCTTTCCAAATAGTTATTCTGTCATTCTGCTGCATTTTGGTATTTGCATGTGCTTCTTCAGTCACAGAGCTGTAAGAGGGATTTTCAGTGCACCCATTTCCCATGTGCTTTAGTTAACCCAAGCTTGCTTATTATTGCAGTTACCCCCACAGTACATGGGTGTGAGTTAAAACAGAATATTAAAGACTTTGGGGACTTCTTCTCTGAGGTCCACCTCACTCCAGTGTGAACTTCAAAAGCCCTAAGAATACTTTTGTCTTGTTTTCAATGGCTGCCTTCTGCAGCATTCTGCTGTCAGAGAGACCCGTTCTCAGAGTCGAACGTTCTGTCTATTCCTCCTTCTTTCCTTTCAGTACTGTATCCTGTTTTCTTCTCATGTCCTTGTTGGGCTTCTCTTAACTTTAATTTATTGACTTTGCATAGGCCTCTGTTTTCTCTTGAGCATGTCTGTTACTTTAGTATGAATCTCTTCTCTACTTTCCATGTACAGAAGGGCATTCATTTTCAGGGCATCTTGTATATATTATCACGTCATGTGTTCTAAATTTTTACCTAGTTTCTTTGTCCCTGCAATCATTCCTTGTCCCACTGTCTGTGGGGTACATTCTTAGGTTTCTGCTTATGTTTCATTTTCTTAGTTAATTTTGGGTGGAGCCTACACCTAATCTCTTATTTTTTGTTTATGACGACTGCAGTTTAGTTCTGCTCATCACTTCAGCTCTTAAATTTCTTTATGTTTCCTTTGCTATCCATAGTGTATTCTGAGTTAATAGTAGTGCTGTTCCTATATCTACAGGTATTCTACCTAAATACTGTGTTTTAAA
The DNA here is from genome assembly GCF_031143425.1 of Pleurodeles waltl. Classification (NCBI taxonomy): domain Eukaryota; kingdom Metazoa; phylum Chordata; class Amphibia; order Caudata; family Salamandridae; genus Pleurodeles; species Pleurodeles waltl. Next base: position 1,419,328,426 of record NC_090446.1, read on the forward strand.
TATCATCCCATAAAAGTATTGTAGCCATAATGTTTGCTGACACAAAATAGTGAAGGTAAATGTTTACGATAAAGTTTTGATTTTCTTAACTCCAGATCTAGGTACCCTGATGATGTATGTAGATATTGTCACAGGCCATTAATGCGGTTTTAAGGATAGTAGATCTATTCCTTTCTATATATAATATTTAGATAGCATAGCAATGATATTCTTACCTTCAACAGTTCTTTTCCGCTCCCTATTTTTGTCCTTTTCTTACATATTTCTGTCTATTGTTCTACTGTATTTTACTTATTCTTTCACTTTACTCGACTTTTTCATCCCAATTTCAGACTGGTCCACCTCTCTTTGCCCCACTATATCCATTTACAATCTGAACATTAGGTTAGTGTCTGCTCTGATCAATTAGTGGAAGTCTTCAGTTGTTGCTTCTATGTCCCTTAGAGCTTAAGACTCTCAGTACTACTGGCAGTCTCCCTCCACAATAATACTACAGGTGTTTACAAAAGCATGTCAAACCATGAATTGTCTTTATGACCTCTGCTAAGAGAAAAACATGGTATACATGTTCTCATCGTATGCCATTATTATATACATTAGCAGGAGCAGAACATTTTACACAATAAACGGGTTAGTTTTGTGCCTCTCAGCCAGTGCTTAATTTGGTTTCCAGTAAGCACTTATTTTTGACGGCCAGCATTTATTTTTCTTCCACGAGCATTTATTGCGAGCAAAAGACCCATATGGGAAAGACGTAGGAAGAGAAAAACGATAAAGCGTATCAATGGGGAAAAGCAGAACGCTGCAACAGTGAGCTAAAGGGGCAGGGAGTGGCTGTAAATGGATTAAAGAGGCCGAAGATGACTTCAGGATTACGCCGCCTCAGTTTTCTGTGCGCGCACATTTAATTGCAGCAGCCGCGTGTTTGAGAGAGCTTTAGGCACCAGAACATTTTTATTTACAAATTAAGCACTGCATTCTCACTGTGTTACTCTTCCTAGTGGTAGCTCCTGTCCTGTAAACTCATCTGAAATTCTCTCTGTTCCAATCATTGTACAGGCAGATCCCATTGCGGAGAAGCACCAAAATTAGCAGCCTTGGATAACAGAGGCTCTCGATAAGAGTCTTGCATTAAAATAAGACGTGACAGCGCCTTTCTGCTCCTTGGTACAGCGATGCTCTCAGAGACCCTAAACTAGATTGCTTAAACATAGATAGCCAATGGTAGGCTAATTATAGCATGGATTTAAAAGTGAATCGAATGACAGCCCTGAAGTAAGAACGAAGCTCCAAAGATCGGCTAAATCTTAGTATTTCACTGAACAAGTTTCACGAGCTTCTAATATGGCTAAGCGGATTTCTTCCAGAACAAAGTGTTGAAAATCATCTCGACTTTAAACCTTAGTCGTCCTCTCTTCCTGATCACGACCTAGCTACACCTTCCTCTAATGTCACGAATAACTTTGCCATTAGCAGCACATCTCCAACTCTCGATAAGTTTGGTCAGATATCATAAGAGAACTTTCTGCATAATTGGTAATTCCATGTTTTCTGGGTGCCCCCTTAACCCTGTACACTAAAGGGTCTGTAGAAAGTTACTGGACTGCTTTGCACCTTTATTCTGGGATATATATATAACCATTCACTAAAATCTATAGTGGTCCCACTTCTCTTGAAATCTACGGGGTATCCCTCTTGTTTAGAGCGATTTTAGCCCAATCTCCCTCCTGTCCCTGGTGGTTTCCAGGATTATATCAATGTCTCGTGCATAAGGATAGTCCAAGGGGGTCATGACGAAAAAAACAGCGGTGGCCCCTCTGCTAAGGTGGAAGAGTGTCGTCCCACTTCATTAAGTAAAAGGAAAAATAAAATGATAATAATGAAATGGTATTATCAATTTATTTTTAATTTCGAGCCAGGTTAGGGCAGGTAGGGGCTGGGTTTAAAAGGAAGTGAGAATGGAGCACACATAAGATAGTATCACTCTATTGTCAATTTTGAAGTGGTCATGACCCACTGAATTGTGTAAGAAAACCGCAATATAAATTTCTGCAAAAGTGGTATCAGTGCAATATTTGATAGTTAAAAAGTTGAAGAACAAGGGAAAAAAAAAGTTTTAAATAATAAATCAAAATCATTACATTTAATATATAACAAGAGAATTGTTGTTTTCAAACTTAACAATACAACTAAAGTTCCATACCAAGTAACCTATCCATACATGAAAAAGTTCACCAGAAATTAGACAGATATATATTTGAATCAACAAAAGAGTGGTTTGTCCCTTAACATGTTCATACAAAGTCCAACAGATTGATTATAGGGGTGGAAATTATCCACTCAGATGATTTTGAAGCGGAAGGAATTATCTTCATCCAATAGAAAAAAGAGTTGTCCGGTTCATCCAAATTCAGCTGGGTTGGAGGGGGCTGGAGGCGGGTTGAAGTAGGAGGGGTTTGTGCACCATAAGTACGCATGTCTGTTTGGCCAGCAGTGTTGGGCCGGCCAAACAGACATGCACACTTTGCATTTCTCTACCCGACTGTATTGCACAGTCACGAGGAGAAAGGTCACAGGGTCCCACTCCCTGTGTAAGTGCTGAACCAGGCCACTCACACCAATCACTACTCTGCTGTCATGCTGATGACAGCAGTGTTGTGATTGGCTGAGGCGAGTCTGGAGCTTGTGCGCTGCCGGGAAGAGGACAAGGATGGAGAAGAGACAAATGTGTCTCCCAGAGGAGAAGGTATGTGTTTTTCTTATTTTTTATTTTTTTTTAACTCCCCCCACCCCACCATTCAGTGGCAGCCGCCACTGGAAACAAGGCCAATAAACAAACAGTGCCAACAACGCAAGCAACTTCTGGACCCCTCTCACACATTGTACCCAGCCAGCACAACAGTATGAGGGTCCACAGCAACAACATCATGTCTTTCACAAGGTTCACCTATCAAAGGTGGCTCCTGCAGTCCCAGAGGACAGGAAAAATAGAGAATAAACTGATAATTTCACTCAACAATACAAATATATTTATACTTTTGCCATATTCCACAGGGTATTCCATGCCGTCATTTGCAATTAAGCAAAAAATCAAACTCTAACACTGTAATCTCCTGACAAATAAATATATGTGTAATGTTCTTCCTTTATTAGCACACGTCTCCACCTGCCCTGCTTCTTCATTCCACCTTCATTAACTGAATCATCACATTATTTATGTAGCAGTTCACTGTTGTAACATGCAGCATTTGACATCAACTCACATGAAAATTAAAAAAACTCCTGAATAAACAATGATGAGGCAACTCTATTACTCATAATTTCCAAACTATCAGCAGGAATCTTACAAGTCCTAAAGAATAAAAAGAGAGGGGTGCTGTACAAGTTCATTTGGAGAAACTATTTGTGACTTCCTCCATACTGGGCTCCGTAAATGAAGGTGGTTAATATTACATGAAAATCGTATACCATATGCACAGAAGTGATCTACACCCTCTGACATACACCGTGTTGTTGCCTGCTCTTTGTTTGCTTGCCATCTTCTCACAGCTTTTTCTTCATTTACCGATGGCTCACCATTCTGCGAGTAAGCCTGTTTTTACTTTCTAATCATCGCCGTCTGTAGTTTGCACATTTACTTTAGACTTCTACATTACATTTGTGTTAAAAAAGATATTGTTGACACCCTCATTTCGTTTTTTAAATAGTTTCCTTTACCAAATGCCTAAACTCACTACATCCTTAAACTCTTCACCCAAAAGCCTTCACACTTCACCACAAAACCCTTTACCATGTAACATTTCACTGTTCATCATTAAACCCTTCAGTCTTTGTTGGAGGGTGAGTCATTAGTTGTGTGACCTGCACAAGTAATGGGTTTTCACTATACCACCACTGGGAACCAAACACCCCATTGTAGCGCTTGACTCTCATAGGATAGTGTTGCAGAACAGACCAAGGCTTACTCAAGGGAAGTGGTGTGGGCTAGTAATCATCATTCAGAAGCACACAAGAATAACACTCAATAAACGATTGCCCAGACTGTGCTTTTCATTTTGGTAAAGTAAAAGTGCATTTATTACACACATACACACTACTAAATAATATGTAACAAATTACACATATATACATGCTGATGAAATTACTTTTTGGATGACATTACATAATCATTCTTGTCTCTCAAAGGGCGATATAAACCAACAACCCAAATGGCAAAACATTCTCTTGTATTCTAATGCAATATCTGACTGACATGGAGTGAGAGCACCTAATACTGGCAATAAAGTACATCTACTTTGATCACTAGTGACTGTCAGTCTCATTGCTCAGATAATCATCAACAAGTGACATGTTTTGGCAGGCTGAAATGGATTTGTGCTGTTACAATTACTCTCAGCATGATCTCTGCAGTCTAACAGCACCCCCAAAGAGTGTGGGCAAAGGTTACTCATATTCCACATTGAAGCTTCCAACATAAAAATGATGCACAGTCACTAAAGGACATCACATGGTTGTCAAACATTGAGTAATACCATCTTTCATCCCTCGAGTGTGCCTTTTGACAAGTTGTATCATTGGCCACAATGCTGCAGTCATACATTGGTAAGCACATTTTGGTAAGCACATTCAGCACAATATGCTGCACTTTGACAATAGTCCCCAGGGGACTCCATGTAATTACAGCCTTTCACCCCTAGAGAGTGCTCTCCATTTTAACAATCAATTGTTATTACCATTTAGGCCACAAGTACTGCAGCCATGATCTTCACCCCTATAGGGCACAGTTTCATCATCCTGAAATAAAAGTTCCACCTGGGACAGAGCTTGGAAATATATCAGAACCCTTGAGGGGTTACCCTTTCCATGCGCCCTGAAACTAAAGGTGAGGACATTTAATAACTTCCTGGGGGTAGATTGTGCTCCTCTTGCAGCTCTTTATGCACATGGTGATGATTTTGGTGGTGGCCCCTTTCTCTCACGGATCACCACCATGCCCATCAAGTGGGTTTTGCCCAGGTACTTGGGTCAGGCCCCGCAGGATATATTAAGCAGCGCTCCCACTGCCCCTGAAAGAGCCGCTGTGACATATCCCTTTGGTTCAATTAATTTTTTTGTGTTGGGGGTGTCCACTCCCAGCCGGACACCCCCCAGCCTTTCACAACATTGTACAGCAGCTCGGGAAGCCCATCCCCGGCTACTCTCACTGGCTTCTCACCTGGCCAGCACCTTCGCATGCTGTCATGGGAGCCGGCACTTCATTTTGAGTCTGCCCGCTCCCCATGGCAGACACGTGTGGTGCTGCGGTCAGGCTTGCTGCATAGAGGAGTGTGGTGGCACTCCCCCCTTCTTCTCATGCCATTGGGGTCCCCAGGATCCCATTCTTCACCTTTGTGGGGGTCATGGCACTGTATCCCTACTTTAGTTCACTGTGGGGCTCTGGGATGGGGTCTGAGGCTCCTCTCTTCCTTTTTGTGGGGGGGCACAATGACGTCCCCTGACTTTGCTTCCCCCATATTTAAGAGGGGCATGACAGTGTCCACTGATGTTGATTCTTTGTGGGGCCTGGGATGGGATCCAGGGCTCCTCCCCTCACCTTTAAGGAAGCACAACTGTTCTCCCTCATTAGAACAATTCCGCTGGGGATGTGCAACGGTGCTCCCCAGCTCCACTCTTTTTGGAGGCAGCCCCCGGGCCTTGGCCCACCCAGGGGGCCTCAATACAAATGGTGACAGAGGCCCATGTGCTTCATCACTGGAGCTGCCAAAGGTCAACGTTTGCCACAACTTCTCCAGGGTGTATCTCAGGCCCTGGAGGGCCATTTCAGACATTCTTCAGCTTATTTTGCTCTTGGTTGCAAGCTTTTGCCACCTAGAGCACTTTCTTTAAAAGGTTCCCTGCTTGGTGAGGAGCCATTCTCACTGACTCCCTGCACCAACCTTTTATTTGAGTGCCTTCCTTTCTTCTCGGCAGGGTGCTCTCCTTGCACCAGAGGCCAGTCTTTTTTCAAAATGGTCCTCATGAGGAGTGAGGAAACCATCTTACCTGGTCCTCGGGTGTGCCCTACTCTGTCTGGGGTCATTCAGGGGCAGAGTCGTTGCCCCAGGGGGCAGTCAGGGGGTTCTTCTTTCCACTTGTCCATGATGCCTGTCTTCAGTCCCACTGTTCTGCAGAGAAGCAGGAGTTTGTTGCCAAGTGTACCCTGAGAGACTCAGCCCCTGCTCCTTGACATTCCTGCCAGGGTCTCTCCCAGCAATTCCTCCAAGAAGTCCCTCCTCACTGAAGGGCCTTAGGGCAGACCTGGTTCCTGGCACAGAATGGCAGCTGGTTGATTGATGTAAGGTCCTGCTCCTGCAGCTGGACAGAGCAGTAGTTGGCCCTAATCCTGAGCTGAGTCAGAGTAAGATGGCATTCCTGGATGACCCATAAACTGTACAAGTATGCTCCTGTAGCCTACTGCATTACTCTTTTATTACAGGTTAAAGTGGTGTTGGAAAGTGGATTATTGGTAAGGGCAGGTAAGAACCTATACTTAGGAATAGGCCACTAACCCCAACTTGTTTCAGTAAGTTCTCAATAAATTAACCCCAGCTCAACCCTTGGTAGCTTGGCAATGAGCAACAAGGCTTAACTTTGGAGACATTGGGCCAGATTATGACTGCCAGGGTCGTGCTCCGGTTGGGCCATCAGCTCTGTCCAGACACCGCATACTGACGGGCTGGTGGTCCTGGAGGTCCTAACGCACCAGGGAAATTCTGCAAGCAGCACCCCCCCTGTGGATTATGACCTCCTTCTCCACCAGGGTTTTCATGGTGGTGGCACTGCCATGAAAAAGCTGGCAGAAACAGGGTGCAGGGTAGCCTCAGGGGGATGTCAGGGGGCCTCCTTGGCCAGCCCCACCGCTTTGCAGACAGTGAACGTATTAACAGGTGCTGGTGCACCCTAAGCACTACAGCATTGCCACTGGCTTGATCACGAGCCAGAGACAATGATGTAGGCCATTTCCTGCTGGGCCAGTGGGCGGAATGCTGGCCCAGCATGAAACTCATAATGGGGCTGGCGGGGAGGCAGATACACTGGTAGCTACCTACACGTCGGAACTGAACCCCAAAGTGTGTAAAACATTCAAGTATCACAAAACAGTAATAAAACAAAACACAGGAAACAGTTTAAAATTCCAAAACCAATTTATAAAAATAGGAAATATTGTTATTTTTATTTGACAGCAAAAAGAATAAAATCACAGAAGAGGAAACAAAAATATGACATTTTTAAAGAATTAATGTTTTTTAGTGCTTAGAAAGTATGGGGCAGATTTATAAAAAGTGATGCTTACACCTAGTGCAGCACCACTTTTCTTGTGCCCCTTACCGCCCCCCTAACGCCACCATGTGTGCGCTGTATTTAAAATGGACCAAGGCGGTAGTCAGGGGGTCTAGCTTCATATTGTTTGATGCTAGTCTGGTGCTTTGCAGGATTAGCATCAAAATTACGATGCAAATCCTGCAAAGTACCCAGATGCCCATTGTAATCAATGTGAGCCGCTTTTTAACGGCTGCACTTAGCAGGCATTAAAAAATGCAGATAAAAATGGGGCAAAGGAATCTTACAGATTCCTTTGTGCCATTTTTGTGGCCCTCCTAGAACTGGAATGCCCCCCTTACATACATTATGCCTGGTGCAGGCATAAAGTGGTTGAAGGGGATACAAAGTGGTGCAAAGCAAGCATTGAGCCACTTTGTAATTATGGCATGGGGATTTTGGGCTCATTGGGCCACATTAGCATGTAAAAACAATTGACACTAATGTGGCGCAAGGAGGCACTAGGGGCTCTTAAATATTCCCCTAAAAGCCCCAATCGGGAAATCTGTTCGTACCTCGACAGGGGCAAAGTCAAAGTTTAAAGCCAATTGCAATAGAGCCCTGCTTGGCTACAGCAATCTGGAGGCCTCAGTCAAAAGTTTACCTTCAGACTTAGGGGCATTTTTAATAGCCCCTGGCACCATCTGAGGTCCGCCAGAGCATCATGTTTTGTGAAGCTAAGGCGGCGCTAAAGTGTCATTTTCCCCATGCCACATTTACAAAGTGGTGCACTGCATGCATTGCGCCACTTTGTAAACCTTTGCGCCACATTATGCCTGTGCCAGGCATAATGTATGCAAGGGGGCGTACCCCCATTAGGGGGCCGAAAAATGGCACAAGGAAATCTCAGAGATTTCCTTTTGCCATTTTTTTTATGCTCAGAGCAAGCGTTAAAAGGGGGCATACCATTATCTATTATGGGCCCTTATGCACTCTGCAGGAGTAGTGCCAACATTTTGGCACCACTGCTGCAAAGTACATCAATAGCGTAAAAATAAATTTTGCTGTTGCCCCAACCCTGCGCCATGGTGCGCTGTATTTTAAATATAGCACACACATGGTGGGGGCAGGGTGGAGCTAAGGAGAGCAAGGAAAGTGGTGCTGCACTACGTGCAGTGCCACTTTTTATAAATCTGCCCCTTAGTCTTTTCCAAGAACATTTTCTTCAGCAGGAAGAAGTCACCAATCCCATCTGACGGCCCAGGAGCCCTCTTCAGATATGCTTCACAGGAGACCTACGAGAAGAATTCTATCTTCGGAGTTAGACGATTTTTTAGGATGGAACTCTTTGTCTGGGCCAAAGCTGAATTTTGATCTGACTTCCCTGGAGCCTCCTCAGATACCCTGTGTGGGAAGTCCTGGTCAACTGTTTACATGCAGGCTTTGTCACTTTTTTGGAGCTTTTTCTCTCTGACATCAGACGACCCTCCACAGCAAGCCGATATCGATTTGACATTGTCCAATTGCCTTTTCAGGAGACCCCAGTGAAATCCTAGAATTCTGGGGCTCCAGAGCTTTTCCTCAGGGCAAACCTGCAAGTCAGGCCGGGTGGCGATCGACGTAAGCTGACTTGACTCTCGACGACAGGTCAGTCCCTTCATGGTGCTTTTTACCAAAAGTTCTCCAATCTTATCCAAACCTCTGAATCTTCTTCCAGAAGGTCTTTGAAGGTCAGTAGGAGTCCTCAGCTCACCCTAAGGTCCCAGAAGCTCTAAGTTGCCCCTTGTTTGCTAGGACTCCAACTTCCAGAATGTACCTAGCTCAAACTCCAAAACGGCCACAGTGTTCAGCTGGTGAGTTTCTTCAGGATTTGATGCTGGGGACTCTGGTTAGCTATAGTTCACCTGTAGCAAGCAGGGAGTGTCTTCTTGAACCATTTGAAGCCAGGCAAAGTCCTTTTGTGGTGAAGCCCAAGAGTGCAACTGGTGCAGCCCTTCAGAGTGCAGTGTCCAGGTGCAGGTCAGGGGTCCACAGGCTAGTCCTTCTTCTGATGTTGTTCCTTGTAGGGATACGAGGTGTGGGTGCAGCTCTGCCATATTTATCCTTGCTCCTGGGGTGAAAAGCAAGGAGGCCAACTGTCCAATCACAGGCAGGGCGCTAGCCCCTTGGATGACCACTTCCTGGGAAGTTTGGCGAAAATCAATCCCAGGGAGCAACATTCTTTAAAACTCCAAAAGAATGCAACTGAATTTTGGAGGTTAGGTCTGGCTGAGCTCACCCACTGATGTATCTAAAAATCCTTAACACACCCCTCTCCTGCCCTCTCATAATCTAATCAACAGGGCACCTGGTTGTCTGGGTTTGCAGGAAATGGGAGAGGTCCTGATCTGCTCCAAATGTCCTTCCCTCCTTTGAAGACCAGTTTGGCTGCTCTCCCCTCATCCTGTTTCACCGTCTGCTGAGGCAGATCTCCTCTCCCAGTCACTTCCTTTGTGTTCATCCCAGGTCACTTCACACCTCATAAAGACAGGTTGCCAGAAGCTGGCCAATCAGAGAAGGGCACTACAGAGCTCAAGTTGGCAACTTTCAGATAGAGTTTTAACACTCTTTCCCGGAACTAGTTATATTAAATCCAACAAGGGCAAGTTGTGGGATTTATTATAATTATCACTTTGATACCAAACTTGACATATCTGGCTCATATTGGGACTCTATTAGTGAAAATAAAGTCTCCTCATTTTAGCCGATGGAGCCCATTCACTAAGGGAGGGAAAACAAATTTGGCTATTTCACCTCAGTAGGGGCTATAACACAATTTTTATAAGGTCCCCCACTTATAGTTGCAAAGTACCCAACCCTAGGGGCACTTAGGGCACACCTATGGGTGAACTACCTATGCTGGGGTACCTAAACCTACATGCGCTACCATATACTAGGGACTTATAGGTAGGTTGATACTGCCAAATATAATTAGCCTAATTTGCATATCCACTTTAAACAGAGCATTGGCCCTGGGACTGGTAAGCAGTACCAGGGCACAGCCAAGAGTGCGTATCCACCAGTATCTGTCCAAAAAAGTTTGGGGGTGACTAGGGCAAATAGGAGGACTTTCCTTCAAGTAGACATTGGGGTGACTCTGGAGTCTGTGAATCCTAGGAAACGAGTTGGCCCTAGGCCACCCTTTCCCATTGACATATAATGGTGTGTCACTACAATCAAGACAGTAAGCACACTGACTATCCCCCACATGTGTGCACCTATTACATAAGGTCTACTCCAGGTCAGCACCCATTCTGCATGGTCCTTTCTGTGCCTGACTACCTAAGTCCTAGGCCAGCCCTTCCCATTGACATATAATGGAGTGTCATTATAATCAAGACAGTAAGCACACTAACTATCCTCCACATGTGTACACCTACCTCATAAAAGTCTACTCCAGGTCACCACCCACTCTGCATGGTCCCTTCTGCGCCAGGCTCTTGTGCTGCACACACCAGGTGCCATAATTATACTTTTTGACACAAAACTGAGCCGACTCAGTTGTGCGACAAAAATGTTATGCGCTGGCTAACACCATTTATTTGCGCCCTTCAGGCATCAAATTGATACTTTGATGCATGGCGGTGCAAACCACTGGTGTGAGTAATTTTTTTTTACTCACAACAATGCGTCATGTCATAAAGAAAAATGACATTAACGCGGCGAAAATGACTGTGACCCAGTTCACGATGTCGCAACCGGATACGCAATTGCGTCAAAAAGCGCCACAAACACAGCAAAATGTGCTAAGGAGAGCCAAAATGGATCCCAGATGCTTGCACAGACCCCAGGAAGATGACAACAGACGAGGAACCAGCCAGGAGGACCCACAGAAGACCCAGGACAGGGAGAAGAAGAAAAGAAAGTGTCGCTTCAATGCAGAGGAGCAGGAAATTCTGGTGAAAGAGGTGACAGAACACCAGCATCAACTGTTTGTCAACTCAAAGTTGCCAATTAGTAGGAGAGAGACAGTAGGGCAACAAATTGTTGACAAGATCAACAGTGTGGCAGAAGTACGGAGAACAGTCATAGAGTGCAAGAAATGCTGGCATGACTGCAAGCGCAGGACAAAGGAAAAGATGGCCAGCAACAGGAAGGCAGCACTGCAGACTGGAGGTGGGAGTCCAGCACCACAGGAGGACCTGGACCACATGGAGGAGATGGTGGCAGCTGTCATCCCTGAGGAGGTCGTCACAGGGATTCAAGGACAGGACAGCGCAGACTGCCAGGAGATAACACAGATGCAGGGTATGTCGCAGGGGGAACTAAAATGCCTAATTGTTAACTGCAACCGGGGGGGACATACCTACTACACAATGCATGTAAGTCATGATATTCAGGGAGTGGCATGGGTAAAGGTGCACGGTACGGGGGCATGGCCCGTTCAGAGGAAACCTCAGGCATAGTACTACAGTACACCAACAACCTTTGCATGGGGGTATGCTGCCATGCCAAGGATGTTGGAAAGGTAAAGCCAGGCCAGGAGGGTAGGGTACAAAGTTAATTGTCCATAGCTGCTACAAACATCAGCCATTGTCATAAACATTATGAGGTACACAGCACTAATATCATACCCATGCTACATATGTCAGGGTCCACCCTGTGCCTGGGTCACAATAGCTCCAATGACACCATGCAGCATACCAAATGTCATTCTGCTCAGACAACAGCATTGAGGGGGAGGACATATGTAACTGGCTAGTGAAATACACCCGCATAGTCAGAGGAGGAAATGGAACACTGCTAGGACCATCAGAGTAATCCAATGTAGCACACATTTCCCAACATCAGCAGTACACACTACCAATGCTGACACCCGTATCGTGCCATGCCAATGCAATACATAGTATATTCTAGGTCTCAGCAACATATAGGTGGATATAAAATATCTGAGACTGGGTCAGTTCCAGAATGTTAAGTGTGGTGCAAGCGCCATCAGAACACCCACAGCCAGTGAAAGGCCTCACCATGAGAATGGAAGTGGACAGAGGGTTGAGTAGGACAAGAAGGTGGCACTTCACAAATTGGCCAGAACCAACACCTAGAGGATGTGATTCTGACAAGTCCCCAAACTGACCACGATACATGTGACATGCAGGTGGGGCATAGGCCTGGGAGAATGCTAATATGAAACACAGGAACAATGAACAGGAACCAAGATCACAATGTGCAACTAATAGGAAGGCAGGCACATCACATTACAAATCCCACAACACTGATACACTAATTTTAACCATATCTCATTGCAGAGGACGATGGCTCTCCTGCGGATATGCCTGTCCAGGATATACCCTGATGACATGGATGACGAGCTGAGAAACATCAGCCGGCAGACCCTCCAAGATGTCCTTTGGACCCTCCAGACCCCACCTTCAGTCACAAGGAGGAGAGAAGTAGCAGCCATCACAGAGGACCCATCCACCACCCCAATTGTACGACCTGCCAGCTCCAACCCAGCTGAGGACTCTGACGACACTGGCACCAGCTTTGAGAGAACTGTAGTTGGAATATAGCGGGAGCTGGCCAAGGAGGTGCGGATGGAAATTATGCCAGCCAGCCTAGAGGGAGTGCGTTCATGCATGATGTTAACTGCAGAACAGGCAGCAGCCATGCAAGGGCGAACATCAATCTTGTAGGAACTTGAAAAAAGGTTGAAGGAAATCAGCACAGCTGTAAGACACAACACCTACAACAACAATCCTGTCAACGCGTGCATGAATGCAATATTGAACCCCTCAGGGCCGACCTGGCTGCCTACCACAGTGATGTGGCTGCTATACTTACAAACCAGCAGCTCCTCCTTGCTGCAGTACTGCCCTTAATAGCCCCACAGTTGGCACCTCCCAGAATATCTGTCTCCACGGCTTCAAACACTGAGGTGTGTGTTGCCCCTTCACAACCACCACCACCAAGGGCAGAGGAGACTACACACACATCAGAAGATGAAGACGTGGAACAGATCACCTTCACCCGTAAGAGTACCCGGCAGCACTAGTCCTTGCCACATGGCCACCCATAACCAAGGTCTTGTGCTTTGTAACATGCCAGTCTTGCAACAACTGCATTCAAGCACTGTTCTTCAGCCCACTGCTTAACTTGTCACCCTGCCCTGTGATTGTCTCTCACTAACTCATTGGCAAATCCTGTCTCTCTGCACTGTCTGACACTTCACCCCAGCATGTCCAATGACATGTCCTTTTGCACCTGTGTAGGATCACAATGGAAGGTGTCACAGTAATGGACTCACAATCATGGACAATGTACAAATAACACTACAGCACTTTCAAATAAATAGCACTTACACAACAACTTTGTCTGTGTAATGTGACATATCAACCATGATGGCCATCAGTGATGTTTACTTCAGGTCAATGATTATAGATTGTCAATACAACTGACCTGAAAGAATGTTGGCTGTTAACTATGCACAGTGGTCTGTATTGCACCATCATCCGCCCTTCCTGAGGGTTAATTCTGAGGAAAATAAAAACTACACACCATAATGCTGTGTTGGACACAATAACACTTCCTCAAGGGATGTCTAAGCCAAAAAGTATTGCCTTCAACTTTTTCTTCAAGCCAAAACTTACGTTTGTGACATTTGACCCAAATTTTACATAACACACACCATACTGCACGAATGGATGTGTAGGAGTGTACATACAAATATATAACCTGGCTGAACATTGTGACAAATGATAGGTGTGAGGTATGTATACCATATTACATGAGATCATACTACCACTCACCTTATAAGGCTTCACTTGGACATCAGGCTGCAGGCACAGTGTCCTCAATACCAATTCTGGTCACAAAGTATGTGAGATTGTAAACATACATCACAAATTAATCAACACTTTGGGATACACAGTAACCTTGAGTGGTGGGTGCAATGGATGGCAGAATGTTAGCAAAGTAGCTTTGGTGTAGCTGCCAATGTAACAGCTCAATTGGGATTTGGTTGCAGGATGGGACACAAAAGCTGATACTAAAGAGACACTGTTCACCCATGCCAAGGCCCTGATCCCCAAGCATGTGACACATACTGTTAAGGGTTACCTAAATATCTATTAAACAGTAAAAACAGAAGCTAAAACCAGGGGAAACGCATCACCTAACCTAACCTATCCTAAATACACATTAACCACAACTGACCCCAACTAACCTAAGCTAAACTTACATATCACATTTAACAAAATGATCTAAACATCAACCCCCCCACCCTTATAAGACAGGACACATGCTACCTTATACTAAACAAATATATATATTTTTGTATTTTTTTATTTTATAATTTTTTTTAAAAGCACCAAAACCCCAATATCATGCGCCACCCACCCACACACATAATAAAAAACAGATATTAAAAGTATCATACCCCAACCCCTACCCACTACTACTAACTAAACTAGCAATCTATTCTAACCTAACACTAAGCCCCCTAAACCCACTAATTAAAAGAACCAGGAAAGAGGAGGGAGGGGAGGGAATAATGGCTGAGGGTAAAATGTTTACAAGTTCACCCTCCTCAGGGTCTTCCTCATGGCATGCACCCTCCTATTAACTTGTGCCACCTCCTGCTACAGCCTGGTCATTTTCCTCAACATACTGTCGATGTTCTGTTGCATCCGCAGAAAATCTGCTGGGTCAATGACTGCAGCAGGGGTGGTCTGGGTGCCAGTTGAAGATGTGTGCCCCCTTGTCGGTGCCATGCCTGTAGGAGGAGGTGCAGGTGGTGATGTGACAGGCCCTGGAGCAGTGGAGGTTTACGGTCCAGCAAAGGTGCCTGCTAAGGTTGGTGCCACCTGGGTGGTAGTGGTGGTGCTGGTGGCTGTAGTGGACACCGAAGGGCCCCCTTGGGCAAATGCCCTCCACACTCCAGAGGCTCTTTCATGGCGATAACGCCTTGCCATGTTGCGGAACCCAGACTCCACATCCAGAATGTGGCGGTAGCGCATCGCCCTGCACTAAAACTCCCGAATCTGGATGTGATTCATATTGGCAGCTGTTAAAACAAATGTAAAACCAAACATTAGGTACTTCATTGTGTGACATGGCTCCAACAGTCAATCAGACAATACATCTAATGTACCAGAAACAGCCCATATCATCATACAGATCACTGATTGTCCCTGAGGAAGTACATGCCAATGCAGCCTACACATGTCCTATCAAACAGCATAGCAATACTCTAAAAGATGGGTAAAAACTTAAATGACCTATGCATCATTGTTCAGCCAAAATGCTGCAAGTCCTCCACATGTGACAGGCCAACTAATGACCAACTTCTGGATGACAATCAAGGGCCACAAGATCTGTGAGTTGTAAATAGAATTGCCAGGATAGAATGCAGTTGCTAATCATGAGTGGGTATCCTAGTTTTGGACAAGTGACTTACAGATTTACATGTCTGTGTACCAAACATGGATGATCAGTCCTAGGTACACTTTTCACAACCCTACGCCTGTGCCTGTGGGGGGAGGGGGGGGGGGCTGGACAAGCAACAAATACTTTCAAACATCAAGGACACCCAGAAAGCTTTGGACAGCTGTACATGGGTTTGGGCAGTTCACCACAGGTGAGGAGGATGTCCAACTAGGATACCCCCAAACCTTGGACAATCCCATCCACACTTATGTTTGGAAAAGCAGACAATTGTCAACATCATATCCTACCAGTAACACATGACTTACAACAAGCAGATAGATGCAAACACACATTTGGCCATGAGCTGCATGCACACCTAGGACATTTTACTCAAGTGCCTCATACACGTAGCACAACATATGGAGCTACATGCTGCTAGGAAATCAAACATACAGTCAAACATGTTCATTAGTGAATACTAACGCTCAAGTCTGTGGGTAAGGCTTTGGCATCCCTATTCTGTGAGAATCAGGGTCTGACTTGCTGACTAAATCACAAATATGGTCCTCTGCTACATTTTCTGAATTTAAGTTTTATCCACAAAAGTCACCCTATTCACATGGCTGTGACTACAGCGTTGCCCTACAATCCGAAAAATATGACTATACGCTAATGATTGCCCAAGTCAAGGATGGAAAAAAAATGATACTCCACTCAAGGAACATGTCCGATCATTGACCAGACCAGTGCATCACACCTTGCTATGTGTCCAACAAAGAGGAGTCAATCACAGAACATCAGCAAACACAACACAGAACATAAATATCAACACTTACTGGAGATGTCTGGGTCCGCAAATCGAGCCACCTCTCCGATAGTGTATGGGGCAGGTCTACCTGTAAAGCATGGAAGGGAGAAATGTGCTCAATGTCTGTGCACTGTACAACACTTCCAAATGCAATTGCTGTGTGTAAGATTAAATCATAAAGTCAAGCCTCTCAGACATGATGATACTGCATCCGACATACCACTGCAAACATGTACAGACTCGGGCACTCCAGTGAGTGATACACACATATCTGCACACATGCAGTGGCCCTAACTATCATGTGGTGGCAAACATGCTCCATCATTTGTTTGCAGACTCATTTATGGAGT
The DNA here is from genome assembly GCF_031143425.1 of Pleurodeles waltl. NCBI lineage: Eukaryota > Metazoa > Chordata > Amphibia > Caudata > Salamandridae > Pleurodeles > Pleurodeles waltl. Next base: position 1,419,345,289 of record NC_090446.1, read on the forward strand.
GTATTCCTCTCATCACGTGTATCCATGAGAGACATGCAAAGCCACTTTCCTGGAGGACTGCAATACCAGTCACCCAGATATCGTGACTAAAACCAATGTAAAACACACAGGTACAATGTACAGAGGGCCAGGGATAGTTGTTACCCCTCAATTTGTATCATTTGCTTCATTTATGTGCCACAGCTATGGTAAGTTGCACCAAACAGTTTGATATGAACCCATGTGCATTACTTTTGGCATCCATCCCTAATTTAATTGTGGCACAACAGAGTCCAAATATCAGTCTAAGATGTTACCTGAGGTCAGCTGTAACTTGTTACGTATGTGTCAGAATCCAGTTTATCAGAAATGTCTCAGAAATAATTGAGGGACACATTATGGGGGTTATTACAACTTTGGAGGAGGTGTTAATCCGTCCCAAAAGTGACGGTAAAGTGACGGATATACCACCAGCCGTATTACGAGTCCATTATATCCGATGGAACTCGTAATACGGCTGGTGGTATATCCGTCACATTTGGGAAGGATAAACACCTCTTCCAAAGTTGTAATAACCCCCTATGTCTTGAAAATATCTGGATTAAAAACATGTCTTTCCTGGTACACTCACAGACCAAGCATAAAACATATGTTAGAGCCACTTTTGCATCATCTATTGACGTGAAGGCAGCACTAATTTACAGGCTCCTGTTGTGTTTTGTAAGTTAGTGCACCTGTTGCGTCAACAAATGACGGTAATGTGTAGGAATTATTGTACAACTCACGGCAACTGTATGTTTAACTTGCATTCCACATGTCCAAAAAAATTGCCTGCTGCATATGAACAAATCTGCTACAGTCACTGCAGAGCATTTAAATGTGCACATTACTCTGATTTGTACTCACCAACAGGTCCTCCATTCAAAATCCCCAGGTGGTCCAGCAGGTCTTGCTACCTAGCAACGGGTCAGCCCAATGGTGTTTCAGCTGGTGGTCGTTGCGTGGTGTGTTGTAGATTCTTTGGAGAGGGTACACGACCTTTGCCCACTGGAGCCTCCTTGCCTCTGTGGGATACCCCTGTATCACACGCCCACCTCCTTCTATCATTGAAGGTAGGAAGTGGCACACTAGCCAAATAAATCCCCCCAGCTCCTCCTCTCCCATCCTGCCAAGACGAGGCCCACCCAACATGCCTGCAAAAAATGTGATACAGGGATACAGAGGATAATGAAGGGAAAGTAGGAGAGGGAAATGACAAAGAATTTACACAAAACAGCCCAACTATCCCCAAACTAACACTACCCGCAACAGACTCACAACAGTACAAAGACAAATTTATACACCAGAAATGACAAAAATACACTTACACAAGATACCACAGACACTTAGGAAACACTAAAAGACAATTTAAAGACCACACCAAAGACAAATTCACAAAATGCACAGAAAGACAAATCAAAACACAGCCACACAGTAAGAAAATATCACAGACTGCAAAGTGAAAGTGAAAGTACACCCACTGTACCAATTCTGTAAACAAGATATCCTATTACATCACTTCCTGCCTCAGATGCGGTGCGTTTTTATTATTATGCGTAAAAATTTTATAGCGCTTACAGTCTGTGCGCCATTTGTTTTTTACGCACATGCTTAGAAATTACCCTGCGTCCATTTTTCAAATATTTTTCATATTCAACCAATTTCATGTGGTACAGTGTGGGAATCCCACTCAGGGCCAATGGATGTGTCATGTCAATGAGCACCATTTTTCGTCTCATATGCATGATTTTTTTACGCAAGTGCGTCTTTTTAGACGCGTATGCGTCAACATTTCTTTCTTTGACTGGGTTTGGGTCATTTCTCATTTGTAATAGTACATGACAGGTGTGGCAACACAGCGATAGGCTGTTGTTACCTACATTGTGCATTCCGGTGTATGGGCACACGTGACAGATCATACTACTGCAGACCATGATCCTCTAGTTGTTGTATCGGATTTGCACTCTTCACTGACGCAATAGATGGCCCAACATGTGGATAACAAAAAGGTATTACCCCGTTTCGGCATGTTTTGCATCAATAGAGGATAGCAAGGCTACGCAACTCAATACAGTAACTCAATGCCTGTGTGTCAATGTGTGTGAATTGGCTCTTAATACTGTAGTTGTCCCACTGTCTGAACATCACAAGATGCGTTTTCTCAAATTTGCTTGTATGCATGTGTAGTCAATGTGTCCAACCATCAGATGCTATTCAGTGTGGAAATGAGAAAGGAAATGTGTTTGTCATACATGTAGCAACAGATGCTGTGTGAACTTCCAAGGTATTTTGGACAGAAGCATCACCAATGACAAACCATGCACAGGGTAGATAGAAGACGGTTGATCATGGCAATGTTCCAAGACTAAGCCATCACATGTTTGGAATGTTGGATACTACTTCCTAGTTACTTGTTTGTATACTACCCATGAGTCAGGCATTGGATAATTCTATGTTGGTACGGTGTTTGTGACACCGAGTCTCAAAAACAATTCACAAATGTCATGTCACACCACAGTTTGAGTCCTATAAAGGAGCTATGTTTCTCCTGTGGCAGTGGAGGACCTGCAGACCACGCAGCATGTGTGCACATATTTCCAGTGGTTAATTGCACAAAGGTGTCCAGTTCAAGTGTGTGGGGCCATGTGTAGCCTGAGTCATTATTGGAGTCCATGTTGTCACAGTTATGTGCAGGTCTAGTCATAAGTCTGTGGAGCCATTTCCTGCATTTACAAAGTATACTCAACAGCAGAATTAAAGGAAAGCCGAAGAGGAATTGAGAACACACATGGGGATAGTCCAGCTATAGCACTGCAGACGTGTTATGAGACTGACAGCAGGGCAACCTTGGTGTGCTGACAAAGTTAATGGATCAGGAAGTTTAAACCGGCAGGTTTCCTCACAACATTTGTACACAGGGTGGCCTCTAAAATTCCCACTGCAGCTGGGAACATCAGTGCCTCTGTCCTGTTTAATCTCACAGCTATTCACCACATAGCCTCATCAATATGTTGGGGGTAATGTGAATCAGCGTGTGGACTGTAAGGGTACTAACATGTGTTGACATTTCATGCACATTATCTGACGTTGTTTGTTGTGCTGGAGGCACCATACCCAATCCATGCATATAGCCATGGTACACTGTCACTATTTGTCACTCATGCATATATGAAACCCAGACAAGGGATGGGCCATGATTAGGCTATTTGAAGACAAGTTCCACCTCAGTAAACTGATTATGCTATACAATGTATTTGAGTATTCATTGTAGACCTACCAGACACAATACCCCAGGAAGAAAGTGAGGGCACGGAAAGCATCTATGAGACAAATATAGCCACAGGGAACCTTTATGGTGACGCTAAGACAGGAACCAGTCAGACTAACAGCATGCAGGGTCAATCAGGAACAAAAATGAACAAGGCAAATACACAGTGAGCAGACTGAGACTGGTCAAAGCTGGAACAACACTGTGGAAAATGAAACTGTATTTGTCCTGCCTGATGGAACGTAACACAATAACCCAAGGCCTGTGTTACACAAGTGATTTATACGACAGTGCAGTAAAGTGTTATACATATAATGGCAGTTTCTATGCCGTTCCAGCAGCTGCAAGGGCAGTGCATGTCCAAATGGCAGGTCTGCATGGCGGTGCTCACAGGTGTGTGCATCTTCAGTCTCTCACAAATTCTGTAGGTGAGAATCAAGTTCAAAGGGCCAACAGTACCTTTCACATGGGAAGCAATGGGCAGGTGATTACAGGTCCTATAGACTACAAGGCAGTGCATTATTCAACTAGAAGTCCATGCAGACAGAAGAACAATGACTATGGCATACCATACTAAAGAGGGAAGCACACTGGATTCAGAATGTGAGTCTGGGTGTGTGTAGATGAGGGATTATCTGGGAACAAATATTCCATTTCCAGGGTACTCTGAAGAACGGTGGGGTGAGACAGGGAACATGGCAGTGACAGGACTTATGACCTAGGCTGGCATGTGCAGGGGATGTCTTGTGAGCAATGCTAGTCATACCTGGGGCACCCGTGCTATCCATTTGCTGCTTACATGGAATTCTTGTCACACATACTTCTTGCAAAGGCAGCTGATTTAACACTTACTGATGTCAAGCGTCTGGTCATACCTTCTTGTTATCAATGCAATAGAGCATCCACTGCCTCATGTATGAGGCATTTTTTTACCTTATTGAATGATGGTGTCTTAGTTGTGTGCCATATGCTGCAATGAACCATGTTGCCAACATGTATGTGTGAAACAACTGTGGTCCTCTGATATTGCCCTTTAAATGTGAAATGGACAGGATATATGCCATTTACAGTGTGTGTGAAGTGTGGTGTAAATTCATACCCATCAAATATGATGTGGATTTTTCTGTATCTGTATGTCTGCAATGATCCATGAGGCTATACTCTGATTATTATTGTTAGAGATAATGGTATGCAAAAATGTTCAACCAGACCATGATTTAGTGAATAGAATAGGTGTTTATTGGCACATGGTAAGGCAGTGGTGATGGATAAGTAGAGTTAAAAGACATTTTGGACAATGTGTTGTCGCCGACGAAATCCTGCAGCTGTGTTTGGATGTTCCCCCTCATGTTGATGGACAGCATCCTCCTCTTCCTCCTCTTTAGGCATTTGTGAGTCGGGTTCACATAGGGGAATGTTCCTCCTTACACATATGTTGTGCAGGATGGCACAGGTCAAAATGATTTTGCAGACCATTTCTGGTGAGTATAGGAGGCTTGCTCCGGTGACGTCGAGGCACCTGAATCTTGACCCCAGGATGCCAAAGGTCCTCTCGACTATGGTGGGTGTCCTCATTATAGGCACGCTCTGCTGCAGTGCTTGGGTTTGCAAATGGGGTCAGGATCCATGGCTGGATACCATACCCCTGATCAGCTGAAAGAGAAAATGAGTGAGAAAATGTTGATGTTGTTTGCACCATGATTCTCACTTTGCATGGCAGTTGTTCTCTTGTGTTGTCTGTGGCTCATCGGTGTTTGTGTTATTGTGTGGAATCCTAGGCTTCTAGGATGTAACATCAGCATTGGGTTGTTTCCTTATCTGAACTGGTGTTTGGCTGATTGACCGGATGTCAGCGGTATTTTTGTTGAGTTGCAGTACATTGTGTACTCCCTTGCATTATGTCATGTGAAAGAGGTGTCAATGTGTCTTAACTGGGGGTGACATTATACTTCCATGCACATATTAAATTCTACAGTGGTGGTAACACAGTTGCATCTATAGGGACTGGACATCCAATCCAATTTAACATATGCAATAGAATTAGTTCTACATCAGTGAGGCCCTTAGATTTGGCAAGGTGACAATGTACAACACATCTCAATACGCTGTCAGCACTGACGTGTTGACAATTGACTATGCACAAATATCCCATGTGTGACAAATTCTTTGCAGACCTATCTCTCTACCCTTGCCAAATCGACTCTGCTACCTATACTACTGAACATGTTCTAGTTCAGCTGGCTAACTTGGTTGTGAGGTTGTCATTTTGAATGTTAGAAGGTCCATATGCCGGTACATCTGTTGTGTGTGTGTAAAATTGTCTCAAACCGTATGTGTAGGAATGTGCACTTTCAATATTGTCACATCAATATGTGTTCTTAGCACGGTCCACTTGCTTATTGGTAGTGGGCAATGTCAGAGCAGGAATGATGTGAGATATTGGTCCTGCCTCAATGATTCCACGTCACCTTCATTGTAGTCATCATCATGCTATGCGTGTCATGGTGTTTGACCTGCAGCAAAACACATTACACACCCCTTACACAGTACTTATTGCTTGGAAGGGTGTTTGAGTGTTCTTGATGTGATATTGAAAGATTAATTTTCACAGTTGTACTGCTAGTTAAGGCCACGTCATTGTCATTGTGTTGTTTTAAATTGTTCCCTTGTGTCTCTGGAGTGGCATCTGTTGTTATATAGGGCCGGATGTAGAAAAGTTTTGCGAGTCGCAAATGGGCCGAATCACTATTTGCGACCTCGCAAAATCCGAAATGGGATGCAAAAATCCCATTTCCGAAATGCAAATAGTGATGCGACACAGCACCGACTCGTGAAAATTGCGACCTGATTTTGCGACCCGCAAATAGGAAGTCGCAAATTGCGAGTCGCAAACCATATGCAAAAGCCAGTCACAAATTACGACTAGCCGCAAAAAGCCTGTTTTGCACATCCAGATTAACAGTGATTCAGAGCAGGTGGTAACCAGAACCAAAGTATAAAAGGAGACCCAGGAGGCATCTGGGTGACTCAAAATGGATGAACTGTACGTGATAGCATGGAGGAGGAGAGTCCAGGCCACCCAGCAGAGGAGAAGGAGGCAGAGACAGGGGACGATATACCGAACCAGGCAGACACTACTTCAACAAATTGAGGAGGAGATATATGAGAAATATAGACTGAGCAGTGCTGTAATCTTAGAATTAATTGAACTACTGAACCCTCAGCTTGAACAACAGACAATGAGCTGCAGCGCCATCCCTACACATGTGCAAGTGCTATGCTCACTGCACCTGTTGGCCTCGGGTAGCTATGAGGGGGTGATTGCTGTGGCACGTGGGGTATCCCAAAGTGCACTCTCACGATTCTTCAGATGTTTCCTAGATGCCATACTCACACACATGTCCAGATATATACCTACCCAGGAATGAGGCAAAAATTAACAGCACCAGAATTGCCAACTTCCCCCATGTAATAGGGTGTGTGGACGGGACACATACAAATTTGCCCACCTGCAAATCTGGAATATGTGTTCCGTAATAGTAAATGTACCCACTCACTAAACATCCAGGTGATATGTGACACCCATAATGTCATTACTGACATTTTAGCTCAATATCCAGAGAGTACACATGACTCATACATATTCAGGCACAGTGGGATACACCAACGCCTAGAACGTGGGGAGTTTGGAGACGGATATCTATTAGGTATTGCTGACTACACCCTGAAGCCATACATACAGGTCACTGTGTAACCCATTGATGCCCTGCTAAATTTGCCTTTTTTGTTAAACAGGTGACAGTGCATATGCCCTGAGACCATGGATACTCACCCCGTACCTAACACCTGACAATCAGAACGCAAGGGGATATAACATTGCACATCGGCGGACCAGAACTGTAGTGGAGAGGACCTTTGGCATGTTAAAGGCAAGATTCAGAAACGTGGAGTGCACCTCCACAAAAGTGGAGGTGCACTCCAGCATGCCCCAGAAACAGCATGCAAGATAGTTGCCGCCTGTGCCATCCTACACAACATTGCCACCAGACGTGGGCTACATCTCACCCCTGATGACACAGACACGGAGGATGAGGAGCAAGAGCTACCACACCGACAGCCTGGGGATAGAAGCATCGCAAATGAGGGCAGACAGAGACGTAACCACATTGCAACCCAATACTTTGGCAGGTACGTGGCAACCGTGACCACACTCACTAATGTCAGACACACATAGCCCAGTTGTGTAGTCACACAAACAAAACCTTTTACCTTTTTAATTTTAAACTATGAAAAAATTAGAACTGTGCTGTATGCCACAGTCTTGGATTGTCAAAAGTCATATCAGACACATTAACTGCATGTGCCTTATTAAGAGTACATTTTGGTGGCTCACACCCTCCTCCTACTGCGGCCACCATGGCTCATTCCTGGTGGGTCCCATGACCCCGGCCGTGCACTGCTACTCCGCAGCACATGGGAATCAGTGGCAGACACACTGCTGATGGTCGAGCCCTCCTTGCTGTCCTGTGGGGTATCCCTTGTGCCCCTTGCAGCCTGCCTGGTCTCCATTAGGTCTACCGCATGGCTGATGCAGCCAAGTCCCCATGCCACATCCCCTGTGAAATGACCTAGTTCAACCTGCAGGCTGAAAGTACGCCTTGACAGGCATGTGGTGTTAGTAGCAAGGTGACCAATGGATGCTGCCAGTCTGTCAAACCAGGCGGCAGTGTTGCGATCCCTGTGCCTTGCATGTGCCCTGTCTGCCACAAGTTCAAAGACCAAATGTTCTATGGCCTGTGTCAGGTTCCCCAGATGTTGGTCCATGTGTTGGAACTGACTGTCCACATTTGCTATCCCATGGGTCATAGTTGTCTGTAGTCTATTGAGATTCCTATTTATTGACCGCAACTGTCTGTTTTGCAGGCGCTGGCCTGAACCAGTGATGCCTCCAGTCCTGCAAACTCTATGTCTACAACATCATCCCGGGGCACAGATTGCACTCTGCTCCAGCTGCTGGCTCTGTGTGCCTCTCTGTGGGGCTGGGCCCTGGTGCTACCCCTGCTGCCTCCATGTCCTGTGCAGGATCTTCCATGGACACTGGTGGTGTTCTTCTGGGCCCTGCTGTGTAACTGGCAGCCTCCTGCTGTGGGTCTGGCTCATGTTCCTCTCCCTGCATGTGTTCGCTGCTGGGGGTGCCTTGTGGGAGACCTGTGGGACATGGGGGAATACACTGTCTGTCTCCCACATCTGTTTTATGCCTCATAATAAACATTTGCCTATATTTGAACCACTGTACTACTTGCCCATAATGTACTATTCTAGAGGTTGCAAGACAGGAATGGAGCTAGTCTGGTGGTGCCTGCTGCTGTGTACTGGGATAGTATGTATACTGCATTTGTAGGTGTCAAAGCATATCTCATGGTACTCACTTTTGGATGTCCCAGGGGCTGAACTGTCCACTTCTCCCATGCCCAGTACGGCCTCTGGCTCCAGTGTCGTCTCCACCATGGTTTCCAGGCCTGTGGGTGGTGGTACGGTGGATGGGCCTCCTCCGGTGCCCCTCATCTCCCTCATGCGCTCCGCAACCCTTTCCTTGGTCCTGGAATGCAGGTCATACCACCTTTTCCGGATTTCCTCTAGGGTGTGGTGGCTTACCCCAATGGCATTGATTTTTTTTCTTGTATTTGTTGCCAAATTCTTTTCTTCTGAGTGTCAGGGACACTCATTGCTGCCTTGCCGAAGAGTTGGTCATGGTGCAGGCAGCACTCCTCCGTAAGGACCTCCAACTCCTTGTCTGAGAATTTCAATTTTCTCTTCCTGCAGCACTGCCTATCTCATGCATGGTTGCTGCAGCTCCTCTCCCCTGGGTGTGGCTCAGCAGTTTGGGATGGGTGTGGTCCTTCTTCCTCCCAGTTCTATTTGGTGACTTCCTGGTTCTGATGTCATCACCAAGAGCCAGGAAGTGGGTTTCCCAACTGTTATGTTGCACCTGCAGTCAATTTGCTAGGCAGTCACAATTTGCGACATCGGACCACACCCTTCGCCCAAATTGCGAGCTCGCTTTTAGCAAGGTGGCAAATTGCGACATCGCCAAAAAACGGAGGTCGCAAAATGCGGTGCAACACCTCTGCAACCCGCAATTTGGTATTGGGGGTCTTTCTTGCATTTGGTTTTGCAAGTTGGAAATAGTGATTCGCATGGAGTCACTATTTCCGATTCACAAAATGTTACCTGCCTACATCTGGCCCTTGGTTCTGTCATTTGTCCATTGGTGTGTATCCAAATGGGTGAGGATATCAAATATGCCTAGAGGTGTCACAACCTCAGTGTGTTCCTGGCCACGTGCCAATGTTGTGGTGTATGTGTTGTTTGTCCAAGAGGGTTGTTGTGCAGTGTGTATATAAGTTTATTTACTTAGCAACAAGTAGGCCATTGCCATATTGTCCATCCTGGAAGTGTTGATTGATGGTGCAGTGGCGGAAGATGAATAAATCATGTACACTCCTAGGATACTTTCCCATGATGTTGGTGATCAATCCCCGGTCATCGACAATGGCCTGCATATTGATGGAGTGTGTGTGCTTCCTCTTGCGGTATAGATGTTCGGTTGCAGCAGGTGGCACCAGGCGTACATGTGTGCAGTCAATGGCACCAAGCATGTGTGGGATGCCGTTGATTTGGTATAAGCCCTGTTTGGTCTCCTGAGTCTTCTACTGTGTGGTTGAGAAGCTGATGTGGCGGGGTGTGAGCGTGATGATGGCATCCAATACCTTGGGAAGGAAGGCAGAGAATGAGGGCTGTGAGATCCCGGCAACCAGGGCACCAGTGGTTTGAATGGAGCCACTTGCCAACATGTGGAGTACAGCTAGCAGCTTGGTATCTGGTGGAATGGTATGGGGTGTCTGGAAGCTGGGTGTCAACTGTGGCTCAAGTTGCGCAGCAGCTGCTGAATGGCTTGCCAGTTGAGCCTGTACCTCTGGATGATGTCTTGTTGCCGGAGTCCCAGAAGGGTTGCCCTGGTGCGGAATATCCTCTCCTGCCTTCTGTGTTGCCTTTGAGGTCCCTGCTGGTGTTGTAGAAGCTGCTGTTATTGGTCCTATGCTCTGCATCTGCGTGCATGCTGGATAAATAGCACCTCCATGTCTTCCTTTTGGAGCTCTGCTGTTGCTTGTGTGTGTTTTCCTTAAGTACTGGTGTGTTTGCCCTATTTTAACGCCTGCCCTGACCCAGGCGTTATTTTTTTACGCAAATCGGTCTGTGCGTCATTTTCCGACTACGCCTCCTGGCTGTGCAGAATTTTTGCGCCGTTGGATAAATATGGTGCATGGGTGTTTAAGTCATTTTTGGGACGGGAACGCCTACCTTGCATGTCATCAACGCAAGACAGTTTCTCATATCCAGAAAATGTCGTACACAGTGGAATTTTGGCGTTCGCAGGCTCGGGCGTCAAAGTATAAATATGGTGCACGGTTTGCACCGAATGTGCGTCAAAATTGTTGACGCACATTCGGCGCAAACAGAGTATGAATATGGGCCCTGGAATCCTGCCCTCACACAGGTGCACACATAGTCACTTGTAACCAGCCCTGAGCTTCCTACACTTACTGCGTCACAGCAGCCTTTGCTTAAAAAAGCAGCACCTGTAGTAAACACGTCTAGTCCATCTTACCAGGAGCTTACTGTGAGTGAGTCCCAACCTATAGGGCTCTCTCACAGTAAAAGGTCAAAAAACAGGTTATCCAAAAGCAAAAAATCCGGGTGGAACAGATAGTCAGTACCATCCTCTTCCACCCTTAAATACTTCATGCCTAAAAAATTAAACACTCACCCTCAAAACCATCAACCTTTAACACAAACATTATACCTTTCATGAGTAACTGCTCACTTGATTGTTTACCCATAAGCCCAGACACACTGGTGGTACTACTGCCAGATTAGCCCTGGCGGTCAGAAGACCACCAGGGTCATAATGAGGGTCTATATGATTTTTTAAAGGTAACAATATTTTTGTACCTGATATTTTTGTTTTTGATATAGGTAAAAATCGATATTTTTAACCATATTTGTCTTCTTGATATTTGTGGTTTTACTAGTTCAGTATAGGAAGTCGATGTTGTTTTTGATACTTAAATTGCTAAATTTTTGTAATTCAATGTTGTAAGCATCAATAATATGGCACTGAGTGGCCTTGTCAGTAGCTCTAGGGGAGAGTAGGTGGGTGTACGAGTGGCTGCATCCTAAAGTGAGTGCGTGTGTCAGTTTTTATATGGGAGGGTGAGTGGATGTGTGATTAATTGTGTTGGCTAGTTAAAGGATGTGTGAGTGGCTAAATGGGTGACTGACTAGATGTATCAGTGTTTGTACATGTGAGTGACTGGGTGTGTGATTGGTTGTATACTTGTGTGATTAGGTGTGTAAGTGACTATTGAAAAGTGAGCTTCAAAGCTGCAGCCTAGCCACAGCAAACAACTATGGCCCTCATTACAACCCGTGCGGTCTTTGACTGCCAGGGCTGTTTTGTCAGATTTCACCTCCAACAGGCCTGGCGGTGAAATCCAGGGTATTACGACACGGTGGAAGCGCTGCGCTTGCACCGCCGGGACTGGCGGTTTTCTGCCACTTTTGTCCCGGCGGGAGAAATCCTCTAGGGCAGTGCTGCCCAGGGGATTACGAGTCCCCCTCCCGCCAGCCTTTTCATGGCGGTTTGAACCGCCATGAAAAGGCTGGAGGAAAGGGGAGTCGCGGGGCCCCGTGCAGCTTTTCACTGTCTGCTGTGCAGACAGTACAAAGCGTGACGGGTGCAACTGCACCCGTCGCACAGCTGCAACACCGCCGGCTCCATTTGGAGCCGGCTCCTGTGTTGCGGCAGTGATCCCCCCTGGGCCTGCGGGCGGAAACCAGGTTTCTGCCCACCGGCCCAGCGGGGATCTCCTAATGGCCGCAGCGGGAATGCAGCTGCATTGGTGGCTGCCCGGCAGTCCAACGTTGGTGGGCGGCTTCAGCCGCCCGCCAAGGTTGTAATGATCCCCTATGTCCCTTGGTTCAGCATCCTGGGACAAAGCAGGAGCTGTCCCTGGGGTGACGGTCCCCAGGGCCATCAGTGGCTCCTTGAGGGGGGTCCCACGACCCACCTTCCAACTTACAAGAAGCCCCGAGGAGGTGGTGGTCCCCAAGGATAATAACGGATCCCCTGCAATTATTTTGTATTTGCCCTAGGAAGGTTGGTGAGCCCTGGGGCTGTGGAGGGAAAGTGGGGCCCCTGCACCCTATTGCTGAACTGTCATAGGGAGGTGGTGGTCCCTGGGGCTGAGGGGGCGCCAGAGCAGCCCCCTGCACCTAATTTCTTAAATGCCCCTGGGGGTGGTGGTCCCCGGGACATGGGGGGGCACACAGCCTCGCTCATATTTCAATATGTCCTCCAGGGAGATGGTGGTCCCCATGGCTGTGAGGGAGACATTAGAAAAACATTTTGCCCTGGGGTGGTGGTTCTTGGGTCTTATTAAATCCCAAGGAAGCGGGCCCCATTCGGCCCCTTCTCTATTAAGCCCCCCAAAAAATAAAAAGGGCAGTAGACCACGTTTTAAAAAAATAAAATCTTAGAAAAATCTGCAGATCCATCAGCAAATGTTCTGATTTTTTTTTTTAAGGCTTTTTATCCCCAGCACCAGGGTTAAGGGGTTAGCGTGACTCTACCCTGGTCCCTTTTCTTTTTTGGGCTTTTTTATTCTGGGACTCAGCTGAAGCTTTTTCCCACAATGGATACAAACACTTCCTTGCTGAAGTGTTGGCAGCCAATCAGATATCAGCACAGCGACAGTTGGATCTGCGGATGATCCGTGTCCCTAGATATCTATTTCTGGCTGATGGGGGTCTGAAACTGTCAAAAAGCATAATCTGCAGAACATAATCTAGTTTTGTGCTAAATTTGGTGTAATTCCTTTCACTGTTTTGGGCTGCAGGAGTGTCTAAAAGTCCTTCAGAAAAATGAATGTGGACAATGGTGATTTCTCCATGATTTAAAAGAAAACACAGTCTCCCATGTTACTAAATGCTTTTGCCCCCGTGTGGGCAGGTCCCAGGGACATTGCAGGCTTCTATTAGAAGGGGGCACACGGGCCCCCTGTCCTAGTGCTTTTAGTAGCTCTGGGGACTACAACCTCCTCGGTGCTATGATTAAAAAATATGTGGAGTCCACACAGCCCACCTGGGCCCGTGGGGTCACCCCCCCCCCGAGCTTAAACTAAATGGTTTGCAGAGGAGCTTCAGAGCCCCCATTCCCCAGGGGGAACTGCAAATTGCAACCTTGGCATGCACTACTAATTATCCCAGATATTACGCCACTCATGGCAACTTTGATAAGGTCACTATAACATATGCAGTAAATTTTTTGATGAGACTGAGATAACTGTGCATGTAGGAGTGGCAGGGCACGAGTTATAGTTACCATAGGGCGCGCACACACATATGCATCTCAGCAGGTAGGAAAACACAGGAAATCTCGCTCACAGTGAGGGAAAGCTGCTTGACAGCCCTTTCTCACTGCAAGCAGAGTATTTGCTGTGACCTGGTGGGAATTGACAGCTCCCACCAAGTCACTGCAAACAACCATGTCCTGGGGTAGGCACCCCGGTACAAAGCAGGAGCCGGCCCTGGGGGGGTGGCGGTCCCCAGGTTTACAAGGCCCCACTCCAAAGAAATAGCCCTGGGGGTCCACAATGAGATTACCCTGAGGAGGTGGTAGTCTTTGGGGCTGTGGAGGAACAAGGCACCCCCGGCATTGATTTTATATATATTTCCTGTGGAAGTAGTGGTCCCTGGGTATGAGGGGGGCTGGGCAGCCCCCTGCATTACCTAAACAGAAGTGCCCAGGGAAGTGGCAGTCCCCAGGGGCTATCTGGGTGCAGAGTGTCACCCCTTACATTACCTAAAGAGAAGTGCCCGGGGGAGCTGGCGGACCCTTCTAGAATATTCTGTGAACGTATGACCTACTGGTTGTAGTGGGTTGGAATGAAGACTGTGCTAAGAGTTTATTAGGGGAAGGATGTTAAAGTGAGCGGGTTCAATAATATCTGTGTCGGTCTGTGAGTGAGTGTGTGAGTGTCTCAGTGGGACTGTCTGTGTGTGAAACAGTGCCTCAGTGGGACTGTGACTCAATGCATGAGGGTGTGACTGGGTCTGTGATTTGGTGTATTAGTATCTGAGTGGGTCTGTGAGTGGATTTGATAGTGTCTGAGTTGACCCATGAGTGGGTGTGCAAGTGATGCTATGGGTCTGTGAGTGACTGCATCAGTGTCTGACTGGGTCTGTGAGTGGATGTGTCAGTGTTAGACAGGGCATCAGTGGCATGGTCTCCCCTAACCTTTTGCATCTACTTCCAGGTTGTTGCTGTGTACTGGACTTTGTTTTTGCTGTTAATGTTACTCAGGGCACTTTACCACTGCTCATTAGTGCTAAAGTGGAAGTGCTCACTATGTGAAATTGTATGCGTAATTGGCTTTTCATCGCTGGGTGTCAAAGTCATCATGAACCTGCCCGGATCCAAGGTGCCTTGTCCAGAAATCGACTCATCACTCTCTCATGAAGTAGAAAAACGACTCGATTGGAGAAGAAACGACTTGCGAGTACGGAATCAACGCATTGCTGACTTTTCGGATGCACAGTTGCCTGTGCGGCTTTATTTTTGACGCATACCAGGTACTTCGTGTAACAACGTTTACACTGTTGTCTATGTAGTAAGACTCTTGTTCTCATGAAAATTCATATCTTGACTTGTGCATTTTGGATTGTTGTCATTTTGGTCTTGTTTGATTTACATATCAATATTACCTATTTTTCTAAAGTGATGTGGTGTGCATTGGGCTGTGTTTTCACTGTATTACTGTGTGTGTTGCTACAAATACTTTACACTCTTCCTCTGAGATAAGACTGACTGCTTGTGCCAAGCTAACAAGGGTGTGAGCCCTCCGAACTGTGAACCCCCTAACCCCCCAGTAAACCCCCTCCGCGCCTTGAGATCCTCACGGGTGAGTAGCGTGCTCTATACATTTTTTGATTGATTGAGCAGGGGTTATCTTGAGTGTTTATCTCCATTGCCCTGACTTGAGTGCAAAGCGACAGCCAACCAAATACCCCATTTCTAACATTGGTGCAGCAGTTGGGAATGACTTGTATTTCCTTTTTCTCTTTTTGGACTTTTTCCTGCTTCCATATGTTTTTGTGATTTTCTGAACTTCTCTTAGGAACTCTTTGTTATTTTTGGAACTTTGCATCTGTGAGTGAACCTTACCAACATGTCTCAATCTGGGGATGCACAGCGGTGTTAAGGATCTTGCCTACCAAATCAAGAGCTCCTCCAGGAAGGAGAAGTTGCTAAAGACATTGAGGGCCTGGGTGGCAGCCAAGGAGGCTGAAGGGCACACAGAGGATGAGGGTGAGGAGGTGCAGAGTAATCCAGGTGGTGCAGTGGAGGTACCTGTTATACCTGGGGGGAGGGTCTCCAGAGCAGGTAGCAGTGTATCATCCAAGGGTCTGTCCCCTGAGGAATTGCAGGAAAGACAAGCAGAGAGGTTGCACCTGTTTACATTAGAGAAGCTTAAGATGGAAAGGGAGATGGAACAGAGGAGGCTGGCCGTAAAAGAGAAAAAGATGCTCTTGGCTCATGAGCTCAGCTTAAGGGAGCTGGATCAGAGCAGCCAGTCTAGCAGAGAAGGAGGCAGTACCTCAGTGCAGCCTGAGAGGAGGGTACACATTCTTAAGGATCCGGTGAAATATTACAAGAGGGAAGATGATATATATCTGTGGTTCAAGGGTATGAGTCTCCTCTCCTCTCCACATGAACATGGTCCCTGAAACACATTGGGGGAGTGGGTCTGTGGAAGCACTTTGAGGTAGAGGGGAGGGACACTCTGACACCCTTGGGGGAACCGCAGTGGCTCACTTAGTCTATCAGGAAGGATGCCCTACTCACCCGATATGGTCTCACCCCTGAGCAGTATAAGGAAATGTTTAGGTCTTATAAGAAGGAGGATTCCCAAACTTGGTTGGAATGTGTTGACTCTTTCTGCAGGTCACTAGATTTTTGGGTGAAGGGCAGTAAGGTGACAACTTTTGAGGGGCCATACAATTTTATTGCTTGGGAGCATTTGTATAGTCTTTGTTTTCCAGAGCTGCACTGTAGGAAGCTAGCCTGGTGTGTGCTGGGCACCTAAGGTACTTACACCTTATACCAGGTCCAGGTATCCCCTCTTAGTGAAGTGCAGACAGTATCTAGAAGCCAGGCTCTCAGGGAGGTAGCTGTGGCTTATCTAGGAGACATGCAAAGGTCATGCTGTACCACTGTAGTCATGCAAAACACTTACACACATGAAAGAAAACACTCAGTTGTACAAAAATGAAAGTACTTTATTTTTGGAACACAATACCACAAAATACTAGAAGGGCAATCCTCCAATAGAAGGTAAGTCAGAAACAGGCATAGAAAACAGTGCAAATAGCAATAACGAATAGTGACCCTAGGGGGAGCCCAAACAATACACTAAAAAAATGTAATGCAAACAGAGC
Organism: Pleurodeles waltl; assembly: GCF_031143425.1. Classification (NCBI taxonomy): domain Eukaryota; kingdom Metazoa; phylum Chordata; class Amphibia; order Caudata; family Salamandridae; genus Pleurodeles; species Pleurodeles waltl. The sequence goes on from NC_090446.1 coordinate 1,419,362,135, forward strand.
ACCCCCACCTAGGTAAGTGGAATGTGTGGAGGGGAGCTGGGGGTACTAGCCCCCAGGTAAGTAACATAATACCCACCAACGACCAGGAAAGGGAGAGTAATTCTTTGGATTTTCCGACAACCACTGAAAAGAAAGGAAACAAAGAATATAAGACACCCAGACAAGACTGCAAGAAACCAGATGTGGATTCCTGGAGAAGAAGACCTGTGGAGGGAGAAGATCAAGTCCAAGAGTTACAGTGGAGTCCAGGAAGAGTAGGAGCTGCTACCCACCCAGCTGTACTTGCAGGAGTTGGTCAACAGTGAGGGAGAACAGGTCAGCACTGCAGTGCTGGAGCCGGAAAAGAGTTCCTGATGGATGAAGAAGATGCCCCATGCTGGAGTGAAGATTGCAGATGGGTGTTGGTGCAGGGATTCCACCAACATGCCTTGGCAAAGGTAAATGTGCGGTTAGTGGAAAAGTGCTGCTGGGGACCAGCAAGGCTCAGGAAGACTCAACCCAGAAGGGGTAGTCACAAGGGCCTTTCAGCACCAAAGAGAGTCCACAGGAGCAGAGGAAGCACCCACAGGAGTCCCACAGGACGGGGATGCAGAATTTGCAGAAGGATCCTATGCAGCACTATAGAAAGACTTCTTACACGGAAGGAGAACCACGCAGAGGGCTGAGCATCACAGGAAGCAGTGCTGTGGACTGGAGGTACACGTTGTCTTGAGATCCCTTGGGGAGATGCAAACAAGCTTTGGCAGCTGCAAGAGACATGGTGCAGGGGGGTACTGTCCTGCGTGGGAAGGCAAGGGCTTACCTCCACCAAAGTGGGATGGCTGGCACAGAGGGCCAAAAGGATTTCTCTGGATCACCAGCCGTGAACTAGGATCCACGCATATCAGAAAAGAGAGGAGATCCACACAGCCAGTCATTGTTGCAGCAGGTTGTAAACAGAAAGTACCAGGGCACTCCAAAAAAATCAGTCCACAGTGAGCAGAAATCCAGAAATGTATTCCTTATGTTGGAAACATAGAAAACATAAATGATCCGAAACAGCCAACACGTGTTTCATCCAGCAGGACTTTTTCAAGGCAAAAGATTTTTTGTGCAGAAACAGAAAAGTATCCAAAGCAAACCATATCTAGGAAATGGTATCTGGGTCCAAACGAAGTTTCTTGGTTACAGGTAACGTGGGTCCTGTGTGATGTATAGGCTGTGTGTGCCAACATTCGGAGTCTTATAACTAGTCCGTGATGGGGCCCTGATAAGCCCAAACACCTTTAGTCTCCCGGTCCTGAGAGATTCAGAAGGAGCCGATATCGGCGTGCGCATGTAGTGTGAGCAGAATAACGTTGCAGCAGGTGCCTGCAGATGCAGGGGAGTGACTCCTTCACTTCAAGGGAGATTACTTCTTTTTCCGGTGCAGGCTGAAGAGTTTATGTCTTATAAAGGATGCACAGCTGGGGAAATGTTGCAAAGCTGGCAGGAGCTGTGGAAACAAAGTTGCAGAAGTCTTCTTCATTGATTGCAGCGTTGTCAATTCCTGGAGGGTCCTGTAGCAGTTCCAGTGGCCAGAAGTTGAAATGGAGGTTGCAGAGGAATCCTTCGGGAGTCTTGCAAGCCGAATCTGAGGACCTACCCAAAATAGAGACCATAAAAAGCCAAGAGGGGGACTGGTCACCTAGCCAGGTAAGCACCTATCAGGAGGGGTCTGACGTCACCTGTCTGGCCTGGCCACTCATATGCTCCAAATATTCCCTGCCAGCCTTGGAAACAAGATGGCAGAGCTCAGGGACCCTCTGGAGCTCTGGGCACCACCCCTGGGGTGGTGATGGACAAGAGTGTGGTCACTCCCCTTTTGATTGTCCAGTTTCATGCCAGAGCAGAAACGGGGGGGGTCCCTGAACTGGTGTGGACTGGTTTATGCATTGAGGGCACCAAATGTGCCCTTCAAACCATACCAGTGGCTTAGGGAGACTATCCCTCCCAAGCCAGTCACAACTATTTCCAAAGGGAAAGGGTGTTACCTCTCTCTCCCAAAGGGAATACTTTGTTCTGCCTTGTTCTACCTTCCTGGGCTTGATTAGCTCAAACAGCAGGAGGGCAAAAATCTGTCTGGGGGTTGGCAGCAGTTAGGGCTGCCTGGAAAACCCTTTAAGACTGGTGGTAGCAATGCTGGAGGTCCTCTAAGGAGACCCAAGAGTGCATGGAATCATACTTCCAATACTTGCAACAATGTTGGGATATGATTCCAATATGTTTGATACCAAACATGCCTAGGTTTGGAGTTACCATTATGTAGCTGGACATAGGTGGTGACCTACGTCCAGTACACGCATAAAAGGAATCCCTGCATTCACAAAATACAGGAAAATGGAGCAGGAGTTCATGGGGGTACCTGTGCTAGTGCAGGGGTGCGCTCACACACAGGTACCTGCACCCTGCCCTCTGGGCTAGGATGGCCTGCCATAAGGGTGACTTACAGTGACCAGGTGCAGTGACCTGGTAGTGAAAGGGTGCATCTACCCTTTCATGGAGGCTGCAATGGCAGGCCTGCAGAACACTTTGTATGGGCTCCCTATGAGTTGCATAATCCATGCTGCAGCCCATAGGGATCCCCGGGTACCCCAATGCCCTAGGTACCTATGTATCATATACTAGGGACTTACATGGGGTACCAGTATGCCAAATGTGGGGTGAAAAAAATGGTACAAGCAACCATGTTTAAAGGACAGAGCATAATCACTGGTGTCCTGGTTAGCAGGATCCCAGTGAACACAGTCAAACATACTGACAAACAGGCCAAAATGTGGGGGTAACCATGCTAGAAAGAGGCTACTTCCCTACATGCACCAGCACTTAATTGACAGCAAGCTGATTGACCCCAGAAAACGTGCTCAGAATGCGGACCGGTGGGAAAGCACCAGGGTCCATAAGAGGTATGGGGGAGACCATGCCAAGGGTGGGCAGGGTACCCATCAGAAGTAGTGGGGGGTAAGGGTAAACAAGGTGAGTTCTCTAAAAGCCCCCAACCTAGTTCCCAGTGTAAGGACTCCCAGACCAAGGAGAAAGGAAACCATGGGTCTCTACTAGGAAGCCTGCAGAGAGGGGTCCCCAAAAGTGCTTTGCATGTGATCAGGTGGGTCACATGAGAGGGGATCCCAAATGTCCCAAGGGGACACAGGCATCTACCGGTGTTCAGTCACAGGGTTTGGCAAGTGTAGCTATTGAGGAGGAGTAGGTTCCAGGTGAGTAGGAGCCAACTGAGATGACCCTAGTCTCAGTAGTGGGACAGTGAGATGGTCCAGAGGACCCTCATGACTGAGAACATTAAGAAGTACAGGCAGTGGGAGACCATCAATGGACAGAGGGTAGAGGGTCTGAAAGACAAAGGAGCCAGTGTGACTACAGTGAGAAGTCACCTGGTGTCTGAAGAACCGGAAGTTCCCCATGCACTTCACCAAGTAGTTGCAGTGTATAACTCTGAGCGAGTATGCACAGTGGCGCAGGTTCCCTTTGAGTGGGGGGGTCTCAGGTTCCTTGAGAATATCTGTGAGAACAAACATGCCTGCAGATTGTCTGCTTAGCAGTGACCTGGAGGATTCCCATTGGAAGAAGGTAGAACACAGGTCTCACTTGGAGATGTTGGGTATGTCTGGGTGGATGTGTGTATCCACCCGGTTAATGGCAGCCTGTGAGGGTGATCAAAAGACCCTGGAGTCTGAAAGAGCGGCCCAGGTGTCTGCCAGAAGGAGGAGGGGCAAGGGGCACAGGAAACTGGCTCCAGAAGTTTCCACAGTCTCAGAGGAGGCTGAACCTGAGGGGGATGCCCTAGAGCAGACAGGGGAACAGGAGAAAGAACTGGGAGAGGTCCCTGAGCTGACTCAGTGACAGCAGGAATGGGGACCACCCAGGGAAGCACAGAAGACATGCACCATTTGGAGGGTTTGCAGCAGCAGGCTGCAGACCAGGCGTCTGGCAAGGAGTGTGATTCACATTTGATTTATTGGGAGGTTTGCCTCCCTTATAGCAAGCCTAAAGTTACTGAGCCTGGGTCAGCCACGTGTGCCGGTGGTACCCCAGTGGCTCAGAGCCTTCCTACTGTGTCTGGCTCATTATGTGCCTTTAGCTGGACATTTGGGACAGGACAAGACATTTGAAAGGCTTGTCACCCACTCTTACTGGTCCAAATGCACAGGATCTCAGATGCATACTGTAGGTCTTGCCAAACTTTTCAGGCAGGTGGGAAGAATGGGGGGAAATGTAAGGCTCCCCTCCAACCTTTTCTAGTTGTCATCACTCCCTTTGAAAGGATTGGTATTGACATTGTGGGGTCTCTGGATCCCAAGACGGCCATGAGCAATAAGTTTATCCTGGTCTTGATGGACCAGCCCACCAGGTACCCAGAAACCATTCCTTTAAGATCAATCACTGCCCCTGTGTTGGGGCATGCAATGATGGATGTTTTTATCCGTATGGGGTTCCCTAAGAAAGTGGTCTCCGATAGGCGTAACAACTTTATATCTACATAGATGCAGTCTCTGTGGATGGAGTGTAGGGTAACTTACAAGTTTACCAGTCCTTACCGTCCCCAAAGTAATGGTCTGGTTGAGAGATTCAACTGCACCTTGAAGGGCATGATCATGGGCCTGTCAGAGCACTTGAGGCACATCCTCTTGCCATGCCTTTTGTTCACCTACAGGGAGGTGCCTCAAAAGGGTCTTGGAATTAGCCCATTTGAGTTACTGCATGGCCACTCTGTCAGGGGACCTTTGAGTGTGGTGAGGGAAGGCTTAAAGAAAGCCTCCAGTAAGCTCCCCCAGGATGTATTCAGCTACATGCTGGCTTTTAGGAACAATAACCCCACTTCAGTAAGCTCGCCCAAGAGAACCTGGAAGCGAGCCAGGAAGATATGAAGCACTGGTATGGCCAGAATGCCGCTCTGGTTGAGTTTCAGCCTGACCAAAAAGTGTGGGTAATGGCCCTAGTGGAGCCTAGGGCTCTCCAAGATAAGTGGACTGGGGCCTTTTGAGGTGGCGGAGCGCAAGAATGATGTCACCTATCTTGTGAACTGGCAGACTCCCAGGAACCCTTTGAGTGTCCTTCAGCCTCTTCAAGCCTAATTTTTAGAGAACAGAGGTGATGATGCTCTTAGATGATGGGATGGAGGAAGAGAATGAGCACCTCCCTGATCTCCTGTCTGCTGGAGAAGAAAGATGGGTCTGTTGAGGGTGTGAACCTTTCCACCTCACTGATCCCAGAGCAACAGAGGGAACTGTCACCAGGTATTGGGACAGTTTGCCTCCTTGTTTTCCTTGACCCCAGGGGTCACTCATTTTGTACCCATAATCTGGACACTGGGGAAAGTCCTCAAGGGAAACATAAGGTTTACAGAGTGACTGACAATATTAAGGCTAACATCAAAGATGAGGTATCCAAGATGTTAGCATTAGAGGTTAGTGGGATTTCCATTAGCCCTTGGGCTAGCACTGTGGTCTTGGTCCCCAAAGCTGCTGCTACTGCTGCTACTCCAGAACTCAGGCTATGTGTGGATTAATTGGGACTCAATGCGGTCACTAAGACTGATGCGCACCCCATCCCCCAAGCTGATGAGTTCATTTATCGGTTTGGAGGTGTCAAATATTTCAGCACGTTTGATTTAACATCTGGGTATTGGCAGATTGCTCTGCCTTAGGGGGCTAGGTAGAGGTCTGTATTTTCAACCCCAGATGGGCACTACCAGTTTATGTGATGCCCTTTGGGATGAAAAATGCCCCTGCCACCTTTCAGAGGCTGGTTAACCAGATGTTGTCTGGACTGGATGATATCAGTGCAGCCTACCTGAGTGACATTGCTGTGTTCAGCTCCACTTGGGAAGGACCTGCAGGAGGCAGGCCTCGCTATTAACGCTAGTAAGTGGCAAATAGGACAGGGTTCTGTGTTGTACTTGGGACACCAGGTGGGAAGTGGCCAGGTGGCACCCCTACAGTCAATGATTGACACTATTCTGGCATGGGAGTATCCCAAGACCCAGACTGAGGTGAGAGCCTTTAGGTCTCACAGGATTTTATAGGATTTTTGTCAAGGAGTATGGCACTATTGTTGCTCCCTTGACTGAGTTAGATTTCAAGAAACTGCCAAAGAAAGTGATCTGGACTGAGCCTTGCCAGGCAGCTTTTGAAGCCCTGAAGGCAGCCATGTGCACAGCACCCGGGCTAAAGACACATGACTTCTCTAAAGAATTTGTCATGCAGACTGATGCTTCAGAGCATGGTGTAGGAGCAATGTTGTCACAGCTAAATGAAGAGGGCCTAGACCAGCCTGTATCCTTCATTTGTAGGAGGTTACTTCCCCGGGAATGTAGGCTGAGTGCAATTGAGCATGAGGCTCTTGCAGTGGTCTCGACGCTGAAGAAGCTAAGACCCTACTTGATTGGGACTCACTTCCGGGTTCAGACAGACCACAGGCCCCACAGATGGTTAATGCAGATGAGGGGTGAGAACCCAAAACTGTTGAGGTGGTCTGTCTCCCTCACTGGTAATGGACTTTACGGTGGAACACTGCCCTGGAACAGAACACCCCAATGCTGATGGTCTGTCCAGATTCTTCCACCTTAGTGTTTAGAATGCCCATGAGGTTGAGTAGTTCTCCCCACTTTCAGCTGGAAGGGACATGTGTTAGACCTAGCATCCTTGGCGTGGTCTCACCTGTCTTTTTTGCCTCTGCTTCCCGTGTTTTGATTGTGTGTTGGACTCTGTTTTTGCTGTTTTTGGTACTCTGGGCACTTTACCACTGCTGACCAGTGCTAAAGTGTGAGTCTCTTATGTAAATTGTATGTGTAATTGGCTTTTACTTGATTGGCTTATTTGATTTACTAGTAAGTCCTTGGTAGAGTGCCCTAGATGTGCTCAGGGCCTGCAAATCAAATGATACTAGCTGGCCTGCAGCACTGGTTGTGACACCCACATGTGCAGCCCTGTAAACATGGCTCAGACCTGCCACTGTTTGCACAGTTTTAAACTGCCAATTCGACCTGGCAGGTGTACGGACTTGCCAGGCTCAAACCATCCCGTTTTGTACATGTAAGGCACCACTAAGGTAGGCCCTAGGTAGCCCAGTGGGCAGGGTGCAGTGTATGTTAAAGATGGGACATGAACTGAAGAGTTTTACATGTCCTAATGGTGAAATAGCAGTGAAATACTGCTAGTTGTGTGTTTCACTGTTGCAAGACCTATCTCTCTCCTAGGTTGACATGGGGGTTGCATTTAAATATCTGTTAAGTGCAGTTTCCCTTTGAGAGCAGAAAGAGATGTGGAGTTTGGGTGTCACTGAACTCACAATTTAAAAATACATCTTTTGGTAAAGTCGGTTTTTAAATTGTCAGTTTGGAAAGTGGGCATTTTCTTGCTTAAACCATTCTAGGACTCTGTCTGCTTGTGTATTCCCTGTTTGGGTCAGACTGTCAGTTGGCTGTTTGTGAATCCCCTCTAGAAAGTGACACAAAGGAAGCTGCATATCCTGATGAGCCACCTGGACTAGAGTGGAAGGAGGAGTGGTCACTTACACCTGAATGGGCTGTACCTGCCCTCACACAATGCAGTCTTCAAACCCCTGGTGTGAGTCTGGAGCCAGGCCAGGGCTGTGCAAGGCAGGATCTTGTGAACAACAGAGACTTTCCTTTGAAGTTTTCCTACATTGAAGGCAGAAAGGGGTATAATTAGTGGACACAAACCCCCAGATTTTCAGATTGCTTCTGGAATCTAGAGGAGCCTCTGCCAAGGAGAAGAGGTGGAGAAGGAGGTCTATTTGCCTGTGACTGTGATTTGTTTGGTTGGCCTGCAGTTGCTGCTTCTGCCTGAAAGAGGACAAAGACTGGACTCTGTCGTATATTTCTGCTTGTGAACAATCCTCAAGGGATTGGACTGAGCTTGCCTCCTGTTTTTGAAGTCTCAGGGCCATCAAAGAGTCCCTGAGACTCCTGCCCTGCCAAGTGGTGCCCCATCCAATTCCTGGGCCCTTTAAAGGTGACGCTGGAAGAAAAGGGCAGAAACCCACACACAGTAAGCTGTGCAGGTAACATTTTGACACACCACCTGCAATGCGGATGGAAAATTATGCGCTACCCCCTTTGCGTCTAAAATCGATGCCCCACCTGCATCGTGGCTGGGAGATCAATGCATTGCGGCTGGAGAAATGATGCAATACCTGCTTCCAGCTGCTGAGAACGACACAAGCCCCACGAAGGGCAGTTTTACAACACCGTGCGACCAGGTTTCTCAAGCATCATCGCTCTGCATCAAAATTCAACACAAGCCTGCACAGATCCAAGGTGCCTGTCCAGAATCGATGTATCACTCTCTTGCGGGAGAGAAAAACGATGCATTGCCGAAGCAACTGGTGAAGAAACGACATATGGTCTTGCTTACGAGTAAGAAATTGACGCATTGCTGGCTTTTTTGATGCACGCTCACCAGTGCTGCTTTATTTTTGATGCAAACTAGGTACTTTGTGTAACATCAACATTTCCAATGTTTTCTATAAAGTAATGTGTATGTTGGATTTTTGTCGTTTTGGTCTTGTTTGATTTAGATAAATATTGCCTATTTTTCTAAACTGGTGTAGTGTCCATTTTGTAGTGTTTTTACTGTATTACTGTGTGTGTTGGTACAAATACTTTACAGATTGCCTCTGAGATTGGCTCTGAGATAAGCCTGACTGCTTGAACCAAGTTACAAAGGGAGTGAGCAGGGGTTATCTTCAGTGTGTATGTCCATTACCCTGTCTAGATTGAGGGTCCCTGCTTGGACAGAGTGCAAACTGACTGCCAACCGGAAACTCCATTTCTAACAGTGCGTTAACATCTGAGCAGGTCTGTGAGTAGGTGTATGAGTGCCTCAGTGGATCTGTGACTTGGTGCGTTAGGCTCTGAGTGGGTCTGTGACTGGGTTTAATAGTGTTTAAGTAGATCTGTAAGTGGGTCTGTGAGTGTCTCTGTGGGTCTGTGAGTGGGTGTGTTAGTGTCTGAGTGGGTCTGCCTGGGTCTGTGAGCGTGTTCAATAGTTTCTAAGTGAATCTGTGAGTGAGTATATGAGGTTCTGAGTTGATCTGTGAGTGTGTGCATCAATGTCTGAGTGGGTCTGTGAGTGGTGCGTCAGTGTCTGAGTGGGTCTGTGAGTAGGTTTGATAGCGTCTGAGTGGATCTGTGAGCGGGTGTGTGAGTGTCTGTAGTGTCTGTGAGTGGGTGTGTCAGTGTCTTAATGGGTCTGTGATTGGGTGCATGTGTGCCTGAGTGGGTCTCTGAGTAACTACAGGAGGATCTGAAGTGTCTGTGAGTGTGTGCGTTAGGTCTGGTGGGTCTGTGAGTAGGTGCATGAGTATCTGAGTTGGTCTGAGATTGGGAGCATAAGTGGGTAAGTGAATGAATTAGTAGAAACAACTCTCTGAATGTTTTTGTTGTCGCCAATATCTGTGAATTTGTTGCAATATTACACTGGGGCCGCACTGAGGGCCATGACGTATTCACGAAAATCACACAGCATGATTTTTTTTTATGGTTTAATTTGAGCCTTAAAGACCTGTATATCACATCACTGGGGTCAGGGCACCTCTACCCTGACCCCTTATGCCACATTTAATTTTATTTTGCAGCCCCAGGCACTGTGTCCCATTACCTGAAATGGTGGCTGCAACTTTCTGGTCTGGTTGTGGCCAGGCAATCACAGAATTCCTAGTAGTGCGTGCATTCGCAAACACTCCATGATCATCGCGAAAACAGTGCAAGGAATCTGCGGCCCTAGATATACAAATTTGATTTCCCTATATTTTCTCAAAAACTACTGAATGGATTTTACATCAATTAAACAAAAAAGATGGTTTTGTATGTACTGCTTTACTGCATGCTCTCTTACTTGGCAATGTAATAGAAGATGTAAAAGTTTTACATGTCTATACATAATTTGCTGCTCACAAAGAATATTTTACTTTGAATTCTGGGAGAAAAAATGAAAAGGGGCTAGGGAAGTGTCGTGCTTTGCTGCAGACTAAGAGAAAAGAGAGAACAGAGTGAAATAATGCGAGGAATGCAGCACTCTTAGTCTGAATAAGGAATTTATTAAGGCGATTCCAAGTTACATGAAGATCATAACGTGAGCACTTAATGTGAATGCAGCAACACATGTGCAACTCTTAAAATAATCACAGCAGTGGATAATAATAATCAAATAAAACACAAAACATCAACAATGAATATACATATAGTGATTCCATATATTTCTGAATGCACACAGTAAAGCTAGATATGCATCACCATGTGGCTCGAATCCAACACCATCCTTTGTCTGCTAAGGTCAAGCTGTGGAGCCCGTGACAACTGAGACAAAAGAGAACAACCCCAGTAGGATTACTCTGAGCAATGTGTCCACCCTCAGAGATGAGTTCCTTCTCCCTCATTGTCAAGCTTCCCCCCCTTATATCGTTTAAATAAACTCAAGAGGAAGGTTCTAGAAACCCCCATTTCTTTGAGTAAGCTGTGAAATTCAAGTACTGGCCATACCATATCAGGGTTGAAAGAACACACTAGAGACTGGCCAGATCCCAAGGTGTACTTCCAAGAACGAGCTATACCTTTCTCTACCATAAACCTTCTCAGCCTTGTACAGGCTTATCACGGTTTCATCCCCCATATTATGTTCCCTTCCCTAGTGAGTAAAAGCGAAAACTCGTTAACAAGCTATGCATGGAAAAATACCTGCACCACTAATGTGACAGCAATTGAAGCTAAGCTGAGCACAAAATGGAGTCAGTGGTCAAGCTGGAGTCCGTGGTTAAATACAGATAGCATTAAAGGTAGGTACACCATGACCCTAGAGGAACTCCAGAGTCACTTCTCACCTAATGGTCAAGGTCTTGTACTGCAACTCAGTAGGCTGAATACTAAAATCCTAGTATCGCTTGGCAGCGTGTCTATTTATTTTCCTAGTGGTGGAACATTGAAGTCTTTTTCCCCTCAAAATCTGTGTGATTAATGTCATAGCTATTTATGGATACTTCACAGTAAGGAGTCACCTCTAGCCCAATGTTTAAAGTCTCAGACATGCACATTGAAGGTTAAGGGCTCTAGTCTAGGTGAGTGTGTGGTCATTTCCTGATTTAGGGGGTCATTACAACATTGGCGGTAAAAGCCGCTTACCGCCGTGCAGAAGACCGCCAATACACCGCCGCGGCCGCGGAATTCCGCCACAGCTATTATGACCCACTTCTCGGAATCCGCCGAAACTCAGACACCCACACAACTCCGCCACACCAAAGGTCAGTGTTAAACTGGCGAAAACAAATCCTCCACCTCCACGCCAACAGAAACACGCCCATGCTATTACGACCCACGAATCCACGCAGCGGTCTTTCAATCGCGGTATTCCATTGGCGGTAAACACCACCGCGCTCAAAATGCACACACATCTCCAAAACACAGCCACATTGGACAATTCAAAATACACACACCTGATACACATACAAACAACACTCCCACACACCCAACACAATATAAAACACACACCCACATCACCCACAAACCCCTACGACCAAAAATTAGTCACGAAGGCCAGAGAGACAGCACTGATTAGACAATCCCACCACACAGAGGCACACATCACCCACACAACATCCACGCACAAAAAAACACACACCACTACACATCACCACACTCATCACCACATACACCACCCCACACATCATACACACCACCCTATGGCACGCCAAAGACACACCCGGTTTTCCGAGGAGGAGCTCAGGGTCATGGTGGAGGAAATCGTACGGGTAGAGCCACAGCTATTTGGCTCACAGGTGCAGCACACTTCCATAGCCAGGAAGATGGAGCTATGGCGAAGAATAGTCGACAGGGTCAACGCTGTGGGACAGCACCCAAGAAATCGGGAGGACATCAGGAAGAGGTGAAACGACCTACGGGGGAAGGTGCGTTCAACGGTCTCCAGGCACAACATCGCGATTCAGCGGACTGGCGGCGGACCCCCATCTCCTCCCCCACAACTAACAACATGGGAGGAACAAGTCTTGATCATCATGCATCCTGAGGGCCTCGGAGGAGTCGGTGGAGGAATGGACACTGGTAAGTCAAATCTTAACTATCAGATCCCCCACCCTACCTGCATGCTATCACACACCCCCACACTCACCCCCTCACCTATCACTCCAACTCCTCACGAATGTACTCATAACACAAACCACACATCCCAACACCAAGCCCTGCATGACACAACTAAGCATGGACACCCAGCACTAAAGCATGCCCACTGCACATACCTATAACAACCCCCTAACCATCATCACACAAGCCCCCACACAGGAATGCTTGCACTGGGGTACACGCACACCCACCCATTGCACACCATCACACACACACATGCAATAATCATGCTCTCCTATCCCTGCAGGATCACGAAGGACCGTCACCACACCGGAGGGTCCAGGCATCTCCACTCCACCCACAGAAGAGGCCCAGAGTGACGATAGCAGCTCTGCCCTACTGGAGCCTGATGACCAGCCCGGACCATCGTGGGCCTCGGGACAGTTGGTTCCCCTTGCACAGGCACAGCCCAACACTGACCTTCCACCCTCTGGTAACACCAGTACAGCACCCACCCAGCAGGCCCAAACCTCCGTACCCAGGACAGGTCAATCAGCTGTGTGTCAACCACTACAGGGAACCCAGGCTAACCCACCACCCCAACAACAACAGGGACCTGGGGGCAGTGGTACTGGGCACACGGTCCAGGGGACGGAGGCACAGGAACACAGGGGAACTGGGAGAGCTGCTGTGCGACCGGGGCGGACAGGCCAAGGGAACCCACTCTCCACGAGGCCCTATCCTCCATCATGGGAGCATACCACCACTCCCAGGAGACGGTGGCAACGGTCCTGGTCAAGTTTCAGGAGACCCAGCGCCTGCAGGAGGAGCAGTATTTGGGGTTCAGGGAGGAGCTCAGGACCATCAGCACCGCCTTGGGCGCCATCGTAGGGGTGCTGAAGGATATATAGCAGACCATGAGGGACACCGTGGCACTCCAAGGGGCCCCTGACACTAGCCAGGACGATGAACTGCCCACCACCTCCGCCAGCGCTAGTGGACAGGACGCCCGCCACAGGACCACCACACCAGCACCCCACCCCCTGCAGACGGACAACCACCACCCAAGCGGACCCTGAGATCCAGGAACAGGACAGAGATGGCAAGACCCCCGCAGGGAAATTAGACCACCCTGATTGTCCCCCCACTGTCCCACTTTGTTACCCTGTCCATACTTAAACTGCCCCAGCTCCACGTCCTATGCCCATATGGGCAGTGCACCTGAGAGACTAATAGACTGGACTCCGCCATAGACATTCCTCCATCATCACCCATCACCATTTTACAACCCCCCTCCATTTTTTAGCACTTAAATAAACACTCTTGAACCACATAACAATCTGGAGTCAGTCTATGATTTGGTAAAATGTATTATCAATGACAGTGTCAAAATGCGTTTTTAGTCGTAAAGGCAACATACCAATGTCACACATCACAAGTCCTTGAAGAATGCATGCAGATGACACACGTTGGTAACCACATCTGCGAAACCGTAATGGAAAGGAACAACTCAGTTACCAAATAATCCCATTAAATTACACACAGGATAGAGTAAGGCGTGTGACTGTGAATGTAATGGTAAAAATTAAAATGTTCTCACCTGTGTGTCACTGGAAATATTGCTGTATGACAGACTCCCTGTTGTCGTTGTCTTCTTCCTCAGCTTCCTTTTCATCACTGTCCACAGGCTCCACAGGCTCCACAGCTGCCACAACACCGTCATCTGGATCATCCTCCTGCAGAAAAGGCACCTGGTGTCGCAAAGCAAGATTGTGAAGCATCGAGCAGGCGATGATGATCTGGCACACCTTCTTCGGTGAGTAGAATAGGGAACCACCTGTCATATGGAGGCACCTGAACCTGGCCTTGAGGAGGCCGAAGGTCCGTTAGATCACCCTCCTAGTCCGTCCATGGGCCTCATTGTAGCGTTCCTCTGCCCTGGTCCTGGGATTCCTCACTGGGGTCAATTGCCAGGACAGGTTGGGGTAACCAGAGTCCCCTAATAGCCACACTCGGTGCCTCTGGAGTTGACCCATCATATCAGGGATGCTGCTATTTCGCAGGATGTCGGCGTCATGCACTGAGCCAGGGAACATAGCATTTACCTGGAAGATGCACTGGTCTGCCAAACTTACCATCTGTACATTCATCGAATGATAACTCTTCCTGTACACCTGTTCACTCCTGTGGGGGGGACCAGAGCTACATGGGTCCAATCAATAGCACCTATGATGTTGGGGATGTGTCCAAGGGCATAGAAGTCACCTTTCACTGTAGCCAAATCTTCCACCTCAGGGAAAATGATGTATCTCCTTAAGTGTTTCAGCAGGGCAGACAACACTCTGGACAGCATGTTGGACAACATAGGCTGGGACATCCCTGATGCCAAGGCCACTGTTGTCTGAAAAGACCCACTTGCAAGGAAATGGAGCACTGACAGCACCCGCACGTCAGGGGGGATTCCAGTGGGATGGCAGATTGGTGACATCAGGTCTGGCTCCAACTGGGTACATAGTTCCTGGATAGTGGCACAGTCAAACCTGTAGGTGACGATTAAATGTCGCTCCTCCATTGTCAACAGGTCCACCAGCGGTCGGTACACCGGAGGATTCCTCCATCTTCTCAAATGTCCCAGCTGACGGCGCCTAGGAAGGACAACAGCGACGACCGAGTCAATTTGCTTCCAGGTATGTACCCACAGTTACACAGAAGACGACACCAAACACAAAACCCTTCCTGTATGTATGTTGTGTGTAGGCCTAGCTATGTGTGATGCAGAAGTAAATGAAGCCATGAGGGCCCCTGAAATGGCGGCTGCCTGACCTCTAAACTGGGACAATGGGATTGTGGGGTAACTGCGTTGCCGTTGCACACCGTCGTGGTAGGCGGTCGTAGACCACGGCGCAGTGCTGCATTGGTTAACATTGGACCCTATGGGTCCCAGGAGCCAATGAACAAGTGCGCCGGCGGTGATGATACGCACCGCCGCGGACGTCACCGCCGCGGACGTCACCGCTATTTTCTAACTGTTCAATCACTAGATACCTGATCTTCGACAGGAGAGGACCTACACTGCAAGTGCTGCTGTGACCTCAGTCTGGAAGCGACGATGGCTGCTGCGTCTGGGGAAAGGGCCCCTGCCTTCACTGCTCAGGAGTTGGAGAAACTGGTAGACGGGGTCCTCCCCCAGTACACGCTACTCTACGGTCCTCCAGACCAACAGGTTAGTACACAGGTAGCACGTTGTGTGGGCTAGGCCTGGGTGGAGAGGGCTGGTTGTAAGAGGGAAGGGGGCAGAGTTCAGGGAACATGAATGCATGTGAATGAATGTGCCACATGGCTAGGGTAGGGAGGGGGGCCACTCACATCGACGGTGCAGTTGTTAATGACTTCGCTTCTTCCCTTGTGCATGTCATGTAGGTCAGCGCCCACCAGAAGAAGGACATTTGGCGTGCCATCGCCAAAGACGTCCGGACCCTGGGGGTCCACCAGAGACGGGGCACCCACTGCCGTAAGAGATGGGAGGACATCGCCGCTGGAGCAAGAAGACGCCGGAGGCTCAGCTGGGGATGGCCTCCCAAGGTGGGAGGGGTGCCCGTCGCACCATGACCCCACTGATGTTCAGGATCCTGGCGGTGGCCTACCCTAAGTTGGATTGGCGCTTGAGGGCATCACAGCAGACACAAGGGGGTGAGTACTCTCTCATTCTGTGGACTTTGCACGCAGTGGTGGGGTCCGGGTGGGGGAGGAGGCCTGTGGGTGTACCTAGGCCAGGCAGAAATATGTAGTCTAGGCCCCTCTGTAATGCAGGCCATGTGGCACTCTACCCCACCACAGTAGAGTGCCAAGTACAGGTATAGATGTGTGCAGATGTCCACCATAGCCATGTAGGTCAGATCCCAGAAATTGCATCTGCTGAGGCCAGGAGCAGGGCGTAGTGCAGGGGGCTGCTGTCTCTGTATTGTCCGCCAACGGTAGCGGTATGCCATGCACTCAACCTGTCTTTCTTCTGTCTCCCCCCGCCCCACTTTTTGCGCTCTCCCTGTTATTTTGTGCATCACCATCATCAGGCGGAGGTACAGTGGCACCGGAGTACGAGGGAGCTGCATCCCACATGGCCACACCACGGACTCAGAATGCACCAGTGGGACAGAGGGCGAGGGGAGCTTCACGTCGGCCACCGGATCACCAACCAGTTACACGGACTCGTCCGCCGATGGGAGCTCCCTTGTGGTGGCGGCACCATCTGTGCACCCCACTTCTACAGGTACAGCCGCCACCTCCCCTACCAGCACCGCCCTCCCAGCAGCCCCTCAGCGTTCGCCCCGTGCCCGCTCACCCAGGAGGGCATCACCTTTGCCCCAGGCACCTCAGGCCCTGCCCCAGTCACCCCTGCTGCCCTCAGTGAGGAGGCCATTGACCTCCTCAGGTCACTCACTGTTGGGCAGTCTACCATTGTGAATGCCATCCAGGGTGTAGAAAGGGAGTTGCAACACGGTAATGCATTCCTGGAGGGCATTCATTCTGGTCAGGCTGTCCTTCAGCGAACCCTGCAATCTCTGGCCTCAGCACTGATGGTAGCCATTGTCCCTGTGTCTAGCCTCCCCCCTCCAACCTCCTCCACCCAGACCCAATCCCCTGTACCCCAGCCCATCCCAAGCACACCTACAGACCAGCATGCACACAAGGGAAGCTCAGGCAAACATAGGCACCACACAACCGACAGGCACACACACAAGCATCACCCACATGCAGACACAGCAACATCCACTGCCTCCACTGTGTCCCCCTCCTCGTTGTCTGCCTCCTCCCTCCCAGTCTCGTCTACACTCTCACCTGCATGCACTACATCTACAGGCACCAGGAGTCGCACCAGACCACCCAGCACCACACCCCGCTCACCTGCAATCACCACCTCCTCTCCCATTTACATGTCCCCTATGTCCTCTCCCAGTGTGTCTGTGACGCCCCCTCCCAAAGTACACAAACGCGGGCACCCACACACCCAACATCCATCCACCTCACGACAGCCTCCAGTACCTGCACCTGCACCCAAAACACCTAAAGTGACACCTCCTACAACCACCTCCTCTTCCTCCACTCCCAGACCCCCTCCAACTACCCATCCCATTGTTCGTCAGAAACTGTCCCTCCGTAAAATTGATCTTTTTGCCCCCACCCCTCCTCCAATTCATCAGTCCTGTCGTAGCGCCTCAGCCAAAAAGCCTCCAATACCAGTGGTGCCTGTTCAAGGTGTGTGGAGTGCACCGGCCACCAGGGCAGGCAGTGTGACCCGGAGCCAAGGCACTGGCAGCCCACCCCCTGTAAAGGGTCTGAAATTGGAAAGTGGCCGACGGGACCCTGTGAAGACTCCTGGAGGCAAAACAACTTACAGGGGTGCCAGGGGGATTGCAGAGTCAGCTATGACTCCTCCAAAGGTGGGGAAGGGCCAGAGGAAGTCTGCACAGCCTGCTGTGAGCATCACGGCGGAGAAGGGCGGCATCCTTCCCGGCGGTCGGGACGCCACCAGCAGCACCGTCATCACTGGTCTGGAGACCACCACCAGAGTCAGTGCCCAGGAGTGCCCAAGTATCGTCACTGGTCATGAGACCACCGGCAGAGTCAGTGCCCAGGAGGGCCCAAGTATCGTCACTGGTCAGGAGACCACCGCCACCGCCGGAGTCAGTGCCCAGGAGGGCCCAAGTATCGTCACTGGTCATGAGACCACCGCCAGAGTCAGTGCCCAGGATGGCCCAAGTATCGTCACTGGTCAGGAGACCACCGCCACCGCCGGAGTCATTGCCCAGGAGGGCCCAAGTATCGTCCCTGGTCAGGAGACCACCGCCAGAGTCATTGCCCAGGAGGGCCCAAGTATCGTCACTGGTCAGGAGACCACCGCCGGAGTCAGGGCCCTGGAGGACCCAAGTATCGTCACTGGTCAGGAGACCACCACCGGAGTCAGTGCCCAGGAGGGCCCAAGTATCGTCACTGGTCAGGAGACCACCGCCGGAGTCAGTGCCCAGGAGTGCCCAAGTATCGTCACTGGTCATGAGACCACCGCCAGAGTCAGTGCCCAGGAGGGCCCAAGTATCGTCACTGATCATGAGACCACCGGCAGAGTCAGTGCCCAGGAGGGCCCAAGTATCGTCACTGGTCAGGAGACCACCGCCACTGCCGGAGTCAGTGCCCAGGAGGGCCCAAGTATTGTCACTGGTCATGAGACCACCGCCAGAGTCAGTGCCCAGGATGGCCCAAGTATCGTCACTGGTCAGGAGACCACCGCCACCGCCGGAGTCATTGCCCAGGAGGGCCCAAGTATTGTCACTGGTCAGGAGACCACCGCCGGAGTCATTGCACAGGAGGGCCCAAGTATTGTCACTGGTCAGGAGACCACCGCCGGAGTCATCACTGGTCAGGAGACCACCGTCGGAGTCATTGCCCAGGAGGGCCCAAGTATCATCACTGGTCAGGAGACCACCGCCAGAGTCAGTGCCCAGGAGGGCCCCGGCTGCCACAGCCCCGTTGGGCAATGAGGGAACGTCATGCCACACACCAATGCCCAGTCCAAAGAACGTCATGCCACACACCAATGCCCAGTCCAAAGAACGTCATGCCACACACCAATGCCCAGTCCAGAACCTCCACGGCAAAACACCGCTGAACAGTCCAGAGACCGCCATGGCAAAGCACCACTGAACAGTCCAGAACCGCCATGGCAAAGCACCGCTGAACAGTCCAGAGACCGCCATGGCAAAGCACCGCTGAACAGTCCAGAGACCGCCATGGCAAAGCACCGCTGAACAGTTCAGAACCACCATGGCAAAGCACCGCTGAACAGTCCAGAGACCTCTATGGCAAAGCACCGCTGAACAGTCCAGAGACCGCCATGGTAAAGCACTGCTGAACAGTCCAGAGACCGCCATGGCAAAGCACGGCTGAACAGTCCAGAACCGCCATGGCAAAGCACCGCTGAACAGTCCAGAGACCACCATGGCAAAGCACCGCTGAACAGTCCAGAGACCGCCATGGCAAAGCACCGCTGAACAGGGCATGCACCGGGGAAGAATGAAAAGGCCGCCACATCAAGCATCGTTATCCCATGTGCAGCTGGGACAGTGACGGGACAGGAACTTTCACAGGGAGACTAATCCAGTCTGGGCACCAGTCCCCCTCCAGAACCAGTGGAGGCTGTTATCTACTTGCAAAACTGTGGCTTTGCACTCCCCAGGATGGTACAGTGGGCAAGCCACCCACTGTAGAGACTTGAGAGACTGTGGCTTTGCACTCCCCAGGATGGTACAGTGGGCAACCCACCCACTGTAGAGACTTGAGAGACTGTGGCTTTGCACTCCCCAGGATGGTACAGTGGGCAACCCACCCACTGTAGAGACTTGAGAGACTGTGATGTTGCACTCCCCAGGATGGTACAGTGGGCAACCCACCCACTGTAGAGACTTGATAGACTGTGGCTTTGCACTCCCCAGGATGGTACAGTGGGCAAACCACCCACTGTAGAGACTTGTGAGACTGAGGGCTTTGCACTCCCCAGGATGGTCCATTGGGCAACCCACCCACTGTAGAGACTTGAGAGACTGTGGCTTTGCACTCCCCAGGATGGTACAGTGGGTAAACCACCCACTGTAGAGACTTGAGAGACTGTGGCTTTGCACTCCCCATGATACATCAATGGGCATGGAGCCCCGTTGTGGATCTGGGTTTGCACTCATCCAGCTGAGGTGCCCCCCCTTCCCTTCCCCTGAGGTGCCTGTAGTATTTCGATCTGATGCCCCGGCAGTGTTCTCTCCGTTTGTGGACAGGTATCTTTTGTGGGCCTCGCCCATGCATTTTTGGACTAGTGGTGCACGGACATTGATATGTGCATATCTGCACAACTTCTCGTAATGTATATACTTATGAATGATTTTATAATATATCTGTATATTTTAGAGACATGTATTTTGATACATTACAATGTTTGAACTGATTTTGTTTTGTCTTTGCATTCTTCCGGGGGGGTTGTGGGTTGTTACTGTGATTTTTGTGAATGCATTGGTGTGTGTGTTGTAATATGCGAGGGTGGGGGTGTTTCGTGGGTGTCCCCCTAACTTTTGCCTCCCCCTCCCCTATGTCGTAGGTGTAGTACTCACCGTTGTCTTCGCCGGCACCGGCGTTGCGCTTCGTAGATGAGTAGGAATACAAGGGCCGGTAGGATTTGTAATTCCGGCACCATGGAGTCCTCCTTCCTCGTGGGATGTGTTCAGGTGAGCGTTTTCCCATTGCAGTAACTGTTTCCGCCGTGTTTTTATCCGCAGTGAATCCGCCCCGGAAAAGGTGGCGGATTGGTAGGTTGTGATACTATGGACGGTACTTTGTCTTCCGCCTGTCTGTTGGCGGTGACCGCCGTGCTGCTTGTCTGTCCGCCGTGGCGGGAGGTGTGTTAAAGTGGCTGTCTTTGTTGGCGGTTTCCGCCAGGGTCATAATTCCCTTTTTTTGTCCGCCGACCTGTTTGTGGTATTACCGCAGCTTTAACACCATCCGCCAGGGTTGTAATGACCCCCTTAGTTTCAGTTGAACTGTAATTATTTAAGTTACATAGGAAAGGTGATCTTACTCTTTTTAATTGACAAAAAAATATATATTTTCAATTTGTCCAGAAATACCTCATTCTATGTGCGGTTTGCGGACCTCCATGGTGGTGGCAGAAGTCTGACTGCCGTCAATCTGGTGATTGGACCACTGTATTACGAGTATGGCTGTCGTACTAACAGAAGACCGCCTGCAGTCTGCCAACACTGCCCGGTAGGACAGACTGTCACAGTCACGAGGAAGCAGAAAAAGGCCTGTGGAGTATGTGTTGCTGCCGGACTCATTACGGGGTTGCACACACCCATTGTGACCATAGGGGTTCAACCACAATGTATCAGAAAGTGGAAAACGGACAGTATAAAGGGAGACACTCACCTACAGGTAGACTTAGACGTCCGATGCCACCATGGAGCCTTTCAAAAACGTCATGCCACTCTCCTGCTCATCCAAAGACAACAAAATCCATGCCGCCATAGACACCAACAACTATAAGTACACACACCTACCTGCATCATTAACCTTCAAAACAGTGTGTTGTGCCTGCTTACACATCTACGGGAGGCATGGCATGTTCAGCAGATACACTTCTCAACCCACACACATCCACAAACATACATCAACACAGACATGCGCACAGTCACTATATACCCCCTTTGGACAGCACACACACACTGCACTTCAATACTATATAAATACACACAGCCACACAGCTCAGGCACAGGGACAGTGAAGGCCACACAACATTTTCACACCACTGGCTAGGGACTGTTCACATGTACAACACACCTGTGTATCAAAGTGGCATGGAATACAAACATCACAATGAAACAATCCTGCAGTGGACACGCACATCACAGCACAATGGAAGTGCACTAAATACAGAGTGATAAATAGACAGAGAAAACACAACAACTATCAATGCACAAATGGGCGGGGTATCAGGGACACCAAGGGAAGTGGACTGCACTGGGATGTGCACCACCTTGAACAGGCCCCTCAAACAACATGTGCAGAGGAAATGGCCCCACATGGGTCCTAGGAACAGCCAATACTAAACCCAAATGTCATGCACATCTTCACAATGGGGAAGGGCAAGTCATCAAAGCACATACAACTCCTAGTGAAAGGGACAAACCCTGCATGAACTAGCTGCAAGAGACACACACCTAAATAGACAAATGCACAGGCAAATTCAAACATGTTAAGCACAACTGAACACACACCATGTCTGCAGAAACAAAACTCAAGATGACACACATTAGATTCATACAGAAGCCATATCAGTGGGGCAAGCCAGACATCATTTATGCCCACATTGCACACACAAAATTAAAACTTACCATACCAAATACTATACAATGCCATGACACCAACATTGCATTTACACACATATACCTATACACACAACACATACCCTTCTCTAGGGCGACACCAGCCCTGCCTACAAACCCAGGTACTGCACACAACAGCATGTGGAGCATCAAGTAGGCTCAAACACACACAACTGCAGGAACAAAACACAAATTAATTAGAAACAACATTATGGTGTCAAAGGAATTGGAGGGCAAATGTGTACCCAACAAAAACAACAGTTTGGGGTTTATTAACTTGGACACATTTTGAACTCCAAAGGCCATTGGCCAGTCCATAATAATTAAAATATAGCACAGTGTTGTGCCAAAATTTAACTCCCAAATGCCATGGAACCTTCACAGGAAGGGGATCAACGGGGCAGGCAGGCACCTCAGGGATTATCCCGGGGGATTGGATTTGGGAGGGGGACTTGGGCTTTGGAGGGGTGGTCTTCTTGGGAGGGGTAGGTCTTCTTCGGAGTGGTGGGCTTCTTCCTGATGGGGGAGGGGTATGGGTGATTGCAGAGGGGGGCAGGGGAGGCCTTTGAGGTGGAAGGGACAGCCTTGGAGCTGGATGGGGAACTTCTGGGTGTGGTACTGTGGAGAGAAAAGCGTTTGTTTGTTGCAGCTGGTTGCCAGTCCATGGATGGCATTCACAATAGCTGACTGACCCACACAGATACTTCTCAGGAGGTCAATAGGCTCCTCACTGAGTGCAGCAGGGGTAACAGTGCCTGGGGCAAAGGTGTCTGTGGCAAAGGAGATGCCCACCCTCTTTTGTGGGCACGACCAAATGGGTGGAGACCAACAGGGAGGGTGGTGATATATTGGTGGGTGTCAGACAAAGATGGTGCTGGGGGATACGCCTTTGGGTTCGCCACCACTAGGGAGTGGCCACTGGAGGAAGAATCTGAGGATGAAGATGATGCAGGTATGGTCTCCCCTGTGGCACTCCCCTCACCCTTCGGGCCACTTGGTCCCTCCCTGTCAATTATCTCTTGACCTGAGGTCCTGTGGCCAGATGCTTCCGCACTTGGCTCTGTCCCATCTCCTCTGCGTGCCTGTGCTGATGCTGCAAGGTCAAAGAGAAATATGGTCATCACATGTGCATGATAAGACCTGAATCACAACTCAGATTGACTAACAATACCATCATTTCTAGTAAGACCCAGCAAAGGTACTCAATTAAGTTTTTCATACATGTGCTATGACATATGCATGCCTGCCATCTGGATTTACTACAGTGGCCCACATGAAAATCAGGACCTCAGACAACTGCATGGGTGAAGTCTTGGAACCACACTAACCATACAACAATGAGAAGTCCTCTTCATCCTCAAAGCTGTCCCACATGCAGAAGACCTGAGCCAACTAAAGGCAAACAGCAGTATCTCACACAAGGTCTTGCACTCATCTATTTGGAACGTACATAATGAACCAACAATTAAAAATGAGGCTTAGAAATCCTGCTATGTGGCTCTCAAACATTTTATATCCTGGAGTGGGTGACATGGAAATAACCACTGCAAAAACAACAGATGAAGGACAGGATGCAGAACAAATCAAACATTCACCCCCAGTCACCGATCTGGGTTTAATCCATCCGTTATTTTGCTTGCCATGCCTTTCCAGTTTGGACCCAGCCAAATACAATCAGCCTTAACCCTGTTCCCCATGGGAACAGTCCAGCCGGAACTGTCAGGCCAGGTCCTCCCCTGAACCAGAAACAACCATCCTGGGACCAGTCAGGGAATCATACTTCATCAGCCTGGCTAGCTTGAATCTGGTGGCATAGCAAGCACAGGACCCACATCTGGGCATACCCTTCCACTTGGGGCGACAAATTCAAAAACAACAGATGATGGACGGAAAGCAGAACAAATCAAACATTCCCCACCTCACACAGGAAACATTTCAACAATGTACACTTCACCAAGTGACATCTATCACAGTATATCCAATGAGGTTGTATCAATGTAACTCAGATAGGCCTCACATGTGGCATTGAAAGGAACACTGTTGACATCAGGTTCAATATGTCCGGGAGAGATGTCCCCAGAATAAACAAAACAACAAATTAGCAAAACCCAGGATAGTCACTACTAATGTTTGATACCAATTACAATGACATCCTTTGAGTGTTTCTGTAGTAGACACATGTCCTTTGCATGTTGGATAGACACAGAACTTTAAAGGAATATTAGAAGGCCCTCAGACTGTTGCCCAATGAGCACCAACATCACTAACCACATATTGGGCATCCCAGTCCAGGTGTCTGTATGTGGATGAATTCATGTGCCCAACACATGTGATGTCAGCATCACTGCAACTCACTCCATGATGCATGTCAAGAGTCAGGGCACAATCCTCAATCATTAGACATGTGCAGTGCACTTTATCACATGATTCAAAATCTGGGACATAAATAAACACAAAGTGGTTCCACACTCTGGGTCTACCTGTCATCTCCCTCATAGCTACTGCAGTTCGACATGCCAAATGACATACTGTGACCCATGTTGGTACATGCCAGGGTTCTGCAAAGTCGGTCCTGGAGAGCCGGGTCCATGCCAGATTTTCAGCATATCCACATTTAGGAAAAAGATGTTTCAGAAATCTAAATGTTTCTAAATGTGGATATGCTAAAAATCCGGCATGGACCCGGCTCTCCAGGACCGACTTTGCAGAACCCTGGCATGTATATGTCAAACAATGAACAATGGTGACACACTCCTGTCTGTGGCACCACATGAAATGGACACCCATTGTAGATTTACTATACCACTAACCGTTTCCCGTGTACATATATGTGAGGGAATACAGACATCATAACATCAACATAGGTAGAACATGCATGGATCTGCAGCATATAAACATTTTCTAAAGAGAAAGGAACACATGCTGACATGTAGGTACGAGGAACGTTGGCAACAGTGATGACACATCATTCATGTAAATAGACATTTCCCACTTACCAAGGGAAAGTATTTTGCTGCAGCTGCAAACATAAGCTATGTAAGCCATGTCCAATGTATGGTGGACACTCACACATTACTGACTACGGTGAGGCACCAGCACACATCATACACCGAAGATAACTACAGTAGATCTTGGGTGGCAGATGCCTACATATACATATACCTAGACACATGGCAGAATACAGTGATCTACAACCTACTTACCTGTGGCCTGTAACATAAAGGAAGAGTGATCTGTTGGATAGAAATTAGACCCTTAGAACAACAATAAGTAAATGGATGATCACTCTACACAACCATTGGTATTCCCCACTGAGCAAATGGTCTGATGATTCCCCACAGTTGTGTTCTAAGTCCCAGGTCCAAAAAGTAAGGTAACCAGTTTGGTACACTTGACATGTCAACACAAACAATCTCCAATCTACTATGTGAGACGTGGCACATACCTCATTGTCAGGGGGATCAGTCAGTACCTCACTCAATCACCTGGTAATGGGAGAGGCAGAAATTTGTTGTGTGCCTACCACTTTGTGGCTGCTGCGCTTCCCTCACTTGCCCATCCAGCTCCAGGTAGGCCACTGCCAGAATGCGAGCCAGTAGGGGGGGTCATGGTGTGATGGGCACCCCAACCACGCTGGGAGGACAGCCTCAGCTGAGCCTCCACAATCTTTCATTCCCTGCATCTCAGGTCATCCCATCTCTTGCACCAGTGCATTCCACCGGCTGTGGACCCCCAGAGTCTGCACCTTCTTGGCAATGGCTCTCCAAATCCCTTTCTTCTGATGGGCTTTGAACTGCATGGATGCAAAAGACAAGACAAGAAATTATGTCAACGAGTCCCATCCAAAATGGCTGAATCACATACATGTCAATATACCAGTATGAGAGCACGCTGTCTTGCCTATCCTGCGTCAGTGTGGCACATAGCAGTCATTGAATACAGGGAGATGACTACAAACAATTCCCAATAGCAGCTGTAACCACCATCCAGTTCAGGCCCTGCACTGACTAGGTAGGCCAACTGACATCTTGAGGGACATGATCTGGTAATCAGACAGTGCCTGCAGGCTACTGCCAGGCTACAAACTCTGACAACACACATGGGTAAGAATGTACGGATTTGGCATGCTGCGTACAGAAAAAGTCTAGCCTGTCTATGTGTGGACATGTTCAAACACAGATGTAGACTCATGCCACATTAGGGGGTGGGGATCTGGTTATCTCATCATCAACACAAAACACACTTTTTTGATATATGTGTCAATAATACATAGATTATGTTCAGAATAACATAGGTATGCATTGTACATTTCCTGCAATGTGACCGGACAACTGAGTCACATATCATGGGTTATAATTAAACAACACACAGTTTGTACTCATGCCATGTCAGAAATGCAATGAGCCTGCACTGGACACATGTGACCTGTATGATGGTGACAGCAGGGCTGTGGGATCAAGGGACCTGTCAAGGCTCTGAAACACACATTGACAGAGATGCCAAGTGCACATCAATCACAGATCATCAGCTCTCCCCTAATACCATTTACATTCCTATTAGAGGATAGGGCCTCAATTCACTACATATTAGCACTGCGGCACGATTTGGCCTCATAACATGATGTGCACAATACCAAAACAATACCAAAACCATTTGTCATACACATGAAAACAATGGGGAAGAGCAAGTCAACAAAGTACATACAATTCCCACTGCATGCGGCATACCTCTACAGGAACCAACTGCAAGGGACCCACACCTAAATGGACACATGCACAAGTAAAAGCAAACACTTCTACTACAATTTAACACACTCCATGTCTGCACATACAAAAATCAAGACTACACACACCACATCTATACATAAAACAGATCGAATACCATGCATGCCCATATTGCACCACACAAAAACCAATACTTACCCTAACAAACGCTACACAATGTCATGACACCTGCATTGCATTTACACATACCTATACACACATCATATACCCTTCACTAGGGGGACACCAGTACTGCACACAAACTCACATGCTGCAAAGAACACCACATGGAACAGGAATCAGGCTCAAGCTCACAGAACTGCAAGCACACAAACAAAGTCACTCAGGAACGACTTAAAGCTAGAAAACACAAAGGTGTGCCCAAAAAAGCACAACTGTTTAGGTTTATTTGAATAAATAATGATGAAGTCCAAGACCATTAGCCAGTCCATGAGTAAGAGTCACGATGGCACAGTGTTGTGCGCAAACGTGACTCCTAGCTGCCATGTAACCTCCACAGGAATGGACATCAAGGGGTCAGGCAGGTTCCTCAGGATTATCTGGAGGTGGGGAGTGGGAGATTGGATATGGGTGGGGGGTTGGGCTTGGGAGGGGGCTCCTTCTTAGGAGGGGTGGGCTTCTTCTTTTGGGGAGGGGTATGAGTGCTTGAAGGAGGGCAAGGAGGCCTTACAGGTGGAAGGAATGGCCTTGGAGCGGGCTGTACTCCTTCTGGGTATTGTATGGGGGTAGGTCAGGGGTAAGATGAAGTTCGCACAGGAATAGTTTCTTGGACACACAGGGGCAGTCATCAGAAGGGGGGTTGAGGGAGTGGATGTCTGATATGTAGGTGTGGATGTCGTGGGTGCGTGCTTATGGGAGGTATACTTGTGTGTTGTGGGTGTGTGTTGGGTGGGTAAGTGAAGGTGCTTATGCATCTTAGGGTTGGGGTGGAGGTGCTGGGGGATGCAGTGATAGGTGGGTGGGTGTCTATTGGGGTTGTGACTGCAGGTATGGTGGATGTGCTGGATGTGGGTGTGTCTGTAGGTGTGGTGTCTGCAGATGTGGTGCTTGTGGTAGATGTCTGAGGGTCTGCTGGGGTGTTGTCTGCGGATAGGATGGGTGTGGTGGCTGTGTCAGTGACAGTTGTGGTGGTGTCTGTAGGTATGCTAGATGTCATGTGTGTGATTCTGGGGTGGTGGGGTGTCAGGGGAAATAGTGACTGTTGCTGTGTCTGTAGGTGGGTGTTGTCTATGTGCATGCTGGTGTATCTTGTTGCTTGAGTTAGTGTGTGTTAACTTTGTCTGTTGAGGTGAATGCATGCCTATTTGGCTATGTGCTTAGGGTAGGTCAGGGAAGGGGGGATTTGGAATTGGAAAAGGGAGGTGGAAGTTAGAAGGAAGCTGGGGAGTGACTGGCTGCAGTCAGAGTGGAGGCCAGAGCCTGAAAGGATCTTTGTATGCCAGTCATTGCACCATGAATGCCTTCCAAGAAAATGTACATCTGCTGCAGTTGGGCCACCAGTTCGTGGATTGCATTCATGATGGATGACTGACCCACCGAGATGTTCCTCAGGAGGTCAATAGCCTTCTCACTGAGGGTAGCAGGGGCAACAGGGGCTGGGGCTGAGGTGCCTGTGGCAAAGGAGACACCCACTCTCTTGGGTGAGTGGGCATGGCCTACTGGGTGGGGAGCAACATGGAGGGTGGTGATAGGATGCAGGCGGCAGACAAGGAAGGTACTGGCGGGTTCCCCGATGGGTTTGCCACAAATAGAGAGTGGCCACTGGAGGAGGGATCTGATGATGAGGATATAGATCATGTCTCCCCTGTGGCACTCCCCTCACCCTGCAGGCCACTATGTCCCCGAGTGTCAGTGGTATCTTGACCTGAGGTCCCATGGCCGGATGTTTGACTATTCGGCTGTGCCTCCTTCCTTCGCCTGCCTGTGTTGATGCTGCAAAAAAAAAGAAATTGGGTCATAACATGTACATGATAACACTTCAATCACAACTCTGACTGACAAACAATACCATCATGTCAAGTAGCCCCCAACAACATTTTTTACCTAAGTGGTACATTGATGTGTGTTAGAAATGGGGTCTTTGGTTGGCAGTCAGGCTACCCCCTGTCCAAGCAAGGACCCTCACTCTAGCCAGGGTAAAGGAGTATCCCCCTTAGTTAACCCCAGCTCACCTCCTTGATAGCTTGGCACAAGCAGGCAGGCTTAACTTCAGAGTCAATGTGTAAAGTATTTGAACCAACACACACAGTAACTCAGTGAAAACTCAACAAAATGACACAACACAGGTTTAGAAAAATAGAAAATATGTATCTAAACGAAACAAGACCAAAAATCCAACATACACAAATCAAGTTTTTAATTTTAAAAGCAAAAGAGTCTTAAATCCTTTAGTAAACAGTAAAAACACTGTTAGCATTAAAAAATATCTGGGTGGCGTCAAAATTAACACGCACGGGCGAGTGTGCCTTGAAAAAGGTTAGCAATATTGATTTCTCACCCGCAAGCAAGACTGTGCGTTGTTTCTTCTTCTCCGGTTGTGTCAGTGTGTGTCATTTTTCCTCTTCGCAGGAGAGTGATGCGTTGATCCGGGCAGGTGTTGCATAATTTTTCCACACCCAGCAAGGTTTTAGTCGAAAATCCTGCCGCAAGGTATCAGCAAAATCGCGCTATGTGGGTTGCAACATTATCAGGCTCTGTCACCGGGTGTTGTGCGTTGTTTCTCCAGCTGCGTGCGTTGATTTTCCAGCTGCAATGCTGGTGGAGCATTGATTTCTGCCATATCTCGGAAGGTGCATCTATAATTTTCCCGCACAGCGGTTTGTGCTTGGATTTTCAGCCTTGGTCTTCCAGCTTCAACTCCCAGGGCCCCAGGAACTGGGTACGGCACCTCTTATCAGGGCAGGAGTCTCAGCAGAGAGTCCAGGTGCTGGCAGAAGTCTTTGATGGCCGGGAGACTTTAACAACAGGAGGTAAGCTCCGTACAAGCCCTTGGAGATATCTTCACAAGCACGAATGCACAACAAAGTCCATTCTTTGTCCCTTTGCACAGGCAGAAGCAGCAACTGCAAGATAGCTCCTCAAAGCACAGTCAAAGGCAGTGAAGCACTTCTCCTCAGCTCTTCAGCTCTTCTCCAGGCAGAGGTTGTTCTTGATGTCCAGAAGTGATCTAAAGTCTGTGGTTTTGGGTGCCCTTCTTATACACATTTTGGCCTTTGGAGTAGGCTTACTTCAAAGGAAAGTCTCTATTGTTTCTGAAGTCCTGCCTTGCCCAGGCCAGGCCCCAGACACACACCAGGGGGTTGGAACCTGCATTGTGTGAGAGCAGGTGTAGCCCTTTCAGCTGTAAGTGACTACTCCTCCCCTCCTTCCTAGCACAGATGGCTCATAAGGATATGCAGGCTACACTCCAGCTCCCTTTGTGTCACTCTCTAGAGAGAGGTGCAAACAGCCCAATTGTCAAACTGACCCAGACAGGGAATCCACAAACAGGCAGAGTCACAGAATGGTTTAAGCAAAAAAATGCCCACTTTCTCAAAACCAACTTTACTAAAAGATGCATTTTTAAATTGTGATGCTCAGAGACTCCAAACTCCACGTCTATCTGCTCACAAAGGGAATCTAAGCTGTAATCATTTATAAAGGTAGCCCCCATGTTAACCTATGAGAGAGATAGGCCTTGCAATGGTACAAAACGAATTTGGCAGTATTTCACTGTCAGGACATATAAAACACATTAGAATAGTCCTACTTAAACATACACTGCACCCTGCCCATGGGGCTACCTAGGGCCTACCTTAGGGGTGCCTTACATGAATGAAAATGGAAGATTTATGCCTGGCAAGTGCCAAGTTGAATTGGCAGTTAAAATCTGCACACAAAGACACTGCAGTGGCAGGTCTAAGTCAAATTTACAGGGCTACTAATGGGGGTGACACAACCAGTGATGCAAGCCCACTTGTAGCACTTAAGCCCATATTTATACTTTTTTAGCACCGCATTTGGACTGCTTTGTGATGCAAAAGTGGCGCAAACTTACAAAATACAATTGTATTTTGTAAGTTTGCGCGCCATTTGCGTAAAAAAATGACACAAATGCGGCGCTAAAAAAGTATAAATATGGGCCTTAATTTACAGGCCCTCAGCACCGCTAATGCACTGTACTAGGTACTTCGCAGTAAATCAAATATGCCAATCATGGAAAGCCAATTACATACACATTTTATACAGGCGGAAGAATCTGGACAGACCATCAGCATTGGCGTGTTCTGTGCCAGGGCGGTGTTCCACTGTAAAGTCCATCCAGTGTAGGGAAATGGACCGCCTCAACAGTTTTGAATTCTCTCCCCTCATCTGCATTAACCATCTGAGGGGCCTGTGGTTGGTCTGACCGCGGAAGTGAGTCACAAACAAGTAGGGTCTTAGGGCCAGATGTACGAAAGGATTTTACCCATTCTGTGTCTATGGAAAAAAGCTTTGGTACATTTGGCCCTTACCTTCTTCAGCGCCCAGACCAAAGCAAAAGCTTCACGTTCTATGGCACCTTACCTACGTTCCCTGGGAAGTAACCTCCTGCTAATGAAGGCTACAGGTTGATCTAGGCCCTCTTCATTAAGCTGTGAGAGTACTGCTCCAATACCATGCCCTGAGGCATTTGTTTGCACAACAAACTCCTTGGAGTAGTCAGGCATCTTCAGCACAGGTGCTGTGCACATGGCAGCCTTCAAGGCATCAAAATCTGTCTGGCAGGACTCAATCCAGATCACCTTTCTGGGCTGCTTTTTGGAGCTCAACCTAGTCAAGGGAGCAACAATTGTGCCATACAAATCTTTGGCTTCAGGGGTGCTACCTGGCCACTCCCCACCTGGTATCCCAAGTACAACACAGAACCCTGCCCTATTTGGCTCTTGCTTGCCTTAATAGTGAGGCCTGCCTTTTCCAGGGACTTCAACACTTTGCAAAGGTGCTGCAAATGTTCCACTCATGTGGAACTAAAGGCAGCAATGTCATCCAGGTAGGAGGTACTGAACTCATCCAGCCCAGCCAAAATCTGGTTGTCCAACCTCTGAAAGGTGGCAGGGGCATTTTTCATCCCGAAAGGCATTACTTTAAACTGAAAGTGCCCATCTGAGGTAGAAAATTCTGACCTCTCCTTGGCCCCATCAGTCAAGGCAATCTGCCAATACCCAGACGTTAAATCAAACGTGCTGAGGTATTTGGCAGCTACCAACCGATCTATGAGTTCATCAGCTCAGGGGATGGGGTGCGCATCAGTTTTAGTGACTACATTGAGACCCCAGAATTCCATGCAGAACCAGAGTTCTGGAGTGGCAACAGGAGCAGCAACCTTTGGGACCAAAACCACAGGGTTGGCCCAAGGACTGCTGAATTGCTCAATAGCCCCTATCGATAACATCTTGGATACCTCATCCTTGATGCTAGCCCTGACCTTGTCAGTCACCCTGTAAACGTTTTGCTTAATGGGTGTACTGCCCTAAGATTTCACATCATGTGTGCAGAAGTGTGTGACCCATGGGATCGAGTAAAATAGTAAGGCGAACTGTTCCAACACTTGGCAACAGTCCCTCTGCTTCTTTGCAGTCAGGGAGGGGGAGAAGTTCACTCCCTCCACAGACCCATCTTTCTCTCCTGCAGACAAGATGTCAGGAAGAGGCTCACTCTCCTCCTCTACCCCGCCATCTGTTGCTAGAAGCATGGACAACTCTGACCACTCAAAGTCTTGCTTGAGCCGGTTAACATGCAGGACCCTTAAAGGGTTCCTGGGAGTCTGCAAGTCCACCAGGTAGGTGACTTCACTATTGCACCCCACCACCTCAAATGGCCCAGTTCATGTGTCCTGGAGTGCCCTAGGCTACACTGGTGCTATCACCCACACTTTTTGACCAGGTTAAAACTTGACCAGAGAGGCATTCTGGTAACATCAGCATTTCATATCCTCCTGGCTTGCTTCTAGGTTCTCCTGTGCAGACTCCTGAAGCAGGCAGACTGGTTTCTCTGAGCCAGCATGTAACTGAATACATCCTGGGGGGGGGTTACTAGGAGCTTTTTCCAAAGCCTCCTTTATCAGACTTAAAGGTCCCCTCACCCGGTGGCAATAAATCAGCTCAAAAGGACTAAAGACAAGTCCCTTTTGAGGCACCTCCCTGTAAGTGAACAGAAGGCATGGCAAGAGGACGTCCCACTTCCATCTCAAGGGCTCAGACAGGCCCATTATCATGCCCTTCAAGATGCGGTTAAATCTCTCAACCAGACCATTACTTTGGTGGTGGTAAGGTGTGGTGAACTTGTAGGTTACCCCACACCTTCCACAGAGACTTCATATATGTTAATATGAAGTTGGTATCCCTGTCGGACACAACTTCCTTGAGGACCCCCATGCAGGTAAAAACTCCCATCAATGCACGGCCAACCACAGGGGCAGTGATTGATCTTAAAGGAATGGCCTCTGGGTACCGGGTGGCATCGTCTACCAAGACCAAGATAAACCTGTTGCCCATGGCTGTCTTGGGATCCTGAGGCCCAACAATGTCAATGCCAACCCTTTCAAAGGGGGTACTGACAATAGGAAAAGGTTGGAGGGGAGCCTTACATTTCCCCCACTCTTTCCACTTGCCTAACAAGTTGGGCAAGACCTACAATGAGCATCAGAGTGCCTGAGCATTTGGGGCCAATAGAAGTGGGTGACAAGCTGCTCAAAGGTCTTGTCCTGTCCCAAATGACCAGCTAAAGGCATGTCATGAGCCAGAACCAGTAGGAAGGTTCTGAAGCACTGGGGTACCACCAGTACACAGGCTAACCCAGGCTCAGGAACCTTAGGCTTGCTATAAAGGAGGCCATCCTCCCAGTAAATCAAATGTGATGCAAGCTCCTTGCCAGAGGCCTGGTCTGCAGCCTGCTGCCGCAAACCCTCCGAAGTAGGGAATGACTTCTGTGCCTCACAGAATGCTTCTCTGGTGGACTGCCCTTCCTGCTGCCCATTTGACAACTCAGGAACCTCACCCAGTTCAGCTACCTGTTCCCCTGTAAGCTCCAGGGCCTCCACCTGAGGTTCAGCCTTCTCCTAGACCTTGGGAACTTCTGGGGCCTTTTTCTCACGCCTCTTTCCCTTCCTCCTTCTGGCAGACACCTGGGCCCCTCTTTCAGGATCCAGGGTCTCCTGATCACCCTGACGGGCTGCCATAGACCTGGTGGATAAGCATACCCACCCAGGAAGACCCATCATCTCCAAGTGTGACCTGTATTCCACCTCCTTCCAAGGGGAATCCTCCAGGTCATTGCCAAGCAAACAATCTACAGACATGGTTGGACTCACAGCTACCGTCAAGGAACCTGAGACCCCCCGGATTCAAAGGGAACCTGTGCCACTCTACACAGGCGCTCTGAGTTGTCCACTGCAACTCCTTGGTGAAGTACCCGGGGATCAATCTGCTCTTCAGACACCAGGTGGCTCCTCACTGTGGTCACACTCGCTCCTGTGTCTCTCAGAGCCTCCACCCTCAGTCCATTAATGGTCACACACTGCCTGTACTTTTTAATGTTCTCATGCACTAGGGTTCTCTGGACCATCTCACTATCCCCTAGTAAGACAAGGGTTATCTCAGCTGGCTCCCACCCACCTGGAACCAACTCCTCCCCAAGCACTACACTAGCCAAACTTTGTGACTGCACACCAGTGGGTGCCAGTGTAATCTTGGGGCTTTTGGGGATTCCCCTCACATGACCCATATGGTCACATGCATAACACTTATGCAGGAGACCCCCTGCTACAGGTTTCCCTTTGGAGAACCTTGGCTTCTTCTCACTGGGGGCTCGGAATCCGTAGCCTGGGAATCAGATGTGAGCCTTTTAGAGAACTCCCCCTGTTCACCCTCCCGCCCTTTCTTTTGAGAGGGACCCTGCCCACTCTTGGCGTGATCTCCCCCATACTTCTTTTGGACCCTGGTGCTCTCCCAGCGGTCCGCTTCCTGGCTCCTGTATCTCTTAGAGCCTCCACCCTCTGTCCATTGATAATCAACCACTGCCTGTACTTTTTAGTGTTTTTAGCCACCAGGGTTCTCTGGACCATCTCACTGTCCCCTAGTGAGAAAAGGGTAATCTCAGCTGGCTCCCACGCACCTGGAACCAACTCCTCCCCAAGCGCTACACTAGCCAAACCTTGTGACTGCGCACCAGTGGGTGCTGTGTAATCTTGGGGCATTTGGGGTTCTCCTCACATGACCCACCTGGTCACATGCATAACACTTACAAGGGGGACCCCCTGCCACAGGTTTCCCTTTGGAGAACCATGGCTTCTTCTCACTGGGGGGTGGGAATCCTTACCATGGGAATCAGATTGGGGCCTTTTAGAGAACTCCCTCTGTCTACCCTCCCCCCTTTCTTCTCAGAGGGACCCTGCCCACCCTTGGAGTGGTCTTGCCCATTCTTCTTTTGGACCCTGGTGCACTCCCAGCGGTCCGCTTCCTGCGCAAGCTTTCTGGGGTCAGTCCGCTTGCTGTCAATCAGGTGCTGGCGCAGCTCTTGAAAACATAAACTGCACAAGTGCTCCCAAGCAATCAGATTGTAAAGCCCCTCATACATTGTTACCTTACTGCCCTTCACCCAACCATTCAGTGACCTGCAGAATAAATCAACACATTACAATCATGTTTAGGATTCCTTCTTCTTATAGGACCTAAA
Organism: Pleurodeles waltl; assembly: GCF_031143425.1. NCBI lineage: Eukaryota > Metazoa > Chordata > Amphibia > Caudata > Salamandridae > Pleurodeles > Pleurodeles waltl. The sequence goes on from NC_090446.1 coordinate 1,419,397,657, forward strand.
CTTGTCCTTATACTAATCAGGGGTGAGACCATACTTAGTGATTGAGGCGCCCTTCATAATAGGGTAAGTGAGCCCCTGGGGATCCCCTAAGGAAGTAAGAGTATCTATTCCCTCTACCTCATAGTGCTTCCACAGACCCACCCCCAAAAAGCTTCAGGGACCAGATTCATATGGAGAGCAGACTCATACCCTTTAAACCACAGCCGTGTGTCATCTTCCCTCTTGTAATCCTTCACAAGGTCCTTAGGAATGTATACCCTCCTCTCAGGCTGCACTGTGATGTTGTTGCCCCATCCCTACTAGACTGGCTCCTCTGATCCAGTTCCCTCAAGCTTAGCTCATGAGCCAACAACAACGTTTTCTCCTCTATGGCCATCCTCATTTTCTCCTACTCCAACTAGTGAGCCTTCTCTGTCTGTCTGTCCTGCAACTCTTCAGGAGTCAGACCCTTAGATGAGACACTGCTACCTGCCCTGGAGATCTCCCCCCCCAGACAGAACAGGCCTATCCACAATACCATTGTGAATACTCTGCACCTCCTCCTCCCCCTCACCCTCATCGCCTGTGTGCCCCTCAGCTTCCTTGGCTGCCACCCAGGCCCTCAGTAACGTTTGTAGCTCCTCCTTCCTGGTGGAGCTCTTAATGGGGCATGCAAGATCCTTACAGAACTGTTTCAATTGGGCCACTGTGTAACTCTCCAGTTTCCCTAAATCAAAAGTAGCTCCAGCTGATGCATCTCCAGACTGAGACATGATGAAAATTCAAGAGAAGTGCAAAGTTCCAAAGGCAGAAAACAGGTTCCCAATGAAATTCGAAAGTCAATCAAGGATTACCTCAAAATGGAAGTAGGGAAATATCCAAAAAAATAGAAAAAGCAAAGTCACAAGACAAGTAGTATGTGGTCATGTAGTGGTCTGCACTGAAAACAGCAGTGTGCACTTAATCGCTGAATGTCAAGTACAATTACAAGTCTAATCCCATCGCTGCTGCCAATGTTAGAAATGGGATTTTGGTTGGCAGTCAGGTTACCCCCCTGTCCAAGTAAGGACCCTCACTCTAGTCAGGGTAAAGGAGAATTACCCTAAGTTAACACCCGCTCACCCCCTTGGTAGCTTGGCACAAGCAGGCAGGCTTAACTTCAGAGTCTAGGTGTAAAGTATGTGTACCAACACAAACAGCAACTCAGTGAAAACACTGGAAAAGCACAGTCACAGGCAGTGAAGCACTTCTCCTCAGCTCTTCTCCAGGTAGAGGTTGTTCTTGATGTCCAGAAGTGATCTAAAGTCTGTGGTTTTGGGTGCCCTTCTTATACCCATTTTGGCCTTTGGAGTAGGCTTACTTCAAAGGAAAGTCTCTATTGTTTCTGAAGTCCTGCCTTGCCCAGGCCAGGCCCCAGACACACACCAGGGGGTTGGAACCTGCATTGTGTGAGAGCAGGTGTAGCCCTTTCAGCTGTAAGTGACTACTCCTCCCCTCCTTCCTAGCACAGATGGCTCATAAGGATATGCAGGCTAGACTCCAGCTCCCTTTGTATCACTCTCTGGAGAGAGGTGCAAACAGCCCAATTGTCAAACTGACCCAGACAGGGAATCCACAAACTGGCAGAGTCACAGAATGGTTTAAGCAAAAAAATGCCCACTTTCTCAAAACCAACTTTACTAAAAGATGCATTTTTAAATTGTGATGCTCAGAGACTCCAAACTCCACGTCTATCTGCTCACAAAGGGAATCTAAGCTGTAATCATTTTTAAAGGTAGCCCCCATGTTAACCTATGAGAGATATATGCCTTGCAATGATGAAAAACGAATTTGGCAGTATTTCACTGTCAGGACACATAAAACACATTAGAATAGTCCTACTTAAACATACACTGCACCCTGCCCATGGGGCTACCTAGGGCCTACCTTAGGGGTGCCTTACATGAATGAAAATGGAAGATTTAGGCCTGGCAAGTGGCAAGTTGAATTGGCAGTTAAAATCTGCACACAAAGACACTGCAGTGGCAGGTCTAAGTCAAATTTACAGGGCTACTAATGGGGGTGACACAACCAGTGATGCAAGCCCACTTGTAGCACTTAAGCCCATATTTATACTTTTTTAGCGCAGCATTTGGACTGCTTTGTGATGCAAAAGTGGCGCAAACTTACAAAATACAATTGTATTTTGTAAGTTTGCGCCCCATTTGCGTCAAAAAATTACACAAATGCGGCGCTAAAAAAGTATAAATATGGGCTTTAATTTACAGGCTCTCAGCACCGCTAATGCACTGTACTAGGTACTTCGCAGTAAATCAAATATGCCAATCATGGAAAGCCAATTACATACACATTTTATACAGGCGGAAGAATCTGGACAGACCATCAGCATTGGCGTGTTCTGTGCCAGGGTGGTGTTCCACCGTAAAGTCCATCCCGTGTAGGGAAATGGACCGCCTCAACAGTGTTGAATTCTCTCCCCTCATCTGCATTAACTATCTGAGGGGCCTGTGGTTGGTCTGACCGTGGAAGTGAGTCCCAAACAAGTAGGGTCTTAGGGCCAGATGTACGAAAGGATTTTACCCATTCTGTGTCTATGGGAAAAAACTTTGGTACATTTGGCCCTTAGCTTCTTCAGCGCCCAGACCAAAGCAAAAGCTTCAAGTTCTATGGCACCTCACCTACGTTCCCTGGGAAGTAACCTCCTGCTAATGAAGGCTACAGGTTGATCTAGGCCCTCTTCATTAAGCTGTGAGAGTACTGCTCCAATACCATGCCCTGAGGCATCTGTTTGCACAACAAACTCCTTGGAGTAGTCAGGCATCTTCAGCACAAGTGCTGTGCACATAGCAGCCTTCAAGGCATCAAAATCTGTCTGGCAGGACTCAATCCAGATCACCTTTCTGGGCTGGTTTTTGGAGCTCAACCTACTCAAGGGAGCATCAATTGTGCCATACCCCTTGCAAACATCCTATAGTATCCTGTGAGACCTAAAAAAGGCTCTCACTTCAGTCTGGGTCTTGGGAAGCTCCCAAGCCAGAATAGCATAAATCTTTGGCTTTAGGGGTGCTACCTGGCCACTTCCCACCTGGTATCCCAAGTACAACACAGAACCCTGCCCTATTTGGCTCTTGCTTGCCTTAATAGTGAGGCCAGCCTTTTCCAGGGCCTCCAACACTTTGCAGAGGTGCTGCAAATGTTCCACTCATGTGGAACTAAAGGCAGCAATGTCATCCAGGTAGGAGGTACTGAACTCATCCAGCCCAGCCAAAATCTGGTTGTCAAACTTCTGAAAGGTGGAAGGGGCATTTTTCATCCCAAATGGCATTACTTTAAACTGAAAGTGCCCATCTGAGGTAGACAATGCTGACCTCTCCTTGGCCCCATCAGTCAAGGCAATCTGCCAATACCCAGACGTTAAATCAAACGTGCTGAGGTATTTGGCAGCTTCCAACCGATCTATGAGCTCATCAGCTCAGGGGATGGGGTGCGCATCAGTTTTAGTGACCACATTGAGACCCCAGAATTCCACGCAGAACCAGAGTTCTGGAGTGGCAACAGGAGCAGCAACCTTTGGGACCAAAACCACAGGGTTGGCCCAAGGACTGCTGATTTGCTCAATAGCCCCTATCGATAACATCTTGGATACCTCATCCTTGATGCTAGCCCTGACCTTGTCAGTCACCCTGTAAACCTTTTGCTTAATGGGTGTACTGCCCTAAGATTTCACATCATGTGTGCAGAAGTGTGTGACCCATGGGATCGAGTAAAGTAGTAAGGCGAACTGTTCCAACACTTGGCAACAGTCCCTCTGCTTCTTTGCAGTCAGGGAGGGGGAGAAGTTCACTCCCTCCACAGACCCATCTTTCTCTCCTGCAGACAGGATGTCAGGAAGAGGCTCACTCTCCTCCTCTACCCCGCCATCTGTCGCTAGAAACATGGACAACTGTGACCACTCAAAGTCTTGCTTGAGCCGGTTAACATGCAGGACCCTTAAAGGGTTCCTGGGAGTCTGCAAGTCCACCAGGTAGGTGACTTCACTATTGCACTCCACCACCTCAAATGGCCCAGTTCATGTGTCCTGGAGTGCCCTAGGCTACACTGGTGCTATCACCCACACTTTTTGACCAGGTTAAAACTTGACCAGAGAGGCATTCTGGTAACATCAGCATTTCATATCCTCCTGGCTTGCTTCTAGGTTCTCCTGTGCAGACTCCTGAAGCAGGCAGACTGGTTTCTCTGAGCCAGCATGTAACTGAATACATCCTGGGGGGGGTTACTAGGAGCTTTTTCCAAAGCCTCCTTTACCAGACTTAAAGGTCCCCTCACATGGTGGCAATAAATCAGCTCAAAAGGACTAAAGACAAGTCCCTTTTGAGGCACCTCCCTGTAAGTGAACAAAAGGCATGGCAAGAGGACGTCCCACTTCCATCTCAAGGGCTCAGACAGGCCCATTATCATGCCCTTCAAGAAGCGGTTAAATTTCTCAACCAGACCATTACTTTGGTGGTGGTAAGGTGTGGTGAACTTGTAGGTTACCCCACACCTTCCACAGAGACTTCATATATGTTAATATGAAGTTGGTATCCCTGTCGGACACAACTTCCTTGGGGACCCCCATGCAGGTAAAAACTCCCATCAATGCACGGCCAACCACAGGGGCAGTGATTGATCTTAAAGGAATGGCCTCTGGGTACCGGGTGGCATCGTCCACCAAGACCAAGATAAACCTGTTGCCCATGGCTGTCTTGGGATCCTGAGGCCCAACAATGTCAATGCTAACCCTTTCAAAGGGGGTACTGACAATAGGAAAAGGTTGGAGGGAAGCCTTACATTTCCCCCACTCTTTCCACTTGCCTAACAAGTTGGGCAAGACCTACAATGAGCATCAGAGTGCCTGAGCATTTGGGGCCAATAGAAGTGGGTGACAAGCTGCTCAAAGGTCTTGTCCTGTCCCAAATGACCAGCTAAAGGCATGTCATGAGCCAGAACCAGTAGGAAGGTTCTGAAGCACTGGGGTACCATCAGTACACAGGCTAACCCAGGCTCAGGAACCTTAGGCTCGCTATAAAGGAGGCCATCCTCCCAGTAAATCAAATGTGATGCAAGCTCCTTGCCAGAGGCCTGGTCTGCAGCCTGCTGCCGCAAACCCTCCAAAGTAGGGAATGACTTCTGTGCCTCACAGAATGCTTCTCTGGGGGACTGCCCTTCCTGCTGCCCATTTGACAACTCAGGAACCTCACCCAGTTCAGCTACCTGTTTCCTGTAAGCTCCAGGGCCTCCACCTGAGGTTCAGCCTCCTCCTAGACCTTGGGAACTTCTTGGGCCTTTTTCTCACGCCTCTTTCCCTTCCTCCTTCTGGCAGACACCTGGGCCCCTCTTTCAGGATCCAGGGTCTCCTGATCACCCTGACGGGCTGCCATAGACCTGGTGGATAAGCATACCCACCCAGGCAGACCCATCATCTCCAAGTGTGACCTGTATTCCACCTCCTTCCAAGGGGAATCCTCCAGGTCATTGCCAAGCAAACAATCTACAGACATGGTTGGACTCACAGCTACCGTCAAGGAACCTGAGACCCCCCGCATTCAAAGGGAACCTGCTCCACTCTACACAGGCGCTCTGAGTTGTCCACTGCAACTCCTTGGTGAAGTACCCGGGGATCAATCTGCTCTTCAGACACCAGGTGGCTCCTCACTGTGGTCACACTCGCTCCTGTGTCTCTCAGAGCCTCCACCCTCTGTCCATTATTGGTCACACACTGCCTGTACGTTTTAATGTTCTCATGCACTAGGGTTCTCTGGACCATCTCACTATCCCCTAGTAAGACAAGGGTTATCTCAGCTGGCTCCCACCCACCTGGAACCAACTCCTCCCCAAGCACTACACTAGCCAAACTTTGTGACTGCACACCAGTGGGTGCCAGTGTAATCTTGGGGCTTTTGGGGATTCCTCTCACATGACCCATATGGTCACATGCATAACACTTATGCAGGAGACCCCCTGCTACAGGTTTCCCTTTGGAGAACCTTGGCTTCTTCTCACTGGGGGCTCGGAATCCGTAGCCTGGGAATCAGATGTGGGCCCTTTAGAGAACTCCCCCTGTTCACCCTCCCGCCCTTTCTTCTGAGAGGGACCCTGCCCACTCTTGGCGTGATCTCCCCCATACTTCTTTTGGACCCTGGTGCTCTCCCAGCGGTCCGCTTCCTGGCTCCTGTATCTCTTAGAGCCTCCACCCTCTGTCCATTGATAGTCAACCACTGCCTGTACTTTTTAGTGTTTTTAGCCACCAGGGTTCTCTGGACCATCTCACTGTCCCCTAGTGAGAAAAGGGTAATCTCAGCTGGCTCCCACGCACCTGGAACCAACTCCTCCCCAAGCGCTACACTAGCCAAACCTTGTGACTGCGCACCGGTGGGTGCTGTGTAATCTTGGGGCATTTGGGGTTCTCCTCACATGACCCACCTGGTCACATGCATAACACTTACAAGGGGGACCCCCTGCCACAGGTTTCCCTTTGGAGAACCATGGCTTCTTCTCACTGGGGGGTGGGAATCCTTACCCTGGGAATCAGATTGGGGCCTTTTAGAGAACTCCCTCTGTTTACCCTCCCCCCTTTCTTCTCAGAGGGACCCTGCCCACCCTTGGAGTGGTCTTGCCCATTCTTCTTTTGGACCCTGGTGCACTCCCAGCGGTCCGCTTCCTGCGCAAGCTTTCTGGGGTCAGTCCGCTTGCTGTCAATCTGGTGCTGGCGCAGCTCTTGAAAACATAAACTGCACAAGTGCTCCCAAGCAATCAGATTGTAAAGCCCCTCATACATTGTTACCTTACTGCCCTTCACCCAACCATTCAGTGACCTGCAGAATGAATCAACACATTACAATCATGTTTGGGATTCCTTCTTCTTATAGGACCTAAAATTGTCCTTATACTGATCAGGGGTGAGACCATACCTAGTGAATGAGGCGCCCTTCATAATAGGGTAAGTGAGCCCCTGGGGATCCCCTAAGGATGTAAGAGTATCTATTCCCTCTACCTCATAGTGCTTCCACAGACCCGCCCCCAAAAAGCTTCAGGGACCAGATTCATATGGAGAGCAGACTCATACCCTTTAAACCACAGCCGTGTGTCATCTTCCCTCTTGTAATCCTTCACAAGGTCCTTAGGAATGTATACCCTCCTCTCAGGCTGCACTGTGATGTTGTTGCCACCATCCCTACTAGACTGGCTCCTCTGATCCAGTTCCCTCAAGCTTAGCTCATGAGCCAACAACAACGTTTTCTCCTCTATGGCCATCCTCATTTTCTCCAACTCCAACTAGTGAGCCTTCTCTGTCTGTCTGCCCTGCAACTCTTCAGGAGTCAGACCCTTAGATGAGACACTGCTACCTGCCCTGGAGATCTTCCCCCCCAGACAGAACAGGCCTATCCACAATACCATTGTGAATACTTTGCACCTCCTCCTCCCCCTCACCCTCATCGCCTGTGTGCCCCTCAGCTTCCTTGGCTGCCACCCAGGCCCTCAGTAACGTTTGTAGCTCCTCCTTCCTGGTGGAGCTCTTAATGGGGCATGCACGATCCTTACAGAACTGTTTCAATTGGGCCACTGTGTAACTCTCCAGTTTCCCTAAATCAAAAGTAGCTCCAGCTGATGCATCTCCAGACTGAGACATGATGAAAATTCAAGAGAAGTGCAAAGTTCCAAAGGCAGAAAACAGGTTCCCAATGAAATTCAAAAGTCAATCAAGGATTACCTCAAAATGGAAGTAGGGAAAAATCCAAAAAAATAGAAAAAGCAAAGTCACAAGACAAGTAGTATGTGGTCATGTAGTGGTCTGCACTGAAAACAGTAGTGTACACTTAATCGCTGTATGTCAAGTACAAATACAAGTCTAATCCCCTCGCTGCTGCCAATGTTAGAAATGGGATTTTGGTTGGCAGTCAGGTTACCCCCCTGTCCAAGTAAGGACCCTCACTCTAGTCAGGGTAAAGGAGAATTACCCTAAGTTAACACCCGCTCACCCCCTTGGTAGCTTGGCACAAGCAGGCAGGCTTAACTTCAGAGTCTAGGTGTAAAGTATGTGTACCAACACAAACAGCAACTCAGTGAAAACACTGGAAAATGATACAACACAGGTTAAGAAAAATAGAAAATATTTATCTAAACAAAACAAGACCAAAACGACAAAAGTCCAACATACACAAATCAAGTTAATAATTTTAAAAGCAAAAGAGTCTTAAATTCTTTAGTAAACAGTAAAAACACTATTAGCGTTGAAAAGTACCTGGGTAACATCAGAATAACACGCACAGGTGAGTGTGCGTTGAAAAAGGTTAGCGATGCATCAATTTCTCACCCGCAAGCGAGACCGCGCGTCGTTTCTCCTTCTCCGGTCCGGTCGGTGTGCATCGTTTTAACTCTCCTCAGGAGAGCGATGCATCGATCTGGGCAAGCACTCGGGTCTGGGCACCCACCAGGGTTTTCATCGAAAATCCTGCTGCACGGTATCAGCAAAACCGCTCTACTAGGGTTGAGACGTTATCAGCCTCTGACAGCGGGTGTTGCATGTTGCTTCTCCAGCTGCATGCGTCAATTTTCTAGCCGTGATGCCGGTGGAGCATTGATTTCTGCTGCGAAGCCGGTGGCATGTCATTTTTCAGCCGCGTCTCGGAAGGTGCGTTGATATTTTACCCGCACATCTGTGTGTGGATTTTCAGTCTTGGTGTGCCAGCTTCACCTTCCAAGGGGGCATCTCTTGGCAGGGCAGGAGTCTCAGCAGAGAGTCCAGGTGCTAGCAGGAGATGTCTTTGATGGCCCTGAGACTTCAACAACAGGAGGCAAGCTCAAGACAAGCCCTTGGAGATTTCGTCACAAGCAGGAAAGCACAATAAAGTCCAGTATTCGTCCCCTTGCACAGGCAGAAGCAGCAGCTGCAGGATAGCTCCTCAAAGCACAGTCACAGGCAGTGTAGGAGGCTGGCCTGGCTTATAGTGGGTACCTCGTGGTACTTACACCTTGTGCCAGGTCCAGTTATCCCTTGTGCCAGGTCCAGTTATCCCTTATCCCAGTTATCTTATTAGTAGATTAGTAGTGTTCTAGCAGCTTAGGCTGACAGAGGTAGCTATAGCAGAGCAGCTTAGGGTGAACTAGGAGACATGCAAAGCTCCTACTATACCACTTACATCACTCAGCACTATATCACAAGAAAGACATTACTCAGAGTTACTAAAAATTAAGGTACTTTATTTTAGTGACAATATGCCAAAAGTATCTCAGAGGACATACTCCCTTAGGAGGTAAGTAAAATACCCAAAATATACACATAAACCAAAATCAGGTAAGTAAACAGTTAGCAAAGTAGTGCAAACACTGTAGAACACAATAGAATGCAATAGGAGACAATAGGCCTAGTAGCAACACAAACCATATACTCCAAAAGTGGAATGTGAACCACGAATGGACCCCAGGTCTAGTGTATTGTGTAGAGGGTCACTGGGAGTGTAAGAAAACACTAAGGGTGTCCAAGATATCCCCCACCAAGAGCATGAAAAGTAGGAGTAATGTTACCCTACTACCCCAGAAAGACAGTAAAGTCGAGATAGGGGATTCTGCAAAGACAACAACTGACTGCAAAGCACTGAAGACAGATTCCTGGACTTGCAAAGGAAGGGGACCGAGTCCAAGAGTCACGCAAGTGTCCAGGGGGGGCAGGAGCCCACTAAACCCCAGATGAAGGTGCAAAAGGGCTGCCTCTGGGTGAAAGAAGCCAAAGATTCTGCAACAACAGAAGGTGCCAGGAATGTCTCCTTTGGTCAGAAGATGTCCCACAGTGTGCTGGAGGACGCAGAGTTTCCATGAAGAAAGACTGCCAACAAGCCTTGCTAGCTGCAAGAGTCGCGGGTAAGGATTTTGGGTGCTGCCAGAGACCAGGAGATTGCCCCTTGGAGGAGGAGACAGAGGGGCGCCCAGCAACAGAGATAGCTCACGCAGAAGCAGCCAGCACTCACAGAAGCACCCGAACAAGTGTTCAGAAGATCTGAGCATGGCAGTCATCTCAGCACAACAAAAGAGGGTCCCACGAAGTCGGAGTCCAATTCAGCAAGATGGGCAATGCAGGATGGAGTGCTGGGGACCTGGGCTATGCTGTGCAAAAAGGAAGTCTTGCAAAAGTGCACAGAAGCCCTAGCAGCTGCAGTTCACGCAGTACACAGGATTACTGTCTGGGGTGGGGAGGCAAGGACTTACCTCCACCACATTTGGAGAGAAGGGCCACTGGACTTTTGGGGACACTTGGATCCAGCTCCTGTGTTCCAGGGACCACGCTCGTCAAGATGAGAGGGGACCCAGAGAACTGGTGATGCAGATGTTTGGTGCCTGCGTTAGCAGGGGGGTGATTCCGTCGACCCATGGGAGATTTCTTCTTGGCTTCCAGTGTAGGGTGAAGGCAGACAGCCCTCAGAGCATGCACTCCCAGGAAACAGTAGAGAAAGCTGGCAGGATGAGGCGCTACAATGTTGCTGGTAGTTTTCTTGTTATTTGTTGCAGTTTTGCAGACGTCCTGGAGCAATCAGCGGTCTATCCTTGGCAGAAGTTGAAGAGAGAAGTGAGGAGGAACTCTGGTGAGGTCTTGCATTCGTTATCTGATGAGAAACCCACAAGAGAGACCCTAAATAGCCCTCAAAGGAGGATTGGCTACAGAGAGAGGTAAGCACCTATCAGGAGGGGTCTCTGACGTCACCTGCTGGCACTGGACACTCAGAGGTCTCCATTGTGCCCTCACACCTCTGCCTTCAAGATGGCAGAGGTCTGGGACACACTGGAGGAGCTCTGGGCACCTCCCCTTGGGAGGTGCTGGTCAGGGGAGTGGTCACTCCCCTTTCCTTTGTCCAGTTTCGCTCCAGAGCAGGACTGGGGGGATCCCTGAACCGGTGTGGACTGGCTTATGCAAGGAGAGCACCATCCACACCTATTTCCAAAGGGAGAGGGTGTAACACCCTCTCTCAGAGGAAATCCTTTGTTCTGCCTTCCTGGGACTGGGCTGCCCAGGCCCCAGGGGGGGCAGAAACCTGTCTGAGGGTTGGCAGCAGCGGTAGCTGCAGAGAGTTAGTTTGGCAGTACCCGGGCTCTATGCTGAAACTCCGGGGATGCATGGAATTGTCCCTCCCAATACCAGAATGGTATTGGGGTGACAATTCCATGATCCTAGACATGTTTCATGGACAAGTCGAGTTACCATTGTGACGCCACATATAGGTATTAACCTATATGTAGTTCACACGTTTAATGGTGTCCCCACACTCATAAAGTCTGGGGAAATTGCCCTGAACAATGTGGGGGCACCTTGGCTAGTGCCAGGGTGCCCTCACACTTAGTAACTTTGCACCTAACCTTCACTAAGTGAGGGTTAAACATATAGGTGATTTATAAGTTACTTAAGTGCAGTGTCAAATGGCTGTGAAATAACATGGACGTTATTTCACTCAGGCTGCAGTGGCAGTCCTGTGTAAGAATTGTCTGAGCTCCCTATGGGTGGTAAAAGAAATGCTGCAGCCCATAGGGACCTCCTGGAACCCCAATACCCTGTGTACCTAAGTACCATACACTAGGGAATTACAAGGGTGTTCAAGTGTGCCAATGAGAATTGGTAAAATTAGTCACTATCCTGCAGTGACAATTTTAAAAGCAGAGAGAGCATAAACACTGAGGTCCTGGTTAGCAGAGCCTCAGTGGTACAGTTAGGCACTACACAGGGAACACATACAGGGCACACTTTATGAACACTTTGGTCCTAGCTACTAGGATCCCAGTGACACAGGCAAAAAAAAACATACATATAAGTAAAAATAGTGGTAACATGCCAGGCAAGATGGTACTTTCCTACAGGCAGGCAGCGCTTCTTCTCTGCTCTTCAGCTCTTCTCCAGTCAGAGGTTCCTCTTGATGTCCAGAAGTGATCTAAAGTCTGTGGTTTTGGGTGCCCTTCTTATACCCATTTCGGCCTTTGAAGTAGACTTACTTCAAAGGAAAGTCTTTCTTGTTTGTGAAATCCTGCCTTGCCCAGGCCAGGCCCAGGCACACACCAGGGGGTTGGAGACTGCATTGTGTGAGGAGAGGACAGGCACAGCCCTTTCAGCTGTAAGTGACCACTCCTCCCTTCCCTCCTAGCACAGATTGCTTATCGGGATATGCAGGCTACACCCCAGGTCCCTTTGTGTCATTGTCTAGAGTGAGGTGCAAACAGCCCAACTGTCAAACTGACCCAGACAGGGAATCCACAAACAGGCAGAGACACAGAATGGTTTTAGCAAGAAAATGCCCACTTTCTAAAAGTGGCATTTTCAAACACACAGTCTCAAAACCAACTTTACTAAAAGATGTATTTTTAAATTGTGAGCTCAGAGGCCCCAAACTCCACATGTCTATCTGCTCCAAAACGGAATCCACGCTTTAATCATATGTTAACCTAAGAGAGAGATAGGCCTTGCAACAGTGAAAACCGAATTTGGCAGTATTTCACTGTCAGGACATATAAAATACAATAGTATATGTCCTACCTTAAACATACAATGCACACTGCCCATGGGGCTACCCAGGTCGTACCCTAGGGGTGTCTTACATGTAAGAAAATAGAAGGTTTAGGCCTGGCAAGTGGGTACACTTGCCAAGTAGGATTGGCAGTTAAAATGTGTACACACAGACACTGCAGGGGCAGGTCTGAGCCATGTTTACAAATGTCAGTGGCACAGCCAGTGCTGCAGGCCCACCAGTAGTATTTTATTTACAGGCCCTGGGCACCTCTACTGCACTGTACTAGGGTCTTACCAGTAAATCAAATATGCCAATCATGGAAAGCCAATTACATACACATTTTATACAGGAACACTTGCACTTTAGCACTGGATAGCAGTGGTAAAGAGACTAGAGTAACAAAAACAGCAAAAACAGAGTCCAGCACACATCAACAACCTGGGAAACAGAGGCAAAAAGTTAGGGGAGAACAAGCCAAGAATGCTAAGTCTAACAATGTGCCATAACATATGCATGCATGTCTCAACTCACCAAAGTTACACACAAGAAATTCAGGATCTCAGACAACTGCAGTTGGATAGATAAAGTCCAGCAACCATAATTACCAGACAACAACTAGTTGACCTCTCCATCCTCAAAGCTGTTCCACGTGCAGCAGTCCCCTGTAAATGTGTAGTGTCCCATTGTAAAGTATCCTCCCATATTACATACACACGTTTATGCACACACATAATATGCAATTACATGATGTACCAACAATTTGAGATGATGCCAATGAAACCCAGCTAACTTGTGGTTCTAAAAATTCTGGACCCATGTAATTTACTTTGCCACAGCAGTACGATTTTAGTATCAAAAGACCGATAATGACTAGTACACTAAGCATGAGCATTTTCGCTCACTTCCAGCAGCGTTTTCACCTCGAAATCGCCATTTTCGTCCTGCACTCGTGGCTCCCATTTTATACACGGCAGCCATTTTTAAAAGTTGCCCTCACATAGGCTTATAATACAGTCAGATTTGATTCCAAGGACACGTACACCTTGATTGACTTTTCTCTGACCTGGGCAAGCTGGAACCATTGCCTCAGGCCAAACCTGTTTGGTCAGTCCCTCTCCCAGTGGCCGAATCAGATAGCATCAAGGCACACCAGGCCATAAAACCCTTATTATCGCTCACACACCCTGCCTAACTTGCTCACACCTGCACCTGCTCTTTTCTTCTTCTTACTTTACGAGGGGGAGGTGCCCGTTTTTATTAGGGGTCCACACTTATCTGATGTAAAATACTAGGCCTTGCCGGGTAATTTATTATGGGTTGGATGACATGAAATATGAGGTTTCATCATGACACTGTTTTTTCCTTTGTAGTGAAAACATGTGAATGACCAACCAAAATGTCAAGAATGTTTGCCTGAAGCTTAAAAAACTGTATATAAGGAAACCTGACTTTGCATTGAAACACAGTCTCCTGAGAACATACAAATCGTGCTGTTGTACTTCTAGGACACTTGTCAATTGGTTGCAGCCAATAAATTCGATCTTTGACTTCACCTAGAAGACTCTGAGTTTCTGTAGTCTGAATCAGGAAAGTACCCGAGGTCTTTGGGTGTACCCTGGCACCGCTGGGTTACCGGATCAGTACCAGTTCTGAAAAACCCAGTACCTCAAACTCAGATACAGATGTTCAATAACTCGGAGTAGGTGACATGGAAATACCCATGTCACAATGGACACATTTCAACAATGTACAGCTCAACTAGTAAGACCTCTCTCAACTGAGTCAAGGAGGTAGTATCAATGTCACTCAGATAGGCCTCGCATGTGTTGAAAGGAACTATATTGATTTCAGGTTCAATATGTCAGGGAGAGGTGTTTCCTGAATACACACAGCAATGAATCAGCAAGCCCAAGGATAGCCACCACTAATATCTGACACCCATTACAATCACATCATCTGAGTGTGTTTGTTGTAAAACTCTGTTCCTAGCATGTTGGAGAGACACCAAACTTGCAATGGCTAATAGAAGGACCCCAACCAGTTATCCAATGAGAAGCAACATCACTACCCACATCCCCAAGCCTGGTATCTGTCTGTGGATGAATGCCTGAAGCCAAACAACTGTGATGTCAATAATACTGCAATTCACTCCAAGATGCATAACAATAGTCAGGGCACAATCCCCAATCATAACACTGGTGCAGTGCACTTTTCACATAGTGCCACATCAAGGGCATAGAGGAAAACAGAGTGGTTTCACAATATTGGTCTACCTGTCATGTCGCTCAGTTATACTGCAGTTCTACATGCCAAATGGCATACTATGATGCCTGAAGGTATCAGTCAGACAATAAACAAAGGTGACACAGCTCCAGTCTGTGTCACAACATGAAATGGACCACCATTGTAAATGTAGTATTCAACTAACAGTTTTCAATGCACATATATGTGAGGGAATACAGACATCATCCGATCAACATGGCTAGAACATGCATGACATTGTAGACGGACTTCCCTAAGTGAAATGGACACATGCTGACATGTAGTCAGAATGGTATGTTAGCTACAGTCTTAGGACATAATTTATTTCAATGGACATTCCCCACTTACCAAGGGAAAGTAGTTTGCTACTTCTGCACATCATTGGTTATGTAAGCTATGTCACATCTATGCTGGGCACACACTTATCACAGATTGCAGTGAGGTACCAGCACCAATCATACACTGCACATAACTTGCTTTTGGGTGGCATAGGTCTGCATACATATATGTCCAAAGACAAAGCAGAGGACTGTGATCCCTAACCCACTTACCTTTCGTCTGTGACATTCAGGGGAATTGAGATGTAGGTCACAAATTACTCCCACTACAACAATAAGTAGTACATGAATGATCACAATGCACACCCACTTATGGTCCCTGCAGAGAAAGTGGCTTGAGGATTCCCCCTAGGTTCGTACTAGGTCCCAGGTTCAGAAGGCATGTGTTGGACCCGGCATCCTTAGAGTGGTCCCCCCTGTCTTTTTGGACTTCACAGGCTTCCCAGGCTTTAACTGTGTGCTGGACTATGTTTTTTGCTGTTTTTGGTAATCTGGGCACTTAACCCCTGCTGACCAGTGCTAAAGTGCAAGTGTTCCTGTGTAAATTAGATGTGTCATTGGTGTTTCCATGACGTGTTTTGCATGTCCTAGCAGTGAAATACTGCCAAATTCATTTTTCACCGTTAAAAGGCCCATCTCTCTCATAGATTAACATGGGGACTGCCTATGGGGAATAACGTTAAAGTGCAGATTCCTTTTGAGAGCAGGTAGAAATATGGAGTTAGGTGTCTCTGAACTCACAATTTAAAAATACATCTGTTGGTAAAGTTGTTTTTTAAATTTTCAGTTTGAAAATGCCACTTTTAGAAAGTGGGCATTTTCTAGCTTAAACCATTCTGTGACTCTGCCTGTTTGTGGATTTCCTGTCTGGGTCAGACTGACAGTTCGGCTGTTTGTGAATCTCCTCTAGACAGTAAGACAAAGGGAGCTGGGGGAGTAGCCTGCATATCCTGATGGGCCATCTGAGCTAGATTGGAGGAAGGAATGGTCACTAACACCTGAATGGGCTGTGCCTGCCCTCACAAAATACCGGCTTCAACCCCCTGGTGTCCATCTGGAGACTGGCCTGGGCAAGGCAGGATTTCACATTCAAAAGAGACTTTACTATGAAGTAGGCCTACTTCAAACGGGAAATTGGGTATAAGAAGGGCACCCAAAACCACAGACTTTAGGAACACTTCTGGAAACAAGAGGAACCTCTGCCTGGAGAAGAGCTGAGGAAGAAGAGCTGCCCTGCCTGTGACTGTGCTTTGTGGAGCTATGCTGCAGTTGCTGCTTCTGCCAGAGTAAGAGGGCAAAGACTGGACTTTGTGTGCTTTCCATCTTGAGAAGAAATCTCCAAGGGCTTGATTTAGAGCTTGCCTCCTGTTGTCTGAAGTCTCAGGGACAGCAAAGACGTCTCTCTGCCAGCACCTGGAGTCTCTGGAGAAACTCCTACTCTGCCCTGTGGTGCCCATCCAGTTCCTGGGACCCTGAAAGGAGAAGCTGGCAGCCTAAGAGGAAGAAATCCACACACAGAGCGCTGTGGGGGGAAAAGATCAAAGCTACTACGATCTGTGGCTGAAGAAACAACGCGTCGCCGGCTCCGCGGCTAAAAGTCGACGCTCCCCGGAAACGCGACTGAAGAATCGACGCACGGAGCAGGAGAAACGACTTTACCTAGTTCAATGGCAGAAAGGGGTATAAGAAGTGGGCCCAAAACCCCAGGCTTTTAGATTACTTCTGGGATCAAGACAAACCTCTGCAAAGGAGGAGAGCAAAAGAGCTGAGGAGAAGTGCTGCGCCTGCCTGTGCTTTGTTGGGCTATCCTGCAGTTGCTGCTTCTGCCTGTGAAAGGGGACAAAGACTAGACTTTGGGTACGCACCTTCTTGGTGATGGCTCTCCAAATCCCCTACTTCTGATGGGCTTTGACCTGCATTGATGCATAAGACAAGACTAGAAATTATGTCAACAATGTCACATACAAAATGATAGAGTGATTACACCAAGCTAAGAACAATCTGTTTTGCCCTTACCAGCCACTAAGTACAGGGTCATGACTGCAAACACTCCCTAATCATCAGACCAATCCACCAGCCTGCTTAGGTCCTCCACTGGTTAGGTATGGCAAATTACATCTTGTGGGAAATGCCCCAGCAATCTGACTGAGATCTGAACCATTATGTGACACATGACAACTATGTGGCTTCTGAAATGTACACTCCATAGTTATTAATGTATCAATTCACTCACAATCAGTGAGGGTGGTTATCTACCAACATTTAGTACAGGTTACTTCCAGGGCACAACATCTGACACCTCACATGGGTAACAGTGAAGAGAGAGACTGGCATGGAGGGTACAGAAGGTTCCTAACCTGTCCATGTGTGAATATGTGGACTACCAAATGCATACTCATGCCACCTAGTGAAGTGGGGTTCTGTATCATGTACCTGTGTCACAGTACATGCTTCTGGACATATGTATCCATCTTACAGAGATGGCATCCAACAAACAAAGGCATGCATTTTCCATTTTCAGCCATTTGACCTAACAAATATGACACATATCATTGGTTCCCAGCAGTCATCACACTGTCTGCACTGTGTGGCTATCATTTATGCAAGAAGCCTGAGCAGGACAAAAGTGACCTTTGTGATGATGACAACAGGGCTGTGGAAGTAAGGGACCTGTCAGGGGTCAGAGACACACATTGACAGTGATGCCAAGTGATCCCAGTGAAATAACCTCAATAAGCTTCAACTTAGCACAGAGCTTAGATTGGTCCACATGATAGGATATGCTGGGTTACAGGGAGTGGGCATAGTGTCACAATTGCATAGTCAAAATGACTCACCAAAAGCATAGACTTGGACCCATACAGTAAAACCAGTTTAACAGGCCCTAGTGGTTGTTTGCTGAGCAGACAGATCCAACATGGAAATCTATTCCCATCATTTCCATTCATGATAGTACATAATGTAACTTGACTTTACATTCTGGCACACATAGGCACATTCTATACTGTGCAGAAGAAAAATATATTGAAGTACATGGAAAAAAGTCCTAGTAGGGGGTGTGGCAGTCCTTTGTGTCAGAGCAGGCCCTCCACCCTCCCAGCCCAGGAAGACCCATTCAAAATGCAGATGTATGCAAGTGAGGCTGAGTACCCTGTGTTTGGGGTGTGTCTGAGTGAATGCACAAGGAGCTGTCCACTAAACCCAGCCAGACGTGGATTGTAAGGCACAGGAAGATTTAAGTGCAGAGAAATGCTCACTTTCGAAAAGTGGCATTTCTAAAATAGTAATATTAAATCGAACTTCACCAGTCAGCAGGATTTTGTATTACCATTCTGGCCATACTAAATATGACCTTCCTACTCCTTTCAGATCAGCAGCTACCACTTCAGTAATGTATGAGGGCAGCCCCAATGCTAGCCTATGAAGGGAGCAGGCCTCACAGTAGTGTAAAAACGCATTTATGAGTTTTAAACTACCAGGACATGTAAACTACACAGGTACATGTCCTGCCTTTGACCCACACAGCACCCTGCTCTAGGGGTTACCCAGGGCACACATTAGAGGTGATTTATATGCAGAAAAAGGGGAGTTCTAGGCTTGGCAAGTACTTTTAAATGCCAAGTCGAGGTGGCAGTGAAACTGCACACACAGGCCTTGCAATGGCAGGCCTGAGACAAGGTAAAGGGGCTACTAAAGTGGGTGGCACAACCAGTGCTGCAGGCACACGTGTAGCATTCAATTTACAGACCCTGGGCACATATAGTGAACTCTAGCAGGGACTTACAAGTAAATCAAATAGTCCATTTTGGTGTGATCCAAGGTTACCATGTTTAAAGGGAGAGAGCATATGCACTTTAAAACTGGTTTGCAGTGGTAAAGTGCGCAGAGTCTAAAAACCAGCAAAAACAGTGTCCAAAAAGTGGAGGGACGCAGGCAAAAAGTTAGGGGTGACCACCCTAAAGCTGTCAGGTCTAACAGCATGTTACAAGGTATAGATTGAATGATGGCTACACTCATTTTGTGTTCTGTATAGGTACCCAGGGAGGGGAAGGAACAGACATCCTCCTGTGCACCGTCATTGCCAGACATTCAGGCCATGGAAGGCAGACACATCTTCCACATCTAGCACCTGAATAGGCAAACAATCATGGATCTCTGTCGTCAGTTGGAGCCAGATCTGATGTCTGTGATTAGTCATCCAAATAGCATAGCACCCATTACACAAGTCATGGAAGTGTTCCACTTCCTGGCTGCAGGGTTCTTCCAAAATACATTGGCCCTATCTGATGGGATGTCTTAGCCTATGCTCAGTCTTTTTTTGAAGGATTTTCTCTCATCAATGTTAAAAAACCTGGACAGATGCATCTAATTTTCTCAAAATGAGGATTTTGCCCATGTGAAGAGAAGGCTGACTTCTACGATTTGGCACACATCTTACATGTGGTGGGTGCCATTGATGGTACATATATGGCCTTGAGCCCACCGCATGGCAATGCTCAAGTCAATAGGAACAAGAAGAACTTCCATTCCATCAATGTCCAAGTTGTATGTTTGGCGGACCTCTTCATTTCACAGGTCTGTGCCTGTTATCCAGGTTCAGTCCATGATGCCTTCATCATGCGGAACAGTAAAGTTCCACAGCCGATGTCACAACTGTACCCAGAAAGGCTGCTTGGTAAGTCACACATTTCATATTTTTTTATGCAATCTCTGCTGCAAAAGAGACAATGAGAGGGTCTCAGTTGCACATATGCCCCATTCCCTTACAGGGGAGTCTGCATACCCAAACCATCCATAGTTGTTGACACCGGTGGGGAACCCAACTGTCAGAGTCACCAGATCCTCGGGGTCTGCACATGTTACCAACACGTCCACCACTAGACAGCTCCAATACTCTGATTACAATGTCACAGAGTCTAAGAGAGTCCAAGTGGGGAAAAGGGGATTAGGTAGGGAACAGCTGGGAAGGAAACCTGTAGGAAGCAAAAGGTTAAAACACAAAACATCAAGATTATAACATATTAATCATTACTAGACTATGATCCTAAAACATTGTTATACTAGAAACATGGATAACTTAAGCATGGACTAAATAACTAGGCCTCAAGATGACTGAATACCTGTAAAGGAATCAAGAAGGATTAATACAACTTTCCAATGAACCTCTCAATGAAATGTTACACATGGATTAGAAAACATCAGTCTTGGCCCAGCCCGCAAACCACACCCAGGCATGCTGCAGGGAAAGCTTCTAGAAGGCCCTGGAAAGGGATCACACCCTGACACACTTTGAAAGCCTGCAGCAGTACATTGCAAATGAACAGTATTTATATGCACCTTGAACATAAGTCTTCAGGATTAAACTCTGCAATGCAAAAGGTTGCAAATGCATAAATTATGTTATCTTGAGAGTGCTGGGTTTTTGCATTCTAGTCGCCTGTAGAAGCGGGCACTGCCCTGATGTTGACACCAACTATGCCAGGGGAAGTCCGCTTCAACAATGCCCATGGAAGAACATTCATGCCGTGCAGTGTGCTTTTGGGCTCCTGAAAGCCATACCTTCTTGTCTGGACAAGACATGTGGAGCCCTCCTCTACACACCTGAAAAGTATGTAAGATCAATGTGGCCTGTTGCATGCTCCACAACAGTGCCTTGAGGAGAAATATCTCATATATTCCAGATGAGGGGGAGCAAACAGTGCCACTGGGTGAGAATCCTGAAATGCCAAGTGAAGATGACAGTGACGGAGAGGAAGGTGAAGCCTTGCAGGCAGATCTCATCAATCACTACTTTACATGAGTGTATACATGTAATGTTATGTGATTACTGTAACTGTAAGGGGAACGTAGGAGTCAGGTTGTATTGAGTAGGGTATTTTTATCCTTTGCTAAGTCAGACTTGAACATGTAACTACCTTGATGACCTGCTTTGTTTGTGTCAGTCACATTGCAATGTGTGTGTATCTACTGGAGTTTGAAACGAGGTTTGTTTGACGATTATCCTGTATGACCTGTATTTAGCTGTATATGTTTCCTCATTGCAGGCCACAGTGTCTGTGCCACAACACTGACACAGGTTTGCATCATACCACCATATGTTTGGTCATTATAATAGAATGGGCCTAGGATCAAGAAATGTTGTACTGCCCACTGTCTGTGCCCAAGCACATGTTGAGTTGGCAGAAATGGTGTTGGTATGTGATAAAGCTCAAGCTGGTGACAACATGCACTACTCTGGGATATCTTCCTGACTTAATATGCTTCAGCGATTCTTGGCTAAGACAGTCCATACATCTTAGCAGCCTATGTGCAGTACAGTGTAATAAAATGTTTGGTGTGACCAGACACTTCTATCATTGTGTTGCTAGCCATCTTCAGCATGACACTACTTAAGGAATATATCTCCTTCCATTCCCATTTCATGTCTACTTCATGAGCATCTCATGGGTTTGTCATTCAACATCTCAAAATGTGGAATAAAGAGGTGGTAGGCATTGTTTTGATGATAGGTGTGTATATTTACAATTCTACTGGAAATAACTGGATGATGCTGGCCTCGCCAGGACCATCACCAGCAGCCACTTGCCCCTTGCCATACCATCCCTCCCATGTAGCCTATGCCCACATGCCTGTACCCTTGGCACAGTTTGCCTCCTCCTACTGGTCCAAGGACTATCATTGTCGGAATTGGATTGGTGTGACTTAGGTACCTCGAGTGGGGGGCTCAAGATGTTTGAAACTGTCCTCTGGACATAGGTTTGAGAGTGACTGGTTGGCTGCAATGTTGAAGCCACTAGACTGAGAGGAGTCAATGTGGTCAGGGGAAGGCCTGGTGTCATCTGACCATCCCCAACATCCACAAGTCCAGGAGTGGTATCCTCACTGAGGGCATCATCCATGGGGTTAGTGACAGACTCTTCAGTGGTGTTGGTATTCTCAGTGGCTACTTTACCTGTTGATATGAGAGATACAATGTTACCGGCTGTATAGTGACATCTACCTCCAATAGTTGACAGTGTCGTTTGTCTATGGCCATGTACACAATGGATGAGCAGATTTCCCTTTTGTGACAGCTAGACATGCTATCAAGTGTATTGACTGACATTTGAGTAACATACCAATTCCATTTCAGTCAACTAGTTTCAGAATGTCTGAGTTTATTAGCACTTGGAGGGATGGTCATAGATTCATACCTTGCCAGCAGTGCAGGAAAAAGAGTGGCCAGGCAGGATGTGGTTTAGGTCAGTGGTTCCAAACCTTTTGACTTCTGTATACCCCACTTTATCATTGCTCTAACTTGGGGACCCCCACTGAATCATTATTGGAATCCGGGGGACCGCCCCACTAGGTAATTACTGAAAGCAGATGACCTTGACCTAAACATTTTCAATGATTTGAAACACAAAGAAATACTCACAAAATACAGAAACACGCCTTCATCAAACACACACACAAATAACACATTTTATTTAATTTGCAAACATATATAAATAAAAATAAATGTAAACAACTGTATGAGAAGGTTGGAGCTTTTCTGAATTCAGTTGAAGCCACACATCATCCATACTATATTCTGTTTGATGCACTGGCACTGCTCCCACAAATCAATCTCAAAGTACTGTTTTAATTTTTTGCCTCAAGTTTCAAATTCCTTGACATTTACAGTATGTTTTAAATTTTCAGTTGCACATTTTGCCACTTTTTTAATATACACTTTGTTAATCTGTTAGTGTTATTTAATTTTCTAACCATTCACAGACCCCCAGCGGTCTCCGGACCACAGGTTGGGAACCACTAGTGTAGATCATCTTAAGACCTAGTTGACTGCAGGCAGACCCAGAACCTTGTAGTTAATGTGATAGTTTTCATTATGTGGTAAGTGCAGTGTGGATATGTGTGCTACCAATACCATTCAGTTGATAGATCTTGGGGCCTTTGATCTGTCGTAAAAAGTTTTTTCGAACACTTTCAGCTGTCCTTCCTGTCCACACCATTTACATCTTGTCTTAGCAGCTCAAGGTGGATCTGAGTGTGTAGCCACTTCACAGGGTGTACCATGACCTGTATATTGGTCCATCCCACGTGGGTAAACTTCTAGTGTGAGTTCACGGACCCTGGCACAATGTCATATGGACACTAACCTGGTGATTGGAGTTACATGGACTGACTCTCCTGGGAATTACAGTGATGTTTCTCCAAGTACTACACACAGTATACATGGGTCATCCTCTGAGGTGAGCACACTTTAATTGCAAGTTAACCTACAAGGATATTTGAACACATGCTCAGTGGGGTGGTATTTTGAAGTGGGTAGACAGAGCATCCTGGCCTTAGCAGTCATGTGACTCCCTGTACTTCATGCAGGTATATGTTATTCCCCCAGGTATGTGCACTTCATGTGTGAATTCCCAAAGAAAGGTATTTTGGCAGGTGTATACTGTACTGGTGCTTGGAGAAACCATCCAATGTGGTGGTGTACTACTGTGGTGACTGCTAACCGCTGTGGTTCCGACCGGCATTGGAAGACTGCTATGGCTGAACCACCACTGCAAGCTTGTATGTGTCATAGATTCGGTGGTTGGTTGATTTAACTTCATTCCAGATTCCTAAGCCCCTGTTTTCTTTCAGACTGGGCAAGAATTTGCAACAGCATTTAGTAAAGGCAAGCAGGAAAATAGAACCTAAAAAATTACCTGACCTTTTCAAACTATCCCAAGTGACTGACCACTTCAAATGTAGTCAATGCCTGGCCTACAATTTCACCTCAAACTCAGAGGACGTTTTTTGCATGGAATTGCACAGAAACAGAAAAAAATATCGAATAGCAAAACCAAAATGGTGGCGTACTACATCTGGTGCCAATGTGACAACTTGTACATCAGTCACAGTATCCAACCGATCAAAAAACGTATCCTCCAACATAGATCCACGATCTGGTGCAAAACACCAGGAGCACATCTTGTGGACCACTATACACATCTCCATTCTGAGAAAGACCTTAAATGGTCTGTATTGTTTGTCACCTTCAATAATCGACGAGGCGGATCAATGGAATACTTATTACTCCAAAATGAGGCCAGGTTAATAGCCAAGTACAAAGAACAAGGAGGAGGGACCGGGAGGTTAATGGTCCAGTGTACGGTCTCCCAAACCAATACAAATACGACAGGTGTACACTGTTCCAAAGTTAGCCAGTCAGAGGACCAAAAGTGACTAAGAGCGTTGAACCCTCAAGCATCTCAATGGATGACTGGCTTCATCATCGAGAAGGCTCTACACCAGGCTGGTACTGCAATGCCTAGTGTGCTCCCTGCGGGAGCTCTTACCCATATCGCTCTCTAGGTAGCAGGAGGATCCAGAAAAAGTGAATAGTAACAATATTTAAGGATCCAAAATACACAGGAGAGGATGATATAAAAATAAAATTGGTTATCTACCTTAACCCAACGTCATAATTTAATCAGTCTAAATAAGATGGAGACCAAGATTAAAAGCAGAGGAAAGTATAAAGAGTAACAATGCTCGATTACTTTCAAAAGGCTAGAAAATTCCAAAATCTAAGGATTCTAGTAAACGGTCGACATGTTTCACGTCTAGCAGTCCAAACGGATCCCACGACGCTTCATTAGGACCAAAAGTAAATTAATATAGGAACATCTTCTCCAAAGACTATTGTATATGCAGTCTTAACAATAGAAAGTAGAAAGAACCGTCACTTACATTAAGTAGTAATCTTGGTCTCCATCTTATTTAGACTGATTAAATTATGACGTTGGGTTAAGGTGGATAACCAATTTTATTTTTATATCATTCTCTCCTGTGTATTTTGGATCCTTAAATATCGGTACTATTCACTTTTTCTGGATCCTCCTGCTACCTAGCGAGCGAGATGGGTAAGAGCTTCCGCAGGGAGCCCACTAGGCATTGCAGTACCAGCCTGGTGTAGAGCGTTCCCGATGATGAAGCTAGTCATCCATTGAGATGCTTGAGGGTTCAACGCTCTTAGGGGGTCATTCTAACCCTGGCGGTAAAAACCGCCAGGGCGAATGACCGCGGTAGCACCGCCAACAGGCTGGCAGTGCACCGCTGGGCATTCTGACCGCGGCGGTTCAGCCGCGGCCAGAAACGGAAAGTCGGCGGTGTACCGCCGACTTTCCGCTGCCCATTTGAATCCCCCATGGCGGCGGAGCGCGCTCCGCCGCCATGGGGATTCTGACACCCCCTACCGCCATCCTGTTCCTGGCGGGTCTCCCGCCAGGAACAGGATGGCGGTAGGGGGTGCCGCGGGGCCCCTGGGGGCCCCTGCAGTGCCCATGCCAATGGCATGGGCACTGCAGGGGCCCCCGTAAGAGGGCCCCACCTTGTATTTCAGTGTCTGCTTTGCAGACACTGAAATACGCGACGGGTGCCACTGCACCCGTCGCACCTTCCCACTCCGCCGGCTCAATTCTGAGCCGGCGTCCTCGTGGGAAGGCTGTTTCCCACTGGGCTGGCGGGCGGCCTTTTGGCGGTCGCCCGCCAGCCCAGTGGGAAACCCAGAATGACCGCCGCGGTCTTTCGACCGCGGTACGGTCTTCTGGCGGCTCCCGCCGCCCGCCAAGCTCAGAATCAGGGCCTTAGTCACTTTTGGTCCTCTGACTGGCTAACTTTGGAACAGTGTACACCTATCGTATTTGTAATAGCCAAGTACAACAGCTAGGAAAAGGGTCTTAATGAACACAATGATTTATGGGCACTGATTACATTTTAATATGGTACTATTAATGTTTTATATATGCACCAGCCTAGGCTCATCCTGGTTTGCCGTAGGGCATTAGTAGGAATTCACTATGCAAGCAATATTCACTTGAGGCTAGATGTACGATGTGATTTTGCAGTAGCAAATGGCAAAAGCACCATTTGTGACTGCAAAATGGCCTTGCACAATGACCTATTCCTATTTTAGAACTCCATATGCAGTTATCAACTCGCAAAATAGGGTTGTGACTGGCAATTAAGAAGGGGTGTCCTGAGGATGTCCCTTCCTAATTGCGACTCGCGATGGGATGTATGATTGTTTTGTGACCATGAATGCGGTCTCAAAACAATTGCAGTTAGCACCAAACAGTTAACATCAATTTCAAATTGGTGCTAACCCATTTGCAAATTGTGAAGGGGTCCCAATGGACCCCTTCCCCTTTGTGAATGGTAGGAAAACTCTTATTTTTTAAATGCATCCTGTTTCAAACAGACTGCCTTTCCAAAAAAAAAAGAAACTGCTTTATTAAAAAAGCAGTTACAGACATGGTGGTCTGCTGACCCCAGCAGGCCACTGTCTTTGTGAGTGTGGCCATTCCCAAATGGGTGACAAATACCAACCTGTCTCATGAGTATTAATGAGGCCGGTCCTTGTGACCCATTTGGGAATCGCAAACAATGTGGTTAACATTGTTGTACATTTTGTTTTGCGACTCGCAATTACCAATTCACAAATGGGTCACAAAACGTGAGTCGAGAAACAAAAGGGTTGAACATCTGGCCGTTGGTTCCTTTTTGGAACAGATGATTGGATTTTAGTCATGTTTTTTGTGAGATGTATAAGCTGTGGGAAATCATCACTTTTAGGAAAATGATACATTGACAGTTGTTTGTTCCTTGATTCATAAGAGTTTTAAATTGATGTAAACAAGATTCTTTCTGCTATGTTTGTACCATACCTTTAGAATTGTTTGGCTTTACAGTTTACTTTTGTGAATCAAAAATGATGTGCAAAGTATTGCAAGCTTAATGTATTAAAGACTTTTTGCCCTCACTTGTTTTCTGACATTCTCAATATGGTGGATATGTTGCGGCCATATTCGCTGTTCTAGATACACTGCCTAGTTTTCTCACAGACATTGCAGCACCTCACGCGATCTGCCATCATTCTAATGTAGCTTATCTTTTCTGATTAAAGGGGATACAAAAACACTTGGACGACATACAACTACTCGGAGTACCTTGCCACATGCCAGGGTTGCGGATTGAATTCTTCTTTGTTTGTTGTGGCTATACAAGTAAGTTTGTGCCCCAGGAGCTTGCCGCTAGTTGTTCAAGTCCTCTAGCAGGTCTTTTAATCCTGGTGTTGTTTTGTCTATTTCCCTCTGCTTCTGTGGGCTGCTCTTTGTAAGAGCTGTATGCAAGCGGATACAACTGTATATCATCTCTCATATTGACGGCAACTAGGGGATCTAAATATTTTTCGAAAACAATACATCCATTTGATGCCCGCCATACCCTATTTTAGACAGTAATTTCTCTGATTCCTATTGACTAATAGACAGTTGTTGATACTCCGATCTTGACATGCTTTCCTGGGGGAAATATAGAGAGCATGATCACAACTGGGCTTCCTACACATGTCATTCATCACCTCCTTTTTCCAACCTTTTGAGATTGACAGCCAACATCTTATTGGGCCACGGATCAGCACTGCATGATGGTCTTGAAATATAACTTTTCACAAAATATATGTTTTCGGCATTATTTGCTCACAACAGCCAATTTGTGCATGCATACCATCGCACACGATATATTACTGAGAGATAACTTATAACCAGCCATATTTCTTTTCTTTAAGTAATCATTTATTTGCCTTCTGTTAGACTTTTCATCCTTGGTGTGGTCTCCCTTAAGTTTTTACCTCTGTTCCCCAGGTTGTTGATGTGTGCTGGGCTCTGATTTTGCTGTTTTTGTTACTCTGGGCACTTTACTACTGCTAACCAGTGGTAAAGTTAAAGTGCTCCGTTACAAAATGTGTATGTAATTGGCTTATGAATGATTGGCATATTTGATTTACTAGTAAGTCCCTAGTAAAGTGCACTAGCGGTGCCAGGGCCTTTGAATCAAATGCTACTAGTGGGCCTGCAGCACTGGTTGTACCACCCACACGAGTAACCCTGTAAACATGGCTCAGACCTGCCACTGCGGTGTCTGTGAGTTCAGTTTTAACTGTAAATTTGACTTGGGAAGTGTTCCCATTTGCCAAGCCTAAACCTTCCCTTTTCTTACATGTCAGACACCCCTAAGGTAGGCCCAAGGTAGCCCTAGGGGCAGGGTGCAATGTATGGTTAAGATAGGACATATAGTAATGTGTTTTATATGTCCTGACAGTGAAATATTGCTAAATTCGTTTTTCACTGTTGCAAGGCCTGCCCCTCTCATAGGTTAACATGGGGCTACCTTTAAATCTAATTAAAGTGTAGATTCCCTTTGGGAGCGGATGGACATGTGGAGTTTGGGGTCTCTGTGCTCACATTTTAAAAATACATCTTTTAGTTAGGTTGATTTTAAGATTGTGTGTTTGAAAATGCCACTTTTAGAAAGTGAGCATTTTCTTGCTTATACTATTTCTGTGACTCTGCCTGTTTGTGTATTCCCTGTCTGGGTCAGTTTGACAGTTGGGTTGGTTGCACCTCATACTAGACAGTGACACAAAGGGAGCTGGGGTGTAGTCTGCATATCCTGATGAGCCATCTGTGCTAGGAGGGAGGGGAGGAGTGGCCACTCACACCTGAAAGGGCTGTGCCTGCCCTCACACAGTGCAGTCTCCAACCCCCTGGTGAGTGTCTGGGGCCTGGCCTGGGCACGGCAGGATTTCACATTCAAAAGAGACTTTACTATGAAGTAGGCCTACTTCAAACGGGAAATTGGGTATAAGAAGGGCACCCAAAACCACAGACTTTAGGAACACTTCTGGAAACAAGAGGAACCTCTGCCTGGAGAAGAGCTGAAGAGCTGAGGAAGAAGAGCTGCCCTGCCTGTGACTGTGCTTTGTGGAGCTATGCTGCAGTTGCTGCTTCTGCCAGAGTAAGAGGGCAAAGACTGGACTTTGTGTGCTTTCCATCTTGAGAAGAAATCTCCAAGGGCTTGATTTAGAGCTTGCCTCCTGTTGTCTGAAGTCTCAGGGACAGCAAAGACGTCTCTCTGCCAGCACCTGGAGTCTCTGGAGAAACTCCTACTCTGCCCTGTGGTGCCCATCCAGTTCCTAGGACCCTGAAAGGAGAAGCTGGCAGCCTAAGAGGAGGAAATACACACACAGAGCGCTGTGGGGGGAAAAGATCAAAGCTACTCCGATCTGTGGCTGAAGAAACAACGCGTCGCCGGCTCCGCGGCTAAAAGTCGACGCTCCCCGGAAACGCGACTGAAGAATCGACGCACGGAGCAGGAGAAACGACGTGCAGCATCGCTGACGGAGGCTGGGAGATCGGACCCCGCTGCTATTATCGTGCGGCTGGATTTCTGATGCAAACCATTGTTTTGTGTGCAAAAACAACGCAAGGCCTGTCTGGACCTGTGTGCGGACCGAATCAATGCATCGCTCTCCTGCAGAGAGAAGAATCAATGTATGCCGACTCGACAGAAGGGGGAAACGATGCAAGGTCTCGCTCGTGACTGCTATCGACGCATCTCAAGCCCTTTTTGACGCACACCCGCCTGTGTGGGGATGTCGTGCACTAGGTACATTTTCATGCTAGCAGCGTGAGCGTGTGTTTAAAACTACTTAAAGACTCTTTTTGATTTTTAATTGATAACTTGGCTTGTGTATTGTGGATTTTTGTCGTTTTGGTCTTGTTTTGTTTAGATAAATATTTCCTATTATTCTAAACCTGTGTTGTGTCATTGTGTAGTGTTTTCATTAAGTTACTGTGTGTGTTCTGGTACAAATACTTTACACCTAGCACTCTGAAGTTAAGCCAACTGCTCTGCCAAGCTACCAAGGGGGTAAGCAGGGATTAGCTGAGGGTGATTCTCTTTTACCCTGACTAGAGTGTGGGTCCTTGCTTGAACAGGGGGTAACCTGACTGTCAACCAAAGACCCCATTTCTAACACCTTCCCTCTGTTTTTATGTTTGGTTGACATTGGTTTTGCAAAGCCCTGAAGAGGCCAAAAAAGCCTTTCATCTTCTAGGACTGACACCTAAGAAGAAGAGCTAAGAGCAAATCAATAATGCAGCAATAGACCAATAAACCAGCTAGAGTTTGACACTACTGCATGATCTAGTGTATTAGCAGGTCTATTGAAATTAGGTATCTCTATATGCAGATGGCTATTACTGAGTTACCATTACCAAAAGTAGATTAGCGGTCATTGCAAACACATGGTCTTCGGTTGTATTTCTTGTTTTTAAATCCAATTTATTTGATATTATCTATGATTATTTAAAAAAACGTTTTGTGTATTTCTCAGAAAACCCCAACAAACTGATGTATTACTCATGTGTTGGCAATCATGTATGCAATATTTATAAAAGTAAATCATATATGAAAAATAATTCATAACTCCCATTCCTTGTTATTGCAGTACAGCACTGCAGCTACATGAACATTACATAAAACTTTATGATTATTGTTGATTAATTCTTTCAGGGTGCCTTGCCTGCACCAGTGAGGTTTCAAACAATAGACATCCTCTGTTCTAATCTTTCTTGATTTATCTTGCTTTGAGCCTTGTTTGTTCACTATTCCTTTATTGGTGAATACTAGGCTCTACAATGTTATATAGGCTCTCCCCTCTGGTGATTTCTTTATTCATGCAGGCATCAGCCCTGGTTATACAGCACTCCACTGAGTACTTCTTACCTTGGCCATCAGGATTTGGAAATGGAGCAAAGTGAGGGGTTTGAATCATATTTTCATGACCATTGTTTTTTTCTAGGCAGAGGATGGGATCCACTGTCCTAAGCTTCAGAAACCTTACTATGCACAGAGATGGGGCTAACACCAAGAGGGAGTATCCAAAGCCTGGGCATAATAAAGTATTAGCTCTCTGCACCTGGCTTTCATCAGTGTTCTTAAAGCAGTAATTAGAGGAAGACAAAAAGTCAAGCCCTGCCCAGAACACCCTCACATTCAACAACAGAAACTGCAGTCCACCGGACATCCTTGCAATCTATGAAATGGCAGTGCTGGCAAAGGACTAATCTGCAGCCCTTTGCTAACAAGGACTAACATGGACTTCATGGAAAGTCTAAAGGTAGCCTCAGTGTCCATGTTGACACTCACCAGTCCCAGGAATGCAGGTTTCCACTGTCCGGGGAATCTATCCTCATTCATTATTTGCCATTCTAATCCAGGTGTATTCAAAATAGATCCCTCTCGTCTCTATACTCAGACACAGAAAACATGCTACAATACATGTACTACCAGCACATGGTTCAAACACATATACATCATACACAGAGCATGTCAGTGAAAGGTTCTTTGTTTAAAGTAAAAGACACACTTTACACAGGAGGGGTTTATGACCACCCTCTCGTTGACACATTGGAAATGTCTGGTCACTCTAAAAGTTCACATAACAGGGTGTGCTGGCATGACCACTTTATGTAATGTATTCAGTGCAAGGGAAGTAGTTCACTGCATATTATCGGAGAATGGTTTGTTCACCTCACTAGGCCACAGGACAAGCCCTGGACTTCACCAGAGACAGGCAGAAATCTCTCTGCACATGCTATGTTAACATGATGCCATGGTAAAATTAAAGTCAAGCTACCATTTTCCCATGCAGTTAAACACTCAGGGGTACCTGTCGTTTTACAATGCAAGTGACCTTCAAATCCCAACATCCTTAAATATGAAAAAAAAATACATTTACTTCTGACAAATAATTGAGAAAAAAAAGATCTTGGGTTTGGGACATGGAAATTAAGGCCCAAGTCTGGTTTGTGTTGCTATTTAATGCAAACCAGAAGTGTTGTGATGGTATAATTACAATCCAACACACATTTTGATTTGCAATGGACTGTAACCGAAAGTAATGCAAATCTGCACAACGTGCTGCCTTGCATTACTTTGTGTCAATGGGGTGTGTCATGGATCGTACATGGACGTTCCCATAAAGTAACCCATAGGTTTTGATGCAGACATCTATAGGGCATACTTACAAACATCTAGCGCCACTGAAGCATCACTTTTTGTGACGCTCTGGTGGCGCTGTGCCCTATGCCATATTTACGAGGCTGCTTTAAGCCACTTTTTGTGACTTAACTCTGCCTTGTAAATATGGGCCCTCAATGCAGTTTTCTGTGGCAGAGGGTATGCAAATGGCTGTTGCTGTGGCGTACCCACGCAACACCCATTGCTTATTGACACTTCCCCGATTTACATGAAAATGTAAATCTGAGGCAGTGCCAAAAGCTAATGCCACACAAAAGGTGGTATTAGCATGGTGCAACAAGGAACAATAATTTTATTTCTCCTCGTTCTTGCTTTTTCTATGTGTGCTGCATTCTCCTATGTGTGCTGCATTCTTTTGTAAAACGGCGAATCCCTGCCAATTTTGCCGCTGCACCGTGCTGCACCACTTCCTTCAAAATCTGCCCATATCTACGAAGAATAGTAGGCAGGGATGTGCCAAAATCATGATCCTCCTTGAGGCAACCATAACGAGGATGAATGTTTTCATTTCTCTGTTTGTTCCCCTAATTTCATGAGTGCTGCTTTGTACTACACAAATATAGAGAGGTAAATAACTTAAGGCATAACTTTCTGTACAGGAGGCATACTCGTTTGTGTATTCAGGTGCTGAGGAGTGGCATATTATGATTGACAGGTTGAAATTAACTGACAGGAGTGCTCACTGCGGATGGCTTGTGATGCAGACATACAAATATGGTTGTTTGAAGTGCAGGTTTTTGACAGAATTAGCCAAGTGCCTAGTGGATTCAATTGCAGTGTTTGTTACAGAGCGAATACGTGTGGAATATTCAACCGAATGCACATGTCATTAGGGAAGCAGAAAAAAAACGATCGAATACTTGGCAGAAGCCACTCAAAGTCAACTATACATGAACATCTAAGAATGAATTGTGTTCTGGGGCAGATGTTCTTGCTCAACTTCTCTGATATTTAAGTCATAGACCGTCATCGGCACTTCAGAATAAACCTACGTGCGATAGGATTAGTGAAAGAACACCTGTGAATCATGCTGTAATTAACATTGACATTTTCCCGTTGCTCTATTATGTAATGATGTTGCAAAAGCGTGTTTCAAAAACAAGGAAATTTGGATGCAAAATGTTCCGCCCAGTGACCTACTATTTCGATATAAAAGAAAGCAGGTGGTCAGTTGGAATCAGGCAGAAGAGGGGCGCGGCACAATCTGTCCACAATATAAGGAGAGAGGTATGTTTTGAAGGAGAAATGATCTATGAATATAAACGTATCAGTTGTGAGATGAATGGATGAGTGAATCGAATGGTGGCATGGGTAGCAAACAACATGTTTTTGTTTTATCTGCCATTCTAAAAATCATGATTTCTTCTTGTTTCGATAAATATGCTCTCTGCTTTGTTTCTTTATTCATATCTATGGGTCTCATTGTGCTGATAAATCAATGTGGTGCAGAATTTCTATGGCTACTCTGACATGAAATCTACCGCGCTGCTGCTTTTGGGCTAGGTAGGCGGTATAAAAGCACTATAAACATGAATACATACATGTATGCAGTCTAATGATACATTTTATGGTCAATACTACTTAGAGCAAGTTCCTGAAATAAGGGATGAGATATCTTGTGAAATTCAAGAGTGGGCTTTGGAAGTAATGATTAAGGAGAAGGGAGGTTTCTATAAAATGTAAACATCCATGCCGCCTCTATTTCAACAGCTCCAATGTTTGGAGATTTGGTAATAAACAGCATATTAAATTTTGCTCTGTTACATATCTATATCTACATTTCCATCTATCTCTCTATCTATATGCATGCATTTACATGTGTGTATATATGTATATACATAAACAATATATATATATATATATATATACATATATATATATATATATATTTATAGACACAAATATATTTATACATATATGTGTGTGTGTATATATATATATATATATATATATATATATATAT
Source organism: Pleurodeles waltl (assembly GCF_031143425.1). Classification (NCBI taxonomy): domain Eukaryota; kingdom Metazoa; phylum Chordata; class Amphibia; order Caudata; family Salamandridae; genus Pleurodeles; species Pleurodeles waltl. The sequence continues at coordinate 1,419,431,640 of NC_090446.1, forward strand.
ATATCTACATAGTGAAATATAGTAAGCATATACTTACCTACTTACCTATATATACTTATCTTTGAAATATTATTTTCGATATTTAAATGTTAATATATTGGTAGGAAAAGTCCACATGACAAACGTTGTTTTAAAATGTTCTGTGTATGTGTGCCGTGTGTTTGTGTATGAATGTGTTTGTGTGTCCATGTTGGTGCATGTGTTCTCTCCTTCTCTGTACTGTAGCTTTCATTTGATCACCTCATCGCTCACAGTGTTTCATCATTCACCTTAAAGCTGTCAAAAATCCTTCTCATTTGCCGAACTGTGAGCTTCAAGCCTTATGTCACATCACTCTACGTACAGGGCATTATTTCCTATGCATCTACGCATCTACGGTTTTATAGTTGCCGTTAAATATTTAGTTAATCACTGAGCTTTGTTCCTGGTTGTTTCTAGAAACAAGGTGAGGACAATATGAAGCTACCTAGCTCATACCTTCAGCTACCGATGTTAGGTGAGTAAATGTGTATCTGGGAATAGGGTGATATGGTACTGATACTGCCACAGCCCAGTCTTCTCATTAGTCCACTATGTATCTTTTCAGGTCTATTGCTGATCTTTGTGAACCCACTTCTGGCTGATTCTACTACAAAAGGTAAGACATTTTGCTCCCAAAGAACTGGATCTGTATGTCATAGACATGAGCTGAAGTTTGGACTTTTTTTGATAGACTGATTATCCCTTTCCTCAAGCACTCCCTCGACCGCTTTCAGTGCCACTCCTATCGTAAATCAACTCTAAACAGTTTTCTAGGAGGCCACTGGACACAAGATGCTGCATTTCTCTAAAGGAATCGAAGGTTCTACACTGCAAAGTGGAAGAGGCACAAAATGTGTCATCATGTATCTTTGCTAAATCCCAGTCTCACTTGCAGCCTTATATAATATTTGGCTGTGAAGAAACTACCCAAAGACAAATGAATCTAACAAGGAAAACGGTACATTTGATCTAAAAACATACACTGTAATTACAGGTCCTTCTTTTGCTCTTAATTGAGAAGCTTGACCTGACATATACTGCAACCACCTCTATGCCAACCTATCTTCCCCAACTGCCTTTCAGGCATTTACCTTTTCAAAATAATTGGATATTTTGCCAAAGCAACTCACAACTCTCTGACTTTCCAAAACCATTCTATAGTTGATTACTATGTCTCCAGAAAGTATATGTAAATTAGAGGCCGAAATTCATGACCTGTGTGCTACTGAAAATAGGCCCAAATGGCATGTGCCAGGGCATTTTCAAGATGGCAAACGCCTTCACCCACACTAAACCTGGGCTCTAGTGTTTTGTAGTGTCATATGGAAATGGCTATAGTACTCTTAACAACTCACGTGAAACTCCAGCTAGAATCATGCACTGAACCCACAATAAACAGAGACAGAAGACTGGTAGAACAAATGCAGGGTGTTTCAGCAACCAGAAAGAGGGATACACACGAACTGTTATGCCATCCTATTTACTCTCTTTCAAATATTCCCAAAGTGTTACATGTTGCATAACACGAATGTCAAGATGGTTTTGACAGTGTGGTTTTAACAGGATACCCACAGTGCCCTGGTCCGAATATTCTGTGGAGATCAGAAGAGGCATCTCTGCCCATTCAGGTGACCCTATTGGCTGCTCGTGGGGTGCATTTCACATCTCTTTTCTTTGCTAATTAGTCATCTGACAGTTCAGGCAGGTAAAGGGTAGCTTTTATAAAGTTAACCTTTCTTAACATTTATTCAAAAACAACTTCACCATTGATTTGGATGCCTACTAAATATAGTTATTGTTTTTTAGCTTGTCCCTTTCTTGAGTCTTCATTTTCTGCTTTTGTATGTATGCCACTTACTACTGCCACAATGTATATGGCTTTTAGGGCTCTGTCACTGCAGGAAAATGGTAACATTACTTTTCTATTTGTCCCCCCTTTCAAATACAGTGCACTCTACCTTGTGGGCTAAACAGCCTACATAGGACTGACTTACTAATATTTGAAATTGAGCTATTTAACCTATTTTAGTAGGTCACTCTGCAGGTTTTACACTGCAGCAATCAGGCTACCATGGTACATCTTAAACCATGTTTCCCGTCCTCACACTAGTGACATTTAACTTTTTATCCTATGGGTGTATTTTAACACCATAAACTATGGCCTTATAGAAAGGTTAAACAAGCCAATCAAGGTCTATCCATTGTAGGGGTTGGAGAACGAACACCGAGCACTCACAGCAATGCCACAGTGTGCAGTGTCTAACGACCAGCTATAAAATGTAGAAAAAATGGTGGTGACTACACAAAAAGGGACAGTTTATTTAACCTCGTGCTCCTCATGCCCAACCTAGCAAAGCCCACCCCCTTTTTCACCATAACTACTACTTTTAAGCAGCAGTCTCAAGGCTAGCTGGGTTCTCAGGAGCATCCCAGCCAGAACGACACAATTTTTTTTTCACCTGCTGCTGACCCAGCCAATCAGGGTCAAGCCCATCTGTTACACATTAGTAAAGTTAGGACTCCCACAGGTCACAGGCTACCCTGCACAAACATCTCCCTTGTGCCACACGAATTCTAGCCAATCAGAGCCTGGCACTTCATCTCTCAAACTCTAAGGCACCCTCTACCAGCTGTAAACTGACAATGTTGTCACCCATTTAGGCCTAGCATCAAAAACATTGCACCTCTAATGAGAAACCTACATTCTGTGCTACTAATGCACACAAACCACATGAAAAACACATACACAGCAGTGCACTCTGTCTTAGATTGCCATGGAGCAAACACCAAAACCTAATTTGAATTCTACTCATTAGCATTTCATTTTGGGAGTCTCTAATTGCGACTTTCTGCAAGTTGCAATTAGAGGGTCGCAAAATGAAATGTACAAATGTGTCTCAGACACATTTAGCGATTCCCGATGGGGTCGCAAATACCTACCTCATTAATATTCATGAGGTAGGTTGAAATTTGCAACCCCATTGGGAATGGCTGTACTCACAGGGATGGTGGCATGCTGGAGACCAGCATGTCTGTGACTGCTATTAAAGAAAGCTGTTTTTTATTTTTTATTTATTGCAGCCCGTTTTCCTTAAAGGGAAAAGGGATGCATTGCAAACAAAAAAAATAAAAAGTTTTCTTTTAATTTTTTTAGAGTAGGCAGTTGTCCGTGAGACAACTACCTGCTCTGAAAAAAATATTTCTGCTTCCATTCACAAAGGGGAAGGGATCCCTGGGGACCCATTCCGGTTTGCGAATGGGTTACCACCAACTTGAAGTTGGTAGTAACTGTGTATGTTTTGCGACCGCATTCACAGTCACAAAACATTCCTACATGCCAGTGCAATTTGGTATTAGGAAGGGACGCCCTAAACACGCCCCTTCCTAATGCCGAATCGCAAAAGCAAAATGTGATTTGGTAAACAAGTTACTGAGTCGTATTTTGCTTTAGTATATAGAAAAAAGCATTTTTCCTTTTGCAAACGGAAACATGCTTCATACATCTAGCCCTAACCCTCCAGCTGATTAATTCACACTCTGCAGAACCATACTTTATCTTGAAACAGGCAGAATGGTTACACAAAACTACCACAATGCATTTTATTATCACATAAACATGTCTCACTTTCATCCCTAAGCATGTCTTTGACACAGCAGACTATAAGACCTGACATAATGACCACACACTCAAGGTGGAGGGAGAGGGGAATTGTCATCTTTCACAAGTATATTTGACTGTGTTTTCTCACAGATCAAGTAACACCCAAATCATAACACAACCTCTTTACCTCACATTTTAAAATCTCTGCATCATTCAAAGCTACTTTTCTACTGATCTACCGATGTCCATATACAACAAGATCTTAAATATCAGACTTAGGGCCTCATTATAAGTCTGGTGGTCCTAGGACCACCAGACTCGTGATGGCGTTTGGACCGCCGCACTCCTGGTAGTCTGTTCTCCATATTATGACCCTGGCAGTCGGACCATCAGGGGTCCACTGCCACCACGACTCTGATCGCTGCCCGGTTGGGTGGCAGCGGTCAGAGTCATGGTCAGCCAGGTCAGCTCTGAGTTCAGCGCAGCTGTGCTGATCATGAGTCCACTTTCTGCCAGCCAGGGAGACTCCTGCACTCCCCATGACCATGGCATGGGCAGTGTAGGGCCTCCTGCCAGCACCCTTGGGAATGTGCAGTCTTCGATGCAGACAGTGTGCATTCCGAGGGTGTTGTTGTACCACGGCATTGGCCTCAGCTCCTTTAAGGGAGCCGAGGCCAATGCTGTGGCACTGTTTCCGCCTGTCTGACCGGCAGAAACTTTGTAATATGATATTTCCACCTGTCAGCCTGGTGGAAACATCATAATACGACTAAGTGGGAGGCCATCGGTATAAAGGCAGTCTTCTCCCCGCGGCTTTGGCGGTCAGATGATTCCGACCAGCAAAGTTGTAATGAGGCCCTTAATCACTACTGCCTCCATTAAGCACTCCCACCAAGACTTCCACTGATGCTTCAACCTTCTGAACATCTCTAGAATCAAACCAATGAAGAATCTGTCAACACACTCATCAAGTCTGCTGCAACACTTCACACCTAATCATCAAACCATACATTCTCGAAAAAGAACTCTGCATCATGATATGGCAATGGCCCTTTACCACTAAACTGGATGAAATACTATGCCATTCTACACTATATGTATGCATCATACTCAAACAAAAGGAGAAAATCTTAAACACTTTCCCTTCAGAGACTCTACTAAGGTTGACCATAAAATGGAACTCATTCAAGTCTCAAACACCATCAGACCTCATCATTAACAAATATCAAAGCAAATAGAACATTGTCATCAAAGAACATGTACCTTTAAGTGCATCATTATAATATGGTCCTTCAATCCAAATCCAACTACACTATTAGTGCACCTAGGAACTAACATATAATAATTTCAATGATCCTAATGGAAGCCTCATGATTGCAGAAATGCCCTGTATTCTTTGGAGTTCCCCAAAGAGCCACACCATCCCCTCATCTTCAAATTCAATATGGAACTCCTGGGGATGTTACTTACTCACAATAATGCTAAAATACTCTAACATGCCCAAAGCACGCACCTCTATCGCAAAATCAGTTCACTTGATAACACTCACCCACTTAAATTCTGCCTAATTCATACCTGGATGTCAAGTCAAACCTACAGCACAACCTGATAAACACAGAGGGTCATATTTATGAACCCCTTTGCATTGCTCTTGCACCACACAATGTGGTGCAAGAGTGACACCAATGAAAAATGAGATTTATGAAGCCACACAATGCCACCTTGCATGACCCTGCGTGGCTTCATAAATATCAGGTAATGTAATGCAGCACAAATCTCGGAGTTGCATTACTTTGTTCCAGTGTGGCATTTCCATGGGTGCTGCATGGGTGTTTCCATGCAGCATCCAAGAATTTTGATGCACTCCCAGATTTACAAGAACAGGCAAACCTGGGAACGCGCTAAAAAGATGCAGCTTCCCCGGTGAGGCATAACTAGGAGAAATATCTTTATTTCTCCTCATTTTTCTTCTTTCTACATGTGCTGCATTCTGCAGCATTCTGGCAGAGAAATTAGCCATCTTGTATGGTCAATGCCATACATAGAGCCAGGTTAGTACCAAATTATAGACAGGCTAATGCAGGAAGGAAAAGTTTAGTCCTTTTCATTCTGTGCACCCAGGATCTGGAAGCATATCCTAGACATCACACCTGTTCCACTCTATTGTAATTCAGAAGGCCACTTAAGACACATATCTTTACAGAAAACCGTTAAGTTGCCACCTTCTCTCTGCCTCACTCTAAATGCCCATGAGCACTAGTATTCTGCTTTGATGTTCAGCACTCCATTGCTTTCCAGTTAACTTTGTAATGTACCTACATGAATAAAAATATACATACGTTAGCAATGTCATGTTTTCTCCAACATCTCATTAGATTTTCGTCTTTTTATGGACTGATTTTTGCTGGTATCATTAACATACTGAGGACCAAGACACTATCAGATATTGTTGCTATGCATGTGCTCTGTCCTTAGAGCAAGTGACGACCATGGAGTGCAAAATGGACTTATGTATTGACTTAGGGACACTAGAAGATGAAGAAGGATGGTTTTCCTTTGAGGATGATCCATCTGACCAATTAGAAATGAACTGCACTTGAGTATATGAGAGTCCACTGGATTAGAGGGAGACCTGCGCCCTAGGAGCCTTTTGGGAGGAGACTTTCCAATCATCTTCAAGAAAGTGTGATCCCTAACTGAAATAGCCAGCAGGAGTGAGGTTATCTGTCTCCCTCTTTGAAATGGGACTTGGGTCCTGTAGGAGAGCACCAGGAAACTTATTTGCATTGGGGTGTACCACAGCCTGGAAGGTAGCCTATTGTGCCACTGATGTCCTTTTCTCCCTCAGTCGAACAGATTCCTTGTAAATTTGTGTTTGTATCTCTGTTGGCTGTTTTGTACTGTGACTTTCACAGCCCCATTGTTCCAGAGGGATTATTTTTACACTCACTTCATGAGTTCACATCTCTTGTTCCCTTAACAGTCCTTTACACATTTTGTGTCATTTTGCTTTCAACACTTTTCTAGGATATCCAAAGTTGATTTGGAAATGTTATTGTGTCTTTGACTTTAATGATGTTTAGTACTGCTTGAATGTAGCAAGTATTCTCTTGAGAAAAGGCTGGAACTTTGTGTCAGGCCGACTAGAGGGGTCACCAGCCATTTTGCTGTGAACTGTGTCGTAGCTTAGCAAAATTGCCTTATCTCGTTTATGGGGCACCCTATCCCAATTAATAATTCACTTGCTGGCATCAACACGTGTAACTGTACTGATTTGCTTAATTCATTTATGAGGTGGTCAAATATTCTTTATTGACACAGAAAAATGCAAACCCGTAAAGCTACTGTAACAAAGGGAAGCTCTCTGAACATATTTAAAGTACTGTAAAATGGTATTGAGGTGTATATTAGCAAAGATATAAAATATCAGCTGTGAATTTGCCGGTCACCCTATGTATTGGTGAACGTGTCTGATGTTTTTTCTTAGCACACATTGCTTAACTTAATTGCTCCCAGGTACTTTAGATTGTCCTTTTGGGCCAGGGAGGTTTAGTTGAAAATTGACTAGGTTTGGTAAAATTTCCAATTACCTTTGCGGAAATTATGCAAAATGTTTAAAAAACTATGCAACATTATACATTATTGTCAAAAATGCTGACTTATATCAGCATCTTAGAAGAGGTAACAGTGCATTTGCAAAGGGAAAGCAGTCTCCTTGTTTTAAAAAAAAGTAAAATAAAAATTGTTCTGGGTAACACTGCCAACTCTTAAACAAACAAAATAAATACACTTTTCTTCTTAAATGCAGAACTGTTCCATTAAGGAAAACGGGCTGTATTGAAAAAAAAAAGTTCACTTCATTGGCGGTCTCTTGGCCCTGGCAGTTCACCTTCCCTGTGATGACATCCAATTATAGTGACCTATCTTTTTAATAATCATGAGGTAGCTTTGTTGCGAGCCACTACAATTCAGACTTTAAAGAACGGGCATGTTAGTCAATAGAATGGTTCTTAAAAATATTTACCGGTTGCAAACATGCTGGTCGCAATTTGCAGCTTGCGTTTTGCAACCGGATATTCAGACATCTGGCCCTTTTAAAAGAAGTAAACAGATGCCTCCATTAAGATTAGATGAGAAGATGGTAGTCAAATATATGTGTAGACTGGCTAAGTTGCTGTTATAGTTGCAGACTCAAAGTGCAGCATCTCAGAATGCGCAGTTGAAAAAATATTAGGAGACGAGGACATGGACGCAATCAAGCTGCCGTTTCCCAGCGGCAGGATTTGAAGTCGGCAGAGAAATTAGAACAATTTGGTCTTATCAACGGAATGTGAACGAGATGCTCCCTTTGAAGAATAACTGGCGTTATTACAAGATGCAGTTACCCATATTTTACACAAATAATTTAGGCTGCCTGCTTTAAATTATTCATTTCGTAATTCTTTCTTTAATTTGTCAGTTCACTTTTTGGGTGCATACTAGTTATTGTGTGACATTGTGTGTAATATTTTTCATACGAATGATGCTGAAAGAAAAACAAACGAAAATATGATTAACACATTTGTGTCTCCTATAAGGAACCGCCAAAGTGTGCCCACCCAACTCGCAATATGGATGCATGAGAACCTGTCGAAGAAACTGCGACGAGCTAAATGTAATCACACCCACACCATGTACCCTCATATGCAAATTCGGATGTAAATGTATACCGGGTTACATATTCAGGTCCAGCAACTCCAAGGAATGTGTAAAATACGAAGAATGCCCAGTGAAGTGCCCGAGGAACATGCATTATGAACCTTGTGTCAAATCTGATCCCGCAACCTGTGCAAATCCAGACGTAAAACCTGTCGGCGAAAGACCCTGCGACCCTTGGTGTGTCTGCAACAAGGGCTTTGTGTACCGCTCTGATACCGATCGCACATGTGTGCCCATCAATGAGTGTCCCAAAAGGGATAATTAACAAAAAAAGTTCTCTTTTTGTGCATTCTTTTGAAGTACATTCTTGTTCAGTGAATGATCTCCCTATGATGCATTGTTTTTCTAAAACTGTTCTGTTTTATGTGCATCATTAAAAATGAATATGCGAGTCTACATAACGTTGTCAATTCCTTTGGTCATGCTGCAAGATCTGCAAATAGAATTGTATTTCTGGATTTGGTTTAATGCATGAGTGAGTTAAATACTTTTGTGTGTGGAGTTAGTGAAACTTGCAATTGTGCATTTAGACATTTGTGAGTGCATTTATGTGTTATGCTTGCAGAGTTAAAAATAGCTCAGCCTTCTGAAGCCTAAACTGGATTCTTTGACAGGTAGTCCTTACAATTCTCCGTACATCAATCGAGTAGAAGCGTGTCCGGGTGTTGGCATCTGAGACGGATTTTTGAGAATCTCACAGGCGTGTATCTTGTAAAGCACATGGAAGTAGTTTGGAAAATGTTCCATGATGGCACTATGTTTACACATTTTTCTTTCTCTGAAATACTATCCTGTGGCTAGTGCTCAAATGCATAAACTCAGTGTCATCTCCTATGCCTAGTTTGAGCCAGTGGCACCTACCGGCACTCATTTTAGGGAACCCGCATTTATTTTCCGCAACAGTCTTTGATCCATAGCAAGAGAATAAGAAAACACAAACGGGAGAAAGACGGAGGAAGAGAACAATAAACAAAAACAGGAAAGAAGAGAGTTTATAGAGGTGTGCGGGGAGTTCAGCTCCACTGTCGGAGCTACCGGAGTTTTCGGAACTATATAGATAGATAGATACAAAAAATCACACCAATTGAGCAATAGTTAAAAGATTAAATAATTTACATCAATCATTAAATAACATTTCATTAAATTTTTTTAAAAAACATTTAATTTAATTCGATTTCCCACCGTTTTCCCCTACAAACCCAGCAACCTGCAACTAAAATGTGACTTAAATAAATCTGTATTAAAATATTCAGATAATTACCAATCAATTAAGTATCTATTTAACAATTAATAAAATAGTTAATAATAATTTTATGTTATAACTTAATTAACTTGAGTATCAACAAGAAGAAAATGAGCTACATTAAATATTCAATTATTATCAATAAATGCAAAAAACAAAAAAATTGTAAGAATAAATTCAAAGATAGTATTTATTAAATGTGTATGTACAAAAAGAAGGAAAATATCTTAACTCTTATAAATATGCATATACAAAAACAGGAAGGAAAAACAAATGAACACCTGACTCATATAAAAATATTTCATAAACAGTTTAATACAATAAAGAAATATATACAAATAGAAAGACGATGATACACAAAGACCAAGTGCCAGACAAGACAAAACAACACAAGAGTGACGACACAACAATAAACATATACAACTTTTAAAACTCATAACAATGTTTGATTACAATTAGACATACATAATTCTTCTTTCGGCAATCGCCGTATAATGACTGAAAATAACACAAAACCTATTATTTAAATCACAATTTTCACTTAGTCTTATCTCATGATAACCAAAACATAAATTCTCTGCATTAACGTAAGTAGGAACCAAGCCTACCTGCGTTTCGGCAGAAATCCTCTGATTTAGGGGGCCGCCTTCATCAGGGCAGTTCCTTAGAGTTTTTATGATACAAAAACAGCTGCAGGCTTCATCAGTTCTATAATCCTTCCCAGTAATTTAACACCTGATACAAAGATACAAAAGAGCATTAAATCAATAGCTATAGACTCTTAAGATACGATGAAACACCAAAACCAAAAGGCTAAAGGACCACATAACCTAAAATAAAAACGTGCAACCTTAGAAATAAAAGGTGCAAGATGAAAAAAGAAAAAAAGAAAAAGGGTGCTCTGAAAATGAATGTGCCCAGAGAATGAAAAGAATATATAGAATATAAAGACCACAACCAACCAGTGTAAAACAGATACCAATATACATTCCACTAAAATAAATACCTGCAACCAACATCCAAATAGGAATTAAATCCGAAAAAAAGAAGGTGGTAAGAAAAACATCGGCTTTCTAATTCCAGTCAAGGGTCAACAGTATTCCTTCCATAAAGAGAAAGAAGAAAGATACCTCAGAAAACCAATCAGTTATTTAAAAAAGAGAAGTTTAGACACATCGTCCAAACTTTACTATATAGTACAAAATGTATATAATAAAACTCAATACTCATACCAATGTGAGCATAAGCTTTTCGCCTCAATAAGGCCAAAGTATTTTGCGGTCGGATTTATATCAGGGCATACTCTCCACGAATTACATTGATAAAAAATGCTCCATCTATAGAACAAGAAAGGGAGGAAACGAACCCCCAAATGTTTTTTTTAACGTGAAATCGGATAAAATACAAAGACCTCAGAACATCATAAAGATGGGGATCAGTGAATTACCTTATCAGTATCAAAATATCCTCTCCTGAATGGCCGATATCGCAGTGCTGAATTTGTTTGGTTGCTGTCCTTCCATTTTTAAAGACAGAATTAACGTTCAAATTTACATCCAAAGTTCGCGAGATCGGCTTAGTTATCGCGAGATCTCGCTGCAAGGAGGGCGGAACCCAGCAAAAACATTGTCGGAGATATTGGAAGGTTCCAACATCTCAGACATCTAAGCCGATCTCGCGAACTTTGGGTGTAAATTTGAACGTTAATTCTGTTGTTAAAAATTGTTCTTGCAGGAAGTTGGGCTGTGGTGTTCCGTCTTGGCTATGCGTCGATCCAGTGGGCAGTGCATCGAAGTTCTGGTCGCAATGGTGAATGCTGCTTCGATCTCCACTCGGGGAGCCGGCTGCGTCGATTCCATTCGGCATGCAGTGATTTTCTCACCGCGATGCAGGCTGTGGGCCGTTTCTGGCAGGCTGTGCATTGAAATTTCGCCACACAAGGAGTTCTTTGCAGAGATTAAGGTGGTCATTACAACCCTGGTGGTCGGTGTTAAAGCGGTGGTAAGACCGCCAACAGGCCAGCGGTAAAAAATTACGAACGTGGCGGAAACCGCCAACAAGACAGCCACTTTAACACTCTGACCGCCACGGCGATACAAACAAACAGCTTGGCAGTCACCGCCAACAGACAGACGGGAGACAATGTACCGCCCACACTATTATGACAGGCCAATCCGCCACCTTTTCCGGGGTGGATTCACTGCGGATAAAAACACGGCGGAAACAGGAATCACCTCTACACACTCCACGAGGAACGAGGAAGCCATGGACCCGGAACTCCAAATTCTCCCTGCAATAGTCTTCCTGCTCCCCTACCAGGAGCACGAACGCCGGCGGCGAAGACCACAGTGAGTACTGCACTTACGACACAGGGGAGGGGGGAGGGAAAAAACAGGGACACACACACTCAACACCCCCACCCCAACCCTCACCCACTACAACACACACACTAATGCATATCAATACATCACAGTTACACCCCCCAAACCCCCCTGAAGAATGCAAAGACAATAGAAAATGAGTGTAACCATTGTAGTATATTAAAAGCAAGTAGGCAGAAATATGTATATACACCATATCCATAATATATACCAAGCATAGTAGTCCAGGTAGTGCTCTAAGAAAGTCCGTGGAACACTGGGACCACACGGTATGGGCGAGGCCCACACAAGATCCCCGGCCATGATGGAGAGAACACTGCAGGGGCATCAGACAGCAACTAAACAGGCACCTCAGGGGGAAGGAAAGGGGGGGCACCTCAGCCGCTTGAGTGCATGACGCCAAATCCTCGAGGGGGCCACATGCCCATTGTTCAATCCTGGGGAGTGCAAAGCCACAGTCTCTAAGTCTCTACAGTGGGTGGTTTGCCCACTGTTCAATCCTGGGGAGTGCAAAGCCACAGTCTCTAAGTCTCTACAGTGGGTGGTTTGCCCACTGTTCAATCCTGGGGAGTGCAAAGCCACAGTCTCTCAAGGCTCTACAGTGGGTGGTATGCTCACTGTTCAATCCTGAGGAGTGCAAAGCCACGTCTCTCAAGTCTCTACAGTGGGTGGTTTGCCCACTGTTCAATCCTGGGGAGTGCAAAGCCACAGTCTCTCAAGCCTCTACAGTGGGTGGTTTGCCCACTGTTCAATCCTGGGGAGTGCAAAGCCACAGTCTCTCGAGTCTCCCAAGTGGGTAGTTTACCCACTGTTCAATCCTGGGGAGTGCAAAGCCACAGTCTCTCAAGTCTCTACAGTGGGTGATTTGCCCACTGTTCAGTCCTGGGGAGTGCAAAGCCACAGTCTCTCAAGTCTCTACAGTGGGTGGTTTGCCCACTGTTCAATCCTGGGGAGTTCAAAGCCACAGTCTCTCAAGTGGATAACAGTCTCCACTGGTTCTGGAGGGGGCTTTGTGCCCAGAGTGCTTCATCCTGCTAAGGACAGAGGGAGTGGATGTATCTCTCCACTGGTTCTGGAGGGGGATTTGTGCCCAGAGTGCTTCATCCTGCTAAGGACAGAGGGAGTGGATGACTTTCTCCACTGGTTCTGGAGGGGGCTTTGTGCCCAGAGTGCTTCATCTTGCCAAGGACTGAGGTAGTGGATGTATCGCTCCACTGGTTCTGGAGGGGACATGGTGCCCAGAGTGCATCATTCACCCCGTGACGGACTCAGTTGCATCAGTGCCCTTGTGGCTCATGGGCCAGTGGTGCTTGAGATGGCCGTGCCCTGTTCAGCAGTGCTTGAGATGGCAGTGCCCTGTGCAGCGGTGCTTGAGATGGTGGTGCCCTGTTCAGCGGTGCTTGAGATGGCGGTGCCCTGTTCAGCGGTGCTTGAGATGGCGGTGCCCTGTGCAGCGATGCTTGAGATGGCGGTGTCCTGTTCAGCGGTGCTTGAGGCGGCGGTGCCCTGTTCAGCGGTGCTTGAGATGGCGGTCTCCATTGCAGGGTCTCAGCTGCTGGCGGTCCTTCATGGCCCAGCGGGGCTAGTGCTGGCGGTTCTTTATGGCCCAGCGGGGCTAGTGCTGGCGGTCCTTCATGGCCCAGTGGGGCTAGTGCTGGCGGTGGCCTCCTGGCCAGGTGGGCTGGTGCTGGCGGTGGCCTCCTGGCGAGATGGGATGGTGCTGGCGGTGGCCTCCTGGGCAGCTGGGCTGGTGCTGCCGGTGGCTTCCTGGGCAGCTGGGCTGGTGCTGGCGGTGGCCTCCTGGGCATCAGGGATGATGCCGGTCTTCTCCGCCGTGCTGCTCTTCCCAGACTTGCCAGGTTTCTTGTGGGCCTTCCCCACCTTGGAAGGTGTCACAGCTGACTCCACACTCCCACCTGTACCCCTGGGAGCGGCTTTGGTGGCTGGAGTCTTCCCCCTCTCCCGCCGGGCACTGGCCAACTTCTGATGCTTCACAGGTGGGGGACTGTCTGTGTTGTGGCTCTGTGCCACACTGGCTGCCCTGGTGATGTGCACTCCAGATTCCGGTGACTACAGGCACCACTGGTCCCGGAGATGTTGTGGCTGAGGTGCTAGTTCGGGCCTATGAGATGGACGGGGTGGGGGAGGTGTGGGAAAGAGGCCAAGGTTGGACAGGAAAAGTTTTTTGGACACACTGGGACGGGTAGCTGGAGGGGGTTTGGGAGTGGAGGAAGAGGTGGTGGTTGTAGGAGGTGTACGTTTGGTGACTTTGGGTTAAGGTGCATGCGCTGGAGGCTGTCGTGAGGTGGATGGCTGTTGGGTGGGTGTGTGCCTGCGTTTGTGTATCTTGGGAGGGGGCGTCACAGACACACTGGGAGAGGACATAGGGGCCGTGTGAATGGTAGTGGGGGTGGTGACTGCACGTGAGCGGGGTGTGGTGGTGGGTGTGCTGGAGAGGGACGTAGTGGCTGTAGAGGTAGTGCATGCATGTGAGAGTGTAGACGAGACTGGGAGGGAGGAGGGAGACGAGGAGGAGGGGGACACAGTGGAGGCAGTGGATGTTGGTGTGTCTGCATGTGTGTGATGCTTGCGTGGATGCCTGTGGGATGTGTGGTGCTTATGTTTGCCCGAGCTTCCCTTGGGTGTTGACGTGTGTGCATGTTGGTCTGTAGGTGTGCTTGGGATAGGCTGAGGAGAGGGGGTTGGGTCTGGGTGGAGGAAGTTGGAGGGGGGACGCTAGAGACGGGGACAATGGCTGCCATCAGTGCTGAGGCCAGAGTCTGAAAAGCTCGCTGAAGGGCCGCCTGACCAGAATGAATGCCCTCCAGGAATGCATTTGTTTGTTGCAACTGCCTCTCTACACCCTGGATGGCATTCAAAATGGTAGACTGTCCAACAGTGAGGGACCTGAGGAGGTCAATGGCCTCCTCACTGAGGGCAGCAGGGGTGACTGGGGCAGGGCCTGAGGTGCCTGGGGCGAAGGTGATGCCCACCCTCCTGGGTGAGCGGGCACGGGGCAAAGGCTGAGGGGCTGCTGGGAGGGTGGTGCTGGTAGGGGGGTTGGTGGCTGTACATGTAGATGCGGGGGCAGAGATGCTACCGCCACCACAAGGGAGCTCCCATCAGAGGACTAGTCCGTGTCGCTGGTCTCAGATCCTGTCCCCTCCGTGGAGCTCCCCTCGCCCTCCATCCCACTGGTGACTTCAGACTCCGTAGTGTCACCCTCCAGGGCCATGTGGGATGCAGCTCCCTCGTGCTCTGGTGCCACTGCTCCTCCGCCTGATGATGCTAATGCACACAAGAACAGGGAGACCACAAAAAGGGGGGGAAGACAGAAGAAAGACATGTTGAGTGGATGCATTACCACTACCGTTGGCGGACACGACAGACACAGACGCCCCCTGCACTACGCCGCGCTCTTGGCCTCCACTGTTCAATTCCTGGGAAATGGCCTACAAGGCTATGGACGACATCTGCACACATAGGTGACACAGGGGCATGACTAGGTGTACTTGGCACTCTACAGAGGTGGGGTGGGGTGCCACATGGCCTGCCTTATGGAGGGGCCTTGCCTACGGAACACGCCCTGGCCTAGGGAAACCCACAGCCCACCTCCCCCACCCAGACCCCTCCACTGCGTGCAAAGTCAGCAGAAGGAGAGTGTACTCACCCCCTTGTGGCTGCTGTGATGCCCTCAAGCGCCCATCCAACTCTGGGTAGGCCACCACCAGGATCCTGAACCTCAGGGGGGTCATGGTGCGACGGGCACCCCTCCCACGTTTGGAGGCCATCCCCAGCTGAGCCTCCGCCGTCTTCTTGCTCCAGCGGCGAATGTCCTCCCATCTTTTACGGCAGTGGGTGCTCCGCCTGTGGTAGACCCCCAGGTTCCGGACGTCCTTGGCGATTGCATGCCAAATATCTTTTTTCTGGTGGGCGCTGACCTACATGAAATGTACAGGGGAAAAAGAGAAGTTATTACCAACTGCACCATCAAAGTGATTGGCTCCTATACCTACCATTGCCATGTGGCACATGCATTTCACCGTCTTTCATGCATGCAGCACTCTCCCCCCTTCCTTCTTACATCCAGCCCTCTCCACACAGGCATAGCCCATACAACATGCTCCCTGTGTACTTACCTGTTTGTCTGGAGGACCATAGAGTAGCGTGTACTGGGGGAGGACCCCATCCACGAGCATCTCCAACTCCTCCGATGTGAAGGCAGGGGCGCTTTCCCCAGACACTCGAGCCATTGTCTCTTCCAGACCGAGGTCACAGCAGTACTTGCAGTGTAGGTCCTCTCCTGTCAAAGATCAGGTATCGAGTGATTGAACAGATAGAAAATGTCGGTCAGGTCCGCCTGCGTACATCGTCATTGGCTCCTGGGACCCATAGGGTCCAATGTTAACCAATGCAGCATTGCGCTGCGGTCTTCGACCGCCTACCGCGACGGTGTACAGCGCCAGCACAGTTACCTCACATCCCAATGTCCCACTTTAAAGGTCAGGCAGCCACTATTTCAGGGGCCAACATGGCTTCATTTCCAACTGCGTCACACATCCCTAGGCCTAGACTCAACACACATACAGGCCACCTTTTGTGTATGATTGGTGTTCTGGGTAAACTGTGGGTACGTACCTCTGAGTTGTTTTACTCTGTGCTCACTGTTGTCCTTCATAGGCACCGTCCGCTGGGACATGTGAGGAAATGGCGGCATCCTCCGGTGTACCGACCGTTGGTGGACCTGTCGACAATGGAGGAGTGACATGTGATTATCACATACAGGCTTGACCGTGCCACAATCCAAGAACTGTGTACCCAGATGGAGCCAGACCTGATGTCAGCAATCCGCCATCCCACAGGAATCCCCCCTCAAGTGCAGGTGCTGTCAGTGCTCCATTTCCTTGCAAGTGGGTCTTTTCAAACAACAGTGGCCATAGCATCAGGGATGTCCCAGCCTATGTTTTCCAACGTATTGTCCAGAGTGTTGTCTGCCCTTCTGAAACACATGCGGAGCTACCTCGTTTTCCCTCAGGTGGAGGATTTGCCTACAGTGAAAGGTGCTTTCTATGCTCTGGAACATATCCCCAACATCATAGGTGCCATTGATGGGACCCATGTGGCTTTGCCCCCCCCCACAGGAGTGAACAGGTGTACAGAAACCGGAAGAGTTATCATTCTATGAATGTACAGATGGTATGTTTGGCAGACCAGTACATCTCCCATGTGAATGCCAAGTTCCCTGGCTCAGTGCATGACGCCTACATCCTGCGGAATAGCAGCATCCCTTATGTGATGGGTCAACTCCAGAGGCACTGTGTGTGGCTATTAGGTGAGCACCTGGAGGCAAGTCAGTGGGAATGGTTATCTGGGTCTGGGGTTATCCCTACAGGTTAGTGTGTGTTCAACTGTTGTCCCTCACCATTTGCAGGTGACTCTGGTTACCCCAACCTGTCATGGCTACTGACCCCAGTGAGGAATCCCAGGACAAGGGCAGAGGAACGCTACAATGAGGCCCATGGGCGAACTAGGAGGGTGATCGAGAGGACCTTCGGCCTCCTGAAGGCCAGGTTCCGGTGCCTCCATATGACAGGTGGATCCCTATTCTACTCACCAAAGAAGGTGTGCCAGATCATCGTGGCCTGCTGTATGCTTTATAGCTTGGCATTGCGACGACAGGTGCATTTTCTGCAGGAGGATGGTCCAGATGGTGGTGTTGTTGCAGCTGTGGACCCTGTGGACAGTGAAGACGAGGAAGCAGAGAAAGAAGGATGAACAACAGGGACTCAGTGATCCAGCAATATTTCCAGTGAGACACAGGTAAGAGTACAGACCTGCCTACTACATGTACTTTAACACTACTACCTCTCTCCTGTCTGTCGTTTTCACCCAGTGTATGGTCACTGAGTTGTCACTTTCCCTTACGAATTCACAGATGTGGGTCCCTCTGTGTGACATCTGCTTAGATTCCTCATGGACTAGAGCTGTGTGACATAGGTATGTTGACATTACAATTGAAAGAGCATTTTGTCACTGTAATTGCTAATACACTATTTCGAAATCACAGACAGACTCCAGATTGTTTTGTGCTTTACGTGTGTTTATTTAAGTGCTCAATATTGGAGGGGGTAGTGAAATGGTGAGGGGTGATGGCGGAGGAATGTCCATGGCAGAGTCCAGTCTATTAGTCTCACAGGTGCATTGCCCAAATGAGCATAGGAAGTGGAGCTGGGGCAGTTTAAGGATGGACAGGGTGACAAAGTGGGACAGTAGGATGACAATCAGGGTGGTCTCATTTCTTGGCGGGGGTCTTGGCATCGTGCTCTGTCTTTGTCCTGGATCTCAGGGACCGTTTGTGGGGTGGTTCTCCCTCTGCAGGGGGTGGGGTTCTGGTGTGGTGGTCCTGAGGCGGGCGTCCTGTCCACTAGCACCGGCGGAGGTGGTGGGCAGTTCATCATCCATGCTAGTGTCAGGGGTCCCTTGTAGTGCCACAGAGTCCCTCCTGGTGTTGAGTACTTCCTTCAGCACCCCTACAATGGTGCCCAGGGTGGAGTTGATGGTTCTGAGTTCCTCCCTGAAACCCATATACTGTTCCTCCTGCATGCGCTGGGTCTCCTGAAACTTGGGCAGTACTGTTGCTATTGTCTCCTGGGGGTCGCGGTAGGCTCCCATGATGGAGGAGAGGGCCTCGTGGAGAGTAGGTTCCCTTGGCCTGTCCGCCCCCTGTCGCACAGCAGCCCTCCCAGTTCCCCTGTGTTCCTGGGCCTCCGTCCCCTGGACCGTGTGCCCACTACCACTTCCCCCAGGTCCCTGTTGTTGTTGGGGTGGTGGGTTATCCTGGGTTCCCTGTAGTGGTGGACACATTGCTGATTGACGTGTCCTGGGGACGGCGGTATGGGCCCGCTGGGTGGGTGCTGTGCTGGTGTTTCCAGAGGGGGGAAGGTCTGTGGTGGCCTGTGACTGGGTGAGGGGAACCAACTGTCCCGAGGTCCCCGATAGGCCGGGCTGGTCATCTAGATCCAGTTGGAAAGAGCTGCTGTCATCACTGTGGGCCTCTTCTGTTGGTGGTGTGGACATGTGTGGACCCTCCTGTCCCGTGACGTTGGGTAGGGGTCCTGCAGGGGTATAAAAGGATGGTTATTGCATCTGGATGTGTCATGGTATGCAATGGGTGGGTGACCGTGTACCCCAGTGCTTGTATTCCTGTGTGGGACCTTGTGTGATGATGGTTTAGGGGGTTGTATGGGTATGTGCAGTGGGCATGCTTTAGTGATGGGTGTCCATGCATTGTTGTTGCATGCAGGGCTTGGTGTTGGGATGGGTGGTTTGTGATGATGGGACATATGTGAGGAGTTGGGTTGCTGGGGGTGAGGGTGGGGGTATGTGATAGCATGCAGGTAGGGTAGGGGATGTAATAATTAAGATTTGTCTTACCAGAGTCCATTCCTCCACCTACTCCTACGAGGCCCTCAGGATGCAGAATCACCAAGACCTGCTCCTCCCATGTTGTTAGTTGTGGGGGAGGAGGTGGGGGTCCGCCGCCAGTCCGCTGAACCGCCTGGTGGTGTCTTGAGACCATGGAATGCACCTTCCCCCATTGGTCATTCCACCTCTTCCTGATGTCCTCCTGGTTTCTTGGGTGCTGCCCCACTGCGTTGACCCTGTCCACTATTCTTCTCCATAGCTCCATCTTCCTTGTGTTGGAAAATGGGTTATTGGTAAGGGCAGGTAGGTACCTACACCTAGCAACAAGCCACTAACCTTCAATTAGGTACAGTTAGGTCTCAGTAAATTAATCCCAGCTCAACCCTTGGTAGCTTGTCAACGAGCGTTAAGGCTTAACTTAGGAGACAAAGTGTAAAGCATTCAAATATCACAAAACAGTAATTAAATAAAACACAGGAAACAGTTTAAAAATCCAAAACCAATTTATAAAAATAGTTTATATTTTTATCTTTAAAATGACACAAAAACGAATAAAATTGGTTCAGGGGAACCGGAGATATGAATTTTTAAAGTATTATTATTTTTCTAGCGCTTAGAAACAAAAAGCGCCAATCGGGTCATCTGGTTGCACCAGGACCGGGGCAAAGTGAAAGTTTCAGGCCGACCGCGATGGAGCCCTGCTCGGCTACAAGTCGCGGGAGGCCTCGGTTAAAAAGTTACCTTCTGACTTAGTCTTTATTTTGAAGTTTTTCTTCACCGGGACGAACCTGCCAGTTGAATCCAACCTCCTGGAGCCCTTGTCCGGATACGCGATGTGGGTTTCCTCGGTGGAGACTTTTACCTTCGGACTTAGTCGTTTTTTCGAGATGAAAATCCTTCGACCGGGGTAAACCTGGATCTTGATCCGACGTCCATGGAGCCCTTCTCGGATACGATGGCTGGGAGGTCCCGGTCAACTTTTTACCTTCGGACTTAGTCTCTTTTTTGGATGTTTTTCTTTACCGGGACGAACCACGAAGTCAGGCCGGGTCGCGGTTGAGGCAAGCCGGCTAGAATTTCCGCAGCGGGTCGGTCCCTCTCTGGAGCTTTTTTCCAAAAATTCTCAAATCTTTTCCAAACTTCTGGGGCTTCACCCAGATGTTCTTTTAAGGTTCTTTTGGGGTCCACAGCTCACCCCAAGGGTCCAGAAGTTCTGTGATGGTCCTTGGGGGGTGCGGACTTCAACTCCCAGAATGCACCTGGCGCAAACTCCTTTTTGGCCACTGGACAGTGGTCAGCTGGTCGCTTTCTTCAGGAGTTGGTGCAGGGGACTCTGGTTAGCAATTTTTCACCTGTAGCAAACAGGGAGTCCCTCCTTGAACCAGTTGAAGCCAGGCAAAGTCCTTCTTGTGGTGAAGCCCAAGTGTGCAGCTGGTGCAGTCCTTCTGAGTGCAGGTTCCAGGTGCAGGCCAGGGGTCCAGCAGGGCAGTCCTTCTTCTCCTTAAGTTCTTTCTTCTTGAAATTTGGTGGGGATCTGAGGTGTGGGTGCAGGTCTGCCAGTTTTATCCTTGCTCCTGGGTGAAAAGCAGGGGGGTCCTGGTTCTCCAATCAGGGACAGGGTCGTCCCCCTGTGATGACCACTTCCTGGGAAGTGTGGCAAAAATCCATCCCAGAAGGCAACAGTCTCTAAAAATCCAACATGGATGAATCTGATTTTTGGAGGTTACATCTGGCTGAGCCCACCCACTGGTGTGGCTAAAAATCATAAACACACCCCTCTCCTGCCCTCTCCTAATCTAATCAAGGGGGCACCTAATTGTCTGGGGTTGCAGGATGTGGGGGTGTTGCTGGGTGCTCCAAATGTCCTTCTCTGCCTTTGAAGACCAGTTTGGCCGCCCTCCCCCTTCCTGCCTCACCATCTGCTGAGGGGAGATTCTCTCCCCCAAGCACATTCCTTTGTGTGAAGTCAGGCCACTTCACACCTCATCAAGGCAGCCTGGCAGAAGCTGCTGCAGGCTGGCCAATCAGAGCACAGCAGCAAAAACAATGCAGAGCTGAAATTGGCAACTTTTTAGGTAAAGTCTAAACTTTTTACCTAAACAAGTTATATTAAATCCAACAACTGGAAGTTGTGGGATTTATTACAACAATTAATTTGATACCAAATTCTTGGTATGTAACATTTAAGGAGACTTTAAAATTTAACATAAAGTCTGCCCATTCTAGCCTATGAAGGCCATTTACTTCAATGAGGGAAAAACGAATTTGGCTGTTTTTACCTCACCAGGGCTTATAAATCTATTTTTATAAAGTCCCTGCTTATAGTTACATGGCACCCAGCCCTAGGGGCACATAGGGCCCAACTTAGGGGTGACTTATATGTAAAAATAAGGTAGTTTAAGACTTTGGAAGTACCTTTAATTCCAAAGTCGAATTTGCATATAACTTTAATTTAAAAGCAGCCAGCAAGGCAGGCTTGCTTTTCAAATGACACTGGGCACCTCAGCAGTGCACCTAGGTGTGCACCACCTATGCTGTGGTCCCTAAACCTACATGCCCTACCATATACTAGGGACTTATAGGTAGGTTAACTTAGCCAATTATAATTAGCCTAATTTGCATATCCATTTTACACAGAGCACAGGCCCTGGGACTGGTTAGCAGTACCCAGGGCACCATCAGAGTCAGGAAAACAGCAGCATAAAGTGGAAAATGGGGGCAAAAAGTTATGGGGCCTCTGCAATCAGCCCTGTTTTCTCACACCTTGCAATTGAGGGGTGCTGCACCTGTGCTCTGAATAGCTGTGGCTCTACCCGGACGATTTCCTCCACCATGACCCTGAGCTCCTCCTCTGAGAACCTGGGGTGTCTTTGCTGTGCCATGGGGTGGTGTAGGTGATGTGTGGGGTGGATTGTGTGGTGATAACTGTGCTGATATGTAGTGGTGTGTTGTGTGAGGTGCGTGGAAGTTCTGTGGGTGATGGTGTTGTGTGCCTGTGGATGCTGTTGTTCTTGCTGGTGCTGTCTCTCTCTGTCCTTCTTCGGAAGTGTTGGTCGTGGGGGTTTGTGGGTGATGTGGGTGATTGTTTTATATTGTAATGGGTGTGTGGGAGTGGTGTGTGTATGTGTATCAGGCGTGTGTATTTCGAATTGTCCAATGTGGTAGTGTTTTGTATGTGTGTGTGTGTGTATTTTGAGCGTGGCGGTGTGTACCGCCAATGGAATACCGCGGTTGAAAGACCACTGCGTGGATTCGTGTGTCATGATAGTGTAGGAGTATTCCTGTTGGCGTGAAGGTGGAGGTTTTGTTTTCGCCAGTTTATCACTGACCTTTGGTGTGGCGGACTTGTGTGGGTGTCTGAATTTTGGCAGATTCTGAAATGTGGGTCATAATAGCTGTGGTGGAAATCCGCTGCGGCGGCGGTGTGTTGGCGGTCTTCTGCACTGCGGTAAGCGGCTTTTACCGCCAATGTTGTCATGACCGCCTAAGTCTTTTTGGCACTGAGACTTCAGAAAACAGGAGGCAAGCTCAATCAAAGCCCTTGGAGAGCACTTCTCTGAAGAGCGAGAGGGCAGCAATGCAGAATGGCAACAGAAGGGCAGCAGTCCTTTGCAGAAAAGCAGTCAGGTGAGTCCTTTGGGCAGCCAGGCAGTTCCTCTTGACAGGTTGGAGGTTCAGGTACAGAAGTGTCTGAATTGGTACGGTCAGAGGCCCTGTTTAAATACCCAAATGTGCCTTTGAAGTGGAGGAAACTTCAAAGAGTGGCTTAGAAGTACACAAGGCCTCCTTTCAGGTTCATCCTGTCTGCCAGGGCCCCAGTAGGGGGTTTGGCAATCCATTGTGTGAGGGCAGGCCACTGTCCGTTGACATGTAAGTGTCAGGCCCTCCACCCTCCCAGCCCAGGAAGACCCATTCAGTATGCAGATGTGTGCAGGTGTGACTGAGCATCCTGTGTTTGGGGTTCTCTGAGTGAAATGCACAAGGGAGCTGTCAACTAACCCAGCCAGACGTGGATTGTAAGGCACAGAGGATTTAAGTGCAGAAAAATGCTAACTTTCTGAAAGTGCCATTTCTAAAATAGTAATATTAAATCCAACTTCACCAGTCAGCAGGATTTTTTATTACCATTCTGGCCATACATATGGCATTGTTACTCCTTTCAGATCAGAATCTACCACTCAAACAGCATATGAGGGTAGCCCTACTGTTACCCTATGAAAGGAGCAGGCCTCCTAGCAGTGTAAAAGGAATTTAGGAGTTTGACACTACCAGGACATATAAACTACACAGGTACATGCCTTTTCCCTGCATAACACACTGCCCTATGGGTTACCTAGGGCTTACCTTAGGGGTGACTTATATGTAGAAAAAGGGGAGCTTAAGGCTTGGCAAGTAATTTTAAATGGCAAGTCGCATTGGCAGTGAAACTGCACACACAGGCCTTGCAATGGCAGGCCTGAGACATGGTTAGGGGGCTACTTATGTGGGTGACACAATCAGTGCTACAGGCCCACTAGTAACACTTAATCGACAGGCCCTGGGCTCATGTAGTGCACTTTTACTAGGGACTTATAAGTAAATTAAATAAGCCAATTGGACATGAGCCAATGTCACCATGTTTTAAGGGAGAGAGCATATGCACTTTAGCACTGGTTAGCAGTGGTTAAGTGCGCAGAGTCCTAAAAGTAGCAAAAACAGGGGGTCATTACAACATTGGCGGTAAAAGCCGCTTACCGCCGTGCAGAAGACCGCCAACATACCGCTGCGGCCTGCGGAATTCCGCCACAGCTATTATGACCCACATCTCGGAATACGCCGAAATTCAGACACCCACACAAGTCCGCCACACCAAAGGTCAGTGATAAACTGGCGACAACAAATCCTCCACCGTCACGCCAACAGAAACACGCCCATGCTATTACGACCCACGAATCCATGCGGCGGTCTTTCAACCGCGGTATTCCATTGGCGGTACACACCGCTGCGCTCAAAATACACACACATCTCCAAAACACAGCCACATTGGACAATTCGAATTACACACACCTGATACACATACAAACACCACTCCCACACACCCAACACAATATAAAACACACACCCATATCACCCACAAACCACTACGACCAAAAATTAGAGCCGAAGGCCAGAGAGTGAGCGCAGCAATAGACAACCCTACCACACAGAGGCACACAACACCATCACCCACACAACATCCACGCACAAAACACCACACACCACTACACATCATCACACTCATCACCACATACACCAACCCACACACATCACCTACACCACCCAATGGCACGCCAAAGACACCCCAGGTTTTCGGAGGAGTAGCTCAGGGTCATGGTGGAGGAAATCGTACGGGTAGAGCCACAGCTATTTGGATAACAGGTGCAGCACACCTCTATAGCTAGGAAGATGGAGCTATGGCGAAGAATAGTCGACAGGATCAACGCAGTGGGACAACACCCAAGAAATCAGGAGGACATCAGGAAGAGGTGGAATGACCTACGGGGCAAGGTGCGTTCCGTGGTCTCCAGGCACAACATCGTGGTTCAGCGGAATGGCGGCGGACCCCCACCTCCTTCCCCACAACTAACAACATGGGAGGAGCAGGTCTTGACCATCATGCATCCTAAGGGCCTCGGAGGAGTCGGTGGAGGAATGGACACTGGTAAGTCTAATCTTAACTATCATATCCCCCACCCTACCTGCATGCTATCACACACCCCCACCCCGCCCCATCCCCTATCACTCCAACTCCTCACTAATGTACTAAGAAAACAAACCACCCATCCCAACACCAAGCCCTGCATGACACAACAAAGCATGGACACCCCTCACTAAAGCATGCCCACTGCACATACCCATAACAACCCCTAACCATCATCACACAAGCCTCCACACAGGAATGCTAGCACTGGGGTACACGCTCACCCACCCATTGCACACCATGACACACACACACATGGAATAATCATGCTTTTATACCCCTGCAGGACCACTACCTAACCTCACCAGACAGGAGGGTCCAGACATCTGTACCCCACCCACAGAAGAGGCCCACAGTGATGACAGCAGCTCTGGCCAACTGGATCCAGATGACCAGCCCGGACCATCATGGGCATCGGGACAGTCGGTTCCCCTCGCACAGGCACAGCCCAACACTGACCTTCCACCCTCTGGAAACAGCAGTCCAGCACCCACCCAGCGGGCCCATACCTCCGTACCCAGGACACGCCAATCAGCTGTGTATCCACCACTACAGGGAACCCAGGATAACCCACCACCCCAACAACAACAGGGACCTGGGGGCAGTGGTAGTGGGCACACGGTCCAGGGGACGGAGGCACAGGAACACAGGGGAACTGGTAGGGCTGCTGTGCGACAGGGGGCGGACAGGCCAAGGGAACCCACTCTCCACGAGGCCCTCTCCTTCATCATGGGAGCCTACCACCACTCCCAGGAGACAATGGCAACGGTACTGGCCAAGTTTCAGGAGACCCAGCGCCTGCAGGAGGAACAGTATTTGGGCTTCAGGGAGGAACTCATCAGCTCCGCCCTGGGCACCATCGTAGGGGTGCTGAAGGACATACAGAACACCATGAGGGACACCGTGGCACTCCAAGGGGCCCCTGACACTAGCATGGACGATGAACTGCCCACCACCTCCGCCGGCGCTAGTGGAGAGGACGCCCCGCCACAGGACCACCACACCAGCACCCCACCCCCTGCAGACAGACAACCACCCCGCAAGCGGTCCCTGAGATCCAGGAACAGGACAGAGCACAATGGCAAGACCCCCGCCAAGAAATAAGACCACCCTGCTTGTCACCCCACTTGCCCACTTTGTAACCCTGTCCATATTGGAACTGGCCCAGCTCCACTTCCTATGCCCATATGGGCAGTGCACCTGTGAGACTAATAGACTGGACTCCGCCATGGACATTCCTCCACCATCACCCATCACCATTTTACCACCCTCCTCCAATATTTAGCACTGCAATAAACCCCCTTGAACCACAAAACAATCTGGAGTCAGTCTGTGATATTGAAAATGTGGATTAGCTATAACAATGACAAAATCAGTTCTCAATAGTAATGTCAACAAACCTATGACACACATCACAAGTCCATGAAGGATGCAAGCAGATGACACACGTTGGTAACCACACCTGTGAAACCATAATGGAAATGTACAACTCAGTTACCAAATATTGTTTGAAATTGACAGACAGGATAGAGGTAGAAGTGTGAAAGTAAAAGTATTAGTAAAGAAAGTGTTCTCACCTGTGTGTCACTGGAAATATTGCTGTATGACTGAGTCCCTGTTGAAAATGTCTACTTCCTCTGCTTCCTCCTCATCACTGTCCACAGGCTCCACAGCTGCCACAACACCGTCATCTGGACCATCCTCCTGCAGAAAAGGCACCTGGCGTTGCAAAGCAAGATTGTGAAGCATGGAGCAGGCGATGATGATCTGGCACACCTTCCTTGGTGAGTAGAATAGGGAACCACCTGTCATATGGAGGCACCTGAACCTGGCCTTCAGGAGGCCAAAGGTGCGTTTGATCACCCTCCTAGTTCGCCCATGGGCCTCATTGTAGCGTTCCTCTGCCCTGGTCCTGGGATTCCTCACTGGGGTCAGTAGCCATGACAGGTTGGGGTAACCAGAGTCCCCTAATAGCCACACCCGGTGCCTCTGGAGTTGACCCATCACATAAGGGATGCTGCTATTCCGCAGGATGTAGGCGTCATGCACTGAGCATGGGAACATAGCATTTACCTGGGAGATATACTGGTCTGCCAAACATACCATCTGTACATTCATGGAATGATAACTCTTCCGGTTCCTGTACACCTGTTCACTCCTGTGAGGGGGGACCAAAGCCACATGGGTCCCATCAATGGCACCTATGATGTTAGGGATATGTCCCAGGGCATAGAAGTCACCTTTAACAGTAGCCAAATCCTCCACCTGAGGGAAAACAATGTAGCTCCTCATGTGTTTCAGCAGGGCAGACAACACTCTGGACAACACGTTGGAAAACATAGGCTGATACCATGGCCACAGTTGTTTGAAATGACCCACTTGCTAGGAAATGGAGCACTGATAGCATCTGCACTTGAGGGGGGATTCCTGTGGGATGGCGGATTGGTGACATGAGGTCTGGCTCCAACTGGGTACACAGTTCCTGGATTGTGGCACGGTCAAACCTGTAGGTGATGATTAAATGTCGCTCCTCCATTGTCAACAGGTCCACCAGCGGTCGGTACACCAGAGGATTCCGCCATCTCCTCACATGTCCCAGCGGACGGTGCCTAGGAAGGACAAAAGCGACCATAGAGTCAAGCAATTCAGAGGTATGTACCCACAGCAACCCAGAACACGAAACAAATTCCAAAAAGTTGTATGTATGTGTGTGGAGTCTAGGCCTCGGTATGTGTGACGCAGTTGAAAATGAAACCATGTGGGCCCCTGAAATGGCGGCTGCCTGACCTCTAAACTGGGACAATGGGATGTGAGGTAACTGCGCTGGCAATGCTGCATTGGTTAACATTGGACCCTATGGGTCCCAGGAGCCAATGAGGAAGTGCGCCGGCGGTGATGATATGCACCGCCGTGGACGTCACCGCCGCGGACGTCACCGCCACGGACCTCACCGCCATTTTCTATCTGTGCAATCACTTGATACCTGATCTTCGACATGAGAGGACCTACACTGCAAGTGCTGCTGTGACCTCGGTCTGGAAGAGACAATGGCACGTGCGTCTGGGTAAAGGGCCCCTGCCTTCACTGCACAGGAGTTGGAGAAGCTCGTGGACGGGGTCCTCCCCCAGTACACGCTACTCTACAGTCCTCCAGACCAACAGGTGAGTACTTAGGTTGCAAGTTGTATGGGCTATGCCTGGGTGGAGAGGACCCAGTGTGAATGCATGTGCCACATGGCAAGGGCAGGGATGTGGGCCACTCACTTCGACGGTGCAGTTGGTAATGACTTCTCTTCTTCCCCTGTAAATGTAATGTAGGTCAGCGCCCACCAGAAGAAGGATATTTGGCGTGCCATCACCAAGGACGTCCGGACCCTGGGGGTCCACCAGAGACGGAGCACCCACTGCCGTAAAAGATGGGAGGACATTCGCCGCTGGAGCAAGAAGACGGTGGAGGCTCAGCTGGGGATGGCCTCCCAACGTGGGAGGGGTGCCCGTCGCACCTTGACACCCCTGATCTTCTGGATCCTGGCGGTGGCCTACCCTGAGTTGGATGGGCGCATGAGGACATCACAGCAGACACAAGGGGGTGAGTACACTCTCATTCTGCTGACTTTGCGCGCAGTGGAGGGGTCTGGATGGGGGAGGAGGGCTGTGGGTTTCCCTAGGCCAGGGCGAGTTCCGTAGCCTAGGCCCCTCCGTAATGCAGGCCATGTGGCACTCCACCCCACCTCTGTAGAGTGCCAAGTACAGGTATACATGCCCCTGTGTCATCTATGTGTGCAGATGTCCACCATAGCCATGTAGGCCATATCCCAGGAACTGCATCTGTAGAGGCCAAGAGAGCGGCCTAGTGCAGGGGGCTGCTGTGTCTGTATTGTCCGCCAATGGTAGCGGTAAGCCATGCACTCAACCTGTCTTTCTTCTGTTTCCCACCCCCTTTTTGTGGTCTCCCTGTTCTTTTGTGCATCAGCATCATCAGGTGGAGGTACAGTGGCACCGGAGCACGAGGGGGCTGCATCCCACATGTCCATGGAGGGCCACTCTGAGTACACCAGTGGGACGGAGGGCGAGGGGAGCTTCACGACGGTCACTGCATCAGCAAACAGCGACACGGACTCGTCCTCCGATGGAACCTCCCTTGTGGTGGTGGCACCATCTGTGCCTCCCACTTCAACAGGTACAGCCGCCACCCCCCCTACCAGCACCGCCCTCCCAGCAGCCCCTCAGCCTTCACCCCGTGCCCGCTCACCCTCAGGAGGGTGGGCATCACCTTCGCCCCAGGCACCTCAGCCCCTGCCACAGTCACCCCTGCTGCCCTCAGTGAGGAGCCCATTGACCTCCTCAGGTTACTCACTGTTGGGCAGTCTACCATTGTGAACGCCATCCAGGGTGTAGAGAGGGATTGCAACACACTAATGCATTCCTGGAGGGCATTCATTCTGGTCAGGCTGCCCATCATTGAACCCTGCAATCTCTGGCCTCAGCACTGATGGCAGCCATTGTCCCTGTGTCTAGCCTCCTCCCTCCAACTTCCTCCACCCAGACCCAATCCCCTGTACCTCAACCTATTCCAAGCACACCATCAGACCAGCCTGCACACACCTCAACACACAAGGGCAGCTCAGGCAAACATAGGCACCACAAATCCCACAGGCACTCACACAAGCATCACCCACATACAGAAACAGCAACATCCACTGCCTCCACTGTGTCCCCCTCCTCCCTCCCAGTATCGTCTACACTCTCACCTGCATGCACTACCACCACAGCCACTAGGACTCGCACCATAACACCCAACCCCACACCCCGCTCACCTGTACTCACCACCCCCACTACCATTTACACGTCCCCTGTGTCCTATCCAAGTGTGTCTGTCACTCCCCCTCCCAAAGTACACAAACGCGGCCACACACACACCCAACATGCATCCACCTCACGACAGCCTACAGAACATGCACCTGCACCCAAATCACCAAAAGTTACACCTCCTACAACTACCTCCTCTTCCTCCACTCCCAGACCCCCTCCAGCTACCCGTCCCAGTGTTCGTCAGAAACTTTTCCTGAGCATCGTTGACCTCTTTCCCACCAACCCCCCCTCCAATTCATAGGTCCCGTAGTAGCACCTCAGCCAAAAAAAGTCTGGTACCAGTGGTGCCTGTTAGAGATATGTGGAGTGCACTGGGCACCAGGGCAGCCAGTGTGACATGGAGCCAAAGCACAGCCAGTCCCCCCCCTGTGAAGCACCAGAAGTTGGACAGTGCCCGACGGTAAAGGGTGAAGACTCCTGCCTGCAAAGCCGCTCACAAAGGTCCCGGGGGGAGAGTCGAGTCAGCTGTGACTCCTCCCAAGGTGGGGAAGGGGCAGAAGAAAGCGCCAAAGTCTGGGAAGAGCAGCACGGCGGAGAAGGCCGCCATCATCCCCGCTGCCCAGGACGCCACCGCCAGCCCCATCGTCACTGGTCAGGAGACCACCGCCGGAGTCAGTGCCCAGGAGGGCAGCACAATCGTCACTGGTCAGGAGACTACTGCCGGAGTCAGTGCCCAGGAGGGCAGCACAATCGTCACTGGTCAGGAGACCACCGCCGGAATCAGTGCCCAGGAGGGCCCGGCAGCCACAGCCCCACTGGGCAATGAGGGAACGCCATGGCACACACCACTGCACAGGTCAGAGACAGCAAAGTCAAGCACCGCTGAACAGGGCAAGCACCGCTGAACTGGGCAAAGACTGCCATGGCAAGCACCGCTGAACAGGTCAAGCACCGCTGAACAGGGCAAAGACCGCTGAATTGGGCAAAGACCGCCATGGCAAGCACCGCTGAACAGGTCAAGCACCGCTGAACAGGGCAAGCACTTCTGAACTGGGCAAAGACCGCCATGGCAAGCACCGCTGAACAGGTCAAGCACCGCTGAACAGGGCAAAGACCGCTGAACTGGGCAAAGACCGCCATGGCAAGCACCGCTGAACAGGTCAAGCACCGCTGAACAGGGCAAGCACCGCTGAACTGGGCAAAGACCGCCATGGCAAGCACCGCTGAACAGGGTAAGCACCGCTGAACTGGGCAAAGACCGCCATGGAAAGCACCGCTGAACAGCTCAAGCACCGCTGATCAGGGCAAGCACCGCCAACTCAGGCATCGCTAACCCATGTGTGGCAGGGGCAGTGACGGAACTGGGACCGTCACGGGGAGAGTGATGCACTCTGGGCACCTATCCACCTCCAGAACCAGTGGAGAAAGGCATCCACTACCTCAGTCCATAACAGGATGAAGCACTCTGGGCACCAGTCCCCCTCCAGAACCAGTGGGGACTGTTATCCACTTGTGAGACTGTGTCTTTGCACTCCCCAGGATGGTACAGTGGGCAAACCACCCACTGAAAAGACTTGTGAGACAGTGGCTTTGCACTCCCCAGGATAGTACAGTGAGCAAACCACCCACTGAAAAGACTTGTGAGACTGTGGCTTTGCACTCCCCAGGATGGTACAGTGGGCAAACCACCCACTGAATAGACTTGTGAGACTGTGGCTTTGCACTCCCCAGGATGGTACAGTGGGCAACCCACCCACTGTAGAGACTTGAGAGACTGTGGCTTTGCACTCCCCAGGATACATCAATGGGCATGGAGCCCTGTCGTGGATCTGGCGTGGTGCTGTCATCCGGCTGAGGTGCCCACCCTTTCCTTCCCCCTGAGGTGCCTGTTGTATTTCTATCTGATGCCCCTGCAGTGTTCTCTACGTTTCAGGACAGGTATCGCCCATGCATTTTGGGCCCAGTGGTCCACGGACATTGGATGGTGCATACCTGCACTACTGATCGTGATGTTTATTTTTGGCATTTGTATATATTTCTGTATATATTGGCTTACTGTATTGTGCTACATTACAATGGTTGTAGTCATTTCCTTTTGTCTTTGCATTCTTCTGGGGGGGTTGTTACTGTGATGTTTTGAAATGCATTGGTGTGTGTGTTGTAGTGGGTGAGGGTTGGGGGTGGGGGTGTTGCGTGTGTGTGTCCGTGACTTTTGCCTCTCCCCTCCCCTATGTCGTAGGTGCAGTACTCACTGTTGTCTTCGGCGCCACAATTGCTGATGTTCGTAGAGGAGCAGGAAGACAATCACAGGGAGTATTTGGAGTTCCGGCTCCATGGTGCCCTCCTTCCTCGTGGAGTTTGTTCAGGTGAGCATTTTCCCATTGGAATGGCTGTTTCCGCCATGTTTTTATCCACAGTGAATCCGCCCCGGAAAAGGTGGCGGATTGGCCTGTTGTAATACTGTGGGCGGTACTTTGTCTTCCGCCTGTCTGTTGGCGGTGACCGCCGCGCTGTTTGTCTGTACCGTCGTGGTGGTCGGAGTGTTAAAGTGGCTGTCTTTGTTGGTGGTTTCCGCCATGGTCATAATTCCCTTTTTTTTACCGCCGGCCTGTTTGCGGTATTACCGCCGCTTTAACACTGTCCGCCAGGGTTGTAATGACCCCCACAGTGTCAAAAAGTGGAGGGAGGCAGGCAAAAATTTGAGGGTGACCACCCTTAGGTTGTCAGGTCTAACAAAGTTTTCTGGAAGACAATGTTGAAAGCCATAATATTTTTGAATCACAATATATTTTTTTCCGATATTCTTTATTCTGATATTTTGAACTCAAATTTTTGTCTAAACACCAGTTGTTATGTAGAATACTACCACTTTGGAGACAATAAGGGATTTTGTCCTATCCAGAAAAGGAGTAATTATGTATCTAGGTGAAAACTGAGATGAAACAATATCTTTATAGTCCTAGGGAAACTATTTTAAATGTGCACCCTATGCAAAGGCTCATTTACTCAAACGTAATTAGTTACACAAGTAATTCCAATAGGCTACAACTGTTGTAGCTTCCCATTAAAACTTTCGCTTTTTTTTGTAGAGGTCTTATAATTGGCCAACAGGCACTTCACGCCCCCAAAAATTCAAACCAAAAATAGACAAGAAACTTCTCCCGGTAGCTATCTGAAAAGTGTTCACTGTCAGAGACAATGCAAGAGCTTGACTTTTTTTCATAAACAACTTCCTAATTCAGCTCTCAACCCTTAAAACATTGAGCAGAACTTGAACCCACCATTAATAATTCATAAACAAATTACAGAGAAAAGCCCAAAAATCCAGCAACCGATAGTTGACATGAACCCACACTTATAGGACTGGAGGTATGTACAAGAGATTTGTCCTGCACTGATGTTGTTAAAATACAACAGAGACCTCCTTCAGGGGAGTATTGCAAACCATCGCAACCCTTGCGATAATGGTGAGCCTGCAGCAATTAAGGGGGCCTCAGACCAAAAAGGACCCCCATTCAGTCAAATGTCAATGATATGGAAGACTCAGGGGCTGCTCACCACATTCTGCAGGGGGCAATCATTGTATGTTGATCCTCTCCTCCTTGTCTTGGCATCTTGAGTTTGCCTTGCAAGCAAAAAGAAGGATGAAATATCAGAATTTTTCATTCCAATTGATCCTTGGAGAATCATTTTTTCTACAATGACAACACAGGTGTGGAGAAATGTAAAAAAATAATGAAGCGTGATGCTTAGTGGTTATCACAGAGGGTAGACAGCAAATGCCAAAATCTCCTGGGCTCCGAATACCGTGGGCCAAAAATTAGAAGCATTATTTAACACTCCCAATACATTACGATACCTTCAGCATTGGAATTTATCAGATGTGATAAATAGCACTCAATTACAGGCCGAGAAATAATTTATGGACTTTGCTGTTAAGCACCAAAATCTGCTAGTTCCTTATTTATAGGCATATTCCCACAGCAGGTTTTACTAGTCATAAAAAACATTGAAAATGCACCAGGGAAGTGTTTATTCTGGGAGGGATAGTATTATCCTCTGTGTCTTTAATAAAATCCAGATTTTCAGCCCACCATGAATGGAAAATCCACATTTTATGCGGCCAACATTATGCAAGTTCAAAGCTTTGCCACCAAACAACGCAACACCCTCTTCACAGGCTTAAAATAAAAGTGTCTAAACATAGAATCAGAAGACCAATCAGCACAACGCAAAAGGTCTTGCATGCTGCCACCCATCATACAAGCCTTTGAAGCAGCTGCACCCTTCATAGAATGTGCACTAAACAATTTAACATCCACACCAGATCTTTGCATTATCTCTTTCACCCATCTTGCTTGAGTTGGAAAAGAAAATGCTTTATGATGATGCCTAAACAAAATAAAGAGTTGATCTACTCCTGAAGGTCTTATCAAAACCGTTCTGCACACATACTCCTTCACACACCAAACCACACATAACTTCTCTCTTTCATCAAAAGAACCATACAAAGTTGTAAAAGAATTCATCTTAGTTCTCTGTCTCAAATGAAAAGATACCCCTTCTGGAGTATGTGACCTATAACATGCCTCCAAAGCACGTACATTCGAAACCCTACAAAATGACACCAAGCACAAAACCATAGGCAAGCTTAAAGACAAATCTTTCAAATTAATATTCAAATTATTCTCATTATCATCCCAACTTTCTAGGAAGTCTGGAACCTTCAAAAAATCCCACAGGGAAGTATATCTAGAGCCTGGAGGGCTGGAGCTCAGCAAACCTTATGTTCCTTAGTAATCTTTTAACCATCACATCCTGTTGTACCGATAAGCCATTCACTAAAGTATGACCAGCAGCAATAGCTGATCTATACAAATTCACAGTTCTGCAAGCCAAACCTTTAGCATATATATCTGCTGCTTCAGGGTCTGGACACCAGCTGAAGAACTTCTCCACCTGAGCATTCAGCTTGTTTGCAAAGAGATCCAACTGAAAAGGACCCCACAACATGTTCAAGTTCCTGAAAACATCCCTGTCCAACATCCAATCATGTGAAAATGAAAATTCCTGGAGAACCAATCTGCCACTGTATTAGTCAAGCATGGGATATGTTCTGCCTGAACTTTCAAACACCTTTCCAGGCAATACTCCCAAAAACATTTTGCCAAATCTTACAGACCTTTTGATCAAGGACCTCCCAACCTGTTTACATATCTCACAGCTGACACATTGTCCATCCTCAGCACAACTGAGCACTTGACAGTTTGCTCTGCAAAACACTTTATTGCAAAAGATCCTGCTAAAAACTCAACAATGTATATGAAAATTCTTTCCCTGATCTGTCCAACGACCACCAGTCCTTGGCAATCCACATCCTGCACCCCATCCTTCCAAGCTTGAATCCGATTTCACAACCAAGTTCGAATTTTCTCCAGATATTGCACTCCCATTCCAGGCTTCCACATTTTTCAGCCATCACATAATTCCTCCATTGCTTCCAACGAAAGACAAACTGACTCTGAGTGCCTCAATCCATCTCTTAAGTTTTTTGCTTTTAACCTCTGTAAGGCCCGAAAGTGCAAGGGACCTGGGAAAAGCACCTGAATAGCAGATGACAAAAGACCCACAATTCAAGCTAACATCCTTAGGGAAACCATGCTCAACCTCAGAGTATTCCTTATCTCCTTCCTTATTCTCTTTCACTTCTCCTGTGGTAACCTCAACAAACCTTCCACAATATATGTTACAAAGTCAAGAAACTGAGTTTGCTAGCTTGGGCCAAACCCTGACTTTTTCCTGTTCACTACAAATCTGTATGCTAAATCAACTGTTCTCTGTCCTGATTCATAATCAAGATGTTGTCTAAATAGATTATCATTTAAATTCCCCTCTTTCTCAGAGAAGCAGCTACTGGACGAAGAACCTTCGTAAAGCACCACAGACAAAAGACCGAAAATAAGGCACACAAACTTCCACATCTTCCTCCTCCAAAGAAACCTCAAAAAGCTCTGATGACTTTCCCAAATTGGAACTGTTAGACAGGCATCCTTCAGATTCAATCGGGTCATCCAATCCCCTCTCTGCAAAACATCCTTTAACAAGTGTATTCCCTCCATCTTGAAATGATGGTAAACAACCCAATTGTTTAACTCTCTTAAATGTATAGTCTCCTTCCCTTGTCCTTCTTTTCCATTAGAAAAATATAGCTTTCAAAGCCATTTGACTAGTCCTCTTCTAACACAACCGCTCCTTTTGCAATCAGCTCCTGAATTTCCAAATTTATCAACTTCATGTGATCTGAGGGGAAACTAGTCTCCTTGGCAAAGATCTTTGAACTGGACTTTCATCAAACTCTATCGGAAACCCACGTACCATCTCTAAAGCCCAAGGAGCCCTAGTAATCTCAAGTCATTTCTGACATAACTGGGCAATTCTGGCACCTAATTTTAAGGGAATAACAGAAGGGTCTAGTTTTACCTGATGATCCTCTGCTCCTCTTTTCACCCCCGCTATTCCTTCCCTGAGCTCCTGTCCATGACAACTTCAGTAACCACGTGCAAAGAAGCCTCTGGTAATGCCCTGACCGTGGTCGGAGAATTGACCCCTTGTTCATCCCGCCAATCTAAAATCACGCTCCTAAAATACCTTCTTAGTATCTTATTTGGACTTCTGAAGTGAACAAAAAAAGCCCTAACATATCTTGATAAATCTTTATTAAAGGCATCAGCAAATAATAAACCATTAGCTGAAAGCCCTTCTTCCTTACAAGCCAGATCCACCAACATAGGAACCATCTTCAACAAAATGCTTTTCTGTCCCTCATTAGAGAGCCCAGTATTAGTGTTACCCAACAGGCATACTTCCCTCTGGATCCACTGGTGCAATTCCTCCACATCCACAATTTTTTGATAAACGAAAGCTTCTTCAGCCATGTCTAATATCTTAGTGGGTGGACCCACTACATCCAAAAGCCTATCTTGACAGGACCTAAGACCCCTGTCCATGCCCTTCCTAGGGTCGCAATCACTTTTGCCTATAAGCACAATTATTTATGCATCTAGTTCAGGGGTTACTAACACTCTCTTAGCTACAGAGTTTCTAGGGCACTCAGACCTCAGCCTGACTCGAATATCCTTAGGGATTTCCCTTCTCCTCCAAAATTGAACATACTTAGCCACAGGCTCTGATGGTGTCCACTCTGATGAAAGTGGATGCTTAATGAATAAGGGGTCAAACATTTATTGCTCCAAAGGATCAATAAGTGACAGTGATTATGGTACATTCTTACCTAGAGAGAAGAGCAGCACCAAAGACTTTGCAAAGACGATAGGCACCCACCTCCTAACTCCCTACCTAGTCCTTAGAATTATGTGTGAGCTCCCGAGTGGTAGGTAAAATTCAGGGAGGAGGGCCTTCCAGCAAGATGTCCTCTCAGCTCAATGCCAATCGACGACCTTTTAGAGGAAATTACAAAAAGGGTATATAGCTGTATGTCTAGTTTAAGAATTCACCCTAGTACCACTCCCAGCCCTTTTCACTCTAAACTCTCCCTAAAACCCTACAAAGATGTGTCTACCTGCGTACGATTGGAAAAACGCAGTGTGGATAGCTTCACGGTTAATTCTCACTGGCAATAGGTGTGTTGGAGTTTGAGATCATGGATGACATTTAAAATAATATTAAATAAAATATATTTAATTGCCAACTCACAAATCATACATGACTTCACATGTTTTACTACTTTTTTTGGTACATTAAGTCATATTACGTACTCATACATACAGCTTCCTGTGAGTCTTTTTATAACTGCAAAAAGTTGAATTCACTTCCGTAACCTTGTTTCGTGGTTTTCTCTGAAGTTATGCAAAACTTAATTTGGATAGAAATAGTACTATAACATGAAAAAATTCAACACGATAGTCATAAAAGGCAATTGTTCTGTAAATTCTTCTTTTTTGCACAAGTGGTTAAGGAACTATTTGAAATCCTCCTTGGGGGTTAATCTTACTTAAGGTCTGTTACTAACGTTCGATCTCTTTTTGTTCTTGAGCCTTTGTTAATTAAATGTTTTGTCCAGTAAACTAATGCTGCACAGTGCTGAGTCTTTTTTCTATTACCTTTTAAGCTTTTCATCTTTGCTTTCAGGCCTCGTTTCATTCCCTTGGTCAAGGTCAGCTGAAGTCTGGAAGGCTTCATCTGGTAAGTAAAGATTTCAGCTCAGATGATTATGATTAAATCCAAATGCTTCGGTGAGGAGAGAAAACTCTTGAAGGCGGAACAGGACGCAAGGTTTGTTGACTGGGGTGGGTTTTTATAGTTGGTCTCTTGCTGCAGTGCGATGAGTCATACACGTGGCTCATGCTGCAGCTATCTTTGGAGATGAGTCATCAAGCGCGTTGTGTATTATCACGTGCTACTGCAATAAAAGTCTGTACAGTCCCTTGACTTCCCTTTTGGTCAAAAAATGCACATATATCCTAATGCAAACATGGAGGCAAGTAGTGTAACCAAATGCAAGTATGTAATCACCATATATTTTTCCTAAAGTGTACTGATGTCATATTATCCAACCACAATTTGATGTGAATGTTTTACATGTTTACTTATTTGCACACGATAACTGACTAGTTTTTGCATGATCCTTGATAATAAGTGCCTCATCATTTTTCAACCTTACTATGGTCAACAGAGAATTTCTCCTTGAGAGACTCATGCTCAAATCTTCTGGAAAAAATCCAATCAGCAACTTAACTCTACCCCCACACTTCTGGAAGTCTCATCACATACTAATGCCTTGTGTGTTTGTTCCTTCAATCCCTTACAAGTCTCTTTTTCTGAGCCTTTACCTTGCCCACCTTGTGTGCTCTCAGCACCCTCCTTTTGTCTGTCAACACAGAGATAATTTTCTGCCACTGTAGATCTCCCTTTTTTCCAAACCTACATTGGCATTCACATGCTTTCTCTTCCAGGTAGCTTTGCCCCCTGTTTTCACATTAATTTCTCCTTCATTAGCAGACTGAAACCCTTCCTCCTCCACATGAGTACCTTTTCCCATCATCATCTCAAATTTTGTATCCATCCTGTTCGTTATCTCCAGAGTAATTTTCTCCATTGCCTTGTTGAGTCGCTCCTCTAAATTAATTTCCTGTGAGCCTTCTCCGTGCTCCAGGATATTTGAACAGAACTTAACAAGAAAATGAATTGAAACTAAATTTTCCTCAAAACAGCACTATTACAATATAAAATACTTCCGACAAAAGTATGTACAAAAATATTTTTGTCACTACAATATCGACCATAAAAGACTACTCGTTTTGTTCACAAAAATCACCTCATGCCTAAAAACACCCAATACTTCAGTATAAGTCAACCTCCTTTGAACACGCACACGTAACTGATATAAAAAATGCCTTGACCATTGAGAGTGTGCCAGTAGTCAGCTACTGCAAGGCCAACCAATCAGAATGCGTTAAAAGTTCTTGCCTGAATGCAGGTCAGTGGTCTAGATTCCTTTCAACATGGCCGCTGGAGTGCTTTTGCGCATCAGCTCGAGCAAGGACGGTGAAACAGTCTCCGACAAAGATCAGCTCATGCTCAGGTCAGCTAGCAAACTTTCCTCCCATTTTTAATAAAACAAATATATTTTTTCCCTGCAAAGTCATGCAACCTCCTCAAGGCGCAAATGTGATAATTGAGCTGAGATCAGAAAAAGGCCTGATTCGAGGTCACACCGCCCAAAAATATTATAAATAGTCTCCACTTATGCCCGCACTACTACATAACCTAGGAAGGTAACTGAGGGATAAAAGACTCACTCTACATAGATCATGTGCAGTTCCAGCCTACCTAGAAAGGGTGTGAACCGAACACAGTCAAAATAACAGCTAAAGATTATCTAAGTCAAGCAAATAACACAACCACTCATCCTAGTTTTTTAAATTTTATTCGACACTGAGCACACATCTCAAAATGTCACACAGCACATAAAGAATTTATCTGAGTGGGCAGCAGCAATAAAAGAAAGAAGAGGACTGGTTGCTGGGGGGTTTTATTATCTTTGGAAATGTTGGAAAGTGGATTATTGTTAAGTTCAGGTAAGTACCTACACTAATCAATAGGCCCCTAGCCTCCAATAAGTTCAGTTAGGTCTCAATCAAATAACTCCAGCTAAATGAACAGCAAGGCTTTACTTAGGAGACAAAGGGCCTCATTATGACAGGTCGCAGTGGCGTGGAGGTTGCACCACAGACGGACTGCCTGCACCCCCAGTTTATCTCCACAGGAGGGACTGGTGTTGCTGGCAGTCCTAAACCTCCAGGGTATTGCTGCAAGCAGCGCCGCCCTGGGGATTACAAACTCCCCTCTCCACCAGCTTTTACAAGGCGGTACCACTGCCATGTAAAGGCTGGGGACCCTGCACTGCCCATGCACTTGGCATTGGCAATGCAGGGGCTCCCATGGCCAGCCCTGTCACGATGTTCACTGTCTGCATTGCAGACAGTGAGCAGAGCGACAGGTGCTGCTGCAACATTGCCTACGGCTCAATTATGCACTGCGTCAAATTTCTAGGCTGTTCCCCACTGGGCCAACAGGCGGAAACACTGTGTCCGCCCGCTGACCCAGCGGGGAACTCGTAATGGGGCCAATGAGAAGGCAGCCACACTGGTGGCAACCTGACCGCAGGAGTTTGGAGAACGGCCTTTTCCGTCCGCCAAACCTATAATGACCCCAAAAGTGTGCAAAGCATTCAAATATCACAAAACAGTAATGAAATAAAAAGCAAGAAACAGTTTACAAATCCGAAACCAATTTATAAGAATAGGACATATTTTTGTCTTTAATTTGACACCAAAATGAATAAAATCAGATAAGGGGAACAGGAGATATGAATTTTTAAAGAATTAATATTTTTTAGCACTTTGAAACTAAAAGCACCACTCGGGTATCTGGTCGCACCTCGACCAGGGCAAAAAGCAAAGTTTAAGGCCGGCCGCGATGGAGCCCTGCTCGGCTACAGCAAGCGGGAGGCCTCAGTCAAAAGTTTACCTTTGATTATGTCTTTTTCTTGAAGATTTTCTTCAGCGGGACGAAGTCACCAATCTGATCTGAACTCCCTGAAGTCCTCTACAGATACGTGTCGGTGAAGAATTCTACGTTGGAAAATTTTCGGCCGGGCCATATCTTGTTCTGATGTCCTTGGAGCCCTCCTTGGATACACTGCATGGAAGTCAGGGTCAACTTTTCGTTTTCGGACTTAGTCACCTTTTTGGAGCTTTTTCTCTCCGATATTGGACGACCCTCCGCAACAAGCCGATTCTGAGTCAACATCTTTGCATGGCCTTTCCAGGAGCCCCCAGTGAAATCTTGGAATTCTGGGGCTCTGGAGCTTTTCAGAGGGATGAACTTGCAAGTCAGGCCGGGTCGCAGTCGACGTAAGCCAGCTTGACTCATGGCGGCACGTCGTTCACTTTTTGGAGCTTTTTACCAAAAGTTCTCCAATCTTCTGGATCTTCATTCAGAAGGTCTTTAAAGGTCCTTTAGGAGTCCACAGCTCACCGCAAGGTTCCAGAAGCTCTGAGTTGCTCCTTGAGGACAAAGACTCCAACTCCAAGAATGCAAACTCCAAAATGACCACTGGACAGTGGTCAGCTGGTCACTTTCTTCAGGATTTGATGCATGGCATGTTGGATCAACATATAGTAATGAAAATTACTTTATATTAAAAAAACATAGAAATTCACTGAAAAAAAACAAAGGTTACAGGGATAATATAGCTAGGAAATAGAATTTAAAAGACCATAGAAATTCACGTAAAAATCAAAGGTTACAAGGACGTTTTAGATATGTTCAGAATTTATTTGCTCAAAACCATAGAAGTTCAGCAGCTATTTAGAGTTATTTCAAGTAACTATAACTCGCGGCCTAAAGTAATTATAACTCAGACCCTCGCCATACACTGCAAACTATCCAAGATATTACAGCACTCATGCCAACTTTTATAACGTCAATAAAATTATCAACAAAATATTAGAAGACAAAACTGTGCATGGCGCGGGTGCAAGTTATAGTTACCTTAGGCGGCAAGTAATAGTTACTGTTAGAAATGTGGTCTTTGGTTGGCAGTCAGGTTTCCCCCTGTCCAAGCAAGCACCCTCACTTTAGTCAGGGTAAAGGAGGATCACACTCAGTTAACCCCCGCTCACGCCCTTGGTAGCTTGGCACTAGTAGGTAGGCTTAACTTCAGAAGCAATGTGTAAAGTATTTGTACCAACACACACAATAACTTAGTGAAAACACTACAAAATGACACAACATAGGTTTAGAAAAAATATTAGATATTTTATAGGAAAAACCAAGACAAAATACGATAGAAATCCACAATATACAGTTAAAAATTTGAATTCAGCATTTAAAAGTAAGAAAACAGTGATTTGAGGTGAAAACACTGCAAGTTGGTAAAACACAGCATCGTAACTATGTTGTGATGCCACAGAGTCGGTTGACCTCCATGTACAGTACCTTCAGAACAAGTAAAAAACAGGCCAGTGCACGAGTCAGGGAGAGCGGCTTGACTGGATCCGATGCGGTGTTGGCTCCAGTGCCACGGGGCAGGAAGACTGGGGTGTCACAGAGCAGCGCCAGGTCCTCTCTACAGGGCGGTGGAGGTGAGGTGGCGTCGGATGCGAAGTCGGTCCCTTGGTTCCAGCAGATGCGAAGTCGAGTGGAGTTACGATGCTTCGGGGTGACCTACCACGATCGCGATGACGTCACAGGGCCGCAGGCGCTGCGATATATCAGATCATTACGGACGTTGGACTGACAACACTCTGGTGTCAGCGAAGTCGGGCAGGATCAGTGATTGCAGAGATGCAAAGCCTACAGGGTCGTCGGGGCAGGCAGCACAGTTCTGGGCAGCGACATTCTTCAGGAAGTCGCATGGCATAGTCCAGCGTCGGTAGACTGGTTCTTCTCCAGGAATTCCCTTTAAGGGTCCAGGAACTGGAATGACACCCTCAGACAAGTTAGGGTCCACAGCAAGTAGACTCAGGACTGGATGGTGAAGTCTATGCTGTCCCTGAGGCTTCAAAACAGAAGGCAAGCTCTACTCCAAGCCCTTGGAGTCACTTCTCAAGCAGGAATGCAACAAAGTCCAGTCTCTGTCCCCTTGCACAAGCAGAAGCAGCAACTGCAGGATAGCTCCATAAAGCACAGTCACAGACAGGGAAACACTTCTCCTCAGCTCTTCAGCTCTTCTCCAGGCAGAGGTTCCTCTTGAATCCTTGAAGTAATCTAATTTTCAGGGGTTTGGGCGCTCTTCTTATACCCATTTCTGCCTCTGAAGTAAGACTACTTCAATGGAAAGTCTCTCTTGTTTGTGAGATCCTGCTTTGCCCAGGCCAGGCCCCAGGCACACACCAGGGGTTTGGAAACTGCATTGTGTGAGGGCAGGCACAGCCCTTTCAGGTGTAAGTGACCACTCCTCCCCTCCTTCCTAGCACAGGTGGCTCATCAGGATATGCAGGCAATACCCCTGCTCTGTTTGTGTCACTGTCTAACACAACCAATCTTAAAAAACAACTTTACTGTATTTTTAAATTGTGAGTTCAGAGACCCCAAACTCCACATGTCCATCTGCACCCAAAGGGACTCTACACTTTAATTATATTTAAAGGCAGCCCCCATGTTGACCTATGAGAGAGATGGGCGTTGCAAAAGGGAAAAACTAATTTGGCAGTATTTCACTGGCAAGACATGTAAAACGCATTAATATATGTTGTACCTTAAACATATACTGCACCCTGCCCATGGGGCTACCTAGGGCCTACCTTATGGGTGTCTGACATGTAAGAAAAGGGAAGGTTTAGGCTGGCAAGTAGGTACACTTGCCTAGTTGAATTGGCAGTTTAAAACTGCAGACAC
Source organism: Pleurodeles waltl (assembly GCF_031143425.1). Taxonomy (NCBI): domain Eukaryota; kingdom Metazoa; phylum Chordata; class Amphibia; order Caudata; family Salamandridae; genus Pleurodeles; species Pleurodeles waltl. The sequence continues at coordinate 1,419,475,462 of NC_090446.1, forward strand.
AGACACTGCAGTGGTAGGTCTGAGTCATGATTACAGTGCTACTAATGTGGGTGGCACAACCTTTAGTAGCATTTGATTTACAAGCCCTGGGCACCTCTATTGCACTGTAGTAGGGACTTACCAGTAAATCAAATATGCCAATCATGAAAATCCAATTACACATACATTTTACATTGGAGTGCTTGCACGTTAGCACTGGATAGCAGTGGTAAAGTGCCCAGAGGAGCACAAACCGCAATCCGTCACACATTCACAACCTGGGAAACAGAGGTAAAACCAAGTCTAATAAGTATCTTATTCTTTCAATTCCATATCTGATAAGTTCAATAATGTATTGTGCTCCATTAATATCGCCTGTTGCTCAAGTCCCTCTTTTCCTGAATATCTTTGCCTGATTCTTTTTCCCTGGCCTCCTCATCTCTTTTTTCTTTGCCTTTTCCTTGACTGAAGACAATCTGAAGTATTTATCCTTGGGTTTGCCGTACTGTAAAGAAAATGATTTTGATATGTTCAAACTATAATAAATTTGTATCTATTTGCCAGAAAGTTAAAGCTCATGAAACTTCACAAAAGTATTAAGACAAGTATTTGTAAAGTGCCATCGAGAGAGTGGGTCCACAGTAGTCTATTAATAGAAGATGTGCATGTGATGCAACAGCTGATGAGACTTGAAGATAATGTTATCAGGGAATTTGATGAAGAAATGGTAACTAAACATCTAGAAAGAGGAGTGTGGCTTTCAGAGGAAGGGGTCTCATTATTCAAACCCAAATCTAAAACAATCCCACCGGGTGGAGGAATAATATAGATCACTTTGCAGAAAGAATCATTAAAGAAATAAAAGATATCAGGCTGTCAGCTTTGAATAAACAACATACCAGAGAGAATGGGTGTTAGGAAACTTTGGAAAAAGTTGCCTTCAACCTGGAAGTAGTGGTACCTAGCTCTGACAAGGGTGGGAACATAGAAATTTGGCCTTTGAAGGAAGCATACCAGCAATAGTCAGACACTGAATGCTATAAGAGAGTAGATCTTATTCACTATGAGACAGTGAAGACGGATTTTTGGATTGCACTATGCGGCTGGAGAGAACAGGGCTTGCTAAGCCAGGTAGAATTTAGTTTCTTTTAAATATTACACTCCTAGATTGCCAGTATTCTATTTAATACCTAAAATTCATAAAGATACCGTGAAAGCCCAGGGAAGACCTGTCATAGCTGCTCAAGAGAGTTTCTTTGTAAATGTTTCACAGTACGTTGACCATTTTTTATGACCCTTTGTTCAAAATATACCCTCTTACTTGAAGGATAGTACAGATTTTCAGAAAATAATTTTTGACATTGCTTGGGAGGAGGGGATGTTCCTATTGACACTAGACGTGGTTTCGTTGAACACGAGCATTCATCATTCATATGGTCTTAGGACTCTTTCCTCAGAGCCAGACCCATAAGATTTTACAAACGGAGTAACGGAGTAAACGGAGTAAAATGCTGTTGAGTATGATCAAGTTGTGTTTTTTTTTTCATAATGGCACCTAGGAGCAGCAGCAGGGGGCTGCGTTGGTGAATTGCTTCGCCCCCAGCTATACGAATCGGCATGTGGGCTTGTGGGAGGAGCAGGTCCTCAGCAGTTTTGTGCTCTGAGTTTCACCAGCAATGTGAGTGACAAGGAAATGTAATTTTTAGATGTGAAAATCAAGGTGGAAGATCAGAGATTAGAGACAGTGCTATATATGAAACCCAGAGCAGGGAACATCATCTTGCATGCCTCTAGTTTCCATCCTACTCCATTGATAGAGAATGTCCCATTTGGGTAGTTATTAAGGAACAAAAGAAGGCCTCTGGGCCTGGCCCTAGAACCGTAGAAATTCAGCAGTTATAATTAGAATTCTTTCAAGTAACTATAACTCAGCGGTAAGGTAACTATAACTTGTGCCTTCGCCATGCACAGCTAATTACTGATCATATTATATCATTGATGACATCTTCTATGGCTTCTTTGATATTATCACTGCAACATTTGTAATAAGATTATTGATAAAAAAACTGTGCATGGCAAGGTTGCTGAATTTCTATGGTTTTGTTTTGTACAAGTACATTCAGATACTCAATATATATATGCTCAAAACAAAGTTGTCCTCCAGACAAAAGCACACTCTCAATAGGTTCCAGTTTATTTTGGAAAGCAGCAAAGCCAGTAACATTCAAAGAATTCTTTATCCATTTTCCAGGCCATACGCGTTTCAGACATCTCGTCCTTGGTCAGAAGCCAAATGCTTGGGTTGAGCAAATGATTGCAGGCACCTGATTACTTGATTAAATGCTCTGGTGAGTTACACAATGCATCCTGGTAGTGGTAGTCCGGCACATTTACATTACATCTTTAGTAGACAATCATTTCTGCCTTGGTAGGTTGCTGCAGCCAAACACACATTAAAGCACATTTAAAAACCTTAGTAGGCGAATTCAAAGCACAATTACTGAGTTTTGCTGAAATTATTCCATCCTGTTGCTCTTTATATGACAATGTAGTAAAGTCACACAGACCTGCTTTCTATCTGCTGTGGTGCTGCTTTCTCGGTTGGACAGGGCGTTAATTAAGTGCAAAACAAAGTTGTCCTCCAGACAAAATATATATATATATATATAAATAGCCTGAACCACTGGACGGAATTACACAAAAATGGCAGAAAGGTGTCTGTTGGTTCAAAAAGGGCCCTTTTTGTAATTTGAAGTAAATTTGTTCAGTAGTTTTACAGTTATTAAAGGAAAAATACATTTGTATATCTAGGGATGTGGATCTTCCGCTGGTCAGATAGATCTCATGCTGAGATCTGATTGCCAGCCAGCACTTCACCCAGGAATGGTTGGCAGAAATCTTGGGACTTGGACTTAGGCGAGTCCCAAGAAAAAATGTAAAAAGAAACAGAAAAGGGCAGAATAAGAATACCCTGAGCCCCTAGGCCTGGTGGTGAGGGCCCACAGAAACCCTGCCGGGGACCAAAAACATCTTTTTTTATTCTTGCCATGAAATTGCAGTGGATCCGTGAAACCGCATCAATTTTTTTTTTAAAAGTCCTAGTTCTTCCTGTGATGTTGCGTTACTCTTGCTTTTGTCTTCTTCTTGCTTTTTCTCCCATGTTTTTGGTGCCTTCTCCATCTTTGCCCTCTTTCTTACTGCTTTCACCTTGCTTTTTCAATCATTTTTGATGTACCCTCTCCTTGTTTTTCCCTCATTTTCACTGCCTTCTCCTTGTTTTGCCCCCGTATTTTGGGTTTCTTCTCCTTACTTTCCCTCATTTCCATTGCTTTCTCATTGCTTTTCTCCCATTTTTATGTGCCGTCTCCTTACCTTACTTTTCTGTTGTTTTAACTGCTTTCTCCCTGTCTTTACCCCATTTTATGAGTGGCTTCTCCTTGCTTTTCCCTCATTTTCACTGCTTTCTTCTTTGTTTTCCCACATTTTTTTTGTGCCTTCGCCTTACCTTTCCCTCGTTCTTAGTACTTGCTCCTTGCTTCTTCCTTCATATCTTGTATGTCTTCTCATTGCTTTTCCATCTTTCTAAATACTTTCTCCTTGCTTTCACTCCTGTTTTATGTAAGCCCGCTCCTTGCATTTCCCTTCTTTGCACAGCTTTCATCTTGCTTTTCCCCCATATTTTCTGTGCTCTCTTCTTGCTTTTCCCTCATTTTCACTGCTTTCTCCTTGCTTTTTCCCCTGTTTTGTTGTGTGCTTTCTCCTTGGTTTTACCTCTTTCTCTTTGCTTTTTCACCAATTTTTGTAATGCCTTCTTCTTGCTTTTCCCTCCTTCTTACTGCTTTCAATTAGCTTTTTCTTCTGTTTTTAGGTAAGGTAACTGTTAGAAATGGGGTTTTTGGTTGGCAGTCAGGTTGCCCTCTGTCCAAGCAAGAACCCTCACTCTAGTCAGGGTAAGTCACACACAATCCAAAATCAGCCTGTGCTCACCCTCCGGTAGCTTGGCACGAGCAGTCAGGCTTAACTTAGAAGGCAATGTGTAAAGCATTTGTGCAATAAATCATACAACACCATAGTATAACACCACAAAAATACACCACACAGTGTTTAGAAAAATATAGAATATTTATCTGGGTAATTGCAGGTCAAAACGATCAAAGTTGCAATAAGAATTTGTAAGAATATCACTGAAAAGTGATATTAAGGGGCTGATTCTAACCCCGGCGGTCTTCGACCGCCGGGGCGAGGGTCGGCGGGAGCACCGCCGACAGGCCGGCGGTGCCCCGCAGGGCATTCTGACCGCGGCGCTTTGGCCGCGGTCAGAAAGGGTAAACCAGCGGTCTCCCGCCGGTTTACCGCTGCCCTCAGAATCCCCCATGGCGGCGCAGCTTGCTGCGCCGCCATGGGGGATTCTGACCCCCCCTACCGCCATCCTGTTCATGGCGGGAAAGCCGCCATGAACAGGATGGCGGTAGGGGGGGTCGCGGGGCCCCTGGGGGCCCCTGCCGTGCCCATGCCAATGGCATGGGCACGGCAGGGGCCCCCGTAAGAGGGCCCCGCAAGGTATTTCAGTGTCTGCCTTGCAGACACTGAAATACGCGACGGGTGCTACTGCACCCGTCGCACCTTCCCACTCCGCCGGCTCGATTACGAGCCGGCATCCTCGTGGGAAGGGAGTTTTCCCTGGGCTGGCGGGCGGTCTTTTGGAGACCGCCCGCCAGCCCAGGGAAAAACTCATAATACCCTCCGCGGTCTTCTGACCGCGGAGCGGTATTATGGGGGCGGAATTCTGGCGGGCGGCCTCCGCCGCCCGCCTGAATTAGAATCACCCCCCAAGTGTCTTAAGTCTTTAAAAAGCAATAAAGTGTCTTTCAAGCACAAAGTACCTGGTTTCTGGTGGGAAATCTCCTAAGAGGGCCACAGGAGAAGAGATGCGTGGAAAAAGGGTGTGTGCGTCGATTTCTCCTCAGCACACAAAGACTTGCGTCGTTCTTTTCCACGCTGGGAAGTCGGGCGTTGTTTTCCGGCGCGCAGACAGTCTCTTTTTGTGGATCGCGGGGATTACCAGATGTCCCGGGTCTGTGCGTGGATTCTCCTACTTGTTTTCCGGCTGCGCGTCGTTCTGCGGGGCTGCACGTCGAAGTTTCGATCTCACGGTAGGCGTTGCGTCGATTTCTCCTTGGAAGTCGGGCGGCTTTGTCCTTGCGAGGCCGTGCGTCGAAATTTTGGTCTCACGGCAGGCGTCGCGCCGATTTCTCCTCGGAAGTCGGGCGGCGTTGTCCTTGCGAGGCCGTGCGTCAAAGTTTCGCGCTCACGGTAGGCGTCGCGTCGATTTCTCCTGGAAAGTCGGGCGGCGTTGTCCTTGCGAGGTTGTGCGTCGAAGTCTCGATCGTCCCGAGGGCGTCGCGTTGATCAGTGTCAGTGTGTGGCGTTTTTCTCGCCGCGAAACAAGCTGTGCGTCGAAATTTTCGGCGCACGGAGCGTCCAAGTGAAAGGAAGAAGTCTTTTTGGTCCTGAGACTTCAAGGAACAGGAGGCAAGCTCTATCCAAGCCCTTGGAGAGCACTTTCACAGCCAGACAAGAGTTCAGCAAGGCAGCAGGGCAACAGCAAGGCAGCAGTCCTTTGTAGAAAGCAGACAGGTGAGTCCTTTGAGCAGCCAGGCAGTTCTTCTTGGCAGAATGTAGTTTCTGGTTCAGGTTTCTTCTCCAGCAAGTGTCTGATGAGGTAGGGCAGAGGCCCTGTTTTATACTAAGTTGTGCCTTTGAAGTGGGGGTGACTTCAAAGAGTGTCTAAGAAATGCACCAAGCCCCCTTTCAGTTCAATCCTGTCTGCCAGAGTCCCAGTAGGGGGTGTGGCACTCCTTTGTGTGAGGGCAGGCCCTCCACCCTCCCAGCCCAGGAAGACCCATTCAAAATGCAGATGTGTGCAAGTGAGGCTGAGTACCCTGTGTTTGGGGTGTGTCTGAGTGAATGCACAAGGAGCTGTCAACTAAACCTAGCCAGACGTGGATTGAAGGGCACAACAAGTTTTTAGTGCAAAGAAATGCTCACTTTCTAAAAGTGGCATTTCTAGAATAGTAATATTAAATCCGACTTTACCAGTCAGCAGGACTTTATATTACCATTCTGGCCATACTAAATATGACCTTCCTGCTCCTTTCAGATCAGCAGCTGCCACTTCAACAGTGTATGAGGGCAGCCCCAATGTTAGCCTATGAAGGGAGCAGGCCTCACAGTAGTGTAAAAACGAATTTAGGAGTTTTACACTACCAGGACATATAACTACACAGGTACATGTCCTGCCTTTTACCTACACAGCATCCTGCTCTAGGGGTTACCTAGGGCACAGATAATGGATGACTTATATGTAGAAAAAGGGGAGTTCTAGGCTTGGCAAGTACTTTTTAAATGCCAAGTCGAAGTGGCAGTGAAACTGCACACACAGGCCTTGCAATGGCAGGCCTGAGACAAGGTTAAGGGGCTACTGAGGTGGGTGGCACAACCAGTGCTGCTGCCCACTAGTAGAATTTAATCTACATGCCCTCGGCACATGTAATGCACTCTACTAGGGACTTACAAGTAAATTAAATAGTCAATCATGGATAAACCAATCAATAGTACAATTTACACAGAGAGCATATGCACTTTAGCACTGGTTAGCAGTGGTAAAGTGCTCAGAGGTCAAAAGCCAACAACAACAGGTCAGAAAAAATAGGAGGAAGGAGGCAAAAAGTTTGGGGATGTCCCTGTCAAAAAGCCAGGTCCAACATGACCCCCTACCAGCCTAAAGCCAGGGGAGAACAATCACTATCCTGATGTACTTCCCTGTTTGAGGCGACAGAACAAGGACCCAGGCCCACAACAGCAGGGGCATGCTCCAGTTCTTCGCCTTCCTGACTCCAATTGGATCCCTCTGTCCATACTCTCAGGGCCCACTAAGCCCATCCATGGGGAACCTTTCTCCTTACCTGCGGATCCCATCTGTGCAGCACCTAACCTTACTTTGCTCACAGATGTATCCCTGGAGCAGGATAGTACCACCAGGACCAACACAGTGGTGTTGCCCATTCTACCCCCGGGGTGTGACACTTGTCCCCTCCCCAGGGATATCTCTGTCCACCCGGACAGCAAGCCACAGTGGTTACTGACAGTTGCCAGGGATGAGAGCCAGGCCCCAGGCCTCTCAAAGCTCTCCCACCACTGTGGCTGTGGAGAGTGGGGGGCGGTAGCCCCAGGTACTGGGCACCCTTTAACCACTCTCCCTTCCACCATGGTCAGGGTGCTTATAGAAGTCGCCCTGTACCATTCCTCCACCAGTGCAGGGCTGTTAACTTGCAACTGGCCCTCCAACCTGGGGTCTGTATCTTCAGGTTGGACTAGGGCCCGGGGTGAGGCTTCCCTCCCCCTGCCCTCCCTTCTGGGGTCCAGCACCCTCCAACTAGGAGTGGCCTCCTCAGAAGACAATAGGGTAGGGGCACTGTTATCAGTAGCCCCTCTATCCAGGTCCGGGGGGACACCCTGAACCTGGTCTTCCAGCCCAGGGTCTGTACCCTCAGACTGGATCACTGCCTGGCAAATCAGGACTTCCTGGGAGGCACACCTACCCCCCACCAGGTCAGAGTTTAACCTCTGCACCTGACCATTCAACTCAGAGTCACCACCCTGAAGTGGAACAATTGCCTGCACGCCAGGACTTCCTGGAGGGCACACTGACCCTCCACCAGGTCAGAGTTTAACCTCTGAACTTGGCCATCCAACTCAGAGTCACCACCCTGAAGTTGAACCATCGCCTGGCACGCCAGGACTTCCTGGAGGGCACACTGACCCTCCACCAGGTCAGAGTTTAACCTCTGAACCTGGTTCTCCAACCTAGGGTCACCACCCTGATGTTGGACAACTGCCTGGTACACCAGGACTTTCTGGGGGGCGCGTCTACCCCCCACCAGGTCAGAGTTTAACCTCTGAACCTGGATATCCAACCCAGAGTCACCACCCTGAGGTTGGGCAATTGCCTGGCACACCAGGACTTTCTGGGGGGCACACCTACCTCCCACCAGGTCAGAGTTTGACCTCTGAACCTGGTTAGCCAACCCAGAGTCACCACCCTGAGGTTGGGCAATTGCCTGGCACCCCAGGACTTTCTGGGAGGCACACCTACCTCCCACCAGGTCAGAGTTTAACCTCTGAACCTGGCCATCCAACCCAGAGTCACCACCCTGAGGTTGAATCTTTGCCTGGCATGCCAGGACTTCCTGGGGGGCACTCTCACCCCCCACAAGGGACACGCCGTCCCCAAGGGCCACACAAGAGTCTGGTTGGCGCAGGTCTCCCGACCTCTGCCCATCCGGCAGAGTCTGGGTTTCCCCCAAACCAGAAACGGTCTCACCTGGGTCATTCCTGGGGGGCTCTGCTCTCAGAGCTGACCCCTGACTTTCAAGATCCTCCACTGGGGTCTGCCACCCCCTCTCAACCCTATGTCTGGACTTCTGCACCCCCTCACTAGGAGTGGTACTGCCAGACACCAGAACTGTTGGGATGCTGTCTACAGTCACCCCCCCAAGTTCTTCTGACACTGCGGGGCTTCACTCAAAAGGTGGCCCTACGGTACAGGTTAGGCTCTGAGACCTACCTGGGACACTACAATCCTCTCCCACCTCACTTGGTCGGGAACCACCTAGACCACTCCCTTCAGGAGCACCCCCAAATGCCTCTTCAGACTCTCTGGTACTCACCCAGAAGTCTGCCTCCATTGTAAGTTCCCTGGGGTCAGAGAACTCACACTCCACCTGGTGTTGGCGTAGCTCTGGAAAATAAGGACCAGACATATGCTCTCCAGCAATTACATCATTCTGCCCTTCACATGTATTAACCACAGTACCCTTCACCCAACCACCCAGTAACTCAGCCTTGGAAAAGCACTCTACATCACCCTCCTGAGACTGGTGAGACAGTATCTGCCTGTCCCTGACACTCAACCCATACTCTTCTGGGATGTCTCTACACTCTATATCCAGGACGTCCACCAGGGGGGAACCCTTTTCTCTGTCACTCTCTGCTAGAGTCAGTAAAGTGTCCCTCCCCCCAGTAGGAATATGACTCCCTGTGCCAGTTCCCCAATCCTTCTCAGGGACCCTGTGCATAACGGGAACTACCTCATACTCTTGAACCACCTGGGGTGTGTCAACTCCCTTCTTCAAGTTGGGCACCACATCTCTGGGCTTGTGCCTTTCTTCAGCAGTACTGGATGCAAGATTTTTGCTGCCACCATCTGAACTGGACTCAGCCCTTTCGGCCTCCAGTTTCAGCTCTTTACAGCTCAGCTCTTGAGCTGCAATCTTTTCTTCTTCCAGGGCTAAGAGTCTTTTTGCCTCAACCTCTGCAAGACACTCCTCTAATTGTTGCTCCTGTCGCCTTTGACTTCGGAGCCATTCATCTATTTCTGGGTCACTGTCCAAATCTGAGTAGTCCTCCTCCTCATGTGAGCAGTCTTCCTCCTCATGTGAGTAGTCCTCCTCCTCTTCTGAGGGGTACTTAGTCATTTGGTTTCTTGCTGCCTCTCTCTCTGCCCATCTTTCCTCCCCCCAGACTATGTAGTGATGTAGCATCTCCGCCTTAGTAGATCTCCTTGCTACAGGAAGGCCCCATTTTCTGCAAAGCTTCCTTAGGTCAGCCTTAGTGAGGTGGTCAGCACGAACAAAGAATGAGTAGGTACACAATCCCATTCTGATAAGATTTTACCAGCAAGAACCAAAATCCCAAGTCCAAAAATATCAATAGTATATCCAGGAGGACATCAGAGAACCAAAAGCCAAAAAAGATGAAAAATCAAGTTGACCTTCAACTGTGGGTAGGTAGTGAAATACTTAGCTACTGTATGTCACTGCACAAACACAAGTCCTATCCTCACCGCTGATCACCAATGTTAGAAATGGGGTTTTTGGTTGGCAGTCAGGTTGCCCTCTGTCCAAGCAAGAACCCTCACTCTAGTCAGGGTAAGTCACACACAATCCAAAACCAGCCTGTGCTCACCCTCCGGTAGCTTGTCACGAGCAGTCAGGCTTAACTTAGAAGGCAATGTGTAAAGCATTTGTGCAATAAATCATACAACACCATAGTATAACACCACAAAAATACACCACACAGTGTTTAGAAAAATATAGAATATTTATCTGGGTAATTGCAGGTCAAAACGATCAAAGTTGCAATAAGAATTTGTAAGGATATCACTGAAAAGTGATATTAAGTGTCTTAAGTCTTTAAAAAGCAATAAAGTGTCTTTCAAGCACAAAGTACCTGGTTTCTGGTGGGAAATCTCCTCAGAGGGCCACAGGAGAAGAGATGCGTGGAAAAAGGGTGTGTGCGTCGATTTCTCCTCAGCACACAAAGACTTGCGTCGTTCTTTTCCACGCGGGGAAGTCGGGCGTCGTTTTCCGGCGCGCAGACAGTCTCTTTTTGTGGATCGCGGGGATTACCAGATGTCCCGGGTCTGTGCGTGGATTCTCCTACTTGTTTTCCGGCTGCGCGTCGTTCTGCGGGGCTGCGCGTCGAAGTTTCGATCTCACGGTAGGCGTCACGTCGATTTCTCCTTGGAAGTCGGGCGGCTTTGTCCTTGCGAGGCCGTGCGTCGAAATTTTGGTCTCACGGCAGGCGTCGCGTCGATTTCTCCTCGGAAGTCGGGCGGCGTTGTCCTTGCGAGGCCGTGCGTCAAAGTTTCACGCTCACGGTAGGCGTCGCGTCGATTTCTCCTGGAAAGTCGGGCGGCGTTGTCCTTGCGAGGTTGTGCGTCGAAGTCTCGATCGTCCCGAGGGCGTCGCGTTGATCAGCGTCGGTGTGTGGCGTTTTTCTCGCCGCGAAACAAGCTGTGCGTCGAAATTTTCGGCGCACGGAGCATCCAAGTGAAAGGAAGAAGTCTTTTTGGTCCTGAGACTTCAAGGAACAGGAGGCAAGCTCTATCCAAGCCCTTGGAGAGCACTTTCACAGCCAGACAAGAGTTCAGCAAGGCAGCAGGGCAACAGCAAGGCAGCAGTCCTTTGTAGAAAGCAGACAGGTGAGTCCTTCTTGGCAGGATGTAGTTTCTGGTTCAGGTTTCTTCTCCAGCAAGTGTCTGATGAGGTAGGGCAGAGGCCCTGTTTTATACTAAGTTGTGCCTTTGAAGTGGGGGTGACTTTAAAGAGTGTCTAAGAAATGTACCAAGCCCCCTTTCAGTTCAATCCTGTCTGCCAGAGTCCCAGTAGGGGGTGTGGCAGTCCTTTGTGTGAGGGCAGGCCCTCCACCCTCCCAGCCCAGGAAGACCCATTCAAAATGCAGATGTATGCAAGTGAGGCTAAGTACCCTGTGTTTGGGGTGTGTCTGAGTGAATGCACAAGGAGCTGTCAACTAAACCTAGCCAGACGTGGATTGAAGGGCACAACAAGTTTTTAGTGCAAAGAAAAGTGGCATTTCTAGAATAGTAATATTAAATCCGACTTCACCAGTCAGCAGGAATTTATATTACCATTCTGGCCATACTAAATATGACCTTCCTGCTCCTTTCAGATCAGCAGCTGCCACTTCAACAGTGTATGAGGGCAGCCCCAATGTTAGCCTATGAAGGGAGCAGGCCTCACAGTAGTGTAAAAACGAATTTAGGAGTTTTACACTACCAGGACATATAACTACACAGGTACATGTCCTGCCTTTTACCTACACAGCATCCTGCTCTAGGGGTTACCTAGGGCACACATTATGGATGACTTATATGTAGAAAAAGGGGAGTTCTAGGCTTGGCAAGTACTTTTTAAATGCCAAGTCGAAGTGGCAGTGAAACTGCACACACAGGCCTTGCAATGGCAGGCCTGAGACAAGGTTAAGGGGCTACTGAGGTGGGTGGCACAACCAGTGCTGCGGCCCACTAGTAGCATTTAATCTACATGCCCTCGGCACATGTAATGCTCTCTACTAGGGACTTACAAGTAAATTAAATAGTCAATCATGGATAAACCAATCAATAGTACAATTTACACAGAGAGCATATGCACTTTAGCACTGGTTAGCAGTGGTAAAGTGCTCAGAGGTCAAAAGCCAACAACAACAGGTCAGAAAAAATAGGAGGAAGGAGGCAAAAAGTTTGGGGATGTCCCTGTCAAAAAGCCAGGTCCAACAGTAACTATAACTATAACTGTTGAATTTTTATGGTTTTGCACGTTTGAAATGTGAGCCTAACTATAACGTCCCTCTAATCTTTGTTTCTTTCAGTGAATTTCTATGTTTTTTAAAATCTATTTCCTATTTTCCCTCAATGGCTCCCCCATGGTCCCTACATATTATTTTTTTTGTTTTTATTATAATAAAATGCTCTTACGGGCTAATGGCACTGCAGGGGAAGCCTTAAAGCTTCCCGTAGTGCCAATGCTTCGGCAAGCACGGAGCTTCCTCTTATCTATATGAAATAAATCCTTTTTTGTTTTGTGGAGATGTCCTCATATCACTCAGCATCAAAATCACAGCAGCAAAATCTGTGGGAAACACACTGAGGGCCCTTTGAGAAGCTGTCCATCATCCTGGCAAAAGGGGGAGAGACGTATGTATACTACTAAGGTAGATGGTGAGGCTCCAAGCGGGCCCAGTTTCCAGGTGATATGCACACTTGCATAGTCTTAGCAATTTAAAGAGAGAATGATGTTATGTAGGGGAAGGGGGCCATATGGCCCCCCTCCCTCAGACGATTTGGGTCCTGGGGATCCCATACCCCGGGGTCCAACATTATTTCTCGGCAGGGCAAAAAAACATAAAAAAAAAAAAATTAAGCAAATCATAGAAGAAACATGAATTAGCAGCAATTTTTTTTTTTCAAAAACAAGTGCAGGTTCCCATTCTTGTTGTATATTCGCTAAAAAAACAAAGGCAAAGGTTACATGAATGTTAGAATTACATTCAGACTTTACACGCACAAAACCATAGAATTTCAACTGTTGTAGCTAGAGTTCTTTCAAGTAACTATTACTCATGCCCTAAGGTACCTATAACTCTCCCGCCATGCACAGTTTGTAATCAACAATTTTACTGCAAATGTTACAGTGATATTATCAATTATGTCATAGAAAATGCCATGAGTGATGTAACATCTGGGGTAATTAGCAGTACATGGTGAAGGTGCGAGTTATATTACCTTAATGTACTAGTTATAGTTACTTGAAATACATATAACCATACCAGCTGAATTTATATGGTTTTGTGCATGTAGAGGTGGACATTGGCTGCCCCAGGAACAGCTGGATGATTTGGAGGAGATGGTGGCAGCCATCATCCCTGAGGAATTGGTGACAGGAGTCCTGGGACAGGACACTGCGGCCTATGATGAACAACAAGAACCACATGGTAAGTTGTAGCAAAGGGAAATGTAATAACTAGTGTTAGAAATGGGGTCTTTGGTTGGCAGTCAGGTTACCCCCTTTCCAAGCAAGGAACCTCACTGTAGTCTGGGTAAGTCACACACTATCCAAATTATACTGTGCCCACCCTCTGGTAGCATGCCACTGAGCAGTCAGGCTTAACTTAGAAGACAATGTGTAAAGTATTTTTGCAATAAATCATATAATCACACCATTTAGCACCATAACAATATGCCACACAGTGTTTAGAAAAATATATAATATTTATCTGATAAGATGCAGGTCAAACAATTAAAATGCAATAAGTATATGTTGAGATATCACTGTAAAAGTGATATAAAGTGTCTTAAAAGCAATCAAAGTCTCTTTCAAGCACAAAGTACCTGGTTTGCATGCAAAATCTCTACAAAGAACCGCAGAGGAGGAGATGCATGGAAACAAAGGGGTGTGTGTTGATTTCCTGGGCTGCACACGGCGATGCGTTGTTTAGTTTTCACACAGGGACGGCTGTACGTCGATTTCCAGTGCTCTGTCGTGGATCCTCTTCGCGTTGTGGGGTTTTTGGACGTCCTGGGGACGATGCTTGGATTTCCTGCACTGGCAGGATGAAGTCACAGGAGCTGCGTTGATTCCGTGGCCGTTGCGTCGAATTTTCTACCACACAGCAGGCGCTGCATGGATTCCTCTCTGTAAGTGGGGCTGCATCGTTCCGGTTAGGCTGTGCGTCGATCCAGTGGGCTGTGCGTCAAATTTCCGGTCGCTACGCTGGCGCTGCGTGAATCTTCTCCTTGCAAAGTCAGGCTGTGTCATTCCAGTTCGGCGTGCAGTGAATTTTTCACCACAGTGCAGGCTGTGTGTCATTTCTGGCAGGCTGTGCGTCAAATTTTGCCACACAAGGAGTCCTTCTTGTAGAGATGAAATCTTTTTGGTCCTGAGACTTCAGGGAACAGGAAGCAAGCTCTATCCAAGCCCTTGGAGAGCACTTCTTCACCTAAGCCATAGAACAGCAAGGCAGCAGGGCAACAGCAAGGCAGCAGTCATTCACAGAAAGCAGACAGGTGAGTCCTTTGGGCAGCCAGGCAGTTCTTCTTGGTAGGATGTAGGTTCTGGTTCAAGTTTCTTCTCCAGGAAGTGTCTGAGTTGGTAGGGGCAGAGGCCCTGTTTAAATACCCAAATGTGCCTTTGAAGTGGGAGAGACCTCAAAGAGTGGCTTAGAAGTGCACCAGGTCCCCTTTAAGTTCAATCCTGTCTGCCAGGGTCCCAGTAGGGGGTGTGGCAGTCCTTTGTGTGAGGGCAAGCTACTGTCCTTTGACATGCAAGTGTCAGGCCCTCCACCCTCCCAGCCCAGGAAGACCCATTCAAAATGCAGATGTATGCAAGTGAGGCTGAGTATCCAGTGTTTGGGGTGTGTCTGAGTGAATGCACAAGGGAGCTGTCAACTAAACCCAGCCAGACGTGGATTGTAAGGCACAGAAGGATTTAAATATAGAGAAATGCTCACTTTCTAAAAGTGGCATTTCTAAAATAGTAATATTAAATCCAACTTCATCAGTCAGCAGGATTTTGTATCACCATTCTGGCCATACTAAATATGACCTTCCTACTCCTTTCAGATCAGAAGCTACCACTCCTACAATGTTGCCCCAATGTTAGCCTATGAAGGGAGCAGGCCTCACAGCAGTGTAAAAACGAATGTAGGAGTTTTACACTACCGGGACATGTAAACTACACAAGTACATGGCCTGCCTTTTGCCTACACAGAACCCTGCCCTATGGGTTACCTGGGGCATACCGTAGGGGTGTCTTATATGTAGAAAAAAGCGAGTTTTAGGCTTGGCAAGTACTTTTAAATGCCAAGTCAAATTGGCAGTGAAAATGCACACACAGGCCTACTTACGTGGGTGGCACAATCAGTGCTACAGGCCCACTAGTAGCATTTAATCTACAGGCCCTGGGCACAGATAGTGCACTCTACTAGGGACTTATAGGTAAATTAAATAGTCCAATTGGGTATGATCCAATGTTACCATGTTTAAAGGGAGAGAGTATGCACTTTAGCTGAATAGAAGTGGTAAAGTGCGCAGAGATTTAGATTTATTTAGCTGCCAATGTGACAGCTCAGTTGGAAGTGGGAATTAACATGTCAAGAGAGGGATGTGGATGCAGGACGGACAGACAATTGGCACTGTGCACTCATGCAAAGACTCTGAGCCCCAAGCATATGACACACGTGCAGTAAGGGAGTACCAAAATCTTTAATAACTATGTACAAAACAGAACCTAAAACTATGTAACACACCTATACTAACCTAATCTATCCTAACTATACATTACCCACAACTGGCCCTAACTACCCTATGCTAAGCTTACTTACCACATTTAACAACACACTCTTAACACTTGCCCCCCACTCCCCTTGTATGACGAGACACTTGTAGGACAACATATACTAACCTAAATATATGCTAACTAATACTAAACAAATATATATATTTAAAAAAAATAATATATATATATTTTGAATACACAAAATCTCCAACATTAACCGTCACCCACCCACCCACCCACCAACAAACTAACATGTAATAATATGAAACCCCCACCTACTTATCCTATCTAAACTACTTCTCTACTCTAACCTATCACTAAACCCCCTAAACCCACAAAACAACTTGATGAGGAGTGAGGAGGGAGGGGACTGAAATAGTGGTGAAGGGAGGCAGGAGTTCACAGGTTTGCCCTCCTCAGTGACTTCTTAATAGCTTTCAGCCTCCGGGTATTTATGTCCACGTCCCTCTGTATAGTGTCAAGCTTCCTCAAAACTTTTCTCATGTCCCTCTGAGCTTGGAAATGGTGGCCATATCCAATGCAGCAGATGTGGTCATCTGTGTTGCAGAGGTTGTTGTTTCAGCAAGTGTGGTGGTCGGTGGTGCTGACGCTGAAGGTGCAGCAGCTGTGGTGCTTTGTGGTCCCGAGGTTTACGGTGCAGCAAGTGGGGCTGATGTGATGGTGGCCGCTGTGGTACTGACTGCAGTTGTGGTGGTGGCTCCAACTGTTGTGGCCAATGCCGATCCCCCTTGGCTGAAAGCTTGCTATTCTCCTGTGGCTCTCTCTCTCTCTGATAGCATCTTGCTATCCTTTGATACTCAGACTCGACATCCAATATGTGTCTGCATCCCACTGCCGTTTCTGGAAAACCCTGATCTCTGCTACATCCATGTAGACAGGCAACCATCAGTGTCATCATTGTGTGATGCATGCACAGATGATAATCTAACACTCTGCCTAAATTTGCACATGCAGTCCAAATCACAGTACATATGGTATAGTGTCCCTGATGAATGAAATGGCAACGTTGCCCACCCATCAAGTATTTAACAGCACAGCAAAGCACAACAAGAGGTGGACCAAATAAAGTGATCTGTGCATTGATGTAGTGCAATGTGTCACAATGCAAATGCAGCAACTACTTCACATGGGCCAGGCCGACTAATCTTTATCATCTGAGTCAACTTCAAGGCACCCAATACCAGTGATTTGTAGAAGTAATTGGCAGGATGGTAAGCAGTTGCTAATCATAAGGGGTCAGTGTTGTTTAGGACACATACATGCTTGAATGTGATGACTGTCATCTACACTGTGACCATCACATCTACCTTCATATGTGTTCTTCACCTACCCATGTGCATCAGGGGGGATGGGCATGCAGTACATCATCACAACTGTTGAGGAAAACCACGAAGCCATATCCACTTGTACATGGATTTAGTTAGTGGAACACTTGTGAGAAGGGCTGCCACCTAGGAATGAGGTATCCATAGGTAAATCATATCTACATTCATGTGTCCAGTTGTGGAGCACCATCAACACCTGATCTGCCAACACAATTCCAAAATCACCCACATTGATGACAGCACACGTCTGGCCTTGACAGGCATGCACACCTATTACATACCACGTAGGTGCGACGTAAATGGAGTACAACTCATGGGGCTTGATGATGGGGGACAGTTACCCATACAGTCCTACATGTACATTACAATACAGGGATGTGCAATTTTGTGTGGAAAACTGATGCATCACTGTCTTGTGAAAATGAGTGTTTGATCCGGTGACAATATTCTGACACTGGAGCACTTCCAAGTCACATGTGGGCATACATGTGGCTAATAATCACCTTGTTCATATGCTGCTGCCTATAGCGCAGCACAAGACTCCCAAGATATGACTCTCTGCCTGTGAATGTCTAACCCTTGCACGGAACACTATGTCAGCATTCAGTCAAGTAATATATCAGATCACGTGCCAGTTCATCATATCTTGCAATGAGTGCAACACACATGAGTCACTCACACAACAGCTGCAATCACTACAGGGGACAGACATTATCACACTTACTGGATATGTCTGGGTCCTGAAATCGAACCACTTCCCCGATGGTATAGGGGTCCGGTCCACCTGTAAGACAGGGAAAGGAAATATATGCTCACTGTCAGATCACTGTACAAACGTGTGGACAACATATCACAGTGTGTAACTCTTTATATGAGTTAGCTGCTGATCGTGCATGTAGACACTCCAACAAACATACCACTGCCAACTCATACTGACACTGACACTCCAGTGAGTGATAGACACACATCTGCACACATCCACTGGGCCTAACAATCATGTGGTGCTAAACCTGACTACAAACATTTGTGGCTAATCCATTTCATATGGTACTCTATGTCATGATTTGTATTTGGGTGAGAATTTCAATGGCACTTCCCTGGTGCACTGCAATACAAGTGACTCAGGTATTGTGGCTTGTGCATCAAGGAACGCTGAGTTACTGTGTGATGGACATGTGGCTCAATTTTCAGTCAGCAATTATCATGCATTCAGTGGTCCATAACAGATGTGGCACAGTTGTATGTAGGTGACAAATGCCCCATTGGCAGTGTCCCTAAGCCGTATATGCCCCCTTTGCCAACATACTGGCGGGTATCATGTGTGTGTAATGATGACAATGTAGCGCTAAACATGGATAGCCCAATTTGCTGTCGCAATACAGTGAAATGTGGTATGCTCACAGTGTCTTAGCTGATCATCATTGACAGAATGCATGGGCGCAGGTGTTGTCATTGTACCTGAAATGAGTTACTGAGGGCCACGTGTACCAAGATCAGGTTTTGTGAGTCACACATTGGGAGACTTAGCAACTCGCAATTTGCAAGTAGGATGATCTGAGGTACAACACTGACAATTACAGTTTGCAAATCACAAATGGGGTAGCAAATGACCTACCTCATGAATTTTAATGAGGGAGGTCTCATTTTCCAAACCCCTTGGGAATGGCAACACTCACAAGGATGCTGGCTTCTGGGCCTGCTTTCAAATAGCGATGTATATTTTCGTTTAAATGCAGCCTTATTTCATCAAGGGTAAACAGAAAGCATTTTTAAAAACCAAAATCATGACTTCAATAATTTTCTTAAGCAGTCAGTGGTCCATGGGACCACTTCCTGCTCTGAAATAATTTTTAGGCATGTATTCACAAAGGGGAAGGGATCACATGGGGACTCCTCCGCTCCTCCGCTTTTGCAAATGAGTTAGCACCAACTTGAAAAGGTTGGTAACTGCAATTGTTTAGTACCAGCATTTGCGGTCACCAAACAATCAATCAGCGGACTGCGACTCGCTGATAGCAAAGGAACACCCCTTCCTTAATGCCACTAGAAAACCCTGTTTTGTGATTGTGCAATGTGACAGCAGAATGGCAAAATCGGGGGTGTGCATTGGAATAAAAAAAAAATCTGACGTAAACACACAAAGGCCCTCATTATAACTTTGGGGGTAACTGCCGCCTACTGCCATGGCGACGGCTGCCAACATGCCGCCGCCATGGCTACCAGCTGTCTACGCGTATTATGACCGTTGACGGTATTCCGCCAGAAGGCTGGCGGAATACCGCCGACGGTCATGGCGGCGGATGCTGGTAAAGTGGCGCTGCTGACAGCAGCACCGCCACCCCAGCAAAACACTGGCGAACATCTCATGAGCAATGATACGGCGGTGTTTTGCTGGTGGATGCCACTGCTGACAGCAGCGCCGCAGGCCGTCTCCAGCCGGAGGACCCCCTGCAAGCAGGTAAGTCGAGTTCTCCGACAAGAGAGGGGGGTGGGGGTTGTGTGTGTATGTGGGTGTGTGTGTATGTTTTGGTATGCATGCATGCGGGTGTGAGTCGCATTGAATGAGTGCTTGAATGACTGAATGTGAATGTATGTTGTGTGTTGTGAATGCGTGTGTGCATCAAAGTATGTTGGTGTATGTTGTGGTGTTTGTGTATGTATGTGTGCATGCATGGGTGGTGGTGGGTATGTGTGTATATGGGTGCGCTTGTGGGTGTGCACATGTGCGGGGGCGGGAGAGGGAGGGGGAGGGTGGACCAGGGCTCTCGGGAGGGGGAGGGGGCAGGGGAGGCCGATATCAGTGCCAGGGCAGGGATTCCCTGGCACTGATAGTGCCTACCGCCATGGTTTTCGTGGCAGTAAGATTGGCACGAAAACCATGCCAGTAGGCCGGGTCGTAATCCCAAGGGTGGGATTGTGATGGCCGCCGGGCTGGAGACCGAAGTCTCCAGCCCAGTGGCCGTTACCACCCTGGTGGTCGGTGTGTTAAAGTGGCTGTCTGTGATGGCGGTTACCGCCAGGGTCAAAATCCCATTTTTTTTTACCGCCGGCCTGTTGGTGGTATTAACGCCGCTTTAACACCGACCGCCAGGGTCGTAAACTAGGCCGTGTGACATAACTCAACAAAGCTCAGGACTGCATTGTTAACATGTATAGACATGCATTCAACATGGCCACAAACATTGCATGTAGCACGTCAAGACATCTGCTACTGTCACTCTGAAGCATTCTACTGTACACATTTGATAATGTGATACTCACCAACAGGGCCATCGATCACCACATCCAGGTGGTACAACAGATCCTGTTCTCTGCCCACCAGGTCAGCCCAGCAATGCTTCAGTTGGTGCTCATTCATTGTCGTGTGGAAGACCCACTTGAGGTGGTAGAGCACCTTGCCCCACCACAGCCGACCTGCCTCTGTGTGATACCCCTGTATCACACGCCCACCCATCTCCAGCATCAATGGCAGAAAGTGGCACACCACACACACAAAGCCCCCACGTTCCTCCTCCCCCAGGCAGGTCAGCCTCATGCTTCTGACATGCCGTTGCACAACAATGCAAAACAGAAAAGGTAAAAAAGGAAGGAAAATAAATTGAAAAAAGGAAACTACGAACTCCAACTAACCCAACTAATGTGACCCCCAAACAGACACCCGACAGTACAATTACAATCCAAAAGACACTAAACTACACAAAAGCACATAAAAAGGTACAATATACAAATAGAATACATAAAAGACACAAGAGAGACACCACAAGATACAAGAAACACAATCCAGACACCAGCAACACCGTCAAGAAAAAGCACAGACAGTAAAGTGAAAGTGAAAGTACACCCACTGTACCATGCCTGTAAACAGGATTTCCTATTACATCACTTCCTGTCCCGTTTGTGGCTCATTTTCCATCTTGCGTGTATTTTTTTTATGCATATGAAGTTTGCGTGAATATTTTCGATGCATAACCTACATGTGCAGCAAAATCCCACGCATTACTGGTAAACTTCTATTTCAATTGATATCCGCATGCGTGTGGTGCGCTGGTGGAATTAATGTTAGGGCCCATGTATGTTTAGTTAGCGTTTGCGTGGTTTTTTGACACATTAGTGGCAACATTTTTTACTCAAACTGTGTTTTTGCATGAATTTCAATTATTTAACATGCATGCACCCTGTATCAAGATGGAGATAGGATGGTATGGCCTGCAGTGTGTTGTATAGTGGTTGGCCACATGTGATAGAGCATGCAAATGGGCCCTGATTTATACTTTCTCTGCACCGCATTAGCGCCATTTTCTGATGCAAAAGCAGCGCAAACTTAAAAAATACAATTGTATTTTGTAAGTTTGCACCGCTTTTGCGACAATAAATGACGCTAATGCGGCAAAAATAAAGTATAAATCAGGGCTGGTGTGTTTTGTGTGAATGATCTGTAACAACATGTGTGCTTCCGAAGGAATGGCATGCAATACATTGGACGTAATGTTCATGTATGAATGTGTTACAAATGGGTATCTACATCAGATGGCAATCAGTGACGTCCAACAGTCACGATATGTGTTTGTAATATGTGTTGACTCATTTGATGTGTTTAGTTGTTTGACTTTGGGGACATTACATTTCACACGACAAACAAAACTAAGGGATGATTGAGGATGGCTGATGAGTGCTAGGTCGGATATGTTACCCCTCATATGTCAATAATTGTTGACTACAACTTCATAGTGACTTGTGTGTGAACTACCCACATGTCGGCCGTGTGTACATGTTTGGTACGTACAGTGTTTGAGACACTGTGCCTTAATTCCACCCATAAAAATGTTATCTACACGTCAGTTTGACTCATGAGATTTACCTATGTTACTCATGTTGCTGTGGTGGACCCGCTGCCCTGGCTGCATGTGTTCAAATATTTTCAGATGTGCATTCCACAGAGATGTCCAGTTCAAGTGTGTGGGCATGCGTACCCTGTGTCAGGATTGGGCTCCATGGTGTTACGGTTTTGTGGAGATCTAGTCAGGAGTCTGTTAGGGACAACCCTTGAGTTCACAGAGTATTTTGCAAGGAAGAAGTGTACCAAAGCAGAAGAGCAGCTAAAGGCATACAAGGGGAAAGGCCAGCTATGGTAAGGCAGAAACAACCGAAAAGTGAAGGCAGAGCAACCTTAGTGTGAACAAATATGGAACGTGTCAGTAATGGACAAACACTCAGGGCTTATCACTAAGATTGTACAAAGGGTAGGGCCCAAAACTTCCCACAGCAACAGGGTCTGTCAGTGCCTCTGTGTAGATTAATCTTACAGCTAGTCAACACTCAAGCCCCATAAAAAGAAGGCAGCAGAAGTGAATCTGTGTCTGGACCCTTAGGGCACAAACAGACTAGCCCTTGTTGGTCCGGCTGGAGACACAGTGGGAATTCCTGGAATACAGCTATAGCACACTGTCACTGTTAGGCACTAATCACTACATGCAACACTAGACAAAGGATGGGGGCTGGATTTGCTTCCTGGAAACCAGGTGCCAGCCCAAGTACCAAGGAAAACACTTCTAGACAGGTGAGGACAGATATGATACTTACCAGACACGATAACCCAAGAGGAAACAGAACGCGCAGAAGATTACAGGTCTTACAAACTACCAGGCAGTGCATTATGGGACCTAAAGTCCATGGATACTAATGTAGTTCTTCTATAGCATGCCACATGGAAAAGGGAAGCAAACATGAGTCAGAAAGGGACATGGTGAGTGTTAATGAGGATTCCCAGGGTACAGATAGTCCATTTACAGTGTCCCCTGGAGATGGGAGGGCAGAGACTTAAAACATGGCAGTGGCAGGACTTATTTCCAGGGATGGACTGCGCAGGGCATGTGTTGTGAACATTGCTTGTCATACCTGGGACACTCATGTTATCCATTTTCAAAACTGATGCCCCTCTTGTCACACAAGCTCCTTGCCGAGTTTGCAAATGTCACACTTACTAATGTCAGGGGTCTGTTCATACATTCCTGTTTCCACTGATATTTCACGTCCACTGCCTCATGTATGGTGTGCTTATTTACCTTATGATTGTAGATCTCATAGTTGTGTGTCATGTGCTACAGTAGACCATGTTGGCAAGATGGATGTGTGTCATATGATGTGGTCCTATGATTTTGTCCTTCATATGTGGAATTCAAAAGATGAGTATTTTTTTTATGTGTGTGATGTTTGCTGTACAATCATACGCATCACATATGATGTTGCATCAGAAGTAGTCAGATTTGTCTTTGTAACCAGCTCCCTGAGGTAATACACACATTCTTAAAGAACACGTGATGGAGAAAGAAGAAACTAGAGCAGGATTGTGTGATCAAGTAAGGTGTTTAATTACATATCCTAACAAGGTGTGTAGAGTGACTATTGGTTAAGATTTTTTTTAACAATCTGCTGTCTGCGGCGCATTCCTGCAGCTGTGTTTTGACGTTCCCCCTCATTTTCCCTGGCACCATCCTCCTCCTCAGGAATTTCTTGTTCGGGCTCATATAGGGGGATGTTCCTCCTCACACAAATGTTGTCCAGGATAGCACATGCAAATATGATTTTGCAAACAATGTGTGGGGAATATAGGAGGCTGCCTCCTGTGATGTCCAGGCACCTGAATCTGTATTTCAGGATGCCAAAGGTCCTTTCTACAATGGTGTGTGTCCTCTGATGTGCGTCATTATAGGCATGCTCTGGTGCTGTGCTTGAGTTTGGAAATGGGGTCATGATCCATGGCTAGATCCCATAAACCTGATCATCTGAAAAAGAAAATAGGAGTGAGTATTTTGTTAGTCCTTGCTTGAAGAATGTCATGTAGCATGGCAGTTGATATCTTATGTTGTCTGTGACTTATATGTGTTTGTGGTATTGTGTGAGATCTTGGGCTTCTGTGAGGTATTTTTCTGCAGTGGGTTGGTTAAAATGCAACAGTGAGGTCCTTTGATTTGGCTTTGTGACAATGCACAACACATCTCCATAAGTTGGCAGCACTGACGTGTTCAGTATTGACAATGCACAATTGTCCCATGTGTGACTTGGTTCTAGGTAAAACTTTGTAGTTCCCTCTGCCATGTGCAACCACGGCTCATGTGCAACTATGCAACTACATTACCAAACTTTCTCCAGGTAACCTGGTCAACTGCCTTGTGGAGGTGGATGTATCTGTACAGGAAGGGCCATCTCCCTGTACATATGTTATTTTGCTGGACAATTGGCTCCTTCAGTGTGTGCAGCAGTTTGCAGTTTGCATCAATATGTGTTCATAGCACAGTCCACTTCCTTATTGCTATCTGACAACGGCACCCCAGGAGTGATGTATGATGTTGGGACTGTCCCACTATTTCCGTGTCACCTACATGTGAGTCTGCATCAACATGCTATGTGTCTCATGGTGTTACACCTGCAGCAACACACATTGCACACCCCTTCCATGCTACATATTGCTTGGGAGGGTGTCGGATTGACTAGGTGGCCTAATGAAATAGTAAATGGTTCATCTTCCAAGTTGTACTTCCAGTGCAGGCTATGTAATTGTCACTGTGTGCTT
The DNA here is from genome assembly GCF_031143425.1 of Pleurodeles waltl. NCBI lineage: Eukaryota > Metazoa > Chordata > Amphibia > Caudata > Salamandridae > Pleurodeles > Pleurodeles waltl. Next base: position 1,419,500,052 of record NC_090446.1, read on the forward strand.
TGACATTGGTCCCTTGTAGCTCTAGTGTGGCAGCTAATGTTTGTTGCAGACGTCATTTGTCCAGAGGTGTGTATCCCATTGTGTTAGGGTGTACAACATAACAACCTGTGTCACACCTCAGTGTCTTCCTGCCCATGCGTCAATGTAGTAGTGTATTTAGTTTGTGTCCTATAGGGTTGCTGTGCTTTGTGTATATTGCTAGGTTTACAGACTTACCGACAAGAAGACCATTGCCATATTGTTCATCCTGGAAGTGCTGATTGATCGTGCTGTGGCGGAAGATGAAGGAATCATGTACACTCCCAGGATACTTGGCCAAGATGTTGCCAAACAATCCCTGGTGGGCAACTATGGCCTGCACATTTATGGAGTGGGTGTGCTTTCTGTTCCGGAATAGATGCTCTGTTGCTGCAGGTGGTACGATCCGGACATGGGTGCAGGCAATTGCACCAAGCAAATGTGGGAAGCCATGTATTTGATAAAACCCCTGTTTGATCTCCTGCTGCTTCTGCTGGGTGTTGGGGAAGCTGATGTGGCGGGGTGTGAGGGAGATGATGGCATCTATGACCTTGGGAGGGAAGGCGGAGAATGAGGGCTGCAATACCCCAGTGACCAGGGCACCCGTTGTTTGGAAGGAGCCAGTTGCCAACATATGCAGGACAGCTAGCAGCTTGGTCACCAGTCGTATACTGTGTGGTGTCTGCAGACTGGTTGTTATATGTGGCTCAATTTGGTGCAGCAGCTTCTGCATGGCTTCCCAGTTGAGTCTATACCTCTGGATGATATCCTGTTCCCTGAGGCCATGGAGAGTTGTCCTGGTCCTGAAGACCCGCTCCTGTTTCTGCGTTGCCTTTGGGGGCCACGTTGGGGTGGTGGTGGCTGCTGCTGTTGGTCCTGTTCTCTGCATCGTCTAGCATACTGCATCAGTAGCACCTCCATGTTGACCTGTTGGGCTATGATGTAGCTTGTGTGTGTTTTCCTTAAGTAGTGGAGTGTTTGCCTCATTGTAACACCTGCCCTGACTCAGGCATTAAAATTTGATGGAAATCGGGCTTAGCGTCATTTTTCGGGTCCAGCTGACCCCTGTCCATGACATTTTGGAGTTTGAGCCAGGTGCATTCTAGGAGTTGGAGTCCGAGCCCTCAAGGAGCAACTCAGAGCCTCTGGAACCTGTAGGTGAGCTGTAGACTCCTAAAGGACCTTCTGGAAGAAGATCAATACATTTGGAGAAGATTGGAGAACTTTTGGTAAAAAGCTCCATAAAGGGACTGGCCCACTGTCGAGAGTCAAGCTGGCTTACGTCGACAGCGACCCTGCTTGACTTGCAGGTTTATCCCGCTGAAAAGCTCCGGAGCCCCAGACTTCCAGGATGTCACTAGGGCTCCTGGAAAGGCAATCCAACAACGTTTGGGATTTTTAAAATGTTTCCTGTGTTTAATTTTATTACTGTTTTGTGATACTTGAATGCTTCACACATCTTGTCTACTAAAGTAAGCTTGTTGTTTGTTGCCAAGCTACCATGGATTGAGCTGGGATTAATTTATTGAGACCTAACTGAACTTAATGGGGGGTAGTGGCCTGTTGCTAAGTGTAGATGCTTTACCACTTTCCAACAGCCCCTGCTTGACGGATCATCCCAAAACTTCCAGTGCGCAACAAGAATCACTGAGTCACTATTTCATCTAACAGTGCCAAAGATATAGGCAGATGCAAAAAGAACAAGTAATGGACGGAATGCTGAACAATGTCAAACATTCACAAACAGTCCAGAGATCTGGACCTAAATCCGTTGTTTTTTTGCTACCCATGCCATTCCAGTTTGGATCTAGCCATATGTAAATCAGTCTTAACCCTGCTTCCCATGGGAACAGTCCAACCTGAACTGCCAAGCCATGTCCTCTCTGGACTGGAAACAAGCATCCTGGGACCAGTTTCAGGGTATCACGCTTCATCAGCCAGGCTAGCTTGACTCCATTAGCATGGAGAGCAAGGGACCCACGTCTGGGCATACCATTCCCACTTAGGGCAACAAATGCAAAAAAGAACAAGGGATGGATGGAATTCTGAACAATGCTATTTCTATGGAAACAGAGTCCTAACCATTACCACCTGGTAGCGATGGCCACTAAAAGGTACAGGGACAATATTGTTAGGCTCACATTTTAAACGTACCAAACCATAGAAATTCACCAGTTATAGTTAGAGTTTTCTCAAGTAACTATAACTCGAACCCCCACAGTGCACAGTTTTTTTGTCAAAAATGTAACTGCAACCACCGCCGTGCATGGCCGAAGTGGCAGTTGGTCACAGTGAATGGGTGCATGAGGGTGTCAGTGGGTCTGTGAGTCTGAGTGGTTAACTGTCTGAGTGGGTCCCGGAGGGGGTGAGTAGGGGTCTGACTGAGGCTGTGAGTGGTTGAACGAGGGTCTGATTGAGTCTGTGAGTGGGTGCCTGAGTGTCTGAGGGGGTCTGTGACTGGGTGCATAAGTGTCTGAGTGGGCGTCTGAGTAAGAGAAAGAGATTGAAAGCCATAAAGAGAGACAGAAAGAAAGTGAGAGGGAGAGTGATAAAGAGTTTTTTAGGCTTTGATGTATGATATACTTAGGGCCAGATTTAATGGAAGACCAATATGACCTTTTTTGGCATTGCTAGTATTGATAAAAGTGAAAGAAGAGGACATGGGCAATTGATCTAAAAGCAAAAGTGAATAACATCTTGGAATTAGTGAGTCTGGACACATGAGAATAGTGTGATTATCAACAAAGAAAGGCATGTAATTAGTAGAGAAAAACAAATGAGGAGTGTGAGACCTAAAAAGGCTCTGAGATTTCTTCACAAGATGGAAGGCACACAAAGTCCAGTCTTTGCCCTCTTACTCTGGCAGAAGCAGCACTGCAGGAAAGCTCCACAAAGCACAGTCACAGGCAGGGCAGCACTTCTTCCTCAGCTATCAGCTCTTCTCCAGGCAGAGGTTCCTCTTGGTTCCAGAAGTGTTTCTAAGTCTGTAGATTTGGGTGCCCTTCTTATACCCATTTTAGTCTTTGAAGTCACCTTTCTTCAAAGGGGACTCACACCTACTTGTGAAATCCTGCCTTGTCCAGGCAAGGCATCAGACACACACCAGGGGGTTGGAGCCGGCATTGTCAGAGGCAGGCACAGTCCTTTCAGATGAGAGTGACCACTCCACCCCTCCCTCCTAGCAGAGATGGCTAATCAGGAAATACAGGTTACACCCCAGCCCCCTTTGTGTCACTGTCTAGTGCGAGGTGAAAAACAACCCAACTGTCAAACTGACCCAGACAGGGAATCCACAAACAAGGCAGAGTCACAGAATGGTTTAAGCAAGAAAATGCTCACTTTCTAAAAGTGGCATTTTCAAACGTACAATCTTAAAATCAACTTTACTAAAAGATGTATTTTTTAATTGTGAGTTCAGGGACCCCAAACTCCACATGTCCATCTACTCTCTAGGGGAATCTACACTTTAATCATATTTAAAGGAAACCCCCATATTATCCTATGAGAGAGAACAGTGAAAAACGAAATTGGCAGTATTTCACTGTCAGGACATATAAACCACATTACTATATGTCCTACCTTATCCATACCCTGCACTCCGCCCTTGGGGCTACCTAGGGCCTACCTTAGTGGTGCCTTACATGTAAGAAAAGGGAAGGTTTAGGCCTGGCAAGTGGGTACACTTGCCAAGTCGAATTTACAGTGTACAAATACACTTACAGACACTGCAGTGGCAGGTCTGAGACATGATTACAGGGCTACTTATGTGGGTGGCACAACCAGTGCTGCAGGCCCACTAGTAACATTTGATTTACAGGCCCTGGGCACCTCTAGTGCACTTTACTAGGGACTTAACAGTAAAACAAATATGCCAATCATGGAGAACCAATTACGTACACATTTTAAACAGGAGCACTTGCACTTTAGCACTGGTTAGCAGTGGTAAAGTGCCCAGAGTAACAAAAACAGTAAAATCAGAGTCCAGCACACATCAACAACCTGGGGAACAGAGGCAAAAGGTTAAGGGAGACCACGCCAAGGATGAAAAGTCTAACAAGGAGAATATGTTTACATTGTTTGAAAAGAATCTATTCTTATTTTTACTTTCATTTTTAGTTTTAGTTTGTGATATTTACTAAAGAGTTATTTGTTTTGACTCTATGAAGAATATATATAGAAAGATTTGAATAATTGAAGTATATTTAGTAGTATTTGACTACTTTTCCCATGATGCACTGTTAGAGAGGTACTAGCAACAGTATAAAAGTGAGACATAAAAAATGTACTCATAAACTGTGAACAAGACCTGTTAGTTGAAACGCGATGGTGGTGGATTTGGTGTTGTATGACTTAAGGAATAAAAGGATTAACTCTCCTGGAGTGCTACAGTTTTTACAATTGTTTTTACAATTGATTGTTTGGAGATTGTAATAAGGGAAGGTCCATCCCTTCCGTGTGCACTAGCTGAGAATGCACGCCACAAGAAGGATCGCTTTGTTTTGAGAATATATATATTTTATGCTTAGCATGTATGAAGGTCACATAGTTTTCATTTGTTACTTTATTATATGCTTATGGATCTCTGTTTTACTGATCTAGCACAATATGCAAAAATGATCAGAACTATTTTATCTGCAAGTACTTATCTATTGAAATATTGAGAAAAAAAGTTAAAAAAATAATATTCAAATAGTTATAAACATACACACATAAACACTTGGAAGTCTGAGTTTATACGAGTTTATATCTTAATACAGTATTTTCCTTATCCATGTATATCCTTTCTATGTAGTTATGCATCCTTATTTATATTGCTTTACTCCTACTATAGAAGCAAAAAAAACGTTTACTCTCTCAAATGCATACTCTATGTCTAATCCTATACCTCTTACAATACATCCTCTATCTCCACTCTCTGTTTCATCCCAAACCTCTTTCAAATACTATGATCTCTAAAATAACCCTTTCTAGACACTTCCCTCTTCCCTCTTCTAAAAACCTACTTTTACTACTATGATCTCCCAAACAACCCTTTCTAAATTCTTCCCTAGTGTATCCCTCTTTTGACGCATCCCAAACCTCATTTTATTACTATGACCTCTGTAATCCATTTTTGGAGACTCTTCCCTCCTCCATCTCTTTTTAATCATCTTACTATGATGATCTCCCAAATAATACTTTCTAGACTCCTCCCTCCTCTGTTCCTCCATTATCCTATTCAGTCCAACTAACAGTCTTCCATGTCCACTGCTCAAACAAACTAATATTTCCTTATATTAATCCAACACTTATGTTTTTCTGGTTCCGGATTAGTGTGCTACTCACTGTAAAGTGCTTTGATGCCTCACGAGGGATAGTAATCACTATATAAAACAATTACAATGACAAGGTGCTCTTTATTGGAAAAATAAACCTATAATTGAAATCATGCACTATGAAAATAGCAAAATATGGGAGTGATATGCTAGGCACTAAATTAAAGGGGCTGAAGTAAAAATTCATGGTTGCATAGACCCGGCTTGCATAGAATGGAGGTGTGAAAGGGTGAAATTGTCCACCCCAGGAATAGATATTGATCCTTGTGCAGAAATATACATGCAAGGTGTCTCAATTTCATTTGGAGAAATTATCCAAAGAATGGGAAGAGGTGTGAGGGGTATGCCCGGACACAGCATAAGTGCGTCATTGGAAGCAGAAATGTCACTGTAATCCTGATGAATCGATAATTCATGCCCAAGCTGCAAATTCCTTGATGCAGCAAGCGGGCCCCTGGGTACCCCGACCCCATGTCAACTATCACAAATTCCCTTGCACCTATGCAAATACAAAGATAGAATCCCAATTTTCAACCCAGCAACAGAGTTCCTCACAACTCATTTACACCCCAGACTTCGAACAGGCCCAATGAAAGTGTATAGGGGAAGGGATGTGTGCTTGGTACAGTCCTAGAAGTGGATCAGAGTGGCTCATATGTGAATGGAAATGTGAATGGGCATCCCACGTCATTTTTGATACACACAAGAGCCACTTGTTTGACTGTAAGAACAATTGGGTTCCCATACCTACTACTCTCAGGAAATAAGTCCAAGTTGTTGACGTTAATAATCAGCAGCATACTAATCGAGTTACTTATTCAATCCCAGTGAATATCAGGGACATCAAAGAGCACCATCAGTTGGTTGTGTGTGATTCAAGTCCTGTAAATTTGATGGAAAGGGACCTGCTCTGTAAACTCAAGTATGTGATTTATTGTGCATCAGACAGAGTGGGCTTGGAAACCCAAGCAGATGACGCTGAGTTCAAATTGCCTGCAGCAGAATCTGTAGTCAGATTAAACCTGGTTCCTACCAAGGAGGACTTAATTGCAGATCTGAAAGAATCAGTCAGCGAAGATGTATGGGATTTCACAGGTAGGGAGATAGTCTTGATTAAGGGTGCTAGACCCCTAAGAAAATTCTTCAGTCAGATGCAGTGTTCCCTTAAGTGTGTCCTTAATATATGACCTCCAGAAGCCATTGTGGGAATAACTCCTGTCATTGAGAATATGTTAGGAAAGGGAATGCACATGCAGGCATTCTTCTCTGTTTCCCTTGATAAAATGAGGCAGTTTCTCTTCACATTTTTGTTCCAAGAGGAACTTCTTGTGTGGTGTTGTGCTACTCAGGGTTATAGAGACAGCCCATCATATTTCAATCAGATACACAAAAATAATTTATAGAGCTCTTAGTTACTTGGCAGTCCGACCTTAAATCAATACATCAATGATTTACTGATTGTATTAATGACAAAAAAGCATGTTGGAAAGACACCATTGCCCTGTTTTTCGACTTGGCATCCTTGGTGTGGTCTCCCCTAACTTTTGCCTCTGTTGTCCAAGTTGTTGATGTGTGCTGGACTCTGTTTTTGCTGTTTTTGATACTCTTGGCATTTTACCACTGCTATCCAGTGCTAAAGTACAAGTGATCCTATGTAACATGATTATGTAATTGGCTTTCCAGGATTGAAATATTTGATTTACTAGTAAGTCCCTAGTACAGTGCACTAGAGGTGCACAGGGCCTGTCAATCAAATGCTACTAGTGGGCCTGCAGCACTGGTTGTGCCATCCACATGAGAAACCCTGTAAACATGTGTCTGTGTGTGCAGTTTTAAACTGCCAATTCAACTTGCAAGTATACCCACTTGCCAGGCCTAAACCTTCCCTTTTCATACATGTAAGGCACCCCTAAGGTAGGCCCTAGGTAGCCCCATGGGCAGGTTGCAGTGTATGTTTAAGGTAGGACATATACTAATGTGTTTTATATGTCCTAACAGTGAATTACTGCCAAATTCGGTTTTCACAGTGCAAGGCCTATCCCTTTCATAGGTTAACATGGGGGCTGCCTTTAAATATTATTAAAGTACAGTTCCCTTTGGGAGCAGATATAAATGTAGAGTTTAGGGTCTTTCAACTTACAATTTAAAGATACAGCTTTTGGTAAAGGTTGTTTTTAGATTGTTTGTTTGAAAATGCCACTTTTAGAAAGTGGGCATTTTCTTTCTTAAACTATTCTGTGACTTTGCCTGTTTGTGGATTCCTTGTCTGGGTCAGTTTGACAGTTGGTCTGTTTGTACCTCTCCTCTTGACAGTGACACAAAGGGAGCTGGTGTGTATTCTGCATATCCCGATAAGCCATCTGTGCTGGGGAGGGTGGGGAGGAGTGGTCACTCACGCCTGAAAGGACTGTTACTGCCCTCACACAATGCAGTCTCCAACCCCCTGGTGTGTGTTTGGGGACTGGCCTGGGCAAGGCAGGATCTTACAAACAAGAGAGACATTCCCTTGAAGTTTGCCTACTTCAACAGCAAAAAGGGGTTTATGTAGTGGACCCAAAACCCCTGAAAATTAGATCACTTCTGGAATCAAGAGGAACCTCTGCCGAGGAGAAGAGCTGAAGAGCTGAGGAGAAGTGCTGCCCCTGGCTGGGACTGTGTTATGTGTGAAAGGGGACAAAGACTGGACTTTGTTGTGCATTCCTGCTTGAGAAGAATCTCCAAGGGCTTGAACTGAGCTTGTCTCCTGTTGTTGAAGTCTCAGGGCCATCAAATACTTCCCCTGCCAGCACCTGGATTCTCTGCAGAGACTCCTGCCCTGCCAAGTGGTGCCCTATCCAGTCCGTGGTCCCTTAAAAGGTGAAGGTGGCAGACAAGAACTGAAAATCCAAGCACAGAACGCCATGAGGGGACATTTTTGACGCACCTTCTGCAGCACAGCTGATAAACGACGTGCCGCTGGCTTTGCGGCTGAAAACAATGATCCATTTGCATCGCGGCTGGGAGATCGACGCATCACGGCTGGAGAAACAATGCACAACACCTGCTTATGGAGGCTGATAACAATGCAAACCCCACGCAGTGGGATTTTCTGGGATCGCACAACCGGATTTTCCACGCATCATCCCTGGGCGTCTAAGGCAACTCGACTCTGAGCGGATCTGAGGCACCCGTCTGAAAATTGACGTATCTCTCTCTTGTGAGGGAGAAAAATGACTCACGCTGACCCAAGAAGGAAACAACACACAGCCTCATTTGCAAGTAAGGAATCAACGCATCGCTACCCTTTTCCAAAGCATGCTCGCCCGTGCAGCTTTATTCTTTACGCTAACCAGGTACTTTGTGTAACAACAGCATTATCACTGTTTTCTAAGGATTAAGACTCTTATTCTTTTGAAAATTCATACTTTAACTTGTTTATGTTTTGATTTTTGTCGTTTTGGTCTTGTTTGATTTAGATAAATATTACCTATTTTTCTGAACTGGTGTGGTGTCCATTTTGTAGAGTTTTCACTGTATTATTGTGTGTTTGGTACAAATACTTTATACATTGCTTCTGAAGTTAAGCCTGCCTGCTCGTGCCATGCTACCAAAGGGGTGAGCAGAGGTTAACTGAGTGTGATTCTCCTTTACCCTGACTAGGGTGAGGGTCCTTGCTTAGACAGGGGTGACCTGACTGCCAACCAAAGACCCCATTTCTAACACCTGTTCAACCATTTAGCTGAGAACAGGCAGAAGGTTTTCCATGAAAAGTTGCAGTATTGTAAGAGAGAAGTTAAGTATCTCAGACATCAAAATTAGAAGGGAGTCAGAAGAGTTCCCCATGAGCGCATTGAAGCGGCCCTCAAGATGAAAAGTCCTTCCACACAGAGAAGTGCAAATGTTTTTGGACATTGTTGGATCCTGCCAAAAATGGGTCTCTAACTTTCCCTTTGTGGGGAAGCCTTTGCTGAGGCTGATGCACACTATTGTCAATGACCCGGATGATTCAAGCACGGAAGCTATCCAGTAGGTCAAAAACCTACTTTGCAGTGCACCCACTCTTGGAAGGATGGACTACAGCAAGGAGTTCATACTCTTCTTCCATAAGTGAGATGGGTGTTCTCTGCCTGTGTTGACACAGATGCATAGAGAAATTAAATGTCCTGTAGGCTGAGTTTCAGCAACTCTTGACCCAGTAACGGCAGCATTACCTGTTTGACTCAAAGCGGTTGCATCGGTTGGCCCAAGCCCAGCAAACCAAGGGGATCATGATGGGTCATGCACTCATTGTGATGGTGCCATATTCTATTGAAATTCTCATGACTCACATCCATACATAACATTTGACCAACAGCTGCTTAACCCTCAATAGGAGAGCCATTCTGGCTGCAGAAAATGTCTCTATAAGAGGGTGAAGCGCCTTAAATCCTGCTTCTCTATTGCCCACCCCAGATGGAGATGAAGAGGGAGATATTGTTCACAATTGTGTGAGTGTTACAGAGTTATGTACAAAGCTGAGACTAGATATACTGGATGCTCCCCTTACTGAATCTGATCATACTATGTCTGTTAATGGCTCTTGTTTTAAGACCAACACCGCATCCTGAGAGCTGCATAATCTGTATATACCCTATGCGGGGTCTTTGAAGCATCCTACCTACCTGTGCCAGTAACCTCTGCACAATTAGTGGAACTTGTTACTAATTGATCCTAACAGAGCATGTTGTACATCAGAAGGCTTGGATGTCACCATCTACATTGACAGCCAGTACAGATTTGGCGTTGTGCATGACTGTGGCAACTGTGGTCACATATAGCATTCATGACCGGCGATAGCTCACCAATTAAAAATGGCCCGTACATCTCGAACCATTGCTATAGTGAAGTGTGCTGCATTATGGTGATGAGATTGCATGATATTGCGCTCATGAGACCAGCACCTTCCACATGAGTGAGCCATGCAATACTACAAACATGTTAGTGAACACTGTGCAAACTTTCAATGAGCTAAGGGAATTGCAGCACATCACCCCAGAGACTGAGAAGGCCAAAGGGAAAAAGATGGGATGTGTGAAGGATGCTAGCGACATTTGGGCATCCAGTGATGGAAAGCCTGTGCTTCTGGATTCCATGTTACCTGTTATGGTTAGACACATTCTTGACCGACTCATGTGGGAAGAGACAGGATGGTTTTGACATTTAGGCAGGTCTATCATAATGCACACTTTCTGTACTATTGCTGTGTGATTTGCCAAAATCAAAATGTGGGAGAAAAGGTTGTGATGACTATGATTTATAAAGGGAAGTCTGATGGCCTCTTTAACTGTCTCCAAATTGACTAATGCCTCAATGCAAGCATATCTATATCCTTGTGATTGTATGCTATTTTTCCCATTGGGTTGAGGCATATCCTACCAGGTAGTGTGACAATCTGACAGTTGCCAAACTAATATTGCGGGAATTGATGCCATGTTTTAGTATATCAAATCATCTTGAATCAGATCAATGAAGTCACTTCAAGAATGAACAATGCTATGAACGATTTTAGGGATAGCCACAAATTCCCTGGTAGCTACAGATAAGAAGCTTTAGATACTGTCAAAAGACTAAACAGGACTATCAAAGCTCAATTGGCCAAAGTTTGTGTGTCTATATCACTCAAATGTCCCAAGCACTTCCTCTGGTATTGAGAAGAATGCCATGCAAATAAACAGGACTGTCTCCTCATGAGCTGTTGATGAGGAGAGTTGTGCAACTTCCATTCATTCTAGCTATTGCTTTTGTGAATATCACAGATGATCAGGTTATTGATTCTCGAATAATGTAAGCAATTGGCTGATGTGGTGCACTCTATCTGTTATCAGGTTGATGCTGCTACTCGATCTGGGCAAGAATCTCCCTGCCACAGCCTGAGTCCTGGCCACCGGGTTCACATGAAGAAGCATGTTTGCAAGTTGTGCTTGGAAGACCATTGGACAAGCTCATACAGGTGGTCCTGGCCACCAGCACTGCTGTGAAGTGTGTCTGACTGCTGAACTGGATGAATGTCCCCCACACCAAAAGAGTTAGAAAAGAAGAGAAAGACTTGGATGCCAACATGCACCAACTCCTCTGATTCACCTAGATTTCACATTTCTGAGATATATGAAGAAGGAGAGGAAGACCAGTTTTAAAAATTGCAGTCTCACACAGCAGAACCACAACAGTGGGGGAGCAAAATGATTGCACCACTATGTCAATCATGTTTAAGTCACCACACTCTGGATTAAAGTTACGCATTCACAGAGACTGTGAGAACTTGTGGCGAACTGAGTTGAATCTGGCTGGATCAGCTGTGCCTAAACCAGGGAGTGGCGCTGAAGGAAAAAGTTTCAGCTCCGAAAGTGAATTCTGTTCATCTGAGCCAGAAAACACAAGTGCATCCAAGAATTGTGTATTAACAGAAGAGGCTTGGCAAAAGACCAAGACGAAATGGAAAAGACTGTTGACAGCAACTAGGACACTGTTAATATTGGATTCATTGATGTCTATGCGCACAGAGAAACATTTATATACACAAACAAAGTCACATCACTATTGTTAGATTCCCCTGTAATGAACTCTCCTTAAACCCTGGCACATAGGAACGTGGTCAGGCAGGCTCTGAGACCTAGGCCTGAGGTAAATTACTGTCAGGTAACAGGTGGGGTAACACTTAGCCGGCAGCCAAACACACAAACAGGAACACTTGGATCAGATCCCACAGATAGGCAGCAACTCTACAATGGACCCCAGATGTTGGCCCCAATAAAACACACATGGGCATTGCTGGGTGCATTCCTAAAAACACCATAAAGTAAGATGGCACATGTACTTAGGAGCACATAGCCAATCAGACTACAGTACACACAGCACATGCAGTGACAATGCGCCTCTCAGGTCAGACATCTGGACACATACTTGCTGGCCCACACTGAGCCCATGCCAGGTCAAGGCCTACCTGCGTTCACTACCTGGAAGTGTATTTATGACTCCATTACAACTGTTTGCATTTTTTACCAAGAACAAAATTTATTTTATTGTTTTGTGATACTCAGAGAAATGTATAAAAACTTCCATCAATCCAATGTACAATGAGAGACAGTCCTCAGACACTGGTTCTGTAATTGCTCTCCGAGCCGTAATGTTTAATTAAACAAACCGCTCCTCTTTTGCCAGACACCTCTTGTCTTTTGTTTTTTTTCGGTAAATTCTCATTCGAGTAACAACACCAGAGATAATAAATGAAGTTAGTGAGTTGGAGGGACTAGAACCTTCAGAACAATCAGATACTGGTGATGAGAGCCTAGACATTAGGGTCCCTAACCTAAACCATTCAGAAGAGAGAGAACGATAAATTGTAAATATTCAGATTCTGACTGGACATTCTTTACCAGAACTGATATTGAATCTGATGAATGTCTGACCAACATTGGTGAATCTCCTTGAGTCCAAAACAAAATATAGAGGCTCAAATTATTTGAACCACTGACAAAGTAAAAAAAGATAAATTGATAGCTAGGGTAATGGTCAGAGAACTTCAGAGCTTTAGGCCTCCTGCTGACAGAATAAAAATCACTATAGATTTCAAGATTGAGTAATAATGGCATCGTAGTTAGTAGGACTAATCTCTTAATTCAACATGCCAGATATATTCACTTGATCCGATTTAAGTTGACATGGTTGACAAGTTGAAATTGTGCTTGAAGTTCTGGTAGTTGAATTTTGTTTCTCTGGTTGGGTGGATGTTAGTCGTCCATCTGCTGGAGGGAAATGTTTCTTACATGCCAAAGAATCAGACTGATGAACCTGTTGTTAGCAAGGAAATGCATGAAGACAGAATCTCGCATGTCCTTTATTCTGAAGGTGTTTCTAGCAATAATGTGTATTTTCAAATATTTGCAAATGTTAGCCAAGTATTTGAAGGTTATGGAAGTAGAGAATTGTTTTGTATGTGCCTATCTTTCAGCTTCCACAGCTGAAGGTGCTACATTTTTTCATCTTTCAAGCAGTATTTTTCTTAACCCATTCTATCAGGAGCACTCCATTGAATTGTTTTATACTAATTATGAAGAACCTCTATAAAACATACCAGTTGTGATGGATGCAAATATGTAGTTGTGACTTACTAAACATGCTTATTGTTTCTCCAAGACTTTTAAACAAAGTGGCTATAATAATCATTACTAACCAAAGCATGCATGATCTAACTTGCAAAACGAGCAAGGATGAGAACATTTTCATAGACCAGGAGAATAAAAGAATTATAGTAGAAAAAGTGTAGGCAAGTGGGGGACTGAAAGCAGAAAACAGTATGGGGAAGTGTAAAGAGAATCCAGAGGGTCCTCCCCTAAAATTGAGTATTGATGTTGCCAAGAAAGGAACATTAGAAGTGAGAAAGAAACAAGAAGGGAATGCAACTGTTGAAGTAGTAGGATGGAGCCAATATGAGCATAGTTACAGAGTCAAAGGAATAATATTGGTGAATTAGAAGTAAGTATTTAACCCCTTCGCTGCCAGGCCTTTTCACCTCCTGTGCTGAGCCTTTTTGCGGCTATTTGGGGCAGATCGTGCCTCATAACTTTTTGTCCACATAAGCTATCCACTCCAAATTTGTGTCCTTTTTTCCAACATCCTAGGGATTCTAGAGGTACCCAGAGTTTGTCGGTTCCCCTGGAGGAGACCAAGAAATTAGCCACAATACGGCAACAATTTGGTTTTTTTCAGACAAATTGGAAAAAAGGGCTGCAGAAGAAGGCTTGTGTTTTTTTCCCTGAAAATTGCATCAACAAAGAGTTTGTGGTGCTAAAATAACCATCTCCCCAGCCTTCAGGAACAGGCAGGCTTGAATCAGAAAACCACATTTTTCAACACAACTTTGGCATTTTACTGGGACATACCACATTTTTACTATTTTTTGTGCTTTCAGCCTCCTTCCAGTTAGTGACAGAAATGGGTATGAAACCAATGCTGGAGTCCCAAACGCTAAACATTTCTGAAAATTAGACAAAATTCTGAATTCAGCAAGGGGTAATTTGTGTAGATCCTACAAGCGTTTCCTACAGAAAATAACAGCTGAAATTAAGAAATATTGAAATTGAGGTGAAAAAAACAGCAATTTTTTTCCACGTTTTACGCTGTAACTTTTTCCTGCAATGTCATATTTTCAAAAACAATATACCGTTATGTCTGCTAGACTCTTATGGTTGTAGGGATATACAGGGCTTGTAGGTTCACTAAGAACTCTATGTACCCAGAGCCAATAAAGGAGATGCACCTTGCAATGGGTTTTCGTTGTATACTGGGCATACAGCAATTAATTTGGTGAAATATAAAAAGTGAGAAATAGGCATAAAGAAAACCTTTGTATTTCCAAAATGGGCACAAGATAAGGTGTTGAGAAGCAGTGGTTATTTGCACATCTCTAAACTCCGGGGTGCCCATACCAGCGTGTGAATCACAGGGCATTTCTCAAATAGTTTTTTTTTTTTACACACTGTCTTACATTTGGAAGGAAAAAATGTAGAGAAAGACAAGGGGCAATAACACTTGTTTTGCTATTCTGTGTTCCCCTAAGTCTCCCGATAAAAATGGTATCTCACTTGCGTGGGTAGGCCTAATGCTCGCAACAGGAAACACAACATGGACACATCACATTTTACATTGAAATCTGACATGTTTTTTGCAAAGTGCCTAGCTGTAGATTTTGGCCTCTAGCTCACCCGGCACCTAAGGAAACCTACCAAACCTGTGCATTTTAGAAAACAATACACCTAGGGGAATCCAAGATGGGCTGACTTGTGGGGCTGACCAGGTTCTGTTACCCAGAATCCTTTGCAAACCTCAACATTTAGCCCAAAAACACTTTTTCCTCTCATTTAGGTGACAGAAAGTTCTGGAATCTGAGAGGAGCCACGAATTTCCTTCCACCCAGCGTTCCCTCAAGTCTCCCAATAAAAATGGTACCTCACTTGTGTGGGTAGGCCTAGCGCCCGTGACAGGAAATGCCCCAAAACACAACGTGGACACATCACATTTTCCCAAAGAAAACAGAGCTGTTTTTTGCGAAGTGCCTAGCTGTGGATTTTGGCCTCCAGCTCAGCCGGCACCTAGGGAAACCTAGCAAACCTGCACATTTTTTAAAACTAGATACCTAGGGGAATCCAAGATGGGGTGACCTGTGGGGCTCTCACCAGGTTCTGTTACCCAGAATCCTTTGCAAACCTCAAAATTTGGCCCAAAAACACTTTTTCCTCCCATTTCGGTGACAGAAAGTTCTGGAATCTGAGAGGAGACACAAATGTCCTTCTACCCAGCGTTCCCGCAAGTCTCCGGATAAAAATGGTACCTCACTTGTGTGGGTAGGCCTAGTGCCCGTGACAGGAAATGTCCCAAAACACAACGTGGACACATAACATTTTCCCAAAGAAAACAAACCTGTTTTTTGCAAAGCTCCTAGCTGTGCATTTTGGCCTCCAGCTCAGCCGGCACCCAGGGAAACCTAGCAAACCTGCGCATTTTTTAAAACTAGACATGTAGGGGAATCTAAGATGGGGTGACTTGTGGGGCTCTGATCAGGTTCTGTTACCCAGACTCCTTTGCAAACCTCAAAATTTGGCTAAACAAACACTTTTTCCTCCCATTTTGGTGACAGAAAGTTCTGGAATCTGAGAGGAGCCACAAATTTCCTTCCACCCAGTGTTTCCCCAAGTCTCCCGATAAAAATGGTACCTCACTTTTGGGGGTAGGTATACTGACTGTGAAAGGAAATGCCCCAAAACACTATCTGGACACATCAAAATTATCAAATAAAAGACTACCTGTTTCTGCGGGGGGCACCTGCGTTTTTCGTCCTATGCTCAGCAGCCATCTAGGGAAACCTACCAAACCCAGACATTTCTGAAAACTAGACACCAGAGGGAGTCCAGGGAGGTGTGACTTGCGTGAATCCCCCAATGTTTTCTTACCCAGAATCCTCAGCAAACCTCACATTTAGCTAAAAAATCACATTTTTCCCACATTTCTGTGTGGGATCACCGCACCGGGACATATTTCATACCACCAAACATTCCCCTCAGTCTCCCGGTAAAAATGATACCTCACTTGTGTAGGTGGGCCAAGTGCTTGTGATAGGGAAGAGCCAAAAACATGTCGATATTGAGGGGGAACCAAAGCGGGTCCAAAAGGGCAGTTTGAAAAAAAAACATTTTTAGGTTGACAAGTGCAGCAGAATTCTTATTGGTATAGATGAGACAATGCTGGATGGTAGGAATTTTGTGGATTCCTGCAGATTCCGGAATGTTCCATCACAAAAATGTGGGAAAAATGTGTGATTTCCAGCAACGTTGGAGGTTTGCAGGGCATTGTGATTAAGTAAATGGTGTGGGTGCATGTGAAACACACCACCCTGGAATCACCCATATGTTTAGTTTTCAGATGTGTCTAGGTCTTGTGGATTTTTCTACATGGCAGCATCCCAAAGTCCAAAAAGTGCAGCCCTCACCATTCCAAGTGGGACGATTTTGAGAGTTAGCCAAGCTCTCACGGCCCAAATGTAAAACCCAAATAATTAAATGTCCACTTGCTTGCCATGGGATAAGATGTTTTAGTGTGCAGGGGAGAGCTGAAAGGCTGTTTCCCCCTTCTTCAAGAAAAAGACTACGGGCCTCATTACGACTTTGGCGGTCTTTTGCCGTGGTGGTGGACGCCAAAAGACTTAGGCCCTCATTACGACCCTGGCGGTTGGTGATAAAGTGGCAGTAATACTGCTAACAAGCTGGCTGTAATTACCGCCAAATTTTGACCATGGCGGTGTTATCTCTGATAGACAGCCAATGTTCCACCAGTGTGGAAACAACAGTCACCAGGGCGGTGGCCGCCTACAGCAAGGCAGAAGACAAAGTTCCGCCCACCATATTGTGACACTACAATCCGCCACCTTTTCCGGGTTAGTACCAACGCCATCAAAAGCCTGGTGATAACAGAGCTCAGAAGTGAAACGACTCACCATTGGAGACACAGGGAAGAACCACGTCACCATGGAGCCCGAAATACAAGTCGTCCTGATGATATTCTACGTTATGCTCCACCTCGAACACCAACGCCGGCGAAGACAACGACGGTGAGTGCAGATGCCTAGCATACAAGGGAGGGTGGGAGGAAAAGGAGAGACACACACACACCCGACATATACACACCATACACACAACCAGCTGCATTACAAAAACAATCTGACCACAAAAGTCTGCTGAATATTGCAAGGACAACAGGAATTTACGAAAATGATTGTAATCAGTCCAACAATAAAATGATAATTCCGATTTGGCCACGATACAGATCTGTACATTTATATGACAAAGGGGCACTGCCCAGTTCATGGTGTAAAGGGCCCACATGGCCACAGGGCACAGTCCAAGGCCCCCTCGAATCCTGCACCAATCCGGATAGAACATTGCAGGGGCATCAGTTATCAAATAGGCAGGCACTTCAGGGGGAGGGGAGGGGAGGCACCTCAGCCGGATGCGGGAACAAGCCCACTGCTCCTGGAGGGGGCAACATGCCCATTGCTTTGTCCTGGGGAGTGCAAGGCCACAGTCTCTCTCGCAGCTGCTGCAGGCTCCTTCCCCTTCTTAGCAGCTGGTGCAGGCTCTTTCACCTTCTTAGCAGTTGATGCAGGCTCCTTCCCCTTCTTAGCAGCTGTTGCAGGCTCCTTCCCCTTCTTAGCAGCTGCAGCAGGCTCCTTCACCTTCAGCATTGCTGGCCTGAAATCCTTTCCACCACGAGTAGGTGGTGCAACCACTGGGCCCATGGGCTGTTTGGCTGAGGTGCTTGGCTGGGTCCTTGCTACCCTGCCCATATGTGCAGGACGGGCGGAGGGGTAGGGAAGATGTCAATCTTGGAAAGGAAAAGCTTTTTAGGGACATTGGGCAGGAGGAGGGAGGACTAATGAGAATGGAGGATGAGGGAGCGGTTGTTGGAGGTGTTTGTCTGCTGGATTTGGGTACAGGTGCATGGGCTGTATGCTGTTGTGAGGTGGATGGCTGTTGGGTGTCTTAGTGCTTGCGTTTGTGTACTTTAGAAAAGGGGACAGACACAGTGGGAGAGGACACAGGGGACACGTGCATTGATGTTGTGGAGGTGTCTGTTAGTGTCTGCCAGTGAGGTGTGTGTTCTGCTTGGTGTGGTGATGACAATGGCTGCCATCAGAGAGGAGGCCAGAGCCTGGATCGATCTCTGTTGGGCTGCCAATCCACCGTGAATGTCCTCCAGGAATGCATTAGATTGCTGCATCTGGGCTGCTAGCCCCTGGATGGCATTCACAATGGTTGTTTGCCCTACAGAGAAGGATCTCAGGAGGTCAATAGCCTCCTCACTCAGGGCTGCAGGGCCCACTGGGACAGGGCCTGAGGTTCCTGGGGCAAAGGAGATGCCATTCCTCCAGGGTGAGTGGGCACGGGCAGCTCGCTGAGGGGCTACTGGGAGGGGGGTGCTGGTACGGGGGTGGCGGCTGTAACTACAGCTGGGGTGGTCACAGAGGTGTCCGCCACCAGAGAGCTCCCATCAGAGGAGGTATCTGAGTCTGTATTGTCCCCTACAGTCTCCGCCGCGGTGCTCCCCTTGCCCTCTGTCCCACTGGTGCCCTCAGCGTCGGTGGACTCTGCCTCCAGGGTCCTGTAGGATGCAGCTTCCTCTGTCGCCGGTGCCTCTCCTCCTCCACCAGATGATGCTAATGAACATAAGGACAGGATGACAAAATAAGGAAGGGGAGAGAGAGACAAAGGATACACAGGGTCAATGACTGCACCAACACCACCGTTGGCGTACACAGCCCCCTCACACACAGGTAACAGGCCTACGCACAATGCATTGCACTACCAGTTAAATGGCTAGTCACTAAGGAATGACGATGGGCACACACCGCCAACTGTAGCACACCGGGGACCCACGCATCCCTACCGAGGAGTGAATTCTAAAAAGCTAGGTAAGCAGTATTTCCCATTCAAACCCTTAGTCACCAGAGGACCTACGCTGCTATGGCTGGCCTGGCCTAGGGGCACCCAAGGACACACAACCACCACCCGGATACCACCCCACCAGCCATAAATTGTAATGATAACCACTGTACTCACCCCCTTGTGGCTGCTGTGATGCCCTCAAGCGCCCATCCAGCTCAGGGTAGGCCACCACCAGTATGCGGGCTATCAGGGGTATCAGGGTCCGACGGGCACCCCTTCCTTGTTGGGAGGCCATCCCCAGCTGGGCCTCTGCGGACTTTCATGCCCAGCGTCTCAGGTCCTCCCACCGTTTGCAACAGTGGGTGCTCTGCCTGCCATAGACCGCCAGGGTCTGCACCTCCTTGGAGATGGCACGCCATACTCCCTTCTCTTGAATGGTGCTGACCTGTAGAGGCAATACAGACAGGAGAACAACATTATACAAACAGTCCAGCCTGTCACACAAACGGCGCACCATACCCATTTGCATCACCATTGGCACACACATAGCCTAGCCCACAACATGTACACTGCCAAGAGGACATCCACCCACCCCCCTTACACGAGGCCTTCACACACAACTCAAAGCATTCATGCCACATACATCGTGCACAAGGTGTACTCACCTGCTGGTACTGGGGTAAGACCCCATCCACCAGTCACTCCAACTCCTCAGAAGTGAAAGCTGGGGCGCTTTCCCCAGACACACGGGCCATGGTAGGTTCCAGACACAGGTCACAGCAGCACATGTAGTGTAGGTCCCCTCCTATGGAAGGTCAGGAAACAAGTGAGGAATCTGATAGAAAATGGCAGTCACGTCCATGGTCGGTGCATACCGTCACCACCGGCGTAGATCCCCATTGGCGGATCACGACCGCCTACCGCCACGGCGCACCACGTCAGCGGCATTACCTCACTTCCACCTGTCCCTCCACACAGGACAGGTGGTCGCCATTTCAGGGGGGTGGACAGGCCTATCGATTATTGCTGTGTCACAGGATCAATAGGCACATATTTCACTAATTACACAGTCCCATTAAAATGTTTGAAATATTTGAACATGTGGAGTGCTGTTGTGGCTCCATTGTTCAGTTTGTGACAGCCAACTCACTCTTGTGTCCCTTAGATACCTACCGCTGCAGATGAATAGGAAATGGAGACATACCCCTGTGTACAGGCCCCTGGTGGACTTGGCTGCACTGGAGGACAGGCACATAATTCTCACCTATAGACTGAACAGGGCCACAATCACAGACCTGTGTGACCAATTGGAGCCTGACCTGATATCTGCTATCCGTCACCCCACTGGGATCCCCCTCTTGTGCAAGTACTATCAGTTCTCCATTTCCTGGCAACTGGTTCTTTCCAAGTGACAGTGGTCTTGGCAGCAGGAATGTCACAGCCAATGTTCTCAATCATTCTAACAAGAGTGTTGTCTGCCCTGATAAAACACATGTGCAGCTACATGGCATTCCCCCAGGTTGAGGATTTGGCCACTGTGAAGGCCAGATTCTATGCAATGGGACATATTCCCAATATAGGCCCTCATTCCAATCTTGGCGGGCGGCGGGAGCCGCCCGCCAAGAGGGAACCGCCAGAAGACCGTACCGCGGTCGAAAGACCGCGGCGGTCATTCTGGGTTTCCCACTGGGCTGGCGGGCGACCGCCAAAAGGCCGCCCGCCAGCCCAGTGGGAAACAGCCTTCCCACGAGGACGCCGGCTCAAAATTGAGCCGGCGGAGTGGGAAGGTGCGACGGGTGCAGTGGCACCCGTCGCGTATTTCAGTGTCTGCAAAGCAGACACTGAAATACAAGGTGGGGCCCTCTTACGGGGGCCCCGCGGCACCCCCTACCGCCATCCTGTTCCTGGCGGGAGACCCGCCAGGAACAGGATGGCGGTAGGGGGTGTCAGAATCCCCATGGCGGCGGAGCGCGGTCCGCCGCCATGGAGGATTCTGAAGGGCAGCGGAAAGTCGGCGGTACACCGCCGACTTTCCGTTTCTGGCCGCGGCTGAACCGCCGCGGTCAGAATGCCCAGCGGTGCACCGCCAGCCTGTTGGCGGTGCTACCGCGGTCATTCGCCCTGGCGGTTTTTACCGCCAGGGTTAGAATGACCACCATAATTTGGTGCTATTGACAGAACACATATTGCATTTGTACCCACCTGCCAGAATGAACAGGTGTTCAGGAATCATAAGAGTTTCCAATCCATGGATGTGCAGATGGTGTGTTTGGTGGACCAGTACATCTCCCACATCAATGCTAAGTATCCTGGGTCAGTGCATGATGCCTTTGTCCTGAGGAACAGCAGCATCCCAAATGTGATGTCCCAACTACAAAGGCACAGAGTGTGGCTAGTAGGTGAGCCCTGGTTTCCACCCAGTATATGTTGGTGAATGCCTATGGTGTTGGCCATATAGGATAGTGTGTGGCTAAATGTTGTCCCTCAATATTTGCAGTAGACTCTGGTTACCCAAACCTGTCATGGCTGCTGATCCCTGTGAGGAATGCCAGGACAAGGGCAGAAGAACGTTATAATGAGGCACATGGGCGAACCAGAAGGATCATTGAAAGGATCTTGTTCTCGTAAAGGCCAGGTTCAGTTGCCTCCATCTGACAGGTGGATCCCTGTGCTACTCACCCGAGAAGGTCTGCGAGAAAGTAGTGGCATGCTGCACGTTGCACAACCTGGCCCTCAAGCGGCATGTACCTTTTCTGCAGGAGTAGGCTGCTGTGACAGCAGTGGACCCTGAGGACAGTGAGGATGAGGAGGCAGAGGATGAGGATGTAGACAACAGAACATTGGTGATACGTCAGTACTTCCAATGACTCACAGGTGAGACAGTGCAACTTTACATTTCTATGAGTATTGTTGTATTCTGTGTAGCACTGCCATGCTGGCATTACCCACTTCTTTGCTCTACTTACTGTTACCTCTGGATATTAATTTTGCAGATGTTGGTGATATGACACATTCTCCTGGTGTGATCACAACAGCCTGCTACAGGTCATTATTTCTATGCTCATTGTTAGAAATGGGGTCTTTGGTTGACAGTCAGGTTACCCCCTGTTCAAGCAAGGACCCTCACTCTAGTCAGGGTAAAAGAGAATCACCCTCAGCTATCCCCTGCTTACCCCCTTGGTAGCTTGGCAGAGCAGTAAGCTTAACTTCAGAGCGCTAGGTGTAAAGTATTTGTACCAACACACACAGTAGCTTAATGAAAACACTACAAAATGACACAACACCGGTTTAGAAAAATAGGAAATATGTATTTAAACAAAACAAGACCAAAACTACAAAAATCCGACATACACAAGTCAAGTTATGAATTTTTAAAGATTAAACTAAAAATAGCGCTTAGAAACAAAAATGCTTCAATGAGATGTTAACACGGCGTCGTGACGGAGTCGTTCCCAACAAGCCGACACCAGCGGTGCCGGACACGGAGTCGTGTAGACCCACAAGTACAGTACCTTTGGTGAAGAGTGAAAACAAGCCAAGGCGCGAAGTCAGGAATCGCGGCGTCTGTGCGAAACGTTGAATCCGTGCACTTCAAGCGGCGTCGGTCACGACGTGGTGCGGCGACTTGCACGGAGTCGCGGACTTCAGCGGGGCTGCTGCGGCGACGGGCCTGCGAAGAGTGTTGCGTTCCAGCGAAGGTCACGGCGTGAGGTGCAGGCGGCGTTACCGGATTCAGCAGCGGCGTCGGTCCGAAGTCGTCCGAAGTCGATTTCCTTGGATTTCCACCAGCTTTCCTTTCAAGGGCCCAAGGACTGGATAGGGCACCACTTGTCAGAGCAGGAGTCTCTCCAGAGACTCCAGGTGCTGGCAGAGAGAAGTCTTTGCTGTCCCTGAGACTTCAAACAACAGGAGGCAAGCTCTAACTCAAGCCCTTGGAGATTTCTTCACAAGATGGAAGGCACACAAAGTCCAGTCTTTGCCCTCTTACTCTGGCAGAAGCAGCACTGCAGGAAAGCTCCAGAAAGCACAGTCACAGGCAGGGCAGCACTTCTTCCTCAGCTATCAGCTCTTCTCCAGGCAGAGGTTCCTCTTGGTTCCAGAAGTGTTTCTAAAGTCTGTAGATTTGGGTGCCCTTCTTATACCCATTTTAGTCTTTGAAGTCACCTTTCTTCAAAGGGGACTCACACCTACTTGTGAAATCCTGCCTTGCCCAGGCAAGTCATCAGACATACAGCAGGGGGTTGGAGCCGGCATTGTCAGAGGCAGGCACAGTCCTTTCAGATAAGAGTGGCCACTCCACCCCTCCCTCCTAGCAGAGATGGCTTATCAGGAAATGCAGGTTACACCCCAGCCCCCTTTGTGTCACTGTCTGGTGTGAGGTGAAAAACAACCCAACTGTCAAACTGACCCAGACAGGGAATCCACAAACACGGCAGAGTCACAGAATGGTTTAAGCAAGAAAATGCTCACTTTCTAAAAGTGGCATTTTCAAACGCACAATCTCAAAATCAACTTTACTAAAAGATGTATTTTTAAATTGTGAGTTCAGGGACCCCAAACTCCACCTGTTCATCTACTCTCTAGGGGAATCTACACTTGCCCCCATGTTATCCTATGAGAGAGACAGGCCTTGCAACAGTGAAAAACGAAATTGGCAGTATTTCACTGTCAGGAGATATAAACCACATTACTATATGTCCTACCTTATCCATACACTGCACCCTGCCCTTGGGGCTACCTAGGGCCTACCTTAGGGGTGCCTTACATGTAAGAAAAGGGAAGGCTTAGGCCTGGCAAGTGGGTACACTTGCCAAGTCGAATTTACAGTGTAAAAATACACTTACAGACACTGCAGTGGCAGGTCTGAGACATGATTACAGGGTTACTTGTGTGGGTGGCACAACCAGTGCTGCAGGCCCACTAGTAACATTTGATTTACAGACCCTGGCACCTCTAGTGCACCTTACTAGGGACTTACTAGTAAATCAAATAGGCCAATCATGGATAAACCAATTACATACAATTTACACGGAGAGCATATGCACTTTAGCACTGGTTAGCAGTGGGAAAGTGCTCAGAGTTCAAAAGCCAACAGCGACAGGTCAGAAAAAAATAGGAGGCAGGAGGCAAAAAGATTCAGGATGACCCTGCATAAGCAAAAGTCCAACACTCATTCTATGTACAGTTCATTTGCAATGGTTGTGGCTGTTTCAATCAATACAAATTTGCAATACATGAATATACTAGTAGTCGATTTTTATCCAAGGGTGTTTATTGTAGTGCTCATATAGAGGGGAAAGTTCAATGGGATAGGGTTATGATGGAGGAAAATTCAGGGTAGTGTTCCAGTCTGTTTGTAGCACAGGTGCATTGTCCATGTTGACATAGGAAGGGGAACAATGGCAGTTCAAGGTGGACAAGGTGACTGAGTGGGACTCAAGGGGGACCATCAGGAGTGTCATTTCCTGGTGGTGGTCTTGGCAAGTGTCTCTGGCTTCTGTCTGGTTCGCAGGGAACGTTTGCAGCGTGGTTCACCTTCTTCAGGGGGAAGGGTGCTGGTGGCCTGTTGGTCCTGTGGCGGGCCTCCTGGCTACTAGCAGCAGCAGAAGTGGAGGGCTGTTCAGATGACTGGCTAGTGGTAGGGGCCCGCTGGTGTGACACTGCCTCCCTCATAATGTTGGCCATGTCTGCCAGCACCCCTGCTATGGAGATCAGGGTGTTATTGATGGCCTTCAAGTCCTCCCTGATCCCCTGATACTATCCCTCCTGCAGCCGCCTGTTTTCCTGCACGTTGTCTAGGATCTGGCCCATCGTGTCCTTGGAATGTTGATAGGCTCCCAGGATCTCAGAGAGTGCCTCCTGGAGAGTCAGTTTCCTGGTCCTGTCCTCCCCCTGGCGCATAGCAGTCCTCCCAGTGTCCCTGTTGGCCTGTGCCTCTGCCCCCTGAATGGAGTGCCCACTGACCCCAGGTCCCTGGTTGTTTTGTGTGCGAGGTGTGGCCTGGGCTCCCTGTACAGGTGGGCGCACTGCTGATTGATGTGCCCTGGGGACAGAGGTGTGGGTACGCTGAGTGGGTGCTGTGGTGTTGGATCCTGATAGTGAGGCTCTGTGGTGGTCTGTGACTGGGCTTGGGTGACCGACTGTCCAGTGGTCCCTGATGGGCCAGGTAGATCGTCCAGATCCTGAAGTCCAGAGTTACTGTCATCACTGTGGGCCTCTTCTGTTGCGCAACTGGATAGTGGTGGTACCTCCTTTCAAATGACATTGGCTGGGGTACCTGTGGGGGATGTAAATGATGTATTATGCTTCAGCTGTCTAACATTTGTACTTCTGTTGCTTCCCCCCTTTGTTTGTTGTTCCCCTGCCAGCTTTTGCTCATGTATGTTGGTGTATAGTGGTTTTGTTAGTTTTCCTATGCTGTGCATGCTTTGGTGACGAGTGTCAATGCAGGGCTGGGAGGGGTGTCCATGCATTGGTACAGCATGCAGGGTTTGGCATTGGGATTAGTGTGATGTGATGGTGGAGTGTGTGGGATGGAGTAGAGTGATGTGAGTGAGGGTGAGGGTGTGTGATGGCATGCGGGTGATAATTGTTCAAAGTAGACTTACCAGTGTCCAGTTCTCCTCCAACTCCGGCAAGTCCCTCAGGATGCAGTATTGTCATTACCTGCTCCTCCCATGCTGTGAGTTGTGGGGGAGGAGGTGGGGGTCTACCACCAGTCCTCTGCATAGCAAGCTGATGTCTTGCTGCTATGGAACATACCTTCCCTTGTAGGTCGTTCAACCTCTTCCTGATGTCATCCCTTGTTCTTGTGTGCTGTCCCATGGCTTTGACCCTGTCCAGGATTCTCTGCCATAGCTCCATCTTCCTTGTTATTGATATATGCTGCACCTATGCTTCAAACAGCGGTGGCTCTACCCTGACAGTTTCCTCCACCATGACCCTTAACTCCTCCTCAGTGAAACGGGGGTGCCTTTGTGGTGCCATGGGTGTTATGTGATGTGTGTTGGTGAGGGTGTGTTGGGTAATGTGTTGCGATGTGTGATGTGGAGTGCGTGATGGGTCTATGGGTGTGAGTGGTGTGTGTGTCTAGTTGTGGCAGTGGTCCTGGTGTCTGTCTGGTGGCAATGATTTGTATTCGTAAGGGGTTGTGGGTAATGTGGGTGTGTGTTTGATAATGGTCTGGGTGTGTGCATGCGTGTCTGGTGTGAATTGCCCAATGAAGTGTTGTTTTGTATGTGGGTGTCCATTGTGAGCGCGGCAGTATGTACTGCCAATGGTTTATCTCCGTTGAATGTCCGCCGTAGTGATTTGTGTGTGTTTTGGGATCGCCACTTTAGCAGTGACCTTTGTGTATGTGGCTGTATTCTGTCGGATTGGTGTGTGTGTGTGTCATGATATGGTGGACGGATATTCGCCAGCGCGGCGGTAAGTTGGTGGCCATCAACACGGCCATAAACAGCATTTACTGCCAATGTCATAACGTGGGCCTTAGTTGGTAATCCGCCCACCATAATAGGAGTCACGCTGTGAAGTCTGACGAAAAAAAAGCCAAATTCCCAAAACCTCCAGTACAGGGGAGGACGGAAAAGATGCGGTCCCAACACCAGCACCGTCAGCCCGACAAAAATCCACCCATCAGATTACGATCCACAAATCACAACAGCTGTTCTTCCATGGCAGAAAACCATTGACGGTGCGAACTGCAGTGATCTCAACTCACTTCTGTCAGAACAGCACACCACATTGGATAGTTTGAATACCCCACACCTAAGACACATCCACACACCTGACACACCTACTCACTGCACTATATAACACACCCCACAATCATTTGCAATCAAAACACCACACAGCAACAGACAACCAACATCCCAAAGAGTTAAAATTAGCAAGGATAGGCAAGGATAGGCACCCATTTACACTTCATGACGCACACATTACACACTTGCACAACACACAAGACAAATATTAGCACCACGCACAATACACAACATCCATCACCCACTCACATAACAGCACCCACACCTCACCATTTACCTAACTCAGCATCCTCTCACTTTCAACACAACCACACCGTCCACACAACCACTACCATGTCCCCACAAAAACACCCACTTTTCAAAGATGAGGATTTGAGGGTCATAGTGGATGAAATTGTCAGGGTAGAGCCACACCTGTTCGGAGCACAGGTCCAACAAACATCTATTGCCAGGAAAATGGAGTTGTGGCAAAGGATGGTTAACAGGGTCAATTCTGTAGGCAGTTATCCACGTACAGGGAAGGACATCAGGAAGAGATGGAATGACAGCAGGGGGAAGGTACGTTCCATGGCATCCAGGCACCAGCTTGAGGTACTAAAGACTGG
The DNA here is from genome assembly GCF_031143425.1 of Pleurodeles waltl. Lineage (NCBI taxonomy): Eukaryota > Metazoa > Chordata > Amphibia > Caudata > Salamandridae > Pleurodeles > Pleurodeles waltl. The sequence continues at coordinate 1,419,527,705 of NC_090446.1, forward strand.
TAGTGGGCCCTACCTCCTCCCCCTACTTTCACATCTTGGGAGGAGAAGTTCTTGGATATACTGCATCCTGAGGGCTGGACAGGAATACCTAGGCAAGTGGAGTCTGGTAAGTACAAACAACATTCATGTCAACCAATTGTCTGGTCCTGCATGCTCCATCACCACCTATACCCACCCCAACTTAAATTCTACACCCTACAACTCTCTCCTAATCACCTAATACCCCTCCCTTGTATGCCACATGCCCACTAAACACATCTGGGCCCACAGCCCTGGGAAATGCCATGTTAAGCACTGGCTAATTGTAGGAGGCTGGCCTGGTGTGTAGTGAGTACCTATTGTACTTATACCTTACACCAGGTCCAGTTATCACTTATTAGTGTAGTGTAGGCAGTGCATAGAAGCCAGGCTCCCCAGAGGTAGCTGTGGATGAGCAGCCAAGGCTTATCTAGGAGACATGCAAAGCTCATACAATACCACTGTAGTCACACAGTACTCACACACATGAAAGAAAAAAGGTACTTTATTTTAGTGACACAAATACCAAAAATACCATAGAGAGTATACTCCCTTAATAGGTAAGTAGTACACAAATTATATACACTACTATGCAGAAAACGTAATAAAAACAGTTAGAAAACAGTGTAATTAGTGAAAATCACAATAGATAGAAATTGACCTATCGGGAGCACAAACCATATACTAATTTGTAAAGGGGAGCTAGGAGTACTACAAAAGCCCAAAGGTAAGTACCACAACCTACCCAAGTGACTAGGAAACAGGAGTAAATCACAGTAAGTTTCCCGGATCACACACAGAAAAGAAAGGAAGAACTATGCGAAACCCAGAAGAGACTGCAAGACACCAGCAGTGGTTTCCTGGACAAGAAGACCTGTGGAAGAAAGGGACCCAGTCCAAGAAGCACAGAAGAGTCCAAGAAGAGCAGGAGCCCCCGCTAACCCTGATGAAGGTGCAAAAGGTGAACCACCGGTGAAGAAGAAAAGTCAGCACTGCACCCAAGAAGATGAAGTCGGGTTCCTGGAGGGTGAAAGTGATGTCCCACGCCGGATGGAGGATTGCAGTCAGGTTTGCGTCTTTGGAGTCTGCTTACAAGCCTTGGCACACAGAAAGCTTGTGGTTAGCAGAAAATGGTGCTGCCAGGTACCAGGAAGGACCAGGTGGACTCTACCCAGGAGGAGGAGCCAGAGGGGGCCCTCAGTGACACAGAGAGCCCACAGAAAACCAGGCAGCACACACAGGAGTCCCACAGGACAGGGACAAGAAAGTTGCAGAAGAGGCCTATGTAGCACTAGGACAAAAGGCTCCCATGCCGCTGGAGAACCACTGAGGAAGCTGTGCGTTGCAGGATGGAGTGCTGGGGACCGGAGCTTCAAGATGCATGAAGATCTTGAAAGAAGGTTGCCAACAAGCCTTGGCAGCTGCAAAAGGCATGGAGCACAGGGGTACTGTCTTGCATGGGGAGGCAACGTCTTTCCTCCACTAAAGTTGGACAGCTGAAAGAGAGGACTGTCAGGACCACTTCAGTCCACCCCCCGTGATGCAGGATCCATGCAGCTCAACAGGCGAGGAGATCCATGCAGCCGATCGTCGTTGCAGTTGGTGCCTGCAGAATCAGGGGAGTGACTCCTTCACCCCAAGGGAGATTCCTTCTTCCATCTGATGTAGGCTGAAGACGGGCTGTCCTCAGAGGATGCATGACTGGGGAAATGTTGCAGTTGGGGCTGAAGATGGGCTGTCCTCAGAGGATGCACAACTGGGGAAATGTTGCAGTTGCTGGAAGGAGCCGGAGATACAATGTTACAGGAGGTGTCTTGCTTCTTTTATGCAGCTTGTAGGTTCCTTAAGAGTCCAGATGTAGTTTCTTCAGTCAGAAATTGAAGTGGAGGATGCAGAAGATTCCTGCTGGAGTCTTGAAATCTGAATCTGAGGAACCAACCAAAGGAGAGACCCTAAATAGCCCTGAAAGGGGGATTGGTCACCTGGCTGGGTGACCACCTATCAGGAGGGTGCTCTGACATCACTTGTTGGCACTGGCCACTCAGATGCTCCCAGAATTCCCTGACAACCTTGAAACCAAGATGGCAAAACCCAGGGACCCTCTGGAGTAGCTCTGAGCAACACCCCTGGGGTGGTGATGGACAGGGGAGTGGTCACTCCCCTTTCCTCTGTCCATTTTTACCCCAGAGCAGGGACTGGGGGTCCCTGAACCAGTGTAGACTTGTTAAAGCATTTCCAGTGGCTTGGGATGCAGTATTGCCAGTACCTGCTCCTCCCATGCTGTGAGTTGTGGGGGAGGAGGTGGGGGTCTACCGCCAGTCCTCTGCATAGCAAGCTGGTGTCTTGCTGCTATGGAACATACCTTCAGCGTAGGTCATTCAACCTCTTCCTGATGTCATCCCTTGTTCTTGTGTGCTGTCCCATGGCTTTGACCCTGTCCAGGATTCTCTGCCATAGCTCCATCTTCCTTGCTATTGATATCTGCTGCACCTGTGCTCCAAATAGCTGTGGCTCTACCCTGACAGTTACCTCCGCCATGACCCTTAACTCCTCCTCAATGAAACAGGGGTGCCTTTGTGGTGCCATGGGTGTTATATGTAATGTGTGTTGGTAAGGGTGTATTGGTTAATGTGTTGCGATGAGTGATGTGGAGTGTGTGAGGGGTGTATGGGTGTGAGTGGTGTGTGTGTCTAGTTGTGGCAGTGGTCTTGGTGTCTGGTGGCAATGATTTGTATTCGTAAGGGGTTGTGGGTAATGTGGGTGTGTGTTTTATAATGGTCTGGGTGTGTGGGTGTGGTGTGTGTATGGGTGTCTGGTGTGTGTTGTTTGAATTGTCCAATGAAGTGTTGTTTTGTATGTGGGTGTCCATTGTGAGCGTAGCGGTATGTACTGCCAATGGTTTACCGCCGTTGAATGTCCGGCGTAGTGATTTATGTGTGTTTTGGGACCGCCACTTTAGCAGTGACCTTTGGGCTGGTGGATTTGTGTATGTGTCTGTATTCTGTCGGGTCGGTGTGTGTGTGTCATGATATGGTGGACGGATATTCGCCAGTGCGGTGGTAAGTTTGTGGCCGTCAGCACGGCCGTAAGCAGCATTTACCGCCAATGTCATAATGAGTACCTTAGTTGGTAATCCGACCACCATAATAGGAGTCACGCTGTGAAGTCCGCCAAAAAAAAGCCATATTCCCAAAACCTCCAGTACAGGGGAGGACGGAAAAGATGCGGTCCCAACACCAGCACCGCCAGCCCGACAAAAATCCAGCCATCAGATTACGATCCACAAATCACAACAGCTGTTCTTCCATGGCAGAGAACCATTGACGGTACGAACTGCAGTGATCTCAACTCACGTCTGTCAGAACAGCACACCACATTGGATAGTTTGAATACCCCACACCTAAGACACATCCACACACCTGACACACCTACTCACTGCACTATATAACACACCCCACAGTCCTCTGCAATCAAAACACCACACACAGCAACAGACAACCAACATCCCAAAGAGTTAAAATTAGCAAGGATAGGCACCCATTTACACTTCATGACTCACACATTACACACCTGCACAACATAGAAGACACATATTAGCACCACGCAAAATGCACAACATCCATCACCCACTCACATAACAGCACCCACACCTCACCATTTACCTAACTCAGCACCCTCTCACTTTCAATACAACCACACCGTCCACACAACCACTACCATGTCCCCACAAAAACACCCACTTTTCAAAGATGAGGATTTGAGGGTCATAGTGGATGAAATTGTCAAGGTAGAGCCACACCAGTTCGGAGCACAGGTCCAACAAACATCTATTGCCAGGAAAATTGAGTTTTGGCAAAGGATGGTTGACAGGGTCAATTCTGTAGGCAGTTATCCACGCACAAGGAAGGACATCAGGAAGAGATGGAATGACCACAGGGGGAAGGTACGTTCCATGGCATCCAGGCACCAGCTTAAGGTACTGAAGACTGGTAGTGGGCCCCACCTCCTCCCCCTACTTTGACATCTTGGGAGGAGAAGTTCTTGGATATACTGCATCCTGAGGGCCCAACAGGAATACCTAGGGAAGTGGAGTCTGGTAAGTACAAACAACTTTCATGTCAACCAATTGTCTGGTCCTGCATGCTCCATCACCACCTATACCCACCCCAATGTAAATTCCACCCACTACAACTCTCTCCTAATCACCTAATACCTCTCCCTTGTATGCCACGTGCCCACTAAACACATCTAGCCCCACAGCCCTTGGAAATGCCATGTTAAGCACTGGCTAATTGTAGGAGGCTGGCCTGGTGTGTAGTGAGTACCTATTGTACTTACACCTTACACCAGGTCCAGTTATCGCGTATTAGTGTAGTGTAGGCAGTGCATAGAAGCCAGGCTCTCCAGAGGTATCTGTGGGTGAGCAGCCAAGGCTTATCTAGGAGACATGAAAAGCTCATACAGCACCACTGTAGTCACACAGTACTCACACACATGAAAGAAAAAGGTAGTTTATTTTGGTGACACAAATACCAACAATACCATAGAGAGTATACTCCCTTAGGAGGTAAGTAGTACACTCATTATACACAGTAGTATGCAGAAATAGGCATAAAAACAGTTAGAAAACACTGTAATTAGTGTAAATCACAATAGTTAGAAATGGGCCTAGGGGGAGCACAAACCATATACTAATGTGTAGAGGGGAGCTAGGAGTACTAGAAAAGCCCAAAGGTAAGTACCACAACCTACCCCAGTGACTAGGAAACAGGAGTAAATCACAGGAAGTTTCCCAGATCACACACAGAAAAGAAAAGAAGAACTATGCGAAACCCAGAAGAGACTGCAAGACACCAACAGTGGTTTCCTGGACAAGAAGACCTGTGGAAAAAAGGGACCAAGTCCAAGAAGCACAAAAGAGTCGAAGAAGAGCAGGAGCTCCTGGTAACCCGGATGAAGGTGCAAAAGGTGAACCACCGGTGAAGAAGAAAAGTCCGCACTGCACCCAAGAAGATGAAGTCGGGTTCCTGGAGGGTGCAAGTGATGTCCCACGCCGGATGGAGGATTGCAGTCAGGTTTGCGTCTTTGGAGTCTGCTAACAAGCCTTGGCACAAGGAAAGCTTTTGGTTAGCAGAAAATGGTGCTGCCAGGCACCAGGAAGGACCAGGTGGACTCTACCCAGGAGGAGGAGCAAGAGGGGGCCCTCAGTGACACAGAGAGCCCACAGAAAAACAGGCAGCACACACAGGAGTCCCACAGGACAGGGACAAGAAAGTTGCAGAAGAGACCCAGGTAGCATTAGGACAAAAGGCTCCCATGCCGCCGGAGAACCACTGAGGGAGCTGTGCATTGCAGGATAGAGTGCTGGGGACCTGTGCTTCATGATGCATGAAAATCTTGAAGGAAGGTTGCCAACAAGCCTTGGCAGCTGCAAAAGACATGGAGCACAAGGGTACTGTCTTGCACGTGGAGGCAACATCTCACCTCCACTAAAGTTGGACAGCTGGAAGAGGGGACTGTCAGGACCACTTCAGTCCACCACCCGTTAAGCAGGATCCATGCAGCTCAGCAGGAGAGGAGATCCATGCAGCCGATCATCGTTGCAGTTGGTGCCTGCAGAATCAGGGGAGATTCCTTCTTCCTTCTGATGTAGGCTGAAGACGGGCGGTCCTCAGAGGATGCATGACCGGGGAAATGTTGAGTTGGGGCTGAAGATGGGCTGTCCTCAGAGGATGCACGACCAGGGAAATGTTGCAGTTGCTGGAAGGAGCCGGAGATACAATGTTACAGGAGGTGTCTTGCTTCTTTTATGCAGCTTGTAGATTCCTGAAGTCCAGTCCAGATGTAGTTTCTTCAGTCAGAAATTGAAGTGGAGGATGCAGAAGATTCCTTCTGGAGTCTTGCAATCCGAATCTGAGGAACCAACCAAAGGAGAGACCCTAAATAGCCCTGAAAGGGGGATTGGTCACCTGGCTGGGTGACCACCTATCAGGAGGGTGCTCTGACAGCACTTGCTGGCATTGGCTACTCAGATGCTCGCAGAGTTCCCTGACAACCTTGAATCCAAGATGGCAAAACCCAGGGACCCTCTGGAGTAGCTCTGAGCAACACCCCTGGGGTGGTGATGGACATGGGGGTAGTCACTACCCTTTCCTCTGTCCAGTTTCACCCCAGAGCAGGGACTGGGGGGTCCCTGAACCAGTGTAGACTGGGTAAAGCATTTCCAGTGGCTTGGGGAGGCTACCCCTCCCAAGCCTGTAACATCTGTTTCCAAGAGGAGAGGGTGTAACATCCCTCTACCAAAGGAAATGCTTTGTTCTGCCTTCCTAGGCTTGAGCTTCTCAAGCAACAAGAGGGCATAAACTTGTCCGGGAGGTGGCAGCAGCTTAGGCTGCCTGAAAACCCTCAGAAGGCTGTAATGGCAATATTGGGGGACCTCTAAGGAGCCCTCAGAGTGCATGGAATCATACAACCAATGTTTACAAAAGCCTCAGGGTATGATTCCAATATGTTTGATACCAAACATGCCTATGTTCAGAGTTACCATTTTGTAGCTGGACATAGGTAGTGGCCTATGTCAGTACACGTGTAAAATGGCGTCCAAGGACTCAGGGAGTCTGGGAAAATGGGCCTGGAGTTCATGGGGGCACCTCTGTTTGTGCAGGAGTGCCCTCACACACAGGTACTTAGCACCCTGCCCTATGGACTAGAAGGCCTACCACAGGGGTTACTTATGAGTAACCTGGCATAGTGAAAAATGGCAGTGAAAAGGTGCTTGCACCTTTTCACGCAGGCTGCAATGGCAGTCCTGTAGAAGCCTTTCCATGGGCTCCCTCTGGGTGGAAAAATATATGCTGTAGCCCATAGGGATTCCCTGGAACCCCAATGTCCTGGGTACCTAGGTACCATATACTAGGGACTTCTAATGGGACATCAGTTTGCCAATTGTGGGTGAAATAGTGTGATAACAGTAACCAACAACCAATTTTAAGGGAGAGAGCATAACTACTGGGGTCCTTGTTAGCAGCATCCCAGTAGACACAGTCAAACACATTGACATACAGGCCAAAAGTGGGGGTAATCAAGCTAGAAAGAGGCTACTTTCCTACACTAATCACAGCACTGCAACTCCCAGAATGCTAAATCTCAACAAAGTCAACACCAGTACACTGCACCAAATATTACTTGTCTTGCATGTCAAAGCAATATCCAATCAAACCCATCTTGATTGTACTAGTGTGGAACAGTACCTGGCAAGGACAGCAATGCAATGGCTCACTCACCCTAACATCCCAAGTGAAAAACAGGTATGCTGAGTGGCCACATATTATGGCTACAGATAAAAGATCCCAAACTAGAAATGTACTAACCTGGTTTGGAAAGTCAGATGGCTGATTGGATGCACATGCAGTACATCCAGATACAGGTCAATGTCCAATGTAAACTCATATACTGTGTTTCTACAAGGACACCAATGTGCATCCTACAGCTCTTATGTATGCCAACTATCATGCCATACAGTTCACTAGGTAACAGAGGTGAACAGGCATGCCAATTATCTGACATTATCAGATGCCATCAGCTGTACAACCACTACCAACATAGTTTACCAGCATCAAACATGGAGAATGGAATTGAAGTTACAGAGTTTCATGTTGTATCCAAGTAACATCAGCTGTCAATGTCATTGCTGGGGATCATGTCAAGGCACTGTCTGCAACTCACACTACTGTTACAATACCCCACTGTAACCTGAACTCTGTGTTTTACTCCCTCCACAGGTAAACTTGCCATTGTCAGCATAAAGAGGACACCGTGGACTACCACTACCCCGCTGGATGAAGGCCCCAGTGAGGACAACACCCATGGACATCTGGACACTGATGAAGAACTTGGCCCATCTGGGACACCTGGTCAGTCAACACTTGTCAACCTCACCCTGCCCACAGCAACGTCCCCCAGCCCTGTTGCATCTACATCACAGGCAACCATTCGCCCCTAACCTGTGTCCTAAGGACTGTGTCATCCATTGTGTGCCCCACAGTACAGGTACCTGAGTCTCACCTTGCCACCACTGACAATGATGGACCTGCCACCACAGGGATTGGACACACTGTGTTAGGGGCACAGGCACGTGGGGCCAGGGTGTTTGGGAGGGATGCTCTGGGCCAGAGGATAGGGTCTCAAAGGGACACTACTGACCAGGATACCATCTCCCAAGACTTGGGAGCCTACCAAAGTTCCCAAAACATGATGGGCCAAGTCATCACCATGTTGGGGTAATTCCAAAAGCTGCAGAGGGACATCCATCAGGAAGTCATGCAGCAGTGGCAGGCACAAAATGTCCACTTGGCCTCCATTGCAGAATCAGAATCACCTTCAAACTCCTCACCCACGCTCACAAAGCACTGCACAACACTGGACTAGAATACTTCAACAAACGACTCTCCTTCAACACCCTGACCTGGCATCTCTGCTCGGCTGACCTCGCCCTTGCAACCGTCCCACGCGTCTGCAGAACTACAACCAGCGGTAGATCATTTTCACACCTCGCCGCCAAAACATGGAACACTCTTCCCACCCACCTGCGCCAGAGCAAAGACCTCCTTACCTTCAGGAAACTTCTGAAGACCTGGCTGTTTGAGCAGTAGCAGCACCTCCCCTCCCCGTACCCTTTCTCCCTCCACTCCTCAGCGCCTTGAGACCCTCACGGGTGAGTAGCGCGCTTTACAAATCCCTGATTGACTGATTGATTGCTGAGAGACTTGAATAACACACTGAGTAGGTCTTGTACCCAACATCTTACCCCTTCCAGTAGCAATGATACATCTGCCCCTTCTACATCTGCAGCTGCTAGTAGCATGGAGGCCCTTCCAGGAGAAGGACATGTCTCAGACACCACACTCTCTGTAGCTGAAGAACTCCCCTGCAAATGTGGATGTCCACCCGGACATCCTGCAGGAGCAGATGCCAAGACCAAGCCCACTGCCTGGTAGTAAACCTCTCCTGAACTGTTCCCCTTGTGTGCCACAGATACAGCCTGTGTTGGAGTGTGAACTTTAGAATTAATATTAACATGAAAAGCTTTCAATATAATGTGTAATGAAGCCGCATAGAAGATTTGTTAACCTAGAAAAATAATGTGTGCGTTTGAAATGTGCCCACGGGGAGTGGCCAACAATGTATACGATGATTAATGAAACTGCCTAATATCAAATACAAATAGACAAAGGACTGAATTATTGCTTTGTTCAACAATGTACTAATGATACTCTGCTAAAGCTGCCTCATGTTAATGTCGTGCTTTGTTCTAATGTTCATGATCTATACTTTGATAAAGTTTTGCTCGAGTTGCCAAATTTTAGTGGTTTTGATGTGCTTGCTATTGTTAAGATGAATAAACATGATATTACTGTAGATTGTAACTAATAGGGAATAAATATCCTAACTCTAACTAGATTTGTTGTGGTTATTCATAGCTGAAAGGTCATGGTGCGTCCGCTGTATTGATCTATATTAACGGTATTGATTAGCTTGATTGATTAGTTATTGTGCATAATGATTGAGTTATTGACCTATTGATTGTGATGCCAAAAGATACCTCGTTCTGGGAAGTCCCCAAACGTGGTCAAAAGGTTCATTGGCCTAGACGTGTCTCCTTGTAAGCTTACTTATCAAGGTTCCGATGCGTTATCAGTTCTGGTAGCAGAGGACGGTTTTGACCCTTTGGGGCCCTAGGACAAGGGACCACTGTTTGAAAATTGTTTTTGAAATAATGCAAATTGGAGAGATGATGTGCCCCTAAGTCCCGACTGACTTTCCCGGAATCTCAGAGCTTGCTGAAGTGAGTTGGATATGTTCTCGTCGTTCTAGTGATAGTGTGAGTTACGTAGGGTTTGCGCTTTCACAGCTTATGCATACCGCAGGTGAATTGTGAAGTTTGTAAGAATTTTAGGCCAGGTGATGTTTTAGTAGGAGTGTGCATACTCCGCAGTATGAGTAGGGAAGTCGGCGAACTTCATGTGAGTGTGGCGCTTTGTGCTCAAAAATTGTCCACGTGGTTGTTGGTGATGTACGGACCCTGCGTGGTCTAAGACTCCGGTGTATACTGATGGTTTATGTTGTAATTTGCGCGGTTTAATAGGTCAATCGAGTCGAGTTTGAGTCAAAGTGAGTGAATGAAAACTTCGATGGAGATTTGGTGAGTTCTAAATTGCACTAGGACAACCCATTGACAAGTCGAGAGTAAAATTTGCAGGTCAAATTTTGCTTGTGAGTGCGGGATCTCAGAAGGAGAGAGTAGCGGCCGAGGCTAAGCAAAATCTCTGTAAAGTTCTGCAGCAATTGTGTTACCCTTATCTGTAGCAAACCGGCAAATTTGAGTTTTATTAGTGCTCGCAATATATTGCATTAGTTTTGTGTGAATTGAGAATGAGGGAGACAAGCCGCAAGGCTTTGTCAGCCGCAGTGTGTGTGAGTGTGACGTCATTGGAACTGCGCTGGGATAGGTCAGTTAGTAAGAAGGGTCGCAAACGGATTGGCAGCCGTCCGTGAGAGGCAATTGGTTGAGAAGGTAGGCGAAGAGAGTTCTGGGAATTAAAGTCACTTCCTGATTAGATAATAAACAAAATAAAAGACGCAAAAATGAAGTTTTTCAAGGCTTTAAAGAGCGCTTTGAGGGGAGATGTGTACATTACCACGAGTGTGGGGGAGCCTACACCGCCAGAGGATACACCGGCTTATGCCGTCATGGAGGAGAGGGGAGTCGCGTCATTTCTTTGGCTAAAGCAATGGTGCAAAATGACAGAGAAAGAAGGGTGTTTGGCGTTTCCGGAGCACGGAACGTTCAATGTAAGGATTTTGGAAAATTTGCAGAGCGTGTTAAATGAGCAAAAGCCACCTCCGAGGCCAGCACAATTTGAGGCGTTAGCAATTTGGGAACTGATGGCAATACGACAACAGCAACAGAAGTTTGAGAGGAGAATGAGGAAAGCAGAAAAGACACTAGCGGAGGCTAGGTGGGATAGCGCACAGAGGGTTTGGAGAAGAGAAATACTAGAGGGAGTTAGGATGTTTCCAGCAATAACTCAAAAAGGCGGAACCCAAGGAGGGAAAGCCACTTGTAAGATGGATAAGGGTTCTAGCAAAGAAAAGGAGACTAAGAAGTCCTGGGCAGAGGCAGATGACTCAGATGATGATGAGTTCCTTAATCAGCTGCTACATGATCGACCGCCGCCATATGCCCCAGATGATAATAGACCAAGTACTAGTGCAGGTCCTATAAATTTGACGCAGAATCAGGGGACATTAAACACGGTACAGGGTAATACTGTTGCGACCCCAGTTCCGATACAGAACAGTGTCAGTGTGTCTACTGCTCCAGAGATGCAGACACAGCTGCACCCACCACAGGTTCAGAGGCTCTACCCTGATGTCCCAGTACTAGAGACTGCTATGAATTTGATGGTACCGTCAGATCCGGCATATACAAGACCAAAGCTAGTACAGACTGAGCCAACTCCACTTTTACTGCCTCAGGCACAGCAACAGATAGTCCCGAATTACACCTCGGTCATGGGGCCGCAGTCAGCCACACCACTGATAATGAATCAGAATATGGGAGCGAATGCTCCACAGGTTTTGGGGAACAGGCAGCCTCCAGCCGCCATATCCTTACCTATTACAGTTGGTCCGCCAGTACCATTGTATGCACAGGCGAAGTCTAGCTTGTGTAATCAGGGAGTAATGACACAAGAAATGACAAGAGGAGGGTTCGTAGGGAGCTATCAAGGGATGACTCCAGTGGAACAGACAATAGAGAGATCTAGATCCCTGTTAGACTTCAGTGCGATTGGGGTTCCTCCAGATACCATGAGACAATCAGGTTTGGGACTGCAGACTCAGCAGATCTCAACTGCGAATGTACCGCAGACTCCGATGATGCAGGCTGGAAATATCTCCTTGCAAGATTTAACTGCACAACAACTGAATGAATGGTTAGACAAGTTAAATTCACCGCAGACTACCCCTGCAACAGCAGAGCGGTCGGAGAGAGAGGAGTACCTGAATTTTGTGAGGTTGGGTATGGAGGCAAATGAACTAGTTGAAGGGAGCATGGGAGTGAACAGGCTAGAGTCATACACTGAAGCAGAGTTGAGGTATCTGTGCCCAAAGATAACCAAAGAAGTGAGCAAGGTGCACCAGAAGTTGGCAAACCTGGCAGATAAATACGGCATAGACTTAGACAATACTAAACATCTGAAGAGGAGTTACAGGTTAGATTTTGAGCCTAAGGATTTTGAACACATGAGGTCTACTGGGATGAAGGCACACCTTAAAGAAATACTGCAGAGTGCAGAAGTTTTGGGAGCCTTAGAGAAGTGGGAAGGAGGGTGGGCAAAGAAAAGAGATAAAAGGAAAAGTGATTACCCGGAGCAGCAGCAGGCGAAACCAGTGCCGGATACCGGTACAATAAAGATGTTACCAATGAGAGAGACGGCAGGAGGGGTTCTTGTCCATGTACCATGGACTAGAGGTGACATTCTGTCATTCACAAATGATTTCCCCACGCTGATGGAGAAGCCAATAGAGTGGTACCAGCAGACTGATAGGTTTGTGAAGCTGGCGAAGTGTCTTTGGGAAGACCTGAATACACTTTTTGAGATCATAGTTCCAGCTGATTTGTGGCTCGAGTGCAAGAAAAGTGTGGATTGGCCAACCGCGGAACCAGCGAGACATATAGTCACAGGAGCACCGTCTCCTGAGATGATGAGATACTACTATAAGGTGATTGAGTTTTTGAAGCAGAAGGTGTCGCCGCAAAATATTGATTGGCAAAAGATTGATCAAACGGCGCAGGAGGCCAAAGAGTCGATACATGCCTACTATGAGAGGTTGTTGAAAGCGTTCAAGCACTACAGTGGTACAGAGGTCATAGAGGCGAAGGACATGAATCACCTTGTGTTCAGATTTGTTGAGGGATTGAGACCCGAGATTAGCCAGATGATTAAGAATCATTTGATCTGTTGGCAAGCGAAGCCGATTGACGAGGTGTTGCAGTATGCGAAATACTGTTGTGACGAAATTGAGTTGAAGCAGAGAAAGTTAAAGGAGAAAGTGATGGTAATGCAAATTAAGGCAGCACAGGCAGGGATGCAGGGAAATGGTTTACAGCAAATGGTGCAACAGCCACAAGGAAATGGGATGTTTCAGGCGCAAGTGAGAGGCAGAGGTCGAGGAGGTTTTGTGAACCGTGGTCCAGATTTGAATACCGTAGTGTTTCAAAATGATGTGCAGGGGATGAAGAAGGTGTTTCCTTGCCATGCTTGCGGGGGTGTCGGACATTGGAAGCGGAAGTGCCCGATGATGGTGCAGGAGGGTGTTGTTAAACAAAGCAATGATGTCAATGCATTCCAAAATGTTAAAGGACCAAGGATGAGAGGTCCTAATCCGAACTTTCAGAATAACATGGTTCAGATGCAGGGTCTTCAACCCATGCAACAAGTGCAGATGCCACGTGTACAACCGGTGCAGATGCAGCAAATACAACAGCAAGTTCCTTTGGTACCTAGACAGCAAATGCAGTTGCCATTAGCATCAATGGGAGAGCAACAGGTGATGCTTCCTCAACAGGTCACAAGTCAAGGAATGAGCCAAAATAATACAGTACAACAGTTCCCACTGTGTGGTGAGAATGAAATAAACAATGAATGGTCGGATGAGAGCTCAGACAGTGAAGAGTGTAGGCTTGCAGCGCCCTTAGAAGTAGATCAGAGGGGACCTTACGTGCAAGGGAAAGTGATGGGTCACAAAGTCTTATTCTTGGTTGACACAGGAGCTACACGCTCGACAGTCAGAGGTGCAGAGGTTCTGAAGCTGCCTCTTTTGGGATGTACAGTCAAGGTAATAGGAGTGGCGAATCAGCTCTTGACTAACCCGGTCACAGATCCGGTTCAGGTTGAGCTTGGCACTTTTCAGGGATTGCACAGGTTTGTAGTTTGCGATTCGAGTCCCTTGTCCCTACTGGGAAGAGACTTACTGTGCAAGACACGATGTTCAATCACCTGTTCCAATGAGGGAATTGAGGTGCAGCCAAACAGTGATGATGAGGGGAATGACGGTCAGCTTTCAGAGCCTGAGACTGAGACAACCGATGAGGAATATCCTCTGATTAACTTCTTCCCAATGTTCACAGTGAATGATCTGCCAGCAGATTTGCAGGGGACAGTCAGAGAGAAAGTGTGGGACTTGACAGGAAAGGAAGTGGGTCTGATAAAAGGAGTGGAACCAGTTAAAGTTAGTGTGAAGCCAAATGCTGTGCTCCCCCAGGTACCGCAGTACCACAAGGGGCAAGATGTCCTTATACAGGTAGCGCAGTTAATTGCGGACTTGTGAAGCAGGGACTCTTGAAAGAAGTGATGAGCAGTCCGTGTAATTCACCAATAATGGGACTGAGAAAGCCTTGTGGGAAAGTTTGAATTGTCCAAGACTTGAGAAAAATTAATGACATAGTGGTGAAATGTTGCCCAGTGGTACCAAATCCAGCTGTGATCATGTTCCAGGTTCCATGTGATGCAGAGTGGTTCACAGTAGTAGATTTGTCCCAAGCACTTTTTTCTGTGCCTCTTCATGAGGACAGCCAATTTCTTTTTAGTTTCAAATTCTTGGACAAGGTCTACAGTTGGTGTCGAATGCCTCAAGGGTTTTCAGAATCATCTTTCATCTTCAATCAGATAATGAAGAAGGATTTGGAGTCATTGGAATTGCCTTTTCAATCGACTCTAGTCCAGTACATTGATGATTTGTTGATTGCATCCAAAACGAGAGATGACTGCGAGTATGATTCGATTGCATTGCTGAACCACTTGGGAAAGAATGGGCATAAGGTGTCTCCAAAGAAGCTGCAGTATTGTCAGAAAGAGGTGAAATACTTAGGTCATCTAATTGAGAAAGGGTCGAGGAAGTTATCAAGGGAAAGATTGACCGCCTTATTGCAGATGAATCCCCCAACGACACGGAGAGATGTTAGGATGTTCCTGGGAATGGTGGGCTACTGTCCCGAATTTCTCAGTCATCTCCAAGCCATTGGTGAGACTGACAGTTAAGGATGGGTCAGATGTCCTAACACTGACAGAGAAAGAAATAAAGGCGTTTACTGAGCTGAGGGAGTGTATGTATAGGGCTCCAGCTTTAGGTATGCCTGATTACACAAAGCCTTTTGTCCTGTTTTGTCATGAATGTGATGCATGTTCTTTGTCTGTCCTGACATAGGTCCATGGAGGTGTAAACCAGTAGCGTATTTTTCAGCTAATTTGGACCCAGTTGCAGCAGCCTTACCAGGTTGTCTGCGTGCAGTAGCAGCAGTTGGTCAAAGCCTCGCACAATGTGAAGGCATAGTGATGGGACATCCTTTAACAGTTATGGTCCCACACTCAGTTGAGACCTTGTTCACCCGTACCAAAACGCAGCATATGACAAATGCAAGACTGATGAAATATGAAACAATTATATTGGGTCACCGAATGTAACTTTCAAAAGATGTACAGTGCTGAACCCGGCAACTTTGCTTCCAAATGAAAATACAGAAGTTGAGGATGCTGATGATGTAGAACATGATTGTCTTGAGGTAACAGAAATATGCACCAAACCGAGGCCTGATATTAAAGATAACCAATTGGAAGAAAATGACATAATTATCTTTGTTGATGGCTCATGTTTGAGAGACTCAGTAGGAGTACTGAGAGCCGGATACGCTGTGTGTACAATCACAGGTATCCTGGAAGAGTCTTGGCTTGAAAGAGTATATTCTGCTCAAGTGGCAGAATTGTTTGTTCTTACTAGAGCTTGCCACGCTGCTGCCGAATTGAGAGTGACTATCTATACTGATAGCAGATACTGATTTGGAATTGTTCATGATTTTGACCAACTATGGTCACAGAGGGGTTTCCTGACCTCTTCTGGTTCTCCAGTGAAAAATGGTGAAAGAATTAAGGAGTTGTTGCATGCGATTCAGTTACCTCATGAAATTGCCGTGGTAAAATGCAGCACTCATTTGAAATCACAAGACTTTGTTTCAATGAGAAATGGATATGCGGATCAAGTCACAAGGTTTTGTGCATTGAACTGTATATCGTGCAAAGATCAGTGGGAATTGTTACCTGAAACAGAAAATGAGACTTGCACAGGTTACGCATTAAGGGTGGTTGGCACGCTGGAGGAATTGTAATTGTTGCAGGGACGTGCCAGCAAAGATGAGAAGCGTTCTTGGGTTAGGATGCAATGTGTACAAAGATTAGATTTGTGGGTTTCAGATGAGGGGAAAATGGTTTTGCTGAACAGTCTTCTGTCACAGTTTGCAAGGTTTTACCATGGGCAAGCACATATTGGGAGAGATGCCATGATCAGGTTGTTCAAAATTGACTGGTTTAACCCAAAATTCAGACAAGCCGCAGAAGTGGTTTGTCACAGGTGCATCATCTGTCAGCAGATGAATGCGGGGAAAGGGACAGTGGTGAATTTGAGCCACATTGGGAGAGCAGGAGGTCCATTTAGCAGAAGGCAATTGGATTTTATCGATTTTAAAGGGAATTGATACCACGTTTCGGGTTTCAGATCTCTTTAGAATCAGATAGGGAAGTCACTTCATCAATGAGGTGGTTAAGCAATTGTGTGCAGCATTAAACATCGAGCAGAAGTTGCATTGTAGTTACCGCCCGGAAGCATCAGGATTAGTGGAGCAGATGAATGGCCCCCTGAAGTGGAGAATGGCAAAAATGTGTGCAGCTACAAATTTGAAATGGCCTGATGCATTGCCCTTGGTGCTAATGTCAATGAGAAACACGCCCAACAAGAAAACAGGACAGCCTCCTCATGAAATTCTCATGGGCCGAGCTATGAGACTGCCCGCAGTGCCTGAGAATGCTCTTGTGAATATCACGGATGGTATGGTGTTGGACTACTGCAAGGGTCGGGCTGACATGGTCCGCTCTTTCTCTGACCAGGTGGAAGCCACCACACTGCCACCGATAAATGATCCAGGTCACAATCTGAAAGCTGGTGACTGGGTTGTCATCAAGAAACATGTGAGGAAGTTATGTTTGGAGCCACTTTGGCAGGGGCCATATCAAGTAATACTAACGACCACTACTGCTGTGAAATGTGCGGGAATTCCAAACTGGATCCATGCCAGTCACACGAAGAAAGTGATGTGTTCAACTGATGAGGAAATCGAATTGTCGAAAGCAACAGCAACAGAAAAAGAAGTCTCAGGGCCGGAGAGTAATCAAAGGGGAACTGAGACAGAAGGAGAGCCCGTTGAGGACGGCTTAGTCACTTCAATAAAAGACGAAGGAGAAGAAACCCAGAGGGGTGACGGTGAGCCTATCTCAACTGAGTCACCAGGAGGACCGAGTCAGAAGGAGGTTCTCCCAGAAGCAGATGGATACGGACAAGAATTTTAGCCCCTGACAGACCCAGAAGGCGAAGGAGTTGAGGTGGAAGAGAATCAGAGTGTCCAGACTCCTTCTGAACAAATTGCAGGTCCATCAAGAGAAAACACCATAGAGTCAGAGGAGGGTGACGAGCTGCCATAAGGAAGGTCAAAGACCAGAAAGACACTGAAAGGAGAGTGGCCAAAACTGCAAGTGACTAAGGGAACAGTGGTTGTCGAAGATGCAATAGAAGAGGAGGTAGATACAACAAGAAGAGAAGATCTGAGTGAAGCAGAATTACAGGGTGATTGCAAGTTCAAAAGAAAGAGAGTGGCAAACAGAAGGTACGCAGGTCCTGAATGGGCATACGCAACATCAGCTGAGTGGCAACAAGAGTTCTTGGCGTTCTGTTTTGATCAAGAATCCCCAGGTCAGTACTTTGGTACCTGAGTCTGGCCAGAGGAATAGACCGTGTTGATGTGAATATTTCAGTTAAAGAAAACTGAGAAAAGAGACTGATAACTTACCGGATGTGACACTGTTAACCTGAATTGACTTTTGAGAACTGGTTCTGACAAGATGCTAACCTCAATTGACAAGGATCCTGGGAGCGAATGTGAAAGCTATAAATAATTGCTGAAGAAAGACTTTCGCTTACTTTAACTTGCTGAAAAAAAAAAAAGGAGAGAAAAAGGCTTTCACTATCCTCTGTTGGTTTTTGTTTGGACTAATAATACTTCACTTTCTGATTCTTTACAGGTCATGGCTAACACTAGAGATGATAATAGGGGAAGTGGGCGTTGTAAATGTTTGGGTGTTGGTTTAGGTGTTGTGTGTGTGATATACATCATAGTTCTGATTGTGGGAATGCCATTGGTGGAAAAGAGTGAAACTAACAATGCTACAATTCCTGAGACCGCTGCTACACTAACAGCTTGGAAGAGGTTCGAGCAGGACACAAGATATTTGCATAAGGGAACTAACGTAAAAGGGGAACTATCAACTAATGTTTTCTATCGCTTGCTGAGTGAGTATGTTGACACTATGGATGCAAAAGATTGTTATGTATGTACACAGATTCCTGTTTCAGTGCAAGAGGGAGTTACCTATCATAGTTTACCTCTAACGTATGGGATAAGCTGTAGTCTATTACTAACATGATTCTATAACCAGGAAGAGATTGAATACTTTTATTCAAATCACGATCTTGTGTTTTCTTATGTGCCTATCATAGAGGATTTAAATAGTGTAGCTAAATACTATAGCATAAATTTAGTCAAGGGATTCTTTGAAGCAACATTAACAATTAGTACATCCTATGCACACCACAATAATCTGACATGTTTGCTTACACCTGTAGAGAAAAGCTTTCTAGATCACATGGAAGATAGAAGGAGGGCACTGAAGGGGAAATTGGAGAAAGGATTGCAGCAGCGAGCTTTTATTAGTAGTGAGAGTTACAGTGCAGTTAGGGAACAAGGGAAATTAGCTTTAGATGCACTACACATAAGCAAGCTTTGCATAACGCGACCAAAGTCATATTATGACAATGTGTTTGCGGGAACAAGTGAATGTAAGCATGTGTTTTTGGTTCAGAGTAAATGGACGTTCATGTTAAGTGGACATGATCCAGCGATCCCTGGAATCTATTATATATGTGGACTTAATGCTTATTACCGTCTTCCAAAGGGATGGTATGGGACATGTTATTTAGGGATAGTTTTCCCAATGATATATCAATTAGAGGACTTGAAAAAGTTTCCGAAATTGTCTGAATTACATCGTTCTAGACATAGGAGGGAGACTGCTGCTGGTGTAGTAGGAGGCATATTTGGGGCAATAATTCCTTCAGTGGGAGTTATCTTGAACTCCATAAAGATTCAAAAGTTGTCTACTATTGTGGATCAGATGCTGACAAATTTCACAGGGGCTATACTCCTGATGGATACTGAACTTGCTGCGGAGAGGGCTATGACTCTTCAAAACAGGCTTGCTTTAAACATTCTTTTAGCGAAAAATGGGGGAGTTTATAAAATGCTTAATGAGCGTCATTGTTGTGCCTACATACCTGATAATAGTAATGAGATTAGAAGTATGCTTATTGACCTAACAAGAGATAGTACAATTTGAAGGAACTTAAAGAACCTGGAGTTTGGGAAAAGGTTGGAAAGGGACTTGCTAAAGTGGGAAGTTGGGTTAGTAATATTTGGCATGGGATATTGGCAAAAATAATACAGGGAATATTGATTGTTATAGCTTGCTTATTTGGATTATGGCTGTCATGCAAAATGAGTAAAAGAATTAAATTAAAAATGGCGAAAAATAATAAGAGGAGGGAAGAAAACAAAAGGAAAAAATGTTCAGGGCAAAATTAGAAGGGGCACGGTTGAGGGAAGAAATTGAGATGAGAGAATTCTAGGATGAAAATTATAAATGGAAAAGGTTGTGTGATGACAAGAGTCATCAGAGGAGGAATTGTTGGAGTGTGAACTTTAGAATTAATATCAACATGAAAAGCTTGCAATATAATGTGTAATGAAGCCGCATAGAAGATATGTTAACCTAGCAAAATAATGTACGCGTTTGAAATGTGCCCACGGGGACTGGCCACCAATGTATACGATGATTAATGAAAGTGACTAATAACGAATTAACAAGTACTAATGTATGATTTTGTATTAGCATTAAGGATTATGTATTAGGGTTTTGCTAAGTTAATCACTAGGCCTTAGTTAGCGAGGGTCTGGGCCTAGCTGCCTGGTCTCATATTAACTGTGTTTTTCTAACGTGTAATGAGCTGCTTTCCTGAAGGACACAAAGCTGTACTTTTCAAGAAGCTAGAGATATGTGTGTGTAGCTGTTGTAAATTCTTTCTCATGGGACCCAACTTGCTCAAGGAGACATTCTTGCCAAGTCCAACAGTGTAATTCGCAACAGGTGCAAGGTCGCCTGGACTAGGAGAAGACAATGGAACTACTGACTGGAGCGACAAGTGCAACTTTTCCAACCTGACATTTCACCCCATGAAGACGTCAATCACAGGAGCCAATCAACTGCATGAGAACTGTGTTAGGTGAAAATTCTAGTAAGGTGTGTGACGGATTATTGGACAGAGATAACGATGCACCAGAGACTTGTTCGACAATTTTGATATAACAGTGTGACCCGGGAGGAAATCAGTCATTCCTCGCCGTTCTTCCTCACCAAACCTCGCCATTACCATTCTGAGAGACTTTGGCCCATATTTATACTTTTTTAGTGCTGCATTTGCGTCATTTTGTGACGCAAAAGCGGTGCAAACTTACAAAATACAATTGCAAAAGCGGCGCAAATGTGGCTAAAAAAGTATGAATATGGGCCCTTGTCTTTATCCGTCTGATACTTTAAACCATCCTCATCCAATGCTTACTCCTCCTCCTTATGAGGGAATAGCTTTTTCTTACTATGCCCTGCTGAGACTTTCCTGTTTATCCTGGCTGATGGTGAATCGACTGATGTCCTGAGGACGAAGACTGACGCTGCTTGCTGACTCATTTGGATGGGTAACTATCTGATGATTGTAATTGTCTGTTTGCCTTTTATTTCTAGGTACCAACTGCTCTTTTGATAGAGTCCATAGTTAGATGTTTTCCAAATTCATGTTGCTAAATTGTTTTGCATGAAGCACAACATGCTGATGCTAATTCGAGGTTAATTAAGGAGTACACTAATATCGAATGCAAATAGACAAAGGACTGAATTCTTGCTTTGTTGAACAATGTACTAATGATACTCTGCTAAAGTCGCCTCATGTTAATGTCGTGCTTTGTTCTAATGTTCATGATCTACGCTTTGATAAAGTTTTGCTCGAGTTGCCAAATTATAGTGGTTTTGATGTGCTTGCTATTGTTGAGACGAATAAACATGATATTAGATTGTAACTAATAGGGAATAAATATCCTAACGCTTGCTTGATTTGTTGTGGTTATTCAAGGCTGAAAGGTCATGGTGCGTCCGCTGTATTGATCTATATTAACGGTATTGATTAGCTTGATTGATTAGTTATTGTTATCAAGGTTCAGAAGCGTTATCACCTGTTGACTGTTCTGTAACAAATCTCCATTTTCCTATGGTGCAAGGGCACTAGACCCGTGTAGTGGCGTAGCAGCTTCCCTGATGATGTCATCCACCATGACTACACCTATTATCTGTATTTTCGTATTAGTTTAACGTTCATAGTAACATATGTGTTTTGTTTCTCCACAATAAATCACACTTAAACACGTCCTATGGACGTCTCATTTATCAACCATGTACAATAGTCATGCATGCCAACTCTAGTTTGATCATGTCCCTCTGTATTGCACACCCAGTGTTATGTACCCCATAGATGGACTCCATCAGCAGAAGACTCATTACAATAGGATTGTACCTTGACATATATCAATAAGGTTATAAACTAAAACTACACACAATCAGTAAAAGATATGTTAACAGCACAAAGAGCATGACTGAGAGTAGCATCAAGATGCCTGCTAAGGTGTAACACAATGCTAACCCACACAATACAGAAGCTAGGGACATGTCACTGCCAACAAGGCAGGAGGCACACAGACTGCTATTTTCTATTACCTGGCAAAGCCTTATCACATACCCATACGTAGTTTCCAAATATACAAATCCCATTTTACAGGCAATATGATGTAAATAAATGAATGTTGACATCATAGTATGTTCAATATAACCTGTAAAACATGAAGTGTTCCATGTCCATGTAAGCATAATGTTCAAAATATGCGAGCCTTAATAGACATTCAGTGCATCATCAATCAAAAAAGGGAGTTAACACCCTCCATTACAGAAAAAAAACCTGTATTTATTCCAGCTAAACCAGCTGTAATAAAAAGTGCACTCCCAAATTCTGTCGACCGAAACGCGCCAACCTTGTATTAGGGAGAGGTTGTGAGAAAACATTAATAACAACCTATAAGGAATGCCTATGAAACACATCTTTGTTTTTTATTAATAACAATAATTGTTGTTTAAAGATGTGAACATGAAACAACCATCTCTTATGGTGATTTACATTTAAAGCACTGCTAATAACTACATTTATTGAAAATGAAAGGATTATTGAAGTACATTTATTTATTATTTATTTGTTGAAGTGACTTTCTATTTTATGTTCATTTATGTGTATATTACGTGTGTGTATGATATGTAGTTGGCAGTAGAAGTATTGAGACATGTTTAATGGAGGCTATGTTATCGTTTAATTAAAATAATATGAAAATAAATATACAGTTGAATTATTCTTGCAGTGATTGACTCATAGTTTCTCTGCTGTAGTAATATATATATTTCTTTCTACTAATGACCATTTTCTTCTATTTTGTCACTCACTTATGTAAGTCCACTGTGACATGCACATTGTTCTGCAAAGTGGGAACACATGGACAGCTAGATTCAAGGTAGAATACCCAAAACTGTTCTGCTACCATTGTGTAGGGAGAGACTGTGGTCCCACATTTACACATGAGCCAGACACATCTTCAGACACTAATGACAGCATTAGAGAACCTCATCTACCCTACACTTTACCACCCCAGTGTCCTGACTGTCTAACAATGTCAGTCATACTCCACATAATCAAGACTCATAGTACCTGTATTAGCCATGTCTACTTCTCTTGTCTGTCTGCAATTCACATCTGGTTCTGATACGGTCTGTCGTTTGCCAAGGTTGATCAGCCAAACAGGATCTAGGGAAATCTGTGTCTGGAAGGGAAGAGGGATGGGACGTAGTAGTATACATTCCTCAGTTCTGGAAAGTCATGTCCAGAAGTGTGACTTAGCATCTGCTATAACAATACATGATAACGAAGACAACTCTGTTCTGTACACAATACAATTTACAGTTTGCAAGCACAACTCACCCATAGACATTGGAGCTATCTACAACCCCACAGATGATGCAATGAAGGAGGTGACATGCTACCCATCCATTTCAGTTTGCAAATATAAACCAGTTGAAGTACTGATTGATGAGATCAGCCCTAGAGTCTCCTGCTTCATCTTCCTCTGGCGCTTCATCACTTGGCAATTCTACATTGCCACCCGCAGATACTGCTGGCTACCCCTCATCTGCTATAAATGTTATCTGTCATCTTGGGGCAGGATTGTGGAGCATGCAGCTATAATTTGAAATACCTCTTGTTGGGTGAGTAGAGGAAGGCTCCTCCTGATCTGTCCAAGCACCGAAATCTTGCCTTCAGGAGCACAAAAGTCTGCCCAACGACATGCCTTGTCCTTCAGTGGGCCTCATTGTAGCAGACCTCCCTTTGGCATGGTTGGGTACCTCAGTGGTGTCAACAACTAAGGACGGTTTGGATACCCAGAGTCACAAATTGGTAGACCAACACACACATATGTGGGACATGATACATTGTGATGGCAGGAGACATACATTGCAAATACACATATAAGTTGTTACTTACCAACCAGCCATGCCCTCTCTGTGTGGAGTCATGTCATGAGCAGTGGGACTTTGCTATTCTGCATGATGAAGGAATCATAGACGGATCCAGGACACTTGGCACTTACTTGTGAAATGTACTGGTCTGCCAGACACAACACCTGAACGTTGATTGAGTGGTAGTTTTTCCTGCTCCTGTACACCTCTTCATTGGCACTGGGGGGAACCAAGGCTACATGGGTGCCATCTATGGCTATAACCACATGTGGAATGTGTCACATAGCATAGAATTCTACCTTCATATAGGCCAAATCCACATGATGGGTAATCCTGTCCAGGTGTTTCAACAAGGCACCCAGCACATCCCTCTAAACTAGACTGAACATGGACTGAGACATTCCTGCAGTTAGGGCCACTGTATTCTGAAAGGACCCAGTGGTAAGGAATTGTAGCACTGACGAGACTTGAATAATGACTTGAATGTATGCTATAGGGATTGCGAATGGCAGATATCAGATCTGGCTCTAATTGATCACAAAAATCCATGATAGTATGACGATTCAGCCTATAAGTTTGGATACAATGTCTCTCCTCCATGGTGTGCATATCTGCTAGTGAACGGTACACTGGTGGTTGTCGTCCTCTCCTCATGGCATGACAAGTATGTGAAGAAATTTAAACATAGTATGTGACATTCAGCATGCAAACATCTTGTAAAGTCAGTTACACAACTAACACAGATCTGCTGTTGAGGTAGTTTACAAACTCAGATATCTACACCCTCATTGGGGCACAAACAACCACTTAACTATTGAACTACACATACAGATTAATCAGTTACTGTACATGGTTGTCACTCCAACTGATATGACATGGCTTACACATATTGTTGCACATCATCTACGTTATCTAGAAACCATGTGAACAATCAAGTAGGTGTACATTGCTAACACCACATGTCCTCCTGTAACACAGTATTTACTGCACAGATGCGCATACTGATAACTCAACATAAAGGCAGTACTTACAGTTGTACTGCACAATATGGGGTATAGTGAATGCCGCAGTTGATAAAACTCTTCCATACATGTAATGTGCTTCAAATGGCAGCCATCTGACCTACTGTACTGGGCACATGGAAGTGACCTAAGTCTGCCGGCAGAAGTCGTAATGGCGTTAGGCGGTCACAACCACGGTGGAAGTTGGCATTGGAAGACATTGCTGCTTTTGGCAGACTTGGGCCAATGGCGATGTCTGCCGGCTGTGATGGTCCTGTACATGGCGGAAGTGACTGCCATCTTCTGCAGTATTGCGCACTTGTCTCCTGACACTGTTGCCAGCAAGACCTCCACTACCTGAGCTGCTGTGTACTGCCTCTGGGAGCTATCATGCCATGTCCTGCAGGTGATAGGGCCCCAGACTTCACCCCTGAGGAGCTGGAGAAGCTTGTGGAGGAGGTCCTACAGCTGTGAGGACAGTTATATGACGCACCAGAGGAGCAGGTGAGTCCAGTGCAATACAGTGTGATAGGTGTGGTGAATGATGGTGCAACTGAATTTTAACATAGTGAAGGTGTTGATGCATGCAGGTGATAATCTGCAAATGAGTGTGCGTTAATAGGATGGGAATTATTGCCTACTTGCTGTCACTGATGTGTACTGTCTACTACTATTGGTATGGTGCATGTGGACATGACTTCTTCCCTATGTCTGTGGCATCCATGCAGGTCAACGCCCATCAGAAGAAGGGAATTTGGCATGCCATCCTCAAGCAAGTACAAACCCTTGGGGTCCACAGCAGGTGGGGCACCCACTGTAGGAAACAGTGGGAGTACCTGAGACACTGGGGCCGGAAGACTGCAGAGGCCCAGCTGGGGATATCTTCCTAACGATGGAAAGGTGCCCATCGGACCTTGACCCCCCCTAATGGCCCACATTTTGGAAGTGGCCTACCCTGCGGTGGATGGGTGTTTGAGGGCATCGCAGCAGCCACAAGGGGGTAAGTATTGATGGAACACTTGTACTTGCCTTTGATAGTTCAGTGTATGATGTCTGAGTATTGCAGCTGTGATGATGTGGTACATGCTACAGGTATGGTGTTAGAAATGGGGTCTCTAGTTGGCAGAGGTATACACCCTTGTCCAAGTAGGGACAACAATCCTAGCCAGGGTAAGTCACACAATTCAAATCATCCTGTGCCCACCCTCTGGTAGCTTGGCACTGAGAAATCAGGCTTAACTTAGAAGGCAATGTGTGAAGTATCTGTGCAATAAATCATACAGTAACACAGTGAAAATAAAACAAAAATATACCACACAAGTTTAGAAAAATAGATAATATTTATCTGAATAAAATAAGGTAAAAATGACAAAGATCCAATGAGCACAAGTTGAAATATCACATTAAAAAGGTTTAAAGAGACTCAATACTTAGAAATAAACAGTTGTCTCATTGTTACCCACAGTACCTGGTATGCATAAAAAATAACTCTGCACAGAGACCGCACAGGAGGAGATGCTTGGAAAAATAAGGTGTTGCATTGGATTTTCTGACACGGCAAAAACAATGCGTTGTTTCTTTCCACACCGCAAGGGGTTTGTGTAGTTTTTCGGCACGCAGTCTTGGTCCCTCACTGTGATGCGGAGATATTTTGACGCCCAGGGACGATGCGTGAAAATGCTTGACACGCTAGAAAAAGGGACAGGCGCTGCATCAATCCTGTAGGCGCTGAATTGAGTTTCCAGTCGGGAAGTCGGGCTGCGTTCTTCAGGTCGGCGGTGCAGCGATTTCTCGGTTGCAATGCAGGTTTCGTGTTGATTTTGGCAGGCGTTGCATCGATTTTCAACGCACAAGGAATTTCTTGTAGAGATGAAGACTTTGTTGCCCCTAAGACTTCAGAAACAGGAGGCAAGCCAATCCAAGCCCTTGGAGAGCACTTTTGGGGGAAGGCAGAGTCCTTCAAGCAAAGTCAGAGGCCAGCAGGACAGCAAGGCAACAGCAGGACAGCAGTCCTACTCAGCAAAGCAGTCCAGATGAGTCCTTTGGGACCCCCTTTTTTCTCACCAGACTAGCCTGACGTGCAGTTCTTCTGAGTAAGTGACCAGAGTCTAGTTGACTGGCAACTTTTTGGTCTGTGTAATATTGCAAAAGGAGAAGTTTTTTTGTTTTCTGTTGGTCCTGATGAAGTGTCGCTGGATCTTTTTGGACCCTTGAGGCACGAAACATGTTGACCTATCGTTAGAGGGTGTAAGGCAGTATCCCCCCCCTACTTTTGAGTGAGTGATAGAGCATTATCTCTAGTTCCACTCATCTACCTGTTTTTTTTTATCTTGGCCAATACCCTCTTGTTGATCTAATAATATTGTGATGAAATATTAGGTGTTGAGCCAATTTTATTCTTTCTTTACACTGCTGATCAAATTGTGCTTGTAGGGTGGTATTGTCCTCTACACCTCTCTTTATGGCACACATACTTTGGGAAGAAGATCTCCGGTAAAGAGCCCCCTTTATGGGAGGCACGTCAGATATTGCAGCGCCAGTCTGACGAGGAGCATGCCCAGTGATGAAGCATGACATCCAACTGGATGTGTGAGGGCTTTTGCTTTTGCTTTGAATTCATTTGCTTTATGTTTAATTCTTTCTGGAACAGTGTATTCTTTTTTTCTTATAGAGTCCTTTGGGAAGCCAGGCAGTTCTTACGACAGGGTGCATGTGTAGGTCCAGAAGTGTCTGAGTTGGTCGGGGTCAGAGACCCAGTTTATATACCCCAAAAGTGGGGGAGACTTCAAAGAGTGGTTTTGAAGTGCACAAGTCTGACTTTCAGCCCAGTCACGTCTGCCAGGGTCCACAGGAGGGGTTATCAGTCTATTGTGTGATGGCAGGCCACTGGCCTTTGAAATGTAAGTGTCAGTCCCTCCACCCTTCCAGCCCAGGAAGACCCATTCAGTATGCAGATGAATGCAGATGTGACTGAGTGTTCTATGTTTGTGGTTGTGTATGTGAAATGCACAAGGGAGCTGTCAACCAGCCCAGATGTTGATTGGAGACAGTCTGTAAGGCACAAATGGTTTTAAGTGCAGAGAAATGCTCGCTTTCTAAAAGTGGTATTTCTAAAATAGTAATATTAAATCTAACCAGACCAATAAGCAGGATTTTCTCTTAACATTCTGGCCATACTAAATATGACCTGAATACCCCTTTCAGATCAGAATCTACCACTCAAAAAGTATATGAGGGCAGTCCTAATGCTAGTCTAGGAAAGGAGCAGGCCTCACTGTAGTGAAAAACTAATTTAGGAGTTTTCCACTACTATGACATATATGAAAACATATGTACATGTCCTGCCTTTTAATTACATAGCACCCTGCCCTATGGGTTACGTAGGACCTACCTTAGGGGTGACTTACATGTAGAAAAGATGAGTTTAAGGCTTGGCTAATATTTTTAAATGCCAAGTCTAGTCGAAGTGGCAGTGAAACTGCACACACAGGCCTTGTAGTGGAAGGCCTGAGACATGGTTAATGGGCTATTTATAGGGGTGGCACAATCAGTGCTGCAGGCCCACTAGTAGCAGTTAATTTACAGGCCCTGGGCACCTGTGGTGCACATTACTAGGGACTTATAAGTGAATCTAATATGCCCAATGGGGATGAAACAATGTTAGCATGTTTAAGGGGCAGAGTCTATGCACTTTAGCACTGGTTAGCAGTGGTAAAGTGCACAGAGTCCTAAAACAAGCAAAAGCAATGTCAGAAAAGTGGAGGGAGGCAGGCAAAAAGTTGGGGAATGACCACCCTAAGGCTGTCAGGTGTAACATATGGTGACTACTATGAAGACATGGCACTACAGTTGCCAGCATACAAAAACAGATGTGTCCATTGTATTGTGCAAGGGAACATGTTAATCAGCTTTATCCACCGAACAGTATGACTGTATGTGACTGAATCATATGTGTGACTTTACACAGTCATACGTATTTGTAACCTACTCTGTCATTTTTCCCACCTAGTGCTCCCAAGTCTATTTATCCAACTGGTGTATTGTATAGCTCTTTGGTTGCTGATCACTCCTATTCTACTGGATCTGCTCTATGTGCAACATTGGGTCTGACAGATGAGGATCAGGGCCAAGTAATCCTATGTCCTGAAATAGTTGTACACTACATGTGAGGCTGTCATCCAAATCAGGCTTTTGGTATGGGCAACTTGCTACACTCCCAAAGAGGTCTGAGGAGGTTCCCCCGTTGTCATGTCAGATTCATATATTAGGAATGTGACGTTTCATAAGGGTGGACATCCTACAAGGGGGAACTTATGGTGACAATAAGACATTGACATTTCATTGTATTACATTGACTTGGTACAAATACCTTTTATCCTAATTTAATTGGTGTAGAGAAGGTAAGTGGCTAGGCTGCTGAACCCTTAGCCCATGTGTACTCTCCATGCTAGATGGGCCAATACCATACCTATATGAGTGCAACATATGCTATTTACTGCCTACTTCATGTCTCAATTAATACTTCATGCCTGATTAGATATTGTAGCATTTTGTCCCAGACATACCTTTGCAAATCTAAGGCTGTTTGGACAGTTTTGGTTATGGCTCTGCTCATTTCTGTCTGACTTAATGGTGTAGCAGGTGCTCTAT
The DNA here is from genome assembly GCF_031143425.1 of Pleurodeles waltl. Lineage (NCBI taxonomy): Eukaryota > Metazoa > Chordata > Amphibia > Caudata > Salamandridae > Pleurodeles > Pleurodeles waltl. Next base: position 1,419,557,253 of record NC_090446.1, read on the forward strand.
TTCACATGCACCAGTAGGTGTTGTGGGATATGTTGTCATTTAATTAGGTTGACTCCAGGTGTATGTGTCATTATTGGGTACATTGGTAATCAGTTGTGTATGTGTTTGTTCTGGAATTAGGTAGTGGGAATCACATGTCTGGACAGTTGGTAGTGATGTAGGTGTTCATGGGTTTTCATGTAGAAGTTTCTATTCAGCATGTCTGGTGGAATAGTATGAGCCCTTCATGAACATTGTTTGGTGTCCATTGTTTTGTTGGTGTAACTATGCTCTCTGTAGTTGCCTGTGGATGTATTCTGTGTGCTAAGTAGGGCCCTATTGCAGTACATAGGACTGTTGTCTATGTGACAAGGTATCAGATTAGTGGCTGCAGAAACTCCTAATGAATCTTTTCCTAGTATTTAGATTGATGTTTCAATTACATGCTATGCCATTTAATGGTGCACACTGTATGGGAATGCCACATGTAGAGTATTAATCTGAGGTTTTTGCCATTGTGTAAGTTGTGTGCAGAATGATCAGATAGGCATGTGATTGGAAAGCAACATGCTGTGTGGTATGTGGAATGATATGAGTTTATTTTCATGGAACATGGGTTTTAGTGATAGACTGTTGAGTCGGAGTAGGAATGATATTGTGTTATCAGTCAACTGAGTCATGGAACGTGGCAGGCTTCAGGAGCATCGGCTGATCCAGCAAGACAATGTCCTATTTAAACTCTAACAACATCATCTGTAGGCAAAAAACGCACTCCACCTCACTTGCCAGGCTATTACGAGATCTTCCAGCCAGCCAGTCGCCCAAGTATTTTTGGACGGCACTCTGGTGGCTTAGCCACCTTCATCAAACATGCAGTCTGTTTGGCATCTACTGAGCTGACCATCACCAGCAAAATGGCCCAAGTAATCACCATTAGCGGTCTGAACATTGGTCGAGAAAAAGTGGACTTGATACTAATTAACTGTTACATAAACGCTCCAAGGAAGTCAAAGGTAGTGACAATCCTCGGACTCCTGGAAAACCTGGAAACTCATCTTCACTCACCCCGGTCACGAAATAGTCATGCTGGGAGATTTTAACGTAAGCGGGCTAGATGCACAACTAAAAGACTCTCCCCATGACAGAGACCGCCAACTACTACAAATGTTTCTTACAACTTCAGATTTTCTTCAACCCGCCAGGAGTATATGAACAATCTGAAAGGTTGCCCCTTTCCTCCATCCTTTAAGGGAGGCTCAACTATTGATTATGTGTACCTCCCAGAAAAGCTCATGCAGAGACTTAGCCGCTGTGGAGTCACTGAGAGAGCAGAGAGCAATCATAATCCCCTGAAATGCATTATTGACCTACAAGCTCAGGCAGCAGAGCAGTACACCGTGGTAGGGGCCTCAACGGGCACAGAGAAGGTAAACTTGGCAAGAAGAATTAAATGGAGACCAGAGGATTCATCTAAAATAGCCTTATGGTTAAAAACTCAGCCTCGGGAGCCTAAACAGAACCTCAAATGGTAGGCAAAGTCAGTGGACGACCTAATCATTCTGCTGCATGGTAAGCCAGCAGGTGCTTGCTCACCTTTCCCCACTTGGGAATGTGCGACATTACAACTGGACAAAAATGTTCTCAAGGCAGGCACTTCGTATAGTCCTGTGTATGCATAAACAAAAGCCCACACAGGACACAGCGGCTCAGATAACAAAAATTAGAAGATCCCTCAAGAAACAAATATGGGAACACAAGTTGGCAAAAGACCATAAAGAATGGGGGGGTGGGAAACCATAATCCATCTCCTAAAGAACCCTAATCATGCCCGTTTCTGGGAGCATATAAACAAGCTAAGGAACGGCCACAACTCAAGGGAGAATGGTGTAGCAAAGACTGCATGGATTTTAAAATCTTCCAACAACCGAAGTACACCCATCACTCCAGGCTCAAATTGGAAATTGCCCAGTGTTGCAGCAGATAGATTGTCAAGCTTCCATCCTGAAATATTACTTAGGATCAGGAAGGCCAATTTGCTCACATTAAAACCCCACTTGAGAACTATTTTTGAAACTCCTGGCAACCAGTGGTTCACGCAGCTAAGTAAAGCACTGAAGACCTTTGAAACGGGCAACTCCATTCAGCTGGCAGACACTGTGACATTCAGTGTTTGGGAAAAATCACTTAACAGAAGAGCAAAGGAACTCTCAAAGGAGCACGATCTACTGTCAGCCAAGTCACCATCAACAGTGCCATCTTTAAACTCTTCTTACTTAATCGGAGCCCCTCAACCATACCTCCTAGAAGCTATAAATGCAGGAACTCAGCACCAGATTTTGCATATGCGAACATTAGTCCTGCCAATCCAGGACTTTAATCCTTCCTGCCCTACACATAGGTACAAAGGAGTCTGTAGGCTCTGCTCCTACCATCATGAAAGTTGGCTACACCTTCAGTGCTGCTGTCCCATATTAGCAGTCAATAGGAGACAGTTAGCTTTGGCTCTGGGGGCACGGACTTGCATGGAGGCATCCGTTCTCTGTTTTTCACATTCGGCTGCTTGAGCCTTGGCTAGATGTGCAAAATATGTGACAATTCTCAGGTGGCTGCTACCCTAGTCAGTGGGGGTGGATAGAACTGTGCATGTGGGGCCAAAGGAAACCTAAGCGCCTCTTGCTGAAAACGGAGATGAACAGGTTGACAGGTTCTTAACAGGTTTTTGTTTTCCTCTTCCATTTCTTCCTTACTTTCTTTTTAAATGTTACCAAACTTTAATGCAAATGTTATCCACTGTGCTTTTTTGTAATGGTTTTAATTAACTGAACAATAAATTGATACTGATACTGATACAGTCAACTGAATTTCCTTAGACTCATTTGATGATGGACAGTGATGATCTGTATGCGGGATAGAATTTTGATGTAGCCAATCCATCTTGTGCATGATGCTCTAGTGTTACAGGTGATTTGATGGGATGGTGAAGTAGTGGTCAGATGGTCGGCTTATGTTGTGGGTGACTATTGTCATATGGGACAGTTGGAAGTATCTTGTTGTGACATGATGTAGACTCTGAATGGTTTCTGACACAGGCTTTATTAGCAAGAGCAGTTATATAACAGTTATGCATGTTGTAATGTATGTATGTGTGAAGAATGTGATGACCCTCTCTCTCTCTCTCTCTCTCTCTCTCTCTGTGCATCAACATCAGCAGGCTTTGGAGACGGGGCACAGTGGAGTGGGGAAGCTGCTGGCCACGTGAACTGGAGTGCTGAGACCACCAACACCGAGGGATCCAGTGGCCCGGAGGGCAAAGGGAGTGCCCTGGAGGAGACTGGATCCTCTTCTTCTTCATCAGAATTGTGGACACTCCCTGGTGATGGTGGCAGAACCATCTGGGACCACCCCAGCAACACCCCAGTGACATCTCTGTCCCCCTTACTACCACTGCTCTTCCTGTAGTTCCCCTCCGTTTGTCGTGCCCGCTCACCCAAGATGGTGGGCATCTCCTTTGCCACAGGCACCTCTGCCCCTGTCAGCCTAGCTGCCATCGGTGAGGAGGCTATTGACCTCCTGAGTTCCATTTTTGTGGGTCAGTCGACCATCGTGATTACTATCCAGGGCATGCAACTCAAGTCCAACAGAGTAATGCGTTCCTGGAAGGCATTAAAGGTTCACTGGCTAGCCTACAGAGACCATTTCATGCTCTGGCCTCCACACTGGCGGCAGCCAGTCACTCTCTGTCTTCCATCTCCCCTCCACCTTTGTAGAGTAGGCTCTCATTATCCTAATGAAGCTACTGGATTTGGGCAGCAGAATCACCTGAATTGTGGGGAACTGAGTCCAAATCCACACCATGTGACAACTGTTGGTCTAATCTGGGTTTTCCAGCTAACTAGCAGCGCCTCATCTCTGCCCAAGAGCAGGGATGATTGCGGCGACCAGGCGCATGACAAAAAGGACTCCTCAGGGGAATCGTGGTCTATCAGATCTCATCCTTTTCTCTCGGCTTCATTAGTCTCACATATGCAAAGACAAACAGAGAATGGTTCAATAAGGTTTATTGAATTAACTGTATTGTAGATAAAATGGCATGAATTGCAATAACTAGGATTATAAAACACACCAAAATCAAAATGGTGACAAGAAGAGTGAATCAGAAGAAAAGTCCCACCATGCTGTCACCAGAAGTAATATATGTGGTTCCTACCTAAGCTATGTTAGAGCACATTGTGATAAGCCCTAATCCGCCCTTCAGGTTTCCCCCCCTGGGAAGACATCATCCCCCATACCTGTGCAAGGAAGCCTGTTGTCTAGAAATACAACATCCCCACGTAGGCCAGGGATCCGGTAGTCTAAGCAAGCAGCTGTAGCGAAGGCAATCAACAATCAGCTTGGGGTCGTAGCCATCTGACTGGAATCTCCCTCATACGTGTATGGGACAGAGAAGTGTTTCTATAATAAAACAGCTGGGGTTCTGAAAAAATGTCCCCACGTAAAGATGCGTATGTTTCTGTGAATGTCTGAGACACAGCGTACCACTTTGCCGGCAACTCTATCTGGCTGCAGCCTTTAGGAAAGCACAAAGTGAAAAGAATGTCTTGCTAAGAACGCAATGCTTTCCTAGAAAAAGAACTAGATCAAGAAAATTAAACAGTACAGCAAATGTGGCCTACTCTAGAAAAATAAAATTAAGCCAAATAAAATGTAACTGGGTTAAAGTGCCTAACAGCAGGCCTAGTTGCTAAAATAACATGTCTAAAAAACATAGCTAAAATGGCTATACAACACCTTCCTTTGCTGGTTCAACTGTGGTGGTAAAAAAGTCTAATATAAAAAAATAAAAAAAAGCACTAAAGCTATATCTAGTGCATGTATACATTAATGTCAATAATGACAATTTAAAAGACAAATGAGAACATAACATTTCGAAAGGGGCAATTTAAAATGTCAGCAGTGGCACCAATGGAACCAAATTTAAAAGTCAGTGTCATTTTTTATATCGCCAATTACATCCGGGACAATTGAAGTCAGGAAATGTTACATTTCGGCAGGTGGTAAGATAGCCAAATTGTAGCCAAGAAAAACCAAGGACCACTCATGTTCCAAAGATTGAGTTCCAGCTGAGGCAGCAGCTTTCTGTGTTGTGCCCAATGTTAAGTCAAGAGCTACATGATCCAGAAAGGGCAACTCATAGACAGCGTCCCGTAGCAAATGCACCAAAAGAGTATTTCTGATAATGAGCCCTTAGCGAGGATATCAACAGATCAGTGTCCAATGAAAGTAAGCGCAGCGTCGAAAGGCAAACTTTCAGTGCACATTCGAAAAGGTACCAAAGGCATCGATACACGGGCTGCACACAATCCAAAACCAGACTGAATGACAGAGACTAGTTGCACTCTAGTTCTCCAGGAGTGGTGCTCCGAAATACTGCATCATGCATTCACGACATAGTTGCCCTTGTTGAAACACTTTCAGTCCTCCTTGTTGTAAAGGAACAGCAATTGCAAATAAACAGTAGCAAAAGCAAGATGCCACCTATTATAGGCAAAGTAATTGGAAATCCCCAAAAAATACTTGAAAATATTGAGTGTATGGATGGATGTATTAAGCCAAATATAGAGGAAAAGGTGTGATGAAACCACAACCAACAGCCTTAAAGAAATGTGGAATCACAGTAGTATTATATGCGTTACATATTCATCCCATGGGTTCACCAAACTGTCTCAGGAAGTTTGTCATTAAAAGGGACTGTATCTCTGCAGATGACCTCCCAACTTGAAGCGCATAGGTCTCACGTGCAGATGTAAGGATGACATGTTTTTGAAACAATTAAGCCTTGAGTATGCTCAAAATGGTCAAAATTCACATTTGAAGTAGCAATATGAGGCCTTCGTTTGAGTACCTTTGTTTGTTGTGTAGGAGGAAAAAGGACATTCCCGCAACAGGTGACAATTTGAGAGACCAAAATGACTTAAGCTATTCTGGCTCGCATTCCACAACAGCACCCACTGTTAAGGAGCACACAGCTTCCATTTCGAGAGCACCTGGAACGCAGGTCTAATCAAGGGGGCTGGAAATCTCTTTAGCTAGCAAGCTAAATTCCATGCTGAATTGTTACACGCCCCATGCAAGGACAGCTTCTTACAAGCCATTGAATGGCCCACAGAAGTCTCACATTCACTGCTGCTTAGGGAAGACATCTTTCATGCCATTGAAACATTTGTACGAAAAGGGAAATTCCCACACCTCATGGATGTGACAATCTCCTAGCCTCTCATATCTGCCTACTGGAAAGTGCTTCAAATGGGATGTGAATTAAAGTGTTGAGATAGGCAGATTTATAACCCCATGTCTTAACGATTCAGCAGATGGTATGTCAGCCAAAGTAAAAGGCAACTTTTCTAATTTCTCGAATTTAGCATGACATAAGTCTTCCTTCTTAGCCATTATTTGTTGTTGTTGCATTGAATTAAATGTTGAAAATATGTCACTTGTGCTAACGTGTTGAATGGAACGTGACCTGCTTTCAATATTTGTGGGGTCCAACCTAAGTGCATAATGGACATTAGCTTGCTCTGCCCATGTTGTAAGGATGACATTTCACTTTGCACCATATCTATTGCAGAAGAAATAGGGCCTGATTACAACTTTGGAGGAAGGTGTTAATCCGTCCCAAAAGTGACAGATATACCACCAGCCATATTACGAGTCCATTATATCCTATGGAACTCGTAATACGGCTGGTGGTATATCCGTCTCATTTGGGACGGATTAACACCTCCTCCAAAGTTGTAATCAGGCCCATAATGTTGTTTAAGAGCTAACTGCTGTTGGACAAGGTGTTAATCCCATTATCTACAACGGCTAATGCTTTCTGTAAGTGTTCCTGATCAATTTGTCTTAACAGGGCAGCAGATTCTTGTTGGGAAAGTTTCCAAATTTTATTTTATGCGGCATATAAGAAGCGCTTTCTACGTTCTCTTCTGGGGCCTAACAGAAAATCTGCAAATCTGTGTCATTAGACAGGAGACTGAGATGTTCTGTAACAGCATCTAGTAAGGAACTATTTAACCATTGCTGGCATAATTTCCGTACACACCCGAGTGTTCGTGTTACACATAGCGAAGGTCTGGCCTATTCATTCTAAAACCCCCCTTGGAGTTTACAAAATGTGCATGACAACCATTTATGTTTACCGGCCATAATAACCACCCACCAGGATGTGAAAGTGATGTGTTAAAAGGTCCATTTCGGACCCATTAATCGAGCTGATCTTCCGTTGAATTAATTTATTTTTACCATTTGTAAAATTTAGCAGGGACAGCTATACTGGGCGCATTCAAGTTCTTAATCTTTGCCAAGCCTTAACAACTTGTCAGTTGTACATTTTTATTTAAAAATATCATTTGAACAGGTATCAGGCATGCTCTCACTAAAGCTTCCTTTCCCCTTATTCGCCAATTCTTAGTTCCCAACACAATTTTTAAGTCAATCTGCTTTAGCCAGTATTCATAGCCTTCTCTAGCCAACCATGAACAAAGGAATCAGAATAAATAAAATTTTTATCAGTTAATAAAATATGTTGACTTTCCATCACTGGCAAACTAAAATAAAACAACTCAGAATTTTTCACATTGTGCCCAGAAAAATATGCAAAGTTTTCAAACATCTTTTGGAACTCCCAACTGGTGGAGTTGGACAATGTTCCTATTGTGTATAATTAAAAATAGTCTTTGGAGTACTTGCTCTGTGAATAAAATTATGTCCATAATAGTTAACAGAACATGTCTCCATAATTTTCTCTTGATTCATACACATCCTCACTTTCAAATACAATGAAATACGGCAAATCAAACATAATAGAATCAACTGTTTTCACATCTCAATCATCAGAAACAACTCTGGGTGAGATTGCATTGTTCATGGAAAGTTTAAATACATATGGAACTTGGATAACCTCCGTCGGGCCATATATATCAATTGGTACCTTATCCCAAACAATCCCATGAGGAATTGGTATGGCTGGAATGTTCTCTAGGAACAAGTCTCTGCAGACCTTACGGGAGAAAAAATGTGGCTTTAGGACCTCCTGCACCAGTTCAAATGTAGAGCGTTCAGGAAGATAATGACCATGTAGTAGTAAAAAGAAGACATTGACTAACCCAATGCAAAGGAGGAAGGCAAGTACAGTTCATAAAAGCCACAGATAGTTCCATGGAAGAATGAAATAGTTAATTTTGAGCCAAATTATCAGCTTACATGCTCTTGACAGCTCTGTTGCAAAAGAGGCAGATGAGTCAGTGAAAGTGTCATTGATGTCAGCAAAAGATCCAGTAGCAGTTCATTCAAAAACTGGAGCCGTATTTGGAAGAGGAAAACTGGCAGAAATCTCCACAGTGGTTCATAGTAGACTATGCCATCCATTTGGTTGATTTTGAGTGGAATTGCTCAATTTTTTTACAATACTTGTTGCAGAAGAAGTTAATGGTACTAATGAAAGATCATTTTCCACCCTTCCCAAGCTTGGAGAGGTGTCAACATTGCTGCTTAAAACCTGTAGAGGAACATCCTGGTCTGTGGTGAGAGGGATTCAGGTACTATCCAGGAGTCCTCTACGTCTGCTGTGCTGGGTCAGCCATATGGTGTAGCTTGACATTGACAATGGGGGCAAAGCAATTTTCCTTAGAACCAGGCAGCAGTGATAGAATAACAGTCCTGATACCGTGTACTCCCAGGACTGGAACCGGTGCACAATAGGAAGGACCGAACTCCTTTTTCACAGCAATCTTTTTACACACTAGGGGCCAGATGTATCAAAGGATTTTACCCATTCTGTGTCTATGGGAAAATGCTTTAGTGCATATGGCCCTAGATCCCCAACTTTAGGAATCCAGCTGGTAGATGTTATTGGTGCATAGTATTCCCAAGGCAAGGGCACTGGCAGATGCGTTGTCTTCATGAACTGTTGTAGGTACTGCAAGACAGTGACACGATCATTTATGTTAAAAGGTGTATCCGCCACCTCTGCACCAGGACCATCAAGATCTGGAACATATATTCATGTTCCGAACAGGAATTCATATGAGGTACGCACCCCAGAGACCTTCTGGGCAGATTATTAAGTGCTCTCTGGCCTCCATACAGGTGATTAAGCAAACTACAACCCATGCCTAATACTGTGGCTGTTAAGAATTGCTTTAAATCCCAGTTTCTTCATTCAACAACAATATTTCCCTCAGGATGAAATGGAGACAAATAATACAGTTGGACCCTTAATGAAGACATAGCTTCCCTGAAAGCCCTTGAGGCTAAACAGGGTCCTGGTCCAAGTGGAAAGCCGCAATTGCACATGTGCTGATAAAGACTTGCAAATCTTTAATAATAGTTTGAGCGTCATCAGAGCGTTGTGGCCAAACTCATAGAAATCTGGAGCATGAGTCAGCTGCAACTAAGATATATTTGTATGCACTATCAGTTGTTAGGGGATCACAATGGTCCAAGTACACACATTGTAGATGTTTGTTTGAAATTAGGAGGGGTGCCTGCGGTGAGCGTTCGAAGGTGGACCCTTTTATTTGCTGATAGATGTCACAACAAACAACATATTGCAAGGTCTATTTGTATGGAACTGCCCACCAGTAACGTGCGTGTAACAATGAAATTGCAACTGCCACACCAGCATGGGCAGAAGCAACTACCTCATGCGCTGCTTTGATCAACTCTGGTTGTTGATCTTTGTTGGGGATCACACAATCACCCACCCCTGGTGTTGCTACTAGGGCAGTATTGAGGCTTGATATGTGGTTGGAATATTTGGCAGGATATGCCTTTGGCATGGTCTTGCCCTCAGCCCACACTCACTCCCATCACTCCACTCCATCCCACACACTGTACCTACACATGAATTACATCAATGCCAAGCCCTGCATGCCATACCAATGCATGGACAGCCCTCCCAGCCCTACATGGACACCCATCACCAAAGCATGCACAGCATAGGGAACTAACAAGCATGCAATCCATCACCATATACAAACAAAGGTGGCAGGACAACATCAACAATAGGGTGGAAGCAAGGGTTGTACAATATGTCACAGACATGAAGTATAATTCATCACTTACATCCCAACAGGTGCCCCAGCCAATCTGCGCGGCGAGCAGGTGCCATGACTAACCAGTCCCCCAACAGAAAATGCCCCCAGTGATGACAGTCACTCTGGACTTCAGGATCTGGATGAACTACATGGCCCATCAGGGACCACTGGTCAGTCAGCCACCCCAGCCCACTCACAGTCCACAACATAGCCCCCCCATATGTATCCAACACCACAACACCCACCCAACTTTTCCACTTCCTCTGTCTCCAGAACACATCAATCAGCAGTGTGCCCACCTATAGAGGGACCCCAGTCTTTATCTCACACCCAAGACAGTTAGGGACCTGGGGTCAGTGGCAGTGGCCACACCTTTCGGGGACAGAGGCACAGGAGAGCAGGGACACTGGGACGACCACTGTGCGCCAGGGGGAGGACAGGCCCAGGGACCCAACTCTCCAGGAGGCACTCACCAATGTCCTGGGGGCTTACCAACAATCCCAGGACAAGATGGGCCAGATCTTAACCAACACACAGAAGAACAAGCGGCTGCAGGAGGTACACCATCAGGAGATCAAGGAGGATTTGCAGGCCCTCAATACCACCATGGTCTCCATAGCAGGGGTGCTGGCAGAGATGGCCAACATCATGAGGGAATGGACAGCACACCAGTGGGCCCCTACCACTAGCCAGTCTACTGACCAGCCCACCACTTCCGCTGCAGCTAGTGGGCAGGAGGCCCTGCCACAGGACCCATATGCCACCAGCACCCCTCCTCCTGCAGAGGGTGAACCACTCTGCAAACGTTCCCTGAGACCCAGACAGAAGACAGACACACTTGCCAAGACCAAGACCACTGCCAGGAAATGAGACCCTCCTGAATGTCCACCTTGTGTCCCGTCTTGTCACCTTGTCCACTTTGCTTCCCTTCCTTTGGCCCCTTGGACACTGGACTTGTGCTACAAACAGACTGGAACAACACCTTGGACTAACCTCTACCATCACCCCATTCCATTGCACTTTTTCGGCAATTATTTGTACTACAATAAACACCCTTGCACACAAGCTAAGTTTTATGTAATGAAAATGTGCATATATTGAAACACTAACATCTTGTGCAAATGATCTGAACACTGTGATAGCATACATTTTAAGAACTGTATCTGTCTGTAGACATCACATCAGTACCCAGTGGGATGACAGATGGCTGATATCAGATCAGGCTCCAATGGAGAAAATAGCTCTGTGATTGTGGCCCTGTCCAGTCTATAGGTCAGTATTATATGCCTCTCCTCCAGTGTAGCCAAGTCCACAAGGAGGGCTTGTCTCATCCTCTGATTCCTCCACAGTGGTAGGTATCTAAGAGACACAAGAGTGAGTAGGTTGTCACAATGTAAACAATGGATCCACCACCTCAGTGTACATAGAGCAGGAACATGATGGGACATTGGGAATGGCAATGTATGTGCAAAAAATGGAAATGACGCAGTTTTTGATTATCTGAATATTGTCCACCACCATAAAATGTTGACCGTCTGTCCTGTATGTAGGGACAGGTGGAAGTGAGGTAGCTCCGCCGGAGTTGTGCATCATGGCGGGAGGTGGCCTTGCACCGCCATGCTATTTGTCATTGGATAACATGGGGCTCTATGCAGTACAGTGGTCAATGGGGATCTCCGGCGGCTGTGACGGTGTACACTGCTGCGACGTGACCACCATTTTCTGTCCATAACCTCACTCGATTCCTGGCTTTCCACAGGACAACACCTACACTGCTTGTGCTGCTGTGACCTGTGACTGGATCCTGCCATGACCCGTGTGACAGGGGAAAGGGCCCCTGCCTTCACATCGGAGGAGTTGGAGCACTTGGTGGATGGGGTCCTACCACAGTATAGGCAGCTGTATGGACCTCCAAACCAATAGGTGAGTACATCTTGGGCACGAGGCATGTGACAAGGTTGCATGTAGATGTGTGTGCAAGCATCGTGTCATTTGGGGGGTCTTATGTCTGGTGGTAGTGTACATGGTGGGCTCTGAGTAATGTGTGCGCAAATGGAGATGGAAGGGGATTTGTGGACCATATGTGTAACAGGCTGGATTGTATGTGTAATGGTGTCCTCGTGTCTGTGTTTCTTCTGTAGGTCAGCGCCCATCAGAAGAAGGGATTGTGGCATGCCATCACCAAGGACGTACATACCCTGGGGGTCTACAGCAGGCGGAGCACCCACTGTAGGAAGAGGTGGGAGGACCTGAGACGCTGGGCCAGGAAGACCACAGAGGCTCAGCTGGGGATGGCCTTCCACCGAGGGTGGGGTGCCCGTCAGAACCTGACCCCCCTGATGGCCCGCCTACAGGTGGTGGCCTACCCAGATCTGGATAGGCTCTTGAGGGCATCACAGCAGCCACAAGGGGGTGAGTACAGTGTGCGTTACAACTATGATTGATAGGTGATGAGAACCTGGTGGTGGCTTTCAGTTAGTGGGTGTCCCTCAATGCCAGCTCAGAGAACGCAGTGTGATCCAGCTCAAGGGTAATGGTTGTATTACTAAATCTGGTAACATAGCTAGGTTACATACCATGTCAGACAGGGTGTAGGGGGTCCGAGGAGGGGTGCAGTTGGTGGTATTTCACTCTCATCTTTCTGTGGTACCTAGCCAATGTAATGCCAGTGCGATGCATGGGACACAATTGTGATCCCTGTGTGTGATGGTAATGTGTATGCCATATGTGGTGTTGGTGCTGTAATTGACCCAGTGCTCCCTTTCTCTCTACCTCCCTTTTTCCTTCTGTCACCCTGTCCATGTGTGCATTAGCAACATCTGGCAGAGGAGCAGGGCCACCGGTGACAGAGGAAGCTGTATCCCACAGGACCCAGGAGGCAGAGTCCACCGACGCCGAGGTGACCAGTGGGACGTAGGGCGAGGGGAGCACCACAGCAGAGACACAAAGTGACAACACTGACTCTGATACCTCCTCCAATAGAAGCTCACTGGTAGTGGCAGACACCTCTGGGACCACCCCAACTACAGGTACAGTCGCCACCCCTTATACCAGCACCATCCTCCAAGTAGCCCCTCACCGAGTTGGCTGTGCCCACTCACCCAGGACAGTGGGCATCTCCTTCGCCCCAGGCACCTCAGGCCCTGCCCCAGTGAGCCTTGCTGCCCTTAGTGAGGAGGCTATTGACCTCCTGAGAACCATCTCTGTAGGGCAGTCAACCATTGTGAATGCCATCCAGGGGCTCCACAAAGCAAAGCAAAGTCACAGGCAGGGCAGCTCTTCTTCCTCAGCTCTTCAGCTCTTCTCCAGGCAGCGGTACCTCTTGTTTCCAGAAGTGTTGTAAAGTCTGTGGTTTTGGGTGCCCTTCTTATACCCAATTTCTCCTTTGAAGTAGGCCTACTTCAAAGCAAAGTCTCTCTTGAATGTGAAATCCTAACTTGCCCAGGCCAGGCCCCAGACTCTCACCAGAGGGTTGGAGACTGCATTGTGTGAAGACAGGCACAGCCCTTTCAGGTGTAAGTGACCACTCCTCCCCTTCCTCCTAGCACAGATGGCTCATCAGGAAATGCAGGCTACACCCCAGCTCCCTTTGTGTCACTGTCTAGTGTGAGGTGCAACCAGCCCGACTGTCAAACTGACCCAGACAGGGAATCCACAAACAGGCAGAGTCACAGAAATGGTACAAGCAAGAAAACACTCACTTTCTAAAAGTGGCATTTTCAAACAAAAAATCTCACAATCAACTTTACTAAAAGGTGTATTTTTTGTGAGCTCAGAGACACCAAACTCCACATGTTCATCCGCTCCCAAAGCGAATCTACACTTTAATCAGTTTTCAAGGTTGCCCCCATGTTAACCTATGAGAGGGACAGGGCTTGCAACAGTGAAAGACGAATTTAGCAATATTTCACTGTCAGGACATATAAAACACATTACTATGGCCCTCATTACAACCCTGGCGGTCGGTGTTTAAGCGGCGGTAATACCGCCAACAGGCCGGCGGAAACAAAAATGGGATTACGACCGTAGCGGAAATCGCCAACATAGACAGCCACTTTAACACTCCGACCGCCACGGCGGTAGAAACAAACAGTACAGCGGACACCGCCAACAGACAGGCAGGAGACAAAGTACCACCCACTGTATCACAAGAGGCCTATCCGCCACCTTTTCCAGGGTGGAACCAACCCTATCAAAAGTACGGCGGAAACAGTACACAGAAGGGAAAACACTCACCTCTCGACACCCAGCGAGGAACCAGGACGCCTTGGAGCCCCAACTACACGTACTGCCCATGTTGGTTTACCTCCTCTTCTACCAGGAGTACAAACGGCGGCGGCGGAGACCACGGTGAGTACTGCACCTACAACACAGGGGAGGGGGGAGGAAAGAGAGTGACACACACATGCAACACCCCCAACCTCACCCTCACACACAACAACATACACACAAATACATGCAGCAACATTGCATATACACCCCCCCACCCCCTGGTAGAACGCAAGGACAAAAGGAAATGATTGTAACCACTGTAATCATTAAAAATCCATTAGTCAAAAGTCAAAATTCAGTATATACAAATATGTACACCAACTACACAGGTCCGGATAGTGTACTAATCATTGTACGTGGATCACTGGGCCCAAAATGCATGGGTGAGGCCCACACATGATACCTGACTGGAAACGGAGAGAACACTGCTGGGCCATCGATCGAAAATATACAGGCACCTCAGGGGGATGGGGAAGGCGCGCACCTCAGCCTGATGAACGCACAACGCCACTGCTGCACGAGGGGGCTCCATGCCCATTGATATATCCTGGAGAGTGCAAAGCCACAGTCTCTCATGTCTCTCCAGTGGGTGGGTTGCCCACTGCTTTATCCTGGGGAGTGCAAAGCCACAGTCTCTCAAGTCTCTCCAGTGGGTGGGTTGCACACTGCTTTATCCTGGGGAGTGCAATGCCACAGTCTCTCAAGTCTCTCCAGTGGGTGGGTTGCCCACTGCTTTATCCTGGGGAGTGCAAAGCCACAGTCTCTCAAGTGGATAGCCGTCTCCACTGGTTCTGGAGGGGGCCTGGTGCCCAGAGTGCTTCATCCTGCCAAGGACTGAGGTAGTGGATTCCTTTCTCCACTGGTTCTGGAGGAGGTCTGGTGCCCAAAGTGCTTCATCCTGCCAAGGACTGAGGTAGTGGATGTATCTCTCCACTGGTTCTGGAGGAGGCTTTGTGCCCAGAGTGCTTCATCCTGCCAAGGACTGAGGTAGTGGATATATCTCTCCACTGGTTCTGGAGGGGGCTTTGTGCCCAGAGTGCTTCATCCTACCAAGGACGGAGGTAGTGGATGCCTTTCTCCACTGGTTGTGGAGGGGGCCTGATGCCCAGAGTGCTTCATCCTGCCAAAGGACTGAGGTAGAGGATGTATCTCTCCACTAGTTCTGGAGGGGGCTTTGTGCCCAGAGTGTTTCATCCTGCCAAGGACTGAGGTAGTGGATTCCATTCTCCACCAGTTCTGGAGGGGGCCTGGTGCCAAGAGTGCTCCACGTGCAGTGTGGCTGGTACAATTCCCTCACCTGGGTGTGCGTGCCACAAGACTTGCGAGGTTCAGGTAGCATGATACGCCATGGAGGCAGCGACATACCCCACACTGCTGCGGCTGTGCCTTCCACCTGCAGGTGTAAACAGTGATGGAAGAAATGCCTCATGGAAGCTGCCAGGAACTCTCCTCCAACCTCAGACGACTGACCACTGGGGATGGTAGCCATGTCAGCGGTGGTGCCTGTGTCCGAGGACATCATGGGACCAGTGGCGGTGCTTGCGGCGGTGTCTGTTGCGGTGGTGCTTGCGACGGTGCATGGGTCAGCACCTGCAGAGGGACACAGCAGGACGTCTCCTGCAGCCTCGGACGGCTGCCCATTGGGGAAGAGGCTGGGTACTGTTGTTGAGGCTGTAGACGTGTCGGGCGGTGCAGGTGGCGGTTGTGGTGGCGGGGCAGCTAGCGGTGTTCGCCGCCATACAGGTTGGCGTGGTAGTGGACAGAAAGTGTTACACTGGTCCCTCAGTCGGTGCCACCATGCCCTCTCCTGACCTGCTCTTCAGCTTTTGGCCCTTCCCCAGCTTTGATGGTGCTGCAGTTGTCTTGCCACTATCCCCTTTGTTTTTTGCTGAGCCCTTGGTGGCTGGTACTTTCGGCTTCTCCCTCCGGGATGTAGGCACCTTTTTCACCTTGGCAGGTGGCGGAATGTCCTTGCCCTCGCTACATGGCACACTGGCAGCCCTGATGTGTGGTGCACTCGATGCCCCTGCAGTTGCTGGCACCACTGTGCCTGGGGATTTGGTGGCTGAGGTGCTGGGCTGGGACCTGGAAAGCCTGGCCCTAGGGGAAGGATGGGGGGGAGGTGAAGGGAAGAGGTCAAGGTTTGCCAGGAAAGGTTTTTTAGACACACTGGGACGGGAAGATGGAGGGGGTTTGGGAGTGGAGGTAGAGGTAGTGGTTATAGGAGGTGTACGTCTGCTGAATTTGGGTGAAGGTGCATGGGCCGGAGGCTGTTGTGAAGTGGATGGCTGTTGGGTGGGTGTGTGCCTGTATTTGTGTACTTTGGGAGGAGGGCACTGCGGATGTGTGGATGGTAGTGGGGTGGTGAGTGTACGTGAGCAGTGTGTGGTGATGGGCGTGCTGGTGATGGAGGCAGTGGCTAAGGATGTAGTGCATGCAGGTGTGAGTGGAGACGAGACAGGGAGGGAGGAGGATGAGGACGTGGAGGAGGGGGACACAGTGGAGGCAGTGGATGTTGCTGTGTCTGCACGGGGATTGTGCTTGTGTGAGTACCTGTGGGATGTGTGGTGCTTATGTTTGCCTGAGCCACTCTTGTGTGTTGATGAGTGTGCATGCTGGTCTGATGGTGTGCTTGGGATAGGCTGAGGTACAGGGGATTGGATCTGGGTGGAAGACGTCGGAGGGGAGAGGCTGGACATAGGGACAATGGCTGCCATCAGTGCTGAGGCCAGAGCCTGAAATGCTCTATGTTGGGCTTCCTGCCCAGAATCAGAATGAATGCCCTCCAGGGATGCATTTGTTTGTATCAAATGCCTCTCTACACCCTGGATGGCATTCACAATGGTAGATTGCCCAACAGTGGCGGATCTCAGGAGGTCAATAGCCTCCTCACTGAGGGCAGCAGGGCTAACTGGGGCAGGGCCTGAGGCGCATGGGGCGAAGGAGATGCCCAACCTCCTGGGTGAGCAGGCACGGGACACACGCTGAGGGGCTGCTGGGCTGCTGGGAGGGCGGTGCTGGTAGGGGTGTGGCGGGTGTACCTGTTGATGTGGTGGTCACAGAGGTGCCCGCCACCACAAGGGAGCTCCCATCAGAGGAGGAGTCACTGTCACTACTGTCTGCTCCTGACCCCGCCGTGGAGCTCCCCTCGCCCTCAGTACCACTGGTGGCTTCAGACTCTGTTGTTTCGCCCTCCAGGGCCAAGTGGGTTGCAGCTCCCTCCTGCTCCGGTGCCAATGCTCCTCCGCCTGATGGTGCTCACCATCACCTTGTATTGCACACAAGAACAGGGAGACCACAAAAAGGAGGGGGGAGAAGACAGAAGAAAGACATGTTCAGTGCATGCAACACCACTACCGTTGGCGGACACAACACACATGGAGCAGCCCTCTGCACTACGCCATGCACTAACAGTTCCTAGAAATTTCAGCTGACCATGGGGTACGAGGCCTAAGACCAATTTCTGGACACCTGGAAGTCACAGGAGCCTGACTAGGTGTAGATGGCTCTTACCACTGGTGGGGTTGGGGTGCCACATAGCCTGCCTCACAAGGGACCTTGCCTATCAAGTTCGGCCTAGCCTAGGGGAACCCACTGCCCACCTCCCCCACCCAGACACCTCGTAATGCGCAGAGAGGCAGCTGAATGAGAGTGTACTCACCCCCTTGTGGCTGCTGTGATGCCCTCAAGTGCCCATCCAACTTCGGATAAGCCACCGCCAGGATCCGGAACATCAGGGGGTCATAGTGCGATGGGCACCCCTCCCACGTTGGGAGGCCATCCCCAGCTAGGCCTCCGCCGTCTTCTTGCTCCAGCGGTGCAGGTCCTCCAATCTTTTCCGGCACTGGGTGCTCCGTCTATGGTAGACCCCCAGGGTCCGGACGTCCTTGGCGATGGCACGCAAAATACCCTTCTTCTGGTGGCCGCTGACCTAGAGCAATGGTACAAGGGAAAAGGAAATTACTTACTCATCCGGACCATCAAACTCATTGCCCCCCCAGTTCCCACCCTTACCCTGACGCACATACACTCACCATCCACACATGCAGGCCTCAGCCACCCCCCCATGTATCCTCCATCCACACCACTCAAAACAGGCACTGCCCATGCAGCATGCTCACAGTGTACTCACCTGTTTGTCTGGAGGACCGTGCAGTTGCGTGTACTGGGGGAGGACCCCATCCACTAGTTTCTCCAACTCCTCCGAAGTGAAGGCAGGGGCCCTTTCCCCAGACACAAGAGCCATCGTCACTTCCATACTGAGGTCACAGCAGCACTAGCAGTGTAGGTCCTCTCCTGTTGAAGGTATCAAGTGAGGGAACAGACAGAAAATAGCGGTCACGTCCGCAGTGGTGCGAACCGTCACCGCCAGTGTACATCGTCATTGGCTCCTGAGACCCGTAGGGCCCAATGTTCACCAATGCAGAATTGCGCTGCGGTCTTCGATCGTCCACCGCGACGGTGTACAACGCCAGAGAAGTTACCTCATATCCCCTTGTCCCACCTTACAGGTCAGGCAGCCGCCATTTCAGGAGACCACATGGGATGGATGTTAACTACGTCACACCTATCTAGGCCGGGAATATAGACATATACCGGCACATTGCGGATTAATAACGTTTCTGAAAATAAGACATTGTGATACATCAGTGTTGGATGACTCTCTGCTCGCTGTTCTCCTCCATAGGGCACGCCCGCTGGGGCAGGTGATGAGATGGCGGCATCCTCTGTTGTACAGACCCCTGGTGGACCTGTCGACAATGGAAGAGAGACACATCCTGGTCACATACAGACTTGATCGTGCAACAATACAGGAACTGTGTGCCCAGTTGGAGCCGGACCTGATGTCAGCTATCCGCCATCCCACAGGAATCCCCCCTCTCGTGCAGGTCCTGACTGTACTTCATTTCCTGGCCAGTGGGTCTTTTC
Source organism: Pleurodeles waltl (assembly GCF_031143425.1). Lineage (NCBI taxonomy): Eukaryota > Metazoa > Chordata > Amphibia > Caudata > Salamandridae > Pleurodeles > Pleurodeles waltl. Next base: position 1,419,576,527 of record NC_090446.1, read on the forward strand.
AAACAACAGTGGCCATGGCATCAGGGATGTCCCAGCCAATGTTCTCTAACGTGTGCAGCTACATCGTGTTCCCTCAGGTGGAGGATTTGCCCACAGTGAAAGGTGACTTTTATGCCCTGGGACATATCCCCAACATCATTGGTGCCATTGATGGTACACATGTGGCATTTGTACCCCACCCCCCGCAGGAATGAACAGGTGTACAGAAACCGGAAGAGCTACCATTCTATGAATGTGCAGATGGTGTGTTTAGCAGACCAGTACATCTCCCATGGGAATGCCAAGTATCCTGGCTCAGTCCATGATGCTTACATTTTGAGGAATAGCAGCATCCCTTATGTGATGGGCCAATTCCAGAGGCACTGTGTGTGGCTACTAGGTGAGCCTAAAGTCCCCACACAGTTTCATTTGCTGTCTGGGTATGGGGCTGTCCCTAAGGGTTAGTGTGTGTCTAACAGTTGTCCCTCGACATTTGCAGGTGGCTCTGGTTACCCCAACCTGTCATGGCTACGGACCCCAGTGAGGAATCCCAGGACAAGGGAACGCTACAATGAGGCACATGGGCGAACTAGGAGGGTGATCGAGCGCAACTTCGGCCTCCTGAAGGCCAGATTCCGGTGCCTCCATCTGACAGGTGGCTCCCTATACTACTCACCGAAGAAGGTGTGCCAGATAATTGTGGCCTGCTGTATGCTGCACAACCTGACTTTGTGACGGCAGGTGCTTTTTCTGCAGGAGGATGGGCCAGATGGTGGTCTTCGGGCAGCTGTGGAGCCTGTGGACAGTTAAGAAGAGGAGGCAGAAGAAGAGGATATCGACAACCGAAACAACATCATCATGCAATACTTCCAGTGAGACACAGGTAAGAAGATGTCACTGCTTCGGACATCTCATTCTATTACTGGAACTAGCATAAGTGTGTCATTTTCATTTAGTGTATGGACCCTGACTTGTCACTTTGACTTTCCATTTCACAGATCTGGGTCCCACTTTGTGACCTCTGCTATGTTTACTGTTGACCTACAGCTGTGTTACATTGGTATGTGAACAAATAAATTGACATTGCTATATTCCATAGTAATTGCAATTACACATTTGAGAAAGCACAGACTGACTCCAGATTGTTTTGTGATTGAAGTGTGTTTATTCCTGTGCTAATAAGTAGAGGGGGTTGTAAAAAGGTCTGGGGGGATGGTGGAGGAATGTCCATGGCAGAGTCCAGTCTATTTTTCACAGGTGCATTGTCCAAAGGGGCATAGGAAGTGGAGCAATGGCAGTTTAAGGATGGACAGGGTGACATAGTGGGACAGAAGGGTGACATTCAGAGGGGGTCTAATTTCCTGGCAGGGGTATTGGCAAAGTTCTCTGTCTTGTTCCTGGACCGTTTGCGGGGTGGTTGTTCATCTGCAGGGGGTGGGGTGCTGGTGTCCTGTATTTCCTGTGGCTGTGCCTCCTGTCCAGTAGCGCCGGCGGAGGTGGAGGGCTGTTCATCGTCCAGGCTAGTGTCAGGGGCCCCTTGTTGTGCCACTGTGTCCCTCCTGGTGTTGACAAGGTCTGCCAGCACCTCTGCAATGGTGACTAGGGTAGTGCTAATGGACTTCACGTCCTCCCTGATCCCAAGGTAGTGTTCCTCCTGCAGCCGCTGGGTCTCCTGAAACTTGGCCAGTACCATTGCCATCATCTCCTGGGAATGATGGTAAGCTCCCATGATGTTGGAGAGTGCCTTGTGGAGAGTGGGTTCCCTGGGCCTGTCCTCCCCCTGTCGCTCAGCAGTCCTTCCAGTTTCCCTGTTATCCTGTGCCTCTGTCCCCTGAACCGTGTGCCTACTGCCACTGCCCCCAGGTCCCTGATTTTCTTGGGTTGGTGGGTTTGCCTGGGTTCCCTGTAGTGGTGGACACACTGCTGATTGACGTGTCCTGGGGACAGAGGGATGGGCCCGCTGGGTGGGTGCTGTGCTGGTGTTTCCTGAGGGGGGAGGCTCTGTGGTGGCTTGTGACAGTGTCAGGGGAACCGACTGTCCCGAGGTCCCAGATGGGCCGGGCTGGTCATCTTGATCCAGACATGCAGAGCTGCTGTCATCACTGTGGGCCTCTTCTGTGGGGGGACTGGACATGTCTGGCACCTCCTGTCCGGTGACGTTGGGTAGGGGTCCTGTTGGGGTGTAAATGCATAATTATTGTATTTGTGTGTGCCATTGTGTGCAATGGGTGTTTGACCCTCTACTCCAGTGCTTGCATTATTGGCTTGGTCCTTGTGTGATTGGTGATTTTGGGGCATGAGTGAGTCTCTGTAGTGGACATGCTTGGGTAATGGGTGTCCATGCATTGGTGTTACATGCAGGGCTTGGTTTTGGGATGTGTGGGTTGTGTTGGTGGGGGTATCTGTGGGGTGTTGGGGTGATGGGTGTGATGGTAAGGGTGGGAGTATGTGATGGCATGCAGGTAGGGTGGGTGGGATAAGGTAGTAAAGATTTGCCTTACCAGAGTCCAGTCTTCCTGCTACTCCTGCGAGGCCCTCAGAATGCAGTATTGCCAAGACTTGCTTCTCCCATGTTGTTAGTTGTGGGGGAGGAGGTGGAGGTCCACCGCCAGTCCTCTGTAAAGCAATCTGGTGTCTGGAGACCACGGAACGCACCTTCCCCCGTAGGTTGTTCCACCTCTTTCTGATGTCATGCCTAGTTCTTGGATGCTGTCCCACTGCATTTACCCTTTCGACAATTCTGCACCATAGCTCCATCTTCCTTGCAATGGATGTCTGCTGCACCTGTGATCCGAATAGCTGTGGCTCTACCCGAACGATTTCCTCCACCATGACCCTGAGCTCCTCCTCAGAAAACCTGGGGTGTCATTGAGGTGCCATGATGTGGTGTGGGTGATGTGTGAGGTGGTGTCTTTTGTGATGTGTGAGGGTGTGTGTTGGTGTGTGTTGTTTGAGGTGCGTGGATGTTGTGTAAGTGATGGTGTTGTGTGTCTGTGGTTGCTGGTGTTGTTTTAGGTAGTGTCTCTCTCTGGCCTGCTTTCAAATTTCAGGTAGTAAGGGTTTGTGGGGGTGTGCTTTATATTGGATTGGGTGTGTGGGTGGGGTGTGTGTATGTGTATCAGGTGTGTGTATTTCGATTTGTCCAATGTGGTTCTGTTTTGTATATGTGTGTATATGTGTGTGTATTTTGAGTGCGGGGTGTGTACCGCCAATGGATTTCCGCGGTTGAAAGACCACCATGTTGATTTTTGGGTCGTGATAGTGGGGGCGTATTCTTGTAGGTGTGATGGTGTCGGTTTTGTTATCGCCAGTTTATCACTGACCTTTGGTGTGACAGACTTGTGTGGGTGTCTGTATTGTGGCAGATTCCGGGCTGTGGGTGGAGGAATTCTGCTGCAGCAGCGGTATGTTGGCGATCTTCTGCACGGCGGTAAGCGGGATATACCGCCAGGGTTGTAATGAGGGCCTATATGTCCTACCTTAACCATACACTGCACCCTGCCTTTGGGGCTACCTAGGGCCTACCTTAGGGGTGTCTTACATGGAAGAAAAGGGAAGGTTTAGGACTGGCAAGGGGGTACACTTGCCTAGTCGAATTTACAGTTAAAACTGCACACACAGACACTGCAATGGCAGGTCTGAGACATGATTACAGAGCTACTTATGCGGGTGGCAGAACCAGTGCTGCAGGCCCACTAGTAGCATTTTATTTACAGGCCCTGGCACCTCTAGTGCACTTTGCTAGGGACTTATTAGTAAATCAAATATGCCAATCATGGATAAGCCAATTACATACACATTTTATGAAGGAGCACTTGCACTTTAGCACTGGTGAGCAGTGGTAAAGTGCCCAGAGTAACAAAAACAGTAAAATCAGAGTCCAGCACACATCAACAACCTGGGGAACAGAGGCAAAAAGTTAAGGGAGACCACGCCAAGGATGAAAAGTCCAACACGTGTCCCCCCAGTTGAAAGAGGGGAGCATCACTAAGACACCTGGACAGACCATCAGCAGTGGCGTGTTCTGTACCAGGACACTGTTCCACCATAAAGTCCATCCCCTGTAGGGAAATGGACCACCTCAACAGTTTTGGATTCTCACCCCTCATCTGCATTAACCATCTGAGGGGCCTGTGGTTGGTGTGAACTCGGAAGTGAGTCTCAAACAAGTAGGGTCTTAGCTTCTTCAGTGCCCAGGCCACAGCAAATGTTTCATGCTCTATGTCACTCCACCTACGTTCCCTGGGTAGTAACCTCTTGCTAATGAAGGCTACGGGTTGATCTAGGCCCTCTTCATTAAGCTGTGAGAGTACTGCCCCAATACCATGCTATGAGGCGTCTGTTTGCACAACAAACTCCTTGGAGTAGTCAGGTGCCTTCAGCGCATCAAAGCGTTCTGGCAAGCCTCTGTCCAGATCACTTTCCTGCGTTGCTTCTTTAAAGTCAACTCAGTTAAGGGGGTAACAATGGTACCATATCCCTTAACAAACCTCCTGTAGTATCCTGTGAGACCTAAAAAGGCTCTCACTTCAGTCTGGGTCTTGGGAGGCTCCCAAGCCAGAATCGTGTTAATCTTAGGCTGTAGGGGTGCCACCTGGCCACTCCCCACCTGGTGTCCTAAGTACACCACAGAACCCTGCCCTATTTGGCACTTGCTCGCCTTAATAGTGAGGCCTGCCTTCTGCAGGGCCTATAACTCTCTCCAAAGGTGTTGCAGGTGTTCCTCCCGTGCGGAACTAAACACAACGTCATCCAGGTAGGTGGCACTTAACTCAGCCAGCCCAGCTAACACCTGGTTGACCAACCTCTGAAAGATGGCAGGGGCATTCTTCATCCCAAACGGCATCACTTTAAATTGAAAGTGTCCATCTGGGGTAGAGAATGCTGACCTCTCCTTGGCCCCCTCAGTTAAGGCAATCTGCCAGTACCCAGATGTTAAATCAAACATACTGAGGTACTTGGCAGCTCCCAACCGGTCACTGAGCTCATCAGCTCGGGGGATGGGGTGTGCGTCAGTCTTGCTGACCCCATTGAGTACCCGGTAGTCTACACAGAACCTGAGTTCTGGAGTGGCACCAGGTGCAGTAGCCTTTGGGACCAATACCACTGGGCTGGCCCAAGGACTGCTGGAGTGCTCAATAACCCCTAGGGCAAGCATTTTGGATACCTCATCCTTAATGCATTCCCTGATCTGTCAGTCACCCTGTAAACCTTCTGTTTAATAGGTGTACTGTCCCCAGAGTCTACATCATGTGTGCACAAGTGTGTGACTCGTGGGATCAGGGAAAAAAGTGAGGAAAACTGACCCAACATGTGGCGACAGTCACCTTGCTGCTCCTCAGTCAGGGAGGGGGAGAGGATCACTCCCTCCTCTGACCCATCTTTTTCTCCCGCAGACAGGAGGTCAGGAAGAGGCTCACTCTCCTCCTCTACCCCATCATCTGTCGCAAGAAGCATGGACAGTTCAGTCCGTTCAAAGTGAGGTTTGAGGCGGATGACATGCAGGACCCTTAAAGGGTTCCTTGGAGACCGCAAGTCCACCAGGTAGGTGACTTCACTCTTGCGCTCCACCACCTCGAATGGCCCAGTCCACTTATCCTGGAGCGCCCTCGGCTCCACTGGTGCCATCACCCACACTTTTTGTCCAGGTTGAAACTCGACCAGAGTGGCATTCTGGTCAACCCAGCGTTTCATGTCCTCCTGGCTTGCTTCCAGGTTCTCCTGAGCGAGACTCCAGAAGCGGGCAGTCTTGTTTCTCAGAGCCAGCATGTAACTGAATACATCCTGGGTGGATTTACTAGGAGCTTTCTCCAAAGCTTCCTTAACCAGACTCAAAGGTCCCCTCACAGGGTGGCCATAAATCAGCTTAAAGGGACTAAATCCAAGTCCCTTTTGAGGCACCTTCCTGAAGGCGAACAGAAGGCATGGCAAGAGGACGTCCCACTTCCGCCTCAAGAGCTCTGACAGGCCCATGATCATGCCTTTCAAGGTGTGGTTGAATCTCTCAACCAGACCATTACTTTGGGGGTGGTAAGGGGTGGTGAATTTGTAGGGTACCCCACTCTCCTTCCACAGAGACTTCATATACGTGGATATGAAGTTGGTACCCCTATCAGATACCACTTCCTTGGGGAACCCCATGCGGGTAAAAACACCCATCAAAGCACAACCCACCACAGGGGAAGTGATTGATCTCAAAGGAATGGCTTCTTCGGTACCGCCTGGCATGGTCCACCAAGACCAGGATAAACCTGTTGCCCATGGCTGTCTTGGGATCCAGAGGCCCCACTATGTCAATGCCTACCCTCTCAAGGGGAGTACTGACAACAGGCAATGGTTGTAGGGGAGTCTTACATTTCCCCCCCACTCCTGCCACTTGCCTGGCAAGTCTGACAAGACCTGCAATGTGCATCTGAGTGCCTGCGCATTAGGGGGGCAGTAAAAGTGGGTGACAAGCCTCTCAAAGGTCTTGTCCTGCCCCAAATGTGCCAACCCCAGTAGGAAGGCTCTGAAGCACTGGGTTACCACCAGTACACGGGCTGACCCAGGCTCAGGAACCTTAGGCTCGCTATACAGGAGGTCATCCTCTCAATACATCAGGTGTGATTCTGGCTCCTTGCCAGCTGCCTGGTCTGTAGCCTGCTGCCGCAAACCCTCCAAAGTAGGGCACGTCTTCTGTGCTGCACAGAATGCTTCCCTGGTGGGCCCCCCTTCCTGCTGCCACTGCGACAGCTCTGGGACCTCCCTCAGTTCAGCCACCTGTTACCCTGTAGGCTCCGGGGTGTCACCCACCTGAAACTAACTCCTCCCCAAGCGCTACACTGGCCAAACCCTGGGACGGCGCACCAGTGGGTGCTGGTGTATGTTTGGGGCATTTGGGGTCCACCCTCACATGACCCACCTGGTCACATGCATAGCACTTATATGGGGGACCACCTGCCTCTGGCTTCCCTTTGGAGAACCATGGCTTCTTTTCACTGTGGGGTTGGGAATCCTTACCCTGGGAATCAGTTTGGGGCCCTTTAGAGAACTCCCCCTGTTTACCCTTATTCCCCCTTTCTTCTGAGAGGGACCCTGCCCACCCTTGGCGTGGTCTCCCCCATACCTCTTTTGGACCCTGGTGCTCTCCCAGCGGTCCGCTTCCTGCACAGGCTTCCTGGGGTCAGTCAGCTTGCTATCAATCAGGTGCTGGCGATGCTCTGGAAAACATAAACTGTACAAGTGTTCCAGAGCAATCAGATTGTAAAGCCCCTCATATGTAGTTACCTTACTGCCCCTCACCCAACCATCCAGTGACCTGCAATAAGAATCAACACATTCCAACCATGTTTAGGGTTCCTTCTTCTTAGAGGACCTAAACTTGTCCTTATACTGCTCAGGAGTGAGACCATACCTTGTAAGTAGGGCATCCTTCATGATAGTGTAGGTGAGACTCTGAGCATCCCCTAAGGCTGTCAGTGTATCCCTCCCCTCTACCTCAAAGTGCTTCCACAGAGCTGCCCCCCAATTCGCTTCAGGGACAAGATTCATGTGGAGAGCAGACTCATACCCCTTGAACCACAAGTATATGTCATCCTCCTTCTTTTAACCCTTCACAAGGTCTTTAGGAATGCGCGCCCTCCTCTCAGGCTGCACTGTAGGATTGCTGCCACCATATCTACTGGACTGGCTTCTATGATCCATCTCTCTCAAGCTAAGCTCATGAGCCATTGCTAACTTCCTCTCCTCAATGGCCAGCCTTCTCTGCTCCAATTTGTATTCCCTTTCTGCCTGTCTGTCCTGTAACTCTTCAGGTGTCAGACCCTTAGATGAGACACTGCTACCTGCCCTGGAGACCTTCTCCCTGGACATAACAGGCCCACCCACATTACCATTGTGTATGAAATATTGTTCTTCCTCCTCCTCATCTCCCTCATCCTCTGTGTGCCCTTCAGTTCTCTTGGCTGTCACCCAGGCCCTCAGCACCGTTTGCAGCTCCTCCTTCATGGATGAGCTCTTAATGGGACAGTCAAAACTTTTACAGAACAGCTTCAACTGTGCCTTGGTATAACTCTCAAATTTCTCAAAGTCAAAGTCAGCTCCAACTGATGCATCTCCAGCTTGGGACATGATGAAGGTTCAAAAACAAGTGCAAAGTTCCAAAGGCAGAAAGACAAGTTCCCAAATGAAGTTTCAAAGAAAGTCAATCAAGGAATCAGTGAAAAAATTGAAGTAGAACAAAAACAGTCCCAAAGAGAAAAACAAGTATCACAAGACAAGTATTATGTGGTCACGTAGTGGTCTGCACTCAAACAGTAGTGTACACTTAATCACTGTATGTCAATAACAATTTCAAGTCCAAACCCCAACCTCTGATCACCAATGTTCAAAATGGGGTCTTTGGTTGACAGTCAAGTTACCCCCTGTTCAAGCAAGGACCCTCACTCTAGTCAGGGTAAAAGAGAATCAACCTCAGCTATCCCCTGCTTACCCCCTTGGTAGCTTGGCAGAGCAGTAGGCTTAATTTCAGAGTGCTAGGTGTAAAGTATTTGTACCAACACACACAGTAACTTAATGAAAACACTACATAATGACACAACACAGGTTTAGAAAAATAGGATATATTTATCTCAGCAAAACAAGACCAACACAACAATATTTCACAATACGCAAGTCCAGTTATCAATTAAAAAGCAAAAAGAGTCTTTCTGTAGTTTAAAACACACACTAACACTGTTAGCGTGAAAATGTACCTAGGGTGCGTCAAAAATAACCCGGCACGGGCGAGTGTGCGTCAGAAAGGGCTTGCGATGCGTCGATTCCACCCAAGAGCAGGACCTTGCGTCGTTTCTCCTTTCGGCGGGTCGGGCGTGTTGTTTCTTCTCTCCGCAGGTGAGCAACGCCTCGATCCAGTCAGCACTCTCCGGGCAGGCCTTGCGTTGTTTTTACATACCCAGCGGTGCTTGCGTCGGAAATCCAACCGCACGATGATCTGAAAACCACACAGCACGGGTTGCGATCTCCCAGGCACCGTCAGCGATGCTATGCATCATTTCTCCAGCTCCGTGCATCGATTCTTCAGTCGCGTTTCCGGCGACCGCAGATTTTCAGCCGCGGAGCCGGTGGCGCGTCGTTTCTTCAGCCGCAGATTGGATTTGCGCCGATCTTTTGCCCGCACGGCGCTCTGTGCGTGGATTTCCTCCTCTTAGGCTGCCAGCTTCCCCATTTAGGGTCCCAGGAACTGAATGGACATCACAGGGCAGAGTAGGAGTCTCTCCAGAGATTCCAGGTGCTGGCAGAGAGAAGTCTTTGCTGTCCCTGAGACTTCAAACAACAGGATCAAGCACTAAATCAAGCCCTTGGAGATTTCTTCTCAAGATGGAAGGCACACAAAGTCCAGTCTTTGCCCTGTTACTCTGGCAGAAGCAGCAACTCCAGGATAGCTCCACAAAGCACAGTCACAGGCAGGGCAGCTCTTCTTCCTCAGCTCTTCAGCTCTTCTCCAGGCAGAGGTTCCTCTTGTTTCCAGAAGTGTTCTAAAGTCTGTGGTTTTGGGTGCCCTTCTTATACCCAATTTCTCCTTCGAAGTAGGCCTACTTCAAAGCAAAGTCTCTCTTGAATGTGAAATCCTGCCTTCCCCAGGCCAGGCCCCAGAAACTCACCAGGGGGTTGGAGACTGCATTGTGTGAGGACAGGCACAGTCCTTTCAGGTGTAAGTGACCACTCCTCCCCTCCCTCCCAGCACAGATGGCTCTTCAGGAAATGCAGATTACACCCCAGCTCTTCAAACTGACCCAGACAGGGAATCCACAAACAGGCAGAGTCACAGAAATGGTATAAGCAAGAAAATGCTCACTTTCTAAAAGTGGCATTTTCAAACACACAATCTCAAAATCAACTTTACTTATAGATGTACTTTTAAATTGTGAGTTCAGAGACCCCAAACTCCACATGTCCATCCGCTCCCAAAGGGAATCTACACTTTAATCAGTTTTAAAGGTAGCCCCCATGTTAACCTATGAGAGGGACAGGTCTTGCAACAGTGAAAAACTAATTTAGCAATATTTGACTGTCAGGACATATAAAACACATTACTATGGCCCTCATTACAACCCTGACGGTTGATGTTAAAGCGGCGGTAATACCACCAACAGGCCGGCGGTAAAAACAATGGGATCACGACCACGGCGGAAACTGCCAACACAGCCTGCCACTTTAAGACTCCGACCGCCATGGCGGTAGCAACAAACACCGCACAAACAGGCAGGCGGAAGTCAATGTACAGCCCACCCCCATCACAATCCGCCCATCCGTCAGCTTTTCTGGGGCGGTACCAACGCCATCAAAAGCACGGTGGAAACAGTACTTGGAAAGGAAACCACTCACCTCTCGATACTCAATGAAGAACCAGGACGCCATGGAGCCCGAGCTGCATGTCCTTCCCGTGCTGGTCTACCTCCTCATCTACCAGGAGTACGAACGAAGGAGGCGATGACCACGGTGAGTACTTCACCTAGTACACAGGGTAGGGGGGCAGGAAAATGAGAGTGACACACACACGCAACATGCAACACCCCCACCCCCACCCTCACCCACAACACCATACACACAAACACATGCATCAACATTATATTTACACCCCGTAAGCCCCTGGAAGAACGCAAGGACTAAAGGAATAGAGACAAATCAGTGATATTTTAGAAATAGTCAGATATACGTCATAATTTGAAAAACAGTATTTACAAAAATATACAATATGTACATGAGGCGGTACATTGTCCACTCAATATGTCCGTGGGCCACTGGGCCAAAACTCATAGGCCAAGCCCACACTTGACTCCTGCCTCAATACGGAGAGAACACTGCAGGGGCATCAGGTCGAAAACACACATGCACCTTAGGGGGACGGGGCGGGGGGAACCTCAGAAGGAAGATGGAATAACGCCACTGCTCCTGGAGGGGGCTCCATGCCCACAGCGATGTCCTGGGAGTGCAAGGCCACAGTCTCTCAAGTGGGTGGGTTGCCCACTGCTTGGTCCTGGGGAGTGCAAGGCCACAGTCTGTCAAGTGGGTGGGTTGCCCACTGCTTGGTCCTGGGGAGTACAAGGCCACAGTCTATCAAGTGGGTGGTTTGCCCACTGCTTGGTCCTGGGGAGTGCAAAGCCACAGTCTCTCAAGTGGGTGGTTTGCCCACTGCTTGGTCCTGGGGAGTGCAAGGCCACAGTCTCTCAAGTGGGTGGGTTGCCCACTGCTTGGTCCTGAGGAGTGCAAAGCCACAGTCTCTCAAGTGGGTGTTTTCCAACTGATTGGTCCTGGGGAGTGCAAGGCCACAGTCTCTCAAGTGGATGCATATCTCCACTGGTTCTGGAGGGGGCTTTGTGCCCAGTGTGCTTCATCCTGCCAAGGACAGGGTGAGTGGATGCCTTTCTCCACTGGTTCTGGAGGGGGCTTCATGCCCACGGCGATGTCCTGGGGAGAGCAAGGCCACAGACTCTCAAGTGGGTCGGTTGCCCACTGCTTGGTCCAGGGGAGTGCAAGGCCACAGTCTCTCAAGTGGGTGGGTTGCCCACTGCTTGGGTCCTGGGGAGTGCAAGGCCACAGTCTCTTAAGTGGGTGGTTTGCCCACTGCCTGATCCTGGGAGTGCAAAGCCACAGTCTCTCAAGTGGGTGGTTTGCCCACTGCTTGGTCCTGGGGAGTTCAAGGCCACAGCCTCTCAAGTGGATGCATATCTCCACTGATTCTGGAGGGGGCTTTGTGCCCAGTGTGCTTCATCCTGCCAAGGATAGGGTGAGTGAATGCCTTTCTCCTCTGGTTCTGGAGGGGGCTTGGTGCCCAGTGTGCTTCATCCTGCCAAGGATAGGGTGAGTGGATGCATATATCTACTGGTTCTGGAGGGGGGGCTTGGTGCCCAGTGTGCTTCATCCTGCCATAGATAGGGTGAGTGGATGCCTTTCTCCACTGGTTCTGGAGGGGGCTTGGTGCCCAGTGTGCTTCATCCTGCCAAGGATAGGGTGAGTGGATGCCTTTCTCCACTGGTTCTGGAGGGGGCTTGGTGCCCAGTGTGCTTCATCCTGCCAAGGATAGGGTGAGTGGATGCCTTTCTCCACTGGTTCTGGAGGGGGCTTTGTGCCCAGTGTGCTTCATCCTGCCAAGGATAGGGTGAGATCTCCACTGGTTCTGGAGGGGGCTTGGTGCCCAGTGTGGTTCATCCTGCCAAGGAGAGGGTGAGTGGATGCCTTTCTCCACTGGTTCTGGAGGGGGCTTGGTGCCCAGTGTGCTTCATCCTGCCAAGGATAAAGGTGAGTGGAGGCTTCTGGAGGGGGCTTGCTGCCCAGTGTGCCTCATTTTGCCAAGGATAAGGTGAGTGGATGCATTTCTCCACTGGTTCTGGAGGGGGCTTTGTGCCCAGTGAGCTTCATCCTCCCAAGGATAGGGTGAGCGGATGCATATCTCCACTGGTTCTGGAGGGAGCTTTGTGCCCAGTGATGCAACACTTGGGGTGTGGCAGTTCACAGTCCCTCACCTGGGTATCTGAGGCACGGGATTTGCAGTGACCAGGTTGCATGATAGTCCATGGAGGCAGGGCTAGACTCCATCCTGCGGCGGCTAAGGCTGCAAACTGGTGGTAGTGCCGGTGCTGGTGGGGGTGCTGCCAGTGGTGGTAGGAGGCTCCAGCCCTTCTCCTGCAGCGTCGGAAGGCTGCCCACTGGGGCTCCTGGTAGTGGTGCTACTGTCAGCAGTGCAGGTGGTGGTGCTTGCTGCGGTGCTAGCGGCGGAGCAGGTGCCGGTGCTGGCCGTGGTGCAGGTGCCGGTGCTGCCAGTGGTGGTGGGAGGCCCCAGCCCTTCTCCTGCAGCCACGGACGTCTGCCCACTGGTGCTGCTGCTGCTGCTGCTGACAGTAGTGGTGCTTGCGGCGGTGTAGGTACCAGTGCTTGCGGCGGTGCTTGCGGCGGTGCTAGCGGCGGAGCTGCTGGCGGTGCTGCCCACGGTGCAGGTGACGGTGCTGGAGGTTGAGCTGTAGCCACCAGGACTTCAGCTCCAGCCTCGGACGGCTGAAGAGCCTTGCCTGGTGTTTTGTGCCCCTTCTTCACCTTGGCAGATGGTGCTGTGACCTTGGGTCTGGCAGCTGGAGTCTTTGAGGTGGCCTTGATGGGTGGTTGTGGCTCCTTCCCCTTGCTGGATGCTGTCCCCCTCTTCACCTTGGCAGGTGGCAGAATGGTTTTGGCCTTGGCAGGGGTTGGTGGCACACTGGCTGGGCTGACGGGTGCCCCCTTTGAGCCTCTGATAGCTGCAGGAACCACAGCGGATGTCGACTTGTTGGCTGAGGTGCTGGGCTGGGTTTTGGCCACCCTGGCCCGAGGGGAAGGACGGGGGGAAGGGGTAGGGAAGAGGTCAATGTTTGAAAGGAAAAGCTTCTTAGAGACACTGGGGCGGGAAGAGGGAGAGGGTTTGGAAGTGGAAGAAGAGGGACTGGTTGTAGGAGGTGTCTGTCTGCTGAGTTTGGGTGCAGGTGCATGGGCTGGATGCTGTAGAGAGGTAGATGGCTGTTGGGTGGGTGGGTGCTTGCGTTTGTGTACTTTGGAGTAGGGGTCACAGACACAGTGGAGAGGACACAGGAGACGTGTGCATGGATGTGGGAGTGGTGACTGCCAATGAGGGGTGTGTTGTGATGGGCATGCTGGTGATGGAGGTAGTGGATGAGGATGTAGTGCATGCAGGTGTGAGTAGAGATTCTACTGGGAGGGAGGTGGATGACGAGGAGGAGGGGGACACAGTGGAGGCAGTGGATGTTGGTGTGTCTGCATGGGGATGATGCTTGTGTGAGTGCCTGTGAGATGAAGTGTGGTGCTTGTGTTTGCCTGAGCCACTTTTGTGTGTTGATTTGGGTGAATGCTGGTCTGAAGGTGTGCTTGGGATAGACTGGGGTTGAGGGGATTGGGACTGGGTAGAGGAAGATGGAGGTGGGAGGCTAGAGACAGGGACAAGGGCTGCCATCAGTGCGGAGGACAGAGCCTGAAATACTCTCTGTTGGGCCGCCATGCCAGAGTGAATGCCCTCCAGGTATACATTTGTTTGTTGCAAATGCCTCTCGACACCCTGGATGGCATTCAGAATGGTTGACTGCCCAACAGTGAGGGATCTCAGGAGGTCAATAGTCTCCTCACGGAGGGCAGTAGGGCTGACTGGGGCAGGGCCTGAGGTGCCTGGGGCGAAGGAGATGCCCACCCTCCTGGGTGAGAGGACACGGGAAACACGTTGAGGGGCTGCTGGGAGGGCGGTGCTGGTAGGGGGTTTGGCGGCTATACCTGTTGTTGGGGTCGGCACAGAGGTGTCTGCCACCGCAAGGGAGCTTCCATTGGAGGAGAAGTCGCTGTCTTTTGTCTCCCATCCTGACCCCGTCGTGGTGCTCTCCATGCCCTCCGTCCCACTGGTGCCCTCACTGTTGGTGGATTCGGCCTCCAGGCCCAGGCCCATGTGGGATGCAGCTCCCTCCGACGCCGGTGCCTCTGCTCCCCCGCCAGATGATGCTAATGCACACAAGGACAGGGTGACAAAACAAAAAGGGGGGGGGAGACAGAGGATACACTTGGTCAATGCCAGCACCACCACTACCGCTGGCATACACAACACACAGGGAGCAGCTCTATGCACTAGGCCTTGCACTACCAGTTACTAAGATAGTCACCAGCCCATGGGGTACAATGCCTACCACCATTATCTGCACACCTGAAACCCACAAGACCCTGCCCAATAGTAGATGCCCACTAACACTATTGGGGTAGGAGTGCTTCAGAGCCTGCCCAACAAGGGACCTACCCTGACATGTTTGCCCTGGCCTAGGGGGACCCACAGCCCACATCACCAATCCTGGTAAACCTTAACACACGCACAGTCATGATTCAGAATAAGTACTCACCCCCTGTGGCTGCTGTGATGCCTTCAAGAGCCCATCCAACTCCAGATAGGCCACCGCCAAGATGCGGAACATCAGGGGGGTCAGGGTACGACGAGCACCCCGTCCTCATTGGGAGCCATTGTCTTCTTTGGCCAGTGGCAAAGGTTCTCCCACCGTTTGCGGCAGTGGGTGCTCTGCCTGTCAAAGACCCCCAGGGTCTGCACCTCCTTGGCGATGGCAGGCCAAATACCCTTTTTCTGGTGGGCGCTGACCTGCATGGAAAAGACAGCAGAAAAGGGAATTAGTCAACCGTCCGGACCGTCACACTCATGGCCCACCAGATCCCTCCCATCCCCTGACGCACATACATTGACCACCACACATGCAACACTCGGGCCAGGACTCCTCAGCCCCCCCTATATGTGGCTTACACACACAGCAATCGATATATTCATGGCCCACGCATCATGCTCACAGTGCACTCACCTGTTTGTCTGGAGGACTGTAGACTAACGTGTTACTGTGGCAGGACCCCATCCACCAGGTTCTCCAACTCCTCCGCAGTGAAGGCAGGGGCCCTTTCCCCAGACACATGAGCCATTTTCGCTTCCAGACACAGGTCACAGCAGCACTTGCAGTGTAGGTCCTCTCCTGTTGAAGGTCAGGTAGCAAGTGAGTGAATAGATAGAAAATAGCGGTCACGTCCACGGCGGTGCGTACTGTCACCACCGGCGTACATCGCCATTGGCTCCTGGAAACCATAGGACCCAATGGTAACCAATGCAAAGTTGCGTGGTGGTCATTGAGTGCCTACCTCAATGGCGCACAACGCCAGCGGAATTACCTCATTTCCACTTGTTCCTCCTCAGAGGTCAGGCAGCCGCCATGTCAGGTGGGCACAGGGCATGGCACCTAACTGCGTCACAGCAGACATTGGCACAGCAACTGACTCTCGGATTCACATACAGGTTTTGTAAAGGAAAAGATGCATCATTATTGCAATAGATGTGTGAATATGACCCTCTGCTCACCATTTTCCTCCATAGGCTTCAACCGCTGAGGATGAATATGAGATGGAGACATCCTCCGGTGTACAGACCCCTGGTGGACCTTGCGACAATGGAGGACAGACACATTATCATAACATACAGACTTGATCGGGCCACAATCCAAGAACTGTGTGCCCAATTGGAGCCAGACCTGATGTCAGCTATCCGCAAGCCCACAGGTATTCCACATCTAGTGCAGGTCCTGTCAGTGCTCCATTTCCTGGCAAGTGGTTCCTTCCAAACAACAGTGGCCATGGCATCAGGGATGTCTCAGCCAATGTTCTCCAACGTGTTGACCAGAGTGTTGTCCGCCATGCTGAAACACATGTGCAGCTACATCGTGTTCCCCCAGGTGGAGGATTTGGCCACAGTGAAAGCTGACTTTTATGCCTGGGACATATCCCTAATGTGGCATTTGTCTCCCCCCCAGGGAAATGACAAGTGTTCAGGAATAGAAAAAGCTATCACTCTATGAATGTGCAGATGGTGTGTTTGGCGGACCAGTACACCTCCCATGTGAATGCCAAGTATCCTGGCTCTATGCATGACGCATTTGTCTTGAGGAATAGCAGCATCCCATATGTGACTGGCCAACTCCAGAGGCACCGGGGGTGGCTAACAGGTGAGCCCAAGGTTCCCACCCGGTATAAGTGGGTGTCTGGGTATGGGGTTGTCCCTAAGGGTTAGTGTGTGTCTAACAGGTGTCCCTCGATATTTGCAGGTGACTCTGGTTACCCAACCTCTCATGGCTACTGACCACAGTGAGGAATGCCAGGACAAGGGCAGTGGA
The DNA here is from genome assembly GCF_031143425.1 of Pleurodeles waltl. NCBI lineage: Eukaryota > Metazoa > Chordata > Amphibia > Caudata > Salamandridae > Pleurodeles > Pleurodeles waltl. Next base: position 1,419,593,221 of record NC_090446.1, read on the forward strand.
ACGTTACTATGAGGCACATGGGCGAACAAGGAGGATAATTGAAATAACCTTTGGCCTCCTGAAGGCCACGTTCTGGTGCTTCCATCTGACACTTGAATCCCTGTACTGCTCACCCAAGAAGGTGTGCCAGATCATCGTTGCATGTTGCATGTTGCACAACCTGGCCTTGAGACTCCAGGTTCCTTCTCTGCAGGAGGATGAGCCTGGAGATGGTCTTGTGGCAGCGGTGGAGCCTGTGGACAGTGACGAAGAGGAGGCAGAGGAAGAAGATGTGGACAACAGAAGTAATATAATACAGCAGTACTTCCAGTGACACACAGGTAAGATACTGTAACTTCACTTTACTTTTCAGTTTTCTGTTGGACAATGTACATGGCAGCCTGATTTCCGTATGTCTATGGCCACTTACTGTACCCTTTTGCATCTCTATTTTCAGATCTCTGTGGCCCACTCTGGCTCATGGTATGTTTACTGCTGCCCACTAAAGGTCATTCAAATGTAAATTTAACTGTACATATGTCTTGCAATGCTTTGATAATGTGTACTAATGCATATTTGAATCATTTGACAGACTCCAGATTTGTATTTGTTCCAAGGGTGTTTATTTAAGTGCTCATAAGTAGAGGGAGATGTGCAATGGACTGGGGTGATGGTGGAGGAATGTCCAGTTAGAGTCCAGTCTTTTGGTATCACAGGTGCATTGTCCAAGGGGGCATAGGAAGGGGGGCAATGGCAGTTCAAGGTGTACAGGGCGACAGAGTGGGACAGAAGGGTGACAATCAGGTGAGTCTTATTTCGTGGCAGGGGTCTTGGCAATGTTCTCTGGCTTCTGTCTGGATCACAGGGACCGTTTGCGGGGTGGTTCTCCTTGTGCAGGGGGTGGGGTGCTGGTGGTCTGTTGTTCCTGTGGCGGGGCATCCTGTCCACTAGCGCCGGCAGAGGTGGAGGGCTGTTCTTCGGTGTGGCTAGTGTCAGGGGCCCGTTGGTGTGCCACTGCCTCCCTAATGGTGTTGGCCATGTCAGCTAGCACCCCTTCAATGGTGACCAGGATGGTGTAGATGTGTTTGAGGTCCTTCCTGATCCCCAGGTACTGTCCCTCCTGCAGCGGCTGGGTCTCCTGCAACGTGGCCAGTATTTGGCCCATCGTCTCCTGGGAATGGTGGTATGCTCCTAGGATGTTGGTGAGTGCCTCCTGGAGAGTGGGTTCCCTGGGCCAGTCCTCCCCCTGTCACACAGCAGTGCTCCCAGCTTCACTGTTGTCCTGTATCTCTGTCCCCTGAACCGTGTGCCCACTGCCACTGACCCCAGGTCCCTGATCGTCCTGGGTTTGTGGGGTTGCCTGGGGTTCCTGTAGTGGTAGACACACTGCTGATTGACGTGTCCTGGGGACAGTGGCTCATGCGAGGCCCTCAGGATGCATGATCGCCACAACTTGCTCCTCCCATGTTGTTAGTTTTTGGGGAGGAGGTGGTGGTCCACCACCAGTCCTCTGTACTGCTATCTGGTGTCTTGCAACCACGGAACGTACCTTCCCCCGTAGGTCGTTCCACCTCTTCCTGATGTCATCCCTTGTTCTGGGGTGCTGTCCCACGGAGTTGACCCTGTCCACGATTCTCCGCCATAGCTCCATCTTCCTAGCAATAGACGTTTGCTGCACCTGTGATCCGAATAGCTGTGGCTCTACCCGGATAGTTTCCTCCACCATGACCCTTAACTCCTTCTCTGAAAACCTGGGGTGTCTTTGGGGTGCAATGGATGTGGTGTGAGTGATATGTGTGAGGGTGTGTGGGATGATGTATTGGGGTGTGTGGTGTGAGGTGCGTGCATGGTGTATGGGTGATGATGTTTTGTGGCTCTGATTGAGTGGGTGCTCCTGGCTTGTCTCTCTCTGTTTGCTATCTTTTGTTTTGCTGTAAGGGGTTGTGGGTAATATGGGTGTGTGTTTTATATTGGATTAGGTGTGTGGGTGTGGTGTGTGTATGTGTGTCAGTTGTATGTAGTTTGAATTGTCCAATGTGGTGTAGTTTTGTGAGTGTGTGTATATTTTGAGCGCAGCAGTGTGTACTGCCAATGGTTTACCGCGGTTGAAAGACCGCCGCGCTGATTCGTGGGTTGTGATACTGTGGGCGTATTCCTGTTGGCGTAACGGTGTGGGTTTTGCTATTGGCAATTTATCACTGACCTTCGGTCTGGCGGACCTGTGTGGGTGTCTGTATAGTGGTGGATTTCTCAGTATGGGTCATAATACCCGTAGCGGACCCCGCCGCGGTCACGGTATGTTGGCGGCCGTCAGCACGGCGGTAGGCGGCATTTACCGCCAGGGTTGTAATGAGGGCCAATATATCCTACCTTAACCAAACACTGCACCCTGCCCTTGGGGCTACCTAGGGCCCACCATAGGGGTGTCTGACATGTAAGAAAAGGGAAGATTTAGGACTGGCAAGTGGGTACACTTGCCAAGTCGAATTTACAGTTAAAACTGCACACACAGACACTGCAATGGCAGGTCTAGGACATCATTACAAAGCTACTTATGTGGGAGGCACAACCAGTGCTGCAGGCTGACTAGAAGCATTTGATTTACAGGTCCTGGCACCTCTAGTGCACTTTACTAGGGACTTACTAGTAAATCAAATATGCCAATCATGGATAAGCCAATTACATACACTTTTTATAAAGGAGCACTTGCACTTTAGCACTGGTGAGCAGCGGTAAAGTGCCCAGAGTAACAAAAACAGTAACATCAGAGTCCAGCACACATCAACAACCTGGGGAACTGAGGCAAAAAGTTAAGGGAGACCACACGAAGGATGAAAAGTCTAACAAGTATACAAAAGGAAAACATGTCAATGCAATTTGAAGCATTTACAGATAGAATTGTGAAGTATTTGTTGCATGTGCCCAGCCCAAAGTTGAAATGTAACTTGATATTCTTTCGTTTGGGCATCCTGTAAAAATTTGTAAGGATCTGCAGCCACTCCAGATAGTTTTAGAGGGATATAAATAATGTCTTTTTACTCAGTGTTGCTGGAACAGTGTTCAGAGAGGGGATGTTATCTCTACTATTCTAAGAACATTCTTGCTGTATTTATTTATCTTCATTTTTCATTGTGATTCACTGATGGCAAATGCATAGTCATTAAAACGAAAAACAAATAGTGCTTCCCTTTACAAAACTCTCCCACAACGTGACACCTCTATAACATTAAAGGAATAATGCCTGAAAGAAGAGACAAAAAAACAATGTGGGCGATGCCAGAGTTTTATTTCTCTCTATTTTTCTCACTATCTCTTTTTCTTTAATGGGATCTAAGCACAGTTCAGTTTTCAAAGCAAAGAAAATGTGACAAGTATCAGGGGTGTTACTTGCTATTACCACTTATATTGTAAAAACAGATTTGAATAGGTGTGTTGCTGAATGGGCATTAACTATAATTACTATTTGTTAAAAAATGGGTTTCTGGTTGGAAGAGGTATGGACCCTGTCCTAGCAGAAATTACCACTCTAGTCATGGTAAGCTAGATATACAGTAAAAGATAACCTGTGCTCACCCGCTGGTTGATTGGTACAGAGCAGCCAGGGTTGCCTAAAGAGAAAATGTGTAAAGTATTTATGCAACTCACACACAGTAACACAATGAAAACACCACAAAAAGATTCAACACAGGCTTAGAAGAGTAGACAATAATTGTATAAATAAATAAATCACCAGAACAACAAAAATCCAATTAGTAGGAGTTTGAGATATGATTTTTAGAAGAACACGTTAAAAATAGTGCTTAGAAGTAAATATCACTTTAGGAGTCACTTGAGATCTAGCTGGGCCAGGGCAAAGTCAACAGTTCAAGCTGACTGCAATGGAGTATGGGACAGGTACAGGAGCCGCACAGGCCCCGGGAAGAGAGGACATTGATCCTGATCACAAGCACAAGATGTGTGGGCAATGAGTTGGTAGATGCATCAACGTCACTCCCGCAGTCAAAGGGATACTATGGTTTTTTTCCCATGTGTTGATGGTGATGCGTTGATTTCCGAAGGAGAGCATGATGCATTGATTCTGAAACTGATACATCAGATTTTTCCATGCTGTTGGAGGGATACGTTGATCATCCTTTAGTGATGGTGTGATGCGCTTGTTTCAGTGGTGCGTTGATGTCCAGCAGGTAGAGGATGTGTTGGTCAATGCAGTAGCTCCGGAGATGCTGCTTGTGTCCCAAGTGTGATGCTTTGATTTTACTCCTGCAACAGGGTTGATATGTCGGTTGCCACTCCTAGCAGGCAGGAGATGCATCAGTTTCACTGGTGCAAGCTCTGGGTCCACTTCCAGTGAACCAGGAACAGGTGCAAGGGGTAGAGACTTTGAAATTCCTGAGTCTCTAGTGACAGGAGGCATGCCAATAAGCCCTTAAAGATCACTTTGGGGTGCTAGGCAGAGTCCATTTCTTCCCTCAGCAATGTCAGAGAGCAGCAGGAAGCAGAACAGCACAGCAGAAAAGCAGCCCTTCCAGGTCAGCAGTCCAGCAGAGTAACAGGTCTTGATGCAGCAATGTAATTCTTCTGACAGAGTCCAGTCATAGGTCCAAAAGTGTCTAATGTGGAGGGATCAGAGACCCATTTTGTATACTGAAAAGTGCCTTTGAAGTGGTAGTGACTTCAAAGAAGGGTGTTTGAAGTGCACACATATTCTGTCTCCTCCAGCCCTGCTAGAAAATAATCAGCCCTTTGTGTGGGGACAATCACTGCCTATTCTGGTGTAAGTGTCATCCCCTCCCTCACTTCCTGCCCAGGAAGAGCCATCACAATTCAGATAAGTGTAGATGAGCACTCAGACACATCTAACTTTCCTGTGGTTGTGGCTGTCTAGAGGGAATGCACAAAGTGTAGCTGTCACCCAGCCGGGAGGTGTTGGAGACAGGCTGCAGGCACACAGAGCTGTAAGAGCAAAGAAATGCCCCTTTTCTAAAAGTGGCATCCATAAATTAGTAATGTTAAATCCAATTTTACCAGTAAAGATTTATCATTACCATTCCAATGATATGAAACATGACAATTAGGAATTACTGCTTAACAGTGTATTAATGAATTCCCAATGTTAACCTATGAGAGGTGATGAAGCTGAAATGAAGGTTTTACATTTATTAGCGCATAAACGTAGTGTAGCAATAATCAAGTGTGACTTTAATCGAACTAAATAAGATTGTACGGGGACAAATGTGCCCTCAGAGTAGTTTGCCAACATTTATAAGCGTGCTTCATATAACGTGATGTATTAGAATTGCACTAGTTTGACATAATCGTAAACGTGTGCCATGATTTGCTTATTAGAAATGCTTTAGCTTAGCATAACTTTAGTGGAGGCTTTGGCCTAGTTGCCATGTCTCACGGTTTAGATGCCCGTATTTTTCCAATGTGCTAATGAAACGTGTATTCTTGCTTGAAGCTGTACTTTTCCAGTGAGATCGTTCACATGCTTATCTTAAGGTTTCGTGCCAGCCTGGCATTTTTTTCTTCTTCACTCCAAGGTCAATTTGCAGGTGCAGACAATGGATGCTCTGAAAGTGAGTTAATTGGTAAAATATGTTGCAACTTACGTTCCCGACTCCAAGGATAATGTATGCTTAAGAAAAAGCTTGAGAACTGTTGTTTTTGATTGGACAATTTGAAGCTAACCTATGAACCCTCCAATGGAAGACCCTACTGGATTTGAACTGTTGTCTATTTAAACCAGGTGCACAAGGAGAAAGCGGCCATTATCGATCCCATTACGAACTTTACCAGCCATTTTGAGAGACATTACGAGAGACATTGCCCATACCCGCCATTTTGCAGGACATTGGCCATTATGGCCCATCTTGCTGACTTCGTCATTTTGCCGTCTTCTAGAGACTTCTAAGTAATTCTCGCCCTAGAGACTTTAACTTTGATTTGTCCCTTTGCATGAAGTATTAGTTTTATCTTGCCGCCGTGAGGCAATTGCCCCCGTCCACCCTGCCCCTTTGCCCCCGTCCCATGCTGATTGAATCCGGTACCTGTGAGACGAAGACTTCCTTGAATGCTGATTGAATTTGGTAAATATGAAAGGAAAATTGTACAATTGCATTGTGTTTTCTTTTAGGTAACCAACTGCTGATTTTTGGATAAGCGCCTTAGTTAGGAGTTTTCCAAATTGATGTTGCTAAATTGTTTTGCATGAAGTCCCACATGCCGATGCTAATTTGAGGTTAGATGAGGATTCATTTGATGCACGATGCAATTTGAGACCTTGTTATGCTGACTAAATGTATGCAATTAGCCCATTACAGATTGTAGTTTTAGTGGTTTGTGTTGCTATTATCGAAGGCATTGTTATTCAAATGCTGCATAGATTGCATCTGTTTCGCCGTTATGGAGAGCTATTAATGTTCATCTACATATATCATTTGGTGTTGAGACACATCTACATTGTGCTAGCTTTGTTAATATAGGGAAATAAATTCATTAACTTTGCATAAACTGGTGTGGTTATTCATGACCGAAAGGTCATGGTTTCGCCGAAATGTATTCTGGATTAATTGTGAAGTGTTATGTTGATCAAGGCATTGCTTATGTTCGTTATTGATTATTGATTATTGACTTGATTGATTACTCCCGGGTAAGGAGAGTCCCACTTGGGCAAAAGATTCATCGACCCAAGAGCGTCCAACTACAGGTAAATTATTAGTCTGAGAACGCTCTATCAGTAGATGGTAGCAGAGGACGGTTTCGCCTTTTGGGACTCCGTACTCTTAAAGTACATGGTGTTGAATTAACGGTTACGCCCTTTGAGACCCCACTCGAGAAGTTGAATTAGATTTTTCTTGGATAAAACTGATTGAGAGAATGATGATGGGCTAAGTCCCCCGCGACTTTCCCAGGATCTCGGAGCTTGCGAATGGAGAGAATGGAGGTGTGAGATCGGCGTTGGCGGTACTAGTGACGGTATGAGAGAAGTTAGAATTTTGCGCTTGCACAGCTTATTGCCGCAGATTGTGTGAAAAGGTTGCGAGGATTTTAGCGAATAGCGGAGGTGCGACTCCGAGTGTAGAAGTAGGGAAGTCGTCGAACTTCATAGAAATAGCGGAGGTGCGACTCCGAGTGTGAGAGTAGGGAAGTCGTCGAACTTCACGTGTATGTGGCGCTTTGTGCAGAAAAAGGTCCACGTGGTTGTTGTTGAGACGGGCCCTGCGAGGTCAAGAGACTCCGGAGTATGTTGAAAAGTGTATGAGACACTTGTTTTATGTTGTGGTCTGCTCGGTTTAATAGGTTGATCGGGCGTGGTCAACGAGTCGGTACGTGTGTTAAGGGAGTGAAAGAAACTTCGACTTCGGGCTTTCACAAATTCTAAGTGCACTAGAATAGATAATTGACAAGTTGAGAGCAGAGTCTGCGGGTCAGATTTGCTTGCGAAAGTGGGGACCGAGAAAGATGGAATAACTGCCGAGGCTAGTGAAAAATCCCTAAGGTCCTGAAGCGATTGTGTTACCCTTCCTGTAGTAAATCGACAGATCTGTTTTATATTTTTGGTTGCTCGCGATATACAGGGAGTGCAGAATTATTAGGCAAATGAGTATTTTGACCACATCATCCTCTTTATGCATGTTGTCTTACTCCAAGCTGTACAGGCTCGAAAGCCTACTACCAATTAAGCATATTAGGTGATGTGCATCTCTGTAATGAGAAGGGGTGTGGTCTAATGACATCAACACCCTATATCAGGTGTGCATAATTATTAGGCAACTTCCTTTCCTTTGGCAAAATGGGTCAAAAGAAGGACTTGACAGGCTCAGAAAAGTAAAAAATAGTGAGATATCTTGCAGAGGGATGCAGCACTCTTAAAATTGCAAAGCTTCTGAAGCGTGATCATCGAACAATCAAGCGTTTCATTTAAAATAGTCAACAGGGTCGCAAGAAGCGTGTGGAAAAACCAAGGCGCAAAATAACTGCCCATGAACTGAGAAAAGTCAAGCGTGCAGCTGCCACGATGCCACTTGCCACCAGTTTGGCCATATTTCAGAGCTGCAACATCACTGGAGTGCCCAAAAGCACAAGGTGTGCAATACTCAGAGACATGGCCAAGGTAAGAAAGGCTGAAAGACGACCACCACTGAACAAGACACACAAGCTGAAACGTCAAGACTGGGCCAAGAAATATCTCAAGACTGATTTTTCTAAGGTTTTATGGACTGATGAAATGAGAGTGAGTCTTGATGGGCCAGATGGATGGGCCCGTGGCTGGATTGGTAAAGGGCAGAGAGCTCCAGTCCGACTCAGACGCCAGCAAGGTGGAGGTGGAGTACTGGTTTGGGCTGGTATCATCAAAGATGAGCTTGTGGGGCCTTTTCGGGTTGAGGATGGAGTCAAGCTCAACTCCCAGTCCTACTGCCAGTTCCTGGAAGACACCTTCTTCAAGCAGTGGTACAGGAAGAAATCTGCATCCTTCAAGAAAAACATGATTTTCATGCAGGACAATGCTCCATCACACGCGTCCAAGTACTCCACAGCGTGGCTGGCAAGAAAGGGTATAAAAGAAGGAAATCTAATGACATGGCCTCCTTGTTCACCTGATCTGAACCCCATTGAGAACCTGTGGTCCATCATCAAATGTGAGATTTACAAGGAGGGAAAACAGTACACCTCTCTGAACAGTGTCTGGGAGGCTGTGGTTGCTGCTGCACGCAATGTTGATGGTGAACAGATCAAAACACTGACAGAATCCATGGATGGCAGGCTTTTGAGTGTCCTTGCAAAGAAAGGTGGCTATATTGGTCACTGATTTGTTTTTGTTTTGTTTTTGAATGTCAGAAATGTATATTTGTGAATGTTGAGATGTTATATTGGTTTCACTGGTAATAATAAATAATTGAAATGGGTATATTTTTTTTTTTGTTAAGTTGCCTAATAATTATGCACAGTAATAGTCACCTGCACACACAGATATCCCCCTAACATAGCTAAAACTAAAAACAAACTAAAAACTACTTCCAAAAATATTCAGCTTTGATATTAATGAGTTTTTTGGGTTCATTGAGAACATGGTTGTTGTTCAATAATAAAATTAATCCTCAAAAATACAACTTGCCTAATAATTCTGCACTCCCTGTATGCTAGAAGTTGTTACGAGAGGAGCTGAGTGAAGGAGGACAAGCCGCGAGGCTTTGTCAGCCGTAGTGTGTGTGAGTGTGACGTCACTAGAAGCCGCGCTGGGATAGGTTGGTTGCAGAGAAGGGTCGCGCACGGATTGGACGCAGTCCGTGGGGCTCGATTGGGAGGGGAAAGGCAGGCGAAGAGTATTCCGGGAATTAAAGTCACCTACTGATTACAAATTTGTGAAATAAAAGACGAGAAAATGAAATTCTTTAAAGCATTAAAGAGTGCGATGAAGGGGGAGTCTTACATTAAAGCGAGCGTAGGAGAGGAGACTCCACCCGAAGGTACACCAGCTTACATTGTAATGGAGGAAAAGGGGGTAGCTCCGTGCCTTTGGCTAAAGCAATGGCACAAGCTGACAGAGAAACATGGGAGCGTAGCGTTCCCGATCCATGGGACATTCAATATAAGGATCCTAGAGAATTTGAGATTTGCGATGTACGACATGAAGGTACCTCCAAGACCAGCACAGTTTGAGGCTCTAGCAATTTGGGAACTAATGGCTAGACAGCAACAGCAAAAGAAGTTCGAGACCAGGATGAGGAAGGTAGAAAAGACACTAGCGGACGCTAGGTGGGATAATTCACAGAAGGTGTGGAGGTCAGATGTACTGCAGGGGATAAAATTGTTTCCCGCAATTACTAAGGAAGAAGAGGTGACAGGCAAGAAAGCTACCTGTAAGACAAACAGGAGGTGTTCCAAAGATAGAGAAGATGAGTCAGATGATGAGGAGTTCATCATGCAATTGCTGAACGACCGTCCACCGCCTTATGCGGAGAGTGGACAAGGTCCAAGTACCAGTTCTGCCCCTCCGGCACCGGTACAGAATAATGAAACTCCAGATTCAGAAGCGTCATCGGGATCTAAGGACCCGAGCTTACTGTTCACCCCACAGATACCGCAGGTTAGGAGAATATACCCAGATGTGCCTATGTTGAAACCAGCAGAAAACTATCAGCCGCAGGTCCCAAGGTACTACAGCAGTGACACCAGTACGGGAATGATTTTAGATCCAACCGTAATGGGAGTACAAAATGGTCACAACCCAATATTGGCACAAGCTGAATCAAACCAGTTTTTGATGCCTCAAAAGCAGATGCAGGGGGGAACAGCACATGCTCAGATGACGGGGAGTCAGATGGGCATGCCGGCAATGATGACCCATAGTGTGGGAATGAACATGTCTCAGAACATGGGGAATGGACAGAACCCGGATGCGATATCCCTACCCATTACTGTAGGTCCTCCGGTACCTTTGTACAGTCAGCCTAACTCCGGTATGAGCGGTCAGGGATTAATGGTGCAGAATGGGACGGAAAGGGGGTGCATAGAAAACACTCCAGGGATAACTCCGATAGCGGCTCAGCCAACTGGATCTGGGTCCTTGATGGAGTTTAGTCCCATAAGTGCTCAGTCAACAGTGGTGAGGTCGAGTCCCCCACTGATGATACCGCTAACATCGAACACTGAAAAGTTGCCGCAACCATCAATGGCAGTCGATGTGAATGCTACGCTGATGGGGTTGAATGCGCAACAGCTGACACAGTGGTTCAACAGTCTGAATTCCACACAAAGCTCAACAAGTGGGAAGGGGGAAGACTACCTGAATAGGGTAAGGTTGGGCATGGAAGCAGAAGAGTTGGTGGAAGGGACTATGGGTGTGAATAGGCTAGAGTCCTATTCGGAAGAAGAGTTGAGGTATCTATGTCCCAGGATTACGAGAGAAGTGAACAAGGTACACAGAAGGTTGCAAGAAATAGCTGACAAAAACGGGGTTGAGATAGACAAGACGAAACACTTGAGCAGGAGCTATAGATTGGATTTCGGGACCACAGACTTTGAGCACATGAGGTCAGCAGGCATGAAGACGCACCTTAGAGAATTGCTGCAGAGTGCACAAGTGTGGAGGTGCTTAGACAAATGGGAAAGCAGGTGGGCAAAGAAAAAGGAAAAGAAGAAAGACAGTGTCCCAGAGCATAAGGAGAAAAGACCACAGAGTAGTGATGCAGTAACCATGTTACCAATGAGGGAGACAGCAGGGGGAAAATTAATACATGTACCGTGGCACAGAAGCGACATTCAGTCTTTTACGGATGATTTTCCCAAACTGAGAGAGAAACCCATTGAATGGTATCAACAGACTGATAGGTTTGTGAAGCTTGCAAAATGTCTTTGGGAAGACCTGAACACGCTCTTTGAGATTGTGGTACCGGCAGACTTGTGGGAAGAATGCAAAAGGGCTGTAGGTTGGCCGACAAGTGAACCAGAGAGAGACAGGGATACGGGTGCACCATCACCTATGGTGATGAGCCTGTACTATAAGGTGATTGAGCATTTGAAGACGAAGGTTGCCGCGAAAAATGTGGATTGGCAGAAGATTGATCGAACGGCCCAAGAGGCTAAAGAGTCGATTCATGGTTACTATGAGAGGTTGTTGAAGGCGTTTAAGAACTACAGTGGCACGGAAACAATAGAGGCGAAGGACATGCTTCATTTTGTGTTCAGATTTGTGGAAGGGCTGAGACCAGAGATAAGTCAGATGATAAAGACGCATTTGATTTGTTGGCAGTCGAAGCCTATTGATGAAGTGTTGACTTATGCGAAATACTGTAGCGACGAAATTGAAGTGAAACAGAAAAGGTTGAAAGAGAAGGTGATGATGATGCAGCTTAAAGCAGCTCAGACAGGTTTGCAAGGGCTGCAAGGGTTCCAACAGCAGGTACCGCAACTGCAGCCGCAGCCGCAGGGAAATATGGTGTTCCAGCCACAGGCGAGAGGCAGAGGCAGAGGAGGTTTTGTGAATAATGGTCCGGATTTGAATACTGTTGTGACTTCGAATGGTATGCAGGCAATGAAAAGGGTGATGCCGTGTCACGCGTGCGGAATCGTCGGACATTGGAAACGCGAGTGCCCAATGATGGTGCAGGAAGGTGCAGGTGCAGGGGTTGGTCAGCAAAACAATAATGTCAATGCATTCCAGACAATGAGGGGACCGAAAATGAGAGGTCCAAACCCAAATTTTCAGCCCATAAATCAGCTGCAGGGATTACAGCCTATGCAGCCGCAGCAGATGCAGATGCCTCGTATGCAGATGACGCAAATGCAGCCAATGCAACAGCAGTTACCCATGGTACCTAATCAGCAAATGCAAATACCATTGGCACCAATGAATCAGCAGCAGGTGATGGTTCCTCCACAGGTCTCGGGTCAGGTGATGAGAACAAACGGCACAGTACAACAGTTCCCATTACACAGTGAGAGTGGAATAAACAATGTATGGGAGAGTGAAAGTTCAGATGAGGAGGGAAATTGTGTGCTTGCAGCATCCTTGGAAGTTGATCAAAAGGGTCCATATGTGGAAGGAAAAGTTATGGGTCATCGTGTTTCATTCTTGGTTGACACAGGAGCCACACGTTCAACTGTTAGGAGCATTGAAGTCCCAAATTTGCCCCTCTCAGGGAGAACAGTTCAAGTGGTGGGAGTAGCAAACAGGTACCTGACGAACCCAATAACAGATCCAGTACCAATCAGCATTGGTAACTATCAAGGGTTACATAATTTTGTGGTATGTGACTCAAGCCCGATAGCACTGTTGGGGAGAGACCTATTGTGCAAACTGGGATGTTCGATTATGTGTTCGTACGATGGAATCAGAATTCAGACGAGCAGTGATGGGGAAGATGAGGACAGTGTAGAAGGGGACGAGATGGAAGTTGTCGATGAAAATTATCCTCTGATTAACCTTCTTCCGATGTTAACTGAAGAAGATATTCCAGCTGAATTACGGGAAACAGTCGGAAAGGAAGTGTGGGATATGACAGGAAAGGAGGTGGGATTGGTGAAAGGAGTGGAACCAGTGAAAGTGACAGTAAAACCCAATGCAACCTTTCCCCAGACCCCACAATACCACATGGCACAAGACACCCTCATGAAAGTTGCCCAACTCATTGACGAGTTTGTAAAACAGGGAGTACTGAAAGAAGTGCTAAGCAGTCCATGTAATTCACCAATCATTGGACTGATAAAGCCGAGTGGAAAGGTCCGAATTGTGCAGGACTTGAGGAAAATAAATGACATCATAGTCAAATGCTGCCCTGTAGTACCGAATCCAGCTGTGATAATGTTTCAAATACCTTGCGATGCCGAGTGGTTCTCAGTCATCGACTTGTCACAAGCTTTCTTTTCGGTGCCTCTTCATGAGGACAGACAATTTCTCTTTTGTTTCAAATTCCTAGACAGAGTCTACAGTTGGTGTCGAATTCCTCAAGGGTTTTCTGAGTCACCGTCAATTTTCAATCAGATTCTAAAGAAAGACTTGGAAGCGTTAGAATTGCCATTCGAGTCAGTCCTAGTGCAGTACATTGATGACTTACTGATTGCAGCTAAGACAGAAAATGGCTGCACAGCTGATACCATTGCCCTACTGAACCACTTGGGAAGGAATGGACACAAGGTGTCACCTTCAAAATTGCAGTTCTGTCAGAAGAAAGTGAAATACTTGGGTCACCAAATAGAGAAAGGGTCACGGAGAATAATGAAGGAAAGAATAACAAGTGTACTACAAATGAGTCCACCAAAGACAAGGAGGGAGGTGAGGAAGTTTTTGGGGATGGTGAGCTACTGTCGCCAGTGGATTCCCAACTTCTCGACTCTAGCAAAGCCTTTACTGAAACTGACCCAGAAGGATGCATTGGATGAAATTGAGCTGAAAGGGGATGAGATGGATGCTTTTATTGAATTGAAAGAATGCATGTGCAGGGCTCCAGCTTTAGGTATGCCTGATTACACAAAGCCTTTCACATTGTTTTGTCATGAACGTGATGCATGTTCTTTGTCTGTCTTGACCCAAGCCCATGGTGGCGTAAACAGACCAGTAGCGTATTTTTCAGCTACTTTGGATCCGGTCGCAGCAGCACTTCCAGGGTGTTTGCGCGCCGTAGCAGCAGTTGGTATCAGCCTCACTCAGAGTGAAGGAATAGTGATGGGACATCCATTAACAGTCATGGTCCCTCACTCAGTTGAGATACTTTTGACCCGCTCCCGAACACAACACATGACTGGAGCAAGACTCACAAGGTATGAGACAATAATTCTGGGCTCACCGAATGTGCAGCTGAAAAGGTGCACTACGTTGAATCCAGCAACCTTGCTTCCTGGAGAAAATGCTGAAATTGAGAACGCTGAAGACGTCGAGCATGACTGTCTTCAGGTGACTGAATTTTGCACAAAGCCACGACCTGACATCAAGGATACTAAGCTTGATGAAAATGACCAAATTATTTTTGTTGATGGGTCATGTTTAAGAGATGCAATGGGAATATTGAAAGCAGGATATGCTGTATGTACTGTAACAGGTGTCTTGGAAGCGTCCTGGCTTCAAGGAGTCTATTCTGCACAAGTAGCAGAGCTTGTAGCCCTTACAAGAGCATGTCAACTGTCCACATTGATGAAGGTTACCATTTACACTGATAGTCAGTATGGGTTTGGAATTGTGCACGACTTTGGGCAATTATGGTCACAGAGAGGTTTCCTGACTTCTTCAGGGTCCCCAGTGAAAAACGGGGAGAGAATAAGGGAATTGTTACACGCCATTCAAATGCCAGCCGAAATTGCAGTGGTAAAGTGTAGTGCTCATACAAAAGGACAGGACTATGTTTCCTTGGGAAATGCATATGCGGATCAAGTCGCAAGATTTTGTGCCTTGAACTGTATACTGCTAAGGGATGAATGGAATTCGATAAGTGAGCCAGAGCTTGAACCAGCTGAAGCATTTGCCTTAAAGGTCGTAGATACAATGGATGAACTAAAAGCATTACAGAATAGTGTCAGGGAGGATGAAAAGGCTTCCTGGATTAAATCACAATGTACACAGAGACCAGATGAGTTATGGGTTTCAAATGAGGGAAAATATGTTTTACCAAATTGTCTCTTATCGCAGCTAGCGCGGTTCTATCATTGGCAGGCTCACCTAGGGAGAGATGCCATGATAAGATTGTTCAAAACTGATTGGTTTAACCCCAGATTTCGTCAAGCTGCAGAAGCAGTTTGCCATCGTTGTGTCATTTGCCAGCAGATGAACCCAGGAAAGGGAACAGTTGTGAACGCGAGCCACATTGGCAGGGCCAGTGGCCCGTTCAGCAGGATGCAGATGGACTTCATTGAGATGCCTGTGCATGGAGGTCTGAAGTATGTGTTGGTGATTGTGTGCATTTTTAGTCACTGGATAGAAGCATACCCCACACGTAGAAATGACAGCCTTACAGTTGCGAAGCTATTGTTGAGGGAGTTGATACCACGTTTCGGATTCCCGATCTCTTTAGAATCAGATAGGGGAAGTCACTTCAATAACGAGGTGATAAAGTTACTTTGCGAAGCGCTGAACATTGAGCAAAAACTGCATTGTAGCTATCGCCCAGAAGCATCAGGACTGGTGAAGCAAATGAATGGTACACTGAAATCAAGAATGGCGAAAATATGCGCATCGACAAATTTGAAATGGCCTGACGCATTGCCTTTGGTGTTAATGTCAATGAGAAACACCCCTGACAGAAAGACTGGACTGTCCCCGCACGAAATTCTCATGGGCAGGGCCATGAGACTTCCTGCAGTTCCCGCAAACGCGCTTTTGAATATTACAGATGATATGGTGTTAGACTACAGCAAAGGTCTGGCTGACGTGGTTCGCTCTTTCTCTCACCAGGTGGATCGACCACCTTGCCACTGATCCAAGGTCCAGGACACACACTGAAAGCAGGTGACTGGGTCATGATAAAGAAGCACGTGAGGAAGTCGTGTCTGGAACCCCGTTGGAAAGGCCCTTTCCAAGTGATCCTGACGACAACTACCGCTGTGAAGTGTGCGGGGGTTCCCAACTGGATTCACGCCAGTCACACAAAGAAAGTGTTGTGTCCCACAGATGAGGAAGTTGAAGCGCTGAAACTGCCAGTACCTGATAACAAAGTGCCGAGCGCTGAGACCGAGCAAAACAGAACTGGAAGCGAACAGGCAGACATAGAGGAGAGAGAAATATTCTCTGAGGACGAAGCAACAGACTCACTTGGGGAAGACCAAGGAGAAACCTCAGACAGCGACGAAGCAGCTGAGGGCGACAAAGAACCTGAAGCAGCTGAAGGTAACAAAGAGCCTGAAGCAGCTGAAGGTGACAAAGAGCCTGAAGCAGCTGAAAGTGACACAGAGCCTGAAGAAAGTAACGGTGACAAAGGGCTCGAAAGAGGTGAAAAGGCAGGAGAGCCTGATCAGAGGAGGGCTTTCCCAGAAGCAGACGGTACAGAAAAGGAAAAGCAAAACGCGATTGTCTCTCCAGAACAAGGGGACAAGGCAGAACAGATCGAAACTGCTCAAACTTCATCAGAAGAGATCGCAGGTCCCTCAAGTGGACACGGTGCAAAGAAAAGACAAAGTAGATCGCCAGTAAAACTAGGAACTAGAGAAAAGTTGAATGACGAAGGGCCAAAAGTGAAAGAGAAAAGAAAGGAAGTGTCTGTCGTGACACCAGCCTCAAGTGAAGGAAAAGACTTGACCAAAGAGGAAAGTACCAGTGAGGCAGAGTCAAAGAGAGATGCAAAATTGAAAAGGAAAAGGATACCAAACAGGAGATATTCCGGTCCTGAATGGGCATATGTAGTCCATGACGATTGGACTGACGAATTTGTATCTCTTAGCCTCGAGAACGAAGAAGAAGAGATACCAATAGAAAAGAAAAGTTTTATGGACACTGTTGACTGAAAAGCTGATAAATGACATTGCTTGCTATAATCTAATGTGATACAACCAGCTGAGACATTGCTAAACCGGATGAGACATTTGCTAACCTGATAAGACTTTTGAAAAACTGATTGACTCTTAAACACGATTTGAGACAACTTTGCTGAAAAAAAAAAAAAAAAGAGTGGAGTTATTGAACTTTGAGAAAAAAAAGAAAAAAAAACTGAGTTATTGCCGAAATTGAGACTGAGTTATTGCCGAATTGAGACAAATGCTGCTAACCGAAAATTGACTTGGCTCCTGAAGAAAACTGTGTGAACATTGCGCTTGCTCAGCCTTGTAACTGAATTGCTAAATCGCTTCCTTTATAGGTGCTTCTAGCTCTCTGATTCTATACAGATCATGACACAAAACAGTAGAAAGAAATATTGTAAATATGCGTGTATAGGCTTGGTAATTGCATGTGTACTAATAATAATGATAATGGTGCTTGCAATGCATGGTAAGAGTGAGAATGAGAAAATTGATGCTTCTACTTTTGCTCCTGTTACTGTCACTGAACTAACCGCACTGAAAAGACTAGAATTAGATGAGAGACACTTGCATGATAAGAAAGAACTTTCGTATAATGTTTTCTATCGCTTGCTAACAGAATATGTTGAGACTATGGATGCGAAAGATTGTTATGTGTGTACACAGATACCGACCTCGGTAACGGAAGGGGTGACTTATCATCACTTGCCTCTTACATATGGGATTACATGTAGTATAGTAACTTCTAGATTTTATGGTCAAACCAACATACAGTATTTTTACTCAAATTATGATGTTACCTTTGCATATGTTCCTATAATCACGCAGCTAAGCCAGATTGCTAAAGATTGGGATGCTAAAATAATGAGAGATTTTTTCGAGCCAATGCAACCTTTTGAAACAGCTCACGCTCATAGGGAGAATCTTACCTGCTCCCTCTCTGCAGTAGAAATAAGCTTTTTAGATCGCACAGATGATAGAAGGGCACACATGAATGCGAAATTAGAAAAGGAGCTACATAAGAGGACTTCAGTAGATAATTATGCTTTTGCCGCAATAAAGACACAAGGGAGAATAGCTTTAGATGCTTGGCATGTAGGGAAATTTTGTATATATCGAGGTGAATCTTATTATGACAACATTTTTGTAGGAGCGAGTGAGTGTAAACACACGTTTATCTTTAAGGCCAAATGGACATTCATGCTGAACGGACTTGATCCTGTCATACCAGGCGTATATTACATTTGTGGGCATAATGCTTATTATCGTCTTCCAAAGGGATGGTGGGGGAGATGTTATTTGGGTATAGTGTTCCCAAAGGTTTATCAACTGGATGACCTATCGATGATTCCAAAGACATCTGGATCCCATCGTATCCAGAAAAGAGAGACCGCAGCTGCTGTGGTAGGAGAAATATTTGGAGCCATGATTCCTTCATTGGGAGTTGTGTTGAATTCCATCAAAATAAGAAAGTTGTCTACTATAGTGGATAACATGTTGACAAAGTTTTCAGGTGCTATAATCCTGATAGATGCTGAATTTGCAGCGGAAAGAGCTATGACTCTTCAAAACAGGCTTGCCTTAGACATTCTTTTAGCAAAGGATGGCGGCGTTTGCAAAATGCTTGGTGCACGACACTGTTGCACGTATATTCCAGACAATAGTGTGAAAATTAAAACAATGCTTGCTAATCTAACAAAAGAGAGTGCAGATTTGAAGGAACTGAAAGAACCAGGAGTGTGGGAGAAGGTTGGAAAGGGACTTGCTTCAGTGGGAAATTGGATTGGTGGAATTTGGAATGGAATATTGCTAAAAATAATACAGGGAATTCTAATAGTACTGATTTGCATATTTGGAATTTGGGGAATAAAAAGGGGAATAATAATGATCATGGAAAGAATTAAAAGAAGGAAGGAAGAGAAAATGATGAAAAGAATGGCAGAAGAATACAAAGCAAGGACAAGGGGAACTAAAAGGCAAAGAGAACTGACAGAATTTTAATGGAATAAAATTTGTGGGAATAGTTTGTGTGATGACAAGTAGTCATCAGAGGAGGGATTGATGAAGCTGAAATGAAGGTTTTACATTTATTAGCGCATAAACGTAGTGTAGCAATAATCAAGTGTGACTTTAATCGAACTAAATAAGATTGTACGGGGACAAATGTGCCCTCAGAGTAGTTTGCCAACATTTATAAGCGTGCTTCATATAACGTGATGTATTAGAATTGCACTAGTTTGACATAATCGTAAACGTGTGCCATGATTTGCTTATTAGAAATGCTTTAGCTTAGCATAACTTTAGTGGAGGCTTTGGCCTAGTTGCCATGTCTCACGGTTTAGATGCCCGTATTTTTCCAATGTGCTAATGAAACGTGTATTCTTGCTTGAAGCTGTACTTTTCCAGTGAGATCGTTCACATGCTTATCTTAAGGTTTCGTGCCAGCCTGGCATTTTTTTCTTCTTCACTCCAAGGTCAATTTGCAGGTGCAGACAATGGACGCTCTGAAAGTGAGTTAATTGGTAAAATATGTTGCAACTTACGTTCCCGACTCCAAGGATAATGTATGCTTAAGAAAAAGCTTGAGAACTGTTGTTTTTGATTGGACAATTTGAAGCTAACCTATGAACCCTCCAATGGAAGACCCTACTGGATTTGAACTGTTGTCTATTTAAACCAGGTGCACAAGGAGAAAGCGGCCATTATCGATCCCATTACGAACTTTACCAGCCATTTTGAGAGACATTACGAGAGACATTGCCCATACCCGCCATTTTGCAGGACATTGGCCATTATGGCCCATCTTGCTGACTTCGTCATTTTGCCGTCTTCTAGAGACTTCTAAGTAATTCTCGCCCTAGAGACTTTAACTTTGATTTGTCCCTTTGCATGAAGTATTAGTTTTATCTTGCCGCCGTGAGGCAATTGCCCCCGTCCACCCTGCCCCTTTGCCCCCGTCCCATGCTGATTGAATCCGGTACCTGTGAGATGAAGACTTCCTTGAATGCTGATTGAATTTGGTAAATATGAAAGGAAAATTGTACAATTGCATTGTGTTTTCTTTTAGGTAACCAACTGCTGATTTTTGGATAAGCGCCTTAGTTAGGAGTTTTCCAAATTGATGTTGCTAAATTGTTTTGCATGAAGTCCCACATGCCGATGCTAATTTGAGGTTAGATGAGGATTCATTTGATGCACAATGCAATTTGAGACCTTGTTATGCTGACTAAATGTATGCAATTAGCCCATTACAGATTGTAGTTTTAGTGGTTTGTGTTGCTATTATCGAAGGCATTGTTATTCAAATGCTGCATAGATTGCATCTGTTTCGCCGTTATGGACAGCTATTAATGTTCATCTACATATATCATTTGGTGTTGAGACACATCTACATTGTGCTAGCTTTGTTAATATAGGGAAATAAATTCATTAACTTTGCATAAACTGGTGTGGTTATTCATGACCAAAAGGTCATGGTTTCGCCGAAATGTATTCTGGATTAATTGTGAAGTGTTATGTTGATCAAGGCATTGCTTATGTTCGTTATTGATTATTGATTATTGACTTGATTGATTACTCCCGGGTAAGGAGAGTCCCACTTGGGCAAAAGATTCATCGACCCAAGAGCGTCCAACTACAGGTAAATTATTAGTCTGAGAACGCTCTATCAGTAGAGATAGTCCTCACAGTAGTGAAAAATTACTTTGGGAGTTTTTCACTACCAGGACATGTAAAACGTAAACTACATTGTTAGACCTGGCATCCTTGGGGTGATTTCAACTGACTTTTTACCTTCTAATCTGTTTTTTGTTTCACTTTTGTTGGACTTAGGATTTTCTGCATTTTACGACTGCTGGCCAGTGCTAAAGTGCAGGTGTTGTATACTCTAAACATGGTAACATTGGCTCATC
Organism: Pleurodeles waltl; assembly: GCF_031143425.1. Taxonomy (NCBI): domain Eukaryota; kingdom Metazoa; phylum Chordata; class Amphibia; order Caudata; family Salamandridae; genus Pleurodeles; species Pleurodeles waltl. The sequence continues at coordinate 1,419,614,055 of NC_090446.1, forward strand.
CACAAATGGAATACTTAATTTGGATGTAAGTCCTATATGTGCCTAGTGGGGTGGGCCTGCAGCACTGATTGTGCCACCCACTACAGTTGCCATTTAAACATGTCTCAGGCCTGCAACTGCAGAGTCTGTGTGTGCAATGTTATACTGGCATCTCAACCTGGCAAGCAGGCCCACTTGCCAGGCCCAAACCTTCCTTTTTAGGTCGAGCATACCAGCGCACAAGCGTTGCTTTTCGGACACGTTGGTATCTATGTGGGCTTTTAACTATGCCCACCTCTCGCCAAGCACTTTCGTTCGTCTGTAGGCTTGCCTTTCAAAAATCCTTTGTTATCATTGTTAAATGCTTTATGTTTCTCCTTCCTTGGGGCGGTTTGTTACCACTTTGGGGACCGACCCAGTTACATGAATAATTGCAAGTTTGCCGATATGTTTGATTTTCCTTTTATGTGTCTCCTTTGCGCTTACGCTCATGGCGGCCATGGCGCTTTTAATCAGCTCGCTTATGTCAACTGTTTTACTTTTCAATTTTCCTTTTGTGTGGCTCTTTCACGCTTACGCTCATGGAGGCCGAGGCGCTTTGAATCGGCTCGCTTATGTCAACTGTTATACTTTTCATTTATCCTTTTTTTCACTCTGGTAGAGAACTTAAAAGGCAGAAACATTGAATTTTGGATGCACGGCGTTAGTGCACTGAATGAATGTTTCGCACCAGCATGTGTCATTAAATGTAGGGAGCACGGGCATAAAGTCTGCGGGGATACCTGAGAAGGGTACACCCTGCTCGGAGACATTAGTCACACACTGCAGCTACGCATGCCAGATGGAGGCTGTGAAAGCAAATATTTCCAAAGAGCCTTTCGGAGGATAGTCTCATTCCCGGCCACATGCCCATCACCCCCATTTCTTCCTTTTTTTTCCTCTCGGTTTCTTCCCTACCATATTTTTCAGAGGTACTTTCACATCTCTGACCTCTTCTCCTTTTGTCAATTTTATTTCTCTGGCCTCTTATTCGATCATGTTTTTCTATTTTCCTCAACATCCTATTTTCTGAGAACCTTCACGCCCTCATTCCACCTGTGCACGCCAGCTTCGCTTTACTCTTTTCCCTTTATCTTTGATACCTTTCTTTCCTTCCTTTTTCCATTTTCTTTCTTCGTTGTGATATGTATCCTTTATCTTGGCTCACGGTCTCGCCTCTCTGTTCATTCAGCAGCCAATCTTGTTCTTTATTGCTCACATTTTCTTTTTCTTTCATCCCCTCTATCTCTGTCATCTCTTCTTGCTCTCTTTCTTCTTTGCCTGACTATATTTCCACTTTTTTCTTTAACAAACTCCCTTGCTCCCCGTTCCTGCCACCTCTTTTCCCCGTCTTTCTCCTCTCTCTCATGCGCTTTCTCCCTCACTCCCTTTTCCTTAATTGTGGCTGCTCCCTCTGTCGAATTTCTCTTTTATCCTTTACTTCCACGTTTCTCTTTCCAGCCATTCCCTCCAGATTAGACTCCTTTTTCGATGTCACTTCTCTGTGCCCTTTCTTCCCGGCTCTATGTCTCACTCTTTTCTGTTGTGTCTTCACCCTCTCTCATTTCCTTCTCTTCTTGTACGCAGTCTCCTTTAGCTCGTTCACCCTTCTTTTTCTTTTTCTCTCCAATATTTTGTCTCCCGCTATATTTACCTACCCCAGTTTTGCCTACACCGCCTTTTTTTGCAGCTTGCTTTTCAGAAAGCATGTATACATTAAGACATATCGAAGTGGAATGCAAGCTGGTCCCTTCTTGAATGGGAACACATGAAAGAAGATTGAATAACTTCCAGACATAAAGCTGCAAGCTATAACAGAATAAACAAAAAAGCTTAGGTACTGGACAAGTTCCATTGCGTGCTGTTCCATAGGTTGTTTTTGGATTCATGTGGCTATTTTGACCCAAAACCAAGTTCTGTTTCATCAGGAGCTCGTTTACCCAGTACCGAAGATTCAGCTAACAGGCCTTTGCTTGTTGGGGCTTGTACGTTTGTTTTTCCCATTGTAACTAGGAGGGTGGTGTGGTCTAGACCAGTGGTTTCCAACCTTTTGATTTATGTGGACCCCCATTTTAACATTAATGGAACCCAAGGACCCCCACTGAATCATCATTGGAATCCGGGGACCCCCGCCTGAGTCATTACTGGAAGCTGGGACCTAATTTGTTAATATTTGTTAATATTTTGTAATTTTCTAAGCAGTTGCAGACCCCCTGAGGAGGCTTGTGGACCCCCATGGGTCCCCGGACCACAGGTTGGGAACCACTGGTCTAGACTGTCTGTATTGGAGCCGGAAGAGCTGGACTCTTATCCTTGCTTCAATACTTGACTTACAAATTGTATGAATACGTGGCAAATCACATCAATAACCTTTCCCTCAGATTGTTAATTTGTGTAATGTAAATAACTAAAAACAAGTTGTACACGTATGTACCCCCCTACCCATCACACCTTTGTTTCACGGGATAGTATACTGAGGGAAATTCACCTTGCAGAAGGGAGTAACGTTTAAAAAAAGAACATCTCTCAGTGGGCCGACTGAAACAATGCAAGTGCATCAGCATTTCAGAAATTTTGTAAATGTGTGAGTGTTGTGAGTGCTGTGATTAAATATAGTGTAATATAGAGTAATGATTTCTGCTTCCACTTCCTAAAATGGGGAATGGCAGCCCTGCTGTGCAGTGCCACATTACTTTTTTGGGGTGAAGATGGCTTTGTGAACGGCAAAAATGTGAATCTCTGTTGCCAAAAATGCATACTCCGCTTACCACAATGACACAGCTGCAGTACAAGGCATGCAGCACCAGACAATTACCACAAAGGAGCACAAATGGGGGTCAGAAGACAATTTTTGGGAGAGACAACTTTTTATTGTCTGAGCATGGCAAGGAGGGCACATGCTTATATGGTCCTCAGTGTTAGTGTCTCTTTAAAGGAGATTCAGGTAAAGTTCTGTAGAGGTGAATGGCCAGATTCACAAAGAGTTAGTAAACCTAAACCCATAAAAACAATCCAGATTCCTTCCAAAGAAACGTTTCGCCACCTTTGAGCCCATGCAGACAACAGGATGAGTGGTTCAGTTGTCCTCCGGTTTCATGAAGAGTAGAGTTCTGCAGGGTCCAAACTGTCTTTGGTTGTTGGCATCTAAGGCCTATGGCTGTGGCTTACTGTTTGTGATGCCATTGCAGCTCCACTGATCTACTGAGTCTAGTGCCACAACAGTAGGTATACCTGTAGTGTATTTTTATTGAGGTCCCTTAAAGTCTTTAAGGGAGTCATTTAATATCTGGTGTTTGCAGTGCATCCAAAACAAGCATTTGCAATGCAACAGGTCTCGCATTTCGCCAAGTTAGAGCTATTAGCAGTTGTAAACGCCCAACCGGACTTTTCTTGCCACATTAAATGGAGAAAAAAAAAGAGCGCGATCGCGCTGCTACAGTTCACTTGTAGTGAAACCTATTGGTAAAAGTGCAATTATCTACGTAACCGGCAAAAGTACAATTAACTATGTAACAGGGTTGATGTCATGGAAAGCGCTCGACTTCTGCCAATCGAGATCGCGCTGCAAACAAAGATAAAAAGTAGTTCGCAAACCGGACGGAAAACAGCGAGCCTCGCATGTTTTCAGTACTTGGTTGCTGCACTCCAGGAGGGCTAACCACCGGAAAAGGCATGACGTATGCATGCCTTCCACTAATTAAAGCAAGCAGATTTTAACAGGCAAGCCCACGAACCAATGAAAAACACTGACGTGTCATGGACGGGGCTCCTTTTCTAACTCCTAAAGCATCTCTCAAGCGAACTGCATGCGCAAGCGCATGCGACACAAGCTCGACCGTAAAAAGTGGGGTCTTTGTGGCCCCGATGGAGTTAAGCCTCTGTCCTGAATCTGCCCCACTGCAGCAGGTGCAAGTAGCAAGTAGGCGCTATAAACAGATGAGCTACCTTACCTTTGAGCAGACACAATGAAGTACTGAGATAGAGGCAAACTGCAATAATACGTATGTCCATATGTTCAGCTCCTATATCACTTTTCTATAATGGTAAAATGCACAACTGTCTCTCACCTTCAATTAATGTATTTTCCCTGAAAATTACAGACTTGGTAGACTCCTCTGTGAAACGCAGCTGAAGCACATTTTCGAGTGTATCACAATTTCGAATAATTGGACAAGTAATGGCCAGCCAAATAAAGAGGCTATGTGTTTTTATTCTAAATCTGCAAATTTGCGAAACACCCCTTAAAAGCATGAAAATCAAAAACACTTATATAACTATGGGCCCTGTTAATGCTCGTTGAAAACGAAAAATGTGCCTTGTAACAATGGCAAGAATGCCTTGATTTACTGCAAAAACGAATCAATATTTTGATCCTTCAAAAAGAATTATAGTTTCAAAAGAGAAAGAAGATAGTGGATTCCCCAAATAAGCCTTGAGCAAAACGTCCTTAAGTTGCAGCGTAGTAACGACAAAAAAGCAATTTCTTTTGTAAATGTTCAGCGTGATTTGCAATTCATGAAAAAAAATCATTTGCCCAACTATGGGTTCCGTAAACCTTTTTTTTACCTTTTATTTTGAGCAGTACAGCAGCGATTACAGTACAGCCACCCAGTGTAAAATCAGCATTGACCTACAACTCCATATCAATTTATAGAAGTGCCCCCTTCACTATGCAGATTTCACATCTAGAATACTGCGTTTGCGACGCACGTGACTCGTGCTGGTTAACAGCAGAAGCCGAGCAATTATCTACGTAACAGGCAAAAGTACAATTAACTATGTAACGGGGTCGATGTCATAGAAAGCGCTCGACTTCTGCCAAGTGAGATCGCGCTGCGAACAAAGATAAAAAGTAGTCCACAAACCGGAGGCTCGCATGTTTTCAGTACTTGGTCGCTGCGCTCGAGGAGGGCTAACTACCGGAAAAGGCATGGTGTATGCATGCCTTACACTAATGAAAGCAAGAAGATTTTAACAGGCTATCCCATGAACCAATGAAAGACACTGACGTGACATGGACGGGGCTCTGAGCCCTTTTCTAACTCCTAAAGCGCCTCGCAAGCGAAACGCATGTGCAAGCGCATGCCACGCAGGCGCGACCCTAAAAAGTGGCGTTGTCATTTCAGTTTTCATGAAACTGCTACTGCAGAACCAGCAAAAGTGCTTGCCTTAATATATTCACCAGGCGTTGGCATGTGGTTTTCTGACAGTCGAAGGCGGGTAAAATATAAGCACAAGCACACCTTTTCATCTTAGATTTAAATATTTTGCAGGACTTTTCACTTCATAGTTTCTTCAGATATTACCAGCCCCATACCCTCAACAACGACCCCTGGTCCCCCGGCAAAGTCTTCAGAATTAACAAATGGTTAAATCGGCCAAGGGTAAATCTTAGCGTTTTTACTTGTGGATGTTTTTACCTTCCACTTCATTTTTAGGTCGAGTTAGGCAGCACACAATCACTGTCTTCGACATGTTATAATCTGCAACTGTGGGTTTTAACTACGCCCATCACTTTCGTTAGTTTCCCGGCCTGCCTTTCAAAATTCCCTTGGCTTCATAGGAAAATGCTTCACGTTTGTCATGCCTTGAGGCTGCTTTGTTACCGCCTTGCAGACTGGCCCTGTTACATGAGCGATTGCATGATCGGCCATATAGATTAGTGTGGTGCACTATTTTTGTTTTTTTCTTTGACCTTGCCGCTTCGCTCTGCATGGCCGTATGTTTCTTTCTCTTCCTAGTTTCTTTTGCTTGGGCTTCATGTTTACTACTGTTGTGTTTATTGGTGGCCTCACCCCAGGAGCCTACGTACCATTGTTAATGCTTTCTCATGTAGCTATGTGACAGGCGCTTCATTATTCATTCAATTTTAATGCACTTCCTTTGTGGACTTCCTTCTGCTTTTTAATTACCATTGTTTATTTAATTTTAATTTTTGTGAGTTTAGTTTTTAGAACAGCATTTTTTTTCCATGTTTTTTTTAATAGTCAACACCAGACTTGAACCTGCTTCCCCGTTCCAAAGTCGGCAGCTTTGTATGTTACACCACATCGCTCGCTTGCTGTTTACACAGAGCACTTTTTACAAGTGCCTGCACCTATAACAGAGAAATCAGGTCATCCACTCCTTGATATTTTCTTGGTAGTCCTGTGCTGAAAGTATTCGGAGCCAGACTTATACTGAATTAGAGTCATTTATTTTGATGCAAATTCAGCACAAACTTAACTCCATATTTATATTTTGAGGCTAGACCAGTCTAGCCTCAAAATATTGATGTTAAAGTCATTTTTTGGATGCGTGAACCCACCTTGCATCAATGAGATGCAAGATAGGCGTTCCCGTCCCCAAAAATACTCAAAGCCCCTAGTGCCTCATTTATCCTCCCATGCAAAATGTTGCACGGGGAGGCGGGCCTAAATAATGGTGCTAAGCCTGCTTAGTGCGATTATTTAACACCTGGGTTAGGGCAGGTGTTGGGGGAAACACCATGGAAAGAGCCCACAGGTGCCCACCACAAGCCCCAGGAACAGCCACACCCACACCAGAGGGACACCAGAGTATGGGGGACTCCATGCCAGGTAAGTAGAGGTATTTTAATATATTTTACAAAGTGCCATTGGGGGGCCTTGATATGGGCCCCCCTACATGGCACTGGGTGCAATGCCCATGCCCAGGGGACCCTTGTCCCCTGTGCTGGCCATTGGGGTGGTGGGCATGACTTCTGTCTTTCATAACACAGGAGTCATGTGGTATGGAAGGCTTTGCATCAGGAAATGATGCTAGGCTGGTTAAAGGCATTTTTTTTGCCTCTGACCAGCCTAATGTCATTTTTTGGAGCAAATCTCCCCTCCCCCATACCGCCTAACGTAATTTCCCCAGACGCTAGCCGACCCTTTGAGCCGGCTTGCAGGATTCCATAAATTTGGTGTCCGGCTGGTGCTCTAGAATGACGCAAGCCGGCGCTATACTTTTTGACACAAAACTGCATTTGCGCAGTTTTGTGTCAAAAAGTATAAATATGGTCCTCTGTGCCTGGTGTAATGTCAAGACATTCTGTTATAAATAAATGACTTCCCAAACGCTGAAAAAGATACTTGGTCACCAATGACGAGAGCACATAATGAGACTGTAGCTACAGCAAAGCCTGATTTCATCTAGAAAGGACTGTCGTTACTTGGCATGACACCAAACGCATTACCAAACGAGGGCTTATAAAAATGCGAAAAGCACAGTGCCTTGATGCTTCCATTCTGTTTGAAGTGTTTTCCGTTCAGTAGGAATCAAAGCTCTGTCTGTAGACTTGTAGTCAGCCCTTGCGCCCAGTGGATCGCACGCCCGACATATGGCGGACATGTTGCTGCAGGTTTGGTGCAGAGCCTCTGATTACATAGGTGGTTCCTGCATGCTGCTATTATCTTCTGTCTAGGCTATTTCCTTCTGTGCTAGAATATATGAAAACCTTCCAATGGGGACAGCAAATGATATTAGAACTGAGCTGTGTCCTGGAAGGCCGACTCTACAGTCAGACCCTCAATGTCGGAGCAGTGATGGGGAAAGCCAGTGACTTGTTTATTAACACTGGAGTATGTGCCTGACAGTGTAAACAGAAACCTGTTATTTACAGTGTTTACAGCGACAGGCACACCGTATAAAGAGCTCCTTAAAACACGGCATAGTGACCAATACTTTGGCAATGTCCCCAGGAAGAGGTGACTTGCCTGCACATTCACAAGTCATTTCTAGTGCCTGGAAAGTGCTTACAAACTTGCATGCACATTACATCTTCGAGTTTGCTTTGTGGATGTACCAAACATATTATCATTTTTTACAGAGTGACTTATGTTGCTCTTTTATCATTTATTTGCGTTGAATGTGTACATCTCCTGGTGGCACTCCGGGCTGTAAAACTGTCCGAGCACTGGCTACTTTATTCCAGTTGATAAAGATGCCGTGCGCGCGGACGGGCTTGCATTTCGTACAGTAAAGGTGAGTTCCTTTCAGCTGCACCCTAGGCACTGTCAGGCCTCCCCTCTGCCCCAGTACACTGTAAGGTGAACTGATGTACACCGCTTATCACTCCATGTACACTAATTGTTAATATGCAGAGTCAAGTTTGATGAGTCCTTGTACCTGAAATTTCACATTGTGTACTCACTGAGGTAGATAGCTCCTGTACAGTTGTCTCCCTGCATAAGTTAAATGTTGGCACTTCTATGTACGCTTGTTGTGTCTCTCTGCCAGATGCCATTCTGTACATCAGGGACCAATTGTACAGTGTACAATGGCTACGACAGATATATTCATGTGCAGACACTTCTCTAATACCTTGACATTTCTATATATGGTATGTATTGTCATGTACAATGTAGATGTCTTGCTGTACATTGATAGAGGTAAATGTCTCCGAGTATGCTGTTCTATACTTGGTAGAAGCCTCAGAGTCAGATGCCCCTTTGTACGCTGGCCCTGGCAGATCTCCCAGTGCACTGCTAGAGATTGTCATACACGTCACTCGGTGCTTCTATGTACACAATTGAACTTGGAAGGTGCAGTGAAGTGGGGTGTTCCCCTGTGCATTAGACAATCCCCTCTGCATTAATACTGGTGGTGTTTCCATGTACAAAAGGCACAGCCGATGTCCCTTGGGACACGGGATGAGACAGATTTTTGTAGCAATATTTTCATTTTTTGCTGCAAAGAGAGGAAGAAGGTAAATGGCAGTGCTTTAGCTATATGCAGGGCCATTGGAATTATGTAGCAGAGAGGATCAAATTATGTGGCAAGGTTGACCAATTTATGTAGTAAGAAAAGTCCAGTTACGCATTTACAATGCCATGAGCTCTAATTCAAGGAAATGCAAAACCTATTGCATTTCAAATGCTTGTTATTACATGTAAGCCACCCCTAATGTATGCCCGAGTTAGCCCCAAGAGCAGGATGCAGTGTATTTAAAAGGTGGGATATTTACTTTTAAGTTTATCATGTATTGGTAGTGAAAAATTATTAATTTAGTTTTTCAGTCCTGCAAGGCCTATCTCTTCCATAGATTGACATAGAGGTTACCTTGAAGCAGCCTTTAAGTGTAACTTCCATTAGGGAAAAGATAGAACTTTGGAGTTTGGTATCTCTGAAGTCGGATTTTAAATTGTAAGTCTGAAAATGACACTTTTAGAAAATAAGCATTTTCTTACTTTAAAAATTCTGTGCCTCTGCCTGTCTCTGAATGCACGTCTGGGGGTGGATGTCAGCTGGGCTTTGTGTATTCCTACTAGACAGACATACACAAAGGGAGCTGTGGTGTGACATTTGAATCCTGGTGGCCCATCACTAGTCTGATGGGCCTTCCTGGGCTCGATAGAGGGGAGGAGCTGAAACTTACACCTGAATAGAGCTTTGTCTGCCTCCAAAGAGCTGCATTACCCTCTGCAGAATGTCTGGAGCTAAGGAAAAAATGGCAGGGTCCTTGTGCACTTCAAAGACCTCTCTTTGAAGTATCCCCCACTTCAAAGGCTCAACTGGGTATAAGTACTGGACTCCAAAACCTCCAAAATAGGAAAAGGAAACACGGGCATTCTGCCAGGAAGAAGAGGTGCTATGCTGCCAGGAGGGACTGCCACTTTGCTAACTACATTGCTGTGTTGGTCGGTTGCCTGCTGCTTCTTGCCTCCAAGTAAGAAGGACTAGACCTGCTCTCTACACCCTTGAACCCAAGTTCTCCAAGGGCTTGTTGGCTTGCCCCCTATCCTTAAGTCTCAGGGCAATCAAAGACTTCCCTCCACTTTGTTTCAGCTGCTGGACTCTGCCATGTGTGAGTCCTCCCTTGCCTGAGGTGCAAATCCAGTCCTTGGCATCAGACGTCAGTTCTGCAGCTGTTTCTCTGCAAGATTGAACGCATCCACACCGTTGGGCAGCTCAGAACCAATGCAGTGCTCTTTGACACTGCCGCGGTTGCAATTTGTCAACAATGCAGGACGCAACTGTGAAGTTTGATGACATGCAGCACCGATCCGAGGACATAGCTGAGTGTCTCAACAGCAACGCAGCTACCTGACTGCGTGGATCAGAACTGAAGCATCGAGCCCTCAATGCCAATGCTTGATCCATCCAAGGTACTTTTTTAACAGGCTCTGCCTGAGTCCTTAGCCGGTTTGCCCTCAATCACGGTCAGCCTGAAGTTTGGATTTACCCCGGTCTAGCGCGACATCAATAACATTTTAGCACTATTGACTTCTTAGCTCTGTTTTTGGATTTAATCTTTAAAAATTCATGTCTGGTTTTCTACTTTTTGGATATTTGTCTTTTTGGTCTTGTTTTACTCAAATAAACATTCCCTATTTTTCTAAACTGGTGTAGAGTCTTTTTATAGTATTGTCACTGTGTTACTTCAATTTAAGTGTTACACATATACTTTGCACATTGCCTCTTAAGTTAAGCTTGACTACTCTATGCCAAGCTACCATAGGGTGAGCACAATTTAATTTAGGTTGTGTATCTGAGTTACCCTGATAAGGATTGTGGTCCCTACTTGGACAGGGTGCATACCTCTGCCAACTAGAGACCCACTTTCTAACATATATGCCCTACCTTTCAGTTACATAGCACTTTGCCCTGTGGGCTACCTAGGGCCTACCTTAGGGGTGACATATATACTAAAAGAGCAGTTTATGACTTGACAAGAGGTTTTAAATGCCTAGTGAATGTGACAGGCAGACTGGACACAAAGGCTCTACAGTGGCAGGCCTGAGACATGTTTAAAGGGGCTACTTAAGTGGGTGAAACAGCCAGTGCTGCAGACCCACTAGTAGCATTTAATTTACAGGCCCTGGGTATATGGTAACACTTGTACAAAGGATGTACAAGTAAATTAAATATGTCAATTTAGTATATACCAATGTTACGAAGTTTAGGGGAGAAGCATATGCACTTTAGCACTGATTAGCACTGGTACACTTTAAACAAAAAAATGTTTACTTTAACTTAAATAAAATTAGAATGAAGACACTAAACTGTCTTATCTATTAAGCACCTAACAGTTGTACAAGTATTTGGCACATTTGTTAAGCACTCGATGTAAAAAAACAAATATCTAATCACATAACTAAGTGGACAAGGAACACGTTGTCAACCAGCAGTTCATCACCATGCACTTATATAGTTAAGGAAATTAAAAAATATATGTTAGATCTAACATAAAACGTAATACCCTGAAACAATGTGGAAAGTCAGAGATTGGAAACTTTGGGATCTATCTTCATATTTTGGGGCATGCCTATTGAAGACTTGTGTCACCATTGGACCATGAAAGTTAGATCTATCAATCCACGCAAGGTACCTTGCGTGGCCTTGTCTGGCTTGATAAATCTAGAGTAATCCAACAGAGCACTATTGAGTTACTCTGCATTGGGAAGGCGTTCCATAACTGGAATGATGGTGTTCCCATGCATTCACCCATGGATCTTACCACATTACCAGATTTACCATTACTGGTAGACCTGGGAATGCGTCAACATCCTACATCTCCGCAGTGAGGTGTAACAAAGGGGAAGGTGCCTGCATTGGTGCTAGGCAGCACATTGTGTGCCAGCACAGGGAAAAGACAGGAATGCACATAAAAATGTTAAGTACGGTGGATTTCTGCCTTTTCCTTATCAGGTAGAACAGCTCAGCACTGTGACTTTTTTAATAAATGTGTCCCATTTGTTTGCCTGGTAAAAGTGTGAAATTACCTGATATAATGTAGTTAGTGCATCCTTTTGCATACTATGGGGGTCATTCTGAGGGAATGCCAGTTGGCCGCCCGCGGTCAAAAGACCGCTGGGGCTATTCTAACTTTCCCGCTGGGCCGGGGGGCGCTACCTAAGGTAGCGCCCACCGGCCCAGCGGGAAAGGGGCCTGCAACACTGAAGCCGGCTCCGAATGGAGCCGGCGGTGTTGCAGGTGTGCGACGGGTGCAGTTGCACCCGTTGCGCTTTTCACTGTCTGCTAGGCAGACAGTGAAAAGCAGGCTGGGGCCCTGTTAGGGGGCCCCTGCACTGCCCATGCCAGGGGCCCCAGGACACCCGTTCCCGCCAGCCTGTTCCTGGCGATGAAAAAAGCCAGAAACAGGCTGGCGGGAAGGGGGTCAGAATCTCCATGGCGGCGCTGCTTACAGCACCGCCATGGAGGATTCGCCCAGCCAGGAGAAATCCGGCGGAAAACCGCCGGACCCGGTTTTCCGATCGCGCGGAATGGGCTATGAAGCACCGCCAGCCTGTTGGCGGTGCTTCAGTCATTCATGGCCCTGGCGATCTTGGACCGCCAGGGTCAGAATGACCCCCTATGTCTTCATATTGTCTATCAGCAATTTGCTGCTGAGAGTGAAGAACTTAGGATCTCTCTGAAGTGGTTTTAACCTTGTGGTCATAGTTAGGTAACCAACTACATCAGTGTTGTCTTAAGGTTGGATGTGCAAGCACAGTAAAATAAATCTATATGGCATGGTTAGTTTTCAAACTACTAAAATATCGTTTTTCTTCACAGTTTAAGGTTAGGAGAGAAAGTCTTCTTTGGTACTCTCCAAACTGTTGACTTATTTTGAAATGCTTGTAAAGTGTAGATTGTAAAGAGTGACACTAACCTGCACCCAACAAAGAGTGCAGCCAGAAAATGCAAATGAAATAAATACTCAAATAAATAGCAGTTGGTCTGAAAGAGTTGTCTGGCATCTCTTTGCACATTAGGTAACTATTTTACTACTTATTTTCTATGTGAACACCTTCAATGCTATTTGTGGTTGAAACATGCACCCCCTTCCCTACTTCTCCCAGTGCCCATATAGTCAATTGTGCTTGATAGTAGAGGCTCAGAGGGAAAAGTATTTGAAGCCATTTGGATTTAATTTCCCTTGCCTTTAAAATTTTTGAGCCACTGCTGGCTGCTGTAGAGGTCACAAACTGATACTGGAGGATTTATTTGCCTTTTGATTTGTGTCCTTTAAATAATGCAGAGTCATCATTTAGGTTGCAAAACAGCAATCCCTGTGGCATCTGTAGCGTCCTCTCTAGCCCAGGAGCAGGCAATGAATATGCCACACATGAAGCTCTGTAGCAGACGTCTTTATTCTTCAACATACTATTGCGCTCAGCATGTATTGCGTCATAACTTTCATAACCACACCTTGGCATCAGATTGAACTTGGCATCCAAAGCTTCTTCTATCTTTTGGTATGATATTACATCAGCTTGTGAGACTTAAACACTTCTTTCACTCCATCACTGGAAAACTTTTTTAAATATTTAAATGATTTTTTTATTGTCTTTTTCTCCTGGTGCCTCTATGTAGTCATTGAACGTTTCGATCCATGTGGTCCAACTAGCACCAATGTTCTCTTTCTTTGCTGTATCAAACAAAGGTGGTGGCTTCAAGAACGTAATTGTGCCGTACTTTGCACTCCCTTCTTCCACCATTAAGCGCATGTGACATTCAGGCAGCATTCCTTTCGCAAAGCAGGACCAGCAACCTCTCCACCCAACACACTGCTGCTTGGGTCTGGTCATTTTGTCTGATATCAGATCGCATATCGGTTCACTTGGTTGTGCCGGTAGGTAAGTTGCTGTTTTTTTGTTTTTTTTAACCTGGTCATCACTGCCTTTAGCATTTGCTTCGTAATGATGATGGCTCTGTGTTATGGCACAGCTCAGTATCTTTTCTTTTAGCCTTGCCAGTGGGGTTTGGTGGACTTTTGGAATGTGCTCCTCTGCTCTCAGCTTCTTCAATGGCTGCTTATGGGCCTGATAACGCGTCCAGCCCTTATAAATTACCTGTACCTGGACACGTTGGAGGTCGGTGGATCTTTTAACCGAGTCGGGCTCTCCTCATCCTAAATTAGCTGAGTCATTCAGATCAATAATCAATAACTATTGTAATCGATAATCAATACTCAATTAATAGATCAATATAGCACATCAGAAATCACTAACAGTTGGTATTTCGGCGCACCATGACCTTTCAGTCATGAATAACCACACCAGTTTATTAAAAGTTAGTGAATTTATTTCCCTATATTAACAAAGCTAGCACAATATATATATGTCTCAAAACCAATTGATATATGTATATGAACATTACTAGCTGTCCATAACGGCGGAAGAAACGCAATCTACGTAAAATCTGAATAATGATACACTCTGTTATCGCAATGCAAATCAGCAGTATGACTAACTGTATTTGACTAATTGCATACATTTGTCAGCATAACAAGATTTCAAATCATCATGGTGCATCAAATGAATCCCTCGACTAACCTCTAATTAGCATTGGCATGTGGGACTTCATGCGAAAACGAATTTAGTCAACACAAATTTGGAAAACTTCTAGCTAGGACCCTATAAAATAGCAGTTGGTACCTAAAAGGAAAAACACAATGCATAATACATTTATCCTTTCATATTTACCAAATACAATCAGCATTCAAGAAAAGTCTTCGTCCTTCAGGTACCGGTTGATCAGCATGGGACCAGTTTCAAAAGGGGCAAAGTTAAGGGCAAACTTCCTTGCAGCGGCAAGGAAAATGGGGCAAAGTTACTGCATAGGCAAGACGGGGCAAATCAAAGTTAAAGTCTCTAGGGTGAGAATTCTTAAAGTCTCTTTCTCTCGGATAGAGAAAAGGGTATCAGGGTGTCGTCCAAAATGGAGTCTGGCATCAGGCTTCAAACTGGCATCGAGGAAAATGGCTGACTTCTTCTTTGTTCGGTGGGTTTAAGTAAGAAACATTCCAAATCTTGCAGGGTCTTCCATTGGAGGGTTCATAGGTTGGCTTCAAATTGTCCAATTAAAAATTGTCTTTTACTAGAACTTATTTGTGCATACGTTAGCCTTGGAGCCTTGGAACACAAGTTGTATCATGGTTTGCCAATTATTTTTGCTATCTGTACCTTCATTGTCCGCACCTGCAGAGACTGACCTTGTATCAAAGGGGATGAAACCGGCCTAGTACGAAACCTTGGAGATAAGTGTATTAGTCATCTCTGTTGGAAAAATACAACTTCAAGCAAGAATATATGTTTCATTAGTTCAAGGAAAAAAGCCACGCAGTTAGAATTTGAGACCAGGCAACTAGGCCAAAGCCTGTACTAAATTTAAGCTAAGCAAAACAGTTTTCAAGCAAGAAATCATAGCATACATTTGCAATTATGATGGACTACTACATTTTCAATACTTCATGATTAATAAAGCTCGTTTACAATGATGGTGAACGACCCCGAGGGCACAATTTTCCCTCGTGCATTATTTCTTTACTAAAATCACACCACGATATACATTTTAATTATGCGGTACGTAAGAATATGTCGGACCTTCTTTTTCTGCGTCATCAGGCCCGAGTAAGGCTTTGACTCCACATAGGCCAATCACAGACCGTTTTGCATCGATTTGGGGCACATGTGGCATGCACAAGCAGTGTGCTACACCTTTGCAAACTCTCAGGGAGAGCAGCTTTGTTTCTTCGGGGCATGTATCCCCTACTTGTCGCCAGTTGTAGCATCTTCCCCAGCCCAGGCGTATGGAATGAATACACCCCACATGGAGCTGACATCTTTATTCTTCAACAGACAATCCTGCTTCGCACATATTGCATCATAACTTTTATAACCACAAAATAACCTCACATCAGATTACATAATTACTATCTAAAGTTTACCCAGGACCGCGAGGATTCTAGCTCGCATGATATCAAAGACACTACAGCAGCAACTTCATTGTTGTGTTTTCGGGTGTAGCCAATCCATAAGTGGAAAAATACATTAAAGCAAGCAACACACCTGCAAGGGACAGAAGGGCCTAGATTGAGGACTCAAAGTACTCCTTTGTTCTTCCTTCAGATGCTGGCCTTTCTGTGGAGTGTATTCTTGCCCTGCAGATTAAAAGGTAAAAAAAACACTAAGGGGTGGTGAATACAAGTAAACACCGTTTTTAGATGATGTTTCATGCCGAGTTTTTAGAGTGTGAGACTTATTATATCTTCAAACTGAAAGACAAGTGCTTCACAAACACCACCCTTCTAAGCATGGGTTGCAAGATATTGTCTCAGTCTATATAATATGTTGAGGTTTATTCTGGAGGAAAAAGAATAGATAAAGCAGTTAGAGGCTACAAAATTATCTTTTAGTCAAATTGCACCAATGTTTTCCAAATCAACCATTACTGATACACGTTACACCTTTCAGAGATACAGCAATTTTATATGTACGAGGAACTTGGAGAAGAAGCAGAAGGTATCTGTGATCTAGCTTCTGGTTGAGCTATTGTGGTGCCTTGCATTTCCTTTTCACTTACAGGACCTTGGTAAAATCTGTCAGTGCCTATAGAATTCCAATGTGTTCCCTACGAGGTTTGCAGTGTTCACAGCATATAATTATCAAGTAGACCATCCAAAACATATTAGTTTACCTGAACTTTAGAAGTGTCTTGGCGTGAGTCAGTGCGATTTAAGTTTAAGATTTAAGTAAAGTTTTGTGAGGGAGAAAGGCTATGCACACAATCAGTCAACGATTTAAAGTGCAACCATTCACAAGGCAAGTTTAGGTGACTATAGAAAAAGCTTTGCACGTCGAATGCAGGGAAAAAACCTTGCAGACAGTAAATGAGGTGATTGCGCTGAGCACTGTGCAGTAAATCCCATGAATGAGAGAGAGCTGAACAGACAACCAGCGAGTACCATGTGTAAAAGTGAAAGTGCAGTCAATGGGAAGAGTTGAGAAGGATCACTTTCTATAGAGGTGGTTGTCGATAACGCTCTTGATACATTTGGTTCCAAAGAAGCTTGACAAGACTATGCCAGAGGCTTTTTGGGGAATTGAGCAGCACGGATAGCTCCAGAGACTTTTATTGATAATTCCGCCAGCTAGAACAATGCTGCAGGTTTGCATGGTGAATTCAGCCAGTCAGGAAAACACCAGATGCTTAGATCTGAATTCATTTAGCCAAGACAACGTCAGATCCTTATAGGTGAACTCTGCCAGCCAGAACAATTACAGGAACTTTGATGGAACTTTCAAACAGCCATGACAATGACTGTAGCTTCTATGGTGAATTTAGCCAGTCAGGGTATCTCCAGATGCTTAGATGGGAAATGCAGCCTGCCAGGGCAGTGGCATATAGTTATAGGTAAATTCGGCCAGCCAGGACAATAAAGGTTTATATGGTGAATTCAACTAGCCATGACAATGCTGGAGACATATATTGTGAATTCAACCCACCATAGCAATACCAGATGCTTAGATGGTAAATTCACCCTGCCAGGGCAGTGGCAGATAGTTATAGGTGAATTTGGCCAACCAGGACAATAACAAAGGTTTCTTTGGTGAATTCAACTAGCCATGACAATGCTGGAGACATATACGGTGAAGTCAGCCTACAAGAACAATGACAGATGCTTATATGGTGTATTCACCCTGCCAGATTAATGGCAGATGTTTGTAAGGCGAATTCAGCTAGCCGAGGCAATGCCAGAGGATTTTATAGAGAATTCAAGCACGACAATGTTGCAGGTGTTTATCGGGAATTCATCCATACAAGTCAATGCAAGATTATTGTATGATGAATTACTCAAACTAGGCTAAAGCCAGAGGATTTTTAGATAATTCAGACAACGAGGACATGGCCAAAAGCTTTCATATAGATAAACTCAGTCAGGATGATACCAGACGCTTTTATGGATAATTCAGTCAGCCGTAACGCTGCCAGAGACTTTATTGATAATTCAGACAGCCAGGATTATGCAACAGTATTTTATCGTAAATTCGGACGTATATATTGTGAATTCTGTCCGCCAGAACAATGCCAGAGTCTTTTATGGTTAGTCAAGGACACAGGGCTGATGCTAATTACTAACTGGATCACATATTCGAGCCTGCAGCTCTTAACCAAACATCAGCAAGCTGAATAACTTGAATGCAGAATGAAGAACCACAAAGGTTTTGGCACAAGGACCTATAGTGCTTCGCTGCATGCCCTCATGTTTTCCAAAGTGCTCACCTTAGGTTTGACTAGCAAAATCATGAAGGCTGTCCTAGAAGAAGACCTAAACATTGTAATGTGCACCCTTGTTACCAATACCCCATAGTCACCATGAACTGTCATGAGAATTAGGATTAATTGCAACTATGATCATTAGAAAGCCAGGTGTGGAAAGAGGGAAAGGCGTGGGGTCATATCAATAGCCTAGGTGTGGGTTGTTTCGAACAGGGCAGTTTTCTCTAGTATAACACTTCCCAAAATGTAAGAAGAAGCCCTCTCTACAAATGCAGCCAGGGAAACACCTCAGACTCCACCAGCAGGTGTTATAGCCGTCACACCTCGGCTGGCAGTTAACCCCGCAGCTTCTGTAATCACTGTTCTCAGGACAGGAATCACATTTGTCTTGAGGAACACAGTATTCAGAGCCTTCATATTCCAGAACCAGGCCCTCATTGCAGAAGCATCCAGAAATGCAAGCATCATCCGTGCACTTCACATCTTTATTCCAGTTCTTGCAGTTTTTCGGGCACGCGGTCCCACATTTCTCATAGTGTTTGAACAATCCACAGAAAACCCCTGTTGGAAAGAAAAGCAGATATTTTATCAGCAGAGACAAGTTTTTTTTTTTTAAATCCTCATAAAAAATACCAATAAAACTATGTAACTGTGCTGGATCTGAGAAAGGCAAATTCAAAGTTTGTGGGTTGGCTTTTAAAGCCTTAAATAAAGGCTTAAAAAACCATTGGGACATAAGAGATATAGGCCTAGATTTAAGAAACCACCACTTTTCTTGTGCCCCATTACACCCCCTAATGCCACCATGTGTGTGCCCTATCAATGATTCGGCGCACCATGGCGCACATTAGGATCTATAGTGTCATAATTTCTGACTCTATTGTGGTACTTTGCAGAACTGGCGCTCTTCCTGCAAATTACATAGATGTCCATTATAAACAATGGTGTGCCTCAATTTAACACCTGCACTGAGCAGGCCTTAAAAATGACAAATGGAGGAACGCCCCCCATTGCATACATTATTCCTGGTGCAGGCATAATGTGGCGCAAGGGTTTAAATAGTGGTGCAAATTTGGCACAGCGTTTTTGCCAATCTAACGCCACATTAGTTAAAAAAAAATTACACTCTAGTGGAGCTAGCTAGAACTAGGCCCTTTCCTAAATTTGGAACATAGAGTTTGATGGACAGGGTATTGTGCCACAAATTTGGTGAAGTAGCCTCTCTGACAAACTGAGGATCTGCTATCGCTATTTAAAGTTGGGCAGACCATCAAGTTTCTACCTGTGGGTTTCCCACTGATTCTGCCAGTAGAAACCTTGGGGCAGATTTATGAAAAGTGGTGCTGCACCTAGTGCACCGCCACTTTTCTTGCACCCTTTACTGTCCCCCTAACGGCACCATGTGGACTCCATATTTAACAAGCATTTTCAATGCAACGGGTCTCGCATTTGCTCGAGTTAGAGCTATTAGCGTTGTAAACTCCTAACCGGACTTTTCTTGCCACACAAATTAAAAGAAAAAAAATGCAGGGTGATCGCACTATGTAAAATGCAGTGTGATTGTGCTGAAATTGAAAATGGAAAAACTGAGTGCGATCGCGCTATGTAAACCCCAGCGCATTCGCGCTGTGTGGAAAATAAACAGATAAAGTAGTCCAGAAACCATGCAGAAAACATCAAACGCCGCACCATAGCAGTAGTTAGGGAACTAGCATCCAAATTGTTTATGCTAGTTCTGTGCTTTGCAGGATTAGTGTCAAAAATTCTGACGCTAATCCTGCAAAGCACCAAGAGGCCCATTAAAACCAATGGGAGCCTCCTTTTAACGCCTGCTCAGAGCAGGTGTTAAAAATCCTGGTAAAAATGATGCAAAGAAATCTATTAGATTTCTTTTCACCACTTTTTTGGCCCTCCTAACGGGGGAACGCCCCCTTTGCATACATAATACCTGGTGCAGGCATAATGTAGCACAAAGGGTTACAAAGTGGCACCACTTTGTATATGTTTGTGGCGTTTATGGCCTTCTAACGCCAAATTAGCATGAACAAATGACGCTAATGTGGCGTTGGAATGGCACTAAGGGCCATATTTATACTTTTTGACGCAAACCAGCACCGGCGCTGGTTTGCGTCAAAATAATTACCGCTGGCTAATGCCATTCTGACGCGCCATGCAGGCGCCTTATTTAAGGATTGACATTAGCCGGTGCTGCGGACTGGTCAGAGTAAAAAAAAATGACTCAAACCAGGCAGCGCCAGCGTAAGGGAAAATGGGGGTTGTGCGTCAAAAAATGGTGCAAGTCAGGTTTGAGTAAAAAATCATGGCTCAAACTGGACTTGTGCCATTTTTTGACGCACAACACCCATTGAAATGACTCCTGTCTTAGCAAATGCAGGAGTCATGCCCCTTTGTCCAATGGCCTTGCCCAGGGGACGTCTGTCCGCTGAGCATGGCCATTGGGCACAGTGGCATGTAGGGGGGTCCAAATTAGGCCCCCTTATGCCACTTTAAAAAATAAAAAAATAATACTTACCTCAACCTACCTGTACTTACCTGGGATGGGTCCTCCCATCCATGGGTGTCCTCCTAGGGTGGGCAAGGGTGGCAGGGGGAGTCCCTGGGGGACGGGAAGGGCACCTCTGGACTGCTTCCATGGTCTGAGACCATGGAAGTGAGCCCACAGGTCCATTAACGCCTGCCCTCCCCCAGGTGTTAAAAAACGGCGCACAGCTGTGCGCCGTTTTTTAAGGCCCGCCCCCCTCCTGTGCATCAAAATGACGCAGGAGTATAAGTAAGGCGTCCAGGCCTTAAAGTCATTTTTTGTATGGGAACGCCCACCTTGCATGTCA
This sequence comes from Pleurodeles waltl, assembly GCF_031143425.1. Classification (NCBI taxonomy): domain Eukaryota; kingdom Metazoa; phylum Chordata; class Amphibia; order Caudata; family Salamandridae; genus Pleurodeles; species Pleurodeles waltl. The sequence goes on from NC_090446.1 coordinate 1,419,634,931, forward strand.
TTAACGCAAGGAGGTTTCCCGCATCCCAAAAATGACGCACACAGCGTTTTTTTCACGTCCACGGGGTCCGGCGTCATAGTTTAAATATGGGGCAAGGTTTGCACCAAATGTGCGTCAAATTTTTTGAGGCACATTCGGCGCAAACAGGGTATAAATATGCCCTTTTAAATCTGGGCCCTTATACCTATAGCCTTAGGATCGTCAGTAGGTAAATCAGATCGTCCAACTTTTGTACAGCTAACAGACTAAAGTACTTTTTCTTCTCTTCTGGATGGCAGAAAAAGTCTGGACTAAAATACAAAAAGAGGAAAAAAAGAAACATTACCTCCATCCTCACGGAGAAAACTCCCAGGGCCTCTGGGTTATTAGCTTTTTTTGGATTTACCAAAGCAAACACTTTCTTTGGACATTTGACTTTGTAAAACAAATGCTTGCTGAGAAACCACATGAACTATGGAGGCCGCTCAGCAAACAGTCCTCTGCTTCCTTCGTGGATGAGAGGCCACCCACCATTCTCTGAAGCAAGCCAGTTGTCCAAAAGTTTATTTTGCTTAAAAGGAGGAATGAGAAGGCCAGAGTTAGTTCCCATTACATACAGGTTTTGCACTAACTCATGTGCTATTGTATGTACTAAAAGCTGCCCATATTTGTCCAGATCATGAACATCTTTGCAAGGCACATGGGTTATGAATATGTTCATGATATGTAGGAAAAACTACTAAGAGAGCTACAATAATAAACATGAAGATATAATAATCTTCAAGAATAAATCACTATAGGTATTGATAGTTGCAACACTATATAATAGAACCTATTAATGACAGATGATACAGGGCTGCTATACATTGATAAATAATCACGGATAAGATAATTCTATTACAAATTCGTAAATGTTTTATTAAATAATCATACAATAATTGGAATACATAGATACCAAATATAAAAAACAATCAAGGAAAGGGACAACAAAATACCTATCTCAGACACACCACACTCAGACTGAATGAAATGAAATGATGAAAAATGTATATACAAGTGGAAATCTGCACATATTGTGCTTTACCTAATAACACAAGAAGACTAAAAAGGTTCTTAATGATAAAGATATACAAATATGGAATATTATGATGCAAAAATAATCTATATAAATGAGAAAACAATAGTAACGTTGCTCTGTCGGAGTGGTACCGTGGGGACCGGAGGCCTACACGCGTTTCGGTGTTTCTAGATATTATAGGTCACCTTCATCAGGGCCATTCCCAATGGTACTGTTCAGTAGTAATCTAGTCTTAGCAGCCAAATTTTCTGGTCAGTTTAATATTAGGTTCTGGATATACTTTGATAGTGTAGTCAAGATATCTGATAAAGAGAATTATATAATAGTATAAAAATATAATAATAATGCTAGCGTCTTGAAAGTCACCTACCTTGATTTTAAATATATACCACTAGGAAGAGACATATTATCATGTTAGAATAAATACCCAAGAAGTCGAGATAAACATTAAACTATACTATTAGTAGTGAAATAGAGAATAGGAAGAAGTGAAATAATAAGTGACAGAATAATTACGATAATTAATTCTGAGTAATACCAGAGGATCCAATAGTTAGTATGTTGTGATTAAGGGGTGCCTTATATTGTGCTACTGATGTTCTTTGACTCAGTTCAGTGAGAACATGCATCCAGGCGTGTATTAGAATTAGTAGTGATAGATTGTTATTGAAAATCTTACTTGTGGAGTCTTTTATATCAATTTGAATGATGCGAACGTCTAATAGCTGTTTCAATTTCATGGAAAGGCACAAAAGTGCTTGTTGTTATGAAGAGAAATGGACTAGCTCACAACATACTATCGGATCCTCTGGTATTACTCAGTATGAATTATCGTAATTATTCTGTCACTTATTATTTCACTTCTTCCTATTCCCTATTTCACTACTAATAGTATAGTTTAATGTTAATTGAAAGTAAGAATACTGAACCACAAAATATCATGCTCCAAAAGCATCACAGTCAAAATATTGACTACAATAATATTGCATAGGGAAGTATGAATAGGTAACTATGGGTTTACGTTTGCCCTTTTGGCAGGTTCATCCCCAGACTTTTTGCCTCCTTCCTCTTATTTTTTCTGACCTCTCGCTGTTGGCTATAGGACACTTAGCACTTTATCACTGCTGGTCAGTGCTAAAGTGCAGGTGCTCTTCCTTCTAAAAGTGGTGTAATTGGCTTGTACCTAATTGGCACATTTAATTTACCTGTAAGTCATATGTACAGTGGTATCCCTATACCCAGGGCCTGTAAATTAAATGGTACTAGTGGGCCTGCAGCGCAGCTTGCGCCACCCAGTGAAATAGCCTATCAAACCTGTCTCAGGCCTGCTAGCACAGGGCCTGCGTGTGCAGTTTTCTGCCACAGGGACCTGGCATCTAAATTTACTTACCAAGCCCAGAACTCCCCTTTTTACTACATGTAAGTCACCCCTAAGGTAGGCCCTAGCTAGCCCTATGGGCAGGACATGTGCCATGTAGCGTGGCCTGTCCTGGTAGTGATAAACAGCCTATTTGGTTTCTCACTGCTGTGACACTTGGGCTTTGTGCATACTTTTCAGACAGCCTGTACACAGGGAGGGTGGAGGTGCCACAGAGGTGCATCTGCATTTTGAATAGTCTTCCTTGGCTGAGAGAAAGGGGAAGGCGGGGCACACATGCATCTGTAAAGGCTGTGCCCTGTCCTCACACAAAAGGGTCATTTGCACCCAACTGACGATTGGAGTCTGTGCTGGAGGAGAGAGAGGGCACTCCCAGAACCAGTAGGAACTGGTTAGAACCTCCTCTCCCATTTTTTGTTAGCCCACTGCAAAAATGAGTATAAGTACAGGGGGATTTTCCCCACAATTTGGAGACGCTGGAGACATCTTGGAACTGGACATCGAATGCTGCTGGAGGGACTCACCAGGAACCGCCTTGGACTACTGCTGCTGTGCTGACCTGTGACCTGCCTGGTCACTTGGTGGAACTGCCACTGACTGCATTCACCTTGTGCTGTCCTGCTGCTGGGCCCTGCAGCTCTGTGTTTCCTTTGTACTGTTGTCCCCAGGGGCAGGGTGCTCTGGGCCCTGACCCCTGCAACTGCCTGAAGTGCATGAGGACCGCTTCTTTCTTCCTGTCCTAGTGCCTGGAAGACTGCTTTCTCCTCATTTTATAGTGCTGGGAGAACACTCTTCACTTTTGCCATTTAGCTCTTTGAGAGCATTCTGTTATTGTCTAGAAGCACTTTTGCTCTCCTTTGTGATCACCACCACAACCTGGGTGTTGCACGCTGGAAAGCGTTTTGTCTGATACCAAGAAAGCACTGCCACAGCCCAGGAGGGCTGTTTTTCTTAAGCGCGAGCGATTCTGACTGCTCAGTGCCCCCCGGGCATGGCAATGGGATATTTGGAGGGACGGCGCTGCTAGTGGTGCCCCTGGGACAAAGCGCGCTCCAAGGAGAGACCCAGGCCACCAGGAGGCCCTCACTTAGGGCAGATCACTCCTGCAGCCCTGAAATCTGTTGTTCGGAGCCGGGCGGGTAAGGAAGCCTCATTGGAGGCTACTCGCCCCACCAAGACCCTTGTGTCTTCTGCTGCAGGATGGGCAGGGGGGAAGGAAGCCTCATTGGAGGCTCCCCCACCCCACCAGAGCTCTCAATACCTCCACAGAGACCGCGGGTGGGGTGAAAGCCTTGCCGGAGGCCACACACACACCGCAAGGTTCCTACGTCTTTGGCCCAAACAAGTGTTGCTGGCTTGGGCCCCCCTCTCTGGAGGGCCAGTTGCGGCTGGGGGGGGTGCCAGAGATCACGGGCCCCCAGAGGGGCCCGATATAAAAATCGGTGGGGGGGGTCACCCCCAATCTCCCAAATTACCACCAGGCCCCTGTTTTGCCCAGTGGAGCGCCGGGGGGCCCCCTTGTTTTCTGTATAGGCACTGGAAATGCCCACATCATGAAAACAGGTACTTTTAAATAGACTATGCATATTTCAGATGTTCCTGGTAGGGGCATGCTGGAACTTGTAGGCAGCCTGTTTTATATATGATGTAACATATATATCCTGATGTTCCTTTTATGGACATTCTAGGCTGATATGTCTTATTACTTGCCATATCTTTTATAATGTTCCTGGTATGGGCATTTATGATATTTCTATGACAAGTTCATTTCGTTAGTAATGTGATTCCTGACTGCTGCTTATGTTGCAGAACAATAAGTAACCTGTGGGTTATATGTGACTACTGCTGGTTCTGCAGAGTAACTATTGCATAACTTTCTGACAACTGCTTGAGTAGCAGGGTATTACGGACATGTTGTGTTTGGTCTAATTACGTTGCGTACAATACAGTTTATTTTTATATAACTTGGTGTTGTGTTTCCTTTGTGGTGGGGATAGTGCACCATGTGTGTTATGTGTGTTGTGCAAACGCTTTACACATTGCCTCTGGGATAAGCCTGACTACTCGTGGCAAGCTACCAAGGGGATGAGCAGGGGTTATCTTGGGTGTGTAACTCCCTTGCCCTGACTAGAGTGGGTGAGTTCTGCCTGCCTTAGGTGCATACCCTACGCATACACTAGCCAACCAGAAACCCCATTTCTAACAGTTTACAATTAACTCATCATTTGCCCAACTTGAAAATATGGTTGTATAACCCATTTACTTGCACACATGCACTCGTACATACACATCCACTTGCATGCATGCACTCAGACATACACATTCGCTCACATCCATGCACTCAGACACACACATTCACTCTCATGCACGCAGTCAGACATACACCCACTTCCCCCCACATTCACACAAACATACACACACTCACACAACACCTCCCTCCCCCCTTTGGCATACATGCACTCACACCTCCTCCCCCCATCCTCTCCTCAGCATACACGCACTCACACCCACAATACACCCCCTCGGCATACACACACTCACAAATGCACACTGTTAGACTTTTCATCCTTGGCGTGGTCTCCCTTAGCTTTTTGCCTCTGTTTCCCAGGTTCGTGATGTGTGCTGGACTCTGTTTTTGTTGTTTTTTTTACTCGGGGCACTTTACAACTGTTAACCAGTGCTAAAGTGCAAGTGCTCCTATACAAAATGTATATGTAATTGGTTCATCCATGATTGGCATATTTGATTTACTAGTAAGTCCCTAGTACAGTGCACTAAAGGTGCTCAGGCCCTGTAAATCAAATGCTACTGATGGGCCTGCAGCACTGGTTGTGCCACCCACCTAAGTAGCTCTGTAATCATGTCTCAGACCTGCCACTGCAATGTCTGTGTGTGCAGTTTAACTGTAAATTCGACTTGGCAAGTGTACCTACTTGCCAGGCCTAAACCTTCCCTTTTCTTACATGTAAGACACCACTAAGGTAGGCCTTAGGTAGCCCCAAGGGCAGGATGCAGTGTATGGTTATGGTAGGACATATAGGGGGTTATTCCAACTTTGGAGGAGGTGTTAATCCGTCCTAAAAGTGACGGATATACCACCAGCCATATTACGAGTTCCATAGGATATAATGGACTCGTAATACGGCTGGTGGTATATCCGCCACTTTACCGTCACTTTTTGGACCTCCTCCAAAGTTGGAATAACCACCATAGTAGTGTGTTTTATATGTCCTGACAGTGAAATATTGCTAAATTCGTTTTTCACTGTTGCAACGCCTGTCCCTCTCATAGGTTAACATGGGGGCTACCTTTAAATATGATTGAAGTGTAGATTGCCTTTGGGAGAGGATAGACATGTGGGGTTTGGGGTCTCTGAACTCACAATTTAAAAACACATCTTTTTAGTAAAGTTGATTTTAATATTGTGTGTTTGAAAATGCGACTTTTAGAAAGTGAGCATTTTCTTGCTTAAACCATTTCTGTGACTCTGCCTGTTTGTGAATTCCCTGTCTGGGTCAGTTTGACAGTTGGGCTGGTTGCACCTCTCACTAGACAGTGACACAACGGGAGCTGGGGTGTAGTCTGCATTTCCTGATGAGCCATCTGTGCTAGGACGGAGGGGAGGAATGGTACCTCACATCTGAAAGGGCTGTGCCTGTCCTCAACATGCAGTCTCCAACCCCCTGGTGTGTGTCTGGGGCCTGGCCTGGGTAGGGCAGGATTTCACAATCAAGAGAGACTTTGCTTTGAAGTAGGCCTACTTCAAAGGAAAAATTGTGTATAAGAAGGGCACCCAAAACCACGGACTTTAGAACATTTCTGGAAACCAAGTGGAACCTCTGCCTGGAGAAGAGCTGAAGAATGGAGGAAGAAGAGCTGCCCTGCTGGTGACTGTGCTTTGTATAGCTATCCTGCAGTTGCTGCTTCTGCCTGTGCTAAGAGGACAAAGACTGGACTTTGTGTTGCCTTCCTTCTTGTGAAGATCTCCAAGGGCTTGATTTAGAGCTTGCCTCCTGTTGTTTGAAGTCTCAGGGACAGCAAAGACTTCTCTCTGCCAGCACCTGGAGTCTCTGGAGAGACTCCTACTCTGCCAAGTCGTACCCATCCAGTTCCTGGGACCCTGAAAGGAGAAGCTCGCAGCCCAGGAGTGAGAAATCCACGCAAAGAACGCTGTGCGGGGAAAAGATCAACGCAACTCCGATGTGCGGCTGAACATCGATGCTCGCCCACAACGCGACCCGAAGATCAACGCCTGGGGTTGGAGAAATGACGCACAGCATCGCTGACGGAGGCTGGTGAGATCGCAACCCACGCTGCATGGTTTTCGGATCATCGTGCGTCTGGATTTCCGACGCAAACACTGCTGGGCGTGTAAAAACGACACAAGGCCTGCCCGGACCCGAGAGTGCTGACCGGATCGGCGCATCGCTCTCCTGCAGAGAGAAGAAATAACGCACTCCGACCCGACAAAAGGAGAAGCAACGCAAGGTCTCGCTCGTGAATGATATCAACGCATCGCAAGCCCTTTTTGACGCACACTCGCCATGTGGAGTTATTTTTGACACACCCAAGGTACATTTTCATGCTAACAGCGTTAGTCTGTGTTTATAATTACATGAAGACTCTTTTTGCATTTTTAGTGATAACTTGACATGTGCATTGTGGATTTTTGCCGTTTTGATCTTGTTTTGGTTAAATAAATATTTTCTATTTTTCTAAACCTGTGATGTGCCATTTTGTAGTGTTTTCATTAAGTTACTGTGTGTGTTGGTACAAATACTTTACACCAGCACTCTGAAGTTAAGCCTAATGTGCGTGCCAAGCTACCAAAGGGGTAAGCAGCGGTTAGCTGAGGGTGATTCTCTTTTACCCTGACTAGAGTGAGGGTCCTTGCTTGGACAGGAGGTAACCTGACTGCCAACCAAATACCCCATTTCTAACACACACACAGATCCCCCCGCATACATGCACACATGTAGACACCACACACAATCACACAACAACCCTACCCTCCCACCCCCCTCTTCGGACGATCAACTTACCTGCTTCGGTGAGGTGGCCATCCGGGAGGGGATGGGTCCCTGCCCTTTCCACCGCAGACACAGCGCTACTGTGCAGGAAACCACTGCACTGTATTATGGGTCGTAATACAGCAGGCGGAGTCCTTATGGCGTTGCATGCCAGTGATGAAAAACTCCTCTATTACGACATCAGCCAGGCCGACGGTGTCGGATTTCTGCCCGAAATCAGGTGGAAATCAGCACGAAGTTGTAAAATGACGGTCTTTTGGCACCCAGGGCTTCAGCTGTCTTACGAAAAGACCACCGAAACCGAAATGAGCACCTCAGTGTGTCTTGTCCATCATTAGAGAGGAGATCCTCCTTTCTAATCGATCTAGAAAATAAATTATTTCCCAATCCTCCTTAACATCTTTGCTGCCTATGAATGTGCATTAGGGTGGATACAACCTTTTCTCCCCAAGTATAGCCAAAAATAAGAATTCTGTCATTCATTCATTTCTGAATCAGTTTTCAAAACCTACATGTGCTCCCTGGCTCAACTTGAGCAATACTTGGTACATACTAAAATATATGCCTATGACAGAGAATCCTACCTCAGCTTGATATCAGACTAGATAATCTAGATACGATTACACCATATGGCCAAAATAAACTTAAAGGTTTGCCAACTCAATCACAATAAAACACCTAAAAAATTGCTCCATTGGTATCATTTAAAAAGCCTACACTGACACAGGCATAGAACACCTACCCAGCCTTATCCCCACATTATGCTCCACCAGCAACCTAAGTTCAGCAGCTGCAGACATCATTCACCAAGAAACCTTTAAATGGTTGAAACAAAGAACAAGACTCAAAATCGAATGACCCAAAATGTGAGACACGTGACAAATAGCATATAGAAACCCCAGTAAATCAAATTTTCAAACTTACTTTAAATTGACTTCATGGAGAATGCTAGCAGCAGAAGTAAAACATCTCACATTGTTGCTTAAAGTAGACTGCAATTATATCTTCATTGCTTTAGTGTTATGAAGTAACCAAAATGGGCTGCACAATGCTTTATATAGAGAAATCTAGAAGCAAACATCTGCTGTTGTCTGGTGAGAGGGATCTGAATTACAATCTACAGTTCAAAATAAATGGTCTTATCTGCACTGTTTAAAATTAATAACTTATCAACAAAATGTTATGCACTCAACCATATAATACACTTGAGAAGACTGAATGAACACCACCCTAAACCACAGATCATTTGTGGATTGGTTCCAATATTCATGTTTGAGTATTGTAGGAAACTGGCACTTGTTGCAGTTACCCCTCAACTTTTTGCCTGATATTGATCCTTTCTTGACTGACAGTGTGCTGGGATCCTGCTACCCAGGCCCCAGCACCAGTGTTCCTTCCCTAAAAATGTACCATTGTTTCCACATTTCCACAAATGGCACACCTCTGGCACACAGACAGGTCCCTTGTAAAACCAGGCCAGGTCAGGGAGGGTCCCTAAGGGGTGCAGCATGTGTTATGCCACCCTAAGGGACCCCTCACCAAACGCATGCACACTGTCATTGCAGATTATGGGGGTGATTCTAACCTTGGCGGACGGCGGAGGCCGTCCGCCAAGGTACCGCCGTGAAATGACCGCACCGCGGTCAAAAGACCGCGGCGGCCATTTAAACATTTCCTCTGGGCCGGCGGGCGCTCTCCGAAAGAGCGCCCGCCGGCCCAGAGGAAATGCCCCTGCAACGAGGACGCCGGCTCAGAATTGAGCTGGCGTAGTTGCAGGGGTGCGACGGGTGCAGTTGCACCCGTCGCGTATTTCAGTGTCTGCAAGGCAGACACTGAAATACTTTGCGGGGCCCTCTTACGGGGGCCCCTGCCGTGCCCATGCCATTGGCATGGGCACGGCAGGGGCCCCCAGGGGCCCCGCGGCACCCCCTACCGCCATCCTGTTCATGGCGGGTTTCCCGCCATGAACAGGATGGCGGTAGGGGCTGTCAGAATCCTCATGGCGGCGGAGCGCGCTCCGCCGCCATGAAGGATTCCCCCGGGCAGCGGTAAGTCGGCGGGAGCCCGCCGACTTGCCGCTTCTGACCGCGGCTGAACCGCCGCGGTCAGAATGCTCGTGGGAGCACCGCCAGCCTGTTGGCGGTGCTCCCGTGGTCGGTGGCCCTGGCGGCCACCGGCCGCCAGGGTCAGAATGACCCCCTATGTGTGCTGGTGGGGAGAAAAGGGAAAAGTCGACATGGCATCCCGCTCATGGTGCCATGCCCACAAAACACTGTCTGTGGGATAGGTAAGTCACCCCTCTAGCAGGCTTTAGACCCCTAAGGCAGGGTGCACTATACCACAGGTAAGGGCGTAGCTGCATGAGCAATATGTCCCTACAGTGTTTAAGTCCATTCTTAGTAATTGTAAGTGCAATGTGGCCATATTAAGTATGTAGCCTGGGAGTCTGCCATTACAAACTCCATAGCTCCATAATGGCTTCACTGAAATCTGGAACGTTTGGTATCAAACATCTCAGCACAATACACCCACATTGATGCCAGTGTTGGATTTATTCTAAAAAGCACACAGAGGGCATCTTAGAGATAACCCGGGTCTGTGTCAGCCTGCCATTCGCAGACAAGTTTCTGACCCAATAGGGTGAGGGCCTTTGTGCTCGCTGAAGCCAGAAACTAAGCCAGCTCTGGGTGGAGGTGCTTCACACCTCCCCCCTGCAGGAACTGTAACACCTGGCTGTGAGCCTCAAAGGCTCAGGCTTTGTGTTACAGGGCCCCAGGGCACTCCAGCTAGTGGAGATACCCGCCCCCCACCAGACAAAGCCCCACTTGTGGTGGAAAGTTTGGCGGGAAACTTAAGAAAAACAAGGAGGGGTGACCACTTCAGCTGTCCAGAGCTGAAGTGACCCCCTCCCTGCAGAATCCTCCATCTTAGTTTGGAGGACAGGGACCAATAGGGTTAGGTCCGTGTCCTTCTCCCCAAAGGGAGTGGACACAAGAAGGGTGTAGCTACCCTCAGGGACAGTAGTCATTGGCTACTGCCCTCTGACCTCTGTAACACCCCTAAATCTTGTATTTAAAGGCTCTCCTGAACCCAGCTCACCAGATTCCTGGGGACCTGACAAGAAAGAAGAAGGACTGCTAAGCTGAAACACCAGCAGAGAAGAATGAAGACGACAACTGACTCGGCCTCAGCCCTATCGGCCTGCCTCTTACTTCAAAGAACCTGCACAAGAAAAGTGACGCATCCAGCGGGACCAGCGACTTCTGCGAAGCACCAGAGGACTGACCTGCACCTAAAAGGACCAAGATCTCCCAAGGACAGAGGCCCTGTCCAAGAAGAAACAACAGCTAAGGACTTCAGCCTCATGCTTGTATCCTGAGCATTCTGCTAAAGAGGATCCCCAGGCGATTCTGAGCAAGTGTCCACCCTGGGTTGACCTCTCTGCCCCTCCATGATGACGCCTGAAGAGGGAATCCTGAGGACCCCCCTGACCGTGAAAGCTCTGGATGAAGATTTCCGACACCTAAATGACCACTGCACCAGCAGCCCTCAGGCCTTGGACAACCCGACCTCCAGTACAGAAATTTTCAGCAGGCGTCCCTCCTCCCTGTCCAGTCTGTGTTTTGCCCGAGCCGACCACCTGGACCTTGCCTGTAGCATCTGAGTGACCCCCGGGATCCCCTCATAAAGAATCATTGGAAACTAGACGCCTTGTTGGCACCCTGCACCCGGCCACCCTAGTGCTGATGAGGGTGTGTGTTTGGTCCCTAATTGTGCCCCCCAGTGCTCCTCTAAACCCCCCAGGTCTGCCCTCTGAAGATGCTGGTACTTACCTGCCTGCAGATCTGCATCCGAGGGCCTCCAGTCTCCTTTGAAGCCCATGTTAATGTTGGTTCATCTTTGACCTCTGCACCCGGCCTGCCCGTGTCGCTGGTGGTGGGTGTTTGGGGTTATCTTGAATCACGACCTGTGGACTTCCTAACTCCCGGAGACTAGAACTGTAAGTGTTGTATTTACCTGCTAATCGATCTAACTGTTCTTTCCCGCAGGAACTGTTTCTGAAAATTGCACTGTCAACTTTTAAAACAGATAATTGCCAATATTTCAAAAACTGTATAACTTATTGATTTCAAACAAAGTGCTATTGATATATGTGTGAAATCCGAAACTATTGAAATACTTACCGGCAACTTAAATCTTGTGGTTCTAAAAATAAATTAAGAAAATATTTTTTTGCTAGATAAAAACCATTGGTCTGGAGTTAAGTCATTGAGTATGTGCTTCTTCTATTGTCTGTATATGTTCAATAAATGCTTTGCACTACCCTCTGATAAGCCTATCTGCTCGACCACACTACCACAAAAGAGAGCATTAGTATTATCTACTTTAGCCTCTGTTAATCATCTGGGGAACCCCTGGACTCCCTGCACACTATGGGGGTCATTTTGACCTCAGCGGTCTTTTGTCAAGACCGCCGAGGGACCGCCGCACTGAAGACTGCCAGTGGTGGCGGTTTTCCGCTTGGCGTATTAGGACTGTTGGCAGCCCTCCGTCCTTTTTCGGATGGAGAGCCGCCAACAGCCATACTGGTGGTTGGCGGGGAAGTGGAGGTTGCTCCACCTCCACCGCCACGTCAACAGAACATCGCCCACCGAATCACATCCTGTGATTTGGCATGGCGGTATTCTGTTGACGGTGTGGTGTCGGCGGAGCAGCCCCCATGGATCTCGTCCCCTCCCGGAGGATCAACGGACCAGGTAAGTTGATCGTCCGTTAGGGAAGGGGGCTGGTGGGGTGTTGTGTGTTGTGTGCGTGCATGGGGGTGTGTGTATGTAAAGGGGGTGTGTGAGTGCGTGTATGCTTGCAGGGGTGTTGTGTGCTTGTGAATGAGTGTGTGTATGTCTGTAGGTTTGTCTGTATGGATGTGTGCGTGTATGTTTGAATGTGGATGTGCGTGTCTGACTGTGTGTGTGGATGTTGGCATGTATGTCGGTGTGTGTGCGGTTCTGTGTGTTGGTGGTGCCTGCGTGCGTGTCGGGTGTGAATGAGTGATGTGATGTTGGGGGTACGGATAGGGAGGGGGGTCCTGCCACCTTTGGGGGGTGGCAGGGGTGGTGGGGGTGTAGGGGAGAGAGTCGGGGTGGGGATGGGGGGTGGGGAGACCCCTATCAGTCCCAGGGAAGGAATTCCCTGGCACTGATAGTGCTTACCGCCATGGATTTCATGGCAGTTCCAAACCGCATGAAATCCATGACAGTCACCCGAGTCCAAATACCGCCGGCGGTATAGGGACGACCGGCGGGCTGGAGACACAGGTCTCCAGCCCAGCGGTCATCTCTGCCCCGGTAACCGCCATGGTCATAATTGCACAAATTTGACCGCCAGCCTGTTGGCGGTTTTACCGTCGCTTCTCCACCGTCCGCCAGGGTCGTCATGACCTCCAATATCTCATATTGACATAGGCCCTCCTTACAACATTGGCGGTAAAAGCCGCTTACCACCGTGCAGAAGACCGCCATCACACCGCCGCTGCCGCGGAATTCCGCCACAGCTATTATGAGCCACATCTCGGAATCCAACAAAATTCAGACACCCACACAAGTCGGCCACACCAAATGTCAGTAATAAACTGGCAAAAACAAAACCTCCACCGTCACCACAACAGAAATACGCCCACACTATCATGACACACGAATCCACGTGGCGGTCTTTCAACCGCGGTATTCCATTGGCGGTACACACCGCTGCGCTCAAAATACACACACATATACAAAACACTGCCACTTTGGACAATTCGAAATACACACACCTGATACACATACACACACCACTCCCACACACCCAATACACTATAAAACATACACCCACATCACCCACAAACCCCTATGACCACTATTACAGAGAGAAGGCCAGAGAGAGACACCAACATGCACAAACTAGCATCCACAGGCACACAACACCATCACCCACACAACTTCCACGCACAAAACACCACACACCACTACATATCACCACACTTATCACCACACACACTACCCCACACATCACCTACACCACCCCATGGCACGGCAAAGACACCCCAGGTTCTCGGAGGAGGAGCTCAGGGTCATGGTGGAAGAAATCGTCCGGGTAGAGCCACAGCTATTTGGATCACAGGTGCAGCACACCTCAATTGCAAGGAAGATGGAGCTATGGCGAAGAATAGTCGACAGGGTCAACGCAGTAGGACAACACCCAAGAAATCGGGAGGACATCAGGAAGAGGTGGAACGACCTACGGGGGAAGGTGCGTTCCGTGGTCTCAAGACACCACATGGCGGTTTAGCGGACTGGTGGCGGACCCCCACCTCCTCACCCACAACTAACAACATGGGAGGAGCAGGTCTTGGTGATTCTGCATCCTGAGGGCTTCGCAGGAGTCGGTGGAGGAATGGACTCTGTTAGTCAAACCTTTAACTACCATATCCCCCACCCTACCTGCATGCTATCACATACCCCACCCTCGCCCCCACCCCTATCACTCCAACTCCTCACAAATGTACCAATATCACAATCCACCCATCCCAACACCAAGCCCTGCATGCAACACCAACGCATGGACACCCAGGGCCCCTGCCTTCACATCGGAGGAGTTGGAGAAGCTCTTCGATGGGGTCCTCGCCCAGTACACGCTACTCTACGGTCCTCCAGACTAAGAGGTAAGTACACAGGGAGCATGTTGTATGGGCTATGCCTGTGTGGAGAGGGCTGGTTGTAAGAAGGAAGGGGGCAGAGTTCTGCGTGCATGAAAGACGGTGCATGTGCCACATGGCAAGGGTAGGGATGGGGGCCACTCACTTTGACGGCGCACTTGGTAATGACTTCTCTTCTTCCCCTGTACATTTCATTTAGGTCAGCGCCCACCAGAAGAAGGATATTTGGCGTGCCATCGCCAAGGACGTCCGGACCCTGGGGGTCCACCAGAGACGGAGCACCCACTGTCGGAAAAGGTGGGAGGACATTCGCCGCTGGAGCAAGAAGAAGGCAGAGGCTCAGCTGGGGATGGCCTCCCAACATGGGAGGGGTGCCCGTCGAACCATGACCCCACTGATGTTCAGGATCCTGGCGGTGGCCTACCCAGAGTTGGATGGGCACTTGAGGGCATCACAGCAGACACAAGGGGGTGAGTACACTCTCATTCAGCTGACTCTGCCCGCAATGGAGGGGTCTGGGTGGGGGAGGAGGTCTGTGGGTTTCCCTAGGCCAGGTCGAGTTCCGTAGGCTAGGCCCCTTCATAAGGCATGGCCCTGTGGCCCCCACACCACCTCTGTAGAGTGCCAAGTACAGCTATTCATGCCCCTGTGTCATCTATATGTGCATATGTCGTCCATAGCCTTGTAGGCCATTTTCCCAGAAATTGCACTGTAGAGCCCAACAGGGCGACGTAGTGCAGGGGGCTTCTGTGTCTGTCTTGTCCGCCAACGGTAGCAGTAAGCCATGCACTCAACATGTCTTTCTTCTGTTTCCCCTCCCCCCTTTTTTGCCGTCTCCCTGTTCTTGTGTGCATTAGCATCATCAGGCGGAGGAGCAGTGGCACTGGAGCACGAGGGAGCTGCATCCCACATGGCCATGGAGGGCCACACTACGGACTCTGAATACACCAGTGGGACGGAGGGTGAGGTGAGCACCACAGCGGTGACAGGAGCTGAAACCAGCGACACGGACATGTCCTCCGATGGGAGCTCCCTTGTGGGGGCAGCAACATCTGTGCCCCCCACTTCTACAGGTACAACCGCCACCCCCGCTACCAGCACCGCCCTCCCAGCAGCCCCTCAGCCTTCGCCCCGTGCCCGCTCACCCAGGAGGGTGGGCATCACCTTCACCCCAGGTACCTCAACCCCTGCCCCTGTCACCTCTGCTGCCCTCAGTGAGGAGGCCATTGACCTCCTCAGGTCCCTCTCTGTTGGGCAGTCTACCATTTTGAATGTCATCCAGGGTGTAGAAAGGGAGTTGCAACAAACCAATGCATTCCTGGAGGGCATTCATTCTGGTCAGGCTGCCCTTCACCGAACCTTTCAAACTCTGGCATCAGCACTGATGGCAGCCATTGTCCCTGTGTCTAGCCTCCCCCCTCCAACTTCCTCCACCCAGACCCAATCCCCTGTACCTCTGCCTATCCCAAGCACACCATCAGACCAGCCTGCACACACCTCACCACACAAGGGAAGCTCAGGCAAACATAAGCACCACACATCCCACAGGCACTCACGCAAGCATCACACACATACAGATACACCAACATCCACTGCCTCCACTGTGTCCTCCTCCTCCTCATCTCCCTCCTCCCTCCCAGTCTCGTCTACACTCACACCTGCATGCACTACCTCGCACTACGTCCCGCACCAGCACACCCACCAGCACACCCACCAGCACACCCCGCTCACGTGCAGTCACCACCACCACTACCATTCACACGTCCCCTGTGTCCTCTCCCAGTGTGTCTGTGACGCCCCCGCCGAAGATACACAAACGCAGGCACACACCCACCCAACATACATCCACCTTACAACAGCCTCCAGCGCATGCACCTGCACCCAAAGCCACAAAACTTACACCTCCTACAACCACCACCTCTTCCTCCACTCCCAAACCCCCTCCAGCTACCCGTCCCAGTGTGTCCAAACAACTTTTCCTGTCCACCCTCGTCCTATTTCCCTCCACCCCACCATCAAACTCATAGGTCCCGAACTAGCACCTCAGCCACAAAATCTGCGGAGACCAGTGGTGCCTGTTGTCACAGGTATGTGGATTGCACAGGCCACCAGGACAGCCAGTGTGTCACGGAGCCACAGCACAGCCAGTCCCCCCCCTGTGAAGCACCAGAAGTTGGCCAGTGCCCGGCGGGAGACGGGGAAGACTCCAGCCACCCAAGCCGCTCCCAGGAGTGTGGACTCAGCTGTGACTCCTCCCAAGGTGGGGAAGGGCCAGACGAAACCCGGAAAGTCTGGGAGGAGCAGCACAGCGGAGAAGACCGCCATCATCCCCGCTGGCCATGAGGGCCCCACCAGCCCCATCATCGCTGCCCAGGAGGCCACCACCAGCCCCATTGTTGCTGCCCAGGAGGGCCCCGCCAGCCACAGCCCAGCTGCCCAGGAGGGCCCCGCCTGCCACAGCCCAGCTGCCCAGGAGGGCCCGCCATCCACAGCCCAGCTACCCAGGAGGGCCCCGCCAGCCACAGCCCAGCTGACCAATGAAGGACCACCAGCCCCAGCCCAGCTGGGCAGTGAAGGACCGCCAAGTCAAGCACCACTGAACAGGGCAAGGACCGCCAAGTCAACCACCGCTGAACAGGGCAAGCACCGCTGAACAGGGCAAGGACCGCCAAGTCAAGCACCGCTGAACAGGGCAAGGACCGCCAAGTCAAGCACCGCTGAACAGGACAAGCACCGCTGAACGGGGCAAGGACCGCCAAGTCATGCACTGCTGAACAGGGCAAGCACCGCTGAACAGGGCTAGGACCGCCAAGTCAAGCACCTCTGAACAGGGCAAGCACCGCTGAACAGGGCAAGGACCGCCAACTCAAGCACCGCTAGCCCATGAGCGGCAGGGGCACTGACGCAACAGGGACCATCACGGGATGAGTGATGCACTCTGGGCACCAGTCCCCCTCCAGAACCAGTGGAGACATGCATCCACTACATCTGTCCTTGGCAGGATGAAGCACTCTGGGCACCAGTCCCCCTCCAGAACCAGTGGAGACATGCATCCACTATGTCTGTCCTTGGCAGGATGAAGCACTCTGGGCACCAAGCCCCCTCCAGAACCAGTGGAGACATGCATCCACTACGTCTGTCCTTGGCAGGATGAAGCACTCTGGGCACCAGTCCCCCTTCAGAACCAGTGGAGACATGCATCCACCACGTCTGTCCTTGGCAGGATGAAGCACTCTGGGCACCAGTCCCCCTTCAGAACCAGTGGAGACATACATCCACTATGTCTTTCCTTGGCAGGAGGAAGCACTCTGGGCACCAAGCCCCCACCAGAACAAGTGGAGACTGTCATCAACTTGAGAGACTGTGGCTTTGCACTCCCCAGGATGCAGCAGTGGGCAAACCACCCACTGTAGAGACTTGTAAGACTGTGGCTTTGCACTCCCCAGGATTGATCAGTGGGCAATCCACCCACTGTGGAGACTTGAGAGACTGTGGCTTTGCACTCTCCAGGATGCAGCAGTGGGCAAACCACCCACTGTAGAGACTTGAGAGACTGTTATTTTGCACTCCCCAGGATGCAGCAGTGGGCAAACCACCCTCTGTAGAGACTTGAGAGACTGTGGCTTTGCACTCCCCAGGATACATCAATGGGCATGGAGGCTCCTCATGGATCTGGCGTCGGGCACTCATCCTGCTGAGGTGCCCCCTCTTCCCTCTGAGGTGCCTGTTGTATTTCTATCTGATGCCCCTGCAGTGTCTCTCTCTTTTGATCTGGTATCATGTGTGGGCCTCGCCCATGCATTTTGGGCCCAGTGGTCCACGGACTATAAATGGTGCAATACCTGGACTACTAATCTTGGTCTATATTTTGTTAATAGCGTATATATGTATATTTTTGCTTACTGAATTTTGATATATTACAATGGTTACACTCATTTCTGTTTGTCTTTGCATTCTTCCAGGGGCATTGGGGGGTGTAACTGTAATGTATAGATATGCATTGGTGTGTGTGTTGTAGTTCGTGAGGGTGGGGGTGAGGTTATTGCGTGTGTGTGTCCCTGTTTTTTGCCTCCCCCCTCCCCTGTGTCGTAGGTGCAGTACTCAACGTGGTCTTCGCCGCCGGAGTTGGAAGACTATTGCAGGGAGAATATGGAGTTCCGGCTCCATGGTGTCCTCCTTCCTCGTGAAGGTGTAGAGGTGAGCGTTTTTCCTTTGAAATTCCTGTTTCCGCCGTGTTTTTATCCGCAGTGAATCCGCCCCGGAAAAGGTGGCGGATTGGCCTGTCATAATAGTGTGGGCGGTACATTGTCCTCCACCTGTCTGTTGGCGGTGACCGCCGAGCTGTTTGTTTGTACCGCCATGGCGGTCTGAGTGTTAAAGTGGCTGTCTTTGTTGGCGGTTTCCGCCACAGTCGTAATTCCAACATTTTTTCCGCTGGCCTGTTGGCAGTCTTACCGCCGCTTTAACACCGTCCGCCAGGGTTGTAATGACCACCATAGTACATAAAAAGCCAGCTTCCTACAAGTATCAGGCAGACACGGGCCCCTTTTATGTAACCGGTGCACATTAAAACAGGTGCAGAGTGTGAACATCGGGGCAGTGCTCCCTATTAGAAGCAATGCACTGCCCCCAGTGCAGCCGAAAACTTGCCCTTGCTCAGGGAGCAGCACATTAGTGAAAGAAACAGTATATGCTCTATACAGATGCTCCATCCTTTATTGTGCAGGTATCACCCACATGCATTTCAAAGGGGGAACACTGATCCCGGTGCAGACTGGTGAATTGAGTGACTACATCCACCTATAGAGGGATGTCTAGGGGGTCCATGGACCTCTTTTCCTCCTTCCAAAAGGCTCCCCTCAGGGGCACACCCTTTTGTAGCACACAGTTAATGTGTCTCCTGACAGGCTATTGCCTCTGCTCCTTTAGCAACACAAAAGGATGATGGACGAAGCGCTGAACAATGCAAATACCCCAAGTCACAGATCTGGGTTTAATCCATCATTCTTTTGCTCACAATGCCACCCCAGTTTGGACCCAGCCATATGCAAATCAGTCTTGACCCTGTTCTTCATGGGAACAGTTCAGCCGAAACTGCCAGGCCAGGTCCTCCCTTGACTGGTCCTGGGACCGGTTTTAGGGAATCACCCTTCATCAGCCAGGCTAGCTTGAATCCAGTAGCACAGTACACCAGATTTTCCCACGGCGCGGGACGCCATAATCTGCTGCGCTGCCCCAGGGACACAGGGTGCGGCTCCAGCGCCGAGCAGGATGTCAGACATGCTACTTAGCGCATCCGCTTTTCCAAGGGCGGGCCCGTCCGCACCCATCCGCAACAGGAAGAGGCAGGGCTGGGCTCCCCCTCTTGGCCTTTCAACAGAAATCCTATTGGTGAGCTGCTGTAATTGCTTATTGTCCAAACCCCAGTACTTCCGTTCCTTTCCCCCCAGCCCACTATAGAGATTACTTGAAATCTTGATTCCAGACCTTGTGAGTAGGAATGGGAAAAAGGAAAGTGAGTAGTAACTGAAATGGGCAGGGAGGGATTAGAAAGCTACCCAGACATTCGGCTGAGAACTGTACCATGGTTCAAATAGATGAGCTCATAGAGGAAGTTAGAAGTCTGCAAGCTCCCAAGTCCAAAATTCTAGGGAAGAAGGGGGCTGATGTATCAACGAAGGACATTAAGTCATTCTTTGTTTCCACGAGTAGAAAGCCTCAGGTTAAGTCTCCAAAGAGGAATCACCCAGAGCCCACTCCCTCTATGAATCCTGCATCCCCTACTGATTACTCACAAGCGAGGGTGCCAACTTTACAAGTGTTTACAGCACCCACAATAGAGTGTTCTAACCGCTTTGCACCTCTCACACTCTCAACAACCAGCAAAGACAATGATAAAACCATGCGCACAGAGGAGACACCCAACCAAGCAGTCAACCCTGGGGAAGATCTTGTTGGGTCCCAATTAAACTATCTAAGGGGTGAGATTGTGACCCTACGAGACTATATGATATCTCTGAGCAACATGATACATGAGAAACTTGATGGTACAACTGCTATAATTGGGAACATAAGGAAAGTGTCACCCGTCTCAACGACCTGTACCACTAATTCAACCTAGTAAAATCCACTCCTCTGAAGAGTGTAGGGAAGAGAGAGTAAACATGGTGCTATTGAGTAACTGTGGGAACCGTTACTTGAAGGCATGTGCAGCTCCAGATACGGCCACAATAAGATCAAGTGGCACCAATACAATAGGAGAGGATGGACAAGTCCTATACCATAAATCAGAGTGGCATGTAGTTAGGAATGGAGACAATCCATGGACACTTTTCCATACTCGCAATGGTGGTAGTCAGTACGATTTATAGTTGATGAATGTCCCCAAGCTAACACAGGCATCCAAAGAATCCGGGGACTCACTTAAAAACAAAGTAATCCACTGGATCAGGAAAACAAAGAAGTGTATATCAATCATACGAGAAGATGGAACCCATGCCCAGAGAAATTTAGGGGAAGGTTTAGGGTCAGATTTCATAGGTTTGAAATTAGCCAACCAGAATTTAGTAGAAGGATTATTATCCCTCGAACAAAGATCAAGACCCTGTTCCCAGCCTCAAATAAGTCTCAACCTGACAAATCCCCCCCAAATGGTAATTGTTGCTGCAGATACAAAGTATTCCACCTCTCCAACATTCACATTGTTCAAATTTGGAACCAATGGGTGAAACGTCAAACATTGATTGACTAAAGGCCCAGCTCCCATATGGACTGGACAAATGTTTTCCTCTTAGCAAATCTTGTTGTGAATTAGCCAGGCAGCAAGGAAATAACTTATTGGAATACCTCTAGTGCCCACCAGGATTGGAGGGTGAGGGAAGCAACCACCACCTACCCAAGGATCTGGAACAGAGGTTGGAGCCGGGAGGGCATGATGACTTTCCAATAAAACTTCTATCTTGGAACGTGGCAGGTCTGAGATCAAAAACAAGCAATCCAAAATGGTGTAACTTCATAGATCAGCACCAAGTCATCCTGCTCCAGGAAATGTGGGCACCTTTAGCTACCTACAGATCTGGCTACCTGACTTTCCAGAAGGTTGCTCTCCCTTCTCCATCTGGGAGAGCCTCAGGGGGTTGATAATTTGGTCCAAGCAAGATTTATTCCTGAAGGTAAGAGATACCTAGCCCCAACAGCGATATTCTGGCTGTGGAGAAAGGTATCAGAAATCCAAGGGGGTACACTTGCGTAGTGATTGAAAATATGTACATTAGACCTGGGTCACGAAGCACACAGATTTCCATGCTGAACCATCTTTCTGACTTTTTGACTCAGTTGCCTGGCCTAATTGTAGCAGTGGATTGTAATATGCAATTAAGCATCAACGAAGATTCCTCACGATCAGGAACCCAGTACGCAGACCCTTGGGATAGATCAGGCTCAGTCCAGAAAGCAATAAAGCAAACCACGGGTGTGGTAGCCCTGCTAGAGAACTTAATAATTAATGCAGAGCTAAGGCAGGTAAATGGGAACACCAAATCAGACTCCCCGGCTGTGCCCAGGTACAAAAAAGGAACCTATGTGAGTTTCCTTGATTACATTTTTGTAAATGATATGCTTTGGCAATCCCTTAGAGATATAGCAGTTATTCCTAGGGCTGACAGCGACCACCAAGCCCTCTGTGTAGTCCTTACAGGCTCCTTATTTAGAAGTAGCAACATGTCCAAATGGGTGATGGGCAATAATGTAATGGTGACTAATGATGACAAGAATGTCAGATGGGCAGCGGTGGCAAAAGACACGAAGGTCCAGGCTGCAATTTATTGCATAGTCAAAACAAGTCTATCCCCCTGAAGTCCACTGACTTTTTATCTGTGGATTTTAACCAACTACATTGTAGTCTGATGAACCGGTTGAGGCCGCTTTTAGTGGTAGCAAGGGAAAGAGGGAAAGCTACGGGTAGTCCATTGAGGTGGTTTACCAGCTCTTGCCGCCAGGTTAAATTGCAGTTGTTGAGAGCATTGCAAACAGGGAACCACTCTGAGATAAGAGCGGCGAGGAACTTATATAAAAAGACCTTGAAAAATGCTAAAAACGAATGGGAAAAAAACAAATGGAACACTCTAGTCGATGCCCTCTGCGAAGGTGACACAAAATCATTTTGGAAAATGGTGGCCGAGAGGAAAGACCCCCAGAAAGATGAGAGCAACCCAGCAATTCAGCCAGCAAGTTGTCACACTTTGAGGACCTTTATAGGGTAGGTCCCAGTAGTAATAGTAATGTACCTCCATCAATACCCGTAGGGATCTACACTTCCCTCAATCCATTTTCCAAAAATACAGGTTTGTCAAGTTTGTATTTTGTCCCTTTCGCATTGAAAGAAACCTCTTTGGCTCTTCAATCATTTCGAAAAGGGAAGGCCCCCGGTCCAGATGGTATAGCAGGCGACTTGTATCTATCACGGCCTGGAACTTGGATGCTGTACCTAAATACCCTTAGCAATGCTATTTTGAGGGGAGGTAATCTCCCCCCTACATGGCGAGGAGCAACAATAGTCGCTATTTACAAAAAAGGGGGAAAAAGACTTACCAGTTAACTACAGACCAATAGGCTTAAGTGATGTCAGCTAGAAGGTGTTCTCCAAACAGGTCCTTGCTAGGCTGCATTCCTGGATCAACAATCACTTGATTCTTTCAGATCTCCAGGCTGGGTTTAGGAAAGGGGTTAGTACAATAGACCAGGTTTTCAGATTTAAACTTCTATGCTGGAAATACCTAAAGGTAAAAAGGGATCATTTGTATGTCGCCTTTATTGATCTAACAACTGCATTTGATCTGTTTCCACGTGCCCTCCTATGGAGCGTTTTGGAATTTTACAACCTAGATAGTGAACTACTGAGGTTGATAAAATATCTCGATGAGGGGACTTATGCACGGGTCCGATGGACCCAAGGTGGTGACTTGACATCCTCAATCACCATTGCAAGAGGGGTCAGACGGGTGTGTTTTAGCTCCTACCCTGTTTAGCCTCTATATCAATGGTGCAGTAAACCTACTGATGCAGTGCAACCACGACGCTCCTAAATTAGTAGGAGTACCTGTTCCAATTCTTATGTTTGCAGACGATACCCTACTGATGTCAAGAACTCCATTGGGTCTTCAAAATGAATTAGATGCATTTGCCACGTTCTCTGAGAAGAGGGGTCTTGAAATTAATTCAGACAAAACTAAGTTTATGGTTTTAAACCCACATAAGACCTTTAGGGGGAAAATGACTGTTGGGGGCTTACCTATAGAACAGGTATGGGGATAAGACTATCTGATGATCTTTTATGGTTGGCACAAATTGAAAAGAGTATTGTTGCCCTCCAACAGCGGCCAGTGGTGATTGGAAGAAAAATCAAAAACTCTATGGGAGGGCAAATTTTTCCAGCTGTCACTGTATACAAAGCTACTGTTGTGACAGCTGCAACCTACGGTGCTGAACTCTGGGGTCATTGTAATTCTAAGAAACTGACCCTGGTCGAAAATAAGTTCATAAGCTCCTTGCTACACTTACCAATAAGTACGCCTCTTATTCCTTTTAGGTTTAATCTAGCGCTTAATCAGATTCACACAGTAATTGACTTGAGACCGCTCATATAATGGGTGCACCTCTGGTCTTCTCAGCACTTGGTCCCTTATCAAACAGCTGTAGCGGAGCTAATAGCCCTTGATGGCGTGGTATCAATTCCTTGGTTTAAATATATTAGAGATATGTGCCACTGTATTAAAATGGAGGAGATGTGGACATCTCCCCACCTTCTAACAAAGGAAGTAATACCACGTATAAAGCGATGCTACTGGGAGATGGCTTTGATCCAGATATGGTCCAGTCAGAAATAAGGTAGTAGGACAGATCAATTTTTAAACTACAAATGTTCACCGAAGTTTGAAACCTATATGGATAATGTACAACCGGCCTACACCAAAAGCCTTTTTATCAAATTCAGACTGGGGATCCTGCCACTAAAGTCTTTTACAATGGGGTGGAACAAGGCTGACTGTACCTCTGGTTTTTGTTACTCCTGCCCGATGCAAGCTGAGACCTTGTCTCATTTTGTATTTTTCTGTCCAAGATACTCAACTCCTAGGAGGAAGTGGATTATCTTCCCATATGTAGACCCCTTGAAGCAAGGAATCATAGGGAATCAGTCTGTATATTGACAAGTGGTACAAGCGACAAGGTTGTGTATGCATTAACAAGATGCCTTCAATGTGCCTGGGCTATAAGATCTAGGGAGAGTTTACATTTGACTGGTCCGTAATTTTATTAAGATGCCTGGTTGGAATACTGATTTACCAAGATGCCACAGACCAGTAACGGATTTATTAGAGAAATTACAGTGCAACCATACAAGATAGGTTGTCAACTGTGTGACACTATAGATTGATTTTAATTATGTTTTATCTTTTTATGATTTTATGATCACATGTATTTATTGTTCAGTAAATGCTTCCTTGGCTCTCAGCCGAAATAAAGTTATTATATTCACAGTAGCACAGTGAGCATGGGACTCACGTCTGGGCATACCCTTCCCACTTAGAACAACTTTAGCAGCACAAAAGGATGATGAACAGAGTGCTGAACAATGCAAACACTCACCCCAGTCACATCTGGGTTTAATCCATTGTTTTTTTGCTCGCCATGCCACCCAGTTTAGACCCAGCCATATGCAAATCAGTCTTGACCCTGTTCCTCATGGGAACAGTCCAGCCTGAACTGCCAGGCCAGGTCCTCCCTGGCCCGGAAACAAGCATCCTGGGACCAGTTTCAGGGTATCACCCTTCATCAACCAGGCTAGCTTGAATCCAGTTGCACAGTGAGCACGGGACCAACGTATGGGCGTTCCTGGCAGAAATCCGACACCGTAATAGAGGCGGTTTCCACCGCTGGCACGGTCACACCAACCGTACTCCGTCTGCCGTATTAGGACCCGTAATATGGCACAGAGGTTTCCTGCACGGAGGTGCGGTGCCGGTGGTGGAAAGCGCAGGGACCCATCCCCTCCCAGACAGCCACCTTGATGAAGCAGGTAAGCTGATCGTCCAAAAGGGGGAGGGCGGGGGTGTTGTGTGAACGTGTGTGTTGTCTGCATGTGTGGATGAGTTTGGGGGGAGGGTGTGTGTGTGTGTGTGTGTGTGTGCGTTTATGAGTGCGGGTATGCTGAGGGGGGGTTGTGGGTGTGAGTGCATGTATGCTGAGGGGCGGGCGTTGTGGGTGTGAGTGGGTGTATGCCGAGGGGGTGAATGGGGTCTTGTGGGTGTGAGTGCGTGTATGCCGAGGTGGGAGTGGGGTATTGTGTGTGTGAGTTTGTGTATGTTTGAGTGAAAGCGGGGGGGTATGTCTGAGTGTGTTCATGCGAGTGAATGTGCATGTCTGAGTGCGTTCATGCAAGTGAATGTGTATGTTTGTGTGCATATATGCAAGTGGATGTGTATGTTCGAGTGAATGGGTGTAATGAGTGAGTGAGTGTGAGTGTGTAGGGGTGTTTGTAAATGAATGCGTGGGTAAGTGGGAGTGCGTGAATGTAGGTGAGTGGTCATGTGGGGGGGTGTCTGCGGGCGACAGCAATGGAGATTCGTGTCACTGGGTGCATGACTGCCAACATTTTTGTGGTGGTGCAACTGCTATGAAAATGCTGGTGGACTGCTGAGTCATAATGCCAATGGCAGTACGCACAGCATTTCTGCGGTTTGGCTTCGGCAATCATAATATGGCGGTGTTTACCACCACTGTGAGTCTGGTGGTCCAAGGATCGCCGGATTGGAAATGAAAGCCAAAGTGTTTCCCTTATTTGCATGAGGCCACTTCCCACGGCAAATGCGGGAACACACTCTTAAAATAGTGCGGTATATATGCTGGTGCTATGTGTATTGCAGAATTGGCTCCACAAGTGTTTGCTGTCACCTCTGTAATAACACAGTGCCGTGGAGGCACAGAAAACAGGTGCACCCTCCTGTTGGAATACAGCCCCTAGTATGACTGCTGGTTGGAAAAAACAATTTCTTACATTTTTTATGTGCTAAAAGTTAGATATTGCTCAACATTATGGTATTAGTGATGCATTGTGAAGTCCTGGAAGGACAAGTTTTGACAATAAATGAGGTGAGGTTGGGTCTTCGTAACTACTAGGGGTTGCCTCTTACTTGAACATTATATCTATGTGTATGAGTATGGAATCAAATGAGAAGCATAAAAGCAAAAAATTCAAGAAATGAAAAAAATAATTCTATCAGAAAATCTTCTTAAGAACAAACAGGGCAGATGAAAGCAGAAACATTGAAGGAAGAACAGAAAGACTGAAGATTCTGAAAAAAGAAAACGGATAAGTTGAATTAAGGTTCAGATGTAAAATTAACTAATCAACATGCAAAATTTGTAGAGGATAATATGCAGGAAAACCAGTCTTTAAGAACTTTCCATACATATATGTGAGGAAAAATGGGCAGATGTCTGGAAGATGCACAAAGGCATCCCTGCTTTACCAGAAACAGAGGAGACAAACTGCCAGAGTAACCAACTAGGCCCATCAAAGGTGCCTGCAGGCAAAAGAGAGAAAGAACTGAACACATGGCACATGAAGGCAAGCAAGCGGCAAAGTGCGGAGCTAGTAAATAAAACACTGTCAGAAGGGAACAGAAACCATTTTGAAGGTCAGCACTAATAAAAACATAACATCTGGCAAAACAATACTTTCTATCATTTGTTTCTTTCACTGAAGCATTTCCTTTCCAACGAATACCCACTGCACGGTTTGTGTAATTCAGACAGTCTAGGCCTTAGAATCACTATGGGGCACATTTGTACTCCAGTTGGGCCGATTTTGCGTCATTTTTTTACACACATTCGGCACAAAACTAACTACGTATTTTTATTTTGACGTTAGACACATCTAACGTCAAAATAT
This sequence comes from Pleurodeles waltl, assembly GCF_031143425.1. Lineage (NCBI taxonomy): Eukaryota > Metazoa > Chordata > Amphibia > Caudata > Salamandridae > Pleurodeles > Pleurodeles waltl. The sequence goes on from NC_090446.1 coordinate 1,419,662,036, forward strand.
TGGAGTTTGCACCATTTGTTTGATGGGTGAACCTACCTTGCGTCAATGAGATGCAAGGTAGGCGTTCCCATCTAAAAAATGATGCTAACCCCATAGCTCCATATTTATCCCCCATGCTAAAATGAGGCAAGGGTGGGAGGAGGTGCTAAATAATAGCGCAAAGCTTCCACCATTATTTAACGCCTGGGTCAGACTAGGCGCTAGAGGACCTGTGGACCCATTTCCATGGGTAAACACCATGGAATGGGTCCAAAGGTGCCCTCCTTAAGCCCCAGGAACACCCCCACCCACACCAGAGGTACACTGGAGGATGGGGGACCCCATTCCAGGTAAGTAGGGCAAGTATAGGTAAGTATTATTTTTTTAATTAAAGTGCCATTGGGGCTCAACTTGGGAACCCCTGCATGGCACAGGGTGCAATGGCCATGCCCAGGTGACACTGGTCCCCTGTGCTGGCCATTGCGGTGGTGGGCATGACTCCTGTCTTTTCTGAGACAGGAGTCATGTGGTATGGATAGTTTTGCATCAGAAAATGACCTTTGGTTGGGTAGAGGCATTTTTTTTTGCCTCTAACGAGCCTAAAATCATTTTTTGGTGCAAAACCCCCTTCTCCCACATCGCCACCCCCAGCTGGCTAACGTAATTTGTTTTTACGCTAACCAACCCTTTGCACCGGCTTGCACCATTCCATAAATATGGCACCCAGCTGGCGCTCAGGAATGGCAGAATCCGAGGCTACACCTTTTGATGCAAAACTGCATTTGTGCAGTTTTGCATCAAAAATAATAAATATGCCCCTATGTTTGTGCAACTGCCAGTGGAACCCTTGTCCATGGGGCTCCTCGTTTTATGATCACAAAATGAATGCACACATTTATAGTATAATTACTGGTTGTTTTCCTTCCACAGAGCCCAAGGTGCCCCCAGTACCCATTTACCTATGAAACGAGAAGAAGATAGTGACTGGGAAACAACTAAACATTCAGAATGATATGAAAGGGGATTCTGGTGATAAAATACAACAGACCATTGTTCATTTTAATCATAGCCACCAGACAAGGCTGTGTGCCTAGACAGAGAAAGGATCCTTCTGACCTGCAAGCTCACATCATTTAATTTGAGACTTACAGCCTGATTTAGGTCATGGCGAATGACTTACCCGGTCACAACAGTGACGGATATCCCATCTGCAAAAATATAAATTCCATTGTATTCTATGGGATTTATATTTCGGCAATGGGATATCCGTCACTTTTGTGATGGATTAACTCATTCGCCACGGTCCTAATCAGGCACTTAGGGGGTCCTTATGACCCCTGCGGTAGGTGTTAATGTGGCTGTAGTACCGCCAACAGGCTGGCGCTACTTAACCGCCACATTATGACATTGGTGGGTTGGCTGAAGCCAAACCGCCAATGTACCACTCTGACCGTCACAGCGGTAGCAGCTGCCGTGCTGGAGATAACCATCTCCAGCTCCGGGGCTGCCATTGTGCCGCCGGTGGGATTATGACCCTGCCCACCACCATGTGAATTCCTTCCCTGTCACTGATAGGAGGTGCCCACCTCCCTACCTCTCCCAAAACCCCCCCACCTGTCCAGACACCCCCCACCCCTCTACCTTTCCAGACACCTCCCCAACCCCCCCTACATCCACGCCCCCAATCACACACACACACACTCATTCACACATACATACATACATGCACTCATCAATTCACACACACTTCAATACATACACGCAGACATGCATTCCTATTTCCATACATACACGCACTCACACTTCCATACCTTCACGCACGCAATCAACACTGAACACATACCCACATTCACACACACACTCACACATACACACATAACGCCCCCCATCCCCCTCTCCTGTCGGAGACCTGACTTACTGGGATTCCAGGGCGTCTTCTGGCAGGACACGGGGCGCTGCTATTGCCAGCAAAACACCGCCAGGCCATATTATTTTTCATAATGGTGGTAGCAGTGCCATCTTACCGCCATCCGCCAGTATGGCCACAGCCGGATTTCTGCCCTTCTTGTGGCGGAAATCCGGCTGTGGTCATAATATGGCGGACGGCTGGTAGCCGTGGCGATGGTGTTTTGGCGGACATCGTTGCGGTGGTAGGTGGTTTTTACTGTCATGTTCCTAATGAGGGCCTTAAACTCCTGAGACTATAACATTGTGACAATTTGGGATCTGACACTCCACATAATCATCCACAAGAAGAACATGGGCATATAAGGGATTTAACAGTGGGGGTAAGGGGTGTGGCTCCGCGCCATTTAAAATGGCCACTGCTCTCTAGAGCTCCACGTGACTGCAGCATTTTTTTGAGGGAATGGGATATTTACCCTCTGAACTGACAGACTTTTTCATTTCAGGCTGAGTACTAGAGCTCTGCTCCTACCAAAACATGCCATTGTTTTGGACCGATTTAGAATTTAAAAGGCATTTATTGTTGAGGACATATGCGGTCCTCTTCAAAGGCTTTTCTTTAAACCTTCAATCATGCTGCATCCTCAATGCTGTTTAAATGCCAGCACATGTGAATAATTTCTGTTTCAGACAAAAAATTACTCATTAAATTCAAGCAGCCTGTTTAACTTTAGACCTCTTTTTGGACACACATAAGGTCTATCATAGTTATTTGCCTGCAGCTTTTAGTGTCATAGAACTTTTCACCTTATTCTCCCATAAAAAGAACAAATGCTTCAAAGGACACTGTATGGACAACCAACCACAGTCAAGATTAATTATTTTCTTTTACCCAGTGAAAAGCAGCTTTTTTTTTCATCTGCAAATTCTCAGCATTTGACAATCCAAAAAACAGTATATCTTCCATATCGCATCTCTCTATATTTCTGAGGCAACATCCTTTTGTAGTAATCACAACATCTCTGAATTACGGCTTAATGACTATATGGGGAAACCTTGCAAAGGACAAGCTATCAATAAATCTTCTTCAAACGTTTCTCCTCTTTTCATACAGCACATTCAAATCACAAAAACAAATCTATCCCTCAATATGGACGCTACAACAGACTTATTGAAGGACTGCATATCCTCCACTCACCATATTGGTACTATATTTAAAAAGAACACAAATAATCCTTCTGTTAAAAGGTCAAAAAAGGACCTTTATTCCCCTGTTAAATCACCCACTCACTTAACTTTAGAAGACGTCATGGAGGATTTAAGGACCTTAAGATCATTTATGATCACCACTAATGCCTTACTCCAGCATATTATGGAGAAATGGTAATTGCATGAGCAGTGTATTTCAGCACTGGAGCAGAGAGTGAGCAAACCTTAAGGACCTGTCTTCTACTACTTCCCACATTACTAAAGATATTACACAACTTAAATGTGTGGACCTTGCACCTGCTGTGCCATATTTACAAATATCCTGTTTTTGGAGGTTTCATGCCTTCACCTTTTTCTTTTCAGTGTTCTTCTTTCATTCTGTCTTTATTTGTTCCAGAAGATTTCTCAGGCCTTGTAGGCTCATTTATTCAGAAACTGTAAATGTTTTGTCTAGGTAATGCAACTAAAAACAATTGCATGGAATTTAAAGGGGTTTAAAAACCCCATCAGATCTCTCATTTCCCATCACTCACTTTCTGATTCATGGTGGTTATATAACCCTGAACTGCCACATTGGATTATATTTTCCTTAGTAAAAGCCTAATGCAACATTTAGTCAATTCAGAGATTGGATCTATACTAATCTCAGATCACGCCCCAGTATTCACTGATCTTGACATACTTCCCAAAGAACCAACAAATCCTATTGGAGATTTGATCATTCATTACTTTCAGATGCCTCATTTCTCAAATACTAATCCAACTTCACCAATGAATTTTTCATCTTAACAATAATGATCAAACATCAATCCAGGTTGTTTGGGATGCTTTTAAAGCAGCTCCAAAGAGGATTCATCATTAGATGCATTCATTCAAAAAACAAATCAGCTCAACAGAATTCCGCATCTATATTGATACATATTAAATTTCTCAAATATGTATGTTATACCATTCGGAATAACAAACAAGATCTTGACGCCTTGCAAGTGTTGAAACATGGGTTATTGGTAAGGGCAGGTAAGTACCTACACTTAGCAATAGGCCTCTAAACTCCACTTAGGGCCAGTTAGGTCTCAGTAAACTAAACCTAGCTCAACCCTTGGTAGCTTGGCAATGAGTGACAAGGCTTAACTTAGGACACAAAGCATAAACCATTCCAATATCACAATACAGTAATTAAATAAAACACAGGAAACAGTTTAAAAATACAAAAACAATTTATACAAATAAGAAATGATTGTAGCTTTAAAATAACAACAAAATGAATAAAATCAGATAAGGGGGACAGGACATATGAATTTTTCAAGAATTAATGCTTTTTAGCACTTAGGAATGAATAGCGCCAATCTGGTCATCACCAAGGCAAAGTCAAAGTTTGAGGCTGACCACGATGGAGCCCTTCTCGGCTACAGCTCGTGGAAGGCCTTGGTCAAAAGTTTAACTTCGGACTTAGTCGTTTTTCTGGAGATTTTCTTCAGCAGGACCAAGTCGCCAGTCCAATCCAACCTCCTGGAACTCTTCCTCGGATATGCGTCGCAGTATCCCTCAGTGGAGATTTTTACCTTCAGACTTAGTCATTTTTTCGAGATGAAAATCCTTCGACTGGGGCAAACCTGAATCTTGATCCGACGTACCTGGAGCCCTCTTCGGATACACTGCCTGGGAGGTCCCGGTGAACTTCCTACTTTCGGACGTAGTCACTTTTTTGGAGATTTTCACCACCAGACGAACCTGCAAGTCAAGCCGGGTCGTGGTTGAGGCAAGCCGGCTAGAGGGGACGCGGGGGTCGGTTCCTTTATAGAGCTTTTTTCCAAAAGTTCTCCAAGCTTCTCCAAACTTATGGATCTTCTTCTAGATGTTCCTTTAAGGTTCTTTTGAGGTCCACAGTTCACCCAAAGGTTCCAGAACCTCTGAGATGCTCCTTGAGGGTGCAGAATACAACTCCCAGAATGTACCTGGTGTGAACTCCTTTTTGTCCATTGCACAGTGGTCAGCTGGCTGGTTTCTTCAGAAGTTGGTGCAGGGAACTCTGGTTAGCAAGTTTTCACTTGTAGCAAACAGGGATTCCCTTCTTGAACCAGTTGAAGCCAGGCAAAGTCCTTCTTGTGGTGAAGCCCAAGTGTGCAGCTGGTGCACTCCTCCAGAGTGCAGTGTCCAGGTGCAGGCCGGGGTCCAGCAGGGCAGTCCTTCTTCTCCTGTAGTTCTTCCTTGTAGTTATCCGAGGTGTGGGTGCAGGTCTGCCAGTTTTATCCTTGCTCCTGGGTGAAAAGCATGGTGGTCCTGGTTCTCCAATCAGGTGCAGGGTATGTTCCCCTGTGATGACCACTTCCTGGGAAGTGTGGCAAAAATCAATCCGAGGGAGCAACATTCCTCAAACATCCATCATGGCTGAAAATTATTTTTGGAGGTTGCATCTGGCTGAGCCCACCCACTGGTGTGGCTACATATCCTAAACACACCCCTCTCCTGCCCTAATCAAGAGGGCACCTAATTGTATGGGTTTGCAGGATGTGAGAATGCAGGATGTGAGGGTGTTGCTGTCCTTCCCTGACTTTGAAGACAAGTTTGGCAGCTCTCCCCCTTCCTGCCTCTCCATCTGTTGAGGGAAGATCCCCTCTCCCAGGCACATCTCTTTGTGTGGCGCCAGGCCACTTCACACCTCATTAAGGCAGCTTGGCCAGGCTGACACAGGCTAGCCAATCAGGGCAAAGCAGCAATAATACTGCAGGGCTGAAGTTTCCAACTTTTCAGGTAAAGTTTAAAACTCTTTACCTGGACAAGTCATATTAAATCCAACAACTGGAAGTTTTGGGATTTATTATAACAATTAATTTGATATCAAACCTGAGGTATCTTTAACTTAAGGGGACTTTTAAAATTAAAATAAAGTCTCCCCATTCTAGCCTATGGAGGCCATTCACTACAATAAGATAAAAACAAATTTGTCTGTTTTACCTCACCGGGTGTTATAAAACTATTTTTATAAGGTCCCTGCTTATGGTTACATGGCACCCAGCCCTAGGGGCACATAGGGCACACCTTAGGGGTGACCTAAATGTAACAATAAAGCAGTTTAAGACTTTGGAACTACTTTTAATTCCAAAGTCAAAGTTGCATGTAACTTTAATTTAAAAGCAGCCAGCAAGGCCACCCTGCCTTTAAAATTACATTGGACAGCTCAGCAGTGCACCTATGGGGGCACCACCTATGCTGGGGCCCCTAAACCTACATGCCCTACCATATACTACGGACATATAGGTAGGTTAATTTTGCCAATTATAATTAGCCTAATTTGCATATGCACTTTCCACATAACACTGACCCTGGGACTGGTAAGCAGTATCCAGGGCACAGCCAAGAGTCAGTAACCACCAGTATCTGTCCAAAAAGTTTGGGGTGACCAGGGCAAAAAAGAAGACTTTCCTACAGCAAGCTTGTGGTATACTTCTTAAATATAATGCAAGCTGTTACGGTGGGAACAATAAAGCAGGTGCACTTCTCGCTCACTATCTAACGGCGATCAAATCTATCACTAACCAACATGGTGAAAAGGTGTTTAGAGATCACAATATTGCAGACTGCTTTGCCTCATACTATCAGGATTTATACTCTCCAGACAGCACACCATCAGTAGAAACACTTACTTCTTACTTTTCTACTTTAAAACAGAAACAGCTGCCACACACTGAACTATCATTATTAAAACACCCACTTCTATTTGAAGAAATACCACTGCACTCAAATCTCTTCCAAAAGGTAAAGCGCCTAGCCCTAATGGCTTTACGATAGTATTGTATCTTTATTTTGCTCAGCTCCTCCTTCCTAGACTTTTTTCGACTCTTCACATACTTTATTAACTCAAATTGTGCTCTGACTCAATGTGATAACTATAGACCAATGTCCCTGATAATACGGATTGTAAAATGTTTGCCAAAGCATTAGAACTTTGTTACTTCTTTTTATGCCCAACCTTCTCAATGTTCCCCAATCTGGCTTCATCCCAAAGAGGAATGTTGCAGATAACTCTTTCATAAAGCCTGCAAGGTACAGGAATCACTACCAGCTCTATCTCTGGTTGCATAAAAAGCATTTGATAGGATTGGATGGGTTTTTGTAATGAGGACTCTTCAATGGCATGTAGTAGTCCCAAAATGCCTTTAACTTATCTCACTATAATAACCACCTCCTCAATTTTCAGTCAATCGCTTTAAATACTCTTATTTTCCTTTCCAAAGATGAGCGCGTCAAGGATGCCCTTTATCCCTCTTAATATGTGTTTTAGTGTTGGGACCCCTTCTTCACCAATTGAAAACTTCTGATGACTTTACAGGTTTTATATGTATTAATACCCATATCAAAGTTACTGCCATTGCAAACAATATCCTTTTGTTCATGTCATGCCTTGAGAGATCTCACTACCTTTCTTCAGGAACTTCATCTATACTCTGCGGTATCTGAAAATTAACAAAACATGGGCAAAACAGAGGTATTACCACTTAATAAATATTGCACCAAAACAATTAAGCAAGTCTTTCATGGAGCCCGAACATAATTTAGTGCCTAGGTATCTGGTATGAACAATCTCTTAAACATACACTAAAAATCAATTCAGAGGTCTTATCTGACAAACGCTTACACCTTACCCAGAAATGGTCTCTGTTATACCTCTCTTGGTGGAGTGACCTGATACCATTAAAATTATGCTTCTTTACATAATTATTTATTATTCCATGATGCTTCCTTTTCGTATACCCAAAAGTTACTTTGGCTCAATTTATAAAATACTTTCTAAATTATTATGGCATGGCAAGACCCCAAACAACTGATTATGCACAGAAACATTGGTTTACTCTGGGACAAACCATGATAGCACCATTTTCACATAGACATATTCTTTTTATGAGAAAGACTCCTAATATTGGCTACCTAGCACTTTTTCTCATGCAATCACCCTTTTTTAACATTATTATGCTACAATCCTTTCCACCATAGATAATTGTTTTAGCAGCCTAATTTGATATAACAAATTAATTAAAGAAAAAGGAAGAACTTTGTTCTGTAAGGCATGGATAAACAAGGGTATTATCTTCATCTCTCAAATTTACCAATCTGGCTCTACACTCCCTTTCTCTCAGTTATACTCTTTGTACGTCCATCTAAAATGCACATTCAGCATCACAAACTTTGTAATCTGATTTAATAAATAGATAGTCAATATTCTCCAACACTCCCTCTTACTCCAGCTCACCTACTCACTCATTGGCAAATACCATTCACTGTAAAGATGCACATGTTTATAAGCTTCTGATTCAACCTGACATGATCGGAGTTAAAACTTGCATTGAGACACTATGAGAAAAAGATTTTGGTCTCTCCTGGTCAATCCTTGTCTGGGACAGAATATGGAGTAAAATTCATTCCACAGCAGGCACCGCCAGTCTCACACAAGCCCTATCTTTCTTCTACAATAGACATTTTTACACCCCTGCATGACTATACAAACTCAAATTTATTGAACATGAACCTTGATGGTGCTGCCACAAACATCCAGGTACAGATCTCCATATGTTTTTTACATGTTCACTTTTACCCTCTTTCTGGATTCCAATATGGAATCGCATCACGGACATCACTCAGATCCCCATACCATTTTCATTGGAACTGCTGTTTCTTGGCGTTGCACATGGACATTGAAGTTCGAAGAAATCACTTGGAAAATTAATTGATCTCCGTATCTCTCTAGCCCTACCAGTTATTACTTCCAACTCGAAATCCTCAGACAATATTACCCTTTTATGCTTGTGGAATCTTGTAAGCCATCATCACAGACTTGATAATTACAAAATTGACTTGTTTCAGTTATCAACGAAGCACACTCAGATATGGATGTACCTGACTAAATATTTAACATATCATGTTAAAAAAACATGTACTATCTTTCTCTTGACTGTAATTATAATTTTTGCTTTAACTTTCAACTTGTTTATATTCAATGTCTGACAAAAGTGAAAGTTGTTATGTATTTTTGTACAAGCCCCTAATACATTGTCTTATTATGCTTGCTATCCTTCCTTTCTTTTCTCCTTTCTTTTTCGTCTCTGTTTTCTCTTATATTAAAATGTTTGTTTCATTGCCTACTTATATTCTATCTCAATTATTTCTATCTAATATTTTTCTCACAATGACTATTATTCAAATTAATACTTTGTATTGCTATGTATATGCATACATCCCTAGGGAGCTGAAGAACTACAGACTCATCTCTCTGCTCCCTTTCCCAGCCAAGGTAATGGAGAAAGTGGTCAACCAGCAACTCACAGAGTTCCTTGAATCCAAGACCCTTCTCAGTCCAGATTCAGAAGCAACCACTGCACCAAACCCCCCCTCTTAGCAGCCACTGATGACATATACATCATACTGGGCCATGGAGGCACTGCCACACTCATTCTCCTCGACCTCTCCGCTGCATTTGACATCGTTTCCCACTCCATCCTCTTTAACAGACTGCATGATTCTGGCATACAAGACAAAGCCCTGAACTGGATCAGGTCCTTCCTCCCCAGAAGAACACAGAGGGTCAGACAAACACCGTTCACATCACAACTTAAAGACACTTAGGCCCATATTTATACTTTGATAGCGCCACATTTGCGCCACTTTTTGATGCAAAAATGGCGCAAACTTACAAAAGACAATTGTACTTTGCAAGATTGTGCCGCTTTTGCATCAAAAAATGACGCAAATGCGGCACTACAAAAGTATAAATATGGGCGTTAGGCCCTTATTACAACCCTAGCGGTCGGTAAAAAAAGCGGCGGTAATACCGCCAACAGGACGGCAGTAAAAAAAATTGAATTATGACCACGGCGGAAAAGGCCCACACAGACAGCCACTTTAACACAGCGACCGCCACAGCAGTAGCTACAAGCACCGCAACAGTAACCACCAACAGCCAGGCGGAAAACAATGTTCCGCCCACAGTAATATGACACACCTCTCCGCCACCTTTTCCGGGGCGGTACCAACGACATCAAAAGCACGGCAGAAACAGTACTCAGAAGGCAAAGGACTCATCTCTGGAAACTCAAGGAAGAACCACGACGCCATGGAGCCCAAGTTGCACATCTTCCCCATGCTGCTATATCTCTTCATGCATTACAAACATCAACGCTGGCGAAGACAACCACGGTGAGTACTGCCGCCTAGCACACAAGGGAGGGGGGGAAAAGAGAGTGACACACACACATGCAACACCCCCAGCACCATACACCTAAACAGATGCAATAACATCACATATCTACCGCGTACACCTCAGGAATAATGCAAGGACAAAAGGAATTGACTAAAGTGAGTGTAATAAGATAAGTAGAAATACGTGCTTCAAAATCAAAACAATATACACATATATACAAATGGAGGGACACTGCCCAGTCCTCAATGTCTGTGGGCCACAGGGCCACATCACATAGGCCAAGGCCCCACCTCACTCTTGCAACAGCACGGAGAGAACACTGCCGGGGCATTAGGTCGACAATACACAGGCACCTCAGGGGGACAAGGAATGGGGGGGCACCTCAGCCGGAAGATGGTACACCACCACTGATCCTGGAGGGGGCTACATGCCCTGTGCTTGATCCTGGGGAGTGCAAGACCACAGTCTCTCAAGTGGGTGGTTTGCCCACTGCTTGGTCCTGGGGAGTAAAAGGCCACAGTCTCTCAAGTGGGTGCTTTGCCCACTGCTTGTTCCTAGTGAGTGCAAGGCCACAGTCTCTCAAGTGGGTGGTTTGCCTACTGCTTGGTCCTGGGGAGTGCAAAGCCACAATCTCTCAAGTGGGTGGTTTGCCCACTGCTTGGTCCTGGGGAGTGCAAGGCCACAGTCTCTCAAGTGGCTGGTTTGCCCACTGCTTGGTCCTGTGGAGTGCAATCCCACAGTCTCCCTAGTGGGTGGTTTGGCCACTGGTTCTGGAGGGGGCCTTGTGCCCAGTGTGCTTCATTCTGGCAAGGATGGGGTTAGTTGATATATTCTCCGCTGGTTCTGGAGGGGGCCTTATGCCCAGTATGCTTCATACTGGCAAGGAGGGGGTGAGTGAATGGCTTCTTCCACTGGTTCTAGAGGGGAACTTGTGCCCAGTGTGCTTCATCCTGGCAAGGAGGGGGTGAGTGGATGGCTTTTTCCACTGGTTCTGGAGAGGGGGGGTTTGTGCCCAGTGTGCTTCATCCTGGCAAGGAGGGGTGAGTGGATGGCTTCTTCCACTGGTTCTGGAGGGGGCCTTGTGCCCAGTGTGCTTCATCCTGGCAAGGAGGGGGAGAGTGGGTGGCTTCTCCTCTGGTTCTGGAGGGGGCCTTGTACCCAGTGTGCATCATCCTGGCAAGGAGGAGGTGAGTGGACGGCTTCTTCCACTGGTTCTGGAGGGGCCTTGTGCCCTGTAATGCAGCACTTGGGGAATGCAAGGTCACAGTCTCTCACCTGGAGGCAGGACTACACACTGACCGCCGGCGGTGACGGCTGCTCGGTAGTGGCAGTGGCGGTGCTGGTGTCAGGGATGCCAGTGGTGGGTGGAGGCTCCAGCCCTTCCCCTGCAGCCTCGGACGGCTGCCCACTGGAGCTGCTGCTGCTGGCGATGCTGGTGTCGGGGATGCCAGTGCTGGGGGGGAGGCTCCAGCCCTTCCCCTGCAGCCTCGGATGCCTTCCCAATAGGGAAGAGGTCAACGGTGGAGAGGAAAAGCTTTTTAGGGACACTGGGGCAGGAAGAGGTTTGGGAGTGGAGGAAGAGGAGAGAGGAAGTGGTTGTAGGAGGTGTCAGTCTGCTGTGTTTGGGTGCATGTGCATGGACTGGATGCTGTTGTGAGGTGGACGGCTGTTGGGTGTCTGAGTGCTTGCGTTTGTGTACTTTGGGAGGAGGGGGCACAGCCATAGTGAGAGAGGAAACAGGGGATGTGTGCATGGATGTGGGGGTGGTGACTGCCAGTGAGGGGTGTGTAGTGATAGGCATGATGGTGATGGAGGTAGTGGATGAGGATGTAGTACATGCAGGTGTGAATAGAGACGCTAATGGGAGGGTGGTGGACGAGGAGGAGGAAGAGGCCACATTGGAGGCAGTGGATATTGGTATGTCTGCTTCTGGATGGTGTTTGTGTGAGTTCCTGTGGGATGATGTGCAATGCTTGTGTTTGCCTGAGCCACTCCTGTGTGTTGTCTTGGGTGCATGCTGGTCTGAATGTATGCTTGGGATAGGTTGGGGTTGAGTGGAATGGGACAGGGTAGAGGAAGTTGGAGGAGGAGGCTAGAAACAGAGACAATGCCTGCCATCAGGGAGGAGGCCAGAGCCTGGATTGATCTCTGTTGGGCCCCCATTCCGGAGTAAATGCCTCCAAGAATGCATTTGTTTGTTGCAAATAGGCTGCCAGCCCCTGGATGGCATTCACTATGGTTGACTGCCCAACAGAGATGGATCGCAAGAGGTCAATAGCCTCCTCACTCAGGGCAGCAGGGCTCACTGGGGCAGGACCTGAGGTGTCTGGGGCGAAGGAGATGCCCACCCTCCTGGGTGAGCGGGCACGGGAAACACACTGAGGGGCTGCTGGGAAGGCGGTGCTGGTATGGGTTGGCGGCTGTACCTGTAGTTGGGGTGGGCACAGAGGTGTCCGCCACCACCAGGGAGCTTCCATTGGAGGAGGTATCACTGTCAGAACTGTCCCCTCCAGTCCCTGCCGTGGTGCTCCCCTCACCCTCCATCCCACTAGTGCCCTCACCATCAGTGGATTCGGCCTCCTGGGCCCTGTGGGATGCAGCTCCCTCTGTCGCTGGTGCCTCTGCTCCTCCGCCAGATGATGCTAATGCACATAAGGACAGGATGACAAAATAAAAAAGGGGGGGATAGACAAAGGATACACTTGGACAATGGCAGCAGCAACATCACCGTTGGCGTACATGACAAACACACACAGGGAACAGCCCTATGCACTTGGTAAAGCACTACCAGTCACAATGCTAGTCACCAGGCCATGGACAGGAATACCTAACACCAATTGCAGCATACCTGACACCCACAGACCCCTGCCCAGTAGTGGATGCCTACTAGCTTGGTAGGAGGTGGTGTTCATCAGCCCCTGCCCAACATGGGATCTACCCTGTAATGTCCGGCCTGGCCTAGGGGCACCCACAGGCCAACATCCCCCACCCAGAGACCACCCCATCACACGCAAGTAGTATATTGGGAAACTGTACTCACCCCCTTGTGGCTGCTGTGATGACCTCAAGTGCCCATCTAGCTCTGGATAGGCCACTGCCAGTATGCTGGCCTTCAGGGGGGTCAGGGTTCGACGGGCACCCCTCCCTCGTTGGGAGGCCATCCCTTGCTGGGCCTCCGCTGTCTTCCTTGCCCAGCATCTCAGGTCCTCCCACCGTTTGCGACAGTTGGTGCTCCGTCTGCCGTAGACTCCCAGGGTTCGCACGTCCTTGGTGATGGCACGCCATATACCCTTATTCTGATGGGCGCTGACCTGCAGGAAAAAAACATAGAAAAAGGTAATACGTTCTGGCCTGTTACACTCATGGCCCACCATAACCTGCCGATCCCCTTATGTATAGACAGTGCCCACCATACATGCAGCACACTGTCCAGAACCCTTCCACCAACCCCCCAACACAAGACCCTCACACATAGCACTCCATGCATTCATGCCCCTTGCATCATGCTCACAGTGTACTCACCTGTTGGTCTGGAGGCCCATACAGCATTCGGTACTGGGGTAGGACCCCATCCACCAGTCTCTCCAACTCCCCAGCAGTGAAGGCAGGGGCCCTTTCCCCAATGACACGAGCCAGGGTCGATTCCAGACACAGGTCACAGCAGCACTTGCAGTGTAGGTCCTCTCCTGTTGAAGGTCAAGGAGCAAGTGAGTAAACAGATAGAAAATGGCAGTCACGTCCACGGCAGTGCGTACTGTCACCGCCGGCGTACATCACCATTGGCCACTGTAACCCATGGGGCCCAATGGCAACCAATGAGGAGTTGCACGGCAGTACTCAACCACCACCCACAATGGCACACAACGTCAGTAGCATTACCTCATTTCCGCATGTCCATCCACACAGGACAGGTGGACACCATTTCGGGGGGGGCAGGCCATGGCACCTAACTGCATCACAGTACACCTAGGCACCATTTGGTCCTATCCAACAGTATACTGTTACAGTCACAACATGCAATGCAGTGTAGTGTTTGGAAATGTGGAATACTGACCAGCTGTTCACCGTTTTGCCCCTTAGACAACTGCTGAGGATGAATAGGAGATGGAGACATCCCCCCATGTACAGACCCCTGGTGGACTTGGCAACAATGGAGGACAGACACATTATCCTCACCTATAGACTGGACTGGGCCACAATCACAGAGCTGTGTGCCCAACTGGAGCCTGATCTGACATCTGCTATCCGTCACACCACCAGGATGCCCCCTCTTGTGCAAGTCCTATCTGTGCTCCATTTCTTGGCAACTGGCTCCTTCCAAGTGACAGTGGGCTTGTTAGCAAGAATGTCTCAGACAATGTTCTCAAAAGTGCTGACCAGAGTGTTGTCTGCCCTGATTAAACACATGCACAGCTACATTGTTTTCCCCCAGGTGGAGGATTTGGCCACAGTGAAAGCTGACTTCTATGCAATGGGCCATATTCCCAACATTATTGGGGTATTGATGGTACGCATATTGCATTTGCCCCCCCCCCCCGGAGAAATGAACAGGTGTTCAGAAATCGAAGAAGTATTCACTTGATGAATGTGCAGATAGTGTGCCTGGCGGACAAGTACATCTCCCATGTCAATGCTAAGTAGCCTGGGTCTGTGCATGATGCCTCTATCCTGAGGAATAGCAGCATCCCATATGTGATGGTTCAACTCCAGAGGCACCAGGTGTGGCTAATAGGTGAGCCCATGGTTCCCACTCAGTTGGTGTTGGTGTATGGGTTTGGTGTTGGCCATAAGGGTTAGTGTTTGGCTAACAGGATTCCCTCGATATTTGCAGGTGACTCTGGTTACCCCAACCTCTCATGGCTACTGACCCCTGTGAGGAATCCCAGGACAAGGGCAGAGGAACGTTAAAATGAGGCACATGGGTGAACAAGAAGAATCATAGAAAGGACATTCGGCCTACTGAAGGCCAGGTTTTGTTGCCCCCATCTAACTGGTGGATCCCTGTGCTACTCACCCAAGAAGGTCTGCCAGATAATCGTGGCATGCTGCATGTTGCACAACCTTACCTTACATCGCCAGGTGCCTTTTCTGCAGGAGGATGAGGCTGGAGATGGGCGTGTGGCAGCAGTGGACACTGTGGACAGTGAAGATGAGGATGAGGACAACAGAACAGCTATTATACAACAGTACTTCCAGTGAGACACAGGTAAGACACTGCAACTTCACTTTGCATTGACAGTTTTATATTTGACATTGTACATGGCAGGCAGATTCTCCCAGTTCTATTGCCACTTACTGTACCCTTTGGCATCTCTATTTTCAGATATCTGTGCCCCACTCTGGCACCTGGTGTGTTGACTGCAGCCAACTACAGGTCATTCCTATGTATACATTACTGTACAGTTGTATTGCAGTGTTTAAACCTTGTTAAATGAATACATAGTTAAATCATTTGACAGACTCTATACTTGTATTTGTTCAAATGGTGTTTATTTAAGTGCTAATAAGTAGAGGGGTATGTGCAATGGGCTGGGGTGATGGTGGAGGATAGTCCAGGATAGAGTCCAGTCTATTTGTATCACAGGTTCATTGTCCAAGGGGGCATAGGAAGGGAAGCAATGGCAGTTCAAGATGGACAGGGTGACAGAGTGGGACAAAAGGTTGACAATCATGAGGGCCCTATTTCCTGGAGGGGTCTTGGCAATGTTCTCTGGCTTCAGCCTGGATCGCAGGGACTGTTTGCGGGGTGGTTCTCCTTCTGCAGGGGGTGGGGTGCTGGTGGCCTGTTGTTCCTGTGGCGGGTCCTCCTGTCCAATAGCGGCAGCGGAGGTGGAGGGCTGTTAATCGGTGTGGGTAGTGTCAGGGGCCCAGTGGTGTGCCACTGCCTCCCTCATGGTGTTGGCCAGGTCTGCCAGCACCCCTGCAATGGTGACCAGGGTGGTGTGGATGTCCTTCAGGCCCTTCCTGATCCCCAGTTACTGTCCCTTCTGCAGCCGCTGGGTCTGCTGCAACTTGTCCAGTATCTGGCCCATCGTCTCCTGGCAATGGTGGTATGGTCCGAGGATGTTGGTGAGTGCCTCCTGGAGAGTCAGTTCCCTGGGCATGTCCTCCCCATGTCGCACAGCAGTCCTCCTAACTTCCCTGTTGTCCTGTGCCTCAGTCGCCTGAACTGTGTGCCCACTGCCACAGACCCCAGGTCCCTGATCTTCCTGTGTTAGTGGGGTTGCCTGGGGTCCCTGTAGTAGTGGACACACTGCTGATTGACGTGTCCTGGGGACAGAGGTATGGGCCTGCTGGGTGGGTGCTGTGCTGGTACTTCCTGAGGGGGGAAGACTCTGTGGTGGTGTGAGACTGTGCCTGGGTAACCGACTGTCTGGAAATCCCTGATGGACCAGGTGGGTCATCCAGATCCAGGTGTCCAGAGCTGCTGCCATCACTGTGGGCCTCTTCTGGGGGGGACTGGATGTTGCTGGCACCTCCTCTCCGGTGACGTTGGGTGGGGGATCTGTGGGGTTGTGAATGCAGTGTTATTGTTTCTGCGTGTGACATCGTGTGCATGGGTGTTTTGCCGTATATGGTTGTGATTGCCCTGTCAGCTTTTCCCTGTGTGAGTAGTGATTTTGTGGGCTAAGTGATTCTCTCTAATATGCATGCTTTAGTGATGGGTGTCCATGCAGGGCTGTGAGTGATATCCATGCATTGGTGGTGCATGCAGGGTTTGGTATTCGGTACGGGTGGGTTGTGATGGTGGGGTGTATGTGAGGGGTGGGGTGATGGGGGTGAGGGTAGGGGTGGGGGTATGTGATGGCATGCAGTTCGGGGGGTGAAAGTAGTAAAGAATTGACTCACCAGAGTCAAGTCCTCCTGCTACTCCTGCCAGGCCGTCAGGATGCAGTATTGTCAAGACTTGCTCCTCCCATGTCGTTAGTTGTGGGGGAGGAGGTGGGGGTCCACTGCCAGTCCTCTGTACAGCTATCTGCTGTCTTGCTGCCAAGGAATGTACCTTCCCCCGTAGGTTGTTCCACCTCTTCCTGATGTCATCCCTTGTTCTGGGGTGCTGTCCCACGGCGTTGACCCTGTCCACGATTCTCCGTCATAGCTCCATCTTCCTAGCAATGGGTGTCTGCTGCACCTGTGATCTGAATAGCTGTGGCTCTACCGTATGATTTCCTCCACCATGACCCTTAGCTCCTCCTCAGAGAACCGGGAGTGTCTTTGTGGTGCCATGGGTGTAGTGTGTGTGGTGTGTGAGGGTGTGTGGGGTGTTGTGTTGGGGTCTGTGCTGTAAGGTGTGTGGATGGTGTTCTGTGGCTCTGGTTCTGTGGGTGCTCTTGGTGTCTCTCTCTCTGTTGTAAATTTTTTTGAGTCGTAAAGGGTTGTGGGTAGTGTGTGTGTGTTTTATATTGGTATTGGTTTGTGGGTGTGGTGTGTGTATGTGTGCCAGGTGTGTGTAGATTGAATTGTCCAATGTGGTGTTGTTTTGTTAGGTTGTGTGTATTTTGAGTGCGGCGGTAATTACCACCAATGGTTTACTGCGGTTGAATGTCAGCCACATTGATTTGTGGGTTATAATGCTGTGGGTGTAGTTCTGTGGCGTAACGGTGTGGGTTTTGCTACCACCATTTTATCACTGACCTTTGGGCTGGCGGACTTGTGTGTGTGGCTGTATGGTGACGGATTGCTATGTGTGGGTCATAATATGGGTAGCGGTAAACCACTGCAGCGCCGTTATGTTGGCGGCAGTCGGCATGGCGGTAAGCAGAACTTACCGCCAATGTCATAATGAGGGCCTTACTGCTTAGTTCCCCAAAGATACTCACTCATGCTGATGCTTTTCAACATCTACATAACCCCGCTTGTTAAGATCTCCAAACAACACAGCTTAACATAGTCTCCTACGATGATGACGCCCAACTGATACTCTCCCTGTCCGAGGACTCTGCACAAGCTATTTTCCACAGTGGGATGAGAGCAGTCTTAATGAAGGCCGGCTGACTCAAGCTCTACTTGGACAAGACAGAGATCCTCATGATCAGCTCCACCCTGTCTGCCTGAAGCGACTCCTGGTGGCCCACCTCTCTGGGTAGCGCCCCCAACCCCACTACCCACGCGCGCAACCTGGGCATCATCCTGGACTCCTCTCTATCTTTGACCCACCAAATTAATGCCATCTCCTCATCAAGCTTCCACACCCTCCGTCTCCTTCGGAAGATTTCCAAATGGATTCCCTCCGACACAAGGAAACCATTCACCCACCCACTCATCACCAGCAAACTGGACTACGGCAATGCACTATGTGTCGGCATTACCAAGAAACCTCAATCAAGACTGCAATGAGTCCCGAATGCAGAAGCCAGATGCATCCTGGACATCCCCGACACAGCTGAATCTCCTCCCACCTCAGAGACCTACACTGACTCCCAGTCAACAAGCGCATCACATACAAACTCCTGATCTACACCTTCAAGGCATTGCACAACATAGGATCAGCATACCTCAACCACGCCTCAGCTTCTACATACCCAACAGACATCTCCGTTCCTCCCAGCTCACCCTTGCATCCGTCCCCATGATCTGGAAAATACAGCAGGAGGAAGATCCTCCTCCTACCTAGCAGGCCGGACATGTAACACACCTCCCCTCCAGCTCAGGAAGACCACATCACTGAAGCAGTTCAGGAAGAACCTCAAGATCTGGCTCTTCAATTGAGCAGCACACTTACATTCAGCGCCTTGAGACCATATGGGTGATTAGCCGTGCTTTACAAATCCATGATTGATGGATACATCATACTGTTTTTGTTTCACTAACAAAAATTTGTATAAAAAAAGGGTTCTAGTAATGCAGTTTTCAAGACATAGGTTCAGCTGACACGTAGATTATCTGAGTGATAACCCCCTGCAAAGCTTGACAGGTTTAGGGGAATCTCTCAGTGTGGCTAACAGGCACTTCTGACACCCATACCTAAAGACTGATGATGTGCCTTTTACTTTTACTACCTTGAGTAGTTGTTATTGGGAACCGTGAATGACTAAGCAAGAGAGAGTTCTAAAAAGGTCAACAAGGCATGTATGTGACTCAGATGGGGTTTGAATTAGTAGAAAATGAGCACTAAAAATTAAAAGTTGTTCTGAACAAAGGCTCTGAGATATATATCTTGATGTGGCCCCACAATCCTTAGGATGACAATGCCTTAGTCCAAACCAACAGAAAACAGACATCCCTCAGTTTCTAATTTCCAAGAAGAAGTTCAACAGAGTCTATGCGGGTCCATGTCTATTAGCTATCTCTACAAAAAAACAGAGTATGGCAACCAAGTATATGTCTTTGTGGAGAAATATAGTATCCCACAGCTTATGAAGGATAAAGAGGAAGGATCCAGGAGATAGGCTTACCAGGTAGCTTTCTGTGAGCAACATTTCCGCTCTAATTAACATTCAGCTTTTATCCAAAATAATAGGTGTACCAAATGTGTGCAGAAGTGACAGGTTTACAGGTATTGTGGCTTTAGGATGCAATGGGGATTTTTTGGAGAGGGATATTTTGGGGGTAGGAGGTGGACACGGTGATCCTGCTGGGGAAAATTAGAGTGTGGTGAGTATATGATGCCTGAAAGAAGGGTGAACACTTGCTCCACTTCAACTGTGCTTTAGTCCTAGATACTTGAGTCGTGACTGTGGTGCTAAATAGAATCAAATAGGAAATAAATGTGGATGTGAATGACAGGTAGATATATTTGAAAGAAATCAAAAGACGGGTCAAAGGGGGTAGGTGTGTTGAGGGGGAAAAGGGCGAAAATCAAGCAGATGTAATTGAAGTGTTGCTTAGTTGAACTTAGGGCACATAAGCACGACTGTGATACAGCAATGTTTTTTATAAAGTTGTTTGTAACATTTGTGAAATTAAATAGTTTATTTTGACAATGGGTGCATGGGATTGATGTAGCTGAATGTCCTTACTGGCACTGGCAATTAAGAGAAACAGTGGGTTTGATATTTAGAATGAAAATGTTGAGTGGCATGGAGGAGGTGTTAGGATCAGCCAAGATAGAGGAGATACTGATTTAAATGAGGCTACGCCTGCCAGAGTGATATTGATCTTCATGTGTGGCTCAAGTGATTCAGCGCATGATTTCCCTATGTGGCTTTAACTGACAGGTCAATGTATACCATATATGTTCATAGCAAAATTTACACTTACCTGTTTTAAAGAAATGATGTAATAAGGATTATATTGTGACAATGACACTTATAGATTTAGCTCTTGCACTTTGTTGTGAGAATGTATTCCTGAAATTGTGGCAGTTGTTGCAGCAGACAATTAAATACTTTACAGGGGTGTCTATGTTAGTATTAGACTTGAATTAGTAGCTGAACGTACGGGGCTGCAGGAGTTCAATTTCAACAATGTCAACAAGGAAGATGTCCCATTATGTCTTGGTATACACAGTCCCCAGTATTTCCTTGCAAATAATGAATGCATTGTAGAGGAATTGCCAAAATCTAGCAATTCCATTATTATTTGCATTACAAATTAGGGAGAGTTTAAAAAGTGTTACTGTGTGGCAACAGTCTCCAAACAGAGTAATGAAAGGAAGGTGTCTGATTTACTTCATGAACATCTAGGCCACCTTTGAGAAAACAAGCTGATTTTGTCCAGTTAGATCTTGTGTAATCACAGTCATCCCCTAAGCTGATGACACCCAAATCATCCTCTGCCTGACAATCAACCACTGCCAGAACCAACTTTACCAACTGAATGCCCATGATGGAAAACTGAATGCAATCCAACTGGCTGCAGCTTAACTCTGACAAAAAAGAAGTGCTGGCCTTCAGTAACAAGACTTCTGAATGGGACTACACCTGGTGGTCACTGGAGCTAGGATCAACATCCTCCGTCCATGTAAGAAATCTAGGGATTAACCTTGATGACAAGTTCAACGTAATAGCTCAAGGCAATACAGTGTGCACCTCTTACTTCCACACCCTATGCATGCTGCAAAAAATCTTCAAATGGTTGCCTCACACCAGATGGACCATCATGCAAGCACTCATCACCAGGAGGCTGAAGTACACACTTAACACCAGAATCTCCAAACAATTCCTACATAGACTCCAGACCATTCAGAACGCCGTTGCAAGACTCAGACTTGTCCCCCATGCTGCACCCACATCACACCACACCTAAAGAAGATTTACCTGCTCACCTTTCACAAGAACAGCCAAATCAAACTTTCACGCATACATACGACACCCCGAACAACACAGAACCAGAGTGCCTGAACAGCTGCATACAGTTCCACCAAACCACCAAACACCTACACTCTGTCTCACTTGCACACATTCCCTATATCTGCAAAAGCAAAACTGGAGATTACACATTGTCCTGCATCACATCCAAGACATGGAACAACCTCCCTCAACATACCAGAACTTCCTCTTTTCTTCTTGAGTTCTGCAAGAAGCTGAAGACCTTGCTCTTCGTAGAAGCACCTTGAGGACTACAAACCTGCCCAAGCACCTGGAACCCTCTTGGAAGTTATGTATGTCATACAACTCAATAAAGCTTAACATAAGATAACACCACTACAACACACAATCACACATCAGGGCTGATATTAGAATTTGTAAAAATTGCATTTTGCAGAGCTTAGCTTTCCTGTGCTGTAAGAATTACTAGCAATGATGCCAACTGTGTTCTGGTCTCGGACTTGTATCTGCATTTCAAGATTGACTCCATAGTGGGGTGAATGCTTCTTTCCTTTGGTCTTATCAACTCCGCCAGGATGAACTATCACATATTATTAATGAATGATTATTATTAGAAATTAGGTTTCTGCTTGGCAGAGGTATGCACCCTGTCCAACCAGGAAACACAACCATAGCTAGTGTAAGTCACAAACACACCCTATGTTTACCTGTGTTCACCCTCTGGTAGCTTGGCACAGAGAAGTCAGGCCTAACTTTCAATGCAATGTGTTAAGTATTTGTGCAACACTTAAAACAGTAAAACAGTGAAAATACCTCATAAAAGGTACCACATGTGGTTAGAAATATAGCATTTAATGTAATAAATAAAACAAGACCAAAATGAAACAAATGAAACAAGTAGAACTTGAGATGTGAATTTTAAAAGCATAAACTGTAAAATAGAGCTTGGAAGCAATAAGCACTTATGTAGGGTATCTGGTCCTGCTGGACGGAGATAAATTCAAAAGTTCATAACAACCACAATGGAGCGCGGTTTGGGTACAGGGACCAGCCTTGCCTGCTGAACAAAAATACCTTGATCCAGGTTGGCATTGAAGAGATGAATGGGGCAGCCGAAGCAATGTATTGGTCCCAGGTCATACAGTGGAAGTGATGCATCCATCTTCTCCTCGCACAACAGTGATGCTTTGGTTCCAAGTGTCATGTGTTGTTTCTGAATGCAATGCGCTGCTGCGGCTCCAGTAGAAGAGGATGCTTTGATTCTGAGTGTGATGCACTAGTTTCAAAAGCAAAGCCCTGGGTTGGATCCACACAATGGCCTCAATCTGCCTGTTCCGACTCCTGCAATGATGCTAATGTGCCCGTTTCCGACTCCTGCAATGGCGTTGATGCACAGTTTTGTACTGGAGTAGCATTTTATGCCCACCTCCCAGGGCCCAGGACTAGATTGGCACCACTTGGCAGGGCAAGACTCTCAGATGGCAGAGTCCAGGTGCTGTGGCAGGTGTGTTGGAAGTCTTCTCTGTCCCAGAGACTTCAGAAAACAGGAAATAAGTCAGTAAGCCCTTGGAGTCACTTTGGATCTGGGTTGAAGATATGCAGGTCCAGTCCTTTTCATTATCAGGCAGCAGGTCAGCACAGCAGAGCAGGAGTCCAGCTGATAAAAAGAGCTGCGTTTCCTTTGAACCTCCGTGGTGAAGTCAGCTGTAATCGTTGCATTTTCGTAGCGCACAGCACTTGGTTTGTGAAATAATTGCAAGATGAGGTCTATGTCAAGGTAATTGAGTGCCCGAGCTATCAAGGGGTGAGGATGTGCTCCTGGTGGTGGGAGCCTGCCAGGTACTCAATGGGCGCATTCAATCGAGAAGAACTTCTGAATCTTATCCCGTAATACGGTTTCCGGGAGCCATCTCTCCACGAACAGCTCAGCACTAGGGCCTTCGACGCGTTCCGGGAACCCCACCAGATGGATATTGTTACGCCTCGATCTTCCTTCCGGGTCTTCTGCTCTGCGCTTTAGGTCATCCACCTCCGTCGCCAGCTGTCTCATCTGTTCTTGTAGTTCTTTTACCACAGGGGTAGCTCTGCCATATCTTTTTCCATCTCCACAACCCGGTCCGACAGTTCATGTTGATCTGCTCGGAGTATGCTGACGTCCGCCGCCACTGCTCCTATTTTCACTTCTAGGAAGGTTCTGGTATCCATGATGGCCTGCAGTACTTTTTCAAACTCCGATATGTGATTGTTTAGAGTAATTTCCATCTTCTGCAACACTTGGTATGTCGTGTCTTGCTTTCCTGGAGGGGCAACGGGTGCATCCATGGTCCCCGTGGGTGCCCTAGGAGTCTTAGGCTTGCCCATTTGTTGCCCTCACCAGCGGAGAGTGTCTATGGGTATTGAGCGCTCAGCCAGTTCCCTCCCAAGCGAGACTGCACGGCGGGGATAGAGCAAGGAAGAGAATCTCTTATGCTCAAATTAGCTTCTCCGTCTTGCTTTGCTGGGGGCGCAAACTCGCGCTGCCTGCGCTTTATTTCCAAGGCACTTATCCTGCTGGCGACAACCTATACCAACCTAGTGGGGTAGTGCCGCTGGATCGAGGTGGCGATAGTGCGTGGTTCTGAATGGGTAAATTACCAGCTGTGCGCCGCAGGGGGAAAGGCGGGCCTATTTGCGTACAAGTCCGATTAAAGCTGCCACCTTCCTCTACCCTACCATGGGCTCAGCAGTGCAGGGGCGTGGAGCCTTCCGACCCTATATTCGGGATTAGGCAGCTCCGTAGAGATTCACAGTCTTATTGTGCTCCGTTTCACTTTGAAACCCCTGGGGGCCCTCCGGCTGCTTCACTCATCCTGTAGAGCTGTACCACCGTTCCATGCAGAGTAAGAAGCAATCTGATGCAGGTTGCAGAACAGATTGCGCTGCGTGTATTGCGGCTCGGGCCACAGCGCCGACTAAGCTCCCCCAGGGACTGCTCGCACACGCAATCATCTTCGGCTGCATCCAGAGTTGGTCAGGACAAAGCTCGAGTCCCGGCTCCATCCGTCCCCCGCTGAGCGACACCCAGCAGCACCGCCTTACCCACGCCTCCTCAGCAGCGCCAGTACCCCGTTCCACGGGCGGTGCACATCTGGGCCTCAAGCCTCGTTTTCCGTGCCCTCATGGTGGGCCTCGTGTTCCTCAGCTCCACCTTTTAGGCCCCGCAGTTGCCGGGGCGAAAACCCCCGACCGCCGGGGAGGCTCAAGCCCTCCACCAAAGGCTTAGGGGGCCCTTCTAGCTGCCTCTCACGTCCCTTCCAACCGCACCGCCGGCACTTGCAGAGTGGAGAGTAATCTGACCCAGGTCGCGGATCAGATAGTGGTGCGTATATTGCGGCTCGATTCGTGCCACCGCACATGCTCCTATCAGGGTCCGCACTCTAGCGTAGTCGTCCATGACCACGCTCAGGACTGTTTGGGCCGGAGTCCGAATCCTGGCTCCACCTGTCCCCAGCCGAGCGGCACAGAGCGGCACCGCCTTACTCACGCCTCACCGGCAGCTCCGAACTCCTGCTTCACGGGCGGCACGCATCCTGGCCGCAGGCCTCATTTCCTTTGCCCCCATAACAGACTTTGTGCTCCTCCGCCACTTCTCTTCGGCACCACCGTCGACGGATCGGAGACCCTCAAACGACTCCGAAGGGGTCCCGGGCAGCGGGGAGACCGGTGCTCACCCAGGGAGAGCTGGGAAGCGCCGTTATCAGGATTATTATTTCAGCCGGGAGCGGAGCTACAGATTATGCTGCCTCTCCAGTCGCCATTTTGGCCACGCCCCCAAGCCACACCCCCAAGCCATGCCCCCAAGCAAACATGCATTCTTGTATACATATTCTGTATTTATTTTGAAAGTTATGTGTGTGTATGTGTAACCATATATTCAAAATGCACATTAAGGGCCTGATTTCTGAAACGTTAGCATCGCCTTTGCATCATTTGCAATACGATTATATTTTGTAAGTTTGCGCCTCTTTTGTGTCAAAAAATGACGCAAAGGCGGTGCTAACTTTTCATAAATCAGGCCCTAAATGTTTACCTAAAGCTAGCCTGACTGGAGGCCTTAATTACAAAATATATGTTACTTAGCATGTTTCTTCTTTTGCAGGTGCATTTAAAGGGTTTCATTAGCTAGAGAAAAGGAGTGTTGTAATAGGTATTAGTTGTTTTGATAGTACGGCCCCAGAAGGGACATCTTGGCAAGAGAAGTGAGGACCTAATGAGGAGCTGAAGTCTACTATTTATCACTTATCAGGAACAGGGGGTGTTCAAGGTTAGAGTAACTGTCCAAAGTGCTGAGATATTCAGGTAATGTGGCAATTGCACTCCATGGACAGAGACATTTGGTTTCTGGTGAGTAAAGAAGTGATATGATTGATGCTGAAGGTTCGATTTTTTCATTTAATGCTCACTCTTTTGGAAGTTAAGGCACATTCCCTTAGACTTCCAAGGATACAGATCTCTCTGCTTCCTTTATTCTTGCAAATGTGAAGCTTCATGCTAAACACTTATTCCCTTTGCTGGAAGATTTTTACTGGAGTCTTCACTATGCTGACACCGTATCGCATTTCCAAATTCCCCTAAGATTTCTTTTAAACCATCCTCATTCCTTGCCAAGAATTCTGACTATTTCATGTTTAGGAGAGAGAACAGGAATTTCTTTATGGAACATCTACTTCTGATTCCCAGTTTTTGTATTGCCGTGGCTGTCATTGCCTTGTATCTCAATCTATTAAGACTGAACCAGTTGAGATATTTCAATCAATCAATCAATCACGGAGATTTGTAGAGCATGAACTTGCCACCCCGGTGGGTCTTCAGGTGTTGTGGGGGGTCTGTGAGCCTTGGCCGGCTGGTGGTGGTGGTCAAAAAGCAATGTCTTTAGCTATCTTCTGAAGTCTTCCAGAGAAGGGGAGGTGTGCAGGTAAAGGGGGAGGTCGTTCCAGGACTTGGCAGTAAGGTGGGTGAAGGAGAGGCCACCTAAGCATTCTGGACGGATGCAGGGGACGTAGGCCAGGGCGAGGTTGGCTCACTGGAGCTCTCTGGTGAGGGGGCGGAATGTGACGCTTTTGTTGATATAAACAGGTCCAACATCATGAAGGGCTTTGCAGCCCTGTGTGAGGAGTTTGAAATGGCATCTTTGCTGGACAGGGAGCCAATGGAGGGTCCTGAGGTGGGGAGAGATTCTGGTTCCTCTGGGGAGGGCAAGGATGAGTCTCTCTGCTGTGTTCTGGATGGTCTAGAGTTGAATAAGGAGCTGCTTCATGGTTCCGGCGTAGAGGGCGTTGCCGTAGTCAAGGCGGCTGGAGATGAGTGCATGGGTGACTGACTTCCTGGTAGCGATGGGGATCCATCAGAAGATGTGGAGCAATCAGAGGATATTTCAACTTGCCAACTGTAGTCCAGTATTTCTTTAATATATTCATGACATGCATATATATTGGATTGATAACTTATTGGAAATAAAATTACTTAACTTTAATCATTAATTCCTGGTCCTCATTATGTGGCCAACCGGGCATCACAAAGTTTGAATTGTTTATTATTGTTAACTCCCTCTGTGTCTCAGTCAACTTAAAACAATAAAGCACACTCTCACTTGGTTGTGAAATTGTATCTCATTGTTAAAGACTTTATATATCCTTTAATTCAATCAGGTAAAATAGACTTGAAAACCGAACATCAGAAGTAAGACTTGTTGACCTACAGGGTCAATGAGCTATTACTTCACTGGATTCTCTTTCCGACTAGAACATATTATGGAGGATGAACTAGGAACACACAAAAGATCTAAGTTAACAGAGCTGGGTGGCTTTGTACATGAGACAACAGGGGCTGGGTCACAAAATGCCTTTGACTGATGCCATTTCATGTCTTTGGTGGTAAGAAAAGTAGCACTTGCTTAGGACCACTGGCATTATGAGTATGGATAGGGTCAAATTATGAGGAAGGGCTGAGTATATTATACAGCAAGAAAAGGAAAATTATGCAGTTTAGTGCAGCACATTTTATGACATTATTATTTCATTATTTTGTGATTTTTATAACATTGTTAACACTGTCAGGTTCAAGATGGAAATCAACTCTGTTGTTGCAGGAACAGAAGGTAAGTCACAGTCATTCCTGTTATTCTCTGTGTTGTTGCTTCACAGTAGTATTGGACTTGTGCATATGCAAATACTGTTTTGCAAACAACACCATAATTATATGAAATGCTTAAATGTGTAGTGTTGTAGATAGGAAATGTTTCAGAACAGACCAATAGATATAATGATAATAATATTCCTCCACAACTAACAAAGGCATCAACTGAAACAGCATACCCAATCTGAACCAAACAATCCCACGATAATGTAACAATTACACTACAACATGCTGCAGGTGGGCGTACACAAAATGTACTACTAATCTTATCTCTAAACGGAAAACATGCAGGGATGTATGAAGGTCACATGTCCCCTTGGTGTATGCAATATGTCACAAACATTAGATGCCACTTAACTGTATAGTGCCAGGCTCTCTATATATTGCATATGTGCATAAAATTGACACATTAAGGTAAAATAAACACACATGCATTCTCCAGTCACAAAAACAGAAACACACATAATGTTGGTATAAGTGTCCAGTAACAACATAAATGCTTGCATGAAAATTAATATGTCCAACACAAATGTACAACACTAATGTATGCAATTTTTAAAACTTAACTACAATCCACAAACTGTGCTTGTCACTGTCACAAATGAGAGTAAGTGCATGGCACACACATTAGCAGAAATGACATTATCAGCCAACAATTAGTAACATTCATCAAAGAAGGCCAGGACAAATGTGTTCTCAAAATAAAAATGTTTTATAAACATGAGATAATTCTCTCAAAATAATTAAATAAACTGACGATAAGAAAAACAAGGCACTAGGCCTGTGGTCTAGAATTTGGTTGCAGGCCCACAACTTGTCTCCTAATGTCATTGCCAAAATAAACATCCTCTGGAAGGTGCATCTATTGGGCAGAGAGCAGGCACCTCAATGATCTCATTGAGGGGGGATCATTGGGTTTGAGAGGGGTGGTTTGGGGTTTGGGAGGGTTGGTTTTGGTAGAGGTTGGTTGGCATTTCAAAGGGTGGGTTGGGATTTGGAAGGGGTGGAAAGATGTTTGGGAGGGGTTGATTTATCTTTGAAAGGGATGGGGTGAAATGTTGAATGGGTGGTTTGGGAGTTGGAAGGGCTGAAAAGACATTTGTGAAGAGTGGTTTTGGGTTTGGAAGGGGTAGGGTTATTTTCAGGGTGTTTGGGTTGGGAGGTACAGGGAGTGGCTGTGTCGTTGTACTTGGATATGTTGAAGGTGTGGTTGGGGATCTGGTGTATGTGCTGTATGTTTAGATTTGTGTCTCTCACAGATTTTCTGTTGGATGGGTGAGTGTTGCCATTTGTGTTCAGTATGTGTGTGTGTGTGTGGATGGTGTGTTTTGGATGTGGTGTTTGTTGCTGCTGGTGCATGCATTTGTGGTGGTGGGTGCACTGACTGGGGATGTGCTAGTGATGTGTCTGGGTGTTGGTTTAGTGGTGGGTGCACTGACTGGCTAGGGCTGTGCTTGTGGTGTGTCTGGGTGTTGGTGTAGTAGTGGGTGTGCTGACTGAGGGTGTGCTTGTGGTGTTTCTGGGTGTTGGTGTAGTGGTGGGTGCACTGACTGGGAGTGTGCTGGAGGTGTTTGGGGCGTCATTGTAGTCATGGGTGTTGTGTCTGTGGGTGAGCTGGTAGTGGGTATGATGCCTGTGGGCATGCTTGGGTTGGTGGTGGGGTCTGTGGTGTCTGCATGTGTGTCTATGTTTTTGTCTGTGTCAGTGTGCGGATGTACTGCTTGTGGTTGTTGTAGTGGGTTCATGCTAATGTTTGGGTGTGTTTAGGATGGGGCTGGGTTGAGAGATTTTGGTTGGAGAAGGTGTGGGATTTTGGACATGGGGTTGGGGTGGGTGGGAGTCTGCATCCAAAGAGAAGGCTAGGCCCTGGAATGACCACTGTAGGCCAGACAGGGCAAAGAGAATGTCATCCAGGCAAGCCAGCATCTGGGGCTTCAGGCTAGCCAACCACAGATGGCAGTCAGAGGTGCAATCCTAAAGCGTTAGTCTGTAATAGGTCTACAGCCTTCTGACTGAGCGCAGCCTGGGACAGGGGCAGATGTGCCTGTTGCAAAGGTGATGCCACCCCTTATAGGAGGGCAGGTATGTTTAATTGGGAGGTAGAAAGAGTGAGGGTGGAGCTTGGGATGTGGGTGGCGGACAATGATGCAGGTGTCACAGTCACTCCAGGGTCTACCACCACTAGGGTCTGGTCTTCATCGGAGGCCTCCAAAGAAGATGTAGAGGAACTTGTGGCTTTTTTTTCTCTCTATACTGTTGAAGAATTATCACAGATGGATTTGTTGCAAACTTTCGGATTTTCAGAAGACCAGTTTTTTGGCTTAATAGGCAAAGATACAAATGGAGATAATAGAGGCATGGTGATAAAAGAATATGATGAGGATGGGTGTAGTTTGACCAACCTTGAAAAGAAGATGACAAGAGTGGAGGCTCGTGCTAACTTCATTTTAGAATATTTAAAAGCTGGAGTGATCCCTATGGGTCTCAGAGTTATAAACATCCCAGGTCTGTTTGCGGACATTCGTAAATTTTTAGGCATAGTTTGACCCGGACCAAGACACAACTTTATTTGGACAAGTTGGCAATTAAGACATTTACTAGTTAATCATCTGTATACAATGAGGTTTAGATCATTATAATTGATTTAAGGGAAAAGTAAAATAATTTCTCTTCTAGACACCATTGAATTAATTTGGTGCCTAGAGACATCAATCACGTCATTATATGGACATTATTTTCCAGATCCTGATTGTGGTTTTGTATTATAGAATTCTTGTATAGGGTTTGATTTGTATTCTGGCCATTTAGCATTTACTTAGTTCTTTGTCCTTGCTGTACATCATATTGTCTGGGTAATATTATGGTGGTTTTATGTGTGATTGTTGAGTGTGAGTTGTAATTATTTTTATGTCTTGTTCCCAGGATTCATATTTATTATTGTTATATCAGTTCTATTCACTATATTGTATTTTTGTACATCATTGCAGTTTTGGTTTATTTTGGGAATAAAAATCCATTAATGTATATATTATTTGAGGATGTCTAAGGGGTTGGTTTGTTGGCTGTTAGGTTTTAGTTTTGTGCGTCTTTTTTAGTGTTGGTTGTTGTTTGTTTATTTGTTTGTTCTGTTGTCTGTTTGTTTGTTTTTTTTGTTTTTTTGGCTTCTGTTTCTTTTTTCTTTCTTTTTTCTTTTTCTTTTTTTTTTTTTCTCTTTCTTTCTTTTGTACCTCACGGATTAAGTATCCTTTGGATTCCCTGAGGTAGGAACCTTTTTATCTGGAGTAGGATTTCTTTCAGATTTATCTGAGTAACGTGTGGCCTCCATGCCAGTCCCCTCACCCACCACACCACTGGATCCCTCAGTGTAGGTGGTGTCCATACCCGATTCCCAGTAGCCTGCTTCCTCCCCACGGACATGGCTGCTGTCACCTTCGCATTGCCTAGATTATGCTGAAAAAACAAATACAACAGTTTGAGGGTATCTGTGCAAATACAATTGGACGTTAATGTTCAACAGACAACATTTGCTCAAAGTTCAGAAATCTCCCATGCCAACTCCCATATCATGAATGCATTTGTCACTTATACACTTGTAGGTCCTTCCATGAAAAATAGTTTTGACAGTATGAATAAACATATAGGCCTTGAGACATCTCTGAAACACTGCAGTACAGAGCTAAAATGTAATCACATTTCCCAAAGGGCCAGGTGTTGGGCTCCAAATTGACTTCCCAAAATGGGACATTACTACATCTCTGTGGTGTTACCTTCCATCGGCAAATGTCCATTCAATTATCACATTGCTCTCCATCATTTATTTCTCCTCTGGACAGAACTAAGAATACCAAAATGTTGTTTGGGGAGGTGTGACTCCCTCATCAATGCGGACCCATTCCTGTAAGTTGCAATCAATATAGTTTGGCATACAAATTCACGCTTTGAACAGACTGGCTCACATGCACATTTGTAAAGGACTAAGGCCTCAGGTCAACCTGCTACTATTCACATGAACTAATTAAAGTTTGCTAATCAAACTGGTTTCAAATAGGTTTCAAATAAGGAATTATGCCACTGTACACAGAATTCCAGTCCATTTAGTGCAGATGCACATTGTAATATTGTAATTCCTGAAACTTACCAATGTAAAGTATGATATATCACCCACCTAACCCAATCATGACATGAGGCATGTTTTGTGCAACTGTCCCTCATGACATTGTGAAAGTGCATGTACCCCTTTTTTTGCATGCAGTCATATGTCTGCTCACAACAGTACTTGCTTTGTGATAAGTAATCTAATGGCAAACCTCTGCACAAACCAATAGACCACACATAGCATCACTGACTAGCTTGCATCTTCAGAAATCCTTATGGACTTTGGAAGTGTGTCAACCTTAATGTTGATGGCATACAAAATTGCTGGAAATACAAAAGGTTAGACAACAACATTGTCAAGAGATAATGACTTACGCTCTTGATGCTGCTGTTGGGCCCTTAACCGCTGTGGGTAAGCCACAGCAAGGACGCGGGCCAATTGGGGCGTCAGGGTGCGGTGCACCTGCCTGTAACACTGGGAGGACTGCCCAACCTGGCCTTCAGCAGTTTTCCTTGTATCTCGACTCAGGTCCTCCCACCTCTTCTGCTTGTGGACCCCCCAGGTCGGCACCTTATTTGTAATAGCCTTCCACATCTCACGCTCCTAATGGGGATTGACTTTTAGATGACAGAAAAGATTAAGACAATACATTTTGAGTGAGTTTTTTGGGCAGTACTGCTGTGGCATAATTATTTGGCATTGGACACATCCATTCACCAAACTGTAACTCAATTTTTTAACAAAACGTTTTAGAGGTAGCTTGGAAATACTTAGTTACAGGAATCTAATAAGCACCCTCAACACTTTCTACTCCTCATGTTACTGAATAAGGGCTATAACATCATCTAGATCAGGACAATTAAACTTGTCCTGTTGTGAGAGCCACCCCTAATTACTCACAATCTTTGTGAGCTACTAAACGCCAAACAACCTGTGCAATCCATGCACGTAACCCCACATACAGCTACATTGGCTTCATGCCTAAACTCCCATGAGACAGAAGCCATGGTCTGCATTGCATACAGGGTCTGAGGGCAGTATTGAAGGGAAGCTGTGTGTCAGTGAGAGCAGGGATATGGGGGCTGTATGAAAAAGTGTGTGTTTAAATGGGACATACTGGGATAGATGATGTTGAGCCATTGTCATCTGAACTTGCAGTAAGTTTACCTATATGTGGCTCTATGACATATTGAAAACATACAGAGCAGTCTATCACACTATATGGGCTGGAATCTCACTTGACGGGACAGCATCAGACAACTCCAGACCCTCAGTTTTTTAATGAACACATTACTATCATTTCAACAGTGGCTGTATGTTGTCACTCATACTACTTGTACACTGTCTACTGACCACTGGCAGTCAGTGGCCTGCAGTTTGCCCAATGAAACAGGAATTGTGAGTTACATGGACACATATTACACCTTCCCATTTCAGGTGGATTAATACTCCCATGCACAGACATTTCAGACAGTAGCAAAAAACACACTGTCCCAGCTAGATCATTCTGTAAACTCCAATCACAATACTTCCCTCATTGACAAAATAGCCTGTAGATAAAAATAAAAAAAAGTTACTCAGTCAGACATTACCCAGTCTGGCATGTACCTGTTAGTCTGGGATTGCGTAGATTGTGCTGTACAGGGACAGGACCTTAATGGCAAGGAGCTCCAACACCTCTGTGCTGAAGGCAGGTGCCCTGTCACCTTCTTTGCATGGCATCCTGGCTCCCAGAAGCCAGTAATAGCAGCACAAAGATGAGGATGTCTTGTTGGCTGCAGTTTTAGGAGTTTAGGAAGGGACAATGGCTTGATATGTAAGTAATCTGTTGATGTGCTGCTTCCATGTGGTCGACTCAGCCTATCCTAGCCATCCATGATTATTGGCATCACTGAGGAATCCATCAATAGCAGGGGATGTCCCCTTCAATGAGGCCCATGGAAGAACACGGAGGGCAGTGGAAGGGCTTTTGGGCTCCTGAAAGCCAGGTTTAGGTGCCTGCATAAGACCAGTGGAGCCCTCCTTTACTCACCTGATAAGGTTTGCCAAATCACAGTTACCTGCTGCATTCTCCATAACATCACCCTGTGACAAAACATTCCTGTAATCACAGTGGAGGGAAACTGTGATAAGCCATAGGGTGAGGATGTTGAAATGCCCAAGGTAGATGACAGCGATGAAGAGGAAGGAGTTAACTTACGTCAAGATGTGATTGACCACTTCTCCACCTGAGTGTAAGTTTACCTTTACAAACTGTAATCTCCAGTGTCAGAACAACTTGTGGCAAAGGGAACATATCAGTCAGCAATGGTAATTGGTTAGGAATGGTCAGTGCAGGAAAGTCCAAGGCAAAGACATTAGTGGATCAGAGTTTCCCTACTTTAAGTACTGTTGTCATTAACATAAATTAACTTTGCTTGGGCTAAGTATATGTGTCCTCATACCTTGTCTTTTGAGTCAGATTTATTTTGTGAAATCATGAATTAACCCTTGCTATTCTGTTTCAGCATACTTCATCATGTTATCTTCAT
Source organism: Pleurodeles waltl (assembly GCF_031143425.1). Taxonomy (NCBI): domain Eukaryota; kingdom Metazoa; phylum Chordata; class Amphibia; order Caudata; family Salamandridae; genus Pleurodeles; species Pleurodeles waltl. The sequence continues at coordinate 1,419,696,332 of NC_090446.1, forward strand.
TTGGACATTTTAAAGTTGTGACATTTGCAGTGATATGTTGCTGTTTGAAAGTACAAAGTGAAGATGTGGTCATCCTGGGCCAGACGTCCACTTGGGATGGTCAGCACTTGTGCAGAGACAGCTTGCACGCAGATACAATGGAAGTTCAGGAAAATGTAACAGACCTGTTTCCTGTGTGATGGTGCCATCAAGGCAATATATGCTACATTACTTGTTCAAACTGCCTACAAAGCACTACACAATCAACGGACATCTTACACCAACCACCAACTGAACTTCCACCTGCCTGGAAGACACTTGTGCTCTGCCTCACTCGCCCTCGCACACACACCCTTTATCCTTCACAGCCAGAGGCTGCTCATTCTGCTACATCGTCACCAAGACCTGGAACACCGACCCCTCCACCTACATACAGCGCCTTCTCTGACAGAGTTCCAGAAAAAGCTAAAGACCTGGCTTTTTTTACAAAGACAAGGCAACAAAGCACCCAGAGATCCCTAGGGGTGACAGTGTGCGCTCTACAGATAACAACTGTTGGAATGTTTGAAACTACATCTGTATGTCAAGTCCTAGCATACTATTCTTCCTTCACATTGGCTAAATCTTCAATTTGTGGACAATGGAGGTAGCTATTGATGAGTTTCCTGTTGGTGTTATTGATGTAAGTTTGATTTTGTAAGGGCAGGGTGAATGGCTCCAACTGAGGACATGTATCAGTGATAGTTTGTCTATTTAATTTGATCCCATCAAATATTCCCTTTCCTCTATGGTGACACAGTCTTGGAGTGCCTAACCCTAAATGGCATTTTTGGACCTGATCCATTTTGCAGGGTTATCCCCAAGCTTTTTCCCTTCTACCTCCTATTTTGTCTGAACTTTTATCCGCTCCTCCTAAAGACATTTGATGGCCCCTGAGGTGGGAGAATGACAAAGGAGGTAGGGTGCCTGGCACACACATCTCTAGTGCAAGGTTTATCTGAACTTTACATATCTGGGTACCACTGCTGACCAGTGCTAAGGTGCAAGTGTCCTTTGTCTAAATTGTATTGGTGATTGGTTTATCCATGATTGGCATATTTGTTTTACTAGTAAGTCCCTAGTATAGTGCACCATGTTTGCCCAGGACCTGTACATCAAATGCTACCAGTGGGCCTGCAGCACTGATTGAGCCACCCACATGAGTAGCTCTGTAAACATGTCTCAGGGCTGTCATTGTAAAGCCTGTGATTGCAGCTTTTAACTGCCATGTCAACCTGGCAAATGCACTCACTTGCCAGGACCAAACCTTCCATTTTTCTACATGTAAGTCACCCCTAAGGTAGACCCAAGGCAGCCTCCTGGGCAGGGTGAGGTGTATTTAGACCTGGTATCCTTCACATAGGGGGTCATTCTGACTCTGGCGGTCGGTGTTAATGGTTCGGCCAATCCGCCAACAGGCTGGCGGTCGAAAAATTGGAATTCCGACCCTGGCGGGAACCGCCAACACAGCCCGCCACTTTAACACTCCGACCGCCGCTGCGGCACAAACAAACAGCGTGGCGGTCACCGCCAACAGCCAGGCGGCAGACAATGTACCGCCCACCCTATCACGACTCACCAATCCGCCACCTTTTCCGGGGCGGGAGCCCCACCGATAAAAACACGGCGGAAACAGACTTTTCAAACGGAAAACGCTCACCTCAACACACTCCGCGTGGAATCGGGACAGCATGGAACCGGAACTCCACATCCTCCCAGCCATTGTCTTCCTGCTCCTCTACCAGGAGCACGAACGCGGGCGTAGATGACAACGGTGAGTACTGCACCTACGACACAGGGGAGGGGGGAGGAGGAAAGGTTACGGGCACACACATACGTGATACACCCACCCAAATACCTACACACCAATGCAGATTAACATGTCAGAGTGACACCCCCAAACCCCACGGAATAATGCAAAGACAAAATGAAATGATCATTAAAATTGAAGTATATTATAGCAAATTTTAAGTAATGTGAAGTATGAAATATATCAATAAAATAAATAACATCAGTAACAATATATACATGGTGCAAAAGTCCGGCACAGTTTGGCAACCTTCTATTGTTTGTGGGCCAATGTGCATTAACACATGGGCAAAGCCCACACACGAGACCGAGTCCATTGGAGAGAACACTGCTGGGGCATCACAAAAATAAACTACAGGCACCTCAGGGGGAAGGGAAGGGGGGGCACCTCAGCCACATGAATCCACAACGCCAGATTCACGAAGGGCCTCCATGGCCACTGTACCATCCTGGGGAGTGCAAAGCCACAGTCTCACAAGTCTCTACAGTGGGTGGATTGCCCACTGTACCATCCTGGGGAGTGCAAAGCCACAGTCTATCAAGTCCAGACAGTGGGTGGATTGCCCACTGGACCATCCTGGGGAGTGCAAAGCCACAGTCCGTCAGGTGGATTACAGACTCCACTGGTCATGGAGGAGGCATGGTGGCCAGAGTGCCTCGTGAAGCCCTGCCCGACACAGATCCGGGCCTGCCAATGGGCCAGCGGTGCTTGACAGGAAGGGCCCAGCGGAGCGGTGCTTGAGATGAAGGGCCCAGCGGAGCGGTGCTTGACAGGAAGGGCCCAGCGGAGCGGTGCTAGAGATGAAGGGCCCAGCAGAGCGGTGCTTGACAGGAAGGGCCCAGCGGAGCAGTGCTTGACAGGAAGGGCCCAGCGGAGCGGTGCTTGAGATGAAGGGCCCAGTGGAGCGGTGCTTGACAGGAAGGGCCCAGCGGAGCGGTGCTTGACAGGAAGGGCCCAGGGGAGCGGTGCTTGAGATGAAGGGCCCAGCGGAGCGGTGCTTGACAGGAAGGGCCCTGTTCAGCGGTGCCTGTCTTGGCAGGGCCTTGTTCAGCGGTGCTTCTCATGGCGGGGCCCTGTTCAGCGGTGCTTCTCATGGCGGGGCCCTGTTCAGCGGTGCTTCTCACGGCGGGGCCCTGTTCAGTGGTGCCTGTCTTGGCGGGGCCCTGTTCAGCGGTGCTTCTCACGGCGGGGCCCTGTTCAGCGGTGCTTCTCACAGCGGGGCCCTGTTCAGCGGTGCTTCTCACTGCGGGGCCCTGTTCAGCAGTGCCTGTCTTGGCGGGGCCCTGTTCAGCGGTGCTTCTCACGGCGGGGCCCTGTTCAGCGGTGCTTCTCACGGCGGCCTGTCTTGTCGGGGCCCTGTTCAGCGGTGCTTCTCACGGCGGGGCCCTGTTCAGCGGTGCCTGTCTTGGCGGGGCCCTGTTCAGCGGTGCTTGTCTTGTGTTTCTAGGGAACCACACCTGGCCAATACTTCCAGCTCAGTCACCATCCGACCTTTCGGTTGCGGGGCCCTCCTGTGATGGAGTCCTGGGCCCCTGGGTGTCCTCCGACACACCCGGAATGGGGCTGGTGGGGCCCTCCTGGCCAGGTCGGCTGCTGCCTGACTTGTCCGCCCTGCTGCTCTTGCCCTCCTTCGCAGACTCTCTGGGGCCCCTGCCTCCCTTAGTGGATGTGGCAGGTGACGGGGCAAGGCTACTGTCCTTGGGGGCAGCCGTCTCAGGCCTGTCGCGCCGGCCCTTCACTTTTTTGGTCCTCTTCCCGGGGGGGGGGGGGCTGGCTGTCCCCTTGCTGCTGGCCGATGTTCCTGCCCTAGGAGCTGGTGGACTCCAATAGCCATGCACTATGGTCTTAGGAGATGCAGGGCTGGTGGTGGCTGAGGTGTTTTTTGAACTCTTACGAGATGGAGGGGGTGGGTCAGGTGATGGAAAGAGGTTCAATTTTGAGAGGAAAAGCTTTTTGGGAGCAATGGGAAGGGTAGCTGGAGTGGGTATGGGTGTGGAGGAAGAGGATGTGGTTGTAGGAGAGTCAAGTGTGCTGTCTTTGGGTGCAGGTGCTTGTGACGGAGGCTGTCGTGAGGTGGATGGCTGTTAGGTGGGTGCCTGCCTGCGTTTGTGTGGTTTGGAAGAGGGGGGTGACAGACACATTGGGAGAGGACAGAGGGGACGTGTACATGGCAGTGGGGGTGGTGACTGCACGTGTGCGGACTGGTCTGGAGGGTGTGCTGGTGATGGACGAACTGGCTGATGGTGGTGTGCATGCAGGTGTGAGTGTAGACGTCACAGGGAGGGAGGAGGGAGACGATGAGGTGGGGGACACAGAGGAGGTAGTGGCTGTTGGCATGTCTGCATCTGGATGTTGCTTGTGTGAATGCTTGTGTGATCTGTGTTGCTTATGTCTGGATGAGCTGCCCTTGGGTGTTGAGGTGTGTGCAGGCTGGTCTGTAGGTGTGGATCGGATAGGCAGAGGAACAGGGGAGTGGGACTGGGTGGAGGGAGTTGGAAGAGGGAGGCTGGAGACAGGGACAATGGCTGCCGTCAGTGCTGAGGCCAGAGCGTTGAACGATCGCTGATGGGCAGCCTGACCCGAATGAAGGCCCTCCAGGTATGCATTGCTCCGATGCACCTCCCTTTCTACACCCTGGATGGCATTCAAAAGAGTAGACTGCCCAACAATGATGGTCCTCAGGAGGTCAATGACCTCCTCAGTGAGGGCAGCAGGGGTGACTGGGGCAGGGCCTGAGGTGCTTGGGGCGAAGGAGATGGCCGGCTTCCTGGCCGCGCGGGCACGGGCCGAAGGCCGAGGGGCTGCTGGGAGGGCGGAGCTGGTGCGCTGGGTGGCGGCTGTACCTGTTGTAGCAGTGGGCACGGATGTTGCCGCCACCGCAAGGGAGCTCCCTTCCGAGGACGTGTCGGTGTCGCTGACGTCTGCACGGGTCCCCGTTGTGGAGCCCCCCTCGCCCTCCGTCTCACTGGTCAACTCGGAGTCGGTTGCATGGCCCTCCGGGGCCATGTGAGATGCAGCTCCCTCGTGCGCCGATGCCACTTCTCCTCCGCCTGATGATGCTAATGCACACATGAACAGGAAGACAAAGAAAATGGGGGGGGAGAAATAAAGACAAGTTGAGTGCATGCATTGGCGACACCGTTGGCGGAGAGGACAGACACAGAAGCCCACTGCACTACGCTGCACACTTGGGGTACACTACTCAATCACTGGGACATGGCCTACAAGCCTATGGACGACAACTGCCCACATAGATGACACAGGTCCATGACTAGCTTTACTAGGCACCCTACAGAGATGGGGGGCGGGGGCACAGGGCCATGCCTCACGGAAGGGCCTAGCCTACAGAAATCGCCCTGGCCTAGGGATACCCACAGCCCTCCTCCCCCACCCAGGCACCTCCACTGCGCGCAAAGATAGCTGAATGTGCTGGTACTCACCCCCTTGTGTCTGCTGTGATGTCCTCAGGCGCCCATCCAAATCGGGGTAGGCCACCGTCAGGATCCGGGACATCAGGGGGGTCAAGGTACGACTGGCACCCCTCCTAGGTTGGGAGGCCATCCCCAGCAGAGCCTCGGCGGTCTTCCTGCTCCCGCGGCAGATGTCCTCCCACCTCTTGCGGCAGTGGGTGCCCCGTCTGTTGTGGGCCCCCAGGGCCCGGATGTCCTTGGCGATGGCACGCCAAATCCCGATCTTCTGATGGGCGCTGACCTATGTGACATGTACAGGGGGGAAAAAGAAACATCATCACTTTTCTGCATGGTCGATGTGAGTGGCCCCCCTCCCCAACCTTGCCATGTGGCACATGCTCTCTGTCGTGCGATGCATTTCTCATTCGCTCCCCTCCCCTCCATCATACATCCACCCCACTCATCCCAGGCATTGGCCACTAAGCATGGTCCCAGTGTACTCACCTGTTGGTCTGGAGGACCGTAGAGAAGCGCATATTGGGGGAGGACCCCGTCCACGAGCTTCTCCAACTCTTCTGGACTGAAGGTGGGGGCCCTTTCCCCAGTCGCAGCAGCCATTATCACTCCCAGACCGAGGACACAGCAGCACTTGCAGTATAGGTCCTCTCCTGTGGATGCTCAGGTCTCGAGTGATTAAGCAGATAGAAAATAGCGTTTACGGCCGCGGCGGTGCGTACCGCGGCGGTGCATACCACGACCGCCGGCGCACATCGTCATTGGCTCCTGAAACCCATAGGGTTCAATGTTAACCAATGCGGCTTTGCGCCGCGGTCTTCGACCGCCTACCGCCACGGTGTGCCACGCCAGCGCATTGACCTCACATCCCACTGTCGCACTTCACAGGTCAGCCAGCCACCATTTCAAGGGCCCACATGGCTTAATTCCTACTGCGTCACACATGCCTAGGCCTTGCATCGACACTCATACAACCCATTCAATGCATTGACAATCGTGTACTGTGCAAGCTGTGGGAACGTACCTGTGGGTTGATTGACTCTGTGCTCCATGTTGTCCTTCCTAGGCACCGTCCGCTGGGACTTGCGAGGAGACGGAGGAATGGTCCCGTGTACAGATCGCTGGTGGACCTGGCGACAATGGAAGAATGACATGTCATACTCACCTACAAACTTAACTGTGCCACTATACAGGAACTGTGTGCCTAGCTGGAGCCAGACCTGATGTCACCCATCCGCCAACCCACAGGGATTCCCCCTCTAGTGCAGGTGCTGTCAGTACTCCATTTTTTGGCTAGTGGATCATTTCAAACTACAGTGGCCATTTCATCTGGGATGTCTCAGCCTATGTTTTCCAAGGTATTGTCCAGAGTGTTGTCTGCCCTGATGAAATACATGCGGAGCTACATCATTTTCCCTGAGGTGGGGGACTTGGCTACAGTGAAGGGTGATTTCTATGCCCTTGGACATATTCCCAACATCATTGGTGCCATTGATGGGACCCATGTGGCTTTGGTCCCCCCCAGACACAGTGAACAGGTGTACAGGAACAGAAAAAGTTATCATTCGATGAATGTCCAGGTGGTCAGTTTGGCTGACCAGTACATCTCCCATGTAAATGCCAAGTTCCCAGGGTCAGTGCATGACGCGTACGTCATGCGAAATAGCAGCATACCTTATGTGATGGAACAGCTACAGAGACATCGTGTGTGGCTAATTGGTGACTCTGGTTTCCCCAACCTCCCGTGGCTACTGACCCCAGTGAGGAATCCCAGGACAAGGGCAGAGGAACGGTACAATGATGTCCATGGGCATACTAGGAGGGTGATCGAGCGGACCTTCGGCCTCCTGAAGGCCAGGTTTAGGTGCCTGCATATGACAGGTGGATCCCTAATGTACTCACCAAAGAAGGTGTGCCATATCATCGTGGCCTGCTGCATGCTTCACAACCTAGCTTTGCGACGCCAGGTGTCTTTCCTGCAGGAGGATGGTCCAGATGGTGGTGGTGTGGCCGCTGTGGAGCCTGCGGAGAGTGAAGAGGAGGAAGACGTAGAGGACGACACAGACAACAGGGACACAGTGATACAGCAGTATTTTCAGTAACACACAGGTAAGACTCAACACCGGCATTTTAACAATTCTTATAGACTACTGGGTCTCTACTGTCTGACCTTTCCCCCCAATGTATGGTAACTGAGTTGTGACTTTCCCAGAGATGTGGGCCCCACGGCGTGACCTCTGCTTTGTTTCCCCATGGACTACAGCTGTGTGACAGTGGTATGTTGTCATCACAATGTAACTGGACAATTTTGATCGGTTTTGTCAAATACATTTGTTTTAAAAAAAAGGCAGACTCCAGATGGATTTTGTGCAATAAGTGTGTTTATTGAAGTGCAAATATTGTGGAATTGTTCAAAAACTGTGATGCGTGATGGTGGAGGACTGTCCATGGCAGAGTCCAGACTCTCAGTCTCACAGGTGCATTGTCCATATGCCTGTGGAAGATGGAGCAGGGGAAGTTTAAGGTTGGACAGGGTGAACAAGTGGGACAGTGGGATGACATCCAGGGGTATCCTTGCATGGCGGGGGTCTTGACATCCTACTCTGTCTTCTTACGTGATCTCAGGCCTTTCTTGCGGGGTGGTTCTTCTTCTGCAGGGGGTGGGGTTCGTGTGGCCCGTTGCTGTTGTGTAGGGGCCTCCTGTCCACTAGCGCCGGCGGAGGTGGTCGGCTGTTCTTCCTCCATGCTAGTGGCAGGGGCCCTTTGGGGGTCCACATGGTCCCACAATGTGGTGACAATCAGGTTGAGTGCCACGACGATTGTACCCATTGCGGAACTGATGTTGCGGAGTTCTTCCCGGAACCTCATGTACTGTTCCTCCTGCATGGCCTGGATCTCCTAGAACCTGGCCAGGACCGTCGCCATTGTCTCTTGGGAGTGGTGGTACGCTCCCATGATGGAGGTGAGGGCCTCGTGGAGAGTGGGTTCCCTAGGCCTGTCCTCCCTCTGTCGCACAGCAGCCCTCCCAGTTCCCCTTTGTTCCTGGGCCTCTGTCCCCTGGACCGTGTGCCCACTACCACTGCCCCCAGGTCCCTGGTGTTGTTGGGGTGGTGGGTTAACCTGGGTGCCCTGTAGTGGTAGACACACCGCTGCTTGACCTGTCCTGGAAACAGAGGCATGGGCCCGCTGGGTGGGTGCTGTGCTGGTGTTCCCAGAGGGAGGTAGGTCTGCTGTGGCCTGTGCCTGTCTGAGGGGAACCGACTGTCCAGAGGTCCCCGATGGTCCGGGCTGGTCATCTGGTTCCAGGTCGACAGAGCTGCTGTCATCACTGGGGGCCTGTTCTGGGGGTGGGATGGACATTTCTGGACCCTCCTGGGCAGTGTGTTGGCGTTCGGGTCCTGCAGGGGTATAAGAGTATGGTTCTTGCTTCTGTGTGTGCCATAGCATGCGATGTGTGGGTGCCCTTGTCCCCCAGTGCTGGTATTCCCTTGGGGGAGGTGTTGTGAGGGTGGTTTGTGGGGGGATGGGTATGTGCAGTGGTCATGCTTAGGTGATGGGTGTCCATGGTTTGTGGTGGCATGCAGGGCTTGGTGTTGGGATGGGTGGGTTGTGCTGGTGAGACATTAGCAGGGAGGATGTGTGATGGGGGTTGGGGGTGAGGGTGGGGGTGTGGGTTGGCATGCTGGTGGGTGGGGGGGATGAAGTAGTTGAGCTAAGACTTACCAGAGTCCATTCCTCTGCCTACTCCTGCAAGGCCCTCAGGATGCAGGATGTTCAAGACTTGTTCCTCCCATGCTGTGAATTCTGGTGGAGTAGGTGGGGGTCCGCCGCCAGTCTTCTGCACCGCGATGTTGTGGCGCGACACCATCGACCGCACCTTCCCCCGTAGGTCGTTCCACCGCTTTCGGATGTCTTCCCGATTTCTGGGATGCTGTCCCACAGCGTTGACCCTGTCGACTATCCTTTGCCATAGCTCCATCTTCCTGGCTATTGTGGTGTGCTGCACCTGTGTCCCGGAGAGCTGGGGCTCTACCCTGATGATTTCCTCCACCATGACCCTTAGTTCTGCGTCCGAGAACCTGGGGTGTCTTTGGGGTGGCATGGGGTGGTGTGGATGAGGTGTGGGGTGGTGTTTGTGGTGATGAGTGTGGTGGTGTGTGGTGTTTTGTGCGTGGATGTAGTGTGGGTGATGATGTTGAGTTCCTCTGTGTGTTGTGGTTTTCGTTCGCTGTGCTCTCTCTCTCTGTCTCTCGCCTTCTCTCCGATTTTCTAATAGTGGGGGTTTGTGGGTGATGTGGGTGTGTGTTTTATAGTTGTTTGGATGTGTGGGAGTGGTGCATGTATGTGTATCAGGTGTGTGTATTTCAAATTGTCCAATGTGGCTGTGTTTTGGAGCTGGGTGTGTATTCTGACCGCAGCGGGGTGTACCGCCAATGGAATACCGCGGTTGAAAGACCGCCGCGTGGATTCGTGGGTCGTAATGGCATGGGCGTATTTCTGTTGGCGTGACGGTGGAGGTTTGGTCACCGACAGTTTTTCGCTGCCTGTTGGTGTGGCGGCCTTCTGTGGAGGTCGGGTTTTTGGCAGTTTGGCAGTTGCGGGTCAGAATGACCGTGGCGGTTTACCGCGGCGGTGTTATGGCGGTCTTCTGACCGGCGGTAAGCGCCTTTTACCGCCGAGGTCAGAATGACCACCATAGTCTCCCCTGTCTTTTTTGCCTCTGCTTCCCATGGTTTGACTCTGTGCTGGACTCCGTTTTTGCTGTTTTTGCTGACCAGTGCTAAAGTGCAAGTGCTCCTGTTTAAATTATATGTATAATTGTCTTTTCCATGATTGGCATATTTGATTTACTAGTAAGTCCTTAGTACGGTGCAGTAGAGGTGCCTAGGGCCTGCAAATCAAATGCTACTAGTGGGTCTGAAGCACTGGTTGTGCCACCCACATGAGTAGTCCTGTAAACATGGCTCAGACCTGCCACTGCACTGTCTTTGTGTGCAGTTTTAAACTGCCAAATCGACCTGGCAAGTGTACCCACTTATCAGGCCCAAACCTTCCCTTTTTCTACATGTCAAGCACCCCTAAGGGAGGTCCTAGATAGCCCCATGGGCAGGGTGCAGAGTATGTTAAAGGTGGGACATGTACTGATGTGTTTTATATGTCCTCACAGTGAAATGCTGTCAAAATCGGTTTTCACTGTTGCAAGGCCTATCTCTCTCACAGGTTAACATGGGGGCTGTCTTTAAACAACCTTAAAGTGCAGCTTGCCTTTGAGAGCAGATAGAGATAAGGAGTTTGGGGTCTCTGAACACAAAATGTAAACATACATATTTTGGTAAAGTTGTTTTTTCAACTGTCTGTTTGAAAATGCCACTTTTAGAAAGTGGGCATGTTCTTGCTTAAACCATTCTGTGACTCTGCCTGCTTGTGCATTCCCTGACTAGATCAGACTGACAGTTGGGCTGGTTGTGAATCTCCTCTAGACAGGGAGCTAGGGTTCAGCCTGCATAGTCTGATGAGCCATCTGGGCTAGAGTGGAGGGAAGAGTGGTCACTTACACCTGAATGGGCTGCACCTGCCCTTACACAATGCAGTCTCCAACCCCCTGGTGTGTGTCTGGGGTCAGGCCTGGGCAAGGCAGGATCTTGTGAACAACAGAGACTTTTCTTTGAAGTTTCCTTACTTCAAAGGCAGAAAGGGGTATAAGTAAAGGACCCAAAACCCCAGATTTTTAGATTTACTTCTGGAACCAAGAGGAACCTCTGCCAAGGAGAAGAGCTGAAGAGCTGAGGAGAAGTGCGGTCCTGCCTGTGGCTATGCTTTTTTGGCCTATCCTGAAGTTGCTGCTTCTGCCTTAGAAAGGGGACGAAGACTGGACTTTGTGGTATATTCCTGCTTGTGAAGAATCTCCAAGGACTTGGACTGAGCTAGCCTCCTGTTTTGAAGTCTCAGGGCCACCAAAGACTTCCTCTGCCAGCACCTGGTCTCTCTGCTGAGACTCCTTCCCTGCCAAGTGGTGCCCTATCCAGTCCCTATGCCCTTAAAATGTGAAGCTGGTAGAACAGGGATTGAAATCCACGCATGGAAAGCCTTGTAGGGAACATTTCAAAGCACCACCTGCAATGCGGCTTAAAAACAGCACGCCACCCACCTTGCAGCTAATTTCAATGCATCACCTGCATCGCTGCTGGAGAAATGATGCAATCTATGCTTGCAGATACTAAAAACAAAGCAAACCCCCTGCAGCGTGGTTTTCCACCTCCGTGCAACCAGGATTACTCACTCATTGTCGCTGGGCATTAAAGTCATTATGAACCTGCGCGGATGCGAGGGGCCCCGTCTGGAAATCAACACATGCTCTCTTTAGGGAGATAAAAATGAAGCATCGCCTACCTGACCGACGAAGAAACGATGCACGGCATCACTTGCAAATAAGGAATCGACAAATCACTGACTTTTCCAACGCACGAATGCCCGTGAGGATTTAATTTTGACGCAAACCAGGTACTTTGTGTAAAATAAATGTTTCTATTGTTTTCTATGCAGTACGACTCTTTTTACTTTAAAAATCCATAGCTTGACTTGTGTATGTTGGATGTTTGTCATTTTGGTCTTGTTTGATTTACATAAATATTGCCTATTTTGCCGAACTGGTCTGGTGTCCATTTTGTATTATTTTCACTGTATGTGTTTTGGTGCAAATACTTTACACATTTGAGATAAGCCTGACTACTTGTGCCAAGCTGCCAAGGGGGTGAGCAGGGGTTATATAAGTGTTTGTCTCCATTGCCCTAACTAGAATGAGGGTTCCTGCTTGGACAGACAGAGTGCAAACTGACTGGCTAAGTTTGTTTTTCACTATTGCCAGGCCTATCTCTCCCATAAGGTAACATGGTGATTGACTTGAGATACCTTTTAAGAGTAATATCCCATTGGGAGCAGATGGAGGTGTAGAGTTTGGGGTCTCTGAACTCACAATTTACAAATACATCTTTTGGTGTTGGCGAAGTTGTTTTTTGAATTGCAGGTTTGACAATGTCACTTTTAGAAAGTGGGTATTTTCTTGCCTAATCATTCTGTGCCTCTACCTGTCTGCGGAATACACATCTGGGTCATGATGACAGTTGCGATGTTTGTGAATTCACTCCAGACAGTCACTCAAAGGGAGCTGAGGTGTGGCTTGAAAATTCTGATGGGCGATGGCCCAGGCTGATGGGTCCTCCTGAGCTAGAGTGGTGGGAGGTGCTGACACTTGCACCTATATACGGCTGTGCCTGTCCTTACACAAAGCAGTGTCCAACGCCAACGAGAGTGTGGGGCCAGGGCAGGAAAAGGCAGGGCCTTGTGCACTACAAAGTTTGCCTACTTCAAACACAGAAATGGGTACAAGTACTAGACCTCTGACACCACAGAGTTAGAACACTTCTGGACTGAGGACATTCTGACAGGAAGAAGAGCTGAATGCTGCAGGAGGGACTGCCACTCTGCCTGTTGCTTTGTTGTGCTGGCCTGATGTTTGCTGCTTCTATCCTGGGAGTGAAAGAACTGGACTTTCCTTGCTACATCCTGCTTTCCAAGGTTGTCCAAGGGCTTGAATTGAGCTTGCCTACTGTTAAGAAGACTTAGGGACATCAAAGACTTTGGGGGTCATTCCAACCTCGGCGGTAAAAGGCGCTTACCGCCATGCAGAAGACTGCCATAAAACCGCCGCGGTCCCGGTAAACCGCCACGGTCATTCTGACCCACAACAGGCAAACCGCCAAAATACAGACATCCACAAAAGTCCGCCACACCAAAGGTCAGCGAGAAACTGGCGATGACCAAACCTCCACCGTCACGCCAACAGAAATACGCCCATGCCATCACGACCCACAAATCCACGCGGCGGTCTTTCAACTGCGGTATTCCATTGGCGGTACACACCGCCGCGCTCAAAATACACACACAGCACCAAAACACAGCCACATTGGACAATTCAAAATACACACACCAGATACACATACAAACAACACTCCCACACACCCAATACAATATAAAACACACACCCACATCACCCACAAACCCCCACTCCTAGAGATCCGTGAACACGCACAGAGAAAAGAGATCCGAGCACCCAGACGCCCAATTCACTGTCACCCAGCAATATTAGCACGCATCTCACACAACACAACAATACACATCACCACACTTAGCACCACACAATCAACCCCACACATCACCCACACCACCCCATGGCACCGCAAAGACACCCCAGGTTTTCGGAGGCTGAACTCAGGGTCATGGTGGAGGAAATTGTACGGGTAGAGCCACAGCTCTTCGGGACACAGGTGCAGCACACCACCATTGCCAGGAAGATGGAGCTATGTAGCAGAATAGTGGACAGGGTCAACGTTTTGTTACGTTCTGTGGGATAGCACCCAAGAAATCGGGACGACATCATGAAGCGAAGGAACGACCTACGGGGGAAGGTGCGTTCCATGGTATCCAGGCACAACATCGCGGTGCAGCGGACTGGCGGCGGACCCCCACCTCCTCCCCCAGAATTTACAACATTGGAGGAGCAGGTCTTGGCGATCCTGCATCCTGAGGGCCTCGCAGCAGTATCTGGAGGAATGGACTCTGGTAAGTCTCATTTTCACTACTTCATCCCCCCCACCCCACCAGCATGCCAACTCATACCCCCACCCTCACCCCCACCCCCATCACACCTACTCCTTGCAACCCACCCATCCCAACACCAAGCCCTGCATGCGTCCACAAAGCATGGACACCCATCACCAAAGCCTGCCCACTGCACATACCCATCCCCCCCCCAACCCACCGTCACAACAGCCCCCACAAGGGAACGACAGCACTGGGGACACGGGCACCCACCCATTGCACGCTATGGCACACACAGAAGCAATAACGATAATTTTATACCCCTGCAGGACCCGAACGCCAGGTCACCGCGCAGAAGGGTCCACAAATGTCCACTCCACCCCTAGAAGAGGTCCACAGTGATGACAGCACCTCTGTCGACCTGGATCTAGATGACCAGCCCGGCCCATCGGGGACATCGGGACAGTCGGTTCCCCTCAGACAGCCACAGGCCACAGCAGACCTTCCCCCCTCTGGGAACACCAGCACAGCACCCACCCAGCGGGCCCATACCTCTGTCCCCAGGACACGTCAATCAGCGGTGTGTCCACCACTACAGGGCACCCAGGCTAACCCACCACACCAACAACAACAGGGACCTGGGGGCAGTGGTAGTGGGCACACGGTCCAGGGGACAGAGGCCCAGGGAAACAGGGGAACTGGGAGGGCTGCTGTGCCGCAGGGGCGGACAGGCCCAGGGAACCCACTCTCCACGAGCCCCTCACCTCCATCATGGGAGCCTACCACCACCCCCAGGAGACAATGGCGATGGTCCTGGCCAGGTTTCAGGAGATCCAGCTTCTGCAGGAGGAACAGTATATGGGGTTCAGGGAGGAACTAAGAAACATCATTTCCGCCATGGGCACCATCGTTGTGGCTCTGAATCAGGTAGTCACCACATTGCGGGACACTGTGGCACCACAAAGGGCCCCTGTCACTAGCATGGACCAAGAACTGCCTACCACCTCCGCCGGTGCTAGAGGACAGGAGGCCCGACACAAGACCAACAGGCCACCAGAACCCCACCCCCTGCAGAAGGAGAACCACCCCGCAAGCGGGCCCTGAGATCCAGGAAGAAGACAGAGTAAGATGCCAAGACCCCCGCCAGGAAAGGATACCTCCCTGATTGTCTTCCCACTGTCCCACATTGACACCCGTCCAACCTTAAACCGCCCCTGCACCACTTTCCACAGGCATTTGGACAATGCACCTGTGATACTGATAGTCTGGACTCTGCCATGGACAATCCTCCACCATCACCCCTCACTGATTTGCAACCACCCACCAATTTAGAGCACTGTAATAAACACACTTATTGCACAAAACAATCTGGAGTCTGGCTGTGATTTTGAACAAATGTATTAGACATGACCGTGCCAAAATGTTTATTTACATTGTGATGCCAACATACCACTGTCACACAGCTGTAGTCCATGGGGAAACAAAGCAGATGTCACGCAGTGGGGCCCTCATCTCTGAAATCGGAAGGGAAAGTCACAACACAGTTACCATACACTGGGGGAAAAGGTCAGACAGTAGAGAGGTAGCAGTCTTTAAGTAAATGTAATATGCCGGTGAGGATTCTTACCTGTGTGTCATTGGAAATACTGCTGTATTACAGTGTTCCTGTTCTCTATGTCGTCCTCTTCGCATTCCTCCTCTTCACTCTCCACAGGCTCCACAGCTGCTACAACACCACCATCTGGACCATCCTCCTGCAGAAAAGGCACCTGGCGTTGCAAAGCCAGGTTGTGAAGCAAACAGCAGGCCACGATGATCTGGCACACCTTCTTTGGTGAGTACATTAGGGATCCACCTGTCATATGGAGGCACCTGAACCTGGCCTTCAGGAGGCCGAAGGTCTGCTCGATCACCCTCCTAGTACGCCCATGGGCCTCATTGTACCGTTCCTCTGCCCTTGTCCTGGGATTCCTCACTGGGGTCAGTAGCCAGGACAGATTGGGGTAACCAGAGTCACCAATTAGCCACACACGATGCCCCTGGAGTTGACCCATCACGTAAGGGATGCTGCTATTCCGCATGATGTACGCGTCATGCACTGACCCAGGGAACTTGGCATTAACATGGGAGATGTACTGGTCAGCCAAACAGACCATCTGGACATTCATGGAATGATAACTCTTCCTGTTCCTGTACACCTGTTCACTCCTGCTGGGGGGGACCAAAGCAACATGTGTCCCATCAATGGCACCAATGATGTTGGGAATATGTCCAAGAGCATAGAAATCACCCTTCACTGTAGGCAAATCCCCCACCTCAGGGAACACGTTGTAGCTCCGCATGTGTTTGAGCAGGGCAGACAACACTCTGGACAACACCTTGGAAAACATGGGCTGGGACATCCCTGATGATATGGCCACTGTTGTTTGAAAAGACCCACTTGCAAAGAAATGGAGTACTGACAGAACCTGCACTAGAGGGGGGATCCCTGTGGGTTGGCGGATGGGTGACATCAGGTCTGCCTCCAGCTGGGCACACAGTTCCTGTATAGTGGCTCGGTCAAGCCTGTATGTCAGTATGACATGTCTTTCCTCCATTCTCGACAGGTCCACCAGTGGTCTGTACACAGGAAGATTCCTCCATCTCCTCGCATGTCCCAGCGGACGGTGCCTATGAAGGACAACAATGAGCACATAGTCAATCAACCCACAGGTACGTTCCCACAGCTTGCACATAACACAATTCCCAATGCATAGTATGGCTTGTATGAGTGTCGATGCAAGGCCTAGGTATGTGTGACGCAGTAGAAATTAAGCCATGTGGGCCCTTGAAAAGGCGTCTGCCTGACCTGTGAAATGAGACAATGGGATGTGAGGTCAATGCGCTGGCGTGGCACACCATGGCGGTAGGCGGTCAAACACCGCGGCGCAAATCAGCATTGGTTAACATTGAACCCTATGGGTTTCAGGAGCCAATGACGATGTGCGCCGGTGGTCGCGGTACGCACTGCCACGGTACGACCGCCGCGGGCGTGACCGCCATTTTCTATCTGCTTAATCACTCAATACCTGATCTTCCACAGGAGAGGACCTACACTGCGAGTGCTCCTGTGACCTCGGTCTTGAAGAGACAATGGCTCATGCGACTGGGGAAAGGGCCCCTGCCTTCACTGTGGAGGAGTTGGAGAAACTTGTGGATGGGGTCCTCCCCCAGTATGCGCTACTCTACGGTCCTCCAGACCAACAGGTAAGTACACTGGGACCATGCTTTGTGGGCAATGCCTGTGTTGAGTGGGGTGGATGAAAGATGGTGGGGAGGGGAGCGAATGAGGCATGCATCAAACGACAGATGAGAGCATGTGCCACATGGCAAGGATGGGGATGGGGGGCCACTCACATGGAGCATGCAGAAGGTGATGATTATACTTCTCTCCCTGTACATGTCACATAGGTCAGCGCCCACCAGATAATCGATATTTGGCGTGCCATCGCCAAGGACGTCCGGACCCTGGGGGTCCACAACAGACGGGGCACCCGCTGCCGGAAGAGATGGGAGGACATCTGACGCTGGAGCAGGAAGACGGCGGAGGCTCAGCTGGGGATGGCCTCCCAACGTGGGAGGGGTGCCAGTCGTACTTTGACCCCCCTGATGTCCCGGATCCTGGCTGTGGCCTACCCCGATTTGGATGGGCGCGTGAGGACATCACAGCAGACACAAGGGGGTGAGTACACTCTCATTCAGCTTACTTTGCGCGCAGTGGAGGTGTCTGGGTGGGGGAGGAGGGCTGTGGGTATCCCTAGGCCAGGGCGATTTCTGTAGGCTAGGCCCCTCTGTAAGGCATGGCCCTGTGCCCCCGTCCCCCACCTCTGTAGGGTGCCAAGTACAGGTATCCATGGCCCTGTGTCATCCATGTGTGCACTTGTCGTCCATAGGCTTGTAGGCCATGTGCCACGGATTGCGTAGTCGACCCCAAGTACGCGGCGTAGTGCAGGGGGCTTCTGTGTCTGTCCTCTCCGCCAACGGTGTCGCCAATGCATTCACTCAACATGTCTTTATTTCTCCACCCCCCCCTTTTTTGTGGTCTTCCTGTTCATGTGTGCATTAGCATCATCAGGTGGAGGAGAAGTGGCATCAGAGCATGAGGGAGCTGCATCCCACATGGCCCTGGAGGGCCATGCAACGGAGTCCGAATACACCAGTGGGACGGAGGGCGAGGGGAGCTCCACAGCGGGGACTCGTGCAGACATTAGTGACAGCGACTCGTCCTCTGAAGGGAGCTCCCTAGTGGTGGCGGCAACATCCGTGCCCCCCGCAACAACAGGTACAGCCACCACCCAGCGCACCAGCACCATCCTCCCAGCAGCCCCTCAGCGTTTGCCCCGTGCCCGCTCACCCAGGAAGGTGGGCATCTCCTTCGCCCCAGGCACCTCAGGCCCTGCCCCAGTCACCCCTGCTGCCCTCAGTGAGGAGGTCATTGACCTCCTGAGGACCATCATTGTTGGGCAGTCTACCATTTTGAATGCCATCCAGGGTGTAGAAAGGGAGGTGCACCAGAGTAATGCATACCTGGAGGGCATTCATTCTGGTCAGGCTGCCCATCAGCGATCGTTCAACACTCTGGCCTCAGCACTGATGGCAGCAATTGTCCCTGTCTTTAGCCTCCCCCCTCCAGCTTCCTCCACCCATACCCTATCCCCTGTACCTCTGCCTATCCCAGACACACCATCAGACCAGCCTGCACACACCTCAACACCCAAGGGAAGCTCATTCAGACATAAGCACCACACATCACACAAGCATTCACACAAGCAACAGCCACATGCAGACATACCAACACCCACTGCCTCCACTGTGTCCCCCTCCTCCTCGTCTCCCTCCTCCCTCCCTGTGACGTCTCCACTCACACCTGCATGCACAACATCTTCAGCCACTACGTCCATCACCACCACACCCACCAGAACACCCCGCACACGTGCAGTCACCACCCCCACTACCATTTACACGTCCCCTGTGTCCTCTCCCACTGTGTCTGTGACCCCCTCTTCCAAGATACACAAACGCAGGCAGCCACCCACCCAACAGCCATCCACCTCACGACAGCATCCAGCCCAAGCACCTGCACCCAAAGACACCAGACTGAAAACTCCTACAACCACAACCTCTTCCTCCACTCCCATACCCACTACACCTACCCGTCCCTCTCTTCCTAAATTACTATTCCTTTCCAAACTTGACCTCTTTCCAATAACTCCCCCACCCCTTCCATCTCATAGGACTCCAGTCAGCACCTCAGCCACCACAAAAGCGGGACCTGTAAAAACAGTTTGCCATGGACTGTGGAGTCCCCCACCCTCAAGGGCAGCCAGTTCAGTAAGGAGCCAAGGCACGGCCAGCCCACCCCCGGTAAAGCATCCGAAGATTGCCAGTGCCCGGCGCGAGAGGCCCAAGACACCAGGGACCAAAATTCCTACCATGGCTCCGGCAGGAAGTCTGGTGCCACCTGGCACACCGGCAAAGGTGGGGAAGGGCCACAGGCGAACAGGGAAGGGTGGGAAGGGTAGCACGCCCGACAAGTCCGCCAGCAGGCCAGCTGGCCAGGAGGGCCCCGCCAGCCCCATCCCAGGTGGGCAGGAGGACACCCACAGGCCCGGAACTGCAGCCAAGGAGGGCCCCGAAAGCCCCATCCCAGGTGGGCAGGAGGACACCCACAGGCCCGGTACTGCAGCCCAGGAGAGCCCTGCAAGCCCCATCCCAGGTGGGCAGGAAGGCACCGCCAGCCACAGGTCAGGTGGCGAATGACCTCCATGCCATGGCCTGATCCGCTGACCTGGACACTCTTCCGATGCACCGCTGAACTGGGCACCGCCGTCTCAAGCACCACTGCACTGGGCACCGCCGTCTCAAGCAACGCTGAACTGGGCCCTTCCTCTCAAGCACTGCTGCACTGGGCACCGCCGTCTCTAGCACCGCTGAACTGGGCCCTTCCTCTCAAGCACCGCTGCACTGGGCACCGCCGTCTCAAGCACCGCTGCACTGGGCCCTTCCTCTCAAGCACCGCTGCACTGGACCCTTCATCTCAAGCACCGCTGCACTGGGCACCGCCGTCTCAAGCACCGCTGCACTGGGCCCTTCATCTCAAGCACCGCTGCACTGGGCCCTTCATCTCAAGCACCGCTGCACTGGGCACCGCCGTCTCAAGCACCGCTGAACTGGGCCCTTCATCTCAAGCACCGCTGAACTGGGCACCGCCGTCTCAAGGACCGCTGAACTGGGCCCTTCATCTCAAGCACCGCTGAACTGGGCCCTTCATCTCAAGCACCGCTGAACTGGGCACCGCCGTCTCAAGGACCGCTGAACTGGGCACCGCCGTCTCAAGCACCGCTGAACTGGGCCCTTCATCTCAAGCACCGCTGAACTGGGCACCGCCGTCTCAAGCACCGCTGAACTGGGCACCGCCATCTCAAGCACCGCTGCACTGGGCCCTTCATCTCAAGCACCGCTGCACTGGGCACCGCCGTCTCAAGCACCGCCGTCTCAAGCACTGCTGAACTGGGCCCTTCATCTCAAGCACCGCTGCATTGGGCACCGCCGTCTCAAGCACCGCTGCACTGGGCCCTTCATCTCAAGCACCGCTGAACTGGGCACCGCCGTCTCAAGCACCGCTGCACTGGGCCCTTCATCTCAAGCACCGCTGCACTGGGCACCGCCGTCTCAAGCACCGCTGAACTGGGCCCTTCCTCTCAAGCACTGCTGCACTGGGCACCGCTGTCTCAAGCACCGCTGAACTGGGCCTTCATCTCAAGCACCGCTGCCTTGAGCCCTTCATCTCAAGCACCGCTGCACTGGGCACAGCCGTCTCAAGCACCGCTGCACTGGGCCCTTCATCTCAAGCACCGCTGCACTGGGCCCTTCCTCTCAAGCACCGCTGCACTGGGTACCGCCGTCTCAAGCACCACTGAACTGGGCCCTTCATCTCAAGCACCGCTGCACTGGGCACCGCCGTCTCAAGCACCGCTGCACTGGGCACCGCCGTCTCAAGCACCGCTGCACTGGGCCCTCCCTCTCAAGCACCGCTGAACTGGGCACCGCCGTCTCAAGCACCGCTGCACTGGGCCCTTCATCTCAAGCACTGCTGCACTGGGCACCGCCGTCTCAAGCACCGCTGAACTGGGCCCTTCATCTCAAGCACCACTGCAAGGGCCCTTCATCTCAAGCACCGCTGCACTTGGCACCACCGTCTCAAGCATCGCTGCACTGGGCCCTTCATCTCAAGCACCGCTGCACTGGGCCCTTCCTCTCAAGCACCGCTGCACTGGGCACCGCCGTCTCAAGCACCGCTGCACTGGACACCGCCGTCTCAAGCACCGCTGCACTGGGCACTGCCGTCTCAAGCACCGCTGCACTGGGCCCTTCCTCTCAAGCACCGCTGAACTGGGCACCACCGTCTCAAGCACCGCTGCACTGGGCCCTTCATCTCAAGCACCGCTGCACTGGGCACCACTGTCTCAAGCACCGCTGAACTGGGCCCTTCATCTCAAGCACCGCTGCACTGGGCACCGCCGTTTCAAGCACCGCTGCACTGGGCACCACCGTCTCAAGCACCGCTGCACTGGGCCCTTCATCTCAAGCACCGCTGCACTGGGCACCGCCGTCTCAAGCACCGCTGAACTGGGCCCTTCATCTCAAGCACCGCTGAACTGGGCACCGCTGTCTCAAGCACCGCTGCACTGGGCCCTTCCTCTCAAGCACCGCTGAACTGGGCACCGCCGTCTCAAGTACCGCTGGCCCATTGGCAGAAGGGGCAGGCCCGCATCTGTGTCGGGCAGGGCTGCACGAAGCACTCTGGGCACCAGTCCCCCTCCAGAACCAGTGGAGACTGTTATCCACTTGAGAGACTGTGGCTTTGCACTCCCCAGGATGGTACAGTGGGCAAGCCACCCACTGTAGAGACTTGAGAGACTGTGGCTTTGCACTCCCCAGGATGGTACAGTGGGCAAGCCACCCACTGTAGAGACTTGAGAGACTGTGGCTTTGCACTCCCCAGGATGGCACAGTGGGCAACCCACCCACTGTAGGGACTTGAGAGACTGTGGCTTTGCACTCCCCAGGATGGAACCACGGCCATGGAGGCCCATCGTGGATCTGGCGTCGTGGACTCATCTGGCTGAGGTGCCCCCCTTCCCTTCCCCCTGAGGTGCCTGTAGTTTTCATATCTGATGCCCCTGCAGTGTTCTCTCCGTTGGAGTCAGGTATCCTGTGTGGGCCTTGCCCATGTGATTTGGGCTCAGTGGTCCACGGACAATGCCTGCTACAATTATCGTACTTTAAAATTGTTGTATATAAAGGTTTTAGATGTGTGATATATTTTTAAGCCAGTGATACAATATATTCCAATGTTTCGAATCATTTCCTTTTGTATTTGCATTCTTCTGGGGGGTTTGGGGGTGTCACTCTGAGTTGTTGCTATGCATTGATGTGTGTGTTGTAGTGGGTGAGGGTGGGGGTGGGTGTGTCGCATGTGTGTGTCCCCGTAATTTTTTGCCTCCCCCCTCCCCTGTGTCGTAGGTGCAGTACTCACCGTTGTCTTCTGCGCCGGCGTTCGTGCTCCTGGTAGAGGAGCAGGAAGACAATCGCTGGGAGGATATGGAGTTCGGGTTCCATGCTGTCCAGATTCCTTGTGGGGTGTATGGAGGTGAGCGTTTTCCGTTCTAAATGGCTGTTTCCGCCGTGTTTTTATCGGCGGGGCTACCGCCCCGGAAAAGGTGGCGGATTGGTGGGTTGTGATAGGGTGGGCGGTACATTGACTCCCGCCTGTCTGTTGGCGGTGACCGCCGCACTGTTTGTTTGTCCCGGCGTGGCGGGCGGTGTGTTGAAGTGGCGGTCTCTGTTGGCGGTTTCCGCCAGGGTCAGAATTAAATTTTTTTTACCGCCAGCCTGTTAGCGGGTTAGCCGCCGCTTTAACACCGACCGCCAGGGTTGGAATGACCCCCTTAGTCTGCCAGTGCCTGGGCTCTCTTGCTGAGAGTCCTGACTTGCCAATTGGTGTCAAATTCAGTTCCAAGGCCCTTGTAAGTGAGCTCTGGTGCAACTAAGAAATTAAGCACATCAACTCCAGAGCAACTTCTGAACTGGCATCACTCTTCGACTACATGCCGCTGCCTGCACCAGAGCTGTGGTCCCGGTTAAGTGCAATGACCGTGACCTACAATACAGGCCTGACGCCACTGTAGCACCTCCGAAGTCCCGCCACAGTGGGAGTCATAAGTGTTGTGTCCCTGACATCTGGGACACCCAACTCAGCACTTGGGGCCCCATGGGGTGATCGTGACACCACAAAGTCTACGCCTTGGATCTTGACCTAGTGGATTCATCTACCCCGCCGGGTCGTAAGGAAACAACGCCTCACCACTGATGCTGCATCACCTCCCCTGTAACCATGAGGAATTGATGCCTCACTTACACAGCCTTGTAGTAAGGAATCAATGCCTCACCTCCCCGGTAGCAGTAATGAACAGATGCCGCAGCGGTTTCAGCAATGCCTCACCTTTTTAACTTGGTGCAATGTCTTTGTTTCCTTTTTGTTTTCCACGGTACTGTACTTGGGGTCCGTGCAACTCTGTGACTAGTCAGAACTCCCTCGCCGGTGCTGTCAAACTTTTGGGAATGACTCTGTCAAGATGACGTGATAGCCCCATTTGGAAATAAATATTTTCTAAGAGCTGTACTAAGATTTAATTTTTGAAAATTCATTTCTTTAATTGTGTTTTTTAAATATTTGCTATTTTTCTAAACTGGTGTGGAGTACTTTGGTGGTGTGTTCATTGTGTTACTATGAATGTGTACAAATACTTTACACATTGCTGCTGAGATGAGCCATGCTACCAAGTGGGTGAGCAGGGGTTATTTTAGATGTGTGACTCCCTGGCCCTGACTAGAGTGAGGGTCCCTACTTTCAATGGGGTAAAAACCACTGCAAACTAGAGACCCCATTTCTAATAGGCACAGACAATTGGGGTTAGGCATGGTGATTGAAATGCAGCTTCAAGGACTTGTTAGCTACATATGTATGTTCCCAATGCATTATGTATTGTTTATTTTTTGTTGAAATAAAAAAGGGTAACACTTTACCTCTTTGTCATTTCTAATTTTCATTAGCAAATGAATGTTCTAAAGAATTGACAACATTATGGTGCAAGACAGACATGACAAATGAAAGGCCACAAATAATCCAACTAGAGTCCTGTAGTCTGTATTCCTACCATTTATTTGCAAGACACAAAAGAACAGAAAGGTGAATCAAACAATGTGGAAATTAACCAAAAAAGTCTATTATGGTGAGTGGAAGTATGGTAGTAGAGCCAAAAACAGTTTGGAGTTCAATGTACAAAATACAACAGTACTCAGAAAAGGTAAATGTGTCCATGAAATAGTCCACAGAGTGATTGGTAGACACACACCTGAGGAAATTAAGATCTGCGTCTCTTTGAGGTGACAGTGGCATTCTTCCCATCCTCTCCTGGTCTGGATGACAGTCCCCACCAGGGAGGGGAGTGAAGACAGGTGCAGGGACTGGTGTTTGAGGAGCCTGTGGCTGGCAGTGGTGTGTTTGGCCCAGATGTGGAGAAAACCCAGACAGGAGCAGATGGAATGGGAAAATCCATGCTCACATGGTGGTAGGTCTCTCAAAGCACCCCAGACAGGGAGCTCATTATTTTATTGTGATTGCGTATATACAAAATGAGCTCCCTCTGAACCTCATTGAGCTCCCAGAGCTCAGTTACAACCTGGTACATTACTTCTTGGGATGTTGCACTGCTCCCAAGACCTACTACTTCTCTTCATCATGTCACAACACATTGTTGGATATCTTGGATTCAAAAGACAATGAATTATGCTAGCATTTTCATCACTTCACTGTAGCTATGAGAAGGTGTTAACATGCTTGAGATATACAAGAAGTTAAATTTTAATCCGGAGCATGACTTAGTGACTGTCAAATGCACTATTTTTTTAGGTGTGTGGACACATGGAAGTAAAGGAAAGTAGGACACCATTACATTGCACTATTAATTGCAAATCTAAAAACGGGGTCTCAAGGTAGTTGTAGTCACCTGTTGTCACCATAGACAATATTGTTTGAAAAGTGAGTTACACATATCTATTTCAATGACAATAGTGTTGATGCACACACATATGCAAGCTGTGCACACCTATGAACATGATCTGAATAGGAGAAAATACCACTTAAAACACTAGCTCCCCTGTGAAAATGGATCGAGTTTTGGACCTGTTTTTTTGAGAACAACAACATACATTGATAGAATGGGATGATTAATGGGGAACAATACACAATCTGACTATACATATTGCACGTTATTAAATGGCGAACAACCACAATGCTAGCAATTGTCATGAAACAAGATATTTTGTGGAGTAAGGTTTAGATATATCTGTTTTGCCAAGTATGTTGAAGCATCCTAAACATCAAACTTAAGGGCAGGACTACATTTGTGATTGATGAGACATTGCTAAGTGTAACTTACCAGACTCCACTCCACCAGGGATTCCAGTCAAGCCTTTACGATCTAGGATCTGCAAGACCTTCTCCTCCCAGGGACAGAGTTGTAATGGGGGGAGAGGAGAACCACCACCAGTCCTCTGCGACACCAGGTGATGCTTGTAAGCCAGTGAACTGACTTTTCCCCACAGGTCGTTTCAACTCTTCCTAATCTCTTCCTGTGTGCACACATTGTTAGCTACAACATTTACTCTGTCAACTATTCTGGAACACATTTGCCTCTTCTGGGATATGGTAGTAAAAAAAATTGTGGCTCTACTGTTATGATTTCATCCACCATGACAACTGTCCCTCTGAAAAACATGTATTTCTTCTCCTTGACATAGTGCATAGTTGTGAAAACAACTAGTGCCCAAAGAAATGAAGGATAATCCACAAAAATATTATTAACAAAGGAGAGAGAGAGAGAGAAACACAGAGAAAAAAAACGGGCTGCTGTGGGGCAGTTCCTGCATCCAAACGGTTTTCTGCTGTGTGATGGCAAAGGATCATCGTCTAAAATGGAGTGTGTTTTGTAATGCGTTTTGTAGGGCTTCACAATCGTCCAATATATAACAGGTGTGGGCTCAGCCATAGTACTATACTGAAAAGGCCCCACGCCAGACGCCACCAGTTCAACTGTGTGACCTAAATAATTTCTGCAGGATCCCACTGTGAAAACGTCGATGGAGGGCCTGCTTGTCAACATCAGGGTCTGCTGCGTCACCTGTGGGATGCAGCTTGTGAGATGGAGTGGACTCCATGGTGGCAGTGTTCGGGTCAGCCGTAATACATATAAATACAGCGGGCATAAGACTGTGTACTTGATGTTCTTTTGGGGTTTGCGCCCGATGTGGATTGGCGGTGTAACCGCCAAGATCTAAATTAGGACAATAGTTTTTGGCTGAACTGTGCTGGAAAGTGAATGAGGGAATAGTCTGAAGCACAAAACCCTGATAAGTACTTGTTTTGCCTTTGGTACCCCTGTCCAAAGTAACTTGCTGTACCCTCACTGGTAAAGTATTAAAAACGTTTATTCAGTGTTTATGACAAGATGTTGGTCTCATGATAACACAAACCTGGATTGATTGTGCCTGATATTAGCGAGGCTTCACAATAGAATCTAGAATTAATGCAAAAGGAGCTCTTTATTCATCTTGGCTCCCTGTGAAATCTGTATACAGAGTTGCTTTTGGTTCTGAAACTTGTTTAAACCATTTCATATGTGGCAGGTCATTGCAGGAGTTCCATCACCCTTTCCGGAACAAACCAAGACATAACTAAGGCCATAACAGGTAACTTTGTTACCCTTGACCCAAAGATTCTTCTAGACTGGGTGTACAGCTGAGGATTTGTGTTTGGTTACCTGCAAATGACTCTCCAGAATTTGTTTGGACCAGTCATGTCCAAGGTATGTCACCATGGACCAAGGTCCGTGCTGGGATTTTGAGGAAATTACTGATCACTTAAATAACTTCAGTTCAGAATTGTTGTATGCAAATGCAATTTACATGATTATATAATGAAAAGATAGTAAATATGTTTTTCTTTGAATTTGAATCATTGGTGTATTCTTTCAGTAGACCTGACAACAAGAAATAGTGTACCAGAGGTAGTTATTTCTTTTTCAATGCAAAGAAAAAAAGGATGGAAATATAAAATATTTCAAAGATTTTCTGCAGTTTCAAGCACAGCTATCTATCAAATTATTTTCACATAATTCAGCATGGGCGCTTTTATCCCTATTGTCTTCTCAAACATCTCAAACAACTATTAAGATTACATGAACAATAGGTTCCTTACCGTCCTCTTTTCCGATGACCGACATCAAAGGCAGTACTGTGAAAAATAATTAATACATTTTAGAACTCTGATAATTATAGTCACACAGAGATTACAAACAGGGGTGTATTTATAAGTTGTTTGCACTATGCTTGCACCACACAATGTGGCACGGGGTGTATTCATGAGAACCTCACAAAGTGGTACATGCGTGATGCAAGGCTCTGAGTCAGATTTATGAAACCACGCAAAGCCACATTGCATGGCTTTGAGGGGCCTCTTCATCGTGAGGAAGGCTACGCAGTGCAAATCACTGTGTCACCTTACTCTGTGCAAATTAGGTGTTCCATTGTTGTTGCGGTGGGTGTTCCCCTGCTGTTCCCCAAGGACTTGTAAACCTGGGAATGCATCAAAACCTTACACCTTCTCAGTGCAGGAGTAACTAGGAGAATATGTTTATTTATCCTTGTTTTTTCCTCCTTCTATTTGTGCTGGATTCTGCAGCACACCTTGAAAGTGAAAACGTCTCTATGAATTGTTTCCATGCAGGAAGGTGCCCCTTATTGCACTTAAACAATCCTGCTGACAACACAGGCACCCTTGCACCATGGTGCAAGGATGCCTGAGTTGGTGCTAGGCTGCGAATAGACAGCCATCACATGGGAAAGGGCAGGAATGCACTGTGTTGGATAAATACAGTGCATTCCAGCCCTTTCAATTTGACGTAGAGCGGTGGAGCAAGGTGACTTGCTTCACTGCCCTACGCCAAAATCTCCCTAAATGAAGGCCTACATGCATGGCGCGCACCACTTCAGTCATATTTTTATAGCCAAGCAAAGCCACGATTTTGGGCTCGTTGGGCCACATTAGCGTAAAAAATGACACTAATGTGGCGCAAGGAGGCGCTAGGCCCTCTTAAATCTGGGCCCTAGTTTAGTGGTACTAGGTTTGCTATATATTAGCAAGGAGCTTGAATCGAGACAAAGGTAAATCGGAAAGCTTAGTATTTATTGTAAGCACATGTAACAACATTGAGCACTCATTTCCTCACTACCTGACGGCTCTTAGGTTCATTCTTTTTTTTTTACTTTGTCTTCTTCCAGGTGAAATGTCTACATTTTACATGTCTTTCAAGAGGGACAATTTCACAATAGTTTTATATTTGTTCTGAACTCACCCAATATTACCAGCAGAGCAGCTGGGCTGCAGAGCACCATGATGGAATCACTGTTGTTTGAAGAACAAAAGCACCAACCCTGGAAGAATTTCAGAATTATGAAATGGCACCAATTTCATAACAGTTCCCGAGTTAGAATACCGACTCAATAAAATGTATTCTTATATAAACTTTTCAATATAATCTCTGAATCAACTCTGAGTTATGGGTAGTATGGCGGTAAGCCGTTTCTTACCTCAACTAAGCATCCAAAGAATTATCTGCTTCCATCCATGATCATTTTTATGATATATTGGAAAATATCCTAAGGACAGTTTCATCTCAAAGAAATCTATGTCCGCCATATGATGAATTCCCAAAAGGAAAACAACTGCCAATATTAACAAGCATTTGCAATGCGTTGGGTTTCGCGTTTGCTCGAGTTGCAGTTACTAGCTTTGTAAATTCCTAACTGGACTTTTCTTGCCACATAAATTGAAAATGAAAAGTAAAACAGTTGACATCAGCGAGCCAATTCAAAGTGCCATGGCCGCCATGAGCGTGAAGGAGAGAGACAAAAGGAAGAAGAAGTTCACTTGCAGTTAAAGGTATCGGCAAAAGTGCAACTATCCATGTAACAGGGTCACCAAGGCGTTAACAAAACTGCAACCAGGAGGGACAAAAGTAAAGCATTTACCAATGATAACAAAGGATTTTTGAA
Source organism: Pleurodeles waltl (assembly GCF_031143425.1). Lineage (NCBI taxonomy): Eukaryota > Metazoa > Chordata > Amphibia > Caudata > Salamandridae > Pleurodeles > Pleurodeles waltl. Next base: position 1,419,725,399 of record NC_090446.1, read on the forward strand.
CAAGTGAACGTGATGAGCATGCCATGTGCGTGGTTAAAAGCCCACATAGATAGCTCTTTTGTGCTGCTATGCTCGACCTAAAAATGCTTAGTGTGATATATAGACTATGCATGAGTAACTTATGCATCCATATATTTTAAAAACATACCAGAAATGTCCTGTTAGTAGTTATATGTATGTTCCAAAATATACCCACGAAAGACAAAGTCGATCTGTTGGCCTGTTTGTCCACGAAACAAGCGTACAAGATGTGCTGCTATTCTTACTGGTAGTGATATATAATACTTTTACAATATTAGTTATCATTTACAACTAGGCAGTAAGCATGACATTTTCAAATACCATAAGCTACTCATGCAGTGAGCTGCTCATAATTACTTATCTTTGTGAATACTCCCCCAAGTTTCAGTTAAACATTAACATTGTGTAAACTATTGTAGTCACTTTTTGTTGGCATTCTATGATTTTGACAATGCTGTTTTTGGCAAAATATCTAACTGCTTCCTGGGAGCAATAGAGTTTTCAGCAGTATTGGCATAACAAAAAAACAAATTACCTCTTGGAGAAGATTTTAAGAGGGCTGCTGCATCGGAACCAAACTATATAAAGCTCCTTACATTCAACTCCAAGTAAATCTCTTAGCCAGACTCCCCAGGTTATCACGATTTTGTAGTTTGAAAAAACAAAAAATTGTGACACTAGCACTTTTGTAAAATTCTCAAGATTTTTACAGAAGTGCCGCAAACGTTATGTACAAAAAACATGGGGTTGACACTCTCTTTACTGAGCCAGTGAAGCGAGCATGAAACAGGCTAGAAGCCAGCAGAGGGTTTATCTTTCTCTGTTGCCTGCCTCCCAAAAGTACAGAGCCCCCTCCTGTGCAATTAGCCAGCAGCCTACCCCTAACCTTTGCGTGGCCCCTGCGGACTCTGCAGGCCATTAAGAGGTTCTCCTGCTCCCACCCTCCAGTGCACTCCTCTCTCCCGGCCCCCTCTTGTCTCCTGTTAATCTCTAAACCCCACCCCTATGTCTCCTCTAATTGTTTTTATTTTTTACATGTTCCCAACCTCCGCTGCCACCCTGCTCCATCCACCATGCACATGCAGGTTGTCTGATGTCAAAAAGCACAGTATTTTTGTGGTAGGCACATATTTTGCCACCACAAGAATACTGTGAATTTTGATATTTTGGGCTGTAAGTTTTGCTTTTTGTGGCCACAAAAAAGCTGCAAAATCCTGAGGGGTCTGCTTAGCATAATGAGACCTAAAGAAACTAATGCCTAGATGTTTGTCAACAACATAAAGATTTGAATGCCTGACATGACTGTCAAGCTAGAACCATACGTGCCTGCATTCGAATTCAGATGCATCCAGTGATTAATTTGAGGTGGTGGTTGCTGGTGGGGGCCACCTGAAGTCAATTTTGGGGACTGGCCCCTATTTATTCTCATTGGACATTTCTCATGAGAAAAAGAGAGAAAACATTTTGACTGTCCATTGCCATAGCCATACTTCTGGGTGGACACGTGGTATTGTGAGCAGGGAAGAAGAGTTCTGCCCTGTTTTGTTAGTTAAAGAGGGGCACAGTATGATTGTTTGCAGTAACACACACAGGAAGTGCTGGAAAAGTGAGTAGGGTCACCCCAGGCAACTTTTACCCCATTGATTAGGGAGTGGCCTGGAGTTTGTTCCTACCCACAGGCTGCCACTCTGCATATATGTGGCATCCCCAGTACCCTCCTCCGAACACTTCTGGACCTGTGGAAGAACAAAGGAGGATGGAACCTGCTCCCCTCTGTACCTAAGAAAAGCCTTGACGACTGACGTCTAGTACCCAAGACAAAGACGTTGACTACAGGGGTCATAAGGCTGAACTCTTGTTAGCTACAGGGACACTACAGCTTCCAAAATGTCTTTTTTTCTGAGTTCTCACCTGACTAGTTCCTTCCTGTCAGGAACCATCGGAGAAGCCTCTTGTGGCGAGAGAAGCATTACCATTTCTCTTTTCATAAAGAATGTCTCATACCAGGAGTTTCTTTTTTAAAAGAAAAGGAAAAGAATGTTGTTTGCTACAGGGCTATGCCTTTTCAACGCAGCCCTGTACCACAGAATAAAATGCATTGATAGATATCAGCATGATGGTGGATCCTGTCAATGCCTTTATAATTAACCACCTGTTCTGTGGTTATTTATAAATGAGGTGGTTGGCCTCTCCACCATGGGTATGGAGTAATATACTCTGTCCCCCTAGCAGACTCACAGCACTCCTGCCTAAGTATAGGCCCCCATGTCGGAGGGTAAAATTTTCACTCGGGCAAACCAGGTCACTGTCTCTAACAAATGCACCATCACAGTCTGCCTTAAAATGTACCCCGGTCCTGGTCAAGCGCATTCAGATAGCTGCAGTTGGTGCTGTTTTAAGTATTAACATTTATAAATTCATAACTCCTGTTCTACTGATTGGATTGTTGTGATTTGGGGGTTATGTTATTTATTAAAATGCACTCTATTTTTCTACATTGCTTTGGGATGTTCCTTGTGTTGTATTTTCACTTGATTTTTGTTTGAGTACTGTGAAAATACTTTACACGGGGTTAAACATAGGTTTATTTAATAGCTTTTGTGGCTCACCATGACAAGGATTGTGTATATTGTCTAAGATGGGTTGTCACCACCAATACCTTAATTTCTTACACCTTTTTAATAATGTCAGTTCCCTTATGTAAAGAGAAGCTTGTCAGGCGACAGGGTATAGGATAAATATTGAACTCCTACAGCGGTGGCTGGTGGAGTAGGAAAGTGGCAGTGCGTGATAGGAATTAATGGATTTTTGCATGTGAGCGAGCTAAGTGAGCAGGCCTGACATTTGTGAGGGGGACCGGTCTCCCTTTGAGAACATTATTAAAAATCGGTGTAATTTGGTGCAATTTTCAGTACCATTTCTGTTATAAACAGAAAAAAATACAGTTCTTATAGGCATTTATAAAGGATTTATTTACAAGGCTGTGCCTTTGTTTTCAACCACATCATACTAGTTTGAATGATTCACGCAATTACTGAATTATTAAAATGGGCAGAATGGCAATTTTGCCATATCTTTCCTACCATCTGCAGCAGTTGTGATATTCTGTGACAGGCTACCACAGGAAGTGAGTGAATTGCAGGCTGCTGCTTTACGTCATTCTATTACTTTGTTCTCTGCAGAGGTGAACCCCCATATTTGTCAAGATAGGCAAAGGGTTGTGTTAGAAATCGGGTCTGTAGTCAGCAGTCAGTTTACACCCTGCCCAAGTAGGGACCCTCACTCTAGTCAGGGTAAGGCGATGCACACTTAGAAAACCCATGCTCACCCCCTTGCTGGCTTGGCACAAGCAGTCAGGCTTAGCTCTGAGGCAATGTGTAAACTATTTGCACAAACACACACTATAACACAGTGAAAACACTACAAAAGGACTCTATGCAAGTTCAGAAAAATAGCCAATATTTCTCTCAATAAAACAAGACCAAAATTACAAAAATCCAACATACACAAGCAGAAATATGAATCTAAAAAATGAAATCCCAACAAAAACAGATAGAAACACAATAACTCCAACTGGGGCTTTCATTATGTAATTGATAGAGTCGTTCCCAACAGTCCAATGTCACTAGTGGGGAGGGCAGCACCAGTCATGGAGTTGCATGGAACCCCAGGTACAGTACCTTTGTAATGAGGAAAACAAGCAGGTGCACTGAGTCCAGGAGGTGAAGCGTTGCTGGATCTGGTGCGGCGTTAACTCCTTACGGCAGTAGAGGGGAGGTGATGCGGTGTCAGAGGGAGGTGTTGGTTTCAGATGATCTGCCGTGGTCGATGAATCCGGCAGGTCAAGATGCAGTGGGGCGACCTCTCAAGATTGTGGTCATGTCTTGGAACTACTGGTGCCGTGGTGGAGTCGGGTGTCACGGACGTCAGTGACACGGCCCTCGGAACTCAAGATGTCGCAGGATTTCAGTGAAGGTGTGGCGGGGTTGAGCCTGCAACATCAGTCGGGGTTGTTGCACTCCAGCAGGGAACACAGCTTCGAGCTGCAGACAGCGATGCCAGTTCTGCAGTCGTCTGGAGTCGGTGTGCATGCTGTTTCTTGGCTTCAGGCCAGCTTTCACTCCCAAGAGCCCAGGAATTGGCTTGACAACATTTGGCAATTCAGAGTCCGCAGCAGGAGTACCCAGGTGCTGGCAGGTGAAGTCTTTGATGCCCAAGAGATTTCATAATAGAAGGCAAGCTCGGTCCAATCCATTGGAGAAACTTCACAAGGAGGATTTCAGAAAGCAAAGTCCAGTCCTTCCTCTCTTAAGACAGAAGCAGCAGCAGGAGGCCAGCACAGCAAAGCAACAAGCAACAGGCAGAGTAAGCAGGCAGAGTGGCAGGTCCTCCTCAAGCATCAAGCTCTTCTCCTTGACAGAGGTTCCACTTGATCCAGAAGTAACTTAAAGTTGTGTGGTCATCAGTCCAATACTTATACTCATTTCTGCCTTTGAAGTAGTCAAACTTCACAGGGAAGTCTGTTTAGTGTACAAGTGTGCTTCCTCCTTGCCCTGCCCCAGACACACTCTACGGGGTTGGAGACCATGTTGTTAAGGCGAGGGAACAGCCCTTTTAAGTGCAGGTGTCAGCTCCTCTCTCTCACTCTAGTCCAGGAGGACTCATAAGGATATGAAGGGCATAACTCAGCTCCCTTTGTGTCACTGTCTAGAGTGCAATCACAAACAGCCCAAATGTCAATCTGACCCAGATGTGTATTTACCAGCCAAGCAGAGGCACAGAATGGTTAAGCAAGAGATATACCTCACAATAGTAAACAACATATTTGGCAGTATTTCACTGCTAGGACATGTAAAACACCTCAGTACATGTCCCTCCTTTAGCATAAAATGCACCCTGCCCATGGGGCTACCTAGGGCCTACCTTAGGGGTGACTTACAGGTATAAAAAGAGATGGTTTGGGCCTGGCAAGTGGGGACACTTGTAAAGTCGAATTGGCAGAACAAAACTGCACACACAGACACTGCAATGGCAGGTCTGAGATGTTTGCAGGGCTACTCATGTGGGAGGCACAATCAATGCTGTAGGCTCAGAAGTAGCATTTGATTTACAGGCCTTGGACACCTCCAGTAAACCGTACTAGGGACTAGTAAATCAAATCATTAAAAATCATGGATACACATACAATTTAAACAGGGAGCACTTGCACTTTAGCACTGGTCAGCAGTGGTAAAGTGCCCAAAGTACCAAAAACAGCAAAGGTCCAGCACACAGTCAAAACATAGGAAGCTGAGGCAAAAAAGAGGGGAGACCACGCCAACGATGCCAGGTCTAACAACTAGCGTAGGGCCCACCTATGTTAGGTAACTACTGGAACTAATTGTTGTATACTCCATGATCTGCACCCACAATCACAAGAGACAAGGGATCAAAACCTGCTCAATTAAATAAGATAGTCAACTATATACAACCAATTCCCTGGGAGGGATGCTCAAGGAGACTCTCTGGCCAGTGCCACTGGCCCAGCAGGGGGTTAATGGAGGCATATTTGTCATTAGCAGGAATCCATAACTCATAGGATATAATGATTCATAAAATAGACTCTGTTGCCATTCATGTTACCCTACGCCACACAGACCTTTGCAGGGTGGTGGACCGTGTGACAAAGGTGGAGCAACAAGTGGATTCGTTGCAACAGGAATTTGGTGCTCTTAGGGACAGAGTTATCAACATACAGAAATTGGCAAATCACCTTGATGACCAAGTGGAAGACTCTGAAGGGCACTCCTTTAAGAATAATTTAGGATTTGTTGGATTCCTGGAAAAGGCGGAGAGGACTTCTACTGGACTGAAGAATGGATGACATTGTTCCTTATGCCCAAAGACTCTTGAAGTTCTTTATTGCTGAAAGAGTGCATAGTGCCCTGGTCTCTCCACCGCATCCCAGGACCCCACCAGGGCGGTCTTTCCTCATCTATTTAATCTCCAGGATCACAACGCCGTCCTACAATGTAGCTGAACAAAGGGTCCACTGCTGTTCGAAGGACACCCCAACTCAATGTTCCTGGATTATACACAGAGGGTGCAGGATCAACGAAAACCTTTTTTATGGTCAAAAGGATATTATGCGATCTCAATATCACTTACAGTCTGCTGTTCCAGGTGAAATTAAGCATTTAACATGCAGGAAAGGCATTGTTCTTTTTTATGCCAGGAGAGGTATGTGCCTGTTGGACACTCTGGCCGGTTCTTTGTCAAGGGCCTCAGATCAAGAGGGAGAATCTCCTGTGAGTTCATCACACCAGTTAACTCACCATCAATGACAACGAGGGAGATGGAAACTCACGGAGTGAGACCGGATGGTACTCTCCAAGCTGTGGAGAGGATCCTGGATTCAGAGGGAGTCTCTTAGGAGCAACAAAATGATCAGGACACAGCCAGGGATGGTTCTTCCCTGCTACTACCAGCGGGGATGCCAGCAACTCAGAGGCTGGTAGCAAGGGGAGGGAGCTTTTGTGCCTTGGCCTCACACCTTCCTCTCACATCTAGCCTCCAGCATTGCATTTCATTTGGGGAGGTGTGGGTGTTCAGTTTGTGCAGTGCGGGTTTATTTTTCATATTTGCACTGTTTTTTATTTCTTAAAAGAGGAGTGTGGTATGGGACGGCGTCCATTGAGCTCAGCAGGAGGGGTTGGTTACACTGCCCAGGAGGCAGGGGAAGTTATGTGGGAGTTCCAGTTCTTACATTTGGATTACAGTGGGGTAATTGATTCTGCTCCTGTGTATAATGGTCCTGTCTGCTATTCAACAATCCTTCAGGATGGGTTGAGGGTTGATGGATTGCACCACCTCTCAAGAGATTTAGGTGCTGCTTTGGACATATGTCTACTACCGTAATAAAACTTCTCACTTGGATTGTTAGGGGTATTGCCCAATTTTAGAAACATAGGCAGGTGTTTGAATATCTGAAGTGCTACAAAGTCTCAAATGCTTTTCTTCAGGAAACTCATGTCTAGAGGGACTGTACCCTGTGTTTATGAAAATGGGGAAGGAGGCATGTGTACATCACCTCCTGCTCTGGGTGCACAAAGGGAGTGATGATGTGGGTGGCTCATTCTCATATAAACACTATATTACTGACCCATTTTGTTGGGAGCCCTCATGGCAGGGAGATGTGCTTTATAAATATCGATGCCCCTAATCCTAATTGCCCAGACTTTTATTCGGGGTTTATGAAAGCAGACTTACCCTACTTAGACTCAGACATTGTCCTAGCAGGGAATTGTAATTGTGTGTTGGATGGCACCCTGTATATGGAGCCTCTAAGGGCGCGTACTAAACCTCAGCTGATGGGAGCACTCTAAGATGTGTTGCATGGTTTACAGCTAAGTGATGTCTGAACCAGCATCCCTCGGAACGGGCATTCTCCTGTTATATCGCTGCAAACAAACACATACAATCATCTTGATTACTGTTTATTTCTACTGCGATGACCCCCATTATGACGGGGCCTTTCAGACCATTCCCCGTTGCTCCTGAGTCTTGGAGGTCAACCGGGATGTCCAGTGATCCCACTATGGCGTCCTTCAGGAGGCGTTACTTGACTGACTTTGTGTTAGTATTAGTGAGTCACTGATGCATTATTTCACTGATTACTAGGGTTCAGCGAGTGTCAGGGAACTCGACTGTCAAGCTCTGAAGGGCATTATGCACAGGGGTTGTATAAAACAGCTTATGGGGTGCTTTGTCAATTGGAAACTGATATTATTGCACATAAGAAACAACTCAAGGGGTTGGAGGCACTGCTCCCTTCTAACTCATGGCAACTGCCACTATGGCGTGATGCCAGGGCGAAGTTGTTGGAAGACTGGCGTAGGCTGAAGAAACATACTCACACTGTACACTGACACAGACTTCATATGGAGGGTGACAAAACAGGGTGCTTGATGGCCAGGATGGTGCGCCAGGAGGTGCCCAGGTCCTCCGTGATGTCCCTTTATGATAACTTTGGTACTTTGGTCTAGACGCATAAGGCTATTCATGGCACCTTCCATTCTCACATGCAACAAACAAATAAGGAACAGTTGTGCCCTCCTTCCCATAGAATACAAGATTTGTTAGTGGACCTGCCACTTCCGAGCCTTGACTGTGCGACCCGGGAACATCTGGATAGCCCGCTTTCCAGTAAGGAAAACCTTGCTGCGATTCAAGGCCTTAAGATGGCAAAAACCCCAGATAGCTATGGTTGACCCTTGGACGTTTAACAAAAATTTGCTGACCTCATTGCAGATTAATTATTGGAGGTGTACAATGATGCTCTATAGCAGTGGTTCCCAACCTCTGGTCTGGGGACCCCTGGGGGTCCACAAAGCCTCTTCAGGGGGCCCGAGACTGCTTAGAAAATTAAGTATATTTATAAAGTGTATATAAATAAAGTAGCTCAATGTACAATTGAAAATTTTAAAACATACTGTAAATGTCAAGGAATTTGAAATTGGAGGCTAAAAATTAAATTAGTAGTCTCAGATTGATTCATGGGATCTGTGCAGGTGCATCAAAAAAAATATAGTATGAACAATGTCTGGGTTCCAATGAATTTAGAAAAGCTCCAACCTTCCTATTTAAATTACATTTTTTTTTTTTTTAATTAGATTTGTTTGCAAATAAATACAATGTGTTTTCATTTGTGTATGTGTTTGATGATTGCTTGTTTCTATATTTTTTGTGTACTGTTTTGCATTTCAAATCATCGACAAAGCTTAAGCCGGGGTACCCGGCTTCCAGTAATGACTCAGTAGGGGGTTCACAGATTCCAATAATGATTCAATGGGGTCCGCGGGTTCCAGTAATGATTAGGTGGGGGTCCACAGCAGTCAAAAGGTTGGGAACCAGTGCTCTATAGGTTGGGTGATTGATGGCCCATATGCATGAGACCCTAATAGCTATGGTACTAAAACCAGGCAGAGATTCAAGGTATACCTTGGTGTATAGGCCAATTTCACTTCTAAATGTGGATATTAAACTTCTTAGAGGTCTACTAGCAGCACTCTTGCTGCAGTATCTGCCAGCTCTCGCCCATGATGACAAGTCAGGATTTATCCCCAGATAAAACCCTCTTCATAACTTACGACAATTGAACCATGTCTACCATGTCCCACACTTGCAAGATGATGCCTATGCCCTCACTCTGTTAGACATCGAGCAAGCATTTGACTCCCTCAACTGGACCTACCTTTGGACGTAAAATTGGTCTTGGGGCCAACTTTAAGCGATGGGTACAACTTCTTTACTTCAACCCTACTGCCAGAGTTTAGTCAGCTGCTCTGGTTTCAGAATCAATTCAGTTGAATAGAGGAACTAGGCAGGGGTGTCTTTTTTTGCCCCTCCTGTTTGCCCCCACAATGGAAACCCTATCGGAGACACTGTGCAAAGCAATGGGCCTATGGGGGAATCACACTGGGGGTGACCACTTATGTTGTTTCTTTGTACAGGGACAACAGCTTGGTCTATGTGAAACAACCAGTTTACTTAACACCAATTCTACTCAATTTCATGCGTGAATTTGGGGAATTGTCTGGACTCTGGATCAATGCAGAGAAATCCAAGTTGGTGACCTTGGGGAAATTGGTGGGGGTCCTGCCAGCAGAGCAACCTGGTGTGGGATTTTCCTGGACAACTGAGGAGATATGATACCTTGGTGTCTGCTTGACACACATGGCCCCATCCTATCTCACTAAAAATGGGGAGAGAATGATGGCGGGTCTTCAAGCTTCAAGGCTGTTCTGAATTACCCGTTTCCCTAATGGGTCGCATAGCCATCGTATAAAGGATATTCTTACCTTGATGGCTTTATATACTTCAGAATGCACTCAATGCAATCCCTCAACATTACATTCATATGCTGGATCGTCTAACAGTGGATCTTCTCTGGGGCAACAAACACATGCACGTTAAACTGACCACCTTACAGAGGACCTTGAGTCACGGGGAAACGGAGATACCCTATTTAGAACTTTTCTATGTGGCTGCTCACTTGCAACATGGAGTGCACTGGTTAAACCCCCAGGAAATTGGGAAAAAGAGCTCTTACGTGGTACATATCAAGGACAGTCCCTACCGTTTCCACTCATGAAGGGCTCCCGAGTTCCCTCTATGATTCCCTATATTATTTGGCAGGTCGTGGAAATTTGGAAAGGCGTGGTTCAGTGGGTGATTCGACTCACACCTTATGTGCCGTATATTCCTCTATGGGTCATGCAGCCCTTTCCACAAATTACCAACTCTATGTCGGTCCAGAGATGGAAGGATGGTGGCTGCAATACCATGCGGGACATGCTTCCTAGAAGAGAATTCATCAACCCAGGATCCTTTTTCCTGGGTTAAGGACAATACCTCCAATAAATGAAAATGTTGTCTCTGGCCCGCATGGTCTGATGGACTTTTCCAACACAACCATCCCAGTCTAGCACCTTGGTGACTCTATTAACCATGACTCAAGGCTGTAGGCTGATCTCTCATATATATAGATCACTCTGTGAAGACTTACCGCTACACACACTTCATGCTCAAAACAAGTGGGATGCCATCTTGGAAAAAACCCTAACAACCAAGGAGTAGGTGAAGGTTCATGGAGTGTGAACAATCATCTCTAATGCACGCTTTAAACTGTTACACTTCAATTTCATACATCAAACAATTCTCATTCCTCTTACTTTACATGCAATCTATTAAACTAGACTGGCAAGCTGTCCATGATGTGGGGCCCCCATTGGAGACTTTATATGGTTTGCTTATGTCCCTCTCTGCCCACTTACTGGGAAGAAGTTTTACAAACTCTGAACAAAGGCTCGCCATGAGTGGTACCGCTCAGGATTCGCCAGGTGCAAATAGGACTATCCCTTCCCCTACCTAGAAAAAACTAAGTCGGCGACTCCTTCTTCTAGACCTGATGCTAGCGAACTGACGTATTGTCATTAAATGGCTCAGTCTGACACCTCCTACAACCGGCTAGTTTAAATATATTTCTGATTGGGCAGTTGAGGAGCAGGTCTGCACAAAACATGTATAAATTGGTAGATGATCTAAGGGCCTGGTCTGCTATGATACATGTGCTGAAAAAATCACAATGGCCGGCTACTGCAGAGGGCTGCCCCCTATGGCATGTTGAATAACTCTGGGTCCTGCTGGACAGGAGCTTGGAATCTTCCTAGATTATGGAGGGGTGCTTAGATCCACCTTATACTACCCATCACAAATTCCTTGTTTTCCTTTTTTAGGCCACTAACCAGGATCAATCATACAGGACCAGGGAAAGGGTGGGCGGGGTTTACATTGTCTGTTCTTCAGGGTAATATGTCGACAGCTGATTAACCATTCTTTTTCTGAGGTGTTTTTCTTGGGTACAATGTGATCTCTTATCATCTTGTATTTTAGTGTATTTTTTCTCCATCTCCAGTGTATACAGATGATACCTGTACAGTTATCCCTTCAGTATGAACCTAGGTGATTCAAGTGGAGGCCCTGGAGGGGATTTCTGTGAACTTTGGTATAATGTGTTCAGGGAATAGAACTGTTGATATTTCAGGCGCTTTGTGTTTCTTTTTTGCAGCACTGTCCTAACTACATGCTGCTGTATAAAATCAATAAAATTTGATTAAAAATAAATAAATCTGCCTTCTATGTTTCAAAAAGACAGTTTTAGCCAGTAGCAGAGAGGGCATCTTGATGGGTGACTGCTGCCAAGGCCCTAACTCAGATAATGGAGGACAGCTCTAAGGCAGGATCAGAGACTGAAACTTAAGATATAGCATCTGAGGGGAGTAAATGGAGGAGAATCTGGAAGTGATTTTTCAGTCAGTGAAGTTCTGTCCGATGACTCATCTTCCAGCGATGCTGAGGGACACAATGATGGCAGTCGTGCTGTCTCTTCTCAAGCACAGTCTGTACAGCAGGGCTACCAAAGCAGGTTAGACCAACCCAGAGAGCAGGCATGTGCGGTGGCAAGTACAGATGGAGTATTTTCTTGGCAGCCCCCATTTTAGGTCAGGCCTACATTCCACCTTTCACTGGCGATGCTGGATGTAAAGTCGATACAACAATTTTTTTTGCCAATTGACTATGTGCTTCTCTTTTTGGATATTGACTTTCCTGGAGCAAATTGTGCAATAAACAAATTTGAGTGCCAAACAATTTCTGATGGACCCTGGAGGCACTCTAGGGCCACATTCTAGGGCACACCAGTGGACTCCCACTTTGCTTGAGGAATTGAAGATATTTTTGGGCCTATGCTCACAATAGGTTTAGTGCAGAAAATAACCATTGCAGTCCTACTGGTCTACCCACAAGGTTTGGGTAGCCCCATCTTTTCATCGTACATAAGCAGAGATTGTTTTGCTATTGCAGCATATGCTGCATTTCAATGACAATTCTGCTGTATTGTTCTGGAACCTTCCAGCTCATGAGAGGTTCTTCAAAATTCGGCCTCTCATGGATCATTTGTCTGCCAAGTTTCCAGAGATTTATACCCCAGAAAAGAATATAGCCATTGGTGGGTCCTTGATCCATTACAAAGGGTAGCTGCTCAGTTCATTGTAAGCAAAAGAGCTTGCTATGTTATCAAGCTGTACATGCTATGCAAGAGCTCTACTGACTATGTGTACAGCTTGAAAGAGTATATAAAGGGAAGGACCCAGTCTAAGTCAAGTAGGTTACCCTCCCATGCTAAGAGTCACAGTAAAGATTGTGTTGGGCCTTGTCTAGACCTTCCTTCACAAGAATTATAACCTTTATGCGAACATTTCTATACAGGAGTAGAGCTGTTCAGTGAGCTGTACAAAGCTGGCACTGTGGCATTTGACAGATGTTTGTTGTCGCTGCAAAGGATTACTGCAGGAGATCATTTGTAAGCAGCTCAAGAAAACCCAAAGCACTACATTGCAATTCAACTAAATGCTTGTAGGCAAGTTCTCTTATAGATCTGATGTGTATGTGCTCACTACAATTCATGATGAGAACACTTCCCACATCATTGTTTGAGGTCAGATGGCCGAAGTTCACAAGCCCACCCATATAGTTGATCATAACAAGTACATGGCCGGATTGAAACAGAGCAACCAGGTTCTTCATCCATACAATGAGAGTTGTACAACTTGCACTCAGTATAAGAAACTGTTTACTCACCTGATCCAGATGGCAACATACATTGTGTATGTTTATCGTAAGACAACCATAGGAGGACTCATGTCTTTCCTTGACTTTCAGTTGTCCGTCATTGAAAGTCTTATTGCTAAAGAAGACTTATCGTCCACTTCATATTCTCTGGATGAAGTGGCAAGGATGCAAGACTGACACTTTGCTGATTGCATTCCTGAAATAGCTAAAAAGACACAACCATGTTGTCATTGTAGAGTTTGCTCGAAGCAGGGAAAGAGGCAGGAGAGTTGAGTTTACTGTTCCCACTGCCCATCTCAGCCAGCTCTGTGTTTTTCTACTTGCTTTATGTGAAAATGGCTGTGCATGGATACCTATGTTCCATGGGCCACTACTTAATTAGTCAAGTAGCAGTAGATTTTTGTTCCCTCTACTTGAGGAATTCATGAACTTCCTATGGCCAGCTTGACATCCTTATCCACTGTCAGAACGTGGTAGGTATTCTTTGCACTGATTGACAGATGCATTATACTCCACACACTGCATATAATGGTGGACAGAAAATAAGCCACATTGTCACAGAGTACCCAGTGCGGCAACATTTCAAAGGCTTAACTAGATTTTAAAGTACTTTTCAAGGAACTTATGTATACAACACAAGGACCACCCTGATTCACCAACAGAACCAGAGTAAGGGTAATAAGTCTAACACATGTCCCATGGGACACACACATTTCTAGTTGTTTTGAAAGTGTGCAAACTAAATTAGTAACTTATATCATCATCAATGTTAGTGAAAAAGGGTACAGAACACCATATCCATGCTCTCTGTGGCTGGATATCCTCACAGATGAATCGGCACACTCTCTTAACCTCAATTGATTGATTGATTTCTTGTATGATGATTGTTTTCACTTCTTAAGTAAAAGGACAATGTACATTTTCTTATATATCCAAGTTAGTGCAGATGACGAAGTGCTCAGATAGTGAACGAGTATAAATACTACAACATAGAACAAGACAATGAACAGATTCCAAGGTATCACTGGATTTTATATTAAAAAAACCTGAGCAGAGAGCCTGTCGTTTATATATGTTATCTCCTTGTAAATCATAAAATGTTTTGAAAGCAACTTAGGGAGGAGGTGGCGACGATTCAACCTCTTGTTATTTTTCATGTCTCATCACAACAAAAGTCGTTGGACTATACTACCCTAGAAACTGTGGAACTTGGGACCTTCAATAAAGCATGCTATATGAAATAGGTGCCAGAATACCTCAAGAGAAAGCTTACAATTTATACTTGGCTGCTCTGTTAGTCAGATAGTTTCGGTGGGGTACATAAAATATTCAGGAAAAGTTCACCTTTGCACTGTGTAGAGAAAGTGGTCATACCTACGCATACAAGAGTATTCCTACACAAAGTCAACAAAGCAAAATGGGCTGTTCAGTTCCTTAGACAGTCTTGTAGAGGTAAATGGATCACTTGGGAAAATCACACATTTGCATTGTGTTATGTGCTGCATCAACCTGTCTGAACATAAATAGGTTTTTATTCCTGTGGAGTATGAATGTGATGGGCCCTTGTATGGTGGTGGTATGTTGATGTGAGTACACTGAACTCTTGGACTGTGCCAGTGGTCAGTAGTATTAAAGTCTTGTGTGTGGTGTGTGAATGGCATGTGAATGAACCATAAAGCAGTTTTTGTCTTGACCTAACTTTATAGCTCACCTTCAGAAGTCTTGGTTTCAGTGTTAAGATACTTTGATAAGTATTGGTGCTTTGGAATTAGCATTTATGGAGATGCTAAAACCAGCCAGTGTAAGTGGTGGATTAACTTTAAAAAATAGGTACCAGTAGACTTATATCTGCGGCGATAAGGATACTCTGTCGCAATGGCAGCAGATTGTCCTTATCATGAAGATAATGGTCTGGCTGCCGAATATATATGTAGCACTGGTGTAACCATGAATAGGACTACTCCATCTGTGGCATGGTTACAGCCCCCCCATGTTCCGAATGAGTAAGGGCCATCTGCGGCTGACCTCTGTGCCCTTCTAGATATAGGTCAGTTTTCACTGACCTTCACCACCTGGAAAACCATGGTGGTAAGGCGCACTGATAACTGTCTTATGCCAACCTTGCCATGAGTGATAACTCCCATGGTGAGAGGGACATTTCTTTTTTTAAAGAAAACATGACTTCGGGATTTTGTTTTTTTAAAACATAAAAATAAAATTGATGAACAACGCCATTGTGTTGATGGAGTAGTGCGTCAAATGAAAAAAGGCATTGACAGGAACCCCCATTGTGGTGGCTCCAGTCAATGTTTTTTAATTAATTGCCACCTTGGTAGTCATTTCTAAATTTGGCGGGCGGAGTAGTCTCAGCATGGCAGATATTAAATCTTTCACCAGGGCAGCAGAGTCTTCTTTATCAAACAAAAGGTAAAGATGGTCTGCACTAAGAATTCCACTTGGTATCCATTGTGGCTGGCTGTGGATTTTGGCCCTGTCTCAGCCAGCACCTAGGGAAACCTGCACATTTTTTAACATTAGACAACCCAGAGAGTTCAGTGGTGCATGACTTGCATGGCTCTCACTGGGTAATTTAACCCAGACGCCCTTGCACACATCAAACATTGGTAAGAAACACATATTTGTATCATATTTCTGTGACTGTAAGACATGGAATCTATGGTGAGCAACAGATTTCCTACTGCCCTGAGTTCCCATATGTCTCCATATAAGAATGGTACCCCCACTTGTGTGGGTGGTCTAAGAGAAAACAACACAAAAAGCAATAATTTGCTATGTTGAAAGATAAACAATAAGGGTGGGTGCTGTATTTGGGGCAGTGCCTTGGTTCTACACATGCAAACCTACAAATCACATACATTTTTCAAAGCTAGACAACCAAGGGAGCCTAGGGGTGTGTTCCTTGTGTGGATCCTGCTTTTTTTCCCACACACGTTGCTTGGTAAACCTCAAACTCTGACTGAAATCACACATTTTTGTTCCATTTCTGTGATAGAAACTTCCGGAATCTATAGGAATCAACAAAATCCCTACCACTCTGCAGTACCACACTTGTGCCAATACAAACGCTTCCCCACTTGAGTGGTTGGGCCTAGTGCTCGCTAGTGGAATGGCTCACACCAAGGCCATGGAAAAAATGGTCAGTATTCAGTGGAAAAATGTGATGCGTCCATGTTGTGTTTTGGGTAGGCCTGGGCGGAGTTCAAAGAGTTCTGCTACTTGGAACTCTGTGAAAGTCTGAAAAAACTGCGTGGAGTTCCGTGAATATAGCAGTTTGGGCAAGCTGAGCTGTTCTCCAACGCTGTAAAATCAGTGCAAACAGCATCACTCTGAGCGCCAGAGGGTGCTAACTTTTTACTGCTGCTCAAGTAGATTTTTTAAGTTTGGCATTGTGGAGTAGTCCCAGCATTGCAAATGTTGAACCCTTCACCTGGGCAACACAGACTTCTTTATCAGACAAAAGGTAAAATGGTCCTTACTAAGAATTCCTGATTTGTTTTCCATTATGGTTAGCACTGTATCTTAGGCCCTGCCTTAGCAAGCACCTACTTCTACTGGAGCCGCGACTTCCACAACTTGAGCGACAGCTTTCTGAACATGGGCAGCCATGACGTGCCGCGACTGTCTGCGTTCAGAAATCTTGCTCACCTCATAGCGATTTCTCTCTCTCTCTCTCTCTCTCTCTCTCTCTCGCTTGCCAACTTAACATTGGAAAGCTGAGAAAGAGAAAAAAACTCTGCTGTGCATCACTTCGTGTAGTTTGTCAGATTTGCAAGGGATTCAAGGTAAAAAAAACTGTTGAGACACATGCATGTTAGGCCACCCTGGTTACCCCTAGATGTCTAGTCTTCAAAATGGATATGTTTTACAGGTTTCCCTAAGTGATGGCTGAGCTAGTGTCCAGAATCTACAACTACCCACACTACGAAAAAAGATCAGTTTTCAGTGAAACAAATGCAATGCATCCATGTTGTGTTTCGGGCTGTTTCCTGTTGTGAACACTAGGCCTACTCACACAAGTGAGATACCGTGTTTATCAGGAGAATTTTGGATAGCGATTTTGATGAACATTTGTGGCTTCCTGCAGATTTTACAACTTTCCATCACAGAAATGAGAGAATTTTTTTTATTTTTTAGTCAAACTTTGAAATTTGCAAGGGATTTTGGGTCAAAAACCTGGTGAGAACCATGCAAGTCAGCCTGCCCTGGGTACCCCTAATCCCTAGGAGTCAAGGGCCAGATTTACAAGAAAGTGGCACCCCTTCCGCACCTAACTACACCATGGCTGCACTGGATTTATAATATGACGCACCATGGGGGTCATTTCCACAATAGTGTTCACAATAGTGTCATAATTCATGACTGGATTAGCTGCATAAATTATGGTGCGAGTGCAGCAAAGCACTAGGGAGGCCCATAGGTTACTATGGACCTGTCACTTTCATGCCTGTCTGGAGCACAGGCATAATGTGGTGCAAGCATTGCACCACTTTGTAAATATAGTGTGGGGAAATGGCCTCCTAAATGCCACATTAGCGTAAAGAAATTATACTAGTGTGTCACAAAGAGGCGCAAGGGCCTTGTAAATCTGGCCCATAGTTTTTAAAAATGTACAGTTTTCCTAGGTTTCCCTAGGTGCCAACTGAGATAGGGTCCAAAATTTACAGTTACCCCCATTGGAAAAACAGGATCAGTTTTCAATGAAAATATGTAATGCTACCATTTAGCGTTTTGGGCTGTTTACAGTCATGTCCACTAGTCCCAGCCACACAACTGAGGTTTGTCTTTTCACAGTGAGACTTGAGGGAATGCCAGGTGGGTGGAAGTTTGTGGCACCCCACAAATTCCAGAACTTTCTATCACAGAAATTTGAGGGAAACTAAGGGGTATATTTAAGAGCCCCTAGCGCCACGGGAGAGCTCTAGTGATGCACTGCTCTGTGCCATATTTACAAGGTGGCGTTAAGCCACGTTTTGTGGCTTATGCTACCTTGTAAATACAGTCCCTTCAAATGCAGCACTTTGCATGGAAGGGGTGTGCAATGGGTGTTGCAATATAGCAACACAATTTGACACTGCCTCAAATTTACGGATTTTCGTATACCTGAGGTAGCACCATAATCTAATGCCACACCAGAGTTGGCACAATGAGGAGAAATGCTTTCACTTCTCCTAGTTTTTTGCTCTTTCTATGTGTGCTGCATTCTGCACACATAGAAATAGCATATCACCATTTAAGATTGTTTTTGTGCAGGACGGTGGGGGAAAAACAATCTCCCACTCAACACAGCCACCCTTTGCACTATGCCAAATTTGCAGCAGCGCACCATAATTTTCTGTTAAATCTGGCCCTAAGTTTTTTAGTCCAACTTTGAGGTTTGAATTGAATTCTGGGTCAATAAACCTAATGACAGCCATGCAAGTCAGTCCACCCTGGTACCCATAGGTGTCTAGTTTTGAAAAATGTAAATGTTTTATAGTTTTCCCAGGTGCCGACTGAGCTAGGATCTCCCACATTGGAATAAAAGGTTAGTTTTCAGTGGAAAAATGTAATGCATACATGTTGTGTTTTGGGCCGTTTCCTGTCGCTGGCACTGGGTCTGTCAGGTGGACAGAAGTTTGTGTCTCCCTATTAAACATGTCATCCCTAGGGTAGGGTTTCACTAGACATTTTGACTTTTGTCTCTCATTTTTGCTGATTCTTTTTGTTGGCCTTAGGACTCTGAGCACTTTATCTGCTGACCAGCGCTAAAGTGCATGTGCGTCTCCCCTAAATATGATATTGGTGAATACATGATTGCCATATTTCAATTACTAATAAGTCCCTTGTAAAGTGGTATAGCATATACATATGGCCTGTACTTTAAAAGCTGCTAGAGGGCCTGCAGCACTGACTGTGCCACCATCATAAGTAGCCTTTCAAACTTGTCTCAGAATTGCCATGGCTGAGCCTGTGTGTGCAGTTTACTGCCATTTCAACTTAGTACTCAAAACTACTTGCAAGATTTAAAACTCCTCTTTTACTACATATAAATCACTCCTAGTTTAGGCCCTAAATAACCCTAAGGTCAGGGTGCTCTGTAGGTGAAAAGTAGAACATGTATCTTTATGTTTCACATGTCCCGGTAGGTAGTGACAAACATTTTATTATGTTTTTCACTACTGTGAGGTCTACTCCTCTCATAGGCTAGCATTTGGCACTTATTAATATACTTTTAATCTGTAATTCCTGATCAGAAAGGAGACGTTTTGCCATGTTTTATATCTTTGGAATGGTAATTGTAAGAAATGGGGTCTTTGGTTTGCAGTCAGGTTACCCCCTGTCCAAGCAAGGACCCTCACTCTAGTCAGGATAAGTCACACACAATCCAAATTATCCTGTGCCCACCCTCCAGTAGTTTGGCACTTAGCAGTCAGGCTTAACTTAGAAGGCAATGTGTAAAGTATTTGTGCAATAAATCATGCAATAACACAGTAGAACACCATACATATACACAAAACAATGTATAGAAAAAATATATATTATTTATCTGGTGAGATGCAGGTCAAAAACGATCAAGATTCAATGAGTATATGTTGAAATATCACTGTAAAAATGATATAAAGGGGGTCATTCTGACCCTGGCGGCCGCCACCGACCACGGGAGCACCGCCAACAGGCTGGCGGTGCTCCCACGAGCATTCTGACCGCGGCGGTTCAGCCGCGGTCAGAAGCGGCAAGTCGGCGGGCTCCCGCCGACTTACCGCTGCTCGGGGGAATCCTTCATGGCGGCGGAGCGCGCTCCGCCGCCATGAGGATTCTGACCCCCCCTACCGCCATCCTGTTCATGGCGGGAAAGCCGCCATGAACAGGATGGCGGTAGGGGGGGTCGCGGGGCCCCTGGGGGCCCCTGCCGTGCCCATGCCAATGGCATGGGCACGGCAGGGGCCCCCGTAAGAGGGCCCCGCAAAGTATTTCAGTGTCTGCCTTGCAGACACTGAAATACGCGACGGGTGCCACTGCACCCGTCGCACCTTCCCACTCCGCCGGCTCGATTACGAGCCGGCATCCTCGTGGGAAGGGAGTTTTTCCCTGGGCTGGCGGGCGGTCTTTTGGAGACCGCCCGCCAGCCCAGGGAAAAACTCATAATACGGAGCGGTATAATGGGGCCGGAATTCTGGCGGTCGGCCTCCGCCGCCCGCCAGAATCAGAATCACCCCCAAAGTGTCTTTAGTCTTTAAAAAGCAACAAGTGTCTCTTGCAAGCTGTGATGAAACAGGGCTGATTGCAGAGGCCCCATAACTTTTTGCCCCCATTTTCCACTTTTTGCTGGTGTTTTCCTGACTTTAAAGGTGCCCTGGGTACTGCTAACCAGTCCCAGGGCCTGTGCTCTGTGTAAAATGGATATGCAAATTAGGCTAATTATACTTGGCTAAGTTAACCTACCTATAAGTCCCTAGTATATGGTAGGGCATGTAGGTTTAGGGACCACAGCATAGGTGGTGCACACCTAGGTGCATTGCTGAGGTGCCCAGTGTCATTTTAAAAGCAAGCCTGCCTTGCTGGCTGCTTTTAAATTAAAGTTATATGCAAATTCGACTTTGGAATTAAAGGTACTTCCAAAGTCTTAAACTACCTTATTTTTACATATAAGTCACCCCTAAGGTGTGCCCTATGTGCCCCTAGGGCTGGGTGCCATGTAACTATAAGCAGGGACTTTATAAAAATAGATTTATAAGCCCTGGTGAGGTAAAAACAGCCAAATTCGTTTTTCCCTCATTGAAGTAAATGGCCTTCATAGGCTAGAATGGGCAGACTTTATTTTAAATTTTAAAGTCTCCTTAAATGTTGCATACCAAGAATTTGGTATCAAATTAATTGTTGTAATAAATCCTACAACTTCCAGTTGTTGGATTTAATATAACTAGTTCAGGTAAAAAGTTTAGACTTTACCTAAAAAGTTGCCAATTTCAGCTCTGCATTGTTTTTGCTGCTGTGCTCTGATTGGCCAGCCTGCAGCAGCTTCTGCCAGGCTACCTTGATGAGGTGTGAAGTGGCCTGACTTCACACAAAGGAATGTGCTTGGGGGAGAGAATCTCCCCTCAGCAGATGGTGAGGCAGGAAGGGGGAGGGCTGCCAAACTGGTCTTCAAAGGCAGAGAAGGACATTTGGAGCACCCAGCAACACCCCCACATCCTGCAACCCCAGACAATTAGGTGCCCCCTTGATTAGATTAGGAGAGGGCAGGAGAGGGGTGTGTTTATGATTTTTAGCCACACCAGTGGGTGGGCTCAGCCAGATGTAACCTCCAAAAATCAGATTCATCCATGTTGGATTTTTAGAGACTGTTGCCTTCTGGGATGGATTTTTGCCACACTTCCCAGGAAGTGGTCATCACAGGGGGACGACCCTGTCCCTGATTGGAGAACCAGGGCCCCCCTGCTTTTCACCCAGGAGCAAGGATAAAACTGGCAGACCTGCACCCACGCCTCAGATCCCTACCAGATTTCAACAAGAAAAGAACTTAAGGAGAAGAAGGACTGCCCTGCTGGACCCCTGGCCTGCACCTGGAACCTGCACTCAGAAGGACTGCACCAGCTGCACACTTGGGCTTCACCACAAGAAGGACTTTGCCTGGCTTCAACTGGTTCAAGGAGGGACTCCCTGTTTGCTACAGGTGAAAAATTGCTAAACCAGAGTCCCCTGCACCAACTCCTGAAGAAAGCGACCAGCTGACCACTGTCCAGTGGCCAAAAAGGAGTTTGCGCCAGGTGCATTCTGGGAGTTGAAGTCCGCACCCCCCAAGGACCATCACAGAACTTCTGGACCCTTGGGGTGAGGTGTGGACCCCAAAAGAACCTTAAAAGAACATCTGGGTGAAGCCCCAGAAGTTTGGAAAAGATTTGAGAATTTTTGGAAAAAAGCTCCAGAGAGGGACCGACCCGCCCGGAAATTCTAGCCGGCTTGCCTCAACCGCGACCCGGCCTGACTTCGTGGTTCGTCCCGGTAAAGAAAAACATCCAAAAAAGAGACTAAGTCCGAACGTAAAAAGTTGACCGGGACCTCCCAGCCATCGTATCCGAGAAGGGCTCCACGGACGTCGGATCAAGATCCAGGTTTACCCCGGTCGAAGGATTTTCATCTCGAAAAAACGACTAAGTCCGAAGGTAAAAATCACCACCGAGGAAACCGACTTCGCGTATCCGGACAAGGGCTCCAGGAGGTCGGATTCAATTGGCAGGTTCGTCCCGGAGAAGAAAAACATCAAAAAAGAGACTAAGTCAGAAGGTAACTTTTTAACCGAGGCCTCCCGCGACTTGTAGCCGAGCAGGGCTCCATCGCGGTCGGCCTGAAACTTTGACTTTGCCCCGGTTCTGGTGCAACCAGATGACCCGATTGGCGCTTTTTGTTTCTAAGCGCTAGAAAATAATAATACTTTAAAAATTCATATCTCCGGTTCCCCTGAACCGATTTTAATCGTTTTTGTGTCATTTTAAAGATAAAAATAGAAGCTATTTTTATAAATTGGTTTTGGATTTTTAAACTGTTTCCTGTGTTTTATTTAATTACTGTTTTGTGATATTTGAATGCTTTACACTTTGTCTCCTAAGTTAAGCCTTGACGCTCGATGCCAAGCTACCAAGGGTAGAGCTGGGATTAATTTACTGAGACCTAACTGTACTTATGTGGAGGTTTGTGGCTTGTTGCTAGGTGTAGGTACCTACCTGCCCTACCAATAACCCATTTTCCAACACAAGCAAAAAGTACCTGGTTTGCATTCAAATTATCCGCAAGGGACCACAGAGAAGGAGTTGTGTGGAAAACAGGATGGTGTGCGTCAATTTTTCCGGCACACACATATGATGCGTCGTTGAGTTTTCACGTAGGGCACACTTTGCGTCGACTTCCGGCACATAGACTGGGGTCCTCTTTGGGTTGCAGGGCATTCAGATGCCCCGGAGATGATGCGTTGAAATCCTGGGCATGCAGGACAAAGTCACAGGGGCTGCATCAATCCGGTGAGCGATGCGTGGAAATTTTTGCCGCACTGCAGGCAGTGCGTTGATTCCTCTCGGGAAGTCGGGCTGCATCATTCCGGCTTGGCTTTGCATCGATCCAGTGGGCCGTGTGTCGAATTTCTGGTTGCAACTCTGGCGCTGCGTCGGTCTCCTCTTCGGGAAATCAGGCCGCGACGATCCAGTTCGGGGTGCCGTGATTTTCTCACTGCGATGCAGGCTGTGTGTCATTTCTTGCAGGCTGTGCATTGATTTTTGGAGCACAAGGAGCTCTTTTGCAGGATGAAGTCTTTTTAGCCCTGAGACTTCAAGGAACAGGAGGCAAGCTCTAACCAAGCCTTTGGAGAGCACTTCTGAGTACAGCCAGAGAGCAGCAAGGCAGCAGGGCAACAGCAAGGCAGCAGACAGTCTCAGAAAAGCAATCCAGGTGAGTCCTTTGGGCAGCCAGGCAGTTCTTCTTCGCAGGTTGCAGGTTCTGGTTCAGGGATTCTTCACCAGTGGTATCTTGTCCAGAAGTGTCTGAGTTGGTCTGAGACCCTGCTTAAATACCCAAAAGTGCCTTTGAAGTGGAGGAGACTTCAAAGAGTGGCTCAGAATTGCACAAGGTCCCCTTTCAGTTTTATCCTGTCAGCCAGGGTCCCAGTAGGGGGTGTGGCAGTCCTTTGTGTGAGGGCAGGCTACTGTCCTTAGATGTCTAAGTGCCAGGCCCTCCACACTCCCAGCCCAGGAAGTCCCATTCAATATGCATATGTGTGCAAGTGTGACTGAGCATCCTGTGTTTGGCGTTTGTCTGAGTTGAATGTGCAAGGGAGCTGTCAACTAACCCAGCCAGATGAAGGATTTAAGTGCAGAGAAATGCCCACTTTCTAAAAGTGGCATTTCTAAAATAGTATTATTAAATCCAACCTCACCAGTCAGCTGGATTTTGTATTACCATTCTGGCCATACTCAATATGACCTTGTTACTCCTTTCAGATCAGAATCTACCATTCAAACAGTATATGAGGGTAGCCCTAATGTTAGCCTATGAAGGAAGCAGGCCTCACAGCAGTGTTAAAACGAATTTAGGAATTTTACACTACCAGGACATATAAACTGCACAGGTACATGTCCTGCCTTTTAGCTACATAGCACCCTGCCCTATGGGTTACCTAGGGCCTACCTTAGGGGTGACTTATATGTAGAAAAAGGGGAGTTTAAGGCTTGGCAAGTACTTTTAAATGCCAAATCGAAGTGGCAGTGAAACTGCATACACAGGCCTTGCAATGGCAGGCCTGAGGCATGGTTAAGAGGCTGCTTATGTGGGTGGCACAATCAGTGCTGCAGGCCCACTAGTAGCATATGATCTACAGGCCCTGGCCACATGTTGTGTACTTTACTGGGGTCTCACAAGTAGATTAACTAAGCCAATTAGGAATTAACCAATGTTACCATGTTTTAAGGGAGAGAGCATATGCACTTTAGCACTTGTTAGCAGTGGTAAAGTGTGCAGAGTCCTAAAACCAGCAAGAACAGTTTTACAAAAAGTAGAGGGAGGCAGGCAAAAAGTTAGGGGTGACCACCCTAACGCTGTCAGGTCTAACAGTAATGATAAGTCCTCTTTGCTGGTGAAGTCGGATTGAACATTACTATTTTAGAAATGTTAGTTTTGGAAAGTGGCCATTTCTCTGTACTTACTGCTTTCTGCGTCTGACAGCCTGCCTCCAAAACACATCTGGGCTGAGCAGGTGACAGGTCAATTTGTGCATTCCCTCTAGACAGCTGAACCCAGGACACTCAACTGCATCTGCGTTCATCTGCATGTTGATGG
Source organism: Pleurodeles waltl (assembly GCF_031143425.1). Classification (NCBI taxonomy): domain Eukaryota; kingdom Metazoa; phylum Chordata; class Amphibia; order Caudata; family Salamandridae; genus Pleurodeles; species Pleurodeles waltl. Next base: position 1,419,750,413 of record NC_090446.1, read on the forward strand.
CTCTTCCTGGGATGGGAGGGACTCATACTTGCAGCTCAAGGAACAGATTACCCCCCCCCCCCATAGATAGCCTGGCAGACAGGACTGGGTTAAAATCTATTCTTGGCACTTCAAAAAGTTCCTTTGAAGTCATCCCCCACATCAAAGGACGTTTGGGTATAAGTACTGGGTCTCTGAACCCCATGAAATCAGACACTTCTGGATCTTGAACTGAACCTCTGTCAGAAGGACTGCTGTGTTGCTTAACTGACTCAACTGGACTGCTTTTCTGGAAGGACTGCATTTCTGCTTGTTGCCCTGCTGCTCCTGGACTCTGCTAGAAGGACTCTGCCTTCCTTCCAAGTGATCTCCGAAGGCTTGCTGGCTTGCCTCCTGTTGGCTGTGGTCTCAGGGGCACAAAATATTTCCTACAAATCTGCTGTTGCTGCTGGACTCTGCCTTCTGTAAATCTTACCCTTTCCTGAGGTGCTCCCTCCAAGCTTTGGGCCTCAGAAGAGGGTTCTGCAACTGATTTCTGAAAAAAACAATGCAACACATTAACTGCGGGAGAAATTCCACTGCTTTGCCCTTCGACATTGACGCAGAGGCTGCTTGACGACAGTGCATTCACAGGCTGCGCGGCTCGATGATGATGCATTGCATTCAGTTCAATGGAGCTCGATGATGATGCAGGGCCCCCGTTGCAGGATTCGAGCCAGAAACATCAAGGATTCAATGTCGACACTTGCTCCATCCAAGGTATTTTGTCAGCAGGACATTTCTGGGTCCTGTAACCAGCCTACCCCCCATCACAGTCGGCATGAACTTTGGATTTAAACTGGTCCCTCGCAACCTCCAGTGACCTTTTGACCTCTATTGATCTCTAAGCACTATTTTTGCATTGAATCTTTAGAAATTAATATCTCAACTTCTGCTGATTGGACATTTGGCATTTTGGTCTTATTTTGCTCAGATAAATGTTTTCTGAAAACTATAGCCTGCCAAGCTTCACAGGGAACAAGTTGTTCCTAAGCTGGAGAAGGAGCAGGCTATTGAGGAGAAGAGGCTAATCATGGAGGAAAGGAAGATTGTCCATGAGCTTAGCCTCAGAGAGCTGGATGTCAGAGTCCTCCAAGTGGGGTCCAACAACAATAATAATTTCAGCAGCATACCTGCAGTGTCCTCACATTTGTCCAGATTCCATATTCTAAAAGGTATGGTGCAGCTACAGTGTGGGGGATCACATAGATAAATGGTTAGCAGCATATGAAGTCGCTTTGAAAGTGCGCAGAGGAGTTCGGGGGGGTATTCTTTTGTGGTACATGCCCACGGTGGGGAGCAACACACTCCTTACACTAGAGGTGGGGAACTAGATCAACTACACTGCCATGAAGACCATTCTAGTCAACAAGTTTAGGTTGACAACTGAGAGATGCCAACAAATGTTCAGGGCTAGTCACAAACGCTGTAAGCAGACATGGGTGAGTTTCTAGTACTATGCTAGTAAGACACTGAAGGGCTGGGTGAGGGCCAGCAAAGTTAATGATTAGGACGGGTTGTGCACCTTTTTTTTGTAGGAGCATATTCTTGATACTTGGGTGGTATATTTACAAGACAGTGGGCATCATAGATGATGCACCACTTTTCTTGCGCCTCATTGCGTCCCCCCTAACGACACCATGTGTGTGCTGTATTTACAATACTGCGCACCATCGGGCACATTAGGCCAATAGCATCAAAAATGTTGATGCTATTGTGGCGCATTGGTGGATTAGCACCACAAATTATGGCACTAGTCCACCATAGTCAAGGGAGACCCATTGAACACAATGGTAGCATTGGTTTACCACCTGCCTAAGGCAGGTGTTGATAATGACGCTAAAAATGGTGCAGTAAAATCTTGTAGATTTCACTGCGCCATTTTTCTGGGCCTCCAAACGTGGGACCCCCTGTCGCATACATTATGCCTGGCAGAGGCATAATGTGAAAAGGGGTTACAAAGTTGTGCAGTGCTTGCATTGTGCCATTTTGCAAATATGGTGTGACAAAAATGCCTCCTTACTGCCACATTAGTGTAAAAAAAGAACACTAATGGGGCACAAGGAGGCACAAGGAGCTTGTAAATATGCCTCTTGTTTTCCAGAGCTGCAACAACACCTGGTTGACAGTAAGCTTACTGATACCAGGAAGCTTACTGAGGATGCAGACCTCTGGGTCAGCAACAGAGTGTCCAAAAAGGTATGCAGGGGGACTCCCAATAGGGTGGTCAGGGTTCCCACCAGAAGAAAGAGGGGGGAGTTAAAAAAAGTGAGGGCCGGATTTAGAGTTTGGCGGACAGGGTTGCTCTGTCACAATGATGATGGATATACTGTCTGCCATATTATGATTCCATTATAGCCTAAGGAGATTATAATACAGCAGACGGATATCCATTGTGTATGTGATGGAGTCACCCATCCACCAAACTTTAAATCAGGTCCTGTACCTCGCTCCCCCTACTGCTGATTGCCCCCGAGCTCCTGGTGAGCTGTTGAACTGCTCCCATGCCCGCTAGGCTACTGCCTGGCTGGTTCTGTGTTTCTCCATCCCCTCCTTTTGTCCACTGCCCTTCTGTGCTTCCCTCATGCCTGGTCTGTGCCTTCTGTGTCATCCTTGTGATTGCTTTCTGCTCCTTTCTGTGATGTCCTCATGCCCATTTCTAAGCCTCCCTGTTCTTGTACCTGCTTCTGCTCCTCTCTGTGCCGTCCTTTTTGTGTCCTTCTCTCTCTGTTCCAGCTCAGTTCATCCCTTCTTTGCACTCTGGATGTCCCCGGCCTGCCACTAACTGACTGACTTTTTTTGCTCCCTGCTCCCTGCCTACCCTCCTCCCACTTAGCCCCAACCTCTCCAGGAGCTCCTTAATGGCAGTCAATGTGTGACCATGCTTCTGGCGTGCTGCTGGTGTGCGGAAGGCATGCCAAGGGTAAGCCTGTCTGCACCCGCCCACGTCTGAACCACAGCGAGCGCCAGAACCCCTGGTCCTCCTGCCAGCCTCCAGTACACCCCAGACGAGATCTGGAAGCTCAGACTGAAGCCCCCGAATACTTACTGTAGCACCACCTTGCAGCTGACCACCAAGGCTCCTTTTCCTTCCACAACTTCCATTTCCCCTGCAACATAGGAACCACCTGGACCGCATACAATGGACCTTCAATGACAAACCTCAGCTTCATTGCATGCTACTCAATGTCCGATCACTTGGCAAGCACGTCATCGAGATCTGGGACACCATCACCACCCTCTCTCCTGACTTAATGTTCATCACAGAAACCTGGCTCACCCCCATCTCTATTCCAGAAATCACCACCGAGACACCCAAAGGATATAAGATGATCCACTGCAACTGCTCCAACAGACACAGCAGAGGCATTGCCATCATACATGAAAGTCCTTTCACTGCACCGCCTCCACGATGTGTCTCCGCCAATCATGGAACATCTCAACTTCCCAATCAAAGCTAACACCAACATCACAATAAGTGGAACTCTTGCCTGCAGACCACCAGTCCCCTGCCCCAATTTCTGCAACACCATACCAGACTTCATTGTCCCACTGGCAGTAGACTCCAACTTCTACATCTTCCTAGGGGACCTGAACTTCCACGTAGAAGATCAGAACGATTCCAACTCCACTACACTCATCGAAAGCATGAGCACCCTCTGCCTCACTCAAACAAATTCTCCTACACCAATGAAGTAACATGGAACAACCACAACATCATGCATGTTGATCTTTCACATGGCATCTCAACTGGACCCCCCCCTTCCCATGCTGCAACTAGAGCAAAGTCACTGAAACCCCTGGATCTCCACCCATAAGAACACAAGACCTAGCTCTTCAGACTCCCTCGAACTCCATGTAATTAAATTCTCCAAGCCTTCTACATCTGACTCAGAGAAACTGAAAAAGCACTCGCCACCGCCATCAAAGCCAGCTCGAAACACTCCAGAGAACTCTTCAACATCGTCAGAGAATTCTGCTGCCCCCCCACCACAACAAACACCATCCACCTCTCCCAAACCCTCTGTAACAATATATCAGACTACTTCCACCACAAGATTGCCAACATCAACTGCAACTTTGATATCCATCCCTCCGAACTCTACAACACCCACATCCCAACCAACACCTCCCTCCCTCAGATCTCTGAATGGAAGCAGCTCTCTACAAAAGACATCATTGCCATCATTACCTCCTTCCACTCCAGATCTCTTATGGACCCTTTCCTACACCACCTATACAACCTAGGAAAAGAAGTAATCAGAACAGCCCTCACGGAAATTCTCAACACCTCCATCACCACAGCCACCGTCCCCAATGACTGGAAACACATCAAGGTCAAGCCATTTCGGAAGGAGCCAACAGTCGGCCCCAAAGAACTAAAAAATTACTACCTGATTCCGCTCCTCTCATTCCCTGCAAAAGTATGGGAGAAAGCCATGAACCGCCAGCTCATGGATTACCTTGAACACAACATACTTGACCCATCCCAATCCGGATTCTGACCGAATCAAAGCACTGAGGCACTGATCACAGCAACAGATGACATCAAACACCTTCTGTGACCTTGGGCAAACTGCGGCCCTCATTCTCCTCAACCTTTCCATGGCTTTCAACACTGTCTCCTATCACACCCTGATCACCAGACTTCACACCATCGGTACAACATGCTCAACTGGATCTCATCATTCCTCAATGGGAAAGCACAGAGGATCTTCTTCTCACCCTCCATCTCCACCCCCAAAAGACATGATCTGCGGCATCCCCCAGGGCTCCCTCAGCTCCACCCTCTTCAACGCCTACATGATACTTGTTAGAAATTAGGTCTTTGGTTGACAGTCAAGTTACCCTCTGTCCAAGCAAAGACCCTCACTCTAGCCAGGGAAATGAGAAAAACACCTGGTTAGCACCTACTCACCCCCTTGGTAGCTTGGCATGAGCAGAAAGGCTCAATCCAGAAGCTCTGTGTAATGGATTTGTTCCAACACACACAGTAATACAAACACCAAACTAGTTTAGGCAAATATGTAATATTTATCTAAATCAAGCAAGACCAAAACAACAACAATCCAACAAATCACAAGTCAAAATATGAATTTTCAAAAGAATAAGAGTCTTACTCCATAGAAAACAATGGACACATTGAGTTTAAACAAAGTACCCGGTATGCGTCAAAAATAAAGCCACACAAGCAAGCGTGCGTTGGAAAAGTCAGCGATGTGCTGATTCCTTACTTCCAAGTGAGGCAGTCTCCAGAAGATGCACAACTGGGAAACTGTTGAGGTTGCTGGCAGGAGCCAGAGATACAATGTTGGAGAAGGCTTCTTGCTTCTATGTTGCAGCTTGTAGAGTTCCTGGAAGGACCAGATGCAGTTTTTGATATCACCTGCTGGCACTGCCCACTCAGATGCTCCCAGACTTCCCTGACAACCTTGAATCCAAGATGGCAAAACCCAGAGATACTCTGGAGGAGCTCTGAGCACCACCCCTGGGGTGCTGATGGACAGGGGAGTGGTCACTCCCCATTCCTTTGTCCAGTTTCGCACCAGAGCAGGGGCTGGAGGTCCCTGAACCGCTGTAGACTAGTTTATGCAAGGAGGGCACCAAATTTGCCCTTCAAAGCATTTCCAGTGGCTTGGGGAGGCTACCCCTCCCAAGCCTGTAACACCTATTTCCAAAGGGAGAGGCATTTTCAAGCAACGGGAGGGCAGAAACCTATCTGTGAGGTGGCAGCAGCTGGGGCTGCGTGGAAAACCGTAGAAGATGAAATGGCAATACTGGTGGTTCTCTGAGGAGCACCCAGAGTGGATGGAATCATACAATCAATGCTTGTAAAAGCCTTGGGGTATGATTCCAACAAGTTTGATACCAAACATACCTATGTTCGGAGTTACCACTATGTAGCTGGACATAGGTAGTGACCTATGTCCACTACATGCATAAAATGGATCCCCTGCACTCGCTAAGTCTGGGAACATGGTCCTGGAGTTTGTGGGGGCACCTCTGCTAGTGCAGGGGTACCTTCACACACAGGTACTTTGCACCCTGCCCTCAGGAATGGAGGCCGTGCTATAGGACTGACTTATCAGTGACCTGGTGCAGTGAATATGTCAGTGAGAGGATGCTTGCACCTCTTCACGTAGGCTGCAATGGCAGTTCTGCAAAAGCCTTTGCATGGGTTCTCTATGGGTGGCAAATATATGTTGCAGCTCATAGGGATCCCTTGGAACCCCAATGCCCAGGGCACCTAGGTACCATATGCTATGGACTTATAAGGGGGCACCAGTTTACCAATTGTGGGTGAAATACTTTGATAACGGTAACCAAGAACCACATTTAAGGGAGAGAGCATAACTAATGGGGTCCTGGTTAGCAGGATCCCAGTAAACACAGTCAACACACTGACAAACAGGCTAAAAGTGGGATAACCATGCTAGAAAGAGGCTACTTTCCTACAGGCTGTTTATGAATCTCCTCTAGAGATGGGAGCTGTGGTGTAGCATGCATATCGTGATTAGCCCTCTGAGCTAGAGTGGAGGGAGGAGTGGTCACTTATACCTGAATGGGCTGTGCCTGCCCTCACACAATGCAGTCTCCAACCCCCAGGTGTGTTTCTGGGGACTGGCCTGGGCAAGGCAGGATCTTGTGAACAACAGAGACTTTCCTTTAAAGTTTGCCTACTTCAAAGGCAGAAAGGGGTATAAGTGGTGGACCGAAAACACCAGACTTTAGGTCACTTCTGGAACCAAGAAGAACCACTGCCAAGGAGAAGAGCTGAAGAGTTGAGGAGAAGTGCCGCCCCTGCCTGTGCTTTGTTGGGCTATCCTGAAGTTGCTGCTTCTGCCTGTGAAAAGGGACAAAGACTGGACGTTGTGCATTCCTGCTTGAGAAGAATCTCCAAGGGCTTGAACTGAGGTTGCCTCCTGTTTTGAAGTCTCAGGGCCATCAAAGACTTCCTCTGCCAGCACCTTGACTTTCTGCCCTGCCAAGTGGTGCCCTGTCCAGTACCTGGGCCCTTGAAAGATAAAGTAGATCAAACAAGTTGCGAGGAAATTTTCGACGCACCATCTTCAATGTGGCTGATAAACGACGCACCACCTGCTTTGTGGCTGAAATCAATGCTCCACCTGCATCGCAGCTTGTAGATCGATGCATCGTGGCTGGAGAAACGACGCAACACCCGCTTGCTGCTGCTGATAATGATGCAAACCCCACGCAGCACGGTTTTCCAACACCATGCGACCTGATTTCACATGTATCGTCACTGGGCATCAAAGTCATTGTGAACCTGTGCAGATCTGAGGTGCCCTGTCCAGAAATCGACACATCACTCTCTTGGAAGGGAGAAAAACAATGCATTGCCTACCTGACCAGAGAAGAAACAATGCATGGCCTCACTTGCGAGTAAGGGATCGATGCATTGTTGACTTTTCCGACGGACGCTCGCCCGTGCGGCTTTATTTTTGATATATTTAAAATCAACGTTTCCATAGTTCTCTATGGGGTAAGACTCTTATTCTTTTGAAAATTCATATGTGTATGTTGGATTTTGTTGTTTTGGTCATGTTTAATTTAGATAAATATTACCTAGTTTTCTAAACTGGTGTGGTGTCCATTGTGTAGTGTTTTAATTGTATAACTGTGTGTGTTAGTACAAATACTTTACACATTGCTTCTGAGATAAGCCTGACTGCTTGTACCAAGCTACCAAGGGGGTGAGCAGGGTTATCTTGAGTGTGTAATTTCACTGCCCTAACAAGAGTGAGGATCCCTGCTTGGACAGAGTGCAAACTGACTGCCAACCAGAGACCCCATTTCTAACAACGTGCACCTGTTTTAGTGAAGTAATGATGTTGACAGTCACTCATGATCAAAGTTTGCATGCTTTATTGCTAATAGTAAGTGCTCTCACATAAAGTTAGGCTAAAGTATTGCACAGTAATTTGTTGACATGTGATTTGTTGGTCTAAATCTCCATTTGGGAGGGACAAAATGATTATGCAATGTCATCTAAAAGTATTTTCAATAGCTACTGTATATTTGTAAATTGCTGCATAATATTGAGGTATGTGGGTGTAAGAAATGTACTTTTTCCTTTTTCAAAAGAAAAAGAATAGACTGGAAATCATTTATTGGATGTTATTACTGTGTAAGTGTGAAAGGTGATTACTACACCACACCACCTCACTTTAGTAGGCCTTGGACGGCTTTGCTTCATTACCCTGTGAGAGTGAAGCACTAAAGTGTGGTGTTTGGTTCCCAGTAGAGGAAAATGTAGACCCATTACTTGTGAACTAATGACCTATTTTCTTACACTTACCCACACAAATGAGGTATTATTTTTATTGGGAGACTTGGGGAAATACCGAGTTAATTGATGTTTCTGACTCTCTACAGATTCCGGAACTTTCTATCACAGAAATGTGAGGAAATAGTGTGTTTTTTTCATCAACGTTAGAGGTTTGCAAGGGATTCTGGGGGAAAAAACTGGTGAGAGACACACAAATCAGACCACCCTGGATACCCCTAGGTGTTTAGTTTTAAAAATATGTACAGGTTGTCTAGATTCGAGCCACGCAGAGCATCATTGTCGGGCCACTCAGGCTGTGGATCTGCTGTTATTGAACAGCATCTGTGTCAGAATTGTAGGGGGATGGGTCAGTTCCGACAGGCGCAGTAGAGACAATGCTTTTTTTTTGCAGAAAACATGGGCAGAACCAAGGGCTACCTGTACGAAAGATTCGCAATTTGCGAGTCACAAAACCTTATGTTGAACAGTGTCAATTACTCTGTTTGCGATTCGCAAGGGGGTCCCAAATGCCCTACCTCATGAATATTCATGAGGTAAGTCGCAATTTACGACTCCCTTGGGAATGGCCACCCTCACAGGGATGGTGGCCTGCTGGAGACAGCAGACCACCATGTCTGTGACTGCTTTTAAATAAAGCAGTTTTTGTTTTTTTAAATGCAGCCCGTTTTCCTTAAAGGAAAACAAGATGCATTTCAAAACAAAAAATGAAAAAATGCTTTTACTGCCATTCACAAAGGGGAAGGGATTCCCATTTGCAAATGGATTAGCACCAGTGTGACACTGGTGCTAACTGCGATTGTTTTGCGACCGCATTCGCGGTCACTAAACAATCATACAAAGGACTGAAACTAGCTATTAGGAAGGGAACACCCCTTCCTAACTGCAACACGCAAACCCTTTTTGCGATTTGGTAAATAGTTTACCGAATCGCAAAAATGGGTCTGAACATCCCAAAGTACATTTTGCATGTCGCAAAAGGCCTGATTCCCCGTTTGCGACATGCGAAATGCTACGTACATGTGGCCCCAAGTTATTAGGCCCATGATTGGAGGGGCCACCTCAGGCAAGGGTAGCAATCACAGATGGGAGAGTCCAGCAGCACCAGGAGAGTTGCTGGGAGTCATTCATGTCCCTGAGACTGCAGGTAACAGAGGCAAGCCAGCAAGCTCTTTTGATAGGGGTGTGTGTGGAGCTCCGCTCCGCTGGCGGAGCTAACAGAGTTTTTGGAACTCTGTGCTTGCTTAGCTGTGCTCAGAGCACAGTGTAATTCCACAAACTCTGCTAACCCTGCCAGTGGAGCAGCGCTCCCCTGGTGCGTGCTGCAGCCCAGTATGAGCTGCACAGCGCAAGCGCAGACAGTCTGCACTTGCGCTGTGCTACGTGCACTGGAGAAGACCAGAGGGAGTCAGCTGATGAGACTTGTCGTCCTTGGATGACCGGGAGAGGAGGACTCCCGGGCAAGACCCAGGTAAGTCCTTGTCTCTTTTTATCATTGTTTGTGCACACGGTGCACAAACAGGAACTAAAAAAGGCAGCTTTCGCTTTCAATTCAGGCCAAGGCTGTAGACAGTGAAAAGTGCAGTTTCAGGTCTCTTGTACATCGGCCTGTCCTGTGTGTACTGCATACGGGGCAGGCCAGTGCACAAGAGGCCGGGCAGCTTTCGCTGCCTATGGCCCTGGCCTGTAGCCAACGAAAGAAAGCTGCTGTTTCAGGCCTTTTGTGCACTGGCCTGCCCTGTGTACACACGGGGAAGGTCGGTGCACAAGAGGCCGTGAAGCTTTTGCTGCCCACGGCCCTGCCCTGAATTCAGGCCAGGGCCGTAGGCAGGGAAAGAAAGCTGCTGTTTCAGGTCTTTTGTGCAACAGCCAGCTTTACCTCCAAGTCCCTCTCCTTAATGTGCCCGATCTCAGAAGCGCTAAGCAGAGTCGGGCATGGCAAACCAATGCATGACCCTGCTTAAGCACTTCCGAGATTGGGTACATTCAGGACTCTGCAGGTCAGGCCTACCTTTGAGTCACTCTGAGTTCAAGTGAAATGAGTCCAGTCCTTGTCAAGGCGGAAATTATCCGGCAGCAGGGAAGCTCAGGAAAGTAGAAAAGCAGTTCCCCAGAACATTCAAGGTGGCAATCCTTACAGCACAGCAGTCCAGTAGTAAACTAATCTGGTAGGGTCAAAGCCCTCGTATTTTATGCCCAAATGTGCTCCTTGAAGTGAGGATGACTTCATACCAGCTCCTTGAAGTGCACAGGCCCCCCTTTCATCTCCGTTCTGGCTCAAGATTATCAAAAGTTGGCAATCAACCCTTTCAATGGGGACAGGCACTTCCCTATTCAAATATGTCCACTCTCCTCCACCCTTCCTGCCAAGGAAAGCCCATCAGAATGGACTGTTCCCATGAGGAACGGGGTCAAGAATGATTTGCATATGGCTGGATCCAAATGGGGGTGGCGTGGTGGGTGAAAAAAAAAAATAAACAATGGATGAAACCCAGATCTTTGTGACTGGGAGTGATTGCTTGCATTGTTCAGCATTCCATCCATCATCTGTTCCTTTTGCTTTTGTTGCCCTAAGTGGGAAGGATATGCCCAGACATGGGTCCCGTGCTCAATGCACCACTGGATTCATGCTAGCCTGGCTGATAAGGGGTGGTAGCCCGAAACCGGTCCCAGGATGCTAGTTGCTGGTCCAGAGATGACCTGACATTGCAATTTGGTCTGGACTGTTCCCAGGGGGAACAGTGTCAAGACTGATTTGTTTATGGCTGGGTCCAAACTGGGGTGGCGTGATGGGAAACAAAATGATCGATTTAACCCTGATCTTTGTGAGTGTTTTCATTGTTCAGCATTCCATTCATCATCTGTTCTTTTTGCTTTTGTCACCCTACGTGAGAAGGGTATGCCCAGATGTTTGTCCCTTGCTCACTGCAGCACGAGATTCAAGCTAGCCTTGTTGATGAGGGGTGATATCCCAAAACCAGCCCCAGGATGTTTCTTTCCGGTCCAGGGGGGACCTCGCTTGACAGTTCAGGCTAGAATGTTCCTATGGGGGACAGAGTCAAGAAGGATTTGTATATGGCTGTGTTCAAACTGGGGTTACTTGGTGGTAAAAAAAAAAACAGTGCATTAAACACAGATCTTTGTGAGTGGGGGTGAATGTTTGCATTGTTCAGCATTCCGTCCATCATCTGTTCTTTTTGCTTTTGTCGCCCTAAGTGGGAAGAGTCAGACCAGTGGTGGGTCATGTGCTCACTGCGCTACTGGATTCAAGCTAGCCTGGCTGATGAGGGGCGATACCCAGAAACCAGTCCCAGGATTACTGTTTTGAGTCCAGGGAAGACCTGGTTTGACAGTCTGTGGTTGACTGTTCCCATGGAGAACAGGGTCAAGACTGATTTGCATATGGCTGGTTATATACTGGGGTGGCATGGTGGGTAAAATAATGATGGATTAAACCCAGATCTTTGTGATTTGGTGTGAATGTTTCCAATATTCAGCATTCCATCTATCATCTGTTCTTTTCGCTTTCTAAAAGTGGCATTTCTAGAATAGTGATGATACAGTAAAACCAGTCCCAGGATCGTTGTTTCCGGTTCCAGGGGGGACTTGGCTTGGCAGTTCGGGCTGGACTGTTCCGATGGGGGACAAAGTAAAAAATGATTTGCATATGGCTGGATCCAAATGGGGTGGCATGGTGGGCAAAAATAACGATGGATTAAACCCAGATCTGTGTGACTGGGAGTGAATGTTTGCAATGTTCAGCATTCCATCCATCATCTGTTCTTTTTGCTTTTGTCACCCTAAGTGGGTAGTGTGTGCCCAGACGTGGCATTTCTAGAATAGTGATGTTAAATATGACTTTACAAGTATAGAGGATTTATCTTTACCCTTCAAAGGATATGGAAGAAGATGTAGCTACTCCTTTCTGATCAGGAATTACAGCTTAACGGTATATGAAGGAATTCTAAATGCGGGCCTATGAGAGAAGTAGGACTCACAGCAGTGAAAAATGTTCTTGTGACTTTTTCATTACCAGGACACATAAAACCTAAAAGTACATGTCCTGCCTTTTACTTACATAGTACACTGTCCTATGGGCTTCCTAGAGCCTACCTTAGGGGTGACTTACATGTAGTAAAAGTGGAGTTTAAGGCTTGGCAAGAGGTTTTAAATGCCAAGACGAAGTGGCAATGAAAGTGCACAAACAAGCACTGCAGTGGCAGACCTGAGACATGTTTACAGGGCTACTTAAGTGGGTGGAACAATTAGTGCTGCAGTCCCACTAATAGCATTTAATTTACAGGCCCTCGGTATACAGTATACTACTTTACAAGGGACTTATAAGTAAATTAAAATATGCCAGTTGTGAATACACCAGTGTTACCATGTTTAGGGGGAAAGCACATGCACTTTAACACTGGTCAGCAGAGGTAAAGTGCTTGGAGTCCTAAGGCCAACAAAAAGAAACAGCAACAACAGGAGGTACAAGGCAGAAAAGTCTAGTGGAAGACCACTCTAAGTCTGTCAGGTCTAACAGGACCCCTAAGTGCAAACTATCCCAAATAGACAGACACCTAAAACCGACATATCTTTAGTTCCCCTCTGTACCATAGGTACCAGGAGTTGAGCTCAGGTAAAATTACTGAAACCTTTGACTGGACCTAAAAGGCAAGTAACTTTGTTACTTGTGCTGGACTACTATCCACCCCAGATAATAAATCACCTTCTCATACATGCATCACCTTGAACCTAAAATGCATCACATACAAGTCCACCAGAACTGGCACCCCAAAAAACATGTCAAAGAAATTAGCTACCTCATGTTGACCCTGTCAAACCAGAAGCCAAAACATTACAAACTGGAAGCAAAACACTGCACAAAAAATAACAAAAGATAATCCTTTTCCATCGATGGTGCAAGAACTAGAAAACATCCACATCAGCATAATAACTGCACCAGTTTTTCTGCATTTCTGAATGGAGCTAAATAGCCACCTCTTCAGAGAACTCTCTACTTGGGATTTAAAACCCACAAATATCCAGCTTGATTGTAAACTATCCAGAATTGCAATTTAGGGCTCCCTTCCTTGTTAATAACTCTGTACCTAGGATCACACTGTACAAATGCCCAGTCATACATACTTGCTTTTCATCCAACAACTCCACATTTTTAAATCGATTCAACTAGATATACAGCATGTTTTTTAGACCAACTTCTCAATGTGGTGAAATTAATGTTCAAAAGAACATGCAGTGGTGGCTGGCAACTCTGAGAGAGGCAGGGCGGGCAAACGAGTGGAAATAAACAACTTACCTTTCTTGCTGCAGCTGCACAACAACATGTCCTCCTGCTCCGGTCCTCTTCTTCTCTCCTCGAGGCTCCAGTCAAACTCCCTTTATAAATCCTGGCACTGCTCTCATGCAGTTAACCAGTATGAGAGCAGCACCATGATTGGATAGAGCGGAGTCTCTCAGCACTCCTAAGAGGACTGGAGGCCTGTTCTTTATCCAACCCAGCTTTCCTAAACAGCTGGGTTAGAGAGGTTTAAAATGTGCATGTCTGGCTGGCCGTCGCAAGACGGCCTGCCAAAGAGACAGGGACCATTTAGGCACACCTGCTTCAAGGGAATTGGGAGGTTCCAGGGTAGCCTTTCGCTGAAATGGTAGGAAATGCCCTCAAGCCTTAAAGTTTGTGTGTATTCTCATACTTTTCCTCAGGCTCATTCACTTGGTGGAATTGATTGGATGCCGACTTCCACTATAGCAGGAGTAAATCTATTCCAAGTGTGAAACACTGGCCCTTTGTCAAAAGTACGTACTATGCAATATGACAATGTCTATTCCTTTTTATATCATCACTTATGATACAGACTTCATGTTCTGATTCCTTTTCTTTGTTAGCGCTGCTTAACTATACAGTCTTTTAAGCTGAATGACCCTACGCTTGTGTTTTTGTAGGCTTAGCAATTGCTTCATTATGGGAATTTCTTTCTACACAGCTTGGACCACACTTTGAAAGTCGTACAACTATTACTATTCGCTTCTCCCAACAATAAGCCACACCTACTGGCTTTGCCAATGCTTATCATCCTCTGGGTCATTTTACGGAGGCGTACAATTCTGTAAAACACTTGTCACTCAGGAAGCTGGAGATTCCCCTACCCCCAAAGAATATAGATAGCTCCATACCCACAGCGAGCGTTCACAGCTGCATATAATGTATTAGGTACAAATTGACTGACCACCAACACCTGTTTTAGAATCTCTGCATGCTTTGTTACCTCTCGCTGTGTTTTACTCTGGGTACTGATGAAAGAAGTATGTGTGTCCCTAGAGCACTGTAAACGATTTCAATTGTTCAATCTCCTCCGAATTGTGCCTCTCATCGTGCAAGCATTTGCCTAAACCTCAGGGTCTATTTACGAGCTCTGTGCGCCACTAGTGTTTAAAAAAAAAAAACTGCAGAACCATATCTATGAGGCCATGCAAAGCAACGTTGCATGACTGTGCATGGCCTCATAGGTATGGAGTAAGGCAAGGCAGCACAAGTCACTGCGTTGTCTTACTGTGCCCCAGGAAGGCGTCTCATGGGCATTGCAGTGGGTTCTCCCATTGCAGTGGGTTTGGACACTGTCCCAGATTTACAAAATCACAGACACCTGGGGAAGAGCCAAAACCTTAGGCCTCGCACATGTTTTCCTCTTTCCATGTGTACTGCACACATAGACACACATGACTTCTCAGGATTGTTTTTGTGCAGTAAGGTGCCCCTTCCTGCACGAAACAGGAAGGTGCCCCTTCCTGCACAAAAACAATTCTGCATGCAATGGAGCATGGTGCAAGGGTGCCTGCATTGGTGCTAGGTTGCTGAAACAGTGACAGCTCTGCAGTACAGGACAGGAATGCACCGTATTACAGAGATTCCTGCCCTTTCACGTTGGTGCAGGGCAGTGCAGCAAAATGACTGGCTGCCCTGCCTACACCAAAACCCCATAAACATGAACACGTATTGCTACACCATGTTGGTGTTTGGAGTTGGGAAAACATTATGTTGGGGCTGGGGATTTAGAAAATTACTAGACTACACATGGAACCTGTATTTTTAATACATATTTACATCACTCATATTTAGATTACACCATTACAACTATGACATTTTAGAAGCACACCAGTTAGGCAGGGGAGGCAAATATCTGGAGGAAAGAGACTCCGGTGGTGTGTGCGAGAATTAGTGGAAATATAGACGACGTACCTGTCTCCTAAACTTCCAAAATCCGGCTTCCAGAAAATGTCACTGCTGTTCGTCCTGACTGTGAAATTGTGCAGATTAGTTTTAGGTACTAAGTCAGGGCGGGGCTGCAGTAACACATTTTGCGGTACCATGCAACGCCTCGCAGCGCGCTATCAGCGAGATTGTTTGCTCACAATGCAGAAAAGAACACCCACAGGCTTCTGGGAATGACAAATAGAGGTCCTAGCGGCGCTGGCGAGCACTGATTGCTCTACAGGGGAGATGAGTAAACGCTTTCCTGTGGCTCTTAGAAAACAGCAGAGAAGCATTAATGTTTGCACCAGGACGTTTACTCCTGAATACACAGCAGCCAAATGATTAGCAGAAAGGTTATTCCGTTTCAAACAACGCACTAGACGAACCCTATTGACTCAGGCGGAGCAAGAAATACGGAGGAGTTGCACGTTAGAGGTTCCATTGCCAGAGATGTTATATGCATACCCAAAAAAAGTAATGAAAACATATATCTGCAACTCATTATTACAGCAAAGAAGCTGTACACTATCACACATGAAGCATTTGATTGGCTTTTGAATACCCACTCATACAAATCGCATTACAGTGTCAACAAAACACAGTCGCTTGTGACGATCATAGAGGTCTAATAAACAATTCGAATATTCCCCTAGCGTACAGAAAATGCCTGCACTGGGAGACATCCTGCCGAGAAGACAGATGTAGATTCCTTGACATTCTGTAGGAGAACACTGAATACATATATGAAAATGTTACTTCTCCTTGTGTTCTATTGCCTTCTACCGCCGCAAAGTACCACACTTACCACCATTCTGGGGCTTTCGAATGGTGGTGTGAGGTGATTAACAGAGGCTGCTGTGTGACACATAGGCCCAGATTTAAGACAAGTGGTGCCTCATTACATGAACAGCCAATTATCTTGCTCCCATTGCGCCCCCCATTGGCACCATGTGTGCCTTATTAATGATATAGCGCACCATGGCGCACATTAGGATCAATAGCGTTATCATTTCTAATGCTATGGTGTTACTTTGCAGGATAATTGCCATAAATGTTGGCACTAATCCTGCAAAGTATATAGAGGCCCATTATAAACAATGGTGTGCCTCAATTTAATGCCTGCTCTGAGCAGGCGTTGTAAATTATGCTAAAAATGGCACAGTGGAATCTCATAGAATTCAGGTTTGGTGGAGGGTTTACGACATCACATCGATGACGGATATCCTGTCCGCCAAAATATAAATCCCATAGGATACAACAGGAATTATATTTGAGCGGATGGGATATCCGTCACCACTGTGACAAAATAACCCCTCCGCCAAACTCTAAATCAGGCCCTTAGTCCAGTTTTCCTATACTTGTGGTTTTAATATAGTTGCACGTTTTGGTGAAAACAGTTGTGAAACACATGGGTGAACCAGAAAATTTGCATTTCAGAAAATTAGACAAAGTTCCCAATTCAACATATGGCATTTTGTGTGGTTTACCCAAATAAACCAATCACTAAGTTTAAATTAAATGTAAACAAATAGCACTATGACAATGTTTTGGTCAGTAATGTCTTGCCCTGATAACCAGTTTACAAAACTAATATACCAATGGGTCCGGAAAGTCCCTCTAGTTGCAAGTATATATAATTGTTTGCGGTAACAACCCTCACTATCCACTGCAAAGAACTGACTAACAACTCACACTACTTTTTCATTGAGTACGGGTTATACTCCAATTCACATGGTGAAAACTAATGAAAGAAAAATGGACAAAAAGGAAGCCTTCACATTTTTTTAATGTGCCTAAACTTCTGAGTTGGTTTCATAAGTGGTGATTTTGATGACTCTGAATTTGGGGTTACCCATACTATGACATATTCAGAGGGCATATTGCAAAATGTGTTTTTCTTGTACACTGCCTTATATTTGAAAATCTAAATTGGAGAGAAATTCCTTTGATTATTAACAAATGTCTACTATTTTGTGTACATGTGATGGTGGCCCTAACGTTCGTTACAGAAAAGGCACAAATACGCACTCTGAAGATAAGGTCAGCAGCATCATTAAGTAGCCTTGGTTTTGGCTGCTTCCATTGAAAACTTACTGACCCCAGACATTAATGAAAACTAGACATGCAAATTGTCCAGGCTGCTGCAGTCCCTGATGTACTCATAACCACAATGCACCACAAACCTTAAACTTTAGATAAAATCACACATTTCTTTACATTTCTATGAGGGAAACCCTGGATTTTGTGGGGAACCACAAAATACCTAGGCCCATATTTATACTTTTTTAGCGCCGCATTTGCGCCGCTTTTTGATGCAAAAGTGGCGCAAAATATAATTGTATTTTGCAAGTTTGCGCCGCTTTTGCGTACAAAAATTACGCAAATGCAGCGCTAAAAAGGATAAATATGGGCCCCAATGTTTCCAGTTTTGTTCTAATACAAATAGTGTCTGCCTTCTAAATTTGGCATGGCTTTTTGGTCCCTGACTTGTGTTGTGAATGAAAAGTTTCAAAACAACAAAGGACAGACATCAAATTTTTGCAATCAAACACATCCTGTTTATCCAAGCAAACATATTAAAAACAAGTATTTCTGAAAATTGGACAGCCAGGGGAGTCCAGAGTGGTGTCACTTGCATGAATCCCCATAGTTTTCTCACCCAGAATACCCTGCAAACCTCAAACATTGGAATGAAACATGCAATTTCCTCACATTTCTGTGAGGGAGTACCCAGGATTCTGCTAAGTTCCGCCAATGTCCTACCAGCCTGTGATCCCACACTTCTCTATAGATAGCACCCCACATTTTATACTGGTGCTAGCACCATTAAAAGGAAAGGCCCCAATATACAAGGTGGAGACATCACACTTAGCCATCAAAAGTGACTGTTTTCCGTATTGCTGCTAGCTGCGGTACTAACGCCTGCCCTCCATGCCACCCAGGGAAACCTAATAAACCTAGACATTTCCTAAAACTAGACATACAGATAGCTTAGAATGGTGTGGCCTTTGTGGATTTTAAAGGTTTCCTTGCTCAGTATGCCCTGAAAACATTAATGTTTATCCAAAATCACACATTTTCCTTACAAACTCTCCCCTAAAAATAGAACCACAAATGTGTGACCGTGCCTAGCACACACAAGACAGAAATGGCTCCAAAACGCAATGTGAAGCTATCAAATATTTGCTATCAAGATGCATGTGTGCAAAGGGGGTAGTACCAGTATTTGAGCCTCGGATCAGCCAACACATATGGAAACCTACTTAACAGAATTTGAAAACTAAAGGCATCAAAAAAAACTTGGGATGTTTAGCGCCAATTTCTTGCAACATCGATGCTCTGGACTTATTGACCTGCGCACCATGTCGCAAGCTCCAAAGCTGCGTCACAAATGTTGACGCATCTTTAAAAAAGTGATGCAACGTGTCACAAGGAAACTGGCCCCATGACGCAAAGCTGATTTGTGTGTCGTAAAGCACTCTGTTGTTTGAACTCAACTAAACTAATCCAGGATTTGTAAAGTGCAGTAACTCACCTGTGAGGGTCTCAAGGTGCTGAATTGTGGGCACAGGGAGATGCCCAGAATCAAAGGATGATGAGCTGTAGCCAAGAGTCGAACCTGGTTCCTCCAGCTCTGATGATGGCAGCTCTGGCTGTTACGCCACACCCCCTCCTGAAAGTGATGTTACCTCTAAAAACAAAAGACAAGACGGTTCTGGCAAAGCAGGAACAGTTTGTTCAATTAAACTTTACACCTGGGAGAACAGTTACAGAACTGAGGTCTGCCTCCATGTACAGTGGTTCTGATTGGTGTTTTATACAACTCTCTGGGTACCATAAAACAATTAAAACATTCCTATTTGAGGTGAAGCATGTGAACAGTTGTCTTGGAGTTATAAATTAAGTCCGGATAATAAATGCAGGCGGCCCTCTACCTGCCGTTGACAAAATCTGCTCCAGCAAGTATGTGTCCAGATGTCCATCCTGAGATGTGTGTGGTCGCTGTGTATTGCTGTGTGTGTTGTGTTCTGATTGGCTAAGTGTTCCTAACTTTGGTTGTTGGGAATGTGCGCACCCCTCTGGCCATGTATGTTTTATCGGGGCCAATTTGCTTGGACCATTGTGGTGTTACTGCTCTTAACTGTGGGACTGATCGAAGATTCCTGTGGATCTGCCAGCTACATGCCACCCCACCTGTGACCTGTCAATCTGTAACCTCTGGCCCAGGTCACAGAGCCTGCCTGACCACATACATTTGTGCTGGAGTAGATGGAGAGTTCTTGATTGGGAGAACTTATTAATGGTGATGAGTCTTCATTCTTATATAGGAATGTATTGTTGTACGTATAAACATTGATTATTTCAACATTAACAACTAGTAAGTGTCCCAAATCAGCATTATGCCACTTTGGAGTGTGCTGTGTGGCTGGATGCGTTAAAAAAACAATGTATTTCAGAAAACTGAACAGCAGACAGAACAGAAGAAATAACTTTAAAAAATGGAAGGAGCACCATCCATCAGTCAGGAGGGAAACAACCCCAATCCCAGCCAAGGTGACCAGACAGCAGGCCAGGGGAAGAGGATGACAAATTCAGTGAGGAGCAGCGGTGGTTTCTTGAGTGAGGAGTGGGGAATGTTGCCCCCTGTTTGTGTGCCCCCTAATAAATGATTACTTAATACTTTATTGATGTAGTCATTTTTTTTTATCTCAGTGTGTGCCTGGCCCAGGCATAGTTTGCCATATTTAATAGAGTGAGGTGGACGCACATGGATGGAAAGTAGGTCTAGGGGCATGAATAGTTGACAATTCAGCTGCTAACCTCCTTAGGTTGAGCATTTCTGGTTGGACGGGTGCCTTGCTCTGACCAGCCTGACATGTGCACTTGAACCCTCGCCTATCTGCGCAATGTATGAGGCCAGGGGATTTCTGCCACAGCCCCCAAGTCTACTAAGGAGCATTGGCAGTGCCTGACTGAGAGAATGATTGTTCAATACTCATGCTGTTTACTAACATAAACAGCAAGGAATCAGCATCTAGATTGGCTGAGGAGCCATAGAGGTCCTAGCTGGTGGTCACAAGTTTGATGCATGTGCGCCTGGGGGTACAACAAGTGTTCTTTTCTCACTCGAACATGGTGTGGACCAGAACCCGTGAGTCTTTTGCAGACTTGCTGTGGGCGCAAGTACCTAATGGGGACTTATGGGCTGCACTGCAAGCAAGCTGCACAGGTCTCCAGACAGGCCCAGCACATCGTACTCTGAGAAGGCTGTGCAGGTGCCCATGTGGCTGTGGGCTAGGGCTCTGAGCATTGTAGCGCAGATGGCCACAGATACACATTACATTGTGAGCAAGGCATACAGGCACCTACTTAATTGCACCAGACTAACTAATTGAGAACCACGGTTGTACATTGTGAACTATCTGACCAGTGAAAAGGTGAGTGTGCAGTGAGCAACATCAGGTTATGCTTAAAATCCAGTAGAAGTGAGAGCTTTCACACTGGCATTGATTCCAACTGAGCCTCCCACCACCGGTAATCACAAATAGATATATGTCTGACAATTAAACGGTTGCACCGGATAAGGAGTGCCACAGATTCTCTCCTGCACCTTCTTGTCTACCTCATTCGCCCGCTACATCCCACCTTGATTGCTCTCACTCCTGTACCAGATTTGTGCTCTAATGGCATCCCAACTTTCGCAATGACACTCCACGATTAGGCACTGGTTACTTAACTACAAATTCAAGGAACTCAAGTGATTGCGTCATGTGACCATTCTGCTCCAGTGCACTTGGTCTTTGTGGACGCTCTGGCCTGCCAATACATTTCCGAGGGAAAAGCAAACAACAGCTGCCCCAAAACAACTAGCTTTTTGAAAACCATTTGCCCATCAAAAAAATTATTTCACAAGACTGATTCTCCCAGTCCACTATAGAAATCCCTTGGTTCCTGAAGCTGGCTGACTGAGGCCCATCCTGTCAAACCTTCCTTAGGTACCACACTAAGAATCCTCAAGCCACCTGACATTTTACTGGCTCTGCCCCAACCAGATGTTCTAATTCCAGACTGCTGTAAATAAAAATTAGATCTGTAAAGCGTCGGAGAGTATTATTTTTTGCATAGCTCACATTGTGATATGAACGGTTTGCAAACGCTGCTAAACGTTATGCAACAATTTGAAAGGAGCCACTGATGACGCCCTCTGCAGCAGTGTCACTGTAAGCGAGACAGAATGTAGGTCAGTAGAGCAGTATCTTTTTTAAATGGGCAGGGTTTATTCATATAGCTTAGCGCACAGGGTAGAACACATGCTGCAAAGATGTGTATGTTTCCTCTTGGCCACTGCCTTAAATTCCTGCCGAGGATGTTACATTTTCTGAAGACTCCAATGCCTTTGCTTTGATACATAAAAATACCTATTAAATGGGTGCCTAGAGGCCAGCCATTCCATGTGCACTCAATAAATGTTGAAATCAAAATAACACTCCCTGCTCAATACATTTGTGGCCTCTTTGCCGGTTGTGGATGGTGAGGCAGATTATTTCAAGCAAATGTGATAATGCCTGAATAGAGCGCAGACCTTCTGCTGGAAGATGATTTTTCAAAGCCTGGAGAGCTGTGTCAGAGGTATTAATACTAAGACCATTGTTTGTAAATCAAGGTATGTCACAGTTACCACGTAGCTAAAAACTCTGTGTATTCATTTACTCCTTCTTACTAGACAATTTGACATCTTAATTTTCTGTCTGGAGGCTTTAATAAACACGAATAATAAAGCATTTAATGCTGTTCTTCCATAGGGATAGATTTCCAGCCCTCTTCTTGACAAAAAGGTAGTTTTAATTTAGACAAATTTCTTAATTCTGCTTTGTTGAACAGTAAACACAGGCTTTCTATTTAAGCAAAGCCACACTGGCCTAAGAAGCCAAACTATGTGGGTTTTAAATTCAAGAAAATAATGTTATGATATACATACATTAGGGCATGATAACGCATCCCAACCTTGATGATTTAGCTTACATAGGGACTCGTTTTAGGCCAATGAATCTTTTGACCCTGATTGTAAACTCCTCAAGATAAGTCAGCTCATTACACTTCTTTTGGTATGAATCAGTAACCAATCAATATGAGCGATAGCCAGCCAATCCTACTAATCAATAACATTTCATGAGAACCAAACACACCATGACCTTCCAGCCATGAATAATCACTCAAATGTAGTAAGATTTTGTATATTTATTCCCTATTAGTTACAACTTACTAGCATATTCATTAGTCTCAATACCAACAAGCACATCAACAAAACTACAATATGGCAACTTGAATAGGATTTTATCAAAGCAAAGATCATAAACATTAGAACAAAACACGAAGTCAACATGTATCAAACTTTAGCAGAGTGTCATTAGTATATCATTCAACAAAGCAAAGATTCAGTCATTTGTCTCTTTGCACCCAATTTAGTGACTTCCTTAACTAACCTCGAATCAGCATCAGCATGTTGGACTTCATGCAAAACAATTTAGCAACACGAATTTGGAAAACATCTAACTATGGCCTCTATCAAAAGAGCAGTTGGTACCTAGAAAGAAAAGGCAAACAGACAATTACAATTTCATTATAATATAGTTACCCTCCGTAATGGGTCAGCATGCAGTGTCAGTCTTCGTCCTCAGGACAGCAGTCGATTCACCATCAGCCAGGATAGAACAGCAAAGTCTCAGCAAGGTGGGGCAAGAACTCTTCCCTCATAAGGAGGAGAAGTAAGTATCGTGCAAAGCAAGAAAGTGAGGATGGTTTGAAGAATAAAACAGCAAAGGCTAAAACGGGATATCAGAGTAACAGCAAGAGTGTCCCTCTAATGGCTGATTTCTCCTTGTGTCCCAGCGTTATATCAAATTTGTCGATCAAGTTCCTAATTTCCAATTGGTCAATCTTTGGTGCATCATTATCTCTGTCCAATGGTCCGTTGATCACCTTATTAGAATTTTCACTTAAGACAGTTCTCATGCAGTTAATCGGTTCCTGTAATTGACGTCTTCATCGGGTAGAATGTCAGGTAAGAAAAGTTACACTCGTCGCTCCAGTCAGTGGTTCCATTGTCTTTACCGGTTTAGGCGACCTTGTACCTGTTGCGAATTACACTGTTGCACTCGGCAAGAATGTCTCCTTGAGCAAGTCGGGTCCCATGAGAAAGAATTTACTACGGTTACACACACATCTCTAGCTTCTGGAAAAGTACAGTTTCATGTCCTTCATGGAGACAGCACATTGCACGTTAGAAAAACACATTAATATGAGACCAGGCAGCTAGGCCCAGACCCTTGCTAACTAAGGCCTAGTGATTAATTTAGCAAACCTGTAATACATTACTCTTAATTAGGAACCGTTAACACTAAACCATACATGAGTACATTATTAATTCATTATTAGTCAGTTTCATTAGTCATCGTATACATTGGTGGCCACTCCCCGTGTGCGCATTTCAAACACGTACATTACACTAATGCATTTTCTACGCAGTTTTATCAGACGTTATTATGCAAGCTTCTCATGTTAATATTGATTATAAAATTACACTCCATCAGGCACAAATGTAATAGTTAGCTTCACCTCTTTTCCCACATCTTCATGGCACAGATGTTCTCTGGGCCTATTTTAGGTAAGCAATCTTCTGTTTTGTCCACAGCATATACACCCATGCATTCCATATAAAAAGGTCCTTTCTGTTACAGAACACCTAGATACAACTTCAAGTTTTTCCCTAAGTAACTTGTGCCCTTGAATCAAGCACCAGCACTGACCTAATGGCCAGATGTATGACCAATTTGCAAGATGTCTGATTTGCGCTTACAAATCAGTTGCAAACAGGTTTATGGGTCAAAAACAGGCTGTACTGCATGTATGAAACCCCCTCGCAAACTCTGACTGAATTGTGAGTCACAAAATATTGTGACCCCAATTAACCACTCAGAACTAGTCATTCACTAATACTGAATTGCTAACAGTATATATGAGGCAGTCGCAAATTGTGAATAACTGCAATTTCGCCAGTTTGCACAGACAATTTACTACCAACTCAAAACAGGTGGTAAGTTGATGCAAACTATAGAAATAGGACCAGCATGCATTGGGCCTTTCCAAAATGGCTGGCCTGAACCTGATGGCTAGGAGGAGGTGCATTCTGGCCATGCAGCAAAGAAGGAGGCAGAGACAAGAAAGGATCTTTCGCACCAGGCCAACACTTTTCAACAAGAAAAATAAAACCAGTACAGGCCAAGTAGCACAGTCATCCTGGACATTATTGAACTGTTAAGGCCACATTCATAAAGCACTATTCAGCTCACCTATGGTATCCCTGCCCATGTGCAGGTGTTGTGCTCATTACACTTATTAGCTAGTGGAAGTTACCAGGATTTGATAGGTCTGGCAGGAGAGGTGACTCAAATTGTGCTTTCAAATTTCTTTAGACGATTCCTAGATGTCATGCTCATCTTCATTAACCGCTACCTAAACATGGCCAGGAAAGCACAGAAAATACAAAGCACAAAAGTAGATTTCTGCAGGATAGCCAGTTTCTCCCATGTAATAGGGTGTATAAATGGGACATATGTAGCCATATGTCCATCACGTCCCATATTGAATACCTCATCAGAAACAGGAAAAATACACATTCCCTCAACATACAAGTTGTGTGCAATGCTCAAAACATAATCACTGAAATAGTGGCCAAATACTCAAGAAGCACACATGATTCATACATGTTTAGGCCTAACAGCATTTACAGATAACTTGAAACTGGGGAGTTTGATGATCTACATATATTAGGTATTGAGAACTCAAGCCCAAACATGAATGTAATTGCACAACACACACAATAAGTTTGTAGCCTTACAAAATTTTACATCTTTCAGGTGACAGTGCGTACACCCTATGTCCATGGATCCTTATAACCTACCTCTTAGCCACCAATCAGAATGAGAGGAGATATAACACAGCACAATGCCGCATAGGAACTGTGATAGAGGGCACATTTGGGCTACTGAAATCAAGGTTCCGCTGCCCACAAAAAAGTGGGGGCACCTTGTAATAGGTGCCTGGGATTCCCTGTAAGATGGTAGCAACCTGTGCTATCTCACACAACATTGCTTGGTGCAGAGACCTACAAATTGCTGTGTCAGATTCAGATGCAGAAGAATAACAACCCTCACCCCTATTTCTGCTGCCAATGGAGGAGTATAGAGCTAAAGAGGTAAGATGGCACGGAGACCACATTGCCATGCATTACATTTCAAGGTCAGTCATGATCACATGTATATGACAAATGAAAATGTTTGCACAGTAGTTTGAATGATGCATGTGAACAAATCTTTATTGCCAGGTGCCAGGAGATGTATTGAAATGAACAATTTAGCCCCCTGAACGACTGCCATATCTCTCGAAATGTGGGTTGGTTACATCACCAATCTGACCCTGATATTCTTTTGTGTGTGTCCACTATGTGTAGCTACATCATGTGGAAGTGCAGGAGTACGGGTGGAACTGGGTCGCTGCACTCGGACATCGGTGGCAGAGAGGCAGCTGACATTTGGCCTAACCTCACTATCTGGGAGGAGTACAAGACCCCCACCCTCAAGCTGTGCTCTTTGCACGGCCTCCACAGCAGTAGTAATGTTGGCAACACCCCATGCCACATCCCCACTGAACTGCCACATTTTGGCCTGTACTATCACAGGACGCCTGGATGTGCTAAATGTCCAATAAAACTCATTAAAGCAGCCAGGCGCATATCACTGCACCTCCCTTCACAACTCCTGCTGCTTCTGTCCTCTTCCAACTGCATCCATAATTTCTCCATTGCATCAATCAGCCTGTCCATTTTACTGGCCATTGTATTGAATACCATGGATATAGTATGCTGCATGTCATGCAGGGAAAAGGCCACCTTAGCGTCAAAAAAATTACACTAAGGTGGCACTAATGTGGTGCAAGGGGCCTTTAAATATGCCCCATTATTTTTAATAAAAGTCTGACACTGAGTGCATCTTGGATTTTTTTCACTACAAGTCCCATGATGCACCATGAGGGCTACTGTTGCTGTGAAATGGTGCCATGTTAATCTGTCTGATTCAATTCTATGTTCACATGCATCTACCTTACAGTGACACCGGGGTACACTTACCTTGCGATGATGCAGCTGCTGAAGTGTTAAGGCTGCCACATCCCACAACAGCCTCTCGCTCCAGAATTGTCTTCACCATTGCCTCCAGTGACATTGAAGGGGGCATGGTTGACAGACCAAATCCTGTTGCACGGGACTCACTAAGATGGTTGGCCACACGTTCTTTGGTGCGAGATCGGAAATCATACTACCTCTTATGTATTTCTTCCACCGAAAGCTGTGCAACACTAACAGAATTGACTTTAAGCTGCTTCTAGATCTTGCTTTTCTGTTTTTCAGTCATGGTCAGGGATGCGCGTCCAAACATCTGCTCATAGTAGTTGCAGCACTCCTCCTGAGAACTTCAGTGTATGCTTCCTTGCAGTTGTCCCCTTCTGTGGCTTTTGGCTGGACATTTGTGCACAATATTCCACTGCTCCTAGCACTCCACTCCCTGGTGTTGTGCAGCACTTCTGTCCTCCACACTCTGGCTGGTCCCCTGGTTTCATGTGAGCAGCACTTCCTGTGGTTGGAGTCCTTCTCATGATCCAGAAAGCACTTTCCCTGAATTTGCTCACTGGAGTCACAATTTATGACTCCTAGTCGCAGTTTGCGAGTTACAGTCTTAATTTGGGAGTATATAGGTAATCACAAATTGCAATTCTCTATTAACCTGCTGTAAATGCTTTGCAATTTTGGGTTATCTGGCCATGGTGCATGCCATTTTACGATTCTCTAATTGCAAATCACGATTTTTCACAATTAGAGAATCACAGAATGTTGCATTCTTAATCTGGCCCTAAGTCTACTATTTTTGGAACAGGACCCGTTGCTTTTAAAGGATTTGTAAATGAGGAATGAGGGAACATGTATGAGGTATATGTTAGCTCAGGTGACAAAAAGCATTAATACTGACCAAGTATTGGAATAGAGGAATTAGAATTCACCAATCTCCTTTTCTCTGTGTGCTGCGGAGAAGCCTGTCGTGATAGAAAGCGCGTAAAGGTGTGACATAGCCAAATCTGTTTGGATAGTCACAATGGTACTCTCATTATTGTCAAGTGATGTCTCACTCTGGCTGTACCACTAACATTTGCACTGTGCAGGAGCAACTTGGCCACTTGGGTGATTTACACTGGCAGGGTTGGTTTCTCTGTATTTGACATGTTCCCTTTTAAAAAGCCCCTACTTTTTTCATCCCACTTAAAGGCCTGTCTGCAAATATTTGTGTATGACAAATTGCAGCTAGCAGCTGTGGGTGCTTCCTGAAGCCTGGTTAGGGCATTTTCTTTCAAAGTTGATGACATATGCAGCACCAGACACTAAGGCCCTGATTTATACTTTTTGATGCAAACCTGCGTTAGCGCAGGTTTGCGTCAAAAAGTTTGCCGCGGCTAGCGCCATTCCTGGATGCCAGTGGGGCGTCATATTTAAGGAATGACGCTAGCTGGGGGTAAGGCCCGCTTAGCGTCAAAATAAATTACGCTAAGTGGGTGGGGGAGGCGTAGGGGAAACAGGAGGTAGCGCATCGAAGAATGGCGCTAGTCAGGTTAGAGTCAGAAAAATGACACTAACCTGAATAGCGTCATTTTTTGACGCACAACCCCCATGGACATGATTCCGGTCTTATGTCCCCTGGGCTGGGCAATTGGGCACAGTGCCATGTAGGAGAGCCCAAGTTAGGCCCCCCAATGGCACTTTTAAAAAATAAACAAAAAACTTACCTGGACTTACCTGGGATGGGTTCCCCCATCCTTAGGGGTCCTCCAGGTGTAGGTTGGGGTGGGTGGCGGTGTACCTGGGGGCAATGAAGGGCACCTGTGGGCTGCTTCCATGGTCTCCCACAGGTCCCCTAACGCCTGTCCTGATCCAGACGTTAAATAATGGTGCAAAGCAAGCTTAGCGCCATTATTTAAGGCCCTCCTTCCGTGCATGATTTTTGCATGGTAGGATAAATAAGGCGCTAAGGCCTTAGAGTCATTTTTGGGCCGGGAACGCCTACCTTGCATCTCTTTGACTCAAGTTAGGTATTCACGGTAAAAAAATTATGTTAACTCCAATATTTTCACGCAAGACGGGTCTAGCGTCAAAATATAAATATGGAGTTAAGTTTGCGCCGGATTTGAGTAAAACAAAATTATGCAAATCCGGCGCAAAGAGTATAAATATGTCCCTTAGTGTCATATTTATACTTTTTGGTGCAAAGCGTAACTAACGCAGTTTTGCACCAAAAAGTTTAGTACCGGCTTGCGCTATTCCTGAGCACCAGCCGTGCGTCATATTTATGGAATGGCGCAAGCCGGTGCAAAGGCTGGGCTAGTGTAAAAAAAATGACGTTAGCCAGGTGGGGGTGCCGGTATGGGATAAGGGGGTTTTGCACCAAAGAATGATGTTAGGCTGCTTAGAGTAAAAAAAAAAAATGACTCTAACCAGCCTAGAGTCATTTTCTGATGCAAAACCATCCCCGGTCCCCTGGGCATGGCCATTGCACCCTGTGTCATGCAGGGGGCCCCAAGTCTGGCCTCCGATGGCACTTTAATTTAAAAAAAAAAAAATACTTACTTGTACTTGCCCTACTAACCTAGGATGGGGTCCCCCATCCTCCGGTGTATCTCTGGTGTGGGTGTTCCTGGGGCTTGAGGAGAGCACCTGTGAACCCATTCCATGGTGTTTAACCATGGAAATGGGTCCACAGGTCCCTTAATGCCTGGTCTGACCCAGGCATTAATATGTTGCAAATCAAGCTTTGCACTATTATTTAGCCCCTCCTCTAACCTGTGTGTCATTTTAGCACAGGGGGATAAATATGGGGCTAGCACCATTTTTTAGATGGGTACGCCTACCTTGCATCTCATTGACGCAAGGTAGGTTCACGCATCTAAAAATAGTGCGAACTACAATATTTTGACGTTAGACGTGTCTCACAACAAAATATAAATTTGGAGTTTGTTTTGTGCCAAATTTGGGTTAAAACATTAGGCAAATTTAGCACAAATGGTGTATTAATATGCCCGAAAGCAAGCAAACTCTATAAAGGGACTGAAGTTGTCAAGCTGTAAAATTTGCATTTTAAAGAAACTGTTGAACATATCAATGTACTAAGATATGTTTTTAATGTTTTGAATGTTTCAAGACCATATGTTCCCACTGCTTTATAAACCTTGCTTCCTCACTACATTCATTTGCTTTTATTGCAACATTTGCCAATTAATAAAAATAAATTCTCAGAAGAAGGACCCACCCTGGATATCACGTGTGTCCACTAAGCCTGCTCACTTTGCTTGCTACATAGTCATACCCAACTTTTATGCCCCATCACTTTCAAATGTCACCAGGCACCAATGGTGAGGAAGAGAACCAAATATTAATAGCTAAGGTGTCAAAACAATAAGACCCTCTCTTTGTCATCTCCAAATTGCCATTAGGGAAGAAGGAAGCCATTTGGCAATCCATACTGGATTTTAATCAACAGTGTAGGGCACACAAAAATGACAGAGCTGGAATTGAAAAAGAGGTGGCATGACTGTAAGTGCAGAACCAAAGAGAAACTGGCAAGGAACCTCAGGAAAGCCATAAAGACTAGACGAGAACATGATGTGCAGGAGGAGTTGGACCAATTGTAGGAGCAAGTGGCTTGGCTCATCCCCAGCAGGAGTTGCTGGACAGGACAGTGCTGCCTTTAAGGACCAGGAAGAACTAAAGGAAAAGTGAAAATAGGTGACCAGACATTTAAAACTGTCATGCAATGCAGGTCAGCAAGAGACTTTGCTGCACTGCACTGTGTGCATGTGAAAGGGCAGGAATTTCTCACTTATGAATTAATTCATCACATAACTGTGAAATAATTGACCTGTCACGTATGTTTATCTTCAGCCCTGCCACGTTTCTCTGATTTATGCATGATGTGCTGGTCCAATCCAGGTTGTCCAATCAATCCTGGGACTTGTAGTATAACCTATAACATAATAGACTTGGACTGTTTATCCCGCAATAAAGGCAAAAAACTGCCACTGGAGCAGCACATTATGCATGGATTTTGAACATGGTGTAGATATGTAAGGGTCAATACCAGCTCCCTTGCACCATGGAGCAAGTGTGCTTGCTATGAGGCTATGCAGCCAAAAGAAGAACATGAGTCAATGTGCTTTCACAGAGTGCCAATATATCATCGAAGAGGATATTCAGGTCCTGCATTTGTGCAAGCTCACCAAGAAGGATCACCTGAAGAGTCAGGTATACAGTCATTCAAACTAAACCACTTTGCACCCAGCTGCCCTGATGTGCTGGGTGAGCCTTTGACTGCCATATAAGATACCACCCTAACTCCTGTCACGCTCATATGGATATTGGGGGTGGAGTTTAATTCAGGTAATGGATAGCAGATGTCTATGATTGTTTATTTGCTGGAACCATAAATGGTTTGTGAGCTGGTTGCAGCCCAGGTAGTGTAGTGCCTTGTAGGTGTGGCAGAGTAGATTCAACTGCCAGTTTCTCTGAGGGGGAGATATTGTATCTTAAGGAGCAGAGGGCTGATGTGTGTGCTGCAAAGTGGGCTGAGTAATGGTAGGGCATTGCTGTGTATAATGGTTTGCCACTTGTGTTTAAGCTGTGCAGAGATGCTGTGGTAGAGGGCATTGGTGTACTTCAGTCTACATGTGATTATGGCCTGGGGGATGGTGTCACAGGTGGCTGGAGAGAGCCAGAAGAAGAGAAGTATGTCTATGCAACATACGTGAAAGCAGATGGAGGTGAAACAGGGATTTGTGAAGTATCATGGTGATCTATGTGTCCATGATGATGGTTGGGTGTTGGGGATGGTTGGAAGCTGAGGGTTTTGGGACTAATCATGTGGGCAACCAGGGTAGGTACATTTTGCAGATTGTGCTCACTAACATCTAGTGAAGTTCAGTATAACCCATTAATCTCACATACAGGTCGACATGATAGGCAATATCATAGGGTACCAAATGTTGGTGGTGTGTGTCTTATGAAAGTCAATGTATGACCTGATTGTCATCAGTGTGTGGGATTAAGTAGAGTGTCTGGGTCTGAATGATGATTGCCTGAGGAGTCATGTACAAGTACAACTGAGCATGGCTGAGTAAAGATATTACTAGGATGCTGCAGAGGAGTATTTTTGAGGAACTCTTGTAATGCGGACGATACTGCTGGATTCGGGCAGTAGCACCACCTCTGAGTCAGTCCCACACTGCTTGGTAGCTGTCAGCCTAACCCTTTTGGCTAGCTAGTAGCATCTCACCTAAATCTAGAAAGTAAAGGTTATATGTGGCAGCCTGAAGCATGACACTCTGTGGCCCCTTATGGAAGTTCAGCAGATCTTACCATTTTCTCTAGTTTTCACAAATCTCACTCACAGGTAGGGAGGCAAAGAGAGATGTAGAACAGTTTTCAATGCATTTATTGGAAAGACTGACATCTATGATAACATATATGGACTTCAATAATTAGGAAGATAAGACAGAGCAAAATCAGTATTATTATCACAAGTGAAAACTAACTAAACATCTACAGCATTTTGCAATAAACATGTGCATAGGAATCTTACTCAAACACCTATCTTCGAAGCGTGAGTATAGAGGTGATAGCCCAAATCTTGCCCATACTCAAGTGCATGGAAGGAACACTCACTCTCTTTACCAGAAAAAGGGGTCTGCCCTCTGTCTCCTTGGTTAGTTGCAGAGACAGGGCAAAGGTCAGCAAAGTAGCAGTGAAATGTCATGCAGCTTGGATGGATCTCCTGGCAGGTGTGACCTCTCTAACCTTCTTTGGCCTGTCTGATGTTTTTATAATAAAATGTGTTTATGTTCTGAGAAACAGGCCAGAGGTGATCATGTGTCTAAGTGTTGAACTGTCTGCAAATACTGGATACTAGATAGATTATCATGTACCACCTGGGAAAGCCTGAAACCGAGGTACACAGTGAAATGTTGTGCATTGAGCACAATAACAATGCTTTCACCGAATAACAGCTGATTAGGAAAAGTAAAACATCCATGTTAAAGGCAGGATGTGCTGAAATAAATAAAAATGTATACATTAAAATGGAGCCTGAATCTGGGTAAAAAGTCTAAGCTAAAATACCTGTGCCCAAGCAAGGATCTAAAATGACAGGCTGGAAATGGAGTGAGCTTGGGATGTTTCCAATGTTTATAGTTTCTATCCCTTTCAGAGATGGATGTCAGTGTCTAGTGTTCTGGACTACAGAGATGAATGTGTGTGCTAGGAAACCACTGGATTAACACAAACAGCATGGTGTATACATGTCTTTACCCATTCCTGCAGTGTAGCAAGGCTGCTTGCTGTGTAGAGCTACTTGGATGTGTGATTAATATGACCCCCTAGGCCACATATTTTGGTACAAGACAGTACAGCAAGGCAGATTGATGTGTTGTATTGTGTGAATGACAGTTTGCAGGATAACTTGTAAAATATAACAAAATAACATGATGTGGAGACTGCTGTGGTGATAACTGATGGCTAGAGGGAAGGCTGGCACCCTGGTGATATTATGCATTGGTCTTAGCGGTGGGGTTAAGAAGCTAATGTAGCATCAGTGTAGGCACAAACAAAAAAACTATGTTAAATATGAAATGGACCTCTTATCTGCACTCAATCTTTCATGCAAGGCAGGCCAGCATGATGGCGAGCAGTGTTGCGCTGTGTTATTAAGCAAATGGGCACCCTTGTTTATACAATATTAAGGTATTGCCATGTAAAAGGCAACCATAGTCTAACATGACCTCAACTACTTCTAGTAACATATGTTTCACATATTCAAGTGTGCTTGAAAACAAAAATCAGTGTGAATGTCACCAAAAACACTTATGTCTACATTAATCATGGCTCATTATTGACATATTTCTATATCTTTCCAGGGGGACAAACAACACATTCTGTCCCACAACCTTTCCTTGATGACCAACCTGTAGAGGATACCATCCTACCCCCCATGGATGATGAAAACTGCCACAACTCCTGGACTCTATTGAATCACCTCCTTCTGTCCTGTCAAATGAAGATGGCACTGCAGGGTCTCCAGAGGAACCACTATCCACAGGACATACCCCATCTAGCTGTGCAATACCAGGTGAGGACTCAGAGGACCCCCTTGTTGATTTTCAATGGTGAGTGGTAGGAGTCCAGCAGCAAACTGCTGATGAGATGTGGGCAGGGATGGAGATCACAGTGGACACCCTAGAATGAGTCAGTATTTGTCTTAGCCCCAATAAGGGTATAGGTAAGGCCATTACAGGCAGCTATGCTTGGCGCCATTTGATTGATAAGTCCCTAGTTGACATTGCTGGTGTCATGATGTAGAGTGAATAACATCAGCCCTCTACTTTTTTAAATCAATTTTCACAAACCAAACACCCTATTGAGCCTTCTGTGCTGTGTGTTTTACACACCGGGCTCATGTAACCCTCTCCCTGTGGCACCTCTTTGTCTCATGCAACCCATGGTCCCCCTTCCAGAGCTCCTGAACCTTTGAACCTCCTGTACTGTTGTTCACTTAGACTTGCATCTGCAGAAGAAACGTGTTTCCTGAGCTATTAACTGTATCGTCCATAACCTATTGACAACTACCATAAGGTTGTTGGGTACCTTTAATCATGATTAATAATTTCCAACTGCCACTTGCAACTGCCACCTGTGAAGAGTCATTTCCGATTTTTGTAACACATGCCTTCCCCCGGCTTTCCTTGGAACTTTCCATTCTTCCATGTGAGACATGTGCCTTTCTGGAACAGTTTCTCCCATCCTGCATAAATACCCCGTCTGATGCTGAATAAGGGCTTGGGATCAATCCAGTCCTGCACAAGCATCTTCCCTGTACTCACCTCCTGAGTTGCCCGGAACCTCCAGTTCTTTAGTCTTCCAAGCCTTCCTGCTGAGCCTTGTGATCTGGTCTCCTGCAACATTTCATGTGTCTTAATTTGAGTGCTATGATTTTGCCTCCTGTAGGGCTTCTTGCACCTCAGACTCCTGTCTTCCTTTGAATTCCAGTTTAAGATCTAAGACAAGGCTAAATACTTGATCCATAGATGAGTCATTAGTTAAGCCAAGACTGCATTTCTTGAAGGCGTGAGCACATACATGGAAAACAGACATTTTTTGATTCTCTAACATCCAAAAGACCAAACGCTCCAGACACTTTTCTTGTGGGTGCTCTGAGCTTTATTTGCACCTGAATCAAAGGTTTTCCACAGTATTTCTTAAAAAGTTTTGTATCAAGTTATTTGGACAAATGTTAGTGCGCTCAAACTTGCATTTGAGTTTGAACTGAACACGGTATGTTATTACTTTCTTGGGAGTGGCAGAAAACATCAGTTAATTTTGAATTGTCCTTTCTCTCTCATGCAATAATTGTGATGAAGCCTGCAAGTGCACATCATCAGTAAAACAATGGTTCTTGTTGTTCTAGTTCTCCACACCTGCGTTAAAACAAACAAGGTCCAGGTAGAACATTCCCTCTTCCTCCCAGGGACTACATTTACCATGGTGGAAATGTAATGTAATATCCACTTCTTTTGGAAATGCACCTACAAAGAGTACATTCATTGCAGTGGCCACATAAGGAATGTGTTGTCTCCAAATGTAACGTCAGAGTGTGGCAACAAGCTACAGTTACTTGAATGACACACAATGAGAAATTCTTTCTAAACACACAAATAATTTCTTGCTATTAAATGGGCATGCCACTGTTCTACCCATCCATATACATCCAGCTCAGTAAACATGACAATGTGATCAGCCTAATATGATAATCTTAATACCCAAAGTGAAGATATAATACAGTAAAGCAATTTGCGTGGTTGAACAAAAATAGCCAGATAATCATGCCCACACCCCTCAATAATTTGCATCATACCTGAACTACGCAAGAATGCAGAAGGACGATCCAATACTTTGAATGTCAGTAAGCAAGAAATCCAAAGACTTCTTGTCAATCCCTGTGTCAACTGATAAATGGTGAATAATTCTACATTGGGATAAGTAGGGTAAATGTATCCCTCTGCCCCTGAGAGTTCTCATAAGAGAGATGGGAGCTTTGTCTAGCAGCAGCTTTGACTCGCCATAAAGTAGCGTAGAGGGTTATTATGTCTGCTGCTAAGAACATAATTATATTTAATGTGGATAGCTGAGTGGATTAGTAAAGCCAGCCTTTACACAACACTTGAAAGGAATGTATGTGAAACAGGGCCTATGGAGAGATGAGTGGCGCTTTTGTTGGGTGGTAGTTAGTGAATCCCAGGAGGTGGTCATGGGCTGGGAGGTGCCAAAAAAGACTGTCGCAAAGGGCGCCAACGGCGCTAAAGCCAGTCCTGCTCATATGTGTTGAGTTTAAATGCAACTACACATTAGATCTATTGTACATCTATTGTACATTATAGGTACATATATTTGTATTAAAGCCAGAACCTGGGAGCACAAATAATGCCACCCTTTCCAGGGAAAAAGCACATAGGAATCTTATGGACATAAAACCTTTAAAGTAGATAACCAGAATGAGCTGCATGAAGTGCCACACTTTGCAAGAAGTCGATGCCAATGATGTTTGAGGCTCTCCAGGCAGGTGTGGATACAAACATAATTTTTCATCAGCCAATAACTATGACCCACTTGCACAATGGTGCAACGGTGTGTGCTGTAGTGGCAGGCACAAGTGTGTATCCCCTCGCAGCCAGGAATCTGTAATCCATAGTGACAAACCATCCCAACCATAACTGCCCTATCACTTTCACATGGAGTGCCACAGTAGGAAACTATCTTTGTTGTGCTCTGTATAAAATCACCCAAAGAAGAGCCCTCACAGTGCCTAAAGCATGGTAAATGGCCCATACCTTACTCAAATATGAGGTAAACTAACACTTGTCCATATGCCTCTGACAAAGCAATTTATGCTTTAAAAGACTTCAGGTCAATGGCTACATCCCGTACTCAACTCATCTGAATGATACCAACTCTTAATAATGAAATGATGACATTGAGAAAGTAGAAATGCATTTAATACGGTAAATGCAAAATAACCTATAACTACCTAGGCTACAATAACTAATGTTAACACTACCTTACACTATCGTAACTTATCCT
The DNA here is from genome assembly GCF_031143425.1 of Pleurodeles waltl. NCBI lineage: Eukaryota > Metazoa > Chordata > Amphibia > Caudata > Salamandridae > Pleurodeles > Pleurodeles waltl. The sequence goes on from NC_090446.1 coordinate 1,419,787,283, forward strand.
AAGCTACCTAAATCTACCTATCCTACACTAAGCTTACCACTAGACTAATCTACCAGAACTTATCTTAAACTGTCTTAAGCACTATACACAAATGATAACAACCCTCCAACCCCCTTAATACACATAGATAGATACAATACCATCGGAAACTACATTCAACATGGATTAACTATACGTGTAAAGCTATACAAATATATATATATTTTTTTGTTTTATATTTTTTTTGTTTCAAACACTAAACAACAACTTCCCAACCACTTGAAAATCTAATGATTAAAACAGATTTGTAAAACAAACTTCATATTAAACATCAAAAAACAATACCTATATTATATACATATACTAAACCTTGATTAACATTATTTCTAATAACTACACAATAATAACAACCAAATAAAAAAAAGAGAAGGGAAATGTCCAGAGGGAGAACTCACACAACTTTGTGACATCATGAAATCTTGGATGTTGAGTGTTCCCACAGGATGGCCTGCTCCTATTGATTTCTCTGAGTTTCCTGAGGATTAAATATTTGGTTCCCTGGGCTGTGCAGTTGGTGGCTGGGAGGCAGCAGATGTCCCTGGTGTGGCCTGGTATTGGGCTGGCGGCTGCAGAAAAAGTGTTGTCAGAAACCCCAGGCGCTGCCTGTTGGGCTTGGCTTTCATACTTCCAGGACCCTACCAACTTGGCCCTCTCGTAAAGTTTGACCATCTTTTGGAAGGCCTTGGAAAGGTGCGATCCTTATGCAGTTTAAAAAAAAATCCCCAGGACAGCTGTCACGTGATATAGGGAGGTTAATAAAAAAATGTTTAGCTCAATCTGTAAATGTACATGATGCGTGTGAAAAGAGGCAGACACTGTTATACAATCATTTGTCTGTCCAGACGAACTCAAAATTATGAGATAGAGATATGGACACTATACCTCCAGTACTAAGACATCTCCTACTTGAGCAAGGCAAACTAAGGGCCTCATTATGAACATGGCGGCAATCACCGCTCTGCCGGCGGTGGCGGTAACTACCGCCAACAGTCTGGCGGTCCGGAGCACCAAATATTGAAGCACATGAGAAACAGCCAGCGGGCCATCCACACACCGCCAGCATTGGAGTGCCAACAACGACGGAAGAGTCCGCCCACAGGCCGACAGAAAGGCCCCACCTGCCCAACAAATAATGAAGCACAAGACCACCAGTTCCGGGGCAAGGAACCACCGCCACATGGTGGAAATGAACCAAATAAAAAGAAACACTCACCGTAGGCACACACAACACACGAAGCAGACATGGAGGGAGAGTTGCAAATAATGCCAGTCCTGCTCATCTGCAATATAATACGACCGTGATTGCCGACGATGAGAATGACCGCAACCTAGTAAACAAGGGAAGAAAGGGCACAGTTACACACCCGCCCACCCCACCCACCCTGCAATGCACTCTCAACCACTCACACCATCACAAGCCGTACACACCAGAATAAGATGTACTTACTCTACACAAAGCAAATAAAACCTGCCCAAAGTACACAAATGTGCACACCACACCCCCACAATGAAACAATGAACCACGTCTCCATATTGTGCCAACAGCACCACTGGGCACACAAACTTTATTACAAAAGTAATATATTAATGTCCAAATAAGGCCATTGGCCAGTCCATGATAAATAGCCTGAAGGGCCCAAGTGGGCCGAACTCGACTCTCACATGTGCACAGGGTACTCCACTGTAAAGGGACATCAATGGGTCAGTCAGGCACCTCAGGAAACAGAAGCAGGAGGTGCGGGGGTGGGTACTTACATCTGGAAGGGGGGGTTGGGCTTACGTTGGGAGGTGGAGGGGGTTTGGGTTTGCCCTTGGAAGGTGGGGGAGCGGGCTTGGACCGGGGGGTGGCAGAGCGACCTAGGGCAGCACGGGGCTTCTTTCTCTCTGGAAAAGGGGCACAGGAATGGGAAGAGCGGACTGGGGCATACTTAGACGAGGAAGGAGTGGACAGGGCAACAAGATAGGCACATTTAGGGGTGAGAGAGGGTGTGCCAGTGGGTTCGGAGAGGTCAACACGGGATAGGAAATGTTTTTTAGGGGCAGTTGGGGTGGATATGGCGGAAGGTGTGGGCGTGGAGGTAGAGGGAGTGCTTGTAACAGGTGTAGGTGTGCTGGATATGGATGCAAGTGCCTGTACAGTATGCTGATGAGTGGCGGATGTGTGTTGAGTCGGTGTCTGGGAACGTTTGAGTGTCTTGGGAGGAGGGGGGGTGAACACAGTGGGACAAGACAGGCTGCCAGTGTAAATGGATGTTGTCTGGGTGTCTGCAGGTCTGGGGAGTGCGCTGCATGTGTCAGTCAATGTTGTTGTGGTGAGTGCAGGTGTGGTGTCTGGGGTAGATGACTGGATGTCAGATGTTGTGGTGACTGCAAGAATGGGGCCAGCAGCAGTGACTGAGGGTGTAGTGCTTGTGGGTGTGCATGTTGAGGTGACAGACAGGGATGCAGGAGAGGTGGACACACTGGGGGAAGTGGATGTTGTTGTGTCTGCCTTTGTATGTTGGCTGTGTGTATGCCTGTGGTGGGAAGTGTGGTGCTTGTGTTTCTCTGTGTGCTTCTTGTGTGTTGATGTTTGTGCATGGCTGCCTGAATGTGTGCTTGGGATAGGGGAAGGGAGTGGGGTGCTGGAATGGGTAGAGGTGGTTGGTGGGGGGGCGGAAAGACCAGGGACACTGGCTGCTGTCAAAGAGGAGGCCAGAGCCTGAAAAGCTCTCTGTAGGCCAGACGTGGCACTGTGAATGCCTTCCAGGTATGCATTGCATTGCTACATCTGGGATGCTAGCCCCTGAATGGCATTCACGATGGTTGTCTGCTCTACTGAGATGGTCCTCAGGAGGTCAATAGCCTCCTTTGTGAGGGCAGCAGGGCTGACTGAGGCAAGGGATGAGGTGCCTGGGGCGAAGGAGACATCCACCCTTCTGGGTGAGCGGGCACAGGCAACTGGGTGGGGAGCGACTCGGAGGGCGGTGATGGTATGGGGGTGGTGGAAGATGACACAGAATGGGTGGGCCCACTAGGGTCCGCCACCACCAGGGAGCTGCCATCTGAGGAGGTATCAGAGTCACTACCGCCAGTGGTACTTGCCTTCCCCACGGAACTCCCCTCGCCCTCCAACCCACTGGTCCCCGTGGGGTCAGGCGACTTTGCCTCCTTGGAACCGTGGGCAGCTGCATCCCCACTCAACAGTGCCACTGCTTCCTCACCAGATGATGCTGATGTACACAAAGAACACAAGAGCACAGGGGTGGGGAGACATACATATGGATGTACATACTTGGTGCACACACTCTCCCATCCAGCTTACACACCTACACGCAGCACCTATAACAATAGTCATGACTATGCCCCTGACTAGTGTCCACTACCCCAGAATATAACCCATTTTCCACATGAAACACAGACCTGATGAACTGTGTAGACTACACACATGGGGGACTATGGCCAGCCAATGCACCCTCTAGTCCATGTGCCCAGAAAGAACCCTACAGTACAGGTAGATCAATCCCCAAGGGTCTATTGCGACTGTTTACACCTGCCCCACACCGTTTCCGTGCCCATGGGGGGCAGGACTGGTGGAACACACCTGTCAGAGTGCCTGGCACTAGACAGCATACATACCACAGCACCCAAACACAACCATCAAAGTGGTATGAAACAATGTTGGTACTGACCCCCTTGTGGCTGCTGTGCTGCCTTCAAGCGCCCCTCCAAATCTAGATATGCCACCGCCAGAATGCGGGACATTAGGGGGGTGAGGGTCCAATGGGCACCCTTTCCTCGTTGGGAGGCCTTCCCCAGCTGTGCCTCGCAGGTCTTCTTGGCCCAGTGCCGCAGGTCCTCCCACCACTTTCTGCAGTGTGTGCTCCACCGGTTGTAGACCCCCAGGGTCTGCTCCTCCCTTACGATGGCCTGCCAGAGTCCCCTCTTCCAATGGGCGCTGACCTGTATGAGACACAGAGAGAAGAAAAACAGACATCAGGATATGCCCCTCTGATACAACTGACATGTCGTCCCCAATGGGACAGAAACTTCACAGGATCATTTTACCCCTCACTAACAGTACTTGCCACACAATCTATGCCTGTGCAGTTACAAATCGACCACACATGCATACAGGCATCCACCACCATCACACACATCCATGCAAAACAACTGCCAACTCACCTGCTCCTCTGGTCACCCATATAACTTGACATACATGGGTAGGACCCCGTCCACCAGCTTCTCCAGCTCCTCCGTGGTAAAGGCCGGGGGCCCTTTCCCCTGTGACACGTGCCATTGGAATAACCAGAGTCAGGAGAAAGCAGCACACTCAGTGGAGTACTTGCATGCACGGGATTCGGGAGTCAAGTGAAACTGGGGTGATGACATGGCGTACGCTCCGCGGCGGTGTGCACCGTCACCGCTAGCTGCGATCATGATAGCTCCAGGTTCCCCATTGACAACCATGCAAACCAATGAATGCGTGCATTACCGTGAACACCGCCTTCCGCCATGACAACTACCGCCAGCGGAATGATGTCACTTCCACTCCTTCATATCTGGATGGCAGGAGGCTGCCATTTTGCTAGCACCACGTATATATTTTCTGGTCATGGGCCCCATTCACGGCCTTCAGATCCCAATCCTTAGTCGCCTGCCCACATGAGTGTCTGTTTCCTCATATCAGACCAGAGAGATCACTGTATACATTTCCCTAAAGTTGTACATCATACATCACTTGTGTGTGTAACCTGCGTACTTTACACCAGTTATTCATACAAAACATGTTTTGCATGTGTATGTGTGTCCCTCATATGTGTTCTTTCCTCCCCATAGGTACAGACCCTTGTGGCGATGGAGGGCCCCATCTGTGTACAGACCTCTTGTTGATTTGGATACCATGGTGGAACGACACATCATTGTCACCTACAGACTCAATCGTACAACAATCCAGGACCTATGTGCTTTACTGGATCCTGTACTGAGACCGGCTAATCGGAATCAGCATGCCATCCCTACTGAAGTGCAAGTGCTCTCTGTACTCCATTTCTTGGCTACAGGCTCATTTCAGGTGACAGTGGGCATGGGTGCAGGTTCTCACAGCCAATGTTTAGCCTTGTCCTGTCCAAATTCCTGGATGCATTTGTACAACACATGCAGACATATGTCATGTTTCCCCAAAGGGCTGAACTCCCTGCCATCAAGTCTGAATTTTATGCCTTTGCTAACATTCCCCATGTGATAGGTACCATCGACGGCACCCACATAGCTTTCGTCCCCCCAAGAATGAATGAATAGGTGTACAGGAACAGAAAGAACTTCCACTCAATGAATATATAATTGGTTTGTACTGCTGACCAGTACATATCACATGTAAATGCCAGGTTTCCAGGATCAGTTCATGATTCATTTGTCCTGAGGAACAGCAGTGTGCCACACATCATGGAACAACTAGAAGGGGACAGAGGATGGCTCATAGGTGAGTGTGTATGACAATGGATCTGTACATAGCTGACAGCCAGGCTATATGCAAGTAATGGCAGTTTGTTACAGCCCTGTTTCACCCACTTTTGCAGGTGATTCTGGCTACCCGAACTTGCAATGGCTCCTGACACCTGTGAGAAATCCCAGGACAGATGCAGAGTGGAATTATAATGAGGCCCATGGACGCATTTGGAGGGTGATTGACCGACTATAGGCCTCCTGAAGGCTAGTTTTGTTGCCTCCATCTCTCTGGGGGATTCCTGTGCTATGGCCCTGAAAAGGTGTGTAGAATAGTGGTGGCCTGCTGCATGCTGCACAACGTGGCTATGAGGAGAGCTATCCCCATACTAGAGGAGGAGGGTGTTGTACATCCAGACCTGCTACCTCTGAGAGGGGATGAGAGTGATGGTGAGGATGAAGAGGGGGAAGATGTCAACTCCAAGAACCAGCTGATCCACCTATACTTCCAGTGACTATGAGATACTTTTCACTGATGATGTTGTCTGCACTGCATAATGTTTGTCTGACTCATTTGTCTGGGGATGTAGGGTCTGTAGTCATTGACCCTGTTACCTGAAGACTAAGGTTGCATGTGCCATGGAAACAAACATGGTGTACATTTTGGTTTACTCCAGACAATGTTGTGCATGGGGTACCATTCCTGCAATAAAGGTATGAATATGGAATTGACTGGCTAATGCATTCACATTTACAATTGAATATTCATAATGACAGGTGGCATACAAATTGGTGGAAATGTGTTTTATTACATGTCACAATTGCATAGGTGCACTGTACAGTGATAGGGAGTGGGCTCAATGTGGATGTCCATACCTGGTACATGAGTTCAGATATTGGTGGCAGTGGATATTGGTCCATATATCCCTTGCAAGTTGTTATGTTGCTATTGGAGAGGGAGTATGGTAGCACAGTGGCACACTTGGGAGACAGTTCAGGTCAAAGTCACTTCTTAGTGGGGGCCTTGGTCTTGGCAGGTGTTCCAGTGCCATATATGGATCTGAGGGCACATTTGAGTGTCTGGTGCGGGCCTGCATGGGTAGGGGTGCTGGTCTCTTGTGTGTCCTCTGCCAGTGCCACCAGTCCAGTTTCTGCTGCAGATGTAGAGGGCAGGTCTGTGTCCTGGGCAGTGGAAGGGGTTTCCAGGTTTGTGGTGGGTCTCAGGCTACTTGGGTAGTGGTGCAGCAGCACCCCTGCAATAGTGGCCATGGAGGCATTGAGTTGGTTCAACTGTTCCATGCTCTCTTGGTGTTGGGCTATCTGCAGCCTTTGACTCTGCTCCAGGGTGTCCAGGATCTGGGCCATCCTGTTGTGGGTATGGTGGTATGCTCCCAGGACCTCAGAGATCACCAGTCATTGGCTTCAGCATCCATCCTTTGGCCTCCCCCCTGGGCCACTGATGCCCTCCCACTGGGCCTAGCCCCCTCTGCCTGTGTCCCCTGCACAGGTCTGGCAATCCCACTTGCACTGGGGCCATCATTATCCTGCCTGTTAGTCGGTGGTGACTCTGGCCTCTGTAATTGAGGTCCTCCAGTCTGTGACCTAAAGAAACTGGTGTGGTGTTGTTTGGCCTGAGCTGATGGTGGCGGCTCAGTGGTAGGGGTGTCAGTGGTATCCTGGGTGGGGCTGCTGGAGGGTGACAGCCCAGGACGGTGTGACGAGCCAGAGTAATCCTCACTGTCCATACATCTCTCTCCAGTCTCCTGAATGGGGCCTCTGTCTTCGTTTGGGGTGCTGACACTCCTTGGCCTTTCCGTCATGATGGCATGGGTGGTGGTGCCTGTGGGGGGGAATGGACATGTATGTAACATGTACTAATTTGAATAAGGATGCCCAGATCTGCTCTATTTTGTGCTGTTTATTCCCCTGTTGGGCTGTGCAGGGAACTATTGTGGGGGTGTCCTTACAGTTTGCATGGGATTTGGAGGTGCATTGTGGGTGCAGTAGTGCCATTGTGGTTCCTTGCAGGGGTAGGTGACTGCACAGGGGGAGGGATGTGGGCCTGTTTGTGGGCATACAGGGTGAATGGATGTATTCATTGTGGCCTGGGTGGGGTAGTTGTCATGGTGGTAGTTGGAGCGGTGGGGTGGTACGGGCATTACAGGTGTGGTGGATATGAAGGAAATTGTAGATGACTTAACCACATCCAGTCCTCCAGTGAGTCCAGTGAGGCCCTCAGGGTTTAGCATAGCCAGTACTTTCTCCTCCCAGTCGGTGTAATCGGGGGTGTAGGTGGTAGGCATCCCCCAGTCTTCTAGACCGCAATGTTGTGCCTGGATGCCATTGACCTCACCTTCCCGTGCAGGTCGTTCCATCTCTTGTGGATATCGTCCCTTGTGTGTGGATAATTTCCCACTGCGTTGACCTTGTTTACAATCGTCTGCCATAACTCCATCTTCCTGGTGATGGGTGTGTGCTGGACCTGTGCCCGAAGATTTGTGGCTCGACCTTCAGTATTTCGTCCACCATGGTCCTTAGCTCCCTATCTGTGAAGCGTGGGTGCTTAGGGGGTGCCATGGTGTGTGTTGTGGGTGGTGTGTTGTAGGATTATTGGTGAGGGTGCTGTTGTGTGCTTGGGTGTGTGACTTGTGTGATATTGAGTTCAGTGTATGTGTGTTGTGTTGTCAATATCTGTTGTGCTATTGGGGTTGCAAAGGATTGTTGGGTGTGTATGTGAGTGTTTTATTATGTTGTGGATGTGTGTCAGGTGTGTGGATTTCAAACTTGCCAATGTGTACATTTCTTGCTGTTGGGTCCCATAGCTGGCTGTGGCGGTCCGTACCGCCAATGGACGTTCGACATCCACTATCCACCGCAGTGATTTGTGCATCATTTTTTGGAGGACGGAATATTTGTCTCCATGGTGGCGGCGGGGTGGGGTGTACAGCCTTTCCGCCATCAAGGGCCCTGGCGGTGGCTGGAGGTAGCAGAATTTCTGGAGGTTTCTGTTTTTGGCATCATTATATGGCGGTGTGCTGTTCACTGCCAATGGCGGTCTTCTGTTCACCGTTGCCACAGCGGTTGGCAGTGTTTCCTGCCATGTTCATAATGACCACCTAAGTCAAGTGCGGTCAGTGTAGGTGCCCACTATGGAAATGTAGCCACAACATTATTTCAATCATATCATTCAGACCGAAAAGTCACACTCTGATGATGTGTTTATTTGAAATTAAACGCATGGCACACAAATTGAAAGTTTGTGTCTGGTATTGCACTATGCAAGTGTGCTGATATTTGCTCATCTACACACATAAAACTTGACTAGGTAAAACAGTCAAGGTAGTTTATTTCTGCATTGCCTAACTCATCATGAGTCACACAAGGCAGCACACATTTGCGACTTTTCCTACTCAGAGTCAGGTAGCCAAAACATGTATAGGAGGTAGTTCTTTATCTCCTACAAAACATTACTGACGTGCATTTCACTAATTTAGCCTCAAGCAAATGGACTGTAATCTGACATATAGCTTTTGGTATACACTTGTACCAAAAACATGTTGACTTTTACTCATCAAATTTCAGCAAACTCATTCTCCCACGGCTGCAATCATTTGTGCAAAATTTTAAATAAGGCAATGCATCTCAGTAGTGTGTCTATGCATGCTGGAGTATACATCTGTACAAGCACTTTGTAGCATATAAATCAAGGAACCTTGCACAATGATGCAACTTGACTGCGTTGGTGCTAGCCACTCTAATGTAGCTCACCAGCATGTGAAATTTTAATCAGTGCAACAGCACTATTCCTTAAAACAGCAACAATATACCTTGCATTGTATGAATCCTTCCAAGAAATGGGACAGAAGGAATAAACAGGGCATGACTTTGGCATTCCAATGCCAATTCATGTGTAGACTAGTGTGTTTGTTCAGCTAGCTACACAATGCCAATTAGACTAAATCAATGCATTGAGGCTCACTGACACTTCATAGGTTTTAGAGGAATTGCAATAGTAGACTGTGCTTAAAAATTACACATTACGCAGAGATCTGAAGGCTGACATACAGTCAGGACCAGCCAAACAACATTGCCAAAACCCTATCATGTGTACATCCACAATCACAATCTGCATTAGTCAGTCATTCTGGTAATGATTTAGACAATATCATGGTTTACTAGAGTAGTATGTCTACAACCTTATGCACCAGGGCATCTGTTTAAAAATCCATATACAAAGTCATTCAATAAATATTGGTAATGTATTTAGGTTCATCCACAATTTTGTAAGGTTATTATGAATATATGTATCTGTAATTTCTAATAGTTTACAAGATCATTTCTCATATGGCGCCTTGTCGACTTTTGGTTGACATTCATTGTTATTTGACTGTTCAAGAACCTTGTCACATTGTAACTGCTGGATCTCCACAGAGATTGTACATAGGCGTATATTACCACTAATGGTGTGGGGTAGTAGGAATTGAGAGTAAGACTAGGTCAGTCTTTCTTCAGTGATGTTAGTAAGGTCACTGTATATCCTCAGGTCGAGAAGTCATAGCTGGAAAAATGTCCAGGCTAAGGGGTGCTGTGTTGCCTACCGGGGGATGGGGGATTCCCTTACGGACTAGGTGGTCTCACACACATAAAAGTGTCTTGCTTCATCATATGACCACCTAGCCCCACCCAAATAAGATGATACTACTTGGGCGGACTCAACCTCGTGGTTAAAAGAACCCGAGGGAGTGCTGAAATTAGACTGGCTGGATAATTACATTGATCCAGAAGGGGTGAATACTAAAAATACCAAGCAAGTCACCAGTAGCTTCTGCTAATTTTAATGAAGGTGCATGCTGGTAAGCCTAAAACTAAAGGGGAAAGGCTCGTAGGAGAGTAATGTCTCTTGGAGTCTAAAAGAAAAAGTGGATGACCAACATGTTTCTGCCCTCGCTCAGTGCTGGTAGGTCAGGGGCATTCGTCAGGGTCGGAGCACACGCAGTAAGTGGGGTGCTCAAAAAGTGAAAAACTTATATGGCCTACCTGAACGGGTAGTTCACGGTGGGGTAGGCCTGTAGTAGATAAGAATCAATGCATCAATGGATCCGCCACTATTAATTCAGAAGATATATGAGGTGAAAAACGTGGCAAACCACTGCAAAGCACACAGCAAAAAGTGAACAATACGTGCCAGGCACTCACACACACATGCAAGTGGGACTTACCCCAGGGTAAGGGGCAATCTGCCTCTGGTCTGGCTAGTGCCGGGGGGGAGGGGGGTTTCCCTTGTAGTCACACTCTGGGGAGATAAAGGATTAAGGAGGAATGCAGGTGAAGGGTCATGAAAGGGAAGAAAAATGCGCAAGACATAAGGGAAACATAAACCACGAGTGGGAAATATAGAAGAGAATGAAGCTTAGGCCAGGGGAAAGACAAGTGGGAAAAGAAAGAGATGACAAAGGGGGTAGGATGGAGAAAAGAGGAAAAGAATGGAGAAAGAGGGAAGGGAAAGAAAAAAGAAAAAGGAACAGAGGAAAAAAAAGGAAAAGAGGAAAGAAAAAAAGGGGGGGAGAAAAAGAAAAACTGGGAAAGGAAAAAAGAGGGAACAAGGGCTGCTGAAGGGAAGGGGGACAGGGGAATGGAGGGAAACTAGAAAAATAGAAAACTGGCCCCCAAGGGGGCCACACTTACCACTCCAAAGGGAATACCAAGGAGGGTTACCTACATGCCGGAGCCAGGCCGCTCTGGTACTGACTGCCTGGTTGTTCTGAAATAAATGTGGACCAAGAGCCATTTTTTGACCTGGGCAACGTCTATTGTTTTCAGAGTTATTTTCACAACCCCAACCATTGAAGCTATTGTCCCTCTTCTCCAGCACCTTTTCCTTTTCCCTATCCTCATATCAGTATCAAAGCTCTTACTTCTCTTTTTTCCCCCCTTTTCTCTTTCCCTATTTCCCTCCTCCTCTGCCCCCGGTTCTTTCTGCTTTCTCTTTTTCCTTATAGGCCTGTGTTGGCCTTCTATTTTCCCTTCTCTCTCTCTTTCTCTCTCTCTTGTCTTCTTCTTTGTCTCCTCCGACTGTTTTCTTTGACCCTTCTTCCTTTTTTCTTTTCTTTTCTTTTCGCCCTTTCACTTTCTTTTCCCAAACCCCAAACAACCCCCCCCTCCTTCCTCCCCCTCGTTTCCCTTTGTGTTTTCTCTTTTTTATGCTTCTTCCCTGCTTTCTTTTCCCCCCCCCTTTCTGTCCATTGCCTCCCTCTCCGTTCCCCGTTTCTCTTCTTTCCTTCCCCCCCTCCCCCCCCTCCCCCCCCCTTTTTGCACCATGAAGTCCTACTGGACGTGCCACAACTGCTAGTCGGGACTCTAATTCCCAGAGTCCCGTACGCCCTTCTGACGAGCCGCGCTCCTCGCGGCGCGTCATCACTGGGCGCCCACCGCCTCTGCGAACCGCATCGCGGTGCAGGCACTCAATCTACACACGTTACTTTTCTACTGCTGGGCACCTTCCAACCCCGCGGGCCTTTCTTGCACAACGGCCCCGCGGCTTTAATCATAACGGCCCAATTCAACGATCGGGCAGTTTACTCAGGCATTTCTCTCCGGCACAGCCCCCGAGGGGGTGCGACCAGATATAGGGCGTGGTCCCATAACGAGGACGCCCGATACACCTGATTTTCTTAATTAGATCCCGCTCGGAGCCCCCTGCCGATTGGCTCTTGGTCCACATTTATTTCAGAACAACCAGGCAGTCAGTACCAGAGCGGCCTGGCTCCGGCATGTAGGTAACCCTCCTTGGTATTCCCTTTGGAGTGGTAAGTGTGGCCCCCTTGGGGGCCAGTTTTCTATTTTTCTAGTTTCCCTCCATTCCCCTGTCCCCCTTCCCTTCAGCAGCCCTTGTTCCCCCTTTTTTCCTTTCCCAGTTTTTCTTTTTCTCCCCCCCTTTTTTTCTTTCCTCTTTTCCTTTTTTTTCCTCTGTTCCTTTTTCTTTTTTCTTTTTTCTTTCCCTTCCCTCTTTCTCCCTTCTTTTCCTCTTTTCTCCATCCTACCCCCTTTGTCATCTCTTTCTTTTCCCACTTGTCTTTCCCCTGGCCTAAGCTTCATTCTCTTCTATATTTCCCACTCGTGGTTTATGTTTCCCTTATGTCTTGCGCATTTTTCTTCCCTTTCATGACCCTTCACCTGCATTCCTCCTTAATCCTTTATCTCCCCAGAGTGTGACTACAAGGGAAACCCCCCCCCCCGGCACTAGCCAGACCAGAGGCAGATTGCCCCTTACCCTGGGGTAAGTCCCACTTGCATGTGTGTGTGAGTGCCTGGCACGTATTTTTCACTTTTTGCTGTGTGCTTTGCAGTGGTTTGCCACGTTTTTCACCTCATATATCTTCTGAATTAATAGTGGCGGATCCATTGATGCATTGATTCTTATCTACTACAGGCCTACCCCACCGTGAACTACCCGTTCAGGTAGGCCATATAAGTTTTTCACTTTTTGAGCACCCCACTTACTGCGTGTGCTCCGACCCTGACGAATGCCCCTGACCTACCAGCACTGAGCGAGGGCAGAAACATGTTGGTCATCCACTTTTTCTTTTAGACTCCAAGAGACATTACTCTCCTACGAGCCTTTCCCCTTTAGTTTTAGGCTTACCAGCATGCACCTTCATTAAAATTAGCAGAAGCTACTGGTGACTTGCTTGGTATTTTTAGTATTCACCCCTTCTGGATCAATGTAATTATCCAGCCAGTCTAATTTCAGCACTCCCTCGGGTTCTTTTAACCACGATGTTGAGTCCGCCCAAGTAGTATCATCTTATTTGGGTGGGGCTAGGTGGTCATATGATGAAGCAAGACACTATTATGTGTGTGAGACCACCTAGTCCGTAAGGGAATCCCCCTGTAGGCAACACAGCACCCCTTAGCCTGGACATTTTTCCAGCTATGACTTCTCGACCTGAGGATATACAGTGACCTTACTAACATCACTGAAGAAAGACTGACCTAGTCTTACTCTCAATTCCTACTACCCCACACCATTAGTGGTGATACAATTTCTATAGGGAGGCGGTGTGGGCTAGCAACACTCCCATTGCTCTCTTTTTGTGTACACATAGGTGTATATTAACCATTGTTTAGGCAAATATAGAGACAGTTGAAGTTGTAATTTCTTATTTCATGATAGGTAAATGAAGGAAAATAAGTTGGTCATGTTTTGTATTGCGAAAGCATTTTGGTTGATTTCAATAGAAAGTTTGATTCAGATATTAATCAGTCATACATTCTACAAGCATAATTCAGAAATTATATGGGCACAAGCGCTAACTGTGTACTCAGTTTCAAAAAGAAGATTTCTTAACCAAAAATAACCAAGGATTTAGATTATGTATTGCATCACAAGTGCTAACTACATTCTCCATTTGAGAAAGATTTCTGAACCTAAAATAACCAGGGATTTAGATCATGAATTACATCACTTTTGGGACTGAGGACTAGTTAGGCATAGCCAAATAGCGAATATACCGTTCTTGGTTTATTGGCAAATACAAATGAGTGCATTTTCCAGGGACCAGGATAACATCAAAGACAGTACCCTGCATACTGTTGAGGACCCATGTTAAGTATGAGAACAGATATTAATGTGATCTAATGTTCTAAGAGTAGACGTGGTCCCACTTGCGTGCCAATAGTCCTAAGAATACATGCACTCCTTGCCTGGATTTATCCCAGGAGAATGTTCTTGTTAGCATTATGGTTAGGCACCATTTTTATAGGAGGGAAGAGTAATTACGTCCTAATTCAATTTCTAAGGATGACTAGGTTCGGCGATAAGGAAAAAGAGTCACCATCTTAAGAGGATTTGTGCTAACATTCTTTTAATAAGGAAATTAAGATGCACTAATCTCAAAATATGGCTTTATTTTACTCATTACATTACAAAGGTATACGTTGCACTAATGCTCCAAGGGCTAAGAAACCCCGAGGGTAAAGCAAGGTGTCAACACCAGGACAGTGCGCGCTCTTCGGGCATCTAGAATGCAAAAACCCAACACTCGCAAGATAATGTAATTTATGCATTGTGATGATATGTTATTGTTTAACCTTTTGCATTGCAGAATTCCATCCAAACGATTCATTTTTAAGGTGCTTATAAATACTGTACATTTGCAATGTATTGCTGCAGACATTCAGAGTGTGTTAGGGTGTGGTCCCTTTCCAGGGCCTTCTAGAGACTTTCCCTGCAACATGCCTGGGCGTTGTTCTAGGCTCGGCCAAGACTCTATAAAAGAGAGTCAGCCCAACTTCCAGTGCTCACTATTCAGAGGTCCCGGTGCAGAGCAGCAGATTCTTCCTGAGCTCCTGTCCCGGCGGCCTATTTGGATTTTCCAGTCTTCTGCGCTCATCTCTCATTGGTGATCACTGTTTCCAGGCGGTAAGATGGTGTTTGGACATTTCCCAACACCGTAATTGAGAATTTTCATATTCTTGATTTTAATTCTTAAATGAATAACAGATTACTTGTGTGCTGCCATTTTTTGACATTCGTATGGTGGTTTGCAAATAGGGAGGACGCACAATTTATTCCATAAAGATTTGACTTCGTTATTACATTGTTGTTCATTGCGCGCTGATATTTCTTGACATTTACATGATGTTTTACGAGTTGGCAAGGCGTGCAACTCGTTTCATGAGCATTTAACTTTGTTGTTCATTGCGCGCTACCATTTTCTGGCATTTGCATGGTGGCATTCGAATCGGCAACACGCGCAATTCTTTCCTTGAGTGTTTTTTCATGTTATTCATTGTGCGCTACCATTTCTTGGCATTTGCATGGTGGCATTTGAATCGGCAAGACGCCCAATTCTTTCCCTGAGTGCTTTTCATGTTGTTCATTGTGCGCTACCATTTCTTGGCATTTGTATGGCGGCATTTGAATCGGCAAGACGCGCAATTCTTTCCTCGTGTATAAATAATGTAAATTACTGTGCGCTACTATTCTAAGACATTTTCTTGGTAGCATTTCAAGTTGACACGTTGCGTGATTTAGTCCTTGAATCTACGTTGTGTGATTTCATGGTGCACAATCCTTTATGGTGTTTAATACTCATATAAAAATCTGCAATGTGCGCAATTCACTTCCCAATGTTTTTTCTGAGATGAACACAACAATACCAGAGTTCTAGATGTAATGCTGTGTGTTCCTGATATATATTCTTAAAAGGAGATTCATATGGTTGTTTAGAAATTGCTCAGAGTGTTTCCTGATTCTCATGCTAAAGAAAGTACTCAAATCTGAAAGTCCTATTTAAATTTTCCTGTTTCCTCCTCAGGCATTCGGTCATCTAAAGCCTAGTCAGTTTTAGGACTATTCTAGGGTTGTTCATGTTTTTTGGAAAAGACGAAGCTTAGAGTTGTAACATGGTACTGATTTCATGAGATGTAATTTTGATGTTGTGTTTTAACCTTTTGCTTCCTACAGGTCTCCTTCCCAGCTGTTCCCGTCCTAATCCCCTTTTCCCCAATTGGACTCTCTTAGACTCTGTGATAAATCTAATCAGAGTATTGGAGCTGTCTTGTGGTGGAAGTGTTGGGAACGTGCACAGACCCCGAGGATCTGGTGACTCTGACACAAGGTCACAGATTACTTGTAAAATATAGGGTCTAAGATTGTCTCAAACTGGTGCCCTGAGACAGAATTAGGCGGCGAGTAAAGGAGTGCTTATATGGTGTTCCTACTTTGGTATGAAAAAGTAAAATGGGATGTAATTTTATGTATATTGTTCTCCTTTAGGGATACTTTGGCAGTGTTCCTGAACGCTTTATTTTAATGGCCTTAAAATGCTGCCAATAAAATTTTGGTTGCAAGGACAGGTTATCAGATAAATTACATCTGTAATTTCACAGTTAATTTAATCACCTATTTTATGCCTGTAGCCATTTATTAAAATGTCCTTAGTGTTTGATATGTCCTGTTTACAGACTGAACAGTTCCTACGTGTATAGAAGCCCTGTGGTTGTTATAAAAATATATATTTTTCTTGTTTGTCTTGTAAGAATGATGGACAGAGCTTCTCTATCAGATTTGTTGCCCATTTAAATCTCAGTTGTGGGTAGGTTTTCATGCTGTCTACTAAGGTTGAGCTGCTCGTAAGGAGTGACCAATGTTTGTTCAGTACTTTCTGAATATAGGAATGGCCATTGTTGGGATGAGTAATGAAGCAAATATTAGAATTGTCTTCTTTGTTGTTAGTGTTTCTTATGATGGAGTTTGTTAGACCTGGCACCCTTGGTGTTGTTTCCCCTAACTTTTTGCCTCTGCTTCCCAGGTTGTTGCTGTGTGCTGGACTCTGTATTTGCTGCTTTTGTTACTCTGGGCACTTTACTACTGCTGACGAGTGCTAAAGTGCAAGTGCTCCCATTGTGAAATTGTATGTGTCATTTGCTTTTCCATGTTTGGCATATTTGATTTACTAGTAAGTCCCTAGTATATGGCACTAGAGGTGCCCAGGGCCTGTAAAGTAATTGCTACTAGTGGACCTGCAGCACTGATTGTGCCACCCACCTTAGTAGCCCTGCAAAACTGTCTTAGACCTGCCCCTGCAGTGGATGTGTGTGCAGTCTTGCACTGCAAATTCCACTTAGCATGTGTACCCACTTGCCAAGCCTAAACCTTCCCTTTTTATACATGTCAGGCACCCCTAAGTTAGGCGCTTGGTAGCCCTATCGGCAGGGAGCAGTGTACGTTAAAGGTGGGACATGTACTGGTGTGTTTTACATGTCCTAACAGTGAAATACCTCCAAATTTGTTTTTCATGGGCAAGGCGTATCTCTCTCATAGGTTAACATGGGGACTGCCTTTAAATGTTATTAAAGTGAGAGTCCCTTTGAGAGCAGATAGAAATATGGAGTTTTGGGTCTCTGAACCCCAATTTAAAACTACATATTTTAGTTAAGTTGTTTTTTAGATTGTTAGTTTGAAAATGCCACTTTTAGAACATGGGCATTTTCTTGCTGTTGGGCTGTTTGTGAATCTCCTCTAGAGGGTGACACAAAGGGAGCTGGGGTGTAGCCTACACATCCTGATGAGTCATCTGAGCTAGAGTGGAGGGAGGAGTGGTTACTTACACCTGAAAGGGTTGTGCCTGCCCTCACACAATGCAGTCTCCAACCCCTGGTGTGTGTCTGGGGCCTGACCTGGCCAAGAACAGAGACTTTCCTTTGAAGTGTGCCTACTTCAAAGGCAGAAAGGGTTATACGTAGATCACTTGTGGAACCAAGAGGAACCACTGGCAAGGAGAAGAGCTGAAGAGCTGAGGAGAAGTGCTACCCCTGCCTGTGCTTTGTTGGGCTATCCTGCAGTTGCTGCTTCTGCCTGTGAAAGGGGATAAAGACTGGACTTTGTTGTGCTTTCCTGCTTGAGAATAATCTCCAAGGGCTTGGACTGAGTTTGCCTCCTGTTTTGAAGTCTCAGAGCCATCAACGACCTCCTCTGCCAGCACATGGACTCTCTGCTGAAACTCCTGCCCTGCAAAGTGTTGCCCTCTCCAGTCCCTGGTCCCTTGGAAGGTGAATTTGGCAGAACAAGGACTGAAATTCACGCACAGAATACCGCACAGGGAATTTTTCGGTGCGCTATCTGCAACTCAGCTGATAAACGACATGGCCTCTTCTTTGTGGCTGAAATCAATGCTCAACCTTCATTGCGGATGGGAGATCAAGGCATCATGGCTGGAGGAATGGCACAACACCCACTTGCAGCTGCTGATAACGATGCAAACCCCACGCAGTGTGGTTTTCTAACACCAGGCAACCAGATTTCTCACGCATTGTCTCAGGTTGCCAAAATCATCATGAACCTGCACAGATCCGAGGTGCCCTGTCAGGAAATCAACACATTGCTCTCTTGCAAGGGAGAAAAACGATGGATCACCTACCCGACCGGAGAAGAAATGATACACGGCCTCACTTGTGAGTAAGGAATTGACACATTGCTGATGTTTCCAACACATGCTCACCCGTGCAGGTTTATTTTTGTGTAAAATCAACGTTTCTATTGTTTTCTATGGAGTAAGAATCTTATTCTTTTGAAAATTCATGTCTTGACATGTGTATGTTAGATTTTTGTCATTTTGGTCTAGTTTGATTCAGATAAATATTACCTATTTTTCTAAACTGGTGTGGTGTTCATTTTGTAGTGCTTTCACTGTATAACTCTGTGTGTTGTTACAAATACTTTACTCATTGCTTCTGAGTTAACCCTTTCTGCTCATGCCAAGCTACCAAGGGGGTGAGCAGGGGTTAAACAGGTGTGTTTGGTTCTCCTTTGCCCTCACTAGCCTGAGGACCCTTGCTAGGACAGGGGGTCACCTGACTGCCAACCAAAGTCCCTATTTCCAACAGTGTTCCTACCTGTAGCTGAGACTTACTCATGTATTTTTTCTAATTTTGCTTTGTTGCATCCTCTCTGTCATAGTTATGTATTATTCAGTGAGGCTCCTTAGCGTAGGGCAGTGCCTAGGGGTGAGCCCTGTTTTCATTTTTGGAGAGAGGGGTGAGCATGTAGTCACCCTACTCAGTGACTCTTTGGGCCCAGGGACACCATGTCTTGGGATTAGGTGGTGGCCTGGTGAGTGCATGAGAGAAAGTCCCTGGACCCCTTTACCTGGGAACCAGAAGACAGACCTAGAAAACAGCCCCAGAACAGAGATCAGCACATTCCTATCAAGCTCTGGGATTCAATTCTCTGGGTCCATAACCACAAAAAACAATCACCCATGAGGATGCAGCTGGAAAAGTGCATCTTTCAGCTCTCGCTCCACCAACAAATGTTTGTGTAGTGGGAAGCTCAGCAGCCTCCCCAAAAGTGACTTTAAAATTTAAACCTATATCTCTGTGGTCAGAGGATACATCATCATTTTAATGGCAAACCCTCGGATGGAGCTTTTGTTTTCTAATGACTGCATATTTTGTGTCCTAAAGGTGTGAAAAGGAGACTCAGACATGCTATATTGATTTTCAATGCTTTATTTGAGGATTAATTTGTTGTGGGTTTTTTTTTTACAGTCTTGCTTGAGCACAGGTATTTTAGCTTAGGCCTGTGCACCTTTACCAGGATACATGCTCTATTTTTATCTATTCAATTTGATTAATCACAGGGATGTTTTATTTCCTTAATCAGCTTTTATTCTGCAAAAGTGTTGTATTTGTTTCTAGGGTATAACATTTCACCACGTTCCTCCGTCCAAGGCTGTCCATGATAATCTTTCTAGTATTGCCGCCACAAGAGTGTGCAAACATGTCAGGCCTGTTTCTCAGAACGCAAACACTTTTATTATAAAAACATCACACGGGCCAAAGAAGATTAGAGAGGTCATTCCAGCCAGGAGATCCATCCATGCTGTATGCCATTTCATTGCTACTTTACTGACCTCAGTCATGTCTCTGCAACAAACCAACGAGATGGCAGGCAGACCCCTGTTTTCAGGTAATGGGGGTTGGTGATTTTTCCATGCACTTAGTAGGGGCAGATTTGGGCCTTTACTGCTATGCTGTTGCTTGGAAGATAGGCTTTTGGGTAGGATTACTATGCACATGTTTATTCCAATATGCTGGGGTGGTTAATTATCTTTTCACTTTGGTAACTGTCCTGCATCTCTCTTTGTCTGCCTATGTGTATGTGAGACTTGTGCTAATGATAGAAAGAGGTAAGATTTGCTGACCACAACTTCCCTGAGGAGTCCTAGAGTGTCATGTGTCAGGCTGCTACAAATCACCTTTGCTTTTCACGTTTGTGTGAGGTGCTTCTAGCTAGCCGAAAGGTTTAGGGCAACAGCTATCAAATGATGTGGGATTGACTCAGTCACTCATAAGCCATGGTGCTGCCGCCCACATCCAGCTATCTCATTTCCATAACAAGAGTCACATGACATGGCACCACCAAAGTTGGTAAGGCACTATTTCTGCAGGTCTAAAGACTATCTCTTTCTCACACATGCTAAAGGTGCCCTAAGTATCATTATACAGAGACATCTGTGATCTTGGTGAAAAACTCTCCTTAGCTTAAAAGGGACTACCTACCTAAGCAGTAGGTTGTTCAAGCTTGAATCCTGTTGGTGTTCCCAACACTGATCCCTGTCCTTTAATATAGCACAACTAGTGAATATCCTAGAAAACTGTAGAGAACCTGCAACATAGTTTCTCTTAGCTAATAGTCTATGCAATGAGGGTGGAGAAGTTACATTCATCGTTGAAGCTGATACCTACAGAACAGAAATATTTTACTCATGGGTCACCTTCCCAGCTATCAACGCAGACTCAAATAGATTTCACGCATACAGAACAGCGAATGTACCACAACAATACAGATCAATCAATACTTAGAAATACCTCTAAACACCATGATTGGTTTAATGGCACCCTCCCACATGTATTACAACTTGTTAGATTAGGTCCCTTAAGCAATGATGGACCAACATGGCCAACATTTGCCACTTATACACCACATCCCAATATACAAGCTATGCAAGCAGCTCGTATACACATATTATACAATGAGCTAGTAGCAATATATAGACACTTAATACAATTTGTAATTTAGACTTTAAACACCATCCCAGAGAGTTCTGCTCCAGCTATAAATTAATTGGCCCTTACAGGGGTCAGTCCACACACTGTCCAATCAATAATGGGAAAGCACTCACTGAGCAGCAGAAGATTCTGTTCTGGGTTGTGTGAAAAAACAAACCAGTTGGAAGCAGTGTTTCCCCATACAGGACCCCACAATAAACATAGAATTCTCTCAATGTGCTTGTCATTTGGAATGGTTCCCTCAATGTAGGATTGTGCCACTTGGGGCACAGTCTTTGGTGCAATATATACAACTATGCATGGTACGCAACACTTTTAATATACCGGAAATGTTAAAACAGATTCAAAACGAACATGGGGCAGCTCTGTCCCTACATTTGGGGATAAAACTGATGCACAATTTTGACACACTCTCTTCAAATATTTTAAGTAATATTAAAGAGGAAGCAGCAGCACTTGCAATTCAACAGCAGCTCTGAAAGATTCCTCAATGGGATCAAGTATGCGAACTGCCAAAGATTATTTCTGAAACTAACACTAGTATAGGTCAGAATAGTCTGGGGGACAGACCAACTAAACCACAACTACATAGTACTTCCAGAAAGGAGAGTATTAAGCAACCACAGGTGAGCTGTAAAAATTGCTGGGAAAACTGAAAACAAAATAAAGAAAGAAGGCAAAGAAAAGAATCTCTGCAACCGGAGACCACAGAAAAAAGATATAGGGCCTGGTCTGGTGACCGCCAGGGTCATGTCGAACTGCCGCCAAAGCGGCGGTCCTGCCACAACATTACAACCGTGGCAAAAATGCCATGGTCGGACCGATGTTACTACCAGGTTGCTGCCAGACGACAGCCTGGCAGTCTTGGTGGTTGTAATCCACCAGAGCAGCGCTGCCCTGGGAATTACGAGTCCCCTTTTTGCCAGCCCTTGCATGGCGGTAGCACCACCATTCAAAGGCTGGCAGAAAGGGGACCTCCATGTACAGCCCGCCTCTCTTTCCACTGCCCGAATTACGGGCATTGGAAAGTGCAACGGGTGCTGTTGCACCCACCACACTGCCAAATTGGCACCGGCTTGATTACGAGCCCTGTTCGCCAGCCCTGCATTGAACTCCTAATAGCGTTGGCGGTGTTCGTGCCACAAAGGTGGCCTGATGGCGGTACAAGTTTGGCGGGCAACCTCTGCTGCCCGCCAAACTCATAATGGGTACCATAATCTTAGAAATAGAGAACTTCTGATAGATATCAATATACTGACAGTTGCCCATCTCGTTCCTTCCAGGACAATGTGGATAAATGGAGTGAGAGAGGAGGGTGGTCAGAACACCAAAGTGACTA
Source organism: Pleurodeles waltl (assembly GCF_031143425.1). Classification (NCBI taxonomy): domain Eukaryota; kingdom Metazoa; phylum Chordata; class Amphibia; order Caudata; family Salamandridae; genus Pleurodeles; species Pleurodeles waltl. Next base: position 1,419,809,661 of record NC_090446.1, read on the forward strand.
TATGAAGCGGAAAAATGGCTCACAACATTCTTCAGAAATTTTCACAAAAAAGGAAGTGAAACCTCCACAGTAAAAGCCGCAATATAAAAATAAAAAGGTTGAAGTAGTATTGGTTAAAGATGCCACACATATTGAAAACATTGCTGAAGAACAGGACATGGGCAGTGACTCTGCTAGACAGCATGACAGAGGTCACAATATATCACCAGAATCTTATAGATCTTCTGGATATGATACCGCCTAACCATTTCCTTGAAGTCGGAATAGCAGACAGGTGCATTTCCCGACCTGAGATTACAAATTAAACATAGATTGAGGGAGACATAGAACACACTATCAACGTTATCTTCTGGAGAAGATTAACATTAAATTATGACATTCTATTGGCAGAGAAATATTGGCCACCTGAACTTGTATGTGCGCTTCCTCAAGGGGAAGATGACATTTTGTCTCCTTTCTCAGTCCTAGTTCCAAATGTAGTAAAAGAAGCCTACGCTGCAGATTGGCAATTGGCACAGTCTCCAGCGCTGTACCACAACAACATAGAGTGGGATAAAGATTCCCCCTACTATGTTATTCCATTTAGATTAACTCCAGAGACCCATCCTCAATATTCAATTAAACATGAAGCTAAGGTACCAGTGAGAGAAATTCTCACACAATTTGAGTACCAGGTAGTAATCGAACCCTGCGTCTCTGCAATGAATAACCCTTTATTTTCCATAGCAAAACCTGACCATTCGTATTGAATAGTCTTAGATTAGATACATTTAAACAGTCACACATGCACATTTGCAACCCAAATTGTACACAGAACAGCATTTAATAATAACAAAGGCCCTCATTCACACGGGTATTGCACCACCAGAATGTCACTTTTACCAACGATCCAGTGGTGCAATGCCCTGCCCCATATTTCCAAAGCAGCGGTGTTAAGACACTTTTTGTGACTTAACGCCTCTTTGTAGATATGGCCCCTTTACATGCATCACTTTGCATGAAAGGGCTTGCAATGATGCTGCCCCAGGTTTACGAGGATTTGTAAACCTGAGGGAGTGCTAAAAACGCCACCCCAGGGCATTCTGCAGCACACATAGGTAGAGCAAAACACCATTAGTGATTGTTTATGTGCAGGAAGGTACACCTTACAAAAACTCTTTAAAATTTGTGTTTTTTATCTTGGGGGAAACTTACTTTTCTATTTATTCAAAACAGATATTTTGACCCCGCCATAAAACACCACCATACAAGAAAAAGACAATAGGTGGTACATCCTTCTCTGTTCAAGCAGCCAATGTATGGCATTCATTACCCCCAAATATAAGCTCCACAGATAACTATCTTGCCTTCAGAAGACTACGCAACAGTCTGCTCTTTCCTTCATAACCACCATATTCAAATGCAATGGACTGCATATGCCTGTGTTGATACATATTTATAATCTGATTACGTGTATATTCTAGATATGTATATTTCTGTAAATCACTATTTCATAATAATAAATTATACACATACTCTTTAAGCCTGTTTAACAAATGTATATATACTCAAGGTTAAATATATATATATATATATATATATATATATATATATATATGTGTGTGTGTGTGTGTGTGTGTGCATGTGGGTAAACATATATATATATATGTGTCTGTATATACATATATATGTGTTTTTTATTCTATGTCTTATAAGTTCATAAGTCATTGCACAGATCCTTAATAAATTGTTATATTAGAAACTTATGAATCCCTGCTTTCTTTTTTAGATCACAATGAGCCAATGTTATATTAACTATATAACATCACGCGTTTTGCTAGTGAAAAATTGAGGAAAGATAAATTAATGTTATAAAAGTACACTTATTAATTAACATCAAATATTGCAAATCTAGAAAGTCTGTGTTCATACAATACAACTTTACTTCTCATATTATTTACCCATTATTATGTTCCTTGCACATATATTCCCTTACTATGTATTTACACATCTATTTATTTATTACTCTAGTCCTACTGTACTAGAGAAAAATCAGTTAAAAAATATATATATATATATATATATATATATACATGTTACTCTCTTGTAAGCTTTACTTTGTCTCCCCATCACTCTTTGTCTCTATCAATCTGTTCTACATCCTACTCAGACTCATCCCACACCCATTCTACTAGTTTGATCTCCAAATTAACCCTGGCCAAGCTTTCCGCATGTAGCTCACCCCAAAGCTCAGTTTACTACTGTGATCTCCCAAACAACCCTACTAAACCCACCCTCATTTATCTCACCTTTGACTCATCTAAAACCCCTTATGCTACTATGATCCCTCTAACCCCTTTCCACAGACTCTTCCTTCCTCTCTCCTTTACTCATCCCAAGTCTCATCCTATTACTATAAACTCCCAATTAACACTTCTAGATTCTTCCCTCCTCTATCCTTCCACTACTCTAGTCAATCCAAATAACAAACTCACATATCCCTTTTCCTCAAAATAACTCATACTCATATTCCCCTTTACTAATCCACCACTAACTCCTCTTGGGTTCCAGAGTAGCGTGCTACTCACTGAAAAGCGCTTCAATGCCTCATCAGGGTTAGAAAGCAATAGACAATTACAATTACAATAAACAAGCATTTCCTGGAATGCAGGCACCCTGCACTCTGGTGTGTTGGTGCTAGGCTGCTAATTTTTAGCATCAGCACTAGGGAAAATACAGGTGTGCACCGTAATGTAATAAATACTGCACATCCCTGTGTTTCTGAAGTGACACAGTGCACTGTGGACAAATTTGGCACATCAGTTCTTAGTAAATGAGGCCAATAGTGCGTAAAAATGCAAAACAACCTTGGATATTTCCACAGTTTTTTTCTGCCAAAATCTAGCAGCTAAAAGCCGGGATTTGAGTGCCTTGAGTGCACTTGGCTCTTGAAGGAGATTATGGCCCTCATTACAACCCTGGCAGTAAATCCTGCTTACCACCGTGCAGAAGACCGCCAACATACCGCTGCGGCCACGGAATTCCGCTACAGGTATTACGACCCACAGCCCGGAATCCGCCACAATACTGACACCCACACAAGTCCGCCACACCAAAAGTCAGTGATAAACTGGCGAAAACATAACCGACACCATCACGCCAACAAGAATATGCCCACAGTATCACGACCCACAAATCTACACGCTGATCTTTCAACCGCGGTAAACCATTGGCGGTACACACCGCCGCACTCAAAATACACACACATTTACAAAACACCACCACATTGGACAATTCGAAAAATACAAACACCTGGTACACATACAAACACCACACCCACACACCCAATCCAATATAAAACACACACCCACATTACCCACAAACCTGTACGACCAGAAATTTGAAAGCAGGCCAGAGAAAGACACTACCTAAAACAACACTAGCATCCACAGACACACAACACCATCACTTACACAACATCCACGCACCTCAAACAACACACAGCTACACATTCCCTCACACATCACCCACACGACATCATGGCACCTCAACGACACCCCAGGTTCTCTGAGGAGGAGCTCAGGGTCATGGTGGAGGAAATCGTCCCGGTAGAGCCTTAGCTATTCGGATCACAGGTGCAGCAGACATCTATTGCAAGGAAGATAGCGCTATGGCGCAGAATTGTCGACAGGTTGAAAGCAGTGGGACAGCATCCAAGAACACGGGATGACACCAGGAAGAGGTGGAACGACCTACGGGGGAAGGTGCGTTCCGTGGTCTCCTGGCACCAGATTGCTGTACAGAGGACTGGAGGTGGACCTCCACCTCCTTCCCCACAACTAACAACATGGGAGGAGCAAGTCTTGGCAATACTGCATCCTGAGGGCCTCGCAGGAGTAGCAGGAGGACTGGAAGGCAAATCTTTACTACCTTATCCTCCCCACCCCACCTGCATGCCATCACATACTCCCACCCTTACCCTCACACCCATCATCCCAACAACCCACAGATACCCCACCAACACAACCCACACATCCCAAAACCAAGCCCTGCATGTAACACCAATGCATGGACACCCATCACCCAAGCATGTACAGTACAGAGACTCACTCATGCCCCAAAATCACCAATCACACAAGGACCAAGCCAATAATGCAAGCACTGGAGAAGAGGGGTCAACCACCCATTGCACACAATGGCAGACACAGATACAATAATTATGCATTTACACCCCAACAGGACCCCTACCCAACGTCACTGGACAGGAGGTGCCAGACATATCCAGTCCCCCAACAGAAGAGGCCCACAGTGATGACAGCAGCTCTGCACGCCTGGATCAAGATGACCAGCCCGGCCCATCTGGGACCTCGTGACAGTCGGTTTCCCTTGCCACTGTCACAAGCCACCACAGAGCCTCCCCCCTCAGCAAACACTAGCACAGCAACGGCCCAGCGGACCCATTTCTCTGTCCCCAGGACACGTCAATCAGCAGTGTGTCCACCTCTACTGGAAACCCAGGCAACCCCACTAACACAGGACGATCAGGGACCTGGGGGCAGTGGACACACGGTTCAGGGGACAGAGGCTCAGGGTAACAGGGAAGCTGGGAGGACTGCTGTGCGACAGGGGGAGGACAGGTCCAGAGAATCCACTCTCCACGAGGCACTCTCCAACATCATGGGAGCTTACCATCATTCCCAGGAGAAGATGGCAACAGTGCTGGCCAAGTTTCAGGAGACCCAGGGGCTGCAGGAGGAACACTACCTTGGGATCAGGGAGGACTTGAAGTCCATTATCACCACCCTGGTCACCATTGCAAGGGTGCTTGCAGACCTTCTCAACACCAGGAGTGACACAGTGGCACAACAAGGGACCCCTGACACTAGCCTGGACGATGAACAGCCCTCCACCTCCGCTGGCGCTAGTCGACAGGAGGCACCACTACAGGAGCATCCCACCCTCTGCAGATGGCGAACCACCCCGTAAACGGTCCCTGAGATCCAGGAACAAGACAGAGAACATTGGCAAGACCCCGCCAGGAAATGAGACCCCCCTGAATGTCACCCTTCTGTCCCACTATGTCACCCTGTCCATCCTTAAGCAGCCATTGCTCTACTTCCTATGCCCCTTTGGACAATGCACCTGTGAAACAAATAGACTGGTCTCTGCCATGGATATTCATCCACCATCCCCCCAGCCCATTTTACAACCCCCTCCACTTATTAGCACAGGAATAAACACACTTCAATCACAAAACAATCTGGAGTCAGTCTGTGCTTTCACAAATGTGTAATTGCAATAACTATGGAATATAGCAATGTTAATTTACGTGTTCACATACCAATGTAACACAGCTGTAGGCCAGCAGTAAACATAGCAGAGGGCACAAAGTGGGACCCAGATCTGTGAAATGGAAAGTCAAAGTGACAAGTTAGGGTCCATACACTAAATGTAAATGACAGACTTATGCTAGCTCAAACAAAAGTATGAGATGTGGGAAGCAGTGACATCTTTTTACCTGTGTCTCACTGGAAGTATTGCATGATGATGTTGTTTCGCTTGTCCATATCTTCTTCTTCTGCCTCCTCTTCTTCACTGTCCACAGGCTCCACAGCTGCCACAAGACCACCATCTGGCCATCCTCCTGCAGAAAAGGCACCTGGCGTTGCAAAGCCAGGTTGTGCAGCATACAGCAGGCCACGAATATCTGGCACACCTTCTTCTGTGAGCAGTATAGGGAGCCACCTGTCAGATGGAGGCACCAGAATCTGGCCTTCAGGAGGCCAAAGGTGCGTTCGATCACCCTCCTAGTTCGCCCATGTGTCTCATGGTAGCGTCCCTCTGCCCTTGTCCTGAGATTCCACACTGGGGTCAGGAGCCATGACAGGTTGGGGTAACCTGAGTCACCTACAAATGTCGACGGACAACTGTTAGACACACACTAACCCTTAGGGACAGCCCCATACACAGACACCTATGTCAACTGTATTGGGACCTTGGGCTCACCTATTAGCCACACCTGGTGCCTGTAGAGTTGCCCCATCACATAAGGGATGCTGCTAGTCCTCAAAATGTAAGCGTCATGCACAGAGCCAAGATACTTGGCATTCACATGGGAGATGTACTGGTCTGCCAAACACACCATATGCGCATTCATAGAATGGTAGCTCTTACGGTTTCTTTACACCTGTTCATTCCTGTGGGGGGGTACAAATGCCTTACGTGTACCATCAATGGCACAAATGATGTTGGGGATATGTCCCAGAGCATAGAAGTCCTCTTTTACTGTGGGCAAATCCTCCACCTGAGGGAACACAATGTAGCTGCGCATGTGTTTCGGCAGGGCAGATAACACTCTGGACAACACGTTAGAGAACATTGGCTGGGACATCCCTGATGCCATGGCCACTGTTGTTTGAAAAGACCCACTGGCCAGGAAATGGAGTACAGACAGAACCTGCACTTGAGGGGGGATTCCTGTGAGATGGTGCATAGCTAACATCAGGTCTGGCTCCAACTGGGCACACAGTTCCTGGATTGTTGCACGATCAAGTCTGTATGTGACTAGGATGTATCTCTCTTTCATTGTCGACAGGTCCACCAGGGCTCTGTACACCGGAGGATATGGCCATCTCATCATCTCCCCCAGCGGACGTGCCCTATGGAGGAGTACAGCGAGCAGAGAGTCATCCAACACTGAGGTATCACAATGTGCTATTTGCAGAAACGTTATTAATCGGCAATGTGCCGGTATCTGTCTATATTCCCGGCCTAGATAGGTGTGACGCAGTTAACATCTATCCCATGTGGCCTCCTGAAATGGCGGCTGCCTGACCTGTAAGGTGGGACAAGGGGATATGAGGTAACTGCGCTGGCGTTCTACACTGTTGCGGTGGACAGTCGAAGACCTCGGCACAATTCTGCATTGGTTAACATTGGGCCCTATTGGGCGGAGGCGGAGGCCCAGCTGGGGATGGCCTCCCAACGTGGGAGGGGTGCCCGTCGCACCATGACCCCCCTGATGTTATGGATACTGGCGGTGGCCTAGCCGGAGTTGGATGGGCGCTTGAGGGCATCATAGCAGCCACAAGGGGGTGAGTACACTCTCATTCAACTGACTCGCGCATTACGAGGTGTCTGGGTTGGAGAGGTGGGCAGTGGGTTCCCCTAGGCCAGGGCGAACTTGGTAGGCAAGGTCCCTTGTGAGGCAGTCCATGTGGCACCCCAAACCCACCAGTGGTAAGAGCCATCTACACCTAGTCAGGCTCCTGTGACTTCCAGGTGTGCAGCAATTATGCTTAGGCCTCGAACCCCATGGTCAGCTGAAATTTCTAGGAACTGTCAGTGCATGGCGTAGTGCAGAGGGATGCTCCCTGTGTGTTGTGTCTGCCAACGGTAGTGGTGTTGCATGCACTGAACATGTCTTTCTTCTGTCTCCCACCCCCCTTTTTGTGGTCTCCCTGTTCTTGTGTGCAATAGCATCATCAGGCGGAGGAGCATTGGCACCGGAGCAGGAGGGATCTGCAACCCACTTGGCTCTGGAGGGCAAACAACGGAGTCTGAAGCCACCAGTGGGACGGAGGGCGAGGGGAGCTCCATGGTGGGGACAGGAGCAGACAGCATTGACAGCGACTCCTCCTCTGATGGGAGCTCCCTTGCGGTGGCGGGCACCTCTGTGCCCAATGCATCAACAGGTACAGCCGCCACTCCCCCCTACCAGCACCGCCCTCCCAGCAGCCCCTCAGCGTGTGTCCCATGCCCGCTCACCCAGGAGGGTGGGCATCTCCTTCGCCCCTGGCACCTCAGGCCCTGCCCCAGTCAGCCCTGCTGCCCTCAGTGAGAAGGCTATTGACCTCCTGAGATCCCTCACTGTTGGGCAATCTACCATTGTGAATGCCAACTCGGGTGTAGAGAGGCATTTGCAACAAACAAATGCATACCTGGAGGGCATTCATTCTGGGCAGACAGCCCAACAGAGAGCATTTCAGGCTCTAGCCTCAGCACTGATGGCAGCCATTGTCCCTGTGTCCAGCCTCCCCCCTCCAACTTCCTCCACCCAGACCCAATCCACTGTACCTCAGCCTATCCCAAGCACACCATCAGACAAGCATGCACACTCATCAACACACAAGAGTGGCTCAGGCAAACATAAGCACCACACATCCCACAGGCACTCACACAAGCACCATCCCCATGCAGACAATGCAACATCCACTGCCTCCACTATGTCCCCCTCCTCCACGTCCTCCTCCTCCCTCCCAGTCTCTACTCCACTCACACCTGCATGCACTACATCCTCAGCCACTGCCTCCATCACCAGCACGCCCATCACCATACACCGCTCACGTGCACTCACCACCCCCACTACCATTCACACATCCCCAGTGTCCTTTCCCAGTGTGTCAGTGAGCCCCCCTCCCAAAGTACACAAATGCAGGCACACACCCACCCAACAGCCATTCACCTCACTACAGCCTCCGGCCCATGCACCTTCACCCAAATTCAGCAGACGTACACCTCCTACAACTACTACCTCTACCTCCACTCCCAAGCCCCCTCCATCTTCCCGTCCCAGTGTGTCTAAAAAACTCTTCCTGGCTAATATTGACCTCCTCCCTACACCTCCCCCCTGTCCTTCCACTAGGGCCAGGCTTTCCAGGTCCCAGCCCAGCACCTCAGCCACCACATCCCCAGACACAGTGGTGCCAGCAACTGCGGGGTCATGGAGTGGGCAACCCATCAGGGCTGCCAGTGTGCCACGTGGCGAGGGCAAGGACATTCCGCCACCTGCCAAGGTGAAAAAGGTGGCCACATCTCGGAGGGAGAAGCCGAAACTACCAGCCACCGCTCAGCAAAAACCAAAGGGGATAGTGCCAAGACAGCTGCGGCACCATCAAAGCTGGGGAAGGGCCAAAAGCTGAGGAGCAGGTCAGGAGAGGGCATGGTGGCACCGACTGAGGGACCAGTGTCACACTTTCTGTCCACGACCACGCCACCCTGTACGGCGGCGAACACAGCGAGCTGCCCCGCCACAACAACCGCCACCTACTCCGCCAACTGCACCGCCACCTGCACAGCCCCCGGCATGTCTACAGCTTGAACAACAGTCCCCAGCCTCTTCCCCAGTGGGCAGCCATCCGAGGCTGCAGGAGACATCCTGCTGTGTCCCTCAGCAGGTGCTGACCCATGCACCGCCGCCACAGACACCGCTGCAAGCACCGCAGCAACAGACACCACTGCAAGCACCGCCACCTGCACCGGCACGTATACAGCCTCAGCGACAGTCCCCAGCCTATTCCCCAGTGGGCAGCTGTCCGAGGCTGCAGGAGACGTCCTGCTCTGTCCCTCAGCAGGTGCTTACCCATGCACCGCCGCCAGCACTGCCGCCACAGACACCGCCGCAAGCACTGCAGCGACAGACACCGCGGCGTCCTCGGACACAGGCACCACCGCTGACATGGCTACCATTCCCAGTGGTCAGTCATCTGAGGCTGGAGGAGAGTTCCTGCACCCTGGGCAGCTTCCATGAGGCATGACTTCCATCACTGTTTGTACCTACAGATGGAAGGAGCAGCCACAGCAGTGTGGGGTATGTCGCTGCCTCCATGGCGTATCATGCTACCTGAACCTCGCAAATCTCGTGGCATGCACACCCAGATGAGGAAATTGTACCAGCCACACTGCACGTGGAGCACTCTGGGCACCATGCCCCCTCCAGAACCAGTGGAGAGATACATCCACTACCTCAGTCCTTGGCAGGATGAAGCACTCTGGGCACCATGCCCCCTCCAGAACCAGTGGAGAGATACATCAACTACCTCAGTACTTGGCAGGATGAAGCACTCTGGGCACAAAGCCCCCTCCAGAACCAGTAGAGAGATACATCCACTACCTCAGTCCTTGGCAGGATGAAGCACTCTGGGCACCATGCCCCCTCCAGAACCAGTGGAGAGATACATCCACTACCTCAGTCCTTGGCAGGATGAAGCACTCTGGGCACAAAGCCCCTTTCAGAACCAGTGGAGAGATACACCCACTACCTCAGTCCTTGGCAGGATGAAGCACTCTGGGCACAAAGCCCCCTCCAGAACCAGTGGAGAGATATAGCCACTACCTCAGTCAGTCCTGGGCAGGATGAAGCACTCTGGGCACCATGCCCTCTCCGGAACCAGTGGAGAGATGTAAATGTAAAAAAATGTAAATTTCACACTTGTATAGCGCACTACTCACCCGTTAGGGTCTCAAGGCACTGTACACATACCGTTGTGGAACCCGTCCTGGCTTTCCCCTTTGGGGCACCCACTCCTGGACAATCCCCAGGGTGAAGTCTGGCATCCAAGCACTGTCAGGGCCGTTGTGGAGATTAAACAAGCTATTGCCCAGAGTTACAGAGTGGGACCCATTAATTAGATTAGGCACAGAGGCAAGAATTATCTGGTCCAAGGGAATTGCGCCCAAGACCCGCCGAGGCAAGAATTGAACCATGGTCCTGGTCCTGATCTCTGCTTCAGTGTCTGCCGCTCTAACTATTGTGCCACACTCAGCAGGGTAAAGCACTCTGGGCACAAAGCCCCCTCCAGAACCAGTGGAGACTGTTATCCACTTGAGAGACTGTGGCTTTGCACTCCCCAGGATAAAGCAGCGGGCAAACCACCCACTGGAGAGACTTGAGAGACTGTGGCTTTGCACTCCCCAGGATAAAGCAGTGGGCAGAGCACCCACTGGAGAGACTTGAGAGACTGTGGCTTTGCCCTCCCCAGGATAAAACAGTGGGCAGAGCACCCACTGGAGAGACATGAGAGACTGTGGCTTTGCCCTCCCCAGGATAAAACAGTGGGCAAACCACCCACTGGAGAGACTTGAGAGACTGTGGCTTTGCACTCCCCAGGATAAAGCAGTGGGGAAACCACCAACTGGAGAGACTTGAGAGATTATGGCTTTGCACTCCACGGGATAAAGCAGTGGGCAAACCACCCACTTGAGAGACTTGAGAGACTGTGGCTTTGCACTCCCCAGGATACAGCAAGGGGCATGGAGCCCCCTTGTGCAGCAGTGGCGTTGTGCGTTCATCAGGCTGAGGTGCCCCCCTCCCCCTGAGGTGCCTGTATATTTTCATTCTGATGCCCCAGCAGTGTTCTCTCCATTTCCAGTCAGGTATCATGTTTGGGCTACGCCCATACATTTTGGGCCCAGTTGTCCGCGGACAATGATTAGTACACTATCCGGACTTGTGTAATTGGTGTACATATTTGTATATACTGAATTTTGACTTTTGACTAATGGATTTTTCATGATTACAATCGTTACAATCATTTCCTTTTGTCCTTGCGTTCTTCAAGGGGGTGGGCGGTGTATATGTAATGTTGCTGCATGTATTTGTGTGTATGTTGTTGTGTGTGAGGTTGAGGGTGGGGGTGTTGCGTGTGTGTGTCACTCTCTTTCCTCCCCCCTCCCCCCTCCCCTGTGTTGTAGGTGCAGTACTCACCGTGGTCCCCACCGCCGCCGTTCGTACTCCTGGTAGAAGAGGAGGTAAACCAACATTGGTAACACCTGAAGTTCAGGCTCCATGACGTCCTGGTTCCTCGTTGGGTGTCGAGAGGTGAGTGTTTTCCCTTCTGTGTACTGTTTCCGCCATGCTTTTGATAGCATTGGTTCCGCCCCGGAAAAGGTGGCGGATAGGCGTCTTGAAATGCAGTGGGCGGTACTTTGTCTCCCGCCTCTCTGTTGGCCGTGTCTGCCACGCTGTTTGTTTCTACGGCCGCGGCGGTAGTAGTGTTAAAGTGGCTGTCTATGTTGGCGGTTTCCGCCACGGTCGTAATCCCATTTTTTTCCCTCTGGACTGTTTGTGGTATTACCGCCGCTTTACCACCGACCGCCAGGGTTGTAATGAGGGCCTATGTCATTTGCCTTAAAGGAATAAGGACAGCTCTTGGTTGTTCTCTGCCTGTCCACCATCAATACTACATGACAATGATGCTGAGGCGTTGTCCTATATGGATGACATCTATTTTACAGATTTTAAAAACAATGCACATTTAGCCCAGGTGGATTACATAGTTTTAGGATTTGCTGCCCACGACTATAAATACAATTTTTAAAAAAATTGCTTTTCTTACTGTTCTATTTCTAGGATATACATTATCTGATGAGGATAAGACCCTAAGCACGCACTTTCTAGAAAAATGCGCTAAACTTCAACCTCCAAATACCAGCAAGAAACTACAGTCATTGCTGGATTTCTTTGGTTTTGGCAGGACATCTCTTTATGATCTAATTTTTCCAGACTTCTCAAGCTAACATTGGACACTTGAACACACACACATTCTCAGAGTATTACAACAAGACATGCTAAAAGCACAACACTTACACACATGTGACAACAAAACAAATTTGGTCATCAGAGTAATTCCTGGGGCCATCGGGTTCAGGTGCCTATAGCATACAAATCACATTTGTATTCAAATGCAGAACAGCGTTTTGCACCAACAGAAAAAATACTGACTGCTATACAGATGGCTGTTATTAATGAGATGCCACTTGCCCATGGGAAACACATCATTGTTGCTACCCTGGCACTAGCCCTTCAGTCTGTCACCAAAGACAGCGTTCCAGATGCTAAAACATTTCATTCACATTGGATTTAATGGTCATCCTCCCTGACGGCCACTGATGTTGATTATGTTTTTGACCCAAAATTGCAAACCGAAGAATTCCTTCAATATGAAATTGAGGGGCATATTTATACTCTGTCTGCGCCGATTGTGCGTCAAACATTTTGACACACAATCAGCGCAAACGTTGCCCCGTATTTAAACTTTGACGCCCGAGCCCGTGGACGACAAAATTCCGCCGTGTGCGTCATTTTTTGGATGCGGCAACCTGCCTTGCGTTAATTATATGCAAGGTAGGCGTTCCCGTCCAAAAAATGGCTTAAACGGCTGTGCGTCGTATTTATGCTTTCGGGCAAAAACGAAGCACGGCCAGGAGGCGGAGCCAGAAAATGACGCACATCGCGATTTGTGTCAAAAATTAACGCCTGGGTCAGGGCAGGCGTTAAAATGGGGCAAACACACCTGTATTTAATCAGAACACACATAACAAACAGCAGAGCAGCAGAGCAGCAACAGGGAGCCTTGGAGGTGATACTAATCCAGTGTGCACGCAGATGCAGAGCCCAGCAGCAACAACAGCAGCTACAACAACACTAGCAGGGACCCCAAAGGCAGCACAGAAGGTAGGAGAGGATATTCCGCCCAAGAACAACCCTTCAGGGCCTCAGGGAACACGACATCATACAGAGGTACCGGTTGAACTGGCAGGCCATTCAGCAGCTGCTGCGAAACACTGAACAGCAGTTGGCCCCCACTTTGGTGACACCCCGCACCATCACAACAGAAACAAAGCTGCTTGCCGTACTTCATATGCTGGCAAGTGGCTCTTTTCAAACAACTGGTGCCCTGGTTGGCGGAATATCACAACCATCATTCTCCGCCTTTTTGCCCAAAGTACTGGACGCCATCATTCGACTGACACCCGCCACATCTGCTTCCCTAACACACTGCAGAAACAGCAGGAAACTAAACAGGGGTTCTATGCAATCAGTGGCTTCCCACATGTCCTTGGTGCAATCGACTGCACACATGTACACCTTGTGCCACCTGCTGCAACTGAACACCTCTACCGCAATGGGAAGCACACACATTCCATCAACGTGCAGGCCATTGTCGATCACCAGGGATTGATCACCAACATCGTGGCTAAATATCCTGGCAGTGTACATGACTCATACATCTTCCGTCAATGCACCATCAATGAACACTTCCAGGATGGACGGTATGGCAATGGACTACTTGTTGGTAAGTACAAAAACCTAAATATATATACACTGCACAGCAACCCTCTAGGACACACAACACATACACCACAACAGCAACATGTCGACAGGAACACACTGAGGTCGTGACATCGCTAACCATGTTTCTTAAGTCACCACTGAACCTGTCACACTTCGGATCTTACTGTACAGCCTAATGTGAAGACGTCAATGAGTGTGGTTGCCGAAATGTCACCTTGCAAATTGTAAGTGTCCCAATGACCTTTACATTAATACATTGCATAAGTCTAAAGGTATGGGATGTCCAGGGTACTTTGATATGAACGTGTTAACTACACTTTCAATTTTAACTGTGCATGGAACCATCATCTCACCCCCAGTGAAGACAAACGGACACCTCAATCAATCAATCAATCACTGCATTTATAAAGCGCGCTACATACCCACAAGGGTCTCAAGGCGCTGGGGAGGGGGAGTGCTACTGGTCGAAGAGCCAGGTCTTGAGGAGTCTTCTGAAGGCCAGCAGGTCCTGGGTCTGTCATAGGATGGTGGGGAGAGTGTTCCAGGTCTTGGTGGCGAGGTAGGAGAAGGACCTGCCGCCGGCAGTGGTTTTTCGGATGCGGGGGACTGTGGCGAGGGCGAGGTTGGCTGAGCGGAGGCTTCGGGTGGGGGTGTGGGAGCTGAGTCGGTTGTTGAGGTAGGTGGGTCCTGTGTTGTGCAGTGCTTTGTGTGCGTGGATCAGGAGCTAGAAGGTGATCCTTTTGTTGACGGGGAGCCAGTGCAGGCCTCTCAGGTGGAGTGTGATGTGGCTGCGGCGGGGGACATCGAGGATGAGTCGGGCCGAGGCGTTCTGGATGCGTTGGAGTCGTCTCAGGAGCTTGTTTGTAGTTCCTGAGTAGAGGGCGTTCCCGTAGTCGAGTCTGTTGGTGATGAGGGCCTGGGTAACGGTTTTTCTCGTGTCGAGGGGGATCCATTTGAAGATCCTGCGGAGCATACGAAGGGTGTTGAAGCAGGACGCAGAGACGGCGTTGACTTGCCTGGTCATGGAGAGAGTGGAGTCGAGGATGACCCCCAGTTTGCGTGCGTGGTCCGTGGGTTCCGGGGCTGTGCCTAGTGACGTGGGCCACCAAGAGTCGTCCCAGGCTGATGGGGTGGGTCTGAGAATGAGGACCTCCGTCTTGTCTGAGTTCAGCTTCAGTTTGCTGTCCTTCATCCAGTTGGCTATGGCCTTCATTCCTCGGTGGAGGTTAGCTTTGGCGGTGTGGGGATCTTCGGTGAGGGATATGATCAGCTGGGTGTCGTCGGCGTAGGAGATGATGTTGAGGTTGTGTTGTCGTGCGACGTGGGCGAGGGGGGCCATGTAGATATTGAACAGTGTCGGGCTGAGGGAGGATCCCTGTGGGACGCCGCAGATGATCTCAGTGGTTTTGGAGCGGAAGGGTGGGAGGCGGACGTTCTGGGTTCTGCCGGAGAGGAAGGATGTGGTCCAGGCCAGGGCCTTCTCTTGGATACCGGCGTCATGGAGGCGTGCTGATAGGGTGCGGTGGCAGACCGTGTCAAAGGCTGCTGATAGGTCCAGGAGGATGAGGACGGCTGTTTCTCCTTTGTCCATCAGGGTCCGGATGTCGTCAGTGGCGGCGATGAGGGCGGTCTCGGTGCTGTGGTTACTGCGAAAACCAGATTGGGACGGGTCCAGGATGTTGTTGACTTCGAGGTAGCGGGTCAGCTGTTTGTTGACAATCTTCTCGGTCACTTTTGCCGGGAAAGGGAGCAGGGAGATGGGACGGAAGTTCTTGAGGTCCTTGGGGTCCGCCTTGGGCTTCTTCAGAAGGGCGTTGATCTCGGCGTGCTTCCAGCTTTCTGGGAAGGTTGCTGTCTCAAAGGAACAGTTGATTGTTTTCCGGAGGTGGGGCGCGATGGCTGCGCTGGCTTTGTTGAAGACGTGGTGAGGGCAGGGGTCCGATGGGGATCCGGAGTGGATGGAGTTCATGGTTTTGATGGTGTCTTCGTCACTGACGCTGGACCAGACGGTCAGGCGACTGGTGCGAGTGGTAGTCGCAGGGGTGGTGGACTCGGTGGTGGGTGCGGGGGGGTCGGGGTTGAAGCTGTTGTGGATGTCGGTGATCTTGCGGTGGAAGAAGGTGGCCAGGGAGTCACACAGGTCTTGAGATGGCGGGATGTCGTTGGTGATGGAGCTGGGGTTGGAGAGTTCTTTCACGATGCTGAAGAGCTCTTTGGTGTTGTGTGCGTTGTTGTCTAGGCGGTCCTTGAAGGCGGTCTTCTTGGCGGTCCTGATGAGTTGGGGATGTCTGCGGGTGGCGCTCTTGAGGGCTGTGTGGTTGTCTGGTGTTCGGTCGTGGAGCCATTTCTTCTCCAGCTTCCGACAGGTGTGCTTGGAGATCCGGAGGTCCTCGGTGAACCAGGCGGCTTTCTTGTTGGTGTGGTTGGTTGTAAAGGTCTTGAGAGGGGCGAGGGTGTTGGCACAGTCGTTGATCCACTGTGTGAGGTTGGTCGCTGCAGTGTCTGGGTCGGTGGGGTTGGTGGGTGGTCTCAGGGCGAGGGCGGTAGTCAGTTGGTCCCCGGTGACCTTGCCCCAGCAGCGGCGTGGTAGCTGTTGGGTGCGGTGGTGTGTGGTGGGTTTTCTTTAGGTGAAGTGGACGCATCTGTGGTCGGTCCAGTGTGGTTCGGTGGTGTGGTTGAAGGAGACGTGGGGGCTTGCGGAGAAGATGGGGTCAAGCGTGTGTCCAGCGGCGTGAGTGAGTGTCGTTACTAGCTGTTTGAGTCCGAGGTTGGCGAGGTTGTCGATCAGGGCGGTGGAGTTGGCGTCGTTGTTGTTCTCGAGGTGGAAGTTCAGGTCCCCGAGGAGGATGTAGTCCGTGGAAGCGAGGGCGTGGGTGCTGATGAGGTCAGCGATGGTGTCACTGAACTGTGGGCGGGGTCCGGGAGGTCTGTAGATGAGAGTTCCTCTGAGGGTGGTGTTGGGGTCGGTGTGGATCTGGAAGTGCATGTGCTCGGCGGTGGTGAGGGTGTCATCGGTGTTCGTTGAGATTTTGATGGAGTCTTTGTGGATGATGGCGATTCCTCCTCCCACTCCGTTGGTGCGGTCTCTGCGGGAGATCTTGTAGCCCTGTGGGATGGCTATGGCAATGTCTGGTGCTGAGGTGGCGTTCAGCAGTGGAGTCTAGGAGGTCCCAAAGTTCGATGGCGTGCTTGCGAGCGGAGCGGGTGTTGAGGAGGATACAGCGGAGGTGGTTGGGTTCTCTAGCTGGTGGTGTGGAGGGTTGGATGCTGGTGAATCTGCAGTTCCGGCAGGTGAAAGGCCACTGTGTGCGTTTTGGGGTGGCCCGGTAGCAGGGGTGGTCTCGTCTGATGTTGAGTGTGTGGAGGGTGCTTGCGTCGTAGTGCAGTCTGGTGTTGCGGGGGGTGCGGGTTCCAGGGGTTCTGGTGCTGGGTGCGGTCCAGGCGCGGACGGGCGCAGACAGGCTTGCCTTAGGCGCGCCTTCGGCACGCCAGCTGCACGCCCACTTCGCGGCCTCCATATGAGGGCAGAGGGAGGGAGGAGCAGCTGGGAGGTGGGAGCGGGGCGGCCAATGGGAGTGATGGGGACGGGGCAGCAGGGGCTCAGCAGCAAGGGAAAAACCCGGGGAAAAACCCAGGGGAAAACCCGGGGAAAAAAACTGTGGGAAAAGACGGCGGGAGAGGGACAACAGAGCACAGGGGTACAGAAAGCAAAACACAGGGGCACAGAATGGAAAAAACAAGTGGCACAGAAGCACAAGCTCAGGGGAATAGAAAAAAGGGAGCGAGTAGTCAGGCGGCAAAAGTGGCAACGGAGGTTCAACCCACAGGGGGCTGCGTGGCAGATGGGGGGAGAGACCTGCCTGGTCACCTGTATCACAAGTCATTGTACTGCAAATCCCAAAACATACTGCTGACAAACGGTTAGCAGACAAACACTCGTTCAGCCAAGGAAACAACACAATGCAGATGGTAGAGCCTACAAGCATAAGATGTCACATTAGTACACAAAAGAGTCACAGACAACACAAGACAACTACTGCCATTAAAGGTCTTTTCAATAGTTCCATCTACATCAACATGATCCCATTCATTTTCTCTTGCAGCTGATCAGGGGAATGGCATCCAGCCATGGATTATGACACCATTTGGCAACCCGAGTACAGCTGCAGAGCTTGCATACAACGAGGCCCATAGGAGGATACGCAGCATTGTCGAGCGGACCTTTGGCATCCTCAAGTCAAGGTTTACTGTACAGTTCCAGGTACCAAGAAGATAGGATACCATGCAATCAAGGTTCCGCTGCCTCGACATCACTGGTGGTAGCCTCCTATATTCCCACAAGATGGTCTGTAGGATCATCCTCACATGTGCAATATTGCACAACATTTGCATCAGAAGAAACATTCCCCTCCTGGAACCAGAGCCACACATGCCTGAAGAGGAGGAAGAGGGGGATGCTGGCCTGCAACAGGAGGGGGAACTACAGAACACAGCTGCTGGTATACGCAGACGGCAACAGATTGTAAATAATTTCTTCTGAATATGTTCACCTTCACCACTTTAGTTAACTAATTTAAATAAACACCTATTATAATCACCATATCATGGTCTGGCTATTCCTTTTTACACACCTTCATCTCTACTTATCAGAATAAGAGTGTTGCCTCATGGAGCATTGCTGAGATACTGAGTAGGACACGGAATATCCCAGCGCTTATGTGATGCCTAACATACAATGGTCACATACACACACACTCTTATTGACATATATCATGTACATATCTCCTTTGAAGGTCAATAGCAGAGGACCACAACTATTTCACACATACATGTTGAAAGCAAGGTCCAACGCAGCATATGGCACACAACTATGACACCATCACTCAATAAGGGGAAAACAAGCCTCATACATGAGGCAGTCAATGTCCTTTGGCATCACTAACAGGAATGTCTGACAAGACCCTTGACAGCAGTTAGTCCAACTGCATCCAATATTTGCAAGGAATATCTGGGACTAGAGTTCCATAGAAGCAGAACATAGACAGCACAAGTGCCACACATATGACATGCATTGCGCACATGACATTCCATGCACATGTCAGCCCATTTCCTAACTCCTGACACACCCATGCACCTGGTCAAAACCCACCTGTTGGAAGAGGTCCATGGAATACTAAGATGTGTACCCTGATAATACCTCCTCTACACACACAGACCAACATTAGCAAACCAGTGTGCTACACCCTTTCCTAAGGTATGCCATTGTCATAGAACATCTGACTGCATGGATGTCAGGTCAATTTATACACTGACTTCTAGTTTCAAAGCCCTGTTAGCACATGTAGATTGCTTCCCCTTGTGAAAATGTCTGTTGGCCCTTAGAATGCAAGTCTCACCTACAGGACTGGTGAGAAACAGATGCAGCCCACACATGTGATCACCTCCATGCACCCCACCCATTTAAAAAAGCACTGCCCCTGATGATGCCTGGAACAGCATAGGAGTTGCCATTATGTCAAATACACAGTCAACTATTGATACTAATTAAGCCGTGTAACACAGCCACTGGGTTCATTTGTCGCCTTCAAGGACACAGGACGTACACAGATTGACATGTCAACTGTCTAGTTTGTCCTCCAAACAGTCTCAGTCAGACCACTGATTATGTAACTTGTCCAGTAGCTGGCTCCTGAATCATCTTGCATTCTGTCAGCCTGACTGGCAACTGTCTGTGCGTCACACTAAAGTATCCCTGTGTCTACAAATGTACCACACTTACGTTAGCAAACCTGCCATTCATCAGGGGGCATTGGGCATGGGCTTCTTCCATGCATACACAAATACATTGTATAGCATCATCTGCCTTTTAACTGTACCATTTGAGTTACATCCTCTTGGAAATGCAAAATTCATGGCCCATCCCTTGTCTGGGTTGCATATATGCATGAATGACAAAGTGTGACAGTGTCCCAGGGTCATAGGCAGGGATTGGGTACGGGGCTTTCAGCACAACCAGCAACCTCTGATAATGTACATGACTAATACACAAATGTCAGAACCATGACAGTTCACACACAGCATCACAGTGTGCACAACATATTGATGGGCCGTGTGTGGTGAATAGTTGCAAGAATAAACAGCACAGAGGCTATGATGTTCCCAGATGTAGTGTGAAGTGCAGAGGCCAACCTGTGTACAAATGTTGTAATGACACCTGCCGGAACATGACAATTGAGACATTATCTCACTCAGCACACCAAGGTTGCCCTGTTGACTGTCTCATTACACGTCTTTAGTGACAGGGTGGGACCATCCACATGTTGGTTCACATGTCCACATCTACTTTACTCACATTGATCAACAAAGGATACTCAGTAGTTACAGGAATAGCTGCCACTGACTCATGATGAGTCCTGGTCCGAACTGTGACAAATTACACCCCAAACAATCTACAGGATCATCATTGGACCACACACATGAACAAGACACCTATGTGCAATTGATCACTGGAAATATGTGGACATGTACTGTCTTGTATGCTGGTCCACCACAGCCACTTGATAGTTGGGCCTTACTTCTATGGCCTCAACTGTGGTGTCATCATACATATGAGATTGACCCATGTCTGTCTGTGCAAACAACATGGTACCCACTTCCTCAATGCATGTGTATTACTCACTGTGGGATTCATCAACTAGTGCCTAGGAAGCTCTTACCAATACTCTAGGACATAGGATGTAGAAATTGTGGACCTTTGACATGAACATGCGTCTCCCATCCATCTGGTGCATGCTATGTCAGATGTGGTGTCTACGTGACCCTAAAACTTGGAAGTATACTTTGGGGGTGTTGTTACATGTATGACTAACACATGCCCTTGCTCATTCCAATTTTTACTTGCATCTTAGGGTTGGAGACATGGACGTCACATCCATACAACCAAATGTACAAGAATGCTTCATGTGATGTACACACACACACTTGGTCAACCAACAAATTAGTTGTCAAAGCACACACTTTGAGCCAAAGGCAATTAGGTATTGTACATATGTGCGTCACATTGCTATCCTCTCCTTATGGCAAACATGCACAATTTATGCCACACATATATGTAAGGCACACTTATGACCATCTATGACATCAGCCAACTGTGAAAATACTGTGAAGGGTGTAGTGGATGATGTTCCGCTGCAGTATGATGTCACACATGTGAACATACACCATCAACACCATACTGTCTTCAATTAGCCAATCTCTGATGTGTTCCAAATGTAAAATAACCAAAAAAGAAGTAAAAATGACCCAAACCAGTTAATGCACTGTAATTTTGACGTCCCTAGCGGTGTGCGTAATTTTTTGTTTACCAAAACTGTATTTGCGTCATTTTTTGACGAACAGGAGTGAAATAATGCCCGCATCGAGATATTTGTACAGTCCATGTATCATTATGTGGATGCGGGTTAATATTCACGTCTGTGTGTCAAAAAAAATGACGCAAATACAGTTTTGTGCAACAAAAAATTACGCATAATGCAAAAAAGCGGACTTTTCATACAGGAAGTGATGTAATAGGATATCCTGTTTACAGACATGTACAGTGGGTGTACTTTCACTTTAACTTTGCAGTCTATGATCCTTCTAGACTGTGTGGCTGTGTAGAGAGTGTTGTCCAGAGATTTTGTGCTGCATTTGTCCTGTGTGCTATCTGTAAAGTCCTTTTGTGAAATAAATATTGTTTGTGTATACTGTAGTACTGTGTTTTGTCTACATTTGTCCATTTATCTTGTGTATTTCTTGTTTGTGGGAGTCTGTTGTGGGTAGTGTTAGTTTGAGGATAGTTGGGCTCTTTTAGTGTTTAGGTTTACTTTTTTTCTGTCTTTTTACCCCTACTTTCACCCATTTCCCTTTTCTATTTCTTTTACCCCTATTCCTTCTCTTCAATTATAAGAATGTCTGGTAGGCCACGTCTTGGCAGGATGGGGGAAGAGGAGTTGGGGGGCTTCATCTGGCTGGTGACATATTTCTTGCCACTCATGATCCAGGCAGGGGGCAGGGTCATACAGGGGTACCCGACAGAGGCGCGCAGAATCCTGTGGGGAAAGGTGCTGCATCACCTGCAGCGTGTGTATGCCAGCCAGAGGAGTGACCACCAGCTGAAGCACCGGTGGGCTGACCTCATCACCAGGGAGCAGGATCTCTTGGACCACCTGAGAATCATGATTGTTGGCATTGTTGGTGAGTACGACTATTGTTATTGTGCACGATTAAATGCTCTGTAGTGACATCAGTGGATTAGTGCAATGTCTGCCAGCTAACGTGATGACTGTGTGTAATTTTGGGGAAATATGAGGGGATCATTGATGCACTATGGCAAGGATCACAATTGCTAGCTGTCAGGTAGCACATGCTCTGCAAACTTACAGGTAACTTTACCATGAAGGAAATTGGTGCAGCCTTTTTGTCAGCACAGCTAACAAAATAGGAGCCAATCATGTCTATATAGGGTATTATTGACAGAGAAGAACAGATGTACC
The DNA here is from genome assembly GCF_031143425.1 of Pleurodeles waltl. Lineage (NCBI taxonomy): Eukaryota > Metazoa > Chordata > Amphibia > Caudata > Salamandridae > Pleurodeles > Pleurodeles waltl. The sequence goes on from NC_090446.1 coordinate 1,419,832,029, forward strand.
AACATTTAGGCCAACAATGTTGACGCAATTGCTAGACTGACTTTAGAATCCCTACATGATGCTGAAAATGAGTGCTGCCTTCACGTCAATTGATAATAGCAAAGTGACTCAAACATTGGTCTCATGTTAGTCTGGTGAGTGTGGAAGGAAAGCGTTCACAGAAGTACTATGAATGTGTGGGATTATTGTGTTTCTTGATCTTTTTGGATACATGTCAGTTAATGATTTGAAAACATTGTGAAAAGGTGTAAGGTGCCCTCAGCTAACATCTTAAGATGTTTGTTGGAATCGGTTGAGCCACAATCCAAATATGGATGGCAGTCCAAGTGTATGCACATGGCTTCACATCTCCATGGTTGGTGCAAATCACCATAGCTGGGCCACATCAATTGGCTATACTGTAACAACAGGATGGCTTACAGGAGTCCCTGCCCCTCCCTCTGTACATTGGGCCTATGTGCACTAAATGTGTCATGGCCACAAGGCATGTTTGACTGGTAATGCAGTCCTCAAGTAACCATGCGTTGGATGTTTCTCTTGGATGCACATGATGAGACGATTACACTCCATATTTTTTAGTGCTCACCAATTATGGGGCAAGTTTGCAACCACATGATAGTTAGGGCCAATGTATGTGTGCAGATATGTGTGTAACTGTCACAGGAGACCCATGCTATGTACAAGTTGGCTGTGAAATATCAGATGCAGTACCATCATGTCTGAATGGCTGCCATGTCCTTATTCAGCCTACACATTGTAAATGATACTGAAAATGTTGCACTGTGCCCAGATTTTGAGCACATTTCTTCCTTCCATACCTTACAGGTGGACCGGCGCCCTACACTGTGGGAGAGGTGGCGACATTTGAGGACCCCGACCACTACAGTAAGTGTTGATATGTCTGTTATGTGTTGTGTTTGCTGGATATGGACTCGTGTGAGTTGGACGCATAGTAAGGTGTGATGCGTTGGCCAAGTTTTTCACTTGTTCCATGAGTGGGAATGCAGTTCTCACATGTTTTGAGTTAGCCAATGCGTATCCAATGGTATCATGTAGGGATTGTAGGACATCCCTGTAGACCCCACTGTGAGTACAGGGGATAGTCATGTCTCTGACACTTGTATCACCAAGAGTCGCAATGGACGTCAGCCCCTATTTAGTCAGCCTGTCAGACCCACATTCTCTAAGATTGGTGGAGCTAATAGCTTCCCAATAGACATCTGCTTCACTATTTACCTACGTAAGTTTGAAACAGTAGGTAGAACCTCCTAGCAGCATGTACTTCCACATGTAGTGCATCAAGTCTGTGGAACCTGAGTGTAATGGCCTAGGTGTGCATGCAATTCATGATCATGGGTGTTCTAGCAACTCTGTGTCTGATTTAAGTCAGGCCTCACTGGAAGTATATGTTGTGTACAAAGTTCTGATTTTCCTGACATGTCTGACCCCATGAGTGCTCTAGGGTTTGCTGACTCCAAATTGTAGATAGACCTTACCTGTGGTGTGTCTGTAGAGACAAACGTGTGGATTAGCCTTTACACTCCTCAGTGTACATGTTGTTGGCAAATTATAGTTGTGTATCCACCGCCCCCCCTCAAACACGGCCTTGGGTTTTTGAATGGGGTACCTAGTATTGATGCTACCAGTATGTTAAACATACCTGTGAATAAGTGACAGTTTGGTTGCATAGTAGTATACACACTCAGGTTTAGCACTTGGTACCATACTGGACAGTCCAGTTACAACTTGCAGACCATATGGCTTTAGTTTTGCTTTCCGTACACTGACATTTGTAGCCCAGCTCTTCGTGGAGGATATGCAGCATGATTCTTAGATGTTAACTGTCAGAATTCAGATTGCAAGTCAAGGCCAGTTGTTACCCATCTTGTGGGTTATGGATGTGCTTTGTGTGATGTGACCTTTGTTGACTGGCCTGCCATGTACTTCCTCAGGGACATTCGATGCTCTGTATCGTGATATGAGCTGTTAGAAGTACAGTAGATGTAATGTCTGATTAACTTGCTGTGCCGTTTCACACAATGCAGTTACTAATGTGGGATATCTGCATTTGTCTTCACAGCAGCTAACATGACTCCAGACCAGGTCCGTGAATTTCATCGTCGGGCCATGCGATACCAGCACATCCTGCTGGTGGAGTCGGGGTTCCGGAGGATGGCCCGGCGATATCGCCATGAACGTGCCTCTGGGGCATGGCGAGCCTTCCCACAGGGTGGGCCTACTGTGCCCACCACAGCCACCACAGAAACAATCACCAATCAGAGCCAGGTGGCCCCACCCACAGCTGCCTCTGTTGATTCTACATCTTCTGGACTTCCTGGCCCCAGCATTGCCACCGGTGCAGGACAGCCCACACAGACCTCCTCCACCGGTACCCAGACTGCCACTGCTCCAGCTGTTGACCCGCAGCCTTCAATAGACTTGAACACAAGATGGACAAAGTGCTGCGCAAGGTGAGCCACCTGAGCCGGGACGTGCAGCACATTAAACGGCGGGTCAAGGATATAAAGAGGACCCTCCGGAGGGCCAACCTCTAGACAGTTGAATAGATGGACATGATACCCTCCCCTCCCTCCTCTTTCCTTGTTCTTATAGTTAGTGGGCATAGGGGGCTTAGTGTTAGGTTAGTATAGGCTGTTAGTTTAGTCAGTGTTAGTGGTTGGGGGGTAGGGGGTCCTGCTTGTTTCTTGTAAAAACAAAAAATTACCAAAAAAAATATATTTGTTTAGGATAGTATAGTATGTGTTTAGGTTAGTATATGTTGTCCTCAATGTGTCCCGTCTCATAAGGGGGGTGGGGGGTAGATGTTTAGAACGTTTCATTACATGTGATAAGTAAGTGTAGCTTAGGTTAGTTAGGGACAGTTGTGGGTAATGAGTAGTCAGGGTAGATTAGGGTAGGTAAGATCTTTCCTTCAGTTTCCTCATCTATGGTTAGCTTTTAATAAATATTTGGTTACCCCTTAATAGTATGTGTTGAATGGTACTTGATCGTGGGTTTGGATTCCGTGTACATCTCTTTTGTACTATAACATATGTGTCCAATGCTACAAACAAATCCCAACTGAGCTGCACGATTGGCAGCTAACCCAGAGCTACCTTGCAAAGTGTCTACCCTTTGTTGCAACCACCAATCACAGTTAATATGGTTCCCAATGTGTTTCTGTTGATAATTGTGTTTTCAAAGTCACTAACAGTGCTTCCAAACTTGATATTGGGGAAACAGTTTTAGGTCTGACTGCAGTGTGATGATCATGCACACCCTTATAAGATGAGTTCTCATTGACAATCTTGTATTCTTGTCTTCATGACCCTCATACATCATTTGTGACACAGTTCGGCATGATTACCTATTTGTATGTTAACTCAGACACCTTCATTTGTGCAGTTTTTTTTTTGTATTTACTTAGATTAGTGTGGCATGTTTATTGTGTTATTTCTGCATGTTGACAACATTTAGCGGGCACTATTTGATGATTTAGTTATCCCATGAGGAAGCATTCTTCTGTCTAACACAGCATGGTGGTGTATGGTTTCTCACTTCATCAGATTATTCCCTCAGGATGGGCAGAGTATGATGCAATCATGGTCACTGTGCAGATTTCTCTAACTACATAATATCTGGACAGTTGTATTGACAAGCTACGTTATTTGACAGTAGGGACATTTCAATTATCTACTGCGCAGTTGATATGTCACATTATCCAGTGACAGATTTGTTGTATAAGTGCTATTTATTGAAAAGTGCTGTAGTGCTATATGTACATTGTCAATGATTGTGAGTCCATTATAGTGATATCTTCCATTGTGATCCAACACAAGGGTTTACCAAAATGCTTTGGTCATGCTGGGGTTGCTGTTTCAGACAGTGCAGAGGGACAGACTTAGCCAATGAGTAGGAGAGAGACAATCACTGGGCTGGGTGACAAGATATACAGTGGTTAGCAGAACAGTGCTTGAGTACAGTTGTTGTAAGACTGTCATGTTTCAAAACGCAGGACTTTAGTAATAGTTGGCCATGTGGTAGGGACTAGTGCTTCCGGGTCATTTTCCTTCTGAATGTGATCTGTTCCATGTCTTCTTCTTCTGATGTGTGTGTTGCCTGCTTTGTCCTTTTTGTTGTTGGTTGTGAAGGGGCAACACACACCTCAGTGTTAGAAGACGTGGAGTCAGACATGTCTGTTGCTGCTCCCTGTGAAGGTCTTTAGGGCAGTACTGCTGCAAGGAGGGGCTGCTGGTTCTTGAGAATAGCTGCCACATCACGATGGTAGGCAGCCAGGTCGGCCCTGAGGGGTTCAATGTTGCATTCGTGCACACGTTGACAGGATTGCTGTTGTAGGTTTTGGGTCAACTGTATTACAGCTGTGCTGATTTCCTTCTGGGTTTTCTGCAGTTCCTGCAAGATAGATGTTAGGGCTTGCATAGCTGCTGCCTGATCTGCAAATGACATCATGCACGAACGCACCCCCTCAAGGCTGGCTGCCATATTTTGCATCCCCAACCGCACCTCCTTGGCCAGCTCCCGCTGTACTCCAACTACAGTTCTCTCAAAGCTGGTGCCAGTGTCGTCTGAGTCCTCAGCTGTATTGGAACTGGCAGGTCTTACAATTGGGGTGGTGGGTGGTTCCTCTGCGATGGCTGCTTGTTCTGTGCTCCTCCTTGTGACTGAAGGTGGGGCCTGGAGGGTTTCAAGGACCTTTTGGATAGTCTCCTGGGGAATGTTTATCGGCTCCTCATCCATGAGGGAAATCTGGGACAGGCATATCGGCAGGAGATCCATCTTCCTCTGCAATGAAACAGGGTACAATTAGTGTGTCTGTGTTGTGACAATTTTGACGTGACGTGCCTGCCTTTTGATGAATTCACTTTGTGATCTTGTTTTGTATTAATATCTGCAGTCCTTCAGATGGGCATTGTTTCAGGCCTATGGCCCACCTGTGTGTCACATGTATGTTATTGAGTTATCATACTTGTCAGCCTCATCGCCTCTAGGTGTTGGTTTATGCCAAATAGAGAATTGCCACCTTCTTGTCCTACTCGACCCTCCGTGTATATCCATTCTCATGGTGAGACCTTTCACTGGCTGTGGGTGTTCTGATGGCCCTGGCAGCACACTTAACAATCTGGACCTGCCCCAATCCCTGATCATTCACATCGACTTAAATGTAATTGACATGTTGCATATCCTTTGCATGGCAATGTTATGATCTGATATGGATGTTGACATTGTTAATGTGTCCTGCTGATGTTGGGTAATGTGTGTTACATTGGATTGCCCTGATAGTCGTATCAGTGTCCTATTTCCTCCTCTGACTGTTCAGGTGTATTTCAGTGACCAGTTACATGTGTCACCTCCTCAATGCTGTTGTCTGAGCAGTATGACATTTGGGATGTTGCCTTGTTACCCAGGCACAGGATGGACCCTGACATATGCAGCATGGGTGTGTCCTTAGTGCTGTGTCGCTCCTATTGTTGTTTACTTTGGCTGATGTTTTTGACAACTATGGGCATTGACATTTGAGTGTACTGGGGCCTTTGTCTTGTTTCAGGGGATTGTTGCGGATGTCATCCTCACCCCCTAATTTAGGTGTGTATGTTCCATGGGGAGGTTACTGCCATTGGCTACTTGAGCTGCACACAGATCAGAGGTGGTAGTGGCAACTGTTGTCGCAGTTACATTGCAGTTGTCGGTTTGGCTAGAGGATTGCTAATAGGGCCCTAGTTAATGTAGGAATTATGTTGGCTGATGAGTGCCAGGATGTAAGTTTGACGTAGTGGCCTTCCCTCCTGTTGTGGCTTTCCCTTTGCTCCATCGTTGGCATGACAGCATGCCCCCATGGGACTGTTGTTGGTGTTGTGTAATGGTGTGCCCCAGGTCTTCTCAGAACGGGCCATACTCCCATGCCATGCCCCTTTACCCATGCCACTCCATGTATTAGATGACTTCCATGCATTTAGTGGTCGGTATCCCCCCCATGCTCACAGTTGACATTATTGCATTATAATTCCCCATGCGACTTACCCTGCATGTGCGTTGTCTCGTGGTAGTCTGCGCTGTCCTGTCCTTGAATCCCTGTGACGATCTCCTCAGGGATGACGGCTGCAACCATCTCCTCCATGTGGTCCAGGGCCTCCTGGTGTGCTGGACTCCCCCCTCCAGTCTGAAGTGCTGCCTTCCTGTTCCTGGCCATCCTTTCCTTGGTCCTGCGTTTGCAGTCATGCCAGCGTTTGCACTCAATGACTGTTCTGCGTACTGAAGCCACACTGTTAATCTTGTCGACAGTTTGTTGCCATATAGCCTCTCTCCTACAGATTGGCAACTTTGATGTAACAAACAGTTGGTGCTGGTGTTCCGTCACCTCTTTAACAAGGATTTCCTGCTCCTCTGCACTGAAGCAACACTTTCCTTTCTTCTTAAAAGTGTCCTGGTTCTTGTGTGGGTCCTCCTGGCTGGTTCCTGGTCTGCTGTCATCTTCCTGGGGTCTGTAGTGGCATCTGGGATCCATTTTGGCTCTCCTCTGGTGAAATGGCTGTGTTCTCTGTGTTTTTTGACGCTATTGCGTAAAAAAAAAGGGCGCATATCCGGTTTGCGGTGTCGTAAATCGGCCCAGTCATTTCCGCCGCGTTAACGTTGTTTTCCTTTACGACTTGACGCCGCGGTGTGCGTCAAAAATAATGACTCCCACCTGTTGTTTGCGCCGCCGTGCGTCAAAGTATAAATCTGACGCCCGCACGGCGCACCAAAATGGCGTTAGCCGGCGGTAATATTTTTGACGCAAAACTGCGCCGGCGCAGTTTTGCGTCAAAAATTATAAATATGGCCCTGAGTACTCCATTAGCATCATGGCTCTTGACCAATATCAGATCATCATTTATACTGATGGTTCAGCACAGCCAGCTGTAGTCGTCAAACACCAGTACTCTACCACTTGTGAAGCTATTAGTGGGGTACTGAGGGATGGTAAATTCCACCCTAATATATCTACATGCAGACCCTGGGGGAATGTACTTACACAACTTAAAGAGTATAAACCTCTAATTTTGGCACTGCAACACATGAATCCTGAACTTTCAACATTGATTGTGCGCAATTCATATTCCTGTGTCTAGTCCTTCAACAAATCTTTATACCATTGGAACCTATATGGGCTCAGAGATTCCAAAGTGAACACCATCAAATAGAAAATGTTGTGGGGGAGGATAGGAGATCTCAAAGACAAGCTATCAAAAACTCATGTAGTTTATACATTGGGCCATCGACATTTATGAACACACATTATAGGAAATACTTTGGCTGATGAAGCTGCTAAATCTGCAGTAGCTACAGCTTTTGATGCTGCAATTACTCATATTCATACCAGATGGCCACAATGATTGACTGATGCTCAAACTTTTATTAAAGATTTGCAAGTATTCATTAGGACATATGCAGTTGCAACATTCCAGTTAGACCAGGGCCCTGTTTTTGCCTTCAGGGCATTCAGGGACATCATCATGGGAACAATGGGTGATCAACTCCATCACACCTCACCATAACATCCTGAGGATAATTTGGTGTGAAGAGGAAGAATCAAGATGTAAAACAATCCTTAAGTGCGAGGGTATTAGGTTCTGGTCATAGCTGGATTCATCACCTATTTGGGGTCCAGAGAGCACTAAAAAATCTGCCCAGCTGGTCCTTGGGAAGTTGAACCCTTTATGAGGTCTTATTAGGAATGCCTATATAGGTCCCAGATCTTGATGGCCCTGGTGCAGTGATGGCAGAAACACCCCATGACATAAATGAAGGCGCTGCTGTTCTACAGAAAATACTGTGATGAAAATCCATCTGCCTATGCCGCCACCTTAGAATGAGGATTTGCCAACAACACCTACCAGCTAGATTCCTAAAGTTGGGGATCTAGTTTGTGAAAAAATCGCTTCGAAGGAGTTTGGACCATCATATCAAGTACCGGTTCCAGTCATGGGAATACACAGTACTAGAACTGTCATTTTACCACTGCTGCCTTGCTCTAAAGAAAACCCCTTTGTTTGAATTGACAATGTCAAATTTTACCATGTGGCCAATCCTGCACAGTAGGCCAAGAGGATTCCTGGGTAGCCCTCTTGCCTGTCTCACTGCCCAATGGGATATACCTCTTCAAGCACTCAACAACGCTTCCACAAGTATCAATGCTACAATCGTCTCACTGAGCTTGGGGAGGGCGGAAAATTAACTTTTGTTAATTCTTGTTACCCCTTCACGAACAAGAATGGTACAAAATGTAGATCTCTACTATTCCAATTCGACACAAACCAATTACTTTGTTTATTATGAACCAACAATTTTGGGTACATCTCCCTGTGCTGCACCGGTTCCAGTTTTTGCCCAAACTGTTTCAAATTGTTCTGCACCAGCAACTGCACCTTTATCAAGCACATGCAAGCGTCACACTTGGCTTAAAAACAATTATTTGGTTCATTCATGGTACTATCTGTGGATCCTGCTGATATTGCTTTCCTTCCTGCTTTGGATTGGTTTTGTCATTGTTTTCTTTTTACCGATTTTCACTGTCTTCCTGAATGCTTTGCTGTTGAACTGGTGGATAAGGTTTTAACACCTTACCTTTCTTCCCATAAGGTCCAAAGAGACTTTTCCCTTGTGAACATTTCAGCTGTTATGATTCCTGATGGGATTGTTTATGATAAAGTATCATGTGATGTATTTGTACCTACAGAGGTCTTTCAAATTCCATATGTCTTCAGAGTTGCTGTGAGTGATGTTATTACATTGGGGACTGTTTCTGATGACTGGCATGTGAAAACAGTTGATTCTATGTTTTCTGAGTTTCAATACTATGCTGTTTTTGAAAGTGAAGATGTTTAAATGTCAACAGCAAATATGAGAGATGTTCTGTTATCATCATTATGGACATCACTTTCTGCACAGAGCTGGTATCCCTAGATTAGTTTACAATAAAAAACAAGAGAACATTTTCTGACTCAACCAGTGGGGAGTTCCAAAACATATGTAGACAGGTTTGCCCAATGTACTGAAAGCTAAGAATGCAGAGTTATACTAATTCAAATTACCTCCCTCTAAAGTGAGAAACACATTGTTAACCAACACCAAATTGATCTACTCTGATTCTTTTGTTTCCTATTTGGTTGTTGAGGGCTATGAGGTTTGGAAAATATGATTGATTTAAAGATTGTAGGGAGAACATGAGATTAGCAAATAAAGGGTAGGGAACCTTTATTTAGAGCATGTCTTAATCTTTTATAAATTATATTTTTAAATAACACTGTTCAGCAAACAACCTTCCTTAGGCTAGCAAAAATAAAAGAGCTGAGTGCACTCAGTATTCCCACACCAGCTAAATTTGACAATTGGCAAACACTTTTAAATGTCACTGAAGAACAACTCAATAGTTGGGTTCATATTGGCACCTTTAAATCATCACTTTCAGGTCCTGATGGGTGGTTACTATGGGCAGTGCACACAAAAAGTTGTCATGCGCATTTTGTAAAATCCATACAGGATTTTAAAGCGAGCTGACCGGCCCCTTGTTACTTCACAGCTCAACACTCAGGGATTGTTAAAACATATAGGCCCTCATTACAACCTTGGCGGGCGGCGGAGGCTGCCCACCACGGTTGAACCGTCGAGCGGCTGCATTACAACATCCCGGCTGGCCTGACAGGTGGAAACAGAGTTTCCGCCTGCCAACACAGCAGGGATGTCGGGCGTAACATTGCAGCCAGCTGCTGATGGAGCTGGGGGTGTTGCAGCCGTGCGACGGGTGCAGCTGCACCTGACGCGCTTTTCACTGTCTGCTGTGCAGACAGTGTAAAGCAGGGTGGGGCTGTGCCTGGGGGCCCTGTGCATGAGCAGGGCCCCCAGGGGCCCGCAACTCGCCTTTCCGCCAGCCTTTCCATGGAGGTCTCTACTGCCATGGACAGGCTGGCGGAAATGGGGGTCATAATCCCAGATTAAAACCGCCGGGACAACGATGGCGGAAAACCGCCGGTCCCGGCGGTGCAACCGCAGTGCTAACACAGCGGTCAAAATATGGTGATTTGTACCGCCAATCTGTTGGCGGTAAGATCGCCAAAACAACCCTGGCGGTCCTTGACCGCCAGAGATGTAATGAGGGCCATAGTGTGGGAAAACTGTGCCAACAGTAGTTGTGCTCTTCCACATTAACAGCTGTATCACCTCAGTCTCATTTGAGATAATATCGACTTACAAAGTTTCTCATTAGGTCCCCGAAAGCCATGATCAAAATCTTTTTGATATGCCATGTATAGTGAGATATGGAAGTTTTAAAAAATGGAAGCAGCCACACATTTACGGCAGATTAATAAAGAAAATATAGAGAAGGCTCTAGCCGTTGTCAATAATGGTATGAACACATTGCCCAACAGCATTTACACACTAAATAAAATTGTGTCATCTGTAATAGATATAATTTAAAATGACATGTCCTTTTTACACTATGGACAGAGTCAGTTGAGATCCATTATGCAGTTGGTTTGGATGCTGCAGGTTGTCAAAAATGGCTGCATGCCCTGGCAGGAAGCTGACTCCACAGAGTTATTTGCTGCACTTAATTTGACAAGACAGTAACAGATAATGGCTGAAAAAGAAGAAGTTACATCATACTTGACATCGAAAAGTTAGAGAAGTTGCCTTTTACTGTAGTGAAAATTCCATCGGCAGTATGTTTATTACATGGAGTGATTAATATGCCTGCTTCAACATTTCAATTCACCAAGTGTTTAAAACACGTTGTTGTAGACAGATTCAGTGGCTAGGAGACAGTTATATCTATGAGGTGTGGGAGCTACCTTTCGATTACAAATTTTTGAACGGCAAAACAGAGGTCTTTCTTAGCGGAAGGGAATGTGAGACTGATGTGAGTCATTATATGATTTGTAAATAGGTGCCCTTGTGTGGCACTTGCAATGTGGCAGTGACAAACTTGCCTTGCTATCCGAAGGGTACTGCTGTCTTTATGACTTGCCCAGTATTTAAGATACTTTCAAATGGAAGTTATGTGATGCTGAGTGATAAATGCTGCTGTGGAATGAAGCCTAGAATTGCCTACGTGATTTCGGTTTCCCAAATTGTAACTTATTGCAGCCATGTGTTTTTCCCCCCACATGAGAAATAAAAGAAGCAGAAATGTGGCCTCACATCGCTACTTCAAATATATATTTGAAGAAGCTGAGCAGACTAAAGGTGCTATTCTTTCAAAAACATGACATCATAAAGAGAGATCTATTAACTACAAGAAGCAAGGTCATCTGCAGACATACAGTCCATATTAACTACCAACTTTTTCCAACTTTTTGCAGAATTGGTGGGCAGGATTTGATTTCCTCTAATTCTGAGGGACTTGTGTACTTTTTTAAAACTGTTAGTTCTGGATTCTTTAGCACCTTCTACACCGTATTTGGAGTGATACCTTCAGCCAACCATTCACTTTTTTCAAGTGTCTTTGGCACTAATTGGCAGTATCTTGCTGTTGCTAGTTTTGATGTCCCATCTCAGCAAAGTGGAGTGATGCAGCTCCCACCAGCCCACCTGTGTTGTGACCTCATGATGCAGTATTTTAGTGCTTCAGTGTTTGAGGAACTAAACCTGAATTGGTCACTGTCATTGAGACCGATCCTCACTTGTGTGCAGTTGAATTTCCATTGCTTGTGGTGCTTCTTTTAGTGTGCACTGAAGGTGTGTGTTGCTGTACAGCATGTGCCTTCTTTGGACAAGTACCTGTTAATGTTCTTGATGAGGGTTCATTCATGGACATGCCCATTGAGACTGAGGTTGTTATGTAAGGTATCCTATCAGCCGTCCCTTGTGGATATGTTCCTTCTACATCTGGCACTGTGAAGAATGCTGCTCCCTCGGCCGGCCCTTTGGCTGAGTCATGTGTGCACATATGTTCCATGTATTCTTCACCCAACAAGGTGGTCAGTCTTTTGCCTGCAGAAATGGAGTCCTTCTTAGCGTCTATTTCCATTGCAGGGCCATGAGTAATTCTAAATTGTCCTTTTAATTTGGCATGTCTATTGGCATGCCTTGCTTGTCAACTTTGACATTTTATCTCTTTTTATGTACATTTTAAAATGCATTTAATATTCAAGTGTTAGAGCATAGTATTTTTTTAGGTCTTGAACTTTGTCCCTTCAATGGGGAGGGTGTCACGGGTTAATTTTCAAACCTTGCTTGTGCACAAGTATTTTAGTGCAGGCCTATGGCATGGGCCCATTTACCTAGATACATACTCTATTTTCATGTATTCATTTTTATTCATTTTAGCACAGTCTGTTTTTGTTTCCCTATTCAGCTGTTACTCTGTGAAAGCGTCATTATTGTTTCTTGTGCATGACATTTCACAGTGTACTTCTCTCCAAGGCTTTCCAAGGTGGTACATAATCATCTATTCCGTATTACCACCACAAGAGTACACAGACAGCCCAACACTTACACATATGATCACATCAGGCCTGTTTCTCAGAACACAAAATGATTTATTATAAAAACATCAAGCGAGCCTAAGAAGGTAAGAGAGGTCATTCCAACCAGGAAATCCATCCATGCTGCATACGATTTCACTGCCACTTTGCTGACCTCACCTCTGCCTCTGCAATCAACCAAGGAGACGGGGGTCAGACTCCTCCTTTCATGTAATGGGGGTGGGTGTTCCTTTCATTGACTAAGTAGGGACAGATTTGGGCTATCACCACTGTGCTCCTGCTCAGAAGATAGGTCTTTAGGTAGGATTCCTATGCACATGTTTATTCCAATATGCTGGGTTGTTTATTTTATTTTCACTTGTGGTAACAATCCTGATTGTGCTGTGTCTAACAATTGCAGCCCATATATTTTATTGTGGATTTCAGTCTGTTCAATGAATTCATAGAAAACTGTTCTGCATCTCTCTCTGCCTACGTGTGTGTGTGACTTGTGCTATTGAAAGGGATAAGATCTGCCAACTGCAACTTCCCTGAGGAGCCACAGAGTGTTATGCGTCAAACTGCCACAAATCACCTTTGCTTTTCAGGTTTGGGTGAGGTGCTTTTAGCTAGCCGAAAGGGTTCGGTCGACAGCTACAAAATGGTGTGGGATTGACAGCCATCCGCAAGCGGACACTCATGCACGAGTGGTGGTTCTGCCAACCAAATCCAGCAGTCTTGCTTCATTAACAAGAGTCCTATGACAAATTCTGAAAATGATTTTTGGTGAACATTGCAGCATCTTTTTAACAATACTGACAGCCATTAAACATAGTTATTGATTCCAGCAATAGGGTGGTGATTTTTAACATGTGATTTTTGGTTTTATAACGTGTTGACACCTTGACAAAACTATTAGGCTTGCATTAAATATTGATGTGGTTCCCCTTTGAAAAAACCCAATGGACATGCCTTATAGGTTGTTGTGGTGACCCTATGACAAAGACAATAGGACTGTTTTATTTAAAATGACACCATCTTTATTGTGATATTCTATTTGGTATAGACAAGTAGTTTTGTGATTATATCCATATAGGGTCAAAAGCGATTTCAAAATTTCCCCAAAGGTACTTCTACTTACCTAATATACATATTTGTGATGTAGTGCATAGTATTTGGTGATGTGTGTGCGTGTGTGTGTAATAAACATACTTTTCTTTTTTGAAAGAAGAAAAGCACTGACTTGACAAGGATATATTGATGGTTCGTATTGCATGCCACCAACTTGATATTACTAGCCTCCACCACCTCCACCGAGTAGACCTTAAACTGCTGTTATTCACTACCCTGAGTGATACAATGGGGTGATTGCTTCCCAGTAAGGAGACAATTGTCAACTGTTTACTTTTGAAGGATGTGAGGCAATTTCTTACAAATATGTATATATTTGCTAATTTGGATGTAGTACATAGTTGTGCATGAAATAAAACACTTTCCTTTTTATAAAAAACAAGCCTTAGCTGGACAGTGTTCTTTGTTGTATTGCTGATCTCCGAGTCTCCATCTCATAGCACCTCCCCTTGGTAAATCTTGGACCCTTCTGCCCCCCTTCTCTTAAAGTGCATACAAGGGAGGACAAGAGTGATGAAAGACTCTTGTTTGGATAATTGGTGGGCTGTACCCACCTTTTAACATGGGTCCTTCCACCATGCATTCCTTTGCTGAGAGCTGTTTCTAATGTAATGGAAGAATTTAGGTGTTCATGCTGGCGGTCAAAACACTGACCGCCAGCGACCCTGGAACCCCACCAGCCAAATAATGAACATTTCTGTGGGCCGGCGGGAGGAAACATTGTTTCAGCTGCCGGCTCACAGATAGATTTGGCCGGGACATTGACGGCAGCTCCACAAGGAGCTGCCGTCAATCCCTCTGTGCAGCAGGTGCAGTTGCCCCGGGGCACTCCCTCCTCCAGCCTTTTCCTGGCGGGATATCCCACCAGGAAAAGGCTGGCGGGAAATGAAACAGTATCCGCAGGGTAGCGCCGCTACCCTGGCGGATGGTGTTTCAACTTGCTGCCAGGCTGCCTGATGGCGGGAGCCAGGCGGTGGGTGAGGGCTGCAGCTGGCGGCCCTCACATGTTCCAAATATGACGGTTTGGCCCTCCATGCCGGCTGGTGGCTTCAACCCCCAAGTTCATAATGAGGGCCTTAGTGTTATGCTTATTCATCATTTATTCTTCTTAGGTCAGAAGCCTAAATGTTGTCAAGCATGAATTTTCTGTTTTATTTGTGTTCCTCCTCAATGATAACCACTTAAGGAGACACTTGACATATTCCACGGAAAATATTCTGTACAGGTTAGCACAGTAGCGACTGGGAGGATTTTGCCCTTACTTTCTGAAATCAAGAAGAAGACTCAACATACCTCAATGTCCAGTTATTGACATAACTATTACACTTGTGCTTAAATCACTTAATATATATTTATTTTACTCCCATGTATGGCTTTTAGAACGTTTGATAATTTTCTTCAGGGCATATGCTTCCACTAACTGTGTTATTTTTCACGCTATATTCATATTAAACAATCAGATACTGTTGGACAAACAGATCCTGTTAAATATGGCATGCTCCAGACTTTGGTAAGAGTTTTATCCAATTTCATTTTTTCAACACAATTTGTACTGTACCATAGGTATCTGATACAAAAGGAGAACCTTATAGATAGTTGACAGCTCCTGACTTGTGTAGCTACTACTAGTTAGGGAATTATTTATCTAACTACTGGCAATGCAATGTTTCTCAAACACTGTCAGTGGTTTGCACTTCCTATGCTTTACATGATATGCAACTGATATGTCCTATGTCAACGAGTACCCTGAAACTCATAACCAGGTCTCAAGAACCAGGTCTTACATGTGTTTCATTTCACTTGTGTTTGACTGTTTTTTTTTTTCAATCGCTTCAGTGAAAACGTGGGCCCGGTTGAATATTCCTTGGATGAGCTCTTATGATCTCTTCTATGAGCTTTCACACTATTCCTTAGGACATGTTTAATTTGTATTTAGTATCTTGGTCTTAGACATTCCAAGTTCAGGTTGTCACTGAGAAGAGTGTATGTTACTATTTAGTTTTAAAAGTGCAAGGTGTTGTACTTTGGAGCAATATTCTCTCAAATAACTTTTCATGCTGCTTCATGTGATTACTAAGGGCCTGATTTAGAGTTTGGAGGCGAGGTTACTCCATCATAACAGTGATTTATATCCTATTATATCCTATGGGATTTATATTTTGATGGACGGGATATCTTTCACCTTATTGTGAACTAGTAACCCCACCAACAAACTCAAAATCAGGCCCTTAATGTGTATTGTTTCTCAGAGGCAAGGCTTTCTTTATGGTTGATGACTCTCAATTTATGCTACTCCTAGTACTGACAACGACCACATTATTTGCAAGCTTGCAAGCATGTTGAATAAGAGAAATATAAGTGGATTTTCAAAATGTGCTAACGCCTACTTTTGACCACTCTAACCATCATGTCACAGATCCAATCGCAATATTCTTTGCTGAGCATGATATAATCTATATGGCTGCAGCAATGTTGCTGTTCATATTTTTTAAGACGTGCTGTCATTGGAAGCTTTCAGCCCACGTGTCAAAAAGACTGGCATGTTTCACAAAAGATGGAGATAGATTAGGCCTCCCTGGGCTATGTCTTCCTCACTCTGTAGAACACAATAGTTCCTTATGATTTACAAAGTTGTGTTAACTTCACCATTATTAGAAATGACCTAATAGATATCCTAATGCTACTGACACATACTTTATTTAAGTTATTTATTTAACACAGCATAAAAGAAGGAAAAGCTAGTGAGTCCTCTGTCTTTTGCTGACATTTATTATAAGCATTAAAGATTGAAAGAAGAAGTCTTCAATACAATTGTTCTATTGCTAAGCAATTAGTATTTACTACTGTTACCTTACAGCTAAGGTCCACATTTACTCATATTTGTCAACACCCCGTATGTTGACCAAGGGCTAAGAGTGGGTTATATAGTGTGATCATTGATCTGCGCTGAGGAATAAGTGAACAAGTCAAGTGTTCCTGAAACTGGCCTAGTCCTAAAATCAGACCAGTGATTTTGTTCCGGTTCCGGTTTCTGACCCAAACCAGTGAAATTTTAGAATAATAAAATAAATCCAGGATATTCTGATGAACCTGATGAATGAGTGTTTCACTTTCCTACATTCGTTTATATCACTGTATTGAGAGGCGCTCATTAACAGTTATAATAAATGCTTCTCAAGATAGTGCTATAAACTGATGTATTAAAGTAAAACGTCCATGCATAATAAACGCACACAAAGGAAACACTTTTAAACACATGAGTTTTTGATGCGTGCTTTGCTGTGCCTGCCTTTCTTTTTATTGTTTCAAAAACAGTAAAAATGAACCACAGACTGGCAAGCATGATGGATGGCCTCCATCCCCCATCTCACTTACCTGGAAAATCCTGCTCTGGAACACACACGGCGTACAGGATGGGTGCCTTGACAGTGCTAAGTGTGCCCTCTCAGCCTGTGATGCAAAAGCATGCATGTGGCTTCAGGTCACAGAGTCTCATGACTCTGTGACCTTGAGTCATATGGCTGCAATCCTTCACAGGCTGCAAGCAATATCTTTTTCCAACACGTCACAGGTGATGAGTTGCAAAAGGGTGTTGCTTGCAGTCTGTGAAAGTGATTGACAGCCAGTCCCGGGAATACAGGGCTTATGCCCTAGAAGCCCAGGGCTGCTTGTAAATATGATGCTGCTGGTGTCATTAATGGGAGGTCTCTTCAGACCCCCAAACAATGTAGGCCATGGCTGTCACTAGGTCAGTCGCTTAGCTTGCTTAGGGATTTCTTTTAAAAAGGAAAATGCTGAGGAACACATGCTCTCGTGCACATATTTCCCACTTGAAAGGGCCTGGCTCCCTAACTCTCATCAAGAGGCAGCCAGGCATGTAAACAGCACCACAGGCTTAAAACCCTTACCTAATTAAAAAAAATCATATGGCTAGTAGTTGATCTTTGCAATTACCATCCACATACCTTGAAAAAACAAAGTTGGCAGTGCCCTGGAGCCCTCTAGTGGCAGCCGCTGCTGCCATAGATTAAACACTGTTTACAGTTCTCCGTTCTGTTATCAACTTCATTTCTTAATGTTGTTCAGCTGTGTGTCTGGGGTTGCATAAAGATATTAGCAGTCTTTAGTATGACATTTCTTTTGGAAGTGGCCTTCAACTGCCGCTTAACAGTTGTATAGATATTGAACACCTTGTGAAATGAGCGTTTTCCATATATCTACGGTTGTTTGTTATTATGACCAAGGCAACGTGTGCTGTGTATGCTATAGGGTCAGTGTTGCACATAATGCTTGTTTTCAACACCTAATTAAGTTGTTTCTGTTTTGGTAGTAATGATGCCTGGTCTTCTTCTGAGTGTTTTTGTAGTTACTGTCAGACCTTTAATGCCATAGTAATTTATACAGCAATATACAGGAAAACAAAACTTGTATGATCTCATCAGGGATGTAATCAGTGATGTGATCAATTATGGCAATTGAGATGTCATCAGTGATATCATAAATGATGTCATAGAACATGTCAAGAGTGATGTCATCTGTGAGGTCATAGGCAGTACATGGCGATGCTAACTATTCCTGGTGAATTTCTCTGTTTATTTTTGGTTTGAAAAGTTAATACTGTCTCTTACAAATTCACCTCATTATAACATTACCTTTGTGTTTTACAGTGCATTTGTAAGGTGTATTTAATTTTAAAAAGTAGATCATTTTCTCAAACTTAACTATAACAATTCTTTAACCTTTGTTTTTCACTGCATTTCTAGGTTTTTTTTAAAGCGTGTGTTTATTCTATGAACGGTAGCATAACTGAATAATATATCCTATGTGTGCATAATATCCTGAGAGTGAACTATATTTGTATTGTAACATATCATTAAAAGAGTATAGTTGACAAAGAGTTTGACAATATTTGTCATGTGATTGTTCATCTCCTCATTTCTTGTAACTCACATCTTTCCAACATTGTTTTGATAGGTTTCTATCTATTTGTACGATAACTTTACATGTATATATTTCAAAAAGACATTGATCTGCTTGCAAGATTGTACATTTGGACTTAAATATATAGCTTTTTATTTGTTGGATTTGAGATAAAAGCAAGTGCTCTTTTTATGGTCTCAAAAGTATCTCAAGAAACACTCACAAGCTGCCTGGGAGAGTAGAAATGGCCCAAGGAAGGACTGTGATCAGTACATATGTCTGTCATTATTTAGAAAATAAAGATTCATTCATTTTTGCTTAATTTTTCTATTTGGATTTGATGTGGGTAGACCGTAATGGCTTGCTCTGATTCTTTGCTGATTTTGTGTCACAAAACTTTCCTAATTAGATTCCGATTAACAGCCTGTTGCTGTTAGCGCACCTCAGCTTGCCAATAAGTCCTTGACACAGCAGTTCTTTGAGATGAGGACAGGTGGGAAAAAAGTGTCTGCTAAATTTGTAATATGCAAAATTTGCAAAAAGTTGTTCAGCAGAGGGAGCAGAAACAAGCAATATTACATGAGTTCCACAGGGATGTGGATACATTTGAGTGCTATGCACCCTCAAAGGTTTGTTTGGTCTGAGTTAGCCCATGCTGCAGAGCTTGACACCTCTTTTGAAGCTGGAAAAATTACTGTGTCCTTGACAAGTGGTGTGAATATTTAAAACAAATCTATAACAAATATTAATCAAACAAATCAATAGCACCTTTAATATGTTACTCACAAAAACAGTTTAATAACATTGGAAACTATATTAACTGCATTAGCAAACTATATGAACAACTATAAAACATACATAACCACCAACTTTACAGATTTAAAATCTTTTTATTTGACTCTGATGAGACGCCACCAACTCCTTCCATTTCCGAAAAAAATGACCTAAGGAAATCTCTTAAATTTCCTTTCTCCATTTATTCAGCCACCCATAACAGGGGAATTTCCCCTTTGCATCCATTATGCCTGGCAAAGGCATAATGTAGCCTAAAGGGTTACAGAGTGGTGCAATGCATGCATTGCACCACTTTGTAAATATCGCTTGGTGTTTTCTGGCCATCTAACGCCACATTAGGGTAAAAAAATGACACTAATGTGTCCTTGGGATGGCGCTAGGGGCTCTTAAATAAGCCCCTAAATGTTTATGCTTTGCTTCCCCTACACCTTTCTTACGAACAAACTCCCTCCTCCCCCCACGGCACCCCAAGCCCCTGACAGCTGGCAGTAATGCAGCCCTCAGTCACATCACAGACCAAAGATTTCGGCCCCTGGGAAAATGTTTGTGAGTACCCATGGCATAGACAATGTGTGGATTTATTTGAATTTAGAAATGTTCCAACCTTCTTACTAAAATTAGAATGTTTTTTTAAATATTTCTTTGCAAATTAAATAAAATGTGTTATCATTTGTGTATGTGTTTAATGATTGCTTGTTTCTGTATCTTTTCTGTATTGTTTTTTGGTTCAAATCATCGGCAACGTTTAAGCCACGCATTTAGGTGTTGACCACAAGACCTGGCCCAAGAGACCCCATCCCTCAGGGCCTTTTTTTCAAAAGGGAAGTCTAGTCTGAACTGCCACCCCAGGTCCTCCCTTTACATAAAACAAGCATCCTAGGACTGGTTTCAGGGTGTCACCCCTCATCAGCCAGGCTAGCTTGAATCTAGTTGCACAGTGAGCCCTGGACCCACGTCTGGGTATAGTCTTCCCACTTAGGGCAACAAAAGCAAAAGGAATAGATGATGGACGGAATGTCAAACTTTCGCCACCCAATCACAGATCTGGGCTTAATCCATTGTTTATCTCCTCAACATGGCATCCCAGTATGAACTCAGCCTTCTACAAATCAGTCTTGACCCTGCTCCTCATGGGAACGGTCCAGCCCGAACTGCCAGACCAGGTCCTTCCCTGAATGGAAACAAGTATCCGCCGACTGGTTTCAGATTATCACCCCACATCAGCCATGGAAACTTGAAACCATTGGCACAGTGAGCCAGTCTTTGAGCCATGTGCACTGGGGTGTTGGACACAAGGCCTGCAGCCAACCCCCCCCAAAGACAGCCAACCTCATACTGCACATAGCTTCATTCGTGAGCTGTGGGGTGGTTGGCCAAAGGGCCCCCTTTCTGAGCCATATCATCAATGATGCCAATGGAGATGTCATCAGTGATATAATAATATGATGTTATAATCATGTAACGAGTGTTGTCATATGCAGAGTCAGAAGCAGTGCATGGTGCGGAACTCAGTCATTAAAAAAATGCAGAAAAAGAAATAAGGTGGCTGGGAATTGATACACTGTCCCCCTAGGCTTGGTGGTTCGGTCACAAAGGGACCCTGCCAGGGTTCAAAAACATGTTGTTTTTTTTGCCACAAATTCACTGTGTCTGCAAATCTGTGGCAAAATTAGCAAAGAGAAGCAGGAGCACCCACTTTTTTGATTTTGCGCAGGAATTTTAGACTTTGAAACAAAACTCCCCTGGTGTAGATCACGACCCAGGTGGCGTGCCGCAGGTAGTAGTACAGGGGATGGGAGCATGTGGTCCTTCCCTCTGAGCTTAATAAGGCCCAGGGGACCCTATCCCCGAAGCTGCAATTTTCATAAAGGGGGGAGCGTAAGGCAGCTTCCATCCCTGAGACTTATATGGCCCTGGGGACCCTATCACCCTGGGCTGAAACGCTTTAAAAGGGAAGGGGGACTGCATGGCCCCCTCAAGCCTGATAAGTCTAAGGGATAAGTGTTGAGACAGGGCCACTCACCTGAAAAGCAGGATGGCGGGGGCGAAGGTATGCCCTGACCTCCTAGAACACCTCTCAACACTTCCTGGTGGACAGAGAAACCCCGGCAGGTCCCAAAAGGAAAGGGGGAGTTGAAAAAAAAGAGATAAAACACTGCCACGTCTTGCCGGTCCAGCCAGGCACCCTGTATCTTTGGTGGTGGGGGGGGGGGAGGCAGGTTGTTGTTGACAGAGTGATAGTGGAGTTAGTTCACTCAACTTCCTTAAAACTGAATCTCTCTTTCTGATATGGGCACAGTAGCGGTTGAAGAACACCGGGATGCTCCAACACTTTTCCTGGATAATAATAACTGTTGGCACAACTACTAATACTCCATTACCAAAAACACACACTGAGTACCATAACAATAAGTACTGAAACACTTGGGCTGGCTTCACAGAGATTCACTGTTGCACACTACAATAAGAACTGTGGTTGCACTTATCATGCACAAGAAAGACAAACAAGGGCATTAATTATATCATGTGTAACTTTTGTGCATGCATAGAGTTAAACTAAACAAAAACATTCCAAGAAATACAAATGCCCACTCTGGGTTTAAACAGTTAGGGTGGCACAGTTTGATATGGTTTCACTGTGTGTGGAAAACCCTTCAAAAGCAAATTCCTCAAACCTGAAACACAGACATGAATGACACAATTTAAATCCAAGAGTTATGCTATTAGAGAAACAAAAGTCACGTAAATGCTCTTTTAAAATTGCACTGTCA
This sequence comes from Pleurodeles waltl, assembly GCF_031143425.1. Lineage (NCBI taxonomy): Eukaryota > Metazoa > Chordata > Amphibia > Caudata > Salamandridae > Pleurodeles > Pleurodeles waltl. Next base: position 1,419,854,107 of record NC_090446.1, read on the forward strand.
CTTTTTGTAGTACTTAAGCTCAAGCAGATTTCCTGAAGCACATTTAGGCAAGTAACTACAATAATAATGTAGAATTTTCAGAAATGCATTTGTCTCTCCAAGATAAGCACTCTGCCAAAATACGAGGTCTGAAATACTCCAGCTGTTCTAGGAAAGTGCGGCGCTCAAAGAACAAACTCCCTGGAGAATACTAGGCACTTAGCTGCAGTCTTTTCCGGAGTGCTGGAGGAATGCCCGATGTCAACTGGTACAGGAACAATGAAAAGACTTGCTTCAAAAGTCCTCAATACCAGGATGACAGCAGGGGCTGGACTGCCAAATCAGATGCTGAGATCAGGAAGCAAAACAAAGCCAAGCAGGGAGGCATGCTTCAATCTGCTATTTATAGCCAATCAGGAAAGCAGTTGAGTTTCCACATGTGGATGAGTCACCACACCCATTTAGAAGCACATGTCTACACCACACCCAATTAGAAGCACATGTCTACACCTGCTCACATTAGCAAACAAGCATTGGAAAAACAAGCATTAATAAAACCAATTGTGTAACACAGCACATTATGTTTACTTAGAAACATGAAGGTTTAACCAAGAACATATATATGATTTAACCCTAATCCCTGGGGATGCTCACAGATAATGTAGGAGGAACTTTGGGGATTCCTGACAGTAAGGACTGCATGCCCCTATCCCATTAGAATTTGGCACGGGCAAGAGGGCAACAGGCAGCAGGTCAACACAGCACAGCAACAGTTCTTTCAGAGCAGCAGTCCTGCAGAATGGCTGTCCTTATAGAAGCACAGCAGTCCTTCCTGACAGAGTATTCACAGGTCCAGAAGTGTACTGGAGAGTTATTGTCTGAGGTCCTTCTTTTATACCCTGAAACCCTGTTTTTTGTAAAGTGGGAGAAGCTTTTAGACAGTGGATTTGAAGTGCACACATGCCCTGCCTTCCTGACCTAGCTCCAAACTCACTACTGAGGGGTATGCAGACCTTTGTATAGAGATAGGACACAGTATGTTCAGGTGTATGTGAAGCTGGGCCCAGTTCCTCCCTTCCATCCTGCCAGTGATGGCCCATCCAGTCACACTTAAGTTCTGATTGTGTGTGATGATCTAGGAGGAAACACAAAACTCAACTTTCAGCTGTACCCAGTCATGTGATCAGAGACAGCCTGCAGGTTCCAAATGGCTAAAGAAAGAAAATACCACCTTTCTAAAGGTAGCATTTTCAGCATTGTAATTTAAAATCCTACCTCACCATAAGTAAGGATTTTAAATTAGAATTCCAGAGACACAAAAGATTAGGCAGTTACCTTTCCGATTTGAACATTACACATGTAATATGGTAATTCCACTGTTATCCGACGGGAGAGATGGGCCTTGCAGTAGTGAAAAACGAGTTGAAAAGGAAGAGTTGGCCCTGCAATTGCAGGGTCTGCACACACAGGCTCTGCAATGACAGGGCTCAGACATGTTTAAAGGGTTACTTAAGTGGGTGGCACAATTAGTGCTGCTGACCCACTAGTAGCAGTTAATGTACAGGCCCTAGGTGCATGTAGTAAGACTTCACTAAGGACTTATACGTAAATTAAATATGCCAATTGAATATAAGCCAAATCTACCATATGTATGAAGAGAGTACAAGCATTTTAGCAGTGGTTAACAAGGGTAAAGTGGGCAGAGTCCTAAGGCCAACAAAAAATAATTCAGCAAAAATAGAAGAAGGATGGCAAAAAGTTTGGGATGACCATGCAAAAAGGGCTGGGTCCAACAATCTATGCTGTTTTTTCCAGGCCAGTCTTAAATTAATCTTCACAGCAACATTCTCTTTTTCAACACAACCATGGTTGCCTGGTGTTGGACTTTCAACTCCTCAGCTCTTAGGTATTAGGGGCTGCTCTGGAAGAGGCCAGGAGTGGAAACAGTCCCTGCACACAATCACAGAGCTCTAAGGGGATGCCAGCAGACAATGCATCAGAAAACGTAGGTCTTTGTTCCCAGTTTGTTCTGCCATAGATGCTTCCAGTTTATGAAGCATAGTTGGGGGGTGAGGAGGGCATTATTTATATTTGATTTTGAAAGACATTGAGACATGGCTATTTTACACTTAGGGCCTGATTTAGATCTTGATGCTGTTACCACCATCCCGTCATGGTGGCAGACCCAAGTACTTCGTCAAGCTGACAGAGTTCTGACAGTTGTATTTAGATCTGTGGCGGTTCAACTCCCATCTACTTTGATGGAGTGCACTGTGTTGCACAAGCTGCATCCCACTGTCGAGGTGGTCAGCTCCAATGCTGGAGTATAGCACTCCATCGCCATCAAGAAGGAAAGATCGCACTGACCATATTTCTATGACACAGTTCTGCTCGTGGTGTATCAGTGGCAGTCCTGTGATGGCAGGAGTCCATAGCGGGACCTGTTCAGCATTGTGCTATGGCTATGGCCTCTGCTTCCCATATTTTGACTGTGTGCTGGACTCTGTTTTTGCTGGTGTTGGTACTCTGGGCACTTTACCACTGCTGACCACTGCTGACCAGGGCTAAAGTACAAGTGCTCCCTATGTAAATTGTATGTGTAATTGGCTTTTCCATGATTGGCATATTTGATTTACCAGTAGATCCCTAGTAAAGTGCACTAGAGGTTCCCAGAGCTTGTATATCAAATGATACTAGGGGGCGTGCAGCACTTATTGTGCCACCCACATGTGTAGCCCTGTAAACATGGCTCAGACCTGCCACTGCAGTGTCTGTGTGTGCAGTTTTAAACTGCCAATTTGACCTGGCAAGTGTACCCACTTGACAGGCCCAAACCTTTCCTTTTTATGTCTGTAAGGCACTCCCAAGGTAGGCCCTAGCTACCCCCAGGGGCAGGGTGCAGGGTATTTAAAAGGTGGGACATGTACTGATGTGTTTTACATGTCATAATAGTGAAATACTGCCAAATTCGGTTTTCACTGGTGCGCCGATCTCTCTAATGGGTTAACATGAAGGTTGCCTTTAATAAACTTTCAAGTTTAGTTTCACTTTGGGAGTAGATTGAAATTTGGAGTTTGGTGTCTCTGAACTCACAATTTAAAAATACAACTTTTGGTAAAGGTTTTACCAAAATTGGTTTTAAATTGTCAGTTTGAAAATGCCACTTTTTTGCTTAAATCATTCTGTGACTCTGCCTACTTGTGCTTACTTGTGTATTCCCTGTCTGGGTCAGACTGACAGTTGGGTTGTCTGTGAACCTCCACTAGACAGTGACACAAAGGGAGCTGGGGTGTAGCCTGTATATCCTGATGGGCCATCTGGGCTAGAGTGAAGGGAGGAGTGGTCATTTATTCCTGGCCTGCCCTCACACAATGCAGTCTCCAACACCCTGGTGTGAGGCTGGATCCAGGCCTGGGTAAGGCAGGATCTTGTCAACAACAGACACTTTCCTTTGAAGTTTGCCAACTTCAAAGGCAGAACAGGGTATAAGTAGTGGACCCAAACTCCCAGATGTTTTGATTACTTCTGGATTCAAGAGGAACCTCTGCCAAGGAGAAGAGCTGAAGAGCTGTAAGATGAGTACTACCCTTTTGCCTCTGACACTGCTTTGCTGGGTTGGCCTGCAGTTACTGATTCTGCCTGAAAGAGGACAAAGACTTTGGGGGTCATTCTGACCCTGGCGGTCGTTGACCGCCAGGGTCAACGACCGCGGGAGCACTGCCAACAGGCTGGCGGTGCTCCCAAGGGCATTCTGACCGCGGCGGTTCAGCCGCGGCCAGAAAGGGAAATCCGGCGGTCTCCTGCCGGTTTTCCGCTGCCCTGAGGAATCCTCCGTGACGGCGCAGCTTGCTGCGCCGCCATGGGGATTCCGACCCCATACCGCCATCCTGTTCCTGGCGGTTTCGGCCGCCAGGAACAGGATGGCGGTATGGGATGTCGTGGGGCCCCTGGGGGCCCCTGCAGTGTCCATGCCAATGGCATGGGCACTGCAGGGGCCCCCGTAAGAGGGCCCCACTTTGAATTTCAGTGTCTGCCATGCAGACACTGAAATTCGCGACAGGTGCAACTGCACCCGTCGCACCCCTTCCACTCCGCCGGCTCCATTCGGAGCCGGCATCCTCGTGGAAGGGTGTTTCCCGCTGGGCTGGCGGGCGGCCTTTTGGCGGTCGCCCGCCAGCCCAGCAGGAAACCCAGAATACCCGCGGCGGTCTTTTGACCGCGCAGCGGTATTCTGGCGGCCCCAGCCAGGCCGGCGGATACCGCCGCCGGCTGGGGTCAGAATGACCCCCTTTGTGGTATATTCCTGCTTGATAAGTGTCTCCAATGGCTCGGACTGAGCATGCCTCCTTTTTTGAAGTCTCAGGGCCATCAAAGACATCCTCTGCCAGCACCTGGACTCTCTGCTTCGACTTCTGTCCTGCCAAGTGGTACCCTATCCAGTCCCTGGGCTCTTGAAAGCTGAAACTGCTAGAACCATGCAGGAAAAAGGTCGATGCACCACCTGCAATGCGGCAGTAAAAACGATCAGTCACCCACATCGCAGCTGAAATCGACGCACCACCTGCCTTGAGGCTGGTAAATTGATGCCTCACCTGCATCGTGGCTGGAGAAACGATGCAAAACCCGCTTGCGACTGCTGAAAACAACGCAAATCCGAGCAGCGCAGTTTTCCATCACCGTGTGGCTGGATTTCTGACACATCATCGCTGGGTGTCAAAATCAATGTGCACCTGCGCAGGCCCCAGTTCCCCACTCCGGAAATCAACTTAGGACTCTCTTGTGGGAGAGAAAAATGATGCATTACCTACCCAACCGGAGAAGAAATGACGCATGGTCTCACTTGCGAGTAAGGAATCGATGCATCACTGACTTTTTCAAGGCATGCTCACCCGTGCAGCTTTATTTTTGACGTAAACCAGGTACTCTGTGCAACAACAATGTTTCTATTGTTTTATATGGAGTAAAATTATTTTATTTGAAAAATTCATAACTTTACTTGTGTATGTTGGATTTTTGTCTTTTTATTCTTGTTTGATTTAGGTAAATAGTGGATATTTTTGTAAACTGGTGTGGTGTCTATTTTGTAGTGTCTTTACTGTATTACTGGGTGTTTGGGTACAAATACTTTACACATTGCCTTTGAGATAGGCCTGACTGTGTGTGTCAAGCTATCAATGGGGTGAGCAGGGGTTATCTAAGTGTGTATATCCATTCCCCTGACTAGAACAAGGGTCCCTGCTTGGACAGAGTGCAAACTGACAGACAACCAAAGACCCCATTTCTAACAACAACCATATCTCAAACAAAGGCAAATGTGGACCAGAATAGTGGACATAGTGAATGCTGTAGCTAACAATCTGCCCACATAGGAGGAAATTAGGAAGAGTGTGAATGACCTATGAGAGAAAGTGCATTTCCATTTTTGCCTTGGGAGGAGGAGGCCTTGCAGATCTTACAACCTGAAGGCTTGACAGGAATTCCTGTTGGAGTGGAGACTGGTAAGTTGAACTTAGCAATATCTCACTAATCACAAATGGAGTTTTGCCCTTAAGTTTGTTTTTCATATTTTTAAGACCCTTATCAAAACATAAAAATATATACATAAAACTTCAAAATGTCTTGTATAGGAAAGTAGCCTCTTTTTAGCATGGTTACCCCCACCTTTTGCCTGTTGTCAGTATGTTTTGACTGTGTTCACTGGGATCCTGCTAACCAGGACCCCAGTGAATGTGCTCTCTCCGTTTAAACTTGGTTGCTTGGACCACAACACCCCACATTTGGCATACTGGTTCCCCCTTATAAGTCCCTAGAATATGGTACCCAGATACCCAAGGCATTGGACTACAGGAGTCCCCCATGGGCTGCAGAATGTGTTATGCCACCCATTGGGAGCTCATGCAAAGTGTGTCTGCAGGCCTGCCATTGCGGCATGTTTTATGGGGTGCATACACCCTTTTCACTAAAAGACACTGCACCAGGTCACTGTTAGTTACCCCTATGGTAGGTCCTCCTAGCCCAGAGTGCAGGGTGCAGGTACCTGTGTGTTAGGACACCGCTGCATGAACAGAGGGGCTCCTACGAATTCCAGCTCCATTTTCCTGGACTTCGTGAGTGTGGGGACACGCATGTACTGGGCATAGGTCACTACCTGTGTCCAGCTACATAATGGTAACTCCGAACCTAGGCATCTTTGGTATCAAACATTTTTTAATCATTTCCCAATACTGTTGCCAGTATTGATTGTATGATTCCATGCACTCTGGGGGCTCCTTAGAGGACCCCCAGCATTGCTCCTCCCAGCATTCTGGGGTTCTCCGGGCGGTCCAAACTGCTGTCACCCCTCAGACAGCTTTTTGCCATCCGACTGCTTGAACAGCTCAAGCCCAGGAAGGCAGAAGAAAATATTTCTCTCTCCCTTTGTAAATAGGTGCTATATGGCTTGGGTAGGGGTAGCCCCCCAAAGCCAATGGTATGCTTTGAAGGGCATGGTTGGTGCCCTCTTTGCATAAACCAGTCTGCACCAGTCCAGGGACCTCCAGTCCTGGCTCTGGTGTGAAACTGGACAATGGAAAGGAGAGTGACCACCCCCCTGTCCATCACCACCGTAGGGGTGGCACCCAGAGCTCCTCCAGATGGCCCCTTGATTGTGCCATCTTTAAACCAATGTGGGCAGAGGCCTTGGGGAGCATCTGAGTGGCCAGGCAAGTGATGTCACAACCCCCTCCTGAGAGGTGGTCACCTGACTAGGTTACCAGTCCCCCTTCTAGGGCTATTTCGGGTCTCCTTATTGGGTGGGTCCTCAGATTTGATAGCCAAGACTCCAGCAGGACTACTCTGCACCAGGTACTTCAACTTCTGGCCACTGGAACCGCAACAGGACTCCAAAGGAACCTACAATCTGCAGCTACAGTGACAACTCTACTCTGCAACATTGTTTCTCCAGCTCCTTCCAGCAACTGCAACATTTCCCCAGCTGTGCATCCTATGAGGGCAGCAAGTCTTCAGCCTGCACAAGGAGCAAGAAGGAATCTCCCTTGTAGTGAAGGAGTCAATTCCCTGCATCCGCATGCACCAACTGTAACATCTGAGCTGCGTGAATCCTGTATCACGGGTGGTGGTCTGGAGTTGTCCCCTTGGCTGTCTCTGCTAGCTGTCCAACTTTGGTGAAGGTAAGCACTTTCCTTCCCACAAAGGACTGTACTCCTGTGCACCACATTACTTGTTCGCATCACCTCAAAAGGATCTTCAGGCTCCGTGTAGCTTATTTCCCAACACTCTTCCCTGCAATGCACAGCCATCTGTGTGCTTCTCCTGAGACGTGGGACTTCTCTTCAGGTGTGCTGCTTGGGCCTCTCTGTGACTCCTGGGCTCCCTGCCTGCGGGTCTTCTGTAGGGGCTGCCTCCTCTTCTTTGGACTCTCTGCACTGCTGAGGATCGCCTGGGACTCCCTCCATGGATTGAGACCCTCTTGGACTTCGCTGGTCCCCGGCAGCTCCACTTTTCCTCCAACCGTGACATTTGCCTTTGCCAAGGCCTGTTGGTGGTTTTCCACATCACAGGTTGACTGTAATCCTTCATCTGGCATCGGACATTGACTGCATCAACCAGAAACTCTTCACCGGCTTCAGTGTTGCATTGCTGTCTGTCTTTGTCTCACCAGCGACAAACACCTGCATCCACAGGCAGGTGGGTAGTGGCTCCTGCCACCACTGGACACTCCAACTGGAACTGGACTTGGTCCCCTTCATTTCCAGGTCTTCCTCTTGAAGAAACCACCTTTGGATTCTTGCAGTCTTGTCTGGGTCTTGCAATATCCTCCTTGAAAGTCCTTTGGGGTGGTTTGTGGAAAACCAATAGTTTACCTATTTCCTCCTGATCGCTGAGTGGCACTCTGGTACTTACCTTAGGGGTTTTCGAAGTACCTCCAGCTTCCCTCTACCGATTCCACTTCCTTGGATGGGGAGCCAACTTTGCATTCCACTTTTTCAGTATATGGTTTATTCTCCCCCTAGGCTTTCAGTATTGCCTATTGCTTTTCACTGTTTTCTATTTCTTTTTATGCCTATTTCTAATTACTGCTGTGCATACAATAGTGTGTTTACTTACCTCCTATTGGAGAATTGCCTACCTAATGATTTAGTATTTGTGTCACCAAAATAAAGTACCTTTACTTTTGTAACACTGTGTAGTTCTTTCATTTGTGTAAGTGCTGTGTGACTACAAGTGGTATTGCATGAGCTTTGCATGTCTCCTGATAAGCCTTGGCTGCTCATCTACAGCTATCCCCAGAGAGCCTGGCTTCTAGACACTGCCTACACCTCACTAATAGGGGGATACCCGGAACTAGTACAAGGTGATAATAATACCTTAAGTATTCCCCACACACCAGGACAGCTTACTACATCCTGTATCTTCAAAATTACTAGCATCATAGTTGTATCTCTCTTTATAACAACACTCAATATATTTTGTCAGAATGTGTGCCATCCCTTGCATTTGCCTAGTCCCTTACATTATCTCAATGTATGTTGAACTCAAAAACGCAGGTTCTGAACTTGATCTATTTGAACATGAACGAATAGTGCTTATAAGGTTTTGTTTTATTCTATTCACATTTTTTACATATGTATGTATAGATTGTAAATGTCTGTACATTTCCTCTGTAGATATTCAAATAGATATGTGTAACTCACATTTCAGCAAGTATTGTCAATGGTGTTAACAAATGACAACTACCATGATGCAACAGTTCGTATGTTTGAAAAACAATGGTGCAATTTGATGTTGCTCAACCTTTCTTTTCCTCCATATATGCACAAATGTCCACATTTTGTGTATTCGCCATTCACCATTTCATGGTATGTATGAAAATTGCATTAGGTGTGTTGAACTAAAGCTGCAGCCTTTTTGTTACTCCATTGAATTAATTACTTACATAATTCATAGTTTGTCTATTCAAAGGTTTCTAATCATATTCTATGGCTTGCTGAATATAAATAGTAATGATCCACAATTTACTTTGCACTGTTCAGATGATGACCAATGCCTTTAAAGCTAATAAATTGTACTATAGTTTGTTTTCAAGACTGCTAGGTCTTGAAATACCTCAGCTCTCAAATATCCTCTCCACTGTGTTTGTTTACATGTCTGGTAAATGTAATGTACACTTTCAAATTAGCATTTCACTTTTCAGGACATCTCTCCATCATTGTTACTGACATTTGCATCTGCATGTGTAAAACTATAAAAAGCACCCCAAAGCCTAATCATCCCATTAATCATAATTGTTACTTTTAGGTTGCTTCATTTGTAGCTGAAGACACATTTGAGGTACAATCCAGACATTTAATCTCATTTTATTGCAAATCGTATTAGATTCAACACCACGGGCCAGTGGACCACCATCTGAAAATGAAGGCATCTCAATTTCAGACCAGGATCAAGACTTTAGTGAGGATACCACTCCTGCAAATCCAGAGGATGTGGACATGACTGGTCCATCTGGTGTGTCTGGGCATAAAGCATCAGTGCTTCTCACTCTGCCCACACGTAAACCTCATACCCAAGATGCAACATCTCAGCATCAGGATGGATCTTCTTGCTGTGTACAAAGGAACACACCAACCATCTTGTGACCCCAACTGTACCCCCTGGGTACTGTTGAGCAACCACCACGACCAGTTGTGCCAGAACCCAGTGGGATGGGCCACACTGCCTGAGGGGCACAGAGAAATGAGAGTAAGGGTTGTAGGAGGGAATCTGTAGGCCAGCAAAGTAACGCTTGGTGGTACAGTCTCAGATGCACTACTGCAGTTCCAAGACATGATGGGTCAGGCCATACAGAGATCTGGGAGATGAAGCAAATGCAGAGGGAGCCCAATGTAGAGAGGCAGATTATCAACTTTAATTCGAGGTCCCTGACTGGAGTAATGTTTGACATAGACATCACATGTGCAGGGCTTTTCCCTTACCGTCTGCTCCTACTGTGGTCCTTCAACATCAGGACAAAATACACCTGCCACAGACAAGGAGGCCCTGCCACAACAGAACACTGCTCCACCCACCCCAGTCCCAACAGCAGTAGACCACCAGACGAGGAGGGAAAGATATCCACCACCACCTCCAAAAGATGCCAAACCTAATTTCCTCCTGTGTGTGTCTACCATTCACCCTATGGACTATTTCATGGGCACATTTACCTTTTTTGACAACAGTTATATTTTGTACATAAGAAGCCAAACAATTCATACTCACCAAATATAGTTCATCCATCATGATCAATTTGATTTATTTTTTCTTGTTCTCTCTTATTCACGTTTTAAAAATATGTCAATCATTTTACGTTATCAAAATAAATGCACATGAGACAAAGTCAAAGACTGGTTTAGTATTTATGGTATTTCCTTTTCCATGTCTTTCTCACACCATCATTTGATACAGCTGTCAATCAATAGGAAACAAAAAAGTAATAAGAGATAACAACTTGGTTATGTGTTTCCTAAAATGGTAGAAAATTAAATCCTGAAATCTCAATGTGTTGGTCTCAAACATTTGTAGGTAACAATTCTCTGACAAAATCATAGATGATTTTCACAAACCATGCATAACCGAAATAGTCTGTACCATTTAGAATTTGACGCTCCACGACCTTGACACCAAAGAAGAAAGGGGAAAATTTAATAGGCAAATCAGTATTGATTTATGACAACAGCTGGAGCCAGATATCCTGCCTTACAATAGGAATCCTACATCGCAAAAACCAGTCGTCTACATCATGGCAGTAATACAGTTTGAGGCCACATGATCATTCAATACACTGTGGCAGTACCCGGGTCGAAAGTCACAACCACTTTTCAGTGGTGTGCTACAAAAGGATCGTTAATCTATGAGACACATCAACAACTCAGCACAAAATTAAGATTTAGCCAATGTGAAGAGAGATGAATATGCAGGACGTGCTGTCCGGGATCAGAGGGACCACATATCCAAGACTGCTTTATGGCCCCAGGAGGCGGGCATCTTATGCATCCCTGCTCCGACTTGCCAGATCCAACAAGCGCTATAAAGAGCGAGGAAGAATAACGCGCTGCGGGACGTGCTGACCATGACCAGAGGAACTACATATACCACAATGCTTTTTGGCCCCAGGAGGTGGCCATCTTGTGCATCACCTGCTCCCACTCGCCAGATCCAAAGAGCGCTATAAAGCGCAAGAGGGCCTACCGCAGTGTGGGATGCGTTGACCCGGACCAGAGGAACTACATATCCCAGACTGCTTTTTGGCCCCAGGAGGCGGCAATCTTGTGCATCACTTGCTCCCGCTCCACAGATCCAATGAGCACTATAAACCGCAAGGGGGCATACCGCAGTGCGGGAAGCGTTGACTGGGCCCAGTGGGACTACATACCCCGACTGCTTTATGGCCCCAGGAGGCAGCCATCTTGTGCATCACCGGCTCCCACTTGCCAGATCCGAGTGCTATAAAGTGCAAGGAGGTGTACCGCAGCATGGGATCCCTGACCGGGATCAGAGGGACTACATATCCCAGACTGCTTTGTGGCCTCAGGAGGCAGCCATCTTGTGCATCACCTGCTCCCACGTGCCAGATCCAACGAGCGCTATAAAGAGCGAGGGGGCATAGTGCAGCATGGGACACGCTGACCGAGACCAGAGGGACTACAAATCTCAGAGTGCTTTGCGGCCACAGGATGCAGCTATCTTGTGCAGCACCTGCTCTGACTTGCCAGATACAACAAGCGCTATAAAGAGCGAGGGTGCATACTGCAGCATGATACGTGCTGACCGGGACCAGAGGGACTACATATCACAGACTGCTTTGCGGCCACAGGAGGTGGCCATCTTGTGCATCACCTGCTCCCACTTGCCAAATCCAACAAGCGCTATAAAGCGCAAGGAGGCATACTGTTCACGACTGACTGAGGCCAGGCAGAGCCACCCCCCTGAGTCTGGCTCTCTTTTTCAGCCACCCAAATAGTTTTGTCCCCCTCTGGTTTTCCCCAAATACCATCCCAGGCCCCTTGTCCCGTCCCGATACATTGCCACAGATATGGGTAAAAGAAAAGCTCCTGAGGGCGGGGCTGGGTTTGGGGGGGAAAAGCTCAAGTAAAACGCCAAAAAGTCAGGCTGCAATGAGATAATTGGTCACATTGATGACCTCCAAGCTGATTGTGGGGAAATATTAGGCCTACCATCCGGTGCAGATCAACCATTGAGTGCCAAACCGTGCCCTGCAATCCAACCACTGACCAGGAAGCAGGAAAACATAACGAATATGTTTAACAAAGCCAGGGTACGGATGAGGACCAAGACAAGCACAGCGCCCCACAACCCCACAGACTCAGTTCCTAGCTCCGGCTCTCCTCATGGCTCGGCATTGGTGATTCCTCAATCGCCCATCCCCTGTACCAATCGCTTTCTTCCGCTATCTTGTCCCCCAGACCCAATACCAACTCAGGATATCGCACCTCCACCTGCCCAGGCTAGGGCAGGTAGTTTTCCAAATAACCAGTCATCCCCCCACCAAATGACGACTTTTTAGGTTGTATACAAACACTCAGGTCAGAAATAGCAGCCCTTAAGTGTATGATAAGTGACCTTGCAGTTACAGTAGGGCGTCTTATGGAAGAGAGAGGGAGAATAGCCAGGGAAAGCACTGCCACCTCAGTTCTGACCAACATCGCCTCTGTGGCACCATCTGTTTCCACAATGCCCCATGATGCAAAATATCATGGATGCCACCCAAGTTTACCACTTGAGGACACCATCTCTAGGACTTTGGTCGGGGCCCGTATATCGGATCCCCATAAACCATCAGGTATGCAAATTGAATCTCCTTCCATCAACCCCCAGAACAAAAGTTTCAACTTCACACCTCTTACACTAGGGGCTGGTTGTCACCTTGGCAGTGCACATGTTCCTAAGACCACCATTCTCTTTCCTCAGAAAATCTTTATGACCAACGTGCCTGGTACTAATTCACAGGGTGGGATGGAAGGGGAATGCTCCCTGGTTAACAAAGTCACCCACTGGATTCGACGCAGTAGAGGATGTCTCTAAGTAATCAGGACAGACTTCTTAGGGCCAGAAGGCACAGGTCTCTGAGCTTATCATCTGAGTGCATCGAGCTTCTTCTTGAAAATGGGCAGCTAGCTTATGTCTTAGTAGCCCTAGACCAAAGAACTAACTCCCTGGACGGGTTAATGTTGGACTTTTTTGCTTATGCAGGGTCATCCTGAATCTTTTTGCCTCCTGCCTCCTATTTTTTTCTGACCTATTGCTGTTGGCTTTTGAACTCTGAGCACTTTACCACTGCTAACCAGTACTAAAGTGCATATGCTCTCTGTGTAAATTGTATTGTTGATTGGTTTATCCATGATTGGCATATTTGATTTACTAGTAAGTCCCTAGTAAAGTGCACTAGAGGTGCCAGGGCCTGTAAATCAAATGCTACTAGTGGGCCTGCAGCACTGGTTGTGCCGCCCACATAAGCAGCTCTGTAATCATATCTCAGACCTGCCGTTGCAGTGTCTGTGCGTGCAGTTTTAACTGTAAATTCTACTTGGCAAGTGTACCCACTTGCCAGGCCTAAACCTTCCCTTTTCTTACATATAAGGCACCCCTAAGGTAGGCCCTAGGTAGCCCCAAGGGCAGGGTGAAGTGTATGGTTAAGGTAGGACATATAGTAATGTGTTTTATGTTCTGACAGTGAAATATTGCTAAATGTGTTTTTCACTGTTGCAAGCCCTGTCCCTCTCATAGGTTAACATGGGGGCTACCTTTAAATCTGATTGAAGTGTAGATTCCCTTTGGGAGCGGATGAACATGTGGAGTTTGGGGTCTCTGAGCTCACAATTTAAAAATACATCTTTTAGTAAAGTTGATTTTAAGATTGTGCGTTTGAAAATGCCACTTTTAGAAAGTGAGCATTTTCTTGCTTATCCTATTTCTGTGACTCTGCCTGTTTGTGGATTCCCTGTATGGGTCAGTTTGACAGTTGGACTGGTTGCACCTCACAACTGGTGTTGTGTCATTTTGTAGTGTTTTCATTAAGTTACTGTGTGTGTTGGTACAAATACTTTAGACCTAGCACTCTGAAGTTAAGCCTACTCCTCTGCCAAGCTACCAAGGGGGCAAGCAGGGGTTAGCTGAGGGTGATTCTCTTTTACCCTGACTAGAGTGAGGGTCCTTGCTTGAACAGGGGGTAATCTGACTGTCAACCAAAGACCCCATTTCTATCAGTTCACTATACAGTTCAAACTCAAGTCACCTACCCCATTTTGTGTGCCACCCTCCCAAGTGACTTTAGCTGATGCCACTGTCTGTTCCAAGAAAGATTGACCAACAGAGCATGAGGTGGAGGCTTCCTACGACACACCTGATAGCAGCACAAGCTCTGACAACTGTCTCTGCACCATCAGCCACCCAGCCGACATCATCGACCAGAGACATAGGATGGACCGCATCGTTTCCCCCAGTGTTACTGCACCAGCCATCCTAGATCTCCAGGTAAACCTGCTTCCGTCGTCCAACTCCATGACCACTGGTTGGAAAGTAAAGACTGTCTCCTTGAATGTGGCAGGTATCAAATCCAGACTGTTGCCTCAATGGAACACCTTTGTTGACCACTACAACGTATGTAGCTTTCAGGAGACCTGGCTAATCAAACCTGCCCACAAACCTGGCTATGCAATCTACCACATACCCGCTGTTACCAGCAAGGTGGGCTGTCCATCGGGGGGCCTCCTAATATGGGTGAAAATCGCACTACAGTGCACAGTGAAACTGATACCCACCGACAGCCCTGACATCCTTTGTATCAGTCTCAAGGGAACAGGGTCCACTGTCACTGACATTTTCAACATCTATGCCAGGGGGACAAAGGGGCAAACCACTCTTTCACCTTACAGTGTCTAGAGACCCAACTGGGTGAAAGACCCTCCAAACATTCCCTCATTGTAGCTGGGGACTTCAATACCACCTTCGGACCCCTCGGTCTGGATCACATGGGCGATTTCAGTGAAGAAGATAACATATGGCCCATACCTAGTGGTAGAAATGGGGTCTTTGGTTGGCAGTCAGGTTACTCCCTGTCCAAGCAAGGACCCTCACTCTAGTCAGGGTAAGTCACACACAATCCAAATTATCCTGTGCCCATCCTCTGGTGGCTTGGCACTGAGCAGCCAGGCTTAACTTAGAAGGCAATGTGTAAAGCATTTGTGCATTAAATCATGCAATAACACAGTATAGCACCACAAAAATACACCACACAGTGTTTAGAAAAATATAGAATATTTATCTGGATGAATGTAGGTCAAAACGATCAAGATTCAATAAGTACACATTGAAATATCACTTCAGAGAATTATAAAAATAGTATTTAGTCTTTAAAAAGCAACAAGTGTCTCTTGCAAGCACAAAGTACCTGGGTTTGCGTTCAAATTCTCCACAAGGGACCGCAGAGGAGGAGATGCATGGAAAACAGGGAGGTGTGCGTCAGTTTTTCCAGTGCACTCCGACAATGCCTCAATAAGTTTTCACGCAGGGCAGGCTTTGCGTCGATTTCCGGCACGAAGACTGGGATCCTCTTCGGGTTAGGGGGTTTTCAGATACCCGAGGACGATGTGGAGAAATACTGGGCATACAGGACGAAGTCACAGGGTCTGCGTCGATTTGGTAGGTGATGCGTGGACATTTCTGTTGCACAGCAGGTGCTGTGTCGATTCTTCTTGCAGGAAGTCGGGCTGTGTCGTTCCGGCTTGGCTTTGCGTCGATCCAGTAGGTCGTGCATCAAAGTTTTGGTCGAAACGCTGGCGCTGTGTCGATCTCCTCTCAGGGAGCAGGGCTGCATCATTCTGGTTCGGCCTGCGGTGATTTTCTCACTGCGATGCAGGTTGTGCATCATTTCTTGCAGGCCATGTGTCAAATATTCGCCGCACAAGGAGTTCTTTGCAGGATGAAGTCTTTTGGTCCTGAGACTTCAAGGAACAGGAGGCAAGCTCTATCCAAGCCCTTGGAGAGCACTTTTCAGCAGAACCAGAGGGAGGCAAGGCAGCAGGGCAACAGCAGGCCAGCAGTCCTTTGCCGAAAAGCAGTCCGGTGAGTCCTTTGGGGAGCCAGGCTGTTCCTCTTGGCAGGTTGCAGGTTCTTGTTCACGGATTCTTCTCCAGTGGTATCTTGTCCAGAAGGGTCTGAATTGGTGGGGTCAGAGGCCCTGTTTAAATACCCTACTTTTATGGCTTTTAGCCAAAATAAAGTTATTTATTGATTGAAATACCCAAATGTGCCTTTGAAGTGGGGGAGACTTCAAAGAGTGGCTTAGAAGTGCACAAGATCCCCTTTCAGTCCCATCCTGTCTGCCAGGGTCCCAGTAGAGGGTTTGGCAGTCCATTGTGTGAGGGCAGGCCACTGTCCTTTGACAGGTAAGTGTCAGGCCCTCCACCCTCCCAGCCCAGGAAGACCCATTCAGTATGCAGATGTGTGCAGGTGTGACTGAGCTTCCTGTGTTTGGGGATGTCTAAGTGAAATGCACAAGGGAGCTGCCAACTAACCTAGCCAGACATGGATGTAAGGTACAGAAGGATTTAAGTGTAGAGAAATGCTCACTTTTGAAAAGTGGCATTTCTTGAGTAGCAATATTAGATCCAACTTCACCAATAAGTAGGTTTTTGTATTACCATTCTGGCCATACTAAATATGACCTGGTTACTCCTTTCAGATCAGAATCTACCACTGTACCACAAACAGTATATGCCCTAATTCTATCCTATGCAAGGAGCAGGCCTCACAGCAGTGTAAAATTAATGTAGGAGTTTTACACTACTAGGACATATAGAACACATATGTTCATGTCCTGCCTTTTACCTACATAGCACCCAGCCTACATTAGGGGTGACTTAAGTGTAGAAAAAGGGGAGTTTAAGGCTTGGCAATTACTTTTAAATGCCAAGTCGAAGTGGCAGTGAAACTGCACACACAGACCCTGCAGTAGCAGGCCAGAGACATGGTTAGGGGGCTGCTTATGTGGGTGGCACATGTGCTGCAGCCCACGAGTAGCATTTAATTTACAGGGGCACATGTAGCGCATTTGACTAGGGACTTACAAGTAAATTAAATAAGCCAATTGGGTATGAGCCAATGTCACCATGTTTTAAGGAGAGAGCACATGCACTTTGGCACTGATTAGCAGTGGTAAAGTGTGCAGAGTCCTAAAGCCAGCAAAAATGAGGTCAGAAAAAGAGAAGGAGGAAGCAAAAGTTTGGGGGTGACCCTGCAGAAAAGGCCATTTCTAACACCTAGGCTGTAGCTCCCCCCATCAAGAAGTGGCACTCGGCTGTGCTGCAAGTAAATGCCTTGACCCTCGGCTAAGGCCTGAGGGCTGTAAATGGAAGAACCAAATCGGACAAGCATGCCGCCCACACGTTCACTGGCACACAGGGGAAGAGCTGCATAGACTTTATGTTGACCCTAGATACTGGCACTTGGTAGATGACATGGTAGTCCAAACCCAAACGGACAGTGACCATAATCCACTCTGTCTTAGTTTAGAGCCACCGTGGGGTAGGGCACCCATTGCAACAACCACTTCCAAAGTAGCCAAGGTGGTCCAGGCTGAGAACAGCAGACAGCGACATAGATGGAGCAAGGAGATCCTGCAAGACGACATTCTCTCTTCCATCGATTTAGATCTGACACATTGTGTAGCATTGATATCCATGATGGGAGAAGATGTGGGAATCCGTTCCTCTCTAATCGATGTAGACATCGAGTTTTTCAAAAAAATTGAAACAGCTACTATCTTTGCCAGCTGCCCACAACACCATGAGGGAGATAACTGGTACAATCGAGACTGCTGGATGGTATGAACAGATCTAAGGAGTTCAATCAAACAAAAGGATGTTGGGCGAGTTAGGACTCTGTGGAACCTGTAGAAGCAGATGCAGAAGAAGGCCAGGAAGGATTGGTAGGAGGAAAGATGGAGACTCTTGAAGGTTGCATTTGAATGCAGGGATTCCGGATACTTTTGGCTTACGGCAAGCAAAAGAAACCAAAGGGGAGTCTCTGCAATTGGCAACAATATCCTGCAATATCCTACAATATCCTGGTTCCAAAACTTCAACTCTCTCTATAATGTCGAAAGCCAATTCGCAACCATCCCTGTCCCTTTACTTCCACCCCAGCCTAACACCTCCCACGGGGATGGTTTGTTTAAGTTAGGAGATATCCAAGATGCAATAAACAATATAGTTTGACTGAAAGCCGCTGGCCACGATGGCATTCCTGGTGACCTTTTTCTTCATAACACCGACAAATGGGCTGAGTACCTCTTTCTGTTATCCAACGCAATTGTTAGGGGAGCCCCCATTCCAGAGTCCTGGAGGGGTGCTGAGGTAATACCCATTTACAAGAAAGGCGATAGGTCCCTACCCACCAACTATGGGCCGATAAGCCTCACCAATACAGTGTAAAAGGTATTCTGTCGTGCCCTACTATCGAAAATCCAATATGGATATCTGAGAATGACATCCTATCACCATTCCAGGCTGGCTTAAGGTGCAAAGCAAGCACCACAGATCAGGTGTTCAGTTTTCTGCTTCTGTATTGGAACGTTGTAGTGATAAGGAGTGGGAGTCTCTACGTAGCCTTCATGGACCTTAAATCTGCAATCAATCTTGTCCCTAGAGGTAAACTCTGGGAGGTCCTCATTGACATGGGTATGCCCAGAGGGATCCTGAACACAACAATTCGACTGCACAAGGCCAACTATGCAAAAATAGGCTGGGGAAATATATATATACATATATATATATATATATATATATATATATATATATATATATATATATTGGCAAACATTATATAAATATATGTGTGTGTGTTACTGTGTTAGGCATGTGCGCCACATACATGTGTGTGCCTGTGATCATATTATGAACGTGTATTTATGAAAGTGTGCACATAATAGGTGCCCACAGTATGAAGATGTGAGTGAGGGCAAAGTGCCCACAGATCAAATTTATCTACATCCAAACAGGTGAGAGGGCTAGATCTATATAAGTGAGACAGAAACCAATGTGTACATAGATGAAGAAGAGAGTACTGCAACCAGGTTAGAGAAGGCTTTCTGACCATGTAATAATGGGTGCTATATGTGTTGGGCTAGGTGCACCAATGTATGGTCTGAGATGTAAATAGATGAAAGGATATATACATTCAGGTGAAGGTGCTAGGTGCAAATAGGTTGCAGAGAGAATGTTCTAAATAAGTTAGATGGGCCACATATGCACAGATAATAATGGCCAAAAGCTCACATAAGATAAGAGGTTAGGTTTCAAAGAAGAAATAAAACTACATGCAAACAAATAAAAGTGTAGTTATATGTACTCTGGATGCCCGTGGGAAGCTTAATTTGCTTACTATGGGTCTAATTGGCTGAGGTGGTTTGGTGTGAGGAGATGTGAGCACATAGGCAAGATGTGGCTTGGTGCACACAGATGACAGTATTTCCTAAGGGCACAGCATGAGATGGAGGCAGAATCTACACACTGTTGAGATGTGAAGTGAAGAAGAAGTTCGCAATAAGACAAGGACTAGATGTACATTTCCAATAAGCAAGAAGTGACAGTGATGGGACTCAGTAGGAACATCCTGTGTGCAAACTGGTTTAGATAAGCAGATCACACACACTTGTACCACCCAGGCTTTGCTTAAAAATATGTTTTTATGAGTTAGCACATGTATGTTGGTTTATGTCTGGGCATCCGCTGGTGTTGTGTTGGCATGTGGAAATTCCGACTGGATTTAGAATGTTTTTTGGTCTTTGAGGCTATGTCTATGTCTGTAATAAGGTACGATGTGTGAGCCAGGATATTTGAGTGTGTACCTGAGCATTTTAAACTAGTTTCAAGATCATGAGAATTGAAGCAGAGTATTCAGTGGCGTAACGAAACTTAATGGGGGCCCCCTGCAAAGTAATTGTAGGGGGCCGCTTCCCCCCTGGACCAAGTCAGGGGCCTGCTGTCTGTACGCAGTGTAATGTGCCAAGGGCCCCCCCCCTGGAGCTAGGGGGGTGGGGCCCTCACCAAAGGGGTGGCAGGGGCACAAACTGATGCCTAATGCCAAAGCAGACACACAATTTTGACACATTCTCAAATTTACAGATCCTTGTAAATGTTGGAATGTGTCGAAACCCATGGGTCGGAAAACCCACTGCAATGCCCATGGAAAGCATCCTTGATGTAAAGTAAGGCAACACAGCGCTTTGCACTGCCTTGACTTTCTCCATATCTATGAGGCCATGCAAAGCCAGGCAGGGTGTCTTTGCGCCGCCTCATAGATATGATTGAGAGGCCTGCGCCACTGGAGCATCATAAAAAGCATGCTTCACCGGCTAGGCCTCACGTAAATGAGGCCCACAGTTTTCCAAAAAGGAGCATTAGTTAATCAAGAGCATCAATCAGGAGAGGGGGCGAGTGTGGTATTGGTGCAGGTGAAGCATATTTTCAATGGGCTCATCCTATCGCTGCGTTGGTCTTTAACATAAAGATTTGCACACAAGGGATGCTACCTACTGCAAATGAGAATCTATAAATATTGTCTTTTTATTGTCGTATTTATATCCCTTGCATATTTTCAACCCATTCCACAGTTCTGAGCCAGATTCCAGCTTTTAAGAATAAACAACACCAGCATCATTTTACTGATGGCTGTGGGAAGCTCACTTCAATTTGGAGACTATTTCAAAGAGAAAATGTCAGACATCTTGATTAATATCCCATGCAATCTTTATTTTTGTTATTGCTTTGTTGCAGATCAAGTGTTTAGTAATTCTAATGATAATCATGATCCAGTTGAACAGTAAACTTGGAATAATGTAGATTTTGGTCGTGTTTTCTCATCATGAGAGATTTTCATGTGAACGGGATTGTTAAAATTGTATGTTATTAAGAAATAATCTTGTAATTCCACATGTTCTCTTTGGATGGGTGCAGTGGCCATACAGCTGTGTTAACCTGTTTTTTGTCCATAACTCATATATGTCTACTGTCACTTGTCTATTCAGAAAGCTAATATGCAACTATTTTGTATATAATGCATTCAAATTATTAGCTGTAAAATAAACTTGTTTGTAAAAAAAAAATAAGTAGAGTGAATGGACTCACGGTCCAAAGAACACATTAAAACATAACTTCAAAGACAATAACACACAATTATGGGGTCTCGAACCAAATTTGGGGGTAGGGAACTCTCAGTGTAAAAGACAGATTCTATTCAAGTAATTTGATTACATCCAATAGCAATTCAAACATTATTGATGCATACTACTAGTAGTGAACCACCTGCAGTACATCTGGATTGATAGCAACAGTCCTGAGTGCCTGGAGATCATAGTCGGAGCAATCTATATTCTGCAGAAATGTTTAAACAATGCACATGGCCACCTATCCAAAGAGGAGCAGATGGGGCATAATAAATTGATGGTACACGCAGATGGTGATGGACTTTTGGCATGGTAGACACGTGTTGCTACTGTTGTAGTTTGGACTCTTGCTCTTGGCAAGACTGCTGATTCAAGGATGACAGTACTTATGTTTGTCGGCGACTATGCCTATCCTACAACAAGTTGCAACTGTAGTCCCAACCCTTCCGGCTCACTAGCAGTACCTCACCAATAACCTGAACAGTTAAAGGTGATTTGTGGCAGCCTTTACGCATGGACTCAGAAGTATGACATCTCAGGTAGTGTTGTGGTTAAACGGAGATTACCCCTTTCTCACAGATACAATATGTCTCAACCAAACACAGGCAATTATGAAGATGCAGTAATGTTTCAATAGTTTTTATTTAATACAATCTGCTGTAAATCACATGGGCTGCAATAATTAGGATTATGAACAGTGCAAGAGATAAGATTGTAAAGACGAGAGTCATGATTATGAAGACCCCCACCATCTTGTGATAGCATGGAAAGACATAAAGGGTATGATATGTCCTAGTACCCTATCATGATAGGCCTAACCTTCTACCTAGAGGAGAGCTGGGTATGTTAAACTTAATCTGCCAATGCCATGTCCCTGTAAGGAGCCCCCAACCCTTGTTACCTTGGTATGAGGTCTCGTGCTCAGACTCCGAAGGAACACGAAGTCCGGTCAGTGTCAAGGCGACGCGCAGCATCGATAGCAGCGATGGTATCTGGTCGGAATCCCTCTGATTATCTGTCTGAAGTGTAATGTATTTATACAGATCTACTTGGACCCCTGACTTAGGTTGTTCACAAACAATATTTAACACAGCATGCTTGTGACGGTAATTCCTAATGTGAACAGCTTGTTTGACTTTGGTGCATGAGTTGACGCCTTAGTGCGGTGGCACTGATAACATAAAGCTAAACAAAATGGCCTAACTATAAACAAGGCAGCCATCTTAGAAGAATTAATTAAATAAATTGGCTAAGACAGAGCAAGCCAAGTAGGTTAAAAGTCACTAGATGACGGGGGCACGAGTCTGCAAGCCAAAGGCTAAGCTAACTCCTTTTATCCCATTACAACAAACTAGGATTCACTACACTACAGGGTAAATTCTGATACATATGCAAAACCGGTTTGCGAAGAAATCCGCACTCTGAGCTGTGTGGTTATTACCACATGGGGTATTTGCCCAGGGTTTGCTTTTTACTACAGCTTCCCATCGCAGTTTTCGCCAGGAAAATCCTAGTAAAATCTTTTAGAGGAAAACAGCAAAATATGCCATAACCTCTGCTATAAACTCTGCCTTCCCATTGTATGGATCATTCTGCATAGCAAACCTTAACCAGAAGGAATTTACCACACTCTGTAATCACCTCACCTTGGCTAATTATATTTACCATGTGCGTACATACTACCCTCTGTTGTGTTCTGTTCATGATCAAGGCTTACCCTTTATGCCTGCAGGCTTTTGTATTAGTGTTTGGAAAAGGCGCAGGAAAATTATGTGGTCCAACGTGTGTCCTGGTGCCCATGCCAAAATCTACATATATACGGCGGCATGTACTGTTGTCCTCAAGCTCTCTAGAAATGGAACTAAGGGACCTGGATTAACACAGCCCATCCCGTTCAAAGGCCTGTCACTCAAAATTTGGGCAGAGCTCTAGCGATTCCAAATATGGCTGTAGTGGTCGGGGCAGCTCTAGGGAGATATATGCACAGAAGAAGTTACTCATTGAACGTTTTAAAACTTAGTGGTCTTGATGGGTAGCGTTGCCTTTGCTTTTCAATAACCAAGCTCTCAGTAGGATTATTGTCTACCACACTCAAAGATATTGAAACACTTATAAAAACAGTACAATCCATTGAGCCAACTTGCTTGTTTTAAGGTGGCTCATTACATAAACTGAGTTTGGTAATACATACATGTCTGGCAAAAGGGGCAAACTACTAGGGCCTTATTGTAACAACTTTTTCTCTGCCCAGTTGTGTTCTGAATTTCCAAGAATATGGAAAAAATATTTCTGAATGAATTCGACTCAGACACTTCAGCTGCTAAATCTCTTCCAAATTAAGGATTAATGGAAACCGAGATGTGCTCTTTTTTGTTATGAATCTATGATCTCATTAGTAATAATAAATAAATGTAGCATATTATGGTACATTGATTTTTTAATTTCTTTGAACCAGGGTCCTTGATGCAATTGAAGAAGAAAATGGATCTTTCTCACAAGCATTTCAGATACATTTGTAGTAAACGACACTAACAACACCAAGTGGGATCAGATTTATTTTATTCACTGAACTCCTCGCATGCCATCCGCCGCTCACAAAACCTCACCAACCAACATTCCAAGGTAAGCTCCCAGCCAGTCCATTCATCCCAGAGTCCTAAGGAGACTTGCGAGTGTACCAGTGGCTAAATATTAACAGCTAGGTTTGATTATTTGTTTTAAGATAACTTCTACTACAATAATAACATTTGTAAACATAAGGTTGCCTATGTACAAAAGGTGGGCTATTAAAAATTGTTTTCAGATCCAAATAATTTCCCATGTCATGTCCTTGTAACTTATCTCCCCTCCTTAATATGGGAAAACAAAGTCTTTGTGCCATGCTGGGCTTTTCCTGGTTCGGTTGTTGCTGCTCCGATGCAGCACGTCCGTTGGATTAGAGCCATCACTTCCTACTCCAGAATTTTCTCCCAGCTTGTTCTTTGTTTCTGGGTGACATACAATACAGTCCATACTCCAGATTTTACCATCCACTAATCTGACAACATTCTTGTAAACTTCTCTAATTCTAAGTGGATTGGAAAATTTGCTGCAACTATTCTGTGTGTGAAACTGAAGTTTGACCCTGACCCACTGCCCTACTTGCCATAGTCTGTCCTTGGTACCATTTTTTTATTGTACCATCTCCTGTATTTTTCCTGTTTTTGTCGGATACATTCAGCAACCGCTTCCCTTTGCTCACACACTTGCTCCCCTCCTTTCAACCAATTAGGGTTCAGCTTGGTTCCCGGTTGCCTTCCTTTTAAGGACTGGAATGGTGATAGCCCTGTAACTGCATTAGGAGTGGTATGGTACAACCATAACATTTGGTTAAGTGCTGATTCCCCTGACATGCCTGAAATCCTTGCCCTTTGAATGCACTCCTTAAACATTCTGTTCATTCTCTCAACTAAACCATTAGCCCGGGGGTTATACAAAGCAGTTCTGAAATGTTGAACACCCCAATTCTTGAGGAATTCCTTCATGAGTTCTGAAGTGAACTGCACACCGTTGTCAGTGACAAGTGTACTGGGAACCCCTTCCCTCATGAATGCTTCTGATAAAAAGTTAACAGCATCCATTGTCATTATTTGGTTCACGATCTTGAACATTGTCCAGTGCGAATGATAGTCAACTAGTACAAAGATATAACATCCCCTGCCACCCAGATGATTTACAGGTCCTAATATGTCTAGTCCTAGTTTATCCCAGGGTTTTGCAGGGACACTCATAGGTGACAGCGGAGTTTTGTGTGTTAGCTTAGTTTTATCACTCATGGCACATGCGATACAATCACTTACTGCACATTCCACAAACCAATCCATCTTTGGAAACCAATACCTGGCTCGCAATTTGTTCTTTGTAAGACTTCGTCCTAAACGTCCCTCGTGCGCTAGCCTCACTAATCTATCCCATAACTTACTAGGGGGTACAACTCTCTCACCTCTCATGATCACCTCATCAGAAATGTGAAGTTCTGACCTGATGTCCCAGTATACCTTCAGATCTTCTTCTACATCTTTTAGTTTATTTGGCCATCCTCTGATGATTTTTTTGTGGAGTAATTGTAATATCCGGTCATTCCTGGTCTCTTCCACCCATTCTTCCTTAGTAAGACTCGCTAGTTCCACTAATAACACTGGTTCAGATGTCTGTAATTCCAACCTACCATCCTGCACATTCATTTCTATGGAGCCACTCCTAGTTGACCTAGACAAGTAATCAGCTATAGTATTCTTGTTACCTGGGACATATATCACGTCATAATTGTAACCCTCAAGGCCCATCATCCACTTGGCTATGCGTGGAGTGGCGCGTTCTCTACCATGGGTAGTGAATATGTTAACAAGGGGTTTATGATCAGTCCTGATTGTGAAAGGTAAACCCCATAAAAATAATTTAAAGTGTGTTACGGCCCAAAAACATACTAGGGTTTTCCTTTCAATAGTGGAGTAGTTCCCTTCTGCTCCACTTAACGATCTCGATGCAAAGGCTACAATTCTTTCTTGTCCATTGACGCTTTGAGACAATGTCGTTCCCAACCCTTGGCCACTAGCATCTGTAGTCACCCACGTTTTTAGTTCTGAATCAAAATTCCCTAAATGTGAGGATTGAACAATGGCTTCCTTTACTTTATTGAATGCCGATTGGCACTCAGCATTCCATACAAACAGAACATCTTTTTTTAAGAGTACCCTCATGGGAGCTGTGACAATGGCAAAATTCTGTACACACTTGGCCATGTATTAAGCCAAACCCAAAAATGATTTTAGTTCCTGTTTACAACTGGGTGCAAGTGCTTCCTCCACAGCCTCTACCAAATCATGTTTGGGTTGGATACCTTCCTTTGTGATCTTGTGTCCTAGGTATTCTACCAATTCTGCGCAAATCTGACACTTTTCTCTTATTATCGTTATACCGGCCTGACTCAAAGCTTTGAATACCTCCCTTAAACTATCATCATGTTCATCTTTACTCTCACCATAAATCAACACATCGTCCTTGTTGGACCTGGCTTTTTGACAGAGACATCCCCAAACTTTTTGCCTCCTTCCTCCTATTTTTTCTGACCTGCTGTTGTTGGCTTTTGACCTCTGGGCACTTTACCACTGCTAACCAGTGCTAAAGTGCATATGCTCTCTGTGTAAATTGTACCATTGATTGGTTTATCCATGATTGACTATTTAATTTACTTGTAAGTCCCTAGTAAAGTGCACTACCTGTGCCTAGGGCATGTAGATTAAATGCTACTAGTGGGCCTGCACCACTGGTTGTGCCACCCACTTCAGTAGCCCCTTAACCTTGTCTCAGGCCTGCCATTCCAAGGCCTGTGTGTGCAGTTTCACTGCCACTTCGACTTGGCATTTAAAAGACTTGCCAAGCCTAGAACTCCCCTTTTTCTACATATAAGTCACCCCTAATGTGTGCCCTAGGTAACCCCTAGAGTAGGGTGCTGTGTGGGTAAAAGGCAGGACATGTACCTGGGTGGTTATATGTCCTAGTAGTGTAAAACTCCTAAATTCGTTTTTACACTACTGTGAGGCCTGCTCCCTTCATAGGCTAACATTGGGGCTGCCCTCATACATTGTTGAAGTGGCAGCTGCTGATCTGAAAGGAGCAGGAATGTCATATTTAGTATGGCCAGAATGGTAATATAAACTCCTGCTGACTGGTGAAGTCGGATTTAATATTGCTATTCTAGAAATGCCACTTTTAGAAAGTGGGCATTTCTTGCCCTAAAATCTTGTGCCCTTCAATCCACGTCTGGCTAGGTTTAGTTGACAGCTCCTTGTGCATTCACTCAGACACACCCCAAACACAGGGTTCTCAGCCTCACTTGCATACATCTGCATTTTGAATGGGTCTTCCTGGGTTGGGAGGGTGGAGGGCCTGCCCTCACACAAAGGACTGCCACACCCCCTGCTGGGACTCTGGCAGACAGGATTGAACTGAAAGGGGGCTTGGTGCATTTCTTAGACACTCTTTGAAGTCACCCCCACTTCAAAGTCACAACTTAGTATAAAACAGGGCCTCTGCCCTACCTCATCAGACACTTGCTGGAGAAGAAACCTGAACCAGAAACTACATCCTGCCAAGAAGAACTGCCTGGCTGCTCAAAGGACTCACCTGTCTGCTTTTCTACAAAGGACTGGGCCCATGGTGTTTAACATTTCATTAATCCTGGGCAAAGGAAACCTCTCTACCTAAATATTGGCGTTCAAGTCTCTTAAGTCGATGCACACGCGTATACCCTTACCCCCAGATTTCCTGGCTATCACAATGGGTGCCAGCCATAAGGTGCTCTCGATTGGTTCTATGACCCCCGACTGTTCCAAATTGTTTAGTTCTTGTCTGAAGGGTTCTCGCATAAGGAGTGGAACCGGTCTTACTTTGTGAGCTACTGGGGCTGCCCCTTCCTTTATGACAATTTTATGTTGGTAGTTTTTTAGTCAAACCAATTTATCTTCGAATACTTCGGGAAACTCCTTACATATTGTATATTCGCTACCTAAGGCTTCCAATAGTAGTACTGGTTCCTCCATGCTAGGGTCTAGGCGTATGCCCAGTTCTCGCTGATGTTCCCAGCCTAACAGATTGGATCCCTTGCTGGTAAAATATACTTTGCCTGTGGTTTGTCTGCCCTTAAATGTTATATGCATGCTTAACATCCCCTTCAATGGTATGGGATCGTTATTATACCCCCCCAGGGGAAATGTCCACTGGTTGCAGTTCATATCCTTTCTTCTTAAATTTGTTTTTATAGATGCCAATATTTATAAAAGTGAACAGGAAACATGAGTCTGCAAATACCCTTACACACTCACCATCCAGAGTAATGTCACAGGAAGGATATGCCTCATTTCTACTCTTGGTATCACTACCTCCTTTCACTTGTAGCACAAATTTGCCCTGGAGATCTTGGGAGTCTTCTATTCTATGCACTACTCTCCTTTCATTGTATTCAATCTTGTCACTTTTACATACTCTTGCGTACTGTCCCCTGGCTCCACATTTCCGGCATATACAACTTCTAGCGGGGCATGTCGGGTTGTTGGCTAGATGTCTGCTATTACCACACCTATAGCACTTACTTTTCATGCTCTCAGAAGTATTTTGTTTTTTTGCAAGACCTCATGGACTCTAACTTCCTCGTCAACTGTTGGTTCTCTGCTCTCCTGTCTAGAACTAACTTTAACCTCCCTTACTTCTTCCTCTATGGAAACACCTTTAATTAATTTCATGCACTCTGTAGTGTGCTCAATACTCTTGGCAACTTCAATAGCCTGTTTTAAGGTGGGGTTTAAAACTAATAGTTTTTCCTGTACTTTAATATTGTTGGTGCATCTTACCAATAGATCTCTAATTAAAGAATCCTCAAGATTGCCAAAATCACAGGTTGTAGCTAAACCTTTCAGGCTAGCAATGTAGCTTGAAACCTTTTCATCCTTGCCTTGCGTTCTGCTGAAGAACTTGTGTCTTTCCAGTACGACGTTAACTCTTAAACCAAAATGACATTCCAGTTTCTTGAGTGCTTTTTCATATTCGTCTAGCTCATCTCCCTCCTCCTCCTCTTCCTCAGGTAATGTTAAATTATCATAAACTTTCCGTCCTTGTATGCCCAAGTTATGAAGAAGGATGTGCTGTTTTCTCAGTGGTGAAAATTTTTCCCCTCCTATAGCTATCAGGTACGATTCAAATAACTTAATCCAGTCTTTCCAAAGTAGACTAGGTTCTCCTACCTCATTCAGAAATGGACGAGGTTGGGACATACTAGCAGCAGCCATGTTACACCAATTACTTGTATAGACAGTAGTTCAAGAAGATTACAAAACTATTTTGTCCAGCAATAACGGTTTCCTACTTTGCAGTCAACTGAAATTATGGTTTCCTAGCCTGAATTCCACAATAACGATCGTCTTTACTTGAATTTAAAAGTTTATACGGTACAAGCTTGTATACATGGAAATACTCATCCCTAAAACCTCAAGGTATCTCTTCCGATTCCCCGTTATATCCGCAGCCTAAACGCTGCTCGATGTCCTCACTACACGCAGCAGTCACTCGGCACTCAGCGTAGTATCTGGAAACAAAATAAAGGAAACGCTGTTCGTGTCGCGCTGGTGCTGTGGAAATATGCTTTTTCCACACGCCACGTTACTCTGCCCCTTAACTCCTCCACGTCTTAGCTCACTGACACCCGTCACTCCACCTCTGACTTCGCACGTCCACCACAATTAAGAGGAAAACTCCGGTTGGAGTCTTGTATCTGTAGACAGGTACTAACCAGAGGCAGGTGTTTTTTACAGCACAGACGTGAGCGTGCACCGGTGTCTTCAGGGACACACAAACTCCTTACAGTAGCTCCGTGGTGGTGCAAGGCCAACAACGCGACTCGGAACACCAACTACGGCATGAGGAAACAGGGGCGAGGAGTTCAACTGCCCCCTGCGCAGTATCCCACCCTCGTCACCAATTAGGAGTTGTAGTAAACAACACTAACAACACCAAGTGGGATCAGATTTCTTTTATTCACTGAACTCCTCGCATGCCATCCGCTGCTCACAAAACCTCACCAACCAACATTCCAAGGTAAGCTCCCGGCCAGTTCATTCATCTCAGAGTTCTAAGGAGACTTGGTAGTGTACCATTGGCTAAATATTAACAGCTAGGTTTGAATAGTTGTTTTAAAATAACTTCTCTTACAATAATAACATTTGTAAACATAAGGTTACCTATGTTCAAAAGATGGGCTATTAAAATTTTTTTTCAGATTCACATCATTTCCCATGTCATGTGCTTATAACAGCATTCCCTGAACATGGCGATCTACATCAAAACTGACAATACGTATTTCGTAATTTAAACTATACAGCAGGCCAGATATAAAGGATTTTGTGATGGTAAACCCTCTGATTTGCAAAATCACTTGTTTTTGTAAAATTCATTTTTGGCATTTAAAGTTTTCAAAAAGACAGAAAATGGGTTTTTTGACCCGTAACAAATTTGATAGTGGAGCAAACCAGAATGTAACTCAGCAAAAGTTTGCATGGACTTAACAATCACGGTGACAGCCTCAGGGCTAGCAGACCCTTCCTTTTTCTCCTGATGTTGTATCAAATGGAACTTTTCTTTTGTTTTAAAATAGATCAAGTTCCTAAGGAACATGGGCTGCTTTTATAAAAAATAAAGACTCCTTTGAGAAATGCAAACACTTGGAAGGTGGTTGTATGAATTTGGGTTATTGATGGGGGGGTGAAAACCCTATTCCGTGGAGATGGCAACCACAGCCCCCTCCAGACCAGTGGTGGGCAAAGTGCATGCCCTGGTGGTCTGGTCGAGTGCTGGATGGTGGAAGTGATACCTGAACAGGGGTGGCTCAGCCCAGCTAGTAGATTGTGCACAGTCCCAAGGGGCGACCCGTACCACAGCAGCAAACGGAAAAGGACAAGTAAAAGTCAGGACCCAATAGAAGCAAACAAATGGTAACGATCTCACAGGGAAGCAGGCAGGATAGGGCAGGCAGATCCTAGCTGCCATGATCCTCAGTCCTGTGATAGATGTGGCAGGATCGACTCCCGGGCCCCAGGCTAGACAGTCGACACATGGGGCAATGTCCCCAAAAGCAAACAGGCCCTCAAATGTTCTTCTGGCCTCAGGAATCACACCTGACTGGTGTTGTCTAGTGAGAGCAATTGTGGAGAGGGTGGCTACAGGTGGGGGGGCTGCACCCGTCGCAGCCCCACCAGGGCCCCAATAAAGGTGCCTGAAACATCCACGCCACCAAGGACACAGGATGTACAAGATATTTTGTATTAGTTCGAGTTTTTTCAATAGAACAACAGCAAATGAAAATTGTCAGAGCTAACATTTTATATCTGGTAACTTTTTCATTGGACCTATTTTTCTCACCTTATGTTTTAGCCAATCACTAGAGTTTAGTAACTTTAATATAATGTTGGAGAGAGGTTTGTCATTAGTTCATTACTTTCCAGAGACTTCACTTCGTATACCTGTTGTGATCTGTCATTTTGACATTTCATACTTTACCAGTTAGTCTACTGACATTCTGGTGTTTTATTATATTCTGAAATTACTATGCCTGTTCAATACTGAACTAATGTTACCTTGTTCCTGTTCTAATGCTGATGTTGCTGTCCCCACAGAAGGAGCTATAATCTGATTGCTGATTACCTGAAGGATAGGAAATATATAGATCTGTATATTGCATATAATATTTTTCTTTTGTTTTTCAGGTACCAACTGTTACTGTTATTAAATACTGCTGCGTATTTTTGATAGCGCCATTAGTTTGATGTTTTTCTAAATTTGTGTTGCTAAATCTTTTACATGAAGCCCAACATGTTAATGCTAATTAGTGGTTACTGAGGAGTTACTCTCTAACTCATGAATGATCATTGTGTCAAAAAGCTTAGTGGTGGCTAGCGCAATTTTTGAGCACCCTCAGGGCGTCATATTTATACCATGATGCAAGATGGCTCTAAAAATGGTTAGAGTCAATTTTTTTCACATTAACCATTGCGCCTTGTCGTAAAGCAAAATGACATTAACACAGCAAAAATGACTCTAGCCTGTTTTATGGCACGTACATTTGTCGCATAACGGAAATGTACCATTTTAACTACCTTAGCGTCAACTTTAGACGCTAATGCAGAAAACAGTGCAAAAGAGACCAAAATGGACCCAGAAAGCCAGGAGAGAACCCAGGGTGACCCCAATCAACCAGGAACCAGCCAGGATGACACACACAAGGCCCAGGGGAGGGAGAAGAGAAAGAGAAAGTGTTGTTTCAGTGCGGAGGAGCATGAAATACTGACTAGAGAGGTGATGGAGCATCAACATCAACTCTTTGTCACCTCAAAATTGCCAATTGGCAGATGAGAGGCAATCTGGGAGCAGATAGTAGACAAGATCAACAGTGTGGCAGAAGTGAGGAGAACCGTAACTGAGTGCAATAAATGCTGGCATGATTGCAAGCGAAGGACAAAGGAAATAATGCCAAGGAACAGGAAGGCAGCACTGCAAACTGAAGGTGGTAGTCCAGCACCACAAGAGGACCTGGACGAGACGGAGGAGCTGGTTGCAGCAGCCAACCCGGAGGAACTGGTCAATGGGATCACAGTGTTGAAGTAAGCCTCAGCAAGGCCTACTAGTGCAAGGGGTTCGCCCTTCTCTTCACAAAGTCCTCAGACCATATAGGAAGAAGTTGGCACAGAAACTGAAATAAAAGACAAAGTTTATTAAACCTCATGAGGTGGTACTACAGTTCAAACAGCACCCTTCGGTAATGTTTGAAGTAGCACACTGAACTAAGAGAGCATGGTCCTTTTATACCCACGCAGGGGCTAAAAGAAGGTGGTACAATTATAGAAGCAAGACTTACATACATGTAAGGTCATATGGAAATGCACAGTCGACAGGTAGGAGGGGCTAACAGTTTTAAGGCCTAGTTGACACATTACTGTCTGTTACTGATTACTAACATCTCCAGATCTTACTGGGCATGTGCGAAAGTGGGAGATGCTAAATACAACTTGTCACTAGACAGATTTTCAAGAGTAGTTAACAGAAAGGTAGGACAGAGCACATGGCGAGCACATGGCAGAGAAAATGGCTGCCATGAATACATAATGGATTCCGACAAATGTTCACAATAGGTGCTAAATACAAGATGTCTTTTGCTAATGCTTAATCTAATCGCAATTAAATTACAACAGATGACCCTTTCAGCATTAGCTGAAGACATTCGTCTTCCTGGGATAATCTAAATATTCATCTTGTATATTTATGCTCATCATTTCAGCTATTTCCTTATCTAACATGTGTTGTGCTTTCATTTCTGTAATATTTCTTTTGGTAGGCATACAAGCAGTAATACACATGGAACAGAACATTGGACCACACTGACTACAGATACAACGTGTGAAAAATATTGCAATCATTACACACAGGGTAGTCAGTAGTTTCCAGCCCCAAGCGGAAACAAGAGCCCAAAACCATCCAGAAAAAGTCCAAGTACCAGTCTCTGTGTGGATTTTTGCAGCAATTTTATGCAATTTAGATATTGCAGCATATACTGAAGGTGAGTGATCTGGAATAAAAACATAGCAACTACTACTGATGATGCGACATGCACCACCTCCATCAGCTAATATCACATTTAGTACCATACGATTTTGGAGCGCTACAATCCTTGCAATTTGGAGCTCCTCAGTAATATTCCCAAGTGCCAGAGCTGCCTGATTGGTAACAGCTTCCACAACCCTAGTCAATCGTCTCACTTTCCTACTGTTTAACGCAGCACCCACAAAGGAGAACAACCCTAAATTAAAATCAACATATTGTTGCAGGCTAGTGTCCGTTTGGTCTACCTCATTTGTACTTATTGTCCTTTTACATCTATTTTTAATGATGTCATTGAACAGTTTAAAATCTCGGTGATATGATGCAGGGGCCAAAAACACAGGGGGTAATAGAAAAGATACATAACACACACCTGACCACCCAACAGGTAGTTGGTAATATCCATAGTTACCACAAACAAAATATGTATTATGTGAAGCTGTAAAACTACTATTATTTACACCCTCAATAGTTAAAATCTAGGTACAATCGCTTATCCCTACTGGAATTCGCCCAATGCTACGTATACATAAATCTGCTTTCGTTTTTGTAACAGAAATCACAAATTGTTCTTTCTTGTAAGAGTCTCTTATATTTGTGAAGACATATGGTATTGAAACATTGTCCGGTTGATAATCTTCCCATTCCCATTTAGTTCCTTTGGCTTGGGGATACCCATCTTTGTCTTGGTAGCATACTTCATTAAGGCGAAAAAGAAGTCCGCCCTCTGTACGTTTTCCAGATGCAAACAAAAGCGTATACCAAGCTTGACAAGAACCATTGTATGAAAAAGGAAGAGGAATGAAAGGTGTTCCTCCTTTCTTTTGATGCGCAGGTATCATTCCACATACCCAACAGTTAGTAGTATTTGTAGCATGATGAGTATGATGCAACATCGGAATGAAAGTATTATTGAAGTATGATTGACAGTGCTTCTGCTCCTGATAGGGAAGCGTAAAGTAATAGTGATCCTCTGGTACTGGAGTAGTGGCAACAAAAAACTCACGAGCAGGAGCCTTCTTTTCAACAAACCAGGTGATTATTGCTATAACCACCAAAACAACAACAAACCCCATGGTACTAATGATCAGTTTGTTATTCATTTTAGCAACAGTGATAATCGACCATTTCAGAAATTAATTAAAAACAATAGTTGGAGCTCTTATCCCTGGGCAGCCGCTGATTTCTTCACCACGGGCCAAGACGGGTGTCACTACTCTAATGCATGCTGATCCCCCCCCCCTTGCCACATTGGCTCTCCGTTTCACTAACCCAGGGCGGTAGCTCAACCAGTTTTCTCCAGCACTACGGGGTCTTTCCTCGGTCACAAATTATATTGCGACACTCCAGAAATAGTATGGTCCGGGAAGAACTCCGCAGATTCATCAGGTGATATAGCACGGCCTTTCTCCGTAGTCAAAATCTCTTGATGATCGGTCAGCACAGCAGGTTCCACCAAGGTAGGTAGCACTCTCTTGCAGTGAGTACTATGGACCCAATTCTTTCGGTTCGTCACTCGAACTGCTGTCCTTGTCGCAAGGAGCACCTGTTCCGGGCCTCGCCACCTTGGTTCCAAGCTGCTTGATCTTTCAAAGGACTTAATCATCACCTGGTCACCAGGGCGGAGTTCATGGCCTTCACCTGTAGATCTGTCAGGAAGTGCTTCTCAAACCTGTTGATGAATAGAAACCAAATTGTCGGTTAACTGTGGCAAATAATCATTCATCAGGACACAAGGTACATCATATACAGAATTTGGCTTAGGAACTCCCCAAATGTTCATTGGCCTTCCAAACACTATTTCATAAGGAGTAAGGCTGATTAGAGAGTGTGGCACTGACCTAATAGACAATAATGCCAATGGTAATGCATCCGGCCAAGTTAAGGATGTGGAAGCCTGTATCTTCGCTAACTTCAGCTTCAAAGTAGCATTATACCTTTCCACCAACCCTGCTGATTGTGGGTGGAAAACTGCATGGAACTTCTGTTTGATCCCTAATCCTTTCAGGACATACTTAATAACTTCACCAACAAAATGAGGTCCGTTATCATTCCATAAAAGCCTGCAAACACCAAACCTAGGGAAAAATTCTTTCAAAAGCACCTTCGCTGTGGTAATGGCAGTATTATCCTTTGTGGGGTATGCCTCTATCCATTTACTGAAGGCACATACCACCACCAAGGCATACTTTAAATTTTTGCAGCGTTCAAGCTAAATATAATCCATTTGTAGAACTTCAAAAGGTGCAGTTGGTGTAGCAAACCCTCCCGCAGGAGTACGTGTCCCTTTTCCAGGATTGTATTGTAAACAGATCAAACAAGACTGTACTACTCTCTTAGCTGTACTGGATATTTCTGGATGCTCCCAAACTTGCCTAAGCATCTTCGTTATTGTTGAAGCTCCAACATGTGCCAGCCCATGTGCCATCTGAACTATAGGTTGTACAAAAGCTATAGGCAATTTCCATTTATCCATCTGCTTATTCCCCCAACAGCCCTCATCATCCAATTCTCCTTCTTCAGACCATTGCTCACGTTCTTTCACAGAAGCAGATTTCTGTATATCTAATACGTCTTGTCTAGCATTATGCCAACGTTCAGCTTGTAACTTCACTACATACATAGAAGTAGTACTTCTCTGCATTGCAGTCTCACGTGCTCCGCGGTCTGCAAGGGTATTACATTGCCCTATCTTATCGGTCACTTTCTTGTGTGCACTACATTTCACAATAGCTAGTTTCTTTGGATATGTCAATGCAGTCAAGAGGTTATGCACTAATTCTCCGTGCATTATCTGCATCCCGTGGGATGTGAGAAAGCCTCTCTCCTTCCAAAGCAAACCAAAATCATGAGCCACTCCAAAAGCATAGCGGCTGTCTGTATAAATGTCCACACATAAGTCAGTAGTAAGGTCACATGCTCGTGTCAAAGCTATTAGTTCACCTGCTTGAGCTGACTTCTATGGTATCTGAGCTGTCTCCACTACCTTGTGTATTGTGGTGATTGCATATGCAGCTGAGGTCGTACCGTCTGGCAACTTCAAACAAGACCCATCAACCCACAATTCCCCGTCTACATCTGGAAGGGGCGTATCTTGTAAATCAATACAACCCTTTGTCTGTTCTTCGGTAAGGAATATACAATCATGTGTTTCTTGTGACTGAGGCTGAGTCACCGGATATGGCAACAAAGTGGCTGGATTTAGTGTTGCACATCTCTTCAGTGTAATGTGAGGAGCCGGCAATGTCAATTCATATCCTGTCAGACGAGCGCTAGTTAAATGTTTTCTCTTTGTTTGATTTAAAATAGCATCAACCGCATGGGGTACTTACACCAACAGCTTATGTGACAAAACTATCCCTTCACTCTGATGTATTGACACAGCTGTTGCGGCAACTGAATGAAAACACCCAGGCAACGCTCGAGCGACAGGATCAAGTACTGTTGAAAAATATGCACAGGGACGCTGCTTATCGCCATGTGTCTGTACTAAAACTTACAATGCACATCCATCTTTCTCATGTACGTAAAGTGCAAAAGGCTTCACGTAATCTGGAGTACCTAACACTGGTGCTGAACAAAGGGCTTTTCGTAGTTGCCGGAAAGTAGTCTCACATTCATCTGTCCATGGAAGGGGCATTGGAGTATCTTTAGTCAAAAGTGCTAGCAAAGGTTTGACAATATGTGAAAACCCTAATATCCATTGCCTACAAAAAGAAGTAAGACCAAGGAATGCACAAACATCTTTCTGAGTAGAGGGTACTGGTGTGTCTAAAATTGCTTGAATACGATCTGATGTAAGTGCACGGTACTTCTTAGTCAAAAGGTGACCTAAATAGGTTACCTTTGGTCTACAATATTGCAATTTCTTTCGTGACACTTTATGATGGTGTGAAGCAAGAAAAGAAAGTAAGGACAAAGTGCACTTTTCACATTGCTCAGGGGTATCAGCTGCCAACAAAATATCATCAACATATTGTATGAGAGCCACACCTTCAGGCAAAACAAAAGAATCAAGTTGTCGTTTTAACGCTTGACTATAAATACTAGGACTCTCAGTATAGACTTGAGGAACTCTGCAAAATCTATATGATCATTTATTCAAAGTAAAACCAAACAAATAACGGCTATCAGGATGAATAGGGATCGAAAAGAAAGCATTCTTCAAGTCTATCACAGAGAACGTAGTTGTTGTCGGGGAAACCAAAGTAAGAAGTGTTGTGATGTCAGATACCACAGGATATTGGTATAGGTATGATATAGGTATCACAATATTATTGACTTTTTGTAAATCAATAATGAATCGGTAAATCATAGTATCAGTATCCTTTTTCAGAATAGGAAGAATCGGACTGTTACAAACATTATACAGAACTTCCTCAACAACTCCAACTGCAATGAGATCATGCACAATTCATGTGAGTGCTTCTTCGCCCTCCTGTGAAATTTTGTATTGAGGCAAACGTGGCAATACAGCTTCCTCCTTGACACTAATATGTACCAGTGGAATAATCATTTGTCCCACATTAGTTTCTGAAGTAGCCCACAAAGTACTAGGGAGTGAAGCTAATGCAATATCCTCTTTAACAAGACAAACTCTTTTCATCACAGGATGATTATCATTTAAAATAACACGCACCCCTTCAGGAGAGCATCGTATTGTAGCCCTGAAATACTTGAGCATATCAAGACCCACAATATTGTCTGGTGTATTTGGAGAAAGCAAAAATGGACATGGAGCAGTAAATTTATCAACATGGAATGCAAGTGGTTGTGACAATGGGCTAGGGGAAGGTGTTCCATCGAAACCTATCGATGTAATGGTTAAGCCAGACAGGGGAGCCCTTGTGTTAGACCTGACAGCCTTAGGGTAGTCACCCCTAACGGAACCAGAGCCACCGGTAGGTGACTCTCGCGATTGTCAGCAGAGCAGATAATGCCTAATACATTCCACCAGGTCAGAGTAGCTGACAATCGTGAGAGTCACCTACCGGTGGCTCTGGTTCCCTTTGAGTGGGGGGGGGTCTCTGGTACTCTGAAAGTAGCTGTGAGTCCTGCCATGCCTGTAGATTGTCTGTTAGGCAATGACCTTGAGCACACTGCTTGGAAAGAAGTGGAGCTCAGGTCTCACCTGGAGATGTTAGGGTTACCTGAGTGGGTCTGCATGACCACACGGTCCATGGCTGACCGAGAGGGAAGTCAAGGGCATCTGGAGCCTGGAACGATGGCCCAGAGAGCTGCCAGGAGGAGGGACCAGGGGTGCGGGAAACCGGCCCCCGCTGTTCCCACAGTGGCTGACGGGGCTCCTGAGGAGGAGGCTTCCGAGCCAACTGGGGAAGACATCGCCGCCCTAGGTGACTTACCTGAGCTTGCTGGTTGGCAAGTTGAGGGTGGACCCACCAGGGAGGACTTCTGCAAGGCGCAGAAAGAATGTCCCACTCTAGAAGGTTTGAGGAAACAAGCCTCAAACCAGGCAGCCGGCGACGCCTCTGGCGATCACCACCTATATTGGGAGAATGATCTCCTTTACAGTGAGCCTAAGGTTCCGGGCTTTGGGGCAGCACGTGTGCTGGTGGTCCCCCAATGTTACCGAACCTTCCTACTGGGTCTGGCTCACGACATTCCCCTGGCAGGACATTTGGGGCAGGGCAAGACCTTTAACAGGCTTGTCACCCACTTTTATTGGCCCAAAATGAGGACACACTCAGACAAGTTCTGCAGATCCTGTCCTACCTGCCAGGCCAGTGGTAAAGCAGGAAAAAGGGTTAAAACCCCCTGATTCCACTTCCTGTCGTTGGCACCCCCTTTGAAAGGGTGGGCATCGACATTGTTGGCCCCTTGGACCCCAAAACTGCCTTAGGCAACAGGTTCATCCTGGTTTTGGTGGACCATGCCACCCGTTACCCAGAGGCAATCCCTCTAAGGACAGTAACTGCACCGGTGGTGGCCAGAACCCTGATGGGGATATTTACCCGTGTGGGGTTCCCCAAGGAAATAGTGTCTGACAGAGGCACTAACTTCATGTCCGCATACATGAAGTCGCTGTGGGATGCGTGTGGTGTAACTTACAAGTTCACCACACCCTATCACCCCCAGACGAACGGTCTTGTGGAGAGATTCAACAAGACCCTGAAAGGCATGATTGGTGGCCTTCCTGAGGCCATGAGGCGTAAGTGGGACGTCCTCTTACCATGCCTTCTCTTTGCTTACAGAGAGGTCCCCCAGAGAGGGGTAGGGTTCAGTCCCTTTGAACTTCTCTATGGGTACCCTGTCAGGGGACCCTTAAGCATTGTCCAGGAGGGATTGGAGAAAGCTCCAAAGGCACCCCCTCAGGATGTGGTCAGCTATATGTTGGCCCTCCGCAACCAGATGACCCGCTTCTGGAAAGAAGCCCAAGATAACCTTGAGGCCAGTCAAGAGGTGATGAAACAATGGTATGACCAGAAGGCCACCCTGGTAGAGTTTCAACCTGGAGACAAAGTGTGGGTAATGGAGCCAGTAGAGCCCAGAGCTCTCCAGGACCGCTGGTCTGGCCCATTTGAAATAAAGGAGCGGAAAGGGGAGGCCACTTACCTAGTGGACCTCAAAACCCCTAGGAATCCCCTAAGGGTGCTCCATGTGAACCGACTAAAAGCTCATTGTGAAAGGTCGGAGATCAACATGCTTCTGGTCACAGATGAAGGAACGGAAGAGGAGAGTGAACCTCTCCCCGACCTCCTCTCTGCCCAAGAAGGTGATGGGTCAGTAAGCGGGGTCA
This sequence comes from Pleurodeles waltl, assembly GCF_031143425.1. NCBI lineage: Eukaryota > Metazoa > Chordata > Amphibia > Caudata > Salamandridae > Pleurodeles > Pleurodeles waltl. The sequence continues at coordinate 1,419,894,240 of NC_090446.1, forward strand.
TTCTGTCTGGCACCCTGACTCTAAATCAGAAAGGAGACTGTTATGAGCTGTTGGAGCAGTTCTCCCCCCTGTTCTCCCTTACTCCTGGGCTGACCCACCTCTGTGTTCATGATATTGACACCGGTGACAGTCTCCCTGTGAAAAACAAAATTTACAGGTTGTCGGATAAGGTGAAGACCAGCATCAAGGAGGAGGTCTCCAAGATGTTGACTCTAGGGGTCATTGAGAAATCCAGTAGTCCCTGGGCCAGCCCAGTGGTATTGGTCCCTAAGGCTACTGCCCCAGGTGCGAAGCCAGAGCTCCGGTTCTGTGTGGACTACCGGGGTCTCAACTCAGTCACCCGGACTGATGCTCACCCCATCCCCCGAGCTGATGAGCTCGTGGACAGGCTAGGCGCTGCCAAGTTCCTGAGTACGTTTGATCTTACTTCAGGGTACTGGCAGATCGCCCTGACTGAGGGGGCTAAGGAAAGGTCCGCCTTTTCCACCCCTGACGGCCATTACCAGTTCCGAGTGATGCCGTTTGGATTAAAAAATGCCCCCGCTACCTTCCAACGGTTGGTTAACGGGGTCCTGGCTGGCAAGGATGCCTTCTGTGCAGCCTACCTGGATGACATAGCTGTCTACAGTTCCAGCTGGGAGGAACACCTGCTCCACCTCAAGGAGGTGCTTCAGGCCCTGCAACAGGCAGGCCTGACCATCAAGGCTAGTAAGTGCCAGATTGGGCAGGGTTCCGTGGTGTACTTGGGACACCTAGTAGGTGGTGGCAAGGTGCAGCCACTCCAGGCCAAGATCGAAACTATCAAGGCCTGGCAACCACCTCGAACCCAGACTGAGGTGAGAGCCTTTTTAGGCCTCACCGGATACTACCGCAGGTTTGTCAAGGGCTATGGTACCATTGTGTCCCCCTTGACAGAACTCACATCCAAGAAGCAACCTAGGTTGGTGAATTGGACAGAGGCTTGTCAGAAAGCCTTTGACGCCCTAAAGGAAGCCATGTGCACGGCCCCCGTGCTCAAGGCCCCTGACTACTCCCAGGAATTTATCGTGCAGACAGACGCTTCAGAGCATGGCATAGGGGCAGTCCTAGCACAGCTAAATGAGGAGGGCCAAGATCAACCGGTAGTCTTTATTAGCAGAAGGCTATTACCACGGGAACAGAGGTGGAGTGCTATTGAAAGAGAAGCTTTTGCTGTGGTCTGGGCCCTGAAGAAGCTGAGGCCCTACCTGTTTGGGACTCACTTCCTAGTTCAGACAGACCACAGACCCCTCAGATGGCTCATGCAGATGAGGGGTGAGAATCCAAAACTTCTGAGGTGGTCCATTTCCCTACAGGGGATGGACTTTACGGTGGAACATCGCCCAGGGGTTGACCACGCCAATGCTGATGGTCTCTCCAGGTACTTCCGCCTTAGCGATGAGAGCTCCCAGGAGGTCGGGTAGCTCTCCCCACTTTCAGCTGGGGGGGACACATGTTAGACCTGACAGCCTTAGGGTAGTCACCCCTAACTTTTTGCCTGCCTCCCTCCTCGTTTTGGATACTGTTTTGCTGGTTTTTAGACTCTGCGCACTTTACCACTGCTAACCAGTGATAAAGTGTATATGCTCTCTCTCTGTAAACATGGTAACTTTGGATCATACCTGATTGAACTATTTAATCTACTTATAAGTCCCCAGTCATGTGCACTCCAGGTGCCTAGGGCATATAGATTAAGTGCTACTAGTGGACCTGCAGCACGGATTGTGCCACCCACTTAAGTAGCCCCTTTTCCTTGTCTCAGGCCTACCATTGCTAGGCCTGGGTGTGCAGTTTCACTGCCACCTCGACTTGGCATTTAAAAGTACTTGCCAAGTCTAGAACTCCCCTTTTTCTGCATATAAGTCACCCTTAATGTGTGCCCTGGGTATCCCCTAGAGCAGGGTGCTGTGTAGGTAAAAGGCAGGACATGTACCTGTGTAGTTATATGTCCTGGTAGTGTAAAACTCCTAAATTCGTTTTTGCACTACTGGGAGACCTGCTCCCTTCATAGGCTAACATTGGGGCTGCCCTCATACACTGTTGAAGTGGCAGCTGCTGATCTGAAAGGAGCAGGGAGGTCATATTTAGTATGGCCAGAATGGTAATACAAAATCCTACTGACTGGTGAAGTCGGATTTAATATTACTATTCTAGAAATGCCACTTTTAGAAAGTGAGCATTTCTTTGCACTTAAATCCTTCTGTGCCTTACAATCCACGTCTGGCTAGGTTTAGTTGACAGCTCCTTGTGCATTCACTCAGACACACCCCAAACACAGGGTACTCAGCCTCACTTGCATACATCTGCATTTTGAATGGGTCTTCCTGGGCTGGGAGGGTGGAGGGCCTGCCCTCACACAAAGGACTGCCACACCCCCTACTGGGACCCTGGCAGACAGGATTGAACTGAAAGGGGACCTGGTGCACTTCTTAGCCTCTCTTTGAAGTCTCCCCCACTTCAAAGGCACATTTGGGTATAAAACAGGGCCTCTGCCCTACCTCATCAGACACTTGCTGGAGAAGAAACCGGAACCAGAAACTACATCCTGCCAAGAAGAACTGCCTGGCTGCTCAAAGGACTCACCTGTCTGCTTTCTACAAAGGACTGCTGTCTTGCTGTTGCCCTGCTGCCTTGCTGAACTCTTGTCTGGCTGTGAAAGTGCTCTCCAAGGGCTTGGATAGAGCTTGCCTCCTGTTCCTTGAAGTCTCAGGACCAAAAAGACTTCTTCCTTTCACTTGGACGCTCCGTGCGCCGAAAATTTCGACGCACAGCTTGTTTCGCGGCGAGAAAAACGCCGCACACCGACGCTGATCGACGCGACGCCCTCGGGACGATCGAGACTTCGACGCACAACCTCGCAAGGACAAAGCCGCTCGACTTTCCAGGAGAAATCGACGCGACGCCCACCGTGAGTGCGAAACTTTGACGCACGGCCTCGCAAGGACAACGCCGCCCGACTTCCAAGGAGAAATCGACGCGACGCCTGCCGGGAGACCAAACTTTCGACGCACGGCCTCGCAAGGACAACGCCGCCCGACTTCCAAGGAGAAATCGACGCGACGCCTACCGTGAGATCGAAACTTCGACGCGCAGCCCCGCAGAACGACGCACAGCCGGAAAACAAGCAGGAGAATCCACGCACAGACCCGGGACATCTGGTAATCCCCGCGATCCACAAAAAGAGACTGTCTGCGCGCCGGAAAACGACGCCCGACTTCCCCGCGTGGAAAAGACCGACGCAAGTCTGTGTGTGCTGAGGAGAAATCGACGCACACACCCCTTTTTCCACGCACCTCTTCTCCTGTGGCCCTCTGAGGAGATTTTCCACCAGAAACCAGGTACTTTGTGCTTGAAAGACACTGTATTGCATTCTAAAGACTTAAGACACTTTATATCACTTCCCTGTGATATTTCTACAATTTTCCATTGCAACTTTATTCTTTTTGACCTACAATTATCCTGATAAATATTATATATTTTTCTAAACACTGTGTGGTGTAGTTTTGTGGTGCTATATGGTGGTATTGTATGATTTATTGCACAAATACTTTACACATTGCCTTCTAAGTTAAGCCTGACTGCTCGTGCCAAGCTACCAGAGGGTGGGCACAGGATAATCTTGGATAGTGTGTGACTTACCCTGACTAGAGTGAGGGCTTTTGCTTGGACAGGAGGTAACCTGACTGCCAACCAAAAACCCCATTTCTAACACCTTGGAATCAATTGTTTAGACAAGGCGCTACGAGTAGCTCCTGTATCAACCAGAAACTGATCAGTAGAACCGAAAACATGTGCTGTAACATAGAGACCCCTCTGATCTACTGGAACTTCAACTGATTCCGTACCCCATCCTAGGCAATCCTATTCATAAGCAGAATCTTGGAAATCAGGCTGCACATAGTTAGACATCTGGTATTGGTTGCGTCTATCAAAAGTGTTAAACCCATCCTGCCCTCGTACATTAGCATCAACCCTAGCATGATCATTCGTGCTTCTTCTAGGCTCTGAATATCCTGAGCGATTTCTCATTTGTCCCCGACCACGTGAACACTGCTGAACACGTAGTGCTGGACAATTGGCAGCCCAATGCCCAAATTTCTTACAATACGCACACTGATCAACAGACAAATTCGAACGAGTGTAAGAAGAACCATAAGATCCACGTCCACCTCTATCACTACCTCTAAAAGGCAGACCATATGCTTGAGCCAACATAACCTTCGTCTTTCATTCTTTAATCTTTTTATCCTCGCTACCTTTTGCTTCTAATTCCTGACGTTCATAATACTGAGCCATAGTCAAAAGAGAAACCGGAGTAGAGGTAGTCCATGAACTTTCACTAGCTTTTAGATGACTAGCTATTCCTGGTAACAGATTTGCGACATATTTATTGACAAACAAATGTCTGCCCGTATCATCTGACAATAACTGGCCGCTAAAATCATGAAATGCTTCTTCAAAGCGTGTAAAGAAATCAGAGACCGATTCATCTGCCTTTTGCTTACAAGACGCTAAAACAGTCCAATCTATCTTTTAGGGGGAATAATCATTTTTAACTTAACTAATACGGCTGCGGGAAGCTCTAGAATCAACTGATATGGCTTTTTCGCAGGTTCCCTACCCCGTCCATCTGTTCTAATTCTTTCCATGGCGCCCCAAAAACTACACCATCATCAATTTTACGAACAGTTCTCCACATATCTGGCGGTAATATCAATCCGAAAAATAAATCAATGTCAGCCAAAGTCATAGTACAAGAACTAATTGCTCCCTCAAATTCCTCATAAAAGGCAGCTGGATTTTTCCACGGGTCAGGTAATGCTGTTTTAAGTGCCATTACATCTGCCCTAATCCAAGGAACATACACCCAATTATAAATAAAATAACCCTTAGCATCAACAGAAGTTTTATCATCACTTGTACCCAATCCTTTAGGAGGAACATACAAAGGCGCGGCCTCTCGCATTGGTTTCGCATGAACTATCATAGTCTTTTCTGTTCCGGAGATGGAAGCTTGCACCCCGTCGGTCTGAGATGTCCGTGCAACTACCTCCACAGCACTTTTCTCCTCTTGCAAACGGACTGCCACAACACATAATTTCACCAAACGCCTGACTGCAGCAGCCACCTGGGAGAAAACAAAAAGACCATCAAGCATTTGCTTATGATCAGCTGCTACATCATCGGGCTCTAACACATCAGAATATTTCCAATATAGTTCAATAACTTCTGTGCCAAATGCCTCAGTAAAATATAGCTGCTCCTTTTCCTTCCACCCTTTCATGTTGTCTAAAAGTTCAGAAGCAGAGACAACACTACGAATTGTTTTACGAGCAATAGATCTAAGCTCAGACGCACGGTCAGCAGGCAACATAGAGCGACTTTCTGGTATCTTCTGTTGCTCCGAACCGGAGACCTTAGCTAACTCATGAGGGGCAGAAGGAACGACATACGGAGGTGGAGGGCGATCTAGTAACAAAAATCATTGTGTGGTTTATTAAGGATAGGATAGAGAGGTTGCCTAACGGTGTATTGGCCAGTTACCAGTAATTTACATTCTTTCTCTTCTAGCTCCTTTAAGGGCCAGATGTAGGAAAGGATTTGCAACTCACAAACGGCAAAAACTGCCGTTTGCGAGTTGCAAATCGCATTTTCCTATGCAGAAATGCATTCTGCGAGTCGGACCGACTCGCAAAATGCATTTCAGAATCGCAAATAAGAAGGGGTGTTCCCTTCCTATTTGCGATTCCTAGTGGTATGCAATACCATTTGCGACCGCATATGCGGTCGCAAATGGTGTTGCAGTTACCATCCACTTCAAGTGGATGGTAACCCACTCGCAAATTGGGAGGGGTCCCCATGGGACCCCTTCCAGTTTGTGACTGGACCCAAAAACATTTTTTCAGGGCAGGGAGTGGTCCAAGGGACCACTCCCTGCCCTGAAAAAATACCGAAACTAAAGGTTTCGTTTTTTTTTTAAGTGCAGCTCGTTTTCCTTTAAGGAAAACGGGCTACACTTAAAAAAAAAAAACTGCTTTATTTAAAGCAGTCACGAACACGGAGGTCTGCTGACTACAGCAGGCCTCCATGTTTGCGAGTGCCCATAGTCGGTATGGGGCCGCAATTTGCGACCCACCTCATGAATATTCATGAGGTGGGTCATGCGACCCCATACCGACTCGCAGACGGTGTCTGAGACACCGTTCTGCATAACATTTTGCGAGTTGCAAATAGCGAGTCGCTATGACTCGCTATTTACAACTCGCAAAATGTTTCTTTGCTACATCTGGCCCCTAAGTCATTTATTTATTTCTTTCTCATTTCCAATGTTTTCACATATACATTCTTCTGCTGCTCTTTCTCAAGCAAGGCTTGCTCACGCTTCACTCGTCCACGCACTTCTTTCTCCCACATTCATACACAGTCAAACATATCTTGCCTAGACCTTCGCTTACACATATATTGTTCCACATACTCAATCTTTTGCAAATCAAAGGACCCATGCATAGGCCAACATAACTTAGGATCCGCACGAGTGTATTCATTCCATAATGTGCTGTACATTATAGAAGAAAGACCATGTTTAACACACAAATCTCTATTGGGCGTCCCCTCTGGGGGTGCCGGTTGCGATTCTTCCAGTCTCAAGTTGGTACCATTACAAAAGTAACACATCCTAGGAAGTGCGCTAAAAACAGGCATGCCAAAAATAGTGCAGAATATGCAATATTATAATCAAAGTAGCACTTAAGGTGCCATTAAAATCAAAATTAATTTGGAGAAAATTCTCCTCATTACCTGCCTATATAAATTGCAATTTATATATCAATTCAAAGGACACAAATTGACTAGTCACCCAAAACATGAGAGCCACAGTAAGTAGTGCTAAACTTCATTACCAACCAAAGGCATCAAAACCCACAGCAAGTGCCGTAAAACTGCTCTTACCAATCACAGGGTGTCCAGGTTCCAACTGCCAAGTTCTAAAATCGACCAAATGGTCACTGCATGACGAATGAACAAAAAGGATCTCAGTCGAGGACCAGCGCCACCTGGATGGTCAAATCAGAAAGAAGGGAAAAACGCCGTGGTTGCCACGACTCGGGTCTCCTCAGGCATTGATAATCCTCAGCGAGATACCAATCCTTTGTCGCAACCAATCCGTTGGGCGTCCGAGTCGCCGATGAGTCCCTGTTCGGGCACCAATTTGTTGAAGTAAGCCTCAGCAAGGCCTACTAGTGCAAGGGGTTCGCCCTTCTCTGCACAAAGTCCTCAGACCATATAGGAAGAAGTTGGCACAGAATCTGAAATAAAAGACAAAGGGGGTCATTCCAACCTCGGCGGTAAAAGGCGCTTACCGCCGTGCAGAAGACCGCCATAACACCGCCGCGGTAAACCGGCACGGTCATTCTGAACCACAACAGGCAAACCGCCAAAATACAGACATCCACAAAAGTCCCCCACACCAAAGGCCAGCGAGAAACTGGCGATGACCAAACCTCCACCGTCACGCCAACAGAAATACGCCCATGCCATTACGACCCACGAATCCACGTAGCGGTCTTTCAACCGCGGTATTCCATTGGCGGTACACACCGCCACGCTCAAAATACACACACACTTACAAAACACAGCCACATTGGACAATTCAAAATACACACACCTGATACACATACAAACAACACTCCCACACACCCAATACAATATAAAACACACACCCAAATCACCCATAAACCCCCACTCCTAGAGATTCGTGAACACGCACAGAGAAAAGAGATCCGAGCACCCAGACGCGCAATTCACTGTCACCCAGCAATATTACCACGCACTTCAAACAACACACCAATACACATCACCACACTTAGCACCACACAATCCACCCCACACATCACCCACACCACCCCATGGCACCGCAAAGACACCCCAGGTTTGCTGAGGATGAACTCAGGGTCATGGTGGAGGAAATTGTACGGGTAGAGCCACAGCTCTTCGGGACACAGGTGCAGCACACCACCATTGCCAGGAAGATGGAGCTATGGAGCAGAATAGTGGACAGGGTCAATGCTGTGGGACAGCACCCAAGAAATCGGGACGACATCAGGAAGCGGTGGAACGACCTACGGGGGAAGGTGCGTTCCATGGTATCCAGGCACAACATCGCGGTGTAGCAGACTGGCGGCGGACCCCCACCTCCTCCCCCAGAATTTACAACATGGGAGGAGCAGGTCTTGGCGATCCTGCATCCTGAGGGCCTCGCAGGAGTAGGCGGAGGAATGGACTCTGGTAAGTCAAATCTTAACTACTTCATCCCCCCCACCAGCATGCCAACTCATACCCCCACCCTCACCCCCACCCCCATCACACCTACTCCTTGCAAATGTCTCACCATCACAACCCACCCATCCCAACACCAAGCCCTGCATGCGACCACAAAGCATGGACACCCATCACCTAAGCATGCCCACTGCACATACCCATCCCCCCCCCCAAACCACCGTCACAACAGCCCCCACAAGGGAATGCCAGCACTGGGGTAAACAGGCACCCACTCATTGCATGCTATGGCACACACAGAAGCAATAACCATACTTTTATACCCCTGCAGGACCCGAACGCCACGTCACCGCGCAGGAGGGTCCACAAATGTCCACTCCACCCCCAGAAGAGGCCCACAGTGATGACAGCAGCTCTGTCTCCCTGGATCTAGATGACCAGCCCGGCCCATCGGGGACCTCGGGACAGTTGGTTCCCCTCAGACAGCCACAGGCCACAGCAGACCTTCCCCCCCTCTGGGAACACCAGCACAGCACCCACCCAGCGGGCCCATACCTCTGTCCCCAGGACACGTCAATCAGAGGTGTGTCCACCACTACAGGGCACCCAGGTTAACCCACCACCCCAACAACAACAGGGACCTGGGTACACGGTCCAAGGGACAGAGGCCCAGAGAAACAGGGGAACTGGGAGGGCTGCTGTGCGACAGGGGGGGACAGGCCCAGGGAACCCACTCTCCATGAGGCCCTCTCCTCCATCATGGGAGCCTACCACCACTCCCAGGAGACGATGGCGACGGTCCTGGGCAGGTTTCAGGAGATCCTGCTTCTGCAGGAGGAACAGTATATGGGGTTCAGGGAGGAACTAAGAAACATCAGTTCCGCCATGGGCACCATCGTAGTGGCTCTGAATCAGGTAGTCACCACATTGCGGGACACTGTGGCACCACAAAGGGCCCCTGTCACTAGCATGGACCAAGAACTGCCTACCACCTCCGCTGGCGCTAGTGGACAGGAGGCCCCGCCACAGGACCAACAGGCCACCAGCACCCCACCCCCTGCAGACGGAGAACCACCCCGCAAGCGGTCCCTGAGATCCAGGAAGAAGACAGAGTAAGATGCCAAGACCCCCGCCAGGAAAGGATACCTCCCTGATTGTCATCCCACTGTCCCACATTGACACCCTGTCCAACCTTAAACTGCGCCTGCTCCACTTTCCACAGGCATTTGGACAATGCACCTGTGATACTGATAGTCTGGACTCCGCCATGGACAATCCTCCACAATCACCCCTCACCGATTTGCAACCACCCACCTATTTAGAGCACTGTAATAAACACACTTATTGCACAAAACAATCTGGAGTCTGGCTGTGATTTTGAACAAATGTATTAGACATGACTGTGCCAAAATGCTTATTTACATTGTGATGACAACATACCACTGTCACACAGCTGTAGTCCATGGGGAAACAAAGCAGATGTCACGCAGTGGGGCCCCCACCTCTGAAATCGGAAGGGAAAGTCACAACTCAGTTACCATACACTGGGGGAAAAGGTCAGACAGTAGAGAGGTAGTAGTCTTTAAGTAAATGTAATATGCCGGTGTGGATTCTTACCTGTGTGTCATTGGAAATACTGCTGTATTACTGTTTTCCTGTTCTCTATGTCGTCCTCTTCGCCTTCCTCCTCTTCACTCTCCACAGGCTCCACAGCTGCTACAACACCACCATCTGGACCATCCTCCTGCAGAAAAGGCACTTGGCGTCGCAAAGCCAGGTTGTGAAGCATACAGCAGGCCACGATGATCTGGCACACCTTCTTTGGTGAGTACATTAGGGATCCACCTGTCATATGGAGGCACCTAAACCTGGCCTTCAGGAGGCCGAAGGTCCGCTCGATCACCCTCCTAGTACGCCCATGGGCCCCATTGTACCATTCCTCTGCCCTTGTCCTGGGATTCCTCACTGGGGTCAGTAGCCATGACAGGTTGGGGTAACCAGAGTCACCAATTAGCCACACACGGTGCCTCTGGAGTTGACCCATCACGTAAGGGATGCTGCTATTCCGCATGATGTACGCGTCATGCACTGACCCAGGGAACTTGGCATTAACATGGGAGATGTACTGGTCAGCCAAACAGACCATCTGGACATTCATGGAATGATAACTCTTCCTGTTCCTGTACACCTGTTCACTCCTGCTGGGGGGGACCAAAGCAACATGTGTCCCATCAATGGCACCAATGATGTTGGGAAGATGTCCAAGGGCATAGAAATCACCCTTCACTGTAGCCAAATCCCCCACCTCAGATAAAACGATGTAGCTCCGCATGCGTTTGAGCAGGGCAGACAACACTCTGGACAACACCTTGGAAAACATGGGCTGGGACATCCCTGATGATATGGCCACTGTTGTTTGAAATGACCCACTTGCTAAGAAATGGAGTACTGACAGACCCTGCACTAGAGGGGGGATCCCTGTGGGTTGGCGGATTGGTGACATCAGGTCTGGCTCCAGCTGGGCACACAGTTCATGAATACTGTATGTCAGTATGACATGTCTTTCCTCCATTGTCGACAGGTCCACCAGCGGTCTGTACACGGGAAGATTCCTCCATCTCCTCGCATGTCCCAGCGGACGGTGCCTATGAAGGACAACAGCGAGCACAGAGTCAATCAACCCACAGGTACGTTCCCACAGTTTGCACATGACACGATTCCCAGTGCATTGTATGGCTTGTATGAGTTTCGATGCAAGGCCTAGGTATGTGTGACGCAGTAGAAATTAAGCCATGTGGGCCCTTGAAATGGCGACTGCCTGACCTGTGAAGTGCGACAATGGGATGTGAGTTCAATGCGCTGGCGTGGCACACCGTGGCGGTAGGCGGTCGAAGACGGCGGCGCAAAGCAGAATTGGTTAACATAGAACCCTATGGGTCTCAGGAGCCAATGACGATGTGCGCCGGCGGTCGTGGTACGCACCGCCACTGTACGCACCGCCGTGGGCGTGACCGCCATTTTCTATCTGCTTAATCACTCAATACCTGATCTTCCACAGGAGAGGACCTACACTGCAAGTGCTGCTGTGACCTCGGTCTGGAAGAGACAATGGCTCATGCGACTGGGGAAAGGGCCCCTGCCTTCACTGCTCAGGAATTGGAGAAACTTGTGGATGGGGTCCTCCCCCAGTATGCGCTACTCTACGGTCCTCCAGACCAACAGGTAATTACACTGGGACCATGCATTGTGGGCAATGCCTGTGTTGAGTGGGGTGGATGAAAGATGGTGGGGAGGGGAGCGATTGAGGCATGCATCAAACAACAGATGAGAGCATGTGCCACATGGCAAGGGTGGGGATGGGGGGCCACTCACATCGAGCATGCAGAAGGTGATGATTATTCTTCTCTCCCTGTACATGTCACATAGGTCAGCGCCCACCAGAAAATCGATATTTGGCGTGCCATCGCCAAGGATGTCCGGACCCTGGGGGTCCACCACAGACGGGGCACCCACTGCCAGAAGAGATGGGAGGACATCTGCCGCTGGAGCAGGAAGACGGCGGAGGCTCAGCTGGCGATGGCCTCCCAACGTGGGAGGGGTGCCAGTCGGACTTTGACCCCCCCGATGTCCCGGATCCTGGCGGTGGCCTACCCCGATTTGGATGGGCGCCTGAGGACATCACAGCAGACACAAGGGGGTGAGTACACTCAAATCCTGGTAACTTTGCGTGCAATGGAGGTGTCTGGGTGGGGGAGGAGGGCTGTGGGTATCCCTAGGCCAGGGCGATAGCTGTAGGCTAGGCCCCTCCGTAAGGCATGGCCCTGTGCCCCCGCCCCCCACCTCTGTAGGGTGCCAAGTACAGCTATTCATTGCCCTGTGTCATCTATGTGTGCAGATGTCGCCCATAGGCTTCTAGGCCATGTCCCACGGAATGCGTAGTCGACCCCAAGTGCGCGGCGTAGTGCAGGGGGCTTCTGTGTCTGTCCTGTCCGCCAACGGTGTCGCCAATGCATGCACTCAACATTTCTTTATTCCCCCCCCCCTTTTTTGTTGTCTTCCTGTTCATGTGTGCATTAGCATCATCAGGCGGAGGAGAAGTGGCATCGGAGCACGAGGGAGCTGCATCTCACATGGCCATGGCGGGCCATGCAACGGAATCTGAATTCACCAGTGAGATGGAGGGCGAGGGGAGCTCCACAGCTGGGACTCGTGCGGATGTCAGTGACAGCGACTCGTCCTCTGAAGGGAGCTCCCTTGTGGTGGCGGCAACATCTGTGCCCCCCGCAACAACAGGTACAGCCGCCACCCAGCGCACCAGCACCGCCCTCCCAGCAGCCCCTCAGCATCTGCCCTGTGCCCGCTCACCCAGGAAGGTGGGCATCTCCTTCGCCCCAGGCACCTCAGGCCCTGCCCCTGTCACCCCTGCTGCCCTCAGTGAGGAGGTCATTGACCGCCTGAGGAAGCTCACTGTTGGGCAGTCTACCATTTTGAATGCCATCCAGGGTGTAGAAAGGAAGGTGCACCAGAGTAATGCATACCTGGAGGGCATTCATTCTGGTCCGGCTGCCCTTCAGTGATCGTTCAAAACTCTGGCCTCAGCACTGACGGCAGCCATTGTCCCTGTCTCTAGCCTCCCCCCTCCAACTTCCTCCACCCATACCCAAACCCCTGTACCTCTGCCTATCCCAGACACACCATCAGACCATCCTGCACACACCTCAACACCCAAGGGAAGCTCAGCCAGACATAAGCACCACACATCACACAGGCATTCACACAAGCAACATCCACATGCAGATATACCAACACCCACTGCCTCCACTGTGTCCCCCTCCTCCTCGTCTCCCTCCTCCCTCCCTGTGACGTCTCCACTCACACCTGCATGCACAACATCTTCAGCCACAACGTCCATCACCAGCACACCCACCACCACACCCCGCTCACGTGCAGTCACCACCCCCACTACCATTCACACGTCCCCTGTGTTCTCTCCCAGTGTGTCTGTCACCCCCTCTTCCAAGCTACACAAACGCAGGCAGCCACCCACCCAACAGCCATCCACCTCACGACAGCCTCCAGCCCAAGCACATGCACCCAAAGACACCAGACTTCATACTCCTACCATCACAACCTCTTCCTCCACTCCCATACCTACGACACCTACCCGTCCCTCTCTTCCTGAAATAATTTTCCTATCAAAACTTGACCTCTTTCCAACAACTCCCCCACCCCATCCATCTCATAGGACTCCAGTCAGCACCTCAGCCACCACAAAAGCGGGCCCTGTGAAGACAGTCTGCCATGGACTGTGGAGTCCCCCACCCTCAAGGGCAGCCAGTTCAGTAGGGAGCCAAGGCACGGCCGGCCCACCCCCGCAACATCATGCGAAGATTGTCAGTGGCCGGCGCGAGAGGCCTAAAACACCAGGGACCAAAATTCCTACCATGGCTCCGGCAGGAAGTGTGGTGCCAGCTGGCACACCGCCAAAGGTGGGGAAGGGCCACAGGCGAACAGGGAAGGCTGGGAAGGGCAGCACGCCGGACAAGACCGCCAGCAGCCCAGCTGTGCAGGAGGGCCCCGCAAGCCCCATCCCAGGTGGGCAGGAGGACACCAACAGGGCCCCTTGCCCAATGGCCATGCCCAGGGGACTTCTGTCCCCTGGGCATGGTCATTGGGCATAGTGGCATGTAGGGGGGCACAAATCAGGCCCCCCTATGCCACAAAAAATAAAAATAAAAATACTTACCTGAACTTACCTTAATGTCCATGGGATGGGTCCCTCCGTCCTTGGGTTTCCTCCTGGGGTGGGCAAGGGTGGCAGGGGGGGTCCCTGGGGGCAGGGGAGGGCACTCTGCCCACAGAATCAAGCTCCTTCCATCAAAGAAACCTGAGAAAAATGTTTTTTTTTTTACCAAAAATTTGAGGTGTGCAAGGGATTCTGGGTAAAAAAAACTTGCCAAAAGCCATGCACGTCAGCCCATTCTGGATACCGCTCAGTGTCTAGTTTTGAAAAATGTACAGGTTAGGTTTCCCTAGATGCCAGCTGAGCTAGAGTCCCAAATCTAGCTCAGCTACCCATATCGAAAAAGAGGGTCAGTTTTCGGTGGAAAAATGTGCTGCATCCATGTTGTGTTTTGGGCTGTTTCCTGTTGTGGGCACTAGAGCACAAGTGAGATATCATTTTTATTGAGAGACATGGAGGACGTTTGTGGCTCCCCCCAGAGTACAGAACTTTCCATCACAGAAACATGAGAAAATCAAGTTTATTTAGTTAAAGTTTAAGGTTTTTTGGGTGAACAACATGATGAAAGTCATGTAAGCCAGCCCATTTTGGATACCCCAAAGTGACTAGTTTTGAAACATGTACTGGTTGGTTAGGTTTCCCTAGGTGCCAGCTGAGCTAGGGTCCAAAACCTACAGCTAACCACATTGGAAATGAGAGGGTACGTTTTCGGTGGAAAAATGCAATACATCCATGTTGCATTTTGGGCCTTTTCCTGTCACAGGCACTACGCCTACTCAAACAAGTGAAGTACCATTTTTTTCGGGAGACAAGTGGAAGCATAGAGTCATAGAACATTTATTATTATCAATTGGATTTCACTGCAAATGTAAGCCAGTGTATAAGAAAGGTGACATTTTGAAAAATACCCTCCAAATCATACGCTAGTATGGGACCCACAAATTCAGAGATGTAGAGTAAGTAAATAAGAACTGGCTGTACTTGGTACTAAATGAAAAACAATTGTACAGTGCAGCTCAGTTGTTTGCTCTGGGTACCTTGGGTTCTTGGGGAACCTATAAACCCTATTTATCCCTGCGTCTGTCAGACTTAATGGTATGTGGCTTTTGTCAATTCCCATTGTGGCTAAAAGTTACAGATGAAAATGTTGTCACAAATGCCCATTTTTGCCTCCTCATTTTCAATATTTCTCTATTTCCTTGGGGTAATCGTGAGGGATATACACATATGACTGCTTGCTGAATTTGGATTTTTGTGGATGAAATGTAAAGATTTTCTGATTCACCCATGGGTTTCACACTGCTTTCTACCGCAAAACTGGAAGTAGGTTGAGAGCACAAAAAATAGGGAACATAGGCTACCTCTTAGAAAAATGCTAAAACTGTGGTGCACAATTAGTTTTTGTGATTCAGTCCTACAAGTTCCTGAGGCCTGGGAAGATGGTGACTTTAGTACAGCAAACCATTTGTGGATGCCATGTTAAGAGAAAAAACAGAGGCCCATATTTATACTTTTTGACGCTAAACTGCGCTAACGCAGTTTAGCGTCAAAAAATTTAGCGCCGTCTAACGCCATTCTGAAGCGCCATGCGGGCGCCGTATTTATGGAATGGCGTTAGCCGGCGCAAGCAGACCGGCGCTGCCTGGTTTGCGTGGAAAAAAACCACGTACACCAGACAGCGCCGGCGTAGGGGGAAAATGGCGTATGGGCGTCTTAAAATGGGGCAAGTCAGGTTACGTCGAAAAAATCGTCGTAACCCGACTTGCGCCATTTTTTTTCGACGCCCATCCCCCATCAACATGACTCCTATCATTGTAAACTGGCGCAGCCAGCCACAGGTCAGGTGGCGAATGACCTCCACGCCATGGGCGGATCCGCTGAACTGGGCACTCATCCGAAGCACCGCTGAACTGGGCACCGCCGTCTCAAGCACCGCTGAACTGGGCACCTCCGTCTCAAGCACCGCTGAACTGGGCCCTTCCTCTCAAGCACCGCTGAACTGGGCACCGCCGTCTCAAGCATCGCTGAACTGGGCACCGCCGTCTCAAGCACCGCTGAACTGGGCCCTTCATCTCAAGCACCGCTGAACTGGGCACCGCCGTCTCAAGGAGCGCTGAACTGGGCCCTTCATCTTAAGCACCGCTGAACTGGGCACCGCCGTCTCAAGGAGCGCTGAACTGGGCCCTTCATCTCAAGCACCGCTGAACTGGGCCCTTCATCTCAAGCACCGCTGAACTGGGCCCTTCTTCTCAAGCACCGCTGAACTGGGCACCGCCGTCTCAAGGACCGCTGAACTGGGCACCGCCGTCTCAAGCACCGCTGAACTGGGCCCTTCATCTCAAGCACCGCTGAACTGGGCACCGCCGTCTCAAGCACCGCTGAACTGGGCACCGCCGTCTCAAGCACCGCTGAACTGGGCCCTTCATCTCAAGCACCGCTGAACTGGGCACTGCCGTCTCGAGGACCGCTGAACTGGGCCCTTCATCTCAAGCACCGCTGAACTGGGCACCGCTGTCTCGAGGACCGCTGAACTGGTCCCTTCATCTCAAGCACTGCTGAACTGGGCCCTTCATCTCAAGCACCGCTGAACTGGGCACCGCCGTCTCAAGCACCGCTGAACTGGGCCCTTCATCTCAAGCACCGCTGAACTGGGCACCGCCGTCTCAAGGACCGCTGGCCCATTGGCGGAAGGGGCAGGCCCGCATCTGTGTCGGGCAGGGCTGCACGAAGCACTCTGGGCACCAGTCCCCCTCCAGTACCAATGGAGACTGTTATCCACTTGTGAGACTGTGGCTTTGCACTCCCCAGGATGGAACAGTGGGCAAGCCACCCACTGTATAGACTTGAGAGACTGTGGCTTTGCACTCCCCAGGATGGTACAGTGGGCAAGCCACCCACTGTATAGACTTGAGAGACTGTGGCTTTGCACTCCCCAGGATGGAACAGTGGGCAAGCCACCCACTGTAGAGACTTGAGAGACTGTGGCTTTGCACTCCCCAGGATTGAACAGTGGCCATGGAGGCCCCTCGTGGATCTGGCGTCGTGGACTCATCTGGCTGAGGTTCCCCCCCTTCCCTTCCCCCTGAGGTGCCTGTAGTTTTCCTATCTGATGCCCCTGCAGTGTTCTCTCCGTTAGAGTCAGGTATCCTGTGTGGGCTTTGCCCATGTGATTTGGGCCCAGTGGTCCACGGACTATGGCTGCAACAAATATCGGACTTGACAATTCATGTATATAAAACTTTTAGATGTGTGATATATTTTTAAGCCAGTTATACAATATATTCCAATGTTTACAATCATTTCCTTTTGTCTTTGCATTCTTCCGAGGGGGTTGGGGGGGTAACTGTGATGTATTGCTATGCATTGATGTGTGTGTTGTATTGGGTGAGGGTGGGGGTGGGTGTGTCGCGTATGTGTGTCCCCGTAAATTTTTCCCTCCCCCCTCCCCTGTGTCGTAGGTGCAGTACTCACCGTTGTCTTCTGCACCGGCGTTCGTGCTCCTGGTAGAGGAGCAGGAAGACAATCGCTGGGAGGATGTGGAGTTCGGGTTCCATGCTGTCCAGATTTCTCGTGGGGTGTATGGAGGGGAGCGTTTTCTGTTCGATATGGCTGTTTCCGCCGTGTTTTTATCGGCGGGGCTACCACCCCGGAAAAGGTGGCGGATTGGTGGGTTGTGATAGGGTGGGCGGTACATTGACTCCCGCCTGTCTGTTGGCGGTGACCGCCGCGCTGCTTGTTTCTCCCGCCGTGGCGGGCGGTGTGTTGAAGTGGCGGTCTCTGTTGGCGGTTTCCGCCAGATTCGGAATTACATTTTTTTTACCGCCAGACTGTTGGCGGTTTTGCCACCGCTTTAACACCGACCGCCAGGGTTGGAATGACCACCAAAGTTTATTAAACCTCATGAGGTGGTACTACAGTTCAAACAGCACCCTTCGGTAATGTTTGAAGTAGCACACTGAACTAAGAGAGCATGGTCCTTTTATACCCACACAGGGGCTAAAAGAAGGTGGTATAATTATAGAAGCAAGACTTACATACATGTAAGGTCATATGAAAATGCACATTCGACAGGTAGGAGGGGCTAACAGTTTCAAGGACTAGTTGATACATTACTGTCTGTTACTGATTACTAACAGCTGCAGATTTTACTGGGCATGTGCGAAAGTGGGAGATGCTAAATATAACTTGTCACTAGACAAATTTTCAAGAGTAGTTAACAGAAAGGTAGGACAGAGCACATGGCGAGCACATGGCAGAGAAAATGGATGCCATGAAAACAAAATGGATTCCGCCAAATGTTCACAATAGTTGCTAAATACAAGATGTCTTCTGCTAATGCTTAATCTAATCGCTATTAAATTACAACAAAAGGACAGCGCAGGCTACCAGGAAACACCACAAATGCAGGATAAATTGCACGGGGGAAATTACTGCTAAATTGTCAAGCGCAAGAAGGAGGAGGTACATAGGACACACACAACTAATGTCAAAGGAGCGCAGAGGGACACATTGCACTTGAAGCACGTTGCACCATGTAGATGTAAGCTACACATGTATCTATGCCTTGGTAGAGCCATGCACCACAACACATACACAACCTGGACATATGTCAATCACAAGGGCTGAATACCTACATGTTCATATGCAGCACATGGGATGGATGGCATGTCTAATGACTGTGCCTCTGTTTGTGTCATCACAACATCCCTTGAATACAGTCAAATTAACCCTACCAACAAGACCAACCCATCAGAGACTAGGAAGTCAGTCAGCACCATTCCTGGGGTTACGTCATGGTGGTGCCCCTTGCAGTAACACTTTGCAACTGTCTTACCTCATTGCCCAAACACATGTGTGCTGCATCTTACAGTACACAATTCATTTCAACTGTCCCAACAGTACCCAGACATGTGCCGGTAGCACCACCACCCCACACATTAACAACACATCCACATAAGGCAGCCACCACTTCATCATGCAGTGCGGGGAATAACAGAGTGGTCCTGTATCCCTGGAAACACAACACTACCCAGAGCAACTAAACTGGTGTAGTGTGGAACCACACATCTTGATGCTGATCAGAAATATGTCACTACAGAAAATATGTGCCACAGATAGCAAACTGTAGGTCTCAACAGATACAGGCTGAGCCCACTACTACTCTGACACACCATGTGAGTCAAATAGGAATGGGTAAATAACCCCCACATACAACACATGGTGTATGACTGTGAACATAATGGTGTATAATTTCCCATTGACGGGTGGCGGATGGTGGATGGGCAAGTCTAGTGTTGGTAAGACTTCCAATGCAGTGTACCCTTTGCGGTTGGCAATATGAGTCACACGTTGTGATGGCAGGTTGAAATCTGTCTGCTCATGGTAGGTCTTACAACAGCATTGTTGATGGATCAAATAGAGTCATTAACAGTCTTGAGGTGTATTGGGTGTGACAGGACACACTGCTCAACATCACCACCAACCTTTGCATGAGGGTTTCACCGCCATGCAAAGGCTGGTGGAAAAGCGGGAACATAGCTGGAGGGTAGCGTTGATCTTAATACTGGTCTGGTGTCACAAGACAGGTGGCAATGCCAGTCTGTAAGCTGCTGGAAACCTGCCAGTGCCGGGCCATTGGCCCATGGGGCATTCCCCATTTGTAAATGTGCCACTACCACCTGTGCTGTTGGGGGAGGTCATGTAGAGAATGGCAGTCAGGTGGTCATAGGATTGCCACACTTGTAATGAAGGACCAGTATGACTACCTGCAGAATCACCATCAAACTAGCACAAGGCCCTGACCTAAGTTCGAC
This sequence comes from Pleurodeles waltl, assembly GCF_031143425.1. Taxonomy (NCBI): domain Eukaryota; kingdom Metazoa; phylum Chordata; class Amphibia; order Caudata; family Salamandridae; genus Pleurodeles; species Pleurodeles waltl. Next base: position 1,419,914,088 of record NC_090446.1, read on the forward strand.
TCCAGTTAACTGGCTATGTCATAAACTAATTTACCAACAGGCACTGACATATACAAAATGATGTACACAGCAAAAAATGATACCCACGCATACCATCCCTGTGTCCACCCCTGTGTCAATTTAACTGCACTGCCACTATGCTGCATTTCTTGCATCATAGTGCAAGGATGGCTGCATTGAGGAGGACATCATAGTTGTGTAGGTAGGCTCACCTTCGAACACAGACAGAAGATGAAATGTAAATCTGCTAGGTCCATGTGTGCTGTGCAATCTAGCACACATACACATACATCAACATGAGGAGCTATCAAAGGAAACAACAGCATAGTGTCTTGGCAATGCCATCCCTGGGGTGGTGTAAGGTTTCAGTACCGCATGGTTATATGTGAAACATGTAAGACTGGGACAGGGGCATATTGTTGTGTGTGTTGTTGTGGCTTAACCACTGCAACACCCATTGCAAGGCCCTACCATACAAATGGATGCATAGGGAGGGTAGACAATTACAAGATGGTGTCAAGCCACAAAAAGAATATGTGTTACACCTAGTAGATATAACGCAGCCAATTGCGCCACCTAAGCTTCCCCTTGTGTGACACTCAGGTGAGGCAAAGGGCTGATAGACAGCAACCAGAATGTACAGAAACAATGTTTGGGAAGTAAGACGACAATGAGCTTTCAATAGCAAGTCATTGACGTGACATGTCAAATGCCACAACACAGAAAGACTGATTTTACACCATCTCATTGCCTGTCCTGGAGATCCCAGATGTCCTGGATGTACAGCTGACAACCATCTGCCAAGAGACCCTCCAAGAAGTCCTGGTATCCCTCCAGACACCACCTCCAGTCACATGGAGGACAAATAATGTGACAGCCATCCCAGATGCCCCACCCAACACCCCAATAGTACGGCCTGCCCGCACAACACAGCAGAGGACTCTGAGTACCCAGGGCCCAGCTTTGAGAGGACAGTGGTAGGAGTACAGTGGGAGCTGGCCAAGGAGGTGGGGGTGGGGATTGAGACTATGGCAGCTAGTCTAAAGAGTATGCGCACGTGCCTCATTACAGCCAATGAACATACTGCAGCCAATGAACATACTGCAGCCAAACAAGGCACTAACTCCCACTGCATGGAGTCAAGCAGTGTCTGAGGGACATAGCTGCTGTCATTAGGGTGAGACCACATCAACTACCCTCCCAAACTGGCAGCAGTGTGATTGAGATTGGACTCCATGCACTGGGAAGTGGCCTCCCTAAGGGCAGATATGGCTGCCTACCACTGGGATGTTACTTCTATCCTCAAAAATCATCAGCTCCTCCTTGCTGCACTGATGCCATATGTTGTTCCACAGATGGCAGCTGTCGGGAATTGGGATTCCACATCTCCAACCACTTAAGTGTGTGTGCCTCCCTCTACCTACCACCACCACCATCAAGGTCAGAGGAGACACCACACACATCGGAGGATGAAGATGTGGAACAGATCATCTTCACTCGTAAGAGTTCCTAGTAGCACCAGCCAAAGCCACATGGGCAGTGTTTTCCTTTGTCTTGTTCTTGAGATTATGCCAGTGTTAGCACAGTTCGATATGTGCACTCTTCACCAACACACTGTTGACCTGTCTGCTAGGGACTGTCATTGTCTCTCATTTACCAATTGGCAATTCTTGTCCCTCCGCACTTAATAACACTTCACCTAAGCATGTCCCATGACATGTCACTCAACCCTGGACTTGTTTTGTGTCACAATTGAATGGATTTCACAAATGGGGTGACTGACCTGGACATTGTAAATATTGCATTACACTTGTAAATAAACACCTCCTACACAAACAGCATGTCTTTGTGTATTGTAACACATCTACTATGCTTAGGAATTGTGATGTGTGTAACCATGCCATTAGTCACAGAATGTCAGTACAAGAGTGCAGGGAAATGGGGCACAAACCTACACACAAGGTTTCAACATGACAAATGTCATTGCTGATCTCACCAGTTACAAACAATTCACTGAGTAAGTAAAAAATGAAGTACAAATGTATGCAGGATAAAGTTCAAATGTAGGCTGTTGTCAGATGTGCAACAGTTCCCAACATTCCTACACAGGACCCCAACACTTACATCTGAATTACCACATCTACCTGTCCAATACATAGTAAACATGGTCACCTTGAGTGGTGGGTACACTGGATGGCAGATGCAAGGACAAGTAGATGTGTGTAGTTTTCAATAGGTGATGCACTTGTCAAGAGAGGGATATGGAGGCAGGACGAAATCCCTAGGCCAACACACAATTTGCACTGTGCACTCATGGAAGACCCTGAGACTCTAGCATATAACACAAAATGTATATGAGAATGCAAAAATGTGTATTAAGTAATCAACTGAAATAAAAAAATAATTAAATCTATCCTATCCTAAAGTAACTTAATCTAAATATACTTAACCAACAACCAAATCTAACTACCTTATGCTAAACTTAACTAACACATTTAATCCCTCGGGCCTTGAACGTAACATTTACGTCCTGGGCAGCACCACTCGGGCGCCCAGGACGTAACCGTTACATCCTGCTACCAGCCCTCAGAGGAAGCGTTAGCGTTCCCCCCGAGGGCCTGGCACCCCCCTCCCCTGGGCCGGGATGGAAGGGTAATCACTCCCCCTTCCGCCCTCTGACCCCCGTGGTATCTGATGACATCAGTGCACGACCTCATCAGACACAGGGGATTTTTTGTTTTATGTATTTTTAGATGGATGGATTTTTTTTTTGTGGGCAATTTCACACAAGGGGAGCAACCCCTTAGGCAAGGGTCATTCCCCTGGGGGGAATTTGTAATTAGGTCGATCTGCCCCCAGGGGGGGCAAAAACCACTAGGCACCAGGGATCATTTTTTTGTTTTTATATGTAGGGAGCAACCTCTTAGGCAAGGGTCGCTCCCCTGGTGGACAATTTTATTTTAGCCCATTTCTACCCCCTTGGGGGGAGATCAGCCTATTTTTTACCATTAGACACCTTTTTTTGGATGTAGGGAGCAACCCCTTAGGCAAGGGTCGCTCTCCTGGGGGAAAATATTATTGGGCCATTTCTGCCCGCCCCCCTTGGGGGCAGAAACCACCAGACACTAGGGTTTTTGGTCAATTTCACACAAGGGGAGTGATCCCTTAAGCAAGGGCCATTCCCCTGGGGGACAAATTTATTTTAGGCCATTTCTGGCCCACTTGGGTGCAGATCGGCCTATTTTTATTAGCTCGATCTGCCCACAAGGGGGGCAGAAACCACTAGGCACCAGAGAGGGTTTTTGTGCACCAATTTCACACAAGGGGAGCGACCCCTCAAGCAAGGGTCACTCCTCTTGGGGGGCAAATTTATTTTGGGCCATTTTGATTGGCCTATTTCTATTAGGCCAATCTGCCCCCGGGCAGGAACTACTTAGGTACCAGGGATGTGTGTGAGTGTGTGTATGTGTGCGTTTTGTTTGAGGGTCGTTCCCCATGGGGGCACATTACTGTTAGCTATATCTGCCCCCAGTGGGGGAGATCAGCCTATTTTTGGAAGGCCCATCTGCACCCAAGGGGAGCAAAAAGCCCACCAGAAAACAGGGAAGATTTTCTTTTTTTTAAAATAGGGTGTGGGTATGGCCATACCCCTGCCCCAAATAAATGGGGCCAAAGTTGTTCTGCCCTCCAGTGAGCATCTGGGGCAATTAACCCCGATCCACTCCCAGGGGTGGGGGGCAGAAAGCCTTCTAGATGCCAGGGATTAAAAAAATAAATAGTGGGGTGGTGGCTATCAACCAGAATGGGCATCGTTAAGCACCCACCCCAGCTGAAGGGGGTAACAGTCTTTCAGCTCTCCTCCGCACACTAAGACTACTTACCACATGGCAAGCAAGAGGACATTTCATTATTTTGGGTTTTGGTTTCACATTTGGGCCATGAGAGCTTGTCTATCTCTCAATATCGTCCTACTTGGAATGGTGAGGGCTGTACTTTTTTAACTTTAGGACGCTGACATGTAGAAAAACACACAAGATCTAGGCACATTTGAAAACTAAACATCCAGGTGAGTCTAGGGTGGTGTACTTCACATGCACCTGCACCATTTTCTTACCCACAATGCCCTGCAAACCTCCAACTTTTTTATGATGGAACATTCCGGAATCTGCAGGAATTCACAAAATTCCTACCACCCAGCTTTGTCGCATCTATATTGATAAAAATTCTGCCCCACTTGTCAGCCTAAACATGTTTTTTTTCAAACTGCCCTTTTGGACCCGCTTTGCTTCCCCTTCAATTTCGACATGTTTTTGGCTCTTTCCTGTCACAGGCACTTGGCCCACCTACACAAGTGAGGTATCATTTTTACAGACTGAGGGGAATGTTGGGTGATAGGAAATCTGTCCCTGTGCGGTGATCCCACACAGAAATGTGGGAAAAATGTGATTTGTTTGCTAAATCTGAGGTTCTGAGTAGGAAAACACTGGGGGATCCACGCAAGTCACACCTCCCTGCACTCCCTCGGGTGTCTAGTTTTCAGAAATGTTTGGGTTTGGTAGGTTTCCCTATATGGCTGCTGAGCTCAGGACCAAAAATGCAGGTGCCCACCCTTAAAAACAGGTTGTTTTGTATTTGATAATTTTGATATGTCCACATAGTGTTTTGGGGCATATTCTTTCGCAGGCACTAGGCCTACCCACACAAGTGAGGTACCATTTTTTATCGGGAGACTTGGGAGAATGCTGGGTGGAAGGAAATGTGTGGCTCCTTTTAGATTCCAGAACTTTCTGTCACCGAAATGTGAGAAAAAGGTGGTTTTTGGGCCAAATGTTGAGGTTTGCAAAGGATTCTGGGTAACAGAACCTGGTGAGAACCCCACAAGTCACCCCATCATAAAGTCCCCTCGGTGTCTAGTTTAAAAAAAATGCACAGGGTTGGTAGGTTTTCCTAGGTCCTGGCTGAGCTAGAGGCCAAAATCCACTGCTATGCACTTTGTAAAAACACATCAGATTTCAATATAAAAATGTGATGTGTCCATGTTGCATTCCCTGTCTCAGGCACTAGGCTTACCCACACAAGTGAGGTACCATTTTTATCGGGAGACCTAGAGGGACACCGAATATGTAAAAAGACATCTATTTGAGAAATGCACTGTAATGCACATGCTTATATGGGGACCCCAGAATTCAGAGATGTGCAAATAAACACTGCTCCTCAACGCCTTATCTCATGCCCATTTTGGAAATACAAAGGTTTCCTTGATACTTATTTTTCACTCTTTATATTTCAACAAATTAATTGCTGTATAGCCAGTATACAATGAAAACCCATTTCAAGGTGCAGCTCATTTATTGCCTCTGGGTATCTAGGGTTCTTGATGAACCTACAAGCCCTATATATCCCTGCAACCAGGAAAGTCCAGCAGGTGTAATAGTATATTGCTTTAAAAATTCTGACATCGCAGGAAAACGTTACAGAGTAAAACATGGAGAAAAATGGCTGGTTTTTTTTCAATTTCAATATCTTGTAATTTCAGCTGTTATTTTCTGTAGGAAAACCTTGTAGTATCTACACAAATGACCCCTTGCTGAATTCAGAATGTTGCCTACTTGTCAGAAATGGTTAGCTTTCTGGGATTTAGCATTGGTTTCACACCCATTTCTGTCACTAACCGGTAAAAGGCTAAAAGCACAAAAAATAGTAGAAATGGGGTATGCCCCAGTAAAATGCCAAAATTGTGCTGAAAAATATGATTTTCTGATACAAGTCTGCCTGTTGCTGAGAGCTGGGAGGATGGTGATTTTATCACCATAAATCATTTGTTGATGCCCTTTTTAGGGAAAAAAACACAAGCCTTCTTCTGCAACCCTTTTTTCCCATTTTGTTTGATAAAAAAACAGTATTTCGCTGTATTTTGGCTAATTTCTTTGTCTCCTCCAGGGGAACCCACAAACTCTGGTTAGCTCTAGAATCCCTAGGATGTTGGAAAAAAAGGACGCAAATTTGGCGTGGGTATCTTACGTGGACAAAAAGTTATGACGGCCTAAGCATGAACTGCCCCAAATAGCCAAAAAAAGTCCTGGCACCCGAGGGGGAAAAGGCCTGACAGCGAAGGGCTAAACATTGCCCTCACCCTTAAGTTACAAGACACATGCAGGATAACATATATTAATACTACACATATACTAACTAAATCTAAACAATACAATTTTTTTTTAAACAAATATATACCTCAACATGACCCCCCCATATTAACACATAATAAGTAAAAGTCCGACCCCCCCAATCCACTTATCCTAACTAAACTGCATACCTACACTAACCTAACACTAACCCCTCCCCAAGACCCACAATAAAACATAAATGAAAATCAGAGGGAAGGGGACAGAACTTATAGGTGGCAGTTCAGATGTTACTCAGATATTCTTCAGTTTAAAAAAAAAAAAAAAATAAGCCTCTTGGTGTTGGCGGCCACCTCCTTCTCCAAACTGTCCAAACATTTCCAGACCCTCTGCAGATCCTGCAGCAATTGCGTGTCCATGGCAGCAGGTGGTGTGGGCTGTTGCACTCTTGTTGTTGTAGCAGTTGCAGCCGATGTTGTGGGAGTGGTGCCATCTGTGCTCCCTGCACTGCTGAGGTGCAAGGTGTTTGTGGTACCTTCTTTACCACTGTGGGGACCCCTTGTGGGAATGTCTACCATTTCCCCGTTGCCCTCTCTGCATGGTAGCAGCAAGCCATTCTTCGGAACCCAGATTCCACTGCCAGGATATAGCGGTACCTCCCTGCCCTCTTTTGAAATGCGCTTAGCACACATTTGGCCTTGACCAGCATGCAAGCCAATTACATTCCACATAAGTGTAACATACATGGAGTGCAAAAGACGGAGTGCCATGCTTGGGCACAATTGCCAGCCCAGCCCCCCATCTTCAGGACAATACAGTGATACACAAAATTGGGGTCAATGCAGTGCATCCTTGTGTTGTGAGAATGATGAAGTGCACAACTACCAATATTCTCACAGCGTTGAACTCTGTTATTCTTAGTCACATATGGCCCTACATGCGGCTTGTGACCAGCTTGTGTACACAATGCTGGCTATTGTGCACCACAAGCCTCACACGATGTGCCCCTCTGGTGATGCATGGAGATCGTTTAAATGGGCCATAATGTCAGCATCAAGCCAACTTTGATTTCTGATCATTTGACAGCTTATCATGTCTGGCACTGTTTTCAACATACATGACTTACTCACACCAAACCCTAGATTACTGCACATGACCCACATTATCACACTTTCTGGATACATCTGGGTCCTCAAATCGTGCAACTTCACCACTCATGTAGGTGGCAGGTCCCCCTGTAAGACATGAATGGAAAACCATGCTTAGTGTCATATCACAGTCACTGCGAGCATACGACCAATTTCAGTGTGAACTAGTTGAGAGGAGTGAGCTAGTTATCCTAGTGGAAAACAGTGCAAACAACACACCACTACGATCACACATTGACACAGACACTCAGGTGCGTTAGAGCCACACATCTGAACACTAACACTGGACCAGAGACTCCTGTAGTGCTACACCCTGCAACAGCCATATGTGGGCCATCTATAGAAGACGGAAAAACATGGTAAAAGGGGGAATTGTGTAAAAAAAAAATGAAACCACCCTGGCGCTTTGAAAGACACTCAAACCTGTCTTGCAAGGCACCCAGAGGTGCTTTGTGATAGACATGCTGCTCAATTTTAAGTCTGCAATGATCATGCGTTGATTAATCCATGACTGATGTGGCAAAGTTGTCTAATGGTATTAAATGCCCCATATACATTGCCCCATAAGGCGGGTAAGCCCCCTTTGCTAACAGCGGCAGGGGTCATGTGCGTGAAATGATGACAAAGTTGCGCTATACATGCATTGCCCAACTTTGTTGACACAATCCATGGAAACTATGGTAGGCTTGGCATTTCATACATGACACTATGCCGGGGCACAGGTGTCGCCATAACCTCTGAAATGTGTGCCTACGTGATGGTTGTGCAGGACTCACCAGACATTTGACCTGCATTGGTATCATGGTTGGACATGTGAACTCCAGGCCTAGACTGATGCAGATACACTCCATTCTGGTTGCATACAACCTGTCCACACGCATTACATGCAGCACTCCAATCTCATCTGCTACTGCCGTTCAAGAGCAGTGAACAGTAAATAATATGCCAATGGGATACTCACCAACAGGTCCTCTGATCTCAACACCAAGGTGATCGAGCAGATCCTGCTTCCTGGCCAACAGATCTACCCAGCAATGCTTGAGCTGGTGCTCATTTCTGGTGCTCCTGTACACTCTCTTCAGGTGGTGGAGCACCTCTCCTCACCGCAGCCTCCTGGCCTCGGTCCGGTATCCCTGCACTATACCATGCTTGAAGACAGGATTTCCTATTACATCACTTTCTGTCCCTGGCATCTCATTTTTCAGTTATGCGTGTATTTATTCGACACATTTGACATTTGCATAGGTTTTTATAGATGCATAATGCACATACGTTGGTTATGTATATGCATGACTGGTATGCATCAATTTCACTGAAGGCAGCATTGAGTGGAGTGCAAAGGTGGAATTCACGCTAAGGGCCCATGTGTCATTTACTTTGCGTTCGCGGATGTTTTAGATGCATTTGCATCATATTTTTTTACTCAAATCCTGATTGCATGTGTTTTTTGCATTGTCCTTAGATGCACCCTGAATCAACATACATATGACATGGGCTGTGCTACAGAGTGGCATATTGGGTATAGCCACATGTGGTAGTCCATGAAACAATGTGATTGGTCTGTTCCACCAATGTGTGTGTTACAGAGTCAACAGCATGCAAAGTGTTGCACTTTGTGCATATACATGCATGTGGGACAACAGTGTATTCACATATGTTTGGCATTCAGTACAATGCAATAGTTCTGATTTGTGATTGTGTTTTTGTCTGTGATGTGTGATGTCATACAGGGCATAGGCCCTCATTCCGAGCTTGGCGGGCGGCGGGCGCCGCCCGCCAAGCGGAAACCGCCACTTGGCCGCTCCACGGTCAAAAGACCGAGGAGGCCATTCTGGCTTTCCCGCTGGGCCGGCGGGCGCCCGCCAAAGGAGAGCCCGCCGGCCCAGCGGGAAAGGCCCTGAAACAATGAAGCCAGCTCCGAATGGAGCCGGCGGAGTTGCAGGGGTGCAACGGGTGCAGTTGCACCCGTCGCGATTTTCACTGTCTGCAATGCCGATAGTGAAAATATTTATGGGGCCCTGTTAGGGGGCCCCTGCACTGCCCATGTCAGTGGCATGGGCAGTGCAGGGGCCCCCAGTGGCCCCACAACACCGTACCCGCCATCCTGTTCCTGGCGGTAAAAACCGCCAGGAACAGGATGGCGGGAAGGGAATCGGAATCTCTATGGCGGCGCTGCTTGCAGCGCCGCCATGGAGATTCAGCCCATGCAGGGGAAATCCGGCGGGAAACCGCCGGATTCCTTTTTCTGACCGCGCCTTTAACGCCGCGGTCAGAATGGGCTGGGAAGCACAGCCAGCCTGTTGGCGGTGCTTCCATGGTCCCCGGCCCTGGCTGTTTTTACCGCCAGGGTCGGAATGACCCACATAATGTTTAAAGCTACATACACAGGTCAGGCATTGTTGATGATGCGTGAACCATTGCTACCTAGGAAATATTACCCAACAACTGTCTCTGTTTGTAGATTTTTCTTGTGTGAAGCCTGCATATTTGTCTGATATGTGCACATCTTTGGTACATAGTGTGTATGATACGCTCTACCCGGAATAAATCACAAAAGTTTGATTAAACTTATTGCAGTTACCAATGGTTGTTGATTTTGTGTGGTGGACTAGCAGCCCTAGCTGCATATGGTCTCAGCCATACTGATGTGCATGCCACAGATGTGTCTGTGCAATGTATGAGGTCATGTGTACCCTGTGTCAGGATCCTATCACATGGCAGTGGCAGGACAGATTCTGCGCAGGCCCAACTTCTACCATTGGTTGTTATACCTGGGCAAATCATGATGACCATAGTTACTAATGATGTTCCCCGTTGTCACTTATGTTCCATGCAGCCATTGCAACTCTCACACTAAGCTGTGACAGTGTTCAGTTCCAACATGACTTAATTCCTATTTTTTAACATCCACCACCTCATGTGTGGGCCCCTTGCATACAACGTATTTGGGCATGATGTAGTTGTGTCTGATGACCTATTGACTAACAAGTTGGCAACATGGATGTACAAAATATGTAGCAGTCCATAGATTGTGTCCTTCAGTTGTAACATACCAGTGATGAGGCTGTTAGTGATGTGTGTGATGGTGGCAGTACTATCTTACATATCACATATGATGTTGCAACTGTACTTGTCAGATTCCAATTTGTCACATGATCCCTGAACTTTGACTCACATTCCTATGCTATGTGTAGTGGAGATTTAAGAGACCAATGCAGGATTGGTTGTATTAGTGAAGTGTTTATTTCCAAATTGTCAAGATGAATTCAGTGGTAAAAGTTGTCAACTATGTGCTGGCTCTGGTGTATTTCAGCAGCTGTGTTGTAAAGTTCCCCCTCCATATCATCACCACCATCCTCCTCCTCCTCAGGCAAGTCATCTACCTGGTCATACATCGGAACATTCATCTGCATATATTGAGCAGGTTAGCACATGTCAGGATAATTTTGCACACAATGGGCCTGATTCTAACTTTGGAGGACGGTGTTAAACCGTCCCAAAAGTGGCGGATATACCACCTACCGTATTACGAGTTCCATAGGATATAATGGACTCGTAATACGGTAGGTGGTATATCCGCCACTTTTGGGACGGTTTAACACCGTCCTCCAAAGTTAGAATCAGGCCCAATGTGTGGGGCATGTAGAAGGCTGCCTCTTGTAAGGTCTAGGCACCTGAATCTTGTTTTCAGTATGCCAAATGTCCTTTCCACAATATTGCATGTCTTACCATGTCCCTCATTGTATGCATGCTCTGCTGCCATGCTTGGGTTTGCAAATGGGGTCATCATCCACTGCTGTATGCCTTTACCCTGATCCCCTGCAAAAAATAACATGTGTAAGTTGTCATTTAGGCTTGCAACAGGTTTGTCATGTAGCATGGCAGTTGTTATTTTAAGTTGGTTGTAACTCAGACGTGTTTGTGGTATGGTGTGAGTTCCTGGCCTTGGCAAAGTTTTTTTAGCACTGTGTTGTTGAGCATGACAATCTTGGGTATTGGCTCAAGGACCTGGGACATATATTTTGGAATCATAACTGATGCTCAGTATGTATGTACCATGTGTTGTGTAGTGCACCTTTGTATCAGTGTGCTCTCACTAGATGGGCACATGACATATCTTCACAACACAATGGGATCATATAATGTGATAACATGGTAGCCCTATAGAGCCTGGAGATCCCAGTTATTTTTACATGTGCCTTTACAGATGAAGTGCAACACTAAAGCCCATTTTAATGAGTAAGTAAAAATGCACAACATAGCTCCAACATTGGCAGCACTGTGCTGCACGATTTTCACTATGCAGGAATTCACCATGTGTGACATGTTACTAGGCAACACTTTGTTGTCTCCCGCGCCGGCACCTCGTATGCAGCCATGCAACAAGACTACCAACCTTGCACCAGGTGCTTAGCTAGCTGCCCTGTGGAGGTGGATGTATCTATGCAGGAAGGCCCACCTTCCTATGTATATACATTTTAGATGGACAATTGGTTCTTTCTATGTGTGCAGCAGTATGCAACATGCGTAGGTGGCACATTCATATGAGGTCAATTCACAGTCTATTTCCTTATTGCTACCTGCAAAAGGAACCCCTGGGGTGGTGCTTGATGTTGGCACTGTCTCAGGTTTTAGGTGATACCTACTTCTGTGTCAGCATCATAATGCTATATATCTTGTTGTGACAGACCTGCAGCTGCACACATTGCAAGCCCCTTCCACGCTAAGTGCTGGGAGGAGGTTGGTCGATTTCCAATGGGGCCTCAAGTCACAAAAGAGTGGTCCTCCACAAACTTGTACATACAGTGCAGGCCATGACAATGGCACTGGGGGCTCTTACATAGGTCGCTTAGTGATCCTGAGTGGCAGCTGATGTTTGTGCCAGCCATCTGATGTCCAAGGGTGTGTATCCCATTGTTTCAGGATGATCAACATCACTACCAGTGTCTCTCCTATCTTCCAAAACATGAATCAGAATTTACACTGTCCACACAAGCACAGTGCTGGCTATGGGATGGAACTCAGCTACTTAGCACATGTGTCCCTTAGCACATTGCATGTGAGGTCAGTGATGTCCATTATACTCCTACATGGTCCCACTATAGAATCCATGACACCCATGATCTGTACTGTCTAACAGTGACTCTGCCCCATGGTGGGCCAGTTATTGTTTACAATACAGATACAATACAACACCATACCCCATCCTTTGGCCCAGTAACACCAGGCCCTTGCACTGTATACCACATATGCTGTCAAAATTGCTGTCATATTCAAGAATGTCTCAGCCATATTAAACCAGGCTAGATATGCCAAATTATGATCCCCAGACCACAGAAGAAAAGTCTTTGTCAGACCTTGTCCCGTAGGATAGGCTAATAGATTATTGGATGTTGTCACTAGCTTGAGCTTTATCACATACAAAAACCAGGTCTGCCAACATTACATGAGCATTGGCACAGACAGAGGACAGTGCAACAGTCCCTTACAATGACAAAGCATCTGGGGGTATGATACAACCTATGTCAGTGCTGAGGCACAGGCACCCTGGCCTGCAATGAGGAAAAAAATCTACAGCTACAAGCATGTCATACAGGATCATTGTCAACATAATATAAAAGGAGAATGCATGGATTGCACTTGATTGGAACATATCTCTAGGCCGTATGATCACACACATGTGACAACTGGACCAACATGCCACCTCAAACCAGTTATCCTGCAGTTCAGATTTCCATCCATGCACTGACCGAGCTGCCTTGGCACAGGACTTGGCACAGGACTCATACACCCTAGATATGTGACCAACATTACCTGGATCAATCCATGTCCTCCTCCAAGTCAGAGAAGCATTAGATACCAGCCAGTGTCACAACTCTGAAATGCACACATGAGGATGGCATGGTGAAGGTACCTGGATAATGAATAATACAAGGAATGTAGCTTTGGAATTTATACCTATGACCACAATCTCATATCAAACATCAGTGTATACACTTGCTTTTCAATGAGAATGACACAAACCCTGCATTTAAACAAGGTAGTGAAATGTTCAAGTCTGGCTTAGCAAGCAAGCTTTGATATATACTGTAAAGCATTACATCCACAATCTGTAAGAAAAAACCCCTAGTCCACACATCCTGACAAACACAGTTCCTCATACAGTCACAGTGATAACATAACAATAATTACTTACACTGAGGTGAAGTAGTGATTGATAAGATCTGCCCTCAAATTTTCACCTTCACTCTCATCACTGTCATTCTCACTTAGCATTCCAGGATTTTCACTGGTGGCACTGCTGGCTCCCCACATCTGGAATGTATGGGCTATTCCTCCACAGGGCAGTGCAGCATGCAGCAGGTCACAATGATCATACACACTTCATGTGAGAAAAAGGAGGGCTCCACCTGTCTTGTCCAAACACCTTAATCTGGCCTTCAGGAGCCTAAAAGCCCTCACCACAACACTCCATGCTCTTTCACGGACATGCAGAGTCCCCTGTTATGGAATGGAACATATGCGCAACTTGAGTCCCTCTAATTGAATTTGTTGCAGCAGAAATTGCACATACACAAACAGGACAGATTTAACGTACCAAGCAGCCAGGCCCTCACTGGGTACAATCATAACATCAATTGGGGGATTGCGCTGTTCCGCTTAAAAAAGGCATCATGGACTGAACCCGGATAATGGGCACAGACTTGTAAAATGTAGAGATCCCCAAACAACCTGATTAGACATTGATGGAATTGTAGCTCTCTTGTTCATTGCCACACAGTGGGACCAAGGCAAAATGTGTACCATCGATGGCTCTTACCCCATGTGAGATGTGTGCCAAACTATAGAAGTCAGCTTTCACATGGGTCAAATCCTCACGTTGAGGAAAGTGGATATTGTTCTCCAGGTGTTTCAACATTGGTGAGAGTACATCCTTTAAAACCAGACTGTATTCTGGAAGGACCCTGTGGCCGGGAAGTGCAAAACTGTCATAACATTTGCAATGGGTGGTATGCTATTTGGATGACGAATGGCAGGAATCAGATCTGGCTCCATCTGATGACATAGGTCCAGAATTGTTAGCCGATTCAGACGGTAGATCTGGATGATGATGCGTTCATCCATGGTATGAAGGTCTGGCTGTGGACAGAGGTTGTCTGATCCTTTCCCTCCATGGGTACCTAGGTAAGACAAGACATGAGTATTGCCATTATTTGTTGGATCCCTTGCAACATACAGGATACATGTCAATGTTAAAATGTGACAAGGCATGTATTGAGGTTTGGACATAATACACAGTACCTATCACAACTGATAATCACACACCAGTCACATGTCACCTTGCTTTTGCATACATGTGTACACATTATGTGAATGGTCAATTGTGCAACAATATATGCCTGTGACTTGACATCCAAAGCATTAAAAAGACCTTTGTCTCGGGGGGGCTGTGCCCCATGCAAATCGCCATATATGCCTGACAATGAACAACAATGGTGTCTGAGTAGTGGGAGCTACATGGCTGAAAAAGACAAACAGTTAATGATGTCAAACCCAGCAATTTCTGAGGTGTGACACATTTGTCAGAGTCATATAACACATTTGAGGCCTCTAAAGGGGTAGATGCCTGACCTACTCCACAGGACTCTGGGAACCGCCTGCAACTGCTGCCGGAAGTTGTCCTGGTGGTTGAAACTGCGGCGGACACAGCCATAGGTTAACATTGCATGCCAGTGGTGGTCGTAGGCCAATGGCTGTGTCTTCTCCGCCAGCAAACACGTCTTCTTCAGCCACGCCTCCGCCCTACACTGGACCGACCACAGCTGCATCCACTTCACATTCCGACGTGAGACCCGCCAACTCCGCACTCAACCCATCCCTCGTCGACAGTGGAACAAGATCCCTGAAGAGCAACTCTTCTCCGCACTCGCCGCCAACCAACCCACCCTCACCAGCAACCCCAACGACGCAGCCCTCAACCTCACAAACTGGATCTCCAACTGCGCAGACAACCTTGCTCCCCTCAAACGCACGCATCGACAGACCAACACCAAAAAACCTCTCTGGTTCTCTGACACCCTCAAAGAATCAAAGAAAACTTGTCGCGCCCTTGAGAAAGCCTGGCGCAAGGACCACACCGCTGACAACATGACCGCCCTCAAGAATGCTACCCGCGAATACCACCACCTGATCCGCAATGCCAAAAGGAACTTTTTCACCTACAGACTGGACAAAAACAGACACAACAGCAGAGAACTCTTCAGCATCGTCAAGGAGTTCTCCAACCCCAGCGCCAACGCCAACGCCGTCACGCCCTCACAGGATTTGTGCGAATCCCTCGCCACTTTCTTCCATCGCAAGATCAGCGACCTCCACGACAGCTTCGGACACCAGACCCAACCAAACACCACCGAACCCGCATCCCCGGCCATCTCCCTCAACAACTGGACCCACATCAACACGGAAGAAACCAAATCCATCATGAACTCTACCCACTCCGGCGCCCCTTCGGACCCCTGCCCGCACTTCATCTTCAACAAAGCCGACGACATCATCGCCCCGCACCTCCAGACCATCATCAACTCTTCTTTTTCTTCTGCCACCTTCCCCGAATGCTGGAAACACGCCGAAGTCAACGCCCTACTAAAGAAACCTACGGCTGACCCGAGCGACCTGAAAAACTTCCGCCCCATCTCTCTTCTGCCTTTCCCAGCCAAAGTAATAGAGAAGACCGTCAACAAACAGCTGACCACCTTCCTGGAAGACAACAACCTGCTCGACCCCTCACAAACCGGATTCCGAACCAACCACAGCACTGAAACCGCCCTCATCTCAGTCACAGACGACATCAGAAACCTGATGGACAACGATGAAACAGTCGCCCTCCTCCTCCTCGACCTCTCGGCTGCCTTCGACACCGTCTGTCACCGCACCCTAATCACTCGCCTCCGCTCCACCGGGATCCAAGGCCAGGCCCTGGACTGGATCGCCTCCTTCCTCGCAAACCGTTCCCAAAGAGTCTACCTCCCTCTGTTTCGCTCAGAACCCACCGAGATCATCTGCGGCGTACCCCAAGGCTCATCACTCAGCCCGACACTCTTCAATGTCTACATGAGCCCCCTCGCCAACATCGTACGCAAGCACGACATCATCATCACCTCCTACGCCGACGACACCCAACTCATACTCTCCCTCACCAAGGACCCCGCCAGCGCCAAGACCAACCTAGAAGAGGGTATGAAGGACGTCGCAGATTGGATGAGGCTCAGCCGCCTTAAGCTGAACTCTGAAAAAACGGAAGTCCTCATCCTCGGCAACACCCCGTCCGCCTGGGACGACTCCTGGTGGCCCACGGCCCTCGGCACCGCACCGACCCCCACAGACCACGCCTGCAACCTCGGCTTCATCTTGGACCCTCTTCTCACCATGACCAAGCAAGTCAACGCCGTGTACTCCGCCTGCTTGCTCACCCTCCGCATGCTCCGCAAGATCTTCCGCTGGATCCCCGCCGACACCAGAAAAACTGTGACCCACGCCCTCGTCACGACCCGCCTGGACTACGGCAACACCCTCTACGCCGGGACCACAGCCAAACTCCAAAATCGCCTGCAACGCATTCAAAACGCCTCGGCCCGCCTCATCCTCGACATACCCTGCAGCAGCCACATCTCCGCACACCTGAGACACCTGCATTGGGTCCCAGTCAGCAAAAGGATCACCTTCCGACTTCTCACCCACGCACACAAAGCCCTCCACGACAAGGGACCGGAATACCTCAACAGACGCCTCAGCTTCTACGTCCCCACCCGCCTCTTCCGCTCCTCTAGCCTCGCACTCGCTACT
The DNA here is from genome assembly GCF_031143425.1 of Pleurodeles waltl. Classification (NCBI taxonomy): domain Eukaryota; kingdom Metazoa; phylum Chordata; class Amphibia; order Caudata; family Salamandridae; genus Pleurodeles; species Pleurodeles waltl. Next base: position 1,419,931,201 of record NC_090446.1, read on the forward strand.
GTCCCTCGCATCCGCCGCTCCACGGCGGGTGGGAGATCTTTCTCCTTCCTGGCGGCCAAGACCTGGAACTCCCTCCCCACCAGCCTCAGGACCACCCAGGACCACTCCGCCTTCCGGAGACTCCTAAAGACCTGGCTGTTCGAGCAGCGATAACCCCCCCCTTTTTCCCCTAGCGCCTTGAGACCCGCACGGGTGAGTAGCGCGCTTTATAAATGTTAATGATTCCAGCAGGAATGGCCGCTTATGTGGCAGAAGTGACCACCATACTCCACAAAATCCCTCACTTGACTCCTGACACTGCGGCCAGCAAGACCTACACTACCTGAGCTGCTTTGTACCGCCTCTGGGAGCAATCATGCCATGTCCAGCAGGTGATAGGACCCCAGCCTTCTCACCAGAGGAGCTGGAGAAGCTGGTATCTGAGGACCTATCCATGTAGGACTAGCTTTATGATGCACCAGAGGAGAAGGTAAGTGCCTCATGTGCACAGTTTTATATGTACTTCGACATATAATTCCTCCTCACCAGCTAGAATGTGACCATATTTGGCAGAATGTGAACTCTAAACCCTGTAGTTGAAGTCAGTGTGCATTCATTTGTGTTCAGTACCAGGTGTTGAGTTCTGATACATTGTGGTGTGTGCATATTGAGTGTACCCTGATCAATCTTGTGTTGGAGGCACATAACTTGGTGAGGTGACATAACAGCCATCCCCAGACATCTCTTACTCCATGGATGTCATCAATGGGAGGGTACATGTACTTGAGTGACAGCACAAGAAGTGTATGCATGTTGTATGTGTCAGTTGTCTGTCATGTGAGCTATGTGTATTGCGCCACAGAAATTTCTAACCACATCTGCCCTTGCTAAACTATTGTTTGGAAGGCATGTCCTGACTTACTCTGCCTCTCAGGTTGGCACAAAAACACCACATGCCAATTGACAGTTGGCTACCTGATGCACTCACACATGGAATTGTTGGGAATTGAGTTTCATGTAGGTCTGTCTGTTCAACTTGCAGAGATCGGCATCTGCCAAATGTATCTCACTGTATTTGTCTAAGTCTGGGACGGTGTTGAATCACTTTTGTTATCCAACTGTGGCACTGTGCCTACTCCCTGTATCCCAGCACAACTTGCTATAGGGACAAATCTTGCCTCAGTGCTAATATGCCATGTATTGAGGCTCTATCCTCAGATAAGAATGTACATGGTATTAGGGGAGAGCTGATGATCTGTGACTGATTTGTACTTGGAATATTTGCCAATGTGTGTTTCAGAACCTTGCCAGGTCCCTTGATCCCACAGCCCCATTGTCACCTTCATACAGGTCACATGTGTCCTGTGCAGGCTCATTGCATTTCTGATATTACATAGTGCAAACTATGTGTTGTGTACTGATAACCCATGATATGTGATTCAGTAGTCTGGTCACATTGCAGAAAATGTGAAATTAATGCCTATGTTATTCTGAAGGTGATCTATGTATTATATACACATATGACAAAAAGTGTGTTTTGTGTTGATGATGAGCCAAACAGACCCCCACCCCCTAAAGTGGCATGAGTCTGCATCTGTATTTGGACATGTCCACACATGAACAGGCTAGACTCTTTTTGTGCCCATCATGCCAATCCCTTCACTGTTACCCATGTGTGATTTTAGAGTTTGTACCCTGGCAGTAGCCTGTAGGGACTGAATGCAGAGGATCATTCTCACAGATTGTGAGTGTTTTGATGCATTCTTGGATGGGGAGTTTACCTCCCAGAACATAGATAGGTGTTATGTGTCTAATAGTGTTTCTGATCTCTGTCAGATTGCTAGATCATGTCCCACAAGCTGCCAATTGACCTACCTAGTGAGTGTAGGGCACAAGCTGGGTGGTGGGTAGAGCTGCATAATAGGAAGTATTTATAGTCATCTCCCTGTATTCGATGACTGCTATGTGCCACACTTGGGCATTATTGGCAAGACAGGAGGTTCTTATCTTGGTATGCTAAAATTTGGATGGGACTTTGTGACATAATTTCTTGTCCTGTCTTTTCCACCCATGCAGGTCAATGCCCATCAGAAGAAAGGGGATTGGAGTGGCATCGCCAAGAAGGTGCAGACCCTAGAGGTACACAGCTGGTGGAGCACCCCCTATTGCAAGTGGTGGGAGGACCTGAGATGCTCGGCCTGGTGGATCGTGGAGGCCCGGCTGAGGGTGTCCTCCCAACGTGGGCGGGATGCCAGTTGGACCATGACCCCCCCCAATGGCCTGCATTCTGGCAGTGGCCTACCCAGAGCTGGATGGGTGTTTGATGGCAGCACAGCAGCCACAAAGGGGTGAGTACACGGCAAATTCCTGCCTGTCCCATTGCCATGTGATTGAGTGAAGTACTGACTGCTCGCCCTGTCAATGAGGAATGAGCTGTGTGCCACATAGTAGATAGTAGATTCTTTGTGTTGACGTGTCATGTGTACTGTTAGAAATGGGGTCTTTGGTTGACAGTCAGGTTACCCCGTGTTCAAGCAAGGACCCTCAGTCTAGTCAGGGTAAAAGAGAATCACCCTCAGCTAACCCCTGCTTACCCCCTTGGTAGCTTGGCAGAGCAGTAGGCTTAACTTCAGAGTGCTAGGTGTAAAGTATTTGTACCAACACCCACAGTAACTTAATGAAAACACTACAAAATGACACAACACCAGTTTAGAAAAATAGGAAATATTTATCTAAACAAAACAAGACCAAAACGACAAAAATCCGACATACACAAGTCAAGGTATGAATTTTTAAAGATTAAACTCAAAAATAGTGCTTAGAAACAAAAATGCTTCGATGAGATGTTAACACGGCATCGTGACGGAGTCCTTCCCAACAAGCCGACTCTAGTGGCGCAAGACACGGAGTCGTGTAGACCCCCAAGTACAGTACCTTTGGTGAAGAGTGAAAACAAGCCGATGTGCGAAGTCGGGGATCGCGGCGTCTGTGCGAAACGTTGAATCCGCGTACTTCGAGCGGCGTCGGTCACGACGTTGTGCAGTGACTTCCATGGAGTCGTGGACTTCAGCAGGGCTGCTGCGGCATCGGGCCTGCGAAGAGCGTCACGTTCCAGCGAAGGCCACGGCGTCAGGTGCAGGCGGCGTTACCGGATTCAGCAGGGGTGTCGGTCCGAAGTCGTCCGAAGTCGATTTCCTTGGATTCCACCAGCTTTCCTTTCAAGGGCCCAGGGACTGGATAGGGCACCACTTGTTGGGGCAGGAGTCTCTCCAGAGACTCCAGGTGCTGGCAGAGAGAAGTCTTTGCTGTCCCTGAGGCTTCAAACAACAGGAGGCAAGCTCTAACTCAAGCCCTTGGAGATTTCTTAACAAGATGGAAGGCACACAAAGTCCAGTCTTTGCCCTCTTACTCTGGCAGAAGCAGCACTGCAGGAAAGCTACACAAAGCACAGTCACAGGCAGGGCGGCACTTCTTCCTCAGCTATCAGCTCTTCTCCAGGCAGAGGTTCCTCTTGGTTCCAGAAGTGTTTCTAAAGTCTGTAGATTTGTGTGCTCTTCTTATACCCATTTTAGTCTTTGAAGTCACCTTTCTTCAAAGGGGACTCACACCTACTTGTGAAATCCTGCCTTGCCCAGGCAAGGCCTCAGACACACACCAGGGGGTTGGAGCCGGCATTGTCAGAGGCAGGCACAGTCCTTTCAGATGAGAGTGACCACTCCACCCCTCCCTCCTAGCAGAGATGGCTAATCAGGAAATGCAGGTTACACCCCAGCCCCCTTTGTGTCACTGTCTAGTGCGAGGTGAAAAACAACCCAACTGTCAAACTGACCCAGACAGGGAATCCACAAACAAGGCAGAGTCACAGAATGGTTTAAGCAAGAAAACTTCACATGTCCATCTACTCTCTAGGGGAATCTACACTTTAATCATATTTAAAGTGAGAGAGACAGGCCTTGCAACAGTGAAAAACAAATTTGGCAGTATTTCACTGTCAGGATATATAATTCACATTACTATATGTCCTACCTTATCCATACACTGCACCCTGTCCTTGGGGCTACCTAGGGCCTACCTTAGGGGTGCCTTACATGTAAGAAAAGGGAAGGTTTAGGCCTGGCAAGTGGGTACACTTGCCAAGTCAAATTTACAGTGTAAAAATACACACACAGACCCTGCAGTGGCAGGTCTGAGACATGATTACAGAGCTACTTATGTGGATGGCACAACCAGTGCTGCAGGCCCACTAGTAGCATTTGATTTACAGGCCCTGGCACCTCTAGTGCACCTTACTAGGGACTTACTAGTAAATCAAATAGGCCAATCATGGATAAACCAATTACATACAATTTACACAGAGAGCATATGCACTTTAGCACTGGTTAGCAGTGGGAAAGTGCTCAGAGTTCAAAAGCCAACAGCGACAGGTCAGAAAAAAATTGGAGGCAGTAGGCAAAAAGATTCAGGATGACCCTGCATAAGCAAAAGTCCAACACGACCCCCTACCAGCCTAAAGCCAGGGGAGAACAATCAATACCTTGATGTCCTTCCCTGATTGGGGCGATAGAACAAGGACCCAGGCCCACAACAGCAGGGGCATGTTTCAGTTCTACGCCTTCCTGACTCCAGTTGGATCCCTCTGTCCATACTCTCAGGGCCCACTAAGCTAACCCATGGGGAACCCTTCTCCACATCTGAAGACACCATCTGTGCTGCGCCTAACTTTACTTTGCTCACAGATGTATTGCAATGGGCAGATAGTACCACCAGGGCCAACACAGTGGTGTTGCCCACTCCACCCCTGGGGTGTGACTCTCGTTCCCCCCCCAGGGGCAGCTCTGTCCACCAGGACAGCAAGCCACAATGACCCCTGACAACTGTCGGGGATGAGAGCCTGACCTCAGGCCTCTCCAACCACTGTGACTGTGGAGAGTGGGGGGCGGTAGCCCCAGGTGCCTGACACCCTTTGACCACTCTACCTTCCACCAGGTCAGAGAAGATAACCTGACCCTGGTCCTCCCCTCTGGGGCTCTGTACCCTCCCTCCAGGAGCAGCACCCCCAGAGTAAAAAGTGTCAGGGTGCTTGTAGAAGCAGTCCTGCACAATTCTTCCACCAGTGCAGGGATGTTAACCTGCAAGTGATCCTCCAACCTGGGGTCTGTACCTTCAGGTTGGAACAGGGCCAGGGGTGAGGCTTCCCTCACCCTGCCCTCTCTTCTGGGGTCCTGAACCATCCAACTAGGAGTGGCCCCCCCAGAAGACAACATGGTAGGGGCACTGTTAGCGGTAGCCCCTTCCTCCAGGTCAGGGGGGACACCCTGAACCTGGCCTTCCAATCCAGGGTCTGTACCCTTAGATTGCTCTAGGGTCAGGGGTGAGTCTTTCTCTCCCCTTCCCCTACTCTCAGGGTTCTGCACCCACCCCTCAGGGAGAGTACCCCTTGAAATCACACCAGGGGGGGTGATTGGGCAAACCACCCCCCCTTCAGGTTAGGGTTTATACCCTGCACCTGATCCTCCAGTCCAGGGTCTGTACCCACAGACTGGACCACTGCCTGGCAACCCAGGAATTCCTGGGGGGCACACCTAACCCCCACCAGGTCAGAGTTTACCCTCTGAACCTGGTCATCCAGCCCAGGGTCACCACCCTGCATTTGAACCACTGCCTGGCGCACCAGGACTTCCTTGGGAGCACACTTACCCCCCATCAGGTCAGAGTTTACCCCCTGAACCTGATCATTCAACCCAGAGTCACCACCCTGCGGTTGAACCATTGCCTGGCACACCAGGACTTCCAGGGGGGCACACGTACCCCCCTCAAGGGCCACACAAGAGTCTGGCTGGCGCAGATCTCCTGACCTCTGCCCATCTGACAGAGGCTGGATTCCCCCCAACCCAGAAATGGTCTCACCAAGGTCATTCATGGGGGGCTCTGCTCTCAGAGCTGACCCCTGACCCTCCAGGTTCTCCACTGGGGTCCGCAACCCCCTCTCAACCCTCTGTCTGGACTTCTGCACCCCCTCACTAGGAGTGGTACTGCCAGACACCAGAACTGGTGGGACGCTGGCTACAGCCGCCCCCCCCCAAGTTCTCCTGACACTGTGGGATCTCCCTCAACAGATGGCCCTATGGTACAGGCTAGGCTCCCCTACTGACTGGTGTTCCCTCATGGAACCCTCCAGGACCTGGGACCGGATCTCGGGCACCTTGGACCTCAGCCCATCCCCATTCCCTCTCCTCAGAGACTGGACATTGGGTCCCTCACCCATCCCACTACACTGGGACCTACCTGGGACACTACAATCCTTCCCTACCTCACCTGGTTGGGAAATACCTAGACCACTCCTCTCAGGAGCCCCCCCAAATGCCTCTTCAGACTCTCTGGTACTCACCAAGAGGTCTGCCTCCATTGTAAGCTCACTGGGGTCAGAGAACTCACACTCGACCTGGTGTTGGCGTAGCTCTGGAAAATAAGGGCTAGACATATGCTCTCCAGCAATTACATCACTCAGCCCCTTACATTAATTAACCAAAGTACCCTTCACCCAACCATCCAGTGCCTCTGCTTTGAAAAAGAACCCCACATCACCCTCCTGAGACTGGTGAGACAGTACCCGACTGTCCCTGACACTCAACCCACACTCTTCTGGGATGTCTTCACACTCCATAACCAGGACTCCTACCTGGGGGAACCCCTCTCCCTGTCACTCTCACCTAGAGTCAGTAGAGTGTCCCTCCCACCATTAGGAATATGACTCCCCATGCCAGTTCCCCAATCCACCTCAAGGACCCTGTGCATCACTGGAGCTACCTCATACCCCTGAACCTCCTGGCGTGTGTTAACTCCCTCCCTCAAGTAGGGCACCACATCTCTGGGCATGTGCACTTCTTCAGCAGTACTGGATACAAGATTTTTGCTGCCACCATCTAAACTGGACTCAGCCCTCATGGCCTCCAGCTTCAGCTCTTCACAGCTCAGCTCTTGAGCTGTAATCCTTTCTTTTTCCAGGACTAAGGCTCTCTTCTCCTCAGCCCTCTCAAGCTCTGCATCTAGCTCTTCCAGACTCCGGATTCGAGCTAGGAGCCAATCATCTCTTTCTGTTCCCTCCTCAGGGCCACTGCCCTCCTCCTCAGAGTAGTCCTCTTCCTCAGAGTAGTTATCCTCCTCAGACTCATTTGGTGGTGTTGCCTGACAACGTTTCAATTCATACTGAAAACAGGGCTGACTCAAGATCCTCCCTTCTGCATTTCTTGTTCACAGCCAGTCCCCTTTCCATGCAGAATGCTTTAAGCTGCCACTTTTTATACATAAATAGGTGCCAGAAATTGACTTCCATTCTGCAAAGGCTTCACAACCAAAAACCAAAGCCCAAAAATATTAGCAATACTTCCAGGAGGACATCAGAGAACAAAAAGCAGAATCACAAGACAAGTAGTATGTGGTCACGTAGTGGTCTGAACTCAAAGCAGTAGTGTACACTTAATCATTGTATGTCAAGTACAAATACAAGTCCAAATCCCAACCGCTGATCACCAATGTTAGAAATGGGGTCTTTGGTTGACAGTCAGGTTACCCCCTGTGATAGCAAGGACCCTCACTCTAGTCAGGGTAAAAGAGAATCACCCTCAGCTAACCCCTGCTTACCCCCTTGATAGCTTGGCAGAGCAGTAGGCTTAACTTCAGAGTGCTAGGTGTAAAGTATTTGTACCAACACCCACAGTAACTTAATGAAAACACTACAAAATGACACAACACCGGTTTAGAAAAATAGCAAATATTTATCTAAACAAAACAAGACCAAAACGACAAACATCCGACATACACAAGTCAAGGTATGAATTTTTAAAGATTAAACTCAAAAATAGTGCTTAGAAACAAAAATGCTTCGATGAGATGTTAACACGGCATTGTGACGGAGTCGTTCCCAACAAGCCGACACCAGCGGCGCCGGACACAGAGTCGTGTAGACCCCGAAGTACAGTACCTTTGGTGAAGAGTGAAAACAAGCTGATGCGCGAAGTCGGTGATCGCGGTGTCTGTGTGAAACGTTGAATCTGCGTACTTCGAGTGGCGTCGGTCACGACGTGTTGCGGCGACTTCCACGGAGTCGCGGACTTCAGCGGGGCTGCTGCGGCATCGGGCCTGCGAAGAGCGTCGCGTTCCAGCGAAGGTCACAGCGTCAGGTGCAGGCGGCGTTACCGGATTCAGCAGCGGCGGCGGTCCGAAGTCGTCCAAAGTAAATTTCCTTGGATTCCACCAGCTTTCCTTTCAAGGGCCCAGGGACTGGATAGGGCACCACTTGTCGGGGCAGGAGTCTCTCCAGAGACTCCAGGTGCTGGCAGAGAGAAGTCTTTCCTGTCCCTGACACTTCAAACAACAGGAGGCAAGCTCTAACTCAAGCCCTTGGAGATTTCTTCACAAGATGGAAGGCACACAAAGTCCAGTCTTTGCCTTCTTACTCTGGCAGAAGCAGCACTGCAGGAAAGCTCCATAAAGCACAGTCACAGGCAGGGCAGCACTTCTTCCTCAGTTATCAGCTCTTCTCCAGGCAGAGGTTCCTCTTGGTTCCAGAAGTGTTTCTAAAGTCTGTAGATTTGGGTGCCCTTCTTATACCCATTTTAGTCTTTGAAGTCACCTTTCTTCAACGGGGACTCACACCTACTTGTGAAATCCTGCCTTGCCCAGGCAAGGCCTCAGACATACACCAGGGGGTTGGAGCCGGCATTGTCAGAGGCAGGCACAGTCCTTTCTAATGAGAGTGACCACTCCACCCCTCCCTCCTAGCAGAGATGGCTAATCAGGAAATGCAGGTTACACCCCAGCCCCCTTTGTGTCACTGTGTAGTGCGAGGTGAAAAACAACCCAACTGTCAAACTGACCCAGACAGGGAATCCACAAACAAGGCAGAGTCACAGAATGGTTTAAGCAAGAAAATGCTGACTTTCTAAAAGTGGCATTTTCAAATGCACAATCTTAAAATCAACTTTACTAAAAGATGTATTTTTAAATTGTGAGTTCAGGGACCCCAAACTCCACATGCCCATCTACTCTCTAGGGGAATCTACACTTTAATCATATTTAAAGGTAGCCCCAATATTATCCTATGAGAGAGACAGGCCTTGCAACAGTGAAAAACGAAGTTGGCAGTATTTGACTGTCAGGACATATAAATCACATTACTATATGTCCTACCTTATCCATACACTGCACCCTGTCCTTGGGGCTACCTAGGGCCTACCTTAGGGGTGCCTTACATGTAAGAAAGGGGAAGGTTTAAGCCTGGCAAGTGGGTACACTTGCCAAGTCGAATTTACAGTGTAAAAATACACATACAGACACTGCAGTGGCAGGTCTGAGACATGATTACAGAGCTACTTATGTGGGTGGCACAACCAGTGCTGCAGGCCCACTAGTAGCAGTTGATTTACAGGCCCTGGCACCTCTAGTGCACCTTACTAGGGACTTACTAGTAAATCAAATAGGCCAATCATGGATAAACCAATTACATACAATTTACACGGAGAGCATATGCACTTTAGCACTGGTTGGCAGTGGGAAAGTGCTCAGAGTTCAAAAGCCAACAGCGACAGGTCAGAAAAAAATAGGAGGCAGGAGGCAAAAAGATTCAGGATGACCCTGCATAAGCAAAAGACCAACATGTACCAAACTGATGTTCCTTGCCTTTTGGAAAATTTGAAAATTGGGGGTAAACATTAGACCATTTGCTCAGCAGAGACCACAAATGGCTGTGTACAGTGATCATTCATTTACTGATTATTGTTCTAGTGGGTCTATCCAACAGATCACTCTACCTCAATGTCAAAGACCAAAGGTAAGTAGGTTGTGGATCAATGTACTCTGCCATCTGTCTGGGTATATGTGTATGTAGACATGTTATCTTCTGTGTATGATGGGTGATGGTGATGTGTAGGTGTTCATCATACATATGACATGGTTTACATAGCTAATTGTTTGCACCTGTAGCAGTCTATTGACATGAATGATGTGTCATCACTGTTGCCAACATTCCTTGTGCCTACATGTCTACCTATGTTGATGGGATGATGACTTTGTTCTCTCACATATATGTACATGGGAAACTGTTAGTGGTATAGTAAATCTACAATGGACGCCCATTTCATGCGGTGCCACAGACAGGAGTGTGTTACCATTATTCATTGTCTAACATATAGTTTCATGCTTCATAGTATGTCATTTGGCCTGTAGAACTGCAGTAACTATGAGGGAGATGACAAGTAGGCCCACAGTGATGAACCACTTTGTGTTTATCTATGCCCTTAATGTTGAATCATGTGCATAAGTGTACTGTACATGTGTAATGATTGAGGATTGTTCCCTGTGTGCTGCCCAAAGGGGGCATATAGTGACTGCGTGCGTGTCTATGTTGACATATGTTTGTGGGTGTGGTTCAAGGTGTGTACCTGCTGCCTATGGCATGCCCCCCATGATGTGTAAGCAGGCTCAATATGCTGTTTTTAAGGTTAATGATACAGCTAGGTGTGTCTACTTACATTTGTCTGTGTCCACAGTGGCATGGATTTCATTGTCTTTGGGTGATCAGGAGCAGTAGCATGACATTTGTGAAGAACTCCATGGCGGCACCGAACATGTAAGTCTGACTGAAGGTTAGTGTCCTCCTTAATACTGTCCATTTTCTTTCTTCGATACATGGAGGTTGGACTGCCATGGTCGCAATGGTGGTATACAACTCATAATGAGTCCAGTAGCGACACAGGCTCCAGAGAACTGTATGTGCTTCCTCGTGAATGCGGCAGTCTGTCCTACCTGGTGGTGCCGGTGGACCACTGGCAGTGTTCTGTGTGACTGCCATACTCATAATACGACGGTCAGACTGCCAGATCGATGGTGGTTGGCCCACCACTGCTGCCATGATGGTCTGCAGACAACCAAACTCATAATCAGGCCCACAAAGTTGAAAAGACGACTTCTGCAGGTAGGTTTAATGCTTCAAACTTTAAATTTTGATTTTTAAAGATACCAATTTAATACATTTAGGGCCAGATTTACAAGGAACTGGAGCAGGGTGGTGCTGTGCCAAAATCAGCAGTGCTGCGCTGCAACAGTTTTGATATGCATGGCTGGGCCGTATTTACAAGAATATGGCAAAAGCCCTCTGTTTCCCCCTGCGCTTGCACTAAATTAAGCTCCCTGCATCAACGCAGGCATCCTTGTCTGCGTTGAGGGAGTGATTGTTTATGTGCAGGAAGGTATCCCTTCCTACACAAGAATCTACAATTGTGATTTGCCACTTCCAAACTACCAAAGCGTCTTTCTTGCATTAATCTTGTGCAGAATGCAGCACACGTAGAAAAAGCAAAAAACTGAATAGGAATAAAAGCATTCCTCCTCCTTTTCCATGCTAACGCCACCCCTGGCACTGCCGCAGATTTACGATTCCTTGTAAATCTGGGGCAGCATCAAAATCAATGGGTGTTGCAGTGGAACTCCCACTGCAACACGCATTGCACACCCCTCTGACACAGAAAACTGCATCAGAGAGCCCCAATATATACAGGGAGGCATAAAGCTACAAAATATGGAGCAGTGGTTAGCGCCACCAGAACATAGTAAAAAGTGACACTCTGTTGGAGATAGGGCTGTATAAATCTGGCCCTTAGAGTGTAAAAACAGGGGAGTAATCACCATAAGTTGTTTTTAGTTTTGAAAGTGTAGAATGAACACAAGATTGCCCAGGTACTCTGAAACACCGATCAAGGAAAATACGTTTCTAAAATTAATTGACCACTAAGGTTAAGGTAAGAGGGATGGAGAGCTGCGTTAGGTAAGAAGAATCTAATTTACTTCTTTAAACATATAGGCTAGTACCTATATTGTGAGGAGAGACAGAGAAAGATTTTGATTCCGCAAAAAAAGTGTGTATTAAGTTGTTTTTTTAACCAGTGTAACATCCACATACAGGTTGTTTTTGCATGCACACACCAGGACTGTAGTTTTATATTTATATAATATAGTTTTGAAAAATAAAATTAAAGCTGATGTTTCTTTTTTAAAACCTATTTTTTAAAAATATAAACATTTTTCAAAACATTGTCAGATTGTTTTTTCATAAACTTTTCTCGATTGGAGGAACTAAGAAGTAATTCTGTGCAAAAAGAAGAACATTTTAAAAAAGATGTACAATATTACAAAGTACTTTTTTGTAACTAATAACAGGCCTTTTCCAGATTTTGTTGTCCTTTACAGATTGCAAACAATGAAAAGCAGGGGGATGGAATTTTTTATGTGTTTTCCCCAAAAAAGATACATTTTTGATTTGTGTTTTGGATTGTTCTCTTGATTTCATTGGATTAATTGTCAATTTTACTGAGTGGAGTTAAGGACGTTCACAAAAAAATAAAAAGAAGACTTCTGCAGGTAGGGTTTATACTTCAAACTTTAAAAAAAATAATTTTGAAAAATGCCATTTTAATAAATTTAGAGCCTGGTTTAAGAAACGTGTTGCTGCACCTAGTGCAGTGCCACTTTTCTTGTGCCACTTAGTACCCCCCTAATGCCACCATGTGTCCGCCGTATCTAGGATACCATGCACCATGGCTGTAGTTAGGTAACCAGAGTCAACATTTTTTATTTTTAACGCTAACTTGGAGCTTTGCAGGATTAGCTTCTACATTTTTTACGCTAATCTTGCAAAGCCCATTGAGCCCCATTATGACTAATGGTGTGCCTCCTTTTAATGCCTGCTGTAAGCAGGCATTAAAAGGGCCAAAAAAAATGACGCAAAGAAATCTCTTGGGGCCATTTTTTCGGCACCCCTAATAGGGGAAGGCCTCCTTTGCATACATTATACATGTGACAAGCATAATGTAGCGCAAAGGGTTACACAGTGGTGTAATGCATACAATATGACACTTTTTAAATTTGGCATGGCGAGTTTGACATAGTTGGGCCACAATAGTGTAAAAAAATGACACTAATGTAATGCAAGGAGGCGCTAAAGGCTCTTAAATCTGCCCCTTAAAAACAGCGGGTTAATAAACATAGGTTCTTTTTAGTTTTAAAAGTATAGAATGTACTTGAGACTACCCAGGTACTCTGAAGCACCTATCACAGAAAATTTGTTTTTACAATTGGTGGTGCACTGAGGTTAAGATCAGAGTGATGGAAGGGCTGCGCTCAGGTAAGAAAAATCTAATTTACTTTATTAAACATATAGAATAGTACCTTTTTTGTGAGGAGTTAATATTTTGAAAGTTTGTGTTATGTTGTTTTTTAAACCAGTGTTTCATCCACATAAGGTTGTTTTCGTATGCACACATCCGGACTGTTGTTTTATTTTCATAATATAGGTTTAAAAAAGAAAATAAAAGCTATTTTTTTTAAATATCAACATTTTCCAAGAAAGTTTCACATAGTGTTTTCATAAACTTTTCACGATTCCAGGAACTAAGAGGTAATTCTGTGCTAAAAGGAGAAAAGAAGAATAGGATCAAATGTAGAACTTGTTTTTTAAATTTTAAGACAGATGTACAATTTTACAAAGTACATTTTTATAACTAATTACAGGCCTTTTTTCAAATTTTGGTGTCCTCTACAGTTGGCAAACAATGAAAACTAGGGGATACTTGTACTTTATACTGAGTGGAGTTAAGAAACTTCACTAAACGTTGAAAAGATGACTTCTGCAGGTAGATTTTATACTTCAAAATACATTAAAATGCCATAAATTTAGAGTGTAAAAGGAGGAGAGTAATCACCATAGGTTGTTTTTAGTTTTGAAAGTGTAGATTGTTCACAAGACTGTCCAGGTACTATGATCCAGCCATCAAGGAACATTTTAGACTTCAGGGCAATATTCTCTTTGACATGTCTTTACTTTTTTTTAGAATCTCGGGGAGTGTCTGACAATGATTGTGCCATTCTTATTTCTTGAAACTGTGTTCTTTTTTTAATTTCCAGGAAATGCTATAGGTTATAGTGGGTTTTACCTATACTGCTGCTAAAAGAATTATGCCATACTTCAGTTGAATTGTTGGATTTTGAACCTCCTTCTAAACAGGCTTAGTAACTGTTCCACCACTGAGTTGCAAATTGTGTTTTCCTTCTGTGACACAACCTGCTTACATGGTCTATCCATATATCTTCAAAGTAATTTAAAAGTGGTGTGATTGAGGTGTAGAATTCATCCACATATCAGTAGGTACAGCACTTTTGTTTGTAGGCAACTAAGCCAATCCTACAGCAAGTCGCAACTATCAGCCCAACCATCCCGGCTCACAAGCTGTACCTCACCAAAAACCCAAAAAGTAAAAGGTGATTTCTGGAAGCCTTTACACATGGACTCAAGAGACTTGTCAGGGGAGTTGTGGTTAAACAGAGATTACTCTTTTCTCACATGGGCAATACGTCTCATTTACACACTGACAATGAAGGAGATCCAGTAGTTTTCAATAGGTATGCAATGCTGCAAGGATTAGGATAATGAACAATGCAAGAAACAGAATTGTATAAATGAGAGCTGTGAACACAAAGACCCCCACCACCTTGCAATAACAAGAAATGTAAAAGATCACTGAAGCCCTAGAATGAGAACCTAAGCTCTTACCCATTACCATGGTGGATGCGTGTGGTGTGGGCCAGGGTGAGGGTGTTTGAACAGAGTTCTCTGGTCAGTTGGTGGAACGAGAGGTGGTTGTTGAAGTAGGTGGGTTCAGTGTTGGGAGGGCCTAGTATAAATGCGTGAGGAAATCAAAGAGGCATCTTTGCTATATGGGGAGCCAGTTGAGGGTCCTGAGGTGGGGAGTGACGCTTCTTCTTCTGGGGAGGTTGGGGATGAGTCTAGCTGTGATGTTTTGGATGCACTACTTTCCCATGGTAACATTTGGTGGTAAAGGAATAGTAAACTTGCACAAAGCTTGTACCCAGATGTTTGATTTCGGTCCAGGGAGGATGTGGCCTAGCAGTTTGGTCTTGACTGTTCCCATGGGGAGCAGAGGCTGGACTGAGTTGCATATGAGTCCAAACTGGAATGGCCGGACAAGAAAAAAAAAAAGATGGATTTAGGCCCAGATCTGTGACTGAGGGTGAATGTTTAACATTGTTCAGCATTCCATTCATCATCTGTTCTTTTTGCATCTCCCGAGTCTGTGGCGCTCATCGCCAAATAGAGGTTAATCTGGTAGAGGGTGAGAAATGACTGAAAGCACTACAATGCAGTGTTCTGGGTTACAATAGGGGTAACTTTACAAGACAGGATTTATGGCAGTAGTTGCACCTGCAAGGTGATGGTATGAGACAGCTTCTGGTCTGGTTGGCAACTAAAAAAGAACCACCCTCTGATATAGGGCCTCACTTCACCTGAGGGAGTGAAGGCATGAAAGCAGGGGAGTGTCAACACCTGGCTTCATTAGCACCTAACAACCATTTAATGAGACTCTACACCTATGATCCTGGTGGGTATTGATGGGTTTCTGAACCAGGTGGAGGTACCCAGTTTAACGGGGAACAGTGCAAGCCATTGGAGGCAGGGGGAGCTGGAGGAAGATTTGGGGAACATGCCCAGGTGCATGGTCCCAGGTTCAGATGGCCTCCTGACCAACAATACAAGGCACATCTAGTCCCTAAATTGCTGTAGACTCTTCAGGAGGAGAACCGCATGGGAAGTCTTCCTCAATCGAAGTGGGACACCCTGATAGTGATGCTCCCAAACCCAAACAGTTAATCTAGAGACCCATTGTTGATGATAAATGTTGACACCAAGATCTTCACTAAGGCTCTGGCTACTAGACTGGAGATATGGTGGTCTATTTGGTTCAGCCCCTAGCGCTTCCTTGCAGCAAATTAGCATCATTTTTTTGTACGCTTTTGTGGCCCAACAAGGCATTGTGCAATGCATGCAGGTATAATGTATGCAAAGGGGCAGTTAGGGGAGTTGGAAAAGATTTATTTGCATCATTGTTTTCTAGACTTTTAACTTCTGCTCAGAACAGGTATTAAAAGGAGGCATGCCATTGTTTTCAATGGGCCTCAATGGGCTTTGCCGCATTAGCATCAAAATGTTTAAGCTAGTCCTGCAAACGTCCGAACTAGCGTAAAAAAATTTGACGCTGATGCGCCGTATCTAAGATATGGTTGTGGTTGGGAGGCAATAAAGTGGGCAAGGGTGCAGCACTACTTACCTTAAATCAGGCCCTAACTCTCCAAGGAAGGGAAACAGAAAAGTTAACTACTTTCCTAAAAATATCCTCACCCACCACGGTTACTACTTGGCACCATGCTTCATCTTTGGGTTCTTTCCGTTCCATTATGGAACGGGGCATGCTACAACCAAGAAACTACATGGGAGCACTTGTTATAACGTTAACTATAATGAAAAGTGAATAAGATTGGAGGCGGTTCCAAAAAGAAGGTTACAAAAACCTGGCACTTGGTAGAACCTTTGTTAAATACTTATTCGTGTGTGGCGGTATGATTAAAAGTGGGGTAAATAGAAAGGATACGGTTATACTATGAACCTGCCTTTTAAATTGCGGTCCACATGTTTCAAGCCTACCGCTAGGCTTTTCGTCCGGACCAGATACACCTTCTATGTGTCACTCCTTACAAGTAACTGTTGGAAAATGGGTTATTGGTAAGGGCAAGTAGGTACCTACACTTATCAATAGGCCACTAACCTCCACTTAGGTCCAGTTAGGTCTCAGTAAATTAAACCAAGCTCAACCCTTGGTAGCTTGGCAACGAGCGTCAAGGCTTAACTTAGGAGACAGAGTGTAAAGCATTCAAATATCACAAAACAGTAATTAAATAAAACACAGGAAACATTTTAAAAATCCCAAACCAATTTATATTTTAGACTATATTTTTATTTTTAAAATGACACCAAAACGAATAAAATCGGATAAGGGGAACCGGAGATATGAATTTTTAAAGAATTGGTTTTTTTTTTAGCGCCTAGAAACAAAAAGCACCAATCGGGTCATCTGGTTGCACCTCGACCGGGGCAAAGTCAAAGTTTCAAGCCGACCGCTTAAAAAATAAACAAAAGGGGCCAGGGTACGAAGACCCTGACCCCTTAGCTCTGGTGGTGGGCTTCCAAAGGGACCCCCCAGGGCTAAAAAGCATTTTTAGAATTTTACATCTGGAGTCGATGTGGGTCCGCTGCAAAATAAATAAATAAATAAAATAAAGCGCAGACTCCTGCGCTTAGTTTTGTTAAGCCCCCTGGTGTGCCAAGTCCCAGGGGCCTTTTTTTTTGGAGTGCGAGAGGGCCACCTGAACCCCCAAGCCCTGAGGTTCACCAAATCCCAAGGGCTAAATCAAACTGATGTACTGGCGTGGCGGAAGCCCGTCGGTCTCCCCGACAGCCCCGGGGACCACCCCTCATGGCAAAAATGGATTGTAACATGGGGACGGCCCGATGGCCTCCCCACAGCCATGGGTACCAGCACTTCTCGGAGGCTTCATTTTATTGGCTTGTGGGAAGTCCCTGCAGCCCCGGGGATTACCACCTCCCTAGGGCTTAATTAGTGTAATTACTTTCACCAGGGGGATTGACATGTTATTC
Organism: Pleurodeles waltl; assembly: GCF_031143425.1. NCBI lineage: Eukaryota > Metazoa > Chordata > Amphibia > Caudata > Salamandridae > Pleurodeles > Pleurodeles waltl. The sequence continues at coordinate 1,419,948,740 of NC_090446.1, forward strand.
CTAAAAAAACTGAATTCTGAGCACCCATCACTAATAAGGTACTCCTTTACCCGTGCATAATTACCAACAGAACTGCAACCTAATAGAGGTATCACACTGACCAATCTGGATACAAAAAGGTACATGTTTTAAAACCCAAATTTTAAAGCATTTGACTGCTGGTCTCTTCTGCTCCTCTACTCCATGTCTCACGATATGGGACTCTTATTCTTGTGGGTCCAGCGATTATATCATAACAGACACAATAACAGTCGTAATATCCAGCATCATCCTTTATCTGTTGTTGGTGACTTTCGCATTAGACTTGACTTCCTGAACAAATCCACAATGGAGTCAGTGATCACCAAACCTGAAACATTACAACTGAAATCCCTAGACATAGAACAATAACATTCAACTCTGATAAGCGCAGATAGGGCAGGACAGGCATGCTTTCTCTGTGCTTTGATCAAACATAGGCTTTGATATTTACTGATCTAAGTGGTAGCCTTCTTCTTGGATTGGTAAATGAAAAAATTGAAACAAATGGCACTTCTGTCTTTCTTCTGGCATGTGCATGATATCTAATACATGCACCTGTGGAATGACTGGACCACTGCTAATTTCAGCTGGTGGTTGCCGATGAGGGCCACCAGCACCTATTTTTCCTCATTATACATTTTCCTTAAGCAAAACACAGAAACAGGCTGGGAAGAAGAGAAAGATGGAAAAAACTGTCATCAAATGAGAAAGCAGGAACCTCCAAGAGCGACATAAGGGTGCAGGGAGTGTCTGGCAGTAGCCTAAAGAGACCTGGAGTGAATTCAAGTCTATGCATCCACATTTAAAAGCACTGGCCATGGACTTTTGAGCAGTGCTTTGGGCACTGACACTCATTATTTGACATATTAAGCACTGGACCGGACTGCTGTTTTTTATGATAATGTATAGCGACGAGAAAAAGCGGAAAGCTATACAGCATGCCCAAAAGGCATTGGAAAAGTCAATAGGTCCAATGGCAAAACCGATTGGCTTTCCCAATAGGTTTCGTCAATGCAAAATCTATTGTCTTTGTCAATGTTTTTTACATGGTGTACAGCAGTTAACCTGGTGTGCAATATGCCTTCAAGTAAAATTAATAAGCACATGACGTGGCCAGCTTTGACAGCATCATAGCTTTTTTCATTTACTTTAACCATGTTCCACAGCAGCTCAACTGCTATGCAACATGTAAAAAAGCATTGACAAAGCTTACAGATTTTGCATTCGCGAAACCAATAGTCTTTGCCAATTCTTGTTTGGAATGTCAGCATTTATCGCCAATCAATTTGTTTCTTTTATTTTACTTTCATGGCACTTTATTTCAAGGTGTTATGTTATACAAAACTTAGCATTAGACATGATAGCACTAACTATACACGCTCAATTCACAAGGTAGGAGGGGCCTTTCCATACTGCCTTCAAAGGACCATTGAACATGGAAGCTTGTTCGCACATGATTGGAGGTGATTTAAGATTCTGCTGCACATTTACAACAAGCATTTGCAATGCAATAGGTCTCACATTTGTGAGAGTTAGAGCTATTGGCATTGTAAATGACAATGGCCCTCAATACAACCTCTGCGGTCTTCACAGAAGACCGCTGAGGCTGCGGGCGCCAGAATACCGCCATTGCTGGCGGTATGTCTGGCTCCCTATTTAGACTTTTCCGCTGAGCCAGTGGAACAGTCACATCAACATTGCTACCAGCTCATAATAGAGCTGGCGGCAATGCTGATGTGCAGTGGGTGCAGTAGCACCCGGCGGGCAGTAAAAAGCGCGATGGGGCTATGCCTAGGGGCCCCTGCACTGCCCATGCCAAGTGCATGGGCAGTGCAGGAGCCCCCAGGGGTACCCTGAGTCCCCCTACCACCAGCCTTTCCATGGCGGTGTCTACGGCCATGGACAGGCTGGCGGTAAGGGGAGTCGAAATCCCCAGGGCAGGGCTGCTTGCAGCGCTGCCCTGGCGGATTACAACCACTGGGACTGCCATGGCAGTATACCGCTGGTTCCGGCGGTATTACCGTGGTGGTATTACCTCGGCAGTACCACTGCGGTTAAAATGAGGTGACGAGTACCGCCAGCCTGTTGGAGGTACTATCGCCACCATAGCCCTGGCACTCACCGACCGACAGGGTTATAATGAGGGCCTTTGTCTTTTATCTATGTGTTTTGGTTTGGAAAGTATAGGATGAATGAAAAGAGACGCAGGTGCAGCCCTGTCTAGAGCACTAAGAATGGGGAATTACCACTGGGAACATAGATACAGCTACAGCACTGTCTAGAGGACTTAGAATAGATGAGTTACCGATGGGAACAGAGAAGCAGCTGCCGCAATGTCTAGGGGACTAAGAATGATAAATTATCACTGGGATCAGAGAAGCAGCTGAAGCATTGTCTACATGACTAAGAATGAGGAATTACCACTGGGACCAGTGAAGCAGCTAGCAACACTGTCTAGAGGACTTAGGTTGAGGAATTACCACTGGGACCAGAGAAGCAGCTAGAAGCACTGCCTGGAGGACTTAGAATGAGGAATTACTGACAGGACCAGAGAAGCAACTTGCAGCATTGTCTAGAGGACTTAGATTGAGGAATTACCGACAGGACCAGAGAAGCAGTTAGCAGCACTTCTTAGAGGACTAAGATTTAGGAATTACCATTGGGACCAAAGAAGCAGCTGCAGCACTGTGTATAGGACTTAGAATGTGTAATTATCACTTGGACCACAGAAGCAGCTGTGGCAATGTCTACAGGAATAAGAATGAGGAATTACCACTGGGACCAAAGAAACACCTAGCAGCACTGTCCAGAGTACTTAGAATGGGGAATGACCACTGGGACAAGAGAAGCAGCTAGCAGCACTGCCCACAAGACTTAGAATGAGGAATTTCCATCCAGAGAAGCAGCTTGCAGCTTTTTCTAGAGGACTTAGAATGAGGAATTACTGATGGGACCAGAGAAGCAACTTGCAGCATTGTCTAGAGGACTTAGAATGAGTATTTATCACTTGGACCACAGAAGCAGCTGTGGCAATGTCTACAGGACTAAGAATGAGGAATTACCACTGGGACCACAGAAACACCTAGCTGCACTGTCCAGAGTACTTAGAATGAGGAATGACCACTGGGACAAGAGAAGCAGCTAGCAGCACTGCCTACAAGACTTAGAATGAGGAATTTCAACCCAGACCAGAGAAGCAGCTTGCAGCTTTTTCTAGAGGACTTAGAATGAGGAATTACTGATGGGACCAGAGAAGCAGCTAGCAGCACTTCCTAGAGGACTAAGAATGAGGAATTACCACTGGGAGCAGAGAAGCAGCTAGCAGCACTGTCTAGAGGACTGAAATTGAGGAATTAACACTGAGACCAGAGAAGCAGCTAGCAGCACTGCCTAGAGGACTTAGAATGAGGAATTACTGACAGGACCAGTGAAGCAGGTTACCGTATTGTCTAGAGGACTTAGAATGAGTAATTACCAACGGGTCCAGAGAAGCAGCTTGCAGCATTGTCCTAGAGGACTTAGAATAAGAAATTACAGATGGACCAGAGAAACAGCTGCAGCACTGTTTAGAGGGGTTATAATGAAGATTACCACGGGGACCAAAGAAGCAGCTGCAGCATTGTTTACAGGACTTAGAATGAGGAATTACCATTGGGACCAGAGAAGCAGCTGCGGCAGTGTCTGCAGGACTAAGAATGATGAATTACCACTGGGACCAGAGAAGCAGCTAGCAGCACTTTCTAGAGGAGTTAGAATGAGGAATTATCACTGGGACCAGAGAAACAGCTAGCAGCACTGCCTAGGGGACTTAGAATGAGGAATTACCCACAGGACCAGAGAAGCAGCTTACAATGTTGTCTAGAGGACTTACAATGAAGAATTGAAAGGGGGCCAGAGAAGCAGCAAGCAGGACTGCCTATAGGATGAAGATTGAGGATTTACCACGGGGACCAGAGAAGCAGCTGCAGCACTGTCTGCCAGACTAAGAATGAAGCATTACCACTGGGACCAGAGAAGAAGCTAACAGCACTGCCTAGAGGATGTAGAATGAGAAACTACCACAGGACCAGAACATCAGCTAGTGGCACTGCCTATAGGATTAGAAATGAGGATTTACCAGTGGGACCAGTGAAGCAGCTGCAGCACTGTTTAGACAACTTTAGAATAAGGAAGACTAAAAGTGGATGAGGGTGTCTGCCAGAGGGTGTAAATCATGCACAGAGCCAATTATTCCTAAAACAGCAGTATTGGGAGATGTGGCTTGGAAAACATCAACTAAGTATACCTGTGCAGAGGCACAAGAACAAAGAAAGCCTGAAACCTACAATTCCTTTCTAAACAATGTGTTTTCACTGGTGTGAATACATTGCTATGAACAGCCAAAAGAAAACTACTGCTGCAATGCCCAGAGTGGAGGACGGGCCATCACACAATGTAACAGGGGGAAGCATGAATGTAGTTTGATGGCCAACAAAAATGTTCTCTTAGTGAAATTGTCTGGGAGGGAACTAAGCACACAAAGATGGGACATTTAGGAAAATGCATCAATTAAAAGGAAGCATTTAAGACAAGCACAACATAGAACGCCCAGTGGACGTGGTTGAAGTCCATTAACTGAATACAGCATGTCTTGCAGACAGGGCATGCACACTGCCTAGGCTCAACCTAAAAACGTCAGGAGTCATGACTTGATTCACTGGCGTAAGCCTACAGTTACATTCCAGTGTTAAAAACGTCTAACTTATTCCATGCTCTTCTTAGGAATGAAAGCTCAGAACATTTGGATTTCATTTCTGTGACACTGTTTACTTGATCAAACAAATCAACGTATATTTTGTATGAGCCGTTCTGCTCTTGAACAGTGTTATTTTAATTCATTCTTGCAATGCAGTTTTGTCTAACATGAGGCATCCATCTAAGAGTTTAAAGTAGAGTTCACTGACATTCTAACATGCTTTGATTATCATGAGAAACTCTATCACAGCCAATTTCAAATTTGTTCTTGGCTTCCAGTTAATCGTGCTGGCAGCATGAGATCAGCTTCAGGATTGGCCTCAGCGCCATCACTTTGTGCTCCCAGACAAACTGGGAAACTGTGCCTTCTTTCTCCAATCCGTCAAAAAAGCCCATATTGAAGAGAGCTCAGTGCGCAGGTGGGTTTGACCGTCCTGAGACAGCCTGCTAAACCCACATGTGCACTGACAGCAGTGCCACCACTCCTTCTCCCCACCTGCCATCCCCCAAGTCTCCCTCCCGTAGAAAAAACAGTTTATTCTCGTTTTATTTTTAAAGTTTTGCAGCTGCTGCTGCTGGCAGGAGTAGCCGTGGCTGGCAGCCAGGACCCTCTCATTATGCTCACAATCTGAGTACAAGTCATAAAAGGGTCCAAAATCACAAACTGTCCCTGTGTAGTGTGCAGCCAATACCAAAATGTGCTTTACCAAGCAAGGGTATGCAAGGAGAAAGCACAATTAAAGCTGTTGCATTATACCATTTACCATGGCCTCTGAAGCATCCTGGTCCAGACTGCAGAGAGACTCAGAAATGGAGTTCCACTTTCATCAAACAGATGCTCCGAAATGAAAGTTATCACTTAATAAATGTAGAAAGGAAACCCAATGTTATCCTATGGGAGGTAGCTTTACATTAGTGAAAAAATACATTCAGTCATTTTTCACTACCAGGATGTTGTAACACTTAAAGGTAAATGTCCAGCCATTCAAATACACTGAAACCTGCCCTCTGAATTGTTCAGAGACTGACCTATGGGTTACTTATATGTATTAAAAAGGAAGGTTTGGACCTGACAAAAGGTTTATTTTGCCAGGTTAACATGGTGGTTTAAAAACTGCACACACAGGCTGCATTGGCAGGCCTGGGGCATGTTTAAAGGGCTACTTAAGTGGGTGACACGGTCATTGCTGCAGGCCCACAAGTAGCATTTCATTTACAGGTACTGGATACATGTGGTACCACTTTCCTAGGGACTTACAAGTGAATTAAAAAGGCCAATTGGTTGTGAGCTAATTCTACTATGTTTAAAAGAGAGAGCACAAACATGTTAGTACTGGTTAGCACATGTAAAGTGCACAGAGCGTAAAAGTCAACAATAACAGGTTTAAAACACAAGAGGGTGAAGGTAAAAAGTTTGGAGATGATGCTGCAGAAAGGGCCAAGTTGAAGAGGTCTCTATCTCTGCCCATCTTTTTTTGGCTTGCCATACCATCTCAGACAAGACGTATATGCAAATCAGCATTGCACCGGCTCCAATTAGAAGAGTGAAGCCCTACTTGAGAGGGAAAGTCCCCTAAAACTGGAACACAAGGTGCCCTAGACCAGTATCACAGAATGTAGGCATTTTCAGTAGGATGCAGCTTCATTCCTGTAGCATAGTGAACATGCATCTCACGTCTGCAGATACTCTTCACACTTAGGGCATTTGCAATCAGTAGTACACATGCTCATTGCTTGTAAGTCCCTCTTATCGGCTGTATCCAACTTTGTGCACTCTTTTAGGTTTCACCTAAACAGCACCCGTCGTTGTGAAACCTCTTGAAATAAAAAAAAATCTTAATAGAGGTTTGGAGTCTTACAGTGTTGGAAAATGGGTTATTGGTAATGGCAGGTAAGTACCTACACTTAGCAATAGGCCACTAACCTCCACTTAGGTCCAGTTAGGTCTCAGTAAATTAAACCTAGCTCAACCCTTGGTAGCTTGGCAATGAGCGACAAGGCTTAACTTTGGAGACAGAGTGTAAAGCATTCAAATATCACAAAACAGTAATTAAATAAAACACAGGAAACAGTTTAAAAATTCAAAACCAAATTAGAAAAATAGACTATATTTTTATCTTTAAAATGACACAAAAACGTATACAATCGGATAAGGGGAACCGGAGATATGAATTCTTAAAGAATTATTATTTTCTAGCGCCTAGAAACAAAAAGCGCCAATCTGGTCATCTGGTCGTGCCTCGACATGGGCAAAGTCAAACTTTATGGCCAACCGCGATGGAGTCCGGCTCGGCTACAGCCCGCGGGAGGCCTCGGTCAAAAGTTTACCTTCGGAATTAGTCTCTTTTCTGAAGATTTTCTTCAGCGGGACGAACCTGCCAGTCCAATCCGACCTCCTGGAACTCTTCTGCGGATACGCGTCGCGGGAGCCCTCGGTGGAGATTTTTACCTTCTGACTTAGTTGTTTTTTCGAGGTGAAAATCCTTCGACTGGGGCAAAGCTGGATCTTGATCTGACGTCCTTGGAGCCCTCCTCGGGTATGCTGGCTGGGAGGTCCCGGTCAACTTTCCACGTTCGGACTTAGAGGGTCATTCTGACCCTGGCGGCCGGTGGCCGCCAGGGCCACCGACCACGGGAGCACCGCCGACAGGCTGGCGGTGCTCCAATGAGCATTCTGACCGCGGCGGTTCAGCCGCGGTCAGAAGCGGAAAGTCAGCGGTCTCCCGCTGACTTTCCGCTGCTCATTGGAATCCTCCATGGCTGCGGAGCGCGCTCCGCAGCCATGAGGATTCTGACCCCCCCTACCGCCATCCAGTTCATGGCGGGAAAGCCGCCATGAACAGGATGGCGGTAGGGGGGGTCGCGGGGCCCCTGGGGGCCCCTGCCGTGCCCATGCCAATGGCATGGGCACGGCAGGGGCCCCCGTAAGAGGGCCCCAAAATGTATTTCACTGTCTGCCTTGCAGACAGTGAAATACGCGACGGGTGCAGTAGCACCCGTCGCACCTTCCCACTCCGCCGGCTCGATTACGAGCCGGCATCCTCGTGGGAAGGTCGTTTTCCCCTGGGCTGGCGGGCGGTTTAACTGGAACCGCCCGCCAGCCCAGGGGAAAACTCGTAATACCCGCCGCGGTCTTTTGACCGCGGCACGGTAATTTGGAGGGCGCGATCCTGGCGGGCGGCCTCCGCCGCCCGCCAGGGTCATAATGAGGCCCTTAGTCTCTTTTTTGGAGATTTTCTTCACCGGAACGAACCTGCAAGTCAGGCCAGGGCGCGGTTGAGGCAAGCCGGCTAGAGTTGCTGCAGCGGGTCGGTCCCTCTATGGAGCTTTTTTTTCAAAAGTTCTCCAAACTTCTCCAAACATCTGGATCTTCTTCCAGATGTTCATCTAAGGTTCTTTTGGGGTCCACAGCTCACTCAAAGGTTCCAGAAGCTCTGAGATGATCCTTGGGTGTGCGGAATACAACTCCCAGAATGCATCTGGCGCAAACTCCTTTTTGGCCACTGGACAGTGGTCAGCTGGTTGATTTCTGCAGGAGCTGGTGCAGGGGACTCTGGTTAGCAATTTTTCACCTGTAGCAAACAGGGAGTCCCTCCTTGAAACAGTTGAAGCCAGGCAAAGTCCTTCTTGTGATGAAGCCCAAGTATGCAGCTGGTGCAGTCCTTCAGAGTGCACGGTCCAGGTGCAGGCCAGGAGTCCAGCAGGGCAGTCCTTCTTCTCCTGTGGTTCTTCCTTGTTGGAATCTGATGGGGATCTGGTAGGGAACTGAGATGTGGGTGCAGGTCTGCCAGTTTTATCCCTGCTCCTGGGTGAAAAACAGGGGGGTCCTGGTTCTCCAATCAGGGGCAGGGTCCTTCCCCCTGTGATGACCACTTCCTGGGAAGAGTGGCAAAAATTAATCCCAGGGAGCAACATTCCTCAAAAATCCATTGCGGCTGAAAGTGATTTTTGGAGGTTACATCTGGTTGAGCCCACCCACTGGTGTGGCTAAAAATCCTAAACATACCCCTCTCCTGCCCTCTCCTAATCTAATCAAGGATTGTCTGGGTTTGCAGGATGTGGGGGTGTTGCTGGGTTGCTCCAAATATCCTCTGCCTTTGAAGACCAGTTTGGCAGCCCTCCTCTTCCCTGCCTCACCATCTGCTGAGGGGAGATCTCCTCCCACAGACACATCTCTTTGTGTGGAGCCAGGACACTTCACACCTCATCAAGGCAGCCTGGCCAGGCTGCCAGAGCCTGGCCATTCAGAGCACAGCAGCAAAAACACTGCATGGCTGAAGTTTGCAACTTTTCAGGTAAAGTTTAAAACTCTTTACCTGAACAAGTTATATTAAATCCCACAACTGGAAGTTGTGGGATTTATTATAACAATTAATTTGATACCAAACTTCTGTTATCTGTACTTAAGGGGACTTTAAAAATTAAAATAAAGTCCCCCCATTTTAGCCCATGGAGGCCATTCACTACAATGAGGGAAAAACAAATTTGGCTGTTTTTACCTCACCAGGGCTTATAAAACTATTTTTATAAGGTCCCTGCTTATAGTTACATGGCACCCAGCCCTAAGGGCACATAGGGCACACCTTAGGGGTGGCGTATATGTAAAAATAAGGTAGTTTAAGACTTTGGAACTACTTCCTATGGGTGCACTACCAATGCTGGGGTCCCTAAACCTACATGCCCTACCATATACTAGGGACTTATAGGTAGGTTGACTAAGCCAATTATAATTAGCCTAATTTGCATACTGATTTGACACTGATCACAGGCCCTGGGACTGGTTAGCAGTACCCAGGGCACCATCAGAGTGAGGAAAACACCAGCAAAAAGTGGAAAATGGGGGCAAAAAGTTAGGGGGCCTCTGCAATCAGCCCTGTTCTCTCACATACAGATTTTACTTATCATTGTTTGACTTGCACTTCACTCTTGTTTTCTTGGTTCTTATTGGTCATTGGCTCCCTGGACTTCGTAATTCCTCCTGGGCTTCAGGTGTCTGACCCTGCCATGGAGCAAAGACCAGCTTCAGCTTACTGTCAGTGTTCTTTCACTGGCCGCAGTCTCCTCGAGGAAGGACATTTTTTTTAGATTATTTTTGACATGTACTCTTGAAGTGGGCATGTCTATGCAGTGTGAGTCCCACCCTCCTCCTACTCCTTTGTGTAGCGTTTCCTACCTCCCTTACTGTCCATTGTTGGTGACCCCTCCCACTTCTTCCCTCTTGCTGTTCGTTGATGTTTCCCAAAAAAAACAACATGAGAAAAAAACAATATACACAAGCAAAGATATAGCTTTTTAAAAGTTTAAATGAATATTAATCAATAGGAATCAATGATTGTATCTATTTAGCACAATGTACCTGGGATGCGCCAAAAACAAAGTTGATGCAGGCCACAGGGGAGGTGAGGCACCAAAAAAGCAAAGCGATACATTGGTTCCTTACTGTGCAGGGAAAGTGATGTGTCAATTCTTTCCTCGCTAGAGAGGCGATGTGTTGGTTCCTTATTGAGAGGGGATGTGATGCATTCATTCTTTCCTCGTGGAAAAGGCGATACATCAGTTTACAGGCACTGGGTCTTGGTTGCTTACTACAGTGCAGGGTTGATGACAAACTGCCACCTAACGACTATGCGTGCAAAATTCAGATGCGCTCTGTTGAGGGACCAGAGTGAAACAGATGCTGCACCAATTCTGCAGCCGCAAGACCGGCGCTGCATCGATTTTCCAGAACACAGAACAGGCTCTGTGTTGATTTTTTAGCCGCATTACATCAGTGTATGTATTTTCTCCTTCAGGTCACCTGCTTACATTTCCAAGAGCCTAGGTACTGAATTTGGCACCACTTGGCAGGTCAGGACTCTCAGCAGAAGACCCAGGCACTGGTAGATGATGTCTTTGATATCCCTGAGACTTCTTAACAGGAGACAAGCTCAGTTCAAGCACATGGAGAGCCTTGGAAATCAGGATCTAGAAAGAAAAGTCCAGTCCTTTCATTCCCGGGACAGAAGCAGCAAGCAGCAGGCCAGCACTCTTGGCAGAATGTCCTCAGTCTAGAAGTGTTCTGATTAAATGGTGTCAGAGTTCCAGTATTATATACCCGTTTCTGTCTTTGAAGTAGGCAAACTTCAAAGAGAAGTCTTTGTAGTGCGTAAGACCTTGCCTTCCCTGCCGTGGCCTCAGACAAACTCCATGGGGTTGGATACTGCTTTGTGTGAGGACAGACACAGCCCTCTTGAGGTGCAGGTATCAGCTCTTCCCACCACTTTAGCTCAGGACCCATTAGCTTGGTGATGGGCCATCAGGCTATGCAGGACACACCTCAGCTCACTTTATGTAACTGTCTAGTGTGAATGCATAAGCAGCCCACCAGTCATCCAGACCCAGACACGTATTCATTAGACAGGCAGAGGCACATAATGGTCAAGCAAAAAAATGCCCACTTTCTAAAAGTGGCATCTTCAAACCTACAATTCATAACCCCACGGCGACAAAATATGTTGAATTGTGAGTTCAGAGACTCCAAACGTCAATCTCTATCTGCTCCCAATGGGAAATTACACTTAAAAGATATTTCAAGGCAATCTCCATTTTACTCTGTAGGAGAGATAGGCCTTGCAATTGTGAAAAACGAATTTAGCAGTATTTTACTATCAGGACAATAAAAACACATCAGTACATGTCGTGCCTCTTTAATACAATGCACCCTGCCCATGGGGCTGTCTTGGGCCTACTTGAGGGGTGACGTCCATGTAGCAAAAGGAAACGTTTAGGCCTGGTAAATGGGTGCATTTTCCAGGTCAAAATGTCAGTTTAAAACTGCACTCACAGACACTGCAGTGGCAGGTCTGAAACAAGTGTACAGGGCTACTCAAGTAGGTCGCGCAATCAGTGCTGCAGACAAATTAGTAGCTTTTGATTACATGCTATGGGCACACATAATCACTTTCCCAGGGACTTCTGAGGTAAATTAAATATACCAATCATGGATAAACTGATCGCCAATACAATTTAGACAGGAAGCACTTTTACTCTAGCACTGATCAACAGTGGTAGAGGGCCCAGAGTCCTAAAACCAGCAAAAACTAAAGTCTGCACCGGATCAAAAACAGGAGGTCAGAAGAAAATGCAAGGGAAACCAGGCTAAGATCTGACGGGTCTGACATTAGTTAAGGATGTTCTCTTTTTTTAATGCCCACTCTGGTTCTCCTGTCCACAAAAAAAAAAAATAACAAAGTCAAATAGTTCTTTTATAGCTATTTGACTTTGCTAATTTTTTTTGTAGATGACAGTGGGGACTGCTTTACCAGATGACGTAAAGTAAAAAGAAAAGTCTGTCAACGCTGAGCACATCATCATAGCACTTTGTATTTATCTGCTTTAAGCCATTTTACGCCTACACCCGTACTGCTGTACAACATGTCTAAAAAAACATTGACAACGCCAGTAGGTCTAGCATAGTTGAAACTTATTGGCTTTGCCAATGATTGCTTTAATTTCGTTTTATCTATTTAACCTAATTCTTACCATTTAGACTTGTTACTTTTCAGCTTGTCCCTTTGTGTTGGCAGAACATAGTTAGGAAGATGATTCAGAGATAAACAAATGATTCACAAAATGACTGGAAATTCCATTTTGCTTTACTGCTGTCTTTAGACTGCAAGCAAAAATCAAATCTTGATCACCGATATACAAGTATACTATGACATACAGTGGATCCTGGGTTGAGAGATTCACTGTTCATAATTGTTAGCTATGATAAAGTTACGTTTTTTGCGTGGCAATGCCACGTTCTGCTGAACTTTATTTCTCGCTTCCGGCATACCAATGCAGCTGACAGCAGCATTTCAAGCATACAGTCAGGTCCTCTTAGATAGGGGCACAGCTTCCCTTTTAAATATAAGACACCTATAAGTAGACCTTACATCCCACAAATTAGCGAGCCTAATAGTTAAAAGTGGAACATTAAGGGGCCTATTTATACTTCATATTCGCTGAATTTGCATCATTTATTTTAACGCAATTCCGGCACAAAACTAACTCCATATTTATATTTTGACATTAGACCCGTCTAATTTCAAAATATTGTAGTGTACTCAGTTCTTTAGATGTGTGAATGTACCTTGCGTCAATGAGATGAAAGGTAGGCATACCCATCTAAAAAATGGTGCTAACACCATAGCCCCATGTTAATCCCCCTATGCTAAAATGACACATGGGTGGGATGATGGGCTAAATAATGCTGCAAAGCTTGCTTTGCTTCTTTATTTAACTCCTGGGTCAGACCAGGAGTTAGGGGATCTGTGGACCCATTTTCATGGTTGAACACAATGGAATGGGTTCACAGGTGCCCTCCTCAAGCCCCAGGAGCACCCCCACCCACACCAGAGGGACACCAAAGGATGGGGGACCCCACCCCAGGTAAGTAGGGTAAGTATAGGTAAATATTTGTATTAATTCAATTGCCACAGGGGACCCAACTTGGGCCCCCCCCTGCATGGCACAGGCTGCAATGGCCATTCCCAGGGGAAACTGGTCCCCTGTGCTGGCCATTGGAGTGGTGGCCATGACTCCTGTCTTTTTCAAGACAGGAGTCATGTGGATTGGATGGTTTTGCATCAAAAAATGACACTAGGCTGGTTAGAGGCATTTTTTTTGCCTCTAACCAGCCTAATGTCATTTTTTGGTGCAAACCCCTTTCTCCCATACCACCACCCCCACCCAGCTAATGTCATTTTTTTACGCTAGCCCTCCCTTTGTGCCGGCTTGTGGCGCTCTGGAACGACACAAGTCATATAATCACTGGCCTTAGAATGTTAATTTAGGCATACCGTGACAGGCCTCCAAAAGCTATTTTCGCCATGGAAGTCTTCTGCTGTCTAATGAGAAAGGCTAGAATACTGATTGATCTATTCATTTGCCATCTCGTGTTGGGCTAAAAAAGCAATACAACGCATTTTGACCCATCACAGTCTTGATCATGTGACATGTGCATATTTTAATATATATGAAAATAACATGTGCTAAGTGTAAGTACACAATCCCTGCCTGTTTTGAATCATTCATATGATGCTATGTTAGCAGAAAAAAACATTGGCCCAGATTTACAAAAAAGTGTTACAGTGTGGCGCTGCGACAAAATTTGCAGCTCCACGCCGTGCCACTTTTGAAACACCTGTGTTTCCCCCTGTGCCGGCGCTAAATTTGGCTGCCTAGTGCCAACACAGGCATGCTTGCTCCATAGTGCAAGGGTGTCTGCTTTGAGGGGTATGATTGTTTATGTGCAAGAAGGTGTCCCTTCCTGCACATAAACAACCTACAATGGTGATTTGGCACTTCTATGTGTCCCTGGGGATCCCTAATAACTTGAGAAACCAACCAGTCCAAACCTCTGCTTAGGTAAATTGTAACTCCCCTAACAGTCATTCCAGTGGAGGCAACCTAAACCTTTGAAAAATACTGTGCAATAAAAAGTTACAAGAGATTACTTTTAAGATGGGTGTGAGAGAATAGGGCTGATTGCAGAGGCCCCCTAACGTTTTGCCCTCATTTTCCACTTTTTGCTGGTGTTTTCCCTTACTCTGATGGTGCCCTGGGTACTGCTAACCAGTCATAGGGCCTGTGCTCTGTGTAAAATCAGTATACAAATTAGGCTAATTATAGTTGGCTAAGTCAACCTACCTATAAGTCCCTAGTATATGGTATGGCATGTAGGTTTAGGGACCCCAGCATAGGTAGTGCACCCATAGGTGCACTGCTGAGGTGCCAGTGTCATTTTAAAGGCAGGCCTGCCTTGCTGGCTGCTTTTAAATTAAAGCTATATGCAAATTCGACTTTGGAATTAAAAGTAGTTCCAAAGTCTTAAACAACTTTATTTTTACATATACGTCACCCCTAAGGTGTGCCCTATGTGCCCGTAGGGTTGGGAGCCATGTAACTATAAGCAGGGACCTTATAAAAATAGTTTTATAAGCCCTGGTGAGGCAAAACAGCCAAATTTCCTTTTACCTCATTGTAGTGAATGGCCTCCATAGGCTAGAATGGGGAGACTTTATTTTAATTTTTAAAGACCCCTTAAGTAACAGATACCAGCAGTTTGGTATCAAATTAATTGTTATAATAAATCCCACAACTTCCAGTTGTGGGATTTAATATAACTTGTTCAGGTAAAGAGTTCATACTTTACCTGAAAAGTTGCCAACTTCAGCCATGCAGTGTTTTTGCTGCTGTGCTCTGAATGGCCAGGCTCTGGCAGCCTGGCCAGGCTGCCTTGATGAGGTGTGAAGTGGCCTGGCTCCACACAAAGAGATGTGTCTGTGGGAGGAGATCTCCCCTCAGCAGATGGTGAGGCAGAGAAGGGGAGGGCTGCCAAACTGGTCTTCAAAGGCAGAGAAGGATATTTGGAGCAACCCAGCAACACCCTTACATCCTGCAAACCCAGAAAACTAGGTGCCCCCCTGGATTAGATTAGAAGAGGGCAGGAGAGGGGTATGTTTAGGATTTTTAGCCACACCAGTGGGTGGGCTCAGCCAGATGTAACCTCCAAAAATCACTTTCAGCCATGATGGATTTTTGAGGAATGTTGCTCCCTGGGATTGATTTTTGCCACACTTCCCAGGAAGTGGTCATCACAGGGGAAGGACCCTGCCCCTGATTGGAGAACCAGGACCCCCCTGTTTTTCACCCAGGAGCAAGGATAAAACTGGCAGACCTGCACCCACACCTCAGTTCCCTCCCAGATCCCTATCAGATTCCAACAAGGAAGAACTACAGGAGAAGGACTGCCCTGCTGGACCCCTGACCTGCATCTGGACACTGCATTCTGGAGGACTGCACCAGCTGCACACTTGGGCTTCACCACTAAAAGGATTTTCCCTGTCTTCTACTGCTTCATGAAGGGATTCCCTGTTTGCTACAGGTACCAAGGAGCTGCCCAGAGTCCCCTGCATCAAGTCCTGCAAGCATAGCCCAGCTGACCAGCATCCAGTGGCCATTTGAGGATTCTGACCAGGTGCAATCTGTGAATTGTAGTCCCAACTCCCAAGGAGCAACTCAGAGCTTCTGGAACCTTGGATCAAGTTGTGGACACTTCAAGGAAATGAAAAGGACCTCTGGAAGAAGATCCAGAAGTTTGGAGACATTTGGGGCAACTCCATAAGTTGAAGAGGTGCATTGTGGGAGTTGTAGTCCCAGACCCCAAGAGGTACACCAGAGCCTCTGAACCCTTGGCTAGTGCTGTGGACCATTTTCCTGAATCCAACACTTCTGAAAGTAAGTGTGACAGTGTTACCTCGTGGCTGGCCTGAACTCTGGACTTTGTTCTTTTCCATTGTGACCTTTTTTTTAACCCTTTATGCACTAGAAAGCATTAAATCTTTAAAAATTCATTTCTCCGGTTCCCCCTTATCTGATTTTATTCATTTTGGTGTAATTTTAAAGATAAAAATATAGTCTATTTCTATAAATTGATTTTGGATTTTTAAACTGTTTCCTGTGTTTTATTTAATTACTGTTTTGTGATGTTTGAATGCTTTACACTCTGTCTCCTAAGTTAAGCGTTGTCGCTCGTTGCCAAGCTACCAAGGGTTGAGCTAGGTTTAATTTACTGAGACCTAAGTGGAGGTTAGTGGCCTATTGCTAAGTGTAGGTACTGACCTGCCCTTACCAATAACCTACAACAATGGGTCTCCTGTAGAAATAGATCTTTCGAAGAAAAATAAGTCAGCCAACTAATTAACCTCCATACTTCATCTTCTTAGACACACAACTGACATAGCAGGAAATAAATCTGGCTTTAAGACACATTACATACACATTCTTTTCTTATTGGTGAGTATTCGTATTGAATATGTTGCTGAGAATTTATGATCTAATATGATCCTGCTAATTTTTGCTATAAGTGCTACCCACCTCCCATGGCTCCTCCTCAAGCCTAAGAGTATCCGGTGCCTCCCCCATCCCAAAAAGTCCCTAGTCTCTGCGGGAGGGGAATCACCCACATTACCTCTTTCACTACACCAGCAGGCCTCCTAGGATGCCATCTAGGTGCACCTTAGTTGACATGCAACCCATCCTCCCCAACCTCCATGTACCCTTCAAAAATATCTACTTCGAGGGCATAGGCTCTGGGCCTCTTAGCTCAAAACATCCCCTGTCAACATCATCAACTTCAGTGGCCTGATTCAACACTCAGACTGGCAGTCCCACACACAGATCATGTTAATACTCAATTAGGAATCTTTTGCAGGAACTCCTGAGCCTCTGTTAAATCAGTAAACATATGGAACTGCTCTCTAACCAAGGCCTTTACCTTTGATTGTTGACCTGCAGTCTTTCTGCAATATGAGTAATAGCTTCTTAAATTTTAGAAGCAGGGTTGCAATTTCAATGAGATGATTCCAGGGATGGATCTATTGCAAGGGGCTGTGAATCTGCCAGTGCACACATATCCGAGAGCTGAAGTAATCCTAGATGGGCAATGACACTACGTTTCCTTTTACAAATGGTAGATACTCTTTCGGAGGGGCCGATTGTGCCTAGCAGCGGGTCATGTGGGGTCTACCCACTGCCCAACCTGCCTCAACTGTGTTGGGATAAATTTGACCAATGGTTAAACTACTATTTTTAATAATTAGTGAGAATCCAAATTCCATGGTGAAATTTGATGTGTAATTAATATTTAGGGAAAGTAACTTTTTGAAAGTACTCTTTTCTGTGCTTGAAGTTGCTGGAGGTGAATTTGCATATGTATGTTTGCAGCCGCCTTTGTATTTGACCTTAATGTGCTGTGAAACCTGCTGTCATAGCAGGACAATGGATTTGGCTTGGTGGGCAGATGGGTTGAGGATGAGGTATGTGGCACCTGTCAGCCCAGGAAGATTAGGTAGAAGGGTTCAGGGTTTCAGTTTACTTCAGTGAGGCAGGGTTGAGGCCTGCCCATTCACAGCTAAAAGCAAGGGGAGAGCTGAAGAAATATGCTACTCACGTTGGTGGGGGAGGGGTTGCCTTCCATTATTATGAAACCCATTTGTGAATCATCAAGGATTCCCCAGGTTTAGATAACTCCTTCTTGGATGACCTTTTACACCTGGATTGCCTGTTTATCTATAAAGGTCACACTCAGGAGGAATCAATCAATTTAGCCTCCAACCATTAAAGGATTTTGACTTCAGTTTCAGGGATAAGTTCATGTAGGCAAGGCTTTGTAAAACCTGAAATAATTCCTAATTTATATGTGGTTCAGTTAGCATGGTTAGGACTTAGTCTGCATTTACAGCTATTTACATTTGCATATGTGAGCAAGCTATTTCTTTCTTGTTATGTTTTTGTGTTTTTCTTTTGCAGGAACAATCTTTAGAAGAAACTTTTTTCTTTGGTGTTAGTAATAAATAGACTAATATTTGTGCTTACTGTAGGATGAAATGCATATGATGTTTCTTCATTCTGTAACTTTTCAAAGCTTTTTGCACATGGTCTATGTATGTCATCTAAGCCGAACAAGTTAATGTATTCCTTTTACATAAACCATTCATTTGTATCCTTAATTACTTATGCATAGTTTAACCAATAGAATACATTAGGAAGTATCTTCTTTACCAGAATATTTATTGGGTACTACTCTCGCAACATTGCTTGTGATGTTATGACATGCATTGTCGAGTGTTTAGCTTCTGTATTCTGGATCCTTATATAAATGTCTTTGTTTCGGAGATAAGCCAGAGCTTTTCTGTTGTTCACCCAAGTAGACTCTATGTCATTCTTGCTATTTGCTCTATACATAGTTCTTTCTATATACTTTCATCGAAGCCAGACCTTGATAGCTCTCTTGCAGAATGATGTTTTGACTATTTCAATTTATTTCCTAATGACTAACTAATTACTTCTTGCTTTCTATAACAATTATATTTTTTAATATGCAAAAAGAATACAAGAAGAAATTATAAATAAAAAGACACAGATACATTTTTTAATAAACTTATAAGGTCTTAACCTGGAATCCTTGTCTTGCACATATTTGTTAGCCTGGGATTAGTCATACAAAGACACATAACGGTCGGTACAAAGTCTCAGACAGTTCCAATCTTGTGCATTGACCATCCTAATTAGTTAATTAGAGCCTGAACTGTAAGAAGTTAAAATCCTTGACTGTGGTTAACCCGTTTAGTCAATCAAACCCATGCACAATCTCGGTCAGTCTGAAATTGTGCTTAGGTCTCAGGCAACCATGAACAATGGCTACTGATTTCCACGTAGGATCAGTCTGAGTGCAGTAACAAATCATGGTTAGGCCTATCTCCCCTTACACATTGAAATTGTCAATGACATTGGACAAAGTTATCTCCGATCACAAGGTAATTCCATGACAAACCTGACCCTTTCATCGCCACATGCATCTTGCCAAGTCATACATGTCTAAAATACATTGCCAACAAATACAAAGGCATGTAGTAGCGAAACAGGAGCTATATTCATATGTTGCAAAGAGCTTTTAAGTCAGTTCAAACATATCCTATTAAAAAAAACTACCTACACTACCCTATCCTACTCATACCTAAACTAAACTAAGCTATCTAACCTCCACTAACTTATCCTAAACACACCTAAAATGTATGTATCTCAACTTAGCTTACCCAATACATTGACCCAACAGCATTCACTACATCTATACAAATACTACCTGCACATACACATACAAGCCTAAACATACATTTTTTTGTATTTTCATATTTGTTTTATTATTAATCATTTAAAACACATCAGCCCCAACACACCCATACCCACTAAACTTGTACCCAAACTATTAACTATGAACTACTATCACCTACACTACAGCTACTATAACTAACCCTACACAAACCTATTAATATACTAACAAGGTCAAACAAACTATGTACATGCGGAAGGGCACAATAGTTCATCGTGGCCGTTCATGATGGCTAAGGTCTTTGTCCAGATTTCTTCATGTCTTTTAGGAATTGGATCACAGTGTCCATCTAAAATTCCAACCTGCCACCCTGTATTTCAGGTTGGATACATCCCTGAGCTTCACTGTCTCAAAAAGGGTCAGTTTACCCAGACTTGCAGCTGCTGGCACTGCTGGACTACTTAGCTGGCTCTGTGATGTGCTGGGCATGAGTTGCCTGGATCCACCCTGGTCTGTACTGTTCATATTCCCTTTTGCCTTTCCATCCATTTTAGTGGATGCATCAGGTGTGATCTTCCATTTGCAGCATTACAAACTCACAACAGTTAACCCACAATTGAGATTGAGAAGACATCCACATAATGTTTCCCTCTGAAAGATCACATAGGTTCAGGTCCCTTTGCCAGACAAAAGTATGCAAAATGTCAGTGCATCATCCTAGCATATCTAGGTATGATGTCATGAGTACAGAGTATGCCTTGAAACAATGCTGTAGTGTAACCATGGTATGGCACACATATCCTAGTCACTGATCACCGGTGTCCTTTCTGCATCTTGTAATGGCATGTATTCAATTGGCATCAGCCAAAGTGAACTGAGCAATATCTGCAAACTGCAAATATGTTGTGACAACATTAGGTACCTGAGTTTGCGGATGCACATGTCTGGACCCATAGCTACATTGCACTAACATGTGTCAGGTTTGAGTCCTCAGAATGTGGGGAGGAGAGATTATGCACATTAAACAGACAGGTCAGATATCTTCCCAATATCATGTAGTGAAATCACATAGTAAGTATGTCATGGCTCATTAAATTAAGCTAATGTGACTGCATGTGTCCCTCTACACATCCTAGTGTCTGTCCCTACATATCAGATGTACAGGTCATCTTGGAGCACATCAGCATTCACCACATCCATGTGATGGTTGTGTGAATGGATGCTGTGCATCTCATCTGCCCAGGTATCCCGTGAGTACACTAGCTGTAGGTGACGAAAGTGTGTTACTGATTAATGTCAATGCTGACGAGTATCCTGTGCAAAACATTCTTAAATGTTAAACTGACAATAGTTTGGTGGATTACTACATTGTATAGACCTGGCTTTGATCACATACACTTTAGGATTGTAATCAGAAGACGGGGTAAAGTATGTCCAGGTGGCCACCAAGGAGTATGATACATCACACACCATAAGGGTGGGCCTCCTAATGGCTTACCATGTGTGGACTGTTCATATCTGGGTTTAATACACTTAGGGACTGAATGTGAAGTTCATCTGCCATGCCAGTATCTAAAATGTGGTCAGCCAAATAATGACGCACATGCACACCAATCCAACAGAATACTGCCTCACACACAAATCCGCCAGCCCAAAGGTCAGTGCTAAAGTGGCGGTACCAACACCCATACCCTTACACCAATAAAACAATGCCCACCACATTATGACCCATGAATCACTGCGGAGGACATTCAATGGCGGTAAACCATTGGTGGTACACACCGGCACATTCAAAATGAACACCCATATACTAAACTACACAATATTGGCCAATACCAAAAGCACACACCTGACACTCAAACACACACCATACCCACCCACCAACAGCACTATAAAACATACACCCACATTGCACGTAACACTTTACGAATACAAGTTATTGCCACCAGACTGACACCAAGACCACTGGGACAACTAGACACACACACCACATTACCCAACACCAACACACTTACACACACCACACAACACCCATGTCCCCACAAAGGCACCCACGTTTCATAGATGAGGAGTTGATGGTCATGGTGGAGGAAATAGTCAGGGTAGAGCCACAGCTGTTTGGAGCACAGATACAGTGAATATCCATTGCCAGGAAGATGGAGCTATGGCAGAGAATCGTGGACAGGGTGAATGCCGTGGGACATCATCCAAGAACAAAAGGACCACATCAGGAAGAGGTAGAACGACCTAAAGGGGAAGATACGTTCCGTGGCAGCAAGGCACCAGCTCGCCATACAGAGGACTGGCGGTGGACCCCCACCTCCTCCACCACAGCTCACAGCATGGGAGGAGCAAGTCTTGGCATTACTGCATCCTGAGAGACAAACTGGAGTTGCTGGAGGACTGGACACTGGTGAGTCAACATTCACTACTTATTAACCCCCATACCTGCATGCCATCTCACCCCCTCACCCTCACTCCCATCACTCCACTCCATCCCACAAACTGCACCTACACATTTGACTAACCTTAATGCCAAGCACTGCATGCTATACCAATGCATGGACAGCCCTCCAAGCCCTGCATGGACACCCATCACAAAAGCATGCACTGCATGGAGAACTAACAAGCACACAATACATCACCATACACAATAAAGGTGGCAGGGTAACAGCAACGATGGAGGGGAAGATAGGGATGTACAGTATGCCACGGACATGAAGTGTAACACATCATTTACATCCCCACAGGTGCCCCAGCCAATGTCAGTGGAGAGAGGAAATATTCAGGGGCATATTTGCAATGTTTTGAGACAGAGCAGGGCTGCAAACCTTCTTGTTGCACTGTCCTGTGTCAATACAAAAGTGCAGGAATGCACCATATCTACAAGATATGGCACATTCCTCTCCTCTTCTCCTACAGGGAAATGTTGCAGACACAGTGCATTGCTGTGCTTTAGTTTTGACACATGCGAGCGTAGCAAGAAAGCTTGCATCACTGTCCTGCATCAAACATTTGTGATTATGGCCCTGTTAGAAATAAGGTTTCTGATTATCTAGGGTATGTACCTCAGCCAGGCAGAGCAGTCTCATAATGTTTACAATTAGATTCCTAAAAACAAAACCTTTCCATTGGTAAAAGTATTTTTGTCAGTAATAAGTTGGAAACGCCACTTCTAGGAAGTTGGCATTTCTGTGTACTATAATCCCTTTTGTTTTCTTTTCATAATTTAAGCTGGAGGCTAGGAGAAAACAAAGTGAATTACCCAACAGCAGCTATGCAACTTAGGCAACCGGAACAGTGGACCTCCGTCATTTGAGGGCCAGGCTGGATAGATTGGATGGAGAGGTTCTCACACTTGGCCTTGCAAAGCCAGAT
Source organism: Pleurodeles waltl (assembly GCF_031143425.1). Lineage (NCBI taxonomy): Eukaryota > Metazoa > Chordata > Amphibia > Caudata > Salamandridae > Pleurodeles > Pleurodeles waltl. The sequence continues at coordinate 1,419,971,511 of NC_090446.1, forward strand.
CATGGCACCACTAAACAATAAGATCTGCATTCCACTGCCCCATGGCAGACAGGACCAAAATTTAGGGGAGACATCTGTGGTTCAAAGGGGATCCCTTTGAACCACCCCCAACTTCAAAGGCATACTTGATTATAACTACAGTTACCACACTTCAGAAACTGAGAGATCCAGTTGCAGGGATGCAGTATGGAGTCCCCGAACTATGTGTTGCACACTGCCGGAGAAATCGGTTGTGCATGTTGCCCTGGGAAGGGCCATGGCACACATGAGCTTTTGGTTGGTAATGAATCCATGACTGGGTGCAGGACCCTGTGTTGCCCACTATTGTCGAGTGTGCCACATTTCTCTCCTGAGACACCAGACTGCCTGCTCATTACATGATGTGTCTGTGTCACTGTTTGTAACCCTAGGAGGTGGGGACATACCCAGACCATTGCCGCATGAGATACTGCTGAACTGGCGTCTCTGTGTGTGTGTGACCGGATTGGTCTGGTGCGGCTCAAGTCATTGCGCACCAGATGTTGTGCCTCATTCCAGGGAGGTATGGAACGGGAGCTGAATGTGTGTTCAGAAGTGCCTGGTGCAACTCCAGTCATCACGCACCAGCGATGGTGTCTCATTCCTGGTAGATGCAGCAGTGGTAACTTCTTGTGTGCAAGTGGGATTGTATGATGCAACTCAAGTCATCGTGCACCAGACGTTGTGCCTCATTCCAGGGAGGTACAGCATTGGTAACTTTTTGTGTGTAAGCATGATTGTCTGATGCAACTCAAGGTATCGTGCACCAGATGTTGTACCTCATTCCACGGGGGAACAACATTGGTAACTCGTGTATAATCAAGATTGTCTGGTGCAACTCGAGCCATTGCGCAAAAGATGTTGTGCCTCATTCCAGGGAGACAGAGCAGTGGGGACCTTTCGTGTGTGAGCGGAATTGTCTTGTGTGACTAATGTCTTCTCGCACCAGATGATGGGCCTCATCCTAGGGAGGCCCTAAATTGAGCACTTTGCATGTGCATTCAGCAGTGTCTGGTGCGACTCAGATCATCACGCACCACACCTTGTGCTCATACCAGGAGGGCATGGAATTTCAAGTATAACCTAGATGACTGGGGCGATCTAAGTCATCTTGCCCCAGATGTGGTTCCTCCTGTCCTGGGAGTTGCCGAATCAGTAACTATCTTTGAAGTGGAGTGTCTAGCTTTGCTGGGACACTGTTAAAAATTGGGTCTTTGGTTGGCACTCAGGTTACCCCCTATCCAAGCAAGGACACTCACTCTAGTCAGGATAAAGGATAATCACCTTCAGTTAACCCCCGCTCACCCTCTTGATAGCTTGGAACAAGTAGGCAGGCATAACTTCAGAGTCTAGGTGTAAAGTATTTGTACCAACACACACAGTAACTCAGTGAAAACACTACAAAATGACACAACACAGGCTTAGAAAAATAGGTAATATTTATCTAAACAAAACAAGACCAAAACTGCAAAAATCTCCCATACGCAAGTCAAGTTATGAATTAAAAAGCAAAAAAGAGTATTAAATCCTTGAGAAAACAGTACAAACACTGTTAGTGTGGAAAAGTACCTGGGTAGTGGCAAAATAACATGCATGGGGGAGTGTGCATCAGAAAGGGCTAGCGATGCTTTGATTTCTCACCCGCAAGCGAGACCCTGCATCGTTTCTCCTCCTCCAGTCACATCAGCGTGCCTCGTTTCTTCTCTCCGCAGGAGAGCGGTGCGTCGTTTTTCCATGCTCAGCGATGTTGCATCGAAAAGCCGGCTGCACGGTATCAGGAAACTGCGCTGTGTGAGTTGTGAAGTTATCAGCCTCTGTCAGCGGGTGTTGCATGTCCTTTCTCCAGCTGCGTGTGTCGACTTTTCAGCCATGAAGCCGGTGGTGTCTCGTTTCTCAGCCGAGTCTTGGAAGGTGTGTCAACTTTTCCCCTCACAGCGGTCTGAGTGTGGATTTTTGTAGGAAAGTACCATCTTGCCTGGCATGTTGTCAGTTTGTTTCTGCCTGTGTCTCTGGGATCCTGCTAGCCAGGACCCCAGTGCTCATAGTTTGTGGCCTATATGTGTTCCCTTTGTGGTGCCTAACTGTATCACTGAGGCTCTGCTAACCAGAACCTCAGTGTTTATGCTCTCTCTGCTTTTAAAATTGTCACTGCAGGCTACTGACCATTTTTACCAATTCTGATTGGCACACTGGAACACCCTTATAATTCCCTAGTATATGGTACCTAGGTACCCAGGGTATTGGGGTTCCAGGAGATCCATTTATTTTGCCACCCATAGGGAGCTCAGACACTTTTTACACAGGACTACCACTGCCGCCTGATTGAAATAAAGTCCACATTATTTCACAGCCATTTTACACTGCACTTAAGTAACTTATAAGTCACCTATATGTCTAACCCTCACTTGGTGAAGGTTAGGTGCAAAGTTACTAAGTGTGAGGGCAATTTCCCTGGACTTTGTAAGTGCAGGGATACCATTACAAGCGTGCACTACATATAGGTCAATACCTATATGTAGTTTCACAATGGTAACTCCGAATATGGCCATTTAACATGTCTAAGATCATGGAATTGTCCTCTCATGCCAAATCTGGTATTGGGGTGCCAGTAACATGCATCCCCGGGGCTCCAGCATGGACCACAGGTACTGCCAAAATAGCTCTCTGGGGTTTTCACTGCAGCTACCGCTGCTACCAACCCACAGACAGGCATCTGCCCTCCTGGGGTCTGGGCAGCCCAGTCGCAGGAAGGCAGAACAAAGGATTTCCTCTGAGAGAGGGAGTTACAACCTCTCCCTTTGGAAATAGGTGTTAAGGGCTGGGGAGGAGTATCCTCCAGCATTGTGTCCTGCATTTCTCAACTCGCTGAGATGACCGCCGGCTTCGTGGGACCCTCTTTTGTAGTGTTGAGAAGACCACTGTGCTCAGATTTCTTGAACGCCTGTTCAAGTGCTTTTGTGGGTGCTGCCTGCTTCTGCATGGGCTCTCTGTGCTGCTGAGTGCCCCCTCTGTCTCCTCCTCCAAGGGGGACCTCCTGGTCCTTCCCAGGCCCAGAAAGCATCCATTTTCTTCAACTGCGACTCTTGCAGCTAGCAAGGCTTGTTTGTGGTCTTTCTGTGTGGAAACAACTCTTCATCCTCCAGCATGCCGTGAGACCTCTTCTGTGCAAAGGAGAAGTTCCTGACATCTTCCGTTGTTGCAGAATCTTCAGCTTCTTCCACCTGGAGGTAGTCCTTTTGCACCTTCGCCTGGGGTTTAGTGGGCTCATGCCCCCCGGACACTTTCGGGACTTTTGGACTTGGTCCCCTTCCTTTACAGATCCTCAGGTCCAGGAATCCGTATTCAGTGCTTTGCAGTCAGTTGTTGTCTTTGCAGAATCCCCTATCACAACTTTAGTGTGTTTCTCGGGCAGTAGGGTAACTTTACTCCTACTTTTCAGGGTCTTGGGGTGGGGTATCTTAGACACTCTTAGTGTTTTTTTATATTCCCAGTGACCCTCTCCACACTACACTAGGCCTGGGGTCCATTTCTGGTTCGCATTCCACTTTTGGAGTATATGGTTTGTGTTGCCCCTAGGCCTATTGTATCCTATTGCATCCTATTGTGTTCTACAGTGTTTGCACTACTTTTCTAACTGTTTACTTACCTGATTTTGGTTTGGTTTACCTCCTAAGGGAGAATATCCTCTGAGATACTTTTGGCATATCGTCTCTAAAATAAAGTACCTTTATTTTTAGTAACTCTGAGTATTGTGTTTCTTATGATATAGTGCTATATGATATAAGTGGTATAGTAGGTGTTTTGCATGTCTCCTAGTTCAGCCTAAGCTGCTCTGCTATAGCTACCTCTATAGAACACTACTAATCTACTAATAAGGGATAACTGGACCTTGCACAAGGTGTAAGTACCATCAGGTACCCAGTATAAGCCAGGCCAGCCTCCTAGAATTTTCAGTCTTGGTCTCCCAGCTTCACCTTCCAAGGCCCCAGGAACAGGATAGTGCACCACTTTGCAGGGCAGGAGTCTCAGCAGAGAGTCCAGGTGCTGGCAGGAGAAGTCTTTGATTGCCCTGAGACTTCAACATCAGGAGGCAAACTCAGGACAAGCCCTTGGAGATTTTTTCACAAGCTGGAATGCACAACAAAATCCAATCTTTGTCCCCTTTCACCGGGCAGAAGCAGCAACTGCAGGATAGCCCCACAAAGCACAGTCAGAAGCAGGGCAGCATTTCTCCTTAGCTCTTCTCCAGGCAGAGGCTCACCTTGATGTCCAGAAGAGATCTAATTTTCAGGGGTTTGAGTGCCCTTCTTGTACCCAGTTCTGCCTTTGAAGTGGGCCTATTTCAAAGTAAAGTCTCTCTTGTTTTTGAAATCCTGCCTTGCCCAGGCCAAGCCCAACACTCACACAAGAGGATTGGAGACTGAATTGTATGAGGGCAGGCACAGCCCTTTTTAGGTGTAAGTGACCACCCCTCTCCTTCCTCCTAGCACTGATTGCTCATCAGGATATGCAGGCTACACTCCATCTCCCTTTGTGTCACTGTCTAGAGAGAGGTACAGCCCAACTGTCAAACTAACCCAACAGGGAATCCACAAACAGGCAAAGTCACAGAATGGTTTAAGCAAGAAAATGACAACTTTTTAAAAGTGGCTTTTTCAAACACACAATCTCAAAACCAACATTACTAAAAGATGTATTTTTAAATTATGAGCCCAAACTCCAGATGTCTATCTGCTCCCAAAGGGAATCTGCACTTCAATCATATTTAAAGGTAGCCCTCATGTTAACCTATGAGAGCGATAGGCCTTGCAACAGTGAAAAACAAATGTGGCAGTATTTGACTGTCATGACATATAAAACACATTAGTAAATGTCCTACCTTAAACATACACTGCACCCGGCCCATGGGGCTATCTAGGGCCTACCTTAGGGGTGTCTTACATGTAAGAAAAGGGAAGGTTTAGGCCTGGCAAGTGGATACACTTGCCAAGTCGAATTGGCAGTTTAAAAGTGCACACACAGACACTGCAGTGGCAGGTCTGAGCCATGTTTACAGGGGTACTAATATGGGTGGCACAACCAGTGCTGCAGGCCCACTAGTAGCATTTCATTTACAGGCCCTGGGCACCTCTACTGGACTGTACTAGGGACTTAACAGTAAATCAAATATGGCAATCATGGAAATCCAATTACACATACATTTTATACAGGAGCACTTGCGTTTTAGCACTGGATAGCAGCAAAAACATCGTCCAGCACACATCTACAACCTGGGAAACAGAGGCAAAAAGTTAGTGGAGACCATGCCAAGGATGCTAAGTCTAACACGTGTCCCCCCAGCTAAAACTGGGGAGCAACTACCCAATCTAATGGGAGTTCTCATCACTACGTCGGAAGAATCTGGACAGACCATCAGCATTGGCGTGTACTGTGCCAAGAGGGTGTTCCACCACAAAGTCCATCCCCTTTAGGGAAATGGACGTCCTCAACAATCTTGGATTCTCACCCCTCATCTGTATTAACCATGTGAGGGGCCTGTGGTCGGTCTAAACCCGGAAGTGCGTCCCAAACAAGTAGGGTCTTAGCTTCTTCAATGCCCATACCACAGCAAAATCTTCACGCTCTGTGGCATTCCACGTCTGTTCCCTGGGAAGTAACTTCCGGCTAATGAAGGCTACAGGGCCCTCTTCTTTAAGCTGTGAGAGTACTGCTCCAATACCATGCTCTAAGGTGTCTGTTTGCACAACAAAGTCCTTGGAATAGTCAGGTGCCTTCAGCATAGGTGCTGTGCACATGGCTGCCTTCAGGGCATCAAAACCCATCTGGCAAGACTCAGTCCAGATCACCTTTCTGGGCTGTTTTTTGGAAGTCAACTCAGTCAAGGGAGCAACAATTGTGCCATACCCCTTGACAAACGTCATACCTGTGAGACCTAAAAAGGCTCTCCCTTCAGTCTGGGTCTTGGGAGGCTCCCAAGCCAGAATGGTGTCAATCTTTGGCTGTAGGGGTGCCACCTGGCCACTCCCCACATGGTGTCCCAAGTACAACACATATCCCTGCCCTATTTGGCACTTACTTGCATTAATAGTGAGGCCTGCCTTTTGCAGGGCCTCCAACTCTTTACCAAGGTGTTGCAAATGTTCCTCCCATTTGGAACGGAAGACAGCAATGTCATCCAGGTAGGTGGCACTGAACTCATCCAGCCCAGCCAACACCTGGTTGACCAAACTCTGGAAGGTGGCAGGGGCATTTTTCATCACAAATGGCATCACTTTAAACTGAAAGTGCCCATCTGGAGTAGAAAATGCAGACCTCTTCTTGGCCCCCTCAGTCAAGGTAATCTGCCAATACCCAGACGTTAAATCAAATGTGCTGAGGTATTTGGCAGCTCCCAACCCATCTATGAGCTCATCGTAACAGGGGATTGGGTGTGCATCAGTTTTAGTAACCGCATTGAGACCCCGGTAGTCCACACAGAACTGGAGTTCTGGGGTTGCACCAGGAGCAGAAGCCTTTGGGACCAAAGCCACAGGGCTGGCCCAAGGACTGCTGGAATGCTCAATAACCCCTAGCGTTAACATCTTGGGTACCTCATCCTTGATGCGATCCCTGGACTTATCAGTCACCCTGTAAACCTTTTGTTGAATGGGTGTACTATCCAAAGTGTCCACATCATGTGTGCACAAGTGTGTGACCCCTAGGATCAAGGAGAATAGTGGGGCAAACTTTCCTAACACCTGGCGACAGTCCCTCTGCTCCTCAGCAGTCAGGGAGGGGGAGAGGTTCACTCCCTCCACAGACCCATCTTTCTCTCCTGCAGACAGGAGGTCAGGAAGAGTCTCACTCTCCTCCTCCATCCCATCATCTCTTGCTAGGAGCATGGACAATCCAGTCCACTCAAAGTATAGCTTGAGCCGGTTTATGTGCAGGGTCTTCAAAGGGTTCCTGGGAGACGGCAAGTTCACCAGGTAGGTGACTTTACTCTTGCGCTCCACCACCTCAAATGGCCCAGTCCACTTGTCCTGGAGCACGCTAGGCTCCACTGATGCCATCACCCACACTTTCTGACCAGGTTCAAAGTTGACCGGAGTGGCATTCTGGTCATACCAGTGTTTCATATCCTCCTGACTTGCTTCTAGGTTCTCCTGTGTGAGACTCCTGAAGTGGGCAATCTGGTTTCTAAGAGCCAGCATGTAACTGAATAAATCCTGGGGGTTTACTAGGTGCTTTTTCCAAAGCCTCCTTTACCAGACTTAAAGGTCCCTTCACAGGGTGGCCATAGATCAGCTCAAAATGACTAAAGCCACGTCCCTTTTGAGGCACCTCCCTGTAAGCAAGCAGAAGGCATGGCAAGAGGACCTCCCACTTCCGCCTCAAGGGCTCTGACAGGCCCATGATCATGCCCTTTAAGGTGTGGTTGAATCTCTCAACTAGACCATTACTTTGTGGGTGGTAAGGTATGGTGAACTTGTAGGTTACCCCACACACCTTCCACAGAGACTTCATATATGTTGATATGAAGTTGGTACCCCTATTGGACACCACTTCCTTGGGGAACCCCATGCGGGTAAAAAGTCCCATCAACGCACGGCCCACCACAGAGGCAGTGAATGATCTTAAAGGAATGGCTTCTGGGTACCGGGTGGCATAGTCCACCAAGACCAGGATAAACCTGTTGCCCATGGCTGTCTTGGGATTCAGAGGCCCTACAATGTCAATACCAACCTTTTCAAAGGGGTACTAACAACAGGAAAAGGTTGGAGGGGAGCTTTACATTTCCCCCCACTCTTGCCACTCGACTGACAAGTTGGGCAAGACCTACAATGAGCATCAGAGTGTTTGTGCATTTAGGGCTAATAGAAGTGGGTGACAAGCCGCTGAAAGGTTTTGTCCTGCCCCAAATGACCAGCTAAAGGCACGTCATGAGCCAGACCCAGTAGGAAGGCTCTTCCAGGGGGAATCCTCCAGGTCATTTCCAAGCAAACAATCTTAAGGCATGGTTGGACTCACAGCTACCTTCAAGGAACCTGAGACCCCCCCATTCAAAAGGAACCTGCACTACTCTGCACAGGTGCTTTGAGTTGTCTACCGCAACTACTTGGTGAAGAACCTGTCCGTTGATGGTCGCCCACTGCCTTTATTTCTTAGTGTTCTCAGGCAGTAGGGTTCTCTGATCCACCTCACTGTCCCCTAGTGAAGCAAGGGTCATTTCAGCGGGCTCCCACCCACCTGGAACCAACTCCTCCACAAGTGCTACACTAGCCAAACCTGGGACTGTGCACCAGTGGGTGCCAGTGTACTCTTGGGGCATTTGGGGTCCCCCCTCACATGACCCACTTGGTCACATGCATAGCACTTACGTAGGGGACCCCCTGCCACAGGTTTCTTTTTGGAGAACCATGGCTTCTTCTTACTGGGGGGCTGGGAATCCTTACACTGGGAATCAGTTTGGGGACCTTTAGAGAACTCCTGATGTTTACTCTTACCTCCTCTTCTGAGAGGGACCCTGCCCACCTTTGGCATGGTCCCCCCTATACCTCTTTTGGACCCTGGTGCTCTCCTAACCGTCCACTTCCTGCGCAAGCTTCCAGGGGTCCATCAGCTTGCTGTCAATTAGGTGCTGGCGCAGCTCTGGAAAACATAAACTGTACAAGTGTTCCCACGCGATCAGATTGTAAAGACCTCCATATGTAGTTACCTTACTGCCCTTCACCCAACTATCCAGTGACCTGCAATAAGAATTAATACATTCCAACCATGTTTGGGATTCCTTATTCTTAGAGGACCTAAACTTGTCCTTATACTGCTCTGGGGTGAGACCATACCTAGTGATCAGGGCGTCATTCATGTTAGAGTAAGTGAGCCCCTGGTGATCCCCTAAGGATGTCAGAGTATCTCTCCCCACTACCTCAAAGTGCTTCCACAGACCCGCCCCCCAATGAGTTTCAGGGACCAGATTCATATGGAGAGCAGACTCATACCCCATAAACCACAGCAGTATATCATCCTCCCTCGTGTAATCCTTCACAAGGTCCTTAGGAATGTGCACCCTCCTGCAACTGTTCAGGAATTAGACCCTTAGATGAGACACTGCTACCTGCCCTGGAGATCCTCCCCCAGACAGAACAGGCCCACCCACAATACCATTGTGAATTCTCTGCACCTCCTCCTCATCTTCTGTGTTCCCCGCAGGTCCCTTGGCTGCCACCCAGGTCCTCAGTGCCTTTTGCAGCTCCTCCTTCCTGGTGGAGCTCTTAATGGGGCAGACAAGATCCTTACAGAACTGTTTCAATTGAGCCACTGTGTAACTCTCCATTTTCCCTAAAATCAAAAGCAGCTCCAGCTGATGCATCTCCAGACTGAGACATGATAAAAAGTCAACAGAAGTGCAAAGTTCCAGAGGCAGAAAACAAGTTCCCAATGAAGTTCAAAAGTCAAACAAGGATTACCACAAAATGGAAGTAGGGAAAAATGGTTGCGTAATGGTCTGCACTGAAAACAGTAGTGTACACTTAATCACTGTATGTCAAGTACAAATACAAGTCCAATACCAACCTTTAATCAACAATGTTAGAATGGGGTCTTTGGTTGGCTGTCAGGTTACCCCCTGTCCAAGCAAGGACCCTCACTCTATTCAGGGTAAAGGAGAATCACCCTCAGTTAACCCCCACTCACCCCCTTGGTAGCTTGACACAAGCAGGCAGGCTTAACTTCAGAGTCTAGGTGTAAAGTATTTATACCAACACACACAGTCACTCAGTGAAAACACGACAAAATGACACAACACAGGTTCAGAAAAATAGGTAATGTTTATCTAAACAAGACCAAAACAACAAAAATCTCCTATACACAAGTCAAGCTATGAATTAAAAAGCAAGACAAAGGTGATCATTACAACCCTGGCGGTCGGTGTTAAAGCAGCAATAAAACCGCCAACAGGCCGGTGGTAAAAAAAAATTGAATCACGACCGTGGCGGAAACCGCCAATATAGACAGCCACTTTAACACTCCGATCGCCACGGCGGTACAAACAAACACCGCCGCAGTAACCGCCAACAGACAGGTGGAACACAATGTACCGCCCACGGTATTACAACAGGCCAATCCGCCACCTTTTCCGGGGCAGATTCACCGCAAACAAAAACACGGCGGAAACAGGACTTGGAAGGGAAAACGCTCACCTCTACACACCCCACGAGGAACCAGGACGCTATGGAACCCGAGCTTCAGATACTCCCAGCCTTTATCTTCCTGCTCCTCTACCAGGGTCAAGAAAGACGGCGGCGAAGACCACAGTGAGTACTGCAGCTACAACACAGGGGAGGGGGGAGAGAAAAAAGAGTGACACACACATGCAACAAGCAACACTCCCACCCCCACCCTCACCCACTACAACACACACACAAGTACATGTAGATACATTACATTTACAACCTCCAACCCCCCCTGGAAAAATACAAGGACAAAAGGAAATTAGTCTAATGTTTGTAATCTATTAAAATACAGTAATCTAAAATATATATATATAAATATTTACCCTATAAACAAATATATACACCAAGAATACAAGTCCAAGGTATTCCACCATCATAGTCTGTGGACCACTCTGCCCAAAATGCATGGGTGAGGCCCACACTCAATACCCGATCAAAACGGAGAGAACACTGCTGGGGCATCAGATAGAAATACAACAGGCACCTCAGGGGGAAGGGAAGGGGGGGCACCTCAGCCGGATGAGTGCACGACGCCAGATCCACGAGGGGGCTCCATGCCCACTGCTGTATCCTGGGGAGTACAAAGCCACAGTCTCACAAGTCTTTCCAGTGGGTGGGTTGCCCACTGCTTTATGCTTTATCCTGGGGAGTGCAAAGCCACAGTCTCACAAGTCTTTCCAGTGGGTAGGTTGCCCAAAGCTTTATCCTGTGGAGTGCAAAGCCACAGTATCACAAGTCCTTACAGTGGGTGGGTTGCCCACTGCTTTATCCTGGGGAGTGCAAAGCCACAGTCTCTCAAGTGGATGCTTTACTCACCTGGTTCTGGAGGGGGCTTTGTGCCCAGAGTGCTTCATCCTGCCAAGGACTGAGGTAGTGGATGCCTTTATCCACTGGTTCTGGAGGGGGCTTTGTGCCCAGAGTGCTTCATCCTGCCAAGGACAGAGGTAGTGGATGTGATACTCTGCTGGTTCTGGAGGGGGCTTTGTGCCCAGAGTGCTTCATCCTGCCAAGGACAGAGGTAGTGGATGTGATACTCCACTGGTTCTGGAGTGGGCTTTGTGCCGAGAGTGCTTCATCCTGCCAAGGCTTTGGTGGTAGATGTTGTGCTTTTCTCCCGCTGGGCACTGGCCAACTTTTTGTGCTTTTGAGGTGGAGGACTGTCCATGGTCTAGCTCCTTGGCACACCGGCTGCCATGCTGTTTGGCGCACTCCAGAAGCTGGTTACTACTAGCACCACTTTTCCTGCAGATGTTGTGGCTGAGGTGCTGGGTTGGGACCTGGAAAGGCAGGCCCTAGGAGACTGAAGGGGTGGGGGAGGGGAGGGGAAGAGGTCAAGGTTGGACAGGAAAAGTTTTTTGGACACACTGGGATGGGTAGATGGAGGGGGTTTGGGAGTCGAGGAAGAGGTAGTGGTTGTAGGAGGTGTACATTTGCCGACTTTGGGTGAAGGTGCATGGGCTGGAGGCTGTCGTGAGGTGGATGGCTGTTGGGTGGGTGTGTGGCTGCGTTTGTGTACCTTGGGAGGTGGGCTCACAGACACACTGGGAGAGGACACAGGGGATGTGTGAATGGTAGTGGGGGTGGTGACTGCACGTGAGCGGGATGTGGTGGTGGGTGTGCTGGTGATGGACGTAGTGGCTGAAGATGTAGTGCATGCCGGTGTGAGTGGAGACGAGACTGCGAGGGAGGAGGAAGACGAGGAGGAGGGGGACACAGTGGAGGCAGTGGATGTTGGTTTGTCTGCATGTGTATGATGTTTGTGTGAGTGCCTGTAGGATGAGAGGTGCTTATGTTTGCCTGAGCTTCCCTTGTGTTGACGTGTGTGCATGCTGGTATGATGGTGCGCTTGGGATAGGCTGAGGTACAGGGGTGTGGGTCTGGATGGAGGAAGTTGGAGGGGGGAGGCTAGAGACAGGGACAATGGCTGCCATCAGTGCTGAGGCCAGAGTCTGAAAAGCTCACTGTTGGGCTGCCTGACCAGAATGAATGCCCTCCATGGATGCATTGGTCTGTTGCAACTGCCTCTCTACACCCTGGATGGCATTCAAAATGGTAGACTGCCCAACAGTGAGGGACTTGAGGAGGTCAATGGCCTCCTCACTGAGGGCAGCAGGGCTGACTGGGGCAGGGGCTGAGGTGCCTGGGGCGAAGGAGATGCCCACCCTCCTGGGTGAGCGGCCATGGGGCACACGCTGAGGGGCTGCTGGGAGGGCGGTGCTGGTAGGGGGCGTGGCGGCTGTACCTGTAGATGCGGTGGGAACAGGGGGGACAGCCACCACAAGGGAGCTCCCATCAGAGGAGGAGTCCGTGTCGCTGGTCTCAGCTCCTGTCCCCGCAGTGGAGCTCCCCTCGCCCTCCATCCCACTGGTGGCTTCTTACTCTGTTGTGTCACCCTCCAGGGCCATGTGGGATGCAGCTCCCACCTGCTCTGCTGGCACTGCTCCTCCGCCTGATGATGCTAATACTGAAGAACATGGAGACCACAATAAGAGGGCGGGGAGACAGAAGAAAAACATGTTGAGTGCATCCAATACCGCTACCATTGGCAGACACTACAGACACAGAAGCCCCCTGCACTACGCCATGCACTTAGAGTTCCCTAATTAATCACAGGGATATGGGTTACAAGGCCCATGCCCGATTGCTGCCCACATGGAAGTCACAGGAGCCTGACTAGGTGTAGTTGCCTCTGAACACAAGTGGGGTGGGGTGCCACAGGGCCTGCCTTAAGAAGGGACCTTGCTTACTAAACTCGCCCTGGCCTAGGGGAACCCACAGCCCACCTCCTCGACCCAGACACCTACAATGCATGCTGAATCAGCTGAATGAGAGTGTACTCACCCCCTTCTGGCTGCTGTGATGCCCACAAGCGCCCATCCAACTCCAGATACGCCACCGCCAGGATCCGTAACACCATGCGGAACATGGTGCGACGGGCACTCCTCCCACGTTGGGAGGCCATCCCCAGCTGGGCCTCCGCCGTCTTCTTGCTCCATCGGCGAATGTCCTCCCATCTTTTCCGCCAGTGGGTGCTCCGTCTGTAGTAGACCCCCAGGGTCCGGACTTCCTTGGCGATGGCACGGCAAATATCCTTCTTCTGGTGGGCGCTGGCCTACACGAATAGTCCAGGGGAAAAGGAGAAGATATAACCATCCGCACCATCACAGGCATTGGCCCGCATCCCTACCCTTGCCATGACGCACATGCACTCACTGTCGCATCATGCACCCCTCATTCTCCCCCCCCCTATCTTTCATCAACACCACTCCACACAGGCATTGCCTATTTGGCATGCTCACAGTGTACTTACCTGTTTGTCTGGAGGACCGTAGAGTAGCGTGTACTGGGGGAGGACCCCATCCACTAGTTACTCCAACTCCTCCGTGCTGAAGGCAGGGGCCCTTTCCCCAGACACATGAGCCATTGTCTCTTCCAGACTGAGGTCACAGCAGCACCTGCAGTGTAGGTCCTCTCCTGTCGAAGATCAGGTATCAAGTGATTGAACAGAGAGAAAATGGCGGTCACGTCTGCGGCGGTGTGTACCGTCACCGCCGGCGTACATCGTCATTGGCTCCTGGGACCCATAGGGTCCAATGTTAACCAATGCAGGATTGTGCCACGGTCTTCGACCGCCTACCGCGAAGGTGTACAACGCCAGCGCAGTTACCTCATATCCCCTTGTCCCACATTACAGGTCAGGCAGCCGCCATTTCAGGGGGCCACATGGCATTAATTTTGAATGCGTCACACATATCTAGGCCTTGCTTAAACACTAATACAGCCATATATCGATTTTCAAACACTTTGCTATAAAATTGTGTTTACGTACCTCAGTGTTGGTTGACTCTCTGCTCGCAGTTCTCCTCCGTAGAGCATGTCCGCTGGGGGGGTGAGGAGATGGCTGCATCCTCTGGTGTACAGACCGCTGGTGGGCCTGTCGACAATGGAGGAAAGACATGCAATTGTCACATACAGACTTGATCGTACCACAATCCTGGAACTGTGTGCCCAGTTGCAGCCAGACCTGATGTCAGCTATCCGCCATCCCACAGGAATCCCCCCTCTAGTGCAGGTCCTGTCAGTGCTCCATTTCCTAGCAAGTGGGTCTTTTCAAACAACAGTGGCCATTGCATCAGGGATGTCCCAGCCTATGTTCTCCAAAGTGTTGTCCAGAGTGTTATCTGCCCTGCTGAAACACATGCGTAGCAACATTGTTTTCCCTCAGGTGGAGGATTTGCCTACAGTGAAAGGTGACTTCTATTCCCTGGGACATATCCCCAAAATCATAGGTGCCAGTGATGGGACACATGTGGCCTTGCCCCCCCCGCAGGAGTGAACAGGTGTACAGAAACTGGAAGAGTTACCATTCTATGAATGTGGAGATGGTGTGTTTGGCCGACCAGTACATCTCCCATGTAAATGCCAAGTTTCCTGGCTCAGTGCATGACGCTTACATTCTGAGGAATAGCAGCATCCCTTATGTGATGGGGCAACTCCAGAGGCACTGTGTGTGGCTATTAGGTGAGGACATGGACCCAATACAGTGTGACTAGGTGTCTGGGGATGTCCCTAAGAGTGAGTATGAGTCTAACAGTTGTCCCTCGCCATTTGCAGGTGACTCTGGTTACCCCAACCTGTCATGGCTGCTGACCCCAATGAAGAAGCCCAGGACAAGGGCAGAGGAATGCTACAATGAGGCCCATGGGCGAACTAGGAGGATTATAGAGAGGACCTTCGGCCTCCTGAAGGCCAGGTTCTGGTGCCTCCATATGAGAAGTGGTTCCCTATTCTGCTCACCAAAGAAGGTGTGCCAGATCATCGTGGCCTGCTGTATGCTTCACAACTTGGCTTTGCGATAACAGGTGCCTTTTATGCAGGAGGATGGTCCAGGTGGTGGTGTTGTGGCAGCTGTGGAGCCTGTGGACCGTGAAGATGAGGAAGCAGAAGAAGAGGACATAGACAACAGGAACACAGTGATCCAGCAATATTTCCAGTGAGACACAGGTAAGAAAACAACACTGCCTGCTACATCTGATTTGATTCTTCTACCTCTCATCTGTCTGTCATTTTCACCCAGTGTATGGACACTGAGTTGTCACTTTCCCTTTCGATTTCACAGATGTGGGTCCCACTGTGTGACCTCTGCTTTGTTTCTCAATTGACTAGAGCTGTGTGACATAGGTATGTTGACACTACATTGGATATAGCATTTTTCCACAGTTATTGCAAATACACATTTTCGAAAGTTCAGACTGACTCCAGATTGTTTTGTGATTTAAGGGTGTTTATTTAAGTGCTAAATAGTGGAGGGGGTTGTAAAAAGGTCAGGGGTGATGGTGGATAAATGTCCATGGCAGAGGACAGTCTATTAGTCTCACAGGTGCATTGTCCAAAGGGGCATAGGAAGTGGAGCTAGGGAAGTTTAAGTATGGACAGGGTGACAAAGTGGGATAGAAAGATGACAATCAGGGTGGTCTCATTTCTTGGCGGGGGTCTTGGCATTGTTCTCTGTCTTTGTCCTGGATCTCAGGGACCGATTGCGGGGTGGTTCTCAATCTGCAGGGGGTGGGGTGCTGGTGTCGTGGTCTTGTGGCGGTGCCTCCTGTCCACTACTGCCGGCGGAAGTGGTGCGCAGTTCATCGTCCAGGCTAGTGTCAGGGGCCCCTTGTTGTGCCACAGTGTACCTCCTGGTGTTGACGAGTTCCTTCAGCACCCCTACAATGTTGCCCAGGGTGGATTTGATGGATTTGAGTTCCTCCCTGAACCCGAAATACTGTTCCTCCTGCAGCCGCTGGGTCTCCTGAGACTTGCCCAGTACCGTTACCATCGTCTCCTGGAAATGGTAGTAGTCTCCCATTATGTTGGAGAGGGCCTCGTGGAGAGTGGGTTCCCTGGGCCTGTCCTCCCCCTGTCGCACAGCAGCCCTCCCAGTTCCCCTGTGTTCCTGGGCCTCTGTCCCCTGAACCGTGTGCCCACTACCACTGCCCCCAGATCCCTGGTGTTGTTGGGGTGGTGGGTTAGCCTCGGTTCCCTGTAGTGGTGGACACACTGCTGCTTGACGTGTCCTGGGGATCGAAGTATGGGCCCGCTGGGTGGGTGCTGTGCTGGTGTTTCAGAGAAGGGAAGCTCTGTAGTGGCCTGTGCCAGTGTGAGGAGAACCGACTGTCATGAGGTCCCAGATGGGCCGGGCTGGTCATCTTGATCCAGTTGGACAGAGCTGCTGTCATCACTGTGGGCCACTTCTGTGGGTGGAGTGGACATTTCTGGACCCTCCTGTCCGGTGACGTTGGGTAGGGGTCCTGCAGGGGTGTAAAGGCATGATTATTGCATCTGTGTGTACCATGGTGTGCAATGGGTGGGTGACCCTGTACCCGAGTGCTTGCACTCTTGTGTGGGACCTTCTGTGATGATGGTTTAGGGGGGTGTATGGGTATGTACAGTGGACATGCTTTGGTGATGGGTGCCCATGCTTTGGTGTTGCATGCAGGGCTTAGGTTTGGGATGTGTGGTTTGTGATAGTGGGACATGTGTGAGGAGTTGGAGTGATGGGGGTGAGGGTATGTGATAGCATGCAGGTAGGGTGGGGGATATGGTAGTTAAAGGTTTGACTTACCAGAGTCCATTCCTCCAGCTACTCCTGCGAGGCCCTCAGGATGCAGTATAGCCAAGACCTGCTCCTCCCATGTTGTTAGTTGTGGGGGAGGAGGTGGGGGTCCGCCGCCAGTCCTCTGAACCGCTATCTAGTGTCTTGAGACCACAGAACGCACCTTCCCCCGTAGGTCGTTCCACCTCTTCCTGATGCCATCCCTAGTTCTTGGGTGCTGTCCCACTGCGTTGACCCTGTCCACGATTCTGTACCATATCTCCATCTTCCTAGCTATGGTGGTGTGCTGCACCTGTGATCCGAATAGCAGTGGCTAAACCCAGATGATTTCCTTCACCATGACCCTGAGCTCCTCCTCAGAAAACCTGGGGTGTCTTTGCGGTGCCATGTGGTGGTGTGGGTGATGTGTGGGGTGATGTGTGTTGTGATGTGTGGGGTGATATTTAGAGGTGTGTTGTGTGAGGTGCGTGGATGTTGTGTGAGTGATGGTGTTGAGTACCTATGGATGCTAGTGTTGTTTCTGGTGGTGTCTCTCTCTGACCTTCTATCGCAATTGTTGTCGTAGGGGGTTTTGGGTGAGGTGGTTGTGTGTTTTATATTGTATTGGGTGTGTGGGAGTGGTGTGTGTATGTGTATCAGGTGTGTGTATTTGGAATTGTCCAATGTAGTAGTGTTTTGTAAATGTGTGTGTATTTTGAGCGTGGTGGTGTGTACCGCCAATGGAATACCACGGTTGAAAGACCGCTGCATGGATTCGTGGGTCGTGATAGTGTGGGCGTATTCCAGTTGGCGTGACGGTGGAGGTTTTGTTATCGCCAGTTTATCACTGACCTTTGGTGTAGCGGACTTGTGTGGGTGTCTAGATTTTGGCAGATTCCGAGCAGTGGGTCATAATAGCTGTGGCGGAATTTCGCGGCCGCAGTGGTGTGTTGGCGGACTTCTGTACGACGGTAAGCAGATTTTACCGCCAATGTTGTAATGACCACCAAAGTCTGAAATCCGTGAGAAAATAGTAAAAACACTGTTAGCGTTGAAAAGTAGCTGTGTAGCGTAAAAATAACATGCACAGGCGAGTGTGCGTCAGAAAGGGCTAGCAATTCGTCGATTTCTCACCCGCGAGAGAGATCGTGTGTTGTTTCTCCTCCTCCGGTCACGTCAGCATGAATCGTTTCTTCTCTCCCCAACGCGAGAAGCGCCCAGCGATGTTGCAAGGAAAATCCGGCTGCACGGTATCAGGAAACCGCACTGTGTGCGTTGTGACATTATCAGCCTCCGTCAGCGAGTGTTGCACGCTGTTTCTACAGCTGCATGTGTCGATTTTTCAGTCGCAAAGCCGGCGGTGCATCGTTTCTCAGCCACGTCTCGGAAGGTGTGTCAAAATGTTCCCCGCATGGCGGTCTGTGTGCAGATTTTCAGTCTTAGTCTGCCAGCTTCACCTTCCAAGGCCCCAGGAACTGGATAGGGCACCACTTGACAGGGCAGGAGTCTCAGCAGAGATTCCAGGTGCTGGCAGGAGAAGTCTTTGATGGCCCTGAGACTTCAACAACAGGAGGCAAGCTCAGGACAAGCCCTTGGAGATTTCCTCACAAGCAGGAATGCACAACAAAGTCCAGCCTTTGCCCCCTTTGACCAGGCAGAAGCAGCAACTGCAGGATAGCTCCACAAAGCACAGGCAGGGCAGCACTTCTCCTCAGCTCTTCAGATCCGAGCAGAGGTTCCTCTTTGATGTCCAGAAGTGATCTAATTTTCAGGCGTTTGGGTGCCCTTCCTGTACCCAGTTCTGCCTTTGAAGTACGCCTACTTCAAAGTAAAGTATCTCTTGTTACTGAAATCCTGCCTTACCCAGGCCAGCCCCCACACTCACACCAGGGGGTTGGAGACTGCATTGTATGAGGGCAGGCACAGCCCTCTCAGGTGTAAGTGACCACTCCTCCCCTTCCTTCTAGCACTGATGCTCATCAGGATGAGCAGGCTACACCCCAGCTCCCTTTGTATCACTGTCTAGAAAGAGGTGCAAACAGCCCAACTGTCAAACTAACCCAGACAGGGAATCCACAAACAGGCTGAGTCACAGAATGGTTTATGCAAGAAAATGCCTACTTTTTAAAAGAGCCATTTTCAAACACACAACCTCAAAACAAACGTTATTAAAAGATGTATTTTTAAATTGTGACCTCAGAGACCCCAAACTACACATGTCTATCTGCTTCCAAAGGGAATCTACACTTCAATCATATTTAAAGGTAGCCCCTATGTTAACCTATGAGAGAGATGGGCCTTGCAACAGTGAAAAACGAATTTGGCAGTATTTCACTTTTAGGACATATAAAACACATTAGTATATGTCCTACCTTAAACATACACTGCACTCTGTTCATGGGGCTACATAGGTCCTACCTTAGGGGGGGCCTTACATGTAAGAAAAGGGAAGGCTTAAGCAGAGCAAGTGGATACACTTTCCAATTCAAATTGGAAGTTTACAACTGCACACACAGACAGTGCAGTGGCAGGTCTGAGCCATGCTTACAGGGCTATTAATGTGGGTGGCACAACCAGTGCTGCAGGCTAACTAGTAGCATTTTATTTACATTCTCTGGGGACCTCTAGTGCACTATACTAGGGACTTACCAGTAAATCAAATATGCCAATCATGGAAATCCAATTACACGATCATTTTACACAGTAGCACTTGCACTTTAGCACTGGATAGCAGTGGTAAAGTGCCCAGAATAACAAAAACAGCAAAAACAGAGTCCAGCACACATCAACAGCCTGGGAACACAGATGCAAAAAGTGAGGGGACACCACCCCAATCATGCCAAGTCTAACAGAGACACCGTGAACAGTGTGTCCCAAGGTGACCCTCCCCCTGTTCTTTGCAGATTGGGGCCCGTGCCGGAAGGCCTTTGTGGAGACCCCTGAGTGAACTTTCTGAGTGGGGATCAGACCTCTATTTGCTGACCGCTGTCTGATCAGCCTTTCTCCCTTTCTTCCCCTGTACCTTTGTCACGGCGTCCAGACTACGTGTAACCCCAATCCGCGAGCAGCCTAGTATCTGGGGACAAGTTGCTTTATTTCTAACTCTGGGACGACGGGAATTAGCTGGAGGGTGATGGAAGGTTAAGTTTCAAGGGAGGTCTGCAAATTCAGTTACACCTCACCTAAAATGTTCAGGTTGGGGCTCAACACACAGTGTCAGAACCTGCTTAACAGGTCTGTTGAGTCACATGTAACACTTGGGACACACTTGAAAGGGAGAAAACAGGAAGCTGATAATATTTGTGTATCCCCTGTCCAGTTACTGTCTCATTGCTGAAGAACCCTGCTTTTGTCCTACCAGGTATCTTTCTCAGAGTTTGCTGCAGGTACAATGCCTAAATCAAGCGACATTTTAGTGTTAGATGAGGAAGGACACTGATGATTTTCCTATAAGGCACAGTTTGATGAATCTCCACAAAACATTCCAGACCTGTGGCTTTTTCTACATTGGCGGAGGATGGAAGGTTTTGCAGTGATTGTTCAAGGAGGTGCAAAGGTTAAAAGGGGGTCCCAAAATGCCTTTTTCTACTAATACATTTTCCATGGACTTTATATCTCACCTATGGAGAAAACGGCTCAACATATTTACATGAAATAGGGCAGAATTACGCATTATGGAGTGGAGATGATCTTTCTGGGTACTACAGGTAAGTAGAGTAAGTATAAGGCATTTTATTTTATCTTAGTGATATCTATTGTGGTACTTTCCCCAAATTTCAAGGTATTTTGCTGAAGTAAAGTGGCACATAGTTATGACAAGTTATCGGGTTAGTGGCTAATGACTACCTTAAGAAAAGCTACAAGCAGCTGTGTTTTTTTGGGGTACATTTTGGCTGTGTTCTCTGTTATGTCTTTAGCTATAGGTAAGTATTACATTATATATTTTTCCATCACCTATTGCCACTTTATTAAACTGGTAATCAGTAAGGCATTTCGACGTTTCTATATATTTTTTAAAAACTGCTTCAAAAGTACATTACTTAAAATAAATGAAACAAATAATACATATGTTTAAATAAATATGCTAAAAAATTAACATTAAATTGTAATATACTATATTCCACAGATATAGTGTATTTTCTAATTTTAGCATATCGTTCAGAAATGTCTATGAAGTACAGCTGTAATAAATAGAAATTATTTCATTTTCTTTTAAATTGCATTTCTCCCTAAACTGCTGTAAAAATGTATGGCAAATCATTAATACATTTTCCTACTACTTTAATAAATTAATGATAGGTAGGGAGCAACAATGAAACATTTTGAAAAATGCTCTCTAATTCACATGCTAGTATGGGCACTCACAAATATAGAGATGTGGAAGTAATCACTGCATCCAAACTTCATATATTGCGTCCATTTCATAAATACATACGTTTCCTTGATCCCTATTTTTCACTCTTTATATTTTACTACATGAATTGCTCTATACCCGGTACGCAAAGAAAAAACATTGCAAGGTAAAGCTCAGTTGTTTGCTCTTGCAAAACCCATAAACCCTATCTATCCCTGCAACCAGAAGGGCCTTGCAGATGTTATAGTGTATTTTGTTTGTAAATCAGCTATTGTGACAAAAAGTTTTCGCAAATGGATGTTTTGTACTACTAACTAATTTTCAATATTTTTTATTTCAACACTTAGGGCGTGATTTCGATTTCGGCAGATGGGTTACTCCATCACATGGGTAAAGGATAGCCATCCACAGAAATATAAATCACACATAGGATTTATATTTCAGCAAATTGGGTATTAGTCACCCTTGTGACTGAGTAATCTATCTGCCAAAATCTAAATCAGGACCTTAGTTTCTTTGGGGGAACCCTAAAGGATTAATACAAATGATCTCTTGCTGAAATCAGAATTTTTTCTAGTTCCCAAAAATGTATGGGGCATATTTATACTCTGCTTGTGCTGGATTTGCGTCATTTTTTTAAATGCAAATTTGGCGCAAACCGAACACCATATTTTTACTTTGACGCCCGAGCCCGCGAATGCCAAAATTCCACTGTGTGCGTCCCTTTCTGGATGCGTGAAATCGCCTTGCGTTAATGACATGCAAGGTAGACGTTCCCGTCCAAAAAATGACTTAAACACCCGTGCGCCATATTTATCCTACTGCACAAAAATCCCGCAAGGCTGGGAGGCGGAGGCGGAAAATGACGCACAGCCGGATTTGCGTAAAAAATTAACGCCTGGGTCAGGGCAGGTGTTAAAATGGGGCAAACACACCAGTACTTAAGGAAAACACACGGAAGCAACAGCAGAGCTGCAAAAGGAAGACATCGAGGTGCTTTTCATCCAGCATGCACGAAGATGCAGAGCACAGGCCCAACAGCAGCAGCTTCCACCATACCAGCAGGGACCCCAAAGGCAACACAGAAGGCAGGAGAGGATATTCCAGACCAGGACAACCCTTCTGGGCCTCAGGGAACATGACATCATCCAGAGGTACAGACTAAACTGGCAAGCCATTCAGCAGCTGCTGCTCCACATTGAGCCACAGTTGGCACCCAGCTTGCAGACACCCCACATCATTCCACCAGAGACCAATCTGCTAGCTGTCCTCCACATGTTTGCAAGTGGCTCTTTTCAAACCACTGGTGCCCTGGTTGCCGGGATCTTACAGCCCTCATTCTCTGCCTCCTACCCAAGGTACTGGATGCCATCATCTCCCTCACACCCCACCACATCAGCTTCCCCAACACACAGCTGAAGCAGCAGGAGACCAAACAGGGCTTCTACCAAATTAACGGCTTCCCACGCGTGCTTGGTGCCATTGACTGCACACATGTACGGATTGTGCCACCTGCTGCAACCAAGCATCTATACCGCAACAGGAAGCACACACACTCCATCAATGTGCAGGCCATTGTGGATCACCGGGGTTTCAACACCAACATTGTGACAAAGTATCCTCGGAGTGTACATGATTCATTCATCTTCTGCCACTGTACCATCAATCAACACTTCCAGGATGGAAAATATGGAAATGGCCTACTTGTTGGTAAGTACAGAAACCCAGTTATATACACACTGCACAGCAATCCTGTAGGACACAGAACATATACACCACTACATTGACACGTGGCCAGGAAGTCACTGATGTTGTGACACTGCTAGTCATGTTTGATATCCTGACCCAATGGGATACACACCTATGGACACAGATGCCACTCAAGTGACACAAGGGAACAATTTAAAACCACACAGTGACTCTGACATGGCCTTAACTGGCAGTACAACTTGGAAGATAAATTTTCCAACATCACATCAATAACACTCAATCACACACCCTTCTAAACAATATGTAATGTGTAAGGGGTATGCAAGGTTTTTTGCTGCAGGTCCAACACCATGACACACATAGCATAATGATGACAACTCCAATGAATGGGACATAGAATCATTTAGCTGTACCAACATCTCATATCACTCCTGGAGTGACATTGCCCACTACCAATAAGCAAGTGGACTGTGCTAAGAACGCATATTGATGTGACAATATTGCAAAGTGCACATTGATACATATACGGATTGAGACAATTACACATATACACAACAGATGTACAGGCATATGTACCTTCTGATACTCAAACCTTCACCCCCACAACCAAGTTAGTCAGCTTACCTGGCCCAGGTTCAGTAGTGTAGGTACATATTTGAACATGAGCCAACTCAGCAAGGACAGAAAAATAGGTTTGCATAGAACTTGTCACACATGGAATATTTGTGCATTGTCAATTGTCAACACTTCAGTGCTGCCAACTTATGGAGATGTGTTGTACATTGTCACCTAGCCAAATCAAAGGTCCTAACTGATGTTGAACAAATTCTATTGCATATGTAAAATTGGATGGGATGTCAAAGCCATATAGATGCAACCGTGTTACCACCACTGTGGAACTGATTCTGTGTATGGAAGTATCATGTCACCCCCTGTTAAGACACATGGATACCCGTTTCACATGACCTAATGCATGAGAGTACGCAATGTACAGCAAAATACCGCTGACATCCGGTCAATCAGGCAAACACCAATTCAGATAATGAAACATCCCAATACTGATGGTACATCCTAGAAGCCTAGGATTCCACACAATAACACAAACACAGATGAGTCACAGAGAACATAAGATAACAACTGCCATGCAAAGTGGTAATTATGGTGCAAGCTTCATCAAAAATGTTCTCTCATTTTCTCTTTCAGCTGATCAGGGGTATAGGATCCAGCCATGGATCATGACACCATTTGCAAACCCAAGCACTGCAGCAGTGCATGCCTATATTGAGGCACATCGGAGGACACGCACCATAGTAGAGAGGACCTTTGGCATCCTGAAGTCACGATTCAGGTGCCTTGACATCACCGGAGGCAGCCTCTTATATTCCCCGGAAATGGTCTGCAAGATCATTCTGACCTGTGCCATACTGCACAACATAGGTGTAAGGAGGAACATTCCCCTCTATGAACCAGACCCACAAATGCCTGAAGATGAGAAAGAGGAGGATGCTGTCCGTCAACAAGCGGGGGACCATCCAAACACTGCTGCAGGATTGTGTCGGAGACAACACATTGTACAAAACTTCTTTTAACTATAGTTACCATCACCATTTTTCTACCATATCTCATTAAACACCTAATCTATTCACTAAATAATGGTCTGGGTAATTATTTATGCATCACATGATCCCTAGGAATCACAATCTGAGTTTAGCCTCATGGAGCAGTGCTGTAATACAGATTGGGATACTGAAAAAGCTGTATCACATTTGTTGGGTATGAATGTACACCCAACTTCACATACAGTGTAAATGACATATATGGTGTTCATTTCACATTTGAAGGGCAATGTCAGAGTAGCACAACTATGGGACACATCCATGTTGGCAACATGGTTCATTGCAGTATATGGCACACAACTAAGATACAATCAATCAGAAGTAAAAAACCTTCTTCATACATGAGCCAGTGGATTTGCAATTGCATTAGTAACAGGAATGTATGACCACACCTTTGAAAGCAAGTGACACCAGCTATCTCTGCAAGGAGCATGTGTTGCAAGAAGTCCATGTAAGCTGCAAATGGACAGCCCAAGTGCCCAAGTGCCCAAGCATTGCTCACAAGACATGCCCTGTGCATGCCATCCCAGGTTATAAGTTCTGTCACAGGCATTTATTCAGTCTCTCCCCACCCTTCTCTAGGTGGCCCTGTAACAGGACTATATGTACCCTGATAATCACTCGTCTACCAACACCCAGACTCACATTCTGACTCCAGTGTGCTTCCCTCTTTAGTATGGCATGTCATAGTCTAGTTCATCTGACTGCATGGACTGCAGGTCCCAAAATGCACTGCCTGGTAGTCTGTAGGACCTGTAATCACCTGTCCATTGCTTCCCATGTGAAAGGTATTGTTGGCCCTTTGAACCTGATTCTCACCTACAGGACTTGTGAGAGACTGAAGCTGCACACACCTGTGAGCACTTCCATGCAGACCACCTATTTGAATCTGCATTGCCATTGCTGCTGCCTGGAACTGCTTAAAAACTGTTTTTTTATGTAAATCCTTGTTGTGCATTGCCATATTTGCCACTTGTCTAACACAGCCCTTGGGTTATTGTGTAACTTTGCAGCCGACAGCACAAATCCAGTTTTACTTATCCACAGTGTTGTTCAGGCGTTTCCGAGTCTGAGTCTGCTCACTGTGCATTTGCCTTGTTCATGTTAGTTCCTGACACAGTGTGCATCCTGTTAGCCTGATTGTTACCTGTTTTTGTCTAACCATAGAGGTTCCCTGTGGCTACATTTCTCTCATAGTTGCTTTCCATGCCCTCACTTTCCTACTGGGGTATTGTATCTGTTAGGCCTATGATGAATCCACAAATATTTTTGTATAGTTTAATCATATTCCATATTGTATCAAGGTCTGGGACATGTATTCAAATAGCCTAATCCCAGCACTATCCCATCTCTGTGTTTCATGTATGCATGAGGGAGAAACAGTGACAGTGTACTATCGCTGTATGCATGGATTGGGAATGGTGCCTCCAGCACAAAAAAACAACGTTTGCTAATGTTCATGAATGGACAAACCTTTTTGTGCCCTGACGGTCCACACACGGATCCACATTGGCTGCAACCCAATGATGGAGCTTGCGTGGTGACTAGCTGTGAGATTAATCAGCACAGAGGCACTGATGTTCCCTGTTGCAGTGGGAATTTTAGAAGCCACCCTGTGTACAAATGTTGTGATGAAAGCTGCCGGGTCCTATTTACTGATCCATTACGTTTGTGAGCACACCAAGGTTACCCTGTTGTCAGCCTCATAAAACTTCTGTAGTGCCATAGCTCAAATATCCCCATGTGTGTTTTCAATCCCCTTTTGGCTTTCGGTCAATTCTGCTTTCTATGATACTCTGTTAAAGCAGGGAATGGATCCACAGACTCATGGGTAGACCTGCACTCAACAGTGACAGCATGGAGGACAATAATGACACCGGGTGCACATGGCCACACACTTGAACTGGACACCTTTGTGCAATTAACCACTGAAAATATGTGAACACATGCAGCTTTGTCTGCTGGTCCTCCACTGCCACACGAGAAACATAGGAGTGGCATTACATTTTTGGATTGTTTTGCCTCTCTGTGCCGCTAACACTGTACCTACAAAGCATTTTCAAATGACTGACTCATGGCTAGTATCCAAAAAAGTTACCAGGATGTGGTATCTAAGATTCCTGTACATGTGATGGCTTATTCATTGCGATTATCAACCGTCCTCTATCTATCATGTGCATAGTTTGTCATGGGAGATGTATTGTCCTAGACGTCAGTGCAGTTCACATAGGATTAGATGCTACGTGTATGACAAACACATATCCTGACTCATGTCTACACTGAAAAGTTTGTGAAGGTTATCCAAATTAACCACACATGCATACAAGCACATTAATGAAAGCACGTCTTGTAACGTTCACACGGAGGCCCAACAAAAATTGAAATAGCCAATGCACAGACATTGACACACAGGCAATGTGTTAATGTATTAAGTTGCGTAGCCTTGCTATCCTCTATTGACGCGCAACATGCTCAAACGGGGTAATTCTAATTTGTATTTAAAAAGTTTGGGTATCTATTGCGTCAGTGAAGAGTGCTCATCCGGTACAACAACTGGAGTATCATGGTCCGCAGTAGTGTGATCTGCCACATGTGCCCAAACACTGGAATACACAATGCAGGTGCAAACAGCCTATCTCTGTACAGTTACAACTGTCATTTCCTTTAAAAATGTGAGAAATGACACAAACACAGTAAAAGACATACATTTTTTGCAAACGCGTCAAAAAAGACGCATATGCGTAAATAATTACCGCATATGCATAGAAAAATGATGCTCACAGCCATTATACATCCATTGGCCCGAGCGGTAATTCCTACACTGTATCCCATGAAATTGGTTACCAATGCTAAATATTTTGAATTATGGATGCAGGGTCATTTTTAAGCATTTGCGTAAAAATAAATTGACGTACAGACTGTAAGCGTCATAAAATGTTGACACATTATAATAAAAATGCACCGCATTTGAGGCAGGAAGTGATGTAATAGGATATCCTGTTTACAGAAATGGTACAGTGGGTGTACTTTCACTTTCACTTTGCAGTCTGTTATTTTTCTAGACTGTGTGGCTGTACTTAGAGCTTTGTCTGTCCCAATTTTGCTTTTATCTCCTGTGTGCCATTCTATTTGTCATCTGTTTTATTTGTAATTGTCTCAGTCATTCATTGTAAGTGTTTATTTGTCATATTTGGTGTCTAATTTTGTCCTTGTACTGTTGGGAGTCTGTTGTGGGTATTGTTAGTTTGGGGATAGTTGGGCTGTTTGAGGGTTACTTTTCTTTCATTTTCCTCCCTCCGTTCCCTTTATTTTCCTCTTTACCCTTTATTTTTCCAATTATTTCTGTCATGTTGGGTAGGCCACGTCTGGGGAGAATGGGTGAGGAGGAGCTGGGGGCATTCATTTGGCTGGTGTGCCATTTCCTCCCCTGGATGATTGAAGCAGGTGGCAGGGTGATACAGGGGTATCACACAGAGGCAAGGAGGCTCAGGTGGTCCAAGGTATTGTACCATCTGCGTTGCATCTTCAATACACCGCGCAAAGACCACCAACTGAAGCACTGCTGTGCTGACCTTGTTACCAGAGAGCAAGACCTGCTGGACCACCTGGGTATTGGGATTGGTGGCCCTGTTGGTGAGTACAATTCATAGTAATGTGCACATTTAAATGTCCTGTAGTGACAGTAGCAGATTTGTTGATATGCTGCAGCCAATGTTTTTTGACATGTGGAATGCAAGTTAAACATACAGTGGCCCTGAGTTATAAAATCCTTGACTGTGGTTAACCCGTTTAGTCAATCAAACCCATGCACAATCTCGGTCAGTCTGAAATTGTGCTTAGGTCTCAGGCAACCATGAACAATGGCTACTGATTTCCACGTAGGATCAGTCTGAGTGCAGTAACAAATCATGGTTAGGCCTATCTCCCCTTACACATTGAAATTGTCAATGACATTGGACAAAGTTATCTCCGATCACAAGGTAATTCCATGACAAACCTGACCCTTTCATCGCCACATGCATCTTGCCAAGTCATACATGTCTAAAATACATTGCCAACAAATACAAAGGCATGTAGTAGCGAAACAGGAGCTATATTCATATGTTGCAAAGAGCTTTTAAGTCAGTTCAAACATATCCTATTAAAAAAAACTACCTACACTACCCTATCCTACTCATACCTAAACTAAACTAAGCTATCTAACCTCCACTAACTTATCCTAAACACACCTAAAATGTATGTATCTCAACTTAGCTTACCCAATACATTGACCCAACAGCATTCACTACATCTATACAAATACTACCTGCACATACACATACAAGCCTAAACATACATTTTTTTGTATTTTCATATTTGTTTTATTATTAATCATTTAAAACACATCAGCCCCAACACACCCATACCCACTAAACTTGTACCCAAACTATTAACTATGAACTACTATCACCTACACTACAGCTACTATAACTAACCCTACACAAACCTATTAATATACTAACAAGGTCAAACAAACTATGTACATGCGGAAGGGCACAATAGTTCATCGTGGCCGTTCATGATGGCTAAGGTCTTTGTCCAGATTTCTTCATGTCTTTTAGGAATTGGATCACAGTGTCCATCTAAAATTCCAACCTGCCACCCTGTATTTCAGGTTGGATACATCCCTGAGCTTCACTGTCTCAAAAAGGGTCAGTTTACCCAGACTTGCAGCTGCTGGCACTGCTGGACTACTTAGCTGGCTCTGTGATGTGCTGGGCATGAGTTGCCTGGATCCACCCTGGTCTGTACTGTTCATATTCCCTTTTGCCTTTCCATCCATTTTAGTGGATGCATCAGGTGTGATCTTCCATTTGCAGCATTACAAACTCACAACAGTTAACCCACAATTGAGATTGAGAAGACATCCACATAATGTTTCCCTCTGAAAGATCACATAGGTTCAGGTCCCTTTGCCAGACAAAAGTATGCAAAATGTCAGTGCATCATCCTAGCATATCTAGGTATGATGTCATGAGTACAGAGTATGCCTTGAAACAATGCTGTAGTGTAACCATGGTATGGCACACATATCCTAGTCACTGATCACCGGTGTCCTTTCTGCATCTTGTAATGGCATGTATTCAATTGGCATCAGCCAAAGTGAACTGAGCAATATCTGCAAACTGCAAATATGTTGTGACAACATTAGGTACCTGAGTTTGCGGATGCACATGTCTGGACCCATAGCTACATTGCACTAACATGTGTCAGGTTTGAGTCCTCAGAATGTGGGGAGGAGAGATTATGCACATTAAACAGACAGGTCAGATATCTTCCCAATATCATGTAGTGAAATCACATAGTAAGTATGTCATGGCTCATTAAATTAAGCTAATGTGACTGCATGTGTCCCTCTACACATCCTAGTGTCTGTCCCTACATATCAGATGTACAGGTCATCTTGGAGCACATCAGCATTCACCACATCCATGTGATGGTTGTGTGAATGGATGCTGTGCATCTCATCTGCCCAGGTATCCCGTGAGTACACTAGCTGTAGGTGACGAAAGTGTGTTACTGATTAATGTCAATGCTGACGAGTATCCTGTGCAAAACATTCTTAAATGTTAAACTGACAATAGTTTGGTGGATTACTACATTGTATAGACCTGGCTTTGATCACATACACTTTAGGATTGTAATCAGAAGACGGGGTAAAGTATGTCCAGGTGGCCACCAAGGAGTATGATACATCACACACCATAAGGGTGGGCCTCCTAATGGCTTACCATGTGTGGACTGTTCATATCTGGGTTTAATACACTTAGGGACTGAATGTGAAGTTCATCTGCCATGCCAGTATCTAAAATGTGGTCAGCCAAATAATGACGCACATGCACACCAATCCAACAGAATACTGCCTCACACACAAATCCGCCAGCCCAAATGTCAGTGCTAAAGTGGCGGTACCAACACCCATACCCTTACACCAATAAAACAATGCCCACCACATTATGACCCATGAATCACTGCGGAGGACATTCAATGGCGGTAAACCATTGGTGGTACACACCGGCACATTCAAAATGAACACCCATATACTAAACTACACAATATTGGCCAATACCAAAAGCACACACCTGACACTCAAACACACACCATACCCACCCACCAACAGCACTATAAAACATACACCCACATTGCACGTAACACTTTACGAATACAAGTTATTGCCACCAGACTGACACCAAGACCACTGGGACAACTAGACACACACACCACATTACCCAACACCAACACACTTACACACACCACACAACACCCATGTCCCCACAAAGGCACCCACGTTTCATAGATGAGGAGTTGATGGTCATGGTGGAGGAAATAGTCAGGGTAGAGCCACAGCTGTTTGGAGCACAGATACAGTGAATATCCATTGCCAGGAAGATGGAGCTATGGCAGAGAATCGTGGACAGGGTGAATGCCGTGGGACATCATCCAAGAACAAAAGGACCACATCAGGAAGAGGTAGAACGACCTAAAGGGGAAGATACGTTCCGTGGCAGCAAGGCACCAGCTCGCCATACAGAGGACTGGCGGTGGACCCCCACCTCCTCCACCACAGCTCACAGCATGGGAGGAGCAAGTCTTGGCATTACTGCATCCTGAGAGACAAACTGGAGTTGCTGGAGGACTGGACACTGGTGAGTCAACATTCACTACTTATTAACCCCCATACCTGCATGCCATCTCACCCCCTCACCCTCACTCCCATCACTCCACTCCATCCCACAAACTGCACCTACACATTTGACTAACCTTAATGCCAAGCACTGCATGCTATACCAATGCATGGACAGCCCTCCAAGCCCTGCATGGACACCCATCACAAAAGCATGCACTGCATGGAGAACTAACAAGCACACAATACATCACCATACACAATAAAGGTGGCAGGGTAACAGCAACGATGGAGGGGAAGATAGGGATGTACAGTATGCCACGGACATGAAGTGTAACACATCATTTACATCCCCACAGGTGCCCCAGCCAATGTCAGTGGAGAGAGGAAATATTCAGGGGCATATTTGCAATGTTTTGAGACAGAGCAGGGCTGCAAACCTTCTTGTTGCACTGTCCTGTGTCAATACAAAAGTGCAGGAATGCACCATATCTACAAGATATGGCACATTCCTCTCCTCTTCTCCTACAGGGAAATGTTGCAGACACAGTGCATTGCTGTGCTTTAGTTTTGACACATGCGAGCGTAGCAAGAAAGCTTGCATCACTGTCCTGCATCAAACATTTGTGATTATGGCCCTGTTAGAAATAAGGTTTCTGATTATCTAGGGTATGTACCTCAGCCAGGCAGAGCAGTCTCATAATGTTTACAATTAGATTCCTAAAAACAAAACCTTTCCATTGGTAAAAGTATTTTTGTCAGTAATAAGTTGGAAACGCCACTTCTAGGAAGTTGGCATTTCTGTGTACTATAATCCCTTTTGTTTTATTTTCATAATTTAAGCTGGAGGCTAGGAGAAAACACAGTGAATTACCCAACAGCAGCTATGCAACTTAGGCAACCGGAACAGTGGACCTCCGTCATTTGAGGGCCAGGCTGGATAGATTGGATGGAGAGGTTCTCACACTTGGCCTTGCAAAGCCAGATCATGGCACCACTAAACAATAAGATCTGCATTCCACTGCCCCATGGCAGACAGGACCAAAATTTAGGGGAGACATCTGTGGTTCAAAGGGGATCCCTTTGAACCACCCCCAACTTCAAAGGCATACTTGATTATAACTACAGTTACCACACTTCAGAAACTGAGAGATCCAGTTGCAGGGATGCAGTATGGAGTCCCCGAACTATGTGTTGCACACTGCCGGAGAAATCGGTTGTGCATGTTGCCCTGGGAAGGGCCATGGCACACATGAGCTTTTGGTTGGTAATGAATCCATGACTGGGTGCAGGACCCTGTGTTGCCCACTATTGTCGAGTGTGCCACATTTCTCTCCTGAGACACCAGACTGCCTGCTCATTACATGATGTGTCTGTGTCACTGTTTGTAACCCTAGGAGGTGGGGACATACCCAGACCATTGCCGCATGAGATACTGCTGAACTGGCGTCTCTGTGTGTGTGTGACCGGATTGGTCTGGTGCGGCTCAAGTCATTGCGCACCAGATGTTGTGCCTCATTCCAGGGAGGTATGGAACGGGAGCTGAATGTGTGTTCAGAAGTGCCTGGTGCAACTCCAGTCATCACGCACCAGCGATGGTGTCTCATTCCTGGTAGATGCAGCAGTGGTAACTTCTTGTGTGCAAGTGGGATTGTATGATGCAACTCAAGTCATCGTGCACCAGACGTTGTGCCTCATTCCAGGGAGGTACAGCATTGGTAACTTTTTGTGTGTAAGCATGATTGTCTGATGCAACTCAAGGTATCGTGCACCAGATGTTGTACCTCATTCCACGGGGGAACAACATTGGTAACTCGTGTATAATCAAGATTGTCTGGTGCAACTCGAGCCATTGCGCAAAAGATGTTGTGCCTCATTCCAGGGAGACAGAGCAGTGGGGACCTTTCGTGTGTGAGCGGAATTGTCTTGTGTGACTAATGTCTTCTCGCACCAGATGATGGGCCTCATCCTAGGGAGGCCCTAAATTGAGCACTTTGCATGTGCATTCAGCAGTGTCTGGTGCGACTCAGATCATCACGCACCACACCTTGTGCCCATACCAGGAGGGCATGGAATTTCAAGTATAACCTAGATGACTGGGGCGATCTAAGTCATCTTGCCCCAGATGTGGTTCCTCCTGTCCTGGGAGTTGCCGAATCAGTAACTATCTTTGAAGTGGAGTGTCTAGCTTTGCTGGGAGACTGTTAAAAATTGGGTCTTTGGTTGGCACTCAGGTTACCCCCTATCCAAGCAAGGACACTCACTCTAGTCAGGATAAAGGATAATCACCTTCAGTTAACCCCCGCTCACCCTCTTGATAGCTTGGAACAAGTAGGCAGGCATAACTTCAGAGTCTAGGTGTAAAGTATTTGTACCAACACACACAGTAACTCAGTGAAAACACTACAAAATGACACAACACAGGCTTAGAAAAATAGGTAATACTTATCTAAACAAAACAAGACCAAAACTGCAAAAATCTCCCATACGCAAGTCAAGTTATGAATTAAAAAGCAAAAAAGAGTATTAAATCTTTGAGAAAACAGTACAAACACTGTTAGTGTGGAAAAGTACCTGGGTAGTGGCAAAATAACATGCATGGGGGAGTGTGCATCAGAAAGGGCTAGCGATGCTTTGATTTCTCACCCGCAAGCGAGACCCTGCATCGTTTCTCCTCCTCCAGTCACATCAGCGTGCCTCGTTTCTTCTCTCCGCAGGAGAGCGGTGCGTCGTTTTTCCATGCTCAGCGATGTTGCATCGAAAAGCCGGCTGCACGGTATCAGGAAACTGCGCTGTGTGAGTTGTGACGTTATCAGCCTCTGTCAGCGGGTGTTGCATGTCCTTTCTCCAGCTGCGTGTGTCGACTTTTCAGCCATGAAGCCGGTGGTGTCTCGTTTCTCAGCCGAGTCTTGGAAGGTGTGTCGAACTTTTCCCCTCACAGCGGTCTGAGTGTGGATTTTTGTAGGAAAGTACCATCTTGCCTGGCATGTTGTCAGTTTGTTTCTGCCTGTGTCTCTGGGATCCTGCTAGCCAGGACCCCAGTGCTCATAGTTTGTGGCCTATATGTGTTCCCTTTGTGGTGCCTAACTGTATCACTGAGGCTCTGCTAACCAGAACCTCAGTGTTTATGCTCTCTCTGCTTTTAAAATTGTCACTGCAGGCTACTGACCATTTTTACCAATTCTGATTGGCACACTGGAACACCCTTATAATTCCCTAGTATATGGTACCTAGGTACCCAGGGTATTGGGGTTCCAGGAGATCCATTTATTTTGCCACCCATAGGGAGCTCAGACACTTTTTACACAGGACTACCACTGCCGCCTGATTGAAATAAAGTCCACATTATTTCACAGCCATTTTACACTGCACTTAAGTAACTTATAAGTCACCTATATGTCTAACCCTCACTTGGTGAAGGTTAGGTGCAAAGTTACTAAGTGTGAGGGCAATTTCCCTGGACTTTGTAAGTGCAGGGATACCATTACAAGCGTGCACTACATATAGGTCAATACCTATATGTAGTTTCACAATGGTAACTCCGAATATGGCCATTTAACATGTCTAAGATCATGGAATTGTCCTCTCATGCCAAATCTGGTATTGGGGTGCCAGTAACATGCATCCCCGGGGCTCCAGCATGGACCACAGGTACTGCCAAAATAGCTCTCTGGGGTTTTCACTGCAGCTACCGCTGCTACCAACCCACAGACAGGCTTCTGCCCTCCTGGGGTCTGGGCAGCCCAGTCGCAGGAAGGCAGAACAAAGGATTTCCTCTGAGAGAGGGAGTTACAACCTCTCCCTTTGGAAATAGGTGTTAAGGGCTGGGGAGGAGTATCCTCCAGCATTGTGTCCTGCATTTCTCAACTCGCTGAGATGACCGCCGGCTTCGTGGGACCCTCTTTTGTAGTGTTGAGAAGACCACTGTGCTCAGATTTCTTGAACGCCTGTTCAAGTGCTTTTGTGGGTGCTGCCTGCTTCTGCATGGGCTCTCTGTGCTGCTGAGTGCCCCCTCTGTCTCCTCCTCCAAGGGGGACCTCCTGGTCCTTCCCAGGCCCAGAAAGCATCCATTTTCTTCAACTGCGACTCTTGCAGCTAGCAAGGCTTGTTTGTGGTCTTTCTGTGTGGAAACAACTCTTCATCCTCCAGCATGCCGTGAGACCTCTTCTGTGCAAAGGAGAAGTTCCTGACATCTTCCGTTGTTGCAGAATCTTCAGCTTCTTCCACCTGGAGGTAGTCCTTTTGCACCTTCGCCTGGGGTTTAGTGGGCTCATGCCCCCCGGACACTTTCGGGACTTTTGGACTTGGTCCCCTTCCTTTACAGATCCTCAGGTCCAGGAATCCGTATTCAGTGCTTTGCAGTCAGTTGTTGTCTTTGCAGAATCCCCTATCACAACTTTAGTGTGTTTCTCGGGCAGTAGGGTAACTTTACTCCTACTTTTCAGGGTCTTGGGGTGGGGTATCTTAGACACTCTTAGTGTTTTTTTATATTCCCAGTGACCCTCTCCACACTACACTAGGCCTGGGGTCCATTTCTGGTTCGCATTCCACTTTTGGAGTATATGGTTTGTGTTGCCCCTAGGCCTATTGTATCCTATTGCATCCTATTGTGTTCTACAGTGTTTGCACTACTTTTCTAACTGTTTACTTACCTGATTTTGGTTTGGTTTACCTCCTAAGGGAGAATATCCTCTGAGATACTTTTGGCATATCGTCTCTAAAATAAAGTACCTTTATTTTTAGTAACTCTGAGTATTGTGTTTCTTATGATATAGTGCTATATGATATAAGTGGTATAGTAGGTGTTTTGCATGTCTCCTAGTTCAGCCTAAGCTGCTCTGCTATAGCTACCTCTATAGAACACTACTAATCTACTAATAAGGGATAACTGGACCTTGCACAAGGTGTAAGTACCATCAGGTACCCAGTATAAGCCAGGCCAGCCTCCTAGAATTTTCAGTCTTGGTCTCCCAGCTTCACCTTCCAAGGCCCCAGGAACAGGATAGTGCACCACTTTGCAGGGCAGGAGTCTCAGCAGAGAGTCCAGGTGCTGGCAGGAGAAGTCTTTGATTGCCCTGAGACTTCAACATCAGGAGGCAAACTCAGGACAAGCCCTTGGAGATTTTTTCACAAGCAGGAATGCACAACAAAATCCAATCTTTGTCCCCTTTCACCGGGCAGAAGCAGCAACTGCAGGATAGCCCCACAAAGCACAGTCAGAAGCAGGGCAGCATTTCTCCTTAGCTCTTCTCCAGGCAGAGGCTCACCTTGATGTCCAGAAGAGATCTAATTTTCAGGGGTTTGAGTGCCCTTCTTGTACCCAGTTCTGCCTTTGAAGTGGGCCTATTTCAAAGTAAAGTCTCTCTTGTTTTTGAAATCCTGCCTTGCCCAGGCCAAGCCCAACACTCACACAAGAGGATTGGAGACTGAATTGTATGAGGGCAGGCACAGCCCTTTTTAGGTGTAAGTGACCACCCCTCTCCTTCCTCCTAGCACTGATTGCTCATCAGGATATGCAGGCTACACTCCATCTCCCTTTGTGTCACTGTCTAGAGAGAGGTACAGCCCAACTGTCAAACTAACCCAACAGGGAATCCACAAACAGGCAAAGTCACAGAATGGTTTAAGCAAGAAAATGACAACTTTTTAAAAGTGGCTTTTTCAAACACACAATCTCAAAACCAACATTACTAAAAGATGTATTTTTAAATTATGAGCCCAAACTCCAGATGTCTATCTGCTCCCAAAGGGAATCTGCACTTCAATCATATTTAAAGGTAGCCCTCATGTTAACCTATGAGAGCGATAGGCCTTGCAACAGTGAAAAACAAATGTGGCAGTATTTGACTGTCATGACATATAAAACACATTAGTAAATGTCCTACCTTAAACATACACTGCACCCGGCCCATGGGGCTATCTAGGGCCTACCTTAGGGGTGTCTTACATGTAAGAAAAGGGAAGGTTTAGGCCTGGCAAGTGGATACACTTGCCAAGTCGAATTGGCAGTTTAAAAGTGCACACACAGACACTGCAGTGGCAGGTCTGAGCCATGTTTACAGGGGTACTAATATGGGTGGCACAACCAGTGCTGCAGGCCCACTAGTAGCATTTCATTTACAGGCCCTGGGCACCTCTACTGGACTGTACTAGGGACTTAACAGTAAATCAAATATGGCAATCATGGAAATCCAATTACACATACATTTTATACAGGAGCACTTGCGTTTTAGCACTGGATAGCAGCAAAAACATCGTCCAGCACACATCTACAACCTGGGAAACAGAGGCAAAAAGTTAGTGGAGACCATGCCAAGGATGCTAAGTCTAACACGTGTCCCCCCAGCTAAAACTGGGGAGCAACTACCCAATCTAATGGGAGTTCTCATCACTACGTCGGAAGAATCTGGACAGACCATCAGCATTGGCGTGTACTGTGCCAAGAGGGTGTTCCACCACAAAGTCCATCCCCTTTAGGGAAATGGACGTCCTCAACAATCTTGGATTCTCACCCCTCATCTGTATTAACCATGTGAGGGGCCTGTGGTCGGTCTAAACCCGGAAGTGCGTCCCAAACAAGTAGGGTCTTAGCTTCTTCAATGCCCATACCACAGCAAAATCTTCACGCTCTGTGGCATTCCACGTCTGTTCCCTGGGAAGTAACCTCCGGCTAATGAAGGCTACAGGGCCCTCTTCTTTAAGCTGTGAGAGTACTGCTCCAATACCATGCTCTAAGGTGTCTGTTTGCACAACAAAGTCCTTGGAATAGTCAGGTGCCTTCAGCATAGGTGCTGTGCACATGGCTGCCTTCAGGGCATCAAAACCCATCTGGCAAGACTCAGTCCAGATCACCTTTCTGGGCTGTTTTTTGGAAGTCAACTCAGTCAAGGGAGCAACAATTGTGCCATACCCCTTGACAAACGTCATACCTGTGAGACCTGAAAAGGCTCTCCCTTCAGTCTGGGTCTTGGGAGGCTCCCAAGCCAGAATGGTGTCAATCTTTGGCTGTAGGGGTGCCACCTGGCCACTCCCCACATGGTGTCCCAAGTACAACACATATCCCTGCCCTATTTGGCACTTACTTGCATTAATAGTGAGGCCTGCCTTTTGCAGGGCCTCCAACTCTTTACCAAGGTGTTGCAAATGTTCCTCCCATTTGGAACGGAAGACAGCAATGTCATCCAGGTAGGTGGCACTGAACTCATCCAGCCCAGCCAACACCTGGTTGACCAAACTCTGGAAGGTGGCAGGGGCATTTTTCATCACAAATGGCATCACTTTAAACTGAAAGTGCCCATCTGGAGTAGAAAATGCAGACCTCTTCTTGGCCCCCTCAGTCAAGGTAATCTGCCAATACCCAGACGTTAAATCAAATGTGCTGAGGTATTTGGCAGCTCCCAACCCATCTATGAGCTCATCGTAACAGGGGATTGGGTGTGCATCAGTTTTAGTAACCGCATTGAGACCCCGGTAGTCCACACAGAACTGGAGTTCTGGGGTTGCACCAGGAGCAGAAGCCTTTGGGACCAAAGCCACAGGGCTGGCCCAAGGACTGCTGGAATGCTCAATAACCCCTAGCGTTAACATCTTGGATACCTCATCCTTGATGCGATCCCTGGACTTATCAGTCACCCTGTAAACCTTTTGTTGAATGGGTGTACTATCCAAAGTGTCCACATCATGTGTGCACAAGTGTGTGACCCCTAGGATCAAGGAGAATAGTGGGGCAAACTTTCCTAACACCTGGCGACAGTCCCTCTGCTCCTCAGCAGTCAGGGAGGGGGAGAGGTTCACTCCCTCCACAGACCCATCTTTCTCTCCTGCAGACAGGAGGTCAGGAAGAGTCTCACTCTCCTCCTCCATCCCATCATCTCTTGCTAGGAGCATGGACAATCCAGTCCACTCAAAGTATAGCTTGAGCCGGTTTATGTGCAGGGTCTTCAAAGGGTTCCTGGGAGACGGCAAGTTCACCAGGTAGGTGACTTTACTCTTGCGCTCCACCACCTCAAATGGCCCAGTCCACTTGTCCTGGAGCACGCTAGGCTCCACTGATGCCATCACCCACACTTTCTGACCAGGTTCAAAGTTGACCGGAGTGGCATTCTGGTCATACCAGTGTTTCATATCCTCCTGACTTGCTTCTAGGTTCTCCTGTGTGAGACTCCTGAAGTGGGCAATCTGGTTTCTAAGAGCCAGCATGTAACTGAATAAATCCTGGGGGGTTTACTAGGTGCTTTTTCCAAAGCCTCCTTTACCAGACTTAAAGGTCCCTTCACAGGGTGGCCATAGATCAGCTCAAAATGACTAAAGCCACGTCCCTTTTGAGGCACCTCCCTGTAAGCAAGCAGAAGGCATGGCAAGAGGACCTCCCACTTCCGCCTCAAGGGCTCTGACAGGCCCATGATCATGCCCTTTAAGGTGTGGTTGAATCTCTCAACTAGACCATTACTTTGTGGGTGGTAAGGTATGGTGAACTTGTAGGTTACCCCACACACCTTCCACAGAGACTTCATATATGTTCATATGAAGTTGGTACCCCTATTGGACACCACTTCCTTGGGGAACCCCATGCGGGTAAAAAGTCCCATCAACGCACGGCCCACCACAGAGGCAGTGAATGATCTTAAAGGAATGGCTTCTGGGTACCGGGTGGCATAGTCCACCAAGACCAGGATAAACCTGTTGCCCATGGCTGTCTTGGGATTCAGAGGCCCTACAATGTCAATACCAACCTTTTCAAAGGGGTACTAACAACAGGAAAAGGTTGGAGGGGAGCTTTACATTTCCCCCCACTCTTGCCACTCGACTGACAAGTTGGGCAAGACCTACAATGAGCATCAGAGTGTTTGTGCATTTAGGGCTAATAGAAGTGGGTGACAAGCCGCTGAAAGGTTTTGTCCTGCCCCAAATGACCAGCTAAAGGCACGTCATGAGCCAGACCCAGTAGGAAGGCTCTTCCAGGGGGAATCCTCCAGGTCATTTCCAAGCAAACAATCTTAAGGCATGGTTGGACTCACAGCTACCTTCAAGGAACCTGAGACCCCCCCATTCAAAAGGAACCTGCACTACTCTGCACAGGTGCTTTGAGTTGTCTACCGCAACTACTTGGTGAAGAACCTGTCCGTTGATGGTCGCCCACTGCCTTTATTTCTTAGTGTTCTCAGGCACTAGGGTTCTCTGATCCACCTCACTGTCCCCTAGTGAAGCAAGGGTCATTTCAGCGGGCTCCCACCCACCTGGAACCAACTCCTCCACAAGTGCTACACTAGCCAAACCTGGGACTGTGCACCAGTGGGTGCCAGTGTACTCTTGGGGCATTTGGGGTCCCCCCTCACATGACCCACTTGGTCACATGCATAGCACTTACGTAGGGGACCCCCTGCCACAGGTTTCTTTTTGGAGAACCATGGCTTCTTCTTACTGGGGGGCTGGGAATCCTTACACTGGGAATCAGTTTGGGGACCTTTAGAGAACTCCTGATGTTTACTCTTACCCCCTCTTCTGAGAGGGACCCTGCCCACCTTTGGCATGGTCCCCCCTATACCTCTTTTGGACCCTGGTGCTCTCCTAACCGTCCACTTCCTGCGCAAGCTTCCAGGGGTCCATCAGCTTGCTGTCAATTAGGTGCTGGCGCAGCTCTGGAAAACATAAACTGTACAAGTGTTCCCACGCGATCAGATTGTAAAGACCTCCATATGTAGTTACCTTACTGCCCTTCACCCAACTATCCAGTGACCTGCAATAAGAATTAATACATTCCAACCATGTTTGGGATTCCTTATTCTTAGAGGACCTAAACTTGTCCTTATACTGCTCTGGGGTGAGACCATACCTAGTGATCAGGGCGTCATTCATGTTAGGGTAAGTGAGCCCCTGGTGATCCCCTAAGGATGTCAGAGTATCTCTCCCCACTACCTCAAAGTGCTTCCACAGACCCGCCCCCCAATGAGTTTCAGGGACCAGATTCATATGGAGAGCAGACTCATACCCCATAAACCACAGCAGTATATCATCCTCCCTCGTGTAATCCTTCACAAGGTCCTTAGGAATGTGCACCCTCCTGCAACTGTTCAGGAATTAGACCCTTAGATGAGACACTGCTACCTGCCCTGGAGATCCTCCCCCAGACAGAACAGGCCCACCCACAATACCATTGTGAATACTCTGCACCTCCTCCTCATCTTCTGTGTTCCCCGCAGGTCCCTTGGCTGCCACCCAGGTCCTCAGTGCCTTTTGCAGCTCCTCCTTCCTGGTGGAGCTCTTAATGGGGCAGACAAGATCCTTACAGAACTGTTTCAATTGAGCCACTGTGTAACTCTCCATTTTCCCTAAAATCAAAAGCAGCTCCAGCTGATGCATCTCCAGACTGAGACATGATAAAAAGTCAACAGAAGTGCAAAGTTCCAGAGGCAGAAAACAAGTTCCCAATGAAGTTCAAAAGTCAAACAAGGATTACCACAAAATGGAAGTAGGGAAAAATGGTTGCGTAATGGTCTGCACTGAAAACAGTAGTGTACACTTAATCACTGTATGTCAAGTACAAATACAAGTCCAATACCAACCTTTAATCAACAATGTTAGAATGGGGTCTTTGGTTGGCTGTCAGGTTACCCCCTGTCCAAGCAAGGACCCTCACTCTATTCAGGGTAAAGGAGAATCACCCTCAGTTAACCCCCACTCACCCCCTTGGTAGCTTGACACAAGCAGGCAGGCTTAACTTCAGAGTCTAGGTGTAAAGTATTTATACCAACACACACAGTCACTCAGTGAAAACACGACAAAATGACACAACACAGGTTCAGAAAAATAGGTAATGTTTATCTAAACAAGACCAAAACAACAAAAATCTCCTATACACAAGTCAAGCTATGAATTAAAAAGCAAGACAAAGGTGATCATTACAACCCTGGCGGTCGGTGTTAAAGCAGCAATAAAACCGCCAACAGGCCGGTGGTAAAAAAAAATTGAATCACGACCGTGGCGGAAACCGCCAATATAGACAGCCACTTTAACACTCCGATCGCCACGGCGGTACAAACAAACACCGCCGCAGTAACCGCCAACAGACAGGTGGAACACAATGTACCGCCCACGGTATTACAACAGGCCAATCCGCCACCTTTTCCGGGGCAGATTCACCGCAAACAAAAACACGGCGGAAACAGGACTTGGAAGGGAAAACGCTCACCTCTACACACCCCACGAGGAACCAGGACGCTATGGAACCCGAGCTTCAGATACTCCCAGCCTTTATCTTCCTGCTCCTCTACCAGGGTCAAGAAAGACGGCGGCGAAGACCACAGTGAGTACTGCAGCTACAACACAGGGGAGGGGGGAGAGAAAAAAGAGTGACACACACATGCAACAAGCAACACTCCCACCCCCACCCTCACCCACTACAACACACACACAAGTACATGTAGATACATTACATTTACAACCTCCAACCCCCCCTGGAAAAATACAAGGACAAAAGGAAATTAGTCTAATGTTTGTAATCTATTAAAATACAGTAATCTAAAATATATATATATAAATATTTACCCTATAAACAAATATATACACCAAGAATACAAGTCCAAGGTATTCCACCATCATAGTCTGTGGACCACTCTGCCCAAAATGCATGGGTGAGGCCCACACTCAATACCCGATCAAAACGGAGAGAACACTGCTGGGGCATCAGATAGAAATACAACAGGCACCTCAGGGGGAAGGGAAGGGGGGGCACCTCAGCCGGATGAGTGCACGACGCCAGATCCACGAGGGGGCTCCATGCCCACTGCTGTATCCTGGGGAGTACAAAGCCACAGTCTCACAAGTCTTTCCAGTGGGTGGGTTGCCCACTGCTTTATGCTTTATCCTGGGGAGTGCAAAGCCACAGTCTCACAAGTCTTTCCAGTGGGTAGGTTGCCCAAAGCTTTATCCTGTGGAGTGCAAAGCCACAGTATCACAAGTCCTTACAGTGGGTGGGTTGCCCACTGCTTTATCCTGGGGAGTGCAAAGCCACAGTCTCTCAAGTGGATGCTTTACTCACCTGGTTCTGGAGGGGGCTTTGTGCCCAGAGTGCTTCATCCTGCCAAGGACTGAGGTAGTGGATGCCTTTATCCACTGGTTCTGGAGGGGGCTTTGTGCCCAGAGTGCTTCATCCTGCCAAGGACAGAGGTAGTGGATGTGATACTCTGCTGGTTCTGGAGGGGGCTTTGTGCCCAGAGTGCTTCATCCTGCCAAGGACAGAGGTAGTGGATGTGATACTCCACTGGTTCTGGAGTGGGCTTTGTGCCGAGAGTGCTTCATCCTGCCAAGGCTTTGGTGGTAGATGTTGTGCTTTTCTCCCGCTGGGCACTGGCCAACTTTTTGTGCTTTTGAGGTGGAGGACTGTCCATGGTCTAGCTCCTTGGCACACCGGCTGCCATGCTGTTTGGCGCACTCCAGAAGCTGGTTACAACTAGCACCACTTTTCCTGC
Source organism: Pleurodeles waltl (assembly GCF_031143425.1). Classification (NCBI taxonomy): domain Eukaryota; kingdom Metazoa; phylum Chordata; class Amphibia; order Caudata; family Salamandridae; genus Pleurodeles; species Pleurodeles waltl. The sequence goes on from NC_090446.1 coordinate 1,420,015,137, forward strand.
AGATGTTGTGGCTGAGGTGCTGGGTTGGGACCTGGAAAGGCAGGCCCTAGGAGACTGAAGGGGTGGGGGAGGGGAGGGGAAGAGGTCAAGGTTGGACAGGAAAAGTTTTTTGGACACACTGGGATGGGTAGATGGAGGGGGTTTGGGAGTCGAGGAAGAGGTAGTGGTTGTAGGAGGTGTACATTTGCCGACTTTGGGTGAAGGTGCATGGGCTGGAGGCTGTCGTGAGGTGGATGGCTGTTGGGTGGGTGTGTGGCTGCGTTTGTGTACCTTGGGAGGTGGGCTCACAGACACACTGGGAGAGGACACAGGGGATGTGTGAATGGTAGTGGGGGTGGTGACTGCACGTGAGCGGGATGTGGTGGTGGGTGTGCTGGTGATGGACGTAGTGGCTGAAGATGTAGTGCATGCAGGTGTGAGTGGAGACGAGACTGCGAGGGAGGAGGAAGACGAGGAGGAGGGGGACACAGTGGAGGCAGTGGATGTTGGTTTGTCTGCATGTGTATGATGTTTGTGTGAGTGCCTGTAGGATGAGAGGTGCTTATGTTTGCCTGAGCTTCCCTTGTGTTGACGTGTGTGCATGCTGGTATGATGGTGCGCTTGGGATAGGCTGAGGTACAGGGGTGTGGGTCTGGATGGAGGAAGTTGGAGGGGGGAGGCTAGAGACAGGGACAATGGCTGCCATCAGTGCTGAGGCCAGAGTCTGAAAAGCTCACTGTTGGGCTGCCTGACCAGAATGAATGCCCTCCATGGATGCATTGGTCTGTTGCAACTGCCTCTCTACACCCTGGATGGCATTCAAAATGGTAGACTGCCCAACAGTGAGGGACTTGAGGAGGTCAATGGCCTCCTCACTGAGGGCAGCAGGGCTGACTGGGGCAGGGGCTGAGGTGCCTGGGGCGAAGGAGATGCCCACCCTCCTGGGTGAGCGGCCATGGGGCACACGCTGAGGGGCTGCTGGGAGGGCGGTGCTGGTAGGGGGCGTGGCGGCTGTACCTGTAGATGCGGTGGGAACAGGGGGGACAGCCACCACAAGGGAGCTCCCATCAGAGGAGGAGTCCGTGTCGCTGGTCTCAGCTCCTGTCCCCGCAGTGGAGCTCCCCTCGCCCTCCATCCCACTGGTGGCTTCTTACTCTGTTGTGTCACCCTCCAGGGCCATGTGGGATGCAGCTCCCACCTGCTCTGCTGGCACTGCTCCTCCGCCTGATGATGCTAATACTGAAGAACATGGAGACCACAATAAGAGGGGGGGGAGACAGAAGAAAAACATGTTGAGTGCATCCAATACCGCTACCATTGGCAGACACTACAGACACAGAAGCCCCCTGCACTACGCCATGCACTTAGAGTTCCCTAATTAATCACAGGGATATGGGTTACAAGGCCCATGCCCGATTGCTGCCCACATGGAAGTCACAGGAGCCTGACTAGGTGTAGTTGCCTCTGAACACAAGTGGGGTGGGGTGCCACAGGGCCTGCCTTAAGAAGGGACCTTGCTTACTAAACTCGCCCTGGCCTAGGGGAACCCACAGCCCACCTCCTCGACCCAGACACCTACAATGCATGCTGAATCAGCTGAATGAGAGTGTACTCACCCCCTTCTGGCTGCTGTGATGCCCACAAGCGCCCATCCAACTCCAGATACGCCACCGCCAGGATCCGTAACACCATGCGGAACATGGTGCGACGGGCACTCCTCCCACGTTGGGAGGCCATCCCCAGCTGGGCCTCCGCCGTCTTCTTGCTCCATCGGCGAATGTCCTCCCATCTTTTCCGCCAGTGGGTGCTCCGTCTGTAGTAGACCCCCAGGGTCCGGACTTCCTTGGCGATGGCACGGCAAATATCCTTCTTCTGGTGGGCGCTGGCCTACACGAATAGTCCAGGGGAAAAGGAGAAGATATAACCATCCGCACCATCACAGGCATTGGCCCGCATCCCTACCCTTGCCATGACGCACATGCACTCACTGTCGCATCATGCACCCCTCATTCTCCCCCCCCCTATCTTTCATCAACACCACTCCACACAGGCATTGCCTATTTGGCATGCTCACAGTGTACTTACCTGTTTGTCTGGAGGACCGTAGAGTAGCGTGTACTGGGGGAGGACCCCATCCACTAGTTACTCCAACTCCTCCGTGCTGAAGGCAGGGGCCCTTTCCCCAGACACATGAGCCATTGTCTCTTCCAGACTGAGGTCACAGCAGCACCTGCAGTGTAGGTCCTCTCCTGTCGAAGATCAGGTATCAAGTGATTGAACAGAGAGAAAATGGCGGTCACGTCTGCGGCGGTGTGTACCGTCACCGCCGGCGTACATCGTCATTGGCTCCTGGGACCCATAGGGTCCAATGTTAACCAATGCAGGATTGTGCCACGGTCTTCGACCGCCTACCGCGAAGGTGTACAACGCCAGCGCAGTTACCTCATATCCCCTTGTCCCACATTACAGGTCAGGCAGCCGCCATTTCAGGGGGCCACATGGCATTAATTTTGAATGCGTCACACATATCTAGGCCTTGCTTAAACACTAATACAGCCATATATCGATTTTCAAACACTTTGCTATAAAATTGTGTTTACGTACCTCAGTGTTGGTTGACTCTCTGCTCGCAGTTCTCCTCCGTAGAGCATGTCCGCTGGGGGGGTGAGGAGATGGCTGCATCCTCTGGTGTACAGACCGCTGGTGGGCCTGTCGACAATGGAGGAAAGACATGCAATTGTCACATACAGACTTGATCGTACCACAATCCTGGAACTGTGTGCCCAGTTGCAGCCAGACCTGATGTCAGCTATCCGCCATCCCACAGGAATCCCCCCTCTAGTGCAGGTCCTGTCAGTGCTCCATTTCCTAGCAAGTGGGTCTTTTCAAACAACAGTGGCCATTGCATCAGGGATGTCCCAGCCTATGTTCTCCAAAGTGTTGTCCAGAGTGTTATCTGCCCTGCTGAAACACATGCGTAGCAACATTGTTTTCCCTCAGGTGGAGGATTTGCCTACAGTGAAAGGTGACTTCTATTCCCTGGGACATATCCCCAAAATCATAGGTGCCAGTGATGGGACACATGTGGCCTTGCCCCCCCCGCAGGAGTGAACAGGTGTACAGAAACTGGAAGAGTTACCATTCTATGAATGTGGAGATGGTGTGTTTGGCCGACCAGTACATCTCCCATGTAAATGCCAAGTTTCCTGGCTCAGTGCATGACGCTTACATTCTGAGGAATAGCAGCATCCCTTATGTGATGGGGCAACTCCAGAGGCACTGTGTGTGGCTATTAGGTGAGGACATGGACCCAATACAGTGTGACTAGGTGTCTGGGGATGTCCCTAAGAGTGAGTATGAGTCTAACAGTTGTCCCTCGCCATTTGCAGGTGACTCTGGTTACCCCAACCTGTCATGGCTGCTGACCCCAATGAAGAAGCCCAGGACAAGGGCAGAGGAATGCTACAATGAGGCCCATGGGCGAACTAGGAGGATTATAGAGAGGACCTTCGGCCTCCTGAAGGCCAGGTTCCGGTGCCTCCATATGAGAAGTGGTTCCCTATTCTGCTCACCAAAGAAGGTGTGCCAGATCATCGTGGCCTGCTGTATGCTTCACAACTTGGCTTTGCGATAACAGGTGCCTTTTATGCAGGAGGATGGTCCAGGTGGTGGTGTTGTGGCAGCTGTGGAGCCTGTGGACCGTGAAGATGAGGAAGCAGAAGAAGAGGACATAGACAACAGGAACACAGTGATCCAGCAATATTTCCAGTGAGACACAGGTAAGAAAACAACACTGCCTGCTACATCTGATTTGATTCTTCTACCTCTCATCTGTCTGTCATTTTCACCCAGTGTATGGACACTGAGTTGTCACTTTCCCTTTCGATTTCACAGATGTGGGTCCCACTGTGTGACCTCTGCTTTGTTTCTCAATTGACTAGAGCTGTGTGACATAGGTATGTTGACACTACATTGGATATAGCATTTTTCCACAGTTATTGCAAATACACATTTTCGAAAGTTCAGACTGACTCCAGATTGTTTTGTGATTTAAGGGTGTTTATTTAAGTGCTAAATAGTGGAGGGGGTTGTAAAAAGGTCAGGGGTGATGGTGGATAAATGTCCATGGCAGAGGACAGTCTATTAGTCTCACAGGTGCATTGTCCAAAGGGGCATAGGAAGTGGAGCTAGGGAAGTTTAAGTATGGACAGGGTGACAAAGTGGGATAGAAAGATGACAATCAGGGTGGTCTCATTTCTTGGCGGGGGTCTTGGCATTGTTCTCTGTCTTTGTCCTGGATCTCAGGGACCGATTGCGGGGTGGTTCTCAATCTGCAGGGGGTGGGGTGCTGGTGTCGTGGTCTTGTGGCGGTGCCTCCTGTCCACTACTGCCGGCGGAAGTGGTGCGCAGTTCATCGTCCAGGCTAGTGTCAGGGGCCCCTTGTTGTGCCACAGTGTACCTCCTGGTGTTGACGAGTTCCTTCAGCACCCCTACAATGTTGCCCAGGGTGGATTTGATGGATTTGAGTTCCTCCCTGAACCCGAAATACTGTTCCTCCTGCAGCCGCTGGGTCTCCTGAGACTTGCCCAGTACCGTTACCATCGTCTCCTGGAAATGGTAGTAGTCTCCCATTATGTTGGAGAGGGCCTCGTGGAGAGTGGGTTCCCTGGGCCTGTCCTCCCCCTGTCGCACAGCAGCCCTCCCAGTTCCCCTGTGTTCCTGGGCCTCTGTCCCCTGAACCGTGTGCCCACTACCACTGCCCCCAGATCCCTGGTGTTGTTGGGGTGGTGGGTTAGCCTCGGTTCCCTGTAGTGGTGGACACACTGCTGCTTGACGTGTCCTGGGGATCGAAGTATGGGCCCGCTGGGTGGGTGCTGTGCTGGTGTTTCAGAGAAGGGAAGCTCTGTAGTGGCCTGTGCCAGTGTGAGGAGAACCGACTGTCATGAGGTCCCAGATGGGCCGGGCTGGTCATCTTGATCCAGTTGGACAGAGCTGCTGTCATCACTGTGGGCCACTTCTGTGGGTGGAGTGGACATTTCTGGACCCTCCTGTCCGGTGACGTTGGGTAGGGGTCCTGCAGGGGTGTAAAGGCATGATTATTGCATCTGTGTGTACCATGGTGTGCAATGGGTGGGTGACCCTGTACCCGAGTGCTTGCACTCTTGTGTGGGACCTTCTGTGATGATGGTTTAGGGGGGTGTATGGGTATGTACAGTGGACATGCTTTGGTGATGGGTGCCCATGCTTTGGTGTTGCATGCAGGGCTTAGGTTTGGGATGTGTGGTTTGTGATAGTGGGACATGTGTGAGGAGTTGGAGTGATGGGGGTGAGGGTATGTGATAGCATGCAGGTAGGGTGGGGGATATGGTAGTTAAAGGTTTGACTTACCAGAGTCCATTCCTCCAGCTACTCCTGCGAGGCCCTCAGGATGCAGTATAGCCAAGACCTGCTCCTCCCATGTTGTTAGTTGTGGGGGAGGAGGTGGGGGTCCGCCACCAGTCCTCTGAACCGCTATCTAGTGTCTTGAGACCACAGAACGCACCTTCCCCCGTAGGTCGTTCCACCTCTTCCTGATGCCATCCCTAGTTCTTGGGTGCTGTCCCACTGCGTTGACCCTGTCCACGATTCTGTACCATATCTCCATCTTCCTAGCTATGGTGGTGTGCTGCACCTGTGATCCGAATAGCAGTGGCTAAACCCAGATGATTTCCTTCACCATGACCCTGAGCTCCTCCTCAGAAAACCTGGGGTGTCTTTGCGGTGCCATGTGGTGGTGTGGGTGATGTGTGGGGTGATGTGTGTTGTGATGTGTGGGGTGATATTTAGAGGTGTGTTGTGTGAGGTGCGTGGATGTTGTGTGAGTGATGGTGTTGAGTACCTATGGATGCTAGTGTTGTTTCTGGTGGTGTCTCTCTCTGACCTTCTATCGCAATTGTTGTCGTAGGGGGTTTTGGGTGAGGTGGTTGTGTGTTTTATATTGTATTGGGTGTGTGGGAGTGGTGTGTGTATGTGTATCAGGTGTGTGTATTTGGAATTGTCCAATGTAGTAGTGTTTTGTAAATGTGTGTGTATTTTGAGCGTGGTGGTGTGTACCGCCAATGGAATACCACGGTTGAAAGACCGCTGCATGGATTCGTGGGTCGTGATAGTGTGGGCGTATTCCAGTTGGCGTGACGGTGGAGGTTTTGTTATCGCCAGTTTATCACTGACCTTTGGTGTAGCGGACTTGTGTGGGTGTCTAGATTTTGGCAGATTCCGAGCAGTGGGTCATAATAGCTGTGGCGGAATTTCGCGGCCGCAGTGGTGTGTTGGCGGACTTCTGTACGACGGTAAGCAGATTTTACCGCCAATGTTGTAATGACCACCAAAGTCTGAAATCCGTGAGAAAATAGTAAAAACACTGTTAGCGTTGAAAAGTAGCTGTGTAGCGTAAAAATAACATGCACAGGCGAGTGTGCGTCAGAAAGGGCTAGCAATTCGACGATTTCTCACCCGCGAGAGAGATCGTGTGTTGTTTCTCCTCCTCCGGTCACGTCAGCATGAATCGTTTCTTCTCTCCCCAACGCGAGAAGCGCCCAGCGATGTTGCAAGGAAAATCCGGCTGCACGGTATCAGGAAACCGCACTGTGTGCGTTGTGACATTATCAGCCTCCGTCAGCGAGTGTTGCACGCTGTTTCTACAGCTGCATGTGTCGATTTTTCAGTCGCAAAGCCGGCGGTGCATCGTTTCTCAGCCACGTCTCGGAAGGTGTGTCAAAATGTTCCCCGCATGGCGGTCTGTGTGCAGATTTTCAGTCTTAGTCTGCCAGCTTCACCTTCCAAGGCCCCAGGAACTGGATAGGGCACCACTTGACAGGGCAGGAGTCTCAGCAGAGATTCCAGGTGCTGGCAGGAGAAGTCTTTGATGGCCCTGAGACTTCAACAACAGGAGGCAAGCTCAGGACAAGCCCTTGGAGATTTCCTCACAAGCAGGAATGCACAACAAAGTCCAGCCTTTGCCCCCTTTGACCAGGCAGAAGCAGCAACTGCAGGATAGCTCCACAAAGCACAGGCAGGGCAGCACTTCTCCTCAGCTCTTCAGATCCGAGCAGAGGTTCCTCTTTGATGTCCAGAAGTGATCTAATTTTCAGGCGTTTGGGTGCCCTTCCTGTACCCAGTTCTGCCTTTGAAGTACGCCTACTTCAAAGTAAAGTATCTCTTGTTACTGAAATCCTGCCTTACCCAGGCCAGCCCCCACACTCACACCAGGGGGTTGGAGACTGCATTGTATGAGGGCAGGCACAGCCCTCTCAGGTGTAAGTGACCACTCCTCCCCTTCCTTCTAGCACTGATGCTCATCAGGATGAGCAGGCTACACCCCAGCTCCCTTTGTATCACTGTCTAGAAAGAGGTGCAAACAGCCCAACTGTCAAACTAACCCAGACAGGGAATCCACAAACAGGCTGAGTCACAGAATGGTTTATGCAAGAAAATGCCTACTTTTTAAAAGAGCCATTTTCAAACACACAACCTCAAAACAAACGTTATTAAAAGATGTATTTTTAAATTGTGACCTCAGAGACCCCAAACTACACATGTCTATCTGCTTCCAAAGGGAATCTACACTTCAATCATATTTAAAGGTAGCCCCTATGTTAACCTATGAGAGAGATGGGCCTTGCAACAGTGAAAAACGAATTTGGCAGTATTTCACTTTTAGGACATATAAAACACATTAGTATATGTCCTACCTTAAACATACACTGCACTCTGTTCATGGGGCTACATAGGTCCTACCTTAGGGGGGGCCTTACATGTAAGAAAAGGGAAGGCTTAAGCAGAGCAAGTGGATACACTTTCCAATTCAAATTGGCAGTTTACAACTGCACACACAGACAGTGCAGTGGCAGGTCTGAGCCATGCTTACAGGGCTATTAATGTGGGTGGCAAAACCAGTGCTGCAGGCTAACTAGTAGCATTTTATTTACATTCTCTGGGGACCTCTAGTGCACTATACTAGGGACTTACCAGTAAATCAAATATGCCAATCATGGAAATCCAATTACACGATCATTTTACACAGTAGCACTTGCACTTTAGCACTGGATAGCAGTGGTAAAGTGCCCAGAATAACAAAAACAGCAAAAACAGAGTCCAGCACACATCAACAGCCTGGGAACACAGATGCAAAAAGTGAGGGGACACCACCCCAATCATGCCAAGTCTAACAGAGACACCGTGAACAGTGTGTCCCAAGGTGACCCTCCCCCTGTTCTTTGCAGATTGGGGCCCGTGCCGGAAGGCCTTTGTGGAAACCCCTGAGTGAACTTTCTGAGTGGGGATCAGACCTCTATTTGCTGACCGCTGTCTGATCAGCCTTTCTCCCTTTCTTCCCCTGTACCTTTGTCACGGCGTCCAGACTACGTGTAACCCCAATCCGCGAGCAGCCTAGTATCTGGGGACAAGTTGCTTTATTTCTAACTCTGGGACGACGGGAATTAGCTGGAGGGTGATGGAAGGTTAAGTTTCAAGGGAGGTCTGCAAATTCAGTTACACCTCACCTAAAATGTTCAGGTTGGGGCTCAACACACAGTGTCAGAACCTGCTTAACAGGTCTGTTGAGTCACATGTAACACTTGGGACACACTTGAAAGGGAGAAAACAGGAAGCTGATAATATTTGTGTATCCCCTGTCCAGTTACTGTCTCATTGCTGAAGAACCCTGCTTTTGTCCTACCAGGTATCTTTCTCAGAGTTTGCTGCAGGTACAATGCCTAAATCAAGCGACATTTTAGTGTTAGATGAGGAAGGACACTGATGATTTTCCTATAAGGCACAGTTTGATGAATCTCCACAAAACATTCCAGACCTGTGGCTTTTTCTACATTGGCGGAGGATGGAAGGTTTTGCAGTGATTGTTCAAGGAGGTGCAAAGGTTAAAAGGGGGTCCCAAAATGCCTTTTTCTACTAATACATTTTCCATGGACTTTATATCTCACCTATGGAGAAAACGGCTCAACATATTTACATGAAATAGGGCAGAATTACGCATTATGGAGTGGAGATGATCTTTCTGGGTACTACAGGTAAGTAGAGTAAGTATAAGGCATTTTATTTTATCTTAGTGATATCTATTGTGGTACTTTCCCCAAATTTCAAGGTATTTTGCTGAAGTAAAGTGGCACATAGTTATGACAAGTTATCGGGTTAGTGGCTAATGACTACCTTAAGAAAAGCTACAAGCAGCTGTGTTTTTTTGGGGTACATTTTGGCTGTGTTCTCTGTTATGTCTTTAGCTATAGGTAAGTATTACATTATATATTTTTCCATCACCTATTGCCACTTTATTAAACTGGTAATCAGTAAGGCATTTCGACGTTTCTATATATTTTTTAAAAACTGCTTCAAAAGTACATTACTTAAAATAAATGAAACAAATAATACATATGTTTAAATAAATATGCTAAAAAATTAACATTAAATTGTAATATACTATATTCCACAGATATAGTGTATTTTCTAATTTTAGCATATCGTTCAGAAATGTCTATGAAGTACAGCTGTAATAAATAGAAATTATTTCATTTTCTTTTAAATTGCATTTCTCCCTAAACTGCTGTAAAAATGTATGGCAAATCATTAATACATTTTCCTACTACTTTAATAAATTAATGATAGGTAGGGAGCAACAATGAAACATTTTGAGAAATGCTCTCTAATTCACATGCTAGTATGGGCACTCACAAATATAGAGATGTGGAAGTAATCACTGCATCCAAACTTCATATATTGCGTCCATTTCATAAATACATACGTTTCCTTGATCCCTATTTTTCACTCTTTATATTTTACTACATGAATTGCTCTATACCCGGTACGCAAAGAAAAAACATTGCAAGGTAAAGCTCAGTTGTTTGCTCTTGCAAAACCCATAAACCCTATCTATCCCTGCAACCAGAAGGGCCTTGCAGATGTTATAGTGTATTTTGTTTGTAAATCAGCTATTGTGACAAAAAGTTTTCGCAAATGGATGTTTTGTACTACTAACTAATTTTCAATATTTTTTATTTCAACACTTAGGGCGTGATTTCGATTTCGGCAGATGGGTTACTCCATCACATGGGTAAAGGATAGCCATCCACAGAAATATAAATCACACATAGGATTTATATTTCAGCAAATTGGGTATTAGTCACCCTTGTGACTGAGTAATCTATCTGCCAAAATCTAAATCAGGACCTTAGTTTCTTTGGGGGAACCCTAAAGGATTAATACAAATGATCTCTTGCTGAAATCAGAATTTTTTCTAGTTCCCAAAAATGTATGGGGCATATTTATACTCTGCTTGTGCTGGATTTGCGTCATTTTTTTAAATGCAAATTTGGCGCAAACCGAACACCATATTTTTACTTTGACGCCCGAGCCCGCGAATGCCAAAATTCCACTGTGTGCGTCCCTTTCTGGATGCGTGAAATCGCCTTGCGTTAAGGACATGCAAGGTAGACGTTCCCGTCCAAAAAATGACTTAAACACCCGTGCGCCATATTTATCCTACTGCACAAAAATCCCGCAAGGCTGGGAGGCGGAGGCGGAAAATGACGCACAGCCGGATTTGCGTAAAAAATTAACGCCTGGGTCAGGGCAGGTGTTAAAATGGGGCAAACACACCAGTACTTAAGGAAAACACACGGAAGCAACAGCAGAGCTGCAAAAGGAAGACATCGAGGTGCTTTTCATCCAGCATGCACGAAGATGCAGAGCACAGGCCCAACAGCAGCAGCTTCCACCATACCAGCAGGGACCCCAAAGGCAACACAGAAGGCAGGAGAGGATATTCCAGACCAGGACAACCCTTCTGGGCCTCAGGGAACATGACATCATCCAGAGGTACAGACTAAACTGGCAAGCCATTCAGCAGCTGCTGCTCCACATTGAGCCACAGTTGGCACCCAGCTTGCAGACACCCCACATCATTCCACCAGAGACCAATCTGCTAGCTGTCCTCCACATGTTTGCAAGTGGCTCTTTTCAAACCACTGGTGCCCTGGTTGCCGGGATCTTACAGCCCTCATTCTCTGCCTCCTACCCAAGGTACTGGATGCCATCATCTCCCTCACACCCCACCACATCAGCTTCCCCAACACACAGCTGAAGCAGCAGGAGACCAAACAGGGCTTCTACCAAATTAACGGCTTCCCACGCGTGCTTGGTGCCATTGACTGCACACATGTACGGATTGTGCCACCTGCTGCAACCAAGCATCTATACCGCAACAGGAAGCACACACACTCCATCAATGTGCAGGCCATTGTGGATCACCGGGGTTTCAACACCAACATTGTGACAAAGTATCCTCGGAGTGTACATGATTCATTCATCTTCTGCCACTGTACCATCAATCAACACTTCCAGGATGGAAAATATGGAAATGGCCTACTTGTTGGTAAGTACAGAAACCCAGTTATATACACACTGCACAGCAATCCTGTAGGACACAGAACATATACACCACTACATTGACACGTGGCCAGGAAGTCACTGATGTTGTGACACTGCTAGTCATGTTTGATATCCTGACCCAATGGGATACACACCTATGGACACAGATGCCACTCAAGTGACACAAGGGAACAATTTAAAACCACACAGTGACTCTGACATGGCCTTAACTGGCAGTACAACTTGGAAGATAAATTTTCCAACATCATATCAATAACACTCAATCACACACCCTTCTAAACAATATGTAATGTGTAAGGGGTATGCAAGGTTTTTTGCTGCAGGTCCAACACCATGACACACATAGCATAATGATGACAACTCCAATGAATGGGACATAGAATCATTTAGCTGTACCAACATCTCATATCACTCCTGGAGTGACATTGCCCACTACCAATAAGCAAGTGGACTGTGCTAAGAACGCATATTGATGTGACAATATTGCAAAGTGCACATTGATACATATACGGATTGAGACAATTACACATATACACAACAGATGTACAGGCATATGTACCTTCTGATACTCAAACCTTCACCCCCACAACCAAGTTAGTCAGCTTACCTGGCCCAGGTTCAGTAGTGTAGGTACATATTTGAACATGAGCCAACTCAGCAAGGACAGAAAAATAGGTTTGCATAGAACTTGTCACACATGGAATATTTGTGCATTGTCAATTGTCAACACTTCAGTGCTGCCAACTTATGGAGATGTGTTGTACATTGTCACCTAGCCAAATCAAAGGTCCTAACTGATGTTGAACAAATTCTATTGCATATGTAAAATTGGATGGGATGTCAAAGCCATATAGATGCAACCGTGTTACCACCACTGTGGAACTGATTCTGTGTATGGAAGTATCATGTCACCCCCTGTTAAGACACATGGATACCCGTTTCACATGACCTAATGCATGAGAGTACGCAATGTACAGCAAAATACCGCTGACATCCGGTCAATCAGGCAAACACCAATTCAGATAATGAAACATCCCAATACTGATGGTACATCCTAGAAGCCTAGGATTCCACACAATAACACAAACACAGATGAGTCACAGAGAACATAAGATAACAACTGCCATGCAAAGTGGTAATTATGGTGCAAGCTTCATCAAAAATGTTCTCTCATTTTCTCTTTCAGCTGATCAGGGGTATAGGATCCAGCCATGGATCATGACACCATTTGCAAACCCAAGCACTGCAGCAGTGCATGCCTATATTGAGGCACATCGGAGGACACGCACCATAGTAGAGAGGACCTTTGGCATCCTGAAGTCACGATTCAGGTGCCTTGACATCACCGGAGGCAGCCTCTTATATTCCCCGGAAATGGTCTGCAAGATCATTCTGACCTGTGCCATACTGCACAACATAGGTGTAAGGAGGAACATTCCCCTCTATGAACCAGACCCACAAATGCCTGAAGATGAGAAAGAGGAGGATGCTGTCCGTCAACAAGCGGGGGACCATCCAAACACTGCTGCAGGATTGTGTCGGAGACAACACATTGTACAAAACTTCTTTTAACTATAGTTACCATCACCATTTTTCTACCATATCTCATTAAACACCTAATCTATTCACTAAATAATGGTCTGGGTAATTATTTATGCATCACATGATCCCTAGGAATCACAATCTGAGTTTAGCCTCATGGAGCAGTGCTGTAATACAGATTGGGATACTGAAAAAGCTGTATCACATTTGTTGGGTATGAATGTACACCCAACTTCACATACAGTGTAAATGACATATATGGTGTTCATTTCACATTTGAAGGGCAATGTCAGAGTAGCACAACTATGGGACACATCCATGTTGGCAACATGGTTCATTGCAGTATATGGCACACAACTAAGATACAATCAATCAGAAGTAAAAAACCTTCTTCATACATGAGCCAGTGGATTTGCAATTGCATTAGTAACAGGAATGTATGACCACACCTTTGAAAGCAAGTGACACCAGCTATCTCTGCAAGGAGCATGTGTTGCAAGAAGTCCATGTAAGCTGCAAATGGACAGCCCAAGTGCCCAAGTGCCCAAGCATTGCTCACAAGACATGCCCTGTGCATGCCATCCCAGGTTATAAGTTCTGTCACAGGCATTTATTCAGTCTCTCCCCACCCTTCTCTAGGTGGCCCTGTAACAGGACTATATGTACCCTGATAATCACTCGTCTACCAACACCCAGACTCACATTCTGACTCCAGTGTGCTTCCCTCTTTAGTATGGCATGTCATAGTCTAGTTCATCTGACTGCATGGACTGCAGGTCCCAAAATGCACTGCCTGGTAGTCTGTAGGACCTGTAATCACCTGTCCATTGCTTCCCATGTGAAAGGTATTGTTGGCCCTTTGAACCTGATTCTCACCTACAGGACTTGTGAGAGACTGAAGCTGCACACACCTGTGAGCACTTCCATGCAGACCACCTATTTGAATCTGCATTGCCATTGCTGCTGCCTGGAACTGCTTAAAAACTGTTTTTTTATGTAAATCCTTGTTGTGCATTGCCATATTTGCCACTTGTCTAACACAGCCCTTGGGTTATTGTGTAACTTTGCAGCCGACAGCACAAATCCAGTTTTACTTATCCACAGTGTTGTTCAGGCGTTTCCGAGTCTGAGTCTGCTCACTGTGCATTTGCCTTGTTCATGTTAGTTCCTGACACAGTGTGCATCCTGTTAGCCTGATTGTTACCTGTTTTTGTCTAACCATAGAGGTTCCCTGTGGCTACATTTCTCTCATAGTTGCTTTCCATGCCCTCACTTTCCTACTGGGGTATTGTATCTGTTAGGCCTATGATGAATCCACAAATATTTTTGTATAGTTTAATCATATTCCATATTGTATCAAGGTCTGGGACATGTATTCAAATAGCCTAATCCCAGCACTATCCCATCTCTGTGTTTCATGTATGCATGAGGGAGAAACAGTGACAGTGTACTATCGCTGTATGCATGGATTGGGAATGGTGCCTCCAGCACAAAAAAACAACGTTTGCTAATGTTCATGAATGGACAAACCTTTTTGTGCCCTGACGGTCCACACACGGATCCACATTGGCTGCAACCCAATGATGGAGCTTGCGTGGTGACTAGCTGTGAGATTAATCAGCACAGAGGCACTGATGTTCCCTGTTGCAGTGGGAATTTTAGAAGCCACCCTGTGTACAAATGTTGTGATGAAAGCTGCCGGGTCCTATTTACTGATCCATTACGTTTGTGAGCACACCAAGGTTACCCTGTTGTCAGCCTCATAAAACTTCTGTAGTGCCATAGCTCAAATATCCCCATGTGTGTTTTCAATCCCCTTTTGGCTTTCGGTCAATTCTGCTTTCTATGATACTCTGTTAAAGCAGGGAATGGATCCACAGACTCATGGGTAGACCTGCACTCAACAGTGACAGCATGAAGGACAATAATGACACCGGTGCACATGGCCACACACTTGAACTGGACACCTTTGTGCAATTAACCACTGAAAATATGTGAACACATGCAGCTTTGTCTGCTGGTCCTCCACTGCCACACGAGAAACATAGGAGTGGCATTACATTTTTGGATTGTTTTGCCTCTCTGTGCCGCTAACACTGTACCTACAAAGCATTTTCAAATGACTGACTCATGGCTAGTATCCAAAAAAGTTACCAGGATGTGGTATCTAAGATTCCTGTACATGTGATGGCTTATTCATTGCGATTATCAACCGTCCTCTATCTATCATGTGCATAGTTTGTCATGGGAGATGTATTGTCCTAGACGTCAGTGCAGTTCACATAGGATTAGATGCTACGTGTATGACAAACACATATCCTGACTCATGTCTACACTGAAAAGTTTGTGAAGGTTATCCAAATTAACCACACATGCATACAAGCACATTAATGAAAGCACGTCTTGTAACGTTCACACGGAGGCCCAACAAAAATTGAAATAGCCAATGCACAGACATTGACACACAGGCAATGTGTTAATGTATTAAGTTGCGTAGCCTTGCTATCCTCTATTGACGCGCAACATGCTCAAACGGGGTAATTCTAATTTGTATTTAAAAAGTTTGGGTATCTATTGCGTCAGTGAAGAGTGCTCATCCGGTACAACAACTGGAGTATCATGGTCCGCAGTAGTGTGATCTGCCACATGTGCCCAAACACTGGAATACACAATGCAGGTGCAAACAGCCTATCTCTGTACAGTTACAACTGTCATTTCCTTTAAAAATGTGAGAAATGACACAAACACAGTAAAAGACATACATTTTTTGCAAACGCGTCAAAAAAGACGCATATGCGTAAATAATTACCGCATATGCATAGAAAAATGATGCTCACAGCCATTATACATCCATTGGCCCGAGCGGTAATTCCTACACTGTATCCCATGAAATTGGTTACCAATGCTAAATATTTTGAATTATGGATGCAGGGTCATTTTTAAGCATTTGCGTAAAAATAAATTGACGTACAGACTGTAAGCGTCATAAAATGTTGACACATTATAATAAAAATGCACCGCATTTGAGGCAGGAAGTGATGTAATAGGATATCCTGTTTACAGAAATGGTACAGTGGGTGTACTTTCACTTTCACTTTGCAGTCTGTTATTTTTCTAGACTGTGTGGCTGTACTTAGAGCTTTGTCTGTCCCAATTTTGCTTTTATCTCCTGTGTGCCATTCTATTTGTCATCTGTTTTATTTGTAATTGTCTCAGTCATTCATTGTAAGTGTTTATTTGTCATATTTGGTGTCTAATTTTGTCCTTGTACTGTTGGGAGTCTGTTGTGGGTATTGTTAGTTTGGGGATAGTTGGGCTGTTTGAGGGTTACTTTTCTTTCATTTTCCTCCCTCCGTTCCCTTTATTTTCCTCTTTACCCTTTATTTTTCCAATTATTTCTGTCATGTTGGGTAGGCCACGTCTGGGGAGAATGGGTGAGGAGGAGCTGGGGGCATTCATTTGGCTGGTGTGCCATTTCCTCCCCTGGATGATTGAAGCAGGTGGCAGGGTGATACAGGGGTATCACACAGAGGCAAGGAGGCTCAGGTGGTCCAAGGTATTGTACCATCTGCGTTGCATCTTCAATACACCGCGCAAAGACCACCAACTGAAGCACTGCTGTGCTGACCTTGTTACCAGAGAGCAAGACCTGCTGGACCACCTGGGTATTGGGATTGGTGGCCCTGTTGGTGAGTACAATTCATAGTAATGTGCACATTTAAATGTCCTGTAGTGACAGTAGCAGATTTGTTGATATGCTGCAGCCAATGTTTTTTGACATGTGGAATGCAAGTTAAACATACAGTGGCCCTGAGTTATACAATACTTGCTACACATTACCGTCATTTGTTGACGCAACAGCTGCACTAACTTACAAAACACAACTTGATCTTGTAAATTAGTGCTGCCTTCACGTCAATACATGATGGTAATGCATCTCATACAGATGTTTTATCCATGGTCTGTGAGTGTACCAGGAAAGAAATTTTTTTCACAAGCTAAAGGAAAGAATTAATGTGTTCCCCAATTATTTTGAATACATGTCTGAACTGTATTCTGGCCCATACAAAATTCTTCCTAACCTCAAGTAATATCTTAGGCTGATAGTTTGACTTGGTTGTGCCGCAATTAAATTAGGAATGGATGCTAAAGTAATGCACATGGGTTCATATCTAAATGTTTTGGTGCTACTTTCCATAGCTGTAGCGTAAAACATGAAGCAAATGATACAAATTGAGGGATAACAACTATCCCTGGCCCTCTGTTCATTGTACCTGTGTGTTTTAAATTGGTCTTGGGCACAGTAGCTGGAACAGAGCTGATGCATTTCCCATCTGTGTTACTTTATAGCCATGCACTTCTCATAAGTTATTGGGTCATCATGGGATACCTGACGATGGGGAATGCATGGTCACAATGTATCACTTGCATGATGTTGTGCAAGGGACCCCTGAGCAATTCCATTACACATATAAAGTTCCCTAATACTTTGCAAGTTTACTTTTGGTACACCCCTGCTGATCTAGTGCAGCATATGTACAATAGCCAACTTCCCAGTATGGAAGCTATCACAGACATGTTTGTATGCTAAGATCAGAAGACCATCATTCCTGTGACTGCTGCCATTCCGAAGGTACATACAAATTGAAACCTACATCATCATGATTGACACAGTTGGACATTTGTTAAACCATGTTTCAATAATGGGACAGTGTCAGTTTTCTGTATACCCGCTGATCTCCCAACTTGGCAAATGTAAGATGATAAATGTGGCTAACTGTGAATTCCAAAACCCAATATGGGTACACAGGGTAATGAGTGACACATTTCAGGTGCAATGACTACACCTGTGCCCATGCATTCTGTCATGGATGACCACAATATACAGAATATATTTCTTTGTTGTGTTAATTTTGATAAATGGCCAATCCATGTTTAGCGTCAGATTGTCATCAAGTAACACACTGGATCTCTGCCACTATGGTGTCATAGGGGGCATATGTGGCTCAGGGTACAGTGTAAATGTAGCATATGTAACCTACACACAACACAGGCCCACATGTAAGGGACCATAGAAAGCACAATAAATCATGAGCTTCACTCAACCCACATGAGCATCACACAGTAACTGATTGTGCCTTGATGCGCAAGCCACAATACCTGAGTGACTAGTATTGCAGTGCTCCAGGAATGTGGCTTTGCATGTCTCTCATTACAACAAATGACGAAATGGAGTACACTCCATAAATGAGTATGCAAACAATTGAGGGATCATGTTTGTCACCACATGATAGGACCACTGCATGTGTGAATATGTGTTTGTATCACTCTCTGTAGTGACAGGGTCTATACATGTTTGCAGTGGTTTGTATGTTGGAGTATCATCATGCCTGAGGGGCTGGACTTTCAGATATAATGTCACACACAGTAATATTATTTGAAAGTGTTGTACAGTGCACAGACATTGAGCACATTTCACCCTTCCATGCTTTACAGGTTGACCTGCCCCTTACACAGTCAGCAAAGTGGCTTGATTTGCAAACACAGACATATTCAGTAAGTGTTGATATTTCAGTTCTGTTTTGTGTTTGTAGATGTTGTGTGGTTGACTCCTGTGTGTTGGACAAATGGCAAGGTATGATGTGCTGGCACATTATCTGATATATAACTTGACTTGTGTTTGACTTTTTTTCCATATTTGAGTTGGACAATCATTAGTGTAGAGTCATATTTTGGGATTGGAGTGCAGCCCTGTAGGCATGGCCATGTGAATAGGATGACATTTGTTGTTACATTTCTTGTAAAGAAAAATTAGCAGAGGGACATTTTCATGATTTAGTCAGCAAGTCATACCCTGAATCTCACAGAATAGGGATGCCAAACTATTACCCACAGACTTGAGCCTTCCTGTTCACTAATGAACATGTTCGACTGTATGTTTGACTTTTAGCAGCCTCTAGCTCCACATGTTGTGCTATATGTATGTGGCACTTGAGTACAATGTCATAGGTGTGCATGCAGCTCAGGCCAAGATAGGTGCTTGCATCTATCTGCTTGTTGTAGGACAGGTATTGTTGGTATCAAATGATGTTGAAAATTGACTGCAATTACAAACATAAATGTGGATGGGATTGTCCAAGGTTTGTGTCTCTCCCAGTTGGACACCCTCCTTACCTGTGGGGGACTGATTAAACCCATGTACAGCTGTCCAAAGCTTCCTGGCTGTCCTTGATGATTGAAAGTATGCGTTGCTTGTCCATCCCCTGAGGCACCAGCTTAGGGATATGAAATATGTGTACTTAGGTGTGATGATCCAAGTGTAGTAAATAGACATGTAAATCTGTAAATCATTTATCCCAACCTAGGATACCCACTCTTGATTAGCAACTGTATACCATCCTGGCAATTCCATTTACAAATCACAGATCGTGTGGCCCTTGATTGTCATCCAGAAGATAGTCATTAGTTGGCCTGTCACATGTAGAGGACTTGCAGCACACGACTAATGGCAGAACAATGATACTTACAGAAATGAAGTATGTGCACATCTTTTTGAGCATTGCTGTGCTGTTTGATAGGACATGTGTAGGCTGCGTTGGCATGTACTTCCTCGGGGAGAATCTGTGATCTGTACGGTGATATGGCCTATTTCAGCTACATTAGATGTATTTTTTGATTCTCATCAGTAGCTGTATCACACAATGATGTACCTAATGTTTGGCTAAATCTTTTTTAACAGCAGCCAATATGGATGCCACCTAGATCCGGGAATTTCAGCGGAGGGCGATGCGTTACCAGCACATTCTGGATGTAGAGTCTGGGTTCCGCCACATGGCACAGCGTTATCGCCATGAAAGAGCCTCAGGGGTGTGGAGGGCATTTTCCCAAGGGGGCCCTTCCGTGTCCACAACAGCCGCCACCACCAGCACCACCACTACGCTCCAGGTGGCAGTAAGGATGACAGCCACCACTGCAGGACCATCAACATCCTCAGCTCCTGGACCACTGACAGCAGCCCCTGCACCTCCCCCTCCAAGCATGACACCACCAACTAGACAACCCTCCACTACTGGCACACAGACCACCCCTACTACAGTCATTGACACTGGTGAATTTCGTGCAATGCAACGTGACATGCAACGGATGTTGCGCAGACTGGACAGGCTGCATCAGGAGGTGTCACAGATAAATAAGAAAGTGCATGCTATTAAGAAGACCCTGCGGAGGGCGAACTTGTGACTTTGATACCCTCACTCATGATTCCCTCCCCTCCCTCATGTCCTCATATTTCCTGGTTCTTTTAATTAGTGGGTTTAGGGGGTTTAGTGTTAGGTTAGGTTAGAATAGGCTGTTAGTTTAGTTACTATTAGTGGCTTGTGGGGTGGAGGGTATGATATTTTACATGTGTTTTTTTGGTGGGTGGGTGATGTTCTGGTTTTTGTGTATTAAAAAAAAAAATATATATATATATATATACATATATATATATATATATATATTTGTTTAGTATAAGATAGTATGTGTTTCGGTTAGTATATGTTGTCCTCCATGTGTCCCGTCATATAAGACGGGTGGAGGGTTAATGTTTAAAGTGTTTAGTTAAATGTGATAAGTAAGTTTAGCTTAGGGTAGTTAGGGCCAGTTGTGGGTAATGTGTAGTTAGGATAAGTTAGGTTAGTTATGGTGTTTCCCCTAGTTTTGGCATCCTATTTTTACAGTTTAACAACTACGTAGGTACTCCTTTATACGTAGTATGTGTCATATGCTTGGGGATCAGGGCCTTGGCATGGGTGAACAGTGTCAATTTAGTATTTGCATTTGTGTTCCATCCTGCATCCAAATCCCAATTGAGCTGTCACATTGGCAGCTACACCAAAGCTAATTCGCTAGGAATCTGCCATCCATTGCACCCACCACTCAATGTTACTATGGTTCCCAATGTGTTGTTAAGTTTGGATGTATGTTTTCAATCTGTCATACTTTGAGACCAGATTTGGTATTGAGGACACTGTGTTACGTCTGCCTGCAGCCTGATTTTCATGTGAACCCTGAAAGGTGAGTGATGGTATAATCTCATGTAGTATAGTATACATAACTCACACCTATCAATTGTTACATTGTACAGCCAGGTTACATATTTGTACGTACACTCATACACCTTCATTCATGCTGTATGGTGTGTGTGCTAAAAAATTTGAGTCAAATGTCACATACGTAAAGATTGTCTGGAAGAAAAATTTGAAGACAATGATTTTCTGCTTAGGCATCCCTTGAAGACTTATTCTGTCCAACACAGCATTATACTGTAATGTTTCTATTTACTTCAGAATCAACCCTCAGGAAGGGCAGATGATGGTACAAGCCAGTGTCACGTAGGCTTTCATTATCCTATTGAGACTACTGGATTTTGAGCAATAAGATCGTTCACGATGTGCGTCTAACCCACAGTGAATGACACTTGTATCTCTAAATCCAGGTTTTGCTCTGGCTAACTAGCAGTGCCTCATCTCTCCCAAATGGAAGAGACAATTGGACAGCCGAGTGCATGACATTTTAGTACTTCTCAGGAAAGTCGTGGTCACTCACGTCACAACCGGTTCTGTCATGCACAGTACAGTCTCATATATAAATGACAAAGGCAGTTTTAAGTTTTAAAGATTGGTTTAATAAAACAACTGCATTTTAGATAGCAAAGCGTGAGCTGAAATAATCAGAACTATACAACACACTAATATTAAAATAGTAACAATGAGAGTGAAGCACAAGAATAAGGCTATCATAGTGCTGCTAGATTATTTTCTCTCTAAGTTATATTTCGAGCACAGCATGTGAAGCTTTAAGCCTGCCTTTCAGGTTCCCCCGGGAGGACATCAACCCTCATACCTGAGCAAAGGCCTGTAATCTGCATCAGCATCTGCAACAGGGCATTCAGCATCTAGTTGTAGGTCCTTGGCTGGAATCTCCATCTTGACGTGTACTAGGACTAGGAAGTGTTTTTATAACTAACACGCAGATGTTCTAAGAAAATGTCCCTATGGAAGGATGTGTATTTTCTACGAATACTGGAGACTAAACTTCTACCACGTTTACTGGCAATGTACCAGACTGTAGCCTTGACTGAAGCACAGAACGATCAAGAATGCATTATTTGAGAACACAGCGCTGAACTAAGCTAAACAGTGTGATTGAAGAAATTAAAACAAGAGCGTAAAAACTGGTTATTGTAAAATAACAGTGTGAAGCTGAATAAAATATATCTAGGGCAAAGTGCACAGCGACCTAAAATGTTAAACTAACGTGCATGAAGCTATATAAAAAATGGAAACACTAAACCCTCCCCTTGTCAGTAGAAAGTGGTTTAAGCCAAAGCTAAAATGCCCTAAGCTAAAATATATTTAAAACCCTACCTAATTTTAACAAGTCAAGAGGACACACAAGCATATTATTTGGCAATTTTAAAAATGAGCATGCGGCCAAAAGCCGAATTCAAACGAAATTGTCAATTTAGGACAGTTCCAAATTAAGCATCAGTCATGGAAAGCAGGAGATTCTCCACCTCAGCAGATGACAAAACCGGTAAATCCACGCCAAAAACTACCAAGGAGCAGATGTGTTCCATAGCCCCAGTGTCAAGGAAGGCGGCATCCTGTGCAGTGCCTATGAACGAGTTAATGATAGCTTCCTCCAGGAAGGGTAGCTCGTAATCAGCTTCTCTGAGCAAACGCAGCTGCAGAGCGCATGTCTGGTGATGAACCCTCAACGAGAACATCAAAAGATCAGCATCAATCACTGAGGGGTGTTGCTGTGAGAGACAAACTTCCAGTGCATGTTCAAAAGAGCATCAACGGCACCGAAACATGAGCTGCACACAATCCAAAACCGGTCTGAATGACAGAGACCAGTCACACCCCAAATGTTCCAGGAGTGTTGCTCCAAAGTGCTGCCTCATGCGTTAATGACACAGCTGCGCTGATGGGAGCGCCTTCATTTATCTATGTTGCGGAGGGACAGCCATTGGGGAAAAACAACAGCAAGAGCAAAATGCCGGCTAATAAAGCCAAAGTGTTTGGAAATCCCCCAAAAAGGCTTCCGAAAAATGAATGACTAGCCGAAGGTATTAAACCGAATATAGAGGAAAAGCTGTGAACAAAACCAATACCAACAGCTTTGAAAAAATGTGCTAATCTAGCCGTGCTGGAGGCATTAAATATACTTCCCACAGGTTCACCAAAGTGTCTCGGAATGTTCGTATTTAACAGGGACTGTATTTCTGCCGATGACCTTGCCACCTGAAGTGCGTAGGTCTTGCGTGCAGATGTAAGGGCCACATGCTTTTGAAACAATAAAGCCTTCAGTCTACTTAACTTGTCAAAATTAACCTTGGAAGTAGCAATGTGAGGCCAGATATCTGCTACCTCCCTAAATTTAGTGGGGGGAAACAACACATTCCCTCAGCATGTAACGACCTTAGAGACTGAAACAATGTAAACTATTCCGGCCCTCATGCCACAACAGTCTTCACTATTGAGGAGGACGTAGCTGCCATTTGAAAGCACTGGAACGTACGTTTAATCAAGGGGACTGGAACTCCCTTCAGATAGCAAGCCAAGTTCGCAACCGAGGCATTACACGCCCCATGCAAGGACAGCTGCTTACAAATCATCGAATGGCTGACTAAAGTATTGCATTCACTACAGCTTTCATGCAATTGAGGCATTTGTACGAGAAGGGAAGCTCCCACACCTCATGGATGTAACTATCATCCAACTTTTCATATCTGCCTACCGGAACATGTTTCAAACAAGAAGTGAATTGTAATGTAGAACTAGGCAGATTAATAACCCCGTGTATCAACCACTCTGCTGAAGGAATCTAGGCCACGGTAAAAGGCAATCTTTCTATCTTTTCAATGTTAAGCAAGACATAAGTCGCCTCCTTTTTAGCCATTAGCTGTTGTTGTTGCGTCAAATTAAAGGAACAAAATATTTCCCTGGCACTGATGTGCTGCCACAGAAAGCAACCTGCCTTCAATGTCTGAAGTGTCCAACCCAACTGCATAATGGACCTGGTCTGACTCTGTCCATGATATAAAGAAGACATATCAGATTATATAATGTCTATAGCAGAAGAAACAATGTTGTTAATTGTATATATCCGGTCGAATCCCATTATCCACAACAGCTAATGCCTTTTTCAGATTTTCCTGATCTATCTGCCTTAACCGGGCTGCAGCCATATTTCATTAAACACCTCATACAAGAAACGCTTCCTACGTGGTATCTTTGGGCCCGACAAAAAATCATGTAAGTCAGTGTTGTTAGACAGGAGACTGACATGTGTCTTAACTGCGTCTAGTGAGGTTGATTTTAGCCACTTTTGGCACAATTTTCCTACACTATGGTGGTCATTCTGACCTCGGCGGTAAAAGGCGCTTACCGCCGGTCAGAAGACCGCCATAACACCGCCGCGGCAAACCGCCACGGTCATTCTGACCCGCAACTGCCAAACCGCCAAAAACCCGACCTCCACAGAAGGCCGCCACACCAACGGGCAGCGAAAAACTGGAGATGACCAAACCTCCACTGTCACGCCAACAGAAATACGCCCATGCCATTCCGACCCACGAATCCACGCGGTGGTCTTTCAAACGCGGTATTCCACTGGCGGTACACCCCGCCGCGGTCAAAATACACACCCAGCTCCAAAAAACAGCCACATTGGACAATTTGAAATACACATACATGCACCACTCCCACACATCCAATCAACTATAAAACACACACCCACATCACCAACAAACCCCCACTATTAGAAAATCGGAGACAAGGCGAGAGACAGAGGGAGAGAGAGCACAGCGAACGAAAACCACAACACACAGAGGAACTCAACATCATCACCCACACTACATCCACGCACAAAACACCACACACCACCACACTCATCACCACAAACACCACCCCACACCTCATCCACACCACCCCATGGCACCCCAAAGACACCCCAGGTTCTCGGACGCAGAACTCAGGGTCATGGTGGAGGAAATTATCAGGGTAGAGCCCCAGCTCTTCGGGACACAGGTGCAGCACACCACAATAGCCAGGAAGATGGAGCTATGGCAAAGGATAGTCGACAGGGTCAACGCTGTGGGACCGCATCCCAGAAATCGGGAAGACATCCGAAAGCGGTGGAACGACCTACGGGGGAAGGTGCGGTCGATGGTGTCGCGACACAACATCGCCGTGCAGAAGACTGGTGGCGGACCCCCACCTACTCCACCAGAATTCACAGCATGGGATGAACAGGTCTTGAACATCCTGCATCCTGAGGGCCTCGCAGGAGTAGGCAGAGGAATGGACTCTGGTATGTCTAATCTCAACTACTTCATCCCCCCCACCCACCAGCATGCCAACCCACACCCCCACCCTTACCCCCAACCCCCCATCACACATCCTCCCTGCTAATGTCTCACCAGCACAACCCACCCATCCCAACACCAAACCCTGCATGCCACCACAAACCATGGACACCCATCACCTAAGCATGCCCACTGAACATACCCATCCCCCCCACAAACCACCCTCACAACACCTCCCCCAAGGGAATGCCAGCACTGGGGGACAAGGGCACCCACACATCGCACGCTATAGCACACACAGAACCAATAACCATACTCTTTTACCCCTGCAGGACCCGAACGCCAACACACCGGCCAGGAGGGTCCAGAAATGTCCATCCCACCCCCAGAACAGGCCCCCAGTGATGACAGCAGCTCTGTCGACCTGGAACCAGATGACCAGCCCGGATCATCGGGGACCTCTGGACAGTCGGTTCCCCTCAGACAGGCACAGGCCACAGCAGAGCTACCCCCCTCTGGGAACACCAGCACAGCACCCACCCAGCGGGCCCATGCCTCTGTTTCCAGGACAGGTCAAGCAGCGGTGTGTCTACCACTACAGGGCACCCAGGTTAACCCACCACCCCAACAACACCAGGGACCTTGGGGCAGTGGTAGTGGGCAAACCGTCCAGGGGACAGAGGCCCAGGAACAAAGGGGAACTGGGAGGGCTGCTGTGCGACAGAGGGAGGACAGGCCTAGGGAACCCACTCCCCACGAGGCCCTCACCACCATCATGGGAGCGTACCACCACTCCCAAGAGACGATGGCGACGGTCCTGGCCAGGTTCCAGGAGATCCAGGCCATGCAGGAGGAACAGTACATGGGGTTCCGGGAAGAACTCCGCAACATCAGTTCCGCAATGGGTACAATCGTCGTGGCACTCAACCTGATTGTCACCACATTGCGGGACCATGTGGCCCCCCAAAGGGCCCCTGCCACTAGCATGGAGGAAGAACAGCCGACCACCTCCGCCGGCGCTAGTGGACAGGAAGCCCCTACACAACAGCAACGGGCCACACGAACCCCACCCCCTGCAGAACAAGAACCACCCTGCAAGAAAGGCCTGAGATCTAGGAAGAAGACAGAGTAGGATGTCAAGACCCCCGCCATGCAAGGATACCCCCGGATGTCATCCCACTGTCCCACTTGTTCACCCTGTCCAACCTTAAACTGCCCCTGCTCCATCTTCCACAGGCATATGGACGATGTACCTGTGAGACTGAGAGTCTGGACTCTGCCATGGACAGTCCTCCACCATCACCCATCACCCTTTTTGAACAATTCCACAATATTTGCACTTTAATAAACACACTTATTGCACAAAATCCATCTGGAGTCTGCCTTTTTTTTTAAACAAATGTATTTGACAAAACCGATCAAAATTGTCCAGTTACATTGTGATGACAACATACCAGTGTCACACAGCTGTAGTCCATGGGGAAACAAAGCAGAGGTCACGCCGTGGGGCCCACATCTCTGAAATTGGAAGGGAAAGTCAACTCAGTTACCATACATTGGGGGGAAAGGTCAGACAGTACAGACCCAGTAGTCAATAAGAATTGTTACAATGCCGGTGTTGAGTCTTACCTGTGTGTTACTGAAAATACTGCTGTATCACTGTGTCCCTGTTGTCTGTGTCGTCCTCTTCGTCTTCCTCCTCTTCACTCTCCGCAGGCTCCACAGCGGCCACAACACCACCATCTGTACCATCCTCCTGCAGGAAAGGCACCTAGGGTCGCAAAGCCAGGTTGTGAAGCATGCAGCAGGCCACGATGATCTTTGGTGAGTACATTAGGGATCCACCTGTCATATGCAGGCACCTAAACCTGGCCTTCAGGAGGCCGAAGGTCCGCTCGATCACCCTTCTAGTACGCCCATGGGCATCATTGTACCGTTCCTCTGCCCTTGTCCTGGGATTCCTCACTGGGGTCAGTAGCCACGGCAGGTTGGGGTAACCAGAGTCACCAATTAGCCACACACGGTGTCTCTGTAGCTGTTCCATCACATAAGGGATACTGCTATTTCGCATGACGTACGCGTCATGCACTGACCCTGGGAACTTGGCATTTACATGAGAGATGTACTGGTCAGCCAAACAGACCACCTGGACATTCATCGAATGATAACTTTTTCTGTTCCTGTACACCTGTTCACTGTCTCTGGGGGGGACCAAAGCCACATGGTTCCCATCAATGGCACAAATGATGTTGGGAATATGTCCAAGGGCATAGAAGTCACCCTTCACTGTAGCCAAATCCCCCACCTCAGGGAAAATGATGTAGCTAAGCATGTATTTCATCAGGGCAGACAACACTCTGGACAATACCTTGGAAAACATAGGCTGAGACATCCCAGATGAAATGGCCAATGTAGTTTGAAATGATCCACTAGCCAAAAAATGGAGTACTGACAGCACCTGCACTAGGGGGGAAACCCTGTGCGTTGGCGGATGGGTGACATCAGGTCTGGCTCCAGCTGGGCACACAGTTGCTGTATAGTGGCACGGTTAAGTCTGTAGGTGAGTATGACATGTCGTTCTTCCATTGTCGACAGGTCCACCAGCGGTCTGTACACGGGAACATTCCTCCGTCTTCTCGCAAGTCCCAGCGGACGGCGCCTAGGAAGGACAACATGGAGCACAGAGTCAATCAACCCACAGGTACGTTCCCACAGCTTGCACAGTACACGATTCTCTATGTAGTGAATAGATTGTATGTGTCTCGATGCAAGGCCTAGGCATGTGTGACGCAGTAGGAATTAAGACATGTGGGCCCTTGAAATGGCGGCTGCCTGACCTGTGAAGTGCGACAGTGGGATGTGAGGTCAATGCGCTGGCGTGGCACACCGTGGCGGTAGGCGGTTGAAGACCGCGGCGCAAAGCCGCATTGGCTAACATTGAACCCTATGGGTTTCAGGAGCCAATGACGATGTGCGCCGGCGGTCGCGGTATGCACCGCCGCGGCCGTAACCGCCATTTTCTATCTGCTTAATCACTCGAGACCTGATAATCCACAGGAGAGGACCTATACTGCAAGTGCTGCTGTGACCTCGGTCTGGAAGTGATAATGGCTGCTGCGACTGGGGAAAGGGCCCCCGCCTTCAGTTCAGAAGAGTTGGAGAAGCTCGTGGACGGGGTCCTCCCCCAGTATGCGCTACTCTACGGTCCTCCAGACCAACAGGTGAGTACACTGGGACCATGCTTAGTGGCCAATGCCTGGGATGAGTGGGGTGGATGTACGATGGAGGGGAGGGGAGCGAATGAGGAATGCATCGCACAACAGATGAGAGCATGTGCCACATGGCAAGGTTGGGGAGGGGGGGCCACTCACATCGACCATGCAGAAAAGTGATGATGTTTCTTTTCTCCCCCTGTACATGTCACATAGGTAAGCGCCCATCAGAAGATCGAGATTTGGCGTGCCATCGCCAAGGACGTCCGGGCCCTGGGGGTCCACAACAGACGGGGCACCCACTGCCGCAAGAGGTGGGGGGACATCCGCCGTGGGAGCAGGAAGACCGCCGAGGCTCTGCTGGGGATGGCCTCCCAACCTAGGAGGGTTGCCAGTCGTACATTGACCCCCCTGATGTCCCGGATCCTGGCGGTGGCCTACCCCGATTTGGATGGGCACCTGAGGACATCACAGCAGACACAAGGGGGTGAGTACCAGCACATTCAGCTATCTTTGCGTGCAGTGGAGGTGCCTGGGTGGGGGAGGAGGGCTGTGGGTAGTCCTAGGCCAGGACGATTTCTGTAGGCTAGGCCCCTCCGTGAGGCATGGCCCTGTGCCCCCGCCCCCCACCTCTGTAGGGTGCCTAGTAAAGCTAGTCATGGACCTGTGTCATCTATGTGGGCAGTTGTCGCCCATAGGCTTGTAGGCCATGTCCCAGTGATTGAGTAGTGTACCCCAAGTGCGCAGTGTAGTGCAGTAGGCTTCTGTGTCTGTCCTCTCCACCAACGGTGTAGCCAATGCATGCACTCAACTTGTCTTTATTTCTCCCCCCCCCATTTTCTTTGTCTTCCTGTTCATGTGTGCATTAGCATCATCAGACGGAGGAGAAGTGGCATCGGCGCACGAGGGAACTGCATCTCACATGGCCCCGGAGGGCCATGCAACCGACTCCGAGTTGACCAGTGAGACGGAGGGCGAGGGGGGCTCCACAATGGGGACCCGTGCAGACGTCAGCGACACCGACACGTCCTCGGATGGGAGCTCCCTTGCGGTGGCGGCAACATCCGTGCCCACCGCTACAACAGGTACAGCCGCCACCCAGCACACCAGCTCCGCCCTCCCAGCAGCCCCTCAGCGTTCGGCCCGTGCCCGCACGGCCAGGAAGCCGGCCATCTCCTTCGCCCCAGGCACCTCAGGCCCTGCCCCAGTCACCCCTGCTGCCCTCAGTGAGGAGGTCATTGACCTCCTGAGGACCATCATTGTTGGGCAGTCTACCCTTTTGAATGCCATCCAGGGTGTAGAAAGGGAGGTGCATCGGAGCAATGCATACCTGGAGGGCCTTCATTCGGGTCAGGCTGCCCATCAGCGATCATTCAACGCTCTGGCCTCAGCACTGACGGCAGCCATTGTCCCTGTCTCCAGCCTCCCTCTTCAAACTCCCTCCACCCAGTCCCAGTCCCCTGTTCCTCTGCCTATCCCATCCACACCTACAGACCAGCCTGCACACACCTCAACACCCAAGGGCAGCTCATCCAGACATAAGCACCACAAATCCCACAAGCATTCACCCAAGCAACATCCAGATGCAGACATGCCAACAGCCACTACCTCCTCTGTGTCCCCCACCTCCTCGTCTCCCTCCTCCTTCCCTGTGACGTCTGCAGTCACAACCCCCACTGTCATGTACACGTCCTCTGTGTCCTCTCCCAGTGTGTCTGTCACCCCCTCTTCCAAACCACACAAACGCAGGCAGGCACCCACCCAACAGCCATCCACCTCACGACAGCCTCCGTCACAAGCACCTGCACCCAAAGACAGCACACTTGACTCTCCTACAACCACATCCTCTTCCTCCACACCCATACCCACTCCAGCTACCCTTCCCATTGCTCCCAAAAAGCTTTTCCTCTCAAAATTGAACCTCTTTCCATCACCTGACCCACCCCCTCCATCTCGTAAGAGTTCAAAAAACACCTCAGCCACCACCAGCCCTGCATCTCCTAAGACCATAGTGCATGGCTATTGGAGTCCGCCAGCTCCTAGGGCAGGAACATCGGCCAGCAGCAAGGGGACAGCCAGCCCCCCCCCTGGGAAGAGGACCAAGAAAGTGAAGGGCCGGCGCGACAGGCCTGAGACGGCTGCCCCCAAGGACAGTAGCCTTGCCCCGTCACCTGCCGCATCCACTAAGGGAGGCAAGGGCCCCAGAGAGTCTGCGAAGGAGGGCAAGGGCAGGAGGGCGGACAAGTCAGGCAGCAGCCGACCTGGCCAGGAGAGCCCCACCAGCCCCATTCCGGGTGTGTCGGAGAACACCCAGGGGCCCAGGACTCCATCACAGGAGGGCCCCGCAACCGAAAGGTCGGATGGTGACTGAGCGGGAAGTATTGGCCAGGTGTGGTTCCCTCGAAACACAAGACAAGCATCGCTGAACAGGGCCCCGCCGTGCGAAGCACCGCTGAACAGGGCCCCGCCAAGACAGGCACCGCTGAACAGGGGCCCGGCGTGACAAGCACCGCTGAACAGGGGCCGCCGTGCGAAGCACCGCTGAACAGGGCCCCGCCAAGACAGGCACCGCTGAACAGGGGCCGCCGTGAGAAGAACCGCTGAACAGGGCCCCGCCGTGCGAAGCACCGCTGAACAGGGCCCCGCCAAGACAGGCACCGCTGAACAGGGGCCCGGCGTGACAAGCACCGCTGAACAGGGGCCGCCGTGCCAAGCACCGCTCCGATGGGCCCTCCTGTCAAGCACCGCTCCGCTGGGCCCTCCTGTCAAGCACCGCTCCGCTGGGCCCTCCTGTCAGGCACCGCTCCGCTGGGCCCTTCATCTCAAGCACTGCTCCGCTGGGCCCTCCTGTCAAGCACTGCTCCGCTGGGCCCTCCTGTCAAGCACCGCTCCGCTGGGCCCTTCCTGTCAGGCACCGCTCCGCTGGGCCCTCCTGTCAAGCACCGCTCCGCTGGGCCCTCCTGTCAAGCACCGCTGGCCCATTGGCAGGGCCGGATCTGTGTCGGGCAGGGCTTCACGATGCACTCTGCCCACCATGCCTCCTCCATGACCAGTGGAGTCTGTAATCCACCTGATGGACTGTGGCTTTGCACTCCCCAGGATTGCACAGTGGGCAATCCACCCACTGTAGAGACTTGTGAGACTGTGGCTTTGCACTCCCCAGGATTGAACAGTGGGCAGCCCACCCACTGTATAGACTTGTGAGACTGTGGCTTTGCACTCCCCAGGATTGAACAGTGGGCAGCCCACCCACTGTAGAGACTTGTGAGACTGTGGCTTTGCACTCCCCAGGATTGAACAGTGGCCATGGAGGCCCTTCGTGGATCTGGCGTCATGGACTCATGTGGCTGAGGTGCCCCCCCTTCCCTTCCCCCTGAGGTGCATGTAGTTTTTTTTTGTGATGCCCCAGCAGTGTTCTCTCCAATGGACTCGGTCTCGTGTGTGGGCTTTGCCCATGTGTTAATGCACATTGGCCCACGAACAATAGAAGGTTGCCAAACTGTACCAGACTTTTGCACCATGTATATATTGTTACTGATGTAAATATTTTTTTTTATATATTTCATACTTCAAATTACTTAAAAATTCCTATAATATACTTCTATTTTAAAGATCATTTCCTTTTGTCTTTGCATTATTCCGTGGGGTTCGGGGGTGTCACTCTGACTTGTTAATCTGCATTGGTGTGTAGGTATTTGGGTGGGGATGTGGGGGGGGGTGTGTGTCTCGTATGTGTGTGCCCGTAAGCTTTCCTCCTCCCCCCTCCCCTGTGTCGTAGGTGCAGTACTCACCGTTGTCGTCTGCGCCGACGTTCGTGCACCTGGTAGAGGAGCAGGAAGACAATGGCTGGGAGGATGTGGAGTTCCGGTTCCATGCTGTCCCGATTCCGCGTGGAGTGTGTCGAGGTGAGCGTTTCCCGTTTGAAAAGTCTGTTTCCGCCGTGTTTTTATCGGCGGGGCTCCCGTCCCGGAAAAGGTGGCGGATTGGTGAGTCGTGATAGGGTGGGCGGTACATTGTCTGCCGCCTGCCTGTTGGCGGTGACCGCTGCGCTGTTTGTTTGTGCCGCCGTGGCGGTCGGAGTGTTAAAGCGGCGGGCTGTGTTGGCGGTTCACGCCAGGGTCGGAATTCCATTTTTTCGACCGCCAGCCTGTTGGCGGGTTGGCCGCCGCATTAACACGGACCGCCGGGGTCAGAATGACCCCCTATATGTTGTAATTATGTCAGCAAGTTCTGGAGAGATAAAGCGAGGGTCTGACCTACTCATTCGGAAACCTCCCAAGGAGGTGACAAAAAGTTGATGACACCCGTTGGTATCTATTGGCCACAATAACCACCCGCCTGGACGTGTCAGTGAAGCATTAAACGTACCATTCTGGACCCACTCATTATGCTCACTAAAAGTTGCATTCGTGTACTTTTGCCAGTTATTAAATTTTGCAGGGGCAGGTATACTGGGCATGTCTAATTCTCTAATTGTTGCTAAGCCTAAACAACTTGTCTGGTGTACCGTTTCATTTAAAAAGATCATTTGAACGGGGATGAGACATGATCTAAACAATGTTTCTCTAACCTTGGTCTGCCAATTTTTTGTTCCCCAAACACTTTTCAAAATCAACATTCTTTGACCAATATTCATAACCTTCAATTGATTACCGGGAAACAAAGGAGTCCGAATATATAGATTTTGTGTTGGTCAATAACATGCTTATCCCTAGTCGGAGTTACCTTAAAATAATATGACTCAGCATTTTTTTTATGATGCCCAGAAAAATACGCAAACTTTTCAAAATAAGTTTTGGAACTCCCTTGCAGGGGAGTTGGGCAATGTTCCAATTGTGTGTAATCAAATATCCTTTTTTGGACTGCTCGTTTTATGTATGAAGTGGTGCCCATAATAATTATAGCAAAACATGTCACCATAAATTTCTTTAAACTGGTAAACGTCTTCATTCATTGAATAAACTGTTTTCACATCCCAATCATCAGATATAATGCCTGGTATAACTATATCATTCATGGATAACTTTAACACATACAGTATTTGAATACTTTCAGTGGGACCATATATATCAAACATTACTTTGTCCCACACAATCCCATCAGGAATTGGCACTGCAGAAATGTTCACAAAAGACAAGTCTTTTCGAATCTTATGTGATGAAAAGTGTGGTTTCAAAACCTTCTCCACCTGTTCAACCGCTGATCTCTGGGGAAGAAAATGACCATGTATTAACAAGAAAAAGGTAATGACAAACAAGGACAGTCAAGGAAAGCCACACATAGTTCCATGAAAAAATGAAATATGTTTCTTTAAGCCAATGTATTAGCTTACGTGCACCTGATAGGTCAGCTGTCGAAAAGGCAAATGAATCCGTTGGACCGTCGTTGTAGTGGCAAAATAACCAGAGGCTCTTCGTGCAAATGGCGTAGCCGTGGCCAACAGTGGAGTTGGTGTTTCCTGAGGTGGTACACTGTAAACAGGACCATCCGTCTGGCTTGTAGTCATAGTGACTTGATCAAATGTTTCTAAATTACTTGTTGTTAGTGGAACTAAGGCAAGATCATCATCCACCCTCCCCAAGCTCGGAGAGGTATCAGCGTTGGTGTAAACAACTTGAAGCAGAACTTCTTCTCCAGTAGCGAGAGGGATTCGGGAACTACTGGACGTTCCTCTTGGTCGGCTGTGTAGAATAGGCCACATGTTGTAGTTTGACATTGTCAATGGAAACAAAGCGATTTTCTTTGGCACATGGCAATGGTGGTAGAATAACAGTTCTGGTACCGTGTATCCCCAACACAGGGACTGGTGCTGGTTAAGAAGGGCCAAATTATTTTTTCACTGCGACCTTTTCACGCACAAGATTCCCAACTCTGGGAATCCAGCCGGTAGGTGTTACTGGCACATCCTTAATTCCTGTGGAGGAAGCACTTTTAGAAGAGTTATCTTCACGAAACTGATGTAATTCCTGTAAAACAGTGACACGATCATTTATGTCAAAAGGTGTTTCTGCTGCCTCCACAGAAGGGCCATCAAGATAAGGAACAAACATTTGTGTTCCCGAACAGGCACTCATATGTAGTACGACCCCCCAGGGACCTTCTAGGCAGGTTATTTAGTGCCCTCTGAACCCAGTACAGGTGGGTTAGCCAACTACAACCCGTACCTAAGACTCTGACCGTTAAGGATTGCTTTAAATCGCGGTTTAATCGCTCCACAATAGAATTTCCCTCTGTATGAAATGGAGACGAGTACTGGAGTTGGACCCCCAACAAAGCCATGGTGTCCCTGAATGCCCTTGATGCAAAAGCAGGGCCCTGGTCCGAATGGAATGCTGCAACTGCATATGTACCGACAAAGACTCGCAAATCTTTAATAACAGTCCGAGCGTCAGCCGAGCGATGTGGCCACACCCACACAAATCTGGAGCAAGAATCAACAGCAACTAATATATATTTGTATGCTGTTGGGCCTGGCCCTTTTACAGGGTCATTCCCCAGACTTTTTGCTTTTTGCCTCCTTATTTTCTGACCTTTGTTGGCTGACGTTTTGACTCTGAGCACTTTTTTACTGCTAACCAGTGCTAAAGTGCATGTGCTCTCTCTTACAAATTTGGTAGGATTGGATTATACCTGATTGGCATATTTGATTTACCTATAAGTCCCTTGTAAAGTGGTATCCCTATACCCAGGGCCTGTAAATTAAATGCTACTAGTGGGCCTGCAGCGCTGCTTGCGCCACCCACTGAAGTAGCCTGTCAAACCTATCTAAGGCCTGCTAGCACAGAGCCTGTGTGCGCAGTTTCCTGCCACAGGGACCTGGCATCTAAATTTACTTGCCAGGCCCAGAACTCCCCTTTTACTACATGTAAGTCACCCCTAAGGTACGCCCTAGCTAGCCCTTTGGGCAGGGTGCCATGTATGTAGAAGGAAGGACATGTGCCATGTTGCGTGGCCTGTCCTGGTAGTGACAAACAGCCTAACTTGGTGTCTCACTGCTGTGAGTGATGCCTCCTCATAGGATTGCATTGGAAATGCCTTGCCTTATGTGTAAGGGGTATTGTCTGATTTATGAGGGGTAGCGTAGGCATGTTTGGTATGGTTGTGATAGTGGTGTAGGTGTATTTTTTATTACTATCACAGAAATGCCGCTTCTAGAAAGTGCGCATTTATCTGTGCTTATAACTTTGGTGTTTTGCAGCTTGTCTCCAATCAACATCTGGACAGACTGACAGTTGGGGCTTTGTTCATACTTCTCAGACAGCCTGAACACAGGGAGAGTGGAGGTGTCACAGAGGTGCATCTACATATTGTAAAGCCTGGGCTGAGAGAAGGGAGAGGCGGGGCACACCTGCATTTGTAAAGGCTGTGCCCTGGCCTCACACAATAGGGTTGTTAACCCCCCACTGATGTTTGGAGCCTGTGCTGAAAGGAGAGAGGAGGCACTCCCGGAAACAGTTGTAACTGGCTGGAACCTCCTCTCCCTACCATTGTAAAACACACTGTAACCCTAATATAAGTAAAGGGAAATTTTCCCCACAATTTGAACATTCTTGGAACTTGAAACTGGACACAGAACGCTGATGAATGGACTCACCAGGAAACCACCCTGGACTGCTGCTGTTGTGCTGACCTGTGACCTGCCTGGTCACTAGGAGGAACTGCCAGCACCTACACCCCTTGTGCTGGCCTGCAGCTGGGCCCACCAGCCCTATGCTTTTTCTTTTCTTGCTTGCTCCCAGGGGCAGGGTGCTGTGGCTCCTGACCCCTGCACACAAACTCGTCACCCTTGCCTAAGCGCTTGGAAAGAGTGCTCTCTTTAACTGCCGATCTTGTCTTAGCGCTTTAGGAAGCGGTTTATTTGGATCCCAAATCACTGCTGCAACTCGGGCTGGGAAACAAGCCCTCCCACTCTCTTTAGCGCTCTGCCTTGATTTGAGGACCGCAAATCACCACCGCGACCCGGGCACCACAGTTTGACTTCAGTGCGAGGTTCGAGCTAACCCTAGTGCCCCCGGGGCAGTTACCAAACGTAAAGGAAGGAGCTTGCACGCTCCTACCGTGTCCCCGGGTGACGTGCCCTTTTCAGAGCGCCCCCGGGGCACACCTCGACTCCGACTCCTCTCGCTGCTTCCCTCACGTACGAGGGAAGGCAGAAAACACGGCTCACGCTCCGGACTGGGTGCGGCCGTCTGTGGGAGCAGGTGCAGAGCCTCATCAGAGACCCCTGCTTCCCCTGCTACCTCGTTAGGCAGCCTCACCGCGGACAAGAGTGGCTGCCTCCTAGTCCTAAGCAGGACACGGGGAGAAAAGGGAACCCCCATTTTCCCCGGTCACTGCGCTAGGGGTGCGATCGTTCCACACTGCCTCAATCTCTTCAGAGAGGGCCATTAGAGGCCCAGGGGCCCGCGAAGATCACAGGTCCCCAGAGGGGCCCGGTCTTCACATAGTAGAGGGGGTGCAGACCGCCCTCTCTACCAGGAACCCCCGTTTTGCGCATAGGAGCGCCAGGGGCTCCAGTGCTCATCTTTTAGGCAAGGGGAGTGCCTCTTCTACAGAAACCAGGTACTTTTTAGGGAATCTAGGCTCTAGGAGTACAGACTTTTGGGTGTTTTAGATTTCCTACATGTTTACTGTTCCTACATATATGTGCTAATGTTCCTTTGTATGGGTATGTCTAGCTGATATGTATTTATATGACTTGGGAGATATTCTCTAATGTTCCTTTTATGTGTATTTAGGAATTGTTCATGACAAATGCATATATCTTTTACTGTAATTCCTGACTACTGCTTACGTTGCAGAATCCTGAGTACTTACGTGTGCTAATGTGACCACTGCATATTCTTGCGGAGTATTAGTAACTTGTGTAACATTCTGACAACTGCTAAGGTAGCAGGGTATTACTTACATGTAATGTTGGTCTAATTATGTTTTGTGCAAATCAGATTATTTTTACATAGCTCAGTGTTGTGTTTACTTTGTGGTGTACATTTTGCGTCATGTGTGTTGTGTGTGTTGTGCAAATGCTTTACACATTGCCTCTGGGATAGGCCTGACTGCTCGTGCCAAGCTACCAAGGGGGTGAGCAGGGGTTATCTTGGACGTGTAACTCCCTAGCCCTGACTAGAGTGAGTAGGTTCTGCCTGGCTGAGGTGCATACCCTAGCCAACCAG
The DNA here is from genome assembly GCF_031143425.1 of Pleurodeles waltl. Lineage (NCBI taxonomy): Eukaryota > Metazoa > Chordata > Amphibia > Caudata > Salamandridae > Pleurodeles > Pleurodeles waltl. The sequence goes on from NC_090446.1 coordinate 1,420,052,837, forward strand.
AAACCCCATTTCTAACATTGGTTGTCAGCTGTGAGGATAGGACTTGCACTTGTACAGTACCTTGTGACTCATTTTTGCACCGCAAATTGCACTTAGACCATCACATGTTTTAATTCTCTTTTCTTAAATTATTCTCCTGTTTTCTCAAGATAGTCATTTTATTTTTACTCCTGTGTTGTATACTTGCACTTTTGACTCTTGTGTGTACACTAGTGTTGTGCTCTTAACAAAATGGAGTCCACCTTCGACATGGATTAAATGTTGTTGTACACTATAGAAGAGTTAAGGGGATTCTGCAGGGAGAGAGGTGTACCTTTTATAGAAGCTGAAGCCCAAATAGGGATCCTCAGAAGAATCCTGTTCAATTTTGAAGAGGCAGACTACATAGCACCAAAAGAGGCCCAGGAGAAGAATGGTTCTGACGGAGACCCTAGAGAGACCCACGAGAGTAGTGAGGACTCCGAAGAGGAGGGTCCCCAGTCCACACACCAGGGGGACAGTGACCCCGAAGAGTTAGACACTGAGGGGGAAGATGACTGGCCAGGGACACCAGTAGAGAGAGAGGACCCCATCGATAGGGAGTCCCTTACTGGGTCTTTGCCTAGCAGCAGCGCCATCTCCCATTCCCTGTCACCTAAGGAGCTCAGAGATAGGTGGGAAGAGAGGGACCTGAGGCTGCAGCTAGCCAGGCTGGCTGTAGAAGAGAGACAGGCTGAGGTTGAAAAAGCCTTAGTCCAGGAGAGGATGGCAGAGGCTGAAAGGGCATTTACCAGAGAAAGGCTCGCTCTAGAGCGCAGCCTTACAAATCTGGACTCACCGGTAATGCAGGTGGAGTCCAGTGGAGGCAGCATTTGTAGTGTTAGGCACAATCCTTACCTACCCACAGATTTGGTACCTGGGTTCAAGGAGGGAGATGACATACGTCAGTGGCTTAGGGAGTATGAGGAAGCTCTAGTTGCACGCAGGATTCCTGAGAAAGATTAGGGAACTGTCCTAGAGAGCTATATTCCTGAGGTGGAAAGGGATGTCCTACTGGCCCCAGAAGGGAGTGACAGGCAGGGGTATCCCCACATCAGAAAGGCCCTGATAGAAAAGTATGGTCTCACCCCTGAAGACTGCAGGTTGAGGTTCAGAGGCAGCAGTAAGCGGTCACACCAGTCTTTGGAGGATTTCATGGGGACTTGTTGCAAGGCACTAACAGGATGGGTGGAGGGTAGCAGAGCAACCACTTATGAAGGGCTGTTTAGTCTCATTCTAAGAGAACACATGTTCCGTTGCTTTTTTTCAGAGCTACGCCAACACCTGTCTTACTGTGAGTTCTCTGACCCCGGGGAACTTGCAAAGGAGGCTGACCTCTGGCTTAGTGCCAGGGGAGCTGGTCAGACATCAAGGGCCGTCTTAGGTTCACCCCTGGAAGGGGTGGCGGAGGTTCTGGGTAATTCAGGCCAAATTCTGAGCGGGGAGGGTGCAGGATCCAGAGGGACCTGTCTTCTTACGCATGTCTTGGAAGGCACCCAGAAGGGGCCCCAAGGCTGGAATTTAACTGTTCCAGTCAAAATTTTCAGCGGGGAGGAAGTAGAATTGTTAAGGACCTATCCTCTTACGTATGCCTTAGAGGGCTCCTTCCCGGTGCACCAAGGCGAGAATTTAACCAACCCAGACAACGTTCTGAGCGGGGAGGGTGCAGGATCCACAGGGACCGGTCCTCCTCTGCAGGTCTTGGAAGGTACCCGAGAGGGGCCCCAAGGCGGAAGGCCAGTTGTTACCGAAGGCCAATCCTGTAAAAAGGATGTCCAAGAGTCTGAAGGAGAAGGGGGACACCTGGGAACATGGTTGCTCCAACTCTGGAGATCAGCAGCACCACCCCGCAGAGGAGGGTGCAGACGCTTCCTTTTAAGAGTTTTAGGGAGGACACTCCCCTGACTCCTGTCCAGCAAAAGGGTATTGTCCCTAGGTTGGAAGACCAGATCATGGGCAACCCCCTAGATCTGAAAATAGAGACTGCTGTAATCAGCATCTCTACTGATGCATTCTCTAGGGATTCAGTTCCTTCAAGAGGGGATTCACGGGAAGACACTTCCCTGACTCCTGTCCAGCAAAAGGGTAACGTCCCTAGGATGGAAGATGCATGCCCTAGGGATTCAGTTCCTGTAAGGGAGAGTTTGAAGGAGGACGCTCCCCTGACTCATGACCAGCCCACGGGTACCGTCCCTAGGTTGGAGAACCAGGTCCAGGGTATCCATTGACATGGAGGTGGAAAAGTCTGTCCCAGTCTCTCTACCATTACTTCTGGGGGTATCACTCTTGATGGGAGGGTGCGGAACTCTAGAAGGAGGGACAGGAGGAGGAAAGGCTCTTTCCTGACCCCAGCTCAGCCAGAGGGGAAGGACCCTGGGTTGGGAGACCAGTTACAGGGGGGCTCCTCTGAACTGGTGTGTGAGCTGGCCAGGACGACTGTAACAATCACCCTGGCAGTTCTGTATTCTGGCGGTCCAACTCCTCGGAGGAGGAGGTGGAACCCTAGAAGGAGGGGCAGAAGGAGAGACTCTCCCCTGGACCCTATTCAGGCTATGGGACCAGTCCCTAGGCTAGAAGACCAGAGGCAGGGGGTAACACCTGAACTGGTGGGAAGGAGAGTGTAAACAGAATGCTATGCACCTGGGGCTCCCGCCCCCCACTCTGAGAGGTTTCAGAGGCCATGGGCTGGCCTTCGACCTGGCTCTGGCCACAGACAACTAGGACGCCTCCGTGGGTTAGCTTAGATTGTCTTGGGATAATAGACAGAGGAATTCAAATGGGTTCAGATTGGCGTAGAACTGGATCATGTCCCTGCAGTTGCGGGCCAGGGTCCTGGTTCTATCACCCTAATCAGGGAAGTCCACCAAGGTATTGATTGTTCTCCCCTGGCTTTGGCCGGTAGGGGGTCATGTAGGACCTGGCCCTTTTACAGGGTCATTCCCCAAACTTTTTGCTTTTTGCCTCCTTATTTTTCTGACCTCTGTTGGCTGACGTTTTGACTGAGCACTTTTTCACTGCTAACCAGTGCTAAAGTGCATGTGCTGTCTCTTACAAATTTGGTAGGATTGGAATATGCCTGATTGGCATATTTAATTTACCTATAAGTCCCTTGTAAAGTGGTATCCCTATACCCAGGGCCTGTAAATTAAATCCTACTAGTGGGCCTGCGGCGCTGCTTGCGCCACCCATTGAAGTAGCCTGTCAAACCTATCTAAGGCCTGCTAGCGCAGAACCTGTGTGCACAGTTTCCAGCCACAGGGACCTGACATCTAAATTTACTTGCCAGGCCCAGAACTTCCCTTTTACTACATGTAAGTCACCCCTAAGGTACGCCCTAGCTAGCCTTTGGGCAGGGTGCCATGTATGTAGAAGGGAGGACATGTGCCATGTTGCGTGGCCTGTCCTGGTAGTGACAAACAGCCTAAATTGGTGTCTCACTGCTGTGAGTACTGCCTCCTCATAGGATTGCATTGGAAATGCCCTGCCTTATGTGTAAGGGGTATTGTCTGATTTATGACGGGTAGCGTAGGCATGTTTGGTATGGTTGTGATAGTGGTGAGAAATGCTGCTTACTGGTGTAGGTGCATTTTTTATTACTATCACAGAAATGCCACTTCTAGAAAGTGCACATTTATCTGTGCCTTTAACTTTGGTGTTTTGCAGCTTGTCTCCAACAACGTCTGGGCAGACTGACAGTTGGGGCTTTGTGCATACTTCTCAGACAGCCTGAACACAGGGAGGGTGGAGGTGTCACAGAGGTGCATCTACATATTCCCGGGCTGAGAGAAGGGAGAGGCGGGGAACACCTGCATTTGTAAAGGCTGTGCCCTGGCCTCACACAATAGGGTTGTTATCCCCCCACTGATGTTTGGAGCCTGTTCTGAAAGGAGAGACGGGGCACTCCCGGAAACAGTTGTAACTGGCTCGAACCTCCTCTCCCTACCATTGTAAAACACACTGTAACCCTAGTATAAGTAAAGGGGAATTTTCCCTACAATTTGAACATTCTTGGAACTTGAAACTGGACACAGAACGCTGATGAATGGACTCACCAGGAAACCACCTTGGACTGCTGCTATTGTGCTGACCTGTGACCTGCCTGGTCACTAGGAGGAACTGCCACCACCTGCACCCATTGTGCTGGCCTGTAGCTGGGCCCACCAGCCCTGTGCTTTTTCTTTTCTTGCTTGCTCCCAGGGGCAGGGTGCTGTGTCCCCTGACCCCTGCACACAAACTCGACAACCTTGCCTAAGTGCTTGGAAAGAGCGCTCTCTTTAACTGCCGATCTTGTCTTAGCGCTTTGGGAAATGCTTTATTTGGATCACAAATCACCTGCCTTGATTTGAGGACCCCAAATCGCTGCCGCGACCCGGGCGCCGCAGTTTGACTTCAGCGCGAGGTTTGCGCTAACCCTATTGCCCCCGGGGCACTTACCGAAGGTAAAGGAAGGAGCTTGCACACTCCTACCGTGTCCCCGGGTGACGCGCCTTTTTCAGAGTGCCCCCGGGGCACACCTCGACTCCGACTCCTCTCGCTGCTTCCCTTCGCGGATGAGAGAAGGCAGAAAACGCAGCTCGCACATCGGACCGGGTGCGGCCGGATGTGGGAGCAGGTGCAGAGCCTCATCGGAGGCCCCTGCTTCCCCTGCTACCTCGTTAGGCAGCCGCACCGTGGACAAGGGCGGCTGCCTCCTAGTCCTAAGCAGGACACCGGGAGAAAAGGGAACCCCTCTTTTCCCCAGTCACTGCGCTAGGGGAGCGATCGCCCCATACTGCCTTAATCTCTGGTGCTTTCCCCCCCTTCAGAGAGGGCCATTAGAGGCCCGGGGGGGCCCCAAAAGATCACGCGTCCCCAGAGGGGCCCAGTCTTCGCATAGTAGAGGGGGTGCAGACTGCCCCTCTCTACCAGGAACCCCCGTTTTGCACATAGGAGCGCCGGGGGCTCCACTGCTCATCTTTTAGGCACGGGGAGTGCCTCTTCTACAGAAACCAGGTACGTTTTTAGGTAATCTAGGCTCTAGGAGCCTAGTACAGACTTTTGGGTGTTTTAGATTTCCTACCTGTTTACTGTTCCTACATATATGTGCTAATGTTCCTTTTTATGGGTATGTCTAGCTGATATGTATTTATATGACTTGGGAGATATTCTCTAATGTTCCTTTTATGGGTATTTAGGAATTGTTCATGACAAGTGCATATATATTTTACTGTAATTCCTGACTACTGCTTATGTTGCAGAATCCTGAGTACTTACGTGTGCTAATGTGACCACTGCATATTCTTGCGGAGCATTAGTAATTTGTGTAACATTCTGACAACTGCTAAGGTAGCAGGGTATTACTTACGTGTAATGTTGGTCTAATTATGTTTTGTACAATACAGATTATTTTTACATAGCTCAGTGTTGTGTTTACTTTCTGGTGTACATTTTGCGTCATGTGTGTTGTGTGTGTTGTTCAAATGCTTTACACATTGCCTCTGGGTTAGGCCTGACTGCTCGTGCCAAGCTACTAAGGGGGTGAGCAGGGGTTATCTTGGACGTGTAACTCCCTAGCCCTGACTAGAGTGAGTAGGTTCTGCCTGGCTGAGGTGCATACCCTAGCCAACCAGAAACCCCATTTCTAACATATGCAGGTGTTAATGGACTGCAATGATCCAAGTACACACATTGTTATGGTCTATTTAAGATTAAGAGGGGTGTCTGCGGCGGGCGCTTAGCCGTGGAAACTTTAATTTGTTGACAGATGTCACAACAAAGGACATACTGCTTAGTCTCTTTATAGAGACCAGGCCACCAATAACGGGCCTGCAAGAGTGAAATTGTAGCCGCCACGCCAGCATGTGCAGATGCCACCCCTTCATGTGCTGCTTTAATCAATTGTGGTCTTACATCTTTATTGGGGATGTCTCGTACGCCTAAGCCTGGAATTTTAACTTCAGCGTTCAGTATACTTCCCACCAAGTATTGATATTTATTAGGAAATCCTTTAGGATAAGGCGTACCATCAACCGTAGCTTTTATGGCAGCCATAATGTCTTTGTCTGGTTTGGAACTCGAACGAGTCACTGCGGCTACAGTGGCGACTGCCACTGCCGACTTTGCGGCTTCATCAGCCAAAGTATTTCCAGCAACGTGTATTCCAACACGCTGGTGTCCAAGTGTATGCACAACATGGACTTTGGGTAGCGTCTCTTTCAGGTATGCTACCTTCCCCCACAGGAGTCTGTGTTTTATGGTGTTGCCTTTTGAATCTCTGAACCCAGTCAAGCGGAAGTAATGCAGGTGTTCATTAAAAGACTGGATGCAATAATATGATTCACAAACAATCAGTGTGAACTGTGTTGGATCCGTATGTTCTAGTGCCATGAGTAGAGCTTTCAGCTCAGCCAATTGTGCTGTACAATCCCCTAAGGTTTGTATAGGCATGTTGGGGACAGAATTTCTCCCCCTCCATATAGGCGCTCACGACCGCACATGCAGCAGAATATTGATGTTTAGTTACAATTGCTGGTTGCGCAGAGCCATCAGTGTACATGACTACATGATATTGATCAATAGGCAAGGTGTCAGCGGGAACTGGATAGTCTACTTCATATTGTAGAAATTGTTGAGTTTGGAACTTTGGGTCAAAAATGTAGTCTACATCAGTGGCTGTTAAAGACATAGCCCATTGTATCCATCGTGGATGAAGTGCTTTTGCGTTCAGGAAGCTAGCTTTTGTAATAACCTCTAGGGCCGGAATAGGAGAAACGACAATAATGTGTTTTCCTTGGGCAAGAGGTCTTTCTTTAATAACAGCCATCTGGACAGCAGTGAGAATTTTCTCTGTGGGTGCAAAGGGTTGTTCAGCAGCGGAATGCAAGTGTGATTTATATGCAATCGGGACTGTCTCACCTTCATTAAATGTGACATAAGTAAAACCGATGGCCCCAGCTATTACCCTGATGACCAAATGTGTCTTATTGTCCCGTGTGTGTAAATGTTTTGCTGCTAGCATATCTGCCTGTAAATCTCGAAGAGTATGTGTATGTTCAATTGTCATTTAAGGCTGTACTTATGTGTACCTTGGATAACCATTTACTCACTTTAGGTCTGAGTAGCAGAGGTAGTTTGGTGTGAGGAAACAGGAGCACACAGGGGAGCTGTGGCTTGGTGCACACAGATGGCAGTGTTTCCTAAGGGTACAAGCACGAGATGGAGGCAGAACCTGCGCACTGGTGAATTGTGATGTAGAGAAGAAACATGCAATAGGACTAGGACTAGGTGTTCATTTCAGAAAGGTGTCTACATGCAAACATAGTAGTGCACACAAGGGGTGGCTAAGTGCACACAGGTGTGTACATTCTTTGTTTGCATATTTGTGCATGGCACTCAGTAGGAACATCCTGTGTGCAAATTAGTTTGGATTACCAGAGCTTACACGTTTTTCCCACCTAGAGTCAGCACATGTATATTCAGTTACCTCTGGGTATCCACTGGTTTTGTTTCATAAAGGTAAACACACTTTTGTGTAAGTGTACAATTATTTGCTATTAAGAAAGAGATTTACAGGTAGTATCTTTACAAGGGGGGATTATCCCCACGTGAAAAGACCTCCACCTCATAAAAAAAAAGTCTACAAAGGTTTGCATGACAGGGGAACATCGGGAACAATGACTCTGGAACAACAACTACGTTGTTAACGGAAGCGAAACCACGCTTGCGTTAACGACTTCCTTTTTCTCTGCCTTAACCACACATGTGCTGAACAACACATATGCGTGGTTAAGGCAGAGAAAATGGGAGAGTGCATCGGTAGAAGATGCAGTCAGGTAAGTGGGGCTGGGGCACAGTTGGGGGTAGTTTTTAGGGGTGGGGTGGATTAAGGGCTTGGGGTGGGGGAGGTAGGTGTAGTTTTTTTTTTTAGGGGTGGGGTGGGGTGATCTGGACAGTTCTGGTTTTTAGGGGCGGGGGATCGTTGCAGCTCTGTTTTTAGAGGTGTGGGTGGGGGTCAGGATAGTTTGTTTTTTGGGGTGGGGAGTCGGGGTAGTTGGTTTTTTGGGGATGGGGTTGGAGTAGTTTTGTTTTTTGGGGGGTGGCGGGGTAGTTTGGTTTTAGGGTTTGGGGGGTCAGGTAGTTTGTTTTTTTGGGGGTTGGGCAGGGGGGATGGGGGAGTTAGGGCTTTGGGATGGGGTCAGGGTAGTTTGGGTTTTGAGGGTGGGAGTCAGGATAGATGGGTTTTTGGGGTGGAGGGGATCTGGGTAGCTAGTATTTTTGGGGGTGGGGTGGGGGATCTGGGTAGTTTGTTTTTTGGGGTGGGGTGAGGGTAGATTGGTTTTTGGGGGTGGGGTGGGGGTTGGGCTAGATTGCTTGTTTGGGGGTGGGGGGTTGGGATAGTTTGGTTTTTGGGGATAGGGGATTAGGGTAGTTTGGGTTTTGGGGGTGGGGGTCAGGGTAGTTAGTGCTTTTAGGGGTGGGGATCGGGGTAGTTAGTGTTTTTGGGGATGGGGTCAAGGGATCGGGGTAGTTTGGTTTTTGGGGGTGGGAGGATTGGAGTAGTTTGGTTTTTGGGTGTTGGGGATGGGGGATCAGGATAGTTTTGTTTTTAGGGGCGGGTGGGGGTCGGTTGTTTTTAGGGTGGGTGGGTGAGGTCAGGAAGGGTTTAGGGCTAAGGGTGGGCGGGAGGTATTGGGGTAGTTTTGTTTTAGGGGTGGGGGTTCGGGGTAGTTTTAGTATTAGGGGTGGGGTACTTCTGGGCCTTAGGAGAGAGGGGGGGTCACATGCTAGAACCAAGTATGCCATTCCCACACATGCCTTTACTAGGCATGCTTTTAAAAGAAAAGGTTGTTGTAAAGGCATGCATGGTAAAAATATTTGTTGTTACAAATCAGTTGTTCAGGCATGTGTGGTTCCAGCATTCGTTGTTCCATCATACTTTTGCATGACATTGAATTAACACACACAATTGTATTCTCTTTGTAAGTAGGGACACAGGCTGAATTTCATAAACACACTTTTCCAAACAACAGCAATAGTTAATCATAAGCACCAATCTTTTTATGTGCAGAGACTCTGCACTGGTAAAGTTAGTTCTGGTGAATCCCTTTGTGAATAGCAGACAGTCCTAAACTTACACGAACGTGTAAGTTTACCTTTGTGAATCTGGCCCTTAGAATGTGTTTTGTTCTTCGAGGCTATTCTTATGTCTTTAGTAATGTACGATGTCTGAGGCAGCATATTTTGATGTGTACCTGAGCATTTTAAACTAGTTTCAAGAGTATGAGAATAGTAACTGGCCTATGATTAATTGTCCCAAGGTCTATGCCGATGGCTTTTTGTGGTTGTGCCCCTAGTGTAGCATTGCATGTGTTTACTCAGCAGAGGACTTTTATTTATGTTATTGTACTATTTCATTTTCCATTGTCACTTAGAAAAGTTATTTTTTGATTTCAGACCTGTCTCTCCTGTTTAAGTCAGCGGGGTCAACGTCGTGAGAAATAATTTCCTGGGATGCTACCACGGTCAAATATCATATAATGGCACTTCCTGCAATGGAGTGGGTCAATGGGCATGCAATGTCACTTCCGCTGCCGCTGCCATTTTGCTGAATCAACTTCCATTGTCTCTGTGGAAACAACTGTTATTCTAACGGATGTTTTCTGTCCATCACAGCTACAGATGTCTGAAGTATGGGTACTGGCGCAGGTCCATGATTGTTCTGCTTTTCAGAAACGCAAGACAAGATGATGGCGCATCTCAATAAAAAATGTCTGCTAAGGTTTGCGTAAGTAAAACTGAATTAACACCCACCGTTGTATTCTCCTAGTGAGGAGTGACATAGGCTGAATTTCATAAGCACACTTTTCCAAACAGCAGCAATAGTTAATCACGAGCTCTTATTCGGAGAGTCACTTGCAAAGCTTCGGTGCAGCCAGAGCCTCTTATCACTGAGTTCACACTCAACGGCACTATACTTTTTCTCTTATTTTCTGACGTAATGATATCCCTTGCATATTCTCAACTCATTCCCATGCACTTTCTGGACACAATTCCCGCTGTTAAGAATATCCGAAGACAGCATTATTTATTAATGGCTGTAAGAAGCGCATTTGAATCTGGGGAACATTTCAAGAAGAATATTTCAGACATCTAGATTAGTATTGTATGCAATCTTTATTTTCGTCAATGCTTTGAAGCAGATCAAATGTTTACAAATTCTGGTGAAAATGGTGTTCGATTTGAACACTCGGAAGTGGAATAATGAGGATTGTGGTTGTCTTTTCTCACTGGAGGGATTTCACGTGAAATGGATTGTTAAAGTTGTATGTCACTTACAGTTAATCTTCTGGTAGTTGCCAGAAAGACTAAATGAACGTGAAGCATGTAGGCCTATCTGTGCAGGGGTTGATTCTGCTCTCAGAAACATAACCAATCAGGGCTAATATGCTCCCTTCTTCCAATAACTGAGCTCTCGGTAAGATTATTGACTGCCGCACTCACTTGTGGGAATGCACTTGTCATTATGCATGGCATATCCTTCCATACAAACACACCCAGGAGCACATTCGTAGGGGCAGATCGTTTTTTCTTGATTGTAGTTCTCGCAGGTTGTCTGGCATCTGGCACCGCAGGGACTGAAATAGGCATTTTGTGGACAGGAATCACAGTCTTCCTTTCGTACACATGTTGGAGAACCCGCGTACTGCAGGATGTACCCCTCATCACAGACACAGCCAGCGACGCAGATCCGGATGCATGGCTTGGCCACATATCGATCTACACAGGTTTGTTGACAAACACAACAGCAATCTGAAAAATGTTGGTGCTGCGGGCATTCTGTGGAAGAAGATAATGAAAGATATTGGAACAGATATGAAAACAGTAGAATCCATCAAGCCAACAGCAATTGTAAAAACAAAACCCTACTAGTATGCTACTGTTGATCTAAAGAGTTGCTTCAAAGTATCATTCCTTGTTTTACGGTGGCTCATTAAATGAACTTGGTATAATAGGCATGTCTGGCAATGGGGGCAAATTACTAGAGTCTGATTTATAAAAAGGTTACTGCGTGCAGTTGTCACGTTGGAGTAGCTGTCTCCTGAATTTCCAAGATTACTGTTCACTCATGGCAAAAGATTTCTAACTCATAGACACTTTACAGGCTAAGGGGCTTTTTTACAAGCGCCACTGGATCGTCACTTTCAGCGACACTTCGGTGGCGCTGTGCCCATTTCCACATTTACAAGTAAAGATTTTGTGATGGTAAACCCTCCGAATTGCAAAATTACTCTGTTTTCAAAATTCATTTTTGTAATGTGCAAAACCTACTTCACAAGTTGGAAAAGTCAGACAATAGTTTTTTATGGCCCATAACAAATTTGGAAGTGGAGCAAAAGGGACCATGGGCCATATGTACTAAAGCATTTTCCCATAGACACAGAATGGGTAAAATCTTTTGGTACATCTGGCCCCATATTCCTAATTGCAACTTGGAATGCAATACTTGCAATCATTACTTTGCAGCTGTATTTATACAGTTATCAACACGTGAAACAAGGTAGTAGCAGACTTCCAAATGTGGACTTGAGAATCATGGTGGCAGTGTCGCAGGAAGTAGATCAAAGACCCTTCCAGCTTCCCCTGGTGTTGTACCAAAGTGCATTTTTCTTATTTTTGTTTTAAAATAGCTCAGGTTCCTAAGGAACATTGTCCACCTTTAAAAAATAAAGTTTCCAACTGGGAAATACAAATACTTGGATAGTAGTTGTAAGGAATTGAGTTATTTATTGAGGGGAGTTAAAACCCGATTGAAGCAGACTACAATCCGTATAAAGTGAACCACAAAAGTCACTAAAATAACATGTGCTTAACCTGTGGTAGTTTGACACAAAAGCAGTCAGGGTTAACTTTGAGGAACAGTCAAAAGTGAAGGTCGAGCACAATGGAATGGGGACCCATATGCGAAGTGGACCCGGGCCCGGTCTCGGTTTAACTTCAACATTTTGAAGAAATTTCCTGAGAATGGTAAAGCAAAGGTAAAAATGAGGTGGGGCAAAGCAGCTTGCATTTTTCTGAGGAGGAGGCGTCATCATCAGGGACACTCTGAATAGGATTTGCTGCTGCGGAATAGAACATAGTGAGAACTGCCACGTTGTTAGGCTGTCTGGCTATGCAGCTTGGGTGGATCAGTCAGCAGGTAGAGCCTGGTCTTCTGTTAGTTCTCAGGACACTGTTCAGTGCAAATGATTAGAGTTATGCAGGAGCGGCACCTTTAATCCCACAACAAAGGCTAAAGGACTTGTAGGGTACAACTTGGGGGGTCAGGACTCACTCCCACAGAGGGCAGGTCGATGGTTGTACGTATCTGGAGCTTGATATGTCATTGTAGCTCACACAGGAGGCCAGCCGATTGGCCGTTGGAGACACACTGGTACTCCTAGGTCTAAACAGAAAGGCAGGCTGCAGGCAGCAGGGCAGTCGTCTGGGGGACAAGTGAAACCTCAAGCAGCAGAAGAGTCCTCTGAGGTACAAGGCAGTCGTCAAGCACCAGGGCAGTCCTCTGGGGGTCCAGTTAGTCCTTCTGAAGTCTTCCACAGGTCCAATAGTGTACCGATGAGTGGTACAAGAGGTCCAATACTTATGCTTAGTACCAGCCGTTGAAGTGAGGAAATCTTTAAGGCTACCGCTGACTGCTGGTTCTGGTGCTACTTCCATCCCCTGCCAATGTTCCAAGAAGTATGGGTAACAAAAGGCTAATGTCAGATTCCTTTGTGTATGTGTTGGAGGCAGCTCTCTGAAATGTAAGTGAGGCAGGAAACAGCTCCTCCCTACCTTTCCTGGCAGGATGGCCCATCCTTGTAACAGCTAATTAAATTTTTGTCTCACTGTCTAGGGGAAATACACAAAGCCCAACAGCTGTGTTATTCATGGTCATGTGACCTAGATCACGCATAGTAGGCATCAAATGGTCAGGTAAAAAAAATGCATTTTAAAGAGGGTTTTAAATTACAAGTCATTTGAGTCCAAACATGACATTCCTACCTGTTCCAAATAAAAGGTTAGCAGATATTAAATGTAATAAGTTAACCCAATGTTATCCTATGGGTGAGAGAGGTCTTAAAGTAGGAAAAAACAAATGTAAGAGTTTTTCGCAACCAGGAAATGTAAAACTTAAAGACCTCTTGTGCTTTTGAAAAACAATGCACTTTTAGAGCCTACCTTATGGGTGGTATATTTATATTAAAAAGGAAGGTTTAGTGAGTTGGCAGATTAAAACTGAACCACAAGCTAAAATGGTAGGCCTGAGATGTGCTTAAAAGTGCTACTGTAGCGGATGGCAAAATGATTGCTGCAGGCCCACCACTAGTAGCATTTAATTTACAGGCTAGCTCTTGGTAAATATAGTACTTGTAAATAAATAAAAAAATAGTGCTGCAGGCCCACTAGTAGCATTTCATTTTTAGACTCCGCATAACTGTGGTGTGGGACGTACAAGTAAATGAAAAGGGCCAATCAGGTGTAGGCAAGTTCTACAATGCTTTAGGGACAGAGAGCAAGTCATTTTGCACTGGTTATCAGTGGTAAAGTGCCTAGAGTTCACATGCAAATAAAAAGAATTTCATAAAATGGGAGGGGTGAATGCGAAACAGTTTGGGGGAAAACAACACCAAGAATGTTAGGTCTAACAGTGGTCTACTGTCTCTTGCAGATCGCCATTTCTGTGCACCTAGCCAAAGGCAGTGGGATGCAAATGATCTCTTCAATAGACAGTTCATTCCACGACCTCCTGTAACCTAATGGTTCAGACATAACTTTGTAAAATCACTGTATGAGTCATGAACACATTTCGCATACAGTATATATGTACATCTTGCTCTGCATTATGAAGGGATACTAGCTTACTGACAGGCACTCACTCATAAAATAAATCCAAAGGCAATTGAACATGTCCATTATATGTGTCTGAGTTAGTGGTGAGATGCAAACCCATACCACATCATGGCAAATTTGATGTGATAATTATTATACAGTAGTTAGTCATCACATGAAAAAACAATTCAATTAACTCATTTATGAAAAGACTGAAAGGGCAGCATGAAAGCACATACTAACCCTATCAAGACAAATCGCTCAGCCAACATAATTAATCTAGGGGTACAAGCATACAGAGAATGGTGGAGGCCAAGGATAGCAAAACCCACTGGACCATACTCAATTGGGCTTCCAAGTAATCAGACTCTCAAACAATAGACAGTGACAAGGCATGGCATGGCATGATGTAACATAGATTACATAACATAACTGTAGGAACTTAGGGCCAGATGTAGCAAAGGGTTTGCGCCTCGCAAACGTCGAAAATCCCCGTTTGCGAGGCGCAAAAGCCTCTTTGCTATTCAGAAATGCATATTGCGAGTCGGTACCGACTCGCAATATGCATTTCAGAATCGCAAATAGGAAGGGGTGTTCCCTTCCTATTTGCGAGTCTGAGTGGTATGCAATACCATTTGCGACCGCGTACGCAGTCGCAAATGGTATCGCAGTTACCATCCACTTCAAGTGGATGGTAACCCACTCGCAAATTGGAAGGGGTCCCCATGGGACCCCTTCCACTTTGTGAATGGACCCAAAAATATTTTTTAAGGAAAACGGGCTACACTTAAAAAAAAAATACTGCTTTATTGAAAGCAGTCACGAACATGGAGGTCTGCTGACGACAGCAGGCCTCCATGTTTGCGAGTGCCTATACTCGCTATGGGGCCGCAATTTGCGACCCACCTCATGAATATTCATGAGGTGGGTCATTGCGACCCCATAGCGAGTCGCAGTCGGTGTCTGAGACACCGTACTGCATACCAATTTGCGACTTGCAAATTGCGAGTCACAGGGACTCGCAATTTGCAAGTCGCAAATTGGCGTTTTGCTACATCTGGCCCCAGATGTTTCTTTATTATCATCCCATTCCCTTTTTCTGAATCCTATATTTCTGATGGCATAAGAGCTCCGTGTACTTTAACCCTGCTAACTAGTAGCACTTTGCCTGTGCTTCCACTTAAACAAGGGTGAATTGTCAAACTCCTAATTGGCAAACATGACTCACCTGCAAGTCCCTAGTATGAACCCATGGCCTGGACGTTAAATGCCACCAGTGGACTGCAGAATTGATTGTGCCACTCACTAAGGTGGTAATGCAAGTCTGACTTCAGGCCTACTATTGTAGCCTGTTTGTGGTAGCTTAAACACTGTAAATTTGGTCAAGTAGTCAAAATCTCACTTTTAATTAATAATTGGTTGTAGGAAGACGGGTGTATTATTTGATATGCCTGATAGTCTTATCATGGAATACCCTTGCAGAATTTCTTTTTTGGGTCCAGTTAGGCTCATTTGAGAAGCAAGGCTGTTGAGCAGTGGGCAAGTTCCCCATTCCCGTATTGGGCTGAGGTGCCCTCCACCCCCATCCTCCTGAGGTGCCTGCCCACTTACAAACTGATGCCCCTGCAGAGTTCTATCCGGATGATGTCAGGAGTCGAGTTGGGCCTTGGACTGTGGCCATGTGGGCCCTTAGTACTTTGGACTGGGCACTGGCCATTTGTGTACATTTGAACATATCTGTTTTTCATCCAATTGGTTCATTTTGTGGCTGTTCACATTCAATACATTCTCATTACTGCCTTCTTGTTGTCCTTGCATTATTATGCTGTGTGTTGTATGCCATTGTTTTTCATCTGCAGCTGGTTGTGTGTATGGGGTGTGTGTCGTGCCTGTGGGTCACTCTCCTTTTCCTCCCTCCCTCCATTGTGTCCTAGGTGGCCGTACTCACCGTTATCGTCTTCATCGGCATTGGTGTTCCAGGTGGAGCCTGGCGTAGATAAGCATGGGGAAGACTTGCAGTTCCAGTTCCATGGCGGCTTTGTCCTTCTCTGTGTCTCCGATGGTGAGTCTTTGGTCTTCTGTGTTCTTTTTCCGCCAGGCTTTTGATGGCGTTAGTACCGCCCCGGAAATCGTGGCGGTTTACTGTGTCATGATATGGTGGGTGGTACTTTGTCTTCTGCCTGGCTGTTGACGGCTACCACTGTGGTGAGTGTTTTGAACATCCTGGCGGTTTGTGTGGTACATTGGCTGTCTATGGGAGTTATCACCACCATGGTCATAATTTGGCGGTAATTACCGCCAGCATGTTGGCGGTATTACTGGCACTTTAACAGTCAACGAAATGTCATAATGAGGGCCTATATGTCTTGCTTAATTTTATACAGCTCCTTGTTATAGTTCTCTGTTGGCCGCCTTCCTTAAGGGAGACTTACATTTATTACTGTGGAACTTGGAGATTTTTGGCCTGATTTAGTTTCGCGGAGGGGTTATTCCATCTCAAACATGACAGACATCCCGCCTGCAGTATTACAAGTTCCATAGGCTGTAATATAATTGTTGTACGGTGGACAGGATATCCGTCATGTTTGTGACAGAGTAACCCCCTCCGCTGGACTCTAAATCAGACCCATAGTCATTAATGGTAATGGCAAAGTTGAACTTGCAGTGTAACAATGCATTTTCAGTCTGCAGTGGCAGGCTGGGAGCCATGTTTGTTCATGCAGAAAGCGGCACAACTAGTTCTTGAACCCTAAGTTGACACTGACTTACATGCCCGGGGTATCTTGGGTATTATATAAGACTTATAAGTAAGTCAGTGCTTGCCAATTTAGGACATCCAATTTTACATATCTTTTAAATGGGTCAGAACACTGGCACTGCAGTCTAGACAGCAGGCTCCAGTGTACTCTCAAAATCGAAAAAACCAGCAGCATGTAGTCCAAATGAGGGCTAGGTCCAAAGTTAAGGGAAACCTGCAACAAACTTGCTTCCTTACATAAATTATGTTAGTTTCCAGTCCACAATCATGGTGCATGGTATTTAAAAGTATACATTCATTTTTAGGATGTCCTTACAGTGACCACCACCATTATATAGAAAGCAGAGCACAGATTAAAAATTCTAACATTGTAACTCAGGAATGGGACTTACAAGATAATTAATTAAACAGCATTTTTAAATGTTTTTTAAAATGTACTTCAATGGTGAAGTCTGATACTAAAAAAAATATTAAAGAAAAGTAACTCTTAGAAGTTACCTTTTCTTGCCTGAAGTTTGTGGAAACTAAATTTACATTTGCTGTCTCACATCTGCCAGCTGTGGATTAACATTTAAATAGGTAGGAAATTGTCTCAGGAGCAAACAACAGGCTGACCACAATGTGCAGATATGAGTCCTTTGAATCTCACAGAATATACAGGGAGGGGTGTGTGAGCATTTGTTTTGCCTACGGTTGGGTAATAAATTCTGCTCTGCCGACAGAGATGGCAGAGAGTTGGCCAATCCATGTCACACATGTAGCACGTAGTTCCAGCGAAATTCCACAGATGACAGCATTTCTGAGTTCTTGCACACAGCTTGCTAATGGTAAGTTGGTGAGCAAGAGTAAAAATTGTCATCCTCTCACAGGATGTTTTATGCTAGGAGGGAACACAGTGAGATTTTCCCACCACAAGTTGTTGCAGGTTTTTTGCAAACGCTCATTATGAGTAAGCTGCTGCTGTAGTAGAAAATCTAAATGAGTGGCAGCAAAACCAACTCGAGCAGCAGAGCACCCTGGTGTGTCGCAAGTTGCCATTTGTGCTTATTTTTGACCACAGAAAAAATAGCACAGGCAGCGTTGTGTGCCGATTTCCTTCCACTCGCAGAACTGTGAATAATCTCTCACAGTTTTCATGTAACTCCCAGAGTTCCACCCACCCCTATTGATGACTTGATTTTTTCTAACGCTGCTTAAATCTCAAATCCTGCTTGAGAGGTGTGCTGGGTATATGAAACATATCACTTCACCACACTCTATACAAAGTTGCCAATTTTCTATCTCTTCACATCTGTTACAGAGCTGAGGCATGACCAGAGTCATCATAACCACAGCGGACAATATTTTGAGGTGTAGCCTGTTTTGATCTTTTTGTTGTGGATACAAAGACTTCATCTGGGTCTCACTACAAAGATGTCTGACTCCTTTGAGCCTTAATTAGGTACAGATTGCAGCCTTGAAAAAAACAAAAAGTGACTAACAACAGAACATCCTTTGCTAGGACAAAATCCTGCTTGACCCAATTAGTATTTGGTGGCCAAAACTGGTGGCGTCAGCTGGAGCTTGACAGCAGCATTTCCAACTTCAAGTGACCCTCTGCCACTTTGTCAGAAAGTAACATCTTTTTAGCATGTAACCCCCAATTTCTGCCTGGTGTCAGTGTGTTTGACTGTGTCACTGGGATCCTGCTAATCAGGATCCCAGTGCTTATGCTCTCTCTCCTCTAAATTTTGTCACTGCATACTGGTAACCCAGTGTTTCATCCAAAGTTGGCATACCGGTCTCCCCTTATAAGTCCCTAGTATGTGGTACTTAGGTACCCAGGGCATTGGGGTTCCAGGGGATCCTATGGGCTGCAGCATTTCTTTTGTCACCCATAGGGTTCCCATGCAAAGGTTTCCAAAGGACTGCCTTTGCAGCCTGTATGAAATGGTGCATGCACCCTTTCACTGCCATTTACACTGCACCAGGTCACTTATCTGTCTCCCCTATTGCAGGTCCCCCACATGAGGGCAGGGTGCAGAGTACCTGTGTGAGAGGGAACCCCTGCACTAGCTCAGGTGCCCCCACATCATCGGGACAATTTTTCCGGATTTCGTGAGTGCGGGGATGCCATTTTTCGCATGCACTATACATAGGTCAATACATATGTACAGGTTCACAATGGTAAATCCGAATATGGCTATGTGTGGTATCAAACATGTTGGATTCATACTCCAAGGCTTTTAAAAGGCTTTTGCAAGCTCCTCAGAGGAGCCCCAGTACTGCCATTACAGCCTTCTGAGGGTTTCCAGGCAGCCCCAGCTGCTGCCCCCTCACAGACAGGTTTCTCCCTCCTGTTGCTTGAGCAGCTCAAGCCCAGGAAGGCAGAACAAAAGATTTCCTTTGGGAGAGGGATGTTACACCCTCTCCCTTTGGAAATAGGTGTTACAGGCATGGGAGGGGTAGCCTCCCAGAACCTCTGGAAATGCTTTTAAGAGCACAGATGGTGCCCTCCTTGCATAATCCAGTCTACACCAGTTCAGGGACCCCCAGTCCCTGCTCTGGCCTGAAACTGGACAAAGGGAAGGGGAGTGACCACTCCCCTGTCCATCACCACCCCAGGGGTGGTGCTCAGAGCTCCTCCAGAGTGTCCCTGGGTTTTGCCATCTTGGATTCCAAGTTGGCAGGGCACTCTGGGAGCATCTGAGTGACCAGTGCCTGATAGGAGCTTACCTGTGTAGCTGACCAATCCCCCTTTCAGGGCTGTTTAGGGTCTCTCTCTTGGGTGGTTCTTCAGATTCAGATTGCAAGACTCCAGCAGGAATCCTCTGCATCCTTTACTTCACCTTCTTACGGACAAAACTGCATCTGGACCTTCCAGGAACTCTACAACTGCAACAAAGAAGCTAAGACGACTTCTTCAACATTGTATCTTCAGCTCCTGCCAGCATCTGCAACAGTTTCCAGGTCGTGCATCCTCCGAGCACTACCAGTCTTCAGCCTGCACCAGAAGAACAAAGGAATCTCCCTTGAAGTGAAGGAGTCGCTTCACTGCTTCAGCAGGCACCCTTCTGCAGCAACGACTGGTGGCTTGGGTCCTCTCTCCTGAAGAAGTGCGTGCATCCAGCAACACAGGTCATAGACTGAAGTGGTCCCAATGGTTCTGAAGTCCAGCTGTCCAACTTTGGGGGAGGTAAGAGCTTGCCTCCCCAAGCAAGACAGTACCCCATGCATTGTGTGATTTGCAGTTGCCAAGGCTTGTTGGCATCCGTCCACAAAGTTCTTTGTGTATCGTGTAGCTCTGGCACCCAGCAGTCCTTCCTGCAACGCACAGCCTCCTGCATAGTTCTCCGGTGGCCTGGGATCCTTTTGTGTAGTGCTGCATGGGCCTCCTTTTGTACCTTCTTTTTCCCCTATGCTGTGTGAATCCTATGCTCGCTGCTGGTCCTCTGAGGGCTCTCTGAGTTGCTGAGAGCCCACTCTGCGTCCCCCTCCTGGGTAGAGACCACCAGGTCCCTCCTGGTCCCGGGCAGCGCCGTGTTCTGCTAACCGTGAGCTTTGTGTGTGCCAAGGCGTGTTGGCGGAATCCCGCAAAGCAAATCAGACTGCAATCATCCATCCTGCGTGGGAAAACATCTGCACCAACCAGGAACCCCCATCCGTCTTCTTGGGTGCAGTACTGACTGTTCTTCTTCACTGGTAGTTCTTCTTTTGCACCTTCCTCTGGGTTAGCAGGGGCTCCAGTTCTCCCTGGACTCTTCAGTGCTTTCTGGAATTGGTCCCCTTCTTCCACAGGTACAGGCAATCACCGTTGGTGTCTTGCAGTCTTTTACGGTTCTTGCAAAATTTTCTATCACGTGTTAGGAAAGTTACTGTGATTTACTCCTACTTTCCTGGGCTCTGGGTTGGGTTCTATTACTTACCTGTGGTGTTTTCTACCACTCCCAGCACCCCTCTACACACTACACTTGCCTACGTGGGAAAACCTACTTTCGCATTCCACAATTTTAGTATATGTTTTTATTCCCCCAGGCCCATTTCTAACTATTGTGATTTTCACTATTTGGACTGTTTTCTAACTGTTTTAACAGCTATTTCTGCATTCTAGTGTATACTGTGTATATTACGTACCTCCTAAGCGAGTATAGTCTCTAAGGTATTTTTGACAATCGTGTCACCAAAATAAAGTACCTTTATTTTTGTTCTAATGGTTATTTTCTTTCTTGTGTTTGAGTACTGTCTGAATACAGTGGTTTTGCATGAGCGTTGCACTTCTCCTAGTTAGGCCTTGGCTGCTCATCCACACTACCCCTAGAGAGTCTGCCTCCTAGACACTGACTACATTTCACTAATAAGGGATAACTGGATCTGGTATAAGGTGTAAGTACCTTAGGTACCAAATACAAACCAGGCCAGCCTCCTACACACTTCAGCATCCTAACTTGCTCTTTTGAGGACTTTAAGAACCTCAATTTAATCAAGGTCCTTAGGTAAAGACTTTGATTGGGCTGACTTAATCTTGTCTTGTTTGAGGTAGACCCAAACTCATGCCTAGGTAATAGTCAGCTTTTTGCTGCTCCTTTCCCTAAAAACTAAAAAACATATTCAGTGAAACACTTCTTTTTTACATTGATATGGAATTATTATTTTGTTATTTGGTACTGCTTGCCTCTAGCACACATTTTTGTAGGATAAACTGCTTATTATGCCTTTGATGTCAGTGACATAACACAATCATGTTAGTTGAGGTGTTGACTACTCCTGCTGTTTATAGCCTGTTAGAAATGACAGTCTTAGGGTGGTCATCCCTCAACTTTTTGCCTGCCTCCCTCCACTTTTCTAACATAGTTTTTTCTGGTTTTAGGACGCTGCACACTTTACCACTGCTAACTAGTGCTAAAGTGTATATGCTCTCTCCCTTAAACATGGTTACATTGGTTCATTCCCAATTGGCATACTTGAGATACTTGTAAGTCCTTAGTAAACTGTACTACATGTGCCCAGGGCCTGTAAATTAAATGCTATTAGTGGGCCTGCAGCACTGATTGTGCCACCCACATAAGTAGCACCTTAACAATGTTTCATTGCAAGGCCTGTGTGTGCAGTTTCACTGCCACTTCTACTTGGCATTTAAAAGTACTTGCCAAATTTACAAATCCCCTTTTTTAGGTCGAGCATATCGTTCAACGTGTTGTATACTTTTTAAGTATACTTATACTGTGGTTCCAGTAATTTCATTTGGTGGTTCACTGTCATTCAAAAATCCTTGCTTGCTAGGGGTCAGTTCTGCCTCTTTGTCCTGCCTTTTGTCTCTTTGGGAGCATCACAAACTACTGTATAATTACGCTATGCCCTGTTTATCTCTTCTGAAGGGGACTTTTTCTTTCAGTATTGGCCTGTTTGTGTTTCACTCTGGGTGTATAATCAGCCCCTCCTCCCCACCAGCTCCCTCTGTAAACATAAACCAAGAGCAGTGGGGGGCTATTCCAGGGCCAGCTTGCTCTCCCTCTCTTCATGTTATTTTTAGTCTGTGTGGCAAGAAAAGTCCAGTCAGTAATTTACAATGCTAAGAGCTCTAACTCGAGCTAACACGAGACTATTGCATTCCGAATGCTTGTCTTATCGTAAGTGCTCAAAACCATCTTTTGCCTCCTTGCCCAAGAGAATAATGTCTACCTAAGCAGGTGACCTCGTGCGTCTCAACACTGTGCATTCATCCCTTCACTTTTTGGCACTGGCTTTGGCGAACTGCACAGTGTTAAATTAATGTTCTGCTGGCTTCATTTTTTATTCAGAAATGCAGAAAATAAATTGGCTCAATGAAACAAGGAATCTAGTCTGTATTTGTACAGAATGGTTTCTCTTCAAGAGGGTTCTGTGAGATATGACAAGCACGTAGAAGTACTGCTGAAGTTTCTGTGAACAAGAAAGAAATCTACTTGCTCTTGGCATTTCACGAAAGGTTACACTAACAGATGGCATCAATTTGGAGCTTCTGTGTTTCAAGATCTGCAGGAACTCCCGGACCGTGGCCTGGCTGTAGCCTGAGAGCGGTTGCTATGGAGATATGCGAAATACTGACAGGAAAGGAGCAGGGTTTGTTTCTTCCAAATAACTAGAAACAGAAATAGAAAGTAAAATAGAACAAACGTTGGCAAAGCCAATGGACCGTGGCTCTGAAACCTATTAACATGGATAACGCTTTTTTAAAAATAATTCTGTAAATCACAAAAAAATCTAGAGAAAAAACTCAGAGCTTTTAGGTGACTTGGTGCCGCTGAATATTCTGAAGCAACTGGAGTTGAAAACATCGGTCCTGCACCTATTGCGGGAGAAGAGTTTTGAGTACACGCTCACCTTGTCCTGCCAGCTAGAACCGAAGTGATTGAGATCACAAACGTCAACACAATTACTTTACTCCAATGAAGGATTTCAGATGAGAACCCGTAGTCCACCAGTGAATTAAACAACTTCAAACTGCTGACACAAAAGGCCGCCTCACTACAAATACCGCATAGAAGTATACGCACAGCTAAATACATAAACCAACTGATTAACCCTCTATGTGCTTGCCGTGGCTGCTATATGAAAAGGGTAATTCTAGTGTGAAAACAATCCAAGCGCATTTTACACTTCCTTATTCATAATTTCACTATCAATGTCACTGTTTATGGATTTAATTTTTATAAAGAAACCACTCGTCATATACTGAAAAGTATTCAAAATATTCTCCTAACCTATAGAAGTGTACAGAGCACGTTTCAGGCCTTCAACCAATCCTACAATGGTGTAGGCAAGACTAATTTTCACCCATATATTCGATGGATATGTCCTGCAGCATTCACTCCACTCCTGGTATTTTTTGTGAGCACAATTACCGGTCTAGTTCTGCATTATAATTTATTTGTTTACATACTGTTGTTCGACTGTGCTGACCGTCCATTGTGCCTTTGTGCATTTTAGACATGGAGGACTTACCAGGTTAGCCCCAAGAGGAAGTATAAAGTATGTCACTTGTCATTTTTTAGGGTCGAGCCTGCGTCGCATGCGCTTGCGCATACGTTTTGCTTGCGAGACGCTTTAGTAATTAGAAAAGGGCTCGTAGCCGTGTCCGTGTCACGTCAGTGTCTTTCTGTGGTTCGTGGGCTTGCCTTTCAAAATCTGCTTGCTTTCATTAGTGGAAGGCACGCATACTTCATGCCTTTTTCTGTGGTTAGCCCTCCTCGAGCGCAGTGACCAAGAACTGAAAAATATGCGGGGTTTGCTGTTTTCGGTCAGGTTTGTGGACTACTTTTTCTCTTTTTTCGCAGCGCGATCTCGCTTGGCAGAAGTTGAGCGCTTTGCATACCATCAACCCTGTTACATAGTTAATTGCACTTTTGTCGGTTACGTAGATAATTGCACTTTTGCTGACAGGTTTCACTACGAGTGAACTGTAGCAGTGCGATTGTGCAGTTTTTTTCCATTTTTGTGAAATATGTAGGAAATACAATAGTGTGGACGACGCCCATTTTTCTATACAGAAATCTGGCAACATACGTTTGGAGCTTTGTTGATTTGCGCAGTCTTTCAACATGTCATACATATAACCACCGGTAGGAGGCATTGCTTGACTATAGGTGATGAATATGTCACATCTGAAATGTTTACTTTCTGAACATGAGAACGCAAAGCATTCTTTTATGGGCATATTGGCGACATCAAAGATACTGCACTTAATTGTCAGCACAGACGAACAAAGTAAGAGGAGTAGGCACTGGTTAGAAATATTTATATTTGGAAGAGCTGTGATTTTTGACTGCTAAAGCTTGTCCCTGAAGAATTACCTATACTTGGATTCCATAAGGAATGTTTAAAAAATAAATAAGTCTGTCAGAATAATATTTCACAATGCCCAGATTCAAGATGGTGTATCAATAA
Organism: Pleurodeles waltl; assembly: GCF_031143425.1. Classification (NCBI taxonomy): domain Eukaryota; kingdom Metazoa; phylum Chordata; class Amphibia; order Caudata; family Salamandridae; genus Pleurodeles; species Pleurodeles waltl. The sequence continues at coordinate 1,420,077,363 of NC_090446.1, forward strand.
CTTGTGGGGAGCAGTTTTTATTTATTTGGCATTTTAAAAATGCAGTAAAAATAACTCTGGAAAATGATCCTCTTGAAATGCATGTTATTAAGAAACAGCTGCATTGATTGAAAAGGGGTGATGTAAATTGGAACAGACTATTGCAAAATTTGATTCAACTCAAAAAAACATGTTCTTTCTATCAATTATAACAAGCATGGCTATGCAGTGTCTATTATGTGTGTGTTTGGTGGTACATGTTGCCTATACAAAAACCATTTATATATTCAATCAAAAAACAAAACCTACTTGAATCAAATGGAAATGCATACACATTAGTCAAATGTTGATACAAATACAATCTTAGAAGTGTTCTGTAACAGAAGAAAAAGGATACATTTGCATGCGGCAGACTGGTCTTTTTTTGGTTGAGCACAGCAGCGTGCAAGCCTGCTTTTCCAAAGTGTTGGTATGTATCTGGGCTTTTAACAATGCCCACCTCACACCCATCACTAGCACTAGTTCGTGGGCTTGCCCTTCAAAATTCCTTTGGTGACATTGGTAAATGGTTTACGTTTGTCCCTCCTTGGGGAGGTTTTGTTACCGCCTGGGCCAACACCCCTGCTACATGGCTAATGACACTTCTGCCGATAAGTTTGACTGCGAGCAAACTTTTTTTTCCCTTTTGTGTGTGTGTCTTCACGCTGATGCTCATGGTGGCCGTGGCACTGTGAATCAGCTTGCTTATGTGAAACAGTTTTACTTTTAATTTTCAGTTTATGTGGCAAGAAAAGTCCAGTTGGGAATTTACAATGCTAATAGCTCTAACTCCAGCAAATGCGAGACCCACTGCATTGGAAATGCTTGTTCTACATATGTCACCCCCTATGTGGGCCCTAAGTAACCCATAGGGCACACTGCTATGTAGCTAAAAGGCATGAAATATACATGTGTGTTTTCTATTTCCTGATAGAGGAAAACAAAGTTAGGAGTTTTCTACTACCAGGAAATAGAAATCACATATGTCCTGACTACTGTGAGGCCTGCTCCTTTCATAGTCTATCATTAGGGCTACCCTCATATACTGTGTGGTCAATTCTGATCAGAAAGGGGTAAATAGGTCATATTTAGTATGGCAATAGAAAATCCTGCTCATTGATGAGGTTGGATTTTATATTACTGTTTTAGAAATGCCACTTTTAGAAAGTGAGCATTTCTCTGCACTTAAAAGCCATCTGTGCCCTACAGCCTGTCCCCAATCAACACCTGGGCTGGGCTGGTTGACCCATCTACATCTTGAATTGGACTTCCTAGGTTGGAAGAGTGGAGGGGCCTGACACTTACATGTCAAAGGCTAGTGGCCTGCCCTCACACAATGGACTGACTGGGACGCTGGCAGACAGACTGGTACTGAAAGGGGAACTTGTGCACGTAAAAAACTCCCCCAACTTCAAAGGCATTTTGTGTAAATAAACTGGGTCTCTGACCTCATCAACACAGACACTTCTGGACCTGATCCTGCAACATGTCAAGAGGAACTGCCTGGGTGCTCAAAAGGCTCATCTGGCCTGCTTTGCTGTGAAGGACTACTGCCCTGTTGTTGCTCTGCTGCCCTCTGACTTTGCTGAGAAGTGCTCTCCCAGGGCTTAGATTGAGCGTGCTGCCTGTTTCCTGAAGTTTCAGGGCCAAAAATACTTGATTTCTTCAAAGAAACTCCTTGTGCACCGAAAATTGATGCACACCCTGCTGGAAATTATGCACAGCCGTTTTGTGACTGATAAATTGCCGCTCAGCTGAGCTGGAATGATGCAGCCTGACTTCCTGAGTGAAGGATCGATGTAGTGCCTGCTTTGCGGCAGGAAATTCAACACACAGCCCTTCTGGATCGCGCACATCCAAACCGGAACAACGCAGCCTGACTTCCCGAGTGATGAATCAACGCAGCTCCTGCTGTGTGACAGACTATTTGATGCATCACCTACCTGATCGATGCAACGCCTAACACTTCGTCCCGCACGCCCAGGATTTTCGCACTGAGGAACCAATACTGCACGCTGGAAATCAATGCAAAGCCCCTTGCTGCGTGGAAAGAAACAACGCCTCGTCTGTGCCCTGTCAGAAAATCCGACGCACACCCTATTTTTTCACGCATCTCCTACTCTGCAGCCTACGTGCGTGCTAATTTTGATACAAACCAGGTACTTTGTGCAAACAATAGACAACTGTCTAAGATTTAAGACTCTTTTTAATATAGCAAAAGAGATATTTCAACTTGTACTCATTGAATCTTTATTGTTTTGACCGTATTTTAACCTGATAAATATCATATATTTTTCTAAACCTGTGTGGTTTATTTTTGTGGTATTTTCACTGTGTTACTCTATGAATTATTGCACACATACTTTACATATTGCCTTCTAAGTTAAGCCTGACTGCTCAGTGCCAAGCTAGCATGGGGGGCACAGGATAATTTGGATTGTGACTCACCCTGACTAGGACTGTGGTCCATACTTGGAAAAGGGTGTATACCTCTGCCAACTAGAGACCACATTTCTGACATACCCCACAATATGTCCATCATATATTAACTCTCCTCATTATCTAGATGTTTGGGCAACAAAATAATGCACTCATCTGACCCTTGGATTCGGATATCTCTACTATTACTAGTGCCAAATTATGCATGCAGACCAAAGACTCTGTAATAATACATGCACTGTTTTATATTTTTTAGATATGCTTTTTATTTCTACATCAGTAGAACAGTCACAATTTGCACAACTGAGGAAATGACAGTGTTTGAAATGGACTTTCTGCAATGTCACCCCCAAACTTTATCCCTTCCTCCTCCTCTTTTTCTGACCTCATTTGTGCTGGCTTTAGGACTCTGCACACTTTACCACTGCTAATCAGTGCTAATGTGCATATGCTCTCTCCCTTAAAACATGGTAACATTGGCTCATACCTAATTGACATATATAATTCACTTGTAAGTCCCTTGTAAAGTGCACTACCTGTGCCCAGGGCCTGTGAATTGAAAGGTACAAGTGGGCCTACAGCTCTGAGTGTGCCACCCACATAAGTAGCCCCTTAACCATGTCTCAGGCCCTTACATTGAAAGGCCTGTGTGCAGTTTCACTGCCACTTTGACTTGGCATTTAAAAATATTGCCAAGCCTTAAACTCTCCTTTTTCTAAATGTAAGTCACCCCTAAGGTAGGCCCTAGGTAACCCCTAGGGCAGGGTGCTATATAGTTATAAGGCAAGACATGTACCTGTATAGTTTATATGTCTTGGTAGTGTAAAAGTCCTACATTTGTTTTCCACTAATGTAAGCCTGCTCCTTTCATAGCATAGTATTAGGGCTACCCTCATAAACTGAGTGATAGATTCTGAGCATTTCTCTCCACTTCTGTTCCTTACAATTCACATCTAGGCTGGGATGGTTGACAGCTTCCTGGTGCATTTCACCCAGACAACCACAATCACAGGATGCTCAGTCACACCTGCACAAATCTGCATAATGAATGGGTCTTTCTAGGCTGGATGGGCGGAGGGCCTGACACTTACATTTCAAATGACAGTGGCCTGCCCTCACACAATGGACTACTAAACCCCCTACTGGGACCCTGCCAGACAGGATTGTACTAAAATGGGACCTTGTGCACTTCTAATCCACTCTTTGAAGTCTCTCCCACTTCAAAGGCATATTTGAGTATATAAGCTAGGTCCCCAATCCTACCAACTCAGACACTTCTGGACACTTCAAGATACTCCTTGGGACAGACACCCTGCCCCAGAATGTGCAACCTGCCAAAAGGAACTGCCTGGTTGCCCAAAGGACTGACCTTGGCTGCCTTTCTGAGAACGACTGTTGCCTTGCTGTTTCCCTGCTGCCTTGCTAGCCTCTGGCGCTGCTGAGAAGTGCTCTCCAAGGGCTTGGATTGAGCTTGCCTCCTGTTCCTGAAGTCTCAGGGCCAAAAAGACTTCATCTCTACAAAGAAACTCCTTGTGCGCCTGCATTGCGACAGAAATTCTGACGCATGGCCCACCAGATTGACGCAGCCCCTGTGACTTCGTCCTGCCCGCCCAGGATTTCTCTACATCGTCCCTGGGTGTCAAAAGCCCCTGTATCAAAAAGAGGATTCAAGCCTGCGTGCCGGAATTTGCCGCAAAGCCCTTGCCACGTTGAAAAGAACCAACGCGTCGTCTGCGTACACCAGGAAATCCGACACACACCCTTAGTTTTCCACGGATCTCCTCCTCTGCAGCCTCCGTGCATGTAATTTTGACGCAAACCAGGTACTTTGTGCTTGCAAGAGACAATTGTAGCTTTTAAGAACTTAAGACAATTCTATTGATATCAAAGTCATATTTGTAACTAGAGATTATCAAACCTTGCTTGTTTTGACCTTAAATTAATCAGATACATATCTTATATTTTTCTAATCCTGTGTGGTGTCTTTTTGTGGTATTTTCACTATGTTATTGCATGATTTATTGTACACATACTTTACACATTACCTTCTAAGTTAATCCTGACTGCTCAGTGCCAAGGTACCAGAGGGTGGGCACAGGAAAATTTGGATTGTGTGTGACTTACCCTGACTAGAGTGAGGGTCCTTGCTTGGACAGGGGGTAACCTGACTGCCAACCAAAGACCCCATTTCTAACAAACAGGAAACGTATAAAAGTCAATTGCTACACTGAACTACAGACTCAATGTGTGTCTGATGTAGATAGTGTTCATGAAAATAAGCGAGTTTGGGTCTTTGCACTGTAATTTGTAATACAGTATAGTTTTGGTAATGTATCTCTACCATATTTATTTGATATTGGTAGATGTTTGATTTCCTGTAATTTACAATACTTTTTTTTAAAATTACAACTTTACTTATTCTGGATCTACACAATGAAGCTTATTCATTCTAATTAAAAAACTTGCTATGAAGCAATCCCAAATGCTTTCCAGTAATTTGCACTGGATTCCCAACAAGGGGATATTATTGAAAATCACCTAAGTTCCCATCTACCACAAATTTGCATATGCATAATCTACAATTTTCAACTTTGGAGATGCTAAATTTCCAACCTTATTAAAATATGCCTCTCTTTTTATTTTATTTTTGTATGATATTTATTCCTATTTTTTGTTTATATTCAGTTTTGAACAGCTTGCCAGCGATAAAAACAAAGGGATTGATTAGGAATTCTTACCTCCTTCCCCCCTCGTAAAGTAACAATCTGTGAAACAAGAACAAAAGCAATCCTGTCAGTTCATCTAAGGCCTTAGGACGTGAGTTATGGTTACTTGAGATAACTCTAACTATAAAAGTTGAATTTCTATAGTTATATACGTTTAAAATGTGAGCCTAACATTTTACATCACTCATGACATGTTCTATGACATAATGTATTACATCACTGATGACATATCAAATTACATAACTCATCTGTAAAGCCAACATGGTTTACTTTTCTGGCTGCAGTGACACTGTTTAATACATATATAAGATAAGCAGGTATCTACCTTGGAGTGCAATTTCGCTTACCTTAGGCCTACAAATCCCCGTAGATATGAAAATAGGGTAAAACATGTGCACCCATCTTGTCTATGCATGTCCCAAAATCATAAGCATTCACCTTTTGGGTTGTCTAGAATTTTCATAATTCTCTGGTGAAGCTCATGATCAAGGTCCAAGCCATTTGTCACCCTGTGGGCCAAGCTAATTGCTCTGCTTCCCAAGAGAGGGAAAAGGGCCATCCCCTGCAAAAAGAGTAACTAACAGTGCTTCTTTCAGCTCCTGATGCAAAAGGGATGGGAAGAAAATCTGCATCTGTAAAATAGATATCACACTGTACCAGGGCTAGGACAGACAAGGCCCCCAAAGTAGGACGCCAAGACCTCTGGAACCAATGCAGGGGGGACTCTTCTTTGAGGATTTGGTGAAAATGTTCCCTGAAGTGATGTCTGTGAGGGGTGGAGCGGAGTCACCCATAAGAGATGTGACCAGTGACTTTAGGACAGCACGATGGTGTATAATGCAGGAGGGATGGTACAGGAGTGGAGTGATGTAGCACCTCACAGTTGGCCTGGGGTGCCTGGCTTCTAGAACTCAACCACCAAATTTAAAAACTCTTGAACAAGGGAAAATGGTTTTGGTTGCGTTTTGACATTGGGACTGGACAGTAACAGTAGCCACGAACAACTGAAAAACCAAGCATTCTGATACAGTAATTATATTGTAATTGGACTATGTCTGGCACCAGTGGGTCTCTCCAGGACATGGGAAGGTAGTGCCCTTATACCTCTGAAGGCCAATTAGGGGATGATTTTCTATGCCCTAGCAGGAGGAGTGGAGCACCAGAAACAAAGGAACAGAAGAAATGTGAAGTAGAGCACCAGTAATATTAGCTTGGTGCAGAATGTGCATCCTCGCCACCAAGGACAAAATTAGCACACAATCATCAAAATTGGCTCAATGGAACCTGAGTTACAACCTTCTGAAGGCTGGTGACCTTTGACCTTTTCAGGATACCAAGCATGTGGGGCTCTGCTGCATGTTTATAAATGACCCCTAGAGTGGGCCAGTATCCGTGGGTCAGTGCAAGATTTATTTTATAAATTCTACGGATGGGGCATACATGAGGCCCACTCCCCAGAGCTTTTGAGGCCTAGGGATCAAAATCCCTGGGCTGGTTTATGCCAAAGAGGGCTGGGACCCCCCTCTTTGGGCCCCTCTGAAGAACCAAGAAGGAAGAGTGTCTTTGCACCCCCAAAGAAAAGACAAAAGGGGCCCCTGGGCTCCAAATCATGGTACCCAATGCTGGGCCCATGTCCAGGGTAAAGCAGGGCTGCCACCACACTAGAATTACCTTGCCCAAATGGAGCAGGCAAGGAAGAAGTCAGTTGCTGGCTTCTAAGATGGCAAAAATTGGTCTTCGAGCTGCTCCCAACAGAATGGTAACAATGACGCAAGGCAGGAGGGCAGTGGAACCATCAACAACCTTAAAGCATGTTGGGAGGGCTGTAGGGGTTCCATCAGCCTCCCAGAAGTCATTTTTGAAAAGTGACCCTAGGTTTGCTGAGCCAATCCCCCAGTATTTTCACCCTTATTTTATAAGTACATTGTGTTCCACTGTTTGCAAAAGGAAAAATACTGACAATGATTTTATATGTTAAACACTGAGGTTATATTAAATTTTCTATGCAAAAAACACCCAAACACTTGCTATTAAAACACAGCCAGTGTTTGGGTGTAGTCCGTAGAACCAACCATGATGGAAAGGTGATGCACTTAAAAAGATGGAACATTGTGTGGTGATTAGAACCTTCATGGTTCTCCACTGGCACTAGCTTGCAGTATTTATAAGTCATGCAGCTCTAGCTAAAAGGAATTGGGGTGCTGTTCATGTAGAGACCTTAAATACTAGTCAAGATATAAAAATAAAGAGTTAGGCGGGGCAATGGTTTTAAATCAATTATTTTAGAAATATGAGGCAACAGTGCTGAGCTATTCATTAGATAGAGGATAGAGTTATCATGTATTGTCCAGCAAAAATGTGAATACACTGAACCAAGTTTTTGTTGAAAAGATTAATTTTTCATTTCTTTGAACAAATCGAGAACGGTTGATGCCTTATACTGCTGGGATGGCCTTATGAATACTAGGAGAACATCTGTTTTGTGGTAATTTCCAATAATTTTCTTAACATTAGGTGTGTATTGTGGTGTGCCTAAGCTGACGAACTTGTAGGCATTCCCAAAAGTATTGTATATGACACCAGAGAATAGTGGGTACCAATGGAGTTCTCTCAGGTTTGGGGTGATGTTATTGCAACTTTAAAGTCCTTTGACAAGGAATGGTTACTGCAGGGAAGAAGAGGATGGTTTCTGTTTTTAACCAATGTGAGCACTTGAATTTGCATTGATACAAAACAAACTTGACCATTGAAACTGAAGTCTGTGTCATCGTGAAGAACATTTCTGTACTCATTGCAGATTTCTGAAAATGGTGATGCACACTGATGTTACCTTGATGTAGTTCAGTTGGAAACATGCTTTGGACATCTTAAACTTCATTATAGTGAGATAATCCTACAGGGGATGAATATCATAGTCAGAAATTGTGATTTCAATTTAAACCTTTTTAATTCTAATGCCTTTCTCAACAAGATGCAGTCTTAAGCTCTGGTGGACCTGGCCCTCTCTGCATTCCCAAAGTTTTTATCTTCACCCCGCCTTTTTTTAAATTATTTTTGTTGGCATTACCTCTGCTTGTGCTCTCTACTGTAGAAAACATGGTCAAATTGGCTTGTACCTGATTGGCATATTAAAGGTACTTGTAAGTCCCCAGTTAAGTGGGACTACATGTACCCAGCACCTGTAAATTAAATACTACTAGTTGGCCAGCACCACCCACTAAAGTAGCATTTGAAAACACGTCTCAAGCCTGCCATTGTAGAATACACATGTCACCCCTAATTTAGACCCTAGAGGCCTATAGTGCAGGGTACATTGTTTTTAAAAAGTAGGACTCCTCAAATAGTTTTCCACTACTATAAGGCCTACCCCTCCCAAAGACGTATATTGGGCCACCTTATCACCTTTAATAAGTGCTAACTTTTGGATTTGGAACAGGTAGAAATGTCATGTTTACATTGAAATGAGTTGTGATTTAAAATATTCTTTAACTGTCGGAATTTAAGCCACAATCTGAAAATGACACTTTAGAAAGTTGGCTTTTTCCTGCCCGAAGGTTACTAAGGCCTTCTAGGACGTTCCAGCTGCCTGCGTCTGTTAATGGCTCCCCCATTAAGAATGTATTTTAAGTGCAGACAGTGACCTTGGAGATTTTGGAGCATTGACAAGAGAAGGGAAACACTTTAAAAATCAGATGTGGAGGTAGGAAAGGGAATCCCCCCACTTTAAAGGCTGGCACCAGGGATACATATTGGACCACTTGAGCCACTCATCAGAATGCTCTTAGACTTGTGGACATTACAGAAAGGTTGCCTTGCTCCCATAGAACTGTTCTGCTGCTTGAGGCCTGCCTTGCTACCCAGAGTACTGCCCTGCTGCTACCAAAGGAATGCCCTGCTGCTTGAAGACCGCTTTGTCATCAAGAAGACCGCCCTTCTGAAAAGGTCTGCCCTGCTCTTAGCAATAGGATTAGGGCACAGAGAACACCACAGGAGATGAACATAGTGAACATAGTCATGGATCTGGAGGAGCTTATTTAGACAACTGAATCAGTGTTCTTAAGGTAGAACTCAAATAATTGTGTGACTATTCATTTAAAAGCCCAACAAAAAAGAGGGATAGGGAGGATTAAAGGTCCAGTGTACGTTCTCCCAATAGGATTAATCGACAACAAAAAGGTACACTGTTCCTGGTTCTAGGGGGACAGTTAAAGTATCAGGAGCAAGAGCCCTCACACACCCAAAAGGGTGTCATGCTTCATCATCGGGAAGCTCCTCGTCAGACCGGCGGTGCAATATCTGACGGGCTCCCCTTACGGGGGCCCTTTACCGGAGATCTTTTTATTATGTGGCTGCCGTTTAAGATTATGCAGGTCAGACACTTATTGTGGCAGGAGAGTGAATATTAAAATTGATTAGGAACCCCTAAGTAATCTACTTTACTGGTTATCTCAAGGAGTTACGATCAAGATTAAAAACATACAAGAAAGTGGAGGATGAGGATAATGCTCAACCACTTTTTAAAAAAAGCCTGGAGATCTGGGAAATTGTCACCTGACCCCTAAGGTCCGGTCAACATGTTTCGCGTAGTGTGGTCATGAAAGATCCTTTAACGCTTCATCAGGACCTATAATCAACTGAGCTTCTCCTGACTATGTGACATTATTTATAATATATGTGAGAAAGAGTAACAGTCACTTACATTTGTATAAACTGTCTCGTCAAAATTCTGAATCAAAAAAAGGTCGCCCTAGAGAATAATAAGTACAATCAAATATAATATAGCAAACACGGTTAAATGACCATCACACCCAAAGTGAATCGGTGAGCTAAGTGATGTTTGATAAATAAATAAAACATCTGCTTACCATCCCTCATCGTGTGGGGGGCCCCTTGGGGAATAGCACGATCCAGCCAGTCACTTCTGACGGGGGTTACACATCATGAAAAGGGTTAATGCAATATATGTAATAAGGGCTCAAAGTGGTATACAGTGTGTTGTCCCATTTAACAGTACATACTGGTGAAGACAGGCTTCATAGTTATAAGTAATCACAGAAAATTCCACACTTCCAAAAGCCCTAAGACATGCCTTATATCGCAATTATCTCTGGCTAATCCTAAAAAGTAAGGATAAACGAAAAGCAACCCCATCTAACCTCATGCATATAGCAGAGATTAGGAACTTGGTTGCCATTGTCCCTTGACCCAAGGGTAGGTCGCTCCCCCTGCCGCTGCAGCCCCTCCAGGTTCCTGAGTTCCTGAGTTCCTGAGACCCACCTCACAGTAAGTACCCCCCCCTCCCAGCCCCTCGCTCTGCCCCGCGCTACTCACCCTCTCTCCTGCTCCTGCTTCTTTTCTTCTTTTCTTCTTCTCTGTTCTTCTGTTCTTCCTCCTCACTCTGCGTCTGTAATCTTCTTCTGTACTCTTCTTTCCCCCGTCTTCACTCTTCTTCTCTTCTTCCTCATCTTCTTTTGTGGTCTTCTGCCGTCTGTTATTCGTTTTCTGTATCTTCTTCTGTGTTCTTCTGTGTTCCTCTGTGTTCTTCTGTGTTCTTCTGTGTTCTTCTGTGTTCTTCCGGTCTTCCATTCTTCTCTCCTTCCGGTCTTCTGATCTTCCTTTTTTCTCTCCTTCCGGTCTTCTGTTCTTCTGTTCTTCTGTTCTTCTGTTCTTCTGTTCTTCTGTTCTTCTTGTCTTCTTGTCTTCTGCCTTCGGCTCTTCTGCCTCCTCCGTCCTCTTCTCCCCGCGCCTGCCCTCCTGCTCCTGCCTCATCCCCCTCCCCCACTCGCATCCCCCTCTCTATCTCCCCTATCTAACCCATTCACTATCTACCTCCCTCACTCCTCCTATCTACCTATCTCTCTATCTCTCTATCCCACTATCTAACTCCCTCACTCTCCACCTCCTCCTATCTTCCTATCTCTCTATCTATTTCCCTATCTATCGATTTCCCTGTCTATCTATTTTCTCTATCTATTTCTCTATCTCTCCCCCCCTCCCTCACACCCTCTATTTACCTATCTTCCTATCCTCTCACTCTACCTCTCACCCTCACCCACCTCTACAACCCCCCCTCCCCTATCTTCTCAACCCTACTCCTATCTTTCTCCCTTATCTCCTAAACCTCCTAACACTCACCCCCCTCCACCCTTAAACCCCCCTCCGCAAGCTCTTCTCACTCTACCTGTCCCCCCCCTCGCGCTTTCCCGCCGCGACCTCCTGCACGCCCCCGCCCCAGCCCCAATTCACCCCCACCTGACCCCTCCCCCCCCTACCTCATATGGCGCCCGCTGCGCGACAGTGGTAGCGACCCTTGACCCAAGGGTAGGTCGCTCCCCCTGCCGCTGCAGCCCCTCCAGGTTCCTGAGTTCCTGAGACCCACCTCACAGTAAGTACCCCCCCCTCCCAGCCCCTCGCTCTGCCCCGCGCTACTCACCCTTTCTCCTGCTTCTGCTTCTTTTCTTCTTTTCTTCTTCTCTGTTCTTCTGTTCTTCCTCTTCACTCCGCGTCTGTAATCTTCTTCTGTACTCTTCTTTCCCCCGTCTTCACTCTTCTTCTCTTCTTCCTCATCTTCTTCTGTGGCCTTGTGCCCTCTGTTCTTCGTTTTCTGTATCTTCTTCTGTGTTCTTCTGTGTTCCTCTGTGTTCTTCTGTGTTCTTCTGTGTTCTTCCGGTCTTCCATTCTTCTCTCCTTCCGGTCTTCTGATCTTCCTTTCTTCTCTCCTTCCGGTCTTCTGTTCTTCTGTTCTTCTGTTCTTCTGTTCTTCTGTTCTTCTTGTCTTCTGTTCTTCTTGTCTTCTTGTCTTCTGCCTTCGGCTCTTCTGCCTCCTCCGTCCTCTTCTCCCCGCGCCTGCCCTCCTGCTCCTGCCTCATCCCCCTCCCCCACTCGCATCCCCCTCTCTATCTCCCCTATCTAACCCGTTCACTATCTACCTCCCTCACTCCTCCTATCTACCTATCTCTCTATCTCTCTATCCCACTATCTAACTCCCTCACTCTCCACCTCCTCCTATCTTCCTATCTCTCTATCTATTTCCCTATCTATCGATTTCCCTGTCTATCTATTTTCTCTATCTATTTCTCTATCTCTCCCCCCTCCCTCACACCCTCTATTTACCTATCTTCCTATCCTCTCACTCTACCTCTCACCCTCACCCACCTCTACAACCCCCCCCTATCTTCTCAACCCTACTCCTATCTTTCTCCCTTATCTCCTAAACCTCCTAACACTCACCCCCCTCCACCCTTAAACCCCCCTCCCCCAGCTCTTCTCACTCTACCTGTCCCCCCTCCCTCGCGCTTTCCTGCCGCGACCTCCTGCACGCCCCGCCCCCCAGCCCCCATTCGCCCCCACCTGACCCCTCCCCCCCTCCTACTTCATATGGCGGCCGCTGCGCGACAGTGGTAGCGACCCTTGACCCAAGGGTAGGTCGCTCCCCCTGCCGCTGCAGCCCCTCCAGGTTCCTGAGTTCCTGAGTTCCTGAGACCCACCTCACAGTAAGTACCCCCCCCTCCCAGCCCCTTGCTCTGCCCCGCGCTACTCACCCTCTCTCCTACTCCTGCTTCTTTTCTTCTTTTCTTCTTCTCTGTTCTTCTGTTCTTCCTCCTCACTCCGCATCTGTAATCTTCTTCTGTACTCTTCTTTCCCCCGTCTTCACTCTTCTTCTCTTCTTCCTCATCTTCTTCTGTGGTCTTCTGCCCTCTGTTCTTCATTTTCTGTATCTTCTTCTGTGTTCTTCTGTGTTCCTCTGTGTTCTTCTGTGTTCTTCTGTGTTCTTCTGTGTTCTTCCGGTCTTCCATTCTTCTCTCCTTCCGGTCTTCTGATCTTCCTTTCTTCTCTCCTTCCGGTCTTCTGTTCTTCTGTTCTTCTGTTCTTCTTGTCTTCTGTTCTTCTTGTCTTCTTGTCTTCTGCCTTCGGCTCTTCTGCCTCCTCCGTCCTCTTCTCCCCGCGCCTGCCCTCCTGCTCCTGCCTCATCCCCCTCCCCCACTCGCATCCCCCTCTCTATCTCCCCTATCTAACCCGTTCACTATCTACCTCCCTCACTCCTCCTATCTACCTATCTCTCTATCTATCCCACTATCTAACTCCCTCACTCTCCACCTCCTCCTATCTTCCTATCTCTCTATCTATTTCCCTATCTATCGATTTCCCTGTTTATCTATTTTCTCTATCTATTTCTCTATCTCTCCCCCCTCACACCCTCTATTTACCTATCTTCCTATCCTCTCACTCTACCTCTCACCCTCACCCACCTCTACAACCCCCCCTCCCCTATCTTCTCAACCCTACTCCTATCTTTCTCCCTTATCTCCTAAACCTCCTAACACTCACCCCCCTCCACCCTTAAACCCCCCTCCCCCAGCTCTTCTCACTCTACCTGTCCCCCCTCCCTCGCGCTTTCCCGCCGCGACCTCCTGCACGCCCCCGCCCCCCAGCCCCCATTCGCCCCCACCTGACCCCTCCCCCCTCCTACCTCATATGGCGGCCGCTGCGCGACAGTGGTAGCGACCCTTGACCCAAGGGTAGGTCGCTCCCCCTGCCGCTGCAGCCCCTCCAGGTTCCTGAGTTCCTGAGTTCCTGAGACCCACCTCACAGTAAGTACCGCCCCCCTCCCAGCCCCTCGCTCTGCCCCGCGCTACTCACCCTCTCTCCTGCTCCTGCTTATTTTCTTCTTTTCTTCTTCTCTGTTCTTCTGTTCTTCCTCCTCACTCCGCGTCTGTAATCTTCTTCTGTACTCTTCTTTCCCCCGTCTTCACTCTTCTTCTCTTCTTCCTCATCTTCTTCTGTGGTCTTCTGCCCTCTGTTCTTCGTTTTCTGTATCTTCTTCTGTGTTCTTCTGTGTTTCTCTGTGTTCTTCCGTGTTCTTCTGTGTTCTTCTGTGTTCTTCCGGTCTCCCATTCTTCTCTCCTTCCGGTCTTCTGATCTTCCTTTCTTCTCTCCTTCCGGTCTTCTGTTCTTCTGTTCTTCTGTTCTTCTTGTCTTCTGTTCTTCTTGTCTTCTTGTCTTCTGCCTTCGGCTCTTCTGCCTCCTCCGTCCTCTTCTCCCCGCACCTGCCCTCCAGCTCCTGCCTCATCCCCCTCCCCCACTCGCATCCCCCTCTCTATCTCCCCTATCTAACCCGTTCACTATCTACCTCCCTCACTCCTCCTATCTACCTATCTCTCTATCTCTCTATCCCACTATCTAACTCCCTCACTCTCCACCTCCTCCTATCTTCCTATCTCTCTATCTATTTCCCTATCTATCGATTTCCCTGTCTATCTATTTTCTCTATCCATTTCTCTATCTCTCCCCCTCCCTCACACCCTCTATTTACCTATCTTCCTATCCTCTCACTCTACCTCTCACCCTCACCCACCTCTACAACCCCCCCTCCCCTATCTTCTCAACCCTACTCCTATCTTTCTCCCTTATCTCCTAAACCTCCTAACACTCACCCCCCTCCACCCTTAAACCCCCCTCCCCCAGCTCTTCTCACTCTACCTGTCCCCCCCTCCCTCGCGCTTTCCTGCCGCGACCTCCTGCACGCCCCCGCCCCCCAACCCCCATTCGCCCCCACCTGACCCCTCCCCCCCCTCCTACCTCATATGGCGGCCGCTGCGCGACAGTGGTAGCGACCCTTGACCCAAGGGTAGGTCGCTCCCCCTGCCGCTGCAGCCCCTCCAGGTTCCTGAGTTCCTGAGTTCCTGAGACCCACCTCACAGTAAGTACCCCACCCTCCCAGCCCCTTGCTCTGCCCCGCGCTACTCACCCTCTCTCCTACTCCTGCTTCTTTTCTTCTTTTCTTCTTCTCTGTTCTTCTGTTCTTCCTCCTCACTCCGCGTCTGTAATCTTCTTCTGTACTCTTCTTTCCCCCGTCTTCACTCTTCTTCTCTTCTTCCTCATCTTCTTCTGTGGTCTTCTGCCCTCTGTTCTTCGTTTTCTGTATCTTCTTCTGTGTTCTTCTGTGTTCCTCTGTGTTCTTCTGTGTTCTTCTGTGTTCTTCCGGTCTTCCATTCATCTCTCCTTCCGGTCTTCTGATCTTCCTTTCTTCTCTCCTTCCGGTCTTCTGTTCTTCTGTTCTTCTGTTCTTCTTGTCTTCTGTTCTTCTTGTCTTCTTGTCTTCTGCCTTCGGCTCTTCTGCCTCCTCCGTCCTCTTCTCCCCGCGCCTGCCCTCCTGCTCCTGCCTCATCCCCCTCCCCCACTCGCATCCCCCTCTCTATCTCCCCTATCTAACCCGTTCACTATCTACCTCCCTCACTCCTCCTATCTACCTATCTCTCTATCTATCCCACTATCTAACTCCCTCACTCTCCACCTCCTCCTATCTTCCTATCTCTCTATCTATTTCCCTATCTATCGATTTCCCTGTCTATCTATTTTCTCTATCTATTTCTCTATCTCTCCCCCCTCACACCCTCTATTTACCTATCTTCCTATCCTCTCACTCTACCTCTCACCCTCACCCACCTCTACAACCCCCCCTCCCCTATCTTCTCAACCCTACTCCTATCTTTCTCCCTTATCTCCTAAACCTCCTAACACTCACCCCCCTCCACCCTTAAACCCCCCTCCCCCAGCTCTTCTCACTCTACCTGT
The DNA here is from genome assembly GCF_031143425.1 of Pleurodeles waltl. Taxonomy (NCBI): domain Eukaryota; kingdom Metazoa; phylum Chordata; class Amphibia; order Caudata; family Salamandridae; genus Pleurodeles; species Pleurodeles waltl. The sequence continues at coordinate 1,420,093,121 of NC_090446.1, forward strand.
CCCCCCCTCCCTCGCGCTTTCCCGCCGCGACCTCCTGCACGCCCCCGCCACCCAGCCCCCATTCGCCCCCACCTGACCCCTCCCCCCCTCCTACCTCATATGGCGGCCGCTGCGCGACAGTGGTAGCGACCCTTGACCCAAGGGTAGGTCGCTCCCCCTGCCGCTGCAGCCCCTCCAGGTTCCTGAGTTCCTGAGTTCCTGAGATCCACCTCACAGTAAGTACCCCCCCCTCCCAGCCCCTCGCTCTGCCCCGCGCTACTCACCCTCTCTCCTGCTTCTTTTCTTCTTTTCTTCTTCTCTGTTCTTCTGTTCTTCCTCCTCACTCCGCGTCTGTAATCTTCTTCTGTACTCTTCTTTCCCCCGTCTTCACTCTTCTTCTCTTCTTCCTCATCTTCTTCTGTGGTCTTCTGCCCTCTGTTCTTCGTTTTCTGTATCTTCTTCTGTGTTCTTCTGTTTTTCTCTGTGTTCTTCTGTGTTCTTCTGTGTTCTTCCGGTCTTCCATTCTTCTCTCCTTCCGGTCTTCTGATCTTCCTTTCTTCTCTCCTTCCGGTCTTCTGTTCTTCTGTTCTTCTGTTCTTCTGTTCTTCTTGTCTTCTGTTCTTCTTGTCTTCTTGTCTTCTGCCTTCGGCTCTTCTGCCTCCTCCGTCCTCTTCTCCCCGCGCCTGCCCTCCTGCTCCTGCCTCATCCCCCTCCCCCACTCGCATCCCCCTCTCTATCTCCCCTATCTAACCCGTTCACTATCTACCTCCCTAACTCCTCCTATCTACCTATCTCTCTATCTCTCTATCCCACTATCTAACTCCCTCACTCTCCACCTCCTCCTATTTTCCTATCTCTCTATCTATTTCCCTATCTATCGATTTCCCTGTCTATCTATTTTCTCTATCTATTTCTCTATCTCTCCCCCCTCACACCCTCTATTTACCTATCTTCCTATCCTCTCACTCTACCTCTCACCCTCACCCACCTCTGCAACCCCCCTGTCTTCTCAACCCTACTCCTATCTTTCTCCCTTATCTCCTAAACCTCCTAACACTCACCCCTCTCCACCCTTAAACCCCCCTCCCCCAGCTCTTCTCACTCCACCTGTCCCCCCCCCTCGCGCTATCCCGCCGCGACCTCCTGCACGCCCCCCTGCCCCCATTTGCCCCCACCTGACCCCTCCCCCCCATCTCATATGGCGGCTACTGCGCATCCGTGCAGCGGGCGCCCTGCTGGTGCGCCGGAGGCGCACCAGAGGCAAGCCCGTCTGCGCCCGTCCGCACCTGTCCCGCGCCCAGCGCCACGACCCCTGGTCCCCAGCTCTCCCAAGCCCCGCTGACCCGCTACGACCCTACCACCCTCCACGCCCTCAACCCAGGACGCTCCAACACTTGCTTCTAAGCTCACCCCAAACGCACCCATGGACCCTTCGCCTGCAACTCTTGCAAACGCACCTTCCACCACGCAACAACCACGACCACAAGCCCACGCGCCATCAACCACCTCAAGTGCATCCTAGTCAACGCTCGCTCCGTCCACAAACACGCCGTTGAACTCTGGGACCTCCTGGACTCCATAGCACCGGATGTCGCCTTCATCACGGAGACCTGGATGAACGCCTCCTTGGCCCCTGACATCGCCACTGCCAGCCCCGAAGGCTACAAGATCTCCAGAAAAGACCGCACCAACCAGGTAGGAGGAGGTTTCGCCATCGTCTTCAAAGACTCCATCAGCGTCACCACCTCCACCGAAGACACCCCTCTCGCCGCTGAACACCTGCATTTTCAGATTCGCACCGATCCGAGGACCACCCTCAGAGGATCCCTCGTCTACCGTCCTCCCGGGCCACGCGCCCCTTTCAGCGACGCCATCGCCGACTTCATCTCTCCGCACGCCCTCGCCTCGCCAGAGTACATCCTCCTAGGTGACCTCAACTTCCATCTGGAACAAAACAACGACCCCAACACCACCACCCTGCTCGACAACCTCGCCAACCTCGGCCTCAAACAACTGGTGAACACCGCCACCCACATCGCCGGACACACGCTTGACCCCATATTCTCCGCCAGCAAACACGTCTTCTTCAGCCACGCCTCCGCCCTACACTGGACCGACCACAGCTGCGTCCACTTCACATTTCGACGCGAGACCCGCCACCTCCGCACCCAACCCATCCCTCGTCGACAGTGGAACAAGATCCCCGAAGAGCAACTCTTCTCCGCACTCGCCGCCAACCAACCCACCCTCACCACCGACCCCAACGACGCAGCCCTCAACCTCCCAAACTGGATCTCCAACTGCGCAGACATCCTTGCTCCCCTCAAATGCACGCATCGACAGACCAACACCAAAAAACCTCTCTGGTTCTCTGATACCCTCAAAGAATCAAAGAAAACTTGTCGCGCCCTTGAGAAAGCCTGGCGCAAGGACCGCACCACTGACAACATGACCGCCCTCAAGAACGCTACCCGCGAACACCACCACCTGATCCGCGCTGCCAAAAGGAACTTTTTCACCGACAGACTGGACAAAAACAGACACAACAGCAGAGAACTCTTCAGCATCGTCAAGGAGTTCTCCAACCCCAGCGCCAACGCCAACGCCGTCACGCCCTCACAGGATCTGTGCGAATCCCTTGCCACTTTCTTCCATCGCAAGATTAGCGACCTCCGCGACAGCTTCGGACACCAGACCCAACCAAACACCACCGAACCGGCATCCACGGCCATCACCCTCAACAACTGGTCCCACATCAACACGGAAGAAACCAAATCCATCATGAACTCTATCCACTCCGGCGCCCCTTCGGACCCCTGCCCGCACTTCATCTTTAACAAAGCCGACGACATCATCGCCCCGCACCTCCAGACCGTCATCAACTCTTCTTTTTCTTCTGCTACCTACCCCGAATGCTGGAAACACGCCGAAGTCAACGCCCTACTAAAGAAACCTACGGCTGACCCGAGCGACCTGAAAAACTTCCGCCCCATCTCTCTTCTGCCTTTCCCAGCCAAAGTAATAGAGAAGACCGTCAACAAACAGCTGACCACCTTCCTGGAAGACAACAACCTGCTCGACCCCTCACAAACCGGATTCCGAACCAACCACAGCACTGAAACCGCTCTCATTTCAGTCACTGACGACATCAGAACCCTGATGGACAACGGTGAAACAGTCGCCCTCATTCTGCTCAACCTCTCGGCTGCTTTTGACACCGTCTGTCACCGCACCCTAATCACCCACCTCCGCTCCACCGGAATCCAAGGCCAGGCCCTGGACTGGATCGCCTCCTTCCTCTCTAACCATTCCCAAAGAGTTTACCTCCCTCCGTTTCACTCAGAACCCACCGAGATCATCTGCGGCGTACCCCAAGGCTCATCACTCAGCCCGACACTCTTCAATGTCTACATGAGCCCCCTCGCCAACATCGTACGCAAGCATGACATCATCATCACCTCCTACGCCGACGACACCCAACTTATACTCTCCCTCACCAAGGACCCCGCCAGCGCCAAGACCAACCTACAAGAGGGTATGAAGGACGTCGCAGATTGGATGAGGCTCAGCCGCCTAAAGCTGAACTCTGAAAAAATGGAAGTCCTCATCCTCGGCAACACCCCGTCCGCCTGGGAAGACTCCTGGTGGCCCACAGCCCTCGGCACCGCACCGACCCCCACAGACCACGCCCGCAACCTCGGCTTCATCTTGGACCCTCTTCTCACCATGACCAAGCAAGTCAACGGCGTGTCCTTCGCCTGCTTCCTCACCCTCCGCATGCTCCGCAAGATCTTCCGCTGGATCCCCGCCGACACCAGAAAAACCGTGACCCACGCCCTGGACTACGGCAACACCCTCTATGCCGGGACCACAGCCAAACTCCAAAACCGCCTGCAACGCATTCAAAACGCCTCAGCCCGCCTCATCCTCGACATACCCCGCAGCAGCCACATCTCTGCACACCTGAGACAGCTGCATTGGCTCCCAGTCAGCAAAAGGATCACCTTCCGACTTTTCACCCACGCACACAAAGCCCTCCACGACAAGGGACCGGAATACCACAACAGACGCCTCAGCTTCTACGTCCCCACCCACCTCCTCCGCTCCTCTGGCCTCGCACTCGCTGCTGTCCCTCGCATCCGCCGCTCCACGGCGGGTGGGAGATCTTTCTCCTTCCTGGCGGCCAAGACCTGGAACTCCCTCCCCACCAGCCTCAGGACCACCCAGGACCACTCCGCTTTCCGGAGACTCCTAAAGACCTGGCTGTTCGAGCAGCGATAACCCCCCCTTTTTCCCCTAGTGCCTTGAGACCCGCACGGGTGAGTAGCGCGCTTTATAAATGTTAATGATTTGATTTGACTTGATTTAAATGTTTGGAAGGTATCGAGTGCATAACTCTGTCAAAGCACCGATCCCTAGATTAAAGGTATATGCTGGCGGGTCGGAGGGGGGCCTAACCAGTGCAAGGGGTCCATCAGTCAACAAGTGAAGAACGCTTGCGCAGCCCTTTGTAACTTACTTCGGACTCGGCGTTCTCCTCGCGGTAACCTACCCGCGGCGTGCTGTCCCCGGAATGGTGGTATGGGGAAGGACTTGAAGACATTTAAAACCAGACGCAGAGGCTGAGTGCTTCCGCGTCACGTGGTAGCGTCATCATAAAAATAAAAGGCGGACTGCGAGTAATAGACTCGGCAATCTCGGAAGACCAATCTCCCGCTTTCTATGTGGCGGCCATCTTGTAGGGTAGTGCTCTGCTAGTTAGTAATAGCAAAAACGATGTGAAAAGAGGCACTAAATGGGCCTTAAAAAGGAGAGAAGCGCCAAAATCAAATAGTATACTGGCAAGTATGTCTGGGTAAAGCGATTAGACAGAGAGACCTAGGGATGTACCCACTAATGGTCGATTTCCAAAAGGGAAGAAAAAATGGCGGAGTCATTGTAACCTCTTCTAAAGACCACATGTGGTAAAAGTGGATACTCTATGAAGCACCTGGGATTGACAAGTCGGTAAATTGAAAAAATTAAAAAATGACATATTATTCAGTCATGATAGAAATGGGGCAGTATTGTCATAAAGGGAATTAACGGGACAGCGATACCCAAGGAATGTCATCATTCAAACCATTGGTGTTGGTGTGTAGTTTGAATACCCATCGTTGTTCAAGCCTGAATAATGATTGGGAGGAATCGTTAATACAGCTGGGGGATTCCAAAATAACCCAGCGTAAGTCATCAGGTCTATGTGGTATTTCCAAGAAATGGGCACATAATTTCGTGGTTACACGTCCACATCTGATGTTACTTCTATGCTCATTGATCCGTATCTTAACGGGTCTGGAGGTCATTCCGATGTACCGAAGACCACAGGGACATGTTATCATGTAGATACAATTCTTGGTATTGCAATTGGTGTGTTTTGTCAGGTTCCATCGACCGATTGGGGCCAAGTCAAGTGTCTTGGTCTGGCGAGTCAAAACACACACATTACATTGTCCACAAGGATAATGTCCTGACACCGGAGGGAGATTCCATAGTGTTGACTGCGTCTGGATAGTACTTCTAGGACGTGTGTGTATTATCAAGTCCTTGATGTTCTGGGATCGTTTGAATGCGAATAAGGGTCTAGGAATTGTGCAGCCACCGCTGCCAAGTATTGACCATCTCTTCATGATGAGACTTTTAATCTTATTAGATAGAGGAGTGAAAGTAGTTACTCATGTCAGCAGGTTATTAGTGTCCCTGGTGTTTTGTGCGAGTAATGCTTCACGATTATTATTCCTCGCTCTTTTCCGAGCTCGTTTGACTATGTCCTGAGGGTAATTGCGTGCTAGCAATTTGGATTGGAGCTCATTGGCTTGTGTATTGTACATGTGTGTTGAGCTGCAGTTTCGTCTTAACCGCAAAAATTGGCCAAATGGCAAGTTATCACGTAACGATTTGGGGTGATGGCTGTTGTATGTCAAGAGGCTGTTCCGATCAGTTGGTTTGTGGTATGTACTAGTGGTCAGTTTGCCACTCTGAATAGTAATCAATAAATCCAATAAACTGATCTCCTTGGTTGACACTGTGGATGTGAATTTCAAGAACGGATTGAGAGTATTCACCCAATCCGTGAAGGTTGAGGCAACAGTGAGGGAACCATGCCATACTATCAAAATGTCATCGATATAACGACGCCATAATTTGATGTTGGCAGAAAACGGGTTAGAGGGTGGTAAAATGTATTGTTTCTCGAAGTTGTACATATACAAACATGCCAAACTGGGGGCAAAAGTACTTCCCATGCAAGTCCCCCTTATCTGGTGGTAGAATTGATCCTCGAACTGAAAAAAGTTCTCAGTCATTGCCAAATTAGCACACTGCATAATAAAGGAGACAGGTGACGTAAGGTTTTCACTATTCTCTAGGAGTGTAGTTTCCACTACCTGCAGAGTCGCATCTTGTGGAATGTTTGTATATAGTGCCTCAACGTCCAGAGTAAAAAAAGCCCATCAGAATGTGTCAGTATCAAGAAGGGCTGGATGACAGATGATATCAACGAATGTAGTATGAACATCATTTATGGGTAGCCAAGGAGAAAAGGCATCTGCTTCTACTCTTGGCTTGCTCTTTGGTTGCCATGAAACTTTCCTGCTTCTTGTAGTCAATGCACCCTGCTTACTTTCTGCACTTTCCACAACTTACTCTTATGCTAGCTTCTCAGCATGAAAGGGGAGGTTAATCAGAGGCTATGGTCAGAGCAAGAATGATTTCAATATATGATTATATTAGGCATGGAAAGGTATAAGATGCCACTTCCTTTACCCCTGTGTTTTTATACCTAAAATCTGCAGAGAAGTTGAGTAGAACAAGAATTGGAGGCTACCACTGGATTATTTTGATTTCCATACTGCACCATGGGCTAAGGCAAGACTTGTTTTACCTTAGAGTTGGTCTACTCAGACCCTCTCATTAATCTTCTCAGATATGCAGGTTGGTGATTTGGCATTAACTGGTAAGATCACTGGTGTGTAAGTGGGCTCTTTTAGTATGGAATTAATCTGCTTGTGTGTTGAAGTGTTCAACATTTCTCATCAAATGCAAAATTCACCAAGCAAAGAGAAACCGAATTGTGTAAAAGAAGCAATTAACCATCTGTACTGGATCATTCATATATGGTTATTTTTATAATGCCCCATTTACCCTGATATTGGAAATATAGTATGCCTTTCTAACACTTGACCAACATTTGACAATTTACTGTTTATTCCTGGGTGGTTGTTAATGTATGCTTTTCATAGTCAGTCATAACATCTTCTTTTATCACAGATATTGTTTGGACCAATTCAATGGTGACTGTTTGACTGATCAACCATGGCAAGGATCGTAGATAGAAAGGTCAAGTATTGCACATCCATTATGAATCAGGAATTACTACAGATCCCTAACATTTACAAATTGATGTACATTTTCAGAAGTATTGACATCAAGCATTAGAAATTCTCCTGACTTTCATTGTAATGGAAATTACATTCAATTGACGAGAAATGCTTATGACAGCTCCTTTTACTACGTGCACATGTCTGTAAAATCCAGATCTCTGTGACTTAGGGTGAATGTTTGCATTGTTCAGCATGCAGTCCATCATTTGTTGTTTTTGCCCATGTCTGTAATACAGTATGAGTACCGTGGCAAAGTGTTTCTTCATATACATGGGACTAAACCCCATGCTTAGGAAGGAACATCGTCCTAAGATTGCATGAGCTCACATTTAGCACCTGCACGGTCTGAATTACAGAAGGGGCTGCTCAAGCATCTGTGACCCATAGTGTAATACCAAAGGGCCTCACGATGAAAAAAGCAGGGGAGCACATTTAATGAAGCAAAGGACAATTTAGTATAATATGGTTCTGGGGTCTGTTTACATTCCCTAATGCATATGCCAATTTTCGCCATGAAACATTTGTACAAAAGATAGTATAAATAAAACCATTGCTTTTTTCTGCCTCTATCATACCCTAATCTTTTTTCTCAGCACTTAAAATACCATTATTATAAAAACAATGATGTTTGCTTTAACAACTCATTGAATGTTTTGAAGTTCATGTGTACTCACCAAGGACGAGGAGGAAACACAATAGTTGAGTTTTCATCATCATGAAATTCTCCTGCTTTGGTGGATTACAGGAAGAAATGTGAAGTGAATAGAGCAAGTTTCATTGTTCTAGTACTGAATGACATTGGTTTTAAAGTTCCCACACAACCTTTGACATTACCTCATTTGACTAATAACATGTGTGCAGAACAGTATGTATGGTAATTAACCAACATTACTCTTTGAAAATAATGGTCTAGGCCAGTGGGTCCTAACCTATGGTCCAGCAACTGCTGAGGTCTAGGAAGCCTACCGAGGGGTTGCACAAGTGCTTAGAAATGAAATAGTATAAACAGATTACTAAAATGTATATAAATAAATAAAATTGAAGCTTGAAAATGTTAAAACATGCTGTAAATTTAAAGAAATTTAAAATTGGACGCTAATAAGTAAGTTGGTATCACATTGATTTGTGAGTGTACACATGCACCAAATAGAATATAGTGTGGACACTGGGTTGTCTTAATTGAATTTTGAAAGGCTCCAACCTGCCCATTAAAATTAAAATGATGAATTATGATTTTTTATATTTGCTTCTTAATTTATTAAAAACAAATATTTTATCTTTGGTGCATTGTTTTGTGGTTAAAATCATCTAAATTGCTTACTCTGGGGTCCCTGGCTTACAGTAATGGCCCAGTGAAGGACCCCAGTGGGGGTCCCGGATTGCAGTGATGATTAAGTGGGGTTTCACAAAAGGTAAAGAACCTCTTGCTTAGGCTAGAAAATTGTAGCTACGATCAGGACATAATATGTGATAAACAACTGATACTTGTTAGATTGATATGAGCATATATTTAAAGGGTTCCTACTTTCAATTGAGGGTATCTGTCTAAATTCCCATACATATAAACAGCTAACCAAGTACACCTATTGGCAACATGAGCATATGCATTAAACTTACATTACATACCCTGACATGAAGAAGAAAGTCATGCAGTCTCTTAAAGCAAAAACATTATAAATAGCAATCAACTCAGCTTTTTCCTTTAAATTTTTAGGTATTCAAAAACTATTAGGAATGTACAAATTGATAGCAACTCTGCATGCTATAGTTCAGCATTGGTGAGGTAGTAATTTTGCAAATTATGTAGGCCCTGACCTAGCTTTTGGTTTATTAGTGCTTCATCAAAACATGATGCATATACCCTGTCTGCCTTTTTATAAGTGTCATAGGCAAAAATGCACTTGTAATATAGGTGACAAGATATCTGCCATTTTTATGGAGGAGTATTCCAACCCGTAAGCTCCAGATGAGGCCCTTAACATCTTGTAATCTTTCTAAAGAACATCATTATTAAAGATCTAGCACAAACTATTAACCTTTCACAAAAGTGTCAATCTTTTATTATTATTAATTTCATTATCATGTTTTCCCCTTGAAAATAAATATTCAGGGATGACAGTAGAGGAGATATGTTTATCCACTTCTGAAACTTATTTAATGCATGCCCAAACATTGTCATTGAAACCTTTAAGAAATCTGACATGTGGACCATGCTGAGTTCCTATTCCTAAATGGTACCACTTGTTTACATCGGCACCTATAGGTTCCAGAAAATCCCTATTACCTGCAAGCTCTCTAAGTTCAATCTTATTCCTTGTCCTTTTCTAACACCAACATGGATCTCTTTGGAAGACTACTTGGCAATAAAAACATTGAAATTCTCTAGTATGCAGAAGAAATTCTCAGTTGCTCCAGAAGTCCATTTCTCTCACTGCATTTCTTCTAGTCCTGGATGTCCAGAATCTTTTTAGTGTCGGTTACATGGAAATAGAACCCTTAATATTGGCCTAGAACAACAAGCAACAACCCTGCTCTGTCATACGGTTCCTACGAACTAAGTAGAAGTGTGTATGTAGGACAACAATAACGTCATATTATAGCTAGCTAGCTCACGGTGCTCCATCTGAACCTCTAACCTTCCCAGGGTACCAGACAGTGACAGGAACGTTGATAATGCCCACTCTTTCATTCCCAAGGATTTCGTGGAAACAGATCTTTAACCTTTGTTGTTGTTCTGTACACCCATGGCAGACATAAGAAAGATATGGTATGGCTTTATTGAAATAAAGCAAAGCATTGTAACCAGCATTATTAGAATAGTTAAAAAGATGAACAATGTAACCATGGTATGAAATAGGACCAGATTTAGATGTTGGCTGTAACTGTCCTGCTGTCAGTTTTCTGACAGAAAACCTGCCCACCACCATGGTGGTCTGCCTGTCCGATTTAGATGTTGGTAGTCCTATAGACTTTAACCTGTTGGAGTCCTGCCAAGTCTGCCAAAGATTCCTATCCACTGCAATAGCGCCATAGGAAAGTGTGGCTGATGGCGGGCCTCCAGCCAGACTTTCTGCAGAGTAGATTTGGATGTGCCAAACCTCAAACCAAAAAGTGGCGGTCCTCCACTTCTGACTTGGCATATTTGGGGGGGAAGGAGTGAAAACTCACCTTTTCTCCCAATTCTACTTATACTTCTGGCTGGACAAATCTGGACAGGACCCTCCATCACTGCTGCTGTGAGTTCTTGGAGAAAACATGCCCCCCCAGTTGCTGGACACGAAGGTAGGGAACCCGCATTGACTGTGTGCTTTGGGGGGAGTCACTGCACATGGGCACAAAACCACTGCAGACATATACATGTTACAGTAAATTTATTATATTACTGTGACATGCGTATTTCAGGGACACAGGTGGGTCAGACACAAGTGGGAACACAGTGGTACACAACACTATCGAACAAATACACAACTGTCATTATGGTGTCAGTATTCATTGCCAAATGAATGCTGGCACCACATTGATGATACATTCAAACTTGTCAGATGTGCCGATGTGTGCACAATGCAAGGGGAACTATACATGTCAAGTTGTGCTTTGAGTTGTGTGAGTCAGTACGTCTATGTGTGCATGCAATGCGATTAGCAGTGTGAGGTAGAGGTAGGTGTATTGGGTGATGTGGTTGTGTCAGTATTAGTTCTGGAAAGAGTGAAGGGAGTCTGGTGTTGCAGAATTCCGTGGAGCTGAAAAAAACCTCTGTGGAATTCTGCAAAGCCAGAGTTCAGTACCCCATGGAGTCCTCTGAATGCTCCCATGTCTGAAGCACTAAGCAGTGTCGGACCTGGTCAGCCAGCCCCGACCATGCTTAGCACTTCCAAAATGGTCGCATTCAGGAGGTCCGTGGGCAGTAAAAGCTGCTGTTTCAGGCCTCTTGTGCAACGGCCTGTCCCGTGTGCACCAGTGTGCACAAACAATGACAAAACAAAGAAAGAGATGAGGACTTACTGGGGTCTTCCGGGGGGTCCTGCTCTCCTCGTCGTCCAATGGTGACGATGAGTTCTCTCCAGCAGCTGCCTCCCTCCTCTGCTCTGGTGCACCAGCAGGCCAGTATGGGCTGCACAGCGCAAGCGTATACTGCCGGCGTCTGCTTTGTGCAGCCCATAACTGGGCTAAAGCGCACACCGGGTGAGCTCCGTTTTACTGGCAGGGCTAACAGAGTTGGATAACTCCCCACTCCAAGCAGAGCATGGGGTTCCAAAAACTCCATTAGCTCTGCCAGCGGAGCGAGCTCCCTGCACACCCATAGTCAGTATGTGTGCCACTTGCATATGGCATGGATGTAGTTGTATATGCTGTGTTGTCTATTGTGTTGCTGTGTGAAGAATTCAGGTGCAAGTTTTTGTGTGGCAATTGCTGTCATGATGTGTGTAGTTGTGCTTGTGTGTGCATGTGTTTGTGTAGATAAGTGTGTAGTTGTGTTGGTTGTGTTGTGTGTGGGTGCAGTGTCACTAGTGCATGTATGTTGTGTCTGTAAGCATGTGTATTTGTGGCATGTATGTGTTGGAATGCCAATGGATATTGATGTGAATTTGGTATACTGTTTCTGGTGTGATGCAAGGGATCGCATATGGCAAGAGATGAGTGTGTGTGTGTGTGTCACTCACCTCTAATCCACGACCACTGCCATTATCTGATGTCCATTGGGTCCAGCGATGTCCACCCTCTGCATGCAAACCTCCACCAGTACACCACCTCCAGGATTGTGACATCTAAATATGAGTGGTGGGAACCAGCCAGCTGGATGGCCAGGAAGACCACTCCGTTATGGCGATTAGCGACTCCGCTGTAGTACATCGAAATATGGTGGGTCGAAGACCATCGTCTTGATGGTCTTTTCAGGCCCGCCACCAATGCCGATAAGCGGTAAGACCACCAAGAACTAAATCAGGCCCATGATGTCTTAAAACTCCTTATCTGCCCCTTCCTATATAACACTAATGGGAGCACAGTTTGAGTACCTTCTGCCCGAATTATTGAGACAGCCTAACCCCCATACTTTGGTGTCTTGTGCCAGGAAGCCAGTACATTGTAATGCAGCTCTCATCCTTGGAAGGAATAGAGGTGAGAGTCAGCAGAAATGTATCTCAGAAACAGTGCACGCAGTTCTAGGACACAACCAGCAGAAGTGCCCCTCCACCGAATGTAAAGCACAGGCCATTCTTATAGTTAATGAATTGCTCCTATCGCAGTGTGTCAAATGTGCAGAGCAGATGCAATTACATTTTGGAAATCTAGAAATTGTCTCCATAAGCAATCAGTCTTCTGAAACATTTCATTCAACATTCCTAAAATTGCATTAAGCGTGCAGAGTACCAAGCAGAAATTCTAAGTAGAAATACAATTGAGTGTGGACACATTTCCAAAAATTCAATCAGATGACTGTAAAATTTGCTGAAGACAATCTTTCTAAAATACATGCCAAGTTAAAATGTACAACTGAAATGGAGACTCAAACCAGGGTCGTAGTAAACACCATTACAGTTCAATAATATGAACCTGAACAGATTGAAACCCCACCCAACTTTTACCTAAAGCTAAGTCACTAAGGGTCAGAAGTACTATTACACTTTGTGATTTCCTAATTGTGAATCTTTGTGATTCACAATTAGGAATTCACAAACTGTGATGTACAACAGTGTCTCAAACACTACACGCGATTCCTTAATGGGTCGCAAGGGACTTGCCTCATCAATATTCACTGAATAGGTCACAATTTGTGACCCATTGGGAATGGTCACAATTACAGGGATGGTGGCCTGCTGGGATCAGCAGACAACCATGTCTGTGACTGCTTTTTAAATAAAGCAATTGTTGTTCTAATGGAGCCCTTTTTTCTTAAGGAAAAATGGGATGTATTAAAAAAACAAAAAGGAAAAGTTAAATTTTCATTTTTTAAGATTAGGCAGTGGTCTGTGGGTCCACTGCCTGCTCTTAAAAAATGTTGCCACTCATATTCACAAAGAGGAAGGAGTCCATTAGGGACCTCTTCCCATTTATGAATGGGCTAACACCTCCTCTGCGAAGTCAGTAAAATATGAATTTTTTTTGATTGCATTCTTGTCGCAAAACATTCATACGTACCTGTGTGATTCATTATTAGGAAGGGACGCCCTAAAGTTGCCCCTTCCTAATACCGAATTGCAAAGCAAAATGTGATTTGGTAACAAGTTACTGAGTCACATTTTGTCTTTGGTACATGGGAAAAATGCTTAGTACATCTGGCCCTTGGATTCACCCTACACATGGACCAGGCCTTCACAGATCATATCAACAAGAAAATCAAGAGGGCCTAGTACAAACCATGTACAATAAAGAGGGTTAAGCATTTCTTCTTATAAACTCTGAACTACTGTTTAAGCCCTCAGACTCTTGCATCTGATGGTGGCAATCCAGTAAGGGTGCCCTGCATGCCACATGAAAGAAACGTGACCACATTGAAGGAATTCTTCTGACTCCCTATGATGGAACAGAGTACCCTGAAAACTATCTGCATTATCCACAACACTATCAGGACCAGTACTTCGGCAGATCTGGTTGGCAATCTCAACACTCCTGTTGGGTTTTGGAACATCTGCAGCCAGGATAATGGAGAACGGCTAAGAAAGAACAAGGTAACAACCTTCCCCATCTATGCACCAAAGAGCTGGAATAACATTAACCATCTCCACCAGGACTATCCAACCCTGATCCAGTTTAGGGAAAAGCTGGAGATTCACCTCTTTAATGTACACTAACTTGCAATGCAAAATCCTAGAAACAGACTACCCTTCCAGTAGCACATAGGGCATATTTAAGAAAAGTGGCTCTGCACACAGCGCAGCACCACCTTTCTTGTGCCCCTTAGCGCCCCCCCTAACGCCACCATGTGTTGCTGTATTTAAAATACAGCACAACATGGTGGTAGTTAGGGGACTAGCGTCAGAATTTTTTACGCTGGTCCGGTGCTGTGCAGGATTAGCATCAAAAATTCTGACACAAATCCTGCAAAGCACCCAGAGGTCCATTGTAACCAATGAAAGCCTCCCTTAACACCTGCTCTCAGCAGGTGTTACAAGTGCTGAAAAAAATGTTGCAAGGAAGGGGAAAACCCACTTCGCATACATTATGCCCAGCGCAGGCATATTGTAGTGCAACGGGTTACAAAATGGAGCAATGCATTCATAGGGCCACTTTGTAAAAATAGTGTGACGTTTTTGGTCTTCTAATGCCACATAAGCATAAAAAAATTACCCTAATGTGGAGTTGGAATTGTGATAGGGGCTCTTAAAGATGCCCCTTAATCTTTGCCTTTGATCCTTTATCCTGCTCCTAGGACTTTCAGCTAAGTTTGTACCATACAAATAAAACCTACATATATGTGCTATATGTGCAGTGTTAAATCCACACTAAAGAGGAGGCTAACAGCCATCACTGTGAGCGGCCCTCGGCAGAAAGGCCGACCACGTTCTTGATAGCAATACTGGGTGGGAGATATTTAAAGAAATGCAAACTCATAGCCTGCCTGCTTTTTAACATGGCCAGGCCGATGCAGAAACGCGTTTTGTTGTATTCAAACTAAACGTGAAGTCTACCAATCTTGCTGACAATGTTAGGTTTCATTGATTTATGTTCACATATCTTTATTTTGCTAGCTTATATTGGGTTAATTTGTGCACACTTTTCTCTAAAAAACGTACATGTCCTTATCTTTATGTGGGAAGCTTGATTTCTACAGCACAGAATTGTGCTAGATTTTTTTAATACCAAATCAACGTGTACAGAAGATAAGAAATATCTATCTATCTATCTATCTATCTATCTATCTATCTATCTATCTATCTATCTATCTATCTATCTATCTATCTATCTATCTATCTATCTATCTATCTGTCTATCTATCTATCTGTCTGTCTATCTATCTATCTATCTATCTATCTATCTATCTATCTATCTATCTATCTATCTATCTATCTATCTATCTATATATACGAATATATATATTACCTTCTGTCCTAAAAAGATTATACGTATCAACAAACGTATCATAAATTGTTACTTTTTTTACAGGTATGGTAAGTGTTTAACTTCACGGCATTTGTTTAAAGATTTCTGCAATGTATGCAAGGCTGGCCGGGTACTGTAATAATTTACAGAACATTGCTGTCGTCTACCGCCCACCTCCTCAGATGCTATGCCCCTCTGTGCCTGATTTTGACTACATGTTGCCAGGAAATATAATACTCTGTATACAAGGGGCACTCTTTTGTAGCATAACGTATTAAGTGTATGCGAGTGTTCCAAGATACTGGTATTTATGCATCAGGTAAGATTCTTAACCCCTTAGCTGCTGGGCTGTTTCCCCCCCCCCCCAGTGCTTAGCCCTTTTTTGGCTATTTGGGGTAGTTCGCGCTTAGGCCTTCATAACCTTTTGTCCACATAAGCTATCCATGCCAAATTTGCGTCCTTATTTACCATTATCCTAGGGATTCTAATGGTACTCAGAGTTTGTGGCTTCACCTAGAGGAGACCAAAAAATTAGCCAAAATACAGTGACAATTTCATTTTTTCCAAACAAATGGGGAAAAAGGGCTGCCGAAGAAGGCTTGTGGTTTTTTTCCCTGAAAATGGCATCAACAAAGGGTTTCTGGTGCTGAAATCACCATCTTCCCACCTTTCAGGAACGGGCAGACTTGAATCAGAAAACCACATTTTTCAACACAAATTTGGCATTTTACTGGGACATACCCCATTTTTACTATTTTTGGTGCTTTCAGCCTCCTTCCAGTTATTGACAGGAATGGGTGTGAAACCAATGCTGGATCCCAGAAAGCTAAACATTTCCGAAAACTAGACACAATTCTGCATTCAGCAAGGGGTCATTTGTGTAGCTCCTACAAGGCTTTCCTACAGCAAATAACAGCTGAAATAAAAAAATATTGAAATTGAGCTGACAACAACAGCCATTTTTCTTTATGTTTTACTCTGTAACTTTTTCCTGTGATGTCAGATTTTTTAAATCAATATACCGTTATGTCTGCTGGACTCTTCTGGTTGCGGGATATAAAGGGCTTGTAGATTCCTCAAGAACCCTAGGTACCCAGAGCCAATAAATGAGCTGCACCCTGCAGTTAGTTTTCATTCTATACTGGGTATACAGCAATTCATTTGCTGAAATATGAAGAGTGAAAAATAGGTATCAAGCAAACCTTTGCAATTCCGAAATGGGCTCAAGATAAGGTTTTGAGGAGCAGTGGTTATTTGCACATCTCTGAATTCCGGGGTGCCCATACTAGCATGTGAATTGCAGGGCATTTCTCAAATAGACGTCTTTTATACACACTCTCTTATATTTGGAAGGAAAAAATTTAGAGAAAGATAAGGGGCAATAACACTTGTTTTGCTATTCTATGTTCCCCCAAGTCTCCCAATAAAAATGATACCTCACTTATGTGGGTAGGCCTAGCGCCCGCGACAGGAAATGCCCCAAAACACAACGTGGACACATCCCATTTTTTGACTGAAAACAGAGCTGTTTTTTGCAAAGTGCCTACCTGTAGATTTTGGCCTCTAGCTCAGCCGGCACTTAGGGAAACCTACCAAACCTGTGCATTTTTGAAAACTAGAGACCTAGGGGAATCCAAGATGGGGTGACTTGTGGGGCTCTGACCAAGTTCTGTTACCCAGAATCCTTTCCAAACCTCAAAATGTGGCTAAAAAAACACGTTTTCCTCACATTTTGGTGACAGAAAGTTCTGGAATCTGAGAGGAGCCACAAATTTCCTTCCACCCAGCGTTCCCCCTAGTCTCCCGATAAAAATGATACCTCACTTGTGTGGGTAGGCCTAACGCCCGCAACAGGAAATGCCCCAAAACACAACGTTAACATATCACATTTTTTCATAGAAAACAGTGCCTACCTGTGGATTTTGGCCTCTAGCTCAGCCGGCACCTGGGGAAACCTAGCAAACCAGTGCATTTTTGAAAACTAGAAGCCATGGGGAATCCAAGATGGGGTGACTTGTGGGGCTCTGACCAGGTTTTGTTACACAGAATCCTTTGCAAACATCAACATTTGGCCAAAAAAACACTTTTTCCTCTCATTTCATTGACAGAAAGTTCTGGAATCTGAGAGGAGCCACAAATTTCCTTTCCACCCAGCATTCCCCCAAGTCTCCCGATAAAAATGGTACCTCACTTTTGTGGGTAGGCCCGGTGCCCGCGACAGGAATAGATCACACAACAGTCAATGTTGGTCCTTACATGAGGCAGCTGTTGACCCTGGGGTGATCCATTCCTGATGCAGGCACTAGGTGTAGGCACTCAAATGGGGTAGTGTTTTAATGAGGACAGGTAAGGAATCACTGGGTGGTAGGAATTTTGTGGATCCCAGCGTATTCCTGTAGTTTGTGTGACAGCAATGCGAGAAAAATAGAGCTTTTATTCAACATTTCAGCTTTGCAGGGTATTCTGGGTAGGAAAACTTTGGGCAATCCACACAAGTCACATCTCTGTGGACTTCCCTGAATGTCTAGTTTCCAGAAATGTTTGGGTTTAGTGTGTTTCTCTATATGGCTGCCGAACCCAGGACCAAAAACACAGGTACCTGCCTTACAAAACCAGTTTGTTTTGCGATAGATACTTTTGATGTCTCCACAATACGATTTGGGCAGTGGAATTTGGGGCTGAACTAAATTGGGGAGCTCCCAAGAGAGCACTCTCTCTCTCTCTGCTTGCCGCTGCATTCACCTGCTCTCTGGGTTGGGCTAACCCACTATTTCCCAGTTGCACAGACTGCTTGCGAAGGGACAGCAGGACTGTCCTCATCACCTCCCTCATAATGTACTGGAAGAGGAGTTATCGAATGGGACTCCTCCGACTGAAAAATCACTCCCAGAGTCTGTGCCATTGTCCTATCCCTCAGATGCTGTCTCAGTATCTGATGTCTCAGTCTCTGATCCTATGTCAGAGCTGTCCTCTATAACCCGAGTGACGGCAGCAGTCATCCATCAAGATGCCATCTCTGCTATTGGCTAAACTGTTGCTCTAAAACAATAGCCTACGTAGACAGTCACAAAATCGATGGTGTGTGTGAGATACGTGCAACAGCAGAGGCCACCTTACCTGCGCTTCTTCACTCAATCAGCACGTTCTTTCAAGACACTCAGAAAACACCTTGTCACATACCATTCGTCACAGTCTTTAGCACTTCCTGTGCCCAGTCCAACAATCATTATTGGTGCTCCCACTCCCTCCTCCTCGGATTCCCTCTTTACCACCCAGCAAAAGTGCCCTTCATCTCTCCATAGCCGCCCTCCACCCCGCACATACATTTTATTTGTATTATAGCGCAGGTAATGGCTGACTTTACTAAAGTACTCAGCTATTTACATAAAATCCAGATTTGCTCTTTGCAGTAGGCATATAAACCTTCTGTGCTTCTTTATGGCACTAAAACTGCCACTAGACAAGTCTGACCCTTTTGTAGCAGAAACATAATCACAATACTTACTTGACTTTTTTATTGCTGCCTAAAAGCTACATTTGAAAAGCGTCAGTTGAAGTATGTGCATTGCTTTGAAGACGCAAGCTGCAACTGCAAGACAACTGGTGGCAAATCTATATATATATATATATATATATATATATATATATATCACTTTTATATGTGGGTCTGGTTTTCCTGGGGGCCGATCGCAGCCCCCAGGGAAACCACACACATATTGACAAGTGATATATATATATATATATATATATATATATATATAGATCTATCTCTATATATATATCTATCTACATAGATATATCTATAGATAGACCTATATATATATATATATATATATATATATATATATATATATATATATATATATATATATCTATATATATCTATAGATTTATCTATAGATATATCCATGTACATAGATATATCTATATTTATAGATCTATATATAGATCTATTTATATATATATATATATATATATATATATATATATATTTTTTTTTTTTTGTTGTTGTTGGGAAACTCTAGAACAACTAAAAAAAAATATGACCCCCAGGGGGCACCTACCTTTTAAAAAAGAAAAATATGCCCGGGGGGGCAGCCCGTTTTCCGAGGGGGCCGACCTCCCAAGTGAAATCCTGGGTGTCTAGTGGTGTTTCCTGGCCCCGATCACAGCTGTGCTGCGATCGGGGGCCAGGAAACACTTTCAGAAGGCCTCGTAAGAAAGGGGAGACTCCCCCCTTTCTTACGAGGCCTTCCTGAAACTGTTTCCTGGCCCCCGATCGCAGCTGTGCTGCGGTCGGGGGCCAGGAAACCTGAAAAATGTTTTTCCAGGAAACACTTTCAGGAAGGCCTCGTAAGAAAGGGGAGAGCCACTGGCCGACGCCCGCATTGAAGAGGTTAAACCCAGATAAGTCTGCCGTAAATTATAGCCAAAGCTGTATATGCATCAAAACCACGGTTTGGTCAGGGGCTGTTTTCTTAGGTACTAATAACTTCCGCATTGTTAGAAATGGGGTTTTTGGTTGGCAGTCAGGTTACCCTCTGTCCAAGCAAGAACCCTCACTATAGTCAGGGTATGTCACACACAATCCAAATTATCCTGTGCCCACCCTCTGGTAGCTGGGTACGAGCAGACAGGCTTCACTTAGAAGGCAATGTGTAAAGTATTTGTGCAATAAATCCTACAATAACACCATATAGCACCACAAAAATACACCACACAGTGTTTAGAAAAATATAGAATATTTATCTGGATATTTGTAGATCAACACAATAAAAGATGCAATAAGAATTTGTAGAAATATCACTGAAAAGTGATATAAAGTGTCTGAAGTCTTTAAAAGCAAAGTCTCTTTCAAGCACAAAGTACCTGGTTTGGAGTGGACAAATATCCGCAGAGGGCCACAGAGGAGGAGATGCGTGGAAAAATGGAGTGTGCGTTGGTTTTGCCCCTTCACACACGGACTTGCGTTGTTATTTTTCACGCGGGGAGACATGCGTCGTTCTGCGGGAGGAAAAATGGTGTGTGCATCAGTTTCGCCCCTTCACACACGGACTTGCGTTATTATTTTTCACTCGGGGAAGACATGCATCGTTTTCCGGCACGCGGGCCGACTCCTTCTGTGCGTCGTGGGATTACCAGATGTCCCAGGGTCTGTGCGTGGAATCCTAGGCTTGTTAACCGGCTGCGCATCGTTCCGGGGGGCTGTGCGTGGAATTTTCTTCCTCACGGCAGGCGTTGCGTCGATTTCCTTTCTGGAAGACGGGTGGCGTTGTCCAGGCGAGGCCGTGCGTCAAAGTTCCGGTCGCACCATAGGCGTCGCGTCGAGCGGCGTCTTTCCGGACCGGCGTGCGGTGAATTTCTCACCGTGGAACAAGCTGTGCAGCAAATTTTTCGGCGCACACGCCATCCAGTTGAAAGAAATTTTGGTCCTCAGACTTCAGGAAACAGGAGGCAAGCTCTATCCAAGCCCTTGGAGAGCACTTTTACAGCCAGACAAGAGTTCAGCAAGGCAGCAAGCCAAAAGCAAGGCAGCAGTTCTTTGTAGAAAGCAGACAGGTGAGTCCTTTGAGCAGCCAGGCAGTTCTTCTTGGCAGGATGTAGGTTCTGGTTCAGGTTTCTTCTCCAGCAAGTGTCTGAGGTGGTAGAGCAGAGGCCCTGTTTTATACCCAAATGTGCCTTTGAAGTGGGGGAGACTTCAAAGAGTGGCTTAGAAGTGCACCAGGTCCCCTTTCAGTTCAATCCTGTCTGCCAGGGTCCCAGTAGGGGGTGTGGCAGTCCTTTGTGTCAGAGCAGGCCCTCCACCCTCCCACCCCAGGAAGACCCATTCAAAATGCAGATGTATGCAAGTGAGGCTGAGTACCCTGTGTTTGGGGTGTGTCTGAGTGAATGCACCAGGAGCTGTCAACTGAACCTAACCAGACGTGGATTGTAAGGCACAGAAAGATTTAAGTGCAGAGAAATGCTCACTTTCTAAAAGTGGCATTTCTAAAATAGTAATATTAAATCCAACTTCACCAGTCAGCAGGATTTTATATTACCATTCTGGCCATACTAAATATGACCTTCCTACTCCCTTCAGATCAGCAGCTGCCACTTTACCAATGTATGAGGGCAGCCCCAGTGTTAGCCTATGAAGGGAGCAGGCCTTACAGTAGTGTAAAAACAAATTTAGGAGTTTTATACTACCAGGACATGTAAACTACACAGGTACATGTCCTGCCTTTTACCCACACAGCACCCTGCTCTAGGAGTTGCCAAGGGCACACATTAGAGGTGACTTATGTGTAGAAAAAGGGGAGCTTTAGGCTTGGCAAGTACTTTTAAATGCCAAGTCGAAGTGGCAGTGAAACTGCACACACAGGCCTTGCAATGGCAGGCCTGGGACAAGGTAAACGGGCTATGAGTGGGTGGCACAACCAGTGCTGCAGGCCCACTAGTAGTATTTAATCTACAGGCCCTAGGCACATACAGTGCACATTACTAGGGACTTATAAGTATATTAAATAGTCCAAATGGATATGATCCAAAGTTACCATGTCTAAAGGGAGAGAGCATATGCACTTTAGCAATGGTTAACAGTGGTAAAGTGAGCAGAGTCTACAAGCCAGCAAAAACAGAGTCCAAAAAGTGGAGGGAGGCAGGCAAAAAGTTAGGGGTGACCACCCTAAGGCATGTCAGGTCTAACACTTAGGTTTAGAAATCATGTGTCTATTTTCAGAAATCATTAGGCAGGAGCACTTATAAGTGAAGTGGCAATTGCATTCAACTTATTTGAACGCTCATTAACCTATCATTCATTCTCTCACTCACTCAATGTATTCTTCACTTTCTTTTCACTTGTTCATCAGGTTCCCTGGATTATTAGAATGGTTTAAATGCGGCTGTCAAACCAGGGATGAATGAAAATCATAATAATGTTCGGGTGGTGTGTTGGTGTGATCATATGAAATTCATCAGATTGCAGTTTCACATGTTCACGTTTTTTGCTCTTTTACCTCTGTCAACAATCTCTAGCTTTTGCAGGCAAACGTTCCTGAAAATGCACTCAGCTAGCTAGTTATTTTAGAAAAGTATTCTGCTAAGAGTCAGCACGATGTCAACTGCTGCAGACTTTTAAAACAATTCGATCATTTCATGAAATTTGCCAACGTTTTAAAAAAAATCGCAATACATGTAGAAGCTAAATTGTGAAAATTCACACCACCCCCATAAAAATCAGCATAACATTACGTAAATGGCATCAGTCAGTGAACAACGATTTTAAACACGAGGAGCAGTGGAAACCACCTTGGAAAAGCTAAGTAGAACTTTTTTTGAACAATCGTGCTTTCTAAAATGCCTACATATAACTTTCAATTACCAGTTAATGCATGAACTACGGACAGCAAGCTCAGAAACATAGAAAGTGCAATTACCACTCAGTGCTTCGAACTTGTGCTCATATAATGGATGTCTACAAATGCATGTGGGCTTCTTTCTTGAACATCATGAGTATTGTATTCACTAATCTACTGTAGTCTAGTGCCCAGCTCCCAATCGTGCAGCACATACAGTGACACTGGTGCTGCACAATTTAGCAGGTGTTTGAGGGACCATCAGCGTCCTAATTATGGTTCTAATTTACTACCAAACTGGTTTCGGAGGTGCTTTATATATACTTGAATTAGGGCCCGTTATACAATGCTACTCTCCTAGTCACTGGCTGGTTACTAACAACTTTGACACTTTCCATTTCCTGGGGCTGCTGGCTTCAATCCTTGCTTTGTAGTTGTCTTGGAGGTGACAACTGCTTTTTCCTAGTGATAGACATGGCAGGTGTTTGGCTGGAAGGTTGTGTGGTGTTCTAGAAATTCTGGGGTTATTTGACCTGTTTGATGGTTTTCACGACCCGAGTCCTGTGATGTGGCATGGTGAAACGTACCCTGATTTCACTGGGAATTACGAATCAGCTTTGCCCTTTTCGCACTGTGTTTGCAATCATTTCATAATTGTAATGTTGAAAAAATGAGTTATTTCTTGACAAGATTTTTTTTTTAAAACAGAACAAACAGAGCTGTTTTTCTAGCAAAAGAAAACACTGTCAACACGCACCACTAATTGTAAGGATCCCAGAACCCAGCAGATTCCTCTGAATGCAAAGACCGGTTGTTAGACTGTCACATCTGCGCAGTAACTGCAGAGTGTAATGGAGCACGCGCTGTTTATATGCTATCTTTTTGAAAATATGCTGTCATTCATTTTGTCGTCCTTACTGACCTTGGTAAATAAAGTTAGGAACCAGTAGTTCAGAACAGAATACAAATAAACCATTGAATTGAAGACAGTGAAGTTACTGTGCTAATCAGTTATGTAAAATGATGGATCGATGGAAAAAACTCACCTCACTGCTTTGGCTTTCAGAAGTACCACTGTCTGAAACCTGTTGCTGTTAGGAGGCGCGTGAAGCTTCTATAGTCAAGGATGTTTTGAGGGGATTGTCGATGTCATGTGCTTAACTCAAGAGAAGCGTTGCCAAAAATTATATAAGCAAGAACATCCTACTGGGACATTCTCACGATTAGCAAGAACACGTACAAGGATAAATACAAGGAGGCGTGCATACTATGTCTCATGATTAGTGTGAGAAAGTGCTTCTCTTCACTTGGCCACTCCCATTTTTGTGAGCTGATGCAGGTACTGTTTTATTGGATCTGTGTACTGGGACCCTGCTAACCAGGCCCAGTGCATGTGCTCTGACCACTAAATAGATCAAAGTTGTCCAAGACCCTAATTGGCATATTTCAATTTCTTATAAGGCCATAGAATATAGTGCCTAATTTACACTCATGACATGGAAATTTAAATGTCACGTATGAGCACATTTTTGCCTGCCAGCTAGTAGTGTGACAGGGCAAACATGGCTCAGGTCCTACCATAGAAGCCCGTCTGCTGTAACTTTGAAACTACAACCCTTTCCAAATGAATATTTTTGAGAAGAGAACTCCTCCCTTTTAAACATTAATAATTCACCCATATGTAGGACCTGAAGCCCGCAAGGCAGAATGCATGGAAGTTGAAAGTAGGAAATGTAGAAATTTAAAATTAAATGTCCTTACAGTGACTAGTCCACAAAAGCTATGTCACCATAAAAAAGGCTTGCTGGCCTACAGAAAACACTGGATATTGTATTGATACTGCTATCTCAGGCTAGGGCTAGAAACATAGTTCAATTACTATGTTAGAAATTGAGTTACTGGCTAACTGTGGTGGGAGTTCTGAGCAAGCAGAAAGCCACACTAGTAGTCAGGGTAAGGCACAAGCATATCCCAAATTAATCTGTGATCACCCCTTGAAAGTATGGCCCAGAACAGTCAGTCGTAACTTAGAGGCAATGTGTAAAGAATTTGTGCATTTCTTCAAACAGCAACAGTGTGAAAATACCACACAAAAAGGGTCCACAAAAATAATAGAGCTTAATTCAATAAAGAAAACAAGACCAGAATGACAGGCTACCGACTCGCTTTTTGGTGAATATGGGTTTTGATGGCAATTTGCCCCTATTAGAACATTGGTATTTTTTTGCCCTTATCCGTTTTGCACCTATAGTCTCTCCCGGGTGTAACTGACAGTATACTTTTTGAATCCTGCCCAGATAGTTACACAATATAGGGATTAGGGGCCAGATGTAGCAACTTTGCAAATTGCGACTTGCAATTTGCGAGTCCGAGCGACTCGCAAATTGCAACTCGCAATTTGCAATGCAGAACGGTGTCTCAGACACCGTCTGCGAGTCGCTATGGGGTCGCAAAGACCCACCTCATTAATATTAATGAGGTGGGTCGCAAATTGCGACCCCATAGTGAATATGGGCACTCACGGGTATGGAGGCCTGCTGTAGTCAGCAGACCTCCATGTCCGTGACTGCTTTTAAATAAAGCAGTTTTTTTTTCAAGTGTAGCCCGTTTTCCTTAAAGGAAAATGAGCTGCACTTAAAAAAAATACCGAAACCTTTTGTTTCGGATTTTTTCAGGGCATGTAGTGGTCCCTTGCACCACTACCTGCTCTGAAAAAATAATTTGGGGTCCAGTCACAAAGGGGAAGGGGTCCCATGGGGACCCATTCCCATTTGCGAGTGGGTTACCATCCAATTCAAGTGGATGGTAACTGCGACTCCATTTGCGACCGCGTACGCTTTCGCAAATGGAGTTGCATACCACTGCGACTCGCAAATAGGAAGGGAACACCCCTTCCTATTTGCGACTCTGAAATGCATTTTGCGCGTCAGTTCCGACTCGCAAAATGCATTTCTGCATAGCAAACTCAGGTTTGCGACTCGCAAACGGCGATTTTCGCCATTTGCGACTCGCAAACCGTTTGCTACATCTGGCCCTAGGTGTGCCTGAAGGGGCCTTCTGCTAGCAGGATGGGGAGGGGGAGGTTGGCAGAGCTTGCAACTGAATAGGCTGTACTCAGCTTTCACATGCAGGGGAGTCTGGAAATTCCAAAAAACCCTCCAGAAATTTCGCCCAACTTCAAAGGAGGTACCAGATATAAACGTAGAGCACTCAGACCCAATCTTCAGGTCAATTTCTGAACCTGGAAAGGACTCTTACAGAAATGTCTGCTGCTGTGACCTTCTGTGTACTCTGCAAGACTACTTTGCTGTGCCTGGAAGGACTGCTTTGGTTCCTGGAGCCTGCAATGAACCACCAGAGGTCAGCTTTGCTGTTTTAGCTTTGTATCCTCATCTGAACACGGGACTACCAAGGGCTAATTTGCTGGCCTCCTATTTAGAGCCACAGGGACATAAAAGACTTCCACCATTTTGCACCCAGACTTGGTCCCAGCCTGAATGAGCTCTGAACCCCCAAATGGTATCTCACCAGTCCTGGACCCCTTGTTGTGGTCCAATAGGTGCCAAGCTAGCTAAAATGCAGAAGTGAGGACTTGTTGGCTAAAACTTGCTCTGAGAACTGAGGAAAGATGATGACCAACCTGCACGTCGATCCCCCAAGGTGCATTGCAAATCAGCCTGACTTCGCAGCTGCTCCCGTTATGATGTTCTACACAGCAGCAAATCCTGTTCAGCAGTCCTCCACCAAAGGGGCATCTGATGTCCTGCAGTTGTCTTGGGTTCCAGCCTCCTGTCTAGTCCCACTGGAGATTTTCAGCTTTCCTAAAAGTGAAAGTCTAAATGTACAGATCTTTACTGCAACTTCATGCAGAGGATCCTGAATAACGGCACTCCCTCCTCAGACGCCGTCTAAATCTTTGCCCTGCTGAACTTTACCTTCTTAGAATATGGGGGTCATTCTGACCCCGGCCAGCGGCGGAAGCCGCCGGCCTGGCTGGGGCCGCCAGAATACCGCTGCACGGTCAAAAGACCGCTGCGGGTATTCTGGGTTTCCCGCTGGGCTGGCGGGCGACCGCCAAAAGGCTGCCCGCCAGCCCAGCGGGAAACACCCTTCCATGAGGATGCCGGCTCCGAATGGAGCCGGCGGAGTGGAAGGGGTGCGACGGGTGCAGTTGCAGTCGCACTGAAATTCTCAGTGGGGTCCTCTTACGGGGGCCCCTGCAGTGCCCATGCCATTGGCCCCCATGGGCCCCACAACACCCCATACCGCCATCCTGTTCCTGGCGGCCGAAACCGCAAGCTGTGCCGCCATGGAGCATTCCCCAGGGCAGCGGAAAACCGGCGGTACACCGCCGGTTTTCCCTTTCTGACCGCGGCTGTAACGCCGCGGTCAGAATGCCCAAGGGAGCACCGCCAGCCTGTTGGCGGTGCTCCCGCGGTCCACGGCCCTGGCGGTTTTTACTACCAGGGTCAGAATGATTTCTGTTTCTCGAAACTTCTACTAAGTCCAAAGGCAACTGCTGACTGTGCCCAATCCACTTCTTTTATCTGAACCATTCTCCAACATGGTCAACCATATTTTTATATAGATGTCTGCACCTGGCAATTTGATAATTTAGGAGCTGTTTTTTATTTTAAAAAATCAAATTCATAACACCAGTTCTACTGACTGATTGTTTGTTGTTTTGCTGTAAAACAGCTAATTAAAATGTACTCTATTTTTTTTTAATTGGTGTGGGATTTGTCTTGTGTTTTGTTTTCACTTTATTATTATTTGTGTGCCGCCTAAATAGTTTGCATATTGCCTCTAAGCCTGACCGCTTTTTGCTCCAAGCTACCCAGGGTTAAGCAGAAGTTCATTTAGTGACTTTTCCAATTTCTCAAAGTTGGGCAATGCAAAGGAACTTAGTTTGCTTCCAAGGGGCTGCCCCTGTCACAAACAGATGTAAAAGGACACCTGGACAGGTCTCTGGGGACTCCTCACCCTTGGCACATGTCTGAGTGGGGACAAGGGGAGAAGGGGTCCTACATCTTAGATTTAGTGAGAAGGGGCACTGTGGGATTGTTCATGATAGGAAGTATTGTAAATGTGGCTAGGGTCATCTTTATGAACTTTTCTCTATTGGTCAGACATTGGCCCTGGAGTCATTCCGACCCACAAGATATTGTCTGGCATAAATATGACATCCTCTGGCTTCCTCCTCAGACCACTACTGGACCTTTGGAATAACAGGAAAAATACTGCACCTTCTGTTTGAGGAAATCACTAAAAGAGGGGGTAGTGCGGAGTAAATGGCGCTCTATATCCCACCAATTATGTCTAATGCTATGTAACGTTGCTGCTAAAGAAGAGCTACCCCCACTAAAGCACTGCACGATAACTTAAATTATCCACATCAATCAGTCTTAGCAGCCTACGTTAAAAGTCTCAAACCCTAATACCCAACTTAATGTTGAAATTAAATATGAAAACCTCTTTTAAATCGTACAGATAACAAATATTTATTCCTCTTATCACAACCCTCCTACTCGTCACACATTTATATAATGTTCCAATTCACATAAAACAAAATCCCAAAATCCTTGTTTACTACTCAATAAGTCTAATCCATAGTCCAGCATCCTGTCAGTAAAACATCAATCCATAAGAAATTTGAGTGATGTTCCAATTCACATCAAACAATCATCGTGATATATTTTTCAAATTTCATTGGTCATATGATCTTCAATCCGTTACATCATCCTTTATGCCAAGCCAACACGTGTTTCGTCTTAGGAGTACCTTTAGACTTCCTCAGGACTTCCTGAACAGTATCTCCAATTATGATGTGCTGCCCCTTTGTTTGCCAAGTCAATGATTACATATTATCTTAACACTGGGGGTCGTGTGACTTGGAACATTATATAAATGTGTGACGAGTAGGAGGGTTGTGATAAAAGGAATAAATATTTGTTATCTGTATGATTTAAAAGAGGTTTTCATATTTAATTTCAACATTAAGTTGGGTATTAGGGTTTGAGACTTTTAGCGTAGGCTGCTAAGGCTGATTGACCTTCTGTTTGAGACCTGTGAGGAGACCTGTATGGCTGGAACTGCTCCCAATGCACCAAAGACAAAGAAGTGTACGTTCTGCGTAATTTACAAGGCCTGTTCCTGAAGAACCCAGGTGACCAGTTACAATTGGACTTGATGGCATCTGCTGGAGTGTGTTGTCACACTGAAGTGCTGCTCCTGAGGTCTGGAAGCCCTTGGCTGTGTGTAACTGGACTTATCCTAACATCTGTAAAACCTTGGACATGGAAAATGTTTAGACTTGAAGACCTCCTGACCAACCAGCTAATCAGGTCCACCAAGGCATGTAAGCAGTTTCTCTCACTGTGAGCTTCTCTGCAGCAGCAAATGCACTTCACCCAGGATGCATTTGGAAGATATATGGCCTAATGAATCTTTGTCCTACACAACAAGCATCCAGAAATTCTTGCTCCAGGACAAAGATGAATGGCCTGATTTGATTATTGACGGACAGCCTGCTTTTTGCTGTAAATTACTCCATCCCCATGACACAGGGACTGGCCCTACATTTTTTTCCTGTCAATGCAACTTGGAACTTGGTGTAGGGCTGCATCAGTATGATCATAAATCATCAAAAAAGTAATGCTCCCTCCACCATGGGAGTCATCTCCCATGATGGGGGGAAGATGAGGGGAGGGCATTATTTTTGACACTGTAGAAATGGCTACATGTCTACCCAGTCATTAATGAGGTGGGTGTACCTTCATGGTGGGGTGGCAGTATGTATATTCCATTGTCTCTGTGACAAAGTATCCATTTGGCCAACATGTAAAGTGAGCCCTAAATACATTGAATGAGCAAAGGTGCCAAAAAAATCTGCCCAGCATCTTGGCTGCAGCATTTTAGTTTCTCCCACTCCGAGCTATTAAAATCAATATCTTCAACTGAGTCTCGTCCAATGCACATCGAACGTCGTAAAGCCCACCACACGTATATGCACCTGTCTTGCCCTCTGAAGAATTTTGACTTCCAGAAAAAAGTCTAAGGCCCTCATTACGAGACTGGCATTCTTACGACCTCCAGCCTCGCAGTGGTGATCAGGACCGTTGCTGCTGTGGCGGTCTGACTGCCACATAAAGGTTCTGGTGGTTAGACCGCCAGGGTACCACCAGAACCGTTGGGACCCATGCTCCCGACAGCCTAGCGTTGGCAGGGATCACAATCAGCGCCACTGATTGTGATCATCAAAAGGCTGGTAGAGAACAGGTTCACCGGGCACAAAGGGGCCCCTGCACTGCCCATGCACTTGGCCGCTTGATGTACACCAAGGATTATCAAGCGATACACAACACAGTGATCAAGCACGAAACAAACGGCTCATAGAAAATAGTATGCACTTAACATGTGAACGGAAGCACAATTGTAGAGAACTCCAGAGTAGAATAGAGACATTCCAAAGAGCTACAAAATGAAACAGCAATTGAATACCAAGGAAATGAATAAGCTGTCAGAATTCAGATTACCGTAGTGCTAAGGTTAAGAATATCATTGAGAGTAGGATGGATATGGTACACCTATATCCAAAAGTAAAATGGTAAATAGGATGAGATAGGTAAGAGCAAATGGTGGTTAAAAGTTCCATGTAAGGGGCTCTCACCTCGTACCAAAGAATTTTTGTTATAACCCCTCTCAAAAGGTGTTTGTTAAGGGTGGCATCTGGTACCAAATCGCCAGTCAGAAATGCAATGCTTAAATATGGCCATGATAAGCCTATAATTCAACAAATGGTATATATATAGTAACAACTGAAATAAAGGGGTGCTGGCAATGTAAACCAATAAAATGTACGATGGTTCATACCTCATGCTGGACAAAAAGAGGATCAAACTTGTGTAATAATGGAGGAAGCTGTATGCGGCATGTTATTTAAAATACTGCAACAGCATCAAATACATTAAACACTGAGGAAGGACTAAAGGTAAGTAACAGATGACGAGACCAAACAGCAGTCATATTGAACAGCCCAACAAAACAAGACAGGGAATGTAAAAAATGTAATAGTCAAACTAATTAGCAGTTCACGCAGGGCGAAAAAATAAGACACCACCAACCCCGATATTCAAAATATCGTAAGCAGCGAGAAGTTGAACAAAATATTGGACCTTAAAGCTGTAGTCAAAACTGAGGGCTGACTCAGAATGGGTCTGAGGAATGAATAATTGCAGCCATATTTATGATAGCAATCATTGTATCACTGCCCAAAGTATGATAAAAGTTGACCCACCTCAATTCCTATAAAACTGAGGGGGGGGCAGAAACAAAATACATGCAGAGAAATGGAAATGGTAGCCATAGTAAAAAGAGATACTATGTACCATACCTGCACCTCATACAAATTTGTGTTAAAATGGGACATCTAGGACAAGGAGAGAAATACCTAGAAAGGAGAGACATAAGAAGGCAGAAACGTGGATACACTAATCCAGCGTATAAATTATAGAGTATAGACAAATTAGTCAAAACATGTTATGCAGGTCATATTTATAGTAAAAGCATGAGAGGACAGGAAAATGTAGATCCTGAACCATATAGATCCTCTTGTGTGCACAGATGGTGTTCATTCTGATGTGTGTACAGTAAATTATACTTCCAAGTAAAGTAACACCTGTGTAGAGAGGGGCAAAATTGTACGGAACTTTAGACACTTTAGTAAAAATGCTCAGATGTACAAATTATATTTAAGGATGTCTGTATCCTGAGTACAGTCCACTATCCTAAATATTCTAGTAACGAAAGCATATGTCAAGTGCGAATGACAACTGTAGATAATTAAAGGAAGCTGAGAAAAATCAATAGCAGAATTCAGCTAATCAATCTAACAACAATTCATGTAGTCCTTTATCCATATTGAGACCCAAATCAACGGCTCACACACAAAATTATCTATTTGCTTTCCAGTTTCCTCAGTGCTAGGACCCTGTTGATCCACGTTGCAAGGGTTCCATAGTGTCAATTCCATGAAACTTTATATCAATCATTTCACACTGGTGATGTTCTGTGTTGTGATGTACAGCTAGAGGTTAGGTTTTGTAATTCATTCTTATGGCACACACGTGCTCTTGGATCAGTTCTTTTAATGGTCTAATGGTGCTCCCAATGATTACACGGTAACATAGGCACATTTCACAGTACACAACAAACCCTGTGATACAATTAATAATGCCTACTAATGTTGTATTAAAAACTGAAGATTTTATCCATAGCCAGATGGTAGACTACAGCAACCACATTTGTAAAAAACCTTTGGAGGTAAAGGTAGCCATGTACAAGTAACAGCTTTTTGAAAAGTACTAAACAGTGTATTCTTAAGTGTCTTGCCTCTGATATGTGTAATGGGGAGTTTGGCAGAAATCATGGCTCTAACAATCCTATCCAAGTGCAAATTATACCAATGTCTGTCCAGAATTATATGGCCATCATGACTGAGTGGGCAGTACGGTGTGATTAGAGTAGGGTGTGATGTGTTTTTGCCCTTGTTCTTACTTTTATGAGCTAGTAGAGTCTGTTATTTTGTTTTAGTGATCTTATTTCTAGCAGTTCTCAGAGTACTGCCTAGTCCTGAATCTAGTTTCCATATGTCGTAAATCCATCAAAAATTTGTCAATCCAATTGTTTATTATTCTAGTCATTTCACTTTAGGGTATGGCCTTAATTTGTGATCTAGTGTGTGCATTCATAGCGTGTAGCGTGTAGAATCACATTACATGCTATTTGCTTTTCTCAATAATTCAGAACAGATTTTATGACCCTCTATGTACAGTGTAATGTCCACAAAATAATTCTGTGTGATCTATATTGAAATGAGAATAAGATATTATAGGGATTGTGGTTAAGGTGGTGCACAAATATTGTCAATTCGTCCCCATTAGCAGACCAAAACAGTAGAACATCATCGATGTAACGTCCCCAATATAAAATATGTTCTGTGCAGTCTGACCAAACATGTTTTTTTTCAAATCATCCTATGTAAAGGTTGGATTCGGGATCTTTTGACACCTACATAATTTTATGCATTTGGACCTGCTTTTTAAACCTGGACTCTACAGCCTTTTATAACATGAATAACAAATTAGGATTTCTTACATGCTCTGGTCTACCTCTCTTATGTTGTGTATTAATGTTATAACACATAGGGTGTTGAAATGGTTAACCAAGTGAGGTGAGCACCTAGAATTTGGAATAGCATTGATTGCATTGATAAAACTTTGTAACCTCATGCTATTTAAGTTCCTGTAATGTCCCCTCTTTTTCTTGTATAATGAACAGTCTCAGCTAATGTGTCTACAATTGTGGCAGGGATTTGAAGGGCCCAAGGCAAAACAATTGTGGCTGCATTTTGTCACAATCCAAATAGTACTTGGAGACCTTTTTTGGTTGCAAAACACAGTAAGCCAGCATTGCATGAAAAATAAGTCCTCTGTATTACTGTACTTCTTTCACACTGCAAGTGCTGGGTGCTTGTATTCATAGCACAAAGGTAGCATATAGGGTGATTCATTTGAGCAGGTGGTTTCAGGTGGGGCCTACCAGCACTCATTTTGGGAACTGGATCTTATTTTTTTCAACAGACCTTGATCCAGGGGTACAAGGAGAAAAACACAAAAAGATTAGAGTTGGGGGGGGGGGAATATATAGATATAAGATAGTGACAAAAGGAGAAAAGGGTGTAAGTTCAATTTCAAAGAATGAAATATGTTCAGGGAATGTCTGGTGGTGTATGAAAGAGGTGTAACATAGAATCAAAACAATGGAGCTTTGGTATTATACTTCCTGAACTTCAGTAGCACTGGCCCCGGTAGGCTTCTAAGCTTATCTTTGGGACAGTACTTATTTTTTTGCAAATGAAATATTCATTTGGGGAATATGTATACAGCAATCAGCACATCTTCTAAAACGTAGTGCAATCCATCAATAATGATGTGGAGTGAACTTTCTCTCACTCGGTTTCTCTCTTTATTTCTCTCTTGCACACTCCCTCTTCCCACTCTCTGGACCTGATTCATAAAGGGACCTACAACTCGTAAAGTTATTTTAGCTGAGTCTCCACATTCATGGCGGAATCAGCGCACAGGGCACTGCAGTGTGGAGATTCTGCCACAAATGTAGAGACTTCGTACTGTAACTTTACGAGCCGTAAGTTCTTTTGTGAATCGGGCTCTCTATCTGTAAGGCCTGCCTCAAGCTATTATCAGGCTTGTGACAGTTCAGCAGAAGAGCAGCAGTCTGGCAATTTTTTACTGCAGATAATCATTAGTCTCCAATTATCTAGAGGAAGAATTTGTGGGTTCTGGTGATTCCAATGTGGCATTGCACATGGACAGGCTTTTGCTTTCGATATGCCCTATAGACATTGCTCACCCATTCCTAGTAGTCACTGCTGCCATGCACATGCATAGTGCTCATTTGTGCATGTGGTAAATCCCAAATATTACATTTTATTGTTCTTCCCTGCCTGCAAGATCTTATGTCAACACAGCACACAACACCGAGGGGCTCTTTGTAAGGATAGAGTTGGCTGGGTATTCCTTTTATATGCTTCCTGCTTTAATTGGATGGTATTGGTAACTGGGTCTCTTGTGTTCTGTTTGTTTTTCAGAGGTTTTCAAGTGTTAAGCGCGCATCAGGGGGAAGCTTGCTTCTTAAGTGTGTTTCTTTTTTTTAGGAGGGGGTCTATGATCAATATGTCTGTGCAACTTATTTAACCCCTTCTGTGCCCAGGACGTAATGGTTACGTCCTGAGGCACAGTGCTGCTGTGCCCAGGACGTAACCATTACGTCCTGTGCACAGAGCCCAGAGGGAGCGCTCTCGCTCCCTCTGTGGGGTTCCCCCCCACCCCCCCAAGTCAGGGATGGAAGGGGAAGCCCTTCCCCTCCCACCCCCGACCCCCCCAACCCCCCCTGTGACGTCAGCGCGCGAGCACGCGCTGATTAGTCACAGGGTCTCCCCCATCGCGCTGGAAGCAGAGCTTCCAGCGCGATTGAAAAAGAAATGCTTTTGCATTTCTTTTTCAATCCCATGGGGGAGGCCCCGAGAGGCTTCAAAGGGAAGGAAATGTATTTCCTTCCCTTTGAAGTCTCTCACAGGTTTCAAAAGCCGGATTGCTTGCAATCCGGCTTTTGAAACCCCACTAGACACCAGGGATTTTTTTTTTTCTTCTTGAAATTGGCAAAAGGGAGCGACCCCTTGGGCAAGGGTCGCTCCCAGGGGGGCATTTTTTTAGGAAGGCCTTTTCTGCCCCCCCTGGGGGCAGATTGGCCTATTATTAGGCCGATCTGCCCCCAGGGGGGGCAGAAACCTCTAGGCACCAGGGACCATTTTTTTTTTTATTTTTTATTTGTGATGAATTCTTTTTTTTTAGGTGGGGAGCGATCCCTTAGGCAAGGGTCGCTCACCTACGGGGCAATATATATTTAGGCCATTTCTGCCCCCCTTGGGGGCAGATTGGCCTATTTTGATAAGGCCAATCTGCCCCCAAGGGGGGCAGAAACCATTAGACACCAGGGAGTTTGTTTTTGCGCGCGAATGTCACGCAACAAAGCGACCCCTTTGGCAAGGGTCGCTCCCAGGGGGGGCAATTTTTTGGAAAGGCCTTTTCTGCCCCCCCTGGGGGCAGATCGGCCTATTATTAGGCCAATCTGCCCCCAGGGGGGGAAGAAACCTCTAGGCGCCAGGGCAAATTGTTTTTTTGTGTTTTTTTTTTTTGTTCTTTTTTTTTTTTTAGAGATGGGGAGCGACCCATCAGGCAAGGGTCGCTCCCCTGGGGGGCAAATTGTATTTAGACCATTTCTGCCCCCCTGGGGGCAGATTGGCCGATTTTAGGTCAATCTGCCCCCAAGGGGGCAGAAACCACTAGGCACCGGGGATTTGTTTTTTGGCGCCAATGTCACGCAGGGGGAGCGACCCCGTAGGCAAGGGTCGCTCCCGGGGGGGGGGGGGGGGGTTGGGGGGGCAAATTTATTTTAGGCCATTTCTACCCCCCCGGGGGACAGATCGGCCTATTATTAGGCCGAACTGCCCCCGGGGGGGGCAGAACACTCTAGGCGCCAGGGCAATTTTTTTTTTGTGTTTTTTTTTGTTGTTGTTTCTTTTTTTAGAGATGGGGAGCGACCCATCAGGCAAGGGTCGCTCACCTGGGGGGGGGGCAAATTGTATTTAGACCATTTCTGCCCGGCCAATTTTAGGTCAATCTGCCCCCAAGGGGGCAGAAACCACTAGGCACCGGGGATTTGTTTTTTGGCGCCAATGTCACGCAGGGGGAGCGACCCCGTAGGCAAGGGTCGCTCCCGGGGGGGGGGGTGGGGGTTGGGGGGGCAAATTTATTTTAGGCCATTTCTGCCCCCCCGGGGGACAGATCGGCCTATTATTAGGCCGAACTGCCCCCGGGGGGGGGCAGAACACTCTAGGCGCCAGGGCAATTTTTTTTTTGTGGTTTTTTTTTTTGTTGTTTCTTTTTTTAGAGATGGGGAGCGACCCATCAGGCAAGGGTCGCTCCCCTGGGGGGGCAAATTGTATTTAGACCATTTCTGCCCCCCTGGGGGCAGATTGGCCAATTTTAGGTCAATCTGCCCCCAAGGGGGCAGAAACCACTAGGCACCGGGGATTTGTTTTTTGGCGCCAATGTCACGCAGGGGGAGCGACCCCGTAGGCAAGGGTCGCTCCCGGGGGGGGGGGTGGGTGTTGGGGGGGCAAATTTATTTTAGGCCATTTCTGCCCCCGGGGGGGGGGGGGGGCAGAAACCTCTAGGCGCCAGGGGAATTTTTCTTTTTTTTCTTTTTTTTTTTCTTTGTTTTTTTTTTTTTAGAGATGGGGAGCGACCCATCAGGCAAAAGTCGCTCCCCTGGGGGACAAATTGTATTTAGGCCATTTCTGCCCCCCTTGGGGGCAGATTGGCTGAGTTTAGGTCAACCTGCCCCCAAGGGGGCAGAAACCACTAGGCACCGGGGATTTGTTTTTTGGTGCCAATGTCACGCAGGGGGAGCGACCCCGTAGGCAAGGGTCGCTCCCGGCGGGGGAGGGTGGGGGTTGGGGGGGCAAATTTATTTTAGGGCATTTCTGCCCCCCCCCCCCCTGGGGCCGGCTGAGCTACAGGCCAAACACCACAGGTAGGCACCTTGCAAAAAACACCTCTGTTTTCTGTGAAAAAATATGTTGTGTCCACGTTGTGTTTTGGGCCATTTCCTTTTGTGGGCGCTAGGCCTACCCACAGAAGTGATGTACCATTTTTATCGAGAGACTTAGGGGAACGCTGGGTGGAAGGAAATTTGTGGCTCCTCTCAGATTCCAGAACTTTCTGTCACCGAAATGAGAGGAAAAAGTGTTTTTTGGGCCAAATTTTGATGTTTGCAAAGGATTCTGGGTAACATAACCTGGTCAGAGCCCCGCAAGTCACCCCATCTTGGATTCCCCTGGGTTTCTAGTTTTCAAAAATGCACTGGTTTGCTAGGTTTCCCTAGGTGCCGGCTGAGCTAGAGGCCAAAATCTACAGGTAGGCACTTCGCAAAAAACACCTCTGTTTTTTTCCAAAATTTAGGATGTGTCCACGTTGCGCTTTGGGGTGTTTCCTGTCGCCGGCGCTAGGCCTACCCACACAAGTGAGGTATCATTTTTATCGGGAGACGTGGGGGAACGCTGGGTGGAAGGAAATTTGTAGCTCCTCTCAGATTCCAGAACTTTCTGCCACAGAAATGTGAGGGACATGTGTTTTTTTTAGCCAAATTTTGAGGTTTGTAAAGGATTCTGGGTAACAGAACCTGGTCCGAGCCACACAAGTCACCCCTCCTTGGATTCCCCTAGGTCTCTAGTTTTCAGAAATGTACAGGTTTGGTAGGTTTCCCTATGTGGCGGCTGAGCTAGAGGCCAAAATCTCCAGGTAGTCACTTTGCTAAAAACAGCTCTGTTTTCTGTGATGTGTCCACGTTGTGTTTTGGGGCATATCCTGTCGCGGGCGCTAGGCCTACCCACACAAGTGAGGTATCATTTTTATCGGGAGACGTGGGGGAACGCTGGGTAGAAGGAAATTTGTGGCTCCTCTCAGATTCCAGAACTTTCTGCCACAGAAATGTGAGGAACATGTGTTTTTTTAGCCAAATTTTGAGGTTTGCAAAGGATTCTGGGTAACAGAACCTGGTCCGAGCCCCGCAAGTCACCCCTCCTTGGATTCCCCTCGGTCTCTAGTTTTCAGAAATGCACAGGTTTGGTAGGTTTCCCTAGGTGCCGGCTGAGCTAGAGGCCAAAATCTACAGGTAGGCACTTCGCAAAAAACACCTCTGTTTTTTTCCAAAATTTAGGATGTGTCCACGTTGCGCTTTGGGGTGTTTCCTGTCGCCGGCGCTAGGCCTACCCACGCAAGTGAGGTATCATTTTTATCGGGAGACTTGGGGGAACGCTGGGTGGAAGGAAATTTGTAGCTCCTCTCAGATTCCAGAACTTTCTGCCACAGAAATGTGAGGGACATGTGTTTTTTTTGCCAAATTTTGAGGTTTGCAAAGGATTCTGGGTAACAGAACCTGGTCCGAGCCACACAAGTCACCCCTCCTTGGATTCCCCTAGGTCTCTAGTTTTCAGAAATGCACAGGTTTGGTAGGTTTCCCTAGGTGCCGGCTGAGCTAGAGGCCAAAATCTACAGGTAGTCACTTTGCTAAAAACAGCTCTGTTTTCTGTGATATGTCCACGTTGTGTTTTGGGGCATATCCTGTCGCGGGCGCTAGGCCTACCCACACAAGTGAGGTATCATTTTTATCGGGAGACGTGGGGGAACGCTGGGTGGAAGGAAATTTGTGGCTCCTCTCAGATTCCAGAACTTTCTGCCACAGAAATGTGAGGAACATGTGTTTTTTTAGCCAAATTTTGAGATTTGCAAAGGATTCTGGGTAACAGAACCTGGTCCGAGCCCCGCAAGTCACCCCTCCTTGGATTCCCCTAGGTCTGTAGTTTTCAGAAATGCACAGGTTTGGTAGGTTTCCCTAGGTGGCGGCTGAGCTAGAGGCCAAAATCTACAGGTAGTCACTTTGCTAAAAACAGCTCTGTTTTCTGTGATATGTCCACGTTGTGTTTTGGGGCATATCCTGTCGCGGGCGCTAGGCCTACCTACACAAGTGAGGTATCATTTTTATCGGGAGACGTGGGGGAACGCTGGGTGGAAGGAAATTTGTGGCTCCTCTCAGATTCCAGAACTTTCTGCCACAGAAATGTGAGGAACATGTGTTTTTTTAGCCAAATTTTGAGGTTTGCAAAGGATTCTGGGTAACAGAACCTGGTCCGAGCCCCGCAAGTCACCCCTCCTTGGATTCCCCTAGGTCTCTAGTTTTCAGAAATGCACAGGTTTGGTAGGTTTCCCTAGGTGGCGGCTGAGCTAGAGGCCAAAATCTACAGGTAGTCACTTTGCTAAAAACAGCTCTGTTTTCTGTGATATGTCCACGTTGTGTTTTGGGGCATATCCTGTCGCGGGCGCTAGGCCTACCCACACAAGTGAGGTATAATTTTGATCGGGAGACGTGGGGGAACGCTGGGTGGAAGGAAATTTGTGGCTCCTCTCAGATTCCAGAACTTTCTGCCACAGAAATGTGAGGAACATGTGTTTTTTTAGCCAAATTTTGAGATTTGCAAAGGATTCTGGGTAACAGAACCTGGTCCGAGCCACACAAGTCACCCCTCCTTGGATTCCCCTAGGTCTCTAGTTTTCAGAAATGCACAGGTTTGGTAGGTTTCCCTAGGTGGCGGCTGAGCTAGAGGCCAAAACCTACAGGTAGTCACTGTGCTAAAAACAGCTCTGTTTTCTGTGATATGTCCACGTTGTGTTTTGGGGCATATCCTGTCGCGGGCGCTAGGCCTACCCACACAAGTGAGGTATCATTTTTATCGGGAGACGTGGGGGAACGCTGGGTGGAAGGAAATTTGTGGCTCCTCTCAGATTCCAGAACTTTCTGCCACAGAAATGTGAGGAACATGTGTTTTTTTAGCCAAATTTTGAGATTTGCAAAGGATTCTGGGTAACAGAACCTGGTCCGAGCCCCCCAAGTCACCCCTCCTTGGATTCCCCTAGGTCTCTAGTTTTCAGAAATGCACAGGTTTTGTAGGTTTCCCTAGGTGGCGGCTGAGCTAGAGGCCAAAATCTACAGGTAGTCACTTTGCTAAAAACAGCTCTGTTTTCTGTGATGTGTCCACGTTGTGTTTTGGGGCATATCCTGTCGCGGGTGCTAGGCCTACCCACACAAGTGAGGTACCATTTTTATCGGGAGACTTAGGGGAACATAGATTAGCAAAACAAGTACTATTGCCCCTTGTCTTTCTCTACATTTTTTCCTTCCAAATATAGGAGTGTGGATAAAAAAGACATCTATTTGAGAAATTCCCTGTAATTCACGTGCTACTATGGTCACCCCGGAATTCAGAGATGTGCAAATAACCACTGCTCCTCAACACCTTATCTTGTGCCCTTTTTGGAAATGCAAAGGTTTTCTTGATAGCAATTTTTTACTCCTTATATTTCAGCAAATGAATTGCTGTATACCCGGTATAGAATGAAAACGCACTGCAGGGTGCAGCTCATTTATTGGCTCTGGGTTCCTCGGGTTCTTGATGAACCTACAAACCCTATATATCCCCGCAACCAGAGGAGTCCAGCAGACGTAACGGTATATAGCTTTCGATAATCTGACATTGCAGGGAAAAGTTACAGAGTAAAACGTAGAGAAAAAATGATGGTTTTTTCACCTCAATTTCAATATTTTTCTTTTTCAGCTGTTATTTTCTGTAGGAAACCCTTGTAGGATCTACACAAATGACCCCTTGCTGAATTCAGAATTTTGTCTACTTTTCAGAAATGTTTAGGTTTCTGGGATCCAGCATTGGTTTCATGACCATTCCTGTCACTGACTGGAAGGAGGCTGAAAGCACAAAAAATTGCACAAATGGGGTATGCCCCAGTAAAATGCCAAAATTGTGTTGAAAAATTGGGTTTTCTGATTCAAGTCTGCCTGTTCCTGAAAGCTGGGAAGCTGCTGAGTTTAGCACCGCAAACCCTTTGTTGATGCCATTTTCAGGGGAAAAACCACAAGCCTTCTTCTGCAGCCACTTTTTCCAATTTTTTTGAAAAAAACGAAATTTTCACTGTATTTTGGACAATTTCTTGGCCTCCTTCAAGGGAACCCACAAAGTCTGGGTACCTCTAGAATCCCTAGGATGTTGGAAAAAAAGGACGCAAATTTGGCTTGGTTAGCTTATGTGGACAAAAAGTTATGAGGGCCTAAGCACGAACTGCCCCAAATAGGCAAAAAAAGGCCCGGCACAGGAGGGGGAAAAGGCCTGGCAGCGAAGGGGTTAAGGTTTTCTCATGTACTGCTTGTTTCAATTTCCTACTGTGTACTGTTATCAGGGGGCTGTTGCGTGCTACAGTTGTGTGCTGCTTGAATCAGGATATAATGTGAGGTGTGAGGACTTCAGTGCATGGGCATCATTCAGAGGTCCCAGAGGCTACTAATTACTTTTCTTTTCCAGCCCATGCCACTGTCATTCCAACCCTTGGCTCGGATTTTGCAAGGAGGGATCAGGAAGAGGAGATTTAAAAAGATCTAAGTTGTTTTTGGGAGTTTTGGAGTTCCAACCTCACGTCCTTCCCATGGCCCATCAGCAGCCAATTACAGGATGTTGGTGGTCCTCAGTGGGAGGGGTATTAGGTAGTACTTTCTAGTTCTTTAGTTTTCCCTTGCCAACAGCAGCACCTTTGTGACTTATAAAAGTGTCTATAAGGCACGAGTCATGGAAACTTTTAATCCTTCTATACATACCAAACATGCAGGAGAGTGAGAAGTCCTCAATGGGGCAGCATGCTTCTGCCCACTGCTTGACGGCACTACAGATGGAGGAAAGTAGAAACAGCAAAACCAAGTGTTGCTCCACGAAAAATTGGACTTTCTTTACCCAGACATGTTTATAGTGACTGGGAAAGATGGTCAGGAAATACCTAAGAATAACTTGCAAAGCAAACCCTATCAGGTCACTATATTCATGTCTTAATACAGCACATTTATGTACTTTTTAAACAGCACAGAGTTTCTACATGCCTCGGATTCTCATGCCATAGGGTGCATGATGGTGAGAATTAAAGTGTGCTGTAAAGCAAGTGGTTCCTTCTCTAGATATTCGCATCATAATATTTGTTAGAGGCAAAGCTTGGAGAGCAAACTGACACAGTGGTGGCCAAGGTATATTCCCCGATCACAGGCAGACGACAATCTCCTGGTCTTTCTGAACTTATGGTATTCCCATGCCATGCAAATTCACTCACAGCAATAACCTGAATGTCACAACAAACTTGAAACTTGACCCAGTCGCAGGGCTATGGATATACCAGGGCCACTTATTGCACTGGTAAGACTAGGGAAGAAGGTACTATGACAATGAAGATGTGAGAAATGGAGAGGTGAACTGTACAGAAACAGACATGTGACATATAAGAGGTGTTATCCAATATTATCCAGTCATAATTAATTTAATGTCATACTATTCTGTAATTCAAATTAACATTATTTACACATGCCATCCCTGTAGGCGAATTAGTTTTACAGTGAAGTCTCTATATGTTTGCATTTGAGACTGCAGGCTGCTTTTCACCTCTGGTTTGGCCTGGGACCTCCAGTGATAGTGTATGTAAAATGTTTTGAACTTTAACACCCAGTGGCCACTTCACAAAATATGGTGATTTGATGTGGAAGCAGGGTTACAGGGATCTGAGCATGTTTATAGGCACACAAGCAGCCAGTGAGGAAGACTGTTTTCTGACATTTACAGACAGGTGTCCTGTATACATTTTGTATAACCCAATTTGCCCCTTAAAGGAACTGCAACATCCCTTTATGGTAAAATGCATTAGTAATTTTATTCTGCATTTTGAGTGCAAATTGAGCTTTAACTCTATTTTCAGAGTGGATGATGATCAGCACCACTGCCTTTTAGATATCATTGTGCCCGGATTCTAGAGTTGAGGTCATGTTTGACCTAGCTTGATTCCTCAACATAATCACATGAAATAGCATATTTTTCTAAAGCCCCAATAATGATATATTTTGCTTTTAACTGCCTCACTCAGTAAATTATATACTTTGCTCCACCAGCAAGCAGATTAAAGGCTCCAAAAGACAATGGCCCCAGCCAGGGAACTTAAGAATCCCCAGCTAGTGAAAGGGTCTCAGGTTGGAATTTCCATAGACATCATCCTGTAACTGCCTGCTAAGAGGAAGGATGTTCCCAGGGCTTGACAATGGGTCTAGACTACTAGCAATGCATGCCAGCATATTCACTCTGAAGTGTTTTTAAGAAAACAGGGTGGATTCAGTGGGTGGATTTTGCCCGAGAGACATGTACCTCCCTTCTGGTCTGTACTGCCATTTGCAGTCCTATCCATAATGCCTTAAAAGTGTAGGGAAAGACCCATGGTCTGGGTGATTTTTTGGTGTAAGCAATGAGTTAGAGACTGGGGCAGTGTGTGAGGGGTTTGGTTTCCCCGCGCAGACTCAAAGTTGAGAAGACACCTGGTATGTCAGAGGAATGAATTGTATAACTGATGAACTTTTGTATTCAGCGTTGAAGCGCATGCAAACTATGTGGACTCTGTCTAGGGCTAGTGACACCAGCTCTCTGACTGTGGTGAATGTACTCACTGGGAGTGTTGAACGGACAGGTCCTGCAGATAATGTCTCACAATTGCACACTGCAGACTCTTGCATTTACTCCCAGTCACCCTGCATGTGGCTCAAGGCTTGGATGTTAAGGAAGTGCAGATGGGTCTTCTATGAAAGAATTAAGAGTGCTTTGAAGATGATCCCGGGCCAAGCAGATCAGCATTTCTGTCCATGAAGGCAATTCTTGGCTTTTCACCTAAGCTGGCCCTGTGGAGTAAAATGCAGTTTTACCAGAAGCTTCAGTAAATCCTATTTAAAATCCTTTAGTAAATCTGTGGGACCCCAAGGGATGGCTGTGAAGGAATAGTTCAGAAAGAAGCATGTTATAATGAGCAT
Organism: Pleurodeles waltl; assembly: GCF_031143425.1. Taxonomy (NCBI): domain Eukaryota; kingdom Metazoa; phylum Chordata; class Amphibia; order Caudata; family Salamandridae; genus Pleurodeles; species Pleurodeles waltl. Next base: position 1,420,136,985 of record NC_090446.1, read on the forward strand.
GGTATCTTTTAGAGGAGCCACTTGTAGGTCATTGTAATGCTGGGGTACACCTGCAACCACAAGGGAATCCTCAGTGTGATTACATTGTGGCCTCATGGTAGCCATTTTGGTTTTGGGTCCTTATGGTGCGCTAGTTTGCAATAACAGTGATTTTGTGCCAAAGAAACTCCTAATGATGTTTAACGAACAGAGTGGTGTGATCACCGTGCCCAGGAAGTTGTGCATTCTGCACCTTGACCATGTGTGATAGGGACCTCAGGGCACTAGCTGATTCACTCAGCCCCCTGCACATTAACTGTAGATGTCTGAAAGGAGAGTGGAAACATTCTACTTTCCAACATAGCATCTAAAAGTAGAGTAATGGGTGCTGTGTAGACTAGCAGTGGTTATGCAGCTCAAGGAGCTTGCTGCATAGTAAGTAATATGTGGCTTGCACAACTTCAAAGATGCAAATTAACTAAGTGCTAGAAAAGCCATGCATTCATGTGTTGCCTCCATTGCCATCTCCACAAGGGTACTACTATCTCCACAAGGGTACTTCTTAGGTATCCCTTGACTAACCTCACATGATTAGCCCACCTCTAAGCCTTTCTTGGAAGGTTCTTTATAATAATACACACTGCACCATTTGTTATATCTTTGTATGATATGGATATTTAGGCATCCACACTAATCAATATATATCTGTTAATGTGTTTTAACATTATGTTTTATTCAATGCAGGTTGATTGTTCATATTAAACATAGGTCCACTCTACCTTGTACAGTCCTAACTGTAGATTGGCCATAAAGTATCAACTATCTATTAAGAGAAGTCCAGGCTCACACTTGGAAAAGATCATTTGTCTTAAGGACTGCCAGCATAATCTCACTGGATGTTTTGCACATAAGCATTAGGTAACAGCTACAGTTGTGTACTATCTCTTGACAGATCTTGATGGATCCAGGATTGGGTCTACTATTTATATGCAGAAGACGATAGTGTGACTGTTGTCTTAAGGATCTTGTAATCTTACATACATAAATTGTTGATGTATTACTGTACAAGTAAGATTACAAGTTCCTTAATGCAAAAGTCACACTATTGTCTTATGCAAATAAATAGAAGACCCAATGCATACTGAATTCCAAAGTTCAATTAATGTATTGTACAAATGATAGTGTTGCCCAATATTAATTAATGTGTGATTGTTGACTAAACAAATCACATTTATCCCACTAGAATTACTATTGCTCTTTTTCTACATAACTAGTCCAAAACTCTACACGGCTATTTGGGCCACTCCTCTCGACTTATTTCTTCCTTAGTAATCTTGACAAAAGGATATTGACTAGCTTATGTTGTTTAAAACTGTACAAGTGAAAGTTCTTTCAGCATAGCTTCTAGGCATAGAGGTGATAGTAGGCTGGCTGCATTGTGTATACCATACCTCAGGTAGTCACTATGTGACTATCAATGAAAAGCTACCTTAGGCCGAGAAATGAACACAGTACCCCAAAAGAACAAAGCTAGCTGCATTGTCCTCCTCAAGTGATAAATGGATATCATGCAGAAAGCTGATCCATGACACAATGCAAACTAATTCTAAACAATGTCTGAGGCAGGTTAATTAAAGCCACACACTACTTAATATGACACAGTACTACCAAGTACCAAACACAACCTAACATAGCACAATGCAGGCAGGGCACCCTGGCACCATTCAATGAGATTCACAAGACATTGTTGGCTCTCAGTCTCCCAAAGAACTCCCCAACCATACATATGATAGAAATGTTTGGACAAATTTCCATATCAAAATGTAAGTAAACATATAACTTCAGGAAAAAAAGTAAATCGTGTTGGCATTGCAATTCTGACTAATTTGAAAGCGCCATTCTGAGAATATTAACATAGCAGTGCTTTTCTTTACATTGGGATTTATTTACCGAAAGCATCTGCTATTGAACAACATTTAATTAATTATTTTAAAGACAAATGCCACTAGGGCATTCTCAGCTAGAGGAATTTTCCATCAAAGATCCCATTGCAGCCAATTTTCAAAGCTATTTTGATTCCCAGTTCCACAGCTGTAAAACTGAACTCTTTTCAGTTGTTCTATGTCAACTGTTCAATTTGTGTGTGTCTCCTATTTGTGCAAAAGAAGCTGCTGTTTTTTAGTTTGTCTTAATGGCACATGCAATTCATTGCAGAATATTGCAATCAGTATAGAGAGAGGGGTAACAGGCCTTCTCCCATAAATCATTTGTTGCTTTGTCAGTCACAAATGGCACGAGACCACTTCATAGGTATGGATATCATGCATGGCATCCCACTCTGGATGCATCTTATCCATTACCCCAGCACAGTGTTGACAGGGTGCAGATACAGAAAGGACTCTTGCACAGAGTTTCAAGAAAAATGTGCTTACTACACTGGATACACTAACTTGTTAATTTTACAAGAAAAGCATGGCTGTAAACATTTGAACTTCGAAACATGAAGCGACAACTAACACAATAGGGCAAATTAACAAAGAATTCACACAGCACAGCAAGAAACATTTCTGTTCTGCAATGCATGGAAGTGATCGAGCAGAAGAGCATCATACCTACTAAGATATGGCACTGTATTTCTCTCTCCAATGCACTGCCACAATTTAGGTTGTCTTCAGCCAACACATACACCCTTGCACCTCAGTGCAAAGCTGTGTGTGATTTCAAGGACAGGTTTTGAAGAGGAATGGATCTCTTCCAGTGCATTGAGGATGATTGACTTATCCAACAGGTAAATTACTCTGTCACCCTTACAGAAGTGCCAACCACCTAATTTAGAAATTACCACCAATTTAGGGGGTTGTTTATAAAACATTGGCACGAACCACCTTAATGCCATTTCCTGCTAATGCTGTTTACAGTTTGATGCAGTCCTGCACCAATAAGTTTGCATCTTTTATTTTCAAAAAGAAAATCCTAAAGCTGGATTTTCTTTTTGAAAATAAAATATAAAATGCTCTACTTGCCCTGAGAGTCATCTCCCATTGCGAGAGGCGCACAGAGCAATTTTCACTGGCCTTTAGCACCAGGGGTTTCTTGGCTGTGATGGAGAGTGAAAATTGATCTCTACTTACTCCCATTTAGCTTATTTGGGAGGAATTAGAGGACTGCCTCTGATGGCCCTTTCTTCACAGGGCTGTGGAAGGGGATTATTCAAAGGGGAGACTGCATAGTCTCCACCAAGATTAAACTTAAGCTCCACCCGCTTTCAAGTTTGGAGGTTGGATGTTTGTATTGGTGGTATATATACACTCTGTTTCGATGGAGTGTACATACCTCGGGCCCTATGCTTTGACATGGTATACCATTTATATAACTTTGTACACACTGTACAAAACAGCACACATGCAAGCAAATTACATTTTTGAGAAAGGTGAGAAAGGAATCATTTTGTTAATATTTCACCTGCCTCAAAGTGGTGTAAAATTGTGAAAAAAATTCATATTCATGTTTACCAATGTTACTAGATAAGGATTTCAGACATAACCCATGGGTGTTTGCATGGGAACACCTTAGTACCACCCATGGTATGCCCCTCTGCTGCAAAGTAAATGCAAAGTAGAGCATGTCAGTTTTGTGGATTACTTTGGGGCTTCCTTTCAGCATCAAACATATTGTACAGTGAAATCTAAATTCCAAAATCAACACTTTGCACGATTTGCATCACATTTATAAAGCAAACCCAACAGAAAGTGTTGATAAATTTGACCCTCTCTTTTTCTGTTCTCACTTGTTTTACCACTGCCTAAGTTACCCATCAGTGTATATAAGGTAATTCAATTGGAAACTGTCTATGTCCCTGTAAATCGCTAGAAAGCTCCGATAATGTCTTAGGTATAGGGAGTGCAGTCCAACAGCAGACAAGACCTTGTGCAATGGTACTTTTTTGCTGCAAGGAGGCTTGGAACTGGAATGCCAATATCCTCAGTTATACGATACTGTACTAAACATGTCTTTCCTTAGAGCTGGTGCATCATACTTCAAAGGTGTCTGAGTGGGTCTAGCATAGGTTTTGCACTGCAAAGGTACCCTTCTAAAGCAAAATAATATGCTTGGACTGACTTAAAAGCTTTCCCCACTTGCATTTGTGAGATTCAGTACAGCACACATGCAAAGTTAGACAATAAAAGTCAAATAAAAGTCTTTTTCATTTTTTATGCCTGCTTTCAAATGTTACTAAGTGCATAATATTGTCTACTACCAGTAGATAGATGTTTGCATCAAAATGCCCATGTACCAGTCATGGAACGCCATCCTGATGCAGAGCAACGCAAAGCAGAGGTGTATTACTTTTTTTACAAACCAATGCAAATACCAATGTGTATTGGTTTGGATATTCTGAATGTTAGACATGGGGTCTTTGGTTGGCAGTCAGGTTACCCCCTGTCCAAGCAAGGACCCTCACTCTAGTCAGGATAAAAGAGAATCACTCTAAGCTAACCCCTGTTTACCCCCTTGGTAGCTTGGCACAAGCAGTAGGCTTAACTTCAGAGTGCTAAGTGTAAAGTATTTGTACCAACACTCAGAGTAACTTAATGAAAACACTACAAGATGAAACAACACAGGTTTAGAAAAATAGAGAATTTATCTAAACAAAAACAAGGCCAAGATAACAAAAATCAACCATACACAAGTCCCGTTATCAATTAAAAATCAAAAGGAGTCTTCAAGTAGTTTTAAACAGACACTAACACTGTTAGCGTGAAAATGTCCCTTGGGTGCATCAAAAATAACCCCACACGGTCGAGTGTGCCTCAAAAAGGGCTTGCGATGCGTTGATTTCACTGACAAACGAGACCTTGCGTTGTTTCTCCTTTTGTTGGGGCGGGCGTGTTGTTTCTTCTCTCTGCAGGAGAGCGATGCATCGATTCAGTCAGCACTCTCAGGTACGGGCAGGCCTTGCGTAATTTTTACACGCCCAGCGGTGTTCGCGTCAGAAATCCAGCCGCACAATGATTTGAAAACCAGGCAGCATGGGTTGCAATCTCACCAGCCTCCATCAGCGATGCTGGACGTCGTTTCCCCAGCTTTGTGCGTTGATCTTCCGGTCATGTTGATTTTCAGCTGCGAAGCCGGCGGTGCGCTGATTTTCCAGCTGCAGATCAGAGTTGTGTCGATCTTTTCCACACACAGTGTCCTGTGCGTGGATTTCTTCCTCTTAAGCTGCCAGCTTCTCCTTTCAGGGTCACAGGAACTGGATGGGCACCACTAGGCAGAGTAGGAGTCTTCCCAGAGACGTCTTTGCTGTCCCTGAGACTTCAAACAACAGAAGGCAAGCTCTAAATCAAGCCCTTGGAGATCTTCACAAGATGGAAGGCACACAAAGTACTGTCTTTGCCCTCTTACTCTGGCAGAAGCAGCATCTGCAGGATAGCTCCACAAAGCACAGTCACAGGCAGGGCAGCTCTTCCTCAGCTCTTCAGCTCTTCTCCAGGCAGAGGTTCCTTTTGGTTTCCAGAAGTATTCTAAATTCTGTGGTTTTGAGTGCCCTTCTTATACCCAATTGCTCCTTTGAAGTAGGCCTACTTCAAGCCAAGTCTCTTTTGAATGTGAAATCCTGCCTTTCCCAGGCCAGGCCCCAGACACTCACCAGGGGGTTGGAGACTGCATTGCGTGAGGGCAGGCACAGCCCTTTCAGGTGTGCCTGACCACTCCTCCCCTCCCTACTAGCACATATGACTCATCAGGATATGCAGGCTACACCCCAGCTCCCTTTGTGTCACTGTCTCGTGTGAGGTGCAACCAGCCCAACTGTCAAACTGACCCAGACAGGGAATCCACAAACAGGCAGAGTCACAGAAATGGTACATGCAAGAAAATCCTCACTTCCTAAAAGTGGCATTTTCAAACACACAATTTTAAAATCAACTTTAGTAAAAGATGTATTTTTAAATTGTGATCTCAGGGACCCCAAACTCCACATGGAAATCTGTTCCCAAAGGGAATCTACACCTTAATCAGATTTAAAGGTAGCCCTCATGTTAACCTTCTGAGAGGGACAGGCCTGCAACAGTGAAAAACATATTTAGTAATCTTTCACTGTCAGGACATATAAAACACATTAATATGGCCCTCATTACAACAATGGTGGTCAGTGATAAAGCAGTGGTAATACCGCCAACAGGCCGGCAGTAAAAAAAAATGGAATTTTGACCACAGTGGAAACCGGCAACCCAGACAGCCACTTTAACACACCGACCACCATGGCGTTAGCAACAGCCACCGCGGCGGTTACCGCCAACAGCCAGGCGGAAGACAATGTTCCGCCCATAATATAACAACTGGCTTTCCCGCCACCTTTTCCGGAGAGAAACACTGCTGGGGCATCAGGTTGAAAATACATAGGCACCTCAGAGGGAAGGAGGGGAGGGCACCTCAGCCGGAAGATGGGACAACGCCACTGCTTCTGTAGGGGGCTACATGCCCTCTGCGATGTCCTGCGGAGTGCAAGGCCACAGTCTCTCAAGTGGGTGGATTGCCCACTGCTTGATCCTGGGGAGTGCAAGACCAAAGTCTCTCTAGTGTGTGGTTTGTCCACTGCTTGGTCCTGGGGAGTGCAAAGCCACAGTCTCTTTAGATGGTGGTTTGCCCACTGCTTGATCCTGGGGAGTGTAAGGTCACAGTCTCTCTAGTGGGTGGTTTACCCACTGCTTGGTCCTGGGGAGTGCAAAGCCACAGTCTCTCTATTAGGTGGTTTGCCCACTGCTTGGTCCTGGGGGGTGCAAGGCCACAGTCTCTCTAGTGGATGGTTTGCCCACTGCTTGGTCCTGGGGAGTGCAAAGCCACAGAGGGGAGTGCAAGGCCACAGTCTCTCTAGTGGGTGGTTTGCCCACTGCTTACTCCTGGGGAGTGCAAAGTCACAGTCTCTCTAGTGGGTGGTTTGCCCACCACTTGATCCTGGGGAGTGCAACGCCACAGTCTCTCCAGTGGGTGGTTTGCCCACCACTTGATCCTGGGGAGTTCAAGGCCACAGTCGTTCTAGTGGGTGGTTTGCCCACCGCTTGGTCCTGGGGAGTACAAGGTCACAGTCTCTCTAGTGGGTGGTTTACCCACTGCTTGGTCCTGGGGAGTGCAAAAGCACAGTCTCTTAAGTGGCTGGCGTCTTCACTGGTTCTGGAGGGGGCCTTGTGCCCAATGTGCCACATCCTGGCAAGGATGCGGTGAGTGGATGCCTTCTTCCACTGGTTCTGTATTGGGTCTTGTGTCCTGTGATGCAGCACATAGGGAGTGCATGGTCACAGTATCTCAGTGTCAGACCCACAAGATTTGCAGTGGGCAGGATTCACGACACTCCATGGAGGCAGGACTACAGTCCGTCCGCCAGGGGCGACGGCTGCACAGTGGTGGCAGTGCCAGTGCTGGTGGTGGGGGTGCCAGTGGTGGGGGGAGGCTTCAGCCCTTCCCCTGCAGCCTTAGACAGCTGTGCACTGTGGCTGTTGCTGCCGGCAGTGGTGCTTGTGGTGGTGCTGCGGTCCTGGTGGCGTTGCTGCCAGTGGTGGGGGGAGGCTCCAGCCCTTCCCATGCAGCCTCGGATGGCTGCCCACTGGGGCTGCTGCTGCTGCCAGTGGTGCTGGTGGTGGTGGCAGTGCTGCCACTGGTGAGGGAAGGCTCCAGCACTTTCCCTGCAGCCTCGGATGGCTGAAGCGCCATGGTTGGTGTTGTGGGCTCAGATTCAGTCCCAGCACCAGGCCTCCTATCCTTCCTGCCTGCAGTGCCAGGCCCTTTGGCCTTGCCCTTGGCAGCTGGTAGTGCCCCCTTGCCCTTTGCAGCTGGTGGTGCCTCCTTGACACAGGTAAGACATTTTAATTTCATGTTCCATTGCAGTTTTGTGTAGTAAAGTTTCTCTGGCAAGCTGTTGTTCCCATTACTATGGCCACTTTCTGTACTTTTCGACAAACTATTCACAGATATTTGTGCCCTACTCTGGGTCCTGGTGCATTGACCGCAGCACAATACAGGTCATACCTATGTATACATTACTGTGCAGTCTACTTGAAATGTCTACAGATTGGTAAAGGAATACATACTTAAATCATTTGACATACTACATACTTGTATTTTATCAAAGGGTGTTTATTTAAACGCAGAAAATTTTATGGGGTTGTGCAGTGGGCTTGGGTGATGGTGGAGGAGTGTCCAGGATAGAATCCAGTCTATTTGTCTCACAGGTGCATTGTCCAAGGGGACATAGGAAGGGAAGCAATGGCAGTTCAAGGTGGACAGGGTGACAGAGTGGGACACAAGGGTAAAAATCAGGAGAGTTTTATTTCCTGGCGGGGGTCTTGGTAATGTTCTCTGGCTTCTGCCTGGATCGCAGGAACCGTTTGTGGGGTGTTCCTCCATCTGCAGGGGGAGGGGTGCTGGTGGCCTATTGTTCTTGTGCGGGGCCTCCTGTCCACTAGCGGCAGTGGAGGTGGAGGGCTGTTTATCGGTGTGGCTAGTGTCAGGGGCCCGTTGGTGTGCCACTGACTCCCTCATGGTGTTGGCCATGTCTGCCAGCACCCCTGCAATGGTGACCAGGGTGGTGTGGATGTCCCTCAGGTCCTTCCTGATCCCCAGGTACTGTCCCTCCGGCTGCCTTTGGGACTCCTGCAACTTGGCCCGTGTCTGGCCCTTCGTCCCCTGGGAATGGTGTTATGCTCCCAGGATGTTGGTGAGTGCCTCATGGAGAGTCTGTTCCCTGGGTCTGTCACCCCCCTTTCACACAGCAGGCCTCCCAGCTTCCCTGTTGTCCTGTGCCTCTGTCCCCTGAACCGTGTGCCCACTGTCACTGACCCCAGGTCCCTGATCATCCTGTGTTTGTGGTGGTGCCTGGGGTCCCTGTAGTGGTGGACACACTGCTGATTGATTAGTCCTGGGGACAGAGGTATGGGCCGCTGGGTGGGTGCTGTGCTGGTGTTTCCTGAGGGGTAGGCTCTGTGGTGGTATTGTCCGGAGGTCCCTGATGGGCCAGGTTGGTCATCCTGATCCTCATCCTGATCTAGGCGAGAAAAGCTGCTGTCATCACTGTGGACCTCTTCGGGGGGGGGACTGGTTGTTGCTGCCACCTCTTCTCCGGTGACGTTGGGTATGGGACCTGTGGGGATGTAAATGCAATGTTATAGTTTCTGCGTGTGACATCTTGTGCATGGGTGTGTTGTCCTGTATGGTTGTGAGTGCCCTGTCAGGTTTGCCTTGTGTGAGTAATTATTTTGTGGGCTAGGTGGCTCCATGTACGTCTGTGAGTGATGTCCAAGCATTGGTGGTGCATGCAGTGCTGGGTACTGGGATGGGTGCGTTGTTATGGTAGGATGTATGTGGGGTGGTGGGGTGATTGGGGTGAGGGTAAGGGTGGGGGTATGTGACAGCATGCAGGTAGGGGGGTGTTAGTCAAAAATATTTGACTTACCAAAGTCCAGTCCTCAGGAGGCAGTATTGCCAAGACTTTCTCCTCCCAGTTGTGGGGGAGGAGGTGGGGGTCCACCGCCAGTCCTCTGTACAGCTATCTGGTGTCTTGCAACCATGGAACACACCTTCCCCCGTAGGTGTTGAACCTGTCCACAATTCTCTGCCATAGCTCCATCTTCCTTGCAATGGATGTCTCCTGCACCTGTGCTCCAAATAGCTGTGTCTCTAACCTGATGATTTCCTCCACCATGACCCTTAGCTCCTCCTCTGAGAACCTGGGGTGTCTTTGTGGTGCCATGGTTTAATGTGTGTGGTGTGTTTGAGGGTGTGTGGGGCGATGTGTTGGGGTGTGTGTTGTGAGGTGCGTGGATGGTGTATGGGTGATGGTTTTCTGTGGCTCTGGTTCTGTGGGTGCTTTTGGTGTGTCTCTCTCTCAGTTGTCAATTTCTTTGTGTCGTAAAGGGTTGTGGGTAATGTGGGTGTGTGTTTTATAATGTTGTGGGTGTATGGGTATGGTGTGTGTATGTGTGACAGGTGTGTATAGTTTGAATTGTCCAATGTGGTGTTGTTTTGTATGTGTACCAATAAGCAAGGGGACTGTGCTAAGAACACATATTGATGTGACAATATTGCAAAGTGCACATGCTACACCTACGGATTGAGACAATTACACATATACACAACAGATGTACAGGCATATGTATCTTCTGACACTCAAACCTTCACCCCCACAACCAAGTTAGCCAGCTTACCTGGCCCAGGTTCAGTAGTGTAGGTACACATTTGAACATGAGCCAACTCGGTGAGGACAGAAAAATAGGTTTGCACAGTACTTGTCACACATGGGATATTTGTGCATTGTCAATTGTCAACACTTCAGTGATGCCAACTTATGGAGATGTGTTGTACATTGTCACCTAGCCAAATCAAAGGTCCTCACTGATGTTGAACAAATTCTATTGCATATGTAAAATTGGATGGGATGTCAAGGCCAAATAGATGCAACCGTGTTACCACCACTGTGGAACTGATTCTGTGTATGGAAGTATCATGTCACCCCCCGTTAAGACACATGGATACCCGTTTCACATGACCTAAAGCATGAGAGTACACAATGTACAGCAAGTCTACAAAAATACTGCTGACATCCGGTCAATCAGGCAAACACCAATTCAGATAATGAAACATCCCAATGCTGTTGGTACATCCTAGAAGCCTAGGAATCCACACAATAACACAAACATAGATGAGTCACAGAGAACACAAGATAACAACTGCCATGCAAAGTGGTAATCATGGTCCAAGCTCCATCAAAAATGTTCTCTCATTTCCTCTTTCAGCTGATCAGGGGTATGGGATCCAGCCATGGACCATGACCCCATTTGCAAACCCAAGCACCTTTGGCATCCTGAAGTCAAGATTCAGGTGCCTGGACATCACCGGAGGCAGCCTCTTATATTCCCCGGAAATGATCTGCAACATCATTCTGACCTGTGCCATCCTGCACTACATAGGTGTAAGGAGGAACATTCCCCTCTATGAACCAGACCCATAAATGCCTGAAGATGAGAAAGAGGAGGATGCTGTCCATCAACATGAGGGGGACCATCCAAACACTGCTGCAGGATTGTGTCGGAGACAACACATTGTACAAAACTTCTTTTAACTATAGTCACCATCACCACTTTCCTACCATATCTCATTAAACACCTAATCTAATCACTAAATCATGGTCTGGGTAATTATCTATGCATCACATGATCCCTAGGAATCACAATCTGAGTTTAGCCTCATGGAGCAGTGCAGTAATACAGATTAGGATACTGAAAAAGCCATATCAGATTTGTTGGCCATGAATGTACACCCAACTTCACATACAGTGTAAATGACATATATGGTGTTCATTTCACATTTGAAGGGCAATGTCAGAGTAGCACAACTATGGGACACATCCATGTTGGCAACATGGTTCATTGCAGCAAATGGCACACAACTAAGACACCATCAATAACAAGTAAAAAACCTGCTTCATACATGAGCCAGTGGGTTTGCGATTGCATTAGTAACAGGAATGTATGACCACACCCTTGACAGCAGTAAGTGACACCAGCTATCTCTGCAAGGAGCATGTGTGACAAGAAGTCCATGTAAGCTACAAATGGACAGCCCAAGTGCCCCAAGTATGACAAGCATTGCTCACAAGACATGGCCTGTGCATGCCATCCAAGGATATAAGTTCTGTCCCAGGCATTTATTCAGTCTCTCCCCATCCTTCTCTAGGTGGCCCTGTAACAGGACTATATGTACCCTGATAATCAATCATCTACCAACACCCTGACTCACATTCTGACTCCAGTGTGCTTCCCTCTTTAGCATGGCATGTCATAGTCTAGTTGATCTGACTGCATGGACTGCTGGGCCCAAAATGCACTGCCTCGTAGTCTGTAGGACCTGTAATCACCTGTCCATTGCTTCCCATGTGAAAGTTATTCTTGGCCCTTTGAACTTGATTCTCACCTACAGGATTTGTGAGAGACTGAAGCTGCACACACCTGTGAGCACTTCCATGCAGACCACCCATTTGAATCTGCACTGCCATTGCTGCTGCCTGGAACTGCTTAAAACTGCCTTTCTATGTATATCCTTGTTGTGCATTGCTGTATACGCCACTTGTGTCACACAGCCCTTGGGTTATTGTGTAACGTTGCAGCCGACAGCACAAATCCAGTTTTAATTATCCACAGTGTTGTTCAGGCTTTTCCCAGTCTGAGTCTGCTCACTGTGCATTTGCCTTGTTCATGTTAGTTCCTGACACAGTGTGCATCCTGTTAGCCTGATTGTTACCTGTTTTTGTGTAACCATAGAGGTTCCCTGTGGCTACATTTTTCTCATAGTTGCTTTCCATGCCCTCACTTTCCTACTGGGGTATTGTGTCTGTTAGGTCTATGATGAACCCACAAATATATTATATAGTTTAATCATATTCCATATTGTATCAAGGTCTGGGACATGTATTCAAATAGCCTAATCCCGGCACTATCCCTTGCCTGTGTTTCATGTATGCATGAGTGACAAACAGTGACAGTGTACTATGGCTGTATGCATGGATTGGGAATGGTGCCTCCAGCACAAAATTACAATGTTTGCTAATGTTCATGAATGGACAAAACATTTTTGTGCCCTAGCGGTCCACACACTGATTCACATTGGCTGCAACCCAATGATGGTGCTTGCGTGGTGACTAGCTGTGAGATTAATCAGCACAGAGGCACTGATGTTCCCTGTTGCAGTGGGAATTTTAGAGGCCCCCTGTGTATAAATGTTGTGATGAAAGCTGCCGGGTTCTATTTACTGATCCATTACGTTTGTGAGCACACCAAGGTTACCCTGTTGTCGGCCTCATAAAACTTCTGTAGTGCCATAGCTCAAATATCCCCATGTGTGTTGTCAATCCCCCTTTCGCTTTCGGTCGATTCTGCTTTGAAGGATACTCTGTTAATGCAGGGAATGGATCCACAGACTCATGAGTAGACTTGCACTCAACAGTGACAGCATGGAGGACAATAATGACACCAGGTACACATGGCCACACACTTGAACTGGACACCTTTGTGCAATTAACCACTGAAAATATGTGAACTCATGAAGTTTGGTCTGCTGGTCCTCCACTGCCACACGAGAAACATTGGCCATATATAAGACTCAAACAGTGGAGTGGCATTACATTTTTGGATTGTTTGCCTCTCTGTGCCGCAAACACTGTACCTACAAAGTATTTTCAAATGACTCACTCATGGCTAGTATCAAAAAGGTTACCATTATGTGGTATCTAACATTCCTGTACATGTGATGGCTTATTCATTGCCATTATCAACCATCCTCTATCTATCCTGAGCATAGTTTGTCATGGGAGATGTATTGTCCTAGATGTCAGTGCAGTTCACACAGCATTAGATGCTACGTGTATGACAAACACATATCCTGACTCATATCTACACTGAAAAGTTTGTGAAGGTTATCCACATTAACAACACATGCATACAAGCACATTAATGAAAGCACGTCTTGTGACGTTCACATAGAGGCCCAATAAAAATTGAAATAGCCAATGCACAGACATTGACACACAGGCAATGTGTTAATGTATTAAGTTGCGTAGCCTTGCTATCCTCTATTGACGCGCAACCTGCTCAAACTGGGTAATACTAATTTGTATTAAAAAAGTTTGGGTATCTATTGTGTCAGTGAAGAGTGCTCATCCGGTACAACAACTGAAGTATTATGGTCCGCAGTAGTGTGATCTGCCACATGTGCCCAAACACTGGGATACACAACGCAGGTGCAAATAGCCTATCTCTGTACAGTTACAACTGTCATTTCCTTAACATGTGAGAAATGACATAAACACAGTAAAAGACATAAATGTTCATGCAAACGTGTAAAAAAAGATGCATATGCGTAACAAAATTGCCGCATATGCGTAGGAAAATGATGCTCACAGCCACTATACATCCATTGGCCCGAGCGGTAATTCCTACACTGTACCCCATGAAATTGGTTACCAATGCTATATATTTTGAACTATGGATGCGGGGTACTTTTTAAGCATTTGCGTAAAAAAAAATTGACGTACAGACTGTAAGCATCATAAAATGTAGACACATCATAATAAAAATGCACCGCATTTGAGGCAGGAAGTGATGTAATAGGATATCCTGTTTACAGAAATGGTACAGTGGGTGTACTCTCACTTTCACTTTTCAGTCTGTGATTTTTTTAGACTGTGTGGCTGTGCTTAGAGTTTTGTCTGTCCCAATTGTGCTTTTGTCTCCTGTGTGCCATCCTATTTGTCATCTGTTTTATTTGTAATTGTCTCAGTTGTTCATTGTAAGTGTTTATATTTGTCATATTTGGTGTCTAATTTTGTCTTTGTACTGTTGGGAGTCTGTTGTGGGTATTGTTAGTTTGGGGATAGTTTGGGGATAGTTGGGCTGTTTGAGGGTTACTTTTCTTTCATTTTCCTCCCTCCGTTCCCTTTATTTTCCTCTTTACCCTTTGTTTTTCCAATTATTTCTGTCATGTTGGGTAGACCACGTCTGGGGAGAATGGGTGAGGAGGAGCTGGGGTCACTCATTTGGCTGATGTGCCATTTCCTCCCCTTGATGACAGGTGGCAGGGTGATACAGGGGTATCACACAGAGGCAAGGAGGCTCAGGTGGTCCAAGGTATTGTACCATCTGCGTTGCATCTTGAATACACCGCGCAATGACCACCAACTGAAGCACCGCTGGGCTGACCTTGTTGCCAGAGAGCAAGACTTGCTGGACCACCTGGGTATTGGGATTGGTGGCCCTGTTGGTAAGTACAATTCAGAGTAATGTGCACATTTAAATGTTCTGTAGTGACAGTAGCAGATTTGTTTATTTGCTGCAGCCAATGTTTTTTGACATGTGGAATGCAAGTTAAACATACAGTGGCCATGAGGTATACAATAATTGCTACACATTACCATCATTTGTTGACGCAACAGCTGCACTAACTTAAAAAACACAACCTGATCTTGTAAATTAGTGCTGCCTTCACGTCAAAAGATGATGGTAATGTGGCTCATACAGATATTTTATCCATGGACTGTGAGTGTACCAGGAAAGAGATGTTTTCCACAAGCTAAAGGAAAGAATTAATGTGTTCCCCAATTATTTTGAATACATGTCTGAACTGTATTCTGGTCCATACGTACAAAATTCTTCCTAACCTCCAGTAATATCTTAGGCTGATAGTTTGAATTGGTTGTGCACAATTAAATTAGGAATGGATGCCAAAGTAATGCACATGGGTTCATATCTAAATGTTTGGTGCTACTTTCCATAGCTGTAGCGTAAAACATGAAGCAAATGATACAAATTGAGGGATAACAACTATCCCTGACCCTCTGTTCATTGTACCTGTGTGTTTTAAATTGGTCTTGGGCACAATAGCTGGAACAGAGCTGATGCAT
Organism: Pleurodeles waltl; assembly: GCF_031143425.1. Lineage (NCBI taxonomy): Eukaryota > Metazoa > Chordata > Amphibia > Caudata > Salamandridae > Pleurodeles > Pleurodeles waltl. The sequence goes on from NC_090446.1 coordinate 1,420,152,406, forward strand.
TTCCCATCTGTGTTGCTTTATAGCCATCCACTTCTCATAAGTTATTGGGTCATCATGGGATACCTGACGTTGGGGAGTGCATGGTCACAATGTATCATTTGCATGATGTTGTGCAAGGGACCCCTGAGCAATTCCATTACACATATAAAGTTCCCTAATACTTTGCAAGTTTACGTTTGGTACACCCCTGCTGATCTTGTGAAGCATATGTACAATAGCTAACTTCCCAGTATGGAAGCTATCACAGACATGTTTGTATGCTAAGATCAGAAGACCAGCATTACTGTGTCTGCTGCCATTCCGAAGGTACATACAAATTGAAACCTACATCATCATGATTGACACAGTAGGACATTTGCTAAACCATGTTTCAATAATGGGACAGTGTCAGTTTGCTGTATACCTGCTGATCTCCCAACTTGGCAAATGTAAGATGCTAAATGTGGCTAACTGTGAATTCCAAAACCCAATATGGGTACACAGGGCAATGAGTGACACATTTCAGGTGCAATGACTACACATGTGCCCATGCATTCCGTCATGGATGACCACAATATACAGAATATATTTCTTTGTTGTATTAATTTTGAGAAATGGCCAATCCATGTTTAGCTTCAGATTGTCATCAAGTAACACACAGGATCCCTGCAATTATGGTGTCATAGAGGGCATATGTGGCTCAGGGTACACTGTAAATGTAGCATATGTAACCTACACACAACACAGGCCCACATGTAAGGGACTATAGAAAGCACAATAAATCATGAGCTTCACTCAACCCACATGAGCATCACACAGTAACTGATTGTCCCGTGATGCACAAGCCACAATACTTGAGTGACTAGTATTGCAGTGCTCCAGGAATGTGGCTTTGCATGTCTCTCATTACAACAATTGATAAAATGGAGTACACTCCATAAATGAGTCTGCAAACAATTGAGGGATCATGTTTGTCACCACATGATAGGGCCACTGCAATTGTGCATATGTGTGTGTATCACTCACTGGAGTGACAGGGTCTATACATGTTTGCAGTGGTATGTATGTTGGAGTATCATCATGCCTGAGGGGCTGGACTTTGAGATATAATGTCACACACAGTAATATTATTTGAAAGTGTTGTACAGTGCACAGACATTGAGGGATGCTTTACAGGTGGACCTGCCCCTTACACAATCGGCGAAGTGGCTCGATTTGCGGACCTAGACATATCCAGTAAGTGTTGATATTTCAGTTCTGTGTTGTGTTTGCAGCTGTTGTGTGATTGACTCCTGTGTGTTGGACACATGGCAAGGTATGATGTGCTGGCACATTATCTGATATGTAACTTGACTTGTGTTTGATTTTTTTTCCATATTTGAGTTGGACAATCAGTATTGTAGAGTCATATTTTGGGATTGTGGTGTAGCCCTGTAGGCATGGCCATGTGAATAGGGTGACATTTGTTGTTACATTTCTTGTAAAGAAAAATTTGCAGAGGGACATTTTCATGATTTAGTCAGCAAGTCATACCCTGAATCTCACAGAATAGGGATGCCAAACTATTACCCACAGACTTGAGCCTCCCTGCTCACTAATGAACATGTTTGACTGTATGTTTGACTTCATAGTAGCCTCTAGCTCCACCTGTTATGCTATGCGTATGTGGCACTTGAGTACAATGTCATACGTGTGCATGCAGCTCAGGCCCAGATGGGTTCTTGCATCTATCTGCCTGTTGTAGGACAGGTATTGTTAGTATCAAATTATGTTGAAAATTGACTGCAATTACAAACATAAATGTGGATGGGATTGTCCAAGGTTTGTGTCTATCCCAGTTGGACACCCTCCTTACCTGTGGGGGACTGACTAAACCCATGCACAGCTGTCCAAAGCTTCCTGGCTGTCCTTGATGATTGAAAGTATGTGTTGCTTGTCCATCCCCTGAGGCACAGGCTTAGGGATATGAACTATGTGCGCCTAGGTGTGATGATCTGTAAATCATTTGTCCCAACCTAGGATACCCACTTTTGATTAGGAACTGCATACCACCCTGGCAATTCCATTTACATATCACAGATCTTGTGGCCCTTGATTGCCATCCAGAATATAGTCATTAGTTGGCCTGTCACATGTGGAGGACTTGCAGCACATGACTAATGGCAGAACAATGATACTTACAGAAATTAAGTATGTACACATCTTTTTGAGCATTGCTGTACTGTTTGATGGGACATGTGTAGGCTGCGTTGGCATATACTTCCTCAGGGAGAATCTGTGATCTGTACGGTGATATGGCCTGTTTCAGCTTCTCATCAGTAGCTGTATCACACAATGATGTACCTAATGTTTGGCTTTATCTTTTTTAACAGCAGACAATATGGATGCGACCCAGATCCGTGAATTTCAGCGGAGGGCGATGTGTTACCGCCACATTCTGGATATAGAGTCTGGGTTCAGCCACATGGCACAGCGTTATCGCCATGAAAGAGCCTCAGGGGTGTGGAGGGCATTTGCCCAAGGGGGCCCTTCCGTGTCTACAACAGCCGCCACTACCAGCACCACCACTACGCCCCAGGTGGCAGTAAGGATGACAGCCACCACTGCTGGACCATCAACATCCTCAGCTCCTGGACCACTGAGAGCAGCCCCTGCACCTCCAAGCTTGACACCACCAACTAGACAACCCTCCACTACTGGCACACAGACCACCCCTACTACAGTCATTGACACTGGTGAATTTCATGCAATGCAACGTGACATGCAACGGATGTTGCGCAGACTGGACAGGCTGCAGCAGGAGGTGTTGCAGATAAATAAGAGAGTGCGTGCTATTAAGAAGACCCTACGGAGGGCGAACTTGTGACTTTCATACCCTCACCCATGATTCCCTACCCTCCCTCATCTTTCGTGGTTCTTTAAATGAGTGGGTTTAGGGGGTTTAGTGTTAGGTTAGAATAGGCTGTTAGTTTAGTTAGTATTAGAGGGTTGTGGGGTGGAGGGTATGATATTTTTACATGTGTTTTTTTTGTGGGTGGGTGGATGGGGGGTGATGTTCTGGTTTTTGCGTATTAAAAATAAATAAATATATATATATATATTTGTTTAGTATAAGATAGTATGTGTTTCGGTTAGTATATGTTGTCCTCCATGTGTCCCGTCATATAAGAGGGGTGGGGGGTTGATGTTTAGAGTGTTAAATGTGATAAGTAAGTTTAGCTTAGGGTAGTTAGGGCCAGTTGTGGGTAATGTGTAGTTAGGATAGGTTAGGTTAGTTATGGTGTTTTCCCTAGTTTTGGCATCCTATTTTTACAGTTTAATAAATACGTAAGTACTCCTTTATAGTATGTGTCATATGCTTGGGGATCAGGGCCTTGGCATGGGTGAACAGTGTCAATTTAGTATTTGCATTTGTGTTCCATCCTGCATCCAAATCCCAGCTGAGCTGCCACATTGGCAGCTATACCAAAGCTACTTTGCTTCGAATCTGCCATCCATTGCACGCACCACTCAAGGTTACTATGGTTCCCAATGTGTTGTTAAGTTTGGATGTATGTTTTCAATCTGTCATACTTTGAGACCAGATTTGGTATTGAGGACACTGTGTTATGTCTGCCTGCAGCCTGATTTTCATGTGAACCCTGAAAGGTGAGTGATGGTATAATCTCATGTAGTATAGTATACATAACTCACACCTATCATTTGTTACATTGTACAGCCAGGTTACATATTTGTACGTACACTCATACACCTCCATTCATACTGTATGGTGTGTGTGCTAAAACATTTGAGTAAAATGTCACATATGTAAAGATTGTCTGGAAGAAACATTTGAAGACAATGATTTTCTGCTTAGGCATCCCTTGAAGACTTATTCTGTCCAACACAGCATTATACTGTAATGTTTCTACATACTTCAGACTCAACCCTCAGGAAGGGCAGATGATGGTACAATCCTGTGTTGCGTAGGCTCTCATTATCCTAATGAGACTACTGGGTTTTGAGCAACAAGATCATTCACGATGGGGGGGCTGCGTCTAACCCACGGTGAATGACACTTGTCTCCCTAAATCCGGGCTTTGCTCCGGCTAACTAGCAGTGCCTCATCTCTCCCAAATAGAACAGACAATTGGGCAGCCGAGCGCATGACATCTTAGTACTTCTCAGGGAAGTCGTGGTCACTCAGGTCACAACCGGTTCTCTAATATACAGTACGGTCTCATATATAAATGACAAAAGCAGTTTTAAGTTTTAAAGATTGGTTTAATAAAACAACTGCATTTTAGATAGCAAAGCATGAGCTGCAATAACCAGAACTATACAACACAGTAAGATTAAAATAGTGACGATGAGAGTGAAGCACAAGAATAAGGCTATCATAGTGCTGCTAGATTATTTTCTCTCTAAGTTATTTTTCGAGCACAGTATGTGAAGCTCTAAGGTTGCCTTTCAGGTTCCCCCGGGAGGACATCAACCCTCAAACCTGAGCAAAGGCCTGTATTCTGCATCAGCATCTGCAATGGGGCATTCACCATCTAGTTGTAGGTTCCTAGCTAGAATCTCCCTCTTAACGTGTTCTAGGACTAGGATGTGTTTTTATAACTAACGCAGATGTTCTAAGAAAATGTCCCTACTTAAGGATGTGTATTTTCTACGAATACTGGAGTCTAAACTTCTACCACGTTTACCGGCAATGTACCAGACTGTAGCCTTGACTGAAGCACATGACGATCAAGAATGCATTATTTGAGAACACAGTGCTGAACTAAGTTAAACAGTGTGATAGAAGAAATTAAAACAAGACTGTAAAAACTGGTTATTGTAAAATAACAGTGCAAAGCTGAATAAAATATATCTAGGGCAAAGTTCACAGCGGCCTAGTATGTTAAACTAACGTGCCTGAAGCTATTTTAAAAATGGCTATCCTACACCAGATCACACTGCATAGTCATCATCCCTCAACCTTTCAGGGCAGTTGTGTTGACATTCTATGGACATTAACATGAGGCAAACATCACTAATCTCCCTCATGGTTGATGTGTCACATTACACAGAGACAAAGCGGTTGTGTAAGTGCTAATTATTTTAAAGTGCTGTAGTGCTGTCTTTACAAAGTCCAGGATTGTGAGTCCATTAGTGTGACACCTTCCATTGTGATCCTACACAAGTGCAAAAGGACATGTCATTGGACATGCTGGGGTGAAGTGTCATACAGTGCAAAGGGATATGAATTGCCAATGAGGTAGTGAGAAACAATCACAGGGCATAGTGACAAGGTAAACAGTGGGCTGAAGAACAGTGCTTGTGAGCAGTTGTTGCAAGACTAGCATGTTACAAAGCACAGGACCTTGGTTATAAGTGCCCATGTGGCAGGGACTAGTGCTACCGGGTACACTCACGGGTAAAGGTGATCTGCTCTACGTTTCCATCTTCTGATGTCTGTGTTGTCTCCTCTGCCCTTGGTGGTGGTGGGTTTGAAGGGGCAACACACACTTCAGTGTTTGAAGACGTGGAGTCAGAAATCCCGGTAGCTGCCAACTGTGGGGCTATTAAGAGCAGTACTGCAGCAAGGAGGAGCTGCTGGTTCTTAAGGATAGCAGCTACATCACTGTGGTAGCCAGCCAGGTTTCCCTGAGGGGGTCAATATTGCATTTGTGCACGTGTTGAAAGGTTTGTTGTTGGAGGTGTTGTGTCAACTCTCTTACTGCTGTGCTGATTTCCTTCACATTTTGTTGAAGTTCTTGCAAGGGTGATGTTCGCCCTTGCATGGCTGCTGCCTGTTATGCAGTTGACATCATGCACGAACACACACCCTCTAGGCTGGCTGCCGAATTTAGCATCCCCACCCGCACCTCCTTGGCCACCTCCCACTGTACTCCAACTACAGTCCTCTCAAAATTGGTGCCAGTGTTGTCAGAGTCCTCGGCTGGGTTGGAGCTGGCAGGTCGTACAATTGGGGTGGTGGGTGGTTCCTCTGTGATGGCTGCTTATCTGTGCTCCTCCTTGCAACTGAAGGTGGGGTCTGGAGGGTTCCAAGGACATCTTGGAGGGTCTGCTTGCTGATGTTTGACAGCTCGTCATCCATGTCATCAGGGAAGTCCAGGACAGGCATATCCCCAGGAGAGCCATTATCCTCCGCAATGAGTGTACAATTAGTGTGTCTGTGTTGTGGCATTTGTAATGTGACTTGCATGACTTCCTATTAGTTGCACATTGTGATATTGGTTCCTGTTCATTGTTCCTGTCTTTAATATTAGCATTCTCCCAGGCCTATGCACCACCTGCATGTCACATGTAGTGTGGGCAGTTTGTAGAATTGCCTGCGTCACATCCTCTAGGCATAGGTTCTGCCCAAATTGTATGTTGCCACCTTCTTTCCCTACTCAACCCTCTGTCTACTTCCATTCTCATGTTGTGGCCTTGCACTGGCTGTGGGTGTTCTGATGGCACTTGCACCACACTCAACAATGTGGAACTGCCCCAGTCTCAGATATTTCACATCCAGCTATATGTTGCTGAGACCTAGCATATGCTATGTATAGCAATGGCATGGCACACTACAGATGTCAGCATTGGTAGTGTGTAATGTTGATGTTGGGGAATGTGTGCTACATTGGATTTCCCTCATGGGCCTAGCAGTGTTCCATTTCCTCTTTTGACTGTGTGGGTTTGTTTCACTAGCCGGTAACATAGATCCTCCCCCTCAATGCTGTTGTCTGAGCAGTATAACAGTTGGGATGTTGCATGGTGTCATTGCAGCTATTGTGACCCAGGCACAGTGTGGACCCTGACATATGCAGCATGGGTATGAAATTACTGCTGTGTACCTCAATATGTTTATGACAATGGCTGATGTTTGTAGCGACTATGGACAGGATTAGCAAATTGACAGGATTGGAAAAATGTTAGCGATTACAGGGGATTGATAACATTGTCAATCTGAACCCTCTAATTTGGGTGTGTTTGTCCATGGGCACGTATCTGCCATTAGCTACTTGACCTGCACACACAGCAGAGGTGGTAGTGGCAACTGTTGTCAATTTTAAATTCCACTTGCAGATATGGCCAGATACTGTTAATTGAGCCCTAGTTCATGTAGGGAGAATACCAGCTGTCGTGTGACAGCAGGCCAGTTATACGTTGTACTCCTAGACTGGCTTTACCTTTCCATCATCCTTGGCATGGCAGCATACCCCAATGCAAAGGTTGTTGGTGTAGTGTAGTACTGTGCCCCAGGTTTGCCCTTCACATCACATGCCCCCGTGACGTGTCCCTTTGCCCATTTCACTCCCTGAATATCATGACTTCCATGCATTGTGTAGCAGGTATGTTCCCCCGCTTACAGTTTACAAATAGGCATTTTAGTTCCCCATGCCACTTACCCTGCATCTGTGTTGTCTCCTAGTAGTCTGCGCTGTCCTGTCCTTGAATCCCTGTGACGATCTCCTCAGGGATGACGGCTGCCACCATCTCCTCCATGTGGTCTAGGGCCTCCTGCTGTGCTGGACTCCCACCTCCAGTCTGCAGTGCTGCCTTCCTGTTCCTGGCCATCTTTTCCTTGGCCCTGCCCTTGCAGTCATGCCAGCGTTTCTTGGACTCGATGATTGTTCTCCGTTCTTCTACCACACTGTTTATCTTGTCAACAATGTGTTGCCAAATTGCCTCTCTCCTACTAATTGGCAATTTAGAGGTGACAAAATGTTGTTGCCGGTGTTCCGTCACCTCTTTCACCAGTATTTCCTGCTCCTCTGCACTGAGCCGACACTTCCTTTTCTTCTTCTACCTCTCTTGGGTCTTGTGTGGGTCCTCCTGGCTGGTTCCTGGTTGGTTGTCATCTTCCTGGGGTCTCTCAAAGCTTCTGGGATCCATTTTGGCTCTCCTTTGCACATTTTGCTGTGTTTGGCGCATCTCCAGTTTGCGACATTGTAAACCAGATCAAAGTCATTTTCACCACGTTAATGTACTTTTTCTTAACAACGTGACTCATGGGTTTGATTGAAAAAAAAATGACTCACACCAGTGGTTTGTGCCGCCGTGTGTGAAAGTATAAACTTGACGCCTGAGCGGGGCAAAGAAATGGCGTTAGCCGGCATTAAAGTGTTTGACAAAAAACTGCGTTGGTGCAGCTTTGCGTCAAAAAGTGTAAATATGGGCTTATATCTTTCATTGGATCTAGCATAAGTTTCATACCTGTTTCCACTACAAACTGGAAGGCGGTTGAAAGCACAAAAATAGTAAACATGGGATATCTCACAGTAATAAGCCAAAACTGTGGTAGCAAAATGGTTTTCTGAATCAACTTTGCCTTTTCCTGAATGCTTGAAGGATGGTGATTTTAGCACTGAAATCCTTTCATTGATGGCATGTGTAGGGAAACAAAATAGACTATTTCTTCTGCAGCACTTGTTCCCCATTTTTCTTAAACAGTTGCTATATTTTGGCTGAGTTATTGGTCCCCTCCAAGGGGATCCACGAACCCTGTGTACCTTTAGAATACCCAGAATAATGGGAAAAAGATGTCAATTTGGCATTGATAGTTGTCAAGGGTTGATCACTGCACTGGACTGAGCCTTTCAAAACTTGGATAATACAAAACTTTAAATTGTTTGGCAAAAAACATTTTGTTAAAGACCAAAAGTGGTGGGAATGTTGGACAGCCTTATGTTAAATAAAATAATCTTCTTGTTTCAAGAAAGGCTGCTATGTTTACAATTGAAAAAAAACTTGAGTTCAGGGTCTATCATGTGAGGTGATTGGAAAATGCGACTACAATTAGCTCCAACGGTATTAGCTGTGCCTGTTATTCAGAGATCCTAGCATTCCAGGAAGTTTGTGGTTCCAGCATCAGAGAATATTGTTCCAGCAATTTGGCAGACACGGTTCCTCGCTCACATTCTCAGCTTATTAGGGTCTTTTACCCCTTGCGTCTTGTGTGCAGAGATTTTGGCAGTCCTAAAGAGGTGGTAATTCTTGCCATTTGGGTTTTCGGCAGTCGGAGGAGAGACTGTGGTGGTCATTACAACCCTGGCGGACGGTGTTAAAGCCGCGGTAAGACCGGCAACAGGCCGGCGGTAAACAATTTGTAATTACGACCGTGGCGGAAACCGCCAACAAAGACAGTCACTTTAATACTACGTCAGCCACGGCGGTACAAACAAACAGCGCGGCGGTCACCGCCAACAGACAGGCGGGAGACAATGTACCGCCCACACTGTTATAACCCACCAATCCGCCACCTTTTCCAGGGCGGATTCACTGTGGATAAAAACACGCCAGAAACAGGAATTCCGAAGGGAAAACGCTCACCTCTGCACACCCCACGAGGAACGAGGACACCATGGACCCGTAACTCCAAATTCTACCTGCGATAGTCTCCCTGCTGCTCTACCAGGACCATGAACGCCAGCGGCAAAGACCACGGTGAGTACTGCACCTTCAACACAGGGGAGGGAAAAAACAGGGACACACACACGCAACACCCCTACCCTCACCCACTACAACACACACACTAATGCATATTAATACATCACAGTTACACCCCCCAACCCTCCCGGAAGAATGCAAAGACAATAGAAAATGATTGTAACCATTGTAATATCTTAAAATCAAGTAGGCAAATATATATATATATATATATATACATATATATATATATATATACACCATTTACAAAATATATACCAGGCATAGTAGTCCAGGTAGTGCTCCAATTAAGTCCATGGAACACTGGGCCCACACAGTATCGGCGAGGCCCACACAAGATCCCCGACCATGACGGAAAGAACACTGCAGGGGCATCAGAGAGCAACTAAACAGGCACCTCAGGGGGAGGGAAAGGGGGGCACCTCAGCCGGTTGAGTGCACAATGCCAAATCCACGAGGGGGCCACATGCCCACTGTTCAATCCTGGGGAGTGCAAAGCCACAGTCCCTCAAGTCTCTATAGTGGGTGAGTTGCCCACTCTTCCATCCTGGGGAGTGCAAAGCCACAGTCTCTCAAGTGGATAACAGTCTCCACTGGTTCTGGAGGGGGCATGGTGCCCAGAGTGCTTCATCCTGCTAAGGACAGAGTGAGTGGATGGATCTCTCCACTGGTTCTGGAGGGGGCATGGTGCCCAGAGTGCTTCATTCTGCCTGTGACGGACTCAGTAGTGTCAGTGCCCTTGGCGCTCATGGGCCAACGGTGCTTGAGGCGGCGGTGCCCTGTTCAGCGGTGCTTAAGACGTCGGTGCCCTGTTCAGCGGTGCTTGAGACGGCGGTGCCCTGTTCAGCGGTGCTTGAGACGGTGGTGCCCTGTTCAGCGGTGCTTGAGGCGGCGGTGCCCTGGTCAGCGGTGCTTGAGATGGCGGTCTCCATTGCAGGGACTCAGCTGCTTGGGGACCTTCATGGCCCAGCGTGGCTTTTGCTGGTGGTCCTTCACGGCCCAGCAGGGCTTGTGCTGGCAGTCCTTCATGGCCCAGCGGGGCCTGTGCTGGCGGTCCTCCATGGCTCAGCGGGGCTTTTGCTGGTGGTCCTTCATGGCCCAGCAGGGCTTTTGCTGGCGGTCCTTCATGGCCCAGCGGGGCTTTTGCTGGCGGTCCTTCATGGCCCAGCGGGGCTGGTGCTGGCGGTGGCCTCCTGGGCAGCTGGGCTGGTGCTGGCGGTGGCCTCCTGGTTTTGTGCTGGCGGTGGTCTCTGGGCAGCTGGGCTGGTGCTGGCGGTGGCCTCCTGGGCGGCTGGGCTGGTGCTGGCGGTGGCCTCCTGGGCAGCTGGGCTTGTGCTGGCAGTGGCCTCCTGGGCAGCTGGGCTGGTGCTGGCGGTGGCCTCCTGGGCAGCTGGGCTGGTGCTGGCAGTGGCCTCCTGGGCAGCTGGGCTGGTGCTGGCGGTGGCCTCCTGGGCAGCTGGGCTGGTGCTGGCGGTGGCCTCCTGGGCAGTGGGGATGATGGCGGTCTTCTCCACTGTGCTGCTCTTCCCAGACTTGCCGGGTTTCTTGTTGCCCTTCCCCACCTTGGAAGGTGTCACAGGTGACTCCACACTCCCACCGGGACCCCTGGGAGCGGCTTTGGTGGCTGGAGTATCGCCCCTCCCCGGCCGGGCACTGGCCAACTTCTGATTCTTCACAGGTGGAGACTGTCTGTGCTGTGGCTCCGTGCCACACTGGCAGCCCTGGTGGCCGGTGCACTCCAGATTCCCGTGACTACAGGCACCACTGGTACCGGAGATGTTGTGGCTGAGGTGCTAGTTCAGGACCTATGAGTCAGACGGGGTGGGGGAGGTGTGGGAAAGAGGTCAAGGTTGGACAGGAAAAGTTTTTTTGACACACTGGGACGGGTAGCTGGAGGTGGTTTGGGAGTGGAGGAAGAGGTTGTGGTTATAGGAGGTGTTCGTTTGCTGACTTTGGGCGAAGGTGCATGCACTGGAGGCTGTCGTGAGGTGGATGGCTGTTGGTTGGGTGTGTGCCTGCGTTTGTGTATCTTCGGCGGGGGTGTCACAAACACACTGGGAGAGGACACAGGGGACGTGTGAATGGGAGTGGAGGTGGTGACTGCACGTGAGCGGGGTGTGGTGGTGGGTGTGCTGGAGAGGGACGTAGTGGCTGTAGAGGTAGTGCATGCAGGTGTGAGTGTAAACGAGACAGGGAGGGAGGAGGGAGACGAGGAGGAGGGGGACACAGTGGAGGCAGTGGATGTTGGTGTGTCTGCATGTGTCTGATGCTTGCGTGAGTGCCTGAGGGATGTGTGGTGCTTATGTTTGCCTAAGCAATGTAGCATTGCACAGCAGTCTTCAACCGCCTACCCGACGGTATACAACGCCAGCGCAGTTACCTCACATCCCATTGTCCCACTTTAGAGGTCAGGCAGCCACCATTTCAGGGGCCCACATTACTTCATTTTCAACTGCGTCACACATACCTAGGCCTAGACTCAACACAGATACAGGCCACTTTTTGAGTATGAATGGTGTTCTGTGTAAGCTGTGGGTACGTACCTCTGAGTTGTTTGACTCTGTGTTCGCTGTTGTCCTTCATAGGCACTGTCCGCTGGGACATGTGAGGAGATGGCGACATCCTCCGGTGTACCGACCGTTGGTGGACCTGTCGACAATGGAGGAAAGACATGTGATAATCACATACAGGCTTGACCGTGCCACAATCCAAGAACTGTGTACCCAGTTGGAGCCAGATCTGATGTCAGCTATCCGCCATCCCACTGGAATCCCCCCTCAAGTGCAGGTGCTGTCAGTGCTCCATTTCCTTGCAAGTGGGTAATATCAAACAACAGTGGCCATAGCATCAGGGATGTCCCAGCCTATGTTTTCCAACGTGTTGTCCAGAGTGTTGTCTGCCCTGCTGAAACAAATGTGGAGCTACATTGTTTTCCCTCAGGTGGACGATTTGCCTACAGTGAAAGGTGATTTCTATGCCCCGAGGCATATCCCCAACATCATAGGCGCCATTGATGGGCCCCATATGGCTTTGGTCCCCCCCCCCACAGGAGTGAACAGGTGTACAGAAACCGGAAGAGTTATCATTCGATGAATGTACATGGTATGTTTGGCAGACCAGTACATCTCCCAGGTAAATGCCATGTTCCCTGACTCAGTGCATGACGCTTACATCCTGCGGAATAGCAGCATCCCTTATGTGATGGGTCAACTCGAGAGGCGCCGTGTGTGGCTATTAGGTGAGCACCTGGAAGCTAGTCAGTGGGAATGGTTGTCTGGGTCTGGGGATATCACTCCAGGTTAGTGTGTGTCTAACAGTTGTCCCTCACCATTTGCAGGTGTAAGGAAATGCCTCCTTGGCATGGTTACCCCCTGACTTTTTGCCTTTGCTGATGCCAAGTTATGATTTGAAAGTGTGCTGAGGCCTGCTAACCAGGCCCCAGCACCAGTGTTCTTTCCCTAAAACTGTACCTTTGTCTCCACAATTGGCACACCCTGGCATCCAGGTAAGTCCCTTGTAACTGGTACCCCTGGTACCAAGGGCCCTGATGCCAGGGAAGGTCTCTAAGGGCTTCAGCATGTCTTATGCCACCCTGGAGACCCCTCACTCAGCACAGACACACTGCTTGCCAGCTTGTGTGTGCTGGTGGGGAGAAAATGACTAAGTCGACATGGCACTCCCCTCGGGGGGCCATGCCAACCTCACACTGCCATGGCATAGATAAGTCACCCCTCTAGCAGGCCTTACAGCCCTAAGGCAGGGTGCACTATACCATAGGTGAGGGCATAGGTGCATGAGCACTATGCCCCTACAGTGTCTAAGCAAAACCTTAAACATTGTAAGTGCAGGGTAGCCATAAGAGTTTATGGTCTGGGAGTCTGTCATACACGAACTCCACAGCACCATAATGGCTACACTGAAAACTGGGAAGTTTGGTATCAAACTTCTCAGCACAATAAATGCACACTGATGCCAGTGTACATTTTATTACGAAATACAACCAGAGGGCATCTTAGAGATGCCCCTTGAAAACATACCCGACTTCCAGTGTGGGCTGACTAGTTTTATCAGCCTGCCACACACTAGAGATGTTGATGGCCACATGGAATGAGTGCCTTTGTCACTCTGTGGCTAGTAACAAAGCCTGTACTGGGTGGAGGTGCTTCTTACCTCACCCTGCAGGAGCTGTAACACCTGGCGGTGAACCTCAAAGGCTCACCCCCTTTGTTACAGCGCCACAGGGCATTTCAGCTAGTGGAGATGCCCGCCCCCTCCAGCCACGGCCCCACTTTTGGCGGCAAGGCCGGAGAAGATAATGAGAAAAACAAGGAGGAGTCACCCACCAGTCAGGACAGCCCCTAAGGTGTCCTAAGCTGAGGTGACCCCTGCCTTTAGAAATCCTCGATCTTGATCTTGGAGGATTCCCCCAATGGGAATAGGGATGTGTCCCCCCCCCCCTCCGGGAGGAGGCACAAACAGGGTGTAGCCACCCTCAAGGACAGTAGCCATTGGCTACTGCCCTCCCAGACCTAAACACACCCCTAAATTCAGTATTTAGGGGCTCCCCAGAACCTAGAAAACTAGATTCCTGCAACCTGAAGACGAAGTAGGACTGCTGACCTGAAGCCCTGCAGAGAAGACGGAGACACCAACTGCTTTGGCCCCAGCCCTACCGGCCTGTCTCCCCACTTCGAGAAAAACTGCAACAGCGACGCGTCCCCCAGGGTCCAGCGACCTATGAAGCCTCAGAGGACTACCCTGCATCTAAAAGGACCAAGAACTCCCGAGGACATCGGCCTTGTTCCACAAAGACTGAAACTTGCAACAAAGAAACAACTTTTAAAGGACTCCACGTTTCAAACAGGAAACGTGAGACTTTACACTCTGCACCCGACGTCCCCGGCTCGACCTGCGGAGAAACAACACTACAGGGAGGACTCCCCGGTGACTGCGAGCCTGTGAGTAGCCAGAGTTGACCACCCCGAGCCCCCACAGCGACCTCTGCAGAGGGAATTCAGAGGCTCCCCCTGACCGCAACTTCCTGCTTCAAAGAACCCGACGCCTGGTAAAGACACTGCACCCGCAGCCCCAAGGACCTGAAGGATCCGACCTCCAGTGCATAAGCATCCCCCAGGTGGCCCTCTCCCTTGCCCAGGTGGTGGCTACCCCGAGGAGCCCCCACCTTGCCTGCCTGCTTCGCTGAAGATACCCCTGGGTCTCCCATTGAAACCTATTGCAAACCTGATGCTTGTTTGAACTCTGCACCCGGCCTCCCTCGTGCCGCTGAGGGTGTACTTTTTGTGCTGACTTGTGTCCCCCCTGGTGCCCTACAAAACCCCCCTGGTCTGCCCTCCGAAGTCGTGGGTACTTACCTGCTGGCAGACTGGAACCAGGGCACCCCCTTCTCTATTGAAGCCTATGCGTTTTCGGCACCACTTTGACCTCTGCATCTGACCGGCCCGGGGCTGCTGGTGTGGTAACTTTGGGGTTGCCCTAAACCCCCAACGGTGGGCTACCTTGGACCCAACTTTGAACCCTGTAGGTGTTTTACTTACCTGCAAAAACTAACCAAAACTTACCTCCCCCAGGAGCTGTTGAAAATTGCACTATCTAGTTTTAAAATAGCTTATTGCCATTTTTGCTAAAACTGTACATGATATTGTGTTGATTCAAAGTTCCTAAGATACCTGAGTGAAATACCTTTCATTTGAAGTATTACTTGTAAATCTTGATCCTGTGGTTCTTAAAATAAACTAAGAATATATATTTTTCTATATAAAAACCTATTGGCCTGGAATTGTCTTTGAGTGAGTGTTCCTCATTTATTGCCTGTGTGTACAACAAATGCTTAACGCTACCCTCTGATAAGCCTACTGCTCGACCACACTACCACAAAATAGAGCATTAGAATTATCTATTTTTGCCACTATCTTACCTCTAAGGGGAACCCTTGGACTCTGTGGATGCTATTTCTTACTTTGAAACAGTACATACAGAGCCAACTTCCTAAAGCAGGTGACTCTGGTTACCCCAACCTATCATGGCTACTGATTCCAGTGAGGAATCCCAGGACAAGGGCAGAGGAACGCTACAATGAGGCCCCTGGGTGAACTAGGAGGGTGATCGATCGGACCTTCGGCCTCCTGAAGGCCAGGTTCAGGTGCCTCCATTTGACATGTGGATCCCTATTCTACTCTTCAAAGAAGGTGTGCCAGATCATCGTGGCCTGCTGTATGCTTCACAACTTGGATTTGCGACGGCAGGTGCCCTTTCTGCAGAAGGATGGTGCAGATGACGGTGTTGTTGCAGCTGTGGAGCCTGTGGACAGTGAAGATGAGGAAGCAGAGGAAGAAGACATGAACAACAGGGACTCAGTGATCCAGCAATATTTCCAGTGACACACAGGTACGAATACAAACCTGCCTACTCCATGTACTTAAACACTACTACCTCTCTACTGTCTGTCGTTTTCACCCAGTGTATGGTCACTGAGTTGTCACTTTCCCTTACAATTTCACAGATGTGGGTCCCACTGTATGACATCTGCTTTTATTCCTCATGGACTAGAGCTGTGTGACATAGGTATGTTGCCATTACCAATGAAAAAGCTTTTTGCCACAGTTATTGCTAATACAGTATTACGAAATCACAGACAGACTCCAGATTTTTCTGTGCTTTAAGGGTGTTTATTTAAGTGCTCAATGTTGGAGGGGGTTGTAAAATGGTGAGGGGTGATGGCGGAGGAATGTCCATGGCAGAGTCTAGTCTATTAGTCTCACAGGTGCATTGCCCAAATGGGCATAGGAAGTGGAGCTAGGGCAGTTTGAGGATGGACAGGGTGTCAAAGTGGGACAAAAGGATGACAATCAGGGTGGTCTCATTTCTTGGCAGGGGTCTTGGCATCGTTCTCTGTCTTTGTCCTGGATCTCAGGGACCGTTTGCGAGGTGTTTCTCCCTCTGCAGGGGATGGGGTGCTGGTGTGGTGGTCCTGTGCCGGTGCCTCCTGTCCACTAGCGCCAGTGGAGGTGGTGGGCATTTCTTCGTCCAGGCTAGTGTCAGGGGCCCCTTGTAGTGCCACAGTACTCCCATGTAAATGCCATGTTCCCTGACTCAGTGCATGACGCTTACATCCTGCGGAATAGCAGCATCCCTTATGTGATGGGTCAACTCGAGAGGCGCCGTGTGTGGCTATTAGGTGAGCACCTGGAAGCTAGTCAGTGGGAATGGTTGTCTGGGTCTGGGGATATCCCTCCAGGTTAGTGTGTGTCTAACAGTTGTCCCTCACCATTTGCAGGTGTAAGGAAATGCCTCCTTGGCATGGTTACTCCCTGACTTTTTGCCTTTGCTGATGCCAAGTTATGATTTGAAAGTGTGCTGAGGCCTGCTAACCAGGCCCCAGCACCAGTGTTCTTTCCCTAAAACTGTACCTTTGTCTCCACAATTGGCACACCCTGGCATCCAGGTAAGTCCCTTGTAACTGGTACCCCTGGTACCAAGGGCCCTGATGCCAGGGAAGGTCTCTAAGGGCTTCAGCATGTCTTATGCCACCCTGGAGACCCCTCACTCAGCACAGACACACTGCTTGCCAGCTTGTGTGTGCTGGTGGGGAGAAAATGACTAAGTCGACATGGCACTCCCCTCAGGGTGCAATGCCAACCTCACACTGCCCATGGCATAGATAAGTCACCCCTCTAGCAGGCCTTACAGCCCTAAGGCAGGGTGCACTATACCATAGGTGAGGGCATAGGTGCATGAGCACTATGCCCCTACAGTGTCTAAGCAAAACCTTAAACATTGTAAGTGCAGGGTAGCCATAAGAGTTTATGGTCTGGGAGTCTGTCATACACAAACTCCACAGCACCATAATGGCTACACTGAAAACTGGGAAGTTTGGTATCAAACTTCTCAGCACAATAAATGCACACTGATGCCAGTGTACATTTTATTGCGAAATACAACCAGAGGGCATCTTAGAGATGCCCCCTGAAAACATACCCGACTTCCAGTGTGGGCTGACTAGTTTTATCAGCCTGCCACACACCAGACATGTTGATGGCCACATGGGGAGAGTGCCTTTGTCACTCTGTGGCTAGTAACAAAGCCTGTACTGGGTGGAGGTGCTTCTTACCTCACCCTGCAGGAGCTGTAACAGCTGGCGGTGAACCTCAAAGGCTCACCCCCTTTGTTACAGTGCCACAGGGCATTCCAGCTAGTGGAGATGCCCGCCCCCTCCGGCCACGGCCCCACTTTTGGCGGCAAGGCCGGAGAAGATAATGAGAAAAACAAGGAGGAGTCAACCACCAGTCAGGACAGCCCCTAAGGTGTCCTAAGCTGAGGTGACCCCTGCCTTTAGAAATCCTCCATCTTGATCTTGGAGGATTCCCCCAATGGGAATAGGGATGTGCCCCCCTCCCCTCCGGGAGGAGGCACAAACAGGGTGTAGCCACCCTCAAGGACAGTAGCCATTGGCTACTGCCCTCCCAGACCTAAACACACCCCAAAATTCAGTATTTAGTGGGGCCCCAGATCCTAGAAAACTAGATTCCTGCAACCTGAAGACGAAGTAGGACTGCTGACCTGAAGCCCTGCAGAGAAGACGGAGACACCAACTGCTTTGGCCCCAGCCCTACCGGCCTGTCTCCCCACTTCGAGAAAAACTGCAACAGCGACGCGTCCCCCAGGGTCCAGCGACCTATGAAGCCTCAGAGGACTACCCTGCATCTAAAAGGACCAAGAACTCCCGAGGACATCGGCCTTGTTCCACAAAGACTGAAACTTACAACAAAGAAACAACTTTTAAAGGACTCCACGTTTCCCGCCGGAAGCGTGAGACTTTCCACTCTGCACCCGACGCCCCCCGGCTCGACCTGCGGAGAAACAACACTACTGGGAGGACTCCCCGGTGACTGTGAGCCCGTGAGTAGCCAGAGTTGACCCCCCTGAGCCCCCACAGCGACGTCTGCAGAGGGAATTCAGAGGCTCCCCCTGACCGCGACTGCCTGCTTCAAAGAACCCGACGCCTGGTAAAGACACTGCACCCGCAGCCCCCAGGACCTGAAGGATCCGACCTCCAGTGCATAAGCATCCCCCAGGTGGCCCTCTCCCTTGCCCAGGTGGTGGCTACACCAAGGAGCCCCCACCTTGCCTGCCTGCTTCGCTGAAGATACCCCTGGGTCTCCCATTGAAACCTATTGCAAACCCGATGCTTGTTTGAACTCTGCACCCGGCCTCCCCCGTGCCGCTGAGGGTGTACTTTTTGTGCTGACTTGTGTCCCCCCCGGTGCCCTACAAAACCCCCCTGGTCTGCCCTCCCAAGTCGCGGGTACTTACCTGCTGGCAGACTGGAACCAGGGCACCCCCTTCTCCATTGAAGCCTATGCGTTTTCGGCACCACTTTGACCTCTGCACCTGACCGGCCCTGGGCTGCTGGTGTGGTAACTTTGGGGTTGCCCTGAACCCCCAACGGTGGGCTACCTTGGACCCAACTTTAAACCCTGTAGGTGTTTTACTTACCTGCAAAAACTAACCAAAACTTACCTCCCCCAGGAGCTGTTGAAAATTGCACTATCTAGTTTTAAAATAGCTTATTGCCATTTTTGCTAAAACTGTACATGATATTGTGTTGATTCAAAGTTCCTAAGATACCTGAGTGAAATACCTTTCATTTGAAGTATTACTTGTAAATCTTGATCCTGTGGTTCTTAAAATAAACTAAGAAAATATATTTTTCTATATAAAAACCTATTGGCCTGGAATTGTCTTTGAGTGAGTGTTCCTCATTTATTGCCTGTGTGTACAACAAATGCTTAACGCTACCCTCTGATAAGCCTACTGCTCGACCACACTACCACAAAATAGAGCATTAGAATTATCTCTTTTTGCCACTATCTTACCTCTAAGGGGAACCCTTGGACTCTGTGGATGCTATTTCTTACTTTGAAATAGCACATACAGAGCCAACTTCCTAAAGCAGGTGACTCTGGTTACCCCAACCTATCATGGCTACTGACTCCAGTGAGGAATCCCAGGACGAGGGCAGAGAAACGCTACAATGAGGCCCATGGGTGAACTAGGAGGGTGATCGAGCGGACCTTCGGCCTCCTGAAGGCCAGGTTCAGGTGCCTCCATTTGACATGTGGATCCCTATTCTACTCTCCAAAGAAGGTGTGCCAGATCATCGTGGCCTGCTGTATGCTTCACAACTTGGATTTGCGACGGCAGGTGCCCTTTCTGCAGGAGGATGGTGCAGATGGCGGTGTTGTTGCAGCTGTAGAGCCTGTGGACAGTGAAGATGAGGAAGCAGAGGAAGAAGACATGGACAACAGGGACTCAGTGATCCAGAAATATTTCCATTGACACACAGGTAAGAATACAAACCTGCCTACTACATGTACTTAAACACTACTACCTCTCTACTGTCTGTCGTTTTCACCCAGTGTATGGTCACTGAGTTGTCACTTTCCCTTACAATTTCACAGATGTGGGTCCCACTGTGTGACATCTGCTTTTATTCCTCATGGACTAGAGCTGTGTGACATAGGTATGTTGCCATCACCAATGAAAAAGCTTTTTGCCACAGTTATTGCTAATACAGTATTCCGAAATCACAGACAGACTCCAGATTTTTCTGTGCTTTAAGGGTGTTTATTTAAGTGCTCAATATTGGAGGGGGTTGTAAAATGGTGAGGGGTGATGGCGGAGGAATGTCCATGGCAGAGTCCAGTCTATTAGTCTCACAGGTGCATTGCCCAAATGGGCATAGGAAGTGGAGCTAGGGCAGTTTGAGGATGGACAGGGTGTCAAAGTGGGACAAAAGGATGACAATCAGGGTGGTCTCATTTCTTGGCAGGGGTCTTGGCATCGTTCTCTGTCTTTGTCCTGGATCTCAGGGACCGTTTGCGAGGTGTTTCTCCCTCTGCTGGGGATGGGGTGCTGGTGTGGTGGTCCTGTGCCGGTGCCTCCTGTCCACTAGCGCCGGTGGAGCTGGTGGGCATTTCTTCGTCCAGGCTAGTGTCAGGGACCCCTTGTAGTGCCACAGTGTCCCTCCTGGTGTTGAGTACTTCCTTCAGCACCCCTACGATGGTGCCCAGGGTGGAACTGATGGTTCTGAGTTTCTCCCTGAAGCCCATATACTGTTCCTACTGCAGGCGCTGGGTCTCCTGAAACTTGGCCAGTACCGTTGCCATCGTCTCCTGGGAGTGGTGGTAGGCTCCCATGATGGAGGACAGGGCCTCGTGGAGAGTGGGTTCCCTGGGCCTGTCCGCCCCCTGTCGCACAGCAGCCCTCCCAGTTCCCCTGTGTTCTTGGGCCTCCGTCCCTTGCACCATGTGCCCACTACCACTGCCCCCAGGTCCCTGTTGTTGTTGGGGTGGTGGGTTAGCCTGGGTTCCCTGTAGAGGTGGACACACTGCTGATTGACGTGTCCTGGGGACCGAGGTATGGGCCCGCTGGGTAGGTGCTGTGCTGGTGTTTTCAGAGGGGGGAAGCTCTGTAGTGGCCTATGACTGGGTGTGGGGAACCGACTGTCCAGAGGTCCCATATGGGCCGGGCTGGTCATCTAGATCCAGGTGCTGTCATCACTGTGGGCCTCTTCTGTTGGTGGTGTGGACATGTGTGGACCCTCCTGTCTGGTGACGTTAGGTAGGGGTCCTGCAGGGGTATAAAGGAATGATTATTGCATCTGTGTGTGTCAAGGTGCGCAATGGGTGGGTGACCGTGTACCCCAGTGCTAGCATTCCTGTGTGGGATCTTGTGTGATGATGGTTTAGGGAGGTGTATGGGTATGTGCAGTGGGCATGCTTTAGTGATGGGTGTCCATGCTTTGGTGTTGCATGCAGGGCTTGGTGTTGGGATAGTGGGACATTTGTGAGGAGTGGGAGTGATGGGGGTATGTGCTGGCATGCAGGTAGGGTGGGGGATGTAATAGTAAAGCTTTGACTTACAACAGTCCATTCCTCCACCTACTCCTGTGAGGCCCTCAGGATGCAGAATCACCAAGACCTGCTCCTCCCATGTTGTTAGTTGTGGGGGAGGAGGTAGGGGTCCGCTGCCAGTCCGCTGAACCGCCAGGTGGTGCCTGGAGACCACAGAACGCACCTTCCCCCGTAGGTTGTGCCACCTCTTCCTGATGTCCTCCCGATTTCTTGGGTGTTGTCCCACTGCGTTGACCCTGTCCACTATTCTTCGCCATAGCTCCATCTTCCTTGCAATGGAGGTGTGCTGCACCTGTGATCCGAATAGCTGTGGCTCTACCCGGATGATTTCCTCCACCATGACCCTGAGCTCCTCCTCCGAGAACCTGGGGTGTCTTTGCAGTGCCATTGGGTGGTGTAGGTGATGTGTGGGGTCGTGTGTGGGGTGATAAGTGTGCTGATATGTGGTGGGGTGTTGTGTGAGGTGCGTGGACGTTATGTGGGTGATGGTGTTGTGTGCCTGTGGATGCTTGTGTTGTTGATGGTGGTGTCTCTCTCTGCCTTTCGTTTGTGATTTGTGGTTGTAAGGGTTTGTGGGTGATGTGGGTGTGTGTTTTATATTGTATTGAGTGTGTGGTAGTGGTGTGTATGTATATCAGGTGTGTGTATTTCGAATTGTCCAATGTGGCTGTGTTTTGTAAATGTGTGTGTAGTTTGAGCTCGGGGTGGTGTGGATTCGTGGGTCGTGATAGTGTGGCCGTATTTCTGTTGGCGTGATGGTGGAGGTTTTGTTATCGCCAGTTTATCACTGACCTTTGGTGTGGAGGACTTGTGTGGGTGTCTGAATTTTGGAGGATTCCGAACTGTGGGTCATTATAGCTGTGGCGGAATTCCGTGGCCGCGGCGGTGTGGTGGCGGTCTGCTAACCAGGCCCCAGCACCAGTGTTCTTTCCCTAAAACTGTACCTTTGTCTCCACAATTGGCACACCCTGGCATCCAGGTAAGTCCCTTGTAACTGGTACCCCTGGTACCAAGGGCCCTGATGCCAGGGAAGGTCTCTAAGGGCTTCAGCATGTCTTATGCCACCCTGGAGACCCCTCACTCAGCACAGACACACTGCTTGCCAGCTTGTGTGTGCTGGTGGGGAGAAAATGACTAAGTCGACATGGCACTCCCCTCAGGGTGCCATGCCAACCTCACACTGCCCATGGCATAGATAAGTCACCCCTCTAGCAGGCCTTACAGCCCTAAGGCAGGGTGCACTATACCATAGGTGAGGGCATAGGTGCATGAGCACTATGCCCCTACAGTGTCTAAGCAAAACCTTAAACATTGTAAGTGCAGGGTAGCCATAAGAGTTTATGGTCTGGGAGTCTGTCATACACGAACTCCACAGCACCATAATGGCTACACTGAAAACTGGGAAGTTTGGTATCAAACTTCTCAGCACAATAAATGCACACTGATGCCAGTGTACATTTTATTGCGAAATACAACCAGAGGGCATCTTAGAGATGCCCCCTGAAAACATACCCGACTTCCAGTGTGGGCTGACTAGTTTTATCAGCCTGCCACACACCAGACATGTTGATGGCCACATGGGGAGAGTGCCTTTGTCACTCTGTGGCTAGTAACAAAGCCTGTACTGGGTGGAGGTGCTTCTTACCTCACCCTGCAGGAGCTGTAACACCTGGCGGTGAACCTCAAAGGCTCACCCCCTTTGTTACAGTGCCACAGGGCATTCCAGCTAGTGGAGATGCCCGCCCCCTCCGGCCACGGCCCCACTTTTGGCGGCAAGGCCGGAGAAGATAATGAGAAAAACAAGGAGGAGTCCACCACCAGTCAGGACAGACCCTAAGGTGTCCTAAGCTGAGGTGACCACTGCCTTTAGAAATCCTCCATCTTGATCTTGGAGGATTCCCCCAATGGGAATAGGGATGTGCCCCCCTCCCCTCCGGGAGGAGGCACAAACAGGGTGTATCCACCCTCAAGGACAGTAGCCATTGGCTACTGCCCTCCCAGACCTAAACACACCCCAAAATTCAGTATTTAGGGGCTCCCCAGAACCTAGAAAACTAGATTCCTGCAACCTGAAGACGAAGTAGGACTGCTGACCTGAAGCCCTGCAGAGAAGACGGAGACACCAACTGCTTTGGCCCCAGCCCTACCGGCCTGTCTCCCCACTTCGAGAAAAACTGCAACAGCGACGCGTCCCCCAGGGTCCAGCGACCTATGAAGCCTCAGAGGACTACCCTGCATCTAAAAGGACCAAGAACTCCCGAGGACATCGGCCTTGTTCCACAAAGACTGAAACTTACAACAAAGAAACAACTTTTAAAGGACTCCACGTTTCCCGCCGGAAGCGTGAGACTTTCCACTCTGCACCCGACGCCCCCCGGCTCGACCTGCGGAGAAACAACACTACTGGGAGGACTCCCCGGTGACTGTGAGCCCGTGAGTAGCCAGAGTTGACCCCCCTGAGCCCCCACAGCGACGTCTGCAGAGGGAATTTAGAGGCACCCCCTAACCGCGACTGCCTGCTTCAAAGAACCCGACGCCTGGTAAAGACACTGCACCCGCAGCCCCCAGGACCTGAAGGATCCGACCTCCAGTGCATAAGCATCCCCCAGGTGGCCCTCTCCCTTGCCCAGGTGGTGGCTACCCCAAGGAGCCCCCACCTTGCCTGCCTGCTTCGCTGAAGATACCCCTGGGTCTCCCATTGAAACCTATTGCAAACCCGATGCTTGTTTGAACTCTGCACCCGGCCTCCCCCGTGCCGCTGAGGGTGTACTTTTTGTGCTGACT
Source organism: Pleurodeles waltl (assembly GCF_031143425.1). NCBI lineage: Eukaryota > Metazoa > Chordata > Amphibia > Caudata > Salamandridae > Pleurodeles > Pleurodeles waltl. Next base: position 1,420,176,525 of record NC_090446.1, read on the forward strand.
TGTGTCCCCCCCGGTGCCCTACAAAACCCCCCTGGTCTGCCCTCCCAAGTCGCGGGTACTTACCTGCTGGCAGACTGGAACCAGGGCACCCCCTTCTCCATTGAAGCCTATGCGTTTTCGGCACCACTTTGACCTCTGCACCTGACCGGCCCTGGGCTGCTGGTGTGGTAACTTTGGGGTTGCCCTGAACCCCCAACGGTGGGCTACCTTGGACCCAACTTTAAACCCTGTAGGTGTTTTACTTACCTGCAAAAACTAACCAAAACTTACCTCCCCCAGGAGCTGTTGAAAATTGCACTATCTAGTTTTAAAATAGCTTATTGCCATTTTTGCTAAAACTGTACATGATATTGTGTTGATTCAAAGTTCCTAAGATACCTGAGTGAAATACCTTTCATTTGAAGTATTACTTGTAAATCTTGATCCTGTGGTTCTTAAAATAAACTAAGAAAATATATTTTTCTATATAAAAACCTATTGGCCTGGAATTGTCTTTGAGTGAGTGTTCCTCATTTATTGCCTGTGTGTACAACAAATGCTTAACGCTACCCTCTGATAAGCCTACTGCTCGACGACACTACCACAAAATAGAGCATTAGAATTATCTCTTTTTGCCACTATCTTACCTCTAAGGGGAACCCTTGGACTCTGTGGATGCTATTTCTTACTTTGAAATAGCACATACAGAGCCAACTTCCTAAAGCAGGTGACTCTGGTTACCCCAACCTATCATGGCTACTGACTCCAGTGAGGAATCCCAGGACAAGGGCAGAGAAACGCTACAATGAGGCCCATGGGAGAACTAGGAGGGTGATCGAGCGGACCTTCGGCCTCCTGAAGGCCAGGTTCAGGTGCCTCCATTTGACATGTGGATCCCTATTCTACTCTCCAAAGAAGGTGTGCCAGATCATCGTGGCCTGCTGTATGCTTCACAACTTGGATTTGCGACGGCAGGTGCCCTTTCTGCAGGAGGATGGTGCAGATGGCGGTGTTGTTGCAGCTGTAGAGCCTGTGGACAGTGAAGATGAGGAAGCAGAGGAAGAAGACATGGACAACAGGGACTCAGTGATCCAGCAATATTTCCAGTGACACACAGGTAAGAATACAAACCTGCCTACTACATGTACTTAAACACTACTACCTCTCTACTGTCTGTCATTTTCACCCAGTGTATGGTCACTGAGTTGTCACTTTCCCTTACAATTTCACAGATGTGGGTCCCACTGTGTGACATCTGCTTTTATTCCTCATGGACTAGAGCTGTGTGACATAGGTATGTTGCCATCACCAATGAAAAAGCTTTTTGCCACAGTTATTGCTAATACAGTATTCCGAAATCACAGACAGACTCCAGATTTTTCTGTGCTTTAAGGGTGTTTATTTAAGTGCTCAATATTGGAGGGGGTTGTAAAATGGTGAGGGGTGATGGCGGAGGAATGTCCATGGCAGAGTCCAATCTATTAGTCTCACAGGTGCATTGCCCAAATGGGCATAGGAAGTGGAGCTAGGGCAGTTTGAGGATGGACAGGGTGTCAAAGTGGGACAAAAGGATGACAATCAGAGTGGTCTCATTTCTTGGCAGGGGTCTTGGCATCGTTCTCTGTCTTTGTCCTGGATCTCAGGGACCGTTTGCGAGGTGTTTCTCCCTCTGCTGGGGATGGGGTGCTGGTGTGGTGGTCCTGTGCCGGTGCCTCCTGTCCACTAGCGCCGGTGGAGCTGGTGGGCATTTCTTCGTCCAGGCTAGTGTCAGGGACCCCTTGTAGTGCCACAGTGTCCCTCCTGGTGTTGAGTACTTCCTTCAGCACCCCTACGATGGTGCCCAGGGTGGAACTGATGGTTCTGAGTTTCTCCCTGAAGCCCATATACTGTTCCTCCTGCAGGCGCTGGGTCTCCTGAAACTTGGCCAGTACCGTTGCCATCGTCTCCTGGGAGTGGTGGTAGGCTCCCATGATGGAGGACAGGGCCTCGTGGAGAGTGGGTTCCCTGGGCCTGTCCGCCCCCTGTCGCACAGCAGCCCTCCCAGTTCCCCTGTGTTCTTGGGCCTCCGTCCCTTGCACCATGTGCCCACTACCACTGCCCCCAGGTCCCTGTTGTTGTTGGGGTGGTGGGTTAGCCTGGGTTCCCTGTAGAGGTGGACACACTGCTGATTGACGTGTCCTGGGGACCGAGGTATGGGCCCGCTGGGTAGGTGCTGTGCTGGTGTTTTCAGAGGGGGGAAGCTCTGTAGTGGCCTATGACTGGGTGTGGGGAACCGACTGTCCAGAGGTCCCATATGGGCCGGGCTGGTCATCTAGATCCAGGTGCTGTCATCACTGTGGGCCTCTTCTGTTGGTGGTGTGGACATGTGTGGACCCTCCTGTCTGGTGACGTTAGGTAGGGGTCCTGCAGGGGTATAAAGGAATGATTATTGCATCTGTGTGTGTCAAGGTGCGCAATGGGTGGGTGACCGTGTACCCCAGTGCTAGCATTCCTGTGTGGGATCTTGTGTGATGATGGTTTAGGGAGGTGTATGGGTATGTGCAGTGGGCATGCTTTAGTGATGGGTGTCCATGCTTTGGTGTTGCATGCAGGGCTTGGTGTTGGGATAGTGGGACATTTGTGAGGAGTGGGAGTGATGGGGGTATGTGCTGGCATGCAGGTAGGGTGGGGGATGTAATAGTAAAGCTTTGACTTACAACAGTCCATTCCTCCACCTACTCCTGTGAGGCCCTCAGGATGCAGAATCACCAAGACCTGCTCCTCCCATGTTGTTAGTTGTGGGGGAGGAGGTAGGGGTCCGCTGCCAGTCCGCTGAACCGCCAGGTGGTGCCTGGAGACCACGGAACGCACCTTCCCCCGTAGGTTGTGCCACCTCTTCCTGATGTCCTCCCGATTTCTTGGGTGTTGTCCCACTGCGTTGACCCTGTCCACTATTCTTCGCCATAGCTCCATCTTCCTTGCAATGGAGGTGTGCTGCACCTGTGATCCGAATAGCTGTGGCTCTACCCGGATGATTTCCTCCACCATGACCCTGAGCTCCTCCTCCGAGAACTTGGGGTGTCTTTGCAGTGCCATTGGGTGGTGTAGGTGATGTGTGGGGTCGTGTGTGGGGTGATAAGTGTGCTGATATGTGGTGGGGTGTTGTGTGAGGTGCGTGGACGTTATGTGGGTGATGGTGTTGTGTGCCTGTGGATGCTTGTGTTGTTGATGGTGGTGTCTCTCTCTGCCTTTCGTTTGTGATTTGTGGTTGTAAGGGTTTGTGGGTGATGTGGGTGTGTGTTTTATATTGTATTGAGTGTGTGGTAGTGGTGTGTATGTATATCAGGTGTGTGTATTTCGAATTGTCCAATGTGGCTGTGTTTTGTAAATGTGTGTGTAGTTTGAGCTCGGGGTGGTGTGGATTCGTGGGTCGTGATAGTGTGGCAGTATTTCTGTTGGCGTGATGGTGGAGGTTTTGTTATCGCCAGTTTATCACTGACCTTTGGTGTGGAGGACTTGTGTGGGTGTCTGAATTTTGGAGGATTCCGAACTGTGGGTCATTATAGCTGTGGCGGAATTCCGTGGCCGCGGCGGTGTGGTGGCGGTCTGCTAACCAGGCCCCAGCACCAGTGTTCTTTCCCTAAAACTGTACCTTTGTCTCCACAATTGGCACACCCTGGCATCCAGGTAAGTCCCTTGTAACTGGTACCCCTGGTACCAAGGGCCCTGATGCCAGGGAAGGTCTCTAAGGGCTTCAGCATGTCTTATGCCACCCTGGAGACCCCTCACTCAGCACAGACACACTGCTTGCCAGCTTGTGTGTGCTGGTGGGGAGAAAATGACTAAGTCGACATGGCACTCCCCTCAGGGTGCCATGCCAACCTCACACTGCCCATGGCATAGATAAGTCACCCCTCTAGCAGGCCTTACAGCCCTAAGGCAGGGTGCACTATACCATAGGTGAGGGCATAGGTGCATGAGCACTATGCCCCTACAGTGTCTAAGCAAAACCTTAAACATTGTAAGTGCAGGGTAGCCATAAGAGTTTATGGTCTGGGAGTCTGTCATACACGAACTCCACAGCACCATAATGGCTACACTGAAAACTGGGAAGTTTGGTATCAAACTTCTCAGCACAATAAATGCACACTGATGCCAGTGTACATTTTATTGCGAAATACAACCAGAGGGCATCTTAGAGATGCCCCCTGAAAACATACCCGACTTCCAGTGTGGGCTGACTAGTTTTATCAGCCTGCCACACACCAGACATGTTGATGGCCACATGGGGAGAGTGCCTTTGTCACTCTGTGGCTAGTAACAAAGCCTGTACTGGGTGGAGGTGCTTCTTACCTCACCCTGCAGGAGCTGTAACACCTGGCGGTGAACCTCAAAGGCTCACCCCCTTTGTTACAGTGCCACAGGGCATTCCAGCTAGTGGAGATGCCCGCCCCCTCCGGCCACGGCCCCACTTTTGGCGGCAAGGCCGGAGAAGATAATGAGAAAAACAAGGAGGAGTCCACCACCAGTCAGGACAGACCCTAAGGTGTCCTAAGCTGAGGTGACCACTGCCTTTAGAAATCCTCCATCTTGATCTTGGAGGATTCCCCCAATGGGAATAGGGATGTGCCCCCCTCCCCTCCGGGAGGAGGCACAAACAGGGTGTATCCACCCTCAAGGACAGTAGCCATTGGCTACTGCCCTCCCAGACCTAAACACACCCCAAAATTCAGTATTTAGGGGCTCCCCAGAACCTAGAAAACTAGATTCCTGCAACCTGAAGACGAAGTAGGACTGCTGACCTGAAGCCCTGCAGAGAAGACGGAGACACCAACTGCTTTGGCCCCAGCCCTACCGGCCTGTCTCCCCACTTCGAGAAAAACTGCAACAGCGACGCGTCCCCCAGGGTCCAGCGACCTATGAAGCCTCAGAGGACTACCCTGCATCTAAAAGGACCAAGAACTCCCGAGGACATCGGCCTTGTTCCACAAAGACTGAAACTTACAACAAAGAAACAACTTTTAAAGGACTCCACGTTTCCCGCCGGAAGCGTGAGACTTTCCACTCTGCACCCGACGCCCCCCGGCTCGACCTGCGGAGAAACAACACTACTGGGAGGACTCCCCGGTGACTGTGAGCCCGTGAGTAGCCAGAGTTGACCCCCCTGAGCCCCCACAGCGACGTCTGCAGAGGGAATTTAGAGGCACCCCCTAACCGCGACTGCCTGCTTCAAAGAACCCGACGCCTGGTAAAGACACTGCACCCGCAGCCCCCAGGACCTGAAGGATCCGACCTCCAGTGCATAAGCATCCCCCAGGTGGCCCTCTCCCTTGCCCAGGTGGTGGCTACCCCAAGGAGCCCCCACCTTGCCTGCCTGCTTCGCTGAAGATACCCCTGGGTCTCCCATTGAAACCTATTGCAAACCCGATGCTTGTATGAACTCTGCACCCGGCCTCCCCCGTGCCGCTGAGGGTGTACTTTTTGTGCTGACTTGTGTCCCCCCCGGTGCCCTACAAAACCCCCCTGGTCTGCCCTCCCAAGTCGCGGGTACTTACCTGCTGGCAGACTGGAACCAGGGCACCCCCTTCTCCATTGAAGCCTATGCGTTTTCGGCACCACTTTGACCTCTGCACCTGACCGGCCCTGGGCTGCTGGTGTGGTAACTTTGGGGTTGCCCTGAACCCCCAACGGTGGGCTACCTTGGACCCAACTTTAAACCCTGTAGGTGTTTTACTTACCTGCAAAAACTAACCAAAACTTACCTCCCCCAGGAGCTGTTGAAAATTGCACTATCTAGTTTTAAAATAGCTTATTGCCATTTTTGCTAAAACTGTACATGATATTGTGTTGATTCAAAGTTCCTAAGATACCTGAGTGAAATACCTTTCATTTGAAGTATTACTTGTAAATCTTGATCCTGTGGTTCTTAAAATAAACTAAGAAAATATATTTTTCTATATAAAAACCTATTGGCCTGGAATTGTCTTTGAGTGAGTGTTCCTCATTTATTGCCTGTGTGTACAACAAATGCTTAACGCTACCCTCTGATAAGCCTACTGCTCGACGACACTACCACAAAATAGAGCATTAGAATTATCTCTTTTTGCCACTATCTTACCTCTAAGGGTAACCCTTGGACTCTGTGGATGCTATTTCTTACTTTGAAATAGCACATACAGAGCCAACTTCCTAAAGCAGGTGACTCTGGTTACCCCAACCTATCATGGCTACTGACTCCAGTGAGGAATCCCAGGACAAGGGCAGAGAAACGCTACAATGAGGCCCATGGGAGAACTAGGAGGGTGATCGAGCGGACCTTCGGCCTCCTGAAGGCCAGGTTCAGGTGCCTCCATTTGACATGTGGATCCCTATTCTACTCTCCAAAGAAGGTGTGCCAGATCATCGTGGCCTGCTGTATGCTTCACAACTTGGATTTGCGACGGCAGGTGCCCTTTCTGCAGGAGGATGGTGCAGATGGCGGTGTTGTTGCAGCTGTAGAGCCTGTGGACAGTGAAGATGAGGAAGCAGAGGAAGAAGACATGGACAACAGGGACTCAGTGATCCAGCAATATTTCCAGTGACACACAGGTAAGAATACAAACCTGCCTACTACATGTACTTAAACACTACTACCTCTCTACTGTCTGTCGTTTTCACCCAGTGTATGGTCACTGAGTTGTCACTTTCCCTTACAATTTCACAGATGTGGGTCCCACTGTGTGACATCTGCTTTTATTCCTCATGGACTAGAGCTGTGTGACATAGGTATGTTGCCATCACCAATGAAAAAGCTTTTTGCCACAGTTATTGCTAATACAGTATTCCGAAATCACAGACAGACTCCAGATTTTTCTGTGCTTTAAGGGTGTTTATTTAAGTGCTCAATATTGGAGGGGGTTGTAAAATGGTGAGGGGTGATGGCGGAGGAATGTCCATGGCAGAGTCCAGTCTATTAGTCTCACAGGTGCATTGCCCAAATGGGCATAGGAAGTGGAGCTAGGGCAGTTTGAGGATGGACAGGGTGTCAAAGTGGGACAAAAGGATGACAATCAGGGTGGTCTCATTTCTTGGCAGGGGTCTTGGCATCGTTCTCTGTCTTTGTCCTGGATCTCAGGGACCGTTTGCGAGGTGTTTCTCCCTCTGCTGGGGATGGGGTGCTGGTGTGGTGGTCTTGTGCCGGTGCCTCCTGTCCACTAGCGCCGGTGGAGCTGGTGGGCATTTCTTCGTCCAGGCTAGTGTCAGGGACCCCTTGTAGTGCCACAGTGTCCCTCCTGGTGTTGAGTACTTCCTTCAGCACCCCTACGATGGTGCCCAGGGTGGAACTGATGGTTCTGAGTTTCTCCCTGAAGCCCATATACTGTTCCTCCTGCAGGCGCTGGGTCTCCTGAAACTTGGCCAGTACCGTTGCCATCGTCTCCTGGGAGTGGTGGTAGGCTCCCATGATGGAGGACAGGGCCTCGTGGAGAGTGGGTTCCCTGGGCCTGTCCGCCCCCTGTCGCACAGCAGCCCTCCCAGTTCCCCTGTGTTCTTGGGCCTCCGTCCCTTGCACCATGTGCCCACTACCACTGCCCCCAGGTCCCTGTTGTTGTTGGGGTGGTGGGTTAGCCTGGGTTCCCTGTAGAGGTGGACACACTGCTGATTGACGTGTCCTGGGGACCGAGGTATGGGCCCGCTGGGTAGGTGCTGTGCTGGTGTTTTCAGAGGGGGGAAGCTCTGTAGTGGCCTATGACTGGGTGTGGGGAACCGACTGTCCAGAGGTCCCATATGGGCCGGGCTGGTCATCTAGATCCAGGTGCTGTCATCACTGTGGGCCTCTTCTGTTGGTGGTGTGGACATGTGTGGACCCTCCTGTCTGGTGACGTTAGATAGGGGTCCTGCAGGGGTATAAAGGAATGATTATTGCATCTGTGTGTGTCAAGGTGCGCAATGGGTGGGTGACCGTGTACCCCAGTGCTAGCATTCCTGTGTGGGATCTTGTGTGATGATGGTTTAGGGAGGTGTATGGGTATGTGCAGTGGGCATGCTTTAGTGATGGGTGTCCATGCTTTGGTGTTGCATGCAGGGCTTGGTGTTGGGATAGTGGGACATTTGTGAGGAGTGGGAGTGATGGGGGTATGTGCTGGCATGCAGGTAGGGTGGGGGATGTAATAGTAAAGCTTTGACTTACAACAGTCCATTCCTCCACCTACTCCTGTGAGGCCCTCAGGATGCAGAATCACCAAGACCTGCTCCTCCCATGTTGTTAGTTGTGGGGGAGGAGGTAGGGGTCCGCTGCCAGTCCGCTGAACCGCCATTTGGTGCCTGGAGACCACGGAACGCACCTTCCCCCGTAGGTCGTGCCTCCTCTTCCTGATGTCCTCCCGATTTCTTGGGTGTTGTCCCACTGCGTTGACCCTGTCCACTATTCTTCGCCATAGCTCCATCTTCCTTGCAATGGAGGTGTGCTGCACCTGTGATCCGAATAGCTGTGGCTCTACCCGGATGATTTCCTCCACCATGACCCTGAGCTCCTCCTCCGAGAACCTGGGGTGTCTTTGCCGTGCCATTGGGTGGTGTAGGTGATGTGTGGGGTCGTGTGTGGGGTGATAAGTGTGCTGATATGTGGTGGGGTGTTGTGTGAGGTGCGTGGACGTTATGTGGGTGATGGTGTTGTGTGCCTGTGGATACTTGTGTTGTTGATGGTGGTGTCTCTCTCTGCCTGTCGTTTGTGATTTGTGGTTGTAAGGGTTTGTGGGTGATGTGGGTGTGTGTTTTATATTGTATTGAGTGTGTGGGAGTGGTGTGTATGTATATCAGGTGTGTGTATTTCGAATTGTCCAATGTGGCTGTGTTTTGTAAATGTGTGTGTAGTTTGAGCTCGGGGTGGTGTGGATTCGTGGGTCATGATAGTGTGGCCGTATTTCTGTTGGCGTGACGGTGGAGGTTTTGTTATCGCCAGTTTATCACTGACCTTTGGTGTGGAGGACTTGTGTGGGTGTCTGAATTTTGGAGGATTCCGAACTGTGGGTCATTATAGCTGTGGCAGAATTCCGTGGCCGTGGCGGTGTGGTGGCGGTCTTCTGCGCGGCGGTAAGCGTCTTTTACCGCCAATTTCATAATGAGGGCCTGTGTGTTTTTGCCTTTTCCCATTTCATGCCAGCATTCAGAGCATTTTGTGCATGTAAATTACGGGGGTCCCAGCTCCTATTTTGAGGAGCAGTGCATGCACACATGTTTATTTCTTTGCCTATTTATTTTTATTTTCCTTGAATTTTGTTAGTCATTGAGTGCTACATTTGTGACCTGCCGTATCCTAAATTGCCATTGTTTTGGCAAGTCAAAAAAACACTTTTTCTATGGAAAAATGGCCCTAACTATTAATACCTACTGGCAAGTGCCAGTAGGTAATATATAAAATGCTATAACTTGGGCCCCTACCATGTGCAGTTTTATTCTCAATATTTTACTGCAAATGTAAAAGTAATATTATTATCAATTAGGTTATCAAAGATGTCAGGAGTGATGTAATATGCACTGCATGGCAAGGGCATGAGTTATAGTTGCCTTAGGGCATATGTTTTAGTTAGTTGAGCTAGCCATAATTATAACTGGTGAACTTCTATGTTTTGTACGAGTAAATTCAGAAGCTAACTATAAAGTCCCTGTAACCTTTTGTTTTTTAAGTGAATTTGTCTTTTTTTTAAACTTCTATTTCCTAGCTATAAATTCCCTGTAACCTTTGTTTTATTCAGTAAATGCCTATGTTTTCCTTAATGTAAATTCATTTTAATTACAATACCTTAATTCAACCACTGCCACTCACAGCCTGTGGATTGGCCTTGTGGCCACTTTGCTATAACTACCCAACTTAGTGCCACACATGACCTTTGAAAGCACCACAGAACCACACGCTGTAACCACTAAACCCCCTTTGGCAGTGTGAAGCAGGCGTTGGCTGCCAACCCTGCATGCATTAGTCTCTGAGTGGGTCTGTGAGTGTGTATGAGTAGGTGGGTTTGTCAGTGGGTGCATGAGTCTCTGAGTAGATCTCTGAGTGGGTGCATGGGTCCCTCAGTTGTTGTGTGAGTGGATGCATGACTCTTTGAGTAGGTCTGTGAGTGGATGCATGACTGTCTTAGTGGGTCTCTGAGTAGGTATATGATTGTCTGAGTGTGTATGATTGCATGAATAAGAGTCTGAGTGGGTCTGTGAATGGGTGCATGAGGGTCTCAGTGGGTTTGTGAGTGCCTTCGTGAGTGTCTGAGTGGCTCTGTGAGTAGGTGTGTGAGTGTCTGAGTAGGTTTGCGAGTGGGTACATGAGTATCTGAGTGCATCTCTGAGTGAGTACATAAGCCTGAGTGGGTTTGTGAGTGGGTGCATGAATTGTTGTGTAGCCATTTCAAGTATAGCTCCTTGCACGCTAGTTTAACATACTAGGCCATTGTGCACTTTGCCCTAGATACATTTTATTCAGATTCGCACTGTTATTATACAATAGCCAGTTTTTACGGTCTTGTTTTAATTTCTTTTATCAAACTGTTTAGGTTAGTTCTGCACTGTGTTCTCAAACAATGCATTCTTGATCGCCCTGTGCTTCAGTCAAGGCTACAGTCTGGTACATTGTAAACTTGGTAGAAGTTTAGTCTCCAACATTCGTAGAAAATACACATCCTTATGTATGGACATTTTCTTAGATCATCTGCTGTGTTAGTTATAAAAGCACTTTCTAGTCCTAGTACATGTCAAGAGGGAGATTCCAGCCAGGGAACCACAACTGTATGCTGAATGCCCTGTTGCAGATGCTTACGCAGATTACAGGCCTTTACTCAGGTATGAGGGTTGATTTCCTCCTGAGGGAATCTGAAAGGCAGGTTTAGAGCTTAACATGCTGTGCTCGAAATATAACTTAGAGAGAGAATAATCCATCGATTCTAGTGGCACTATGATAGCCTTATTCTTGTGTTTCACTCTCATCGTCACTATTTTAATATTATTGTGTTGTGTAGTTCTGGTTATTGCAGCTCTCACTTTGCTATCCAAAATGCAGTTGTTTTATTAAACCAATCTTTAAAACCTATACTGCCTTTATTGTCATTTATATATGAGACCGCACTGTGTATGAGAGAACCAGTTGTGACCTGAGTGACCACAACTTCCCTGAGAAGTACTGATATGTCATGCACTCGGCTGCCCAATTGTCTCTACCTTTTGGGAGAGATGAGGCACTGCTAGTTAGCTGGAGCAAAACCCGGATTTGGAGCGACAAGCGTCATCCACCGTCGGTCAGACTCAGTCCCCCGCACTGTGGACGATCTTGCTGCTCAAAATCGAGTAGTCTCATTAGGATAATGACAGCCTACGCGACAGAATGTCTGAGTGGGTCTGTGAGTAGGAACTTGAGTGTTTGAGTGGGTCTGTGACTGGGTGCGTGAGTGTCTGAGTGCTTCTATGAGTGAATTAATTTGTGTATGAATGAGTCTGTCTTTTAAAAAAGAATTCTCCAATATTTGAGAATTGTTGGTGATGTTACATGGGAGGCTGCCGTGAGCATCACATGTATTTTTGAATATCACACCTCGTAAAAAAACATAATTTTCAACTTGTAATTTGACCCTCCAGTACCCCTATGTCACATCCCTGGGGTAAGAGTACCTCTAACCTGACCCCTTATACCACTTTTTATTTAATTTTTCAGCCCTGGGGCCCATGTCCCGTAACCTAAAATGGTGGCTCCAAATTTGTGGTCAGTTTGGAGCCAGCCAATGACAGCCTTCATGTTGGTGCAGGCATTCATGAATACGCAGCAATCGCCGCAAAAACATTGCGAAAGATTCACAGCTCTAGATACACACATTTATTTTCCCTTTAATATCTCAAAAACTAATGAACACATTTGCACGAAATAACAAATTGCTCAATCTGGGGAACAAACATTTCTGCAAAATTTGGTGTTATTCCATCCAGCGGATCGGGCTGTAGTTGTGTTCAAAACTCCTTCAGGAATTAACATGGGAAGCACACTTTTTTTACCCCCCTTTTTCTCGGTCTCCACTTAACAGATCACCCCAAAACTTTCCATGCGTAACAAGAATCACCAGCACACTTTTCTTTTTTAAATGTAATCAAGATCCGTCAAATGGTGCTAAATATATAGGCAAGTCAAAAAATGCTTTTCCTATGGAAACATGGTCCTAACTATAACTAACTACTGGCGACCGCCAGTAGGTAACATATATAAATATGTATATATATATATATATTTACATATTTATATATATGTATGTATATATGTTTGTATGAACGTGTGTATGTGTGCTACTGTTATGAATGTGCCCCATATATGTGCATGCCTGTAACCATATTATGAACCTGTATTTATGAAAGTGTGCACATAAGAGGTTCCCACAGTATGAAGATGTGGGTGAGGGCAGAGAGCCCAAAGTTCAGGTTGGTCTTTGTTCAAATAGATGAGAGGGCTAGAGTTATATAAGTGAGAAAGAAATCAGTGCACTGAGGTGGGGAAGAGATTACTGCAAAAATGTTAGAGAAGGCTTTCTGACCATACATTAATGAGTGCTAGGTGTGTGCCACTAAGTGCTCGATATAGAGGCCTAGGATGGAAACCGATGAAGGGTGAAGGTGCTAGGTGCAAATCAGTTGAAGAGAGACTGGTGTGAATACATTACATGGGTTATGTGCACACAGTTAATAATGGCTAAAAGCCCATATGAGATTGAAAGTTAGGTTTCCAAAGGTGAAAAAAGACTAAGGGCCTGATTACAACTTTGGAGGAGGTGTTAATCCGTCCCAAATGTGACGGATATACCACCAGCCGTATTACGAGTTCCATAGGATATAATGGACTCGCAATAAGGCTGGTGGTATATCCGTCACTTTACCGTCACTTTTGGGACGGATTAACACCTCCTCCAAAGTTGTAATCAGGCCCTATGGGCCCAATTCACAAAGGGAAAATTAGACTTTTGGTCTAAGTTTAGACCAAAAGTCTAAGTTTACAAAATTTTGGTATTCACAAAGGTACTTTTTACCTTTGTGAATACCGAAAAGTAATAAACTTAGGCCCATATTTATACTTTTTAAGCACTGCATTTGCGCCACTTTTTGACGCAAAAACGGCACAAACTTAGAAAATACAATTGTATTTGGTAAGTTTGCGCCGTTTTTGCATCATAAAATGACAGAGAAGCGGTGCTAAAAAGTTTAAATATGGGCCTTAGACTTTTGGTCTCAACTTAGACCAAAAGTCTAAGTTCACCTTTGTGAATCAGGCCCTAAATGCGTATGTTTAAGACTGTACTTATGTGTACCTTGGATAACCATTTACTCACTTTAGGTCTGAGTAGCTGAGGTGGTTTGGTGTGAGGAAACAGGAGCACACAGGGGAGCTGTGGCTTAGTGCACACAGATGGCAGTGTTTCCTAAGGGTACAAGCACGAGATGGAAGCAGAACCTGCGCACTGGCGAGTTGTGATGTAGAGAAGAAACATGCAATAGGACTAGGACTAGGTGTTCATTTCAGAAAGGTGTCTACATGCAAACATAGTGGTGCACACAAGAGGTGGCTAAGTGCACACAGGTGTGTACATTCTTTGTTTGCATATTTGTGCATGGCACTCAGTAGTAACATCCTGTGTGCAAATTAGTTTGGATTACCAGAGTTTACACGTTTTTACCACCTAGAGTCAGCACATGTGTATTCACTTACCTCTGGGTATCCACCGGTTTTGTTTCATAAAGGTAAACACACTTTTGTGTAAGTGTACAATTGTTTGCTATTCAGAAAGAGATTTACAGGTAGTACCTTTAAAAGGGGGATTATCCCCACGTGAAAAGACCTCCACCTCATTAAAGAAAAGTCTACCACGTATTGCATGACAGGGGAACATCGGAAACAATGACTCTGGAACAACAACTACGTTGTTAACGCAAGCTAAACCACGCTTGAGTTAACGACTTCCTTTTTCTCTGCCTTAACCACACACGTGCTGAACAACACATATGTGTGGTTAAGGCAGAGAAAAAGGGAGAGTGCATCGGTAGAGGATGCAGTCAGGTAAGTGGGGCTGGGGCACAGTTGGGGGTAGTTTTTAGGGGCGGGTGGATTAAGGGCTTGAGGTAGGTGTAGTTTGTTTTTTTAGGGGTGGGGTGGCGTGATCGGGACAGTTCTGGATTTAGGGGCGGGGATCGCGGCAGTTCTGTTTTTAGGGGTGTGGGTCAGGGTAGTTTGTTTTTTGGGGTGGGGAGTCAGGGTAGTTTGTTTTTTGGGGATGGGGTTGGAGTAGTTTTGTTTTTGGGGGATGGCGGGTAGTTTGTTTTTTGGGTTTGGGGGGTCGGGTAGTTTGTTTTTTGGGAGGTGGGGTGGGGGGATTCGAGGAGTTAGGGTTTTGGGATGGGGTCAGGGTAGTTTGGGTTTTGGGGGTGGGAGTCAGGATAGATTGTTTTTTGGGGGTGGGGTTCGGGTAGTTTGGTTTTTGGGGGTGGAGGGGATCGGGGTAGTTAGTATTTTTGGGGGTGGGGTGGGGGAGCTGGGTAGTTTGGTTTTTGGGGTGGGGTGAGTCTAGATTGGTTTTTGAGGGTGGGGGTTGGGCTAGATTGCTTGTGTGGGGATGGGGGTTGGGGTAGTTTGGTTTTTGGGGGTAGGGGATTAGGGTAGTTTGGTTTTTGGGGGTGGGGTCAGGGTAGTTAGTGCATTTTAGGGTGGGGATCGGGGTAGTTAGTGTTTTTGGGGATGGGGTCAAGGGATCTGGGTAATTTGGTTTTTGGGGGTGGGAGGGTTGGGGTAGTTTGGTTTTTGGGTGTTGGGGGTGGGGGATCAGGATAGTTTTGTTTTTAAGGTGCTGGTGGGGGTCAGTTGTTTTTAGGGTGGGTGGGTGGGGTCGGGGAAGGGTTTAGGGCTAAGGGTGGGTGGGAGGTATCGGGGTAGTTTTGTTTTAGGGGTGGGAGGTCGGGGTAGTTTTAGTATTAGGGGTGGGGTACTTCTGGGCCTTAGGACAGAGGGGGGGTCACATGCTAGAACCACATATGCCGTTCCCACACATGCCTTTACTAGGCATGCATTTAAAAGAAAGGTTGTTGTAAAGGCATGCATGGTAAAAACATTTGTGGTTAGAAATCAGTTGTTCAGGCATGTGTGGTCCCAGCATTCGTTTTTCCATCATACTTTTGCATGACATTGAATTAACACACACATTTGTATTCAATTTGTAAGTAGTGACACAGGCTGCATTTCATAAACACACTTTTCCACTGCACTGGTAAATCCCTTTGTGAATAGCAGACAGTTCTAAACTTACACGAACGTGTAAGTTTACCTTTGTGAATCAGGCCATTAGAATGTATTTTGGTCTTCAAGGCTATGCCTATGTCTATACTAATGTATGATGTCTGAGGCAGGATATTTTGATGTGTACCTGAGCATTTTAAACTAATTTCAAAAGTATGAGAATAGTAACTGGCCTATGATTACTTGTCCCAAGGTCTATGCCGATGGCTTTTTGTGGTTGTGCCCCTAGTGTAGCATTGCACGTGTTTACTCAGCAGTGCACTTTTATTCATGTTATTGTACTATTTAATTTTCCATTGTCACTTAGAAAAGTTATTTTTTTATTTCAAACCTGTCTCTCTTGTTTAAGTCACTGGGGTCAATGGCGTGAGAAATAATTTCCTGGGATGCTACCATGGTCAAATATCACAAAATGGCACTTCCTGCAATGGAGTGGGTCAATGGGCATGCAATGTCACTTCCGCTGCCGCTGCCATTTTGCTGAATCAATGTCCATTGTCTCTGTGGAAACAACTGTTATTCTAACGGATGTTTTCTGTCCATCACAGCTACAGATGTCTGAAGTATGGGTACTGGCGCAGGTCCACGATTGTTCTGCTTTTCGGAAGCGCAAGACAAGATGATGCCGCATCTCAATAAAAAATGTCTGCTAAGGTTTGCGTAAGTAAAACTGAATTAGCAAACCCACCGTTGTATTCCCCTAGTGAGGAGTGACATAGGCTGAATTTCATAAGCACACTTTTCCAAACAGCAGCAATAGTTAATCACGAGCTCTTATTCGGAGAGGTCACTTGCAAAGCTTCGGTGCAGCCAGAGCCTCTTATCACTGAGTTCACACTCAACGGCACTATACTTTTTCACTTATTTTCTGATGTCATGATATCCCTTGCATATTCTCACTCATTCCCATGCACTTTCCGGACACAATTCCCGCTTTTAAGAGTATCCGAAGACAGCATGATTTATTAAGGGCTGTAGGAAGCGCATTTGAATCTGGGGAACATTTCAAGAAATTTTCGGACATCTAGATTAGTATTGCATGCAATCTTTATTTTCGTTAATGCTTTGAAGCGGATCAAATATTTACAAATTCTGGTGAAAATGGTGTTCGATTTGAACACTCGGAAGTGGAATAATGAGGATTTTGGTAGACTTTTCTCACTGGAGGGATTTCACGTGAATTGGATTGTTAAAGTTGTATGTCACTTACAGTTAATCTTCTGGTAGTTGCCTGAAAGACTAAATGAACGTGAAGCATGTAGGCCTATCTGTGCAGGGGTTGATTCTGCTCTCAGAAACATAACCAATCAGGGCTAATATGCTCCCTTCTTCCAATAACTGAGCTCTCGGTAAGATTATTGACTGCCGCACTCACTTGTGGGAATGCACTTGTCATTATGCATGGCATATCCTTCCATACAAACACACCCAGGAGCACATTCGTAGGGGCAGATCGTTTTTTCTTGATTGTAGTTCTCGCAGGTTGTCTGGCATCTGGCACCGCAGGGACTGAAATAGGCATTTTGTGGACAGGATTCACAGTCTTCCTTTCGTACACATGTTGGAGAACCCGCGTACTGCAGGATGTACCCCTCATCACAGATACAGCCAGCGATGCACAACCGGTAGCATGGCTTCTCCTCATTTCGATCTACACAGTTTTCTTGACAACCACCCCAGCAAACTGTAAAATGTTGGTGCTGCGGGCATTCTGTGGAAGAAGATAATGAAAGATATTGGAACAGATATGAAAACAGTAGAATCCATCAAGCCAACAGCAATTGTAAAAACAAAACCCTACTAGTATGCTACTGTTGATCTAAAGAGTTGCTTCAAAGTATCATTCCTTGTTTTAGGATGGCTCATTAAATGAACTTGGTATAATAGGCATGTCTGGCAATGGGGGCAAATTACTAGAGTCTGATTTATAAAAAGGTTACTGCGTGCAGTTGTCACGTTGGAGTAGCTGTCTCCTGAATTTCCAAGATTACTGTTCACTCATGGCAAAAGATTTCTAACTCATAGACACTTTACAGGCTAAGGGGCTTTTTTACAAGCGCCACTGGATCGTCACTTTCAGCGACACTTCGGTGGCGCTGTGCCCATTTCCACATTTACAAGTAAAGATTTTGTGATGGTAAACCCTCCGAATTGCAAAATTACTCTGTTTTCAAAATTCATTTTTGTAATGTGCAAAACCTACTTCACAAGTTGGAAAAGTCAGACAATAGTTTTTTATGGCCCATAACAAATTTGGAAGTGGAGCAAAAGGGACCATGGGCCATATGTACTAAAGCATTTTCCCATAGACACAGAATGGGTAAAATCTTTTGGTACATCTGGCCCCATATTCCTAATTGCAACTTGGAATGCAATACTTGCAATCATTACTTTGCAGCTGTATTTATACAGTTATCAACACGTGAAACAAGGTAGTAGCAGACTTCCAAATGTGGACTTGAGAATCATGGTGGCAGTGTCGCAGGAAGTAGATCAAAGACCCTTCCAGCTTCCCCTGGTGTTGTACCAAAGTGCATTTTTCTTATTTTTGTTTTAAAATAGCTCAGGTTCCTAAGGAACATTGTCCACCTTTAAAAAATAAAGTTTCCAACTGGGAAATACAAATACTTGGATAGTAGTTGTAAGGAATTGAGTTATTTATTGAGGGGAGTTAAAACCCGATTGAAGCAGACTACAATCCGTATAAAGTGAACCACAAAAGTCACTAAAATAACATGTGCTTAACCTGTGGTAGTTTGACACAAAAGCAGTCAGGGTTAACTTTGAGGAACAGTCAAAAGTGAAGGTCGAGCACAATGGAATGGGGACCCATATGCGAAGTGGACCCGGGCCCGGTCTCGGTTTAACTTCAACATTTTGAAGAAATTTCCTGAGAATGGTAAAGCAAAGGTAAAAATGAGGTGGGGCAAAGCAGCTTGCATTTTTCTGAGGAGGAGGCGTCATCATCAGGGACACTCTGAATAGGATTTGCTGCTGCGGAATAGAACATAGTGAGAACTGCCACGTTGTTAGGCTGTCTGGCTATGCAGCTTGGGTGGATCAGTCAGCAGGTAGAGCCTGGTCTTCTGTTAGTTCTCAGGACACTGTTCAGTGCAAATGATTAGAGTTATGCAGGAGCGGCACCTTTAATCCCACAACAAAGGCTAAAGGACTTGTAGGGTACAACTTGGGGGGTCAGGACTCACTCCCACAGAGGGCAGGTCGATGGTTGTACGTATCTGGAGCTTGATATGTCATTGTAGCTCACACAGGAGGCCAGCCGATTGGCCGTTGGAGACACACTGGTACTCCTAGGTCTAAACAGAAAGGCAGGCTGCAGGCAGCAGGGCAGTCGTCTGGGGGACAAGTGAAACCTCAAGCAGCAGAAGAGTCCTCTGAGGTACAAGGCAGTCGTCAAGCACCAGGGCAGTCCTCTGGGGGTCCAGTTAGTCCTTCTGAAGTCTTCCACAGGTCCAATAGTGTACCGATGAGTGGTACAAGAGGTCCAATACTTATGCTTAGTACCAGCCGTTGAAGTGAGGAAATCTTTAAGGCTACCGCTGACTGCTGGTTCTGGTGCTACTTCCATCCCCTGCCAATGTTCCAAGAAGTATGGGTAACAAAAGGCTAATGTCAGATTCCTTTGTGTATGTGTTGGAGGCAGCTCTCTGAAATGTAAGTGAGGCAGGAAACAGCTCCTCCCTACCTTTCCTGGCAGGATGGCCCATCCTTGTAACAGCTAATTAAATTTTTGTCTCACTGTCTAGGGGAAATACACAAAGCCCAACAGCTGTGTTATTCATGGTCATGTGACCTAGATCACGCACAGTAGGCATCAAATGGTCAGGTAAAAAAAATGCATTTTAAAGAGGGTTTTAAATTACAAGTCATTTGAGTCCAAACATGACATTCCTACCTGTTCCAAATAAAAGGTTAGCAGATATTAAATGTAATAAGTTAACCCAATGTTATCCTATGGGTGAGAGAGGTCTTAAAGTAGGAAAAAACAAATGTAAGAGTTTTTCGCAACCAGGAAATGTAAAACTTAAAGACCTCTTGTGCTTTTGAAAAACAATGCACTTTTAGAGCCTACCTTATGGGTGGTATATTTATATTAAAAAGGAAGGTTTAGTGAGTTGGCAGATTAAAACTGAACCACAAGCTAAAATGGTAGGCCTGAGATGTGCTTAAAAGTGCTACTGTAGCGGATGGCAAAATGATTGCTGCAGGCCCACCACTAGTAGCATTTAATTTACAGGCTAGCTCTTGGTAAATATAGTACTTGTAAATAAATAAAAAAATAGTGCTGCAGGCCCACTAGTAGCATTTCATTTTTAGACTCCGCATAACTGTGGTGTGGGACGTACAAGTAAATGAAAAGGGCCAATCAGGTGTAGGCAAGTTCTACAATGCTTTAGGGACAGAGAGCAAGTCATTTTGCACTGGTTATCAGTGGTAAAGTGCCTAGAGTTCACATGCAAATAAAAAGAATTTCATAAAATGGGAGGGGTGAATGCGAAACAGTTTGGGGGAAAACAACACCAAGAATGTTAGGTCTAACAGTGGTCTACTGTCTCTTGCAGATCGCCATTTCTGTGCACCTAGCCAAAGGCAGTGGGATGCAAATGATCTCTTCAATAGACAGTTCATTCCACGACCTCCTGTAACCTAATGGTTCAGACATAACTTTGTAAAATCACTGTATGAGTCATGAACACATTTCGCATACAGTATATATGTACATCTTGCTCTGCATTATGAAGGGATACTAGCTTACTGACAGGCACTCACTCATAAAATAAATCCAAAGGCAATTGAACATGTCCATTATATGTGTCTGAGTTAGTGGTGAGATGCAAACCCATACCACATCATGGCAAATTTGATGTGATAATTATTATACAGTAGTTAGTCATCACATGAAAAAACAATTCAATTAACTCATTTATGAAAAGACTGAAAGGGCAGCATGAAAGCACATACTAACCCTATCAAGACAAATCGCTCAGCCAACATAATTAATCTAGGGGTACAAGCATACAGAGAATGGTGGAGGCCAAGGATAGCAAAACCCACTGGACCATACTCAATTGGGCTTCCAAGTAATCAGACTCTCAAACAATAGACAGTGACAAGGCATGGCATGGCATGATGTAACATAGATTACATAACATAACTGTAGGAACTTAGGGCCAGATGTAGCAAAGGGTTTGCGCCTCGCAAACGTCGAAAATCCCCGTTTGCGAGGCGCAAAAGCCTCTTTGCTATTCAGAAATGCATATTGCGAGTCGGTACCGACTCGCAATATGCATTTCAGAATCGCAAATAGGAAGGGGTGTTCCCTTCCTATTTGCGAGTCTGAGTGGTATGCAATACCATTTGCGACCGCGTACGCAGTCGCAAATGGTATCGCAGTTACCATCCACTTCAAGTGGATGGTAACCCACTCGCAAATTGGAAGGGGTCCCCATGGGACCCCTTCCACTTTGTGAATGGACCCAAAAATATTTTTTAAGGAAAACGGGCTACACTTAAAAAAAAAATACTGCTTTATTGAAAGCAGTCACGAACATGGAGGTCTGCTGACGACAGCAGGCCTCCATGTTTGCGAGTGCCTATACTCGCTATGGGGCCGCAATTTGCGACCCACCTCATGAATATTCATGAGGTGGGTCATTGCGACCCCATAGCGAGTCGCAGTCGGTGTCTGAGACACCGTACTGCATACCAATTTGCGACTTGCAAATTGCGAGTCACAGGGACTCGCAATTTGCAAGTCGCAAATTGGCGTTTTGCTACATCTGGCCCCAGATGTTTCTTTATTATCATCCCATTCCCTTTTTCTGAATCCTATATTTCTGATGGCATAAGAGCTCCGTGTACTTTAACCCTGCTAACTAGTAGCACTTTGCCTGTGCTTCCACTTAAACAAGGGTGAATTGTCAAACTCCTAATTGGCAAACATGACTCACCTGCAAGTCCCTAGTATGAACCCATGGCCTGGACGTTAAATGCCACCAGTGGACTGCAGAATTGATTGTGCCACTCACTAAGGTGGTAATGCAAGTCTGACTTCAGGCCTACTATTGTAGCCTGTTTGTGGTAGCTTAAACACTGTAAATTTGGTCAAGTAGTCAAAATCTCACTTTTAATTAATAATTGGTTGTAGGAAGACGGGTGTATTATTTGATATGCCTGATAGTCTTATCATGGAATACCCTTGCAGAATTTCTTTTTTGGGTCCAGTTAGGCTCATTTGAGAAGCAAGGCTGTTGAGCAGTGGGCAAGTTCCCCATTCCCGTATTGGGCTGAGGTGCCCTCCACCCCCATCCTCCTGAGGTGCCTGCCCACTTACAAACTGATGCCCCTGCAGAGTTCTATCCGGATGATGTCAGGAGTCGAGTTGGGCCTTGGACTGTGGCCATGTGGGCCCTTAGTACTTTGGACTGGGCACTGGCCATTTGTGTACATTTGAACATATCTGTTTTTCATCCAATTGGTTCATTTTGTGGCTGTTCACATTCAATACATTCTCATTACTGCCTTCTTGTTGTCCTTGCATTATTATGCTGTGTGTTGTATGCCATTGTTTTTCATCTGCAGCTGGTTGTGTGTATGGGGTGTGTGTCGTGCCTGTGGGTCACTCTCCTTTTCCTCCCTCCCTCCATTGTGTCCTAGGTGGCCGTACTCACCGTTATCGTCTTCATCGGCATTGGTGTTCCAGGTGGAGCCTGGCGTAGATAAGCATGGGGAAGACTTGCAGTTCCAGTTCCATGGCGGCTTTGTCCTTCTCTGTGTCTCCGATGGTGAGTCTTTGGTCTTCTGTGTTCTTTTTCCGCCAGGCTTTTGATGGCGTTAGTACCGCCCCGGAAATCGTGGCGGTTTACTGTGTCATGATATGGTGGGTGGTACTTTGTCTTCTGCCTGGCTGTTGACGGCTACCACTGTGGTGAGTGTTTTGAACATCCTGGCGGTTTGTGTGGTACATTGGCTGTCTATGGGAGTTATCACCACCATGGTCATAATTTGGCGGTAATTACCGCCAGCATGTTGGCGGTATTACTGGCACTTTAACAGTCAACGAAATGTCATAATGAGGGCCTATATGTCTTGCTTAATTTTATACAGCTCCTTGTTATAGTTCTCTGTTGGCCGCCTTCCTTAAGGGAGACTTACATTTATTACTGTGGAACTTGGAGATTTTTGGCCTGATTTAGTTTCGCGGAGGGGTTATTCCATCTCAAACATGACAGACATCCCGCCTGCAGTATTACAAGTTCCATAGGCTGTAATATAATTGTTGTACGGTGGACAGGATATCCGTCATGTTTGTGACAGAGTAACCCCCTCCGCTGGACTCTAAATCAGACCCATAGTCATTAATGGTAATGGCAAAGTTGAACTTGCAGTGTAACAATGCATTTTCAGTCTGCAGTGGCAGGCTGGGAGCCATGTTTGTTCATGCAGAAAGCGGCACAACTAGTTCTTGAACCCTAAGTTGACACTGACTTACATGCCCGGGGTATCTTGGGTATTATATAAGACTTATAAGTAAGTCAGTGCTTGCCAATTTAGGACATCCAATTTTACATATCTTTTAAATGGGTCAGAACACTGGCACTGCAGTCTAGACAGCAGGCTCCAGTGTACTCTCAAAATCGAAAAAACCAGCAGCATGTAGTCCAAATGAGGGCTAGGTCCAAAGTTAAGGGAAACCTGCAACAAACTTGCTTCCTTACATAAATTATGTTAGTTTCCAGTCCACAATCATGGTGCATGGTATTTAAAAGTATACATTCATTTTTAGGATGTCCTTACAGTGACCACCACCATTATATAGAAAGCAGAGCACAGATTAAAAATTCTAACATTGTAACTCAGGAATGGGACTTACAAGATAATTAATTAAACAGCATTTTTAAATGTTTTTTAAAATGTACTTCAATGGTGAAGTCTGATACTAAAAAAAATATTAAAGAAAAGTAACTCTTAGAAGTTACCTTTTCTTGCCTGAAGTTTGTGGAAACTAAATTTACATTTGCTGTCTCACATCTGCCAGCTGTGGATTAACATTTAAATAGGTAGGAAATTGTCTCAGGAGCAAACAACAGGCTGACCACAATGTGCAGATATGAGTCCTTTGAATCTCACAGAATATACAGGGAGGGGTGTGTGAGCATTTGTTTTGCCTACGGTTGGGTAATAAATTCTGCTCTGCCGACAGAGATGGCAGAGAGTTGGCCAATCCATGTCACACATGTAGCACGTAGTTCCAGCGAAATTCCACAGATGACAGCATTTCTGAGTTCTTGCACACAGCTTGCTAATGGTAAGTTGGTGAGCAAGAGTAAAAATTGTCATCCTCTCACAGGATGTTTTATGCTAGGAGGGAACACAGTGAGATTTTCCCACCACAAGTTGTTGCAGGTTTTTTGCAAACGCTCATTATGAGTAAGCTGCTGCTGTAGTAGAAAATCTAAATGAGTGGCAGCAAAACCAACTCGAGCAGCAGAGCACCCTGGTGTGTCGCAAGTTGCCATTTGTGCTTATTTTTGACCACAGAAAAAATAGCACAGGCAGCGTTGTGTGCCGATTTCCTTCCACTCGCAGAACTGTGAATAATCTCTCAC
The DNA here is from genome assembly GCF_031143425.1 of Pleurodeles waltl. Taxonomy (NCBI): domain Eukaryota; kingdom Metazoa; phylum Chordata; class Amphibia; order Caudata; family Salamandridae; genus Pleurodeles; species Pleurodeles waltl. Next base: position 1,420,200,396 of record NC_090446.1, read on the forward strand.
AGTTTTCATGTAACTCCCAGAGTTCCACCCACCCCTATTGATGACTTGATTTTTTCTAACGCTGCTTAAATCTCAAATCCTGCTTGAGAGGTGTGCTGGGTATATGAAACATATCACTTCACCACACTCTATACAAAGTTGCCAATTTTCTATCTCTTCACATCTGTTACAGAGCTGAGGCATGACCAGAGTCATCATAACCACAGCGGACAATATTTTGAGGTGTAGCCTGTTTTGATCTTTTTGTTGTGGATACAAAGACTTCATCTGGGTCTCACTACAAAGATGTCTGACTCCTTTGAGCCTTAATTAGGTACAGATTGCAGCCTTGAAAAAAACAAAAAGTGACTAACAACAGAACATCCTTTGCTAGGACAAAATCCTGCTTGACCCAATTAGTATTTGGTGGCCAAAACTGGTGGCGTCAGCTGGAGCTTGACAGCAGCATTTCCAACTTCAAGTGACCCTCTGCCACTTTGTCAGAAAGTAACATCTTTTTAGCATGTAACCCCCAATTTCTGCCTGGTGTCAGTGTGTTTGACTGTGTCACTGGGATCCTGCTAATCAGGATCCCAGTGCTTATGCTCTCTCTCCTCTAAATTTTGTCACTGCATACTGGTAACCCAGTGTTTCATCCAAAGTTGGCATACCGGTCTCCCCTTATAAGTCCCTAGTATGTGGTACTTAGGTACCCAGGGCATTGGGGTTCCAGGGGATCCTATGGGCTGCAGCATTTCTTTTGTCACCCATAGGGTTCCCATGCAAAGGTTTCCAAAGGACTGCCTTTGCAGCCTGTATGAAATGGTGCATGCACCCTTTCACTGCCATTTACACTGCACCAGGTCACTTATCTGTCTCCCCTATTGCAGGTCCCCCACATGAGGGCAGGGTGCAGAGTACCTGTGTGAGAGGGAACCCCTGCACTAGCTCAGGTGCCCCCACATCATCGGGACAATTTTTCCGGATTTCGTGAGTGCGGGGATGCCATTTTTCGCATGCACTATACATAGGTCAATACATATGTACAGGTTCACAATGGTAAATCCGAATATGGCTATGTGTGGTATCAAACATGTTGGATTCATACTCCAAGGCTTTTAAAAGGCTTTTGCAAGCTCCTCAGAGGAGCCCCAGTACTGCCATTACAGCCTTCTGAGGGTTTCCAGGCAGCCCCAGCTGCTGCCCCCTCACAGACAGGTTTCTCCCTCCTGTTGCTTGAGCAGCTCAAGCCCAGGAAGGCAGAACAAAAGATTTCCTTTGGGAGAGGGATGTTACACCCTCTCCCTTTGGAAATAGGTGTTACAGGCATGGGAGGGGTAGCCTCCCAGAACCTCTGGAAATGCTTTTAAGAGCACAGATGGTGCCCTCCTTGCATAATCCAGTCTACACCAGTTCAGGGACCCCCAGTCCCTGCTCTGGCCTGAAACTGGACAAAGGGAAGGGGAGTGACCACTCCCCTGTCCATCACCACCCCAGGGGTGGTGCTCAGAGCTCCTCCAGAGTGTCCCTGGGTTTTGCCATCTTGGATTCCAAGTTGGCAGGGCACTCTGGGAGCATCTGAGTGACCAGTGCCTGATAGGAGCTTACCTGTGTAGCTGACCAATCCCCCTTTCAGGGCTGTTTAGGGTCTCTCTCTTGGGTGGTTCTTCAGATTCAGATTGCAAGACTCCAGCAGGAATCCTCTGCATCCTTTACTTCACCTTCTTACGGACAAAACTGCATCTGGACCTTCCAGGAACTCTACAACTGCAACAAAGAAGCTAAGACGACTTCTTCAACATTGTATCTTCAGCTCCTGCCAGCATCTGCAACAGTTTCCAGGTCGTGCATCCTCCGAGCACTACCAGTCTTCAGCCTGCACCAGAAGAACAAAGGAATCTCCCTTGAAGTGAAGGAGTCGCTTCACTGCTTCAGCAGGCACCCTTCTGCAGCAACGACTGGTGGCTTGGGTCCTCTCTCCTGAAGAAGTGCGTGCATCCAGCAACACAGGTCATAGACTGAAGTGGTCCCAATGGTTCTGAAGTCCAGCTGTCCAACTTTGGGGGAGGTAAGAGCTTGCCTCCCCAAGCAAGACAGTACCCCATGCATTGTGTGATTTGCAGTTGCCAAGGCTTGTTGGCATCCGTCCACAAAGTTCTTTGTGTATCGTGTAGCTCTGGCACCCAGCAGTCCTTCCTGCAACGCACAGCCTCCTGCATAGTTCTCCGGTGGCCTGGGATCCTTTTGTGTAGTGCTGCATGGGCCTCCTTTTGTACCTTCTTTTTCCCCTATGCTGTGTGAATCCTATGCTCGCTGCTGGTCCTCTGAGGGCTCTCTGAGTTGCTGAGAGCCCACTCTGCGTCCCCCTCCTGGGTAGAGACCACCAGGTCCCTCCTGGTCCCGGGCAGCGCCGTGTTCTGCTAACCGTGAGCTTTGTGTGTGCCAAGGCGTGTTGGCGGAATCCCGCAAAGCAAATCAGACTGCAATCATCCATCCTGCGTGGGAAAACATCTGCACCAACCAGGAACCCCCATCCGTCTTCTTGGGTGCAGTACTGACTGTTCTTCTTCACTGGTAGTTCTTCTTTTGCACCTTCCTCTGGGTTAGCAGGGGCTCCAGTTCTCCCTGGACTCTTCAGTGCTTTCTGGAATTGGTCCCCTTCTTCCACAGGTACAGGCAATCACCGTTGGTGTCTTGCAGTCTTTTACGGTTCTTGCAAAATTTTCTATCACGTGTTAGGAAAGTTACTGTGATTTACTCCTACTTTCCTGGGCTCTGGGTTGGGTTCTATTACTTACCTGTGGTGTTTTCTACCACTCCCAGCACCCCTCTACACACTACACTTGCCTACGTGGGAAAACCTACTTTCGCATTCCACAATTTTAGTATATGTTTTTATTCCCCCAGGCCCATTTCTAACTATTGTGATTTTCACTATTTGGACTGTTTTCTAACTGTTTTAACAGCTATTTCTGCATTCTAGTGTATACTGTGTATATTACGTACCTCCTAAGCGAGTATAGTCTCTAAGGTATTTTTGACAATCGTGTCACCAAAATAAAGTACCTTTATTTTTGTTCTAATGGTTATTTTCTTTCTTGTGTTTGAGTACTGTCTGAATACAGTGGTTTTGCATGAGCGTTGCACTTCTCCTAGTTAGGCCTTGGCTGCTCATCCACACTACCCCTAGAGAGTCTGCCTCCTAGACACTGACTACATTTCACTAATAAGGGATAACTGGATCTGGTATAAGGTGTAAGTACCTTAGGTACCAAATACAAACCAGGCCAGCCTCCTACACACTTCAGCATCCTAACTTGCTCTTTTGAGGACTTTAAGAACCTCAATTTAATCAAGGTCCTTAGGTAAAGACTTTGATTGGGCTGACTTAATCTTGTCTTGTTTGAGGTAGACCCAAACTCATGCCTAGGTAATAGTCAGCTTTTTGCTGCTCCTTTCCCTAAAAACTAAAAAACATATTCAGTGAAACACTTCTTTTTTACATTGATATGGAATTATTATTTTGTTATTTGGTACTGCTTGCCTCTAGCACACATTTTTGTAGGATAAACTGCTTATTATGCCTTTGATGTCAGTGACATAACACAATCATGTTAGTTGAGGTGTTGACTACTCCTGCTGTTTATAGCCTGTTAGAAATGACAGTCTTAGGGTGGTCATCCCTCAACTTTTTGCCTGCCTCCCTCCACTTTTCTAACATAGTTTTTTCTGGTTTTAGGACGCTGCACACTTTACCACTGCTAACTAGTGCTAAAGTGTATATGCTCTCTCCCTTAAACATGGTTACATTGGTTCATTCCCAATTGGCATACTTGAGATACTTGTAAGTCCTTAGTAAACTGTACTACATGTGCCCAGGGCCTGTAAATTAAATGCTATTAGTGGGCCTGCAGCACTGATTGTGCCACCCACATAAGTAGCACCTTAACAATGTTTCATTGCAAGGCCTGTGTGTGCAGTTTCACTGCCACTTCTACTTGGCATTTAAAAGTACTTGCCAAATTTACAAATCCCCTTTTTTAGGTCGAGCATATCGTTCAACGTGTTGTATACTTTTTAAGTATACTTATACTGTGGTTCCAGTAATTTCATTTGGTGGTTCACTGTCATTCAAAAATCCTTGCTTGCTAGGGGTCAGTTCTGCCTCTTTGTCCTGCCTTTTGTCTCTTTGGGAGCATCACAAACTACTGTATAATTACGCTATGCCCTGTTTATCTCTTCTGAAGGGGACTTTTTCTTTCAGTATTGGCCTGTTTGTGTTTCACTCTGGGTGTATAATCAGCCCCTCCTCCCCACCAGCTCCCTCTGTAAACATAAACCAAGAGCAGTGGGGGGCTATTCCAGGGCCAGCTTGCTCTCCCTCTCTTCATGTTATTTTTAGTCTGTGTGGCAAGAAAAGTCCAGTCAGTAATTTACAATGCTAAGAGCTCTAACTCGAGCTAACACGAGACTATTGCATTCCGAATGCTTGTCTTATCGTAAGTGCTCAAAACCATCTTTTGCCTCCTTGCCCAAGAGAATAATGTCTACCTAAGCAGGTGACCTCGTGCGTCTCAACACTGTGCATTCATCCCTTCACTTTTTGGCACTGGCTTTGGCGAACTGCACAGTGTTAAATTAATGTTCTGCTGGCTTCATTTTTTATTCAGAAATGCAGAAAATAAATTGGCTCAATGAAACAAGGAATCTAGTCTGTATTTGTACAGAATGGTTTCTCTTCAAGAGGGTTCTGTGAGATATGACAAGCACGTAGAAGTACTGCTGAAGTTTCTGTGAACAAGAAAGAAATCTACTTGCTCTTGGCATTTCACGAAAGGTTACACTAACAGATGGCATCAATTTGGAGCTTCTGTGTTTCAAGATCTGCAGGAACTCCCGGACCGTGGCCTGGCTGTAGCCTGAGAGCGGTTGCTATGGAGATATGCGAAATACTGACAGGAAAGGAGCAGGGTTTGTTTCTTCCAAATAACTAGAAACAGAAATAGAAAGTAAAATAGAACAAACGTTGGCAAAGCCAATGGACCGTGGCTCTGAAACCTATTAACATGGATAACGCTTTTTTAAAAATAATTCTGTAAATCACAAAAAAATCTAGAGAAAAAACTCAGAGCTTTTAGGTGACTTGGTGCCGCTGAATATTCTGAAGCAACTGGAGTTGAAAACATCGGTCCTGCACCTATTGCGGGAGAAGAGTTTTGAGTACACGCTCACCTTGTCCTGCCAGCTAGAACCGAAGTGATTGAGATCACAAACGTCAACACAATTACTTTACTCCAATGAAGGATTTCAGATGAGAACCCGTAGTCCACCAGTGAATTAAACAACTTCAAACTGCTGACACAAAAGGCCGCCTCACTACAAATACCGCATAGAAGTATACGCACAGCTAAATACATAAACCAACTGATTAACCCTCTATGTGCTTGCCGTGGCTGCTATATGAAAAGGGTAATTCTAGTGTGAAAACAATCCAAGCGCATTTTACACTTCCTTATTCATAATTTCACTATCAATGTCACTGTTTATGGATTTAATTTTTATAAAGAAACCACTCGTCATATACTGAAAAGTATTCAAAATATTCTCCTAACCTATAGAAGTGTACAGAGCACGTTTCAGGCCTTCAACCAATCCTACAATGGTGTAGGCAAGACTAATTTTCACCCATATATTCGATGGATATGTCCTGCAGCATTCACTCCACTCCTGGTATTTTTTGTGAGCACAATTACCGGTCTAGTTCTGCATTATAATTTATTTGTTTACATACTGTTGTTCGACTGTGCTGACCGTCCATTGTGCCTTTGTGCATTTTAGACATGGAGGACTTACCAGGTTAGCCCCAAGAGGAAGTATAAAGTATGTCACTTGTCATTTTTTAGGGTCGAGCCTGCGTCGCATGCGCTTGCGCATACGTTTTGCTTGCGAGACACTTTAGTATTTAGAAAAGGGCTCGTAGCCGTGTCCGTGTCACGTCAGTGTCTTTCTGTGGTTCGTGGGCTTGCCTTTCAAAATCTGCTTGCTTTCATTAGTGGAAGGCACGCATACTTCATGCCTTTTTCTGTGGTTAGCCCTCCTCGAGCGCAGTGACCAAGAACTGAAAAATATGCGGGGTTTGCTGTTTTCGGTCAGGTTTGTGGACTACTTTTTCTCTTTTTTCGCAGCGCGATCTCGCTTGGCAGAAGTTGAGCGCTTTGCATACCATCAACCCTGTTACATAGTTAATTGCACTTTTGTCGGTTACGTAGATAATTGCACTTTTGCTGACAGGTTTCACTACGAGTGAACTGTAGCAGTGCGATTGTGCAGTTTTTTTCCATTTTTGTGAAATATGTAGGAAATACAATAGTGTGGACGACGCCCATTTTTCTATACAGAAATCTGGCAACATACGTTTGGAGCTTTGTTGATTTGCGCAGTCTTTCAACATGTCATACATATAACCACCGGTAGGAGGCATTGCTTGACTATAGGTGATGAATATGTCACATCTGAAATGTTTACTTTCTGAACATGAGAACGCAAAGCATTCTTTTATGGGCATATTGGCGACATCAAAGATACTGCACTTAATTGTCAGCACAGACGAACAAAGTAAGAGGAGTAGGCACTGGTTAGAAATATTTATATTTGGAAGAGCTGTGATTTTTGACTGCTAAAGCTTGTCCCTGAAGAATTACCTATACTTGGATTCCATAAGGAATGTTTAAAAAATAAATAAGTCTGTCAGAATAATATTTCACAATGCCCAGATTCAAGATGGTGTATCAATAACTTGTGGGGAGCAGTTTTTATTTATTTGGCATTTTAAAAATGCAGTAAAAATAACTCTGGAAAATGATCCTCTTGAAATGCATGTTATTAAGAAACAGCTGCATTGATTGAAAAGGGGTGATGTAAATTGGAACAGACTATTGCAAAATTTGATTCAACTCAAAAAAACATGTTCTTTCTATCAATTATAACAAGCATGGCTATGCAGTGTCTATTATGTGTGTGTTTGGTGGTACATGTTGCCTATACAAAAACCATTTATATATTCAATCAAAAAACAAAACCTACTTGAATCAAATGGAAATGCATACACATTAGTCAAATGTTGATACAAATACAATCTTAGAAGTGTTCTGTAACAGAAGAAAAAGGATACATTTGCATGCGGCAGACTGGTCTTTTTTTGGTTGAGCACAGCAGCGTGCAAGCCTGCTTTTCCAAAGTGTTGGTATGTATCTGGGCTTTTAACAATGCCCACCTCACACCCATCACTAGCACTAGTTCGTGGGCTTGCCCTTCAAAATTCCTTTGGTGACATTGGTAAATGGTTTACGTTTGTCCCTCCTTGGGGAGGTTTTGTTACCGCCTGGGCCAACACCCCTGCTACATGGCTAATGACACTTCTGCCGATAAGTTTGACTGCGAGCAAACTTTTTTTTCCCTTTTGTGTGTGTGTCTTCACGCTGATGCTCATGGTGGCCGTGGCACTGTGAATCAGCTTGCTTATGTGAAACAGTTTTACTTTTAATTTTCAGTTTATGTGGCAAGAAAAGTCCAGTTGGGAATTTACAATGCTAATAGCTCTAACTCCAGCAAATGCGAGACCCACTGCATTGGAAATGCTTGTTCTACATATGTCACCCCCTATGTGGGCCCTAAGTAACCCATAGGGCACACTGCTATGTAGCTAAAAGGCATGAAATATACATGTGTGTTTTCTATTTCCTGATAGAGGAAAACAAAGTTAGGAGTTTTCTACTACCAGGAAATAGAAATCACATATGTCCTGACTACTGTGAGGCCTGCTCCTTTCATAGTCTATCATTAGGGCTACCCTCATATACTGTGTGGTCAATTCTGATCAGAAAGGGGTAAATAGGTCATATTTAGTATGGCAATAGAAAATCCTGCTCATTGATGAGGTTGGATTTTATATTACTGTTTTAGAAATGCCACTTTTAGAAAGTGAGCATTTCTCTGCACTTAAAAGCCATCTGTGCCCTACAGCCTGTCCCCAATCAACACCTGGGCTGGGCTGGTTGACCCATCTACATCTTGAATTGGACTTCCTAGGTTGGAAGAGTGGAGGGGCCTGACACTTACATGTCAAAGGCTAGTGGCCTGCCCTCACACAATGGACTGACTGGGACGCTGGCAGACAGACTGGTACTGAAAGGGGAACTTGTGCACGTAAAAAACTCCCCCAACTTCAAAGGCATTTTGTGTAAATAAACTGGGTCTCTGACCTCATCAACACAGACACTTCTGGACCTGATCCTGCAACATGTCAAGAGGAACTGCCTGGGTGCTCAAAAGGCTCATCTGGCCTGCTTTGCTGTGAAGGACTACTGCCCTGTTGTTGCTCTGCTGCCCTCTGACTTTGCTGAGAAGTGCTCTCCCAGGGCTTAGATTGAGCGTGCTGCCTGTTTCCTGAAGTTTCAGGGCCAAAAATACTTGATTTCTTCAAAGAAACTCCTTGTGCACCGAAAATTGATGCACACCCTGCTGGAAATTATGCACAGCCGTTTTGTGACTGATAAATTGCCGCTCAGCTGAGCTGGAATGATGCAGCCTGACTTCCTGAGTGAAGGATCGATGTAGTGCCTGCTTTGCGGCAGGAAATTCAACACACAGCCCTTCTGGATCGCGCACATCCAAACCGGAACAACGCAGCCTGACTTCCCGAGTGATGAATCAACGCAGCTCCTGCTGTGTGACAGACTATTTGATGCATCACCTACCTGATCGATGCAACGCCTAACACTTCGTCCCGCACGCCCAGGATTTTCGCACTGAGGAACCAATACTGCACGCTGGAAATCAATGCAAAGCCCCTTGCTGCGTGGAAAGAAACAACGCCTCGTCTGTGCCCTGTCAGAAAATCCGACGCACACCCTATTTTTTCACGCATCTCCTACTCTGCAGCCTACGTGCGTGCTAATTTTGATACAAACCAGGTACTTTGTGCAAACAATAGACAACTGTCTAAGATTTAAGACTCTTTTTAATATAGCAAAAGAGATATTTCAACTTGTACTCATTGAATCTTTATTGTTTTGACCGTATTTTAACCTGATAAATATCATATATTTTTCTAAACCTGTGTGGTTTATTTTTGTGGTATTTTCACTGTGTTACTCTATGAATTATTGCACACATACTTTACATATTGCCTTCTAAGTTAAGCCTGACTGCTCAGTGCCAAGCTAGCATGGGGGGCACAGGATAATTTGGATTGTGACTCACCCTGACTAGGACTGTGGTCCATACTTGGAAAAGGGTGTATACCTCTGCCAACTAGAGACCACATTTCTGACATACCCCACAATATGTCCATCATATATTAACTCTCCTCATTATCTAGATGTTTGGGCAACAAAATAATGCACTCATCTGACCCTTGGATTCGGATATCTCTACTATTACTAGTGCCAAATTATGCATGCAGACCAAAGACTCTGTAATAATACATGCACTGTTTTATATTTTTTAGATATGCTTTTTATTTCTACATCAGTAGAACAGTCACAATTTGCACAACTGAGGAAATGACAGTGTTTGAAATGGACTTTCTGCAATGTCACCCCCAAACTTTATCCCTTCCTCCTCCTCTTTTTCTGACCTCATTTGTGCTGGCTTTAGGACTCTGCACACTTTACCACTGCTAATCAGTGCTAATGTGCATATGCTCTCTCCCTTAAAACATGGTAACATTGGCTCATACCTAATTGACATATATAATTCACTTGTAAGTCCCTTGTAAAGTGCACTACCTGTGCCCAGGGCCTGTGAATTGAAAGGTACAAGTGGGCCTACAGCTCTGAGTGTGCCACCCACATAAGTAGCCCCTTAACCATGTCTCAGGCCCTTACATTGAAAGGCCTGTGTGCAGTTTCACTGCCACTTTGACTTGGCATTTAAAAATATTGCCAAGCCTTAAACTCTCCTTTTTCTAAATGTAAGTCACCCCTAAGGTAGGCCCTAGGTAACCCCTAGGGCAGGGTGCTATATAGTTATAAGGCAAGACATGTACCTGTATAGTTTATATGTCTTGGTAGTGTAAAAGTCCTACATTTGTTTTCCACTAATGTAAGCCTGCTCCTTTCATAGCATAGTATTAGGGCTACCCTCATAAACTGAGTGATAGATTCTGAGCATTTCTCTCCACTTCTGTTCCTTACAATTCACATCTAGGCTGGGATGGTTGACAGCTTCCTGGTGCATTTCACCCAGACAACCACAATCACAGGATGCTCAGTCACACCTGCACAAATCTGCATAATGAATGGGTCTTTCTAGGCTGGATGGGCGGAGGGCCTGACACTTACATTTCAAATGACAGTGGCCTGCCCTCACACAATGGACTACTAAACCCCCTACTGGGACCCTGCCAGACAGGATTGTACTAAAATGGGACCTTGTGCACTTCTAATCCACTCTTTGAAGTCTCTCCCACTTCAAAGGCATATTTGAGTATATAAGCTAGGTCCCCAATCCTACCAACTCAGACACTTCTGGACACTTCAAGATACTCCTTGGGACAGACACCCTGCCCCAGAATGTGCAACCTGCCAAAAGGAACTGCCTGGTTGCCCAAAGGACTGACCTTGGCTGCCTTTCTGAGAACGACTGTTGCCTTGCTGTTTCCCTGCTGCCTTGCTAGCCTCTGGCGCTGCTGAGAAGTGCTCTCCAAGGGCTTGGATTGAGCTTGCCTCCTGTTCCTGAAGTCTCAGGGCCAAAAAGACTTCATCTCTACAAAGAAACTCCTTGTGCGCCTGCATTGCGACAGAAATTCTGACGCATGGCCCACCAGATTGACGCAGCCCCTGTGACTTCGTCCTGCCCGCCCAGGATTTCTCTACATCGTCCCTGGGTGTCAAAAGCCCCTGTATCAAAAAGAGGATTCAAGCCTGCGTGCCGGAATTTGCCGCAAAGCCCTTGCCACGTTGAAAAGAACCAACGCGTCGTCTGCGTACACCAGGAAATCCGACACACACCCTTAGTTTTCCACGGATCTCCTCCTCTGCAGCCTCCGTGCATGTAATTTTGACGCAAACCAGGTACTTTGTGCTTGCAAGAGACAATTGTAGCTTTTAAGAACTTAAGACAATTCTATTGATATCAAAGTCATATTTGTAACTAGAGATTATCAAACCTTGCTTGTTTTGACCTTAAATTAATCAGATACATATCTTATATTTTTCTAATCCTGTGTGGTGTCTTTTTGTGGTATTTTCACTATGTTATTGCATGATTTATTGTACACATACTTTACACATTACCTTCTAAGTTAATCCTGACTGCTCAGTGCCAAGGTACCAGAGGGTGGGCACAGGAAAATTTGGATTGTGTGTGACTTACCCTGACTAGAGTGAGGGTCCTTGCTTGGACAGGGGGTAACCTGACTGCCAACCAAAGACCCCATTTCTAACAAACAGGAAACGTATAAAAGTCAATTGCTACACTGAACTACAGACTCAATGTGTGTCTGATGTAGATAGTGTTCATGAAAATAAGCGAGTTTGGGTCTTTGCACTGTAATTTGTAATACAGTATAGTTTTGGTAATGTATCTCTACCATATTTATTTGATATTGGTAGATGTTTGATTTCCTGTAATTTACAATACTTTTTTTTAAAATTACAACTTTACTTATTCTGGATCTACACAATGAAGCTTATTCATTCTAATTAAAAAACTTGCTATGAAGCAATCCCAAATGCTTTCCAGTAATTTGCACTGGATTCCCAACAAGGGGATATTATTGAAAATCACCTAAGTTCCCATCTACCACAAATTTGCATATGCATAATCTACAATTTTCAACTTTGGAGATGCTAAATTTCCAACCTTATTAAAATATGCCTCTCTTTTTATTTTATTTTTGTATGATATTTATTCCTATTTTTTGTTTATATTCAGTTTTGAACAGCTTGCCAGCGATAAAAACAAAGGGATTGATTAGGAATTCTTACCTCCTTCCCCCCTCGTAAAGTAACAATCTGTGAAACAAGAACAAAAGCAATCCTGTCAGTTCATCTAAGGCCTTAGGACGTGAGTTATGGTTACTTGAGATAACTCTAACTATAAAAGTTGAATTTCTATAGTTATATACGTTTAAAATGTGAGCCTAACATTTTACATCACTCATGACATGTTCTATGACATAATGTATTACATCACTGATGACATATCAAATTACATAACTCATCTGTAAAGCCAACATGGTTTACTTTTCTGGCTGCAGTGACACTGTTTAATACATATATAAGATAAGCAGGTATCTACCTTGGAGTGCAATTTCGCTTACCTTAGGCCTACAAATCCCCGTAGATATGAAAATAGGGTAAAACATGTGCACCCATCTTGTCTATGCATGTCCCAAAATCATAAGCATTCACCTTTTGGGTTGTCTAGAATTTTCATAATTCTCTGGTGAAGCTCATGATCAAGGTCCAAGCCATTTGTCACCCTGTGGGCCAAGCTAATTGCTCTGCTTCCCAAGAGAGGGAAAAGGGCCATCCCCTGCAAAAAGAGTAACTAACAGTGCTTCTTTCAGCTCCTGATGCAAAAGGGATGGGAAGAAAATCTGCATCTGTAAAATAGATATCACACTGTACCAGGGCTAGGACAGACAAGGCCCCCAAAGTAGGACGCCAAGACCTCTGGAACCAATGCAGGGGGGACTCTTCTTTGAGGATTTGGTGAAAATGTTCCCTGAAGTGATGTCTGTGAGGGGTGGAGCGGAGTCACCCATAAGAGATGTGACCAGTGACTTTAGGACAGCACGATGGTGTATAATGCAGGAGGGATGGTACAGGAGTGGAGTGATGTAGCACCTCACAGTTGGCCTGGGGTGCCTGGCTTCTAGAACTCAACCACCAAATTTAAAAACTCTTGAACAAGGGAAAATGGTTTTGGTTGCGTTTTGACATTGGGACTGGACAGTAACAGTAGCCACGAACAACTGAAAAACCAAGCATTCTGATACAGTAATTATATTGTAATTGACTATGTCTGGCACCAGTGGGTCTCTCCAGGACATGGGAAGGTAGTGCCCTTATACCTCTGAAGGCCAATTAGGGGATGATTTTCTATGCCCTAGCAGGAGGAGTGGAGCACCAGAAACAAAGGAACAGAAGAAATGTGAAGTAGAGCACCAGTAATATTAGCTTGGTGCAGAATGTGCATCCTCGCCACCAAGGACAAAATTAGCACACAATCATCAAAATTGGCTCAATGGAACCTGAGTTACAACCTTCTGAAGGCTGGTGACCTTTGACCTTTTCAGGATACCAAGCATGTGGGGCTCTGCTGCATGTTTATAAATGACCCCTAGAGTGGGCCAGTATCCGTGGGTCAGTGCAAGATTTATTTTATAAATTCTACGGATGGGGCATACATGAGGCCCACTCCCCAGAGCTTTTGAGGCCTAGGGATCAAAATCCCTGGGCTGGTTTATGCCAAAGAGGGCTGGGACCCCCCTCTTTGGGCCCCTCTGAAGAACCAAGAAGGAAGAGTGTCTTTGCACCCCCAAAGAAAAGACAAAAGGGGCCCCTGGGCTCCAAATCATGGTACCCAATGCTGGGCCCATGTCCAGGGTAAAGCAGGGCTGCCACCACACTAGAATTACCTTGCCCAAATGGAGCAGGCAAGGAAGAAGTCAGTTGCTGGCTTCTAAGATGGCAAAAATTGGTCTTCGAGCTGCTCCCAACAGAATGGTAACAATGACGCAAGGCAGGAGGGCAGTGGAACCATCAACAACCTTAAAGCATGTTGGGAGGGCTGTAGGGGTTCCATCAGCCTCCCAGAAGTCATTTTTGAAAAGTGACCCTAGGTTTGCTGAGCCAATCCCCCAGTATTTTCACCCTTATTTTATAAGTACATTGTGTTCCACTGTTTGCAAAAGGAAAAATACTGACAATGATTTTATATGTTAAACACTGAGGTTATATTAAATTTTCTATGCAAAAAACACCCAAACACTTGCTATTAAAACACAGCCAGTGTTTGGGTGTAGTCCGTAGAACCAACCATGATGGAAAGGTGATGCACTTAAAAAGATGGAACATTGTGTGGTGATTAGAACCTTCATGGTTCTCCACTGGCACTAGCTTGCAGTATTTATAAGTCATGCAGCTCTAGCTAAAAGGAATTGGGGTGCTGTTCATGTAGAGACCTTAAATACTAGTCAAGATATAAAAATAAAGAGTTAGGCGGGGCAATGGTTTTAAATCAATTATTTTAGAAATATGAGGCAACAGTGCTGAGCTATTCATTAGATAGAGGATAGAGTTATCATGTATTGTCCAGCAAAAATGTGAATACACTGAACCAAGTTTTTGTTGAAAAGATTAATTTTTCATTTCTTTGAACAAATCGAGAACGGTTGATGCCTTATACTGCTGGGATGGCCTTATGAATACTAGGAGAACATCTGTTTTGTGGTAATTTCCAATAATTTTCTTAACATTAGGTGTGTATTGTGGTGTGCCTAAGCTGACGAACTTGTAGGCATTCCCAAAAGTATTGTATATGACACCAGAGAATAGTGGGTACCAATGGAGTTCTCTCAGGTTTGGGGTGATGTTATTGCAACTTTAAAGTCCTTTGACAAGGAATGGTTACTGCAGGGAAGAAGAGGATGGTTTCTGTTTTTAACCAATGTGAGCACTTGAATTTGCATTGATACAAAACAAACTTGACCATTGAAACTGAAGTCTGTGTCATCGTGAAGAACATTTCTGTACTCATTGCAGATTTCTGAAAATGGTGATGCACACTGATGTTACCTTGATGTAGTTCAGTTGGAAACATGCTTTGGACATCTTAAACTTCATTATAGTGAGATAATCCTACAGGGGATGAATATCATAGTCAGAAATTGTGATTTCAATTTAAACCTTTTTAATTCTAATGCCTTTCTCAACAAGATGCAGTCTTAAGCTCTGGTGGACCTGGCCCTCTCTGCATTCCCAAAGTTTTTATCTTCACCCCGCCTTTTTTTAAATTATTTTTGTTGGCATTACCTCTGCTTGTGCTCTCTACTGTAGAAAACATGGTCAAATTGGCTTGTACCTGATTGGCATATTAAAGGTACTTGTAAGTCCCCAGTTAAGTGGGACTACATGTACCCAGCACCTGTAAATTAAATACTACTAGTTGGCCAGCACCACCCACTAAAGTAGCATTTGAAAACACGTCTCAAGCCTGCCATTGTAGAATACACATGTCACCCCTAATTTAGACCCTAGAGGCCCATAGTGCAGGGTACATTGTTTTTAAAAAGTAGGACTCCTCAAATAGTTTTCCACTACTATAAGGCCTACCCCTCCCAAAGACGTATATTGGGCCACCTTATCACCTTTAATAAGTGCTAACTTTTGGATTTGGAACAGGTAGAAATGTCATGTTTACATTGAAATGAGTTGTGATTTAAAATATTCTTTAACTGTCGGAATTTAAGCCACAATCTGAAAATGACACTTTAGAAAGTTGGCTTTTTCCTGCCCGAAGGTTACTAAGGCCTTCTAGGACGTTCCAGCTGCCTGCGTCTGTTAATGGCTCCCCCATTAAGAATGTATTTTAAGTGCAGACAGTGACCTTGGAGATTTTGGAGCATTGACAAGAGAAGGGAAACACTTTAAAAATCAGATGTGGAGGTAGGAAAGGGAATCCCCCCACTTTAAAGGCTGGCACCAGGGATACATATTGGACCACTTGAGCCACTCATCAGAATGCTCTTAGACTTGTGGACATTACAGAAAGGTTGCCTTGCTCCCATAGAACTGTTCTGCTGCTTGAGGCCTGCCTTGCTACCCAGAGTACTGCCCTGCTGCTACCAAAGGAATGCCCTGCTGCTTGAAGACCGCTTTGTCATCAAGAAGACCGCCCTTCTGAAAAGGTCTGCCCTGCTCTTAGCAATAGGATTAGGGCACAGAGAACACCACAGGAGATGAACATAGTGAACATAGTCATGGATCTGGAGGAGCTTATTTAGACAACTGAATCAGTGTTCTTAAGGTAGAACTCAAATAATTGTGTGACTATTCATTTAAAAGCCCAACAAAAAAGAGGGATAGGGAGGATTAAAGGTCCAGTGTACGTTCTCCCAATAGGATTAATCGACAACAAAAAGGTACACTGTTCCTGGTTCTAGGGGGACAGTTAAAGTATCAGGAGCAAGAGCCCTCACACACCCAAAAGGGTGTCATGCTTCATCATCGGGAAGCTCCTCGTCAGACCGGCGGTGCAATATCTGACGGGCTCCCCTTACGGGGGCCCTTTACCGGAGATCTTTTTATTATGTGGCTGCCGTTTAAGATTATGCAGGTCAGACACTTATTGTGGCAGGAGAGTGAATATTAAAATTGATTAGGAACCCCTAAGTAATCTACTTTACTGGTTATCTCAAGGAGTTACGATCAAGATTAAAAACATACAAGAAAGTGGAGGATGAGGATAATGCTCAACCACTTTTTAAAAAAAGCCTGGAGATCTGGGAAATTGTCACCTGACCCCTAAGGTCCGGTCAACATGTTTCGCGTAGTGTGGTCATGAAAGATCCTTTAACGCTTCATCAGGACCTATAATCAACTGAGCTTCTCCTGACTATGTGACATTATTTATAATATATGTGAGAAAGAGTAACAGTCACTTACATTTGTATAAACTGTCTCGTCAAAATTCTGAATCAAAAAAAGGTCGCCCTAGAGAATAATAAGTACAATCAAATATAATATAGCAAACACGGTTAAATGACCATCACACCCAAAGTGAATCGGTGAGCTAAGTGATGTTTGATAAATAAATAAAACATCTGCTTACCATCCCTCATCGTGTGGGGGGCCCCTTGGGGAATAGCACGATCCAGCCAGTCACTTCTGACGGGGGTTACACATCATGAAAAGGGTTAATGCAATATATGTAATAAGGGCTCAAAGTGGTATACAGTGTGTTGTCCCATTTAACAGTACATACTGGTGAAGACAGGCTTCATAGTTATAAGTAATCACAGAAAATTCCACACTTCCAAAAGCCCTAAGACATGCCTTATATCGCAATTATCTCTGGCTAATCCTAAAAAGTAAGGATAAACGAAAAGCAACCCCATCTAACCTCATGCATATAGCAGAGATTAGGAACTTGGTTGCCATTGTCCCTTGACCCAAGGGTAGGTCGCTCCCCCTGCCGCTGCAGCCCCTCCAGGTTCCTGAGTTCCTGAGTTCCTGAGACCCACCTCACAGTAAGTACCCCCCCCCTCCCAGCCCCTCGCTCTGCCCCGCGCTACTCACCCTCTCTCCTGCTCCTGCTTCTTTTCTTCTTTTCTTCTTCTCTGTTCTTCTGTTCTTCCTCCTCACTCTGCGTCTGTAATCTTCTTCTGTACTCTTCTTTCCCCCGTCTTCACTCTTCTTCTCTTCTTCCTCATCTTCTTTTGTGGTCTTCTGCCGTCTGTTATTCGTTTTCTGTATCTTCTTCTGTGTTCTTCTGTGTTCCTCTGTGTTCTTCTGTGTTCTTCTGTGTTCTTCTGTGTTCTTCCGGTCTTCCATTCTTCTCTCCTTCCGGTCTTCTGATCTTCCTTTTTTCTCTCCTTCCGGTCTTCTGTTCTTCTGTTCTTCTGTTCTTCTGTTCTTCTGTTCTTCTTGTCTTCTTGTCTTCTGCCTTCGGCTCTTCTGCCTCCTCCGTCCTCTTCTCCCCGCGCCTGCCCTCCTGCTCCTGCCTCATCCCCCTCCCCCACTCGCATCCCCCTCTCTATCTCCCCTATCTAACCCATTCACTATCTACCTCCCTCACTCCTCCTATCTACCTATCTCTCTATCTCTCTATCCCACTATCTAACTCCCTCACTCTCCACCTCCTCCTATCTTCCTATCTCTCTATCTATTTCCCTATCTATCGATTTCCCTGTCTATCTATTTTCTCTATCTATTTCTCTATCTCTCCCCCCCTCCCTCACACCCTCTATTTACCTATCTTCCTATCCTCTCACTCTACCTCTCACCCTCACCCACCTCTACAACCCCCCCTCCCCTATCTTCTCAACCCTACTCCTATCTTTCTCCCTTATCTCCTAAACCTCCTAACACTCACCCCCCTCCACCCTTAAACCCCCCTCCGCAAGCTCTTCTCACTCTACCTGTCCCCCCCCTCGCGCTTTCCCGCCGCGACCTCCTGCACGCCCCCGCCCCAGCCCCAATTCACCCCCACCTGACCCCTCCCCCCCCTACCTCATATGGCGCCCGCTGCGCGACAGTGGTAGCGACCCTTGACCCAAGGGTAGGTCGCTCCCCCTGCCGCTGCAGCCCCTCCAGGTTCCTGAGTTCCTGAGACCCACCTCACAGTAAGTACCCCCCCCTCCCAGCCCCTCGCTCTGCCCCGCGCTACTCACCCTTTCTCCTGCTTCTGCTTCTTTTCTTCTTTTCTTCTTCTCTGTTCTTCTGTTCTTCCTCTTCACTCCGCGTCTGTAATCTTCTTCTGTACTCTTCTTTCCCCCGTCTTCACTCTTCTTCTCTTCTTCCTCATCTTCTTCTGTGGCCTTGTGCCCTCTGTTCTTCGTTTTCTGTATCTTCTTCTGTGTTCTTCTGTGTTCCTCTGTGTTCTTCTGTGTTCTTCTGTGTTCTTCCGGTCTTCCATTCTTCTCTCCTTCCGGTCTTCTGATCTTCCTTTCTTCTCTCCTTCCGGTCTTCTGTTCTTCTGTTCTTCTGTTCTTCTGTTCTTCTGTTCTTCTTGTCTTCTGTTCTTCTTGTCTTCTTGTCTTCTGCCTTCGGCTCTTCTGCCTCCTCCGTCCTCTTCTCCCCGCGCCTGCCCTCCTGCTCCTGCCTCATCCCCCTCCCCCACTCGCATCCCCCTCTCTATCTCCCCTATCTAACCCGTTCACTATCTACCTCCCTCACTCCTCCTATCTACCTATCTCTCTATCTCTCTATCCCACTATCTAACTCCCTCACTCTCCACCTCCTCCTATCTTCCTATCTCTCTATCTATTTCCCTATCTATCGATTTCCCTGTCTATCTATTTTCTCTATCTATTTCTCTATCTCTCCCCCCTCCCTCACACCCTCTATTTACCTATCTTCCTATCCTCTCACTCTACCTCTCACCCTCACCCACCTCTACAACCCCCCCCTATCTTCTCAACCCTACTCCTATCTTTCTCCCTTATCTCCTAAACCTCCTAACACTCACCCCCCTCCACCCTTAAACCCCCCTCCCCCAGCTCTTCTCACTCTACCTGTCCCCCCTCCCTCGCGCTTTCCTGCCGCGACCTCCTGCACGCCCCGCCCCCCAGCCCCCATTCGCCCCCACCTGACCCCTCCCCCCCTCCTACTTCATATGGCGGCCGCTGCGCGACAGTGGTAGCGACCCTTGACCCAAGGGTAGGTCGCTCCCCCTGCCGCTGCAGCCCCTCCAGGTTCCTGAGTTCCTGAGTTCCTGAGACCCACCTCACAGTAAGTACCCCCCCCTCCCAGCCCCTTGCTCTGCCCCGCGCTACTCACCCTCTCTCCTACTCCTGCTTCTTTTCTTCTTTTCTTCTTCTCTGTTCTTCTGTTCTTCCTCCTCACTCCGCATCTGTAATCTTCTTCTGTACTCTTCTTTCCCCCGTCTTCACTCTTCTTCTCTTCTTCCTCATCTTCTTCTGTGGTCTTCTGCCCTCTGTTCTTCATTTTCTGTATCTTCTTCTGTGTTCTTCTGTGTTCCTCTGTGTTCTTCTGTGTTCTTCTGTGTTCTTCTGTGTTCTTCCGGTCTTCCATTCTTCTCTCCTTCCGGTCTTCTGATCTTCCTTTCTTCTCTCCTTCCGGTCTTCTGTTCTTCTGTTCTTCTGTTCTTCTTGTCTTCTGTTCTTCTTGTCTTCTTGTCTTCTGCCTTCGGCTCTTCTGCCTCCTCCGTCCTCTTCTCCCCGCGCCTGCCCTCCTGCTCCTGCCTCATCCCCCTCCCCCACTCGCATCCCCCTCTCTATCTCCCCTATCTAACCCGTTCACTATCTACCTCCCTCACTCCTCCTATCTACCTATCTCTCTATCTATCCCACTATCTAACCCCCTCACTCTCCACCTCCTCCTATCTTCCTATCTCTCTATCTATTTCCCTATCTATCGATTTCCCTGTTTATCTATTTTCTCTATCTATTTCTCTATCTCTCCCCCCTCACACCCTCTATTTACCTATCTTCCTATCCTCTCACTCTACCTCTCACCCTCACCCACCTCTACAACCCCCCCTCCCCTATCTTCTCAACCCTACTCCTATCTTTCTCCCTTATCTCCTAAACCTCCTAACACTCACCCCCCTCCACCCTTAAACCCCCCTCCCCCAGCTCTTCTCACTCTACCTGTCCCCCCTCCCTCGCGCTTTCCCGCCGCGACCTCCTGCACGCCCCCGCCCCCCAGCCCCCATTCGCCCCCACCTGACCCCTCCCCCCTCCTACCTCATATGGCGGCCGCTGCGCGACAGTGGTAGCGACCCTTGACCCAAGGGTAGGTCGCTCCCCCTGCCGCTGCAGCCCCTCCAGGTTCCTGAGTTCCTGAGTTCCTGAGACCCACCTCACAGTAAGTACCGCCCCCTCCCAGCCCCTCGCTCTGCCCCGCGCTACTCACCCTCTCTCCTGCTCCTGCTTATTTTCTTCTTTTCTTCTTCTCTGTTCTTCTGTTCTTCCTCCTCACTCCGCGTCTGTAATCTTCTTCTGTACTCTTCTTTCCCCCGTCTTCACTCTTCTTCTCTTCTTCCTCATCTTCTTCTGTGGTCTTCTGCCCTCTGTTCTTCGTTTTCTGTATCTTCTTCTGTGTTCTTCTGTGTTTCTCTGTGTTCTTCCGTGTTCTTCTGTGTTCTTCTGTGTTCTTCCGGTCTCCCATTCTTCTCTCCTTCCGGTCTTCTGATCTTCCTTTCTTCTCTCCTTCCGGTCTTCTGTTCTTCTGTTCTTCTGTTCTTCTTGTCTTCTGTTCTTCTTGTCTTCTTGTCTTCTGCCTTCGGCTCTTCTGCCTCCTCCGTCCTCTTCTCCCCGCACCTGCCCTCCAGCTCCTGCCTCATCCCCCTCCCCCACTCGCATCCCCCTCTCTATCTCCCCTATCTAACCCGTTCACTATCTACCTCCCTCACTCCTCCTATCTACCTATCTCTCTATCTCTCTATCCCACTATCTAACTCCCTCACTCTCCACCTCCTCCTATCTTCCTATCTCTCTATCTATTTCCCTATCTATCGATTTCCCTGTCTATCTATTTTCTCTATCCATTTCTCTATCTCTCCCCCTCCCTCACACCCTCTATTTACCTATCTTCCTATCCTCTCACTCTACCTCTCACCCTCACCCACCTCTACAACCCCCCCTCCCCTATCTTCTCAACCCTACTCCTATCTTTCTCCCTTATCTCCTAAACCTCCTAACACTCACCCCCCTCCACCCTTAAACCCCCCTCCCCCAGCTCTTCTCACTCTACCTGTCCCCCCCTCCCTCGCGCTTTCCTGCCGCGACCTCCTGCACGCCCCCGCCCCCCAACCCCCATTCGCCCCCACCTGACCCCTCCCCCCCCTCCTACCTCATATGGCGGCCGCTGCGCGACAGTGGTAGCGACCCTTGACCCAAGGGTAGGTCGCTCCCCCTGCCGCTGCAGCCCCTCCAGGTTCCTGAGTTCCTGAGTTCCTGAGACCCACCTCACAGTAAGTACCCCACCCTCCCAGCCCCTTGCTCTGCCCCGCGCTACTCACCCTCTCTCCTACTCCTGCTTCTTTTCTTCTTTTCTTCTTCTCTGTTCTTCTGTTCTTCCTCCTCACTCCGCGTCTGTAATCTTCTTCTGTACTCTTCTTTCCCCCGTCTTCACTCTTCTTCTCTTCTTCCTCATCTTCTTCTGTGGTCTTCTGCCCTCTGTTCTTCGTTTTCTGTATCTTCTTCTGTGTTCTTCTGTGTTCCTCTGTGTTCTTCTGTGTTCTTCTGTGTTCTTCCGGTCTTCCATTCATCTCTCCTTCCGGTCTTCTGATCTTCCTTTCTTCTCTCCTTCCGGTCTTCTGTTCTTCTGTTCTTCTGTTCTTCTTGTCTTCTGTTCTTCTTGTCTTCTTGTCTTCTGCCTTCGGCTCTTCTGCCTCCTCCGTCCTCTTCTCCCCGCGCCTGCCCTCCTGCTCCTGCCTCATCCCCCTCCCCCACTCGCATCCCCCTCTCTATCTCCCCTATCTAACCCGTTCACTATCTACCTCCCTCACTCCTCCTATCTACCTATCTCTCTATCTATCCCACTATCTAACTCCCTCACTCTCCACCTCCTCCTATCTTCCTATCTCTCTATCTATTTCCCTATCTATCGATTTCCCTGTCTATCTATTTTCTCTATCTATTTCTCTATCTCTCCCCCCTCACACCCTCTATTTACCTATCTTCCTATCCTCTCACTCTACCTCTCACCCTCACCCACCTCTACAACCCCCCCTCCCCTATCTTCTCAACCCTACTCCTATCTTTCTCCCTTATCTCCTAAACCTCCTAACACTCACCCCCCTCCACCCTTAAACCCCCCTCCCCCAGCTCTTCTCACTCTACCTGTCCCCCCCTCCCTCGCGCTTTCCCGCCGCGACCTCCTGCACGCCCCCGCCACCCAGCCCCCATTCGCCCCCACCTGACCCCTCCCCCCCTCCTACCTCATATGGCGGCCGCTGCGCGACAGTGGTAGCGACCCTTGACCCAAGGGTAGGTCGCTCCCCCTGCCGCTGCAGCCCCTCCAGGTTCCTGAGTTCCTGAGTTCCTGAGATCCACCTCACAGTAAGTACCCCCCCCTCCCAGCCCCTCGCTCTGCCCCGCGCTACTCACCCTCTCTCCTGCTCCTGCTTCTTTTCTTCTTTTCTTCTTCTCTGTTCTTCTGTTCTTCCTCCTCACTCCGCGTCTGTAATCTTCTTCTGTACTCTTCTTTCCCCCGTCTTCACTCTTCTTCTCTTCTTCCTCATCTTCTTCTGTGGTCTTCTGCCCTCTGTTCTTCGTTTTCTGTATCTTCTTCTGTGTTCTTCTGTTTTTCTCTGTGTTCTTCTGTGTTCTTCTGTGTTCTTCCGGTCTTCCATTCTTCTCTCCTTCCGGTCTTCTGATCTTCCTTTCTTCTCTCCTTCCGGTCTTCTGTTCTTCTGTTCTTCTGTTCTTCTGTTCTTCTGTTCTTCTTGTCTTCTGTTCTTCTTGTCTTCTTGTCTTCTGCCTTCGGCTCTTCTGCCTCCTCCGTCCTCTTCTCCCCGCGCCTGCCCTCCTGCTCCTGCCTCATCCCCCTCCCCCACTCGCATCCCCCTCTCTATCTCCCCTATCTAACCCGTTCACTATCTACCTCCCTAACTCCTCCTATCTACCTATCTCTCTATCTCTCTATCCCACTATCTAACTCCCTCACTCTCCACCTCCTCCTATTTTCCTATCTCTCTATCTATTTCCCTATCTATCGATTTCCCTGTCTATCTATTTTCTCTATCTATTTCTCTATCTCTCCCCCCTCACACCCTCTATTTACCTATCTTCCTATCCTCTCACTCTACCTCTCACCCTCACCCACCTCTGCAACCCCCCTGTCTTCTCAACCCTACTCCTATCTTTCTCCCTTATCTCCTAAACCTCCTAACACTCACCCCTCTCCACCCTTAAACCCCCCTCCCCCAGCTCTTCTCACTCCACCTGTCCCCCCCCCCTCGCGCTTTCCCGCCGCGACCTCCTGCACGCCCCCCTGCCCCCATTTGCCCCCACCTGACCCCTCCCCCCCATCTCATATGGCGGCTACTGCGCATCCGTGCAGCGGGCGCCCTGCTGGTGCGCCGGAGGCGCACCAGAGGCAAGCCCGTCTGCGCCCGTCCGCACCTGTCCCGCGCCCAGCGCCACGACCCCTGGTCCCCAGCTCTCCCAAGCCCCGCTGACCCGCTACGACCCTACCACCCTCCACGCCCTCAACCCAGGACGCTCCAACACTTGCTTCTAAGCTCACCCCAAACGCACCCATGGACCCTTCGCCTGCAACTCTTGCAAACGCACCTTCCACCACGCAACAACCACGACCACAAGCCCACGCGCCATCAACCACCTCAAGTGCATCCTAGTCAACGCTCGCTCCGTCCACAAACACGCCGTTGAACTCTGGGACCTCCTGGACTCCATAGCACCGGATGTCGCCTTCATCACGGAGACCTGGATGAACGCCTCCTTGGCCCCTGACATCGCCACTGCCAGCCCCGAAGGCTACAAGATCTCCAGAAAAGACCGCACCAACCAGGTAGGAGGAGGTTTCGCCATCGTCTTCAAAGACTCCATCAGCGTCACCACCTCCACCGAAGACACCCCTCTCGCCGCTGAACACCTGCATTTTCAGATTCGCACCGATCCGAGGACCACCCTCAGAGGATCCCTCGTCTACCGTCCTCCCGGGCCACGCGCCCCTTTCAGCGACGCCATCGCCGACTTCATCTCTCCGCACGCCCTCGCCTCGCCAGAGTACATCCTCCTAGGTGACCTCAACTTCCATCTGGAACAAAACAACGACCCCAACACCACCACCCTGCTCGACAACCTCGCCAACCTCGGCCTCAAACAACTGGTGAACACCGCCACCCACATCGCCGGACACACGCTTGACCCCATATTCTCCGCCAGCAAACACGTCTTCTTCAGCCACGCCTCCGCCCTACACTGGACCGACCACAGCTGCGTCCACTTCACATTTCGACGCGAGACCCGCCACCTCCGCACCCAACCCATCCCTCGTCGACAGTGGAACAAGATCCCCGAAGAGCAACTCTTCTCCGCACTCGCCGCCAACCAACCCACCCTCACCACCGACCCCAACGACGCAGCCCTCAACCTCCCAAACTGGATCTCCAACTGCGCAGACATCCTTGCTCCCCTCAAATGCACGCATCGACAGACCAACACCAAAAAACCTCTCTGGTTCTCTGATACCCTCAAAGAATCAAAAAAAACTTGTCGCGCCCTTGAGAAAGCCTGGCGCAAGGACCGCACCACTGACAACATGACCGCCCTCAAGAACGCTACCCGCGAACACCACCACCTGATCCGCGCTGCCAAAAGGAACTTTTTCACCGACAGACTGGACAAAAACAGACACAACAGCAGAGAACTCTTCAGCATCGTCAAGGAGTTCTCCAACCCCAGCGCCAACGCCAACGCCGTCACGCCCTCACAGGATCTGTGCGAATCCCTTGCCACTTTCTTCCATCGCAAGATTAGCGACCTCCGCGACAGCTTCGGACACCAGACCCAACCAAACACCACCGAACCGGCATCCACGGCCATCACCCTCAACAACTGGTCCCACATCAACACGGAAGAAACCAAATCCATCATGAACTCTATCCACTCCGGCGCCCCTTCGGACCCCTGCCCGCACTTCATCTTTAACAAAGCCGACGACATCATCGCCCCGCACCTCCAGACCGTCATCAACTCTTCTTTTTCTTCTGCTACCTACCCCGAATGCTGGAAACACGCCGAAGTCAACGCCCTACTAAAGAAACCTACGGCTGACCCGAGCGACCTGAAAAACTTCCGCCCCATCTCTCTTCTGCCTTTCCCAGCCAAAGTAATAGAGAAGACCGTCAACAAACAGCTGACCACCTTCCTGGAAGACAACAACCTGCTCGACCCCTCACAAACCGGATTCCGAACCAACCACAGCACTGAAACCGCTCTCATTTCAGTCACTGACGACATCAGAACCCTGATGGACAACGGTGAAACAGTCGCCCTCATTCTGCTCAACCTCTCGGCTGCTTTTGACACCGTCTGTCACCGCACCCTAATCACCCACCTCCGCTCCACCGGAATCCAAGGCCAGGCCCTGGACTGGATCGCCTCCTTCCTCTCTAACCATTCCCAAAGAGTTTACCTCCCTCCGTTTCACTCAGAACCCACCGAGATCATCTGCGGCGTACCCCAAGGCTCATCACTCAGCCCGACACTCTTCAATGTCTACATGAGCCCCCTCGCCAACATCGTACGCAAGCATGACATCATCATCACCTCCTACGCCGACGACACCCAACTTATACTCTCCCTCACCAAGGACCCCGCCAGCGCCAAGACCAACCTACAAGAGGGTATGAAGGACGTCGCAGATTGGATGAGGCTCAGCCGCCTAAAGCTGAACTCTGAAAAAATGGAAGTCCTCATCCTCGGCAACACCCCGTCCGCCTGGGAAGACTCCTGGTGGCCCACAGCCCTCGGCACCGCACCGACCCCCACAGACCACGCCCGCAACCTCGGCTTCATCTTGGACCCTCTTCTCACCATGACCAAGCAAGTCAACGGCGTGTCCTTCGCCTGCTTCCTCACCCTCCGCATGCTCCGCAAGATCTTCCGCTGGATCCCCGCCGACACCAGAAAAACCGTGACCCACGCCCTGGACTACGGCAACACCCTCTATGCCGGGACCACAGCCAAACTCCAAAACCGCCTGCAACGCATTCAAAACGCCTCAGCCCGCCTCATCCTCGACATACCCCGCAGCAGCCACATCTCTGCACACCTGAGACAGCTGCATTGGCTCCCAGTCAGCAAAAGGATCACCTTCCGACTTTTCACCCACGCACACAAAGCCCTCCACGACAAGGGACCGGAATACCACAACAGACGCCTCAGCTTCTACGTCCCCACCCACCTCCTCCGCTCCTCTGGCCTCGCACTCGCTGCTGTCCCTCGCATCCGCCGCTCCACGGCGGGTGGGAGATCTTTCTCCTTCCTGGCGGCCAAGACCTGGAACTCCCTCCCCACCAGCCTCAGGACCACCCAGGACCACTCCGCTTTCCGGAGACTCCTAAAGACCTGGCTGTTCGAGCAGCGATAACCCCCCCTTTTTCCCCTAGTGCCTTGAGACCCGCACGGGTGAGTAGCGCGCTTTATAAATGTTAATGATTTGATTTGACTTGATTTAAATGTTTGGAAGGTATCGAGTGCATAACTCTGTCAAAGCACCGATCCCTAGATTAAAGGTATATGCTGGCGGGTCGGAGGGGGGCCTAACCAGTGCAAGGGGTCCATCAGTCAACAAGTGAAGAACGCTTGCGCAGCCCTTTGTAACTTACTTCGGACTCGGCGTTCTCCTCGCGGTAACCTACCCGCGGCGTGCTGTCCCCGGAATGGTAGTATGGGGAAGGACTTGAAGACATTTAAAACCAGACGCAGAGGCTGAGTGCTTCCGCGTCACGTGGTAGCGTCATCATAAAAATAAAAGGCGGACTGCGAGTAATAGACTCGGCAATCTCGGAAGACCAATCTCCCGCTTTCTATGTGGCGGCCATCTTGTAGGGTAGTGCTCTGCTAGTTAGTAATAGCAAAAACGATGTGAAAAGAGGCACTAAATGGGCCTTAAAAAGGAGAGAAGCGCCAAAATCAAATAGTATACTGGCAAGTATGTCTGGGTAAAGCGATTAGACAGAGAGACCTAGGGATGTACCCACTAATGGTCGATTTCCAAAAGGGAAGAAAAAATGGCGGAGTCATTGTAACCTCTTCTAAAGACCACATGTGGTAAAAGTGGATACTCTATGAAGCACCTGGGATTGACAAGTCGGTAAATTGAAAAAATTAAAAAATGACATATTATTCAGTCATGATAGAAATGGGGCAGTATTGTCATAAAGGGAATTAACGGGACAGCGATACCCAAGGAATGTCATCATTCAAACCATTGGTGTTGGTGTGTAGTTTGAATACCCATCGTTGTTCAAGCCTGAATAATGATTGGGAGGAATCGTTAATACAGCTGGGGGATTCCAAAATAACCCAGCGTAAGTCATCAGGTCTATGTGGTATTTCCAAGAAATGGGCACATAATTTCGTGGTTACACGTCCACATCTGATGTTACTTCTATGCTCATTGATCCGTATCTTAACGGGTCTGGAGGTCATTCCGATGTACCGAAGACCACAGGGACATGTTATCATGTAGATACAATTCTTGGTATTGCAATTGGTGTGTTTTGTCAGGTTCCATCGACCGATTGGGGCCAAGTCAAGTGTCTTGGTCTGGCGAGTCAAAACACACACATTACATTGTCCACAAGGATAATGTCCTGACACCGGAGGGAGATTCCATAGTGTTGACTGCGTCTGGATAGTACTTCTAGGACGTGTGTGTATTATCAAGTCCTTGATGTTCTGGGATCGTTTGAATGCGAATAAGGGTCTAGGAATTGTGCAGCCACCGCTGCCAAGTATTGACCATCTCTTCATGATGAGACTTTTAATCTTATTAGATAGAGGAGTGAAAGTAGTTACTCATGTCAGCAGGTTATTAGTGTCCCTGGTGTTTTGTGCGAGTAATGCTTCACGATTATTATTCCTCGCTCTTTTCCGAGCTCGTTTGACTATGTCCTGAGGGTAATTGCGTGCTAGCAATTTGGATTGGAGCTCATTGGCTTGTGTATTGTACATGTGTGTTGAGCTGCAGTTTCGTCTTAACCGCAAAAATTGGCCAAATGGCAAGTTATCACGTAACGATTTGGGGTGATGGCTGTCGTATGTCAAGAGGCTGTTCCGATCAGTTGGTTTGTGGTATGTACTAGTGGTCAGTTTGCCACTCTGAATAGTAATCAATAAATCCAAGAAACTGATCTCCTTGGTTGACACTGTGGATGTGAATTTCAAGAACGGATTGAGAGTATTCACCCAATCCGTGAAGGTTGAGGCAACAGTGAGGGAACCATGCCATACTATCAAAATGTCATCGATATAACGACGCCATAATTTGATGTTGGCAGAAAACGGGTTAGAGGGTGGTAAAATGTATTGTTTCTCGAAGTTGTACATATACAAACATGCCAAACTGGGGGCAAAAGTACTTCCCATGCAAGTCCCCCTTATCTGGTGGTAGAATTGATCCTCGAACTGAAAAAAGTTCTCAGTCATTGCCAAATTAGCACACTGCATAATAAAGGAGACAGGTGACGTAAGGTTTTCACTATTCTCTAGGAGTGTAGTTTCCACTACCTGCAGAGTCGCATCTTGTGGAATGTTTGTATATAGTGCCTCAACGTCCAGAGTAAAAAAAGCCCATCAGAATGTGTCAGTATCAAGAAGGGCTGGATGACAGATGATATCAACGAATGTAGTATGAACATCATTTATGGGTAGCCAAGGAGAAAAGGCATCTGCTTCTACTCTTGGCTTGCTCTTTGGTTGCCATGAAACTTTCCTGCTTCTTGTAGTCAATGCACCCTGCTTACTTTCTGCACTTTCCACAACTTACTCTTATGCTAGCTTCTCAGCATGAAAGGGGAGGTTAATCAGAGGCTATGGTCAGAGCAAGAATGATTTCAATATATGATTATATTAGGCATGGAAAGGTATAAGATGCCACTTCCTTTACCCCTGTGTTTTTATACCTAAAATCTGCAGAGAAGTTGAGTAGAACAAGAATTGGAGGCTACCACTGGATTATTTTGATTTCCATACTGCACCATGGGCTAAGGCAAGACTTGTTTTACCTTAGAGTTGGTCTACTCAGACCCTCTCATTAATCTTCTCAGATATGCAGGTTGGTGATTTGGCATTAACTGGTAAGATCACTGGTGTGTAAGTGGGCTCTTTTAGTATGGAATTAATCTGCTTGTGTGTTGAAGTGTTCAACATTTCTCATCAAATGCAAAATTCACCAAGCAAAGAGAAACCGAATTGTGTAAAAGAAGCAATTAACCATCTGTACTGGATCATTCATATATGGTTATTTTTATAATGCCCCATTTACCCTGATATTGGAAATATAGTATGCCTTTCTAACACTTGACCAACATTTGACAATTTACTGTTTATTCCTGGGTGGTTGTTAATGTATGCTTTTCATAGTCAGTCATAACATCTTCTTTTATCACAGATATTGTTTGGACCAATTCAATGGTGACTGTTTGACTGATCAACCATGGCAAGGATCGTAGATAGAAAGGTCAAGTATTGCACATCCATTATGAATCAGGAATTACTACAGATCCCTAACATTTACAAATTGATGTACATTTTCAGAAGTATTGACATCAAGCATTAGAAATTCTCCTGACTTTCATTGTAATGGAAATTACATTCAATTGACGAGAAATGCTTATGACAGCTCCTTTTACTACGTGCACATGTCTGTAAAATCCAGATCTCTGTGACTTAGGGTGAATGTTTGCATTGTTCAGCATGCAGTCCATCATTTGTTGTTTTTGCCCATGTCTGTAATACAGTATGAGTACCGTGGCAAAGTGTTTCTTCATATACATGGGACTAAACCCCATGCTTAGGAAGGAACATCGTCCTAAGATTGCATGAGCTCACATTTAGCACCTGCACGGTCTGAATTACAGAAGGGGCTGCTCAAGCATCTGTGACCCATAGTGTAATACCAAAGGGCCTCACGATGAAAAAAGCAGGGGAGCACATTTAATGAAGCAAAGGACAATTTAGTATAATATGGTTCTGGGGTCTGTTTACATTCCCTAATGCATATGCCAATTTTCGCCATGAAACATTTGTACAAAAGATAGTATAAATAAAACCATTGCTTTTTTCTGCCTCTATCATACCCTAATCTTTTTTCTCAGCACTTAAAATACCATTATTATAAAAACAATGATGTTTGCTTTAACAACTCATTGAATGTTTTGAAGTTCATGTGTACTCACCAAGGACGAGGAGGAAACACAATAGTTGAGTTTTCATCATCATGAAATTCTCCTGCTTTGGTGGATTACAGGAAGAAATGTGAAGTGAATAGAGCAAGTTTCATTGTTCTAGTACTGAATGACATTGGTTTTAAAGTTCCCACACAACCTTTGACATTACCTCATTTGACTAATAACATGTGTGCAGAACAGTATGTATGGTAATTAACCAACATTACTCTTTGAAAATAATGGTCTAGGCCAGTGGGTCCTAACCTATGGTCCAGCAACTGCTGAGGTCTAGGAAGCCTACCGAGGGGTTGCACAAGTGCTTAGAAATGAAATAGTATAAACAGATTACTAAAATGTATATAAATAAATAAAATTGAAGCTTGAAAATGTTAAAACATGCTGTAAATTTAAAGAAATTTAAAATTGGACGCTAATAAGTAAGTTGGTATCACATTGATTTGTGAGTGTACACATGCACCAAATAGAATATAGTGTGGACACTGGGTTGTCTTAATTGAATTTTGAAAGGCTCCAACCTGCCCATTAAAATTAAAATGATGAATTATGATTTTTTATATTTGCTTCTTAATTTATTAAAAACAAATATTTTATCTTTGGTGCATTGTTTTGTGGTTAAAATCATCTAAATTGCTTACTCTGGGGTCCCTGGCTTACAGTAATGGCACAGTGAAGGACCCCAGTGGGGGTCCCGGATTGCAGTGATGATTAAGTGGGGTTTCACAAAAGGTAAAGAACCTCTTGCTTAGGCTAGAAAATTGTAGCTACGATCAGGACATAATATGTGATAAACAACTGATACTTGTTAGATTGATATGAGCATATATTTAAAGGGTTCCTACTTTCAATTGAGGGTATCTGTCTAAATTCCCATACATATAAACAGCTAACCAAGTACACCTATTGGCAACATGAGCATATGCATTAAACTTACATTACATACCCTGACATGAAGAAGAAAGTCATGCAGTCTCTTAAAGCAAAAACATTATAAATAGCAATCAACTCAGCTTTTTCCTTTAAATTTTTAGGTATTCAAAAACTATTAGGAATGTACAAATTGATAGCAACTCTGCATGCTATAGTTCAGCATTGGTGAGGTAGTAATTTTGCAAATTATGTAGGCCCTGACCTAGCTTTTGGTTTATTAGTGCTTCATCAAAACATGATGCATATACCCTGTCTGCCTTTTTATAAGTGTCATAGGCAAAAATGCACTTGTAATATAGGTGACAAGATATCTGCCATTTTTATGGAGGAGTATTCCAACCCGTAAGCTCCAGATGAGGCCCTTAACATCTTGTAATCTTTCTAAAGAACATCATTATTAAAGATCTAGCACAAACTATTAACCTTTCACAAAAGTGTCAATCTTTTATTATTATTAATTTCATTATCATGTTTTCCCCTTGAAAATAAATATTCAGGGATGACAGTAGAGGAGATATGTTTATCCACTTCTGAAACTTATTTAATGCATGCCCAAACATTGTCATTGAAACCTTTAAGAAATCTGACATGTGGACCATGCTGAGTTCCTATTCCTAAATGGTACCACTTGTTTACATCGGCACCTATAGGTTCCAGAAAATCCCTATTACCTGCAAGCTCTCTAAGTTCAATCTTATTCCTTGTCCTTTTCTAACACCAACATGGATCTCTTTGGAAGACTACTTGGCAATAAAAACATTGAAATTCTCTAGTATGCAGAAGAAATTCTCAGTTGCTCCAGAAGTCCATTTCTCTCACTGCATTTCTTCTAGTCCTGGATGTCCAGAATCTTTTTAGTGTCGGTTACAT
This sequence comes from Pleurodeles waltl, assembly GCF_031143425.1. Lineage (NCBI taxonomy): Eukaryota > Metazoa > Chordata > Amphibia > Caudata > Salamandridae > Pleurodeles > Pleurodeles waltl. Next base: position 1,420,232,817 of record NC_090446.1, read on the forward strand.
GGAAATAGAACCCTTAATATTGGCCTAGAACAACAAGCAACAACCCTGCTCTGTCATACGGTTCCTACGAACTAAGTAGAAGTGTGTATGTAGGACAACAATAACGTCATATTATAGCTAGCTAGCTCACGGTGCTCCATCTGAACCTCTAACCTTCCCAGGGTACCAGACAGTGACAGGAACGTTGATAATGCCCACTCTTTCATTCCCAAGGATTTCGTGGAAACAGATCTTTAACCTTTGTTGTTGTTCTGTACACCCATGGCAGACATAAGAAAGATATGGTATGGCTTTATTGAAATAAAGCAAAGCATTGTAACCAGCATTATTAGAATAGTTAAAAAGATGAACAATGTAACCATGGTATGAAATAGGACCAGATTTAGATGTTGGCTGTAACTGTCCTGCTGTCAGTTTTCTGACAGAAAACCTGCCCACCACCATGGTGGTCTGCCTGTCCGATTTAGATGTTGGTAGTCCTATAGACTTTAACCTGTTGGAGTCCTGCCAAGTCTGCCAAAGATTCCTATCCACTGCAATAGCGCCATAGGAAAGTGTGGCTGATGGCGGGCCTCCAGCCAGACTTTCTGCAGAGTAGATTTGGATGTGCCAAACCTCAAACCAAAAAGTGGCGGTCCTCCACTTCTGACTTGGCATATTTGGGGGGGAAGGAGTGAAAACTCACCTTTTCTCCCAATTCTACTTATACTTCTGGCTGGACAAATCTGGACAGGACCCTCCATCACTGCTGCTGTGAGTTCTTGGAGAAAACATGCCCCCCCAGTTGCTGGACACGAAGGTAGGGAACCCGCATTGACTGTGTGCTTTGGGGGGAGTCACTGCACATGGGCACAAAACCACTGCAGACATATACATGTTACAGTAAATTTATTATATTACTGTGACATGCGTATTTCAGGGACACAGGTGGGTCAGACACAAGTGGGAACACAGTGGTACACAACACTATCGAACAAATACACAACTGTCATTATGGTGTCAGTATTCATTGCCAAATGAATGCTGGCACCACATTGATGATACATTCAAACTTGTCAGATGTGCCGATGTGTGCACAATGCAAGGGGAACTATACATGTCAAGTTGTGCTTTGAGTTGTGTGAGTCAGTACGTCTATGTGTGCATGCAATGCGATTAGCAGTGTGAGGTAGAGGTAGGTGTATTGGGTGATGTGGTTGTGTCAGTATTAGTTCTGGAAAGAGTGAAGGGAGTCTGGTGTTGCAGAATTCCGTGGAGCTGAAAAAAACCTCTGTGGAATTCTGCAAAGCCAGAGTTCAGTACCCCATGGAGTCCTCTGAATGCTCCCATGTCTGAAGCACTAAGCAGTGTCGGACCTGGTCAGCCAGCCCCGACCATGCTTAGCACTTCCAAAATGGTCGCATTCAGGAGGTCCGTGGGCAGTAAAAGCTGCTGTTTCAGGCCTCTTGTGCACCGGCCTGTCCCGTGTGCACCAGTGTGCACAAACAATGACAAAACAAAGAAAGAGATGAGGACTTACTGGGGTCTTCCGGGGGGTCCTGCTCTCCTCGTCGTCCAATGGTGACGATGAGTTCTCTCCAGCAGCTGCCTCCCTCCTCTGCTCTGGTGCACCAGCAGGCCAGTATGGGCTGCACAGCGCAAGCGTATACTGCCGGCGTCTGCTTTGTGCAGCCCATAACTGGGCTAAAGCGCACACCGGGTGAGCTCCGTTTTACTGGCAGGGCTAACAGAGTTGGATAACTCCCCACTCCAAGCAGAGCATGGGGTTCCAAAAACTCCATTAGCTCTGCCAGCGGAGCGAGCTCCCTGCACACCCATAGTCAGTATGTGTGCCACTTGCATATGGCATGGATGTAGTTGTATATGCTGTGTTGTCTATTGTGTTGCTGTGTGAAGAATTCAGGTGCAAGTTTTTGTGTGGCAATTGCTGTCATGATGTGTGTAGTTGTGCTTGTGTGTGCATGTGTTTGTGTAGATAAGTGTGTAGTTGTGTTGGTTGTGTTGTGTGTGGGTGCAGTGTCACTAGTGCATGTATGTTGTGTCTGTAAGCATGTGTATTTGTGGCATGTATGTGTTGGAATGCCAATGGATATTGATGTGAATTTGGTATACTGTTTCTGGTGTGATGCAAGGGATCGCATATGGCAAGAGATGAGTGTGTGTGTGTGTGTCACTCACCTCTAATCCACGACCACTGCCATTATCTGATGTCCATTGGGTCCAGCGATGTCCACCCTCTGCATGCAAACCTCCACCAGTACACCACCTCCAGGATTGTGACATCTAAATATGAGTGGTGGGAACCAGCCAGCTGGATGGCCAGGAAGACCACTCCGTTATGGCGATTAGCGACTCCGCTGTAGTACATCGAAATATGGTGGGTCGAAGACCATCGTCTTGATGGTCTTTTCAGGCCCGCCACCAATGCCGATAAGCGGTAAGACCACCAAGAACTAAATCAGGCCCATGATGTCTTAAAACTCCTTATCTGCCCCTTCCTATATAACACTAATGGGAGCACAGTTTGAGTACCTTCTGCCCGAATTATTGAGACAGCCTAACCCCCATACTTTGGTGTCTTGTGCCAGGAAGCCAGTACATTGTAATGCAGCTCTCATCCTTGGAAGGAATAGAGGTGAGAGTCAGCAGAAATGTATCTCAGAAACAGTGCACGCAGTTCTAGGACACAACCAGCAGAAGTGCCCCTCCACCGAATGTAAAGCACAGGCCATTCTTATAGTTAATGAATTGCTCCTATCGCAGTGTGTCAAATGTGCAGAGCAGATGCAATTACATTTTGGAAATCTAGAAATTGTCTCCATAAGCAATCAGTCTTCTGAAACATTTCATTCAACATTCCTAAAATTGCATTAAGCGTGCAGAGTACCAAGCAGAAATTCTAAGTAGAAATACAATTGAGTGTGGACACATTTCCAAAAATTCAATCAGATGACTGTAAAATTTGCTGAAGACAATCTTTCTAAAATACATGCCAAGTTAAAATGTACAACTGAAATGGAGACTCAAACCAGGGTCGTAGTAAACACCATTACAGTTCAATAATATGAACCTGAACAGATTGAAACCCCACCCAACTTTTACCTAAAGCTAAGTCACTAAGGGTCAGAAGTACTATTACACTTTGTGATTTCCTAATTGTGAATCTTTGTGATTCACAATTAGGAATTCACAAACTGTGATGTACAACAGTGTCTCAAACACTACACGCGATTCCTTAATGGGTCGCAAGGGACTTGCCTCATCAATATTCACTGAATAGGTCACAATTTGTGACCCATTGGGAATGGTCACAATTACAGGGATGGTGGCCTGCTGGGATCAGCAGACAACCATGTCTGTGACTGCTTTTTAAATAAAGCAATTGTTGTTCTAATGGAGCCCTTTTTTCTTAAGGAAAAATGGGATGTATTAAAAAAACAAAAAGGAAAAGTTAAATTTTCATTTTTTAAGATTAGGCAGTGGTCTGTGGGTCCACTGCCTGCTCTTAAAAAATGTTGCCACTCATATTCACAAAGAGGAAGGAGTCCATTAGGGACCTCTTCCCATTTATGAATGGGCTAACACCTCCTCTGCGAAGTCAGTAAAATATGAATTTTTTGTGATTGCATTCTTGTCGCAAAACATTCATACGTACCTGTGTGATTCATTATTAGGAAGGGACGCCCTAAAGTTGCCCCTTCCTAATACCGAATTGCAAAGCAAAATGTGATTTGGTAACAAGTTACTGAGTCACATTTTGTCTTTGGTACATGGGAAAAATGCTTAGTACATCTGGCCCTTGGATTCACCCTACACATGGACCAGGCCTTCACAGATCATATCAACAAGAAAATCAAGAGGGCCTAGTACAAACCATGTACAATAAAGAGGGTTAAGCATTTCTTCTTATAAACTCTGAACTACTGTTTAAGCCCTCAGACTCTTGCATCTGATGGTGGCAATCCAGTAAGGGTGCCCTGCATGCCACATGAAAGAAACGTGACCACATTGAAGGAATTCTTCTGACTCCCTATGATGGAACAGAGTACCCTGAAAACTATCTGCATTATCCACAACACTATCAGGACCAGTACTTCGGCAGATCTGGTTGGCAATCTCAACACTCCTGTTGGGTTTTGGAACATCTGCAGCCAGGATAATGGAGAACGGCTAAGAAAGAACAAGGTAACAACCTTCCCCATCTATGCACCAAAGAGCTGGAATAACATTAACCATCTCCACCAGGACTATCCAACCCTGATCCAGTTTAGGGAAAAGCTGGAGATTCACCTCTTTAATGTACACTAACTTGCAATGCAAAATCCTAGAAACAGACTACCCTTCCAGTAGCACATAGGGCATATTTAAGAAAAGTGGCTCTGCACACAGCGCAGCACCACCTTTCTTGTGCCCCTTAGCGCCCCCCCTAACGCCACCATGTGTTGCTGTATTTAAAATACAGCACAACATGGTGGTAGTTAGGGGACTAGCGTCAGAATTTTTTACGCTGGTCCGGTGCTGTGCAGGATTAGCATCAAAAATTCTGACACAAATCCTGCAAAGCACCCAGAGGTCCATTGTAACCAATGAAAGCCTCCCTTAACACCTGCTCTCAGCAGGTGTTACAAGTGCTGAAAAAAATGTTGCAAGGAAGGGGAAAACCCACTTCGCATACATTATGCCCAGCGCAGGCATATTGTAGTGCAACGGGTTACAAAATGGAGCAATGCATTCATAGGGCCACTTTGTAAAAATAGTGTGACGTTTTTGGTCTTCTAATGCCACATAAGCATAAAAAAATTACCCTAATGTGGAGTTGGAATTGTGATAGGGGCTCTTAAAGATGCCCCTTAATCTTTGCCTTTGATCCTTTATCCTGCTCCTAGGACTTTCAGCTAAGTTTGTACCATACAAATAAAACCTACATATATGTGCTATATGTGCAGTGTTAAATCCACACTAAAGAGGAGGCTAACAGCCATCACTGTGAGCGGCCCTCGGCAGAAAGGCCGACCACGTTCTTGATAGCAATACTGGGTGGGAGATATTTAAAGAAATGCAAACTCATAGCCTGCCTGCTTTTTAACATGGCCAGGCCGATGCAGAAACGCGTTTTGTTGTATTCAAACTAAACGTGAAGTCTACCAATCTTGCTGACAATGTTAGGTTTCATTGATTTATGTTCACATATCTTTATTTTGCTAGCTTATATTGGGTTAATTTGTGCACACTTTTCTCTAAAAAACGTACATGTCCTTATCTTTATGTGGGAAGCTTGATTTCTACAGCACAGAATTGTGCTAGATTTTTTTAATACCAAATCAACGTGTACAGAAGATAAGAAATATCTATCTATCTATCTATCTATCTATCTATCTATCTATCTATCTATCTATCTATCTATCTATCTATCTATCTATCTATCTATCTATCTATCTATCTATCTGTCTATCTATCTATCTGTCTATCTATCTATCTATCTATCTATCTATCTATCTATCTATCTATCTATCTATCTATCTATCTATCTATCTATCTATATATACGAATATATATATTACCTTCTGTCCTAAAAAGATTATACGTATCAACAAACGTATCATAAATTGTTACTTTTTTTACAGGTATGGTAAGTGTTTAACTTCACGGCATTTGTTTAAAGATTTCTGCAATGTATGCAAGGCTGGCCGGGTACTGTAATAATTTACAGAACATTGCTGTCGTCTACCGCCCACCTCCTCAGATGCTATGCCCCTCTGTGCCTGATTTTGACTACATGTTGCCAGGAAATATAATACTCTGTATACAAGGGGCACTCTTTTGTAGCATAACGTATTAAGTGTATGCGAGTGTTCCAAGATACTGGTATTTATGCATCAGGTAAGATTCTTAACCCCTTAGCTGCTGGGCTGTTTCCCCCCCCCCCCAGTGCTTAGCCCTTTTTTGGCTATTTGGGGTAGTTCGCGCTTAGGCCTTCATAACCTTTTGTCCACATAAGCTATCCATGCCAAATTTGCGTCCTTATTTACCATTATCCTAGGGATTCTAATGGTACTCAGAGTTTGTGGCTTCACCTAGAGGAGACCAAAAAATTAGCCAAAATACAGTGACAATTTCATTTTTTCCAAACAAATGGGGAAAAAGGGCTGCCGAAGAAGGCTTGTGGTTTTTTTCCCTGAAAATGGCATCAACAAAGGGTTTCTGGTGCTGAAATCACCATCTTCCCACCTTTCAGGAACGGGCAGACTTGAATCAGAAAACCACATTTTTCAACACAAATTTGGCATTTTACTGGGACATACCCCATTTTTACTATTTTTGGTGCTTTCAGCCTCCTTCCAGTTATTGACAGGAATGGGTGTGAAACCAATGCTGGATCCCAGAAAGCTAAACATTTCCGAAAACTAGACACAATTCTGCATTCAGCAAGGGGTCATTTGTGTAGCTCCTACAAGGCTTTCCTACAGCAAATAACAGCTGAAATAAAAAAATATTGAAATTGAGCTGACAACAACAGCCATTTTTCTTTATGTTTTACTCTGTAACTTTTTCCTGTGATGTCAGATTTTTTAAATCAATATACCGTTATGTCTGCTGGACTCTTCTGGTTGCGGGATATAAAGGGCTTGTAGATTCCTCAAGAACCCTAGGTACCCAGAGCCAATAAATGAGCTGCACCCTGCAGTTAGTTTTCATTCTATACTGGGTATACAGCAATTCATTTGCTGAAATATGAAGAGTGAAAAATAGGTATCAAGCAAACCTTTGCAATTCCGAAATGGGCTCAAGATAAGGTTTTGAGGAGCAGTGGTTATTTGCACATCTCTGAATTCCGGGGTGCCCATACTAGCATGTGAATTGCAGGGCATTTCTCAAATAGACGTCTTTTATACACACTCTCTTATATTTGGAAGGAAAAAATTTAGAGAAAGATAAGGGGCAATAACACTTGTTTTGCTATTCTATGTTCCCCCAAGTCTCCCAATAAAAATGATACCTCACTTATGTGGGTAGGCCTAGCGCCCGCGACAGGAAATGCCCCAAAACACAACGTGGACACATCCCATTTTTTGACTGAAAACAGAGCTGTTTTTTGCAAAGTGCCTACCTGTAGATTTTGGCCTCTAGCTCAGCCGGCACTTAGGGAAACCTACCAAACCTGTGCATTTTTGAAAACTAGAGACCTAGGGGAATCCAAGATGGGGTGACTTGTGGGGCTCTGACCAAGTTCTGTTACCCAGAATCCTTTCCAAACCTCAAAATGTGGCTAAAAAAACACGTTTTCCTCACATTTTGGTGACAGAAAGTTCTGGAATCTGAGAGGAGCCACAAATTTCCTTCCACCCAGCGTTCCCCCTAGTCTCCCGATAAAAATGATACCTCACTTGTGTGGGTAGGCCTAACGCCCGCAACAGGAAATGCCCCAAAACACAACGTTAACATATCACATTTTTTCATAGAAAACAGTGCCTACCTGTGGATTTTGGCCTCTAGCTCAGCCGGCACCTGGGGAAACCTAGCAAACCAGTGCATTTTTGAAAACTAGAAGCCATGGGGAATCCAAGATGGGGTGACTTGTGGGGCTCTGACCAGGTTTTGTTACACAGAATCCTTTGCAAACATCAACATTTGGCCAAAAAAACACTTTTTCCTCTCATTTCATTGACAGAAAGTTCTGGAATCTGAGAGGAGCCACAAATTTCCTTTCCACCCAGCATTCCCCCAAGTCTCCCGATAAAAATGGTACCTCACTTTTGTGGGTAGGCCCGGTGCCCGCGACAGGAATAGATCACACAACAGTCAATGTTGGTCCTTACATGAGGCAGCTGTTGACCCTGGGGTGATCCATTCCTGATGCAGGCACTAGGTGTAGGCACTCAAATGGGGTAGTGTTTTAATGAGGACAGGTAAGGAATCACTGGGTGGTAGGAATTTTGTGGATCCCAGCGTATTCCTGTAGTTTGTGTGACAGCAATGCGAGAAAAATAGAGCTTTTATTCAACATTTCAGCTTTGCAGGGTATTCTGGGTAGGAAAACTTTGGGCAATCCACACAAGTCACATCTCTGTGGACTTCCCTGAATGTCTAGTTTCCAGAAATGTTTGGGTTTAGTGTGTTTCTCTATATGGCTGCCGAACCCAGGACCAAAAACACAGGTACCTGCCTTACAAAACCAGTTTGTTTTGCGATAGATACTTTTGATGTCTCCACAATACGATTTGGGCAGTGGAATTTGGGGCTGAACTAAATTGGGGAGCTCCCAAGAGAGCACTCTCTCTCTCTCTGCTTGCCGCTGCATTCACCTGCTCTCTGGGTTGGGCTAACCCACTATTTCCCAGTTGCACAGACTGCTTGCGAAGGGACAGCAGGACTGTCCTCATCACCTCCCTCATAATGTACTGGAAGAGGAGTTATCGAATGGGACTCCTCCGACTGAAAAATCACTCCCAGAGTCTGTGCCATTGTCCTATCCCTCAGATGCTGTCTCAGTATCTGATGTCTCAGTCTCTGATCCTATGTCAGAGCTGTCCTCTATAACCCGAGTGACGGCAGCAGTCATCCATCAAGATGCCATCTCTGCTATTGGCTAAACTGTTGCTCTAAAACAATAGCCTACGTAGACAGTCACAAAATCGATGGTGTGTGTGAGATACGTGCAACAGCAGAGGCCACCTTACCTGCGCTTCTTCACTCAATCAGCACGTTCTTTCAAGACACTCAGAAAACACCTTGTCACATACCATTCGTCACAGTCTTTAGCACTTCCTGTGCCCAGTCCAACAATCATTATTGGTGCTCCCACTCCCTCCTCCTCGGATTCCCTCTTTACCACCCAGCAAAAGTGCCCTTCATCTCTCCATAGCCGCCCTCCACCCCGCACATACATTTTATTTGTATTATAGCGCAGGTAATGGCTGACTTTACTAAAGTACTCAGCTATTTACATAAAATCCAGATTTGCTCTTTGCAGTAGGCATATAAACCTTCTGTGCTTCTTTATGGCACTAAAACTGCCACTAGACAAGTCTGACCCTTTTGTAGCAGAAACATAATCACAATACTTACTTGACTTTTTTATTGCTGCCTAAAAGCTACATTTGAAAAGCGTCAGTTGAAGTATGTGCATTGCTTTGAAGACGCAAGCTGCAACTGCAAGACAACTGGTGGCAAATCTATATATATATATATATATATATATATATATATATATATATCACTTTTATATGTGGGTCTGGTTTTCCTGGGGGCCGATCGCAGCCCCCAGGGAAACCACACACATATTGACAAGTGATATATATATATATATATATATATATATATATAGATCTATCTCTATATATATATCTATCTACATAGATATATCTATAGATAGACCTATATATATATATATATATATATATATATATATATATATATATATATATATATCTATATATATCTATAGATTTATCTATAGATATATCCATGTACATAGATATATCTATATTTATAGATCTATATATAGATCTATTTATATATATATATATATATATATATATATATATATATATTTTTTTTTTTGTTGTTGTTGGGAAACTCTAGAACAACTAAAAAAAAATATGACCCCCAGGGGGCACCTACCTTTTAAAAAAGAAAAATATGCCCGGGGGGGCAGCCCGTTTTCCGAGGGGGCCGACCTCCCAAGTGAAATCCTGGGTGTCTAGTGGTGTTTCCTGGCCCCGATCACAGCTGTGCTGCGATCGGGGGCCAGGAAACACTTTCAGAAGGCCTCGTAAGAAAGGGGAGACTCCCCCCTTTCTTACGAGGCCTTCCTGAAACTGTTTCCTGGCCCCCGATCGCAGCTGTGCTGCGGTCGGGGGCCAGGAAACCTGAAAAATGTTTTTCCAGGAAACACTTTCAGGAAGGCCTCGTAAGAAAGGGGAGAGCCACTGGCCGACGCCCGCATTGAAGAGGTTAAACCCAGATAAGTCTGCCGTAAATTATAGCCAAAGCTGTATATGCATCAAAACCACGGTTTGGTCAGGGGCTGTTTTCTTAGGTACTAATAACTTCCGCATTGTTAGAAATGGGGTTTTTGGTTGGCAGTCAGGTTACCCTCTGTCCAAGCAAGAACCCTCACTATAGTCAGGGTATGTCACACACAATCCAAATTATCCTGTGCCCACCCTCTGGTAGCTGGGTACGAGCAGACAGGCTTCACTTAGAAGGCAATGTGTAAAGTATTTGTGCAATAAATCCTACAATAACACCATATAGCACCACAAAAATACACCACACAGTGTTTAGAAAAATATAGAATATTTATCTGGATATTTGTAGATCAACACAATAAAAGATGCAATAAGAATTTGTAGAAATATCACTGAAAAGTGATATAAAGTGTCTGAAGTCTTTAAAAGCAAAGTCTCTTTCAAGCACAAAGTACCTGGTTTGGAGTGGACAAATATCCGCAGAGGGCCACAGAGGAGGAGATGCGTGGAAAAATGGAGTGTGCGTTGGTTTTGCCCCTTCACACACGGACTTGCGTTGTTATTTTTCACGCGGGGAGACATGCGTCGTTCTGCGGGAGGAAAAATGGTGTGTGCATCAGTTTCGCCCCTTCACACACGGACTTGCGTTATTATTTTTCACTCGGGGAAGACATGCATCGTTTTCCGGCACGCGGGCCGACTCCTTCTGTGCGTCGTGGGATTACCAGATGTCCCAGGGTCTGTGCGTGGAATCCTAGGCTTGTTAACCGGCTGCGCATCGTTCCGGGGGGCTGTGCGTGGAATTTTCTTCCTCACGGCAGGCGTTGCGTCGATTTCCTTTCTGGAAGACGGGTGGCGTTGTCCAGGCGAGGCCGTGCGTCAAAGTTCCGGTCGCACCATAGGCGTCGCGTCGAGCGGCGTCTTTCCGGACCGGCGTGCGGTGAATTTCTCACCGTGGAACAAGCTGTGCAGCAAATTTTTCGGCGCACACGCCATCCAGTTGAAAGAAATTTTGGTCCTCAGACTTCAGGAAACAGGAGGCAAGCTCTATCCAAGCCCTTGGAGAGCACTTTTACAGCCAGACAAGAGTTCAGCAAGGCAGCAAGCCAAAAGCAAGGCAGCAGTTCTTTGTAGAAAGCAGACAGGTGAGTCCTTTGAGCAGCCAGGCAGTTCTTCTTGGCAGGATGTAGGTTCTGGTTCAGGTTTCTTCTCCAGCAAGTGTCTGAGGTGGTAGAGCAGAGGCCCTGTTTTATACCCAAATGTGCCTTTGAAGTGGGGGAGACTTCAAAGAGTGGCTTAGAAGTGCACCAGGTCCCCTTTCAGTTCAATCCTGTCTGCCAGGGTCCCAGTAGGGGGTGTGGCAGTCCTTTGTGTCAGAGCAGGCCCTCCACCCTCCCACCCCAGGAAGACCCATTCAAAATGCAGATGTATGCAAGTGAGGCTGAGTACCCTGTGTTTGGGGTGTGTCTGAGTGAATGCACCAGGAGCTGTCAACTGAACCTAACCAGACGTGGATTGTAAGGCACAGAAAGATTTAAGTGCAGAGAAATGCTCACTTTCTAAAAGTGGCATTTCTAAAATAGTAATATTAAATCCAACTTCACCAGTCAGCAGGATTTTATATTACCATTCTGGCCATACTAAATATGACCTTCCTACTCCCTTCAGATCAGCAGCTGCCACTTTACCAATGTATGAGGGCAGCCCCAGTGTTAGCCTATGAAGGGAGCAGGCCTTACAGTAGTGTAAAAACAAATTTAGGAGTTTTATACTACCAGGACATGTAAACTACACAGGTACATGTCCTGCCTTTTACCCACACAGCACCCTGCTCTAGGAGTTGCCAAGGGCACACATTAGAGGTGACTTATGTGTAGAAAAAGGGGAGCTTTAGGCTTGGCAAGTACTTTTAAATGCCAAGTCGAAGTGGCAGTGAAACTGCACACACAGGCCTTGCAATGGCAGGCCTGGGACAAGGTAAACGGGCTATGAGTGGGTGGCACAACCAGTGCTGCAGGCCCACTAGTAGTATTTAATCTACAGGCCCTAGGCACATACAGTGCACATTACTAGGGACTTATAAGTATATTAAATAGTCCAAATGGATATGATCCAAAGTTACCATGTCTAAAGGGAGAGAGCATATGCACTTTAGCAATGGTTAACAGTGGTAAAGTGAGCAGAGTCTACAAGCCAGCAAAAACAGAGTCCAAAAAGTGGAGGGAGGCAGGCAAAAAGTTAGGGGTGACCACCCTAAGGCATGTCAGGTCTAACACTTAGGTTTAGAAATCATGTGTCTATTTTCAGAAATCATTAGGCAGGAGCACTTATAAGTGAAGTGGCAATTGCATTCAACTTATTTGAACGCTCATTAACCTATCATTCATTCTCTCACTCACTCAATGTATTCTTCACTTTCTTTTCACTTGTTCATCAGGTTCCCTGGATTATTAGAATGGTTTAAATGCGGCTGTCAAACCAGGGATGAATGAAAATCATAATAATGTTCGGGTGGTGTGTTGGTGTGATCATATGAAATTCATCAGATTGCAGTTTCACATGTTCACGTTTTTTGCTCTTTTACCTCTGTCAACAATCTCTAGCTTTTGCAGGCAAACGTTCCTGAAAATGCACTCAGCTAGCTAGTTATTTTAGAAAAGTATTCTGCTAAGAGTCAGCACGATGTCAACTGCTGCAGACTTTTAAAACAATTCGATCATTTCATGAAATTTGCCAACGTTTTAAAAAAAATCGCAATACATGTAGAAGCTAAATTGTGAAAATTCACACCACCCCCATAAAAATCAGCATAACATTACGTAAATGGCATCAGTCAGTGAACAACGATTTTAAACACGAGGAGCAGTGGAAACCACCTTGGAAAAGCTAAGTAGAACTTTTTTTGAACAATCGTGCTTTCTAAAATGCCTACATATAACTTTCAATTACCAGTTAATGCATGAACTACGGACAGCAAGCTCAGAAACATAGAAAGTGCAATTACCACTCAGTGCTTCGAACTTGTGCTCATATAATGGATGTCTACAAATGCATGTGGGCTTCTTTCTTGAACATCATGAGTATTGTATTCACTAATCTACTGTAGTCTAGTGCCCAGCTCCCAATCGTGCAGCACATACAGTGACACTGGTGCTGCACAATTTAGCAGGTGTTTGAGGGACCATCAGCGTCCTAATTATGGTTCTAATTTACTACCAAACTGGTTTCGGAGGTGCTTTATATATACTTGAATTAGGGCCCGTTATACAATGCTACTCTCCTAGTCACTGGCTGGTTACTAACAACTTTGACACTTTCCATTTCCTGGGGCTGCTGGCTTCAATTCTTGCTTTGTAGTTGTCTTGGAGGTGACAACTGCTTTTTCCTAGTGATAGACATGGCAGGTGTTTGGCTGGAAGGTTGTGTGGTGTTCTAGAAATTCTGGGGTTATTTGACCTGTTTGATGGTTTTCACGACCCGAGTCCTGTGATGTGGCATGGTGAAACGTACCCTGATTTCACTGGGAATTACGAATCAGCTTTGCCCTTTTCGCACTGTGTTTGCAATCATTTCATAATTGTAATGTTGAAAAAATGAGTTATTTCTTGACAAGATTTTTTTTTTAAAACAGAACAAACAGAGCTGTTTTTCTAGCAAAAGAAAACACTGTCAACACGCACCACTAATTGTAAGGATCCCAGAACCCAGCAGATTCCTCTGAATGCAAAGACCGGTTGTTAGACTGTCACATCTGCGCAGTAACTGCAGAGTGTAATGGAGCACGCGCTGTTTATATGCTATCTTTTTGAAAATATGCTGTCATTCATTTTGTCGTCCTTACTGACCTTGGTAAATAAAGTTAGGAACCAGTAGTTCAGAACAGAATACAAATAAACCATTGAATTGAAGACAGTGAAGTTACTGTGCTAATCAGTTATGTAAAATGATGGATCGATGGAAAAAACTCACCTCAGCTGCTTTGGCTTTCAGAAGTACCACTGTCTGAAACCTGTTGCTGTTAGGAGGCGCGTGAAGCTTCTATAGTCAAGGATGTTTTGAGGGGATTGTCGATGTCATGTGCTTAACTCAAGAGAAGCGTTGCCAAAAATTATATAAGCAAGAACATCCTACTGGGACATTCTCACGATTAGCAAGAACACGTACAAGGATAAATACAAGGAGGCGTGCATACTATGTCTCATGATTAGTGTGAGAAAGTGCTTCTCTTCACTTGGCCACTCCCATTTTTGTGAGCTGATGCAGGTACTGTTTTATTGGATCTGTGTACTGGGACCCTGCTAACCAGGCCCAGTGCATGTGCTCTGACCACTAAATAGATCAAAGTTGTCCAAGACCCTAATTGGCATATTTCAATTTCTTATAAGGCCATAGAATATAGTGCCTAATTTACACTCATGACATGGAAATTTAAATGTCACGTATGAGCACATTTTTGCCTGCCAGCTAGTAGTGTGACAGGGCAAACATGGCTCAGGTCCTACCATAGAAGCCCGTCTGCTGTAACTTTGAAACTACAACCCTTTCCAAATGAATATTTTTGAGAAGAGAACTCCTCCCTTTTAAACATTAATAATTCACCCATATGTAGGACCTGAAGCCCGCAAGGCAGAATGCATGGAAGTTGAAAGTAGGAAATGTAGAAATTTAAAATTAAATGTCCTTACAGTGACTAGTCCACAAAAGCTATGTCACCATAAAAAAGGCTTGCTGGCCTACAGAAAACACTGGATATTGTATTGATACTGCTATCTCAGGCTAGGGCTAGAAACATAGTTCAATTACTATGTTAGAAATTGAGTTACTGGCTAACTGTGGTGGGAGTTCTGAGCAAGCAGAAAGCCACACTAGTAGTCAGGGTAAGGCACAAGCATATCCCAAATTAATCTGTGATCACCCCTTGAAAGTATGGCCCAGAACAGTCAGTCGTAACTTAGAGGCAATGTGTAAAGAATTTGTGCATTTCTTCAAACAGCAACAGTGTGAAAATACCACACAAAAAGGGTCCACAAAAATAATAGAGCTTAATTCAATAAAGAAAACAAGACCAGAATGACAGGCTACCGACTCGCTTTTTGGTGAATATGGGTTTTGATGGCAATTTGCCCCTATTAGAACATTGGTATTTTTTTGCCCTTATCCGTTTTGCACCTATAGTCTCTCCCGGGTGTAACTGACAGTATACTTTTTGAATCCTGCCCAGATAGTTACACAATATAGGGATTAGGGGCCAGATGTAGCAACTTTGCAAATTGCGACTTGCAATTTGCGAGTCCGAGCGACTCGCAAATTGCAACTCGCAATTTGCAATGCAGAACGGTGTCTCAGACACCGTCTGCGAGTCGCTATGGGGTCGCAAAGACCCACCTCATTAATATTAATGAGGTGGGTCGCAAATTGCGACCCCATAGTGAATATGGGCACTCACGGGTATGGAGGCCTGCTGTAGTCAGCAGACCTCCATGTCCGTGACTGCTTTTAAATAAAGCAGTTTTTTTTTCAAGTGTAGCCCGTTTTCCTTAAAGGAAAATGAGCTGCACTTAAAAAAAATACCGAAACCTTTTGTTTCGGATTTTTTCAGGGCATGTAGTGGTCCCTTGCACCACTACCTGCTCTGAAAAAATAATTTGGGGTCCAGTCACAAAGGGGAAGGGGTCCCATGGGGACCCATTCCCATTTGCGAGTGGGTTACCATCCAATTCAAGTGGATGGTAACTGCGACTCCATTTGCGACCGCGTACGCTTTCGCAAATGGAGTTGCATACCACTGCGACTCGCAAATAGGAAGGGAACACCCCTTCCTATTTGCGACTCTGAAATGCATTTTGCGCGTCAGTTCCGACTCGCAAAATGCATTTCTGCATAGCAAACTCAGGTTTGCGACTCGCAAACGGCGATTTTCGCCATTTGCGACTCGCAAACCGTTTGCTACATCTGGCCCTAGGTGTGCCTGAAGGGGCCTTCTGCTAGCAGGATGGGGAGGGGGAGGTTGGCAGAGCTTGCAACTGAATAGGCTGTACTCAGCTTTCACATGCAGGGGAGTCTGGAAATTCCAAAAAACCCTCCAGAAATTTCGCCCAACTTCAAAGGAGGTACCAGATATAAACGTAGAGCACTCAGACCCAATCTTCAGGTCAATTTCTGAACCTGGAAAGGACTCTTACAGAAATGTCTGCTGCTGTGACCTTCTGTGTACTCTGCAAGACTACTTTGCTGTGCCTGGAAGGACTGCTTTGGTTCCTGGAGCCTGCAATGAACCACCAGAGGTCAGCTTTGCTGTTTTAGCTTTGTATCCTCATCTGAACACGGGACTACCAAGGGCTAATTTGCTGGCCTCCTATTTAGAGCCACAGGGACATAAAAGACTTCCACCATTTTGCACCCAGACTTGGTCCCAGCCTGAATGAGCTCTGAACCCCCAAATGGTATCTCACCAGTCCTGGACCCCTTGTTGTGGTCCAATAGGTGCCAAGCTAGCTAAAATGCAGAAGTGAGGACTTGTTGGCTAAAACTTGCTCTGAGAACTGAGGAAAGATGATGACCAACCTGCACGTCGATCCCCCAAGGTGCATTGCAAATCAGCCTGACTTCGCAGCTGCTCCCGTTATGATGTTCTACACAGCAGCAAATCCTGTTCAGCAGTCCTCCACCAAAGGGGCATCTGATGTCCTGCAGTTGTCTTGGGTTCCAGCCTCCTGTCTAGTCCCACTGGAGATTTTCAGCTTTCCTAAAAGTGAAAGTCTAAATGTACAGATCTTTACTGCAACTTCATGCAGAGGATCCTGAATAACGGCACTCCCTCCTCAGACGCCGTCTAAATCTTTGCCCTGCTGAACTTTACCTTCTTAGAATATGGGGGTCATTCTGACCCCGGCCAGCGGCGGAAGCCGCCGGCCTGGCTGGGGCCGCCAGAATACCGCTGCACGGTCAAAAGACCGCTGCGGGTATTCTGGGTTTCCCGCTGGGCTGGCGGGCGACCGCCAAAAGGCTGCCCGCCAGCCCAGCGGGAAACACCCTTCCATGAGGATGCCGGCTCCGAATGGAGCCGGCGGAGTGGAAGGGGTGCGACGGGTGCAGTTGCAGTCGCACTGAAATTCTCAGTGGGGTCCTCTTACGGGGGCCCCTGCAGTGCCCATGCCATTGGCCCCCATGGGCCCCACAACACCCCATACCGCCATCCTGTTCCTGGCGGCCGAAACCGCAAGCTGTGCCGCCATGGAGCATTCCCCAGGGCAGCGGAAAACCGGCGGTACACCGCCGGTTTTCCCTTTCTGACCGCGGCTGTAACGCCGCGGTCAGAATGCCCAAGGGAGCACCGCCAGCCTGTTGGCGGTGCTCCCGCGGTCCACGGCCCTGGCGGTTTTTACTACCAGGGTCAGAATGATTTCTGTTTCTCGAAACTTCTACTAAGTCCAAAGGCAACTGCTGACTGTGCCCAATCCACTTCTTTTATCTGAACCATTCTCCAACATGGTCAACCATATTTTTATATAGATGTCTGCACCTGGCAATTTGATAATTTAGGAGCTGTTTTTTATTTTAAAAAATCAAATTCATAACACCAGTTCTACTGACTGATTGTTTGTTGTTTTGCTGTAAAACAGCTAATTAAAATGTACTCTATTTTTTTTTAATTGGTGTGGGATTTGTCTTGTGTTTTGTTTTCACTTTATTATTATTTGTGTGCCGCCTAAATAGTTTGCATATTGCCTCTAAGCCTGACCGCTTTTTGCTCCAAGCTACCCAGGGTTAAGCAGAAGTTCATTTAGTGACTTTTCCAATTTCTCAAAGTTGGGCAATGCAAAGGAACTTAGTTTGCTTCCAAGGGGCTGCCCCTGTCACAAACAGATGTAAAAGGACACCTGGACAGGTCTCTGGGGACTCCTCACCCTTGGCACATGTCTGAGTGGGGACAAGGGGAGAAGGGGTCCTACATCTTAGATTTAGTGAGAAGGGGCACTGTGGGATTGTTCATGATAGGAAGTATTGTAAATGTGGCTAGGGTCATCTTTATGAACTTTTCTCTATTGGTCAGACATT
Source organism: Pleurodeles waltl (assembly GCF_031143425.1). Lineage (NCBI taxonomy): Eukaryota > Metazoa > Chordata > Amphibia > Caudata > Salamandridae > Pleurodeles > Pleurodeles waltl. The sequence goes on from NC_090446.1 coordinate 1,420,250,846, forward strand.
GGCCCTGGAGTCATTCCGACCCACAAGATATTGTCTGGCATAAATATGACATCCTCTGGCTTCCTCCTCAGACCACTACTGGACCTTTGGAATAACAGGAAAAATACTGCACCTTCTGTTTGAGGAAATCACTAAAAGAGGGGGTAGTGCGGAGTAAATGGCGCTCTATATCCCACCAATTATGTCTAATGCTATGTAACGTTGCTGCTAAAGAAGAGCTACCCCCACTAAAGCACTGCACGATAACTTAAATTATCCACATCAATCAGTCTTAGCAGCCTACGTTAAAAGTCTCAAACCCTAATACCCAACTTAATGTTGAAATTAAATATGAAAACCTCTTTTAAATCGTACAGATAACAAATATTTATTCCTCTTATCACAACCCTCCTACTCGTCACACATTTATATAATGTTCCAATTCACATAAAACAAAATCCCAAAATCCTTGTTTACTACTCAATAAGTCTAATCCATAGTCCAGCATCCTGTCAGTAAAACATCAATCCATAAGAAATTTGAGTGATGTTCCAATTCACATCAAACAATCATCGTGATATATTTTTCAAATTTCATTGGTCATATGATCTTCAATCCGTTACATCATCCTTTATGCCAAGCCAACACGTGTTTCGTCTTAGGAGTACCTTTAGACTTCCTCAGGACTTCCTGAACAGTATCTCCAATTATGATGTGCTGCCCCTTTGTTTGCCAAGTCAATGATTACATATTATCTTAACACTGGGGGTCGTGTGACTTGGAACATTATATAAATGTGTGACGAGTAGGAGGGTTGTGATAAAAGGAATAAATATTTGTTATCTGTATGATTTAAAAGAGGTTTTCATATTTAATTTCAACATTAAGTTGGGTATTAGGGTTTGAGACTTTTAGCGTAGGCTGCTAAGGCTGATTGACCTTCTGTTTGAGACCTGTGAGGAGACCTGTATGGCTGGAACTGCTCCCAATGCACCAAAGACAAAGAAGTGTACGTTCTGCGTAATTTACAAGGCCTGTTCCTGAAGAACCCAGGTGACCAGTTACAATTGGACTTGATGGCATCTGCTGGAGTGTGTTGTCACACTGAAGTGCTGCTCCTGAGGTCTGGAAGCCCTTGGCTGTGTGTAACTGGACTTATCCTAACATCTGTAAAACCTTGGACATGGAAAATGTTTAGACTTGAAGACCTCCGGACCAACCAGCTAATCTGGTCCACCAAGGCATGTAAGCAGTTTCTCTCACTCTGAGCTTCTCTGCAGCAGCAAATGCACTTCACCCAGGATGCATTTGGAAGATATATGGCCTAATGAATCTTTGTCCTACACAACAAGCATCCAGAAATTCTTGCTCCAGGACAAAGATGAATGGCCTGATTTGATTATTGACGGACAGCCTGCTTTTTGCTGTAAATTACTCCATCCCCATGACACAGGGACTGGCCCTACATTTTTTTCCTGTCAATGCAACTTGGAACTTGGTGTAGGGCTGCATCAGTATGATCATAAATCATCAAAAAAGTAATGCTCCCTCCACCATGGGAGTCATCTCCCATGATGGGGGGAAGATGAGGGGAGGGCATTATTTTTGACACTGTAGAAATGGCTACATGTCTACCCAGTCATTAATGAGGTGGGTGTACCTTCATGGTGGGGTGGCAGTATGTATATTCCATTGTCTCTGTGACAAAGTATCCATTTGGCCAACATGTAAAGTGAGCCCTAAATACATTGAATGAGCAAAGGTGCCAAAAAAATCTGCCCAGCATCTTGGCTGCAGCATTTTAGTTTCTCCCACTCCGAGCTATTAAAATCAATATCTTCAACTGAGTCTCGTCCAATGCACATCGAACGTCGTAAAGCCCACCACACGTATATGCACCTGTCTTGCCCTCTGAAGAATTTTGACTTCCAGAAAAAAGTCTAAGGCCCTCATTACGAGACTGGCATTCTTACGACCTCCAGCCTCGCAGTGGTGATCAGGACCGTTGCTGCTGTGGCGGTCTGACTGCCACATAAAGGTTCTGGTGGTTAGACCGCCAGGGTACCACCAGAACCGTTGGGACCCATGCTCCCGACAGCCTAGCGTTGGCAGGGATCACAATCAGCGCCACTGATTGTGATCATCAAAAGGCTGGTAGAGAACAGGTTCACCGGGCACAAAGGGGCCCCTGCACTGCCCATGCACTTGGCCGCTTGATGTACACCAAGGATTATCAAGCGATACACAACACAGTGATCAAGCACGAAACAAACGGCTCATAGAAAATAGTATGCACTTAACATGTGAACGGAAGCACAATTGTAGAGAACTCCAGAGTAGAATAGAGACATTCCAAAGAGCTACAAAATGAAACAGCAATTGAATACCAAGGAAATGAATAAGCTGTCAGAATTCAGATTACCGTAGTGCTAAGGTTAAGAATATCATTGAGAGTAGGATGGATATGGTACACCTATATCCAAAAGTAAAATGGTAAATAGGATGAGATAGGTAAGAGCAAATGGTGGTTAAAAGTTCCATGTAAGGGGCTCTCACCTCGTACCAAAGAATTTTTGTTATAACCCCTCTCAAAAGGTGTTTGTTAAGGGTGGCATCTGGTACCAAATCGCCAGTCAGAAATGCAATGCTTAAATATGGCCATGATAAGCCTATAATTCAACAAATGGTATATATATAGTAACAACTGAAATAAAGGGGTGCTGGCAATGTAAACCAATAAAATGTACGATGGTTCATACCTCATGCTGGACAAAAAGAGGATCAAACTTGTGTAATAATGGAGGAAGCTGTATGCGGCATGTTATTTAAAATACTGCAACAGCATCAAATACATTAAACACTGAGGAAGGACTAAAGGTAAGTAACAGATGACGAGACCAAACAGCAGTCATATTGAACAGCCCAACAAAACAAGACAGGGAATGTAAAAAATGTAATAGTCAAACTAATTAGCAGTTCACGCAGGGCGAAAAAATAAGACACCACCAACCCCGATATTCAAAATATCGTAAGCAGCGAGAAGTTGAACAAAATATTGGACCTTAAAGCTGTAGTCAAAACTGAGGGCTGACTCAGAATGGGTCTGAGGAATGAATAATTGCAGCCATATTTATGATAGCAATCATTGTATCACTGCCCAAAGTATGATAAAAGTTGACCCACCTCAATTCCTATAAAACTGAGGGGGGGGCAGAAACAAAATACATGCAGAGAAATGGAAATGGTAGCCATAGTAAAAAGAGATACTATGTACCATACCTGCACCTCATACAAATTTGTGTTAAAATGGGACATCTAGGACAAGGAGAGAAATACCTAGAAAGGAGAGACATAAGAAGGCAGAAACGTGGATACACTAATCCAGCGTATAAATTATAGAGTATAGACAAATTAGTCAAAACATGTTATGCAGGTCATATTTATAGTAAAAGCATGAGAGGACAGGAAAATGTAGATCCTGAACCATATAGATCCTCTTGTGTGCACAGATGGTGTTCATTCTGATGTGTGTACAGTAAATTATACTTCCAAGTAAAGTAACACCTGTGTAGAGAGGGGCAAAATTGTACGGAACTTTAGACACTTTAGTAAAAATGCTCAGATGTACAAATTATATTTAAGGATGTCTGTATCCTGAGTACAGTCCACTATCCTAAATATTCTAGTAACGAAAGCATATGTCAAGTGCGAATGACAACTGTAGATAATTAAAGGAAGCTGAGAAAAATCAATAGCAGAATTCAGCTAATCAATCTAACAACAATTCATGTAGTCCTTTATCCATATTGAGACCCAAATCAACGGCTCACACACAAAATTATCTATTTGCTTTCCAGTTTCCTCAGTGCTAGGACCCTGTTGATCCACGTTGCAAGGGTTCCATAGTGTCAATTCCATGAAACTTTATATCAATCATTTCACACTGGTGATGTTCTGTGTTGTGATGTACAGCTAGAGGTTAGGTTTTGTAATTCATTCTTATGGCACACACGTGCTCTTGGATCAGTTCTTTTAATGGTCTAATGGTGCTCCCAATGATTACACGGTAACATAGGCACATTTCACAGTACACAACAAACCCTGTGATACAATTAATAATGCCTACTAATGTTGTATTAAAAACTGAAGATTTTATCCATAGCCAGATGGTAGACTACAGCAACCACATTTGTAAAAAACCTTTGGAGGTAAAGGTAGCCATGTACAAGTAACAGCTTTTTGAAAAGTACTAAACAGTGTATTCTTAAGTGTCTTGCCTCTGATATGTGTAATGGGGAGTTTGGCAGAAATCATGGCTCTAACAATCCTATCCAAGTGCAAATTATACCAATGTCTGTCCAGAATTATATGGCCATCATGACTGAGTGGGCAGTACGGTGTGATTAGAGTAGGGTGTGATGTGTTTTTGCCCTTGTTCTTACTTTTATGAGCTAGTAGAGTCTGTTATTTTGTTTTAGTGATCTTATTTCTAGCAGTTCTCAGAGTACTGCCTAGTCCTGAATCTAGTTTCCATATGTCGTAAATCCATCAAAAATTTGTCAATCCAATTGTTTATTATTCTAGTCATTTCACTTTAGGGTATGGCCTTAATTTGTGATCTAGTGTGTGCATTCATAGCGTGTAGCGTGTAGAATCACATTACATGCTATTTGCTTTTCTCAATAATTCAGAACAGATTTTATGACCCTCTATGTACAGTGTAATGTCCACAAAATAATTCTGTGTGATCTATATTGAAATGAGAATAAGATATTATAGGGATTGTGGTTAAGGTGGTGCACAAATATTGTCAATTCGTCCCCATTAGCAGACCAAAACAGTAGAACATCATCGATGTAACGTCCCCAATATAAAATATGTTCTGTGCAGTCTGACCAAACATGTTTTTTTTCAAATCATCCTATGTAAAGGTTGGATTCGGGATCTTTTGACACCTACATAATTTTATGCATTTGGACCTGCTTTTTAAACCTGGACTCTACAGCCTTTTATAACATGAATAACAAATTAGGATTTCTTACATGCTCTGGTCTACCTCTCTTATGTTGTGTATTAATGTTATAACACATAGGGTGTTGAAATGGTTAACCAAGTGAGGTGAGCACCTAGAATTTGGAATAGCATTGATTGCATTGATAAAACTTTGTAACCTCATGCTATTTAAGTTCCTGTAATGTCCCCTCTTTTTCTTGTATAATGAACAGTCTCAGCTAATGTGTCTACAATTGTGGCAGGGATTTGAAGGGCCCAAGGCAAAACAATTGTGGCTGCATTTTGTCACAATCCAAATAGTACTTGGAGACCTTTTTTGGTTGCAAAACACAGTAAGCCAGCATTGCATGAAAAATAAGTCCTCTGTATTACTGTACTTCTTTCACACTGCAAGTGCTGGGTGCTTGTATTCATAGCACAAAGGTAGCATATAGGGTGATTCATTTGAGCAGGTGGTTTCAGGTGGGGCCTACCAGCACTCATTTTGGGAACTGGATCTTATTTTTTTCAACAGACCTTGATCCAGGGGTACAAGGAGAAAAACACAAAAAGATTAGAGTTGGGGGGGGGGGAATATATAGATATAAGATAGTGACAAAAGGAGAAAAGGGTGTAAGTTCAATTTCAAAGAATGAAATATGTTCAGGGAATGTCTGGTGGTGTATGAAAGAGGTGTAACATAGAATCAAAACAATGGAGCTTTGGTATTATACTTCCTGAACTTCAGTAGCACTGGCCCCGGTAGGCTTCTAAGCTTATCTTTGGGACAGTACTTATTTTTTTGCAAATGAAATATTCATTTGGGGAATATGTATACAGCAATCAGCACATCTTCTAAAACGTAGTGCAATCCATCAATAATGATGTGGAGTGAACTTTCTCTCACTCGGTTTCTCTCTTTATTTCTCTCTTGCACACTCCCTCTTCCCACTCTCTGGACCTGATTCATAAAGGGACCTACAACTCGTAAAGTTATTTTAGCTGAGTCTCCACATTCATGGCGGAATCAGCGCACAGGGCACTGCAGTGTGGAGATTCTGCCACAAATGTAGAGACTTCGTACTGTAACTTTACGAGCCGTAAGTTCTTTTGTGAATCGGGCTCTCTATCTGTAAGGCCTGCCTCAAGCTATTATCAGGCTTGTGACAGTTCAGCAGAAGAGCAGCAGTCTGGCAATTTTTTACTGCAGATAATCATTAGTCTCCAATTATCTAGAGGAAGAATTTGTGGGTTCTGGTGATTCCAATGTGGCATTGCACATGGACAGGCTTTTGCTTTCGATATGCCCTATAGACATTGCTCACCCATTCCTAGTAGTCACTGCTGCCATGCACATGCATAGTGCTCATTTGTGCATGTGGTAAATCCCAAATATTACATTTTATTGTTCTTCCCTGCCTGCAAGATCTTATGTCAACACAGCACACAACACCGAGGGGCTCTTTGTAAGGATAGAGTTGGCTGGGTATTCCTTTTATATGCTTCCTGCTTTAATTGGATGGTATTGGTAACTGGGTCTCTTGTGTTCTGTTTGTTTTTCAGAGGTTTTCAAGTGTTAAGCGCGCATCAGGGGGAAGCTTGCTTCTTAAGTGTGTTTCTTTTTTTTAGGAGGGGGTCTATGATCAATATGTCTGTGCAACTTATTTAACCCCTTCTGTGCCCAGGACGTAATGGTTACGTCCTGAGGCACAGTGCTGCTGTGCCCAGGACGTAACCATTACGTCCTGTGCACAGAGCCCAGAGGGAGCGCTCTCGCTCCCTCTGTGGGGTTCCCCCCCACCCCCCCAAGTCAGGGATGGAAGGGGAAGCCCTTCCCCTCCCACCCCCGACCCCCCCAACCCCCCCTGTGACGTCAGCGCGCGAGCACGCGCTGATTAGTCACAGGGTCTCCCCCATCGCGCTGGAAGCAGAGCTTCCAGCGCGATTGAAAAAGAAATGCTTTTGCATTTCTTTTTCAATCCCATGGGGGAGGCCCCGAGAGGCTTCAAAGGGAAGGAAATGTATTTCCTTCCCTTTGAAGTCTCTCACAGGTTTCAAAAGCCGGATTGCTTGCAATCCGGCTTTTGAAACCCCACTAGACACCAGGGATTTTTTTTTTTCTTCTTGAAATTGGCAAAAGGGAGCGACCCCTTGGGCAAGGGTCGCTCCCAGGGGGGCATTTTTTTAGGAAGGCCTTTTCTGCCCCCCCTGGGGGCAGATTGGCCTATTATTAGGCCGATCTGCCCCCAGGGGGGGCAGAAACCTCTAGGCACCAGGGACCATTTTTTTTTTTATTTTTTATTTGTGATGAATTCTTTTTTTTTAGGTGGGGAGCGATCCCTTAGGCAAGGGTCGCTCACCTACGGGGCAATATATATTTAGGCCATTTCTGCCCCCCTTGGGGGCAGATTGGCCTATTTTGATAAGGCCAATCTGCCCCCAAGGGGGGCAGAAACCATTAGACACCAGGGAGTTTGTTTTTGCGCGCGAATGTCACGCAACAAAGCGACCCCTTTGGCAAGGGTCGCTCCCAGGGGGGGCAATTTTTTGGAAAGGCCTTTTCTGCCCCCCCTGGGGGCAGATCGGCCTATTATTAGGCCAATCTGCCCCCAGGGGGGGAAGAAACCTCTAGGCGCCAGGGCAAATTGTTTTTTTGTGTTTTTTTTTTTTGTTCTTTTTTTTTTTTTAGAGATGGGGAGCGACCCATCAGGCAAGGGTCGCTCCCCTGGGGGGCAAATTGTATTTAGACCATTTCTGCCCCCCTGGGGGCAGATTGGCCGATTTTAGGTCAATCTGCCCCCAAGGGGGCAGAAACCACTAGGCACCGGGGATTTGTTTTTTGGCGCCAATGTCACGCAGGGGGAGCGACCCCGTAGGCAAGGGTCGCTCCCGGGGGGGGGGGGGGGGTTGGGGGGGCAAATTTATTTTAGGCCATTTCTACCCCCCCGGGGGACAGATCGGCCTATTATTAGGCCGAACTGCCCCCGGGGGGGGCAGAACACTCTAGGCGCCAGGGCAATTTTTTTTTTGTGTTTTTTTTTGTTGTTGTTTCTTTTTTTAGAGATGGGGAGCGACCCATCAGGCAAGGGTCGCTCACCTGGGGGGGGGGCAAATTGTATTTAGACCATTTCTGCCCGGCCAATTTTAGGTCAATCTGCCCCCAAGGGGGCAGAAACCACTAGGCACCGGGGATTTGTTTTTTGGCGCCAATGTCACGCAGGGGGAGCGACCCCGTAGGCAAGGGTCGCTCCCGGGGGGGGGGTGGGGGTTGGGGGGGCAAATTTATTTTAGGCCATTTCTGCCCCCCCGGGGGACAGATCGGCCTATTATTAGGCCGAACTGCCCCCGGGGGGGGGCAGAACACTCTAGGCGCCAGGGCAATTTTTTTTTTGTGGTTTTTTTTTTTGTTGTTTCTTTTTTTAGAGATGGGGAGCGACCCATCAGGCAAGGGTCGCTCCCCTGGGGGGGCAAATTGTATTTAGACCATTTCTGCCCCCCTGGGGGCAGATTGGCCAATTTTAGGTCAATCTGCCCCCAAGGGGGCAGAAACCACTAGGCACCGGGGATTTGTTTTTTGGCGCCAATGTCACGCAGGGGGAGCGACCCCGTAGGCAAGGGTCGCTCCCGGGGGGGGGGGTGGGTGTTGGGGGGGCAAATTTATTTTAGGCCATTTCTGCCCCCGGGGGGGGGGGGGGGCAGAAACCTCTAGGCGCCAGGGGAATTTTTCTTTTTTTTCTTTTTTTTTTTCTTTGTTTTTTTTTTTTTAGAGATGGGGAGCGACCCATCAGGCAAAAGTCGCTCCCCTGGGGGACAAATTGTATTTAGGCCATTTCTGCCCCCCTTGGGGGCAGATTGGCTGAGTTTAGGTCAACCTGCCCCCAAGGGGGCAGAAACCACTAGGCACCGGGGATTTGTTTTTTGGTGCCAATGTCACGCAGGGGGAGCGACCCCGTAGGCAAGGGTCGCTCCCGGCGGGGGAGGGTGGGGGTTGGGGGGGCAAATTTATTTTAGGGCATTTCTGCCCCCCCCCCCCCTGGGGCCGGCTGAGCTACAGGCCAAACACCACAGGTAGGCACCTTGCAAAAAACACCTCTGTTTTCTGTGAAAAAATATGTTGTGTCCACGTTGTGTTTTGGGCCATTTCCTTTTGTGGGCGCTAGGCCTACCCACAGAAGTGATGTACCATTTTTATCGAGAGACTTAGGGGAACGCTGGGTGGAAGGAAATTTGTGGCTCCTCTCAGATTCCAGAACTTTCTGTCACCGAAATGAGAGGAAAAAGTGTTTTTTGGGCCAAATTTTGATGTTTGCAAAGGATTCTGGGTAACATAACCTGGTCAGAGCCCCGCAAGTCACCCCATCTTGGATTCCCCTGGGTTTCTAGTTTTCAAAAATGCACTGGTTTGCTAGGTTTCCCTAGGTGCCGGCTGAGCTAGAGGCCAAAATCTACAGGTAGGCACTTCGCAAAAAACACCTCTGTTTTTTTCCAAAATTTAGGATGTGTCCACGTTGCGCTTTGGGGTGTTTCCTGTCGCCGGCGCTAGGCCTACCCACACAAGTGAGGTATCATTTTTATCGGGAGACGTGGGGGAACGCTGGGTGGAAGGAAATTTGTAGCTCCTCTCAGATTCCAGAACTTTCTGCCACAGAAATGTGAGGGACATGTGTTTTTTTTAGCCAAATTTTGAGGTTTGTAAAGGATTCTGGGTAACAGAACCTGGTCCGAGCCACACAAGTCACCCCTCCTTGGATTCCCCTAGGTCTCTAGTTTTCAGAAATGTACAGGTTTGGTAGGTTTCCCTATGTGGCGGCTGAGCTAGAGGCCAAAATCTCCAGGTAGTCACTTTGCTAAAAACAGCTCTGTTTTCTGTGATGTGTCCACGTTGTGTTTTGGGGCATATCCTGTCGCGGGCGCTAGGCCTACCCACACAAGTGAGGTATCATTTTTATCGGGAGACGTGGGGGAACGCTGGGTAGAAGGAAATTTGTGGCTCCTCTCAGATTCCAGAACTTTCTGCCACAGAAATGTGAGGAACATGTGTTTTTTTAGCCAAATTTTGAGGTTTGCAAAGGATTCTGGGTAACAGAACCTGGTCCGAGCCCCGCAAGTCACCCCTCCTTGGATTCCCCTCGGTCTCTAGTTTTCAGAAATGCACAGGTTTGGTAGGTTTCCCTAGGTGCCGGCTGAGCTAGAGGCCAAAATCTACAGGTAGGCACTTCGCAAAAAACACCTCTGTTTTTTTCCAAAATTTAGGATGTGTCCACGTTGCGCTTTGGGGTGTTTCCTGTCGCCGGCGCTAGGCCTACCCACGCAAGTGAGGTATCATTTTTATCGGGAGACTTGGGGGAACGCTGGGTGGAAGGAAATTTGTAGCTCCTCTCAGATTCCAGAACTTTCTGCCACAGAAATGTGAGGGACATGTGTTTTTTTTGCCAAATTTTGAGGTTTGCAAAGGATTCTGGGTAACAGAACCTGGTCCGAGCCACACAAGTCACCCCTCCTTGGATTCCCCTAGGTCTCTAGTTTTCAGAAATGCACAGGTTTGGTAGGTTTCCCTAGGTGCCGGCTGAGCTAGAGGCCAAAATCTACAGGTAGTCACTTTGCTAAAAACAGCTCTGTTTTCTGTGATATGTCCACGTTGTGTTTTGGGGCATATCCTGTCGCGGGCGCTAGGCCTACCCACACAAGTGAGGTATCATTTTTATCGGGAGACGTGGGGGAACGCTGGGTGGAAGGAAATTTGTGGCTCCTCTCAGATTCCAGAACTTTCTGCCACAGAAATGTGAGGAACATGTGTTTTTTTAGCCAAATTTTGAGATTTGCAAAGGATTCTGGGTAACAGAACCTGGTCCGAGCCCCGCAAGTCACCCCTCCTTGGATTCCCCTAGGTCTGTAGTTTTCAGAAATGCACAGGTTTGGTAGGTTTCCCTAGGTGGCGGCTGAGCTAGAGGCCAAAATCTACAGGTAGTCACTTTGCTAAAAACAGCTCTGTTTTCTGTGATATGTCCACGTTGTGTTTTGGGGCATATCCTGTCGCGGGCGCTAGGCCTACCTACACAAGTGAGGTATCATTTTTATCGGGAGACGTGGGGGAACGCTGGGTGGAAGGAAATTTGTGGCTCCTCTCAGATTCCAGAACTTTCTGCCACAGAAATGTGAGGAACATGTGTTTTTTTAGCCAAATTTTGAGGTTTGCAAAGGATTCTGGGTAACAGAACCTGGTCCGAGCCCCGCAAGTCACCCCTCCTTGGATTCCCCTAGGTCTCTAGTTTTCAGAAATGCACAGGTTTGGTAGGTTTCCCTAGGTGGCGGCTGAGCTAGAGGCCAAAATCTACAGGTAGTCACTTTGCTAAAAACAGCTCTGTTTTCTGTGATATGTCCACGTTGTGTTTTGGGGCATATCCTGTCGCGGGCGCTAGGCCTACCCACACAAGTGAGGTATAATTTTGATCGGGAGACGTGGGGGAACGCTGGGTGGAAGGAAATTTGTGGCTCCTCTCAGATTCCAGAACTTTCTGCCACAGAAATGTGAGGAACATGTGTTTTTTTAGCCAAATTTTGAGATTTGCAAAGGATTCTGGGTAACAGAACCTGGTCCGAGCCACACAAGTCACCCCTCCTTGGATTCCCCTAGGTCTCTAGTTTTCAGAAATGCACAGGTTTGGTAGGTTTCCCTAGGTGGCGGCTGAGCTAGAGGCCAAAACCTACAGGTAGTCACTTTGCTAAAAACAGCTCTGTTTTCTGTGATATGTCCACGTTGTGTTTTGGGGCATATCCTGTCGCGGGCGCTAGGCCTACCCACACAAGTGAGGTATCATTTTTATCGGGAGACGTGGGGGAACGCTGGGTGGAAGGAAATTTGTGGCTCCTCTCAGATTCCAGAACTTTCTGCCACAGAAATGTGAGGAACATGTGTTTTTTTAGCCAAATTTTGAGATTTGCAAAGGATTCTGGGTAACAGAACCTGGTCCGAGCCCCCCAAGTCACCCCTCCTTGGATTCCCCTAGGTCTCTAGTTTTCAGAAATGCACAGGTTTTGTAGGTTTCCCTAGGTGGCGGCTGAGCTAGAGGCCAAAATCTACAGGTAGTCACTTTGCTAAAAACAGCTCTGTTTTCTGTGATGTGTCCACGTTGTGTTTTGGGGCATATCCTGTCGCGGGTGCTAGGCCTACCCACACAAGTGAGGTACCATTTTTATCGGGAGACTTAGGGGAACATAGATTAGCAAAACAAGTACTATTGCCCCTTGTCTTTCTCTACATTTTTTCCTTCCAAATATAGGAGTGTGGATAAAAAAGACATCTATTTGAGAAATTCCCTGTAATTCACGTGCTACTATGGTCACCCCGGAATTCAGAGATGTGCAAATAACCACTGCTCCTCAACACCTTATCTTGTGCCCTTTTTGGAAATGCAAAGGTTTTCTTGATAGCAATTTTTTACTCCTTATATTTCAGCAAATGAATTGCTGTATACCCGGTATAGAATGAAAACGCACTGCAGGGTGCAGCTCATTTATTGGCTCTGGGTTCCTCGGGTTCTTGATGAACCTACAAACCCTATATATCCCCGCAACCAGAGGAGTCCAGCAGACGTAACGGTATATAGCTTTCGATAATCTGACATTGCAGGGAAAAGTTACAGAGTAAAACGTAGAGAAAAAATGATGGTTTTTTCACCTCAATTTCAATATTTTTCTTTTTCAGCTGTTATTTTCTGTAGGAAACCCTTGTAGGATCTACACAAATGACCCCTTGCTGAATTCAGAATTTTGTCTACTTTTCAGAAATGTTTAGGTTTCTGGGATCCAGCATTGGTTTCATGACCATTCCTGTCACTGACTGGAAGGAGGCTGAAAGCACAAAAAATTGCACAAATGGGGTATGCCCCAGTAAAATGCCAAAATTGTGTTGAAAAATTGGGTTTTCTGATTCAAGTCTGCCTGTTCCTGAAAGCTGGGAAGCTGCTGAGTTTAGCACCGCAAACCCTTTGTTGATGCCATTTTCAGGGGAAAAACCACAAGCCTTCTTCTGCAGCCACTTTTTCCAATTTTTTTGAAAAAAACGAAATTTTCACTGTATTTTGGACAATTTCTTGGCCTCCTTCAAGGGAACCCACAAAGTCTGGGTACCTCTAGAATCCCTAGGATGTTGGAAAAAAAGGACGCAAATTTGGCTTGGTTAGCTTATGTGGACAAAAAGTTATGAGGGCCTAAGCACGAACTGCCCCAAATAGGCAAAAAAAGGCCCGGCACAGGAGGGGGAAAAGGCCTGGCAGCGAAGGGGTTAAGGTTTTCTCATGTACTGCTTGTTTCAATTTCCTACTGTGTACTGTTATCAGGGGGCTGTTGCGTGCTACAGTTGTGTGCTGCTTGAATCAGGATATAATGTGAGGTGTGAGGACTTCAGTGCATGGGCATCATTCAGAGGTCCCAGAGGCTACTAATTACTTTTCTTTTCCAGCCCATGCCACTGTCATTCCAACCCTTGGCTCGGATTTTGCAAGGAGGGATCAGGAAGAGGAGATTTAAAAAGATCTAAGTTGTTTTTGGGAGTTTTGGAGTTCCAACCTCACGTCCTTCCCATGGCCCATCAGCAGCCAATTACAGGATGTTGGTGGTCCTCAGTGGGAGGGGTATTAGGTAGTACTTTCTAGTTCTTTAGTTTTCCCTTGCCAACAGCAGCACCTTTGTGACTTATAAAAGTGTCTATAAGGCACGAGTCATGGAAACTTTTAATCCTTCTATACATACCAAACATGCAGGAGAGTGAGAAGTCCTCAATGGGGCAGCATGCTTCTGCCCACTGCTTGACGGCACTACAGATGGAGGAAAGTAGAAACAGCAAAACCAAGTGTTGCTCCACGAAAAATTGGACTTTCTTTACCCAGACATGTTTATAGTGACTGGGAAAGATGGTCAGGAAATACCTAAGAATAACTTGCAAAGCAAACCCTATCAGGTCACTATATTCATGTCTTAATACAGCACATTTATGTACTTTTTAAACAGCACAGAGTTTCTACATGCCTCGGATTCTCATGCCATAGGGTGCATGATGGTGAGAATTAAAGTGTGCTGTAAAGCAAGTGGTTCCTTCTCTAGATATTCGCATCATAATATTTGTTAGAGGCAAAGCTTGGAGAGCAAACTGACACAGTGGTGGCCAAGGTATATTCCCCGATCACAGGCAGACGACAATCTCCTGGTCTTTCTGAACTTATGGTATTCCCATGCCATGCAAATTCACTCACAGCAATAACCTGAATGTCACAACAAACTTGAAACTTGACCCAGTCGCAGGGCTATGGATATACCAGGGCCACTTATTGCACTGGTAAGACTAGGGAAGAAGGTACTATGACAATGAAGATGTGAGAAATGGAGAGGTGAACTGTACAGAAACAGACATGTGACATATAAGAGGTGTTATCCAATATTATCCAGTCATAATTAATTTAATGTCATACTATTCTGTAATTCAAATTAACATTATTTACACATGCCATCCCTGTAGGCGAATTAGTTTTACAGTGAAGTCTCTATATGTTTGCATTTGAGACTGCAGGCTGCTTTTCACCTCTGGTTTGGCCTGGGACCTCCAGTGATAGTGTATGTAAAATGTTTTGAACTTTAACACCCAGTGGCCACTTCACAAAATATGGTGATTTGATGTGGAAGCAGGGTTACAGGGATCTGAGCATGTTTATAGGCACACAAGCAGCCAGTGAGGAAGACTGTTTTCTGACATTTACAGACAGGTGTCCTGTATACATTTTGTATAACCCAATTTGCCCCTTAAAGGAACTGCAACATCCCTTTATGGTAAAATGCATTAGTAATTTTATTCTGCATTTTGAGTGCAAATTGAGCTTTAACTCTATTTTCAGAGTGGATGATGATCAGCACCACTGCCTTTTAGATATCATTGTGCCCGGATTCTAGAGTTGAGGTCATGTTTGACCTAGCTTGATTCCTCAACATAATCACATGAAATAGCATATTTTTCTAAAGCCCCAATAATGATATATTTTGCTTTTAACTGCCTCACTCAGTAAATTATATACTTTGCTCCACCAGCAAGCAGATTAAAGGCTCCAAAAGACAATGGCCCCAGCCAGGGAACTTAAGAATCCCCAGCTAGTGAAAGGGTCTCAGGTTGGAATTTCCATAGACATCATCCTGTAACTGCCTGCTAAGAGGAAGGATGTTCCCAGGGCTTGACAATGGGTCTAGACTACTAGCAATGCATGCCAGCATATTCACTCTGAAGTGTTTTTAAGAAAACAGGGTGGATTCAGTGGGTGGATTTTGCCCGAGAGACATGTACCTCCCTTCTGGTCTGTACTGCCATTTGCAGTCCTATCCATAATGCCTTAAAAGTGTAGGGAAAGACCCATGGTCTGGGTGATTTTTTGGTGTAAGCAATGAGTTAGAGACTGGGGCAGTGTGTGAGGGGTTTGGTTTCCCCGCGCAGACTCAAAGTTGAGAAGACACCTGGTATGTCAGAGGAATGAATTGCATAACTGATGAACTTTTGTATTCAGCGTTGAAGCGCATGCAAACTATGTGGACTCTGTCTAGGGCTAGTGACACCAGCTCTCTGACTGTGGTGAATGTACTCACTGGGAGTGTTGAACGGACAGGTCCTGCAGATAATGTCTCACAATTGCACACTGCAGACTCTTGCATTTACTCCCAGTCACCCTGCATGTGGCTCAAGGCTTGGATGTTAAGGAAGTGCAGATGGGTCTTCTATGAAAGAATTAAGAGTGCTTTGAAGATGATCCCGGGCCAAGCAGATCAGCATTTCTGTCCATGAAGGCAATTCTTGGCTTTTCACCTAAGCTGGCCCTGTGGAGTAAAATGCAGTTTTACCAGAAGCTTCAGTAAATCCTATTTAAAATCCTTTAGTAAATCTGTGGGACCCCAAGGGATGGCTGTGAAGGAATAGTTCAGAAAGAAGCATGTTATAATGAGCATGGTATCTTTTAGAGGAGCCACTTGTAGGTCATTGTAATGCTGGGGTACACCTGCAACCACAAGGGAATCCTCAGTGTGATTACATTGTGGCCTCATGGTAGCCATTTTGGTTTTGGGTCCTTATGGTGCGCTAGTTTGCAATAACAGTGATTTTGTGCCAAAGAAACTCCTAATGATGTTTAACGAACAGAGTGGTGTGATCACCGTGCCCAGGAAGTTGTGCATTCTGCACCTTGACCATGTGTGATAGGGACCTCAGGGCACTAGCTGATTCACTCAGCCCCCTGCACATTAACTGTAGATGTCTGAAAGGAGAGTGGAAACATTCTACTTTCCAACATAGCATCTAAAAGTAGAGTAATGGGTGCTGTGTAGACTAGCAGTGGTTATGCAGCTCAAGGAGCTTGCTGCATAGTAAGTAATATGTGGCTTGCACAACTTCAAAGATGCAAATTAACTAAGTGCTAGAAAAGCCATGCATTCATGTGTTGCCTCCATTGCCATCTCCACAAGGGTACTACTATCTCCACAAGGGTACTTCTTAGGTATCCCTTGACTAACCTCACATGATTAGCCCACCTCTAAGCCTTTCTTGGAAGGTTCTTTATAATAATACACACTGCACCATTTGTTATATCTTTGTATGATATGGATATTTAGGCATCCACACTAATCAATATATATCTGTTAATGTGTTTTAACATTATGTTTTATTCAATGCAGGTTGATTGTTCATATTAAACATAGGTCCACTCTACCTTGTACAGTCCTAACTGTAGATTGGCCATAAAGTATCAACTATCTATTAAGAGAAGTCCAGGCTCACACTTGGAAAAGATCATTTGTCTTAAGGACTGCCAGCATAATCTCACTGGATGTTTTGCACATAAGCATTAGGTAACAGCTACAGTTGTGTACTATCTCTTGACAGATCTTGATGGATCCAGGATTGGGTCTACTATTTATATGCAGAAGACGATAGTGTGACTGTTGTCTTAAGGATCTTGTAATCTTACATACATAAATTGTTGATGTATTACTGTACAAGTAAGATTACAAGTTCCTTAATGCAAAAGTCACACTATTGTCTTATGCAAATAAATAGAAGACCCAATGCATACTGAATTCCAAAGTTCAATTAATGTATTGTACAAATGATAGTGTTGCCCAATATTAATTAATGTGTGATTGTTGACTAAACAAATCACATTTATCCCACTAGAATTACTATTGCTCTTTTTCTACATAACTAGTCCAAAACTCTACACGGCTATTTGGGCCACTCCTCTCGACTTATTTCTTCCTTAGTAATCTTGACAAAAGGATATTGACTAGCTTATGTTGTTTAAAACTGTACAAGTGAAAGTTCTTTCAGCATAGCTTCTAGGCATAGAGGTGATAGTAGGCTGGCTGCATTGTGTATACCATACCTCAGGTAGTCACTATGTGACTATCAATGAAAAGCTACCTTAGGCCGAGAAATGAACACAGTACCCCAAAAGAACAAAGCTAGCTGCATTGTCCTCCTCAAGTGATAAATGGATATCATGCAGAAAGCTGATCCATGACACAATGCAAACTAATTCTAAACAATGTCTGAGGCAGGTTAATTAAAGCCACACACTACTTAATATGACACAGTACTACCAAGTACCAAACACAACCTAACATAGCACAATGCAGGCAGGGCACCCTGGCACCATTCAATGAGATTCACAAGACATTGTTGGCTCTCAGTCTCCCAAAGAACTCCCCAACCATACATATGATAGAAATGTTTGGACAAATTTCCATATCAAAATGTAAGTAAACATATAACTTCAGGAAAAAAAGTAAATCGTGTTGGCATTGCAATTCTGACTAATTTGAAAGCGCCATTCTGAGAATATTAACATAGCAGTGCTTTTCTTTACATTGGGATTTATTTACCGAAAGCATCTGCTATTGAACAACATTTAATTAATTATTTTAAAGACAAATGCCACTAGGGCATTCTCAGCTAGAGGAATTTTCCATCAAAGATCCCATTGCAGCCAATTTTCAAAGCTATTTTGATTCCCAGTTCCACAGCTGTAAAACTGAACTCTTTTCAGTTGTTCTATGTCAACTGTTCAATTTGTGTGTGTCTCCTATTTGTGCAAAAGAAGCTGCTGTTTTTTAGTTTGTCTTAATGGCACATGCAATTCATTGCAGAATATTGCAATCAGTATAGAGAGAGGGGTAACAGGCCTTCTCCCATAAATCATTTGTTGCTTTGTCAGTCACAAATGGCACGAGACCACTTCATAGGTATGGATATCATGCATGGCATCCCACTCTGGATGCATCTTATCCATTACCCCAGCACAGTGTTGACAGGGTGCAGATACAGAAAGGACTCTTGCACAGAGTTTCAAGAAAAATGTGCTTACTACACTGGATACACTAACTTGTTAATTTTACAAGAAAAGCATGGCTGTAAACATTTGAACTTCGAAACATGAAGCGACAACTAACACAATAGGGCAAATTAACAAAGAATTCACACAGCACAGCAAGAAACATTTCTGTTCTGCAATGCATGGAAGTGATCGAGCAGAAGAGCATCATACCTACTAAGATATGGCACTGTATTTCTCTCTCCAATGCACTGCCACAATTTAGGTTGTCTTCAGCCAACACATACACCCTTGCACCTCAGTGCAAAGCTGTGTGTGATTTCAAGGACAGGTTTTGAAGAGGAATGGATCTCTTCCAGTGCATTGAGGATGATTGACTTATCCAACAGGTAAATTACTCTGTCACCCTTACAGAAGTGCCAACCACCTAATTTAGAAATTACCACCAATTTAGGGGGTTGTTTATAAAACATTGGCACGAACCACCTTAATGCCATTTCCTGCTAATGCTGTTTACAGTTTGATGCAGTCCTGCACCAATAAGTTTGCATCTTTTATTTTCAAAAAGAAAATCCTAAAGCTGGATTTTCTTTTTGAAAATAAAATATAAAATGCTCTACTTGCCCTGAGAGTCATCTCCCATTGCGAGAGGCGCACAGAGCAATTTTCACTGGCCTTTAGCACCAGGGGTTTCTTGGCTGTGATGGAGAGTGAAAATTGATCTCTACTTACTCCCATTTAGCTTATTTGGGAGGAATTAGAGGACTGCCTCTGATGGCCCTTTCTTCACAGGGCTGTGGAAGGGGATTATTCAAAGGGGAGACTGCATAGTCTCCACCAAGATTAAACTTAAGCTCCACCCGCTTTCAAGTTTGGAGGTTGGATGTTTGTATTGGTGGTATATATACACTCTGTTTCGATGGAGTGTACATACCTCGGGCCCTATGCTTTGACATGGTATACCATTTATATAACTTTGTACACACTGTACAAAACAGCACACATGCAAGCAAATTACATTTTTGAGAAAGGTGAGAAAGGAATCATTTTGTTAATATTTCACCTGCCTCAAAGTGGTGTAAAATTGTGAAAAAAATTCATATTCATGTTTACCAATGTTACTAGATAAGGATTTCAGACATAACCCATGGGTGTTTGCATGGGAACACCTTAGTACCACCCATGGTATGCCCCTCTGCTGCAAAGTAAATGCAAAGTAGAGCATGTCAGTTTTGTGGATTACTTTGGGGCTTCCTTTCAGCATCAAACATATTGTACAGTGAAATCTAAATTCCAAAATCAACACTTTGCACGATTTGCATCACATTTATAAAGCAAACCCAACAGAAAGTGTTGATAAATTTGACCCTCTCTTTTTCTGTTCTCACTTGTTTTACCACTGCCTAAGTTACCCATCAGTGTATATAAGGTAATTCAATTGGAAACTGTCTATGTCCCTGTAAATCGCTAGAAAGCTCCGATAATGTCTTAGGTATAGGGAGTGCAGTCCAACAGCAGACAAGACCTTGTGCAATGGTACTTTTTTGCTGCAAGGAGGCTTGGAACTGGAATGCCAATATCCTCAGTTATACGATACTGTACTAAACATGTCTTTCCTTAGAGCTGGTGCATCATACTTCAAAGGTGTCTGAGTGGGTCTAGCATAGGTTTTGCACTGCAAAGGTACCCTTCTAAAGCAAAATAATATGCTTGGACTGACTTAAAAGCTTTCCCCACTTGCATTTGTGAGATTCAGTACAGCACACATGCAAAGTTAGACAATAAAAGTCAAATAAAAGTCTTTTTCATTTTTTATGCCTGCTTTCAAATGTTACTAAGTGCATAATATTGTCTACTACCAGTAGATAGATGTTTGCATCAAAATGCCCATGTACCAGTCATGGAACGCCATCCTGATGCAGAGCAACGCAAAGCAGAGGTGTATTACTTTTTTTACAAACCAATGCAAATACCAATGTGTATTGGTTTGGATATTCTGAATGTTAGACATGGGGTCTTTGGTTGGCAGTCAGGTTACCCCCTGTCCAAGCAAGGACCCTCACTCTAGTCAGGATAAAAGAGAATCACTCTAAGCTAACCCCTGTTTACCCCCTTGGTAGCTTGGCACAAGCAGTAGGCTTAACTTCAGAGTGCTAAGTGTAAAGTATTTGTACCAACACTCAGAGTAACTTAATGAAAACACTACAAGATGAAACAACACAGGTTTAGAAAAATAGAGAATTTATCTAAACAAAAACAAGGCCAAGATAACAAAAATCAACCATACACAAGTCCCGTTATCAATTAAAAATCAAAAGGAGTCTTCAAGTAGTTTTAAACAGACACTAACACTGTTAGCGTGAAAATGTCCCTTGGGTGCATCAAAAATAACCCCACACGGTCGAGTGTGCCTCAAAAAGGGCTTGCGATGCGTTGATTTCACTGACAAACGAGACCTTGCGTTGTTTCTCCTTTTGTTGGGGCGGGCGTGTTGTTTCTTCTCTCTGCAGGAGAGCGATGCATCGATTCAGTCAGCACTCTCAGGTACGGGCAGGCCTTGCGTAATTTTTACACGCCCAGCGGTGTTCGCGTCAGAAATCCAGCCGCACAATGATTTGAAAACCAGGCAGCATGGGTTGCAATCTCACCAGCCTCCATCAGCGATGCTGGACGTCGTTTCCCCAGCTTTGTGCGTTGATCTTCCGGTCATGTTGATTTTCAGCTGCGAAGCCGGCGGTGCGCTGATTTTCCAGCTGCAGATCAGAGTTGTGTCGATCTTTTCCACACACGGTGTCCTGTGCGTGGATTTCTTCCTCTTAAGCTGCCAGCTTCTCCTTTCAGGGTCACAGGAACTGGATGGGCACCACTAGGCAGAGTAGGAGTCTTCCCAGAGACGTCTTTGCTGTCCCTGAGACTTCAAACAACAGAAGGCAAGCTCTAAATCAAGCCCTTGGAGATCTTCACAAGATGGAAGGCACACAAAGTACTGTCTTTGCCCTCTTACTCTGGCAGAAGCAGCATCTGCAGGATAGCTCCACAAAGCTCAGTCACAGGCAGGGCAGCTCTTCCTCAGCTCTTCAGCTCTTCTCCAGGCAGAGGTTCCTTTTGGTTTCCAGAAGTATTCTAAATTCTGTGGTTTTGAGTGCCCTTCTTATACCCAATTGCTCCTTTGAAGTAGGCCTACTTCAAGCCAAGTCTCTTTTGAATGTGAAATCCTGCCTTTCCCAGGCCAGGCCCCAGACACTCACCAGGGGGTTGGAGACTGCATTGCGTGAGGGCAGGCACAGCCCTTTCAGGTGTGCCTGACCACTCCTCCCCTCCCTACTAGCACATATGACTCATCAGGATATGCAGGCTACACCCCAGCTCCCTTTGTGTCACTGTCTCGTGTGAGGTGCAACCAGCCCAACTGTCAAACTGACCCAGACAGGGAATCCACAAACAGGCAGAGTCACAGAAATGGTACATGCAAGAAAATCCTCACTTCCTAAAAGTGGCATTTTCAAACACACAATTTTAAAATCAACTTTAGTAAAAGATGTATTTTTAAATTGTGATCTCAGGGACCCCAAACTCCACATGGAAATCTGTTCCCAAAGGGAATCTACACCTTAATCAGATTTAAAGGTAGCCCTCATGTTAACCTTCTGAGAGGGACAGGCCTGCAACAGTGAAAAACATATTTAGTAATCTTTCACTGTCAGGACATATAAAACACATTACTATGGCCCTCATTACAACAATGGTGGTCAGTGATAAAGCAGTGGTAATACCGCCAACAGGCCGGCAGTAAAAAAAAATGGAATTTTGACCACAGTGGAAACCGGCAACCCAGACAGCCACTTTAACACACCGACCACCATGGCGTTAGCAACAGCCACCGCGGCGGTTACCGCCAACAGCCAGGCGGAAGACAATGTTCCGCCCATAATATAACAACTGGCTTTCCCGCCACCTTTTCCGGAGAGAAACACTGCTGGGGCATCAGGTTGAAAATACATAGGCACCTCAGAGGGAAGGAGGGGAGGGCACCTCAGCCAGAAGATGGGACAACGCCACTGCTTCTGTAGGGGGCTACATGCCCTCTGCGATGTCCTGCGGAGTGCAAGGCCACAGTCTCTCAAGTGGGTGGATTGCCCACTGCTTGATCCTGGGGAGTGCAAGACCAAAGTCTCTCTAGTGTGTGGTTTGTCCACTGCTTGGTCCTGGGGAGTGCAAAGCCACAGTCTCTTTAGATGGTGGTTTGCCCACTGCTTGATCCTGGGGAGTGTAAGGTCACAGTCTCTCTAGTGGGTGGTTTACCCACTGCTTGGTCCTGGGGAGTGCAAAGCCACAGTCTCTCTATTAGGTGGTTTGCCCACTGCTTGGTCCTGGGGGGTGCAAGGCCACAGTCTCTCTAGTGGATGGTTTGCCCACTGCTTGGTCCTGGGGAGTGCAAAGCCACAGAGGGGAGTGCAAGGCCACAGTCTCTCTAGTGGGTGGTTTGCCCACTGCTTACTCCTGGGGAGTGCAAAGTCACAGTCTCTCTAGTGGGTGGTTTGCCCACCACTTGATCCTGGGGAGTGCAACGCCACAGTCTCTCCAGTGGGTGGTTTGCCCACCACTTGATCCTGGGGAGTTCAAGGCCACAGTCGTTCTAGTGGGTGGTTTGCCCACCGCTTGGTCCTGGGGAGTACAAGGTCACAGTCTCTCTAGTGGGTGGTTTACCCACTGCTTGGTCCTGGGGAGTGCAAAAGCACAGTCTCTTAAGTGGCTGGCGTCTTCACTGGTTCTGGAGGGGGCCTTGTGCCCAATGTGCCACATCCTGGCAAGGATGCGGTGAGTGGATGCCTTCTTCCACTGGTTCTGTATTGGGTCTTGTGTCCTGTGATGCAGCACATAGGGAGTGCATGGTCACAGTATCTCAGTGTCAGACCCACAAGATTTGCAGTGGGCAGGATTCACGACACTCCATGGAGGCAGGACTACAGTCCGTCCGCCAGGGGCGACGGCTGCACAGTGGTGGCAGTGCCAGTGCTGGTGGTGGGGGTGCCAGTGGTGGGGGGAGGCTTCAGCCCTTCCCCTGCAGCCTTAGACAGCTGTGCACTGTGGCTGTTGCTGCCGGCAGTGGTGCTTGTGGTGGTGCTGCGGTCCTGGTGGCGTTGCTGCCAGTGGTGGGGGGAGGCTCCAGCCCTTCCCATGCAGCCTCGGATGGCTGCCCACTGGGGCTGCTGCTGCTGCCAGTGGTGCTGGTGGTGGTGGCAGTGCTGCCACTGGTGAGGGAAGGCTCCAGCACTTTCCCTGCAGCCTCGGATGGCTGAAGCGCCATGGTTGGTGTTGTGGGCTCAGATTCAGTCCCAGCACCAGGCCTCCTATCCTTCCTGCCTGCAGTGCCAGGCCCTTTGGCCTTGCCCTTGGCAGCTGGTAGTGCCCCCTTGCCCTTTGCAGCTGGTGGTGCCTCCTTGACACAGGTAAGACATTTTAATTTCATGTTCCATTGCAGTTTTGTGTAGTAAAGTTTCTCTGGCAAGCTGTTGTTCCCATTACTATGGCCACTTTCTGTACTTTTCGACAAACTATTCACAGATATTTGTGCCCTACTCTGGGTCCTGGTGCATTGACCGCAGCACAATACAGGTCATACCTATGTATACATTACTGTGCAGTCTACTTGAAATGTCTACAGATTGGTAAAGGAATACATACTTAAATCATTTGACATACTACATACTTGTATTTTATCAAAGGGTGTTTATTTAAACGCAGAAAATTTTATGGGGTTGTGCAGTGGGCTTGGGTGATGGTGGAGGAGTGTCCAGGATAGAATCCAGTCTATTTGTCTCACAGGTGCATTGTCCAAGGGGACATAGGAAGGGAAGCAATGGCAGTTCAAGGTGGACAGGGTGACAGAGTGGGACACAAGGGTAAAAATCAGGAGAGTTTTATTTCCTGGCGGGGGTCTTGGTAATGTTCTCTGGCTTCTGCCTGGATCGCAGGAACCGTTTGTGGGGTGTTCCTCCATCTGCAGGGGGAGGGGTGCTGGTGGCCTATTGTTCTTGTGCGGGGCCTCCTGTCCACTAGCGGCAGTGGAGGTGGAGGGCTGTTTATCGGTGTGGCTAGTGTCAGGGGCCCGTTGGTGTGCCACTGACTCCCTCATGGTGTTGGCCATGTCTGCCAGCACCCCTGCAATGGTGACCAGGGTGGTGTGGATGTCCCTCAGGTCCTTCCTGATCCCCAGGTACTGTCCCTCCGGCTGCCTTTGGGACTCCTGCAACTTGGCCCGTGTCTGGCCCTTCGTCCCCTGGGAATGGTGTTATGCTCCCAGGATGTTGGTGAGTGCCTCATGGAGAGTCTGTTCCCTGGGTCTGTCACCCCCCTTTCACACAGCAGGCCTCCCAGCTTCCCTGTTGTCCTGTGCCTCTGTCCCCTGAACCGTGTGCCCACTGTCACTGACCCCAGGTCCCTGATCATCCTGTGTTTGTGGTGGTGCCTGGGGTCCCTGTAGTGGTGGACACACTGCTGATTGATTAGTCCTGGGGACAGAGGTATGGGCCGCTGGGTGGGTGCTGTGCTGGTGTTTCCTGAGGGGTAGGCTCTGTGGTGGTATTGTCCGGAGGTCCCTGATGGGCCAGGTTGGTCATCCTGATCCTCATCCTGATCTAGGCGAGAAAAGCTGCTGTCATCACTGTGGACCTCTTCGGGGGGGGGACTGGTTGTTGCTGCCACCTCTTCTCCGGTGACGTTGGGTATGGGACCTGTGGGGATGTAAATGCAATGTTATAGTTTCTGCGTGTGACATCTTGTGCATGGGTGTGTTGTCCTGTATGGTTGTGAGTGCCCTGTCAGGTTTGCCTTGTGTGAGTAATTATTTTGTGGGCTAGGTGGCTCCATGTACGTCTGTGAGTGATGTCCAAGCATTGGTGGTGCATGCAGTGCTGGGTACTGGGATGGGTGCGTTGTTATGGTAGGATGTATGTGGGGTGGTGGGGTGATTGGGGTGAGGGTAAGGGTGGGGGTATGTGACAGCATGCAGGTAGGGGGGTGTTAGTCAAAAATATTTGACTTACCAAAGTCCAGTCCTCAGGAGGCAGTATTGCCAAGACTTTCTCCTCCCAGTTGTGGGGGAGGAGGTGGGGGTCCACCGCCAGTCCTCTGTACAGCTATCTGGTGTCTTGCAACCATGGAACACACCTTCCCCCGTAGGTGTTGAACCTGTCCACAATTCTCTGCCATAGCTCCATCTTCCTTGCAATGGATGTCTCCTGCACCTGTGCTCCAAATAGCTGTGTCTCTAACCTGATGATTTCCTCCACCATGACCCTTAGCTCCTCCTCTGAGAACCTGGGGTGTCTTTGTGGTGCCATGGTTTAATGTGTGTGGTGTGTTTGAGGGTGTGTGGGGCGATGTGTTGGGGTGTGTGTTGTGAGGTGCGTGGATGGTGTATGGGTGATGGTTTTCTGTGGCTCTGGTTCTGTGGGTGCTTTTGGTGTGTCTCTCTCTCAGTTGTCAATTTCTTTGTGTCGTAAAGGGTTGTGGGTAATGTGGGTGTGTGTTTTATAATGTTGTGGGTGTATGGGTATGGTGTGTGTATGTGTGACAGGTGTGTATAGTTTGAATTGTCCAATGTGGTGTTGTTTTGTATGTGTACCAATAAGCAAGGGGACTGTGCTAAGAACACATATTGATGTGACAATATTGCAAAGTGCACATGCTACACCTACGGATTGAGACAATTACACATATACACAACAGATGTACAGGCATATGTATCTTCTGACACTCAAACCTTCACCCCCACAACCAAGTTAGCCAGCTTACCTGGCCCAGGTTCAGTAGTGTAGGTACACATTTGAACATGAGCCAACTCGGTGAGGACAGAAAAATAGGTTTGCACAGTACTTGTCACACATGGGATATTTGTGCATTGTCAATTGTCAACACTTCAGTGATGCCAACTTATGGAGATGTGTTGTACATTGTCACCTAGCCAAATCAAAGGTCCTCACTGATGTTGAACAAATTCTATTGCATATGTAAAATTGGATGGGATGTCAAGGCCAAATAGATGCAACCGTGTTACCACCACTGTGGAACTGATTCTGTGTATGGAAGTATCATGTCACCCCCCGTTAAGACACATGGATACCCGTTTCACATGACCTAAAGCATGAGAGTACACAATGTACAGCAAGTCTACAAAAATACTGCTGACATCCGGTCAATCAGGCAAACACCAATTCAGATAATGAAACATCCCAATGCTGTTGGTACATCCTAGAAGCCTAGGAATCCACACAATAACACAAACATAGATGAGTCACAGAGAACACAAGATAACAACTGCCATGCAAAGTGGTAATCATGGTCCAAGCTCCATCAAAAATGTTCTCTCATTTCCTCTTTCAGCTGATCAGGGGTATGGGATCCAGCCATGGACCATGACCCCATTTGCAAACCCAAGCACCTTTGGCATCCTGAAGTCAAGATTCAGGTGCCTGGACATCACCGGAGGCAGCCTCTTATATTCCCCGGAAATGATCTGCAACATCATTCTGACCTGTGCCATCCTGCACTACATAGGTGTAAGGAGGAACATTCCCCTCTATGAACCAGACCCATAAATGCCTGAAGATGAGAAAGAGGAGGATGCTGTCCATCAACATGAGGGGGACCATCCAAACACTGCTGCAGGATTGTGTCGGAGACAACACATTGTACAAAACTTCTTTTAACTATAGTCACCATCACCACTTTCCTACCATATCTCATTAAACACCTAATCTAATCACTAAATCATGGTCTGGGTAATTATCTATGCATCACATGATCCCTAGGAATCACAATCTGAGTTTAGCCTCATGGAGCAGTGCAGTAATACAGATTAGGATACTGAAAAAGCCATATCAGATTTGTTGGCCATGAATGTACACCCAACTTCACATACAGTGTAAATGACATATATGGTGTTCATTTCACATTTGAAGGGCAATGTCAGAGTAGCACAACTATGGGACACATCCATGTTGGCAACATGGTTCATTGCAGCAAATGGCACACAACTAAGACACCATCAATAACAAGTAAAAAACCTGCTTCATACATGAGCCAGTGGGTTTGCG
The DNA here is from genome assembly GCF_031143425.1 of Pleurodeles waltl. Classification (NCBI taxonomy): domain Eukaryota; kingdom Metazoa; phylum Chordata; class Amphibia; order Caudata; family Salamandridae; genus Pleurodeles; species Pleurodeles waltl. The sequence goes on from NC_090446.1 coordinate 1,420,278,273, forward strand.
ATTGCATTAGTAACAGGAATGTATGACCACACCCTTGACAGCAGTAAGTGACACCAGCTATCTCTGCAAGGAGCATGTGTGACAAGAAGTCCATGTAAGCTACAAATGGACAGCCCAAGTGCCCCAAGTATGACAAGCATTGCTCACAAGACATGGCCTGTGCATGCCATCCAAGGATATAAGTTCTGTCCCAGGCATTTATTCAGTCTCTCCCCATCCTTCTCTAGGTGGCCCTGTAACAGGACTATATGTACCCTGATAATCAATCATCTACCAACACCCTGACTCACATTCTGACTCCAGTGTGCTTCCCTCTTTAGCATGGCATGTCATAGTCTAGTTGATCTGACTGCATGGACTGCTGGGCCCAAAATGCACTGCCTCGTAGTCTGTAGGACCTGTAATCACCTGTCCATTGCTTCCCATGTGAAAGTTATTCTTGGCCCTTTGAACTTGATTCTCACCTACAGGATTTGTGAGAGACTGAAGCTGCACACACCTGTGAGCACTTCCATGCAGACCACCCATTTGAATCTGCACTGCCATTGCTGCTGCCTGGAACTGCTTAAAACTGCCTTTCTATGTATATCCTTGTTGTGCATTGCTGTATACGCCACTTGTGTCACACAGCCCTTGGGTTATTGTGTAACGTTGCAGCCGACAGCACAAATCCAGTTTTAATTATCCACAGTGTTGTTCAGGCTTTTCCCAGTCTGAGTCTGCTCACTGTGCATTTGCCTTGTTCATGTTAGTTCCTGACACAGTGTGCATCCTGTTAGCCTGATTGTTACCTGTTTTTGTGTAACCATAGAGGTTCCCTGTGGCTACATTTTTCTCATAGTTGCTTTCCATGCCCTCACTTTCCTACTGGGGTATTGTGTCTGTTAGGTCTATGATGAACCCACAAATATATTATATAGTTTAATCATATTCCATATTGTATCAAGGTCTGGGACATGTATTCAAATAGCCTAATCCCGGCACTATCCCTTGCCTGTGTTTCATGTATGCATGAGTGACAAACAGTGACAGTGTACTATGGCTGTATGCATGGATTGGGAATGGTGCCTCCAGCACAAAATTACAATGTTTGCTAATGTTCATGAATGGACAAAACATTTTTGTGCCCTAGCGGTCCACACACTGATTCACATTGGCTGCAACCCAATGATGGTGCTTGCGTGGTGACTAGCTGTGAGATTAATCAGCACAGAGGCACTGATGTTCCCTGTTGCAGTGGGAATTTTAGAGGCCCCCTGTGTATAAATGTTGTGATGAAAGCTGCCGGGTTCTATTTACTGATCCATTACGTTTGTGAGCACACCAAGGTTACCCTGTTGTCGGCCTCATAAAACTTCTGTAGTGCCATAGCTCAAATATCCCCATGTGTGTTGTCAATCCCCCTTTCGCTTTCGGTCGATTCTGCTTTGAAGGATACTCTGTTAATGCAGGGAATGGATCCACAGACTCATGAGTAGACTTGCACTCAACAGTGACAGCATGGAGGACAATAATGACACCAGGTACACATGGCCACACACTTGAACTGGACACCTTTGTGCAATTAACCACTGAAAATATGTGAACTCATGAAGTTTGGTCTGCTGGTCCTCCACTGCCACACGAGAAACATTGGCCATATATAAGACTCAAACAGTGGAGTGGCATTACATTTTTGGATTGTTTGCCTCTCTGTGCCGCAAACACTGTACCTACAAAGTATTTTCAAATGACTCACTCATGGCTAGTATCAAAAAGGTTACCATTATGTGGTATCTAACATTCCTGTACATGTGATGGCTTATTCATTGCCATTATCAACCATCCTCTATCTATCCTGAGCATAGTTTGTCATGGGAGATGTATTGTCCTAGATGTCAGTGCAGTTCACACAGCATTAGATGCTACGTGTATGACAAACACATATCCTGACTCATATCTACACTGAAAAGTTTGTGAAGGTTATCCACATTAACAACACATGCATACAAGCACATTAATGAAAGCACGTCTTGTGACGTTCACATAGAGGCCCAATAAAAATTGAAATAGCCAATGCACAGACATTGACACACAGGCAATGTGTTAATGTATTAAGTTGCGTAGCCTTGCTATCCTCTATTGACGCGCAACCTGCTCAAACTGGGTAATACTAATTTGTATTAAAAAAGTTTGGGTATCTATTGTGTCAGTGAAGAGTGCTCATCCGGTACAACAACTGAAGTATTATGGTCCGCAGTAGTGTGATCTGCCACATGTGCCCAAACACTGGGATACACAACGCAGGTGCAAATAGCCTATCTCTGTACAGTTACAACTGTCATTTCCTTAACATGTGAGAAATGACATAAACACAGTAAAAGACATAAATGTTCATGCAAACGTGTAAAAAAAGATGCATATGCGTAACAAAATTGCCGCATATGCGTAGGAAAATGATGCTCACAGCCACTATACATCCATTGGCCCGAGCGGTAATTCCTACACTGTACCCCATGAAATTGGTTACCAATGCTATATATTTTGAACTATGGATGCGGGGTACTTTTTAAGCATTTGCGTAAAAAAAAATTGACGTACAGACTGTAAGCATCATAAAATGTAGACACATCATAATAAAAATGCACCGCATTTGAGGCAGGAAGTGATGTAATAGGATATCCTGTTTACAGAAATGGTACAGTGGGTGTACTCTCACTTTCACTTTTCAGTCTGTGATTTTTTTAGACTGTGTGGCTGTGCTTAGAGTTTTGTCTGTCCCAATTGTGCTTTTGTCTCCTGTGTGCCATCCTATTTGTCATCTGTTTTATTTGTAATTGTCTCAGTTGTTCATTGTAAGTGTTTATATTTGTCATATTTGGTGTCTAATTTTGTCTTTGTACTGTTGGGAGTCTGTTGTGGGTATTGTTAGTTTGGGGATAGTTTGGGGATAGTTGGGCTGTTTGAGGGTTACTTTTCTTTCATTTTCCTCCCTCCGTTCCCTTTATTTTCCTCTTTACCCTTTGTTTTTCCAATTATTTCTGTCATGTTGGGTAGACCACGTCTGGGGAGAATGGGTGAGGAGGAGCTGGGGTCACTCATTTGGCTGATGTGCCATTTCCTCCCCTTGATGACAGGTGGCAGGGTGATACAGGGGTATCACACAGAGGCAAGGAGGCTCAGGTGGTCCAAGGTATTGTACCATCTGCGTTGCATCTTGAATACACCGCGCAATGACCACCAACTGAAGCACCGCTGGGCTGACCTTGTTGCCAGAGAGCAAGACTTGCTGGACCACCTGGGTATTGGGATTGGTGGCCCTGTTGGTAAGTACAATTCAGAGTAATGTGCACATTTAAATGTTCTGTAGTGACAGTAGCAGATTTGTTTATTTGCTGCAGCCAATGTTTTTTGACATGTGGAATGCAAGTTAAACATACAGTGGCCATGAGGTATACAATAATTGCTACACATTACCATCATTTGTTGACGCAACAGCTGCACTAACTTAAAAAACACAACCTGATCTTGTAAATTAGTGCTGCCTTCACGTCAAAAGATGATGGTAATGTGGCTCATACAGATATTTTATCCATGGACTGTGAGTGTACCAGGAAAGAGATGTTTTCCACAAGCTAAAGGAAAGAATTAATGTGTTCCCCAATTATTTTGAATACATGTCTGAACTGTATTCTGGTCCATACGTACAAAATTCTTCCTAACCTCCAGTAATATCTTAGGCTGATAGTTTGAATTGGTTGTGCACAATTAAATTAGGAATGGATGCCAAAGTAATGCACATGGGTTCATATCTAAATGTTTGGTGCTACTTTCCATAGCTGTAGCGTAAAACATGAAGCAAATGATACAAATTGAGGGATAACAACTATCCCTGACCCTCTGTTCATTGTACCTGTGTGTTTTAAATTGGTCTTGGGCACAATAGCTGGAACAGAGCTGATGCATTTCCCATCTGTGTTGCTTTATAGCCATCCACTTCTCATAAGTTATTGGGTCATCATGGGATACCTGACGTTGGGGAGTGCATGGTCACAATGTATCATTTGCATGATGTTGTGCAAGGGACCCCTGAGCAATTCCATTACACATATAAAGTTCCCTAATACTTTGCAAGTTTACGTTTGGTACACCCCTGCTGATCTTGTGAAGCATATGTACAATAGCTAACTTCCCAGTATGGAAGCTATCACAGACATGTTTGTATGCTAAGATCAGAAGACCAGCATTACTGTGTCTGCTGCCATTCCGAAGGTACATACAAATTGAAACCTACATCATCATGATTGACACAGTAGGACATTTGCTAAACCATGTTTCAATAATGGGACAGTGTCAGTTTGCTGTATACCTGCTGATCTCCCAACTTGGCAAATGTAAGATGCTAAATGTGGCTAACTGTGAATTCCAAAACCCAATATGGGTACACAGGGCAATGAGTGACACATTTCAGGTGCAATGACTACACATGTGCCCATGCATTCCGTCATGGATGACCACAATATACAGAATATATTTCTTTGTTGTATTAATTTTGAGAAATGGCCAATCCATGTTTAGCTTCAGATTGTCATCAAGTAACACACAGGATCCCTGCAATTATGGTGTCATAGAGGGCATATGTGGCTCAGGGTACACTGTAAATGTAGCATATGTAACCTACACACAACACAGGCCCACATGTAAGGGACTATAGAAAGCACAATAAATCATGAGCTTCACTCAACCCACATGAGCATCACACAGTAACTGATTGTCCCGTGATGCACAAGCCACAATACTTGAGTGACTAGTATTGCAGTGCTCCAGGAATGTGGCTTTGCATGTCTCTCATTACAACAATTGATAAAATGGAGTACACTCCATAAATGAGTCTGCAAACAATTGAGGGATCATGTTTGTCACCACATGATAGGGCCACTGCAATTGTGCATATGTGTGTGTATCACTCACTGGAGTGACAGGGTCTATACATGTTTGCAGTGGTATGTATGTTGGAGTATCATCATGCCTGAGGGGCTGGACTTTGAGATATAATGTCACACACAGTAATATTATTTGAAAGTGTTGTACAGTGCACAGACATTGAGGGATGCTTTACAGGTGGACCTGCCCCTTACACAATCGGCGAAGTGGCTCGATTTGCGGACCTAGACATATCCAGTAAGTGTTGATATTTCAGTTCTGTGTTGTGTTTGCAGCTGTTGTGTGATTGACTCCTGTGTGTTGGACACATGGCAAGGTATGATGTGCTGGCACATTATCTGATATGTAACTTGACTTGTGTTTGATTTTTTTTCCATATTTGAGTTGGACAATCAGTAGTGTAGAGTCATATTTTGGGATTGTGGTGTAGCCCTGTAGGCATGGCCATGTGAATAGGGTGACATTTGTTGTTACATTTTTTGTAAAGAAAAATTTGCAGAGGGACATTTTCATGATTTAGTCAGCAAGTCATACCCTGAATCTCACAGAATAGGGATGCCAAACTATTACCCACAGACTTGAGCCTCCCTGCTCACTAATGAACATGTTTGACTGTATGTTTGACTTCATAGTAGCCTCTAGCTCCACCTGTTATGCTATGCGTATGTGGCACTTGAGTACAATGTCATACGTGTGCATGCAGCTCAGGCCCAGATGGGTTCTTGCATCTATCTGCCTGTTGTAGGACAGGTATTGTTAGTATCAAATTATGTTGAAAATTGACTGCAATTACAAACATAAATGTGGATGGGATTGTCCAAGGTTTGTGTCTATCCCAGTTGGACACCCTCCTTACCTGTGGGGGACTGACTAAACCCATGCACAGCTGTCCAAAGCTTCCTGGCTGTCCTTGATGATTGAAAGTATGTGTTGCTTGTCCATCCCCTGAGGCACAGGCTTAGGGATATGAACTATGTGCGCCTAGGTGTGATGATCTGTAAATCATTTGTCCCAACCTAGGATACCCACTTTTGATTAGGAACTGCATACCACCCTGGCAATTCCATTTACATATCACAGATCTTGTGGCCCTTGATTGCCATCCAGAATATAGTCATTAGTTGGCCTGTCACATGTGGAGGACTTGCAGCACATGACTAATGGCAGAACAATGATACTTACAGAAATTAAGTATGTACACATCTTTTTGAGCATTGCTGTACTGTTTGATGGGACATGTGTAGGCTGCGTTGGCATATACTTCCTCAGGGAGAATCTGTGATCTGTACGGTGATATGGCCTGTTTCAGCTTCTCATCAGTAGCTGTATCACACAATGATGTACCTAATGTTTGGCTTTATCTTTTTTAACAGCAGACAATATGGATGCGACCCAGATCCGTGAATTTCAGCGGAGGGCGATGTGTTACCGCCACATTCTGGATATAGAGTCTGGGTTCAGCCACATGGCACAGCGTTATCGCCATGAAAGAGCCTCAGGGGTGTGGAGGGCATTTGCCCAAGGGGGCCCTTCCGTGTCTACAACAGCCGCCACTACCAGCACCACCACTACGCCCCAGGTGGCAGTAAGGATGACAGCCACCACTGCTGGACCATCAACATCCTCAGCTCCTGGACCACTGAGAGCAGCCCCTGCACCTCCAAGCTTGACACCACCAACTAGACAACCCTCCACTACTGGCACACAGACCACCCCTACTACAGTCATTGACACTGGTGAATTTCATGCAATGCAACGTGACATGCAACGGATGTTGCGCAGACTGGACAGGCTGCAGCAGGAGGTGTTGCAGATAAATAAGAGAGTGCGTGCTATTAAGAAGACCCTACGGAGGGCGAACTTGTGACTTTCATACCCTCACCCATGATTCCCTACCCTCCCTCATCTTTCGTGGTTCTTTAAATGAGTGGGTTTAGGGGGTTTAGTGTTAGGTTAGAATAGGCTGTTAGTTTAGTTAGTATTAGAGGGTTGTGGGGTGGAGGGTATGATATTTTTACATGTGTTTTTTTTGTGGGTGGGTGGATGGGGGGTGATGTTCTGGTTTTTGCGTATTAAAAATAAATAAATATATATATATATATTTGTTTAGTATAAGATAGTATGTGTTTCGGTTAGTATATGTTGTCCTCCATGTGTCCCGTCATATAAGAGGGGTGGGGGGTTGATGTTTAGAGTGTTAAATGTGATAAGTAAGTTTAGCTTAGGGTAGTTAGGGCCAGTTGTGGGTAATGTGTAGTTAGGATAGGTTAGGTTAGTTATGGTGTTTTCCCTAGTTTTGGCATCCTATTTTTACAGTTTAATAAATACGTAAGTACTCCTTTATAGTATGTGTCATATGCTTGGGGATCAGGGCCTTGGCATGGGTGAACAGTGTCAATTTAGTATTTGCATTTGTGTTCCATCCTGCATCCAAATCCCAGCTGAGCTGCCACATTGGCAGCTATACCAAAGCTACTTTGCTTCGAATCTGCCATCCATTGCACGCACCACTCAAGGTTACTATGGTTCCCAATGTGTTGTTAAGTTTGGATGTATGTTTTCAATCTGTCATACTTTGAGACCAGATTTGGTATTGAGGACACTGTGTTATGTCTGCCTGCAGCCTGATTTTCATGTGAACCCTGAAAGGTGAGTGATGGTATAATCTCATGTAGTATAGTATACATAACTCACACCTATCATTTGTTACATTGTACAGCCAGGTTACATATTTGTACGTACACTCATACACCTCCATTCATACTGTATGGTGTGTGTGCTAAAACATTTGAGTAAAATGTCACATATGTAAAGATTGTCTGGAAGAAACATTTGAAGACAATGATTTTCTGCTTAGGCATCCCTTGAAGACTTATTCTGTCCAACACAGCATTATACTGTAATGTTTCTACATACTTCAGACTCAACCCTCAGGAAGGGCAGATGATGGTACAATCCTGTGTTGCGTAGGCTCTCATTATCCTAATGAGACTACTGGGTTTTGAGCAACAAGATCATTCACGATGGGGGGGCTGCGTCTAACCCACGGTGAATGACACTTGTCTCCCTAAATCCGGGCTTTGCTCCGGCTAACTAGCAGTGCCTCATCTCTCCCAAATAGAACAGACAATTGGGCAGCCGAGCGCATGACATCTTAGTACTTCTCAGGGAAGTCGTGGTCACTCAGGTCACAACCGGTTCTCTAATATACAGTACGGTCTCATATATAAATGACAAAAGCAGTTTTAAGTTTTAAAGATTGGTTTAATAAAACAACTGCATTTTAGATAGCAAAGCATGAGCTGCAATAACCAGAACTATACAACACAGTAAGATTAAAATAGTGACGATGAGAGTGAAGCACAAGAATAAGGCTATCATAGTGCTGCTAGATTATTTTCTCTCTAAGTTATTTTTCGAGCACAGTATGTGAAGCTCTAAGGTTGCCTTTCAGGTTCCCCCGGGAGGACATCAACCCTCAAACCTGAGCAAAGGCCTGTATTCTGCATCAGCATCTGCAATGGGGCATTCACCATCTAGTTGTAGGTTCCTAGCTAGAATCTCCCTCTTAACGTGTTCTAGGACTAGGATGTGTTTTTATAACTAACGCAGATGTTCTAAGAAAATGTCCCTACTTAAGGATGTGTATTTTCTACGAATACTGGAGTCTAAACTTCTACCACGTTTACCGGCAATGTACCAGACTGTAGCCTTGACTGAAGCACATGACGATCAAGAATGCATTATTTGAGAACACAGTGCTGAACTAAGTTAAACAGTGTGATAGAAGAAATTAAAACAAGACTGTAAAAACTGGTTATTGTAAAATAACAGTGCAAAGCTGAATAAAATATATCTAGGGCAAAGTTCACAGCGGCCTAGTATGTTAAACTAACGTGCCTGAAGCTATTTTAAAAATGGCTATCCTACACCAGATCACACTGCATAGTCATCATCCCTCAACCTTTCAGGGCAGTTGTGTTGACATTCTATGGACATTAACATGAGGCAAACATCACTAATCTCCCTCATGGTTGATGTGTCACATTACACAGAGACAAAGCGGTTGTGTAAGTGCTAATTATTTTAAAGTGCTGTAGTGCTGTCTTTACAAAGTCCAGGATTGTGAGTCCATTAGTGTGACACCTTCCATTGTGATCCTACACAAGTGCAAAAGGACATGTCATTGGACATGCTGGGGTGAAGTGTCATACAGTGCAAAGGGATATGAATTGCCAATGAGGTAGTGAGAAACAATCACAGGGCATAGTGACAAGGTAAACAGTGGGCTGAAGAACAGTGCTTGTGAGCAGTTGTTGCAAGACTAGCATGTTACAAAGCACAGGACCTTGGTTATAAGTGCCCATGTGGCAGGGACTAGTGCTACCGGGTACACTCACGGGTAAAGGTGATCTGCTCTACGTTTCCATCTTCTGATGTCTGTGTTGTCTCCTCTGCCCTTGGTGGTGGTGGGTTTGAAGGGGCAACACACACTTCAGTGTTTGAAGACGTGGAGTCAGAAATCCCGGTAGCTGCCAACTGTGGGGCTATTAAGAGCAGTACTGCAGCAAGGAGGAGCTGCTGGTTCTTAAGGATAGCAGCTACATCACTGTGGTAGCCAGCCAGGTTTCCCTGAGGGGGTCAATATTGCATTTGTGCACGTGTTGAAAGGTTTGTTGTTGGAGGTGTTGTGTCAACTCTCTTACTGCTGTGCTGATTTCCTTCACATTTTGTTGAAGTTCTTGCAAGGGTGATGTTCGCCCTTGCATGGCTGCTGCCTGTTATGCAGTTGACATCATGCACGAACACACACCCTCTAGGCTGGCTGCCGAATTTAGCATCCCCACCCGCACCTCCTTGGCCACCTCCCACTGTACTCCAACTACAGTCCTCTCAAAATTGGTGCCAGTGTTGTCAGAGTCCTCGGCTGGGTTGGAGCTGGCAGGTCGTACAATTGGGGTGGTGGGTGGTTCCTCTGTGATGGCTGCTTATCTGTGCTCCTCCTTGCAACTGAAGGTGGGGTCTGGAGGGTTCCAAGGACATCTTGGAGGGTCTGCTTGCTGATGTTTGACAGCTCGTCATCCATGTCATCAGGGAAGTCCAGGACAGGCATATCCCCAGGAGAGCCATTATCCTCCGCAATGAGTGTACAATTAGTGTGTCTGTGTTGTGGCATTTGTAATGTGACTTGCATGACTTCCTATTAGTTGCACATTGTGATATTGGTTCCTGTTCATTGTTCCTGTCTTTAATATTAGCATTCTCCCAGGCCTATGCACCACCTGCATGTCACATGTAGTGTGGGCAGTTTGTAGAATTGCCTGCGTCACATCCTCTAGGCATAGGTTCTGCCCAAATTGTATGTTGCCACCTTCTTTCCCTACTCAACCCTCTGTCTACTTCCATTCTCATGTTGTGGCCTTGCACTGGCTGTGGGTGTTCTGATGGCACTTGCACCACACTCAACAATGTGGAACTGCCCCAGTCTCAGATATTTCACATCCAGCTATATGTTGCTGAGACCTAGCATATGCTATGTATAGCAATGGCATGGCACACTACAGATGTCAGCATTGGTAGTGTGTAATGTTGATGTTGGGGAATGTGTGCTACATTGGATTTCCCTCATGGGCCTAGCAGTGTTCCATTTCCTCTTTTGACTGTGTGGGTTTGTTTCACTAGCCGGTAACATAGATCCTCCCCCTCAATGCTGTTGTCTGAGCAGTATAACAGTTGGGATGTTGCATGGTGTCATTGCAGCTATTGTGACCCAGGCACAGTGTGGACCCTGACATATGCAGCATGGGTATGAAATTACTGCTGTGTACCTCAATATGTTTATGACAATGGCTGATGTTTGTAGCGACTATGGACAGGATTAGCAAATTGACAGGATTGGAAAAATGTTAGCGATTACATTTGGGTGTGTTTGTCCATGGGCACGTATCTGCCATTAGCTACTTGACCTGCACACACAGCAGAGGTGGTAGTGGCAACTGTTGTCAATTTTAAATTCCACTTGCAGATATGGCCAGATACTGTTAATTGAGCCCTAGTTCATGTAGGGAGAATACCAGCTGTCGTGTGACAGCAGGCCAGTTATACGTTGTACTCCTAGACTGGCTTTACCTTTCCATCATCCTTGGCATGGCAGCATACCCCAATGCAAAGGTTGTTGGTGTAGTGTAGTACTGTGCCCCAGGTTTGCCCTTCACATCACATGCCCCCGTGACGTGTCCCTTTGCCCATTTCACTCCCTGAATATCATGACTTCCATGCATTGTGTAGCAGGTATGTTCCCCCGCTTACAGTTTACAAATAGGCATTTTAGTTCCCCATGCCACTTACCCTGCATCTGTGTTGTCTCCTAGTAGTCTGCGCTGTCCTGTCCTTGAATCCCTGTGACGATCTCCTCAGGGATGACGGCTGCCACCATCTCCTCCATGTGGTCTAGGGCCTCCTGCTGTGCTGGACTCCCACCTCCAGTCTGCAGTGCTGCCTTCCTGTTCCTGGCCATCTTTTCCTTGGCCCTGCCCTTGCAGTCATGCCAGCGTTTCTTGGACTCGATGATTGTTCTCCGTTCTTCTACCACACTGTTTATCTTGTCAACAATGTGTTGCCAAATTGCCTCTCTCCTACTAATTGGCAATTTAGAGGTGACAAAATGTTGTTGCCGGTGTTCCGTCACCTCTTTCACCAGTATTTCCTGCTCCTCTGCACTGAGCCGACACTTCCTTTTCTTCTTCTACCTCTCTTGGGTCTTGTGTGGGTCCTCCTGGCTGGTTCCTGGTTGGTTGTCATCTTCCTGGGGTCTCTCAAAGCTTCTGGGATCCATTTTGGCTCTCCTTTGCACATTTTGCTGTGTTTGGCGCATCTCCAGTTTGCGACATTGTAAACCAGATCAAAGTCATTTTCACCACGTTAATGTACTTTTTCTTAACAACGTGACTCATGGGTTTGATTGAAAAAAAAATGACTCACACCAGTGGTTTGTGCCGCCGTGTGTGAAAGTATAAACTTGACGCCTGAGCGGGGCAAAGAAATGGCGTTAGCCGGCATTAAAGTGTTTGACAAAAAACTGCGTTGGTGCAGCTTTGCGTCAAAAAGTGTAAATATGGGCTTATATCTTTCATTGGATCTAGCATAAGTTTCATACCTGTTTCCACTACAAACTGGAAGGCGGTTGAAAGCACAAAAATAGTAAACATGGGATATCTCACAGTAATAAGCCAAAACTGTGGTAGCAAAATGGTTTTCTGAATCAACTTTGCCTTTTCCTGAATGCTTGAAGGATGGTGATTTTAGCACTGAAATCCTTTCATTGATGGCATGTGTAGGGAAACAAAATAGACTATTTCTTCTGCAGCACTTGTTCCCCATTTTTCTTAAACAGTTGCTATATTTTGGCTGAGTTATTGGTCCCCTCCAAGGGGATCCACGAACCCTGTGTACCTTTAGAATACCCAGAATAATGGGAAAAAGATGTCAATTTGGCATTGATAGTTGTCAAGGGTTGATCACTGCACTGGACTGAGCCTTTCAAAACTTGGATAATACAAAACTTTAAATTGTTTGGCAAAAAACATTTTGTTAAAGACCAAAAGTGGTGGGAATGTTGGACAGCCTTATGTTAAATAAAATAATCTTCTTGTTTCAAGAAAGGCTGCTATGTTTACAATTGAAAAAAAACTTGAGTTCAGGGTCTATCATGTGAGGTGATTGGAAAATGCGACTACAATTAGCTCCAACGGTATTAGCTGTGCCTGTTATTCAGAGATCCTAGCATTCCAGGAAGTTTGTGGTTCCAGCATCAGAGAATATTGTTCCAGCAATTTGGCAGACACGGTTCCTCGCTCACATTCTCAGCTTATTAGGGTCTTTTACCCCTTGCGTCTTGTGTGCAGAGATTTTGGCAGTCCTAAAGAGGTGGTAATTCTTGCCATTTGGGTTTTCGGCAGTCGGAGGAGAGACTGTGGTGGTCATTACAACCCTGGCGGACGGTGTTAAAGCCGCGGTAAGACCGGCAACAGGCCGGCGGTAAACAATTTGTAATTACGACCGTGGCGGAAACCGCCAACAAAGACAGTCACTTTAATACTACGTCAGCCACGGCGGTACAAACAAACAGCGCGGCGGTCACCGCCAACAGACAGGCGGGAGACAATGTACCGCCCACACTGTTATAACCCACCAATCCGCCACCTTTTCCAGGGCGGATTCACTGTGGATAAAAACACGCCAGAAACAGGAATTCCGAAGGGAAAACGCTCACCTCTGCACACCCCACGAGGAACGAGGACACCATGGACCCGTAACTCCAAATTCTACCTGCGATAGTCTCCCTGCTGCTCTACCAGGACCATGAACGCCAGCGGCAAAGACCACGGTGAGTACTGCACCTTCAACACAGGGGAGGGAAAAAACAGGGACACACACACGCAACACCCCTACCCTCACCCACTACAACACACACACTAATGCATATTAATACATCACAGTTACACCCCCCAACCCTCCCGGAAGAATGCAAAGACAATAGAAAATGATTGTAACCATTGTAATATCTTAAAATCAAGTAGGCAAATATATATATATATATATATATACATATATATATATATATATACACCATTTACAAAATATATACCAGGCATAGTAGTCCAGGTAGTGCTCCAATTAAGTCCATGGAACACTGGGCCCACACAGTATCGGCGAGGCCCACACAAGATCCCCGACCATGACGGAAAGAACACTGCAGGGGCATCAGAGAGCAACTAAACAGGCACCTCAGGGGGAGGGAAAGGGGGGCACCTCAGCCGGTTGAGTGCACAATGCCAAATCCACGAGGGGGCCACATGCCCACTGTTCAATCCTGGGGAGTGCAAAGCCACAGTCCCTCAAGTCTCTATAGTGGGTGAGTTGCCCACTCTTCCATCCTGGGGAGTGCAAAGCCACAGTCTCTCAAGTGGATAACAGTCTCCACTGGTTCTGGAGGGGGCATGGTGCCCAGAGTGCTTCATCCTGCTAAGGACAGAGTGAGTGGATGGATCTCTCCACTGGTTCTGGAGGGGGCATGGTGCCCAGAGTGCTTCATTCTGCCTGTGACGGACTCAGTAGTGTCAGTGCCCTTGGCGCTCATGGGCCAACGGTGCTTGAGGCGGCGGTGCCCTGTTCAGCGGTGCTTAAGACGTCGGTGCCCTGTTCAGCGGTGCTTGAGACGGCGGTGCCCTGTTCAGCGGTGCTTGAGACGGTGGTGCCCTGTTCAGCGGTGCTTGAGGCGGCGGTGCCCTGGTCAGCGGTGCTTGAGATGGCGGTCTCCATTGCAGGGACTCAGCTGCTTGGGGACCTTCATGGCCCAGCGTGGCTTTTGCTGGTGGTCCTTCACGGCCCAGCAGGGCTTGTGCTGGCAGTCCTTCATGGCCCAGCGGGGCCTGTGCTGGCGGTCCTCCATGGCTCAGCGGGGCTTTTGCTGGTGGTCCTTCATGGCCCAGCAGGGCTTTTGCTGGCGGTCCTTCATGGCCCAGCGGGGCTTTTGCTGGCGGTCCTTCATGGCCCAGCGGGGCTGGTGCTGGCGGTGGCCTCCTGGGCAGCTGGGCTGGTGCTGGCGGTGGCCTCCTGGTTTTGTGCTGGCGGTGGTCTCTGGGCAGCTGGGCTGGTGCTGGCGGTGGCCTCCTGGGCGGCTGGGCTGGTGCTGGCGGTGGCCTCCTGGGCAGCTGGGCTTGTGCTGGCAGTGGCCTCCTGGGCAGCTGGGCTGGTGCTGGCGGTGGCCTCCTGGGCAGCTGGGCTGGTGCTGGCAGTGGCCTCCTGGGCAGCTGGGCTGGTGCTGGCGGTGGCCTCCTGGGCAGCTGGGCTGGTGCTGGCGGTGGCCTCCTGGGCAGTGGGGATGATGGCGGTCTTCTCCACTGTGCTGCTCTTCCCAGACTTGCCGGGTTTCTTGTTGCCCTTCCCCACCTTGGAAGGTGTCACAGGTGACTCCACACTCCCACCGGGACCCCTGGGAGCGGCTTTGGTGGCTGGAGTATCGCCCCTCCCCGGCCGGGCACTGGCCAACTTCTGATTCTTCACAGGTGGAGACTGTCTGTGCTGTGGCTCCGTGCCACACTGGCAGCCCTGGTGGCCGGTGCACTCCAGATTCCCGTGACTACAGGCACCACTGGTACCGGAGATGTTGTGGCTGAGGTGCTAGTTCAGGACCTATGAGTCAGACGGGGTGGGGGAGGTGTGGGAAAGAGGTCAAGGTTGGACAGGAAAAGTTTTTTTGACACACTGGGACGGGTAGCTGGAGGTGGTTTGGGAGTGGAGGAAGAGGTTGTGGTTATAGGAGGTGTTCGTTTGCTGACTTTGGGCGAAGGTGCATGCACTGGAGGCTGTCGTGAGGTGGATGGCTGTTGGTTGGGTGTGTGCCTGCGTTTGTGTATCTTCGGCGGGGGTGTCACAAACACACTGGGAGAGGACACAGGGGACGTGTGAATGGGAGTGGAGGTGGTGACTGCACGTGAGCGGGGTGTGGTGGTGGGTGTGCTGGAGAGGGACGTAGTGGCTGTAGAGGTAGTGCATGCAGGTGTGAGTGTAAACGAGACAGGGAGGGAGGAGGGAGACGAGGAGGAGGGGGACACAGTGGAGGCAGTGGATGTTGGTGTGTCTGCATGTGTCTGATGCTTGCGTGAGTGCCTGAGGGATGTGTGGTGCTTATGTTTGCCTAAGCAATGTAGCATTGCACAGCAGTCTTCAACCGCCTACCCGACGGTATACAACGCCAGCGCAGTTACCTCACATCCCATTGTCCCACTTTAGAGGTCAGGCAGCCACCATTTCAGGGGCCCACATTACTTCATTTTCAACTGCGTCACACATACCTAGGCCTAGACTCAACACAGATACAGGCCACTTTTTGAGTATGAATGGTGTTCTGTGTAAGCTGTGGGTACGTACCTCTGAGTTGTTTGACTCTGTGTTCGCTGTTGTCCTTCATAGGCACTGTCCGCTGGGACATGTGAGGAGATGGCGACATCCTCCGGTGTACCGACCGTTGGTGGACCTGTCGACAATGGAGGAAAGACATGTGATAATCACATACAGGCTTGACCGTGCCACAATCCAAGAACTGTGTACCCAGTTGGAGCCAGATCTGATGTCAGCTATCCGCCATCCCACTGGAATCCCCCCTCAAGTGCAGGTGCTGTCAGTGCTCCATTTCCTTGCAAGTGGGTAATATCAAACAACAGTGGCCATAGCATCAGGGATGTCCCAGCCTATGTTTTCCAACGTGTTGTCCAGAGTGTTGTCTGCCCTGCTGAAACAAATGTGGAGCTACATTGTTTTCCCTCAGGTGGACGATTTGCCTACAGTGAAAGGTGATTTCTATGCCCCGAGGCATATCCCCAACATCATAGGCGCCATTGATGGGCCCCATATGGCTTTGGTCCCCCCCCCCACAGGAGTGAACAGGTGTACAGAAACCGGAAGAGTTATCATTCGATGAATGTACATGGTATGTTTGGCAGACCAGTACATCTCCCAGGTAAATGCCATGTTCCCTGACTCAGTGCATGACGCTTACATCCTGCGGAATAGCAGCATCCCTTATGTGATGGGTCAACTCGAGAGGCGCCGTGTGTGGCTATTAGGTGAGCACCTGGAAGCTAGTCAGTGGGAATGGTTGTCTGGGTCTGGGGATATCCCTCCAGGTTAGTGTGTGTCTAACAGTTGTCCCTCACCATTTGCAGGTGTAAGGAAATGCCTCCTTGGCATGGTTACCCCCTGACTTTTTGCCTTTGCTGATGCCAAGTTATGATTTGAAAGTGTGCTGAGGCCTGCTAACCAGGCCCCAGCACCAGTGTTCTTTCCCTAAAACTGTACCTTTGTCTCCACAATTGGCACACCCTGGCATCCAGGTAAGTCCCTTGTAACTGGTACCCCTGGTACCAAGGGCCCTGATGCCAGGGAAGGTCTCTAAGGGCTTCAGCATGTCTTATGCCACCCTGGAGACCCCTCACTCAGCACAGACACACTGCTTGCCAGCTTGTGTGTGCTGGTGGGGAGAAAATGACTAAGTCGACATGGCACTCCCCTCGGGGGGCCATGCCAACCTCACACTGCCATGGCATAGATAAGTCACCCCTCTAGCAGGCCTTACAGCCCTAAGGCAGGGTGCACTATACCATAGGTGAGGGCATAGGTGCATGAGCACTATGCCCCTACAGTGTCTAAGCAAAACCTTAAACATTGTAAGTGCAGGGTAGCCATAAGAGTTTATGGTCTGGGAGTCTGTCATACACGAACTCCACAGCACCATAATGGCTACACTGAAAACTGGGAAGTTTGGTATCAAACTTCTCAGCACAATAAATGCACACTGATGCCAGTGTACATTTTATTACGAAATACAACCAGAGGGCATCTTAGAGATGCCCCTTGAAAACATACCCGACTTCCAGTGTGGGCTGACTAGTTTTATCAGCCTGCCACACACTAGAGATGTTGATGGCCACATGGAATGAGTGCCTTTGTCACTCTGTGGCTAGTAACAAAGCCTGTACTGGGTGGAGGTGCTTCTTACCTCACCCTGCAGGAGCTGTAACACCTGGCGGTGAACCTCAAAGGCTCACCCCCTTTGTTACAGCGCCACAGGGCATTTCAGCTAGTGGAGATGCCCGCCCCCTCCAGCCACGGCCCCACTTTTGGCGGCAAGGCCGGAGAAGATAATGAGAAAAACAAGGAGGAGTCACCCACCAGTCAGGACAGCCCCTAAGGTGTCCTAAGCTGAGGTGACCCCTGCCTTTAGAAATCCTCGATCTTGATCTTGGAGGATTCCCCCAATGGGAATAGGGATGTGTCCCCCCCCCCCTCCGGGAGGAGGCACAAACAGGGTGTAGCCACCCTCAAGGACAGTAGCCATTGGCTACTGCCCTCCCAGACCTAAACACACCCCTAAATTCAGTATTTAGGGGCTCCCCAGAACCTAGAAAACTAGATTCCTGCAACCTGAAGACGAAGTAGGACTGCTGACCTGAAGCCCTGCAGAGAAGACGGAGACACCAACTGCTTTGGCCCCAGCCCTACCGGCCTGTCTCCCCACTTCGAGAAAAACTGCAACAGCGACGCGTCCCCCAGGGTCCAGCGACCTATGAAGCCTCAGAGGACTACCCTGCATCTAAAAGGACCAAGAACTCCCGAGGACATCGGCCTTGTTCCACAAAGACTGAAACTTGCAACAAAGAAACAACTTTTAAAGGACTCCACGTTTCAAACAGGAAACGTGAGACTTTACACTCTGCACCCGACGTCCCCGGCTCGACCTGCGGAGAAACAACACTACAGGGAGGACTCCCCGGTGACTGCGAGCCTGTGAGTAGCCAGAGTTGACCACCCCGAGCCCCCACAGCGACCTCTGCAGAGGGAATTCAGAGGCTCCCCCTGACCGCAACTTCCTGCTTCAAAGAACCCGACGCCTGGTAAAGACACTGCACCCGCAGCCCCAAGGACCTGAAGGATCCGACCTCCAGTGCATAAGCATCCCCCAGGTGGCCCTCTCCCTTGCCCAGGTGGTGGCTACCCCGAGGAGCCCCCACCTTGCCTGCCTGCTTCGCTGAAGATACCCCTGGGTCTCCCATTGAAACCTATTGCAAACCTGATGCTTGTTTGAACTCTGCACCCGGCCTCCCTCGTGCCGCTGAGGGTGTACTTTTTGTGCTGACTTGTGTCCCCCCTGGTGCCCTACAAAACCCCCCTGGTCTGCCCTCCGAAGTCGTGGGTACTTACCTGCTGGCAGACTGGAACCAGGGCACCCCCTTCTCTATTGAAGCCTATGCGTTTTCGGCACCACTTTGACCTCTGCATCTGACCGGCCCGGGGCTGCTGGTGTGGTAACTTTGGGGTTGCCCTAAACCCCCAACGGTGGGCTACCTTGGACCCAACTTTGAACCCTGTAGGTGTTTTACTTACCTGCAAAAACTAACCAAAACTTACCTCCCCCAGGAGCTGTTGAAAATTGCACTATCTAGTTTTAAAATAGCTTATTGCCATTTTTGCTAAAACTGTACATGATATTGTGTTGATTCAAAGTTCCTAAGATACCTGAGTGAAATACCTTTCATTTGAAGTATTACTTGTAAATCTTGATCCTGTGGTTCTTAAAATAAACTAAGAATATATATTTTTCTATATAAAAACCTATTGGCCTGGAATTGTCTTTGAGTGAGTGTTCCTCATTTATTGCCTGTGTGTACAACAAATGCTTAACGCTACCCTCTGATAAGCCTACTGCTCGACCACACTACCACAAAATAGAGCATTAGAATTATCTATTTTTGCCACTATCTTACCTCTAAGGGGAACCCTTGGACTCTGTGGATGCTATTTCTTACTTTGAAACAGTACATACAGAGCCAACTTCCTAAAGCAGGTGACTCTGGTTACCCCAACCTATCATGGCTACTGATTCCAGTGAGGAATCCCAGGACAAGGGCAGAGGAACGCTACAATGAGGCCCCTGGGTGAACTAGGAGGGTGATCGATCGGACCTTCGGCCTCCTGAAGGCCAGGTTCAGGTGCCTCCATTTGACATGTGGATCCCTATTCTACTCTTCAAAGAAGGTGTGCCAGATCATCGTGGCCTGCTGTATGCTTCACAACTTGGATTTGCGACGGCAGGTGCCCTTTCTGCAGAAGGATGGTGCAGATGGCGGTGTTGTTGCAGCTGTGGAGCCTGTGGACAGTGAAGATGAGGAAGCAGAGGAAGAAGACATGAACAACAGGGACTCAGTGATCCAGCAATATTTCCAGTGACACACAGGTACGAATACAAACCTGCCTACTCCATGTACTTAAACACTACTACCTCTCTACTGTCTGTCGTTTTCACCCAGTGTATGGTCACTGAGTTGTCACTTTCCCTTACAATTTCACAGATGTGGGTCCCACTGTATGACATCTGCTTTTATTCCTCATGGACTAGAGCTGTGTGACATAGGTATGTTGCCATTACCAATGAAAAAGCTTTTTGCCACAGTTATTGCTAATACAGTATTACGAAATCACAGACAGACTCCAGATTTTTCTGTGCTTTAAGGGTGTTTATTTAAGTGCTCAATGTTGGAGGGGGTTGTAAAATGGTGAGGGGTGATGGCGGAGGAATGTCCATGGCAGAGTCTAGTCTATTAGTCTCACAGGTGCATTGCCCAAATGGGCATAGGAAGTGGAGCTAGGGCAGTTTGAGGATGGACAGGGTGTCAAAGTGGGACAAAAGGATGACAATCAGGGTGGTCTCATTTCTTGGCAGGGGTCTTGGCATCGTTCTCTGTCTTTGTCCTGGATCTCAGGGACCGTTTGCGAGGTGTTTCTCCCTCTGCAGGGGATGGGGTGCTGGTGTGGTGGTCCTGTGCCGGTGCCTCCTGTCCACTAGCGCCAGTGGAGGTGGTGGGCATTTCTTCGTCCAGGCTAGTGTCAGGGGCCCCTTGTAGTGCCACAGTACTCCCATGTAAATGCCATGTTCCCTGACTCAGTGCATGACGCTTACATCCTGCGGAATAGCAGCATCCCTTATGTGATGGGTCAACTCGAGAGGCGCCGTGTGTGGCTATTAGGTGAGCACCTGGAAGCTAGTCAGTGGGAATGGTTGTCTGGGTCTGGGGATATCCCTCCAGGTTAGTGTGTGTCTAACAGTTGTCCCTCACCATTTGCAGGTGTAAGGAAATGCCTCCTTGGCATGGTTACCCCCTGACTTTTTGCCTTTGCTGATGCCAAGTTATGATTTGAAAGTGTGCTGAGGCCTGCTAACCAGGCCCCAGCACCAGTGTTCTTTCCCTAAAACTGTACCTTTGTCTCCACAATTGGCACACCCTGGCATCCAGGTAAGTCCCTTGTAACTGGTACCCCTGGTACCAAGGGCCCTGATGCCAGGGAAGGTCTCTAAGGGCTTCAGCATGTCTTATGCCACCCTGGAGACCCCTCACTCAGCACAGACACACTGCTTGCCAGCTTGTGTGTGCTGGTGGGGAGAAAATGACTAAGTCGACATGGCACTCCCCTCAGGGTGCAATGCCAACCTCACACTGCCCATGGCATAGATAAGTCACCCCTCTAGCAGGCCTTACAGCCCTAAGGCAGGGTGCACTATACCATAGGTGAGGGCATAGGTGCATGAGCACTATGCCCCTACAGTGTCTAAGCAAAACCTTAAACATTGTAAGTGCAGGGTAGCCATAAGAGTTTATGGTCTGGGAGTCTGTCATACACAAACTCCACAGCACCATAATGGCTACACTGAAAACTGGGAAGTTTGGTATCAAACTTCTCAGCACAATAAATGCACACTGATGCCAGTGTACATTTTATTGCGAAATACAACCAGAGGGCATCTTAGAGATGCCCCCTGAAAACATACCCGACTTCCAGTGTGGGCTGACTAGTTTTATCAGCCTGCCACACACCAGACATGTTGATGGCCACATGGGGAGAGTGCCTTTGTCACTCTGTGGCTAGTAACAAAGCCTGTACTGGGTGGAGGTGCTTCTTACCTCACCCTGCAGGAGCTGTAACAGCTGGCGGTGAACCTCAAAGGCTCACCCCCTTTGTTACAGTGCCACAGGGCATTCCAGCTAGTGGAGATGCCCGCCCCCTCCGGCCACGGCCCCACTTTTGGCGGCAAGGCCGGAGAAGATAATGAGAAAAACAAGGAGGAGTCAACCACCAGTCAGGACAGCCCCTAAGGTGTCCTAAGCTGAGGTGACCCCTGCCTTTAGAAATCCTCCATCTTGATCTTGGAGGATTCCCCCAATGGGAATAGGGATGTGCCCCCCTCCCCTCCGGGAGGAGGCACAAACAGGGTGTAGCCACCCTCAAGGACAGTAGCCATTGGCTACTGCCCTCCCAGACCTAAACACACCCCAAAATTCAGTATTTAGTGGGGCCCCAGATCCTAGAAAACTAGATTCCTGCAACCTGAAGACGAAGTAGGACTGCTGACCTGAAGCCCTGCAGAGAAGACGGAGACACCAACTGCTTTGGCCCCAGCCCTACCGGCCTGTCTCCCCACTTCGAGAAAAACTGCAACAGCGACGCGTCCCCCAGGGTCCAGCGACCTATGAAGCCTCAGAGGACTACCCTGCATCTAAAAGGACCAAGAACTCCCGAGGACATCGGCCTTGTTCCACAAAGACTGAAACTTACAACAAAGAAACAACTTTTAAAGGACTCCACGTTTCCCGCCGGAAGCGTGAGACTTTCCACTCTGCACCCGACGCCCCCCGGCTCGACCTGCGGAGAAACAACACTACTGGGAGGACTCCCCGGTGACTGTGAGCCCGTGAGTAGCCAGAGTTGACCCCCCTGAGCCCCCACAGCGACGTCTGCAGAGGGAATTCAGAGGCTCCCCCTGACCGCGACTGCCTGCTTCAAAGAACCCGACGCCTGGTAAAGACACTGCACCCGCAGCCCCCAGGACCTGAAGGATCCGACCTCCAGTGCATAAGCATCCCCCAGGTGGCCCTCTCCCTTGCCCAGGTGGTGGCTACACCAAGGAGCCCCCACCTTGCCTGCCTGCTTCGCTGAAGATACCCCTGGGTCTCCCATTGAAACCTATTGCAAACCCGATGCTTGTTTGAACTCTGCACCCGGCCTCCCCCGTGCCGCTGAGGGTGTACTTTTTGTGCTGACTTGTGTCCCCCCCGGTGCCCTACAAAACCCCCCTGGTCTGCCCTCCCAAGTCGCGGGTACTTACCTGCTGGCAGACTGGAACCAGGGCACCCCCTTCTCCATTGAAGCCTATGCGTTTTCGGCACCACTTTGACCTCTGCACCTGACCGGCCCTGGGCTGCTGGTGTGGTAACTTTGGGGTTGCCCTGAACCCCCAACGGTGGGCTACCTTGGACCCAACTTTAAACCCTGTAGGTGTTTTACTTACCTGCAAAAACTAACCAAAACTTACCTCCCCCAGGAGCTGTTGAAAATTGCACTATCTAGTTTTAAAATAGCTTATTGCCATTTTTGCTAAAACTGTACATGATATTGTGTTGATTCAAAGTTCCTAAGATACCTGAGTGAAATACCTTTCATTTGAAGTATTACTTGTAAATCTTGATCCTGTGGTTCTTAAAATAAACTAAGAAAATATATTTTTCTATATAAAAACCTATTGGCCTGGAATTGTCTTTGAGTGAGTGTTCCTCATTTATTGCCTGTGTGTACAACAAATGCTTAACGCTACCCTCTGATAAGCCTACTGCTCGACCACACTACCACAAAATAGAGCATTAGAATTATCTCTTTTTGCCACTATCTTACCTCTAAGGGGAACCCTTGGACTCTGTGGATGCTATTTCTTACTTTGAAATAGCACATACAGAGCCAACTTCCTAAAGCAGGTGACTCTGGTTACCCCAACCTATCATGGCTACTGACTCCAGTGAGGAATCCCAGGACGAGGGCAGAGAAACGCTACAATGAGGCCCATGGGTGAACTAGGAGGGTGATCGAGCGGACCTTCGGCCTCCTGAAGGCCAGGTTCAGGTGCCTCCATTTGACATGTGGATCCCTATTCTACTCTCCAAAGAAGGTGTGCCAGATCATCGTGGCCTGCTGTATGCTTCACAACTTGGATTTGCGACGGCAGGTGCCCTTTCTGCAGGAGGATGGTGCAGATGGCGGTGTTGTTGCAGCTGTAGAGCCTGTGGACAGTGAAGATGAGGAAGCAGAGGAAGAAGACATGGACAACAGGGACTCAGTGATCCAGAAATATTTCCAGTGACACACAGGTAAGAATACAAACCTGCCTACTACATGTACTTAAACACTACTACCTCTCTACTGTCTGTCGTTTTCACCCAGTGTATGGTCACTGAGTTGTCACTTTCCCTTACAATTTCACAGATGTGGGTCCCACTGTGTGACATCTGCTTTTATTCCTCATGGACTAGAGCTGTGTGACATAGGTATGTTGCCATCACCAATGAAAAAGCTTTTTGCCACAGTTATTGCTAATACAGTATTCCGAAATCACAGACAGACTCCAGATTTTTCTGTGCTTTAAGGGTGTTTATTTAAGTGCTCAATATTGGAGGGGGTTGTAAAATGGTGAGGGGTGATGGCGGAGGAATGTCCATGGCAGAGTCCAGTCTATTAGTCTCACAGGTGCATTGCCCAAATGGGCATAGGAAGTGGAGCTAGGGCAGTTTGAGGATGGACAGGGTGTCAAAGTGGGACAAAAGGATGACAATCAGGGTGGTCTCATTTCTTGGCAGGGGTCTTGGCATCGTTCTCTGTCTTTGTCCTGGATCTCAGGGACCGTTTGCGAGGTGTTTCTCCCTCTGCTGGGGATGGGGTGCTGGTGTGGTGGTCCTGTGCCGGTGCCTCCTGTCCACTAGCGCCGGTGGAGCTGGTGGGCATTTCTTCGTCCAGGCTAGTGTCAGGGACCCCTTGTAGTGCCACAGTGTCCCTCCTGGTGTTGAGTACTTCCTTCAGCACCCCTACGATGGTGCCCAGGGTGGAACTGATGGTTCTGAGTTTCTCCCTGAAGCCCATATACTGTTCCTACTGCAGGCGCTGGGTCTCCTGAAACTTGGCCAGTACCGTTGCCATCGTCTCCTGGGAGTGGTGGTAGGCTCCCATGATGGAGGACAGGGCCTCGTGGAGAGTGGGTTCCCTGGGCCTGTCCGCCCCCTGTCGCACAGCAGCCCTCCCAGTTCCCCTGTGTTCTTGGGCCTCCGTCCCTTGCACCATGTGCCCACTACCACTGCCCCCAGGTCCCTGTTGTTGTTGGGGTGGTGGGTTAGCCTGGGTTCCCTGTAGAGGTGGACACACTGCTGATTGACGTGTCCTGGGGACCGAGGTATGGGCCCGCTGGGTAGGTGCTGTGCTGGTGTTTTCAGAGGGGGGAAGCTCTGTAGTGGCCTATGACTGGGTGTGGGGAACCGACTGTCCAGAGGTCCCATATGGGCCGGGCTGGTCATCTAGATCCAGGTGCTGTCATCACTGTGGGCCTCTTCTGTTGGTGGTGTGGACATGTGTGGACCCTCCTGTCTGGTGACGTTAGATAGGGGTCCTGCAGGGGTATAAAGGAATGATTATTGCATCTGTGTGTGTCAAGGTGCGCAATGGGTGGGTGACCGTGTACCCCAGTGCTAGCATTCCTGTGTGGGATCTTGTGTGATGATGGTTTAGGGAGGTGTATGGGTATGTGCAGTGGGCATGCTTTAGTGATGGGTGTCCATGCTTTGGTGTTGCATGCAGGGCTTGGTGTTGGGATAGTGGGACATTTGTGAGGAGTGGGAGTGATGGGGGTATGTGCTGGCATGCAGGTAGGGTGGGGGATGTAATAGTAAAGCTTTGACTTACAACAGTCCATTCCTCCACCTACTCCTGTGAGGCCCTCAGGATGCAGAATCACCAAGACCTGCTCCTCCCATGTTGTTAGTTGTGGGGGAGGAGGTAGGGGTCCGCTGCCAGTCCGCTGAACCGCCAGGTGGTGCCTGGAGACCACAGAACGCACCTTCCCCCGTAGGTTGTGCCACCTCTTCCTGATGTCCTCCCGATTTCTTGGGTGTTGTCCCACTGCGTTGACCCTGTCCACTATTCTTCGCCATAGCTCCATCTTCCTTGCAATGGAGGTGTGCTGCACCTGTGATCCGAATAGCTGTGGCTCTACCCGGATGATTTCCTCCACCATGACCCTGAGCTCCTCCTCCGAGAACCTGGGGTGTCTTTGCAGTGCCATTGGGTGGTGTAGGTGATGTGTGGGGTCGTGTGTGGGGTGATAAGTGTGCTGATATGTGGTGGGGTGTTGTGTGAGGTGCGTGGACGTTATGTGGGTGATGGTGTTGTGTGCCTGTGGATGCTTGTGTTGTTGATGGTGGTGTCTCTCTCTGCCTTTCGTTTGTGATTTGTGGTTGTAAGGGTTTGTGGGTGATGTGGGTGTGTGTTTTATATTGTATTGAGTGTGTGGTAGTGGTGTGTATGTATATCAGGTGTGTGTATTTCGAATTGTCCAATGTGGCTGTGTTTTGTAAATGTGTGTGTAGTTTGAGCTCGGGGTGGTGTGGATTCGTGGGTCGTGATAGTGTGGCCGTATTTCTGTTGGCGTGATGGTGGAGGTTTTGTTATCGCCAGTTTATCACTGACCTTTGGTGTGGAGGACTTGTGTGGGTGTCTGAATTTTGGAGGATTCCGAACTGTGGGTCATTATAGCTGTGGCGGAATTCCGTGGCCGCGGCGGTGTGGTGGCGGTCTGCTAACCAGGCCCCAGCACCAGTGTTCTTTCCCTAAAACTGTACCTTTGTCTCCACAATTGGCACACCCTGGCATCCAGGTAAGTCCCTTGTAACTGGTACCCCTGGTACCAAGGGCCCTGATGCCAGGGAAGGTCTCTAAGGGCTTCAGCATGTCTTATGCCACTCTGGAGACCCCTCACTCAGCACAGACACACTGCTTGCCAGCTTGTGTGTGCTGGTGGGGAGAAAATGACTAAGTCGACATGGCACTCCCCTCAGGGTGCCATGCCAACCTCACACTGCCCATGGCATAGATAAGTCACCCCTCTAGCAGGCCTTACAGCCCTAAGGCAGGGTGCACTATACCATAGGTGAGGGCATAGGTGCATGAGCACTATGCCCCTACAGTGTCTAAGCAAAACCTTAAACATTGTAAGTGCAGGGTAGCCATAAGAGTTTATGGTCTGGGAGTCTGTCATACACGAACTCCACAGCACCATAATGGCTACACTGAAAACTGGGAAGTTTGGTATCAAACTTCTCAGCACAATAAATGCACACTGATGCCAGTGTACATTTTATTGCGAAATACAACCAGAGGGCATCTTAGAGATGCCCCCTGAAAACATACCCGACTTCCAGTGTGGGCTGACTAGTTTTATCAGCCTGCCACACACCAGACATGTTGATGGCCACATGGGGAGAGTGCCTTTGTCACTCTGTGGCTAGTAACAAAGCCTGTACTGGGTGGAGGTGCTTCTTACCTCACCCTGCAGGAGCTGTAACACCTGGCGGTGAACCTCAAAGGCTCACCCCCTTTGTTACAGTGCCACAGGGCATTCCAGCTAGTGGAGATGCCCGCCCCCTCCGGCCACGGCCCCACTTTTGGCGGCAAGGCCGGAGAAGATAATGAGAAAAACAAGGAGGAGTCCACCACCAGTCAGGACAGACCCTAAGGTGTCCTAAGCTGAGGTGACCACTGCCTTTAGAAATCCTCCATCTTGATCTTGGAGGATTCCCCCAATGGGAATAGGGATGTGCCCCCCTCCCCTCTGGGAGGAGGCACAAACAGGGTGTATCCACCCTCAAGGACAGTAGCCATTGGCTACTGCCCTCCCAGACCTAAACACACCCCAAAATTCAGTATTTAGGGGCTCCCCAGAACCTAGAAAACTAGATTCCTGCAACCTGAAGACGAAGTAGGACTGCTGACCTGAAGCCCTGCAGAGAAGACGGAGACACCAACTGCTTTGGCCCCAGCCCTACCGGCCTGTCTCCCCACTTCGAGAAAAACTGCAACAGCGACGCGTCCCCCAGGGTCCAGCGACCTATGAAGCCTCAGAGGACTACCCTGCATCTAAAAGGACCAAGAACTCCCGAGGACATCGGCCTTGTTCCACAAAGACTGAAACTTACAACAAAGAAACAACTTTTAAAGGACTCCACGTTTCCCGCCGGAAGCGTGAGACTTTCCACTCTGCACCCGACGCCCCCCGGCTCGACCTGCGGAGAAACAACACTACTGGGAGGACTCCCCGGTGACTGTGAGCCCGTGAGTAGCCAGAGTTGACCCCCCTGAGCCCCCACAGCGACGTCTGCAGAGGGAATTTAGAGGCACCCCCTAACCGCGACTGCCTGCTTCAAAGAACCCGACGCCTGGTAAAGACACTGCACCCGCAGCCCCCAGGACCTGAAGGATCCGACCTCCAGTGCATAAGCATCCCCCAGGTGGCCCTCTCCCTTGCCCAGGTGGTGGCTACCCCAAGGAGCCCCCACCTTGCCTGCCTGCTTCGCTGAAGATACCCCTGGGTCTCCCATTGAAACCTATTGCAAACCCGATGCTTGTTTGAACTCTGCACCCGGCCTCCCCCGTGCCGCTGAGGGTGTACTTTTTGTGCTGACTTGTGTCCCCCCCGGTGCCCTACAAAACCCCCCTGGTCTGCCCTCCCAAGTCGCGGGTACTTACCTGCTGGCAGACTGGAACCAGGGCACCCCCTTCTCCATTGAAGCCTATGCGTTTTCGGCACCACTTTGACCTCTGCACCTGACCGGCCCTGGGCTGCTGGTGTGGTAACTTTGGGGTTGCCCTGAACCCCCAACGGTGGGCTACCTTGGACCCAACTTTAAACCCTGTAGGTGTTTTACTTACCTGCAAAAACTAACCAAAACTTACCTCCCCCAGGAGCTGTTGAAAATTGCACTATCTAGTTTTAAAATAGCTTATTGCCATTTTTGCTAAAACTGTACATGATATTGTGTTGATTCAAAGTTCCTAAGATACCTGAGTGAAATACCTTTCATTTGAAGTATTACTTGTAAATCTTGATCCTGTGGTTCTTAAAATAAACTAAGAAAATATATTTTTCTATATAAAAACCTATTGGCCTGGAATTGTCTTTGAGTGAGTGTTCCTCATTTATTGCCTGTGTGTACAACAAATGCTTAACGCTACCCTCTGATAAGCCTACTGCTCGACGACACTACCACAAAATAGAGCATTAGAATTATCTCTTTTTGCCACTATCTTACCTCTAAGGGGAACCCTTGGACTCTGTGGATGCTATTTCTTACTTTGAAATAGCACATACAGAGCCAACTTCCTAAAGCAGGTGACTCTGGTTACCCCAACCTATCATGGCTACTGACTCCAGTGAGGAATCCCAGGACAAGGGCAGAGAAACGCTACAATGAGGCCCATGGGAGAACTAGGAGGGTGATCGAGCGGACCTTCGGCCTCCTGAAGGCCAGGTTCAGGTGCCTCCATTTGACATGTGGATCCCTATTCTACTCTCCAAAGAAGGTGTGCCAGATCATCGTGGCCTGCTGTATGCTTCACAACTTGGATTTGCGACGGCAGGTGCCCTTTCTGCAGGAGGATGGTGCAGATGGCGGTGTTGTTGCAGCTGTAGAGCCTGTGGACAGTGAAGATGAGGAAGCAGAGGAAGAAGACATGGACAACAGGGACTCAGTGATCCAGCAATATTTCCAGTGACACACAGGTAAGAATACAAACCTGCCTACTACATGTACTTAAACACTACTACCTCTCTACTGTCTGTCATTTTCACCCAGTGTATGGTCACTGAGTTGTCACTTTCCCTTACAATTTCACAGATGTGGGTCCCACTGTGTGACATCTGCTTTTATTCCTCATGGACTAGAGCTGTGTGACATAGGTATGTTGCCATCACCAATGAAAAAGCTTTTTGCCACAGTTATTGCTAATACAGTATTCCGAAATCACAGACAGACTCCAGATTTTTCTGTGCTTTAAGGGTGTTTATTTAAGTGCTCAATATTGGAGGGGGTTGTAAAATGGTGAGGGGTGATGGCGGAGGAATGTCCATGGCAGAGTCCAATCTATTAGTCTCACAGGTGCATTGCCCAAATGGGCATAGGAAGTGGAGCTAGGGCAGTTTGAGGATGGACAGGGTGTCAAAGTGGGACAAAAGGATGACAATCAGGGTGGTCTCATTTCTTGGCAGGGGTCTTGGCATCGTTCTCTGTCTTTGTCCTGGATCTCAGGGACCGTTTGCGAGGTGTTTCTCCCTCTGCTGGGGATGGGGTGCTGGTGTGGTGGTCCTGTGCCGGTGCCTCCTGTCCACTAGCGCCGGTGGAGCTGGTGGGCATTTCTTCGTCCAGGCTAGTGTCAGGGACCCCTTGTAGTGCCACAGTGTCCCTCCTGGTGTTGAGTACTTCCTTCAGCACCCCTACGATGGTGCCCAGGGTGGAACTGATGGTTCTGAGTTTCTCCCTGAAGCCCATATACTGTTCCTCCTGCAGGCGCTGGGTCTCCTGAAACTTGGCCAGTACCGTTGCCATCGTCTCCTGGGAGTGGTGGTAGGCTCCCATGATGGAGGACAGGGCCTCGTGGAGAGTGGGTTCCCTGGGCCTGTCCGCCCCCTGTCGCACAGCAGCCCTCCCAGTTCCCCTGTGTTCTTGGGCCTCCGTCCCTTGCACCATGTGCCCACTACCACTGCCCCCAGGTCCCTGTTGTTGTTGGGGTGGTGGGTTAGCCTGGGTTCCCTGTAGAGGTGGACACACTGCTGATTGACGTGTCCTGGGGACCGAGGTATGGGCCCGCTGGGTAGGTGCTGTGCTGGTGTTTTCAGAGGGGGGAAGCTCTGTAGTGGCCTATGACTGGGTGTGGGGAACCGACTGTCCAGAGGTCCCATATGGGCCGGGCTGGTCATCTAGATCCAGGTGCTGTCATCACTGTGGGCCTCTTCTGTTGGTGGTGTGGACATGTGTGGACCCTCCTGTCTGGTGACGTTAGGTAGGGGTCCTGCAGGGGTATAAAGGAATGATTATTGCATCTGTGTGTGTCAAGGTGCGCAATGGGTGGGTGACCGTGTACCCCAGTGCTAGCATTCCTGTGTGGGATCTTGTGTGATGATGGTTTAGGGAGGTGTATGGGTATGTGCAGTGGGCATGCTTTAGTGATGGGTGTCCATGCTTTGGTGTTGCATGCAGGGCTTGGTGTTGGGATAGTGGGACATTTGTGAGGAGTGGGAGTGATGGGGGTATGTGCTGGCATGCAGGTAGGGTGGGGGATGTAATAGTAAAGCTTTGACTTACAACAGTCCATTCCTCCACCTACTCCTGTGAGGCCCTCAGGATGCAGAATCACCAAGACCTGCTCCTCCCATGTTGTTAGTTGTGGGGGAGGAGGTAGGGGTCCGCTGCCAGTCCGCTGAACCGCCAGGTGGTGCCTGGAGACCACGGAACGCACCTTCCCCCGTAGGTTGTGCCACCTCTTCCTGATGTCCTCCCGATTTCTTGGGTGTTGTCCCACTGCGTTGACCCTGTCCACTATTCTTCGCCATAGCTCCATCTTCCTTGCAATGGAGGTGTGCTGCACCTGTGATCCGAATAGCTGTGGCTCTACCCGGATGATTTCCTCCACCATGACCCTGAGCTCCTCCTCCGAGAACTTGGGGTGTCTTTGCAGTGCCATTGGGTGGTGTAGGTGATGTGTGGGGTCGTGTGTGGGGTGATAAGTGTGCTGATATGTGGTGGGGTGTTGTGTGAGGTGCGTGGACGTTATGTGGGTGATGGTGTTGTGTGCCTGTGGATGCTTGTGTTGTTGATGGTGGTGTCTCTCTCTGCCTTTCGTTTGTGATTTGTGGTTGTAAGGGTTTGTGGGTGATGTGGGTGTGTGTTTTATATTGTATTGAGTGTGTGGTAGTGGTGTGTATGTATATCAGGTGTGTGTATTTCGAATTGTCCAATGTGGCTGTGTTTTGTAAATGTGTGTGTAGTTTGAGCTCGGGGTGGTGTGGATTCGTGGGTCGTGATAGTGTGGCAGTATTTCTGTTGGCGTGATGGTGGAGGTTTTGTTATCGCCAGTTTATCACTGACCTTTGGTGTGGAGGACTTGTGTGGGTGTCTGAATTTTGGAGGATTCCGAACTGTGGGTCATTATAGCTGTGGCGGAATTCCGTGGCCGCGGCGGTGTGGTGGCGGTCTGCTAACCAGGCCCCAGCACCAGTGTTCTTTCCCTAAAACTGTACCTTTGTCTCCACAATTGGCACACCCTGGCATCCAGGTAAGTCCCTTGTAACTGGTACCCCTGGTACCAAGGGCCCTGATGCCAGGGAAGGTCTCTAAGGGCTTCAGCATGTCTTATGCCACCCTGGAGACCCCTCACTCAGCACAGACACACTGCTTGCCAGCTTGTGTGTGCTGGTGGGGAGAAAATGACTAAGTCGACATGGCACTCCCCTCAGGGTGCCATGCCAACCTCACACTGCCCATGGCATAGATAAGTCACCCCTCTAGCAGGCCTTACAGCCCTAAGGCAGGGTGCACTATACCATAGGTGAGGGCATAGGTGCATGAGCACTATGCCCCTACAGTGTCTAAGCAAAACCTTAAACATTGTAAGTGCAGGGTAGCCATAAGAGTTTATGGTCTGGGAGTCTGTCATACACGAACTCCACAGCACCATAATGGCTACACTGAAAACTGGGAAGTTTGGTATCAAACTTCTCAGCACAATAAATGCACACTGATGCCAGTGTACATTTTATTGCGAAATACAACCAGAGGGCATCTTAGAGATGCCCCCTGAAAACATACCCGACTTCCAGTGTGGGCTGACTAGTTTTATCAGCCTGCCACACACCAGACATGTTGATGGCCACATGGGGAGAGTGCCTTTGTCACTCTGTGGCTAGTAACAAAGCCTGTACTGGGTGGAGGTGCTTCTTACCTCACCCTGCAGGAGCTGTAACACCTGGCGGTGAACCTCAAAGGCTCACCCCCTTTGTTACAGTGCCACAGGGCATTCCAGCTAGTGGAGATGCCCGCCCCCTCCGGCCACGGCCCCACTTTTGGCGGCAAGGCCGGAGAAGATAATGAGAAAAACAAGGAGGAGTCCACCACCAGTCAGGACAGACCCTAAGGTGTCCTAAGCTGAGGTGACCACTGCCTTTAGAAATCCTCCATCTTGATCTTGGAGGATTCCCCCAATGGGAATAGGGATGTGCCCCCCTCCCCTCCGGGAGGAGGCACAAACAGGGTGTATCCACCCTCAAGGACAGTAGCCATTGGCTACTGCCCTCCCAGACCTAAACACACCCCAAAATTCAGTATTTAGGGGCTCCCCAGAACCTAGAAAACTAGATTCCTGCAACCTGAAGACGAAGTAGGACTGCTGACCTGAAGCCCTGCAGAGAAGACGGAGACACCAACTGCTTTGGCCCCAGCCCTACCGGCCTGTCTCCCCACTTCGAGAAAAACAGCAACAGCGACGCGTCCCCCAGGGTCCAGCGACCTATGAAGCCTCAGAGGACTACCCTGCATCTAAAAGGACCAAGAACTCCCGAGGACATCGGCCTTGTTCCACAAAGACTGAAACTTACAACAAAGAAACAACTTTTAAAGGACTCCACGTTTCCCGCCGGAAGCGTGAGACTTTCCACTCTGCACCCGACGCCCCCCGGCTCGACCTGCGGAGAAACAACACTACTGGGAGGACTCCCCGGTGACTGTGAGCCCGTGAGTAGCCAGAGTTGACCCCCCTGAGCCCCCACAGCGACGTCTGCAGAGGGAATTTAGAGGCACCCCCTAACCGCGACTGCCTGCTTCAAAGAACCCGACGCCTGGTAAAGACACTGCACCCGCAGCCCCCAGGACCTGAAGGATCCGACCTCCAGTGCATAAGCATCCCCCAGGTGGCCCTCTCCCTTGCCCAGGTGGTGGCTACCCCAAGGAGCCCCCACCTTGCCTGCCTGCTTCGCTGAAGATACCCCTGGGTCTCCCATTGAAACCTATTGCAAACCCGATGCTTGTATGAACTCTGCACCCGGCCTCCCCCGTGCCGCTGAGGGTGTACTTTTTGTGCTGACTTGTGTCCCCCCCGGTGCCCTACAAAACCCCCCTGGTCTGCCCTCCCAAGTCGCGGGTACTTACCTGCTGGCAGACTGGAACCAGGGCACCCCCTTCTCCATTGAAGCCTATGCGTTTTCGGCACCACTTTGACCTCTGCACCTGACCGGCCCTGGGCTGCTGGTGTGGTAACTTTGGGGTTGCCCTGAACCCCCAACGGTGGGCTACCTTGGACCCAACTTTAAACCCTGTAGGTGTTTTACTTACCTGCAAAAACTAACCAAAACTTACCTCCCCCAGGAGCTGTTGAAAATTGCACTATCTAGTTTTAAAATAGCTTATTGCCATTTTTGCTAAAACTGTACATGATATTGTGTTGATTCAAAGTTCCTAAGATACCTGAGTGAAATACCTTTCATTTGAAGTATTACTTGTAAATCTTGATCCTGTGGTTCTTAAAATAAACTAAGAAAATATATTTTTCTATATAAAAACCTATTGGCCTGGAATTGTCTTTGAGTGAGTGTTCCTCATTTATTGCCTGTGTGTACAACAAATGCTTAACGCTACCCTCTGATAAGCCTACTGCTCGACGACACTACCACAAAATAGAGCATTAGAATTATCTCTTTTTGCCACTATCTTACCTCTAAGGGTAACCCTTGGACTCTGTGGATGCTATTTCTTACTTTGAAATAGCACATACAGAGCCAACTTCCTAAAGCAGGTGACTCTGGTTACCCCAACCTATCATGGCTACTGACTCCAGTGAGGAATCCCAGGACAAGGGCAGAGAAACGCTACAATGAGGCCCATGGGAGAACTAGGAGGGTGATCGAGCGGACCTTCGGCCTCCTGAAGGCCAGGTTCAGGTGCCTCCATTTGACATGTGGATCCCTATTCTACTCTCCAAAGAAGGTGTGCCAGATCATCGTGGCCTGCTGTATGCTTCACAACTTGGATTTGCGACGGCAGGTGCCCTTTCTGCAGGAGGATGGTGCAGATGGCGGTGTTGTTGCAGCTGTAGAGCCTGTGGACAGTGAAGATGAGGAAGCAGAGGAAGAAGACATGGACAACAGGGACTCAGTGATCCAGCAATATTTCCAGTGACACACAGGTAAGAATACAAACCTGCCTACTACATGTACTTAAACACTACTACCTCTCTACTGTCTGTCGTTTTCACCCAGTGTATGGTCACTGAGTTGTCACTTTCCCTTACAATTTCACAGATGTGGGTCCCACTGTGTGACATCTGCTTTTATTCCTCATGGACTAGAGCTGTGTGACATAGGTATGTTGCCATCACCAATGAAAAAGCTTTTTGCCACAGTTATTGCTAATACAGTATTCCGAAATCACAGACAGACTCCAGATTTTTCTGTGCTTTAAGGGTGTTTATTTAAGTGCTCAATATTGGAGGGGGTTGTAAAATGGTGAGGGGTGATGGCGGAGGAATGTCCATGGCAGAGTCCAGTCTATTAGTCTCACAGGTGCATTGCCCAAATGGGCATAGGAAGTGGAGCTAGGGCAGTTTGAGGATGGACAGGGTGTCAAAGTGGGACAAAAGGATGACAATCAGGGTGGTCTCATTTCTTGGCAGGGGTCTTGGCATCGTTCTCTGTCTTTGTCCTGGATCTCAGGGACCGTTTGCGAGGTGTTTCTCCCTCTGCTGGGGATGGGGTGCTGGTGTGGTGGTCTTGTGCCGGTGCCTCCTGTCCACTAGCGCCGGTGGAGCTGGTGGGCATTTCTTCGTCCAGGCTAGTGTCAGGGACCCCTTGTAGTGCCACAGTGTCCCTCCTGGTGTTGAGTACTTCCTTCAGCACCCCTACGATGGTGCCCAGGGTGGAACTGATGGTTCTGAGTTTCTCCCTGAAGCCCATATACTGTTTCTCCTGCAGGCGCTGGGTCTCCTGAAACTTGGCCAGTACCGTTGCCATCGTCTCCTGGGAGTGGTGGTAGGCTCCCATGATGGAGGACAGGGCCTCGTGGAGAGTGGGTTCCCTGGGCCTGTCCGCCCCCTGTCGCACAGCAGCCCTCCCAGTTCCCCTGTGTTCTTGGGCCTCCGTCCCTTGCACCATGTGCCCACTACCACTGCCCCCAGGTCCCTGTTGTTGTTGGGGTGGTGGGTTAGCCTGGGTTCCCTGTAGAGGTGGACACACTGCTGATTGACGTGTCCTGGGGACCGAGGTATGGGCCCGCTGGGTAGGTGCTGTGCTGGTGTTTTCAGAGGGGGGAAGCTCTGTAGTGGCCTATGACTGGGTGTGGGGAACCGACTGTCCAGAGGTCCCATATGGGCCGGGCTGGTCATCTAGATCCAGGTGCTGTCATCACTGTGGGCCTCTTCTGTTGGTGGTGTGGACATGTGTGGACCCTCCTGTCTGGTGACGTTAGATAGGGGTCCTGCAGGGGTATAAAGGAATGATTATTGCATCTGTGTGTGTCAAGGTGCGCAATGGGTGGGTGACCGTGTACCCCAGTGCTAGCATTCCTGTGTGGGATCTTGTGTGATGATGGTTTAGGGAGGTGTATGGGTATGTGCAGTGGGCATGCTTTAGTGATGGGTGTCCATGCTTTGGTGTTGCATGCAGGGCTTGGTGTTGGGATAGTGGGACATTTGTGAGGAGTGGGAGTGATGGGGGTATGTGCTGGCATGCAGGTAGGGTGGGGGATGTAATAGTAAAGCTTTGACTTACAACAGTCCATTCCTCCACCTACTCCTGTGAGGCCCTCAGGATGCAGAATCACCAAGACCTGCTCCTCCCATGTTGTTAGTTGTGGGGGAGGAGGTAGGGGTCCGCTGCCAGTCCGCTGAACCGCCAGGTGGTGCCTGGAGACCACGGAACGCACCTTCCCCCGTAGGTCGTGCCTCCTCTTCCTGATGTCCTCCCGATTTCTTGGGTGTTGTCCCACTGCGTTGACCCTGTCCACTATTCTTCGCCATAGCTCCATCTTCCTTGCAATGGAGGTGTGCTGCACCTGTGATCCGAATAGCTGTGGCTCTACCCGGATGATTTCCTCCACCATGACCCTGAGCTCCTCCTCCGAGAACCTGGGGTGTCTTTGCCGTGCCATTGGGTGGTGTAGGTGATGTGTGGGGTCGTGTGTGGGGTGATAAGTGTGCTGATATGTGGTGGGGTGTTGTGTGAGGTGCGTGGACGTTATGTGGGTGATGGTGTTGTGTGCCTGTGGATACTTGTGTTGTTGATGGTGGTGTCTCTCTCTGCCTGTCGTTTGTGATTTGTGGTTGTAAGGGTTTGTGGGTGATGTGGGTGTGTGTTTTATATTGTATTGAGTGTGTGGGAGTGGTGTGTATGTATATCAGGTGTGTGTATTTCGAATTGTCCAATGTGGCTGTGTTTTGTAAATGTGTGTGTAGTTTGAGCTCGGGGTGGTGTGGATTCGTGGGTCATGATAGTGTGGCCGTATTTCTGTTGGCGTGACGGTGGAGGTTTTGTTATCGCCAGTTTATCACTGACCTTTGGTGTGGAGGACTTGTGTGGGTGTCTGAATTTTGGAGGATTCCGAACTGTGGGTCATTATAGCTGTGGCGGAATTCCGTGGCCGTGGCGGTGTGGTGGCGGTCTTCTGCGCGGCGGTAAGCGTCTTTTACCGCCAATTTCATAATGAGGGCCTGTGTGTTTTTGCCTTTTCCCATTTCATGCCAGCATTCAGAGCATTTTGTGCATGTAAATTACGGGGGTCCCAGCTCCTATTTTGAGGAGCAGTGCATGCACACATGTTTATTTCTTTGCCTATTTATTTTTATTTTCCTTGAATTTTGTTAGTCATTGAGTGCTACATTTGTGACCTGCCGTATCCTAAATTGCCATTGTTTTGGCAAGTCAAAAAAACACTTTTTCTATGGAAAAATGGCCCTAACTATTAATACCTACTGGCAAGTGCCAGTAGGTAATATATAAAATGCTATAACTTGGGCCCCTACCATGTGCAGTTTTATTCTCAATATTTTACTGCAAATGTAAAAGTAATATTATTATCAATTAGGTTATCAAAGATGTCAGGAGTGATGTAATATGCACTGCATGGCAAGGGCATGAGTTATAGTTGCCTTAGGGCATATGTTTTAGTTAGTTGAGCTAGCCATAATTATAACTGGTGAACTTCTATGTTTTGTACGAGTAAATTCAGAAGCTAACTATAAAGTCCCTGTAACCTTTTGTTTTTTAAGTGAATTTGTCTTTTTTTTAAACTTCTATTTCCTAGCTATAAATTCCCTGTAACCTTTGTTTTATTCAGTAAATGCCTATGTTTTCCTTAATGTAAATTCATTTTAATTACAATACCTTAATTCAACCACTGCCACTCACAGCCTGTGGATTGGCCTTGTGGCCACTTTGCTATAACTACCCAACTTAGTGCCACACATGACCTTTGAAAGCACCACAGAACCACACGCTGTAACCACTAAACCCCCTTTGGCAGTGTGAAGCAGGCGTTGGCTGCCAACCCTGCATGCATTAGTCTCTGAGTGGGTCTGTGAGTGTGTATGAGTAGGTGGGTTTGTCAGTGGGTGCATGAGTCTCTGAGTAGATCTCTGAGTGGGTGCATGGGTCCCTCAGTTGTTGTGTGAGTGGATGCATGACTCTTTGAGTAGGTCTGTGAGTGGATGCATGACTGTCTTAGTGGGTCTCTGAGTAGGTATATGATTGTCTGAGTGTGTATGATTGCATGAATAAGAGTCTGAGTGGGTCTGTGAATGGGTGCATGAGGGTCTCAGTGGGTTTGTGAGTGCCTTCGTGAGTGTCTGAGTGGCTCTGTGAGTAGGTGTGTGAGTGTCTGAGTAGGTTTGCGAGTGGGTACATGAGTATCTGAGTGCATCTCTGAGTGAGTACATAAGCCTGAGTGGGTTTGTGAGTGGGTGCATGAATTGTTGTGTAGCCATTTCAAGTATAGCTCCATGCACGCTAGTTTAACATACTAGGCCATTGTGCACTTTGCCCTAGATACATTTTATTCAGATTCGCACTGTTATTATACAATAGCCAGTTTTTACGGTCTTGTTTTAATTTCTTTTATCAAACTGTTTAGGTTAGTTCTGCACTGTGTTCTCAAACAATGCATTCTTGATCGCCCTGTGCTTCAGTCAAGGCTACAGTCTGGTACATTGTAAACTTGGTAGAAGTTTAGTCTCCAACATTCGTAGAAAATACACATCCTTACGTATGGACATTTTCTTAGATCATCTGCTGTGTTAGTTATAAAAGCACTTTCTAGTCCTAGTACATGTCAAGAGGGAGATTCCAGCCAGGGAACCACAACTGTATGCTGAATGCCCTGTTGCAGATGCTTACGCAGATTACAGGCCTTTACTCAGGTATGAGGGTTGATTTCCTCCTGAGGGAATCTGAAAGGCAGGTTTAGAGCTTAACATGCTGTGCTCGAAATATAACTTAGAGAGAGAATAATCCATCGATTCTAGTGGCACTATGATAGCCTTATTCTTGTGTTTCACTCTCATCGTCACTATTTTAATATTATTGTGTTGTGTAGTTCTGGTTATTGCAGCTCTCACTTTGCTATCCAAAATGCAGTTGTTTTATTAAACCAATCTTTAAAACCTATACTGCCTTTATTGTCATTTATATATGAGACCGCACTGTGTATGAGAGAACCAGTTGTGACCTGAGTGACCACAACTTCCCTGAGAAGTACTGATATGTCATGCACTCGGCTGCCCAATTGTCTCTACCTTTTGGGAGAGATGAGGCACTGCTAGTTAGCTGGAGCAAAACCCGGATTTGGAGCGACAAGCGTCATCCACCGTCGGTCAGACTCAGTCCCCCGCACTGTGGACGATCTTGCTGCTCAAAATCGAGTAGTCTCATTAGGATAATGACAGCCTACGCGACAGAATGTCTGAGTGGGTCTGTGAGTAGGAACTTGAGTGTTTGAGTGGGTCTGTGACTGGGTGCGTGAGTGTCTGAGTGCTTCTATGAGTGAATTAATTTGTGTATGAATGAGTCTGTCTTTTAAAAAAGAATTCTCCAATATTTGAGAATTGTTGGTGATGTTACATGGGAGGCTGCCGTGAGCATCACATGTATTTTTGAATATCACACCTCGTAAAAAAACATAATTTTCAACTTGTAATTTGACCCTCCAGTACCCCTATGTCACATCCCTGGGGTAAGAGTACCTCTAACCTGACCCCTTATACCACTTTTTATTTAATTTTTCAGCCCTGGGGCCCATGTCCCGTAACCTAAAATGGTGGCTCCAAATTTGTGGTCAGTTTGGAGCCAGCCAATGACAGCCTTCATGTTGGTGCAGGCATTCATGAATACGCAGCAATCGCCGCAAAAACATTGCGAAAGATTCACAGCTCTAGATACACACATTTATTTTCCCTTTAATATCTCAAAAACTAATGAACACATTTGCACGAAATAACAAATTGCTCAATCTGGGGAACAAACATTTCTGCAAAATTTGGTGTTATTCCATCCAGCGGATCGGGCTGTAGTTGTGTTCAAAACTCCTTCAGGAATTAACATGGGAAGCACACTTTTTTTACCCCCCTTTTTCTCGGTCTCCACTTAACAGATCACCCCAAAACTTTCCATGCGTAACAAGAATCACCAGCACACTTTTCTTTTTTAAATGTAATCAAGATCCGTCAAATGGTGCTAAATATATAGGCAAGTCAAAAAATGCTTTTCCTATGGAAACATGGTCCTAACTATAACTAACTACTGGCGACCGCCAGTAGGTAACATATATAAATATGTATATATATATATATATATACATATTTATATATATGTATGTATATATGTTTGTATGAACGTGTGTATGTGTGCTACTGTTATGAATGTGCCCCATATATGTGCATGCCTGTAACCATATTATGAACCTGTATTTATGAAAGTGTGCACATAAGAGGTTCCCACAGTATGAAGATGTGGGTGAGGGCAGAGAGCCCAAAGTTCAGGTTGGTCTTTGTTCAAATAGATGAGAGGGCTAGAGTTATATAAGTGAGAAAGAAATCAGTGCACTGAGGTGGGGAAGAGATTACTGCAAAAATGTTAGAGAAGGCTTTCTGACCATACATTAATGAGTGCTAGGTGTGTGCCACTAAGTGCTCGATATAGAGGCCTAGGATGGAAACCGATGAAGGGTGAAGGTGCTAGGTGCAAATCAGTTGAAGAGAGACTGGTGTGAATACATTACATGGGTTATGTGCACACAGTTAATAATGGCTAAAAGCCCATATGAGATTGAAAGTTAGGTTTCCAAAGGTGAAAAAAGACTAAGGGCCTGATTACAACTTTGGAGGAGGTGTTAATCCGTCCCAAATGTGACGGATATACCACCAGCCGTATTACGAGTTCCATAGGATATAATGGACTCGCAATAAGGCTGGTGGTATATCCGTCACTTTACCGTCACTTTTGGGACGGATTAACACCTCCTCCAAAGTTGTAATCAGGCCCTATGGGCCCAATTCACAAAGGGAAAATTAGACTTTTGGTCTAAGTTTAGACCAAAAGTCTAAGTTTACAAAATTTTGGTATTCACAAAGGTACTTTTTACCTTTGTGAATACCGAAAAGTAATAAACTTAGGCCCATATTTATACTTTTTAAGCACTGCATTTGCGCCACTTTTTGACGCAAAAACGGCACAAACTTAGAAAATACAATTGTATTTGGTAAGTTTGCGCCGTTTTTGCATCATAAAATGACAGAGAAGCGGTGCTAAAAAGTTTAAATATGGGCCTTAGACTTTTGGTCTCAACTAAGACCAAAAGTCTAAGTTCACCTTTGTGAATCAGGCCCTAAATGCGTATGTTTAAGACTGTACTTATGTGTACCTTGGATAACCATTTACTCACTTTAGGTCTGAGTAGCTGAGGTGGTTTGGTGTGAGGAAACAGGAGCACACAGGGGAGCTGTGGCTTAGTGCACACAGATGGCAGTGTTTCCTAAGGGTACAAGCACGAGATGGAAGCAGAACCTGCGCACTGGCGAGTTGTGATGTAGAGAAGAAACATGCAATAGGACTAGGACTAGGTGTTCATTTCAGAAAGGTGTCTACATGCAAACATAGTGGTGCACACAAGAGGTGGCTAAGTGCACACAGGTGTGTACATTCTTTGTTTGCATATTTGTGCATGGCACTCAGTAGTAACATCCTGTGTGCAAATTAGTTTGGATTACCAGAGTTTACACGTTTTTACCACCTAGAGTCAGCACATGTGTATTCACTTACCTCTGGGTATCCACCGGTTTTGTTTCATAAAGGTAAACACACTTTTGTGTAAGTGTACAATTGTTTGCTATTCAGAAAGAGATTTACAGGTAGTACCTTTAAAAGGGGGATTATCCCCACGTGAAAAGACCTCCACCTCATTAAAGAAAAGTCTACCACGTATTGCATGACAGGGGAACATCGGAAACAATGACTCTGGAACAACAACTACGTTGTTAACGCAAGCTAAACCACGCTTGAGTTAACGACTTCCTTTTTCTCTGCCTTAACCACACACGTGCTGAACAACACATATGTGTGGTTAAGGCAGAGAAAAAGGGAGAGTGCATCGGTAGAGGATGCAGTCAGGTAAGTGGGGCTGGGGCACAGTTGGGGGTAGTTTTTAGGGGCGGGTGGATTAAGGGCTTGAGGTAGGTGTAGTTTGTTTTTTTAGGGGTGGGGTGGCGTGATCGGGACAGTTCTGGATTTAGGGGCGGGGATCGCGGCAGTTCTGTTTTTAGGGGTGTGGGTCAGGGTAGTTTGTTTTTTGGGGTGGGGAGTCAGGGTAGTTTGTTTTTTGGGGATGGGGTTGGAGTAGTTTTGTTTTTGGGGGATGGCGGGTAGTTTGTTTTTTGGGTTTGGGGGGTCGGGTAGTTTGTTTTTTGGGAGGTGGGGTGGGGGGATTCGAGGAGTTAGGGTTTTGGGATGGGGTCAGGGTAGTTTGGGTTTTGGGGGTGGGAGTCAGGATAGATTGTTTTTTGGGGGTGGGGTTCGGGTAGTTTGGTTTTTGGGGGTGGAGGGGATCGGGGTAGTTAGTATTTTTGGGGGTGGGGTGGGGGAGCTGGGTAGTTTGGTTTTTGGGGTGGGGTGAGTCTAGATTGGTTTTTGAGGGTGGGGGTTGGGCTAGATTGCTTGTGTGGGGATGGGGGTTGGGGTAGTTTGGTTTTTGGGGGTAGGGGATTAGGGTAGTTTGGTTTTTGGGGGTGGGGTCAGGGTAGTTAGTGCATTTTAGGGTGGGGATCGGGGTAGTTAGTGTTTTTGGGGATGGGGTCAAGGGATCTGGGTAATTTGGTTTTTGGGGGTGGGAGGGTTGGGGTAGTTTGGTTTTTGGGTGTTGGGGGTGGGGGATCAGGATAGTTTTGTTTTTAAGGTGCTGGTGGGGGTCAGTTGTTTTTAGGGTGGGTGGGTGGGGTCGGGGAAGGGTTTAGGGCTAAGGGTGGGTGGGAGGTATCGGGGTAGTTTTGTTTTAGGGGTGGGAGGTCGGGGTAGTTTTAGTATTAGGGGTGGGGTACTTCTGGGCCTTAGGACAGAGGGGGGGTCACATGCTAGAACCACATATGCCGTTCCCACACATGCCTTTACTAGGCATGCATTTAAAAGAAAGGTTGTTGTAAAGGCATGCATGGTAAAAACATTTGTGGTTAGAAATCAGTTGTTCAGGCATGTGTGGTCCCAGCATTCGTTTTTCCATCATACTTTTGCATGACATTGAATTAACACACACATTTGTATTCAATTTGTAAGTAGTGACACAGGCTGCATTTCATAAACACACTTTTCCACTGCACTGGTAAATCCCTTTGTGAATAGCAGACAGTTCTAAACTTACACGAACGTGTAAGTTTACCTTTGTGAATCAGGCCATTAGAATGTATTTTGGTCTTCAAGGCTATGCCTATGTCTATACTAATGTATGATGTCTGAGGCAGGATATTTTGATGTGTACCTGAGCATTTTAAACTAATTTCAAAAGTATGAGAATAGTAACTGGCCTATGATTACTTGTCCCAAGGTCTATGCCGATGGCTTTTTGTGGTTGTGCCCCTAGTGTAGCATTGCACGTGTTTACTCAGCAGTGCACTTTTATTCATGTTATTGTACTATTTAATTTTCCATTGTCACTTAGAAAAGTTATTTTTTTATTTCAAACCTGTCTCTCTTGTTTAAGTCACTGGGGTCAATGGCGTGAGAAATAATTTCCTGGGATGCTACCATGGTCAAATATCACAAAATGGCACTTCCTGCAATGGAGTGGGTCAATGGGCATGCAATGTCACTTCCGCTGCCGCTGCCATTTTGCTGAATCAATGTCCATTGTCTCTGTGGAAACAACTGTTATTCTAACGGATGTTTTCTGTCCATCACAGCTACAGATGTCTGAAGTATGGGTACTGGCGCAGGTCCACGATTGTTCTGCTTTTCGGAAGCGCAAGACAAGATGATGCCGCATCTCAATAAAAAATGTCTGCTAAGGTTTGCGTAAGTAAAACTGAATTAGCAAACCCACCGTTGTATTCCCCTACTGAGGAGTGACATAGGCTGAATTTCAT
This sequence comes from Pleurodeles waltl, assembly GCF_031143425.1. NCBI lineage: Eukaryota > Metazoa > Chordata > Amphibia > Caudata > Salamandridae > Pleurodeles > Pleurodeles waltl. The sequence goes on from NC_090446.1 coordinate 1,420,322,274, forward strand.
AAGCACACTTTTCCAAACAGCAGCAATAGTTAATCACGAGCTCTTATTCGGAGAGGTCACTTGCAAAGCTTCGGTGCAGCCAGAGCCTCTTATCACTGAGTTCACACTCAACGGCACTATACTTTTTCACTTATTTTCTGATGTCATGATATCCCTTGCATATTCTCACTCATTCCCATGCACTTTCCGGACACAATTCCCGCTTTTAAGAGTATCCGAAGACAGCATGATTTATTAAGGGCTGTAGGAAGCGCATTTGAATCTGGGGAACATTTCAAGAAATTTTCGGACATCTAGATTAGTATTGCATGCAATCTTTATTTTCGTTAATGCTTTGAAGCGGATCAAATATTTACAAATTCTGGTGAAAATGGTGTTCGATTTGAACACTCGGAAGTGGAATAATGAGGATTTTGGTAGACTTTTCTCACTGGAGGGATTTCACGTGAATTGGATTGTTAAAGTTGTATGTCACTTACAGTTAATCTTCTGGTAGTTGCCTGAAAGACTAAATGAACGTGAAGCATGTAGGCCTATCTGTGCAGGGGTTGATTCTGCTCTCAGAAACATAACCAATCAGGGCTAATATGCTCCCTTCTTCCAATAACTGAGCTCTCGGTAAGATTATTGACTGCCGCACTCACTTGTGGGAATGCACTTGTCATTATGCATGGCATATCCTTCCATACAAACACACCCAGGAGCACATTCGTAGGGGCAGATCGTTTTTTCTTGATTGTAGTTCTCGCAGGTTGTCTGGCATCTGGCACCGCAGGGACTGAAATAGGCATTTTGTGGACAGGATTCACAGTCTTCTTTCCGTACACATGTTTGAGAACCCTCGTACTGCAGGATGTACCCCTCATCACAGATACAGCCAGCGATGCACAACCGGTAGCATGGCTTCTCCTCATTTCGATCTACACAGTTTTCTTGACAACCACCCCAGCAAACTGTAAAATGTTGGTGCTGCGGGCATTCTGTGGAAGAAGATAATGAAAGATATTGGAACAGATATGAAAACAGTAGAATCCATCAAGCCAACAGCAATTGTAAAAAAAAAACCCTACTAGTATGCTACTGTTGATCTAAAGAGTTGCTTCAAAGTATCATTCCTTGTTTTAGGATGGCTCATTAAATGAACTTGGTATAATAGGCATGTCTGGCAATGGGGGCAAATTACTAGAGTCTGATTTATAAAACGTTTACTGCGTGCAGTTGTCACGTTGGAGTAGCTGTCTCCTAAATTTCCAAGATTACTGTTCACTTATTGCAAAAGATTTCTAACTCATAGACACTTTACAGGCTAAGGGGCTTTTTTACAAGCGCCACTGGATCGTCACTTTCAGCGACACTTCGGTGGCGCTGTGCCCATTTCCACATTTACAAGTAAAGATTTTGTGATGGTAAACCCTCCGAATTGCAAAATTACTCTGTTTTCAAAATTCATTTTTGTAATGTGCAAAACCTACTTCACAAGTTGGAAAAGTCAGAAAATAGTTTTTTATGGCCCATAACAAATTTGGAAGTGGAGCAGAAAGGACCATAGGCCATATGTACTAAAGCATTTTCCCATAGACACAGAATGGGTAAAATCTTTTGGTACATCTGGCCCCATATTCCTAATTGCAACTTGGAATGCAATAAATCATTACTTTGCAGCTGTAGTTATACAGTTATCAACACGTAAAACAAGGTAGTAGCAGACTTCCAAATGTGGTCTTGAGAATCATGGTGGCAGTGTCGCAGGAAGTAGATCAAAGACCCTTCCAGCTTCCCTTGGTGTTGCACCAAATTGCATTTTTCTTATTTTTGTGTTAAAATAGCTCAGGTTCCAAAGGAACATTGTCCGCTTTAAAAAAATAAAGTTTTCGACTGGGAAATACAAATACTTGGATAGTGGTTGTAAGGAATTGAGTTATTTATTGAGGGGAGTTAAAACCCTATTGAATCAAAAACTATAATCCTTATAAAGTGAACCCCAAAAGTCACTAAAATAACATGTGCTTAACCTGTGGTAGTTTGACACAAAAGCAGTCAGGCTTAACTTTGAGGCACAGTCAAAAGTGAAGGTCGAGCACAATGGAATGGGGACCCATATGCGAAGTGGGCCCGGGCCCGGACTCGGTTTAACTTCAACATTTTGAAGAAATTTCCTGAGAATGGTAAAGCAAAGGTAAAAATGAGGTGGGGCAAAGCAGCTTGCATTTGTCTGAGGAGGAGGCGTCATCTTCAGGGACACTCTGAATAGGATTTGCTGCTGCGGAATAGAACATAGTGAGAACTGCCACGTTGTTAGGCTGTCTGGCTATGCAGCTTGGGTGGATCAGTCAGCAGGTAGAGCATGGTCTTCTGTTAGTTATCAGGACACTGTTTGGTGCAAATAATTAGAGTTATCCAGGAGCAGCACCTTTAATCCCACAACAAAGGACTTGTAGGGTACAACTTGGGGGGTCAGGACTCACTCCAACAGAGGGCAGGTCGATGGTTGTACGTATCTGGAGCTTGTTATGTCCCTGTAGCTCACACAGGAGGCCAGCCGATTGGCCGTTGGAGTCACACTGGTACTCCTAGGTTTAAACAGAAAGGCAGGCTGCAGGCAGCAGGGCAGTCGTCTGGGGGACAAGTGAAACCTCAAGCAGCAGAACAGTCCTCTGAGGTACAAGGCAGTCGTCAAGCAGCAGGGCAGTCCTCTGGGGGTCCAGTTAGTCCTTCTGAAGTCTTCCACAGGTCCAATAGTGTACCGATGAGTGGTACAAGAGGTCCAATACCTATGCTTAGTACCAGCTGTTGAAGTGAGGAAATCTTTTAGGCTACCGCCGACAGCTAGTTCTGGTTCTACTTCCATCCCCTGCCAATGCTCCAAGAGGTATGGGTAACAAAAGGCTAATGTCAGATTCCTTTGTGTATGTGTTGGAGGCAGCCCTCTGAAATGTAAGTGAGGCAGGAAACAGCTCCTCCCCACCTTTCCTGGCAGGATGGCCCATCCTTGCAACAGCTAATTCAATTTTTGTCTCACTGTCTAGGGGAAATTCACAAAGCCCAACAGCTGTGTTATTCATGTGACCTAGAACACGCACAGCAGGCATCAAATGGTCAGGTAAAAAAAATGCCAAGTATTTTAAAGAGGGTTTTAAATTACAAGTCATTTGAGTCCAAACATGACATTCCTACCTGTTCCAAATAAAAGGTTAGCAGATATTGAATGTAATAAGTTAACCCAATGTTATCCTATGGGTGAGAGAGGTCTTAAAGTAGGAAAAAACAATGTAAGAGTTTTTCGCGACCAGGAAATGTAAAACTTAAAGACCTCTTGTGCTTTTGAAAAACAATGCACTTTTAGAGCCTACCTTAGGGGTGGTCTATTTATATTAAAAAGGAAGGTTTAGTGAGTTGGCAGATTAAAACTGCACCACAAGCTACAATGGTAGGCGTGAGATGTGCTTAAAAGTGCTACTGTAGCGGATGGCAAAATGATTGCTGCAGGCCCACCACTAGTAGCATTTAATTTACAGGCTCTTGGTAAATATAGTACTTGTAAATAAATGAAAAAATAGTGCTGCAGGCCCACTAGTAGCATTTCATTTTTAAACTCCGCATAACTGTGGTGTGGGACGTACAAGTAAATGAAAAGGGCCAATCAGGTGTAGGCAAGTCCTACAATGCTTTAGGGACAGAAAGCAAGTCATTTTGCACTGGTTATCAGTAGTAAAGAGCCCAGAGTTCACATGCAAATAAAAATAATTTCATAAAATGGGATGGGTGAATGCGAAAATGTTTGGGGGAAAACAACACCAAGAATGTTAGGTCTAACAGTGGTCTACTGTCTCTTGCAGATCACCATCTCTGTGCACCTAGCCAAAGGCAGTGGGATGCAAATTATCTCTTCAATAGACAGTTAATTCCACAACCCCCTGTAACCTAATGGTTCAGACATAACTTTGTAAAATCACTGTATGAGTCATGATCACATTTCGCATACAGTATATATGTACATCTTGCTCTGCATTATGAAGGGATACTAGCTTAACTGACAGGCACTCACTCATAAAATAAATCCAAAGGCAATTGAACATGTCCATTATATGTGTCTGGGTTAGTGGTAAGATGCAAACCCATACCACATCATGGCAAATTTGATGTGATAATTATTATACAGTAGTTAGTCGTCACATGAAAAAACAATTCAATTAACTCATTTATGAAAAGACTGACAGGCGCTCACTCATAAAATAAATCCAAAGGCAATTGAACATGTCCATTATATGTGTCTAGGTTAGTGGTAAGATGCAAACCCATACCACATCATGGCAAATTTGATGTGATAATTATTATACAGTAGTTAGTCATCACATGAAAAAACAATTCAATTAAAAGACTGAAAGGGCAGCATGAAAGCACATACTAACCCTATCAAGACAAATCCCTCAGCCAACATAATTAATCTAGGGGTACAAGCATACAGAGAATGGTGGAGGCCAAGGATAGCAAAACCCACTGGACCATACTCAATTGGGCTTCCAAGTAATCAGACTCTCAAACAATAGACAGTGACAAGGCATGGCATGGCATGATGTAACATAGATTACATAACTGTAGGAACTTAATGTTTCTGTATTATCATCCCATTCCCTTTTTCTGAATCCTATATTTCTGATGGCATAAGAACTCTGTGCACTTTAACCCTGCTAACCAGTAGCACATTGCCTGTGCTTCCACTTAAACAAGGGTGAATTGGCAAACTCCTAACTGGCAAACATGACTCACCTGCAAGTCCCTAGTATGAACCCATGGCCTGGACGTTAAATGCCACCAGTGGACTGCAGCATTGATCGTGCCACTCACTAAGGTGGTAATACAAATATGACTTCAGGCCTACTATTGTAGCCTGTTTGTGGTAGCTTAAACACTGCAATTTGGCCAAATAGTCAAAATCTCACTTTTAATTACTAATTGGTTGTAGGAAGACGGGTGTATTATTTGATATGCCTGATAGTCTTATCATAGAATACCCTTGCAGAACTTTTTTTTTGGGTCCAGTTAGGCTCATTTGAGAAGCAAGGCTGTTGAAAATGACCATCTCTACAGGATCACCCCAAACCTTTTGCTTTCCTCCTCCTACTTTTTGCTGAAATTGTGCTAGTTGGCCTTAGGACTCTGTGCACATTGCCAGTGCTAACTAGTGCTAAAGTGCTTGTGCTTGCTCCCTAAAACATGATTTGATTGGCATGTACCTGATTGGCATATTTAATTTACATGTAAGTCCCTTATAGTGGTATACCATATACCCAGGGCCTGTAAATGAAATGCTTCCAGGGGGCCTGCAGCACTTTTTGTGCCACCCACTTAAGTAGCATTTCAAAATATGTCCCAGGACTGACATTGCAGCCTGAAGAAAGTGACCCACTGCTATGCTGACTTGGCATTTAAAACCCTTTGCCAAGCCTTAAACTATTTTATAACATTTAAGTCAAACCTAAGGAAGGCCATAGGTAGCCCATAGGGCAGGGTATGGTGTAATTAAAAGGTCGGGCATGTACTTTTTAGTTTTACAAATTTGTTTTTACTACAGTGAGGCCTACCCCCCCAAAGGGATGACATTAGGGATTCCTTATTATATTTAATAAGCTGTAACTCCTAAACCAGGGGTGGTGACATGTCACATTTGGTATCTATACATGTGTAATGATGAATCCCCGTTAAAAGTCGGATTCATCATTACAAGTTTGAAAATGGCAGCTTTAGAAAGTTGGCATTTTCCTGTCTTTAGCCTTCTGTGCCTGCGGACGGTCTTAGGCAACATGACTGGGTGTAACTCATATTTAGTAACTTGTGAATTCCCTCCAGAGAGTTACACAATAGTGTGATTAGCTGAGTTTAAAGGGCCCGTTTACTGGCTTGCTGGAGGGGGGGGGAGGTCAGAGCTAATCAGAGACCCAATTGCACTTGAATTGGCTGTGCTACCGCTTAATAGGCGTATCAAGCCTGCATTGTCAGTGCAACCATTAGGGGCTGGGGCCAGGCCAGGGGAGGCAGGAAATGGCAGGAACTTCAAAGAACCCTTCCAGAAACTTCTCCCAACTTCTAGGAGCAGGGCAACAGCGTATAAAAATAGGGCTTTCTAATCCACTCTTCAGTACACTACTGGACCTGTGGAAGGACTCTCAGAGGTCTGCCTGGTGCTGTAACCTGCTGTGCACTCTTCCCGACTGATGCTGTACCTGGATCAACTGCTTTGCTGCCAGGTGCCTGCCATGTACCTTCAGAGGCCAGCCCTGCATCTTCACTTGTACCCAGGAGTTCTGAAGTGACTACAAGGGCTAGTAATGTTGGCCTCCTGTTCAGAGTCACAGGGACATAACAGGTTCCCACAACTTGAAGAATCCCCAAGTGGTCTCCATTCCCTCCTGGACCCGTGATTGTCTTGCTAAAGGTGCCTAGATGGCCATTATCTAATACTGAGGACTTGCTTGATTTTGAGCCCTTAACATTATCAATTCATAACTCTGGTTCTACTAATTGGATTTTGATGATTTTGGTGTCTAATAATTAATTAAAATGTATTCTATTATGTTGTCATTTCACTATATTGCTGTTTGTGTGCTGTATAGATACTTAACACATTGCTTAGGCTCAGAAAAAGGAACTGATTTAAAGCATTTACAAGCACCAAACAATGAAATAAAAAAGTCACACAACATGAAAGACACACAACAGCAATTTATAAAAATAGAGTGCACTTTTTTGAAATTTTAGAGTCCTTGATCTTCAAAATCCACCAGAAGGTCTGAGGATACCGATTTTTAAATTATTTTATTTTTTCGTAACTTTTACTGTAACAGCAAACAAGAATTGGTCAACAAATATTTACAAACTTTTGAAAAGTTTGAAAGAGTTAGTTCAGCAAGTCAAGCCTGACTTGGGCAACCAATTCCAACAGGACAGAGGTCAAAGAGGCCAGTAAGGACACTTTGGTCAGTTACCTGGCCACCATAGCCTTTTCCAGCCTTTAGGAAACAACGGCTATATAGATGATAATATAGTGGCATGCAGGATGAAGAGATGCTCAATGATGCTCAATGATGCTGCGCAATCGACGGGTAGGTGGAACGACCTACGGGGGAAGGTGCGTTGCGTGGCAGCAAGGCACCAGCTCGCCATACAGAGGACTGGCGTTGGACCCCCACCTCCTCCCCCACAGCTCACAGCATGGGAGGAGCAAGTCTTGGCAATACTGCATCCTGAGGGGCTCACTTTAGTAACCAGAGGACTGGACACTGGTGAATCAACATTTACCACTTATCACCCTTCCATACCTGCATGGCATCACACCCCATCACCCTCACTCCCATCACTCCACTCTATCCCACACACTGCAGCTACACATCTGATTAACTCCAATGCCAAATCCTGCATGCCATACCAATGCATGGACAGCCCTCTCAGCCCTGCATGGACACCCATCACTAAAGCATGCACACCATGGGGAACCTAACAATCCCTCAGAACATCACCATACACAAACAAAGGTAGCAGAGCAACATCAACGACAGAGGGGAAGCCAGGGATGTACAAACTGTCTCTCACATTAAGCATAATACATCACTTACATCCCGACAGGTGCCCCTGCCAATGTCAGCGGAGAGGAGGTGCCATGACTATCCAGTCCCCCAACAGAAGATGCCCCCAGTGATGACAATAACTCTGGACTTCAGGATCTGGATCAACAACCTGGCCCATCAAGGACCACTGGACAGTCGGTCACCCCAGCCCACTCCCAGTCCACCACAGAGCCTTCCCCCTCAGTATCCAACACCACAGCACCTACCCAGCGTACCCACACCTCTGTCCACGTCAATCAGCAGTGTGCCCACCTATACAGGGACCCCAGCACACACCTCGCCCCCTAGACAATCAGGGACCTGGGGTCAGTGGCAGTGGGCACACCGTTCAGGTGACAGAGGTACAGGGTAACACACCGAGATCCTAGGAGCCTACCAACATTCCCAGGACACAATGGGCCAGATCCTTGACAACGTGCAGGAGAACAGGTGGCTGCAGGAGGAACAGTATCAGGGGATCAGGGAGGACTTGCAAGCCATCAACACCACCTTGATCTCCATAGGAGGGGTGCTGGCAGACATGGCCAGCATCATTAGGGATGCAACAGCACAGCAGCGGGCCCCTACCACTAGCCAGTCCATTGACCAACCCTCACCTTCTGCTGTGGCTAGTGGGCAGGAGGCCCCACTGCAGGACCCACAGGTCACCAGCACCGCTCCCCCTGCAGAAGGTGAACCACCCCACAAATGTACCTTGCACCCAAGACCACCACCAGGAAATGAGACTCTTCTGATTCTCCCTCTGGTGTCCCACCCTCTCACCTTGTCCACTTTGAACTGCCTTTGCTCCCCTTCCAATGGCCCCATGGACACTGGGCCTGTGTTACAAAAGGACTGGAACAATACCCTGGACATACCTCTACCATCATCCCATTCCATTGCACTTTTCTCTCAATTTCATAGCACTAAAATAAACACCCTTGAACACAACTTGACTACTAGTATTTTACATGTTGAAAATGTCCATTTATGGAAACAGTCACATCTAGTGCAACACTGTGAGAGCATAGTACTGGTAACCTGTAGCTGTCTGTAGTCATTACAACAGGACACTGTTGTCATATCGCCAACATCTGTTAAATGACAACCCTTAGGTGACAGTAAGTTGAGATGCAATGGAAGTTAATGCCATCATGCTACAGCCACACAGAAAACATCAGGAGTCAGACAAATGGTCAGTTGCACTGTCTCACCTGTGTGTCATTGGAAATATTGATGTATAACTGATGTTCTGTTGTCCTCATCCTCATCCTCTGCCTCCTCATCCTCTCTGTCCTCAGGGTACACTGCTGCCACAGGGACATCTCCAGTCTCCTCCTCCGTCTGAGGGCCAGGTTATGCAACATGCAGCATGCCAATAATATCTGGCAGACCTTCCCAGCTGAGTAGCACAGGGATCCACCTGTCAGATGGAGGCCCCTGCTCCTGGCCTTCAAGAGCCCGTAGATCCTCTTGATGATCCTTCTGGTTTGTCCATGTGCCTCACTGTAACGATTCTCAGCCCCTGTCCTGAGCCATGATAAGTTTGAGTAGCCAGAGTCACCTGCAAGTACTGAGGAACAACATTTCGCCTCATACAATGCTATGGGAATGACACCAGAAGGCATACACTAACATACAGTGGGTGGGGACCCTGGCTCACCTATTAGCCACACCCTGTTCCTCTGTAGTTGGGCCTTCACATTTGGCATGCTGCTATTCCTCAGGACGAAGGCGTCATGCACCGACCCAGGATACTTGGCAGTGACGTGGGAGATGTACTAGTTCGCCAGGCAAACCAAATACACATTAATTGAGTAGAAACTTCCTGAACACCTGTTCATTCTGGCAGGGAAGGGGACAAATGCTATATGTGTCCCGTCAATCATCGGAAAAATATTGGGGATGTGTCCCATTGCGTAGAATCTGGCCTTCACAGTGGCCAAAACTTCCACCTGGGGCAAAGCTATGTAGCTGCACATGTGCTTCACCAGGGCAGACAAAACTCTTGCCAGCACGATTGAAAACAATGGCTGTGACATTCCTGCTGCCAAGCCCACTGACACTTGGAAAGAACCAGTTGACAGGAAATGGAGCACTAATATCACTTGCATAGGAGAGAGGATCCCAGTCGGATGACTGATAGCTGAGATCAGGTCAAGCTCTAATTGGGCATACAGCTCTGTGATTGTGGACCTGACCAGTCTATAGGTGAGTATAATGTGCCTGTCCTCCAGTGTAGCCAAGTCCACAAGGGGTCTGTACACAGGGGAGTGTCTCCTCCTCCTATTCATCCACAGTGGAGGTATCTAAGGGACACAAGAGTGAGTAGGCTGTCATAATTTGAACAATGGAACCACCACCTCAGTGTACATAGTGCATTTTTGTGATGGGACAGTGGGAATGGCAATGTATGTGCAAATCTAGGCAGTGACACAGTTAAGGTTGATATGATCATTGTCCACCACCATGAAATGGCGACCGCCTGTCCTGTATCTAGGGACATGTGGAAGTTAGATAACTCTGCAGACGCTGGGCGTCATGGCGGGAGGCGGTCTTGCACTGCCGTGCAATTCCTCATTGGATAATATTGGGTTCTATGGAGTACAGTGACCAATGGGGATCAGTGCTGAGGTGACGGTGTACACCGCCGCAGACGTGACCGCCATTTTCCATCAGATTCCTCACTTGTTTCCTGACCTTCAACAGGAGAACACCTATACAGCGTGTGCTGCTGTGACCTGTGTCTGGAACCTACCATGGCCCGTGTGACCAGGTAATGGGCACCTGCCTTCATTGCGGAGGACTTGCAGCGATTGGTGGATGGGGTCCTACCCCAGTATGGACTGCTGTATGGGCCTCCATACCAACAGATGAGTACACCTTGGGCACGATGCATGTGGGAAGGATACATGGAGATGTGGGTGCAAGTATCGTGTCATGGGGGGAAGTCTTGTGGTGGTGTACATGGTGTGCGCTGGGCAATGTGTGTGCCAATGGTGATGGAAACGGGATTGGTGGGCCATATGTGTGACAGTCTGGATTGTATGTGTAATGGTGTCCTCCTGTCTGTATTACCTCTGCAGGTCAGTGCCCATCAAAAGAAGGGATTATGGCGTGCCATTGCCAAGGACATGTGGACCCTGGGGGTCTATGGCAGATGGAGCACCCACTGTCGGAAACGGTGGGAGGACCTGAGACGCTGGGCACGGAAGACCGCGGAGGCCCAGCTGGGGATGGCCTTCTAACAAAGAAGGGGTGCCCATCGGAACCTGACCCCCCTGATGGTCCGCAGACTGGCGGTGGCCTACCCAGAGCTGGATGGGTGCTTGAGGGCATCACAGAAGCCACAAGGGTGTGAGTACAGTGGGCATTACAGCTATAATTGGTAGGTGGCATGGGATCCGAATGGTAGTTGTGTGTTAGTGAGTGCCCCTTAATGCCAGGTCAGACACTGCAGCATGAATCAGCTCAAGGGTAATGGGTTTATGGCAAATGCAGGTAACCAAGTTTGTTAGCATCCATGTCAGTCAGGGCTTTGTGGGTCCCAGAAGGTGTGCAGTTGGCGGTGTTTGGCCCTCATCTTGCCATGGCAACTAGCCAAATCATTGGAAGTGCAATGCATAATGCTCAATCCTGATCCCTGTGTGTGACGGTGCTGTGTTTGCCAACTGTGTTGTTGGTGCAGTAATTGACCCATTGCTTCCTTTCTCTCTCTGCCCCCCTTTTCTCTTCTGTCATCCTGTCCATGTGTGCATTAGCATCATCTTGTGGAGGAGCAGGTGCACCTGCGATAGAGGAAGCTGCATCCCACAGGACCCAGGAGGCAGAGTCCACTGGCACTGAGGGAACCAGTGGGACGGAGGGTGAGGGGAGCACCGCAACGGAGACAGGAGGTCACAACACTGACTCAGATACCTCCTCCGATGGAAGCTCCCTGGTGGTGGCGGATACCTCTGTGACCACCCTAGCTGGAGGCACAGCTGCCACTCCTTTACCAGTACCGCCCTTCCATTAGCCCCTCAGCGAGTTGACCGTGCCTGCTCACCGAGGAAAGTGGGCATCTCCTTCACCCCAGGCACCTCAGGCCCTGCCCCAGTGAGCCCTGCTGCCCTGAGTGGGGAGGCTATTGACCTCCTGAGATCCATCTCTGTAGGGCAGTCAATCATTGTGAATGCCATCCAGGGACTGGAATCCCAGATGCAGCAAGGCAACGCATTCCTGGAGGGCATCCACAGTGAATTGACGGCCCAACGGAGATCGAGTCAGGCTCCGGCCTCCTCTCTGATGGCAGCCATTGTCCATGTTCCTACCGTCCCCTCTCCAACTCCCACTTCCCAGTCCCAGTCTCCTCAACCCCAACCCATCCCATGCACACATACAGATGAGCATGCACACAAGACAAAGCACACATGAGTGGCACAGTCAAACACAGGCACCACACTTCATCCCACAAGCACTCACGCAAATACCAGACATTTGCAGACACAACCACATCCACTGCCTCCACTGTCTCCCCCTCATCCACCTCCTTCACAGTCACGTCCACAATCACACATGCATGCACTACATCAATATCCACCACCAGCATCATCACACCAAGCAGCACACACCTCACTAGCCGACACCTCCACTACATTCATACACACGTCCCCTGTGTTCTCCCTCACCCTGTTTGTTCCCCCTCCTAAAGGAAACAAACGCAAGCACTCAGACACCCAACAGCCATCCACCTAACATCAGCACACTGCCCATGCACCTGAACCCAAGTCCAGCAGACATGCACCTCCAACCACCACTCCCTCAACCTCCATTCACATCCCTCCTCCCCCACATCCCGAAGCAGCTTTTCCTTGCCCAACTTGAACTCTTCCCCACTCCTCCCCCCTGTCCTGCCCGTAAGAGCAGGGTCCCAACAACCCAGCCCAGCACCTCAGCCAAACAGTCCACATGGACAGTGAAGGCACCTCCTAGTCATGAAGGCATGACAGTGAAGGATCCTACTCCACCAGCCAGGAAGGGTAAGTATCCCACAAATCCTGCAATGAAGGAGAAGGAGCCCTCAACTCCTGCCATGAAGGGTAAGGAGCCCGCACCTCCTGCCATGAAGGGAAAGAAGCCCTCAACTCCTGCAAGGAAGGGTAAGAAGCCCACACCTCCTGCCATGAAGGGGAAGGAGCCCTCAACCCCTGCCAGGAAGGGTAAGGATCCCACACCTCCTGACATGAAGTGGAAAAAGCCCTCGACTCCAGCAGAAGTGGTCACGGAGTTCTCACCACCAGCTGAGCCAATGCAGCCCCCTCTTCCTGCAGACGCTACCCAGGAGGCACCTTCACCTGCTGAGACAGTGCAGCCCTCACCTCCTGCAGAGGCTGCCCAGGAGGCACCCTCACCTGCTGACACAGTGCTGCACTCACCTCCAGCAGAGGCTGTCAGGGTGACACCACCACCACCAGTGGTTACAGAGCCCTCACTGCCAGCTGAGCCAATGCAGCCCACTCCTCCTTCAGAGGCTGACGAGGAGGCACCTTCACCTGCTGAGACAGAGCAGCCCTCACCTCCAGCAGAGGCTGCCCAGGAGGCACCTTCACATGCTGAGACAGTGCAGACCTCAACTCCAGATGAAACAATGCAGCCCTCACCACCAGCGGAGAGCATGTAGGCCACCCCCCAGGGACTGATGTAAAAGGGGCCCCCTCCAGAAGCAGTGGGCAAGTTCCCCACCTGAGAGACTGTGACCTTGCCAGCAGAGAGAAATGGGCATGGACCCCCCTCCAGAACCAGTGGGCAAATCACCCACCTGAGAGACTGTGACCTTGCACTCCCCAGCAGTGAGAAATGGGCATGGAGCCCCCTCCATAAGCAGTGGGAAAGTTCCCCATTCCTGTATTCGGCTGAGGTGCCCTCCACCCCCATCCTCCTGAGGTGCCTGCCCACTTGCAAACTGATGCCCCTGCAGAGTTCTATCCGGATGATGTCAGGAGTCGAGTTGGGCCTTGGACTGTGCCCTGTGGCCATGTGGGCCCTTAGTACTTTGGACTGGGCACTGGCCATTTGTGTACATTTGAACATATCTGTTTTTCATCCAATTGGTTCATTTTGTGGCTGTTCACATTCAATACATTCTCATTTCCGCCTTCTTGTTGTCCTTGCATTATTATGCTGTGTGTTGTGTGCCATTGTTTTTCATCTGCAGCTGGTTGTGTGTATGGTGTGTGTGTCGGGTGTGTGTCGTGCCTATGTGTCACTCTCCTTTTCCTCCCTCCCTCCCTTGTGTGCTAGGTGGCTGTACTCACCGTTGTCGTCTTCATCGGCATTGGTGTTCCAGGTGGAGCCTGGCGTAGATAAGCATGGGGAAGACTTGCAGTTCCGGTTCCATGGCGGCTTTGTCCATCTCTGTGTCTCCGATGGTGAGTCTTTGGTCTTCTGTGTTCTTTTTCCACCAGGCTTTTGATGGCATTAGTACCGCCCCGGAAATCGTGGCGGTTTACTGTGTCATGATATGGTGGGTGGTACTTTGTCTTCTGCCTGGCTGTTGACGGCTACCACCGTGGTGAGTGTTGTGAACATCCTGGCGGCTTGTGTGGTACATTGGCTGTCTATGGGAGTTATCACCACCATGGTCATAATTTGGCGGTAATTATCGCCAGCATGTTGGCGGTATTACTGGCACTTTAGCAGTCAACGCAAATGTCATAATGAGGGCCTATATGCCTTGCTTAATTTTATACAGCTCCCTGTTATAGTTCTCTGTTGGCCTTCCTTAAGGGAGACTTACATTTATTACTGAGGAACTTGGAGATTTTTGGCCTCATTTAGTTTTGCCGAGGGGTTATTCCATCTCAAACATGACAGACATCCCGCCTGCAGTAATACAAGTTCCATAGGCTATAATATAATTGTTGTACGGTGGACAGGATATCCGTCATGTTTGTGACAGAGTAACCCCCTCCGCTGGACTCTAAATCAGACCCATGGGGGGTGATTCTGACCTCGGCGGTAAAATGCCCTTACCGCCGGTCAGAAGACCGCCATAACACCGTCGCGGCCACGGTCAACCGCCACGGTCATTCTGACCCACAAGGGCCAAACCTCCAAAAATCCGTCCTCCACTGCAGCCCGCCACATCGGCGGGCAGCGATAAACTGGAGATGACCAAACCTCCACCGTCACGGCAACAGAAATACGCCCATGCCATTACGACCCACGAATCCACACGGCGGTCATTCAAACGCGGTATTCCATTGGCGCTACACACCGCCGCGGTCAGAATACACACACATCACCATAACACAGCCACATTGGACAATTTGAAAAACACACACCTGATACACATACACACACCACTCCCACACAATCAACCAACTATAAAACACACACCCACATCACCCACAAACCCCTGCGACCCCAATTACTGAGAGAAGGAGAGAGAGACACAGCAGACAGTCCAAAGCAAGACACACTGAGGCACACTACACCATCACACACACCACATAGTAGCACAAAGCACCACTCACCAACACACTCCTCATCACATACACCACCCCACACCTCACCCACACCACCCCATGGCACCCCAAAGGCATCCACGATTTTCGGACCAAGAACTCCGGGTCATGGTGGAGGAAATCCTAAGAGTGGAACCCCAGCTCTTCGGCTCGCAGGTGCAGCACACCAGTATAGCCAGGAAGGCGGAGCTATGGCAGCGGATCGTGGACAGGGTCAACGCGGTGGGACAGCATCCCAGGAATAGGGAGGACATCCGCAAAAGATGGAACGACCTACGGGGGAAGGTCCGGTCGATGGTCTCCAGGCACAACATCGCGGTCCAGAAGACTGGCGGCGGACCCCCACCCACCCCTCCCAAATTTACATCGTGGGAGCAAGAGGTCTTGACCATCCTGCATCCTCAGGGCCTCGCAGGAGTAGCCGGAGGAATGGACTCTGGTAAGTCCCATCTCAACTACTATATCCCCCACACCCCACCAGCATGCCAACCCACACCCCCACCATCACCCCCAACCCCCAAGCACACATCCTTCCTGACAATGTCTCACCAGCACAACCCACCCATCCCAACACCAACTCCTGCATGCCAACACAAACCATGGGCACCCATCACCTAAGCATGACCACTGCACTAACCCCTCCCCCCCACTAAATACCCTCACAACACCTCCCTCCAGGGAATGCCTGCACTGGGGGACAAGGGCACCCACAACACGCATGCTATTGCACACACAGAAACAATAACCAAACTCTCTTACCCCATGCAGGACCCGAACGACAACACACCAGCCAGGAGGGTCCAGAAGTGTCCATCCCACCACCGGAACAGGCCCACACTGAGGATAGCAGCTCTGTCGACAGTGAACCTGATGACCAGCCCGGACCATCGGGGACCTCTGGGCAGTCGGTTCCCCTCACCCAGACACAGGCCACACCAGACCCGACCCCCTCTGCCGACACCAGCACAGCTCCCACCCAGCGGGCCCATGCCTCTGTCTCTAGGACAGCTCAATCAGCTGTGTGTCTGCCACTACAGGGCACCCAGGCTAACCCGACACCCCAACAACAACAGGGACCTGGGGGCAGTGGGAGCGGGCACACCGGCCAGGGGACAGAGGCCGGGGGAAATCGGGCAGCTCGGAGGGCTGCTGTGCGACAGGGGGGGGGGGGAGAGGCCCAGGGAACCCACTCTCCAAGAGGCCCTCACCACCCTCATGGGGGCCTACCACCACTCCCAAGAAACGATGGCGACGGTACTGGCCAGGTTCACTGAGATCCAAGCACAGCAGGAGGAACGCTACATGGGGTTCAGGGAGGAGCTGAGAATCATCGGGACCGCAATGGGGACCATCGTCCTGGCCCTCCACAGGATAGAGGACGCGTTGCAGGACCATGGTGCACCACACAGGGCCCCTGTCACTAGGCCGGACCAGGAACAGCCTACCACCTCCGCCGGCGCTAGTGGACAGGAGGTCCCAACACCTCGACAGCCCCCCAGAACCCCACCTCCTGCTGAAGAACAACCACCCCGTAAGAGGAGCCTGAGACCAAAGAAAAAGACAGAGTAGGATGTCAAGACCCCCGCCAGCAGGACATACCCCCTCAAGTCTTCCCACTGTCCCACATTGCCACCCTGTCCAACCATGAACTGCCTATGCTCCATCCTTCCACAGGCAAAAGAACAATGCACCTGTGAGACTGAGAACTGGACTCTGCCATGGATATTCCTCCACCCCCACCCATCACCCTTAGAATCACATGTACCGGTATCTAGCACTGTAAATAAATCACATTTTGCACACAAACCTGTTTTGAGTCATGCTGTATTATTAACAAAGGGATAACATATTACTGTTCAATTTCTGTTCTGTCAATTAGTCATGACAACATACCAATGTCAATACGCTGTATTTCATGGGCGAACCAAGCAGAAGTCAGGTACTGAGTCAGACAGCACTGAGAAGGGAAGGGAAAGGCATAAATTAATAAAAAATATCTGTGGGGAACTACAGAAAGTACAGATGCAGGAGGCTAGAAGCAATTGTGAAATGGCGTGGGTGATTCTTACCTGGGTGTTACTGGAAATACTGTTGTATCACTCTGTCCCTATTGTCTGTGTCGTCCTCAGAGTCTTCCTCCTCTTCACTCTCCACAGGCTCCACGGCTTCTACAACACCACCATCTGGACCATCCTCCTGCAGGAAAGGCACCTGGCGTCGCAAAGCCAGGTTGTGAAGCATACAGCACACCACGATGATATGGCACACCTTCTTTGGTGAGTACATTAGGGATCCACCAGTCATATGCAGGCACCTAAACCTGGCCTTCAGGAGGCCAAAGGTTCGCTCAATCACCCTCCTTGTACGCCCATGGGCCTCATTGTAGCGTTCCTCTGCCCTTGTCCGGGGATTCCTTACTGGGGTCAGTAGCCACGGCAGGTTGGGGTAACCAGAGTCACCTATTAGCCGCACACGTTGTCTCTGTAGCTGCTCCATCACATAGGGGATGCTGCTATTTCGCATCACATACGCGTCATGCACTGACCCTGGGAACTTGGCATTTACATGGGAGATGTACTGGTCAGCCAAACAGACCACCTGGACATTCATCGAATGATAATTCTTTCTGTTTCGGTACACCTGCTCATCGTCTTTTGGGGGTACCAAAGCCACATGGGTCCCATCAATGGCACCAATGATGTTGGGGATATGTCCAAGGGCATAGAAATCACCCTTCACTGTGGGCAAGTCACCCTCCTCGGGGAAAATGATGTAGCTCCGCATGAGTTTCATCAGGGCAGACAACACTCTGCTCAAAATCTTTGAAAACATAGGCTGAGACATTCCAGATGACATGGCCACTGTGGTCTGGAATGACCCACTGGCCAAAAAATGGAGGACTGACAAAACCTGCACCAGAGGGGGAATCCCTGTGGGTTGGCGGATGGGGGACATCAGGGCTGGCTCCAGCTGGGCACACAGTTCATGGATAGTGGCACGGTCAAGTCGGTATCGAAGGATTATATGGCGTTCTTCCATTGTCGACAGGTCCACCAGCGGTCGGTACACGCGAGGATTCCTCCTTCTCATCCCAAGTCCCAGCGGACGGTGCCTAGGAAGGACAACATGGAGCACAGAGTCAGCCAAACCACAGGTACGTACAGACAGCTTGCACAGTTAAAGAATGGCAATGGGTTGAAAGGCGTGTATGTGTGGCAATGCAAGGCCTAGGCCTGTGTGTCGCAGTCAAAATTAAGCCATGTGGGCCCTTGAAATGGCGGCTGCCTGACCTGTGAAGTGGGACAATGGGATGTGAGGTCACTGCGCTTGCGGGGCACACCGTGGCGGTAGGCAGTCGAAGACCGCGGCGCAAAGCCGCATTGGTTAACATTGAAGCCTATGGGTTTCAGGAGCCAATAACGAAGTGCGCCGGCGGTCGCGGTACGCACCGCCGCGGTACGCACCGCCACGGACGTGACCGCCATTTTCTATCTGCTTAATCACTCGAGACCTGATCATCCACAGGAGAGGACCTATACTGCAAGTGCTGCTGTGACCTTGGTCTGGAAGATACAATGGCTGCTGTGACTGGGGAAAGGGCCCCTGCCTTCACGTCTGAAGAATTGGACAAGCTCGTGGATGGGGTCCTCCCCCAGTATGCGCTACTCTACGGTCCTCCAGACCAACAAGTGAGTACCCCGGGTGCTAATGGAATGGGCTATGCCTGTGTGGATTGGGGTGGATGTAAGTTGGTGGGGTGGGGGGCGAATGAGGAGTGCAACGCCCGACAGATGAGAGCATGTGCCATATGGCAAAGTGGGTGGGGGGGGGCCAATTACATCTAACATGCAGGCCATTGATGATTTCCTCCTTTCCACCCTGTACATGTCTAATAGGTCAGCGCCCATCAGAAGATCGAGATTTGGCGTGCCATCGCCAAGGAAGTCCGGACCTTGGGGGTCCACAACAGACGGGGCACCCACTGCCGCAAGAGGTGGGAGGACATCCGCCGCGGAACAAGGAAGACCGCAGAAACACTGCTGGGGATGGCCTCCCAACCTAGGAGGGGTGCCAGTCGCACCATGACCCCCCTGATGTCCCGGATCCTGGCGGTGGCCTACCCTGAATTGGATGGGCGCTTTAAGACATCACAGCAGACACAAGGGGGTGAGTATCAGCACATTCTCCTATCTTTCTGCGCAGTGGAGGCGTCTGGGTGGGGGAGGAGGGCTGTGGGTGACATTAGGCCAGGGCGCTTTCTGTAGTGTAGTCCTCTCCCTTAGACATGGCCCTGTGCCCCCGGCCCCCACCTCTGTAGGGTGACAAGTACAGCCATTGAAGGTCCAGCATCTCCCATGTGCGCGTTTGACGTCTCTTGGCCTGTTGTCTTAGTCAGTAGTACTGAGTAGTGTACCCCGAATGCGCGGCTTAGTGCATTAGGCACCTGTGTCTGTCCTCTCCGCCAACGGTGTTGACATTGCATGCACTCAACCTGGTCTTCTTTTTTCTCCCCCCACCCTTTCTCTTCATCTTCTTGTGCATGTGTGCATTAGCATCATCAGGCGGAGGAGATATGGCATCGGAGCACGAGGGAGCTGCAGGACACAAGGCCCCGGTGGGCCCAGGAACAGACACCGAGGGCACCAGTGATCCGGAGGGCGAGGGGAGCACCACGACGGGGACCGCTGGTGAGAGCAGCGAAAGCGACACGTCCTCGGATGGGAGCTCCCTAGGGGTGGCGGCAACATCCGTGCCCCCCGCCTCTACAGGTACAGCCGCCACCCAGCGCACCAGCCCGCCCTCCCAGCAGCCCCTCAGTCTTCGCTCCGTGCCGGTTCGCCCAGGAAGGCGCGCGTCTCCTTCGCCCCAGGCACCTCAGCCCCTGCCCCTGTTGCCCCTGCTGCCCTCAGTGCGGAGCTCATTGACCTGGTAAGGACGCTCATTGTTGGGCAGACGACCCTTCTGAATGCCATCCAGGGTGTGCAAAGGGAGGTGCAACAGAGCAATGCGTACCTGGAGGGCATTCATTCGGGTCAGGCTGCCCATCAACGAGCGTTCACTGCTCTGGCCTCAGCACTGACGGCAGCCATTGTCCCTGTTTCCAGCCTCCCTCTTCTGACTGCCTCCAGCCTGTCTCTGTCTCCTGTTCCTCAGCCTATCCCATCCACACCATCAGACCAGCCTGCACACACCTCAACACCCAAGAGCAGCTCATCCAAACACAAGCACCACAGATCCCGCAAACACTCACCCGAGCAACACCCAGATGCAGACATGCCAACAGCCACTGCCACCCCTGTGTCCCCCTCCTCCTCGTCTCCCTCCTCCCTCCCTGTGACGTCTACACTCACACCTGCATGCACCCCAACATCAGCCAGTGCTTCCATCACCACCTCACCCTCCAGTACAGTCCACACTCGTGCAGTCACCACCCCCACTGCCATGTACACGTCCCCTGTGTCCTCTCCCACTGTGTCTGTCACCCCCTCTTCCAAGACACACAAACGCAGGCAGCCACCCACCCAACAGCCATCCACCTCACGACAGCCTACAGCACCAGCACCTTCACCCAATGACAGCACACCTGACTCTCCTACAACCACCTCCTCTACCTCCACTTCCATCTCCACTTCTCCTACCCTTTACCTTGGCCCTAAAAAACTTTTCCTGGCTAACCTTAACCTCTTTCCCCCGATGACCTCCCCCATCCATCTTCAAAGAGTCCCAAGAGCACCGCAGCCACCACCAGCCCAGCTTCGGGTGTCACTGTTGTGCCTGGGTTCTGGAGCCCACCCTTTGCCAGCAGTGACACATCGATCAGCAGCAAGGACACGTCCAGCCCCCCCCCCGGCAAGAGGACCCGCAAAACCAAGGACCGCCGTGCGAGGACCGACAGGGCTGCCCCCAAGGAGCAATGTGCGGCCACTTCACCACCCACACCATCTGGGGGAGGCAAGGGCCCGAGAGCCCCATCAAAGGAGCGGAAGGGCAGCAGGAGCGCGGAGAAGGTGGACCCCACATGCCACATCCCAGCTGGGAAGGAGGACACTAAGGAGGCCTGGAGTCCGTCCCCGAAGGGTCCAGAAACGTCACGGTCCGAGGGCGACTGAACAGGGAGTCCAGGCCAGGTCTGGCTCCCTTGACCTGCTGGATGGGCACCGCTGAACAGGGCCCGCGGTGCAGAAGAGTACCGCTGAACAGGGCCCCGCCGTGGAGATAGGCACCGCTGAACAGGGCCCGCGGTGCAGAAGAGTACCGCTGAACAGGGCCCCGCCGTGGAGATAGGCACCGCTGAACAGGGCCCGCGGTGCAGAAGAGTACCGCTGAACAGGGCCCCGCTGTGGAGATAGGCACCGCTGAACAGGGCCCCGCCGTCTCAAGCACCGCTCCGCTGGGCCCTTCATTTCAAGCACCGCTCCGCTGGGCCCTTCCTGTCAAGCACCGCTCCGCTGGGCCCCGCCGTCTCAAGCACCGCTCCGCTGGGCCCTTCATTTCAAGCACCGCTCCGCTGGGCCCTTCCTGTCAAGCACCGCTCCGCTGGGCCCCGCCGTCTCAAGCACTGCTCCGCTGGGCCCTTCATTTCAAGCACCGCTCCGCTGGGCCCTTCCTGTCAAGCACCGCTCCGCTGGGCCCCGCCGTCTCAAGCACCGCTCCGCTGGGCCCTTCCTCTCAAGCACCGCTCCGCTGGGCCCTTCCTGTCAAGCACCGCTCCGCTGGGCCCCGCCGTCTCAAGCACCGCTCCGCTGGGCCCTTCCTCTCAAGCACCGCTCTGCTGGGCCCCGCCGTCTCAAGCACCGCTCCGCTGGGCCCTTCCTCTCAAGCACCGCTCCGCTGGGCCCCGCCGTCTCAAGCACCGCTCCACTGGGCCCTTCATTTCAAGCACCGCTCCGCTGGGCCCTTCCTGTCAAGCACCGCTCCGCTGGGCCCCGCCGTCTCAAGCACCTCTCCGCTGGGCCCTTCATTTCAAGCACCGCTCCGCTGGGCCCTTCCTGTCAAGCACCGCTCCGCTGGGCCCCGCCGTCTCAAGCACCGCTCCGCTGGGCCCTTCATTTCAAGCACCGCTCCGCTCGGCCCTTCCTGTCAAGCACCGCTCCGCTGGGCCCCGCCGTCTCAAGCACCGCTCCGCTGGGCCCTTCATTTCAAGCACCGCTCCGCTGGGCCCTTCCTGTCAAGCACCGCTCCGCTGGGCCCCGCCGTCTCAAGCACCGCTCCGCTGGGCCCTTCCTCTCAAGCACCGCTCCGCTGGGCCCTTCCTCTCAAGCACCGCTCCGCTGGGCCCTTCCTCTCAAGCACCGCTCCGCTGG
The DNA here is from genome assembly GCF_031143425.1 of Pleurodeles waltl. Classification (NCBI taxonomy): domain Eukaryota; kingdom Metazoa; phylum Chordata; class Amphibia; order Caudata; family Salamandridae; genus Pleurodeles; species Pleurodeles waltl. The sequence goes on from NC_090446.1 coordinate 1,420,344,687, forward strand.
GCCCCGCCGTCTCAAGCACCGCTCCGCTGGGCCCTTCCTCTCAAGCACCGCTCCGCTGGGCCCCGCCGTCTCAAGCACCGCTGAACAGGGCACCGCCGTCTCAAGCACCGTTGATGGTTCATTGTGCCCACCATGCCTCCTCCTTGACCAGTGGAGACTGTCATCCACCTGATGGACTGTGGCTTTGCACTCCCCAGGATGGTCCAGTGGGCAATCCACCCACTGCAGAGACTTGAGAGACTGTGGCTTTGCACTCCCCAGGATGGCCCAGTGGGCAGCCCACCCACTGTAGAGACATTGAGAGACTGTGGCTTTGCACTCCCCAGGATGGTCCAGTGGGCAATCCACCCACTGCAGAGACTTGAGAGACTGTGGCTTTGCACTCCCCAGGATGGTCCCGTGGGCATGGTGGCTCCTCGTGGATCTGGCGTCGTGGACACATGTGGCTGTGGTGCCCCCCCTTCCCTTCCCCCTGAGGTGCCTGTAGTTTTTACATCTGATGCCCCTGCAGTGTTCTCTCCAAAGGACTCAGGTCTCCTGTGTGGGCTTTGCCCTTGTTTCTCAAGACTTTGGCCCACGGACATGCTGAATTCGTAGGATGTGCAGGACTTGGTACTTCAGTTATACACTGATGTGTATGTCATTTGTTTTGTTGTGGATATCTTTCATGGTTGTACGCTAATTTTCTGGAGCTTTTTGGTACATAAATATTTATTCCAAATATGATTATGTCCTAGCATTTTTCAGGGGTGTTTGGGTGGTGTCACTGTGACTTGGTGCTCTGCATTGGTGAGTACATGATTGGGGGGGGGGGTCGCATATGTGTGTGCCCGTAACCTTTCGTCCTCCCCCTCCCGTGTGTCGTAGGTGCAGTACTCACCGTTGTCGTCTGCGCCGGACTTCGTACTCGTGGTAGATGAGAAGGTAGACGAGAGCAGGTAGGATGTTTAATTCGGGTTCCATGCTGTCCTCCGTACTCGTGGAGTGTGTTTTGTTGAGCGTTTTCCCGTTCGTAGTCTGTTTCCGCCGTGTTTTTATCGGCGGTGCTCCCGCCCCGGAAAAGGTGGCGGATTGGTGAGTTATGATAGTGTGGGCGGTACATTGTCTGCCGCCTGCCTGTTGGCGGTGACCGCCGCGCTGTTTGTCTGTACCGCCGCGGCGGTCGGAGTGTTAAGTTGGCGGGCTGTGTTGGCGGTTCCCGCCAGGGTCAGAATTCCATTTTTTGGACCGCCAGCCTGTTGGCGGGTTGGCCGCCACTTTAACACCGACCGCCAGGGTTAGAATCACCCCCATAGTCATTAATGGTAATGGCAAAGCTGAACTTGCAGTGTAACAATGCCTTTTCAGTCTGCAGTGGCAGGCTGTGAGCCATGTTTGTTCATACAGAGAGCGGCACAACCAGTTCTTGAACCCTAAGTTGACACTGACTTACATGCCCTGGGTATCTTGGGTATTATATAAGACTTATAAGTAAGTCAGTGCTTGCCAATTTAGGACATCCAATTTTCCATATCTTTTAAATGGGTCAGAACACTGGCACTGCAGTCTAGACAGCAGGCTCCAGTGTACTCTCAAAATCGAAAAACCAGCAGCATGTAGTCCAAATGAGGGCTAGGTCCAAAGTTATGCTTCCTTACATAAATTATGTTAGTTTCCAGTCCACAATCATGGTGCATGGTATTTAAAAGTATACATTCATTTTTAGTATGTCCTTACAGTGACCACCACCATTATATAGAAAGCAGAGCACAGATAAAAAATTCTAACATTGTAACTCAGGAATGGGACTTACAAGATAATTAATTAAACAGCATTTTTAAATGTTTTTTAAAATGTACTTCAATGGTGAAGTCTGATACTAAAAAAAATATTAAAGAAAAGTAACTCTTAGAAGTTACCTTTTCTTGCCTGACGTTTGTGGAAACTAAATTTACATTTGCTGTCTCACATCTGCCAGCTGTGGATTAGCAGTTAAATAGGTAGGAAATTGTCTCAGGAGCAAACAACAGGCTGACCACAATGTGCAGATATGAGTCCTTTGAATCTCACAGAATATACAGGGAGGGGTGTGTGAGCATTTGTTTTGCCTACGGTTGGGTGATAAATTCTGCCCCGCCGACAGAGATGGCAGAGAGTTGGCCAATCCATGTCACACATGTAGCACGGAGTTCCAGCGCAATTCCACAGATGACAGCATTTCTGAGTTCTTGCACACAGCTTGCTAATGGTAAGTTGGTGAGCAAGAGTAAAAATTGTCATCCACTCACAAGATGTTTTATTCTAGGAGGGAACACAGTGAGATTTTCCCACCGCAAGTTGTTGCAGGTTTTTTGCGAACGCTCATTATGAGTAACCTGCTGCTGTAGTAGAAAATCTAAATGAGTGGCAGCAAAACCAACTCGAGCAGCAGAGCACCCTGGTGTGTCGCAAGTTGCCATTTGTGCTTATTTTTCACCACAGAAAAAATAGCACAGGCAGTGTTGTGTGCCGATTTCCTTCCACTCGCAGAACTGTGAATAATATCTCACAGTTTTCATGTAACTCCCAGAGTTCCACCCACCCCTATTGATGACTTGATTTTTTCTAACGCTGCTTAAATCTCAAATCCTGCTTGAGGGGTGTGCTGGGTATATAAAACATATCACTTCACCACACTCTAAACAAAGCTGTCACTTTTCTATCTCTTCACATCTGTTACAGAGCTGAGGCATGCCCAGAGTCATCATAACTGCAGTGGACAATATTTTGAGGTGTAGCCTGTTTTGATCTTTTTTGTTGTGGATACAAAGACTTCATCTGGGTCTCACTACAAAGATGTCTGACTCCTTTTAGCCTTAATTAGCTACAGATTACAGCCTTGAAAAAAACAAAAAGTGACTAACAACAGAACATCCTTTGCTAGGACAAACCCAATTAGAATTTGGTGGCCAAAACTGGTGGCGTCATCTGGAGCTTGACAGCACCATTTCCATCTTCAAGTGACCCTCTGCCACTTTGTCGGAAAGTACCCTCTTTTTAGCATGTAACCCCCAATTTCTGCCTGATGTCAGTGTGTTTGACTGTGTCACTGGGATCCTGCTAATCAGGATCCCAGTGCTTATGCTCTCTCTCCTCTAAATGTTGTCACTGCATACTGGTAACCCAGTGTTTCATGCAAAGTTGGCATACCGGTCTCCCCTTATAAGTCCCTAGTATGTGGTACTTAGGTACCCAGGGCATTGGGGTTCCAGGGGATCCTATGGGCTGCAGCATTTCTTTTGTCACCCATAGGGTTCCCATGCAAAGGCTTCTAAAGGACTGCCTTTGCAGCCTGTATGAAATGGTGCATGCACCCTTTCACAGCCATTTACACTGCACCAGGTCACTTATCTGTCACCCCTATTGTAGGCCCCCCGCCATGAGGGCAGGGTGCAGAGTACCTGTGTGAGAGGGAACCCCTGCACTAGCTCAGGTGCCCCCACATCATCAGGACAATTTTCCCGGATTTCGTGAGTGCGGGGATGCCATTTTTCGCATGCACTATACATAGGTCAATACATATGTACAGGTTCACAATAGTAATTCCGAATATGGCCATGTGTGGTATCAAACATGTTGGATTCATACTCCAAGGCTTTTAAAAGGCTTTTGCAAGCTCCTCAGAGGATCCCCAGTACTGCCATTACAGCCTTCTGAGGGTTTCCAGGCAGCCCCAGCTGCTGCCACCTCACAGACAGGTTTCTCCCTCCTGTTGCTTGAGCAGCTCAAGCCCAGGAAGGCAGAACAAAAGACTTCCTTTGGGAGAGGGATGTTACACCCTCTCCCTTTGGAAATAGGTGTTACAGGCATGAGAGAGGTAGCCTCCCAGAACCTCTGGAAATGCTTTTAAGAGCACAGATGGTGCCCTCCTTGCATAATCCAGTCTACACCAGTTCAGGGACCCCCAGTCCCTGCTCTGGCGTGAAACTGGACAAAGGGAAGGGGGTGACCACTTCCCTGTCCATCACCACCCCAGGGGTGGTGCTCAGAGCTCCTCCAGAGTGTCCCTGGGTTTGCCATCTTGGATTCCAAGTTGGCAGGGCACTCTGGGAGCATCTGAGTGACCAGTGCCTGATAGGTGCTTACCTGTGTAGCTGACCAATCCCCCTTTCAGGGCTGTTTAGGGTCTCTCTCTTGGGTGGTTCTTCAGATTCAGATTGCAAGACTCCAGCAGGAATCCTCTGCATCCTTTACTTCACCTTCTAACGGACGAAACTGCATCTAGACCTTCCAGGAACTCTACAACTGCAACAAAGAAGCAAAGATGACTTATTCAACATTGTATCTTCAGCTCCTGCCAGCATCTGCAACAGTTTCCAGGTTGTGCATCCTCCAAGCACTACGAGTCTTCAGCCTGCACCAGAAGAACAAAGGAATCTCCCTTGAAGTGAAGGAGTCACTTCACTGCTTCAGCAGGCACCATTCTGCAGCAACAACTGGTGGCTTGGGTCCTCTCTCCTGAAGAAGTGCGTGCATCCAGCAACACAGGTCATAGACTGAAGTGGTCCCAATGGTTCTGAAGTCCAGCTGTCCAACTTTGGGGGAGGTAAGAGCTTGCCTCCCCAAGCAAGACAGTACCCCATGCATTGTGTGTTTTGCTGTTGCCAAGGCTTGTTGGCATCCGTCCACAAAGTTCTTTGTGTATCGTGTAGCTCTGGCACCCAGCAATCCTTCCTGCAATGCACAGCCTCCTGCGTAGTTCTCCGGTGGACTGGGATCCTTTTGTGTAGTGCTGCATGGGCCTCCTTTTGTACCTTCTTTTTCCCCTATGCTGTGTGAATCCTATGCTCGCTGCTGGTCCTCTGAGGGCTCTCTGAGTAGCTGAGAGCCCCCTCTGCGTCCCACTCCTGGGTAGAGAGCACCAGGTCCCTCCTGGTCCCGGGCAGCGCCATCTTATGCTAACCGTGAGCTTTGTGTGTGCCAAGGCGTGTTGGCGGAATCCCGCAAAGCAAATCAGACTGCAATCATCCATCTTGCGTGGGAAAACATCTGCACCAACCAGGAACCCCCATCTGTCTTCTTGGGTGCAGTACTGACTGTTCTTTTTCACTGGTAGTTCTTCTTTTGCACCTTCCTCAGGGTTAGCAGGGGCTCCTGTTCTCTCTTCAGTGCTTCCTGGACTTGGTCCCCTTCTTCCACAGGTACAGGCAATCACAGTTGGTGTCTTGCAGTCTTTTCCGGTTCTTGCAAAATTTACTATCATGTGTTAGGAAAGTTACTGTGATTTACTCCTGCTTTCCTGGGCTCTGGGTTGGGTTCTATTACTTACCTGTGGTGTTTTCTACCACTCCCAGCACCCCTCTACACACTACACTTGCCTACGTGGGAAACCTACTTTCGCATTCCACTATTTTAGTATATGTTTTTGTTCCCCCAGGCCCATTTCTAACTATTGTGATTTTCACTATTTGCACTGTTTTCTAACTGTTTTAACAGCTATTTCTGCATTCTAGTGTATACTGTGTATATTACGTACCACCTAAGCGAGCATAGTCTCTAAGGTATTTTTGGCAATTGAGTCACCAAAATAAAGTACCTTTATTTTTGTTACAATGGTTATTTTCTTTCATGTGTTTGAGTACTGTGTGACTACAGTGGTTTTGCATGAGCATTGCACTTCTCCTAGTTAGGCCTTGGCTGCTCATCCACACTACCCCTAGAGAGTCTGGCTCCTAGACACTGACTACATTTCACTAATAAGGGATAACTAGATCTTGTATAAGGTGTAAGTACCTTAGGTACCAACTACAAACCAGGCCAGCCTCCTAACACTTCAGCATCCTAACTTGCTCTTTTGAGGACTTTAAGAACCTCAATTTAATCAAGGTCCCTAGGTAAAGACTTTGATTGGGCTGACCTAATCTTGTCTTGTTTGAGGTAGACCGAAACTCATGCCTAGGTAATAGTCAGCTTTTTGCTGCTCCTTTCCCTAAAAACTAAAAAACATATTCAGTGAAACACTTCTTTTTTACATTGATATGGAATTATTATTGTGTTAATTTCATTTGGTACTGCTTGCCTCTAGCACACATTTTTGTAGGATAAACTGCTTATTATGCCTTTGATGTCAGTGACATAACACAATCATGTTAGTTAAGGTGTTGACTACTCCTGCTGTTTATAGCCTGTTAGAAATGACAGTCTTAGGGTGGTCATCCCCCAACTTTTTGCCTAGCTCCCTCCACTTTTCTAACATTGTTTTTTTCTGGTTTTAGGACGCTGCACACTTTACCACTGCTAACTAGTGCTAAAGTGTATATGCTCTCTCCCTTAAACATGGTTACATTGGTTCATTCCCAATTGGCATACTTGAGATACTTGTAAGTCCCTAGTAAACTGTACTACATGTGCCCAGGGCCTGTAAATTAAATGCTATTAGTGGGCCTGCAGCACTGATTGTGCCACCCACATAAGTAGCACCTTAACAATGTCTCATTGCAAGGCCTGTGTGTGCAGTTTCACTGCCACTTCTACTTGGCATTTAAAAGTACTTGCCAAATTTACAAATCCCCTTTTTTAGGTCGAGCATAGCGTTCAACGTGTTGTATACTTTTTAAGTATACTTATACTGTGGTTCCAGTAATTTCATTTGGTGGTTCACTGTCATTCAAAAATCCTTGCTTGCTAGGGGTCAGTTCTGCCTCTTTGCCCTGCCTTTTTCTCTTTGGGAGCATCACAAACTACTGTATAATTATGCTATGCCCTGTTTATCTCTTCTGAAGGGGACTTTTTCTTTCAGAATTGGCCTGTTTGTGTTTCACTCTGGGTGTATAATCAGCCCCTCCTCCCCACCAGCTCCCTCTGTAAACATAAACCAAGAGCAGTGGGGGGCTATTCCAGGGCCAGCTTGCTCTCCCTCTCTTCATGTTATTTTTAGTCTGTGTGGCAAGAAAAGTCCAGTCAGTAATTTAGAATGCTAAGAGCTCTAACTCGAGCTAACACAAGACTATTGCATTCCGAATGCTTGTCTTATCATTAGTGCTCAAAACCATCTTTTGCCTCCTTGCCCAAGAGAATAATGTCTACCTAAGCAGGTGACCTTGTGCGTCTCAACACTGTGCATTAATTGCTTCACTTTTTGGCACTGGCTTTGGCGAACTGCGCAGTTTTAAAGTTCTGCTGGCTTCATTTTTTATTCGGAAATGCAGTAAATGAATTGGCTCAATGAAACAAGGAATCTAGGGCCAGATGTAGCATTATTGCAAATTGCGACTTGCAAGTCGCAATTTGCAATGCAGAACGGTGTCTCAGATACCGTCTGCGAGTCGCTATGGGGTCGCAAAGACCCACCTCATTAATATTAATGAGGTGGGTCGCAAATTGCGGCCCCATAGCGACTATAGGCACTCGTAAACATGGAGGCCTGCTGTAGTCAGCAGACCTCCATGTTCGTGACTGCTTTTAAATAAAGCAGTTCTTTTTTTTTAAGTGTAGCCCGTTTTCCTTAAAGGAAAACGAGCTGCACTTAAAAAAAAAAAAAAAACCTTTAGTTTCGGTATGTTTTCAGGGCAGGTAGTGGTCCCTTGGACCACTACCTGCCCTGAAAAAATAGTTTTGGGTCCATTCACAAAGGGGAAGGGGTCCCCTGGGGACCCCTTCCCGTTTGCGAGTGGGTTACCATCCACTTTAAGTGGATGGTAACTGCAACTCCATTAGCGACCGCATATGCGGTCGCAAATGGAATTGCATTCCACTGCGAATCGCAAATAGGAAGGGAACACCCCTTCCTATTTGCGATTCGGAAATGCATTTTGCGAGTCGGTCCCAACTCGCAAAATGCATTTCTGCAGGGGAAACACGCATTTGCGAGTCGCAAACGGCAAATGTTGCCGTTTGCGAGTCGCAAAGTGTTTCCTGCATCTGGCCCCCAGTCTGTATTTGTACAGAATGGTTTCTCTTCAGGAGGGTTCTATGAGATATGACAAGAACGTAGAAGTACTGCTGAAGTTTATGTGAACAAGAAAGAAATCTACTTGCTCTTGGCATTTCACGAAAGGTTACACTAACAGATGGCATCAATTTGGAGCTTCTGTGTTTCAAGATCTGCAGGAACTCCCGGACCGTGGCCTGGCTGTAGCCTGAGAGCGGTTGCTATGGAGATATGCGAAATACTGACAGGAAAGGAGCAGGGTTTGTTTCTTCCAAATAACTAGAAACAGAAATAGAAAGTAAAATAGAACAAACGTTGGCAAAGCCAATGGACCGTGGCTCTGAAACCTATTAACATGGATAACGCTTTTTTAAAAATAATTCTGTAAATCACAAAAAAATCTAGAGAAAAAACTCAGAGCTTTTAGGTGACTGAATATTCTGAAGCAACTGGAGTTGAAAACATCGGTCCTGCACCTATTGCGGGAGAAGAGTTTTGAGTACACGCTCACCTTGTCCTGCCAGCTAGAACCGAAGTGATTGAGATCACAAACGTCAACACAATTACTTTACTCCAATGAAGGATTTCAGATGAGAACCCGTAGTCCACCAGTGAATTAAACAACTTCAAACTGCTGACACAAAAGGCCGCCTCACTACAAATACCGCATAGAAGTATACGCACAGCTAAATACATAAAACAACTGATTAACCCTCTATGTGCTTGCCGTGGCTGCTATATGAAAAGGGTAATTCTAGTGTGAAAACAATCCAAGCGCATTTTACACTTCCTTATTCATAATTTCACTATCAATGTCACTGTTTATGGATTTAATTTTTATAAAGAAACCACTCGTCATATACTGAAAAGTATTCAAAATATTCTCCTAACCTATAGAAGTGTACAGAGCACGTTTCAGGCCTTCAACCAATCCTACAATGGTGTAGGCAAGACTAATTTTCACCCATATATTCGATGGATATGTCCTGCAGCATTCACTCCACTCCTGGTATTTTTTGTGAGCACAATTACCGGTCTAGTTCTGCATTATAATTTATTTGTTTACATACTGTTGTTCGACTGTGCTGACCGTCCATTGTGCCTTTGTGCATTTTAGACATGGAGGACTTACCAGGTTAGCCCCAAGAGGAAGTATAAAGTATGTCACTTGTCATTTTTTAGGGTCGAGCCTGCGTCGCATGCGCTTGCGCATACGTTTTGCTTGCGAGACACTTTAGTAATTAGAAAAGGGCTCGTAGCCGTGTCCGTGTCACGTCAGTGTCTTTCTTTGGTTCGTGGGCTTGCCTTTCAAAATCTGCTTGCTTTCATTAGTGGAAGGCACGCATACTTCATGCCTTTTTCTGTGGTTAGCCCTCCTCGAGCGCAGCGACCAAGAACTAAAAAATATGCGGGGTTTGCTGTTTTCGGTCAGGTTTGTGGACTACTTTTTCTCTTTTTTCGCAGCGCGATCTCGCTTGGCAGAAGTTGAGCGCTTTGCATACCATCAACCCTGTTACATAGTTAATTGCACTTTTGTCGGTTACGTAGATAATTGCACTTTTGCTGACAGGTTTCACTACGAGTGAACTGTAGCAGTGCGATTGTGCAGTTTTTTTCCATTTTTGTGAAATATGTAGGAAATACAATAGTGTGGACGACGCCCATTTTTCTATACAGAAATCGGGCAACATACGTTTGGAGCTTTGTTGATTTGCGCTGTCTTTCAACATGTCATACATATAACCACCGGTAGGAGGCATTGCTTGACTATAGGTGATGAATATGTCACATCTGAAATGTTTACTTTCTGAACATGAGAACGCAAACCATTCTTTTATGGGCATATTGGCGACATCAAAGATACTGCACTTAATTGTCAACACAGACGAACAAAGTAAAAGGAGTAGGCACTGGTTAGCAATATTTATAGTGGGAAGAACTGTGATTTTTGACTGCTATAGCTTGTCCCTGAAGAATTACCTATACTTGGATTCCATAAGGGATGTTTAAAAAATAAATAAGTCTGTCAGAATAATATTTCACAATGCCCAGATTCAAGATGGTGTATCAATAACTTGTGAGGAGCAGTTTTTATTTATTTTGCATTTTAAAAATGCAGTAAAAATAACTCTGGAAAATGATCCTCTTGAAATGCATGTTATTAAGAAACAGCTGCATTGATTGAAAAGGGGTGATGTAAATTGGAACAGACTATTGCAAAATTCGATTCAACTAAAAAAAACATGTTCTTTCTATCGATGATAACAATCATGGCTATGCAGTGTCTATTATGTGTGTGTTTGGTGGTACATGTTGCCTGTACAAAAACCATTTATATATTCAATCAAAAAACAAAACCTACTTGAATCAAACGGAAATGCATACACATTAGTCAAATGTTGATACAAATACAATCTTAGAAGTGTTCTGTAACAGAAGAAAAAGGATACATTTGCATGCGGCAGACTGGTCTCTTTTTGGTCGCGCACAGCAGCGTGCAAGCCTGCTTTTCCAAAGTGTTGGTATGTATCTGGGCTTTTAACAATGCCCACCTCACACCCATCACTAGCACTCGTTTGTGGCTTGCCCTTCAAAATTCATTTGGTGAAATTGGTAAATGGTTTACATTTGTCCCTCCTTGGGGAGGTTTTGTTACCACCGGGCCAACACCCCTTCTACATGGCTAATTACACTTCTGCCGATAAGTTTGACTGCGAGCAAACTTTTTTTTTCCCTTTTGTGTGTGTGTCTTCACGCTGATGCTCATGGTGGCCAGGGCACTGTGAATCAGCTTGCTTATGTGAAACAGTTTTACTTTTAATTTTCAGTTTATGTGGCAAGAAAAGTCCAGTTAGGAATTTACAATGCTAATAGCTCTAACTCCAGCAAATGCGAGACCCACTGCATTGGAAATGCTTGTTCTACATATGTCACCCCCTATGTGGGCCCTAAGTAACCCATATTGCACAGTGCTATGTAGGTAAAAGGCAGGAAATATACATGTGTGTTTTCTATTTCCTGGTAGAGGAAAACAAAGTTAGGAGTTTTCTACTACCAGGAAATAGAAATCACATATGTCCTGCCTACTGTGAGGCCTGCTCCTTTCATAGTCTATCATTAGGGCTACCCTCATACACTGTTTGAGTGGTCAATTCTGATCAGAAAGGGGTACATAGGTCATATTTAGTATGGCAATAGAAAATCCTGCTCATTGATGAGGTTGGATTTTATATTACTGTTTTAGAAATGCCACTTTTAGAAAGTGAGCATTTCTCTGCACTTAAAAGCCATCTGTGCCCTACAGCCTGTCTCCAATCAACATCTGGGCTGGGCTGGTTGACCCATCTACATATTGAATGGGTCTTCCTGGGTTGGAAGAGTGGAGGGGACTGACACTTACATATCAAAGGCTAGTGGCCTGCCCTCACACAATGGACTAACTGGGACGCTGGCAGACAGACTGGTACTGAAAGGGGAACTTGTGCACGTAAAAAACACTCTTTGAAGTCTCCCCAACGTCAAAGGCATTTTGTGTAGATAAAGTGGGTCTCTGACCTCAACACAGACACTTCTGGACCTGATCCTGCAACATGTCAAGAGAACTGCCTGGGTGCTCAAAAGGCTCATTTGGCCTGCTTTGCTGTGAAGGACTACTGCCCTGTTGTTGCTCTGCTGCTCTCTGACTTTGCTGTGAAGTGCTCTCCCAGGGCTTAGATTGAGCTTGCTGCCTGTTTCCTGAAGTTTCAGGGCCAAAAATACTTGATCTCTTCAAAGAAACTCCTTGTGCACCGAAAATTGATGCACACCCTGCTGGAAATTATGCACAGCCGTTTGGTGACTAATAAATTGCCGCTCAGCTGAGCTGGAATGATGCAGCCTGACTTCCTGAGTGAAGGATCGATGTAGTGCCTGCTTTGCGGCAGGAAATTCAACACACAGCCCTTCTGGATCGACGCACATCCAAACCGGAACAACGCAGCCTGACTTCCCGAGTGATGAATCGACGCAGCACCTGCTGTGTGACAGACTATTTGATGCATCACCTACCTGATCGATGCAACGCCTGACACTTTGTCCCACACGCCCAGGATTTTTCCCACATCGTCCCTGGGTTTCAAAAGAGCCCCGTATCGCACTGAGGAACCAATACTGCATGCTGGAAATCAATGCAAAGCCCCTTGCTGCGTGGAAAGAAACGACGCATCGTCTGTGCACTGTCAGAAAATCAGACGCACACCCTATTTTTTCACGCATCTCCTACTCTGCAGCCTCCGTGCGTGCTAATTTTGATACAAACCAGGTACTTTGTGCAAACAATAGACAACTGTCTAAGATTTAAGACTCTTTTTAATCTAGCAAAATAGATATTTCAACTTGTACTCATTGAATCTTTATTGTTTTGACCGTATTTTAACCTGTTAAATATCATATATTTTTCTAAACCTGTGAGGTTTATTTTTGTGGTGTTTTCACTGTGTTACTCTATGAATTATTGCACACATACTTTACATATTGCCTTCTAAGTTAAGCCTGACTGCTCAGTGCCAAGCTAGCATGGGGGGGCACAGGATAATTTGGATTGTGACTCACCCTGACTAGGACTGTGGTCCATACTTGGATAAGGGTGTATACCTCTGCAAACTAGAGACCACATTTCTAACATACCCCACAATATGTCCCTCATATATGAACTCTCCTTATTATCTAGATGTTTGGGCAATAAAATAATGCACATAACTGACCCTTGGATTCAAATATCTCTTCTATTACTAGTGCCAAATTATGCATGCAGACCAAAGACTCTGTAATAATACATGCACTGTTTTATATTTTTTTAGATATGCTTTTGTTTCTACATCAGTAGAACAGTCACAATTTGCACAACTGAGGAAATTACAGTGTTTCAAATGGACTTTCTGCAATGTCACCTCCAAACGTTATCCCTTCCTCCTCCTCTTTTTCTGACCTCATTTGCGCTGGCTTTAGGACTCTGCACACTTTACCACTGCTAATCAGTGCTACATATGCTCTCTCCCTTAAAACATGGTAACATTGTCTCATACCTAATTGACATACATAATTCACTTGTAAGTCCCTTGTAAAGTGCACTACCTGTGCCCAGGGCCTGTGAATTGAATGGTACAAGTGGGCCTGCAGCACTGAGTGTGCCACCCACATAAGTAGCCCCTTAACCATGTCTCAGGCCTGACATTGCAAGGCCTGTGTGTGCAGTTTCACTGCCACTTTGACTTGCCATTTAAAAATATTGCCAAGCCTTAAACTCCCCTTTTTCTACATATAAGTCACCCCGAAGGTAGGCCCTAGGTAACCCCTAGGGCAGGGTGCTATATAGTTATAAGGCAAGACATGTACCTGTATACTTTCTATGTCTTGGTAGTGTAAAAGTCCTAAGATTTTTTGCCACTACTATAAGCCTGCTCCTTTCATAGCATAGTGTTAGGGCTACCCTCATAAACTGATTGGTAGATTCTGAGCATTTCTCTCCACTTAAATCCTTCTGTTCCTTACAATCCACATCTAGGCTGGGATGGTTGACAGCTTCCTGGTGCATTTCACCCAGACAACCACAATCACAGGATGCTCAGTGACACCTGCACACATCTGCATAATGAATGGGTCTTTCTGGGCTGGAAGGGTGGAGGGCCTGACACTTACATTTCAAATGACAGTGGCCTGCCCTCACACAATGGACTACTAAACCCCCTACTGGCACCCTGGCAGACAGGATTGTACTAAAAGGGGACCTTGTGCACTTCTAATCCACTCTTTGAAGACTCTCCCACTTCAAAGGCATATTTGAGTATATAAGCTAGGTCCCCAATCCTACCAACTCAGACACTTCTGGACACTTCAAGATACTCCTTGGGACAGACACCCTGCCCCAAAATGTGCAACCTGCCAAAAGGAACTGCCTGGTTGCCCAAAGGACTGACCTTGGCTGCTTTTCTGAGAACGACTGTTGCCTTGCTGTTTCCCTGCTGCCTTGCTAGCCTCTGGCGCTGCTGAGAAGTGCTCTCCAAGGGCTTGGATTGAGCTTGCCTCCTGTTCCTGAAGTCTCTGGGCCAAAAAGACTTCATCTCTACAAAGAAACTCCTTGTGCGCCTGCATTGTGACAGAAATTCCGACGCATGGCCCACCAGATTGACGTAGCCCCTGTCACTTCGTCCTGCCCGCCCAGGATTTCTCTGCATCGTCCCTCAGTGTCAAAAGCCCCTGCATCAAAAAGAGGATTCAAGCCTGCGTGCCGGAATTTGCAGCAAAGCCGTTGTCACGTTAAAAAGAACCAACGCGTCGTCTGCGTACACCAGGAAATCCGACGCACACCCTTAGTTTTCCACGGATCTCCTCCTCTGCAGTCTCCGTGCATGTCATTTTGACGCAAACCAGGTACTTGTGCTTGCAAGAGACAATTGTAGCTTTTAAGAACTTAAGACAATTCTATTGATATCAAAGTCATATTTTTAACTAGAGATTATCAAACCTTGCTTGTTTTGACCTGAAATTAATCAGATACATATCTTATATTTTTCTAAACCTGTGTGGTGTCTTTTTGTGGTATTTTCACTATGTTATTGCATGATTTATTGTACAAATACTTTACACATTGCCTTCTAAGTTAATCCTGACTGCTCAGTGCCAAGGTACCAGAGGGTGGGCACAGGAAAATTTGGATTGTGTGCGACTTACCCTGACTAGAGTGAGGGTCTTTGCTTGGACAGGGGGTAACCTGACTGCCAACCAAAGACCCAATTTCTAACAAACAGGAAACGTATAAAACTCAATTGCTACACTGAACTACAGACTCAATGTGTGTCTGATGTAGATAGTGTTCATGAAAATGAGCGAGTTTGGGTCTTTGCACTGTAATTTGTAATACAGTATAGTTTTGGTAATGTATCTCTACCATATTTGTTTGATATTGGTAGATGTTTGATTTCCTGTAATTTACAATCCTTTTTATTTAAATTACAACTTTACTTATTCTGGATCTACACAATGAAGCTCTAATTAAAAAACATTGCTATGAAGTAATCCCAAATGCTTTCCTGTAATTTGCACTGGATGCCCAACAAGGGGATATTATTGAAAATCACCTAAGTTCCCATCTACCACAAATTTGCATATGCATAATCTACAATTTTCAACCTTGGAGATGCTAAATTTCCAACCTTATTAAAATATGCCTCTCTTTTTATTTGATTTTTATATGATATTTATTCCTATTTTTTATTTGTATTCAGTTTTGAACAGCTTGCCAGCGATAAAAACAAAGGGATTGATTAGGAATTCTTACCTTCTGCCTCTCTCGTAAAGTAACAATCTGTGAAACAAGAACAAAAGCAATCCTGTCAGTTCATCTAATGCCTTAGGACGTGAGTTATGGTTACTTGAGATAACTCTAACTATAAAAGTTGAATTTCTATAGTTATATACGTTTAAAATGTGAGCCTAACTATAATGTCCTTATAACCATTGGTGACTATTGATAGATAGTTAGATAAATAGATAGATAGATAGATAGATAGATGGATAGATAGATAGATAGATAGATAGATAGATAGATAGATAGATAGATAGATAGATAAAGTTAAAGTGATATTACAGTTAGGTGAAAATTCCGTAACATTTTACATCACTCATGACATGTTCTATGACATAATGTATTACATCACTGATGACATATCAAATTACATAACTCATCTGTAAAGTCAGCATGGTTTACTTTTCTGGCTGCAATGACACTGTTTAATACATATATAAGATAAGCAGGTATCTACCTTGGAGTGCAATTTCGCTTACCTTAGGCCTACAAATCCCCGTAGATATGAAAATAGGGTGAAACATGTGCACCCATCTTGTCTATGCATGTCCCAAAATCATAAGCGTTCACCTTTTGGGTTGTCTAGAATTTTCATAATTCTCTGGTGAAGCTCATGATCAAGGTCCAAGCCATTTGTCACCCTGTGGGCCAAGCTAATTGTTCTGCTTCCCAAGAGAGGAAAAAGGGCCATCCAATGCAAAAAGAGTAACTAACAGTGCTTCTTTCAGCTCCTGATGCGGAAGGGATGGGAAGAAAATCTGCATCTGTAAAATAGCTATCACACTGTACCAGGGCTAGAACAGACAAGGCCCCCAAAGTAGGACGCCAATACCTCTGGGACCAATGCAGGGGGGACTCTTCTTTGAGGATTTGGTGAAAATGTTCCCTGAAGTGATGTCTGTGAGGGGTGGAGCTGAGGCACCCATAAGAGATGTGACCAGTGACTTTAGGACAGCAACATCGTGTATTATGCAGGAGGAATGGTACAGGAGTGGAGTGATGTAGCACCTCACAGTTGGCCTGGGGTGCCTGGCTTCTAGAACTCAAACACCAAATTTAAAAACTCTTGAACAAGGGAAAATGGTTTTGGTTGAGTTTTGACATTGGGACTGGACAGTAACAGTTGCCACGAACAACTGAAAAACCAAGCATTCTGATACAGTAATTATATTGTAATTGGACTATGCCTGGCACCAGTGGGTCTCTCCAGGACATGGGAAGGTAGTGCCCTTATACCTCTGAAGGCCAATTAGGGGATGATTTTCTATGCCCTAGCAGGAGGAGTGGAGCACCAGAAACAAAGGAACAGAAGAAATGTGAAGTAGAGCACCAGTAATATTAGCTTGGTGCAGAATGTGCATCCTCGCCACCAGGAACAACATTAGCCCAAAATCATCAAAATTGGCTCAATGGAACCTGAGTTACAACCTTCTGAAGGCTGGTGACCTTTGACCTTTTCAGGATACCAAGCATGTGGGGCTCTGCTGCATGTTTATAAATGATACCTAGAGTGGGCCAGTATCCGTGGGTCAGTGCAAAATGTATTTTATAAATTCTACGGATGGGGCATACATGAGCTTTTGAGGCCTAGGGATCAAAATCCCTGGGCTGGTTTATGCCAAAGAGGGCTGGGACCCCCCTCTTTGGGCCCCTCTGAAGAACCAAGAAGGAAGAGTGTCATTGCACCCCCAAAGAAAAGACAAAAGGGGCCCCTGGGCTCCAAATCATGGTACCCAATGCTGCACCCATGTCCAGGGGAAAGCAGGGCTGTCACCACACTAGAATTACCTTGCCCAAATGGAGCAGGCAAGGAAGAAGTCAGTTGCTGGCTTCTAAGATGGCAAAAATTGGTCTTCGAGCTGCTCCCAACAGAATAGTAACCATGACGCAAGGCAGGAGGGCATTGGAACCATCAACAACCTTAAAGCATGTTGGGAGGGCTGTAGGGGTTCCATCAGCCTCCCAGAAGTCATTTTTGAAAAGTGACCCTAGGTTTGCTGGGCCAATCCCCCAGTATTTTCACGCTTATTTTATAAGTACATTATGTTCCACTGTTTGCAAAAGGAAAAATACTGACAATGATTTTATATGTTAAACACTGAGGTTATATTAAATTTTCTATGCAAAAAACACCCAAACACTTGCTATTAAAACACAGCCAGTGTTTGGGTGTAGTCCGTAGAACCAACCATGATGGAAAGGTGATGCACTTAAAAAGATGGAACATTGTGTGGTAAATAGAACCTTCATGGTTCTCCACTGGCACTAGCTTGCAGTATTTATAAGTCATGCAGCTCTAGCTAAAAGGAATTGGGGTGCTGTTCATGTAGAGACCTTAAATCCTAGTAAAGACATAAAAATAAAGAGTTAGGCGGGGAAATGGTTTTAAATCAATTATTTTAGAAATATGAGGCAACAGTGCTGAGCTATTCATTAGATAGAGGATAGAGTTATCATGTATTGTCCAGCAAAAATTTTAATACACTGAACCAAGTTTTTGTTGAAAAGATTAATTTTCATTTCTAGAACAAATCGAGAACGGTTGATGCCTTATACTGCTGGGATGGCCTTATGAATACTAGGAGAACATCTGTTTTGTGGTAATTTCCAATAATTTTCTTAACATTAGGTGTGTATTGTGGTGTGCCTAAGCTGTGGGACTTGTAGGCATTCCCAAAAGTGTTGTATATGACACCAGAGAATAGTGGGTACCAATGGAGTTCTCTCAGGTTTGGGGTGATGTTATTGCAACTTTAAAGTCCTTTGACAAGGAATGGTTACTGCAGGGAAGAAACTTTTCACTGAATTCAGGTAAGGCTGGTTTCCGTTTTTAACCAATGTGAGCACTTGAATTTGCATTTATACAAAACAAACTTGACCATTGAAACTGAAGACTGTGTCATCGTGAAGACCATTTCTGTACTTATTGCAGATTTCAGACAATGGTGATGCACACTGATGTTACCTTGATGTAGTTCAGTTGGAAACATGCATTGGACATCTTAAACTTGATTATAGTGAGATAATCCTACAGGGGATGAATATCATAGTCAGAAATTGTGATTTCAATTTAAACCTTTTTAATTCTAATGCCTTTCTCAACAAGATGCAGTCTTAAGCTCTGGTGGACCTGGCCCTCTCTGCATTCCCAAAGTGTTTATCTTCACCCCCCCTTTTTTTAAATTATTTTTGTTGGCATTACCTCTGCTTGTGCTCTCTACTGTAGAAAACATGGTTAAATTGGCTTGTACCTGATTGTCATATTAAAGTTACTTGTAAGTCCCTAGTTAAGTGGGACTACATGTACCCAGCACCTGTAAATTAAATACTACTAGTTGGCCTGCACCACCCACTAAAGTAGCATTTTGAAACACGTCTCAAGCCTTCCATTGTAGAATACATATGTCACCCCTAATTTAGACCCTAGAGGCCAATAGTGCAGGGTACATTGTTTTTAAAAAGTAGGACTCCTCAAATAGTTTTCCACTACTATAAGGCCTACCCCTCCCAAAGACGTATATTGGGCCGCCTTATCACCTTTAATAAGTGCTAACTTTTGGATTTGGAACAGGTAGAAATGTCATGTTTACATTGAAATGAGTTGTGATTTAAAATATTCTTTAACTGTCGGAATTTAAGCCACAATCTGAAAATGACACTTTAGAAAGTTGGCTTTTTCCTGCCCGAAGGTTACTAAGGCCTTCTAGGACGTTCCAGCTGCCTGCGTCTGTTAATGGCTCCCCCATTAAGAATGTATTTTAAGTGCAGACAGTGACCTTGGACATTTTGGAGCATTGACAAGGGAAGGGAAACACTTTAAAAATCAGATGTGGAGGTAGGAAAGGGAATCCCCCCATTTTAAAGGCTGGCACCAGGGATACATATTGGACCACTTGAGCCACTCATCAGAATGCTTTTAGACTTGTGGTCATTACAGAAAGGCTGCCTTGCTCCCACAGAACTGTTCTGCTGCTTGAGGCCTGCCTTGCTACCCAGAGTACTGCCCTGCTGCTACCAAAGGAATGCCCTGCTGCTTGAAGACCGCTTTGTCATCAAGAAGACCGGCCTTCTGAAAAGGTCTGCCCTGCTCTTAGCAATAGGATTAGGGCACAGAGAACACCACAGGAGATGAACATAGTCATGGATCTGGAGGAGCTTATTTAGACAACTGAATCAGTGTTCTTAAGGTAGAACTCAAATAATTTTGTGACTATACATTTAAAAGCCCATCGGAATGTGTCAGTATCAAGAAGGGCTGGATGACTGATGATATCAAAGAATGTAGTATGAACATCATTTATGGGTAGCCAAGGAGAAAAAGGCATCTGCTTCTACTCTTGGCTTGCTCTTTGGTTGCCATGAAACTTTCCTGCTTCTTGTAGTCAATGCACCCTGCTTACTTTCTGCACTTTCCACAACTTACTCTTATGCTAGCTCCTCAGCATGAAAGGGGAGGTTAATCAGATATTTCAATATATGATTATATTAGGCAAAGAAAGGTATAAGATGCCACTTCCTTTTCCCCTGTGTTTTTATACTTAAAATCTGCAGAGAAGTTGAGTAGAACAAGAATTGGAGGCTACCACTGGATTATTTTTATTTCCATACTGCACAATGGGCTAAGGCAAGACTTGTTTTACCTTAGAGTTGGTCTACTCAGACCCACTCAATAATCTTCTGAGATATGCAGGTTGGTGATTTGGCATTAACTAGTAAGATCACTGGTGTGTAAGGGGGCTCTTTTAGTATGGAATTAATCTGCTTGTGTGTTGAAGTATTCAACATTTCTCATCAAATGCAAAATTCACCAAGCAAAGAGAAACCGAATTGTGTAAAAGAAGCAATTAACCATCTGTACTGGATCATTCATATATGGTTATTTTTTATATTGCCCCATTTACCCTGATATTGAAAATATAGTATGCCTTTCTAACACTTGACCAACATTTGACAATTTACTGTTTATTCCTGGGTGGTTGTTAATGTATGCTTTCATTTCATAGGCTAAGTCATAACATCTTCTTTTATCACAGATATTGTTTGGACCAATTCAATGGTGACTGTTTGACTGATCAACCATGGCAAGGATCGCAGATAGAAAGGTCAAGTATTGCACATCCATTATGAATCAGGAATTACTACAGATCCCTAACATTTACAAATTGATGTACATTTTCAGAAGTATTGACATCAAGCATTAGAAATTCTCCTGACTTTCATTGTAATGGAAATTACATTCAATTGACGAGAAATGCTTATGACAGCTCCTTTTACTACGTGCACATGTCTGTAAAATCCAGATCTCTGTGACTTAGGGTAAATGTTTGCATTGTTCAGCATGCAGTCCATCATTTGTTGTTTTTGCCCATGTCTGTAATACAGTATGAGTACTGTGGCAAAGTGTTTCTTCATATACATGGGACTAAACCCCATGCTTAGGAAGGAACATCGTCCTAAGATTGCATGAGCTCACATTTAGCACCTGCACGGTCTGAATTACAGAAGGGGCTGCTCAAGATTCTGTGACCCATAGTGTAATACCAAAGGGCCTCACGATGAAAAAAGCAGGTGAGCACATCTAATGAAGCAAAGGACAACTTAGTATAATTTGGTTCTGGGGTCTGTTTACATTCCCTAATTCATATGCCAATTATCGCCATGAAACATTTGTACAAAAGATAGTATAAATAAAACCATTGCTTTTTTCTGCCTCTATCATACCCTAATCTTTTTTCTCAGCACTTAAAATACCATTATTATAAAAACAATGATGTTTGCTTTAACAACTCATTATATGTTTTGAAGTTCATGTGTACTCACCAAGGACAAGGAGGAAACACAATAGTTGAGTTTTCATCATCATGAAATTCTCCTGCTTTGGTGGATTACAGGAAGAAATGTGAAGTGAATAGAGCAAGTTTCATTCATCTAGTACTGAATGACATTGGTTTTAAAGTTCCCACACAACCTTTGACATTACCTCATTTGACTAATAACATGTGTGCAGAACAGTATGTATGGTAATTAAACAACATTACTCCTTGAAAATAATGGTCTAGGCCAGTGGGTCCTAACCTATGGTCCAGCAACTGCTGAGGTCTCGGAAGCCTACCGAGGGGTTGCACAAGTGCTTAGAAATGAAATAGTATAAACAAATTACTAAAATGTATATAAATAAATAAAATTGAAGCTTGAAAATGTTAAAACATGCTGTAAATTTAAAGAAATTTGAAATTGGACGCTAAAAAGTAAGTTGGTATCAGATTGATTTGTGAGTGTACATATGCACCAAATAGAATATACTATGGACAATGGGTTGACTTAATTGAATTTTGAAAGGCTCCAACCTGCCCATTAAAATTAAAATTATGAATTATGATTTTTTATATTTGCTTCTTAATTTATTAAAAACAAATATTTTATCTTTGGTGCATTGTTTTGTGGTTCAAATCATCTAAATTGCTTACAGTGGGGGTCCCGGATTGCGGTGATGATTAAGTGTGGTTTCACAAAAGTCAAAAGGTAAAGAACCTCTTGCTTAGGCTAGAAAATTGTAGCTACGATCAGGACATAATATGTGATAAACAACTGATACTTGTTAGATTGATATGAGCATATGTTTAAAGGGTTCCTACTTTCAATTGAGGGTATCTGTCTAAATTCCCATACATATAAACAGCTAACCAAGTACACCTATTGGCAACATGAGCATATGCATTAAACTTACATTGCATACCCTGACATGAAGAAGAAAGTCATGCAGTCTCTTAAAGCAAAAGCATTATAAATAGCAACAAACTCAGCTTTTTCCCTTAAATTGTTAGGTATTCAAAAACCATTAGGAATGTACAAATTGATAGCAACTCTGCATGCTATAGTTCAGCATTGGTGAGGTAGTAATTTTGCAAATTATGTAGGCCCTGACCTAGCTTTTGGTTGAGTAGTGCTTCATCAAAACATGATGCATATACCCTGTCTGCCTTTTTATAAGTGTGATAGGCAAAAATGCACTTGTAATATAGGTGACAAGATATCTGCCATTTTTATGGAGTAGTATTCCAACCCGTAAGCTCCAGATGAGGCCCTTAACATCTTGTTATCTTTCTAAAGAACATCATTATTAAAGATCTAGCACAAACTATTAACCTTTCACAAAAGTGTCAATCTTTTATTATTATTAATTTCATTACCATGTTTTCCCCTTGAAAATAAATATTCAGGGATGACAGTAGAGGAGATATGTTTATCCACTTCTGTAACCTATTTGATGCATGCCCAAACATTGTCATTGAAACCTTTAAGAAATCTGTCATGTGGACCATGCTGAGTTCCCATTCCTAAATGGTACCACTTGTTTACATCGGCACCTATAGGTTCCAGAATATCCCTATTACCTGCAAGCTCTCTAAGTTCAATCTTATTCCTTGTCCTTTTCTACCACCAACATGGATCTCTTTGGGAGACTACTTGGCAATAAAAACATTGAAATTCTCTAGTATGCAGAAGAAATTCTCAGTTGCTCCAGAAGTCCAGTTCTCTGACTGCATTTCTTCTACTCCTGGATTTCCAGAATCTTTTTAGTGTCGGTTACATGGAAATAGAACCCTTAATATTGGCGTAGAACAACAAGCAACAACCCTACTCTGTCATACGGTTCCTACGAACCAAGTAGAAGTGTGTATGTAGGACAACAATAACGTCATATTATAGCTAGCTAGCTCACGGTGCTCCATCCGAACCCCTAACCTTCCCAGGGTACCAGACAGTGACAGGAACGTTGATAATGCCCACTCTTTCATTCCCAAGGATTTATCTTTAACATTTGTTGTTGTTCTGTACACCCATAGCAGACATAAGAAAGATATGGTATGGCTTTATTGAAATAAAGCAAAGCATTGTAACCAGAATTATTAGAATAGTTAAAAAGATGAACAATGTAACCATGGTATGAAATAGGACCAGATTTAGATGTTGGCTGTAACTGTCCTGCTGTCAGTTTTCTGACAGAAAACCTGCCCACCACCTTGGTGGTCTGCCTGTCCGATTTAGATGTTGGCAGTCCTATTGACTTTAACCTGTTGGAGTCCTGCCAAGTCTGCCAAAGATTTCTATCCACTGCAACAGTGCCATAGGAAAGTGTGGCTGATGGCGGGCCTCCAGCCAGACTTTCTGCCGAGTAGATTTGGATGTGCCAAACCTCAAACCAAAAAGTGGCGGTCCTCCACTTCTGACTTGGCATATTTGGGGGGGAAGGAGTGAAAACTCACCTTTTCTCCCAATTCTACTTATACTTCTGGCTGGACACATCTGGACAGGACCCTCCATCACTGCTGCCGTGAGTTCTTGGAGAAAACATGCCCCCCCAGTTGCTGGACACGAAGGTAGGGAACCCGCATTGACTGTGTGCTTTGGGGGGAGTCACTGCACATGGGCACAAAACCACTGCAGACATATACATGTTACAGTAAATTTATTATATTACTGTGACATGCGTATTTCAGGGACACAGGTGGGTCAGACACAAGTGGGAACACAGTGGTACACAACACTATCGAACAAATACACAACTGTCATTATGGTGTCTGTATTCATTGCCAAATGAATGCTGGCACCACATTGATGATACATTCAAACTTGTCAGATGTGCCGATGTGTGCACAATGCAAGGGGAACTATACATGTCAAGTTGTGCTTTGAGTTGTGGAAGTCAGTACGTCTATGTGTGCATTCAATGCGATTAGCAGTGTGAGGTAGAGGTAGGTGTATTGGGTGATGTGGTTGTGTCAGTATTAGTTCTCGAAAGAGTGAAGGGAATCTGGTGTCGCAGAATTCCGTGGAGCCTAAAAAAACCTCTGTGGAATTCTGCAAAGCCAGAATTCAGTGCCCCATGGAGTCCTCTGAATGCTCCCATGTCTGAAGCACTAAGCAGTGTCGGACCTGGTCAGCCAGCCCCGACCATGCTTAGCACTTCCAAAATGGTCGCATTCAGGAGGTCCGTAGGCAGTAAAAGCTGCTGTTTCAGGCCTCTTGTGCACCGGCCTGTCCCGTGTGCACCAGTGTGCACAAACAATGGCAAAACAAAGAAAGAGATGAGGACTTACCGGGGTCTTCCGGGGGGTCCTGCTCTCCTCGTCGTCGAATGGTGCCGATGAGTTCTCTCCAGCAGCTGCCTCCCTCCTCTGCTCTGGTGCACCAGCAGGCCAGTATGGGCTGCACAGCGGAAGCGTATACAGCCAGCATCTGCTCTGTGCAGCCCATAACTGGGCTAAAGCGTGCACCGGGTGAGCTCCGTTCCACTGGCAGGGCTAACAGAGTTGGATAACTCCCCACTCCAAGCAGAGCGTGGGGTTCCAAAAACTCCATTAGCTCTGCCAGCGGAGCGAGCTCCCTGCACACACATAGTCAGTATGTGTGCCACTTGCATATGGCATGGATGTAGTTGTATATGCTGTGTTGTCTATTGTGTTGCTGTGTGAAGAATTCAGGTGCAAGCTTTTGTGTGGCAATTGCTGTCATGGTGTGTGTAGTTGTGCATGTGTGCGCATGTGTTTGTGTAGATAAGTGTGTAGTTGTGTTGGTTGTGTTGTGTGTGGGTGCAGTGTCACTAGTGCATGTATGTTGTGTCTGTAAGCATGTGTATTTGTGTTTGTGGCATATATGTGTTGGAATGCCAATGGATATTGATGTGAATTTGGTGTACTGTGTCTGGTGTGATGCAAGGGATCGCATATGGCAAGGGATGAGTGTGTGTGTGTGTCACTCACCTCTAATCCACGACCACTGCCATTATCTGATGTCCATTGGGTCCAGCGATGTCAACCCTCTGTCAGCAAACCTCCACCAGTACACCACCTCCAGGATTGTGACATCTAAATATCAGTGGTGGGAACCAGCCAGTTGGATGGCCAGGAAGACCACTCTGTTGTGGCGATCAGCGACTCCGCTGTAGTACATCGAAATATGGTGAGTCGAAGACCATCGTCTTGATGGTCTTTTCAGGTCCGCCACCAATGCCGATAGGCGGTAAGACCACCAAGAACTAAATCAGGCCCATGATGTCTTAAAACTCCTTATCTGCCCCTTCCTATATAACACCAATGGGAGCACAGTTTGAGTACCTTCTGACCGAATTATTGAGACAGCCTAACCCCCATACTTTGGTGTCTTGTGCCAGGAAGCCGGTACATTGTAATGCAGCTCTCATCCTTGGAAGGGATAGGGGTTGAGAGTCATCAGAAATGTATCTCAGAAACAGTGCGCTCAGTTCCAGGACATAACCAGCAGAAGTGCCCCTCCACCGAATGTAAAGCAGAGGCCATTCTTATAGTAAATTAATTGCTCCTATTGCAGTGTGTCAAATGTGCAGAGCAGATGCAATTAAATTTCGGAAATCTAGAAATTGTATCCATAAGCAATCAGTCTTCTGAAACATTTCCTTCAACATTCCTAAAATAGCATTGAGCTTGCAGAGTACCAGGCAGAAATTCTAAGTAGAAATACAATTGAGTGTGGACACATTTCCAAAAATTCAATCAGATGACTGTAAAATTTGCTGAAGACAATCTTTCTAAAATACATGCCAAGTTAAAATGTATAACTGTAATGGAGACTCAAACCAGGGTCCTAGTAAACACCATTACAGTTCAATAATATGAACCTGAACAGATTGAAACCCCACCCAACTTTTACCTAAAGCTAAGTCACTAAGGGTCAGAAGTACTATTACACTTTGTGATTTCCTAATTGTGAATCTTTGTAATTCACAATTAGGAATTCACAAACTGTGATGTACAACAGTGTCTCAAACACTACACGCGATTCCTTAATGGGTCGCAAGGGACTTGCCTCATCAATATTCACTGGGCAGGTCACAATTTGTGACCCATTGGGAATGGTCACAATTACAGGGATGGTGGCCTGCTGGAATCAGCAGACCACCATGTCTGTGACTGCTTTTTAAATAAAGCAATTTTTGTTGTTCTAATGGAGCCCTTTTTCCTTAAGGGAAAATGGGATGCATTAAAAAAACAAAAATGAAAAGTTAAATTTTCATTTTTTTAGATCAGGCAGTGCTCTGTGGGTCCACTGCCTGCTCTTAAAAAATGTTGCCACCCATATTCACGAAGGGGAAGGAGTCCATTGGGGGCCTCTTCCCATTTGTGAATGGGCTACCACCTCCTCCTTGTGATTGCATTCTGTTCGCAAATCGTACCTCAGTGATTCATTATTAGGAAGGGATGCCCTAAAGTTGCCCCTTCCTAATACCGAATTGCAAAGCAAAATGTGATTTGGTAACAAGTTACTGAGTCACATTTTGTCTTTGGTACATGGGAAAAATGCTTAGTACATCTGGCCCTTGGATTCACCCTACACATGGACCAGGCCTTCACAGATCATATCAACAAGAAAATCAAGAGGGCCTAGTACAAACCATGTACAATAAAGAGGGTTAAGCATTTCTTCTTATAAACTCTGAACTACTGTTTAAGCCCTCAGACTCTTGCATCTGATGGTGGCAATCCAGTAAGGGTGCCCTGAATGCCACATGAAAGAAACATGACCACATTGAACAAATTCTTCTGACTCCCTATGATGGAACAGAGTACCCTGAAAACTATCTGCATTATCCACACCGCTATCAGGACCAGTACTTCGGCAGATCTGGTTGGCAATCTCAACACTCCTGTTGGGTTTTGGAACATCTGCAGCCAGGATAACGGAGAACGGCTAAGAAAGAACAAGGTAACAACCTTCCCCATCTATGCACCAAAGAGCTGGAATAACATTAACAATCTCCACCAGGACTATCCAACCCTGATCCAGTTTAGGGAAAGGCTGGAGATTCACCTCTTTAATGTACACTAACTTGCAATGCAAAATCCTAGAAACAGACTACTCTTCCAGTAGCACATAGGGTATATTTAAGAAAAGTGGCTCTGCACACAGCGCAGCACCACCTTTCGTGTGCCCCTTAGCGCCCCCCTAACGCCAACATGTGTTGCCATATTTAAAATACAGCACAACATGGTGGTAGTTAGGGGACTAGCGTCAGAATTTTTTATGCTGGTCCGGTGCTGTGCAGGATTAGCATCAAAAATTCTGACACAAATCCTGCAAAGCACCCAGAGGCCCATTGTAACCAATGGAAGCCTCCCTTAACACCTGCTCTGAGCAGGTGTTAAAAGTGCTGAAAAAAATGTTGCAAGGAAGGGGAAAACCCACTTTGCATACATTATGCCCAGCGCAGGCATATTGTAGTGCAACGGGTTACAAAATGGAGCAATGCATTCATAGGGCCACTTTGTAAAAATAGTGTGACGTTTTTGGTCTTCTAATACCACATAAGCATAAAAAAATAACCCTAATGTGGAGTTGGAATTGCGATAGGGGCTCTTAAAGATGCCCCTTAATCTTTGCCTTTGATCCTGTATCCTGCTCCTAGGACTTTCAGCTAAGTTTGTACCATACAAATAAAACCTACATATATGTGCTTTATGTGCAGTGTTAAATCCACACTAAAGAGGAGGCAAACAGCCATCACTGTGAGCGGCCCTCGCCAGAAAGGCCGACCACGTTCTTGATAGCAATACTGGGTGAGAGATATTTAAAGAAATGCAAACTCATAGCCTGCCTGCTTTTTAACATGGCCAGACCGATGCAGAAACACGTTTTGTAGAATTCAAACTAAACGTGAAGTCTACCAATCTTGCTGACAATCTTAGGTTTCATTGATTTATGTTCACATATCTTTATTTTGCTAGCTTGTATTGGGTTAATTTGTGCACAATTTTCTCTAAAAAACGTACATGCGCTTATCTTTATGTGGGAAGCTTGATTTCTACAGCACAGAATTGTGCTAGATTTTTTTAATCCCAAATCAATGTGTACAGAAGATAAGAAATATCTATCTATCTATCTATCTATCTATCTATCTATCTATCTATCTATCTATCTATCTATCTATCTATCTATCTATATATACAAATATATATATTACCTTCTGTCCTAAAAAGATTATACGTATCAACAAACCTATCATAAATTGTTACTTTTTTTACAGGTATGGTAAGTGTTTAAATTCACAGCATTTGTTTGAAGATTTCTGCAATGTATGCACGGCTGGCCGGGTACTGTAATAATTTACAGAGCATTGCTGTTGTCTACCGCCCACCTCCTCAGATGCTATGCCCCTCTGTGCCTGATTTTGACTACATGTTGCCAGGAAATATAATACTCTGTATACAAGGGGCACTCTTTGGTAGCATAACGTATTAAGTGTATGCGAGTGTTCCAAGATACTGTTATTTATGCATCAGGTAAGATTCTTAACCCCTTAGCTGCTGGGCTGTTTCCCCCCCCCAGTGCTTAGCCCTTTTTTGGCTATTTGGGGTAGTTCGCGCTTAGGCCTTCATAACTTTTGGTCCACATTAGCTATCCATGCCAAATTTGCGTCCTTTTTTTCCAATATCCTAGGGATTCTAATGGTACCCAGAGTTTGTGATTTCCCCTAGAGGAGATCAAGAAATTAGCTAAAATACAGTGAATATTTCATTTTTTCCAAAAAAATGGGAAAAAAGGGCTGCCGAAGAAGGCTTGTGGTTTTTTCCCTGAAAATGGCATCAACAAAGGGTTTCTGGTGCTAAATCACCATCTTCCCACCTTTCAAGAACGGGCAGACTTGAATCAGAAAACCACATTTTTCAACACATATTTGGCATTTTACTGGGACATACCCCATTTTTACAATTTTTGTTGCTTTCAGCCTCCTTCCAGTTATTGACAGGAATGGGTGTGAAACCAATGCTGGATCCCAGAAAGCTAAACATTTCCGAAAACTAGACACAATTCTAAATTCAGCAAGGGGTCATTTGTGTAGCTCCTACAAGGTTTTCCTACAGAAAATAACAGCTGAAATAAAAAAATATTGAAATTGAGCTGAAAACAACAGCCATTTTTCTTTATGTTTTACTCTGTAACTTTTTCCTGCAATGTCAGAATTTTGAAATCAATATACCGTTATGTCTGCTGGACTCTTCTGGTTGCGGGGATATAAAGGGCTTGTAGATTCATCAAGAACCCTAGGTACCCAGAGACAATAAATGAGCTGCAGTTGGTTTTCATTCTATACTGGGTAAACAGCAATTCATTTGCTGAAATATGAAGAGTGAAAAATAGGTATCAAGAAAACCTTTGCATTTCCAAAATGGGCTCAAGATAAGGTTTTTAGGAGCAGTGGTTATTTGCACATCTCTGAATTCCGGGGTGCCCATACTAGCATGTGAATTGCAGGGCATTTCTCAAATAGACGTCTTTTATACACACTCTCTTATATTTGGAAGGAAAAAATGTAGAGAAAGATAAGGGGCAATAACACTTGTTTTGCTATTCTATGTTCCCCCAAGTCTCCTGATAAAAATGATACCTCACTTGTGTGGGTAGGCCTAGCGCCCGCGACAGGAAATGCCCCAAAACACAACGTGGACACATCCCATTTTTTGACAGAAAACAGAGCTGTTTTTTACAAAGTGCCTACCTGTAGAATTTGGCCTCTAGCTCAGCCGGCACCTAGGGAAAACTACCAAACCTGTGCATTTTTGAAAACTAGAGAACTAGGGGAATCCAAGACAGGGTGACCTGTGGGGCTCTGACTAGGTTCTGTTACCCAGAATCCTTTGCAAACTTCAAAATGTGGCTAAAAAAACACATTTTCCTCACATTTCGTTGATAGAAAGTTCTGGAATCTGAGAGGAGCCACAAATTTCCTTCCACCCAGCATTCCCTCAAGTCTCCCGATAAAAATGATACCTCACTTGTATGGGCAGGCCTAGCGCCCGCGACAGGAAATGCCCCAAAATACAACATGGACACATCCCATTTTTTGACAGAAAACAGAGCTGTTTTTTGCAAAGTGCCTACCTGTAGATTTTGGCCTCTAGCTCAGCCGGCACCTAGGGAAACTACCAAACCTGTGCATTTTTGAAAACTAGAGACCTAGGGAAGTCCAAGATGGGGTGACTTGTGGGGCTCTGACCAGGTTCTGTTACCCAGAATCCTTTGCAAACCTCAAAATGTGGCTAAAAAAACACATTTTTTCTCATATTTCGGTGACAGAAAGTTCTGGAATCTGAGAGGAGCCACAAATTTCCTTCCACCCAGCGTTCCCCCAAGTCTCCTGATAAAAATGATACCTCACTTGTGTGGGTAGGCCGCGACAGGAATAGATCACGCAACGGTCAATGTTGGCCCTTACATGAGGCTGTTGACCCTGGAGTGATCCATTCCTGATGCAGGCACTAGGTGTAGGCACTCAAGTGGGGTAGTGTTTTTATCAGGACAGGTGAGGAATCACTGGGTTGTAGGAATTTTGTGGATCCCAGCATATTCCTGTAGCTTGTGTGACAGAAATGCGAGAAAAATAGAGTTTTTATTCAACATTTCAGCTTTGCAGGGTATTCTGGGTAGGAAAACTTTGGGGAATCCACACAAGTCACACCTCTGTGGACTCCCCTGAATGTCTAGTTTCCAGAAATGTTTGGGTTTAGTGTGGTTCTCTATATGGCCGCCGAACCCAGGACCAAAAACACAGGTGCCTGCCTTACAAAACCAGTTTGTTTTGCGATAGATACTTTTGATGTCTCCACAATACGATTTGGGCGGTGGAATTTGTGGCTGAACTAAATTGGGGAGCTCCCAAGAGAGCACTCTCTCTCTCTCTGCTTGCTGCCGCATTCACCTGCTCTCTGGGTTGGACTAACCCACTATTTCCCAGTTGCACAGACTGCTTGCGAAGGAACAGCAGGACTGTCCTCATCACCTCTCTCATAATGTACTGGAAGAGGAGTTATCGAATGGGACTCCTCCGACTGAAAAATCACTCCCAGAGTCTGCGCCATTGTCCTATCCCTCAGATGCTGTCACAGTATCTGATGTCTCAGTCTCTGATCCTATGTCAGAGCTGTCCTCTATAACCCGAGTGACGGCAGCAGTCATCCATCGAGATGCCATCTCTGCTATTGGCTAAACTGTTGCTCTAAAACACTAGCCTACGTAGACAGTCACAAAATCGATGGTGTGTGTGAGATACGTGCAACAGCAGAGGCCACCTTACCTGCGCTTCTTCACTCAATCAGCACGTTCTTTCAAGACACTCAGAAAACACCTTGTCACATACCATTCGTCACAGTCTTTAGCACCTCCTGTGCCCAGTCCAACAATCATTATTGGTGCTCCCACTCCCTCCTCCTCGGATTCCCTCTTTACCACCCAGAAAAAGTGCCCTTCATTTCTCCATAGCTGCCCTCCACCCCGCACATACATTTCATTTGTATTATAGCGCAGGTAAAGGCTGACTTTACTAATGTACTCAGCTATTTACATAAAATCCAGATTTGCTCTTTGCAGTAGGCATATAAACCTTCTGCGCTTCTTTATGGCACTAAAACTGCCACTAGACAAGTCTGACCCTTTTGTAGCAGAAACATAATCACAATACTTACTTGACTTTTTTATTGCTGCCTAAAAGCTACAGTTGAAAAGCGTCAGTTGAAGTATGTGCATTGCTTTGAAGACGCAAGCTGCAACTGCAAGACAACTGGAGGCAATTCTATATATAAATATATATATATATATATATATATATATATCACTTTTATATGTGGGTCTGGTTTTCGTGGGGGCCGATCGCAGCCCCAGGGAAACCACACACATATTGACAAAAGTGATATATATACAGTATATATACATATATATATATATATATATATATATATATATATATATATAGAGATCTATCTCTATCTATATATCTATCTACATAGATATATCTATATATATATCTATATATATATCTATATATATCTATAGATCCATCTATAGATATATCCATGTACATAGATATATCTACATAGATATATCTATATATATAGATATATATATATATATATATATATATATATATATATATATATATATATAGATCTATTTTTTTTTAGTTTTTGTATGGCTTCCTTGGGTGCCAAAATGGCCCCCAGGGAAACCCTAGAACAGCTAAAAATAAAATATTGCCCCCACAGGGGGTCGCCCTGCCCACGGGCGACCCCCTGTCCATTTATTATTATATATATATTTTTTTTAAATGTAACCCCTGGGGGGGCGCGATCGCGCCACCCCCAGGGGGCACCTACCTAAAAATATGCCCGGGGGGCAGCCGGTTTTCCAAAGGGGCCGACCCCCCAAGTGAAATCCCTGGTGTCTAGTGGTGTTTCCTGGCCCCTGATCACAGCTGTGCTGCGATCGGGGGCCAGGAAACACTTTCAGAAGGCCTCGTAAGAAAGGGGAGACTCTCCCCTTTCTTACGAGGCCTTCCTAAAACTGTTTCCTGGCCCCCGATCGCAGCTGTGCTGCGGTCGGGGGCCAGGAAACCTGAAAAATGTTTTTCCAGGAAACACTTTCAGAAAGGCCTCGTAAGAAAGGGGAGAGCCACTGGCCGACGCCCGCATTGAAGAGGTTAAACCCAAATAAGTCTGCCGTAAGTTATAGCCAAAGCTGTATATGCATCAAAACCACGGTTTTGTCAGGGGCTGTTTTCTTAGGTAGAAATAACTTCCTTATTGTTAGAAATGGGGTTTTTGGTTGGCAGTCAGGTTACCCTCTGTCCAAGCAAGAACCCTCACTATAGTCTGGGTATGTCACACACAATCCAAATTATCCTGTGCCCACCCTCTGGTAGCTGGGTACGAGCAGTCAGGCTTAACTTAGAAGGCAATGTGTAAAGTATTCGTGCAATAAATCCTACCATAACACCATATAGCACCACAAAAATACACCACACAGTGTTTAGAAAAATATAGAATATTTATCTGGCTATTTGTAGATCAACACAATAAAAGATGCAATAAGAATTTGTAGAAATATCACTGAAAAGTGATATAAAGTGTCTGAAGTCTTTAAAAAGCAAAGTCTCTTTCAAGCACAAAGTACCTGGTTTGGAGTGGACAAATCTCCGCAGAGGGCCACAGAGGAGGAGATGCGTGGAAAAATGGAGTGTGCGTCGGTTTCGCCCATTCACACACGGACTTGCGTTGTTATTTTTCACGCGGGGAGACGTGCGTTGTTCTGCGGGAGGAAAAATTATGTGTGCGTCCATTTCGCCCCTTCACACACGGACTTGCGTCGTTATTTTTCACTCGGGGAAGACGTGCATCGTTTTCCGGCACGCGGGCCGACTCCTTCTGTGGGTCGTGGGATTACCAGAATTCCCTGGGTCTGTGCGTGGAATCCTAGGCTTGTTAACCGGCTGCGCGTCGTTCCGGGGGGCTGTGCGTGGAATTTTCTTCCTCACGGCAGGCGTCGCGTCAATTTCCTCTCTGGAAGGCGGGTGGCAAATTTTTCGGCGCACAGAGCGTCCAGTTAAAAGATATACGTCTTTTTGGTCCTGAGACTTCAGGAAACAGGAGGCAAGCTCTATCCAAGCCCTTGGAGAGCACTTTTACAGCCAGACAAGAGTTCAGCAAGGCAGCAGGCCAAAAGCAAGGCAGCAGTTCTTTGTAGAAAGCAGACAGGTGAGTCCTTTGAGCAGCCAGGCAGTTCTTCTTGGCAGGATGTAGGTTCTGGTTCAGGTTTCTTCTCCACCAAGTGTCTGAGGTGATAGAGCAGAGGCCCTGTTTTATACCCAAATGTGCCTTTGAAGTGGGGGAGACTTCAAAGAGTGGCTTAGAAGTGCACCAGGTCCCCTTTGAGTTCAGTCCTGTCTGCCAGGGTCCCAGTAGGGGGTGTGGCAGTCCTTTGTGTCAGAGCAGGCCCTCCACCCTCCCAGCCCAGGAAGACCCATTCAAAATGCAGATGTATGCAAGTGAGGCTGAGAACCCTGTGTTTGGGGTGTGTCTGAGTGAATGCACACGGAGCTGTCAACTGAACCTAACCAGACGTGGATTGTAAGGCACAGAAAGATTTAAGTGCAGAGAAATGCTCACTTTTCTAAAAGTGCCATTTCTAAAGTAGTAATATTAAATCCAACTTCACCAGTCAGCAGGATTTTATATTACCATTCTGGCCATACTAAATATGACCTTCCTACTCCCTTCAGATCAGCAGCTGCCACTTCAACAATGTATGAGGGCAGCCCCAGTGTTAACCTATGAAGGGAGCAGGCCTCATAGTAGTGTAAAACGAATTTAGGAGTTTTATACTACCAGGACATGTAAACTACACAGGTACATATCATGCCTTTTACCCACACAGCATCCTGCTGTAGGGGTTGCCTAGGGCACACATTAGAGGTGACTTGTGTGTAGAAAAAGGGGAGCTTTAGACTTGGCAAGTACTTTTAAATGCCAAGTCGAAGTGCCAGTGAAACTGCACACACAGGACTTGCAATGGCAGGCCTGGGACAAGGTAAAGGGGCTATGAGTGGGTGGCACAACCGGTGCTGCAGGCCCACTAGTAGTATTTAATCTACAGGCCCTAGGCACATACAGTGCACATTACTAGGGACTTATAAGTATATTAAATAGTCCAATTGGGTATGATCCAAAGTTACCATGTTTAAAGGGAGAGAGCATATGCACTTTGGCACTGGTTAACAGTGGTAAAGTGAGCAGAGTCTACAAGCCAGCAAAAACAGAGTCCAAAAAGTGGAGGGAGGCAGGCAAAAAGTTAGGAGTCACCACCCTAAGGCATGTCAGGTCTAACACTTAGGTTTAGAAATCATGTTTCTATTTTCAGACATCATTGGGCAGGAGCACTTATAAGTGAGGTGGCAATTGCATTCAACTGATTTGAACGCTCATTAACCTATCATTCATTCTCTCACTCACTCAATGTATTCTTCACTTTCTTTTCACTTGTTCATCAGGTTCCCTGGATTATTAGAATGGTTTCAATGCCGCTGTCAAACCAGGGATGAATGAAAATCATAATAATGTTCGGGTGGTGTGTTGGTGTGATCATATGAAATTCATCAGATTGCAGTTTCACATGTTCACGTTTTTTGCTCTTTTACCTCTGTCAACAATCTCTATCTTTTGCAGGCAAACGTTCCTGAAAGTGCACTCAGCAAACTAGTTATTTTAGAAAAGTATTCTGCTAAGAGTCAGCACGATGTCAACTGCTGCAGACTTTTAAAAAAATCGATCATTTCATGAAATTTGCCAACGTTTAAAAAAAATTCGCAATACATGTAGAAGCTAAATTGTGAAAATTCACACCAGCCCCATAACAATCACCATAATATTACGTAAGCGGCATCAGTCAGCGAACGACGATTTTAAACACGAGGAGCAGTGGAAACCACCTTGGAAAAGCTAAGTAGAACTTTTTTTGAACAATCGTGCTTTCTAAAATGCCTACATATAACTTTCAATTACCAGTTAATGCATGAACTACGGACAGCAAGCTCAGAAACATAGAAAGTGCAATTACCACTCAGTGCTTCGAACTTGTGCTCATATAATGGATGTCTACAAATGCATGTGGGCTTCTTTCTTGAACATCATGAGTATTGTATTCACTAATCTACTGTAGTCTAGTGCCCAGCTCCCAATCGTGCAGCACATACAGTGACACTGGTGCTGCACAATTTAACAGGTGTTTGAGGGACCATTAGCGTCCTAATTATGGTTCTAATTTACTACCAAACTGGTTTCGGAGGTGCTTTATATATACTTGAATTAGGGCCCGTTATACAATGCTACACTCCTAGTCACTGGCTGGTTACTAACAACTTTGACACTTTCCATTTCCTGGGGCTGCTGGCTTCAATCCTTGCTTTGTAGTTGTCTTGGAGGTGACAACTGCTTTTTTCTAGTGATAGACATGGCAGGTGTTTGGCTGGAAGGTTGTGTGGTGTTCTAGAAATTCTGGGGTTATTTGACCTGTTTGATGGCTTTCACGACCCGAGTCCTGTGATGTGGCATGGTGAAACGTACCCTGATTTCACTGGGAATTACGAATCAGCTTTGCCCCTTTCGCACTGTGTTTGCAATCATTTCATAATTGTTGAAAAAATGAGATATTTCTTGACAAGATTTTTTGTAAAAAACATAACAAACAGGGCTGTTTTTCTAGCAAAAGAAAACACTGTCAAAACGCACCACTAATTGTAAGGATACCAGAAGCCAGCAGATTCCTCTGAATGCAAAGACCGGTTGTTAGACTGTCACATCTGCGCAGTAACTGCAGAGTGTAATGGAGCACGCGCTGTTTATATACTATCTTTTTGAATATATGCTGTCATTCATTTTGTCGTCCTTACTGACCTTGGTAAATAACTTTAAGAACCAGTAGTTCAGAACAGAATACAAATAAACCATTTAGTTGAAGACAGTGAAGTTACTGTGCTAAGCAGTTATGTAAAATGATGGATCGATGGAAAAAACTCACCTCAGCTGCTTTGGCTTTCAGAAGTACCACTGTCTGAAACCTGTTGCTGTTAGGAGGCGCGTGAAGCTTATATAGCCAAGGGTGTTTTGAGGGGATTGTCGATGTCATGTGCTTAACCCAAGAGAAGCGTTGCCAAAAATTATATAAGCAAGAACATCCTACTGGGGCATTCTCACAATTAGTAAGAACACCTACAAGGATAAATACAAGGAGGCGTGCATAATATGTCTCATGATTAGTGGGAGAAAGTGCTTCTCTTCACTTGGCCACTCCCATTTTTGTGAGCTGATGCAGGTACTGTTTTATTGGATCTGTGTACTGGGACCCTGCTAACCAGGCCCAGTGCATGTGCTCTGACCACTAAATAGATCAAAGTTGTCCAAGACCCTAATTGGCATATTTCAATTTCTTATAAGGCCATAGAATATAGTGCCTAATTTACACTCATGACATGGAAATTTAAATGTCACGTATGAGCACATTTGTGCCTGCCAGCTAGTAGTGTGACAGGGCAATCATGGCTCAGGTCCTACCATAGAAGCCTGTCTGCTGTAACTTTGAAACTGCAACCCTTTCCAAATGAATATTTTTGAGAGGAGAACTCCTCCCTTTTAAACATTAATAATTCACCCATATGTAGGCCCTGAAGCCCACAAGGCAGAATGCATGGAAGTTCAAAGTAGTGAATGTAGAAATTTAAAATTAAATGTCCTTACAGTGACTAGTCCCCAAAAGCTATGTCACCATAAAAAAAGGCTTGCTGGCCTACAGAAAAACACTGGATATTGTATTGATTCTGCTATCTCAGGCTAGGGCTAGAAACATAGTTCAAGTACTATGTTAGAAATTGGGTTACTGGCTAACTGTGGTGGGAGTTCTGATCAAGCAGAAAGCCACACTAGTAGTCAGGGTAAGGCACAAGCATATCCCAAATTAATCTGTGATCACCCCTTGAAAGTATGGCCCAGAACAGTCAGTCTTAACTTAGAGGTAATGTGTAAAGAATTTGTGCATTTCTTCAAACACCAACAGTGTGAAATTACCACACAAAATGGGTCCACAAAAATAATAGAGCTTAATTCAATAAAGAAAACAAGACCAGAATGACAATCTACCGACTCGCTTTTTGGTGAATATGGGTTTTGATAGCAATTTGCCCCCATTAGAACATTGGTATTTTTTTGCCCTTATCCGTTTTGCACCTATAGCCTCTCCCGGGTGTAACTGACAGTATACTTTTTGAATCCTGCCCAGATAGTTACACAATATAGGGATTAGGTGTGCCTGAAGGGGCCTTCTGCTAGCAGGATGCAGAGGGTGAGGTTGGCAGAGCTTGCAACTGAATAGGCTGTACTCAGCCTTCACACAATGGTCTTGTCACCTCCAAATTTTCTCTGCAGCTAGTTTGGAGCCAAGGCAGGGGAGTCTGGAAATTCCCAAAGAAACTCCAGAAATTTCGCCCAACTTCAAAGGAGGTACCAGATATAAACGTAGAGCACTCAGACCCAATCTTCTGGTCAATTTCTGAACCTGGAAAGGACTCTTACAGAAATGTCTGCTGCTGTGACCTTCTGTGTACTCTGCAAGACTACTTTGCTGTGCCTGGAAGGACTGCTTTGGTTCCTGGAGCCTGCATTGAACCACCAGAGACCAGCTCTGCTGTTTTAGCCTTGTATCGTCATCTGAACACGGGACTACCAAGGATTAATTTGCTGGCCTCCTATTTAGAGCCACAGGGACATAAAAGACTTCCACCATTTTGCACCCATACTTGGTCCCAGCCTGAATGAGCTCTGAACCCCCAAATGGTATCTCACCAGTCCTGGACCCCTTGTTGTGGTCCAATAGGTGCCAAGCTAGCTAAAATGCAGAAGTTAGGACTTGTTGGCTAAAACGTGCTCTGAGAACTGTGGAAAGATGACGACCAAACTGCACGTCGATCCCCCCAACGTGCATTGCAAATCAGCCTGACTTTGCAGCTGCTTCCGTTATGATGTTCTACACAGCAGCAAATCCTGTTCAGCAGTCCTCCACCAAAGGGGCATCCAACGTCTTGCAGTTGTCTTGGGTTCCAGCCTCCTGTCTAGTCCCACTGGAGATTTTCAACTTTCAAAAAAGTGAAAGTCTAAATGTACAAATCTTTACTGCAACTTCATGCAGAGGATCCTGAATAACGACCCTCCCTCCTGAGACGCCGTCTGAATCTTTGCCCTGCTGAACTTTACCTTCTTAGAATATGTTTCTTGAAACTTCTACTAAGTCCAAAGGCAACTGCTGACTGGGCCCAATCCACTTCTTTTATCTGAACCATTCTCCAACATTGTCAACCATATTTTGTATATAGCTGTATGTGCCTGGCAATTTGATAATTTAGGAACTGGTTTTTATTTTAAAAAATCAAATTCACAACACCAGTTCTACTGACTGATTTTTTGTTGTTTTGCTGTAAAACAGTTAATTAAAATGTACTCTATTTTTTTTAATTGGTGTGGGATTTGTCTTGTGTTTTGTTTTCACTTTAGTATTATTTGTGTGCCGCATAAGTAGTTTACATATTGCCTCTAAGCCTGATCGCTTTTTGCTCCAAGGTGCCCAGGTTTAAGCAGAAGTTAATTTAGTGACTTTTGTGGGTCACCCTGCCAGGGATTGTGGCTTGTGCTTGACAATGGCTCACACCTCAGTCAACCAACGGCCCAATTTCTCAAAGTTGGGCAATGCAAAGGAACTTAGGGGGTCATTATGACCCTGGCGGAAGGGGGAGAAGCGGCGGTAAGACCGCCAACAGGATGGCGGTCTTTTTTTTAGTATTACGACCATGGCGGTTACCGCCATGGTCATTTGCCGCTTTTCCGTTCCGCCTGCCAGGGCGGAGACGACTGCCGGGCTGGAGACCTGGGTCTCCAGCCCAGCGGCCGTCACAATACCGCCACCAGTATTTTGACCCAGCTTACCGCCGTGGATTTCCAGCGGTAGGAACCGCCATGAAATCCATGGCGGTAAGCACTATCAGTGCCAGGGAATTCCTTCCCTGGCACTGATAGGGTTCTCCCCCACCCCCCACCCCCACCCGACTCCCTCCCCTACACCCCCCACCACCCCTGCCACCCTCCAAAGGTGGCAGGGCCCCCTCCCCACTCCGACCCCCAACATCACAGAACTCACACACACACAACACGCATGCAGGCACCACCAACACACACACACACCGACATACATGCCTACATCCACACACTCAGTCAGACACGCACACCCATATACAGACATACACGCACACATCCATACAGACATACATACAGACATACACGCACTCATTCCCAAAACACGCAACACACCCGCAAGCATACACGCACTCACACACACTCTCTACATACACAGACGCACACCCCCATGCACCCACACAACACACAACACCCCTTGCCCCCGTCCCCTAACGGACGATCGACTTACCTGTTCCGTCGATCCTCCGGGAGGGGACGGGAGCCATGGGGGCTGCTCCGCCAACACCACACCGCCAACAGAACACCGCTGTGCTGAATCACAGGATGTGATTCGCCGGGCGGTGTTCTGTTGGCGTGGCCGTGGAGGTGGAGCAACCTCCACTTCCCCGCCGCCCACCAGTATGGCTGTTGGTGGCTCTCCATCCGAAAAAAGACGGAGAGCAGCCAACAGTCATAATATGCCGAGCGGCAAACCGCCACTACTGGCAGTCTTCCGCACGGCGGTCCCTCAGCGGTCTTGTAAACAGACCGCCAAGGTTGTAATGACCACCTTAGTTTGCTTCCAAGGGGCTGCCCCTGTCACAAACAGATGTGAAAGGACACCTGGACAGGTCCGTGGGGACTCCTCACCCTTGGCACATGACTGAGTGGGCACAAGGGGAGAAGGGGTCCTACATCTTAGATTTAGTGAGAAGGGGCACTGTGGGATTGTTCATGATAGGAAGTATTGTAAATGTGCCTAGGGTAACCTCTATGAACCATTCTTTATTGGTCAGACAGTGGCCCTGGAGTCATTCCGACCCACAAGATATTGTCTGGCATCAATATGACATCCTCTGGCTTCCTCCTCAGACCACTACTGGACCTCTGGGATAACAGGAAAACTACTGCACCTTCTGTTTGAGACCTGTGAGGAGAACTGTATGGCTGGAACTGCTCCCAATGCACCAAAGACAAAGAAGTGTACGTTCTGTGTAATTTACAAGCCCTGTTCCTGAAGAACCCAGGTGAGCAGTTACAATTGGACTTGATGGCATCTGCTGGAGTGTGTTATCACACTGAAGTGCTGCTCCTGAGGTCTGGAAGCCCTTGGCTGTGTGTAACTGGACTTATCCTAACATCTGTAAAACCTTGGACATGGAAAATGTTTAAACTTGAAGACCTCCGGACCAACCAGCTAATCTGGTCGACCAAGGCATGTAAGCAGTTTCTCTCACTCTGAGCTTCTCTGCAGCAGCAAATGCACTTCACCCAGGCTGCATTTGGAAGATATATGGCCTAATGGATCTTTGTCCTACACAACAAGCATCCACAAATTCTTTCTCCAGGACAAAGATGAATGGCCTGATTTGATTATTGACGGACAGCCCGCTTTTTGCTGTAAATTACTCCAACCCCATGACACAGGGACTGGCCATCAAATTTGTTCCTGTCAATGCAACTTGGAACTTGGTGTAGGGCTGCATCTTGGACCTAAAGGTGAGTTTTTTTTTGTTTTCAAAAAGAAAAACCCCAAAACAAGAGTTAATTTTTTTTTTAAAAATCATCAAAAAAGTAATGCTCCCTCCACCATGGGAGTCATCTCTGATGATGGGGGAAAAATGAGGGAGGGCATTATTTTTGACACCGTAGAAATGGCTACATGTCTACCCAGTCATTAATCAGGTGGGTGTACCTTCATGTTGGGGTGGCGGTATGTATATTCCATTGTCTCGGTGACAAAGTATACATTTGGCCAACATGTAAAGTGAGCCCTAAATACATTGAATGAGCAAAGGGGCCCAAAAATCTGCCCAGCATCTTGGCTGCAACATTTTAGTTACTCCCACTCCGAGCTATTAAAATCAATATCTTCAACTGAGTCTCGTCCAATGCACATCGAATGTCGTAAAGCCAACCACACGTATATGCATCCGTCTTGCCCTCTGAAGGATTTTGACTTCCAGAAAAAAAGTCTAAGGCCCTCATTACGAGACTGGCAGTCTTACGACCTCCAGCCTCGCAGTGGTGATCAGGACCACTGCTGCTGTGGCGGTCCAACTGCCACATAAAGATTCTGGCGGGTAGACCACCAGGGTACCACCAGCACCGTTGGGATCCATGATCCCGGCGGCCTAGCGTTGGCAGGGATCACAAGCAGCCCCACTGATTATGGTCATGAAAAGGCTGGTGGAGAACAGGTTCACGGGGCACAGAGGGGCCCCTGCACTGCCCATGCACTTGGCCGCTTGATGTGCACCAAGGATTATCAAGCGATACACAACACAGTGATCAAGCACGAAACAAACGGCCCATTGAAAATAGTATGCACTTAACATGTGAACTGAAGCACAAATGCAGAGAACTCCAGAGTAGAATAGAGACATTCCAAAGAGCTACAAAATGAAACAGCAATTGAATACCAAGAAAATGAATAAGCTGTCAGAATTCAGATTACCCTAGTGCAAAGGTTAAGAATATCATTGAGAGAAGGATGGATATGGTACACCTATATCCAAAAGTAAAACGGTAAATGGGGTGAGATGGGTAAGAGCAAATGGTGGTAAAAAGTTCCATGTAAGGGGCTCTCACCTCGTACCAAATAATCTTTGTGAAAACCGATCTCAAAAGGTGTTTGTTAAGGGTGGCATCTGGTACCAAATCGTCAATCAGAAATGCAATGCTTAAATATGGCCATGATAAGCCTATAATTCAACAAATGGTATATAGATAGTAACAACTGAAATAAAGGGGTGCTGGCAATGTAAAACAATAAAATGTATGATGGTTCATACCTCATGCTGGATAAAAAGAGGATCAAACTTGTGTAATAATGGAGGAAGCTGTATGCGGCATGTTACTTAAAATACTGCAACAACATCAAATACATTAAACACTGAGGAAGGACTAAAGGTAAGTAACAGACGAAGAGACCAAACAGCAGTCATACTGAACAGCCCAACAAAACAAGACGGGGAATGTAAAAAATGTAATAGTCAAACTAATTAGCAGTTCATGCAGGGCGAAAAAATAAGACACCGCCAAAACCGATATTAAAAATATCGTAAGCAGCGAGAAGTTAAACAAAATATTGGACCTTAAAACTGTAGTCAAAACGGAGGGCTGACTCAGAAGGGGTCTGAGGAGAGAATAATGGCAGCCATATTTATGATAGCAATCATTGTATCACTGCCCAAAGTGTGATAAAAGTCGACCCTCCTCAATTCCCATAAAACTGAGGGGGGGGGCAGAAACAAAATACATGCAAAGAAATGGAAATGGTGGCCATAGTAAAAAGAGATACTATGTACGATACCTGCACCTCATACAAAATGTGTTAATATGGGACATCTAGGCCAAGGAGAGAAATACCTAGGAAGGAGAGACATAAGAAGGCAGAAAGGTGGATACACTAAACCAGCGTAGAAATTATAGAGTATAGACAAATTAGTCAAAACATGCTATGCAGGTCATATTTATAGTAAAAGCATGAGAGGACAGGAAAATGTAGATCCTGAACCATATAGATCCTCTTGTGTGCACAGAAGGTGTTCATTCTGATGCGTGTACAGTGAATTATACTTCCAAGTAAAGTAACACCTGTGTAGAGAGGGGCAAAATTGTACGGAACTTTAGACACTTTAGTAATAATGCTCAGATGTACAAATGATATTTAAGGATGTCTGGATCCTGAGTACAGTCCACTATCCTAAATATTCTAGTAACGAAAGCGTATGTCAAGTGCGAATGACAACTGTAGATAATTAAAGGAAGCTGAGAACAATCAATAGCAGAATTCAGCTAATCAATCTAACAACAATTCATGTAGTCCTTTATCCATATTGAGACCCAAATCAACAGCTCACACACAAAATTATCTATTTGCTTTCCAGTTGCCTCAGTGCTAGGACCCTGTTGCTCCACGTTGCAAGGGTTCCATAGTGTCAATTCCATGAAACTTTATATCAATCATTTCACACTGGTGATGTTCCGTGTTGTGATGTACAGCTAGAGGGCAGGTTTTGTCATTCATTCTGATGGCACACACGTGCTCTTGGATCAGTTCTTTTAATGGTCTAATGGTGCTCCCAATGATTATACGGTAACATAGGCACATTTCACAGTACACAACAAACCTTGTGATACAATTAATAAACCTACAAATTTCATAATGCCTACTAATGTTGTATTAAAAACGAAGATTTTATCCATAGCCAGATGGTAGACTACAGCAACCACATTTGTAAAAATCCTTTGGAGGTAAAGGTAGCCATGTACGAGTAACAGGT
Organism: Pleurodeles waltl; assembly: GCF_031143425.1. NCBI lineage: Eukaryota > Metazoa > Chordata > Amphibia > Caudata > Salamandridae > Pleurodeles > Pleurodeles waltl. The sequence goes on from NC_090446.1 coordinate 1,420,388,781, forward strand.
TTTTGAAAAGTACTAAAGAGTATATTCTTAAGTGTCTTGCCTCTGATATGTGTAATGGGGTGTTTGGTAGAAATCATGCCTTTAAGAATCCTATCTAAGTGCAAATGATACCAATGTCTGTCCAGAATTATATGGACATCATGACTGAGTGGACTGTAGGGTGTGATTAGAGTATGTGTTTTTTGCCCTTGTTCTTACTTTTATGAACTAGTAGAGTATGTTATTTTGTTTTCCTGATCTTATTTCTAGCAGTTCTCAGAGTACTGCCTAGTCCTGAATATGTCGTAAATCCATAAAAAATGTGTCACTCCAATTGTTTCTTATTCGAGTCATTTCACTGTAGGGTATGGCCTTAATTTGTGAGCTAGTGAGTGCATTCATAGCGTGTAGCGTGTAGAATCACATTACATGCTATTTTCTTTTCTCAATGATTCAGAACAGATTGTATGACCCTCTATGTACAGAGTAATGTCCCAAAAATAATTCTGTGTGATCTATATTGAAATGAGAATAAGATATTATAGGGATTGTGGTTAAGATGCTGCACAAATATTGTCAATTTGTCCCCATTAGTAGACCAAAACAGTAGAACATCATTGATGTAACGTCCCCAATATAAAATATGTTCTGTGCAGTCTGACCAAACATGTTTTTTTTCAAATCATCCTATGTAAAGGTTGGATTTGGGATCTTTTGACACCTACATAATTTTATGCATTTGGACCTGCTTTTTTAACCTGGACTCTACAGCCTTTTATAACATGAATAACAAATTAGGATTTCTTACATGCTCTGGTCTACCTCTTTTACGTTGTGTGTTAATGTTATAACATATAGGGTGTTGAAATGGTTAACCAAGTGAGGTGAGCACCTAGAATTTGGAATAACATTGATTGTGTTGATAAAACTTTGTAACCTCATGCTATTTAAGTTCCTGTAATGTCCCCTCTTTTTTCTTGTCTAATGAACAGTCTCAGCTAATGTGCCTACAATTGTGGCAGGGATTTGAAGGACCCAAGGCAAAACAATTGTGGCTGCATTTTGTCACAATCCAAATAGTACTTGGAGACCTTTTTTGGTTGCAAAACACAGTAAGCCAGCATTGCATGGCAAATAAGTCCTCTGTATTACTGTACTTCTTTTACACTGCAAGTGCTGGGTGCTTGTATTCATAGCACAAAGGTAGCATATAGGGTGATTCATTTGAGCAGCTGGTTTCAGGTGGGGCCTACCAGCACTCATTTTGGGAACTGGCTCTTATTTTTTTCAACAGACTTTGATCCTGGGGTACAAGGAGAAAAACACAAAAAGATTAGAGTTGGGGGGAATATATAGATATAAGATAGTGACAAAAGGAGAAAAGGGTGTAAGTTCAACTTCAAAGATTGAAATATGTTCAGGGAATGTCTGGTGGTGTATGAAAGAGGTGTAAGATAGAATCAAAACAATGGAGCTTTGGTATTATACTTCCTGAACTTCAATAGCACTGTCCCCGGGAGGCTTCTAAGCTTATCTTTGGGACAGTACTTATTTTTTTGCAAATGAAATATTAATTTGGAGAATATGTATACATCAATCAGCACATCTAAAACGTAGTGCAATCCATCAATAATGATGTGGAGTGAACTTTCTCTCACTCGGTTTCTCTCTTTATTTCTCTCTTGCACACTCCCTCTTCCCACTCTCTGGACCTGATTCATAAAGGGACTTACAACTCTTAAAGTTATTTTATCTGAGTCTCCACATTCATGGCGGAATCAGCACACAGGGCACTGCAGTGTGGAGATTCTGCCACAAATGTAGAGACTTCGTACTGTAACTTTACGGGCTGTAAGTTCTTTTGTGAATCGGGATCTCTATCTGTAAGGCCTGCCTCAAGCTATTATCAGGCTTGTGACGGATCAGCAGAAGAGCAGCAATCTGGCAATTTTTTACTGCAGATAATCATTAGTCTCCAATTATCTAGAGGAAGAATTTGTGGGTTCTGGTGATTCCAATGTGGCATTGCACATGAACAGGCTTTTGCTTTCGATATGCCCTATAGACATTGCTCACCCATTCCTAGTAGTCACTGCTGCCATGCACATGCATAGTGCCCATTTGTGCATGTGGTAAATCACAAATATTACATTTTATTGTTCTTCCCTGCCTGCAAGATCTTATGTCAACACAGCACACAACACAGAGGGGCTCTTTGTAAGGATAGAGTAGGCTGGGTATTCCTTTTATTTGCTTCCTGCTTTAATTGGCTGGTATTGGTAACTGGGTCTCTTGTGTTCTGTTTGTTTTTCAGAGGTTTTAAGCGCGCATCAGGGGGAAGCTTGCTTCTTAAGTGTGTTTCTTTTTTTTTGGGAGCGGGTCTATGATCAATATGTTTGTGCAACTTATTTGAGGTTCTCTTATGTACTGCTTGTTTCAATTTTCTAATGTGTACTGTTATCAGGGGGCTGTTGTGTGCTATAGTTGTGTGCTGCTTGAATCAGGATATAATGTGAGGTGTGAGGACTTCAGTGCATGGGCATCATTCAGAGGTCCCAGAGGCTACTAATTACTTTCCTTTTCCAGCCCATGCCACTGCCATTCCAACCCTTAGCTCAGATTTTGCAAGGAGGGATCAGGAAGAGGAGATTTAAAAAGATCTAAGTTGTTTTTTGGAGTTTTGGAGTTCCAACCTCACGTCCTTCCCATGGCCCATCAGCAGCCAATTACAGGATGTTGGTGGTCCTCAGGGGGAGGGGTATTAGGTAGTACTTTCTAGTTCTTTCGTTTTCCCTTGCCCACAGCAGCACCTTTGTGAATTCTAAAGTGTCTATAAGGCACGAGTCATGGAAACTTTTCATCCTTCTATACATACCAAACATGCAGGAGAGTGAGAAGTCCTCAAGAGGGCAGCATGCTTCTGCCAACTGCTTGACGGCACTACAGATGGAGGAAAGTATAAACAGCAAAACCAAGTGTTGCTCCACGAAAAATTGGACTTTCTTTACCCAGACATGTTTATAGTGACTGGGAAAGATGGTCAGGAAATACCTAAAAATAACTTCCAAAGCAAACCCTATCAGGTCACTACATGCCTTAATACAGCACATTTATGTACTTTTTAAACAGCACAGAGTTTCCACATGCCTCGGATTCTCATGCCATATGATGCATGATGGTGAGAATTAAAGTGTGCTGTAAAGCAAGTGGTGCCTTCTCTAGATATTAGCATCATAATATTTGTAAGAGGCAAAGCTTGGAGAGCAAACTGACTCACTGGTGGCCAAGGTATATTCCCCGATCACAGGCAGGCGACAATCTCCTGGTCTTTCTGAACTTATGGTATTCCCATGCCATGCAAATTCACTCACAGAAATAACCTGAATGTCACAACAAACTTAAAACTTGACCCAGTCGCAGGGCTATGGATATACCAGTGCCACTTATTGCACTGGTAAGACTAGGGAAGAAGGTACTATGAAAATGAAGATGTGAGAAATGGAGAGGTGAACTGTACAGAAACAAACATGTGACATATAAGAGGTGTTATCCAATATTATCCAGTCATAATTAATTTAATGTCATACTATTTTGTAATTCAAATTAACATTATGTACACATGCCATCCCTGTAGGCGAATTAGTTTTACCAGTGAAGTCTCTATATGTTTGCATTTGAGACTGCAGGCTGCTTTTCACCTCTGGTTTGGCCTGGGACCTGCAGTGATAGTGTATGTAAAATGTTTTTAACTGTAACACCCAGTGGCCACTTTACAAAATATGGTGATTTGATGTGGAAGCAGGGTTACAGGGATCTGAGCATGTTTATAGGCACACAAGCAGCCAGTGAGGAAGACTGTTTTCTGACATTTACACACAGGTAGCACTGTGATACATGGGGTCCAGTATACATTTTTTATAACCCAATTTGCCCCTTAAAGTAACTGCAACATCCCTTTATGGTAAAATGTATTAGTAATTTCATTCTGCATTTTGAGCGCGAATTGAGCTTTAACTCTAATTTCAGAGTGGATGATGATCAGCACCACTGCCTTTTATGTATCATTGTGTCCGGATTCTAGAGTTGAGGTCATGTTTGACCTAGTTTGATTCCTCAACATAATCACATGAAGTAGCATATTTTTCTAAAGCGCCAATAATGATATTTTTGCTTTGAACTGCCTCGCTCAGTAAATTATATACATTGCTCCACCAGCAAGCAGATTAAAGGCTCCAAAAGACAATGACCCCAGCCGGGGAACATAAGAATCTCCAGCTAGCGAAAGGGTCTCAGGTTGGAATTTCCATAGACATCATCCTGTAACTGCCTGCTAAGAGGAAGGATGTTCCCAGGGCTTGACAATGGGTCCAGACTACTAGCACTGCGTCCCAGCACATTCATTCTGAAGTGTTTTCAAGAAAACAGGGTGGATTCAGTGGGTGGATTTTGCCCGAGAGACATGTACTTTCTGGTCTTTACTGCCATTTGCAGTCCTATCCATAATGCCTTAAAAGTGTAGGGAAAGACCCATGGTCTGGGTCCTTTTTTGGTGTAAGCAATCATTTAGAGACTGGGGCAATGTGTGAGGGGTTTGGTTTCCCCGCGCAGACTCAAATTTGAGAAGACACCTGGCATGTCAGAGGAATGAATTGCATAACTGATGAACTTTTGTATTCAGCGTTGAAGCGCATGCAAACTATGTGGACTCTGTCTAGGGCTAGTGACACCAGCTCTCTGACTGTGGTGAATGTACTCACTGGGAGTGTTGAACGGACTGGTCCTGCTGATAATGTCACAGAATTGCACACTGCAGAATCTTGCTTTTACTCCCAGTCACCCTGCATGTGGCTCAAGCCTTGGATGTTAAGGAAGTGCAGATGGGTCTTCTATGAAAGAATTAAATCCACTAAGCTGGCCCTGTGGAGTAAAATGCAGTTTAACCAGAAGCTTCAGTAAATCCTATTTAAAATCCTTTAGTAAATCTGTGGGACCCTAAGGGATGGCTGTGAAGGAATAGTTCAGAAAGAAGCATGTTATAATGAGCATGGTATCTTTTAGAGGAGCCACTTGTAGGTCATTGTAATGCTGGGATACACCTGCAACCACAAGGGAATCCTCAGTGTGATTACATTGTGGCCTCATGGTAGCCATTTTGGTTTTGGGTCTCATGATGCTATTTTGCAATAACAGTGATTTTGTGCCACAGAAACTCCTAATGATGTTTAACGACCAGAGTGGTGTGATCACCGTGCCCAGGAAGTTGTGCATTCTGCACCTTGACCATGTGTGATAGGGACCTCAGGGGACTAGCTGATTCACTCAGCCCCCTGCACATTAACTGTAGATGTCAGAAAGGAGAGTGGAAACATTCTACTTCCCAACATAGAATCTAAAAGTAGAGTAATGGGTGCTGTGTAGACTAGCAGTGGTTATACAGCTCAAGGAGCTTGCTGCATAGTAATATGTGGCTTGCACAACTTCAAAGATGCAAATTAACTAACTGCTAGAAAAGCCATGCATTCATGTGTTGCCTCCTTTGCCATCTCCACAAGGGTACTACTATCTCCACAAGGGTACTTCTTAGGTATCCCTTGACTAACCTCACATGATTAGCCCACCTCGAAGCCTTTCTTGGAAGGTTCTTTATAATAATACATACTGCACCATTTGTTATATCATTGTATGATATGGATATTTAGGCATCCACACTAATCAAAATATATCTGTTAATGTGTTTTAGCATTATGTTTTATTCGATGCAGGTTGATTTGTTCATATTAAACATAGGTCCACTCTACCTTGTACAGTCCTGACGAGGCCATCTGTAGATTGGCCATAAAGTGTCAACTACATATTAAGAGAAGTCCAGTCTCACAATTGGAAAAGATCATTTGTCTTAAGGACTGCCAGCATAATCTCACTGGATGTTTTGCACATAAGCATTAGGTAACAGCTACAGTTGTGAACTATCTCTTGACAGATTGTAGTAATCACACAAGAGAAATGAACTTGAGCTGTTTATTCTCATTAACTCCTCACACTCACTGCCAGGCTCTTCAGTTCAACATTCTACTGTGAGCTCCCAGATGTTCCAAAGCCCAACATTCTAAGGTGAGTGGAACGTACTATTCTACTAGTGAACTTGAATATGTACATTTGAATAATATCAAAATACTATTCTTACGCTAATATATATATATACATATTTACACACAAAATAGATGTAACACATTACTCTTGTGTATACAATTTTCCACACAACATTATATCTGAAAAGATATGACCAGATTAATGTGCTTATAACATATCTTCCTTCCTCACGGAGAAAGAACATAGTCTCTCTGCCACCAGGGAGATCTTCGAACACGAGAACTCGTGCTTCTCTGAGGTGTATCCTGAGCTTGTGCATTTTTGTCCATCATCATCGGCTCTTCTCTTGGCTTGTCTTCACTCCTTTGACAAGGTACAATACGATCCATGCTCCATACTCGTCCATCCTGTAATTTTACTACATTCCGATGTACTTCTACAATCCTAACTGGATCAGAGAACTTACTTTAACGATCTTGCTTATATCTAGGTAGACGAATTTTCACCCATTGACCTACATACCATGATCTATTTTTGGCTCCATATTTCTTATTGTACCATTCTGTATACTTCTTTTGATTCAAATTGAAACGCCTTGTTGATGCATTACCTTGTTCGCAGATATATTGACCACCTTTTAGCCAATTTGGATTTAATTTGGTACCAGGCTGTCTCCCCTTCAAGGATTGAAAAGGAGACAATCCAGTGACCAAATTCGGTGTATTGTGATACGACCACAACATTTCATTTAATGCTTCTTCCCCTTGGGCGCCTGATACTCTGGCTCTTTGGATACATTCTTTTATTACTCTATTCATCCTTTCAACTAGACCATTAGCTTTTGGATTATACAATGCTGTCCTAAAGTGATACACACCCCATTTATTTAGAAATTCCTTCATGTTGTCTGAAGTAAATTGTACCCCATTATCTGTAACTAGTGTGCTAGGGATACCTTCTCTCCTGAACGCCTCCCTCAGAAATTTAATAGATTCAGTAGTGGTTATTTGGCTCACTATTTTGAACATGGTCCAATGAGAATGATAATCAACCAAGACAAACATGTATTGACCCTTGTTCCCTAGATGGGACATTGGACCTAAAATGTCTAGACCTAGTTTATCCCATGGTTTCTCTGGGATATTCACGGGTGAAAGTGGGGCTTTGCGTGTTGAATGGGATTTATCACTTACAGCACAAGCCCAACAATCCTGCACAATCCTCTCCACTTCTCTGTCCATTTGGGGGAACCAGTATGTGGCTCGAAGCTTGTTTTTCGTGAGGCTCCGACCTAAATGTCCTTCATGTGCAAGTTCTATCAGTTTGGACCTCAGGCTACATGGGGGAATAATTCTTTCACCTCTCATTACTAAGTCATCCAAAATATGGAGTTCTAACCTGACGTTCCAATACCCTTTCAAAGGTTCTTCCACTTCATTTGCTTTATTTGGCCACACATTAATTATTCTATTCTTTATTAGTTGTAATGTTTGGTCCTTTTCTGTCTCCTCTTTCCACTCTTTTTGTGTGAGGCTAGCAAGATCTATCCATAGTATGGACTCTTTTTCTTCCCATTCCCTATCTTGTTCTGCATCATTGCCATTTACTTTGTCTATTCCTGTAGATCTCAACAGAAAATCAGCTATGTTGTTTTTGTCACCAGGCACATATTCCATTTTAAAATTATACCCTTTCAACCCTAATAACCATTTGGCTATCCTAGGTGTTGCACGTTCCCTGCCTTGAGTAGTGAATATATTGATCAAGGGTTTGTGGTCAGTTTTGACTGTAAATGGTAAACCCCACAAGAAGAATTTGAAATGGCTTACGGCCCAAAAGCAAGCTAACGTTTCCCTTTCAATTGTTGAGTATCGTCTTTCTGCATCATTTAATGCCCTTGAGGCAAAAGCCACAATTCTTTCTTGTCCCCCCATTTTCTGATATAACATTGCACCTAAACCTTGGCCGCTGGCATCGGTTGTTAAGTATGTTTTTAGTTTTGGATCAAATTTCCCTAAGTATGGTGACTGAGTTATAGCTTCTTTGATATTGCAGAACGCTTGTTGGCATTCAGTGCTCCATTGGAATGAACTATCTTTCTTCAATAGTGTTCCTAAAGGAGCTGTAATTATGGCAAAATTTCGTACAAATTTTGCCATATACTCAGCTAGACCTAGGAAGGATCTAAGTTCTTGTTTGTTTGTGGGTGCCAAGGCTTCTTTTACAGCTTTCACCAAATCATTTTTAGGTTTGACCCCTTCTTCCGAGATTTTATGGCCTAGATACTCTACTGAGGTTACACCAAATTTACATTTTTCTTTTTTTTATTGTCATTCCTGCTTTTTGTAGAGCCTGAAGAACGCTCCTTAGAGCGTTATCATGTTCCTCTTTACTGTTACCATATATTAACACATCATCTTGGAAACACAACACTTGTTCCATATCCTTCAGTATATTCTGCATTATGCGTTGAAATACTGCAGCGGCAGATGCTAATCCAAAGGGCATTCTACAATACCTATAGGCTCCAAATGGTGTGATAAATGAGGTGAGAGAGCGTGATGATGGATGAAGTTCTACTTGGTGGTATGCTGACGAGAGGTCTAAAACACTAAAGATTTTAGCTGGTCCCATGGTGCTGAACATTTCATTAATTTTAGGTAAGGGGAACCTCTCAACCCAAATATTAGCATTTAAGTCTCTCAAATCGACACACACTCGAATTCCTTGGCTTCCAGCTTTCTTAGTAATCATGACCGGAGCGACCCATAATGCACTATCAATAGGTTCAATAACTCCTAATTTTTCAAGACGGCTTAGTTCAAGTTTAAGCGGTTCTTGTAACATGAGTCGTACTGGTCTGACCCTGTGTGCTACTGGAATTGCCCCCTCCTTAACCTTGATTTTGTGCTGATAGTCTACTAGAAGACCCAATTTATTATCAAATACGCTTGGAAACTCCCTACACACTGTATAATCGTTCGCTGTGATCCCGTCAACAGGACTGTTTCTTCTCTGTTTGGATCCAAACGTATTCCCAAATCACGCTGATGCTCCCATCCCAAAAGATTAGAGCCATTACTGGAGAAGTACACCTTTCCTGTAGTTGATCTGCCCTTGAATGTAATATGCATAGACATCATCCCTTTTAGGGGTATAGGATCACTATTGTAGCCACCTGGTCATATATCTGCTGGTTGTAGCTCATACCCTTTGTTTTTGAATTTACTTTCAAAAATATAAAAGTTTACAATCGTAAATGGAGAACACGAATCAGCAAAAACCCTTATGTGCTCCCAATTTAGGTCTATTTCACATGACGGATAGGTAATTTTTTAATTAGAGCTATCATCGCTTCCCTTCACTTGCAAAACAAATTTGTTGTGATTATCTTGAGTATTTTCCACCCTATGTACAATTTTCCTACTACTATTTTCATCTCTCTCTCTCCTGCATGCTCTCGCATAATGCCCTTTGCTTCCACATTTCCTTCAAATACAATTCCTGGCTGGACAATCTAAGCTGTTAGCCAAATGTTTAGCATTACCACACCTATAACACCTGTTTCTGATGTTCACATTTATACTCTTTTTGTTAGTAATTTCATGAATTGTGAATTCCTCACTGCTCCTTCCACCCATTCCTTCTTGATCCCTTACTGTTTTAACTTCTTTTACTTCTTCCATTATGGTAGAATTCTTGAAAGCTCTTATACATTCTGCAGTTTGTTCTATGCTTTTAGCTACTTCTATTGCCTATTTTAAGGAGGGACATAGGACTAACAGTTTTTCCTGGACTTTGCTATCGTTAGTACATCTTACCAATTGATCTCTGATAAGTGAGTCTTCAAGATTACCAAAATCGCAAGTCGCGGCCAGACCCCTCAGGCTAGCTATATAACTTGAAACTTTCTCGTCCCTCCCCTGGACCCTACTGAAAAACTTATGTCTTTCTAACACATTATTTATTTTTACACCAAAATGTGCTTCCAGTTTCTTGATAGTCTCTTCATACACATCCAAATCCTCAACTTCATCCTCTTCCTCCTCAAGGTTTGTTAAATTATCATATACTTTCCGTCCCTGTACTCCTAAATTGTGCAGTAAAATATGTTGTTTCCTTAATGAGGAAAACCGCTCTCCACCAATTGCTATGAGGTAAGATTCAAATAATCGTCTCCAGTCCTTCCATAATAAACTGGGTTCACCTGTATCATTTAAGAAAAGAGGTGGTTGGGACATACTAGCTGCTGCCATGGTTTGTTACTGTCAATCACCCTATTCTTAACTGGTGCCCTTGTTATGCTTATTATTTATATAATACTTACCAGATTTAATTCCTAGAGTTTTTTGTTTTTTCAAATATTAATTTTTTATACATAGTTTTACAAATTTGCAACCAAACAGTTCACTTAATCCCTTCACGAGTACCAATGAGTAGACACGGGTTAACCTTGTTAATTGCTGTTCTGGACAAAAAAAAGAGTTCTTCTGCAACTTTTGGAAACGTCTCCAGTTCGTGGTAAAAAAAAAAATATATATATATATATTTGATGACAGAGCAGATTTAGTTCTCTTCCACTGATACTCGACGTAAAATCTAATTCGGATTTTGTCAACAAAACACTACCGGCTGTTTTCCAGGTCACGGCTCGGTCACAGGATCAAAGAATCCAATTTGGCTCTCCGGCGTTGCCCCCACGCTGCTTTCACGCCCAACTCCTCCTGTCAAACATACTCACCCGGAACACCGATAACCTGCTGTTTAACTGCAAATGTTGAACAGCTGCTGGGAACGTGTCAAAACGGAAGTTCCTCGCTCAGCTGTTTCTGTCAAACTCGGCTTCGCGCTGACTTCCTCTTTCAGTTCTCTCTGTCAGACTCAGCTTCGCTGAATGCTGACATCTGAAATTTAGTCACAAGTGCTTAAGCGCTTCACACCACTTCAACGCGATGCCCCCAACGTTCTGCCTCAGCCAAGACTTGTATTGTGAACTGTTAACGGCGAAATTAATCCCCTTCACGTCAGCTCTTGCCAGCCTCGCAACAACAACACGTCTCATCCACTATAATTAGCCAACACTATGGCAATCTATAATAAATCCTGAAATATCCGCTGCAATATTCTCAGCATACCTTTGTGAAAATCTTGCGTTCTCTCAACAATTATCCCAAAAGACCGCCCGCCAGCCCAGGGCAAATCAACCTTCCCACTAGGATGCCGGCTCAGAATTGAGCCGGCGGAGTGGGAAGGTGCGACGGGTGCAGTTGCACCCGTCGCGTATTTCAGTGTCTGCTGGGCAGACACTGAAATAATTTTTGGGGCCCTCTTACGGGGGCCCCTGCCGTGCCCATGCCATTGGCATGGGCACGGCAGGGGCCCCGCGGCACCCCCTACCGCCATCCTGTTCATGGCGGGAGAGCCGCCATGAACAGGATGGCGGTAGGGGGTGTCAGACGCGCTCCGCCGCCATGGAGGATTCAGACGGACAGCGGAAAGTCGGCGGTACACCGCCGACTTTCCGTTTCTGGCAGCGGCTGAACCGCCGCGGTCAGAATGCCCAGCGGTGCACCGCCAGCCTGTTGGCGGTGCTACCGCCGACCTCCGCCATGGCGGTAATTACTGCCATGGTCAGAATGACCCCCTATATCTGAAAAGATATGACCAGATTAATGTGCTTATAACACAGATCTTGATGGATCCAGAATTGGGTCTACTATTTATATGCAGAAGACGATAGTTTGACTGTTGTCTTAAGGATCTTGTAATCTTACATACATAAATTGTTGATGTATTACTGTACAAGTAAGATTACAAGATCCTTAATGCAAAAGTCACACTATTGTCTTATGCAAATAAATAGAAGACCCAATGCATACTGAATTCCAAAGTTCAATTAATGTATTGTACAAATGATAGTGTTGCCCAATATTAATTAATGTGTGATTGTTGCCTAAACAAATCACATTTATCCCACTAGAATTACTATTGCTCTTTTTCTACATGACAAGTCCAAAACTCTACAGGGCTATTTGGGCCACTCCTCTCGACTTATCTCTTCCTTAGTAATCTTGACAAAAGGATATTGACTAGCTTATGTTGTTTAAAACTGTACAAGTGAAAAGTTCTTTCAGCATAGCTTCTAGGCATAGAGGTGATGGTAGGCTGGCTGCATTGTGTATACCATACTTCAGGTAGTCACTATGTGACTATCAATGAAAAGCTACCTTAGGCCGAGAAATGAACACATTAGTACCCCAAAAGAACAAAGCTAGCTGCATTGTCCTCCTCAAGTAAAACATGGATATCATGCAGAAAGCTGATCCATGACACAATGCAAACTAATTCTAAACAATGTCTGAGGCAGGTTAATTAAAGCCACACACTACTTAATATGACACAGTACTACCAAGTACCAAACACAACCTAACATATCACAATGCAGGCAGTGCACCCTGGCACCATTCAATGATATTCACTAGACATTGTTGGCTCTCAGTCTTCAAAAGAACTCCCCAACCATACATATGATAGAAATGTTTGGACAAATGCCCATATCAAAATGTAAGTAAACATATAACTTCAGGAAAAAAGTAAATCATGGTGACATTGCAATTCTGACTAATTGGAAAGCGCCATTCTGAGAAGATTAACATAGCAGTGCTTTTCTTTACATTGGGATTTATTTACCGAAAGCATCTGCTACTGAACATTTAATTAATTATTTCGAAGACTTGTGCCACTAGGGCATTCTCAGCTAGAGGAATTTTGCATCAAAGATACCATTGCAGCCAATTTTCAAAGCTATTTCGACCCCCAGTTCCACAGCTGTAAAACTGAACACTTTTCAGTTGTTCTGTGTCAACTGTTCAATTTGTGTGTGTCTCCTATTGGTGCAAAAGAAGCTGCTGTTCTATATTATTTTAGTTTGTCTTAATGGCACATAGGCAATTCATTGCAGAATATTGCAATCAGTATAGAGAGAGGGGTAACAGGCCTGCTCCCATAAATCATTTGTAGCTTTGTCAGTCACAAATGGCACAAGACCACTTCATAGGCATGGATATCATGCATGGCATCCCACTCTGGATGCCTCTTCTTCATTACCCCAGCACAGTGTTGACAGGGTGCAGAAACAGAAAGGAGCCTTGCACAGATTGTCAAGAAAAATTTGCTTACTACACTGGATACACTAACTTGTTAATTTTACAAGAAAAGCATGGCTGTAAACATTTGAACTTCAAAACATGAAGCGACAACTAACACAATATGGCAAATTAACTAAGAATTCACACAGCACAGCAAGAAACATTTCTGTTCTGCAATGCATGGAAGTGATTGATCGAGCAGAAGAGCATCATACCTACTAAGATATGGCACTGTATTTCTCTCTCCATGCACTAACACAATTTAGGTTGTTTTCAGCCAACACATACACCCTTGCACCTCAGTGTAAAGCTGTGTGTGATTTCAAGCACAGGTTTTGAAGTGGAATGGATCTCTTCCAGTGCAATGAGGATGATTGACTTATCCAACAGGTAAATTACTCTGTCACCCTTACAGAAGTGCCAACCACCTAATTTAGAAATTACCACCAATTTAGGGGGTTGTTTATAAAACATTGGTAGGAACCACCTTAATGCCATTTCCTTCTAATGCTGTTTACAGTTTGATGCAGGGCTCCGTCAACATGATGGAGTCCTGCACCAATAATTTTGCATCTTTTATTTTCAAAAAGAAAATCCTAAAGCCGGATTTTCTTTTTGAAAATAAAATATAAAATGCTCTACTTGCCCTGAGAGTCGTCTCCCATTGCGAGAGGCGCACAGAGCAATTTTCACTGGCCTTTAGCACCAGGGCTTTCTTGGCTGTGATGGAGAGTGAAAATTGACCTCTACTTACTCCCATTTAGCTTATTTGGGAGGAATTAGGGGAATGCCTCTGATGGCCCTTTCTTCACAGGGCTGTGAAAGGGGATTAATCAAAGAGGAGACTGCATAGTCTCCACCAAGATTAAATTTAAGCTCCACCCGCTTTCAAGTTTGGGGGTTGGATGTTTGTATTGGTGGTATATATACACTCTGTTTCGATGGAGTGTACATACCTCGGGCCCTATGTTTTGACATGGTATACCATTTATATAACTTTGTACACACTGTACAAAACAGTACACATGCAAGCAAAGGACATTTTTGAGAGAGGTGAGAAAGGCATCGTTTTGTTAATATTTCACCTGCCTCAAAGTGGTGTAAAATTGTGATACAAATTCATATTCACGTTTACCAATGTTACTAGATAAGGATTTGAGATATAACCCATGGGTGTTTGCATGGGAACACCTTAGTACCACCCATGGTATGCCCCTCTACTACAAAGTAAATGCAAAGTAGAGCATGTCAGTTTTGTGGATTACTTTGGGGCTTCCTTTCAGCATCAAACATATTGTACAGTGAAATCTAAATTCCAAAATCAACACTTTGAATGATTTGCATCACATTTATAAAGCAAACCCAACAGAAAATGTTGATAAATTTGACCCTCTCTTTTTCTGTTCTCACTTGTTTTACCACAAGGACTGACTTAAAAGCTTTCCCCACTTGCATTTGTGAGATTCAGTACAGCACACATGCAAAGTTAGTCAATAAAAGTCAAATAAAAGTCTTTTTCATTTTTTATGCCTGCTTTCAAATGTTATTAAGTGTTAGTGCATAACATTGTCTACTACCAGTAGATAGATGTTTGCATCAAAATGCCCATGTACCATTCATGGAACGCCACCCTGATGCAGAGCAACGCAAAGCAGAGCTGTATTACTTTTTTTACAAACCAATGCAAATACCAATGTGTATTGGTTTGGATATTCTGAATGTTAGACATGGGGTCTTTGGTTGGCAGTCAGGTTACCCCCTGTCCAAGCAAGGACCCTCACTCTAGTCAGGGTAAAAGAGAATCACCCTCAGCTAACCCCTGTTTACACCCTTGGTAGCTTGGCACGAGCAGTGGGCTTAGCTTCAGAGTGCTAAGTGTAAAGTACCAACACTCACAGTAACTTATTGAAAACACGACAAAATGAAACAACACAGGTTTAGAAAAATAGAGAATTTATCTAAACAAAAACAAGACTAAAATGACAAAAATCGAAAAAGAGTCTTCAAGTAGTTTTAAACACACACTAACACTGTTAGCGTGAAAATCTACCTTGGGTGCATCAAAAATAAACCCGCACGGTCAAGTGTGCCTCAAAAAGGGCTTGCGATGCATTGATTTCACTCATGAACGAGACCTTGCATTGTTTCTCCTTTTGTCGAGGCGGGGCACTTTGTTTCTTTTCTCTGCAGGAGAGCGATGCATCGATTCAGTCAGCACTCTCAGGTACGGGCAGGCCTTGCGCAATTTTTACACGGCCAGCGGTGTTCGCGTCGGGATCCAGCCGCACGATGATTTGAAAACCAGGCAGCATGGATTGCAATCTCACCAGCCTCCATCAGCGATTCTGGACGTTGTTTCACCAGCTTCGTGCATTGATCTTCTGGTCATGTTGCAGGCGAGTGTTGATTTTCAGCCGCGAAGCCGGCGGTGCGCTGATTTTCCAGCCACAGATCAGAGTCACGTCGATCTTTTCCCCACACGGTGTCCTGTGCGTGGATTTCTGCCTCTTAAGTTGCCAGCTTCTCCTTTCAGGGTCACAGGAACTGGATGGGCACCACTAGGCAGAGAAGGAGTCTTCCCAGAGACTCCACGTGCTGCCAGAGAGAAGTCTTTGCTGTCCCTGAGACTTCAAACAACAGAAGGCAAGCTCTAAATCAAGCGCTTGGACATCTTCACAAGATGGAAGGCACACAAAGTACTGCCCTTGCCCTCTTACTCTGGCAGAAGCAGCAACTGCAGGATAGCGCCCCAAAGCACAGTCACAGGCAGGGCAGCTCTTCCTCAGCTCTTCAGCTCTTCTCCAGGCAGAGGTTCCTCTTGGTTTCCAGAAGTATTCTAAATTCTGTGGTTTTGGGTGCCCTTCTTATACCCAATTGCTCCTTTGAAGTAGGCCTACTTCAAGGCCTACTTCAAGCAAAGTCTCTTTTGAATGTGAAATCCTGCCTTTCCCAGGCCAGGCCCCAGACACTTACCAGGAGGTTGGAGACTGCAATGTGTGAGGGCAGGCACAGTCCTTTCAGGTGTAAGTGTAAGGTGTAAGTGACCACTCCTCCCCCCCTCCTAGCACAGATGGCTCATCAGGAAATGCAGACTATACCACAGCTCCCTTTGTGTCACTGTCTAGTGTGAGATGCAACCAGCCCAACTGTCAAACTGACCCAGACAGGGAATCCACAGGGAATCCACAACAGGCAGAGTCACAGAAATGGTATACGCAAGAAAATGTTCACTTTCAACAGGCTGGCGGTGCAATCTAGGGAATTATGATGCCGCGGTCGCACCGCCGGGGCCGGCGGTTTCCCGCCACATTTGCCCGAGCGGTGATAATTACGAATCCCCAACCGCCAGCCTTTTCCTGGCGGTTTGAACCGCCAGGGAAAGGCTGGCAGTACGGGGAGTCGCGGTGCCCCTGGGGGCCCCTGCACTGCCCATGCCAATGACATGGGCAGTGCAGGGGCCCCCTGACAGGGCCCCATGCAGCTTTTCACTGTCTGCGTAGACATGTTTACATCAGTACACAATAGGATACATTGTCACTTTCAGAGAAAACAACGAAAAGAAAATAAAAAAAAAAAAAAAAGAATCAATCAGACTTATCCAAGAAATAATTTTGTTGGCTTAAGAATCACATTCATCCCACTAGTTACTTTTGTTCCTTTTCTACATAACTAGCCCAAACCTCTACAGGGTATTTGGTTCAATACCCTGGTATGTTGTTCAAAACTCTACAAGTGAAAGTTCTTCATTTTCGAATCAGCATAGTTTCTAGCTAAAGAGGCAATAGGTGGCTTTTTTCATTGTGTATACCATACCTCAGATGGTGAGTGTGATACCATTAATGAACAGCTGCCTTTGGCAAAGTAATGGATAAATTAGTACCCCAAAAGAACAAAGCTAACAGAATTGCCCTCCTCAAGTAATCCGTGCATACCTCACAGAAGGCTGATCGATGAAACAATACCAACAATACTAAACGATGTCAGAGGCAAGGTCATCAAAACCACACACTACTCATTACTACTGAGTACCAAACACAACTGAACATATCACAATGCAGGCAGGCCCCATTCAATGAGATTCCTAAAGACATTGTTGGCTCTTAAGTTTCAAAAGAAACTCCACAACATACATATGATAAACATGAGCTGGACCTGTTCAAATGCCCATATCAGAATGTATGTAAGCATATAACTTCAGGACAAAGTCATTCCCGGTGACATTGCAATTCTGACTAATTTGAAAACGTCGCTCTGAGAAAATAAACAAAGCAGTGTTTTTTTTTTATTTGACGTTGAGATTTATTTACCTGAAGCATCTGCTGATGTGTACTGAACAACATTTATTTCATTATTTTGAAATCTCATGACATTATGCCATTCTCAGTAGGAGGAATTTTCCATCAATGGTTCTATTGGATCTAATTTTCATAGCTATTATTTTGACCCCCAGTTACTTGGCTGTGAAACTGAACTCCTTTTGCTTATTTTGTTTCATTTGATCGATTTGTGTCTCTCCTATTTGTGCACCAGGAGCTGCTCTTATATAATATTTTATTTGTCTTAATGGCACATGGGCAATTCATTGCAAAATATTGCAATAATTATAGAGAGAGGGGTAACAGTCCTGCCTCCTGTCAATCATGTATTACCTTGTTGATTTACACATGGTAGTCCTGGGTCCCGGCCACCTCACAGGATTGGATGGCACCACCCTAGATGTCCCTTATTCAGTACCCCAGCACAGTGTTGATAGGGTGCAGGTAAAGAAACGAGCCGTGCACAAATGTTCAAGAGAAATGCACGTTCTACACTTGGTACACTAACTTGTTAGTTTTACTAGAGGAGGATGTCTTCAAACAATCAAGCTTTGAAACATGAAGGGACAATAAGCGAGCAGAACATCATCAAATCTACTAAGATATGGTGCTGTATTTCTCTATCCATGCGCTGCTACAATTTAGGCTGTCTTCTGCCAACAAACACACCCTTGCACCACAGTGCAAAGTTGTGTGTGATTTCAAGCATAGATTTTGAATTGGAATAGTAAACAATACAATGGTATTAATTTATGTACAGGTGGGTGGACCACTTATCTCTCAGTGAGATAAAGTAAATTACTCCATCACCTTTACACAGGTGCCAACCTCCTAATCTAAAAATGACCACCAATTTAGGGGTTGTTTAAAAAGTATTTACAGGAGCCACCGTAATAGCGATTTCTGCCAATGCTGTTTACAGTTTGGTGCCGGGCTCCATCAACATGATAGAGTCCTCCACCAATCATTTTTCTTTTTTCTTTTCAAAAAGAAAATACTGAGGAAGGATGTTCTTTTTGAAAATAACAAAAAAAAGTCCTCCCGTTGCCACAGGAGTCCTCTCTCATTGGTAGGGGCACATATAGCAGTTTTCACTGGCACTTAGTACCAGGGATTTCCTAGCTATGATGGAGAGCAAAATTGTATCTCTAAATCCTCTGGTTTTAATTTGTTGGGTGGAATTAGAGGACTGCATCTGATGACCCTTGCTCCCTTTCTCCACAGGGCCATCTGAGGGGATTAATCAAGGTGGAGATGGAGTAGTCACCATTACGATTAAAAGTAAGCTCTCTCCACTTTCAAACTTGGTGGATTGACACTTATCTTGGTGGTATCTGTACTCTGTTTCTATGGAGTATACATATCTTCAAGATTTAGGGCCACACCAAACTTGCGGGGAGGGCACCACTGCCATGGCTGTGACATCTCCTTCACCTACTACAATGATCCTGCCGTACTGCCTGGTGGGAACATTGCAAGAGAGCATCCCCAACAGTCAGACTGGCAGGAACAGTCCTAGGAGATAGCACTAGGCTCCCTTAAATGAGCTGAGTGCTATCTCGTAGCACAGAGGGGGCTGACCAGCACCCTTGGAATGCGCACTGTCTGCAAAGCAGATTGTGCACTATTCACTGGCAATTCCACTGCCAATGCCATTCCATTACTGCTACTCATATTCAGACCCATAGCTTCGGCCTATGTTTTAACATGGCACAACATTTATATCAATATGTTTACATATTGTACAATACAGAACACATGCAAGCAAATAGAAATTTTGAGTAAGTTGAGAAAGCAGTTATTTTGTTCATGATTCACCTGCCTCAAACTGGTATAAAATTTTGATGCAAATCCCTGTTTACCAATGTTTCTAAATAAGGATTTGAATCCAAACCGATGGGTGCTTGTATGGAAAAACTTTTGTGCCATCCATGGTACACGCCTTTGATGTAAAGTCGTGCAAAGCAGACCAGATCACTATTTTTGATTACTTTGAGGCTTCCCTTCAGCATCAAACATATTGTACAGTGAAATCTAATTTCCAAAATCTGTTGTGCCATGCACACTCTTTTGCACTATAGTGCAAAGGTGTCTGTGTGAGTTTAGCATAGGTTTTGTACTGGAAGGGTACCAATTATAACACAATACTATACTTAGACTCACAAAGTTCCCTCTCTTGCATTTGTGGTGTGCAGCACTGTTCACATGCAAAACTGGACAATTAAAGTGAAATAAGTGTTTATCCTTTTTAATGCCTTCTTTCAAATGTCATTAATTGTTAGTGCAAACCCCTGGCTACTAGTCTACTACTATTAGATAGAATTTTGCATCAAAAACCAGGGGTAGTTTTTCAGGAATGCCCATCTAACACCCATGGAATGACCCGCTGATACAGAGAAGGATAAAGTAGCAGTGCATTACTTTTTTGTTTGCAATCCAATGCAAATAACTGATTAGCTACATGAGGGTTAGAAAGCAAAAAGTATGTTTAAAGAAATATTTTTAAAATATATTTAAAACATTTACTGTCACTACTGAACCTTATTTTTGATCAATATTAAATTGGAACTTTGAATTTCAGTTCATGCATTTCCCATTCAAAGTTCTGAGCTACAGCTTTTAAATAGAAATATATTTCCACCTAGGCAATTGCCAAATTTACTATATAGTTATAAGGACCCCTTCCCATTTGCGAATGCATTACCACCAACTTTCTATTGGTGGTAAACTGCAAATGTTTTGGCACCGCATTCCGGTTGCCAAACATTCGTACATAACGCTCCCATGTGGTACTAGGAAGGGACTCCTCAACCTGTCCCTTCCTAATACCAAATGGCAAAACCCACATTGCAATTCGGGAACATATCAATAAGCATTTTCTATTCACAAGCTGATTTTGCGAATCAGCTCATTTGTTACTAGAAAAATGCTTTGTACATGTAGCCCTAGATTTTTAAATATCTGGACCCAGATTTTCTACGATTTTGCGTTATGGTTGCGTCAGTTTTGTGGCTCTGCCCTGATGCCAAATCCAAGCTAGCATTTACCAAGAAACCAAAGTCAATTGTGCTGCCTTGCGTTACCTTGTGTCAGATAGGCATTATGTGGACGGGTCATGAGAGCTCTTGTGCATTGATCCATGGATATTTGTGCAAACCTAGATTTACAAAGACTTGTAAGCTAGGCACGGACATAGAAAGTTTACGGAATTTGGGCACTTCACACCACACAGAGTAGCGTGGAGTTCCCGATTTCCACAATCCGGCACAGAGCGGAGTTCACTCACGTGCGCGGGGTTGAGTTTTGGCACTCACCCGTGAGTGTCACAATGCTCCCGGGCCACTAGCGAGTGTGCATAATGATTTGCATTTGATCATGCTGCTTCTGGACACACACACGCAAGACCTTGCATTCACTTGTGCTGCTTCTGGCTGTCAAAACAGTACAGCGATTGCAAATGTGGGATTTTCTTCTCCAGATCATATAAATCTAATCAAAAACTGGTTTTAAGTGGATTTTCTTCTCCCATGAACCCTTCAAGTTTGTTTATTTTAGATTGAGAAGCCTTTTTTTTCTAATGTAAATGCCCTAGAAACTCCAACTTCCTGTTCCTGACCTGGCTCCTCCTAATGCTGTGTCCATTTCCTGGTCTCTTGTCGCTTGGATTTAGAGGTGTAAGGGTGACTCTGTTTGGCTCCTGGATATGTCTTTAGATTTAAGAACTTTGGGGGTCATTCCAACCCTGGCGGACGGTGTTAAAGCGGCGGTAATGCCGCAAACAGGCCGGCGAAAAAAAAAAGGGAATTATGACCGTGGCGGAAACTGCCAACATAGACAGCCACTTTAACACTCCGACCGCCACGGCTGTACAGACAAGCAGCGCGGCGGTCACCGCCAACAGACAGGCGGAAGACAAAGTACCGCCCACAGTATTACAACAGGCCAATCCGCCACCTTTTCCGGGGCGGATTCACCGTGGATAAAAACACGGCAGAAACAGCCATTTCAATGGGAAAACGCTCACCTTAACACACTCCACGAGGAAGGAGGGCACCATGGAGCCGGAACTCCAAATACTCCCTGCGATAGTGTTCCTGCTCCTCTACGAACATCAGCAACGCCGGCGCCGAAGACAACAGTGAGTAGTGCACCTACGACATGGGGGGGGAGGCAAAAGTCAGGGACACACACACGCAACACCCCCACCCCGACCCTCGCACACTACAACACACACACCAATGCATTTCCAAACATCACAGTAACAACCCACAACTCCCTCGGAAGAATGCAAACACAAAAGGAAATGAGTACAACCATTGTAATGTATCAAAATACAGTAAGCTAATATATACACAAATATATACACATTCCAAAAATATACATCACGATTATTAGTGCAGGTATGCACCATTCAATGTCCGTGGACCACTGGGCCCAAAATGCATGGGTGAGGCCCACACACGATACCTGTCCAGAAACGGAGAGAACACTGCAGGGGCATCAGATAGAAATACAACAGGCACCTTAGGGGGAAGGGAAAGGGGGGCAGCTCAGCCGGATGACAGCACCACGCCAGATCCACGACGGGGCTCCATGCATATTGATGTATCCTGGGGAGTGCAAAGCCACAGTCTCACAAGTCTTTGCAGTGGGTGGGTTGCCCACTGTACCATCCTGGGGAGTGCAAAGCCAGTCTCACAAGTCTTTGCAGTGGGTGGTTTGCCCACTGTACCATCCTGGGGAGTGCAAAGCCACAGTCTCACAAGTCTTTGCAATGGGTGGTTTGCCCACTTTACCATCCTGGGGAGTGCAAAGCCACAGTCTCACATGTCTTTGCAGTGGGTGGTTTTCCCACTGTACCATCCTGGGGAGTGCAAAGCCACAGACTCTCAAGTGGATAACAGTCTCCACTGGTTCTGGAGGGGGACTGGTGCCCAGAGTGCTTCATCCTGTTAAGGACTGAGGTAGTGGATGCTGTTCTCCACTGGTTCTGGAGGGGGACTGGTGCCCAGAGTGCATCACTCTCCCTGTGACGGTCCCAGTTCCGTCACTGCCCCTGCCGCACATGGGCTAGCGATGCTTGAGTTGGCGGTGCTTGCCCTGTTCAGCGGTGCTTGCCATGGCGGTCTTTGCCCTGTTCAGCGGTGCTTGACTTTGCAGTTTCTGACCTGTTCAGCGGTGCTTGCCATGGCGGTCTTTGCCCTGTTCAGTGGTGCTTGACTTTGCTGCCTCTGACCTGTGCAGCCGTGTGTGCTATGGCGGTCCCTCATTGCCCAGCGGGGCTGTGGCTGCCGGGGCCCTCCTTGGCACTGACTCTGGCGGTGGTCTCCTGACCGGTGACGATTGTGCTGCCCTCCTGGACACTGACTCTGTCGGTGGTCTCCTGACCAGTGACGATTGTGCTGCCCTCCTGGGCACTGACTCTGGCGGTGGTCTCCTGAGCCGTGACGATTGTGCTGCCCTCCTGGGCACTGACTCTGGGGTGGTCTCCTGACCAGTGACGATGGGGCTGGCGGTGGAGTCCTGGGCAGCGGGGATGATGGCGGTCTTCTCCGCTGTGCTGCTCTTCCCAGACTTTGGTGCTTTCTTCTGCCCCTTCCCCACCTTGGGAGGAGTCACAGCTATTCAACACTCCCCCCGGGACCCTTGTGAGCGGCTTCGCCAGCAGGAGTCTTCACCCTCTCCCGTCGGGCACTGTCCAACTTCTGGTGCTTCACAGGGGGGTCGACTGGCTGTGCTTTTTTCTCCGTGTCACACTGGCTGCCCTGGTGCCTGGTGCACTCCACATACCTCTAACAGGCACCACTGGTACCGGACATTTTTTGGCTGAGGTGCTACTACGGGAACTATGAATTGGAGGGGGGGTGGTGGGAAAGAGGTCAACGTTGCTCAGGAAAAGTTTCGGACAAACACTGGGACGGATAGCTGGAGGGGGTCTGGGAGTGGAGGAAGAGGAGGTGGTTGTAGGAGGTGTAACGTTTGATGATTTGGGTGCAGGTGCATGTTCTGCAGGCTGTCGTGAGGTGGATGGATGTTGGGTGTGTGTGTGTGCCTGCGTTTGTGGACTTTGGGAGGGGGCGTCACAGACATGCGTGGATGTTGTGTGGGTGATGGTGTTGTGTGCCTCTGTGTGGTGGGGTTGTCTATTGCTGTGCTCTCTCTGTCGCCTTCGTCTCTAATTTTTGGTCGTAGGGGTTTGTGGGTGATGTGGGTGTGTGTTTTATATTGTGTTGGGTGTGTGGGAGTGGTGTTTGCATGTGTATCATGTGTGTGTATTTTGAATTGTCCAATGTGGCGGTGTTTTGGAGATGTGTGTGTATTTTTAGCGCAGCGGTGTGTACCGCCAATGGAATACCGCGGTTGAAAGACCGCCGCGTGAATTCGTGGATCGTAATAGCATGGGCGTGTTTCTGTTGGCATGACGGTGGAGGATTTGTTTTCGCCAGTTTATCTCTGACCTTTGGTGTGGCGGACTTGTGTGGGTGTCTGAATTTCGGCGGATTCCGAGATGTGCGTCATAATAGCTGTGGCGTAATTCCTCGGCCGCGGCGGTGTATTGGCGGTCTTCTGCACGGCGGTAAGCGGCTTTTACCGCCAATGTTGTAATGACCCCCTTTGTTTTTTTAGAAATCACACAAGTAAGTTCAAAAGCTATTGTTTAAAGATGTTTGTTTGTTTGGGCATGCACTAGTATTTCTTTGTAATTTTACTTTATTAAAAAAAAATTATATAGTGGTGGGTGGCCTGGAGTTTAAGTATGCGCCTAGTTATTATTTTTTTTGCATTTCACAGATTTTTCATCTTTTGTAAATGAAAAACCTGTCTTTTCTAAATTTTTGCTACATTTATAATATTATTTTACTATGTGGCCTAGATTTACATAGAGCCATCTAGTCAGCAAGCCCAGTACTAGTATTGATCAGTGCATTAAATGAATATTTCAGTGGTATATGTTTTCAAATTGTAATTTAGGGCAGGGATGGCATTGAATTAAATTTAAAAAGTCAGGTTATTTTTTGCATTTCATTGTTTTTGCAAAAAAGTGCATATGTTGTGTAGTAATATTTGATGACATACAGGGATGTGTGTACTGTTGTTGTGAAATTTGTATAGCTCAGTTAATTTTCGGTTTTGATTTGTTGAATTAATGTTCGTTTTTTCTTCAGTGTTATCACCATGCCTCATTATGGTCTGTGTGTGTGTATGGGTGTGTAGGTGTGTGTGTGTGTCTGTGTCTGTGTGTATGTGTGTTTGTTATCGTCCACCATTCGCCTTTGTTCTCCATGGCATCTGACCATTTTTGTGTAGGTTATGTCCATAGGATTGCATGTGTTATTTGTTCTCCATTCTTCCTTGTTTGCAGCTTTTGTTTGACTATGTGGCGGATGACAGCCATTTTCTGCGTCCAGCCAGTGTGTCTTTTCCATTGGCTTGCATGTGTTCCTCTTTGTTCTCCTTGCTCTTTGTTGTTGTTGTTTGACCATGTGGCTGGCAACCATTTTGTGCATGCAGCTAGTGTTCCTTTGCCATAGGCTTGCATGTGTACTTTCTTTGTTCCCCGTTCCTCCTTGCTCCTTGTTGTTGTTTGACCATGTGGCTGGCAGCCATTTTGTGCATGCAGCCAGTGATCCTTTGGTATAGGCTTGCATGTGTTCTTTCTTTGTTCGCCACAACTACTTGCTCCTTATTCTTGTTGTATGACCATGAAGCTGGTGGCCATTTTGTCCATCCAGACAGTGTCCCTTTGCCATAGGCTTGCAGGTGTTCTTTTTTTGCCATGCCCCCTTGCTCCTTGTCGTTGTTTGACCATGTGGCTTACAGCCGTTTTGTGCATGCAGCCAGTGTTCCTTTGCCACATGCTTGCAGGTGCTCTTTGTTTGTTCCTGATGCCTTCATGCTCCTTATTGTTGTTGTTTGACCATGTGTCTCTGTGGGCATTCTGTCCATCTAGCTAGTGACCCTTTAGCATACACTTGCATGTGCTCTTTGCTAATCCTCCTTGCTCCTTGTTGTTGTTTGACCATGTTCCTGACAGCCATTTTGTGCATGGAGCCAGTGTTCCCTTTTCCAGAGGCTTGCATTTCTTTTTTCTTTGTTCTCCATGCCTCCTTCTTCCTTGTTGTTGTTTTTTGACCACATGGCTGGCAGCCATTTTGTCCATCCAGTCAGTGTCGCTTTGCCATAGACTTGCATGTGTTCTTTGTGCCACCTTGCTCCTTATTGCCATTTTACTGTGTGGCTGGAAGCCATTTTATGCATTGAGCCAGTGAGTCTTTGCTATAGGCTTGCATATAAACGTCCTTGATTTTTTATCAGTTTTTTACTTTAAGCGTATAATTAATTTTTTTTTCTTTTATTGCAATTTTTAGTCTAGTATTTTTAATTCAATTGTATATTTCATTTTTTATTTTAATTTTTATGTTTTTATGTTATTGTTATATGTATTTTTTATTTTCATTTTTTATATTATTCATTTTTTTGATTCTGCATTTTGCTTTATTATCCTTCCATCCCTCCATCCATCCATCCATCCATTCATCCATCCATCTATCAAAGACGCACAGCCAAACAGCCACACAGCCACACAGTTTCTTTAGGTGTACAATAATTCAATTTCCTCCTGGACACCCTGGCTACAGAGCACTGCAGGCAAATCAGCAGCATAATAATTTTTTTAAATGATTATTCCAGTTTCCCTGGACCACTTTGCCGCCATAGGTTTTTTTAAAACAAATATTCTGTTTGACCACGCACCTCTCACTGACTACTCCAAGTATCTCCTTTAAAGCAGATGGAGATAAAGGAAAGAGCTATATCTGCATGTTGTGCTTCCTGATTTGAAATAAAATTTCATGGTGTGGTGGTATGGTTTGACTTTACAATGTTTGATTAAATTGGTATTTATTACATGAGTAAACATCCCCACTAAGATTGCATTTGTCTGTTCTGTTTGAACCTGCAACAATGCCAAGTTTCACTAACTACATGTCTTTCTTGCTTGGTTACTTTTAGGCTCACAAGAGGAGACACTTCACATCACCTGCAGCACTGCCAAAGAGAAAGCATTACAGTTATTTCGGTCCTCCAAACTCTTCCGCATGTGCATCTTCGTGCCACTGCCAACCTAGAGTTTAAGATGGCCCCAAAGAAAGTTGTTCCCAAGAAAGTGGCCAGTGAGAAGAAGCAGCTTTCCACCAATGGCATGACAGCCACAACCTTTTTCGGGAGACATGTGCCTGTCACACCAGCCTGTGGGGAGAAACCTGGTAGCAGCACTCCCACATCAACTGCACCACCTAAATCTAAGCCCAGGACCATATTTGTCAGTGAGGTGGCCACTGCAATCATGGCCACGTCGACAAGTAGTGATGCTGAATTGGACTTGTCCCTTTCGCAAAGAAGTGCTCAGTCCTTTCAGGAAATAGAGCAAAGTTCCTAGCAGGCACAGCCAGCAAAAGTAGATCTTCCCGAAGTTGGAACGGAATAGGAGGTTGAGCTTCCTGCCAAGCAAAAACCTCCTCTTTTAGAACCAATTGCTCCCACATCCCCAGCAAGAAAAAGGAAGGATACTACTCCACCATCTTCTCCAAGCACCACTTCTTATAACGATGATAGGGACATGGAGTGGACCCTGGCAGAGTCCAGGAAACACCAGGAGAGGAAAGGAAAAATAAATGTTCCAGAAAGCCTTTGAATCATGGAAGGTGATGATGATGAGGAGCATGATGACAATGAGACAGTCACTGCGGAAGCTAGCAGAGAGGAGTCCGACATTGAACCTGCTCTGAGGAATGTGGCACATACAGCATCAACAGGTCCCAGTAAGGCTTCAGTAGAATAACGCACCAACTCATACCTCAGTAGAAGTATGCACTGCAGAGAAGCAATCAACACACCCACCCACCTCCAGTTCTTCTTCGTGCATTGGCAGTGGCCCAGTAAGTAAGTACTCCTCCCCAGTTTGGGACTTTTTTACAATTAGCAAACAGGAGAGCATTGTGATGTGCTCCATTTGACATGCAAATGTTCGTTTAGGTAAGCCTGGGAGCCACATTATCCATATGAAAAAACATCATGCAATCCGGTGGGTGGAGCACCTTAAAAAATATGGCTGAATGTGGTTGCACTGGTGATGTGAGGAGAGCCGGTAAACATCAGCTACAACTGGTCAAATCACAGTGGATGGTGAGGAAGAAGAGGGTGACATCCTTACGCATAGCAGCCCTGCCCCGAGCAGTGCACCAAAATGACGCACCTCAGCAACCTCACAATGGCACAGGGAGACTAAGGGGCATATTTATACTCCGTTTGCGCAGAATTTGCGTTGTTTTTTTCACGCAAATTCGACGCAAAACTAACGCCATTTTATACTTTGGCGTTAGACGCGTCTAGCGCCAAAGTGCACGGAGTTAGCCTCATTTTTTTGCGTGAATGCCTTCCTTGCGTTAATGAGATGCAAGGTAGGCGTTCCCGTCTAAAAAAATGACTCCGACGCATATGCGTCGTATTTATACTCCCGGGCAAAAATCACGCCCGGGAGTGGGCGGGTCAAAAAAAACCGCATTTGCGCCTCTTTTTAACGCCTGGGTCAGGGCAGGCGTTAAGGGACCTGTGGGCTCAGAATGAGCCCACAGGTGCCCTCCCATGCCCCCAGGGACACCCCTGCCACCCTTGCCCACCCCAGGAGGACCCCCAAGGACGGAGGGACCCACCCCAGGGACAATCAGGTAAGTTCAGGTAAGTATAATTTTTTTTTTTTTTTTTTGTGGCATAGGGGGGCCTGATTAGTGCCCCCCTACATGCCACTATGCCCAATGACCATGCCCAGGGGATTTGGGCAAGGGGGCATGACTCCTGTCTTTGCTAAGACAGGAGTCATGTCAATGGCATCTGGGCGTCGTAAAAAAATGGCGCAAATCGGGTTGAGGCGATTTTTTTGCCTCAACCTGACTTGCCCCATTTTAAGACGCCCTAACGCCATTTTCCCCTACGCCGGCGCTGCCTGCTGTACGTGGGTTTTTTTCGCGCACACCAGGCAGCGCCGGTCTGCTAGCGCCGGCTAACGCCATTCAATAAATACGGCGCCCGCATTGCGCTTCAGAATGGCGTTAGCCGGCGCTAAATTTTTTGACGCTAAACTGCGTTAGCGCAGTTTAGCGTCAAAAAGTATAAATACGGGCCTAAGAGTCAGATGGAGATACCATGGCATATGGTGACTGCACCATGACGCACATTGAGTCTACCACCACCTACATCTCAAAAGTCACCTACATCAGTGGCCCCACACAAGAAGAAAATCCAGGCTACAATTACAGGCATGTTTAGACAGAAGGAGTCTTAATACTGCAACCATGTAATGGCACTTTTGGTATTATGGAAACCTGGCAAAAATGTTACTTCTGGACCTCCTCCCTTTTTCTTTTGTGGAAGGAGTAGGATTCTTAGAGTTTGTGCAGCTATTTGCCCAAAATGGAAGTGTTAGACCTGACACACTTAGGGTGGTCACCCCTAACTTTTTGTCTGCCTACCTACACTTTTTGGACACTGTTTTTGCTGGTTTTATGACCCTTCGCACTTTACCACTGCTAACCAGTGCTAAAGTGCATACACTCTCTCCCTTAAAACATGGTGACATTGGTTCATACCTGTTAGAAATGTCCCCCCCAGCTAAAAGTGGGGCGCAACTACCTAACCTCATGGGAGTTCTCATCACTAAGGCGGAAGATCCTGGACAGACCATCAGCATTGGCGTGCTCTGTACCAGGACGATGTTCCACCGTAAAGTCCATCCCCTGTAGGGAAATGGACCACCTCAACAGTTTTGGATTCTCACTCCTCATCTGCATTAACCATCTGAGGGGCCTGTGGTCGGTCTGAACTCGGAAGTGAGTCGCAAACAAGTAGGGTCTTAGCTTCTTCAGTGCCCAGACCACAGCAAACGCTTCACGTTCTATGGCACTCCACCTACGTTCCCTGGGTAGTAACCTCCTGCTAATGAAGGCTATGGGTTGATCTAGGCCCTCTTCATTAAGCTGTGAGAGTACTGCTCCAATACCATGCTCTGAGGCGTCTGTTTGCACAACAAACTCCGTGGAGTAGTCAGGTGCCTGCAGCACAGGTGCTGTGCACATGGCAGCCTTCAGGGCATCAAAAGCGTTCTGGCAAGCCTCTGTCCAGATCACTTTCTTGGGTTGCTTCTTAGAAGTCAACTCAGTTAAGGGGGTAACAATGGTACCATATCCCTTAACAAACCTCCGGTAATATCCTGTGAGACCTAAAAAGGCTCTCACTTTAATCTGGGTCTTGGGAGGCTCCCAAGCCAGAATTGTGTCAATTTTAGGCTGTAGGGGTGCCACCTGGCCACTCCCCACCTGGTGTCCTAAGTACACCACAGAACCCTGCCCTATTTGGCACTTGCTCGCCTTAATAGTGAGGCCTGCCTTCTGCAGGGCCTCTAACACTCTCCAGAGGTGTTGCAGGTGTTCTTCCCATGTGGAACTAAACACAGCAATGTCATCCAGGTAGGCGGCACTGAACTCATCCAGTCCTGCCAACACATGGTTGACCAACCTCTGAAAGGTGGCAGGGGCGTTCTTCATCCCAAAGGGCATCACATTGAAGTGGAAGTGCCCAACTGGGGTAGAGAATGCTGACCTCTCCTTTGCCCCCTCAGTTAAGGCAATCTGCCAGTACCCAGATGTTAAATCAAACGTACTGAGGTACTTGGCAGCTCCTAACCGATCAATGAGCTCATCAGCTCGGGGGATGGGGTGTGCGTCAGTCTTGCTGACCGCATTGAGACCCCGGTAGTCCACACAGAACCTAAGTTCTGGAGTGGCACCAGGAGCAGCAGCCTTTGGGACCAAGACTACTGGGCTGGCCCAAGGACTGCTGAGGGCTCAATAACCCCTGGGGTTAACATTTTGGAGACTTCCTCCTCAATGCAAGCCCTGACCCTGTCAGTCACCCTGTAAACCTTATGTTTAACAGGTGTACTATCCCCAGTGTCCACATCATGTGTGCACAGGTGTGTGACTCCTGGGATCAGGGAAAACAGCGAGGCGAACTGTCCCAGCATGTGGCGACAGTCCCTCTGCTGTTCCTCAGTCAGGGGGGGGGAGAGGATCACTCCCTCCACAGACCCATCTTTCTCTCCTGCAGACAGGAGGTCAGGAAGAGGCTCACTCTCTTCCTCCACCCCGTCATCTGTCGCTAGGAGCATGGATAGCTCAGTTTGCTCAAAGTGTGGTTTGAGGCGGTTGACATGTAGGACCCTCAAAGGGTTCCTGGGGGATTGCAAGTCTACCAGATAGGTGACCTCGCTCTTTCTTTCCACCACCGAAAAAAGCCCAGTCCACTTATCTTGGAGAGCCCTAGGCTCCACTGGTGTCATGACCCACACTTTTTGTCCAGGCTGAAACTCAACCAGAGTGGCATTCTGGTTATACCACCGTTTCATATCCTCCTGGCTTGCTTCTAGGTTCTCCTGAGCAAGACTCCTGAAGCGGGCAGTCTGGTTTCTTAGTGCCAGCATGTAGCTAAATACATCCTGGGGTGGTTTACTAGGAGCTTTCTCCAAAACCTCCTTCACCAGACTGAGCGGTCCCCTCACAGGGTGGCCATAGATGAGCTCAAAGGGGCTAAAGCCAAGTCCCTTTTGAGGCACCTCCCTGTAAGCGAACAGAAGGCTTGGCAAGAGGACGTCCCACTTACGCCTCAAGGGCTCTGACAGGCCCTGAATCATGCCTTTCAAGGTGCGGTTGAATCTCTCAACCAGACCATTACTTTGGGGGTGGTAAGGGGTGGTGAACTTGTAGGTTACCCCACACACCTTCCACAGAGACTTCATATAAGTGGATATGAAGTTTGTACCTCTATCAGATACCACCTCCTTGGGGAACCCCATGCGGGTAAAAACTCCCATCAAGGCACGTCCCACCACGGGGGCAGTGACCGTCCTTAGAGGAATGGCTTCTGGGTACTGTGTGGCATGGTCCACCAAGACCAGGATGAACCTGTTGCCCATGGCTGTCTTGGGATCCAGAGGCCCCACAATGTCAATTCCTACCCTTTCAAAGGAAGTACTGACTACAGGTAAAGGTTGGAGGGGAGCTTTGCATTTCCCCCCACTCTTGCCACTTGCCTGGCAAGTCTGACAAGACCTACAATAAGCAGCTGACTGCTTGTGCATCAAGGGCCAGTAAAAGTGGGAGACAAGCCTCTTATAGGTCTTGTCCTGCCCTAGATGTCCTGCCAACGGCACATCATGAGCCAAACCCAGTAGGAAGGCCCTGAAGCACTGGGGTACCACCAGCATACGAGCTGACCCAGGCTCAGGAACCTTAGGCTCACTATACAGGAGGCCATCCTCCCAATAAATCAGGTGAGTACCTGGCGCCTCGCCAGCCGCCTGGGCTGCAGCCTGCTGCCATAGCCCCTCAAGAGGAGGGCACTCCTTCTGCGCTGTGCAGAATGCTTCCCTGGTGGGCACTCCTTCCTGCTGCCACTGCGACAGCTCAGGGACCTCCCCCAATTCAGCCACCTGTTCCCCTGTAGGTTCCGGGGCATCACCCTCAGGCTCTGCCTCCTCCCGGACCACGGGAACTTCTGGGGCCGGTTTCCCGCACCCCCTGCCCTTCCTCTTCTTGGCGGTCCCCTGGGCCACTGTTTCAGGCTCCAGGGGCTCTTGACTACCCCGATTGGCTGCCATAGACCGGGTGGATACGCATACCCACCCAGGCAGACCCAACATCTCCAAGTGAGACCTGTGTTCCACCTCCTTCCAAGGGGAATCCTCCAGGTCGTTACCTAGCAAACAATCAACAGGCATGGTTGGACTCACAGCTACTTTCCAGGAACCTGAGACCCCCCTCATTCAAAGGGAACCTGCGCCACTCTGCAGAGGCGCTCAGAGTTGTCTACCGCAACTACTTGGTGAAGTACCCGGGGATCAATCTGCTCTTCAGACACCAGGTGACTCCTCACTGTAGTCACACTGGCTCCTGTGTCTCTCAGAGCCTCCACCCTCTGTCCATTGATGGTCACCCATTGCCTGTATTTCTTAGTGTTATCAGGCACTAGGTTTCTCTGGACCATCTCACTGTCCCCTAGTGAGACAAGGGTCATTTCTGCTGGTTCCCACCCACCTGAAACCAACTCCTCTCCAAGCGCTACACTGGCCAAACCCTGGGACGGTGCACCAGTGGGTGCCGGTGTACCTTTGAGGCATTTAAGGGCCCCCCTCACATGACCCACCTTGTCACATGCATAGCACTTACGTGGCGGACCACCTGCCACTAGCTTCCCTTTGGACAACCATAGCTTCTTTTCACTGGGGGGTTGGAAATCCTTACCCTGGGAATCAGTTTGGGGCCCTTTAGAGAACTCCCCCTGTTTGCCCTTACACCCCCCCTTTCTTCTGAGAGGGACCCTGCCCACCCTTGGCGTGGTCTCCCCCATACCTCTTTTGGACCCTGGTGCTCTCCCAGCGGTCTGCTTCCTGCGCAAGCTTCCTGGGGTCAGTCAGCTTGGTGTCAATGAGGTGCTGGCGCAGCTCTGGAAAACATAAACTGTACAAGTGCTCCCAAGCAATTAAATTGTAAAGCCCCTCATACGTGTTTACCTTACTGCCCTTCACCCAACCGTCCAGTGACCTGCAAAAAGAATCAACACTTTCCAACCATGTTTGGGATTCCTTTCTCTTGTAGGATCTAAACTTCTCCTTGTACTGCTCAGGGGTGAGACCATACCTGGTGAGTAAGGCCTCCTTCATGACAGGGTAGGTGAGACTCTGAGCATCCCCTAAGGCCTTCAGTGTGTCCCTCCCCTCTGCCTCAAAATGTTTCCACAGGGCTGCCCCTCAATGAGCTTCAGGGACCAGGTTCATGTGGAGAGCTGACTCATAACCCTTGAACCACAAGTAGATATCATCCTCCCTCTTATAATCCCTCACAAGGTCTTTTGGGATGTGTACCCTTCTCTCCGGCTGCATTGTAGGATTGCTGCCACCATCCCTACTGGACTGGCTCCTCTGATCTAACTCCTTTAAGTTAAGCTCATCAGCCAGCTGCATCTTCCTTTCCTCAAGGACTGCTCTTCTCTCATCTCTTTCTTTCTCCAAATTGAGCTTCTGCAGCTCCAATTGGTATGCCCTCTCTGCCTGTCTGTCCTGCAACTCCTCAAGTGTCAGACCCTTGGATGAGACACTGCTACCTGCCCTGGAGACCTTCTCCCTGGACATAACAGGCCCACCCACAATACCATTGTGTACTGAACACTCTTCCTCATCCTCCTCATCTCCCTCATCCTCTGTGTGCCCTTCAGTGCTCTTGGCTGTCACCCAGGGCCTCAGCGCCTTTTGCAGCTCCTCCTTCCTGGATGAGCTCTTAATGGGACAGTCAAAACTTTTACAGAACTGCTTCAACTGAGCTTTGGTATAACTCTCCAATTTCTCAAGGTCAAAGTCAGCTCCAACTGATGCATCTCCAAGTAGAGACATGATTAAAGGTAAAAAGAGTGCAAAGTTCCAAATGCAGAAACAAGTTCCCAAATGAAGTTCAAAGTCAATCAAGGATCAGCGAAAAAAAACAAAGTGGACGTAGGGAAAAATCCACAAAAAGAGAAAAAGCAAAAATCTCAAGACAAGCAGTATGTGGTCACATAGTGGTATGAACTCAAACAGTAGTGTACACTTAATTACTGTATGTCAAGTACAAATACAAGTCCAAATCCCACTGCTGCCACCAATGTTAGAAATGGGGTCTTTGGTTGACAGTCAGGTTACCCCCTGTTCAAGCAAGGACCCTCACTCTAGTCAGGGTAAAAGAGAATCACCCTCAGCTAACCCCTGCTTACCACCTTGGTAGCTTGGCAGAGCAGTAGGCTTAACCTCAGAGTGCTAGGTGTAAAGTATTTGTACCAACACACACAGTAACTTAATGAAAACACTACAAAATGACACAACACCGGTTTAGAAAAATAGGAAATATTTATCTAAACAAAACACGACCAAAACGACAAAAATCCGACATACACAAGTCAAGTTATGAATTTTTAGAGATTAAACTAAAAAATAGCGCTTAGAAACAAAAATGCTTCAATGTGATGTTAACACGGCGTTGTGACGGAGTCGTTCCCAACAAGCCAACACCAGCGGCGCCGGACACGGAGTCGTGTAGACCCCCAAGTACAGTACCTTTGGTGAAGAGTGAAAACAAGCCGATGCGCGAAGTCGGGGATCGAGGCGTCTGTACGAAACGTTGAATCCGCGCACTTCGAGTGGCATCGGTCATGACGTGGTGCGGCGACTTCCACGGAGTCGCAGACTTCAGCGGGGCTGCTGCAGCGTCGGGCCTGCGAAGAGCGTCGCGTTCCAGCGAAGGTCACGGCGTCAGGTGCAGGCGGCGTTACCGGATTCAGCAGCGGCGTCGGTCCGAAGTCGTCCGAAGTCGATTTGCTTGGATTCCACCAGCTTTCCTTTCAAGGGCCCAGGGACTGGACAGGGCACCACTTGTCAGAGCAGGAGTCTCTCCAGAGACTCCAGGTGCTGGCAGAGAGAAGTCTTTGCTGTTCCTGAGACTTCAAACAACAGGAGGCAAGCTCTAAATCAAGCCCTTGGAGATTTCTTCACAAGATGGAAGGCACACAAAGTCCAGTCTTTGCCCTCTTACTCTGGCAGAAGCAGCAATGCAGGAAAGCTCCACAAAGCACAATCACAGGCAGGGCAGCACTTCTTCCTCAGCTATCAGCTCTTCTCCAGGCAGAGGTTCCTCTTGGTTCCAGAAGTGTTTCTCAAGTCTGTAGATTTGGATGCCATTCTTATACCCATTTTAGTCTTTGAAGTCACCTTTCTTCAAAGGGGACTCACACCTACTTGTGAAATCCTGCCTTGCCCAGGCAAGGCATCAGACACACAGCAGGGGGTTGGGGCTGGCATTGTCAGAGACAGGCACAGTCATTTCAGATGAGAGTGACCACTCCACCCCTTCCTCCTAGCAGAGATGGCTAATCAGGAAATGCAGGTTACACCCCAGCTCCCTTTGTGTCACTGTCTGGTGTGAGGTGAAAAACAACCCAACTGTCAAACTGACCCAGACAGTGAATCCACAAACACGGTAGAGTCACAAAATGGTTTAAGCAAGAAAACGCTCACTTTCTAAAAGTGGCATTTTCAAACGCACAATCTTAAAATCAACTTTACTAAAAGATGTATTTTTTAATTGTGAGTTCAGGGACCCCAAACTCCACATGTCCATCTACTCTCTAGGGGAATCTACACTTTAATCATATTTAAAGGTAGCCCCCATGTTATCCTATGAGAGAGACAGGCCTTGCAACAGTGAAAAACGAAATTGGCAGTATTTCACTGTCAGGACATATAAACCACATTACTATGGCCCTCATTACAACTTTGACGGGCGGCGGAGGCCGCCCGCCAAAGTTGCGCCGCAGGAATACCGCACCGCGGTCTGAAGACCGCGGCCGGCATTCTGAGTTTCCCGCTGGGCAGGCGGGCGGCCGCCTTAAGGCCGCCCGCCAGCCCAGCGGGAAACAACCTTCCCACGAGGACGCCGGCTCGGAATCGAGCCGGCGGAGTGGGAAGGTGCGACGGGTGCTACTGCACCCGTCGCGTATTTCACTGTCTGCTATGCAGACAGTGAAATACAAGCGGGGCCCTCTTACGGGGGCCCCTGCAGTGCCCATGCCATTGGCATGGGCACTGCAGGGGCCCCCTCTTACGGGGGCCCCGCGACACCCCCTACCGCCATCCTGTTCCTGGTGGGCGAACCGCCAGGAACAGGATGGCGGTAGGGGGTGTCAGAATCCCCAAGGCGGCGCAGCATGCTGCGCCGCCTTGGAGGATTCTGACGGGCAGCGGAAAACCGGCGGGAGACCGCCGGTTTTCCTGCACTGACCGCGGCCAAAGCGCCGCGGTCAGAATGCCCTAAGGGGCACCGCCAGGCTGTCGGCGGTGCTCCCGCCAACCGCGAGCCTGGCGGTCACAGACCGCCAGGCTCGTAATGAGGGCCTATATGTCCTACCTTATCCATACACGGCACCCTGCCCTTGGGGCTACCTAGGGCCTACCTTAGGGGTGCCTTACATGTAAGAAAAGGGAAGGTTTAGGACTGGCAAGTGGGTACACTTGCCAAGTCGAATTTATAGTGTAAAAATACACTTACAGACACTGCAGTGGCAGGTCTGAGACATGATTACAGGGTTACTTGTGTGGGTGGCACAACCAGTGCTGCAGGCCCACTAGTAACATTTGATTTACAGGCCCTGGGCACCTCTAGTGCACATTACTAGGGACTTAACAGTAAAACAAATATGCCAATCATGGAGAACCAATTACGTACACATTTTAAACAGGAGCACTTGCACTTTAGCACTGGTTTGCAGGGGTAAAGTGCCCAGAGTAACAAAAACAGTAAAATCAGAGTCCAGCACACATCAACAACCTGGGGAACAGAGGCAAAAAGTTAAGGGAGACCACGCCAAGGATGAAAAGTCTAAAAATACCCAATTGGCTTATTTAATCTACTAATCCCAGTAAAGTGCACTACATGTGCCCAGGGCCTGTAGATTAAATGCTACTAGTCGACCTGCCACCCACATAAGTAGCCCCTTAACAATGTCTCAGGTCTGCCATTGCAAGGCCTGTGTGTGCAGTTTCACTGCCAATTTGACTTGGCATTTAAAAGTACTTGGCAAGCCTTAAAAGCCCCTTTTTCTACATATAAAGCCCTAGGTAACCCATAGGGCAGGGTGCTATGTAGATAAAAGGCAGGGCATATACCTGTGTACTTTATATGTCCTGGTAGTGTAGAACTCCCAAATTCGTTTTACACTGCTGTGAGGCCTGCTCCTTTCATAGGCTACATTAGGGCTACTCTCATATGTTGTTTGAGTGGTAGATTCTGATCTGAAAAGAGTAACAAGGTCATATTTTGTAGGGCCAGAATGGTAATACAAAATCCTGCTGACTGGTGAAGTTGGATTTAATATTACTATTTCAGAAATGCCACTTTTAGAAAGTGAGCATTTCTCTCCACTTAAGTACTTCTGTGCCTTACAATCCATGTGTGGCTAGGTTAGTTGACACCTCCCTTGTGCATTTCACTCAGACAACCCCAAACACAGGATGCTCAGTCACACCTGCACACATCTGCATACTGAATGGGTCTTCCTGGGCTAGGAGGGTGGAGGGCCTGACACTTACATTTGAAAGGACAGTGGTTTGCCCTCACACAATGGACTGCCATACCCCCTAATGGGTCCCTGGCAGACAGGATGGAACTAAAAGGGGACCTGGTGCACTTCTACGCCACTCTTTGAAGCCTCTCCCACTTCAAAGGCACATTTGGGTATTTAAACAGGGCCTCTGACCCTACCCACTTAGACACTTCTAGACAAGATACCACTGGAGAAGGAACTCTGAACCAGAACCTGCAACCTGCCAAGAGGAACTTCCTGGTGGCCCAAAGAACTCACCGGACTGCTTTTCTGCAAAGGACTGCTGCCCTGCTGGTGCCCTCATGCCTTGCTGCCCTCTGGCTCTGCTGAGAAGTGCTCTCCAAGGGCTTGAATAGAGCTTTCCTCCTGTTCCTTGAAGTCTCAGGGTCAAAATGACTTCATCCGGCAAAGAACTCCTTGTGCAGCAAAAATTCAACGCAGAGCCTACTAGAAACGATACACAGCCTGCATTGCACTGAGAAAATCACTGCACACCAAACCGGAACGAGAAACGATGCAGCCTGGCTCCCTGAGAGGAGATCGACGCAGCGCCAGTGTTGCAACCGGAACTTTGACGCGCGGCCCACTGGATTAACTCATAGCTGAGCCAGAACAACGCAGCCAACTTCCTGCACGAAGAATCGACGCAGCTCTTGCCGTGCGACATAAATTACCCTGCATCGCCCACCAGATCGATGCAGTTCCTGTGACTTCATCCTGCACGCCCAGGATTTGTCCGCATCGTCCCTCCCTGGGGCATCCGAATACCCCGCAACCCAAAGAGGATCCAAGACAGTGAGCCAGAAATCAACGCAAAGCTTTCCTTGCCTGAAAATTATCGATGCATCGTCTGTGTGCACCCAGTGAAACCGATGCACATCTCCCCGTTTTCTACGCATCTCCTCCTTTGCGGTCCCTTGCGGAGAATTTGAACGCAAACCAGGTGCTTTGTGCTTGCAAGAGCCACTAGTTGCTTTTTAAAGACTAAAGACTCTTTTTATTATTCTCTAAAGTGCTATTTTAACGTGTGCTTATCAAATCTTGATCATTCTGACCTGAATTTAACCAGATACATATTATAGATTTTTCTAAACACTGTGTGGTGTATTTTTGTAGTGTTATACTGTGTTATTGCATGATTTATTGCACACATACTTTATACATTGCCTTCTAAGTTAAGCCTGACTACTCAGTGTCAATCTATCAGAGGGTGGGCACAGGATAATTTGGATTATGCGTGACATACCCTGACTGGAGTGAGGGTCCTTGCTTGGACAGGGGTAACCTGACTGCCAACCAAAGACCCCATTTCTGACATTGGTGATCAGCGGTTGGATAGGACTTGTATTTGCGCAGTGACAAACAATAGCTGCATGTACACTACCTACCCACAGTTGAAGGTCAACTTGATTTAATGTATCTTTTTTTCTGCAATTTTGTTTTCTGCCTGACATTTTTAAATAAATCCTCATTCAACATGTCTCTGGCTGGGTATCAAGCAGGAGCTGAAGATTTTGACCTAGCCAAGCTGGAGACACACTGTTAATCAGCTGAAGGGGTTCTGCAAGGGGATGAGAGTACCTACCCAGGGTACCTCCAGAAAGGAGGAATACCGAAAGGCGATGAGGGCCTGGGCAGAAGGCCATTCAGATGAGAATGTTGAGGAAGAGGGTCTACAGGATGGCCCCTCAGAGGATTGTTTGGTAGTAGTGGGGGATGTTACTCCTGAAATTGGGCCCCCTGCTAAACCAGGTAGCAGTTTCTCTAGCCATGGCCTGACCGCAGAGGAAAGGAGGTCAGCTGCAAAAGGCAAAGTTAAAAATTGAAACTGAGAGAGCGGAGGCACAAGCTGAGAGAGCCTTAGCTGAAAATAAACTTTTGTTGGCTCATCAACTGAGTCTCAAGAAGCTGGATATTAAGGCAAGCCCGTCTGAGTCCAGCAGCGATGGTGGCAGCATACATGCAGGACCTGCTGGGGAAAGGAAGGTTTGTATTCCCAAAAATGTAGTGCCAAGTTATGTGGTGGGAGATGACATTGATAAGTGGTTGGCTGCTTTTGAAGTTGCACTAAGAGCTCATGGGGTCTCTAAAGAGCAATGGGGGGCGGCCTTGTGGTGGTATGTAGCAGTAGTGGGAAGGGACACAGTCCTTGCATTGGATCCTAAGGATAAAAACAGATACGCATCCATGAAAACTGCTTTGCTTGCCAAGTATGGGCTGCCACCTGAGAAGTACCGTCAGCGGTTCAAGGACAGCACCAAACTCTCCACACCGAACTGGGTAGACTTTTTTGATTTCTCCAGTAAGGCACTGAATCGATGGGTGCGGGACAGTAAAGTAGATGACTATTTGCAGTTATATAATTTGATCCTGAAAGAGCATATGTTCAGTGTTTGCTTTTCAGAGTTCCACCAGCACCTAGTTGACAATAAGCTGACTGACCCTAGGAAGCTTGCTGAGGAGGCAGACCTCTGGTTTAGCACCAGATTGTCCAAGAAGGTACCTGGGGGGACACCCACTAAGGTGGTGAGAGTTCCCACCAGAAGAAAGAGGGGGGGGGGAAACTTAAAAATACAGAGTTCTCAAAAGCCCCCTAAAACAATTCTGAAGGGGGTTACCCAGTCCCAGCCTGAGTCTGAGAAGAGGCCAGGATTCTTTGACAAGAAGAAAGGGAAGTGTTTCCCCAAATGCTTAGATTACTTTGAGTTTAGACACTCTAAGGGCACCTCCCAGTGTCCCAAGAGGGCACAGCTCACCACTGGAGGGCAGACAGCTGTGTTGGCTAGTGAAGCGCTTGGTGGGAGATGGTCCCAGTTAGCTTGGGGGAACAGACAGAGGTATCACTAGTGTCCCTGGAAGATAAGAAAATGGTGCCAAAAACCCACATGCCTGCCAATACAAGTATAGGCAGTGGGTCAAACATTGATGGACAAAGAGTTGAGGGTCTGCGTGACACAGGAGAGAGTATGACTAATGTGAGGAGTCAGCTGGTGGCAGCAGTGCAAGTCATCCCTAATACATTCCACCAGGTCATAGTCGCTGACAATCGTGAGAGCCACCTACCAGTCGCTCTGGTTCCCTTTGAATGGGGGGGTCTGTGGTACCCTAAAAGTAGCTGTGAGTCTTGCCATGCCTGTAGATTGTTAGGTAATGATCATGAGCATAGTGCCTGAAAGGAGGTAGAACTCAGATCCCACCTGGAGATGTTAGGTTTGCCTGAATGGGTCTGCATGACCACACAGTCCATGGCTGCCCAGGAAGAGAGTCAAGGGCGTCTGGAGTGTTGAACAATGACCCAGACAGCTCACAGAGGAAGGGCAAAGGGCGTGTGAAAACATCCCCAGGTATTCCTATAGTGATTGATGGGGTCCCAGAAGAGAAGGTCCCTGAGCCAACTGGGGAAGATATTGCTGCCCTTGGTAACCTGCCTGAGCTTGCTGGCTGGCAAATGGAGGGTGGACAAACCAGGGAGGAATTGTGCTAAGCACAGAAGGAGTGCCCAATTCTTGAGGGTCTGAAGCAACAGGCCTCAGCCCAAGCAGCAGGTGTGGCGATCACCACATATACTGGGAGAATGATCTCCTCTACAGTGAGCTTAAGGTACTGCCCGCTAGGGCAGCACATGTGCTGGTGATCCCCCAGTGTTACCGGGCCTTCCTTTTGGGCCTGGCTCACGACATCCCCCTGACAGGACATTTGGGGCAAGACAAGAACTTTGCCAGGCTTCTCACCCACTTTTATTGGCCTCGAATGCAGGTAGCCTCAGATGCATTCTGTAGGTCCTGCCCAACCTGCCAGGCTAGTGGAAAGACAGGGAAAGGGCCCAGGGTCTCCCTGATCCCACTCCCCATTATTGTCAGCCCCTTTGAAAGGGTGGGTATCGGCGTCATTGGTCCCTTGGACACCAAAACCACCCTAGGCAACAGGTTTGTCCTGGTTTTGGCAGACCATGCCACCCGCTACCCAGAGGCAATCCCTCTAAGGACAGTGACTGATGGGGATATTTACCTGTGTGGGGTTCCGAAAGGAGGTTGTGTCTGACAGAGGCACAAACTTCATATCAGCGTACATGAAGTCCATGTGGGATGAGTGTGGGGTAGCCAACCAGTTTACCACCCCTTACCATTCTCAAACCAAGGGGCTTGTTGAGAGATTTAACAAGACCCTGAAAGGCATGAATACTATCCTGCCTGAGGCATGAGGCATAAGTGCCATGCCTTCTATTTACTTATAGGGAGGTGCCCCAGAAAGGGGTGGGGTTCAGCCCCTTTGAACTTCTCTATGGTACCCTGTCCGGGGACCCATAAGCATAGTAAAGGAGGGATGGGAGAAAGCTCCCAAGAATCCTTCCCAGGATGTGGTCAGTTACATGCTGGCCCTCCACAACCAGACACAGCATTTCAGGAAGCAGGCCAAGAGCAACCTCAATGCCAGTCAAGAGGTGATGAAGGAGTGGTATGATCAGAAAGCCACTCTGGTAGAATTCTCACCTGGAGACAAAGTATGGGTGATGGAGCCATTATAGCCTAGAGCTCTCCAGGACTGCTGGACTGGCCCATTCGAAGTCAAGGAGCGAAAGGGGGAGGCCACTTACTTAGTGGACCTCAAGACCCCTAGAAACCGCCTAAAGGTTCTCCACCACAACAGACTGAAGCCTCATTGTTAGAAATGGGGTCTTTGGTTGGCAGTTAGGTAACCCCCATCCAAGCAAGGACCCTCTTTCTAGTGAGGGTAAAAGAGAATCACCCTGAGCTAACCCCTGCTTACCCCCTTGGTAGCTTGGCACGAGCAATAGGCTTAACTTCAGTGTGCTAGGTGTAAAGTATTTGTACCCACACACACAGTAACTTAATAAAAACACTACAAAATGACACAACACAGGTTTAGAAAAATAGAAAATATTTATCTAAACAAAACAAAACCAAAATGACAAAAATCCACAATACACAAGTCATCAATTTAAAAGCAAAAAGAGTCTTCATGTAGTTTTAAACACACACTAACACTGTTAGCGTGAAAATGTACCTTAGGTGCGTCAAAAATACCCCCTGACGGGTAAGTGTGCGTCAAAAAGGGCTTGCGATGTGTCGATTTCACTCATGAGTGAGACCTTGCGTCGTTTCTCCTTTCGTCGGGATGTGTCATTTCTTCTCTCTGCAGGAGAGCTATGCGTCGATCCGGTCAGCACTCTCGGGCCTGGGCAGGCCTTGCGTTGTTTTTACACGGCCACCGGTGCTTGCATCAGAAATCCAGCCGCATGATGAACCGAGAACCAAGCAGCGTGGGTTGCGATCTCACCAGGCTCCGTCAATGATGCTGCGCTTTATTTCTCCAGCTCCGTGCATCGATTCTTCAGTTGCATTACAGCTGAGCTTCGATTTTCAGCCGCAAAGCTGGCGGTGTGTCGATTTCCCAGCCACAGATCGGGGTCGTGTCGATCTTTTTCCCGCACGGCGCTCTGTGTCTGGATTTCTTACTCTTAGGCTGCCAGCTTCTCCTTTCAGGGCCCCAGGAACTGAATGGGTACCACTTGACAGAGCTGGAGTCTCTCCAGAGACTCCAGGTGCTCTGCTGGCAGAGAGAAGTCTTTGCTGCCCCTGAGACTTCAAACAACAGGAGGCAAGCTCTAAATCAAGCCCTTGGAGATCTTCACAAGATGGAAGGCACACAACGTCCAGTATTTGCCCTCTTACTGTGGTAGAAGCAGCAACTGCAGAATAGCTCCACAAAGCACAGTCACAGGCAGGGCAGCTCTTCTTCCTCAGCTCTTCAGCTCTTCTCCAGGCAGAGGTTCCTCTTGGTTCCAGAAGTGTTCTAAAGTCTGTGGTTTTGGGTGCCCAACTTATAACAATTTTCTCCTTTGAAGTAGGCCTACTTCAAAGCAAAGTCTCTCTTGCATGTGAAATCCTGCCTTGCCCAGGCCAGGCCCCAGACACTCACCAGGGGGTTGGAGACTCCATTGTGTAAGGGCAGGCACAGTCCTTTCAGGTCTACCTGACCACTCCTCCCCTCCCTCCTAGCACAGATGACTCATCAGGATATGCAGGCTACACCCCAGTTCCCTTTGTGTCACTGTCTAGTGTGAGGTGCAACCAGCCCAACTGTCAAACTGACCCAGACAGGGAATCCACAAACAGGCAGAGTCACAGAATTGGTACATGCAAAAAAATGCTCACTTTCTAAAAGTTGCATTTTCAAACACAGAATCTTAAAATCAACTTTAGTAAAAGATGTATTTTTAAATTGTGAGCTCAGAGACCCCGAACTCCACATGGCCATCTGCTCCCAAAGGGAATCTACACTTTAATCAGATTTAAAGGTAGCCCTCATGTTAACCTATGAGAGGGACAGGCCTTGCAACAGTGAAAAACATATTTAACAATCTTTCACTGTCAGGACATATAAAACACATTACTATGGCCCTCATTACAACCCTGGCGGTCAGTGATAAAGTGGCGGTAATACCGCCAACAGGCCAGCAGTAAAATAAAATGGAATTTTGACCACAGTGGAAACCGCCAACACAGACAGCCACTTTAACACACCAACCACCATGTCGGTAGCAACAACCTCCGCGGCTGTTACCGCCAATAGCCAAACGGAAGACAATGTTCCGCCCACAATATAACAACTGGCCTTTCCGCCACCTTTTCCGGGGCGGTTCCAACAACATCAAAAGCACGGCGGAAACAGTACACAAAAGGGAAACTACTCACCTCTGGACACTCAGGGAACAACCACGACGCCGTGGAGCCCGAACTGCAGGTGTTGCCCATGCTGGTCTACTTCCTCCTACACCAGGAATACCAACATCGGCGATGATGACCACAGTGAGTACTGCCAGCTAGCACACAGGGGAGGGGAGAGGAATAAAACAGTGACATACACACGCAACACCCCCACCCACAACACCATACACACAATTAGA
This sequence comes from Pleurodeles waltl, assembly GCF_031143425.1. Lineage (NCBI taxonomy): Eukaryota > Metazoa > Chordata > Amphibia > Caudata > Salamandridae > Pleurodeles > Pleurodeles waltl. The sequence goes on from NC_090446.1 coordinate 1,420,433,477, forward strand.
ATCAGTAACATTACATATTCACCCCATAGCCCTAAGGAATAATGCAAAGACAAAATGAATTGAAGAAAGTGAGTGTAATAAGATAAAATACTATAAATACATCCTCAACAAAAAGAACATTATTTAGAGATATACAAATGTAGGAACACCGTACAGTCCATAATGTCTGTGGGCCAAAGGGCCATATCACATAGACCAAGGCCCCACTTGAGTCTTGCCTCAATATGGAGAGAACACTGCTGGGGCATCAGGTTGAAAATACATAGGCACCTCAGGGGGAGTTAGGGGGGCACCTCTGCCGGAAGATGGGACAATGCCACTGCTTCTGTAGGGGGCTACACGACCTCTGCGATGTCCTGGGGAGTGCAAGGCCACAGTCTCTCAGGTGGGTGGATTGCCCACTGCTTGATCCTTGGGAGTGCAAGGCCACAGTCTCTCTAGTGTGTGGTTTGCCCACTGCTTGGTCCTGGGGAGTGCAAAGCCACAGTCTCTCTAGAGGGTGGTTTGCCCACTGCTTGGTCCTGGGGAGTGTAAGGCCACAGTCTCTCTAGTGGGTGGGTTGCCCACTGCTTGGTCCTGGGGAGTGCAAAGCCACAGTCTCTCTATTAGGTGGTTTGCCCACTGCTTGGTCCTGGGGGGTGCAAGGCCGCAGTCTCTCTAGTGGATGGTTTGCCCACTGCTTTGTCCTGGGGAGTGCAAAGCCACAGAGGGGAGTGCAAGGCCACAGTCTCTCTGGTGGGTGGTTTGCCCACTGCTTGCTCCTGGGGAGTGCAGAGTCACAGTCTCTCTAGTGGGTGGTTTGCCCTCCGCTTGGTCCTGGGGAGTGCAACGCCACAGTCTCTCCAGTGGGTGGTTTGCCCACCACTTGATCCTGGGGAGTGCAATGCCACAGTCTTTCTAGTGGGTGGTTTGCCCACCGCTTGGTCCTGGGGAGTACAAGGTCACAGTCTCTCTAGTGGGTGGTTTACCCACTGCTTGGTCCTGGGGAGTGCAAAAGCACAGTCTCTTAAGTGGCTGGCTTCTTCACTGGTTCTGGAGGGGGCCTTGTGCCCAATGTGCTACATCCTGGTAAGGATGCAGTGAGTGGATGCCTACTTCCACTGGTTCTGTAGGGGGCCTTGTGCCCTGTGATGCAGCACAAAGGGAGTGCATGGTCACAGTCTCTCACCTGACTGTCAGACCCACAAGACTTGCAGTGGGCAGGATTCACAACACTCCATGGAGGCAGGACTACAGTCCGTCCGCTAGTGGACGACGGCTGCACAGTGGTGGCAGTGCCGGTGCTGGTGGCGGTGCTGCCAGTTGTGGGGGGAGGCTTCAGCCCTTTCCCTGCAGCCTTGGACAGCTGTGCACTGTGGCTGCTGCTGCCGGCGGTGGTGCTGGTGGTGGTGCTGCGGTGCTGGTGGCGTTGCTGCCTGTGGTGGCGGGAGGATCCAGTCCTTGCCCTGCAGCCTCGGACGGCTGCCCACTGGGGCTGCTGCTGCTGCCAGTGGTGCTAGTGGTGGTGCTGGTGGCAGTGCTGCCAGTGGTGAGGGAAGGCTTTAGCCCTTTCCCTGCAGCCTCGGATGGCTGAAGCGCCATGGTTGTTGTTGTGGGCTCAGATTCAGTCTCAGCACCAGGCCTTGCCCTTGGCAGCTGGTGGTCCCTTCTTGCCCTTGGCAGCTGGTGGTGCATCCTTGCCCCTTAGCAGCTGGTGGTCCCTTTTTGCCCTTGGCAGCTAATGGTTGTTCCTTGCCCTTGGCAGCTGATGCAGGCACACTGCCAGTACTGATGGGTGTCTCCTTGGTTGGAGCCTGTCGCACTTGCAGTAGCTGCCTAAACTACAGTGGCCGTGGACTGGGTGCTGAGGTGCTGGGCTGGGTTCTGCCCACCTTGGCCTGAAGTGAAGGTTGGGGGGGAAGAGATCAAGGGTGGAGAGGAAAAGCTTCTTAAGGACACTGGGGCAGGAAGAGGGTGAAGGTTTGGGAGTGGAGGAAGAGGGAGTGGTTGCAGAAGGTGTCTGCTGTGTTTGGGTGCAGGTGCATGGACTGGATGCTGTTATGAGGTGGACAGCTGTTGGGTGTCTGAGTGCTTGCGTTTGTGTTCTTTGGGAGGAGGGGCAAAGACACAGTGGGTAAGGACACAGGGGACGTTTGCATGGATGTGGGGGTGGTGACTGCAGTGAGGGGTGTCTACTGATAGGTGTGCTGGTGATGGAGGTAGTGGATGAGGATGTAGTGAATGCAGGTGTGAGTGTAGATGCTACTGGGAGGGAGGTGGACGAGGAGGAGGAGGGGGACACTGTAGAGGCAGTGGATGTTGGTATTTCTGCTTCTGGATAGTGTTTGTGTGAGTGCCTGTGTGATGAAGTGTGATGCTTGTGTTTGCCTGAGCCACTCCTGTGTGTTGTCTTGGGTGCATGCTGGTCTGATTGTGTGCTTGGGATAGGTTGGGGTTTAGGGGAATGGGACTAGGACTGGGTAGAGGAAGTTGGAGGTGGGAGGCTAGAGACAGAGACAATGGCTGCCATCAGGGAGGAGGCCAGAGCCTCAAATGATCTCTGTTGGGCCGCCACACCAGAGTGAATGCCCTCCAGGAATGCATTTGTATGTTGCAAATGCCCTACCAGCCCCTGGATGGCATTCACTATGGTTGACTGCCCAACAGAGATGGATCACTGGAGGTCAAAAAAGCCTCCTTACTCAGGGCAGCAAGGCTGACTGGGGCATGGCCTGAGGTGCCTGGGGCGAAGGAGATGCCAACCCTCCTGAGTGAGCGGGCAAATGAAACACGCTGAGGGGCTGCTGGGAGGGCGGTGCTGGTAAGGGGTGGCGGCTGTACCTGTAGTTGGGGTGGGCACAGCGGTGTCTGCCACCAGCAGAGAGCTTCCATCGAAGAAGGTATCACTGTCCGAACTGTCCCCTTCAGACTCTGCCGTGGTGCTCCCCTTGCCCTCCGTCCCACTGGTGTCCTCACGGTCGGTGGATTCGGCCTCCAGGGCCATGTGAGATGCAGCTCCCTCCATCCCCAGGCCTCTGCTCCTCCGCCAGATGATGCTAATGCACATAAGGACAGGGTGACAAAGCAAAAAGGGGAAGAGACAGAGGATACACTTGGTCAATGCCAGCAACAACAACACCGTTGGCGTACACAACACACAGGGGACAGCCCTATTCACTAGGCGATGCACTACAAGACACAATGCTAGTCACCAGGCCAAGGACAGTAATACCTAACGCCAATAGCAGCATACCTAAGACCGACAGATCCCTGCCCAGTAGTAGATGCCCACCAGCATGTGCATCAGCTCCTGCCCAACATGGAACCTACCCTGCAATGTCTGGCCTGCCCTAGGGGCACCCACAGGTGCACATTCCCCACCCAGAGACCACCCCACCACACGCAATTTTCAGAATTGGAAACTGTATTCACCCCCTTGTGGCTGCTGTGATGCCATGAAGCAATCGGTACTGGGGTAGAACCCCATCCACCAGTCTCTCCATCTCCGCAGGGGTGAAGGCAGGGGCCTTTTCCCCAGCGACTCGAGCCATTGTCAGTTCCAGACACAGGTCACAACAGCACTTGCAGTGTAGGTCCTCTCCTGTTGAAGGTCAGGTAGCAAGCGAGTGAACAGATAGAAAATGGCAATCACGTCCGCGGCGTTGCATACCGTCACCGCCGGCGTACATCACCATTGGCTACTGTAACCCATAGGACCCAATGATAACTAATGAGGAGTTGCACGGTGGTCCTCGACCACCTCCCCCAAAGGGCCACAACGTCAGCGGCCTTACCTCATTTCCACCTGTCCCTCCACACAGGACAGGCATCCTCCATTTCAAAGGGGGGCAGGCCATGGCACCTAACTGTGTCACAGCACACATAAACACATTTTGGAAAAACACATCAACATATTGTTTCTGTCACAAAATGCAATGCATTGTACTTTGAAGAGATGTTGAAAACTGACCAGATGCTCATCGTTTTGCCCCCTAGATTACAACCCCTGAGGATGATTAGGAGATGGAGACATCCACCTGTGTACAGGCCCCTGGTGGACTTGGCAACAATGTAGGACAGGCACATTATCCTCACCATGTCCTAGGAGCCCGAAAATAATCTCCTTAAGCTCCAGCACCATGCAGAAAGTGGTTGAGCATTATTCCTCATTTTACACTTTCCTTCTGTTTTTAGTCTTGGTCCCGGTCTTATTCCATTGATTAATTAAATTGCCTCGCTCCTATTAAGACCAATTTTAGCTTTCACTCTCCTGCCAGGATAAGCGCCTGACCGCAACACCAGGTCTTGTAGTGTCCGCTACCACGGCTGCTACCTAAAAGATCTCCGGCAAAGAGCCCCCTTACGGGGAGCCCGTCAGACATTGCAGCGCCGGTCTGACGAGGAGCTACCCGATGATGAAGCATGACATCCTCTCGAATGTGTGAGGGCTCTTGCTCCTGAACTTTAATGTTGCCCTAGTGATTATATTTTTCCATTTGGAAGAGTGTACACCTTTTTTGTATGTTACATTATCCTCACCTACAGACTTGGTAGGGCCACAATCCAAGAGCTGTGTGCCCAATTGGATCCAGACCTGATCTCAGCTATTCATCAGCACACTGTGATCCACCCTGTGGGCTCCAGTTCTTGGGAAGTGGCTCATTCCAAGTGACAGTGGCCATGGCAGCAGGAATGTCTCAGCCAATGTTCTCATTAGTGCTGACCAGAGTGTTGTCTGCCCTGATGAAACACATGCACAGCTACATCATATTCTTCCAGGTGGAGGATTTGGCCACAGTGAAAGCTGACCTCTATGCAATGGGACATATCCCCAACATTGTTGGGGCAATTGATGGTGCACATATTGCCTTTGCCCCCCCCAGGAGAAATGGACAGGTGTTCAGAAATCGAAAGAGCTTTCACTCGATTAATGTGCAGATAGTGTGCCTGGTGGACCAGTACATCTTCCATGTAAATGCAAAGTATCCAGGGTCTGTGCATGATGCCTATATCCTGAGGAATAGCAGCATCCCATATATGATGGCTCAACTCCAGAGGCACAGGGTGTGGCTAATAGGTGAGCCCATGGTCAACACCCAGTGTATGTTGGTATATGGGTGTGGGGTTGGCCCTAAGGGTGAGTGTCTGGCTAACAGGTATCCCTCGATATTTGCATGTTACAACAGTTACTCCAACCTCTCATGGCTACTGACCCCAGTGAGGAATGCCAGGACAAGGGCAAAGGAAAGTTACAATGAGGCACGTGGGCGAACAAGACGAATTATAGAGTGAACCTTTGGCCTCCTGAAAGCCAGGTTTCGGTGCCTCAATCTAGCAGGTGGTTCCCTGTGCTACTCACCCAAGAAGGTGTTCCAGATCATCGTGGCATGTTGCATGTTGCACAACCTTGCCTTGAGACGCTAGGTGCCTTTTCTGCAGGAGGATGAGGCTGGAGATGGGCGTGTGGCAGCGTTGGAGCCTGTTGACAGTGACGAATAGGAGGCAGAGGATGAGGATGTGGACAACAGAACATCTACCATTCAACAGTACTTCCAGTGACACACAGGTAAGACATTTTAATTTCACATTCCATTGCAGTTTTGTGTAGTACAGTTTCTCTGGCAGGATGTTGTTCCCATTACTATGGTCACTTACTGAACTTTTTGACAAACTATTCACAGATATTTGTCCCTACTCTGGCTCCTGGTGCATTGACTGCAGCACAATACAGGTTATACCTTTGTATACATTACTGTACAGTCTACTTGAAATGTCTACAGATTGGTAAAGGAATACATACTTAAATCATTTGACATACTACATACTTGTATTTTATCAAAGGGTGTTTATTTAAACGCAGAATATTTTATGGGGTTGTGCAGTGGGCTTGGGTGATGGTGGAGGAGAGTCCAGTCTATTTGTATCGCAGGATCACAGGTGCAGGATCAAGGGGACATAGGAAGGGGAGCAATGGCAGTTCAAGGTGGACAGGGTGACAGAGTGGGACACAAGGGTGAAAATCAGGAGAGTCTTATTTCCTGGCTGGGGTCTTGGCAATGTTCTCTGGCTTCTGCCTGGATCGCAGGAACCATTTGCGGGGTGTTCCTCCATCTGCAGGGGGAGGGGTGCTGGTGGCCTGTTGTTCTTGTGCAGGGCCTCCTGTCCACTAGCCGCAGTGGAGCTGGAAGGCTGTTCATCGGTGTGGCTAGAGTCAGGGGCCCGTTGATGTGCCACTGCCTCCCTCATGGTGTTGGCCATGTCTGCCAGCACCCCTGCAATGGTGACCAGGGTGGTGTGGATGTCCCTCAAGTCCTTCCTGATCCCCAGGTACTGTCCCTCCTGCAGCCGTTGGGTCTCCTGCAATTTGGCCAGTGTCTGGCCCTTCGTCCCCTGGGAATGGTGTTATGCTCCCAGGATGTTGGTGAGTGCCTCATGGAGAGTCTGTTCCCTGGGTCTGTTGCCCCCGTCACACAGCAGTCCTCCCAGCTTCCCTGTTGTCCTGTGCCTCTGTCCCCTGAACCGTGTGCCCACTGCCACTGACCCCAGGTCCCTGATCATCCTGTGTTTGTGGTGGTGCCTGGGGTCCCTGTAGTGGTGGACACACTGCTGATTGACGTGTCCTGGGGAGAGAGGTATGGGCCCGCTGGGTGGGTGCTGTGCTGGTGTTTCCTGAGGGGGAGGCTCTGTGGTGGTATTGTCCGGAGGTCCCTGATGGGCCAGGTTGGTCATCCTGATCCTCATCCTGATCCAGGCGAGAAAAGCTGCTGTCATCACTGTGGACCTCTTCGGGGGGGGGACTGGCTGTTGCTGCCACCTCTTCTCCGGTGACGTTGGGTATGGGACCTGTGGGGATGTAAATGCAATGTTATAGTTTCTGCGTGTGACATCTTGTGCATGGGTGTGTTGCCCTGTATGGTTGTGAGTGCCTTGTCAGGTTTGCCTTGTGTGAGTAGTTATTTTGTGGGCTAGGTGGCTCTCTCTAGTGTGCATGCTGTGGTGATGGGTGTCCATGCACGTCTGTGAGTGATGTCGAAGCATTGGTGGTGCATGCAGTGCTGGGTACTGGGATGGGTGCGTTGTTATGGTAGGATGTATGTGGAGTGGTGGGGTGATTCGGGTGAGGGTAAGGGTGGGGGTATGTGACAACATGCAGGTAGGGGGGTGTTAGTCATAAAGATTTGACTTACCAAAGTCCAGTTCTCTGGATGCAGTATTGCCAAGACTTGCTCCTCCCAGTTGTGGGGGAGGAGGTGAGGGTCCACCACCAGTCCTCTGTACAGCTATCTGGTGTCTTGCAACCATGGAACACACTATCCCCCGTAGGTGTTGAACCTGTCCACGATTCTCTGCCGTAACTCCATCTTCCTTGCAATGGATGTCTCCTGCACCTGTGCTCCAAATAGTTGTGGCTCTACCCTGATGATTTCCTCCACCATGACCCTTAGCTCCTCCTCTGAGAACCTGGGGTGTTTTTATGGTGCCTTGGTGTAATGTGTGTGGTGTGTTTGAGGGTGTGTGGGGTGATGTGTTGGGGTGTGTGCTGTGAGGTGCATAGATGGTGTATGGGTGATGGTTTTCTGTGGCTCTGGTTCTGTGGGTGCTTTTGGTGTGTGTCTCTCTCAGTTGTCAATTTCTTTGTGTCGTAAAGCGTTGTGGGTAATGTGGGTGTGTGTTTTATAGTGTTGTGGGTGTATGGGTATGGTGTGTGTATGTGTGGCAGGTGTGTATAGTTTGAATGGCCAATGTGGTGTTGTTTTGTATGTGTACCAATAAGCAAGTGGACTGTGCTATGAACACATATTGATGTGATAATATTGCAAAGTGCACATTGCTACACATACGGATTGAGACAATTACACATATACACAACAGATGTACAGGCATATGTACCTTCTGACACTCAAACCTTCACCCCCACAACCAAGTTAGCCAGCTTACCTGGCCCAGGTTCAGTAGTGTAGGTACACATTTGAACATGAGCCAACTCGGTGAGGACAGAAAAATAGGTTTGCATAGTACTTGTCACACATGGGATATTTGTACATTGTCAATTGTCAACACTTCAGTGCTCCCAACTTATGGAGATGTGTTGTACATTGTCACCTAGCCAAATCAAAGGTCCTCACTGATGTTGAACAAATTCTATTGTATATGTAAAATTGGATGGCATGTCAAGGCCATATAGATGCAACCGTGTTACCACCACTGTGGAACTGATTCTATGTATGGAAGTATCATGTTACCCCCTGTTAAGACACATGGATACCCGTTTCACATGACCTAATGCATGAGAGTACAAAATGTACAGCAAGTCTACAAAAATACCGCTGACATCCGGTCAATCAGGCAAACACCAATTCAGATAATGAAAGATCCCAATGCTGATGGTACATCCTAGAAGCCTAGGATTCCACACAAACACAGATGAGTCACAGAGAACACAAGATAACAACTGCCATGCAAAGTGGTAATCATGGTGCAAGCTCCATCAAAATGTTCTCCCATTTTCTCTTTCAGCTGATCAGGGGTATGGGATCCAGCCATGGATCATGACCCCATTCGCAAACCCAAGCACTGTAGCAGAGCGTGCCTATAATGAGGCACATCGGAGGACACGCACCATAGTAGAGAGGAACCTTTGGCATCCTGAAGTCAAGATTCAGGTGCCTTGACATCACCGGAGGCAGCCTTTTATATTCCCCGGAAATGGTCTGCAAGATCATTCTGACCTGTGCCATCCATTCACTACATAGGTGTAAGGCGGAACATTCCCCTCTATGAACCAGACCCACAAATGCCTGAAGATGAGAAAGAGGAGGATGCTGTCCATCAACATGAGGGGGACCATCCAAACACGGCTGCAGGATTGTGTAGGAGACAACACATTGTACAAAACTTCTTTTAACTATAGTCACCATCACCACTTTCCTACCATATCTCATTAAACACCTAATCTAATCACTAAATCATGGTCTGGGTAATTATTTATGCATCACATGATCACTAGGAATCACAATCTGAGTTTAGCCTCATGGAGCAATGCAGTAATACAGATTAGGATACTGAAAAAGCCATATCACATTTGTTGGGCATGAATGTACACCCAACTTCACATACAGTGTAAATGACATATATGGTGTTTGTTGTACCTGGCTTTTTGACAGGGTCATCCCCAAACTTTTTGCCTCCTTCCTCCTATTTTTCCTGACCTGTTGTTGTTGGCTTTTGACCTCTGGGCACGTTACCACGGCTAACCAGTGCTAAAGTGCATATGCTCTCTGTGTAAATTGTACTATTGATTGGTTTATCCATGGTTGGCTATTTAATTTACTTGTAAGTCCCTAGTAGAGTCCACTACATGTGCCTAGGGCATGTAGATTAAATGCTACTAGTGGGCCTGCAGCACTGGTTGTGCCACCCACTTCAGTAGCCCCTTAACCTTGTCTCAGGCCTGCCATTGCAAGGCCTGTGTGTGCAGTTTCACTGCCACTTCGACTTGGCATTTAAAAGTACTTGCCAAGCCTAGAACTCCCCTTTTTGTCTACATATAAGTCACCCCTAATGTGTGCCCTAGGTAACCCCTAGAGCAGGGTGCTGTGTGGATAAAAGGCAGGACATGTACCTGTGTAGTTATATGTCCTGGTAGTGTAAAACTCCTAAATTCGTTTTTACACTACTGTGAGTCCTGCTCCCTTCATAGGCTAACATTTGGGCTGCCCTCATACATTGTTGAAGTGGCAGCTGCTGATCTGAAAGGAGCAGGAAGGTCATATTTAGTATGGCCAGAATGGTAATACAAAATCCTGCTGACTGGTGAAGTCGGATTTAATATTACTATTCTAGAAATGCCACTTTTAGAAAGTGAGCATTTCTTTGCACTTAAATCTTTCTGTGCCCTTCAATCCACGTCTGGATAGGTTTAGTTGACAGCTCCTTGTGCATTCACTCAGACACACCCCAAACACAGGGTACTCAGCCTCACTTGCATACATCTGCATTTTGAATGGGTCTTCCTGGGCTGGGAGGGTGGAGGGCCTGCCCTCACACAAAGGACTGCCACACCCCCTACTGGGACTCTGGCAGACAGGATTGGACTGAAAGGGGGCTTGGTGCATTGCTTAGACACTCTTTGAAGTCACCCCCACTTCAAAGGCACAACTTAGTATAAAACAGGGCCTCTGCCCTACCTCATCAGACACTTGCTGGAGAAGAAACCTGAACCAGAAACTACATCCTGCCAAGAAGAACTGCCTGGCTGCTCAAAGGACTCACCTTGCTTGCTGTTGGCCTGCTGCCTTGCTGAACTCTTGTCTGGCTGTAAAAGTGCTCTCCAAGGGCTTGGATAGAGCTTGCCTCCTGTTCCCTGAAGTCTCAGGACCAAAAAGACTTCTCTCTTTCACTTGGACGCTTCGTGCGGCGAACTTTTCGACGCACAGCTTGTTCCGCGGCGAGAAAAACGCCGCACACCGACGCTGAACGACGCGACGCCTTCGGGACGACCGAAACTTTAACGCACGGCCTCGCAAGGACAACGCCACCCGACTTCCAAGGAGGACGCGACGCCTGCCGTGAGAGTAAAATTTCGATGCACAGTCCCGCGGAACGACGTGCAGCCGGAAAACAAGCAGGAGAATCCACGCACAGACCCGGGACATCTGGTAATCCCCGGGATCCATAGAAGGAGACGGTCAGCGTGCCGGAAAACGACGCACGTCTTCCCCCGAGTGAAAAATAACGCCGCAAGTCCGTGTGTGAAGGGGCGCAACCGACGCCCACACCATTTTTCCTCCTGTAGAACGATGCACGTCTCCCCGCGTGAAAAATAACGACGCAAGTCAGTGTGTGAAGGGGCGTAATCGTAGCACACACACCATTTTTCCACGCATCTCCTCTTCTGCTGCCCTCTGCGGAGATTTCCCACCGGAAACCAGGTACTTTGTGCTTGAAAGAGACTTTGTTTGCTTTTTAAAGACTTAAGGCACTTTGGGGGTTATTACAACTTTGGAGGAGGTGTTAATCCATCCCAAAAGTGACGGTAAAGTGACGGACATACCACCAGCCGTATTACGAGTACCATAGGATATAATGGACTCGTAATACGGCTGGTGGTATATCCGTCACTTTACCGTCACTTTTGGGACGGATTAACACCTCCTCCAAAGTTGTAATAACCCCCTTTATATCACTTTTCAGTGATATCCTTACAAATTCATATTGCATCTTTGATCGTTTTGACCTGCAAATACCCAGATAAATATTATATATTTTTCTAAACACTGTGTGGTATATTTTTGTGGTGTTACATTATGGTATTGTATAATTTATTGCACAAATGCTTTACACATTGCCTTCTAAGTTAAGCCTGACTGCTCGTGCCAAGCTACCGGAGGGTGGGCACAGGCTGATTTTGGATTGTGTGTGACTTACCCTGATTAGAGTGAGGGTTCTTGCTTGGACAGAGGGCAACCTGACTGCCAACCAAAAACCCCATTTCTAACAGTGTTCATTTCACATTTGAAGGGCAATGTCAGAGTAGCACAACTATGGGACACATCCATGTTGGCAACATGGTTCATTGCAGCAAATGGCACACAACTAAGACACAATCAATCACAAGTAAAAAACCTGCTTCATACATGAGCCAGTGGATTTGCGATTGCATTAGTAACAGGAATGTATGACCACATCCTTGACAGCAGTAAGTGACACCAGCTATCTCTGCAAGGAGCATGTGTGACAAGAAGTCCGTGTAAGCTGCAAATGGACAGCCCAAGTGCCCCAAGTATGACAAGCATTGATCACAAGACATGGCCTGTGCATGCCATCCCAGGTTATAAGTTCTGTCACAGGCATTTATTCAGTCTCTCCCCACCCTTCTCTAGGTGGCCCTGTAAGAGGACTATATGTACCCTGATAATCAATCATCTAACAACACCATGACTCACATTCTGACTCCAGTGTGCTTCCCTCTTTAGTATGGCATGTCATAGTCTAGTTCATCTGACTGCATGGACTTCAGGTCCAAAAATGCACTGCCTAGTAGTCTGTAGGACCTGTAATCACCTGTCCATTGCTTCCCATGTGAAAGTTATTGTTGGCCCTTTGAACTTGATTCTCACCTACAGGACTTGTGAGAGACTGAAGCTGCACACACCTGTGAGCACTTCCATGCAGACCACCCATTTGAATCTGCACTGCCATTGCTGCTGCCTGGAACTGCTTAAAAACTGCCTTTTTATGTATATCCTTGTTGTGCATTGCCGTATACGCCACTTGTGTAACACAGCCCTTGGGTTATTGTGTAACTTTGCAGCCGACAGCACAAATCCAGGTTTAATTATCCACAGTGTTGTTCAGGCTTTTCCCAGTCTGAGTCTGCTCACTGTGCATTTGCCTTGTTCATGTTATTTCCTGACACAGTGTGCATCCTGATAGCCTGATTGTTACCTGTTTTTGTGTAACCATAGAGGTTCCCTGTGGCTACATTTCTCTCATAGTTGCTTTCCATGCCCTCACTTTCCTACTGGGGTATTGTGTCTGTTAGGTCTTTGATGAATCCACAAATATATTGTATAGTTTAATCATATTCCATTTTGTATCAAGGTCTGGGACATGTATTCAAATAGCCTAATCCCGGCACTATCCCTTGCCTGTGTTTGATGTATGCATGAGTGACAAACAGTGACAGTGTACTATGGCTGTATGCATGGATTGGGAATGGTGCCTCCAGCACAAAATAACAATGTTTGCTAATGTTCATGAATGGACAAAACATTTTTGTGCCCTGACGGTCCACACACGGATTCACATTGGCTGCAACCCAATAATGGTGCTTGTGTGGTGACTAGCTGTGAGATTAATCAGCACAGAGGGACTGATGTTCCCTGTTGCAGTGGGAATTTTAGAGGCCACCCTGTGTACAAATGTGATAAAAGCTGCCGGGTTCTATTTACTGATCCATTACGTTTGTGAGCACACCAAGGTTACCCTGTTGTCAGCCTCATAAAACGTCTGTAGTGCCATAGCTCAAATATCCCCATGTGTGTTGTCAATCCCCCTTTGGCTTTCGGTCAATTCTGCTTTGAAGGATACTCTGTTAATGCAGGGAATGGATCCACAGACTCATGAGTAGACCTGCACTCAACAGTGACAGCATGGAGGACAATAATGACACCAGGTACACATGGCCACACACTTGAACTGGACACCTTTGTGCAATTAACCACTGAAAATATGTGAACACATGCAGCTTGGTCTGCTGGTCCTCCACTGTCACACGAGAAACATAGGTCATATATAGGACTCAAACAGTGGAGTGGCATTACATTTTTGGATTGTTTTGCCTCTCTGTGCCGCAAATACTGTACCTACAAAGTATTTTCAAATGACTCACTCATGGCTAGTATCCAAAAAGGTTACCATTATGTGGTATCTAACATTCCTGTACATGTGATGGCTTATTCATTGCCATTATCAACCGTCCTCTATCTATCCTGTGCATAGTTTGTCATGGGAGATGTATTGTCCTAGATGTCAGTGCAGTTCACACAGCATTAGATGCTACGTGTATGACAAACACATATCCTGACTCATATCTACACTGAAAAGTTTGTGAAGGTTATCCACATTAACAACACATGCATACAAGCACATTAATGAAAGCACGTCTTGTGACGTTCACACAGAGGCCCAACAAAAATTGAAATAGCCAATGCACAGACATTGACACACAGGCAATGTGTTAATGTATTAAGTTGTGTAGCCTTGCTATCCTCTATTGACGTGCAACCTGCTCAAACTGGGTAATACTAATTTGTATTAAAAAAGTTTGGGTATCTTTTGTGTCAGTGAAGAGTGCTCATCCGGTACAACAACTGGAGTATCATGGTCCGTAGTAGTGTGATCTGCCACATGTGCCCAAACACTGGAATACACAACGCAGGTGCAAACAGCCTATCTCTGTACAGTTACAACTGTCATTTCCTTTAAAAATTTGAGAAATGACACAAACACAGTAAAAGACATAAATGTTGATGCAAACGCGTAAAAAAACATGCATATGCGTAAAAAATCGCTGCATATGCGTAGGAAAATGATGCTCACAGCCACTATCCATCCATTGGCCCCGAGCGGTAATTCCTACACTGTACCCCATGAAATTGGTTACCAATGCTAAATATTTTGAACTATGGATGCGGGGCACTTTTTAAGCATTTGCGTAGAAAAAAATTGACGTACAGACTGTAAGCCTCATAAAATGTTGACACATCATAATAAAAATGCACTGCATTTGAGGCAGGAAGTGATGTGATGTGATCTGTTTACAGAAATGGTACAGTGGGTGTACTTTCACTTTCACTTTTCAGTCTGTGATTTTTTTAGACTGTGTGGCTGTGCTTAGAGTTTTGTCTGTCCCAATTGTGCTTTTGTCTCCTGTGTGCCATCCTATTTGTCATCTGTTTTATTTGTAATTGTCTCAGTTGTTCATTGCAATTTGTCATATTTGGTGTCTAATTTTGTCTTTGCACTGTTGGGAGTCTGTTGTTGGTATTGTTAGTTTGGGGATAGTTGGGCTGTTTGAGGGTTACTTTTCTTTCATTTTCCTCCCTCCGTTCCCTTTATTTTCCTCTTTACCCTTTATTTTTCCAATTATTTCTGTCATGTTGGGTAAGCCACGTCTAGGGAGAATGGGCGAGGAGGGGCTGGGGGCACTCATTTGGCTGTTGTGTCATTTCCTCCCCTTGATAATTGAAGCAGGTGGCAGGGTGATACAGGGGTATCACACAGAGGCAAGGAGGCTCAGGTGGTCCAAGGTATTGTACCATCTGCGTCGCATCTTCAATACACCGCGCAACGACCACCAACTGAAGCACCGCTGGGCTGACCTTGTTGCCAGAGAGCAAGACCTGCTGGACCACCTGGGTATTGGGATTGGTGGCGCTGTTGGAGAGTACAATTCAGAGTAATGTGCACATTTAAATGTTCTGTAGTGACAGTAGCAGATTTGTTTATTTGCTGCAGCCAATGTTTTTTGACATGTGGAATGCAAGTTAAACATACAGTGGCCCTGAGTTATACAATAATTGCTACACATTACCGTCATTTGTTGACACAACAGCTGCACTAACTTACAAAACACAACTTGATCTTGTAAATTAGTGCTGCCTTCACGTCAATAGATGATGGTAATGCAGCTCATACTGATATTTTATCCATGGTCTGTGAGTGTACCAGGAAAGAGATGTTTTTCACAAGCTAAAGGAAAGAATTAATGTGTTCCCCAATTATTTTGAATACATGTCTGAACTGTATTCTGGCCCATACGTACAAAATTCTTCCTAACCTCCAGTAATATCTTAGGCTGATAGTTTGACTTGGTTGTGCCACAATTAAATTAGGAATGGATGCCAAAGTAATGCACATGGGTTCATATCTAAATGTTTGGTGCTACTTTCCATAGCTGTAGCGTAAAACATGAAGCAAATGATACAAATTGAGGGATAACAACTATCCCTGACCCTCTGTTCATTGTACCTGTGTGTATTAAATTGGTCTTGGGCACAATAGCTGGAACAGAGCTGATGCATTTCCCATCTGTGTTACTTTATAGCCATGCACTTCTCATAAGTTATTGGGTCATCATGGGATACCTGACGTTGGGGAATGCATGGTCACAATGTATCACTTGCATGATGTTGTGTAAGGGACCCCTGAGCAATTCCATTACACATATAAAGTTCCCTAATACTTTGCAAGTTTACGTTTGGTACACCCCTGCTGATCTAGTGCAGCATATGTACAATAGCTAACTTCCCAGTATGGAAGCTATCACAGAAATGTTTGTATGCTAAGATCAGAAGTCCAGAAACCTACATCATCCTGATTGACACAGTAGGACATTTGCTAAACCATGTTTCAATAATGGGACAGTGTCAGTTTGCTGTATACCCTCTGATCTCCCAACTTGGCAAATGTAAGATGCTAAATGTGGCTAACTGTGAATTCCAAAACCCAATATGGGTACACAGGGCAATGAGTGACACATTTCAGGTGCAATGACTACACCTGTGCCCATGCGTTCCATCATGGATGACCACAATATACAGAATATATTTATTTGTTTTATTAATTTTGAGAAATGGCCAATCCATGTTTAGCGTCAGATTGTCATCAAGTAACACACAGGATCCCTGCCATTATGGTGTCATGGAGGGCATATGTGGCTCACGGTACACTGTAAATGTAGCATATGTAACCTACACACAACACAGGCCCACATGTAAGGGACCATAGAAAGCACAATAAATCTTGAGCTTCACTCAACCCACATGAGCATCACACAGTAACTGATTGTCCCTTGATGCACAAGCCACAATACCTGAGCGACTAGTATTGCAGTAATCCAGGAATGTGGCTTTGCATGTCTCTCATTACAACAAATGATGAAATGGAGTACACTCCATAAATGAGTCTGCAAACAATTGAGGGATCATGATTGTCACCACATGATAGGGCAACTGCAATTGTGCATATGTGTGTGTATCACTCACTGGAGTGACAGGGTCTATACATGTTTGCAGTGGTATGTATGTTGGAGTATCATCATGCCTGAGGTGCTCAGATATATTGTCACACAGACTAATATTATTTGAAAGTGTTGTACAGTGCACAGACATTGAGCACATTTCACCCTTCCATGCTTTACAGGTGGACCTGCCCCTTACACAATCGGTGAAGTGGCTCGATTTGCGGACCTAGACATATCCAGTAAGTGTTGATATTTCAGTTCTGTGTTGTGTTTGCAGCTGTTGTGTGATTGACTCCTGTGTGTTGGACACATGGCAAGGTATGATGTGCTGCCACATTATCTGATATGTAACTTGACTTGTGTTTGACTTTTTTTTCCATATTTGAGTTGGACAATCAGTAGTGTAGAGTCATATTTTGGGATTGGAGTGTAGCCCTGTAGGCATGGCCATGTGAATAGGGTGACATTTGTTGTTACATTTCTTGTAAAGAAATATTTGCTGAGGGCCATTTTCATGATTTAGTCAGCAAGTCATACCCTGAATCTCACAGAATAGGGATGCCAAACTATTACCCACAGACTTGAGCCTCCCTGTTCACTAATGAACATGTTTGACTGTATGTTTGACTTCATAGTACCCTCTAGCTCCACCTGTTATGCTATGCATATGTGGCACTTGAGTACAATGTCATAGGTGTGCATGCAGCTCAGGCCCAGATGGGTTCTTGCATCTATCTGCCTGTTGTAGGACAGGTATTGTTGGTATCAAATGATGTTGAAAATTGACTGCAATTACAAACATAAATGTGGATGGTATTGTCCAAGGTTTGTGTCTATCCCAGTTGGACACCCTCCTTACCTGTGGGGGAAAGACTAAACCCATGTACAGCTGTCCAAAGCTTCCTGGCTGTCCTTGATGATTGAAAGTATGTGTTGCTTGTCCATCCCCTGAGGCACAGGCTTAGGGATATGAACTATGTGTGCCTAGGTGTGATCTGTAAATCATTTGTCCCAACCTAGGATACCCACTTTTGATTAGGAACTGCATACCACCCTTGCAATTCCATTTACATATCACAGATCTTGTGGCCCTTGATTGCCATCCAGAATATAGTCATTAGTTGGCTTGTCACATGTGGAGGACTTGCAGCACATGACTAACGGCAGAACAATGATACTTACAGAAATTATACACATCTTTTTGAGCATTGCTGTGCTGTTTGATGGGACATGTGTAGGCTGCGTTGGCATGTACTTCCTCGGGGAGAATCTGTACGGTGATATGGCCTGTTTCAGCTACATTAGGTATATTTTTTGATTCTCATCAGTAGCTGTATCACACAATGATGTACCTAATGTTTGGCTTTATCTTTTTTAACAGCAGCCAATATGGATGCCACCCAGATCCGTGAATTTCAGCGGAGGGAGATGCGTTACAACCACATTCTGGATGTAGAGTCTGAGTTCCGCCACATGGCACAGCGTTATCACCATGAAAGAGCCTCAGGGGTGTGGAGAGCATTTGTCCAAGGGGGCCCTTCCGTGTACACAACAGCCGCCACCACCAGCACCACCACTACGCCCCAGGTGGCAGTAAGGATGACAGCCACCACTGCAGGACCATCAACATTCTTAGCTCCTGGACCACTGAAAGCAGCCCCTGCACCTCCCCCTCCAAGCTTGACACCACCAACTAGACAACCCTCCACTACTGGCACACAGACCACCCCTACTACAGTCATTGACACTGGTGAATTTCGTGCAATGCAACGTGACATGCAACGGATGTTGCGCAGACTGGACAGGCTGCAGCAGGAGGTGTTGCAGATAAATAAGAGAGTGCGTTCTATTAAGAAGACCCTACGGAGGGCGAACTTGTGACTTTGATACCCTCACCCATGATTCTCCACCCTCCCTCATCTTTCCTGGTTCTTTTAATTAGTGGGTTTAGGGGGTTTAGTGTTAGGTTATAATAGGCTGTTAGTCTAGTTAGTATTAGTGGGTTGTGGGGTGGAGGGTATATTTTTACATGTGTTTTGTTTGTGGGTGGGTGGGTGGTCTGATGTTCTGGTTTTTGTGTATTAAACAAAAAAAAACCAAAAAAAAATAAAAATAAAAAATATATATATATATATATATATTTGTTTAGTATAAGATAGTATGTGTTTCGGTTAGTATATGTTGTCCTCCATGTGTCCCGTCATATAAGAGGGGTGGGGGGTTGATGTTTAGAGTGTTTAGTTAAATGTGATAAGTAAGGGTAGTTAGGGCCAGTTGTGGGTAATGTGTAGTTAGGATAGGTTAGGTTAGTTATGGTGTTTCCCCTAGTTTTGGCATCCTATTTTTACAGTTTAATAAATACGTAGGTACTCCTCTATAGTATGTGTCATATGCTTGGGGATCAGGGCCTTGGCATGGGTGAACAGTGTCAATTTAGTATTTGCATTTGTGTTCCATCCTGCATCCAAATCCCAGTTGAGCTGCCACATTGGCAGCTACACCAAAGCGACTCCGCTTGGAATCTGCCATCCATTGCACCCCCACTCAAGGTTACTATGGTTCCCAATGTGTTGTTAAGTTTGGATGTATGTTTTCAATCTGTCATACTTTGAGACCAGATTTGGTATTGGGGACACTGTGTTATGTCTGCCTGAAGCCTGATTTTCATGTGAACCCTGAAAGGTGAGTGATGGTATAATCTCATGTAGTATAGTATACATAACTCACACCTATCATTTGTTACATTGTACAGCCAGGTTACATATTTGTATGTACACTCATACACCTCCATTCATGCTGTATGGTGTGTGTGCTAAACAATTTGAGTCAAATGTCACATACGTAAAGATTGCCTGGAAGAAAAATTTGAAGACAATGATTTTCTGCTTAGGCATCCCTTGAAGACTTATTCTGTCCAACACAGCATTATACTGTAATGTTTCTATTTACTTCAGAATCAACCCTCAGGAAGGGCAGATGATGGTACAATCCAGTGTCGCGTAAGCTCTCATTATCCTAATGAGACTACTGGGTTTTGAGCAACAAGATCGTTCATGATGTGGGGGACTGCGTCTAACTCACAGTGAATGACACTTGTCTCTCTAAATCTGGGTTTTGCTCCGGCTAACTAGCAGTGCCTCATCTCTCCCAAATGGAAGAGACAATTGGGCAGTTGAGCGCATGACATCTTAGTACTTCTCAGGGAAGTCGTGGTCACTCAGATCACAACCGGTTCTCTCATACACAGTACGGCCTCATATATAAATGACAAAGGCAGTTTTAAGTTTTAAAGATTGGTTTAATAAAACGACTGCATTTTAGATAGCAAAGCGTGAGCTGCAATAACCAGAACTATACAACACAGTAAGATTAAAATAGTGACGATGAGAGTGAAGCACAAGAGTAAGGCTATCATAGTGCTGCTAGATTATTTTCTCTCTAAGTTATATTTCGAGCACAGCATGTGAAGCTCTAAGGTTGCCTTTCAGGTTCCCCCGGGAGGACATCAACCCTCATTCGTGAGCAAAGGCCTGTATTCTGCATCAGCATCTGCAATGGGGCATTCAACATCTAGTTGTAGGTTCCTGGCTAGAATCACCCTATTGACGTGTACTAGGACTAGGATGTGTTTTTATAACTAACGCAGATGTTCTAAGAAAATGTCCCTACGTAAGGATGTGTATTTTCTACGAATACTGGAGACTAAACTTCTACCACGATTACCGGCAATGTACCAGACTGTAGCCTTGACTGAAGCACATGGTGATCAAGAATGCATTATTTGAGAACACAGTGCTGAACTAAGTTAAACAGAGTGATAGAAGAAATTAAAACAAGACCGTAAAAACTGGTTATTGTAAAATAACAGTGCAAAGCTGAATAAAATATATCTAGGGCAAAGTGCACAGCGGCCTAGTATGTTAAACTAACGTGCATGAAACTATATTAAAAATGACTACACTACACCAGATCACAGTGCATAGTCATCAGCCCACAATCTTTCAGGGCAGTTGTATTGACATTCTATGGGCATTGACATGAGGCAAACATCTCTCATCTCCCTCATGGTTGATGTGTCACATTACACAGAGACAAAGCGGTTGTGTAAGTGCTAATTATTTTAAAGTGCTGTCTTTACATAGTCCAGGATTGTGAGTCCATTAGTGTGACACCTTCCATTGTGATCCTACACAAGTGCAAAAGGACATGTCATTGGACATGCTGGGGTGAAGTGTCATATAGTGCAGAGGGATATGAATTGCCAATGAGGTAGTGAGAAACAATCACAGGGCATAGTGACAAGGTAAACAGTGGGCTGAAGAAAAGTGCTTGTGAGCAGTTGTTGCAAGACTGGCATGTTACAAAGCACAGGACCATGGTTATAAGTGCTCATGTGGCAGGGACTAGTGCTACCGGGTACTCTCACGGGTAAAGGTGATCTGCTCCACGTCTTCATCTTCTGATGTGTGTGTTGTCTCCTCTGCCCTTGGTGGTGGTGGGTTTGAAGGGGCAACACACACTTCAGTGTTTGAAGACGTGGAGTCAGAAATCCCGGTAGCTGCCAACTGTGGGGCTATTAAGGGCAGTACTGCAGCAAGGAGGAGCTGCTGGTTCTTAAGGATAGCAGCTACATCACTGTGGTAGCCAGCCAGGTCGGCCCTGAGGGGGTCAATATTGCATTTCTGCACGTGTTGAAAGGCTTGTTGTTGGAGGTGTTGTGTCAACTCTCTTACTGCTGTGCTGATTTCCTTCACACTTTGTTGAAGTTCTTGCAAGGTTGATGTTCGCCCTTGATTAGCTGCTGCATGTTATGCAGTTGACATCATGCACGAACACACCCCTTCTAGGCTGGCTGCCGTATTTAGCATCCCCACCCGCACCTCCTTGGCCAGCTCCCACTGTACTCCAACTACAGTCCTCTCAAAGCTGGTGCCAATGTCGTCAGAGTCCTCTGCTGGGTTGGAGCTGGCAGGTCGTACAATTGGGGTGGTGGGTGGTTCCTCTGTGATGGCTGCTGTATCTGTGCTCCTCCTTGCAACTGAAGGTGTGGTCTTGAGGGTTCCAAGGACATCTTGGAGGGTCTGCTTGCTGATGTTTGACAGCTCGTCATCCATGTCATCAGGGAAGTCCAGGACAAGCATATCCCCAGGAGAGCCATCATCCTCTGCAATGAGTGTACAATTAGTGTGTCTGTGTTGTGGCATTTGTAATGTGACTTGCATGACTTTCTATTAGTTGCACATTGTGATATTGGTTCCTGTTCATTGTTCCTGTCTTTAATATTAGCATTCTCACAAGCCTATGCACCACCTGCATGTCACATGTAGTGTGGGCAGTTTGTAGAATTGCCTGCGTCACATCCTCTAGGTATAGGTTCTGCCCAAATTGTATGTTGCCACCTTCTTCCCCTACCCAACCCTCTGTCTACTTCCATCCTCGTGTTGTGGCCTTGCACTGGCTGTGGGTGTTCTGATGGCACTTGCACCACACTCAACAATGTGGAACTGCCCCAGTCTCAGATATTTCACATCCAGCTATATGTTGCTGAGACATAGCATATACTATGAATAGCAATGGCATGGCACACTACAGATGTCAGCATTGGTAGTGTGTAATGTTGATGTTGGGGAATGTGTGCTACATTGGATTTCCCTCATGGTCCTAGCAGTGTTCCATTTCCTCTTTTGACTGTGTGGGTGCATTTCACTAGCCGGTAACATAGATCCTCCCCCTCAATGCTGTTGTCTGAGCAGTATAACAGTTGGGATGTTGCATGGTGTCATTGCAGCTATTGTGACCCAGGCACAGGGTGGACCCTGACATATGCAGCATGGGTATGAATTTACTGCTGTGTACCTCAATATGTTTATGACAATGGCTGATGTTTGTAGCGACTATGGACAGGATTAGCAAATTGATAGGATTAGAAAAATGTTATTGATTACAGGGGATTGATAACGTTGTCAACCTGAACCCTTTGAGACTCTTAATTGAGCCCTAG
Organism: Pleurodeles waltl; assembly: GCF_031143425.1. NCBI lineage: Eukaryota > Metazoa > Chordata > Amphibia > Caudata > Salamandridae > Pleurodeles > Pleurodeles waltl. The sequence goes on from NC_090446.1 coordinate 1,420,455,985, forward strand.
TTCATGTAGGGAGAATACCAGCTGTCGTGTGACAGCAGGCCAGTTTTACGTTGTACTCCTGGACTAGCTTTACCTTTCCATCCTTGGCATGGCAGCATACCCCAATGCAAAGGTTGTTGGTGTAGTGTAGTACTGTGCCCCATGTTTGCCCTGCACAGCACATGCCCCTGTGATGTGTCCCTTTGCCCATTTCACTCCCTGAATATCATGACTTCCATGCATTGTGTAGCAGGTATGTCCCCCCCGCTTACAGTTTACAAATAGGCATTTTAGTTCCCCATGCCACTTACCCTGCATCTGTGTTGTCTCCTAGTAGTCTGCGCTGTCCTGTCCTTGAATCGCTGTGACGATCTCCTCAGGGATGACGGCTGCCACCATCTCCTCCATGTGGTCCATGGCCTCCTGCTGTGCTGGACTCCCACCTCCAGTCTGCAGTGCTGCCTTCCTGTTCCTGGCCATCTTTTCCTGGTCCTGCCCTTGCAGTCATGCCAGCATTTCTTGGACTCGATGATTGTTCTCCGTACTTCTACCACACTGTTTATCTTGTCAACAATGTGTTGCCAAATTGCCTCTCTCCTACTAATTGGCAATTTAGAGGTGACAAGAAGTTGGTGCTGGTGTTCCGTCACCTCTTTCACCAGTATTTTCTGCTCCTCTGCACTGAGCCGACACTTCCTTTTCTTCTTCTACCTCTCCAGGGTCTTGTGTGGGTCCTCCTGGCTGGTTCCTGGTTGGTTGTCATCTTCCTGGCATCTCTCAAAGCTTCTGGGATCCATTTTGGCTCTCCTTTGCACATTTTGCTGTTTGGCGCATCTCCAGTTTGCGACATCGTAAACCAGATCAAAGTCATTTTCGCCGCGTTAACGTAGTTTTTCTTAACAACGTGACTCATTGGTTTGAGTGGGAAAAAATGAAACACACCAGTGGTTTGCGCCGCCATGCGTCAAAGTATAATTTTGACGCCTGAGCGGGGCAAAGAAATGGCGTTAGCCGGCGTGAAAGTGTTTGACACAAAACTGCGTCAGTGCAGCTTTGCGTCAAAAAGTGTAAATATGGGCCTATATCTTTCATTGGATCTAGCATAGGTTTCCTACCTGTTTCCACTACAAACTGGAAGGAGGTTGAAAGCACAAAAATAGTAAACATGGGATATCTCACAGTAATAAGCCAACACTGTGGTAGCAAAATGGTTTTCTGAATCAACTTTGCCTTTTCCTGAAAGCTTCAAGGATGGTGATTTTAGCACTGAAATCCTTTCATTGATGGCATGTGTAGGGAAACAAAATAGACTATTTCTTCTGCAGCACTTGTTTCCCATTTGCTATATTTTGGCTGAGTTATTGGTCCCCTCCAAGGGGATCCACGAACCCTGTGTACCTTTAGAATACCCAGACTAATGGGAAAAAGATGTAAATTTGGCATTGATAGTTGTCAAGGGTTGATCACTACATGTCCATACTGCACTGGACTGAGCCTTTCAAAACTTGGACAATACAAAACTTCAAATTGTTTGGCAAAAAACATTTTGTTAAAGACCAAAAGTGGTGGGAATGTTGGACAGCCTTATGTTAAATAAAATAATCTTCTTGTTTCAAGAAAGGCTGCTATGTTTACAATTGGAAAAAAACTTGAGTTCAGGGTCTATCATGTGAGATGATTGGAAAATGGGACTACAATTAGCTCCAACCGTATTACAATGTGACTGTTATTCAGAGATCCTAGCATTCCAGGAAGTTTGTGGTTCCAGCATCAGAGAACATTGTTCCAGCAATTTGGCAGACAGGGTTCTTCGCTCACATTCTCAGCTTATTGGGGTCTTTTACCCCTGGCGTCTTGTGTGCAGAGATTTTGGCAGTTCTAAAGAGGTGGTAATTCTTGCCAGTTGGGTTTTCTGCAGTCGGAGGAGAGTCTCTGGTGGTCATTACAACCCTGGCGGACGGTGTTAAAGCGGCAGTAAGACCGCCATCAGGCCGGCGGTAAAATATTTGCAATTACGACCGTGGCGGAAACCGTCAACAAAGACAGCCACTTTAACACTCTGACCGCCACGGCGGTACAAACAAACGGGAGACAATGTAGCGCCCACACTGTTACAACCCACCAATCCGCCACCTTTTCCGGGGCAGTTTCACCGCGGATAAAAACGCGGCGGAAACAGGAATTCCGAAGGGAAAATGCTCACCTCTACACACCTCACAAGGAACGAGGACACCATGGACCCGGAACTCCAAATTCTACCTGCGATAGTCTTCCTGCTCCTCTACCAGGAGCATGAACGCCAGCGGCGAAGACCACGGTGAGTACTGCACCGACAACACAGGAGAGGGGGGAGGGAAAAAACAGGGACACACACACGCAACACGCAAGACCCCGACCCTCACCCACTACAACACACACACTAATGCATATTAATACATCACAGTTACACCCCCCAACCCTCCCGGAAGAATTCAAAGACAATAGAAAATGAGTGTAACCATTGTAATATATTAAAATCAAGTAGGCAAAAATATAAATATATATATACACACCATTTACAAAATTTATACCAGGCATAGCAGTCCAGGTAGTGCTTCAATTTAGTCCATGGAACACTGGGCCCACACGGTATGGGCGAGGCCCACACAAGATCCCCGACCATGACGGAGAGAACACTGCAGGGGCATCAGAGAGCAACTAAACAGGCACCTCAGGGGGAGGGAAAGGGGGGCACCTCAGCCGGTATTGTGCACGATGCCAAATCCACGAGGGGGCCACATGCCCACTGTTCAATCCTGGGGAGTGCAAAGCCACAGTCTCTGAAGTCTCTACAGTGGGTGGGTTGCCCACTGTTCCATCCTGGGGAGTGCAAAGCCACAGTCTCTCAAGTCTCTACAGTGGGTGGGTTGCCCACTGTTCCATCCTGGGGAGTGCACAGCCACAGTCTCTCAAGTCTCTACAGTGGGTGGGTTGTCCACTGTTCCGTCCTGGGGAGTGCAAAGCCACAGTCTCTCAAGTCTCTACAGTGGGTGGCTTGCCCACTGTTCCATCCTGGGGAGTGCAAAGCCACAGATCTCAAGTGGATAACAGTCTCCACTGGTTCTGGAGGGGGCATGGTGCCCAGAGTGCTTCATCGTGCTAAGGACAGAGGTAGTGGATGGATCTCTCCACTGGTTCTGGAGGGGGCATGGTGCCCAGAGTGCTTCATTCTGCCCGTGACAGACTCAGTAGTGTCAGTGCCCTTGGCGCTCATGGGCCAGCGGTGCTTGAGGCGGCGGTGCCCTGTTCAGCGGTGCTTGAGACGGCGGTGTCCTGTTCAGCAGTGCTTTAGACGGCGGTGCCCTGTTCAGCGGTGCTTGAGACGGTGGTGCCCTGTTCAGCAGTGCTTGAGGCGGCGGTGCCCTGGTCAGCGGTGCTTGAGAGGGCGGTCTCCATTGCAGGGACTCAGCTGCTTGGGGACCTTCATGGCCCAGCGTGGCTTTTGCTGGCGGTCTTTCATGGCCCAGCGGGGCTTGTGCTGGCAGTCCTTCATGGCCCAGCGGGGCCTCTGCTGGCGGTCCTTCATGGCTCAGCATGGCTTTTGCTGGCGGTCCTTCATGGGCCAGCAGGGCTTTTGCTGGCGGTCCTTCATGGCCCAGCGGGGCTTTTCCTGGTGGTCGTTCATGGCAGCTGGGCTGGTGCTGGCGGTGGCCTCCTGGGCAGCTGGGCTGGTGCTGGCAGTGGCTTCCTGGGCTTGTGCTGGCGGTGGCCTCCTGGGCAGCTGGGCTGGAGCTGGCGGTGACCTCCTGGGCGGCTGGGCTGGTATTGGCGGTGGCCTCCTGGGCAGCTGGGCTTGTGCTGGTGGTGGCCTCATGGGCAGCTGGGCTGGTGCTGGCGGTGGCCTCCTGGGCAGCTGGGCTTGTGCTGGCGGTGGCCTCCTGGGCAGCTGGGCTGGTGCTGGCGGTGGCCTCCTGGGCAGCTGAGCTGGTGCTGGCGGTGGCCTCCTGGGCAGCTGGGCTGGGCTGGTGCTGGCGGTGTTCCCAGTTGGAGCCAGACCTGATGTCAGCTATCCGCCATCCCACAGGAATCCCTCCTCAAGTGCAGGTGCTGTCAGTGCTCCATTTCCTTGTAAGTGGGTCATTTCAAACAACAGTGGCCATAGCATCAGGGATGTCCCAGCCTATGTTTTCCAACGTGTTGTCCAGAGTGTTGTCTGCCCTGCTGAAACAAATGCGGAGCTACATTGTTTTCCCTCAGGTGGAGGATTTGCCTACAGTGAAAGGTGATTTCTATGCCCTGAGACATATCCCCAACATCATAGGTGCCATTGATGGGACCCATGTGGCTTTGGTCCCCCCCACAGGAGTGAACAGGTGTACAGAAACCGGAAGAGTTATCATTCGATGAATGTACAGATGGTATGTTTGGCAGACCAGTACATTTCCCATGTGAATGCCATGTTCCCTGACTCAGTGCATGACGCTTACATCCTGCGGAATAGCAGCATCCCTTATGTGATGGGTCAACTCCAGAGGCACCGTGTGTGGCTATTAGGTGAGCACCTGGAAGCTAGTCAGTGGGAATGGTTGTCTGGGTCTGGGGATATCCCTCCAGGTTAGTGTGTGTCTAACAGTTGTCCCTCACCATTTGCAGGTGTAAGGAAATGCTTCCTTGGCATGGTTACCCGGTGACTTCTTGCCTTTGCTGATGCCAAGTTATGATTTGAAAGTGTGCTGAGGCTTGCTAACCAGGCCCCAGCACCAGTGTTCTTTCCCTAAAACTGTACCTTTGTCTCCACAATTGGCACACCCTGGCATCCAGGTAAGTCCCTTGTAACTGGTACCACTGGTACCAAGGGCCCTGATGCCAGGGAAGGTCTCTAAGGGCTGCTGCATGCCTTATGCCACCCTGGGGACCCCTCACTCAGCACAGACACACTGCTTGCCAGCTTGTGTGTGCTGCTGGGGAGAAAATGACTTAGTCGACATGGCACTCCCCTCAGGGTGCCATGCCAACCTCACACTGCCCATGGCATAGATAAGTCACCCCTCTAGCAGGCCTTACAGCCCTAAGGCAGGGTGTACAATACCATAGGTGAGGGCATAGGTGCATGAGCAATATGCCCCTACAGTGTCTAAGCAAAACCTTAGACATTGTAAGTGCAGGGTAGCCATAAGAGTATATGGTTTGGGAGTCTGTCATACACGAACTCCACAGCACCATAATGGCTACACTGAAAACTGGAAAGTTTGGTATCAAACTTTGCAGCACAATAAATGCACACTGATGCCAGTGTACATTTTATTGTGAAATACACCCAGAGGGCATCTTAGAGATGCCCCCTGAAAACATACCCGACTTCCAGTGTGGGCTGACTAGTTTTATCAGCCTGCCCCCACCAGATATGTTGCTGGCCACATGGGGAGAGTGCCTTTGTCACTCTGTGGCTAGTAACAAAGCCTGTACTGGGTGGAGGTGCTTCTCACCTCACCCTGCAGGAGCTGTAACACCTGGCGGTGAGCCTCAAAGGCTCACCCCCTTTGTTACAGCGCCACAGGGAATTCCAGCTAGTGGAGATGCCCGCCCCCTCCAGCCACTGCCCCACTTTTGGCGGCAAGGACGGAGAAGATAATGAGGAAAACAAGGAGGAGTCACCCACCAGTCAGGGCAGCCCCTAAGGTGTCCTGAGTTGAGGTGACCCCTGCTTTTAGAAATGCTCCATCTTGATCTTGGAGTATTCCCCCAATAGGAATAGGGATGTGCCCCCCTCTTCTCAGGGAGGAGGCACAAAGAGGGTGTAGCCACCCTCAAGGACAGTAGCCACTGGCTACTGCCCTCCCATACCTAAACACACCCCTAAATTCAGTATTTAGGGGCTCCCCAGGACCTAGGATACTAGATTCCTGCAACCTGAAGACGAAGAAGGACTGCTGACCTGAAGCCCTGCAGAGAAGACGAAGACACCAACTGCTTTGGCCCCAGCCCTACCGGCCTGTCTTCCCACTTTGAGAAAACCTGCAACAGCAACGTGTCCCCCAGGGTCCAGCGACCTATGAAGCCTCAGATGACTACCCTGCATCTAATAGGACCAAGAACTCCTGAGGGCAGCGGCCCTGTTCCACAAAGACTGAAACTTGCAACAAAGAAACAACTTTTAAAGGACTCCACATTTCCCGCCGGAAGCGTGAGACTTTCCACTCTGCACCCCACGCCCCCGGCTCGAACTGCAGAGAAACAACACTACAGGGAGGACTCCCCGGTGACTGCGAGCCCGTGAGTAGCCAGTGTTGACCCCCTGAGCCCCCACAGCGACGCCTCCAGAGGGAATCCAGAGGGCTCCCCCTGACTGCGACTGCCTGCTTCAAAGAACCCGACACCTGGTAAAGTCACTGCACCCGCAGCCCCCAGGACCTGAAGGATCCGAGCTCCAGTGCAGAAGGTGACCCTCTCCCTTGTCCAGGTATTGGCTACCCCGAGGAGCCCCCCCCTTGCCTGCCTGCTTCGCTGAAGAGACCCCTGGGTCTCCCATTGAAACCTATTGTAAACCCGACACCTGTTTGCACTCTGCACCCGGCCGCCCCGTGCCGCTGAGGGTGTACTTTTTGTGCTGACTTGTGTCCCCCTGGTGCCCTACAAAACCCCCCTGGTCTGCCCTCCGAAGTCGCGGGTACTTACCTGCTGGTAGACTGGAACCGGGGCACCCCCATCTCCATTGAAGCCCATGTGTTTTGGGCACCACTTTGACCTCTGCACCTGACCGGCCCTGAGCTGCTGGTGTGGTAACTTTGGGGTTGCCCTGAACCCCCAATGGTGGGCTACCTTGGACCCAACTTTGAACCCTGTAGGTGTTTTACTTACCTGCAAAAACTAACCAAAACTTACCTCCCCCAGGAACTGTTGAAAATTGCTCTTTGTCTAGTTTTAAAATAGCTTATTGCCATTTTGCTAAAACTGTACATGATATTGTGTTGATTCATAAGATACTTGAGTGAAATACCTTTCATTTGAAGTATTACTTGTAAATCTTGAACCTGTGGTTCTTAAAATAAACTAAGAAAATATATTTTTCTATATAAAAACCTAATGGCCTGGAATTGTCTTGTGTGTGTTCCTCATGTATTGCCTGTGTGTGTACAACAAATGCTTAACACTACCCTCTGATAAGCCTACTGCTCGGCCACACTACCACAAAATAGAGCATTAGAATTATCTCTTTTCGCCACTATCTTACCTCTAAGGGGAACCCTTGGACTCTGTGCATGCTATTTCTTACTTTGAAACAGTACATACAGAGCCAACTTATATATTGGTGGCAGCGGTGGGATACAAGACTTTGCATTTGCTGGACTACTCAGCCAATACCTGATCACACAACTAAATTCCAAAAATTGTCATTAGCAACTGATTTTTGGAATTTGAGCTATTTTCTACATTTTTTAAAGTCCTGCTAGGGCCTTGTGTTAGTTCCTGTTAGCCTTTCTTTTAGAGTTTAAAAGTTTTGTAAAAGTTTGGATTAAGTTCTAGAGATAGTTTTAGATTCTTAAAAGGTACCCCAACTTTTAGAGAAATAGGGGGTCATTACAACATTGGTGGTAAAAGCCGCTTACCGCCGTGCAGAAGACCGCCAACACACAGCCGTGGCCGTGGAAATCCACCACAGATAATATGACCCCCAGGGGGGTTAGAAACCTCTAGGCGCCAGGGCAGATTTTTTTTTTGTGTTTTTTTTTTTGTGTTTTTTCTTTTAGAGATGGGGAGCGATCCATTAGGCAAGGGTGGCTCCCCTGGGGGGCAAATTGTATTTAGACCATTTCTGCCCCCCTTGCGGGCAGATTGGCCGATTTTAGGTCAATCGGCCCCCAAGGGAGCAGAAACCCCTAGGCACCGGTTTTTTTTTTTTTGGCGCCAATGTCACGCAGGGGGAGTGAACCCGTATGCATGGGTCGCTCCCGGGGGGTGGGGATGGGGGACAAATTTATTTTAGGTCATTTCTGCCCCCTCTGGGGCCAGCTGAGCTAGAGGCCAAAATCCACAGGTAGGCACTGTTTTCTATGAAAAAATGTTATGTACCCACTTTGTGTTTTGGGTCATTTCCTGTGGCGTGCGCTAGGCCTACCCACACAAGTGAGGTATCATTTTTATCGGGAGACTTTGGAGAACGCTGGGGGAAGGACATTTGTGGCTCCTCTCAGATTCTAGAACTTTCTGTCACGGAAATGTGGGGAAAATGTGTTTTTTTAGCCAAATTTTGAGGTTTGCAAAGGATTCTGGGAAACAGAACCTGGTCAGAGCCCCACAAGTCACCCCATCTTGGATTCCCCTAGGTCTCTAGTTTTTCAAAAATGCACAGGTTTGGTAGGTTTCCCTAGGTGCCGGCTGAGCTAGAGGCCAAAATCTACAGGAAGGCACTTTGCAAAAAACACCTCTGTTTTCTTAAAAAAAATGGGATGTGTCCACGTTGTGTTTTGGTGCATTTCTTCACTGGCGCCAGGCCTAGGAAATTTGTGGCTCCTATCCATTTCCTGTCGCGAGGCGCTAGGCCTACCCACACAAGTGTGGTATCATTTTTATTGGGAGACTTGGGGGAACGGTGGGTGGAAGGAAATTTGTGGCTACTCTCAGATTGCAGAACTTTCAGTCACCGAAATGTGAGGAAAACGTGTTTTTTTAGCCACTTTTCTAGATTTGCAAAGGATTCTGGGTAACAGAACCTGGTCAGAGCCCCACAAGTCACCCCATTGTGGATTCTCCCAGGTCTCTAGTTTTCAAAAATGCACAGGTTTGGTAGGTGTCCCTAGGTGCTGGCTGAGCTAGAGGCCAAAATCTACAGGTAGGCACTTTGCAAAAAACAGCTGTGTTTTCTGTCAAAAAATGGGATGTGTCCATGTTGTGTTTTGGGGCATTTCCTGTCGCGGGCGCTAGGCCTACCCACACAAGTGAGGTATCATTTTTATCGGGAGACTTGGGGGAACGCTGGGTGAAGGAAATTTGTGGCTCCTCTCAGATTCCAAAACTTTCTGTCATCGAAACGTGAGGAAAACGTGTTTTTTTAGCCACTTTTTGTGGTTTGCAAAGGATTCTGGGTAACAGAACCTGGTCAGAGCCCCACAAGTCACCCCATCGTGGATTCTCCCAGGTCTCTAGTTTTAAAAAATGCACAGGTTTGGTAGGTGTCCCTAGGTGCCGGCTGAGCTAGAGGCCAAAAACTACAGGTAGGCACTTTGCAAAAAACACCTCTGTTTTCTTTAAAATAATGTGATGTGTCCACGTTGTGTTTTGGGGCATTTCCTGTCACAGGCGCAAGGCCTACCCACACAAGTGAGGTATAATTTTTATCGGGAGACTTAGGGGAACGGTGGATGCAAGGAAATTGTGGCTCCTCTCAGATTCCAGAACTTTATGTCACCAAAATGTGAGGAAAATTTGTTTTTTAAGCCACATTTTCAGGTTTGCAAAGGATTCTGGGTAACAGAACTTGGTCAGAGCCTCACAAGTCACCCCATCTTGGATTCCCCTAGGTCTCTAGTTTTCAAAAATGCACAGGTTTGGTAGGTTTCCCTAGGTGCCGGCTGAGCTAGAGGCCAAAATCTACAGGTAGGCACTTTGCAAAAAACACCTCTGTTTTCTTCAAAAAAATTTGATGTGTCCACGTTGTGTTTTGGGGCATTTCCTGTCACGGGCGCCAGGCCTACCCATACAAGTGAGGTATCATTTTTATTGGGCGACTTGGGGGAACGCTGGGTGGAATGAAATTTGTGGCTCCTCTCAGATTCCAGAACTTTCTGTAAACGAAATGTGAGGAAAACGTGGTTTTGTAGCCAAATTTTGAAGGTTTGCAAAGGATTCTGGGTAACAGAACCTCGTCAGAGCCCCACAAGTCACCCCATCTTGGATTCCCCTGGTCTCTAGTTTTAAAAAATGCACAGGTTTGGTTCGTTTCCCCAGGTGCCGGCTGAGATAGAGGCCAAAATCTACAGGTAGGCACTTTGCAAAAAACACCTCTGTTTTCTTTAAAAAAAATGTGATGTGTCCACGTTGTGTTTTGGGGCATTTCCTGTCAAGGGCGCCAGGCCTACCCACACAAGTGAGGTATCATTTTTATTGGGCAACTTAGGGGAACGCTGGGTGGAAGGGAATGTGTGGCTCCTCTCAGATTCCAGAACTTTCTGTCACCGAAACGTGAGGAAAACGTGTTTTTTAAGCCACATTTTCAGGTTTGCAAAGGATTCTGGGTAACAGAACTTGGTCAGAGCCTCACAAGTCACCCCATCTTGGATTCCCCTAGGTCTCTAGTTTTCAAAAATGCACAGGTTTGGTAGGTTTCCCTAGGTGCCGGCTGAGCTAGAGGCCAAAATCTACAGGTAGGCACTTTGCAAAAAACACCTCTGTTTTCTTCAAAAAAATGTGATGTGTCCACGTTGTGTTTTGGGGCATTTCCTGTCACGGGTGCCAGGCCTACCCATACAAGTGAGGTATCATTTTTATTGGGCGACTTGGGGGAACGCTGGGTGGAATGAAATTTGTGGCTCCTCTCAGATTCCAGAACTTTCTGTAAACGAAATGTGAGGAAAACGTGGTTTTGTAGCCAAATTTTGAGGTTTGGAAAGGATTCTGGGTAACAGAACCTCGTCAGAGCCCCACAAGTCACCCCATCTTGGATTCCCCTGGTCTATAGTTTTCAAAAATTCACAGGTTTGGTTCGTTTGCCCAGGTGCCGGCTGAGATAGAGGCCAAAATCTACAGGTAGGCACTTTGCAAAAAACACCTCTGTTTTCTTTAAAAAAAATGTGATGTGTCCACGTTGTGTTTTGGGGCATTTCCTGTCAAGGGCGCCAGGCCTACCCACACAAGTGAGGTATCATTTTTATTGGCCAACTTAGGGGAACGCTGGGTGGAAGGGAATGTGTGGCTCCTCTCAGATTCCAGAACTTTCTGTCACCGAAACGTGAGGAAAACGTGTTTTTTTAGCCACATTTTGAGGTTTGCAAAGGATTCTGGGTAACAGAACCTGGTCAGAGCCCCTCAAGTCACCCCATCTTGGATTCCCCTAGGTCTCTAGTTTGAAAAAAATGCACAGGTTTGATAGGTTTCCCTAGGTGCCGGCTGAGCTAGAGGCCAAAATCTACAGGAAGGCACTTTGCAAAAAACACCTCTTTTTTCTGTCAAAAAATGTGATGTGTCCATGCTGTGTTTTGGGGCGTTTCCTGTCACTGGCGCTAGGCCTACCCACACAAGTGAGGTATCATTTTTATCGGGAGACTTGGGGGAACGCTGGTTGGAAGGAAATTTGTGGCTACTTTCAGATTCCAGAACTTTCTGTCACCGAATTGTGAGGAAAACATTTTTTTAGCCACTTTTTGAGGTTTGCAAAGGATACTGGGTAACAGAACCTGGTCAGAGCCCCACAAGTCACCCCATCTTGGATTCCCCCTAGGTCTTTAGTTTTCAAAAATGCACAGGTTTGGTAGGTTTCCCTAGGTGCCGGCTGAGCTAGAGGCCAAAATCTACAGGTAGGCACTTTGCAAAAAAACAGCTGTGTTTTCTGTCAAAAAATGGGATGTGTCCATGTTGTGTTTTGGGGCATTTCCTGTCGCGGGCGCTAGGCCTACCCACACAAGTGAGGTATTATTTTTATCGGGAGACTAGGGGGAACGCTGGGTGGAAGGAAATTTGTGGCTCCTCTAAGATTCCAGAACTTTCTGTCACCGAAACGTGAGGAAAACGTGTTTTTTTGGCCACTTTTTGTGGTTTGCAGAGGATTCTGGGTAACAGAACCTGGTCAGAGCCCCACAAGTCACCCCATCATGGATTCCCCTAGGTCTCTAGTTTTCAAATATGCACAGGTTTGGTAGGTTTCCCTAGGTGCCGGCTGAGCTAGAGGCCAAAATCTACAGGCAAGCACTTTGCAAAAAACAGCTGTGTTTTCTGTCAAAAAATGGGATGTGTCCACGTTGTGTTTTGGGGCTTTTCCTGTCACGGGCGGCAGGCCTACCCATACAAGTGAGGTATCATTTTTATTGGGAGACTTGGGGGAACGCTGGGTGGAATGAAATTTGTGGCTCCTCTCAGATTCCAGAACTTTCTGTAAACGAAATGTGAGGAAAACGTGGTTTTGTAGCCAAATTTTGAGGTTTGCAAAGGATTCTGGGTAACAGAACCTCGTCAGAGCCCCACAAGTCACCCCGTCTTGGATTCCCCTGGTCTATAGTTTTCAAAAATGCACAGGTTTGGTTCGTTTCCCCAGGTGCCGGCTGAGATAGAGGCCAAAATCTACAGGTAGGCACTTTGCAAAAAACACCTCTGTTTTCTTTAAAAAAAAATGTGATGTGTCCACGTTGTGTTTTGGGGCATTTCCTGTCAAGGGCGCCAGGCCTACCCACACAAGTGAGGTATCATTTTTATTGGGCAACTTAGGGGAACCGCGGGTGGAAGGGAATGTGTGGCTCCTCTCAGATTCCAGAACTTTCTGTCACCGAAACGTGAGGAAAACGTGTTTTTTTAGCCACATTTTGAGGTTTGCAAAGGATTCTGGGTAACAGAACCTGGTCAGAGCCCCTCAAGTCACCCCATCTTGGATTCCCCTAGGTCTCTAGTTTGAAAAAAATGCACAGGTTTGATAGGTTTCCCTAGGTGCCGGCTGAGCTAGAGGCCAAAATCTACAGGAAGGCACTTTGCAAAAAACACCTCTTTTTTCTGTCAAAAAATGTGATGTGTCCATGCTGTGTTTTGGGGCGTTTCCTGTCAGTGGCGCTAGGCCTACCCACACAAGTGAGGTATCATTTTTATCGGGAGACTTGGGGGAACGCTGGTTGGAAGGAAATTTGTGGCTACTTTCAGATTCCAGAACTTTCTGTCACCGAATTGTGAGGAAAACATTTTTTTTAGCCACTTTTTGAGGCTTGCAAAGGATACTGGGTAACAGAACCTGGTCAGAGCCCCACAAGTCACCCCATCTTGGATTCCCCCTAGGTCTTTAGTTTTAAAAAATGCACAGGTTTGGTAGGTTTCCCTAGGTGCCGGCTGAGCTAGAGGCCAAAATCTACAGGTAGGCACTTTGCAAAAAACAGCTGTGTTTTCTGTCAAAAAATGGGATGTGTCCATGTTGTGTTTTGGGGCATTTCCTGTCGCGGGCGCTAGGCCTACCCACACAAGTGAGGTATTATTTTTATCGGGAGACTAGGGGGAACGCTGGGTGGAAGGAAATTTGTGGCTCCTCTAAGATTCCAGAACTTTCTGTCACCGAAACGTGAGGAAAACGTGTTTTTTTGGCCACTTTTTGTGGTTTGCAAAGGATTCTGGGTAACAGAACCTGGTCAGAGCCCCACAAGTCACCCCATCATGGATTCCCCTAGGTCTCTAGTTTTCAAATATGCACAGGTTTGGTAGGTTTCCCTAGGTGCCGGCTGAGCTAGAGGCCAAAATCTACAGGCAAGCACTTTGCAAAAAACAGCTGTGTTTTCTGAAAAAAATGGGATGTGTCCACGTTGTGTTTTGGGGCTTTTCCTGTTGCGGGCGCTAGGCCTACCCACACAAGCGAGGTATCATTTTTATCGGGAGACTTGGGGGAACGCTGGGTGGAAGGAAATTTGTGGCTCCTCTCAGATTCCAGAACTTTCTGTCACCTAAATGTGTGGAAAATGTGTTTTTTTAGCCAAATTTTGAGGTTTGCAAAGGATTCTGAGTAACAGAACCTGGTCAAAGCCCCACAAGTCACCCCATCTTGAATTTCCCTAGGTCTATAGTTTTCAAAAATGCACAGGTTTGGTAGGTTTCCCTAAGTGCCGGCTGAGCTAGAGGCCAAAATCTACAGGTCGGCACTTTCCAAAAAACACCTCTGTTTTCTTTCAAAAAATGTGATGTGTCCACGTTGTGTTTTGGGGCATTTCCTTTCACGGTGCTAGGCCTACCCACACAAGTGTGGTGTCATTTTTATCGGGAGACTTGGGGGAACGCTGGGTGGAAGGAAATTTGTGGCTCCTCTCAGATTCCAGAACTTTCTGTCACCGAAATATGTGGAAAGTTTGTTTTTTTAGCCAAATTGTGAGGTTTGCAAAGGATTCTGGGTAACAGAACCTGGTCAAAGCCCCACAAGTCACCCCATCTTGAATTTCCCTAGGTCTACAGTTTTCAAAAATGCACAGGTTTGATAGGTTTCCCTAGGTGACGGCTGAGCTAGAGGCCAAAATCTACAGGTCGGCACTTTGCAAAAAACACCTCTGTTTTCTTTCAAAAAATGTGATGTGTCCACGTTGTGTTTTGGTGCATTTCTTCACTGGCGCCAGGCCTAGGAAATTTGTGGCTCCTATCAGATTCCAGAACTTACTGTCACCGAAATGTAAGGAAAACGTGGTTTTGTAGCCAAATTTTGAGGTTTGCAAAGGATTCTGGATAACAGAACCTCGTCAGAGCCCCACAAGTCACCCCATCTTGGATTACCCTAGGTCTCTAGTTTTAAAAAATGCACAGGTTTGGTGCGTTTCCCTAGGTGCCGGCTGAGCTAGAGGCCAAAATCTACAGGCAGGCACTTTGCAAAAAACACCTCTGTTTTCTTTAAAAAAATGTGATGTGTCCACGTTGTGTTTTGGGACATTTCCTGTCACGGGCGCCAGGCCTACCCATACAAGTGAGGTATCATTGTTATCGGGAGACTTGGGAGAACGCTGGGTGGAAGGAAATTTGTGGCTCCTCTCAGATTCCAGAACTTTCTGTCACGGAAATGAGGGGAAAACCTTTTTCTTTAGCCAAATTTTGAGGTATGCAAAGGATTCTGGGTAACAGAACCTGGTCGGAGCCCCACAAGTCACCCCATCTTGGATTCCCCTAGGTCTCTAGTTTTCAAAAATGCACATGTTTGGTAGGTTTCCCTATGTGCCGGCTGAGCTAGAGGCCAAAATCTACAGGCAGGCACTTTGCAAAAACAGCTGTGTTTTCTGTCAAAAAATGGGATGTGTCCACGTTGTGTTTTGGGACATTTCCTGTCGCGGGCGCTAGGCCTAATCACACAAGTGAGGTACCATTTTTATTGGGAGACTTAGGGGAACGCTGGGTGGAAGGAAATTTGTGGCTCCTCTCAGATTCCAGAACTTTCTGTCACCGAAATGTGTGTAAAATGTGTTTTTTTAGCAACATTTTGAGGTTTGCAAAGGATTCTGGGTAACAGAACCTGGTCAGAGCCCCACAAGTCACCCCATCTTGGATTCCCATAGGTCTCTAGTTTTCAAAAATGCACATGTTTGGTAGGTTTCCCCAGGTGCCGGCTGAGCTAGAGGCCAAAATCTACAGGCAGGCACTTTGCAAAAACAGCTGTGTTTTCTGTCAAAAAATGGGATGTGTCCACGTTGTGTTTTGGGACATTTCCTGTCGCGGGCGCTAGGCCTAATCACACAAGTGAGGTACAATTTTTATCGGGAGACTTAGGGGAACGCTGGGTGGAAGGAAATTTGTGGCTCCTCTCAGATTCCAGAACTTTCTGTCACCGAAATGTGTGGAAAATGTGTTTTTTTTAGCAACATTTTGAGGTTTGCAAAGGATTCTGGGTAACAGAACCTGGTCAAAGCACCACAAGTCACCCCATCTTGAATTTCCCTAGGTCTATAGTTTTCAAAAATGCACATGTTTGGTAGGTTTCCCTAGGTGCCGGCTGAGCTAGAGGCCAAAATCTACAGGCAGGCACTTTGCAAAAACAGCTGTGTTTTCTGTCAAAAAATGGGATGTGTCCACGTTGTGTTTTGGGACATTTCCTGTCGCGGGCGCTAGGCCTAATCACACAAGTGAGGTACCATTTTTATCGGGAGACTTAGGGGAACGCTGGGTGGAAGGAAATTTGTGGCTCCTCTCAGATTCCAGAACTTTCTGTCACCGAAATGTGTGGAAAATGTGTTTTTTTAGCAACATTTTGAGGTTTGCAAAGGATTCTGGGTAACAGAACCTGGTCAAAGCACCACAAGTCACCCCATCTTGAATTTCCCTAGGTCTATAGTTTTCAAAAATGCACAGGTTTGGTAGGTTTCCCTAGGTGCCAGCTGAGCTAGAGGCCAAAATCTACAGGTAGGCACTTTGCAAAAAACACCTCTGTTTTCTTTAAAAAAATGTGATGTGTCCACGTTGTGTTTTGGGGCATTGCCTGTCACAGGCGCTAGGCCTACCCACACAAGTGAGGTATCATTTTTATCGGGAGACTTAGGGGAACGCTGGGTGCAAGGAAATTGTGACTCCTCTCAGATTCCAGAACTTTATGTCACCGAAATGTGAGGAACATGTGTTTTTTAAGCCACATTTTCAGGTTTGCAAAGGATTCTGGGTAACAGAACCTGGTCAGAGCCTCACAAGTCACCCTATCTTGGATTCCCCTGGTCTCTAGTTTTCAAAAATGCACAGGTTTGGTAGGATTCCCTAGGTGCCGGCTGAGCTAGAGGCCAAAATCTACAGGTAGGCACTTTGCAAAAAACACCTCTGTTTTCTTTTAAAAAATGTGATGTGTCCACGTTGTGTTTTGGGGCATTTCCTGTCACGGGCGCCAGGCCTACCCATACAAGTGAGGTATAATTTTTATTGGGCGACTTGGGGGAACGCTGGGTGGAAGGAAATTTGTGGCTCCTCTCAGATTCCAGAACTTTCTGTAAACGAAATGTGATGAAAACGTGGTTTTGTAGCCAAATTTTGAGGTTTGCAAAGGATTCTGGGTAACAGAACCTCGTCAGAGCTCCACAAGTCACCCCATCTTGGATTCCCCTGGTCTCTAGTTTTAAAAAATGCACAGGTTTGGTTCGTTTCCCCAGGTGCCGGCTGAGCTAGAGGCCAAAATCTACAGGTAGGCACTTTGCAAAAAACACCTCTGTTTTCTTTAAAAAAATGTGATGTGTCCACGTTGTGTTTTGGGGCATTTCCTGTCACGGGCACCAGGCCTACCCACACAAGTGAGGTATCATTTTTATTGGGCGACTTGGGGGAACGCTGGGTGGAAGGGAATGTGTGGCTCCTCTCAGATTCCAGAACGTTCTGTCACCGAAACGTGAGGAAAACGTGTTTTTTTAGCCACTTTTTGTGGTTTGCAAAGGATTCTGGGTAACAGAACCTGGTCAGAGCCCCACAAGTCACCCCATCGTGGATTCTCCCAGGTCTCTAGTTTTAAAAAATGCACAGGTTTGGTAGGTGTCCCTAGGTGCCGGCTGAGCTAGAGGCCAAAATCTACAGGTAGGCACTTTGCAAAAAACACCTCTGTTTTCTTTAAAAAAATGTGATGTGTCCACGTTGTGTTTTGGGGCATTTCCTGTCACAGGCGCAAGGCCTACCCACACAAGTGAGGTATAATTTTTATCGGGAGACTTAGGGGAACGGTGGATGCAAGGAAATTGTGGCTCCTCTCAGATTCCAGAACTTTATGTCACCAAAATGTGAGGAAAATGTGTTTTTTAAGCCACATTTTCAGGTTTGCAAAGGATTCTGGGTAACAGAACTTGGTCAGAGCCTCACAAGTCACCCCATCTTGGATTCCCCTAGGTCTCTAGTTTTCAAAAATACACAGGTTTGGTAGGTTTCCCTAGGTGCCGGCTGAGCTAGAGGCCAAAATCTACAGGTAGGCACTTTGCAAAAAACACCTCTGTTTTCTTCAAAAAAATGTGATGTGTCCACGTTGTGTTTTGGGGCATTTCCTGTCACGGGCGCCAGGCCTACCCATACAAGTGAGGTATCATTTTTATTGGGCGACTTGGGGGAACGCTGGGTGGAATGAAATTAGTGGCTCCTCTCAGATTCCAGAACTTTCTGTAACCTAAATGTGAGGAAAATGTGGTTTTGTAGCCACATTTTGAGGTTTGCAAAGGATTCTGGGTAACAGAACCTCGTCAGAGCCCCACAAGTCACCCCATCTTGGATTCCCCTGGTCTCTAGTTTTAAAAAATGCAAAGGTTTGGTTCGTTTCCCCAGGTGCCGGCTGAGATAGAGGCCAAAATCTACAGGTAGGCACTTTGCAAAAAACACCTCTGTTTTCATTAAAAAAAATGTGATGTGTCCACATTGTGTTTTGGGGCATTTCCTGTCAAGGGCGCCAGGCCTACCCACACAAGTGAGGTATCATTTTTATTGGGCGACTTGGGGGAACGCTGGGTGGAAGGCAATGTGTGGCTCCTCTCAGATTTCAGAACTTTCTGTCACCGAAACGTGAGGAAAACGTGTTTTTTTAGCCACATTTTGAGGTTTGCAAAGGATTCTGGGTAACAGAACCTGGTCAGAGCCCCTCAAGTCACCCCATCTTGGATTCCCCTAGGTCTCTAGTTTTAAAAAAATGCACAGGTTTGATAGGTTTCCCTAGGTGCCGGCTGAGCTAGAGGCCAAAATCTACAGGAAGGCACTTTGCAAAAAACACCTCTGTTTTCTGTCAAAAAATGTGATGTGTCCATGCTGTGTTTTGGGGCGTTTCCTGTCACTGGCGCTAGGCCTACCCACACAAGTGAGGTATCATTTTTATCGGGAGACTTGGGGGAACGCTGGTTGGAAGGAAATTTGTGGCTACTTTCAGATTCCAGAACTTTCTGTCACCGAATTGTGAGGAAAACATTTTTTTTAGCCACTTTTTGAGGTTTGCAAAGGATACTGGGTAACAGAACCTGGTCAGAGCCCCACAAGTCACCCCATCTTGGATTCCCCCTAGGTCTTTAGTTTTCAAAAATGCACAGGTTTGGTAGGTTTCCCTAGGTGCCGGCTGAGCTAGAGGCCAAAATCTACAGGTAGGCACTTTGCAAAAAACAGCTGTGTTTTCTGTCAAAAAATGGGATGTGTCCATGTTGTGTTTTGGGGCATTTCCTGTCGCGGGCGCTAGGCCTAACCACACAAGTGAGGTATTATTTTTATCGGGAGACTTGGGGGAACGCTGGGTGGAAGGAAATTTGTGGCTCCTCTAAGATTCCAGAACTTTCTGTCACCGAAACGTGAGGAAAACGTGTTTTTTTGGCCACTTTTTGTGGTTTGCAAAGGATTCTGGGTAACAGAACCTGGTCAGAGCCCCACAAGTCACCCCATCATGGATTCCCCTAGGTCTCTAGTTTTCAAATATGCACAGGTTTGGTAGGTTTCCCTAGGTGCCGGCTGAGCTAGAGGCCAAAATCTACAGGCAAGCACTTTGCAAAAAACAGCTGTGTTTTCTGTCAAAAAATGGGATGTGTCCACGTTGTGTTTTGGGGCTTTTCCTGTTGCGGGCGCTAGGCCTACCCACACAAGCGAGGTATCATTTTTATCGGGAGACTTGGGGGAACACTGGGTGGAAGAAAATTTGTGGCTCCTCTCAGATTCCAGAACTTTCTGTCACCGAAATGTGTGGAAAATGTGTTTTTTTAGCCAAATTTTGAGGTTTGCAAAGGATTCTGGGTAACAGAACCTGGTCAAAGCCCCACAAGTCACCCCATCTTGAATTTCCCTAGGTCTATAGTTTTCAAAAATGCACAGGTTTGGTAGGTTTCCCTAGGTGCCGGCTGAGCTAGAGGCCAAAATCTACAGGTCGGCACTTTGCAAAAAACACCTCTGTTTTCTTTCAAAAAATGTGATGTGTCCACGTTGTGTTTTGGGGCGTTTACTTTCACGGTGCTAGGCCTACCCACACAAGTGTGGTGTCATTTTTATCGGGAGACTTGGGGGAACGCTGGGTGGAAGGAAATTTGTGGCTCCTCTCAGATTCCAGAACTTTCTGTCACCGAAATGTGTGGAAAGTTTGTTTTTTTAGCCAAATTGTGAGGTTTGCAAAGGATTCTGGGTAACAGAACCTGCTCAAAGCCCCACAAGTCTCCCCATCTTGAATTTCCCTAGGTCTATAGTTTTAAAAAATGCACAGGTTTGATAGGTTTCCCTAGGTGCCGGCTGAGCTAGAGGCCAAAATCTACAGGTTGGCACTTTGCAAAAAACACCTCTGTTTTCTTTCAAAAAATGTGATGTGTCCACATTGTGTTTTGGTGCATTTCTTCACTGGCGCCAGGCCTAGGAAATTTGTGGCTCCTATCAGATTCCAGAACTTACTGTCACCGAAATGTGAGGAAAACGTGGTTTTGTAGCCAAATTTTGAGGTTTGCAAAGGATTCTGGATAACAGAACCTCGTCAGAGCCCCACAAGTCACCCCATCTTGGATTACCCTAGGTCTCTAGTTTAAAAAAATGCACAGGTTTGGTGCGTTTCCCTAGGTGCCGGCTGAGCTAGAGGCCAAAATCTACAGGCAGGCACTTTGCAAAAAACACCTCTGTTTTCTTTAAAAAAATGTGATGTGTCCACGTTGTGTTTTGGGGCATTTCCTGTCACGGGCGCCAGGCCTGCCCATACAAGTGAGGTATCATTGTTATCGGGAGACTTGGGAGAACGCTGGGTGGAAGGAAATTTGTGGCTCCTCTCAGATTCCAGAACTTTCTGTCACGGAAATGTGGGGAAAACCTTTTTCTTTAGCCAAATTTTGAGGTATGCAAAGGATTCTGGGTAACAGAACCTGGTCAGAGCCCCACAAGTCACCCCATCTTGGATTCCCCTAGGTCTCTACTTTTCAAAAATGCACAGGTTTGGTAGGTTTCCCTAGGTGCCGGCTGAGCTAGAGGCCAAAATCTACAGGCAGGCACTTTGCAAAAACAGCTGTGTTTTCTGTCAAAAAATGGGATGTGTCCACGTTGTGTTTTGGGACATTTCCTGTCGCGGGCGCTAGGCCTAATCACACAAGTGAGGTACCATTTTTATCGGGAGACTTAGGGGAACGCTAGGTGGAAGGAAATTTGTGGCTCCTCTCAGATTCCAGAACTTTCTGTCACCGAAATGTGTGGAAAATGTGTTTTTTTAGCAACATTTTGAGGTTTGCAAAGGATTCTGGGTAACAGAACCTGGTCAAAGCATCACAAGTCACCCCATCTTGAATTTCCCTAGGTCTATAGTTTTCAAAAATGCACAGGTTTGGTAGGTTTCCCTAGGTGCCAGCTGAGCTAGAGGCCAAAATCTACAGGTAGGCACTTTGCAAAAAACACCTCTGTTTTCTTTAAAAAAATGTGATGTGTCCACGTTGTGTTTTGGGGCATTGCCTGTCAGAGGCGCTAGGCCTACCCACACAAGTGAGGTATCATTTTTATCGGGAGACTTAGGGGAACGCTGGGTGCAAGGAAATTGTGACTCCTCTCAGATTCCAGAAGTTTATGTCACCGAAATGTGAGGAACATGTGTTTTTTAAGCCACATTTTCAGGTTTGCAAAGGATTCTGGGTAACAGAACCTGGTCAGAGCCTCACAAGTCACCCTATCTTGGATTCCCCTGGTCTCTAGTTTTAAAAAATGCACAGGTTTGGTAGGTTTCCCTAGGTGCCGGCTGAGCTAGAGGCCAAAATCTACAGGTAGGCACTTTGCAAAAAACACCTCTGTTTTCTTTTAAAAAATGTGATGTGTCCACGTTGTGTTTTGGGGCATTTCCTGTCACGGGCGCCAGGCCTACCCATACAAGTGAGGTATAATTTTTATTGGGCGACTTGGGGGAACGCTGGGTGGAAGGAAATTTGTGGCTCCTCTCAGATTCCAGAACTTTCTGTAAACGAAATGTGAGGAAAACGTGGTTTAGTAGCCAAATTTTGAGGTTTGCAAAGGATTCTGGGTAACAGAACCTCGTCAGAGCTCCACAAGTCACCCCATCTTGGATTCCCCTGGTCTCTAGTTTTAAAAAATGCACAGGTTTGGTTCGTTTCCCCAGGTGCCGGCTGAGCTAGAGGCCAAAATCTACAGGTAGGCACTTTGCAAAAAACACCTCTGTTTTCTTTAAAAAAATGTGATGTGTCCACGTTGTGTTTTGGGGCATTTCCTGTCACGGGCACCAGGCCTACCCACACAAGTGAGGTATCATTTTTATTGGGCGACTTGGGGGAACGCTGGGTGGAAGGGAATGTGTGGCTCCTCTCAGATTCCAGAACGTTCTGTCACCGAAACGTGAGGAAAACGTGTTTTTTTAGCCACTTTTTGTGGTTTGCAAAGGATTCTGGGTAACAGAACCTGGTCAGAGCCCCACAAGTCACCCCATCGTGGATTCTCCCAGGTCTCTAGTTTTCAAAAATGCACAGGTTTGGTAGGTGTCCCTAGGTGCCGGCTGAGCTAGAGGCCAAAATCTACAGGTAGGCACTTTGCAAAAAACAGCTGTGTTTTCTGTCAAAAAATGGGATGTGTCCATGTTGTGTTTTGGGGCATTTCCTGTCGCGGGCGCTAGGCCTACCCACACAAGTGAGGTATCATTTTTATCGGGAGACTTGGGGGAACGCTGGGTGGAAGGGACTTTGTGGCTCCTCTCAGATTCCAGAACTTTCTGTCACCGAAATGTGAGGAAAATTTGTTTTTTTAGCAACATTTTGAGGTTTGCAAAGGATTCTGGGTAACAGAACCTGGTCAAAGCCCCACAAGTCACTTCATCTTGAAGTTCCCTAGGTCTATATTTTTCAAAAATGCACAGTTTTGGTAGGTTTCCCTAGGTGCCAGCTGAGCTAGAGGCCAAAATCTACAGGTAGGGACTTTGCAAATAACACCTCTGTTTTCTTTAAAAAAATGTGATGTGTCCGCGTTGTGTTTTGGGGCATTTCCTGTCACAGACGCTAGGCTTACCCACACAAGTGAGGTATCATTTTTATCGGGAGACTTAGGGGAACGCTGGGTGCAAGGAAATTGTGGCTCCTCTCAGATTCCAGAACTTAATGTCACCGAAATGTGAGGAAAATGTGTTTTGTAAGCCACATTTTCAGGTTTGCAAAGGATTCTGGGTAACAGAACCTGGTCAGAGCCTCACAAGTCAACCCATCTTGGATTCCCCTAGGTCTCTAGTTTTCAAAAATGCACAGGTTTGGTAGGTTTCCCTAGGTGCCGGCTGAGCTAGAGGCCAAAATCTACAGGTAGGCACTTTGCAAAAAACACCTCTGTTTTCTTTAAAAAAATGTGATGTGTCTACGTTGTGTTTTGGGGCATTTCCTGTCAAGGGCGCCAGGCCTACTCATACAAGTGAGGTATCATTTTTATTGGGCGACTTGGGGGAACGCTGGGTGGAAGGAAATTTGTGGCTCCTCTCAGATTCCAGAACTTTCTGTAAACGAAATGTGAGGAAAACGTGGTTTTGTAGCCAAATTTTGAGGTTTGCAAAGGATTCTGGGTAACAGAACCTCGTCAGAGCCCCACAAGTCACCCCATCTTGGATTCCCCAGGTCTCAATCTTTTAAAAAATGCACAGGTTTGGTTCGTTTCCCCAGGTGCCGGCTGAGCTAGAGGCCAAAATCTACAGGTAGGCACTTTGCAAAAAACACCTCTGTTTTCTTTAAAAAAATGTGATGTGTCCACGTTGTGTTTTGGGGCATTTCCTGTCAAGGGCGCCAGGCCTACCCACACAAGTGAGGTATCATTTTCATTGGGCGACTTGGGGGAACGCTGGGTGGAAGGGAATGTGTGGCTGCTCTCAGATTCCAGAACTTTCTGTCACCGAAACGTGAGGAAAACGTGTTTTTTTAGCCACATTTTGAGGTTTGCAAAGGATTCTGGGTAACAGAACCTGGTCAGAGCCCCTCAAGTCACCCCATCTTGGATTCCCCTAGGTCTCTAGTTTTAAAAAATGCACAGGTTTGATAGGTTTCCCTAGGTGCCGGCTGAGCTAGAGGCCAAAATCTACAGGAAGGCACTTTGCAAAAAACACCTCTGTTTTCTGTCAAAAAATGTGATGTGTCCATGCTGTGTTTTGGGGCGTTTCCTGTCACTGGCGCTAGGCCTACCCACACAAGTGAGGTATCATTTTTATCGGGAGACTTGGGGGAACGCTGGTTGGAAGGAAATTTGTGGCTAATTTCAGATTCCAGAACTTTCTGTCACCGAATTGTGAGGAAAACATTTTTTTTAGCCACTTTTTGAGGTTTGCAAAGGATACTGGGTAACAGAACCTGGTCAGAGCCCCACAAGTCACCCCATCGTGGATTCCCCCTAGGTCTTTAGTTTTCAAAAATGCACAGGTTTGGTAGTTTTCCCTAGGTGCCGGCTGAGCTAGAGGCCAAAATCTACAGGTAGGCACTTTGCAAAAAACAGCTGTGTTTTCTGTCAAAAAATGGGATGTGTCCATGTTGTGTTTTGGGGCATTTCCTGTCGCGGGCGCTAGGCCTACCCACACAAGTGAGGGATCATTTTTATCGGGAGACTTGGGGGAACGCTGGGTGGAAGGAAATTTGTGGCTCCTCTCAGATTCCAGAACTTTCTGTCACCGAAACGTGAGGAAAACGTGTTTTTTTGGCCACTTTTTGTGGTTTGCAAAGGATTCTGGGTAACAGAACCTGGTCAGAGCCCCACAAGTCACCCCATCTTGGATTCCCCTAGGTCTCTAGTTTTCAAATATGCACAGGTTTGGTAGGTTTCCCTAGGTGCCGGCTGAGCTAGAGGCCAAAATCTACAGGCAGGCACTTTGCAAAAAACAGCTGTGTTTTCTGTCAAAAAATGGGATGTGTCCACGTTGTGTTTTGGGGCTTTTCCTGTTGCGGGCGCTAGTCCTACCCATACAAGCGAGGTATCATTTTTATCGGGAGACTTGGGGGAACGCTGGGTGGAAGGAAATTTGTGGCTCCTCTCAGATTCCAGAACTTTCTGTCACCGAAATGTGTGGAAAATGTGTTTTTTTAGCCAAATTTTGAGGTTTGCAAAGGATTCTGGGTAACAGAACCTGGTCAAAGCCCCACAAGTCACCCCATCTTGAATTTCCCTAGGTCTATAGTTTTAAAAAATGCACAGGTTTGGTAGGTTTCCCTAGGTGCCGGCTGAGCTAGAGGCCAAAATCTACAGGTCGGCACTTTGCAAAAAACACCTCTGTTTTCTTTAAAAAAATGTAATGTGTCCACTTTGTGTTTTGGGGCGTTTCCTTTCACGGTGCTAGGCCTACCCACACAAGTGTGGTGTCATTTTTATCGGGAGACTTGGGGGAACGCTGGGTGGAAGGAAATTTGTGGCTCCTCTCAGATTCCAGAACTTTCTGTCACCGAAATGTGTGGAAAGTTTGTTTTTTTAGCCAAATTGTGAGGTTTGCAAAGGATTCTGGGTAACAGAACCTGGTCAAAGCCCCACAAGTCACCCCATCTTGAATTTCCCTAGGTCTATAGTTTTCAAAAATGCACAGGTTTGATAGGTTTCCCTAGGTGCCGGCTGAGCTATAGGCCAAAATCTACAGGTCGGCACTTTGCAAAAAACACCTCTGTTTTCTTTCAAAAAATGTGATGTGTCCACGTTGTGTTTTGGTGCATTTCTTCACTGGCGCCAGGCCTAGGAAATTTGTGGCTCCTATCAGATTCCAGAACTTACTGTCACCGAAATGTGAGGAAAACGTGGTTTTGTAGCCAAATTTTGAGGTTTGCAAAGGATTCTGGATAACAGAACCTCGTCAGAGCCCCACAAGTCACCCCATCTTGGATTACCCTAGGTCTCTAGTTTTAAAAAATGCACAGGTTTGGTGCGTTTCCCTAGGTGCCGGCTGAGCTAGAGGCCAAAATCTACAGGCAGGCACTTTGCAAAAAACACCTCTGTTTTCTTTAAAAAAAATGTGATGTGTCCACGTTGTGTTTTGGGGCATTTCCTGTCACGAGCGCCAGGCCTACCCATACAAGTGAGGTATCATTGTTATCGGGAGACTTGGGAGAACGCTGGGTGGAAGGACATTTGTGGCTCCTCTCAGATTCCAGAACTTTCTGTCACGGAAATGTGGGGAAAACCTTTTTCTTTAGCCAAATTTTGAGGTATGCAAAGGATTCTGGGTAACAGAAACCTGGTCAGAGCCCCACAAGTCACCCCATCTTGGATTCCCCTAGGTCTCTAGTTTTCAAAAATGCACAGGTTTGGTAGGTTTCCCTAGGTGCCGGCTGAGCTAGAGGCCAAAATCTACAGGCAGGCACTTTGCAAAAACAGCTGTGTTTTCTGTCAAAAAATGGGATGTGTCCACGTTGTGTTTTGGGACATTTCCTGTCGCGGGCGCTAGGCCTAATCACACAAGTGAGGTACCATTTTTATCGGGAGACTTAGGGGAACGCTGGGTGGAAGGAAATTTGTGGCTCCTCTCAGATTCCAGAACTTTCTGTCACCGAAATGTGAGGAAAACGTGGTTTTGTAGCCAGATTTTGAGGTTTGCAAAGGATTCTGGGTAACAGAACCTGGTCAGATCCCCACAAGTCACCCCATCTTGGATTCCCCTGGTCTCTAGTTTTAAAAGATGCACAGGTTTGGTACGTTTCCCTAGGTGCCGGCTGAGCTAGAGGCCAAAATCTACAGGTAGGCACTTTGCAAAAAACGCCTCTGTTTTCTTTAAAAAAATTTGATGTGTCCACGTTGTGTTTTGGGGCGTTTCCTTTCACGGCGCTAGGCCTACCCACACAAGTGTGGTATCATTTTTATCGGGAGACTTGGGGGAACGCTGGGTGGAAGGGACTTTGTGGCTCCTCTCAGATTCCAGAACTTTCTGTCACCGAAATGTGTGGAAAATGTGTTTTTTTAGCAACATTTTGAGGTTTGCAAAGGATTCTGCGTAACAGAACCTGGTCAAAGCACCACAAGTCACCCCATCTTGAATTTCTCTAGGTCTATAGTTTTCAAAAATGCACAGGTTTGGTAGGTTTCCCTAGGTGCCAGCTGAGCTAGAGGCCAAAATCTACAGGTAGGCACTTTGCAAAAAACACCTCTGTTTTCTTTAAAAAAATATGATGTGTCCACGTTGTGTTTTGGGGCATTTCCTGTCACGGGCACCAGGCCTACCCACACAAGTGAGGTATCATTTTTATTGGGCGACTTGGGGGAACGCTGGGTGGAAGGGAATGTGTGGCTCCTCTCAGATTCCAGAACGTTCTGTCACCGAAACGTGAGGAAAACGTGTTTTTTTAGCCACTTTTTGTGGTTTGCAAAGTATTCTGGGTAACAGAACCTGGTCAGAGCCCCACAAGTCACCCCATCGTGGATTCTCCCAGGTCTCTAGTTTTCAAAAATGCACAGGTTTGGTAGGTGTCCCTAGGTGCCGGCTGAGCTAGAGGCCAAAATCTACATGTAGGCACTTTGCAAAAAACAGCTGTTTTTTCTGTCAAAAAATGGGATGTGTCCATGTTGTGTTTTGGGGCATTTCCTGTCGCGGGCGCTAGGCCTACCCACACAAGTGAGGTATCATTTTTATCGGGAGATTTGGGGGAACGCTGGGTGGAAGGGACTTTGTGGCTCCTCTCAGATTCCAGAACTTTCTGTCACCGAAATGTGAGGAAAATTTGTTTTTTTAGCAACATTTTGAGGTTTGCAAAGGATTCTGGGTAACAGAACCTGGTCAAAGCCCCACAAGTCACTTCATCTTGAAGTTCCCTAGGTCTATAGTTTTCAAAAATGCACAGGTTTGGTAGGTTTCCCAAGGTGCCAGCTGAGCTAGAGGCCAAAATCTACAGGTAGGGACTTTGCAAAAAACACCTCTGTTTTCTTTAAAAAAATGTGATGTGTCCACGTTGTGTTTTGGGGCATTTCCTGTCACGGGCGCCAGGCCTACCCATACAAGTGAGGTATCATTTTTATTGGGCGACTTGGGGGAACGCTGGGTCGAAGGAAATTTGTGGCTCCTCTCAGATTCCAGAACTTTCTGTAAACGAAATGTGAGGAAAACGTGGTTTTGTAGCCAAATTTTGAGGTTTGCAAAGGATTCTGGGTAACAGAACCTGGTCAGAGCCCCTCAAGTCACCCCATCTTGGATTCCCCTAGGTCTCTAGTTTTCATAAACGCACAGGTTTGGTAGGTTTCCCTAGGTGCCGGCTGAGCTAGAGGCCAAAATCTACAGGCAGGCACTTTGCAAAAAACAGCTGTGTTTTCTGTCAAAAAATGGGATGTGTCCACGTTGTGTTTTGGGGCTTTTCCTGTTGCGGGCCCTAGTCCTACCCATACAAGCGAGGTATCATTTTTATCGGGAGACTTGGGGGATCGCTGGGTGGAAGGAAATTTGTGGCTCCTCTCAGATTCCAGAACTTTCTGTCACCGAAACGTGAGGAAAACGTGTTTTTTTGGCCACTTTTTGTGGTTTGCAAAGGATTCTGGGTAACAGAACCTGGTCAGAGCCCCACAAGTCACCCCATCTTGGATTCCCCTAGGTCTCTAGTTTTCAAATATGCACAGGTTTGGTAGGTTTCCCTAGGTGCCGGCTGAGCTAGAGGCCAAAATCTACAGGCAGGCACTTTGCAAAAAACAGCTGTGTTTTCTGTCAAAAAATGGGATGTGTCCACGTTGTGTTTTGGGGCTTTTCCTGTTGCGGGCGCTAGTCCTACCCATACAAGCGAGGTATCATTTTTATCGGGAGACTTGGGGGAACGCTGGGTGGAAGGAAATTTGTGGCTCCTCTCAGATTCCAGAACTTTCTGTCACCGAAATGTGTGGAAAATGTGTTTTTTTAGCCAAATTTTGAGGTTTGCAAAGGATTCTGGGTAACAGAACCTGGTCAAAGCCCCACAAGTCACCCCATCTTGAATTTCCCTAGGTCTATAGTTTTCAAAAATGCACAGGTTTGGTAGGTTTCCCTAGGTGCCGGCTGAACTAGAGGCCAAAATCTACAGGTCGGCACTTTGCAAAAAACACCTCTGTTTTCTTTAAAAAAAATGTGATGTGTCCACTTTGTGTTTTGGGGCGTTTCCTTTCACGGTGCTAGGCCTACCCACACAAGTGTGGTGTCATTTTTATCGGGAGACTTGGGGGAACGCTGGGTGGAAGGAAATTTGTGGCTCCTCTCAGATTCCAGAACTTTCTGTCACCGAAATGTGTGGAAAGTTTGTTTTTTTAGCCAAATTGTGAGGTTTGCAAAGGATTCTGGGTAACAGAACCTGGTCAAAGCCCCACAAGTCACCCCATCTTGAATTTCCCTAGGTCTATAGTTTTCAAAAATGCACAGGTTTGATAGGTTTCCCTAGGTGCCGGCTGAGCTATAGGCCAAAATCTACAGGTCGGCACTTTGCAAAAAACACCTCTGTTTTCTTTCAAAAAATGTGATGTGTCCACGTTGTGTTTTGGTGCATTTCTTCACTGGCGCCAGGCCTAGGAAATTTGTGGCTCCTATCAGATTCCAGAACTTACTGTCACCGAAATGTGAGGAAAACGTGGTTTTGAAGCCAAATTTTGAGGTTTGCAAAGGATTCTGGATAACAGAACCTCGTCAGAGCCCCACAAGTCACCCCATCTTGGATTACCCTAGGTCTCTAGTTTTAAAAAATGCACAGGTTTGGTGCGTTTCCCTAGGTGCCGGCTGAGCTAGAGGCCAAAATCTACAGACAGGCACTTTGCAAAAAACACCTCTGTTTTCTTTAAAAAAAATGTGATGTGTCCACGTTGTGTTTTGGGGCATTTCCTGTCACGGGCGCCAGGCCTACCCATACAAGTGAGGTATCATTGTTATCGGGAGACTTGGGAGAACGCTGGGTGGAAGGACATTTGTGGCTCCTCTCAGATTCCAGAACTTTCTGTCACGGAAATGTGGGGAAAACCTTTTTCTTTAGCCAAATTTTGAGGTATGCAAAGGATTCTGGGTAACAGAACCCTGGTCAGAGCCCCACAAGTCACCCCATCTTGGATTCCCCTAGGTCTCTAGTTTTCAAAAATGCACAGGTTTGGTAGGTTTCCCTAGGTGCCGGCTGAGCTAGAGGCCAAAATCTACAGGCAGGCACTTTGCAAAAACAGCTGTGTTTTCTGTCAAAAAATGGGATGTGTCCACGTTGTGTTTTGGGACATTTCCTGTCGCGGGCGCTAGGCCTAATCACACAAGTGAGGTACCATTTTTATCGGGAGACTTAGGGGAACGCTGGGTGGAAGGAAATTTGTGGCTCCTCTCAGATTCCAGAACTTTCTGTCACCGAAATGTGAGGAAAACGTGGTTTTGTAGCCAGATTTTGAGGTTTGCAAAGGATTCTGGGTAACAGAACCTGGTCAGATCCCCACAAGTCACCCCATCTTGGATTCCCCTGGTCTCTAGTTTTAAAAGATGCACAGGTTTGGTACGTTTCCCTAGGTGCCGGATGAGCTAGAGGCCAAAATCTACAGGTAGGCACTTTGCAAAAAACGCCTCTGTTTTCTTTAAAAAAATTTGATGTGTCCACGTTGTGTTTTGGGGCGTTTCCTTTCACGGCGCTAGGCCTACCCACACAAGTGTGGTATCATTTTTATCGGGAGACGTGGGGGAACGCTGGGTGGAAGGAAATTTGTGGCTCCTCTCAGATTCCAGAACTTTCTGTCACCGAAACGTGAGGAAAACGTGTTTTTTAGCCACTTTTTGTGGTTTGCAAAGGATTCTGGGTAACAGAACCTGGTCAGAGCCCCACAAGTCACCCCATCGTAGATTCTCCCAGGTCTCTAGTTTTCAAAAATGCTCAGGTTTGGTAGGTGTCCCTAGGTGCCGGCTGAGCTAGAGGCCAAAATCTACAGGTAGGCACTTTGCAAAAAACAGCTGTGTTTTCTGTCAAAAAATGGGATGTGTCCATGTTGTGTTTTGGGGCATTTCCTGTCGCGGGCGCTAGGCCTACCCACATAAGTGAGGTATCATTTTTATCGGGAGACTTGGGGGAACGCTGGGTGGAAGGGACTTTGTGGCTCCTCTCAGATTCCAGAACTTTCTGTCACCGAAATGTGTGGAAAATGTGTTTTTTTAGCAACATTTTGAGGTTTGCAAAGGATTCTGGGTAACAGAACCTGGTCAAAGCACCACAAGTCACCCCATCTTGAATTTCTCTAGGTCTATAGTTTTCAAAAATGCACAGGTTTGGTAGGTTTCCCTAGGTGCCAGCTGAGCTAGAGGCCAAAATCTACAGGTAGGCACTTTGCAAAAAACACCTCTGTTTTCTTTAAAAAAATATGATGTGTCCACGTTGTGTTTTGGGGCATTTCCTGTCACGGGCACCAGGCCTACCCACACAAGTGAGGTATCATTTTTATTGGGCGACTTGGGGGAACGCTGGGTGGAAGGGAATGTGTGGCTCCTCTCAGATTCCAGAACGTTCTGTCACCGAAACGTGAGGAAAACGTGTTTTTTTAGCCACTTTTTGTGGTTTGCAAAGTATTCTGGGTAACAGAACCTGGTCAGAGCCCCACAAGTCACCCCATCGTGGATTCTCCCAGGTCTCTAGTTTTCAAAAATGCACAGGTTTGGTAGGTGTCCCTAGGTGCCGGCTGAGCTAGAGGCCAAAATCTACATGTAGGCACTTTGCAAAAAACAGCTGTTTTTTCTGTCAAAAAATGGGATGTGTCCATGTTGTGTTTTGGGGCATTTCCTGTCGCGGGCGCTAGGCCTACCCACACAAGTGAGGTATCATTTTTATCGGGAGATTTGGGGGAACGCTGGGTGGAAGGGACTTTGTGGCTCCTCTCAGATTCCAGAACTTTCTGTCACCGAAATGTGAGGAAAATTTGTTTTTTTAGCAACATTTTGAGGTTTGCAAAGGATTCTGGGTAACAGAACCTGGTCAAAGCCCCACAAGTCACTTCATCTTGAAGTTCCCTAGGTCTATAGTTTTCAAAAATGCACAGGTTTGGTAGGTTTCCCAAGGTGCCAGCTGAGCTAGAGGCCAAAATCTACAGGTAGGGACTTTGCAAAAAACACCTCTGTTTTCTTTAAAAAAATGTGATGTGTCCACGTTGTGTTTTGGGGCATTTCCTGTCACGGGCGCCAGGCCTACCCATACAAGTGAGGTATCATTTTTATTGGGCGACTTGGGGGAACGCTGGGTCGAAGGAAATTTGTGGCTCCTCTCAGATTCCAGAACTTTCTGTAAACGAAATGTGAGGAAAACGTGGTTTTGTAGCCAAATTTTGAGGTTTGCAAAGGATTCTGGGTAACAGAACCTGGTCAGAGCCCCTCAAGTCACCCCATCTTGGATTCCCCTAGGTCTCTAGTTTTCATAAACGCACAGGTTTGGTAGGTTTCCCTAGGTGCCGGCTGAGCTAGAGGCCAAAATCTACAGGAAGGCACTTTGCAAAAAACACCTCTGTTTTCTTTCAAAAAATGTGACGTGTCCATGCTGTGTTTTGGGGCCTTTCCTGTCACTGGCGCTAGGCCTACCCACACAAGTGAGGTATCATTGTTATCGGGAGACTTGGGAGAACGCTGGGTGGAAGGAAATTTGTGGCTCCTCTCAGATTCCAGAACTTTCTGTCACGGAAATGTGGGGAAAACGTTATTTTTTAGCCAAATTTTAAGGTTTGCAAAGGATTCTGGGTAGCAGAACCTGGTCAGAGCCCCACAAGTCACCCCATCTTGGATTCCCCTACGTCTCTAGTTTTCAAAACTGCACATGTTTGGTAGGTTTCCCTAGGTGCCGGCTGAGCTAGGGGCCAAAATCTACAGACAGGCACTTTGCAAAAACAGCTGTGTTTTCTGTCAAAAAATTGGATGTGTCCACGTTGTGTTTTGGTGCATTTCCTGTCATGGGCGCCAGGCCTACCCACACAAGTGAGGTATCATTTTTATTGGGCGACTTGGGGGAACGCTGGGTGGAAGGAATTTTGTGGCTCCTCTCAGATTCCAGAACTTTCTGTCAACGAAATGTGAGGAAAACGTGGTTTTGTAGCCAAATTTTGAGGTTTGCAAAGGATTCTGGGTAACAGAACCTCGTCAGAGCCCCACAAGTCACCCCATCTTGGATTCCCCTGGTCTCTAGTTTTAAAATATGCACAGGTTTGGTTTGTTTCCCCAGGTGCCGGCTGAGCTAGAGGCCAAAATCTACAGGTAGGCACTTTGCAAAAAACACCTCTGTTTTCTTTAAAAAAATGTGATGTGTCCGCGTTGTGTTTTGGGGCATTTCCTGTCACAGACGCTAGGCCTACCCATACAAGTGAGGTATCATTTTTATCGGGAGACTTAGGGGAACGCTGGGTGCAAGGAAATTGTGGCTCCTCTCAGATTCCAGAACTTTATGTCACCGAAATGTGAGGAAAATGTGTTTTTTAAGCCACATTTTCAGGTTTGCAAAGGATTCTGGGTAACAGAACCTGGTCAGAGCCTCACAAGTCACCCCATCTTGGATTCCCCTAGGTCTCTAGTTTTCAAAAATGCACAGGTTTGGTAGGTTTCCCTAGGTGCCGGCTGAGCTAGAGGCCAAAATCTACAGGTAGGCACTTTGCAAAAAACACCTCTGTTTTCTTTAAAAAAATGTGATGTGTCCACGTTGTGTTTTGGGGCATTTCCTGTCACGGGCGCCAGGCCTACCCATACAAGTAAGGTATCATTTTTATTGGGCGACTTGGGGGAACGCTGGGTGGAAGGAAATTTGTGGCTCCTCTCAGATTCCAGAACTTTCTGTAAACGAAATGTGAGGAAAACGTGGTTTTGTAGCCAAATTTTGAGGTTTGCAAAGGATCCTGGGTAACAGAACCTCGTCAGAGCCCCACAAGTCACCCCATCTTGGATTCCCCTGGTCTCTAGTTTTAAAAAATGCACAGGTTTGGTTCGTTTCCCCAGGTGCCGGCTGAGCTAGAGGCCAAAATCTACAGGTAGGCACTTTGCAAAAAACACCTCTGTTTTCTTTAATAAAATGTGATGTGTCCACGTTGTGTTTTGGGGCATTTCCTGTCACGGGCGCCAGGCACACCCACACAAGTGAGGTATCATTTTTATTGGGCGACTTAGGGGAACGCTGGGTGGAAGGGAATGTGTGGCTCCTCTCAGATTCCAGAACTTTCTGTAATGGAAATGGGGGGAAAACGTTATTTTTTAGCCAAATTTTGAGGTTTGCAAAGGATTCTGGGTAACAGAACCTGGTCAGAGCCCCACAAGTCACCCTATCTTGGATTCCCCTAGGTCTCTAGTTTTCAAAACTGCACATGTTTGGTAGGTTTCCCTAGGTGCCGGCTGAGCTAGGGGCCAAAATCTACAGGCAGGCACTTTGCAAAAACAGCTGTGTTTTCTGTCAAAAAATGGGATGTGTCCACGTTGTGTTTTGGTGCATTTGCTGTCATGGGCGCCAGGCCTACCCACACAAGTGAGGTATAATTTTTATTGGGCGACTTGGGGGAACGCTGGGTAGAAGGAAATTTGTGGCTCCTATCAGATTCCAGAACTTTCTGCCACTGAAATGTGAGGAAAACGTGGTTTTGTAGCCAAATTTTGAGGTTTGCAAAGGATTCTGGGTAACAGAACCTCGTCAGAGCCCCACAAGTCACCACATCTTGGATTCCCCTAGGTCTCTAGTTTTAAAAAATGCACAGGTTTGGTGCGTTTCCCTAGGTGCCGGCTGAGCTAGAGGCCAAAATCTACAGGTAGGCACTTTGCAAGAAACACCTGTTTTCTTTAAAAAAATGTGATGTGTCCACGCTTTGTTTTGGGGCGTTTCCTTTCACGGTGCTAGGCCTACCCACACAAGTGAGGTATCATTTTTATCGGGAGACTTGGGGGAACGCTGGGTGGAAGGAAATTTGTGGCTCCTCTCAGATTCCAGAACTTTCTGTCACCGAAATGTGTGGAAAGTGTGTTTTTTTAGCCAAATTGTGAGGTTTGCAAAGGATTCTGGGTAACAGAACCTGGTCAGAGCCCCTCAAGTCACCCAATCTTGGATTCCCCTAGGTCTCTAGTTTTCAAAAACGCACAGGTTTGGTAGGTTTCCCTAGGTGCCGGCTGAGCTAGAGGCCAAAATCTACAGGAAGGCACTTTGCAAAAAACACCTCTGTTTTCTTTAAAAAAATGTGATGTGTCCATGCTGTGTTTTGGGACGTTTCCTGTCACTGGTGCTAGGCCTACCCACACAAGTGAGGTATCATTTTTATCAGGAGACTTAGGGGAACGCTGGGGGAAGGACATTTGTGGCTCCTCTCAGATTCTAGAACTTTCTGTCACGAAAATGTGGGGAAAACGTGTTTTTTTAGCCAAATTTTGAGGTTTCAAAGGATTCTGGGTAACAGAACCTGGTCAGAGCCCCAGAAGTCACCCCATCTTGGATTCCCCCAGGTCTCTAGTTCTCAAAAATACACAGGTTTGGTAGGTTTCCCTAAGTGCCGGCTGAGCTAGAGGCCAAAATCTACAGGCAGGCACTTTGCAAAAAACAGCTGTGTTTTCTGTCAAAAAATGGGATGTGTCCACGTTGTGTTTTGGGGCATTTTCTGTCGCGGGCGCTAGGCCTACCCACACAAGTGAGGTATCATTTTTATCGGGAGACTTGGGGAAACGCTGGGTGGAAGGAAATTTGTGGCTCCTCTCAGATTCCAGAACTTTCTGTCACCGAATTGTGAGGAAAACATGTTTTTTTAGCCACTTTTTGAGGTTTGCAAAGGATTCTGGGTAACAGAACCTGGTCAGAGCCCCACAAGTCACCCAATTTTGGATTCTTCCAGGTCTCTAGTTTTCAAAAATGCACAGGTTTGGTAGGTGTCTCTAGGTGCCATCTGAGCTAGAGGCCAAAATCTACAGGTAGGCACTTTGCAAAAAACAGCTGTGTTTTCTGTCAAAAAATGGGATGTGTCCATGTTGTGTTTTGGGGCATTTCCTGTCGCGGGCGCTAGGCCTACCCACACAAGTGAGGTATCATTTTTATCGGGAGACTTGGGGGAACGCTGGGTGGAAAGGACTTTGTGGCTCCTCTCAGATTCCAGAACTTTCTGTCACCGAAATGTGAGGAAAATGTGTTTTTTTAGCAACATTTTGAGGTTTGCAAAGGATTCTGGGTAACAGAACCTGGTCAAAGCCCCACAAGTCACCCCATCTTGAATTTCCCTAGGTCTATAGTTTTCAAAAATGCACAGGTTTGGTAGGTTTCCC
This sequence comes from Pleurodeles waltl, assembly GCF_031143425.1. Classification (NCBI taxonomy): domain Eukaryota; kingdom Metazoa; phylum Chordata; class Amphibia; order Caudata; family Salamandridae; genus Pleurodeles; species Pleurodeles waltl. Next base: position 1,420,491,674 of record NC_090446.1, read on the forward strand.
TAAGTGCCAGCTGAGCTAGAGGCCAAAATCTACAGGTAGGCACTTTGCAAAAAACACCTCTGTTTTCTTTAAAAAAATGTGATGTGTCCGCGTTGTGTTTTGGGGCATTTCCTGTCACAGACGCTAGGCCTACCCATACAAGTGAGGAATCATTTTTATTGGGCGACTTGGGGGAACGCTGGGTGGAAGGAAATTTGTGGCTCCTCTCAGATTCCAGAACTTTCTGTAAACGAAATGTGAGGAAAATGTGGTTTTGTAGCCAAATTTTGAGGTTTGCAAAGGATTCTGGGTAACAGAACCTCATCAGAGCCCCACAAGTCACCCCATCTTGGATTCCCCTGGTCTCTAGTTTTAAAATATGCACAGGTTTGGTTTGTTTCCCCAGGTGCCGGCTGAGCTAGAGGCCAAAATCTACAGGTAGGCACTTTGCAAAAAACACCTCTGTTTTCTTTAAAAAAATGTGATGTGTCCACGTTGTGTTTTGGGGCATTTCCTGTCACGGGCGCCAGGCCTACCCACACAAGTGAGCTATCATTTTTATTGGGCGACTTGGGGGAACGCTGGGTGGAAGGGAATGTGTGGCTCCTCTCAGATTCCAGAACTTTCTGTCACCGAAACGTGAGGAAAACGTGTTTTTTTAGCCAAATTTTGAGGTTTGCTAAGGATTCTGGGTAACAGAACCTGGTCAGCGCCCTTCAAGTCACCCCATCTTGGATTCCCCTAGGTCTCTAGTTTTCAAAACTGCACATGTTTGGTAGGTTTCCCTAGGTGCCGGCTGAGCTAGAGGCCAAAATCAACAGGCAGGCACCTTGCAAAAACAGCTGTGTTTTCTGTCAAAAAATGGGATGTGTCCACGTTGTGTTTTTATGCATTTCCTGTCACGGGCGCCAGGCCTACCCACACAAGTGAGGTATCATTTTTATTGGGCGACTTGGGGGAACGCTGGGTGGAAGGAAATTTGTGGCTCCTATCAGATTCCAGAACTTTCTGTCACCGAAATGTGAGGAAAACGTGGTTTTGTAGCCAAATTTTGAGGTTTGCAAAGGATTCTGGGTAACAGAACCTGGTCAGAGCCCCTCAAGTCACCCAATCTTGGATTCCCCTAGGTCTCTAGTTTTCAAAAACGCACAGGTTTGGTAGGTTTCCCTAGGTGCCGGCTGAGCTAGAGGCCAAAATCTACAGGAAGGCACTTTGCAAAAAACACCTCTGTTTTCTTTAAAAAAATGTGATGTGTCCATGCTGTGTTTTGGGACGTTTCCTGTCACTGGTGCTAGGCCTACCCACACAAGTGAGGTATCATTTTTATCAGGAGACTTAGGGGAACGCTGGGGGAAGGACATTTGTGGCTCCTCTCAGATTCTAGAACTTTCTGTCACGAAAATGTGGGGAAAACGTGTTTTTTTAGCCAAATTTTGAGGTTTCAAAGGATTCTGGGTAACAGAACCTGGTCAGAGCCCCAGAAGTCACCCCATCTTGGATTCCCCCAGGTCTCTAGTTCTCAAAAATACACAGGTTTGGTAGGTTTCCCTAAGTGCCGGCTGAGCTAGAGGCCAAAATCTACAGGCAGGCACTTTGCAAAAAACAGCTGTGTTTTCTGTCAAAAAATGGGATGTGTCCACGTTGTGTTTTGGGGCATTTTCTGTCGCGGGCGCTAGGCCTACCCACACAAGTGAGGTATCATTTTTATCGGGAGACTTGGGGAAACGCTGGGTGGAAGGAAATTTGTGGCTCCTCTCAGATTCCAGAACTTTCTGTCACCGAATTGTGAGGAAAACATGTTTTTTTAGCCACTTTTTGAGGTTTGCAAAGGATTCTGGGTAACAGAACCTGGTCAGAGCCCCACAAGTCACCCAATTTTGGATTCTTCCAGGTCTCTAGTTTTCAAAAATGCACAGGTTTGGTAGGTGTCCCTAGGTGCCATCTGAGCTAGAGGCCAAAATCTACAGGTAGGCACTTTGCAAAAAACAGCTGTGTTTTCTGTCAAAAAATGGGATGTGTCCATGTTGTGTTTTGGGGCATTTCCTGTCGCGGGCGCTAGGCCTACCCACACAAGTGAGGTATCATTTTTATCGGGAGACTTGGGGGAACGCTGGGTGGAAAGGACTTTGTGGCTCCTCTCAGATTCCAGAACTTTCTGTCACCGAAATGTGAGGAAAATGTGTTTTTTTAGCAACATTTTGAGGTTTGCAAAGGATTCTGGGTAACAGAACCTGGTCAAAGCCCCACAAGTCACCCCATCTTGAATTTCCCTAGGTCTATAGTTTTCAAAAATGCACAGGTTTGGTAGGTTTCCCTAAGTGCCAGCTGAGCTAGAGGCCAAAATCTACAGGTAGGCACTTTGCAAAAAACACCTCTGTTTTCTTTAAAAAAATGTGATGTGTCCGCGTTGTGTTTTGGGGCATTTCCTGTCACAGACGCTAGGCCTACCCATACAAGTGAGGAATCATTTTTATTGGGCGACTTGGGGGAACGCTGGGTGGAAGGAAATTTGTGGCTCCTCTCAGATTCCAGAACTTTCTGTAAACGAAATGTGAGGAAAATGTGGTTTTGTAGCCAAATTTTGAGGTTTGCAAAGGATTCTGGGTAACAGAACCTCATCAGAGCCCCACAAGTCACCCCATCTTGGATTCCCCTGGTCTCTAGTTTTAAAATATGCACAGGTTTGGTTTGTTTCCCCAGGTGCCGGCTGAGCTAGAGGCCAAAATCTACAGGTAGGCACTTTGCAAAAAACACCTCTGTTTTCTTTAAAAAAATGTGATGTGTCCACGTTGTGTTTTGGGGCATTTCCTGTCACGGGCGCCAGGCCTACCCACACAAGTGAGCTATCATTTTTATTGGGTGACTTGGGGGAACGCTGGGTGGAAGGGAATGTGTGGCTCCTCTCAGATTCCAGAACTTTCTGTCACCGAAACGTGAGGAAAATGTGTTTTTTTAGCCAAATTTTGAGGTTTGCTAAGGATTCTGGGTAACAGAACCTGGTCAGCGCCCTTCAAGTCACCCCATCTTGGATTCCCCTAGGTCTCTAGTTTTCAAAACTGCACATGTTTGGTAGGTTTCCCTAGGTGCCGGCTGAGCTAGAGGCCAAAATCAACAGGCAGGCACCTTGCAAAAACAGCTGTGTTTTCTGTCAAAAAATGGGATGTGTCCACGTTGTGTTTTTATGCATTTCCTGTCACGGGCGCCAGGCCTACCCACACAAGTGAGGTATCATTTTTATTGGGCGACTTGGGGGAACGCTGGGTGGAAGGAAATTTGTGGCTCCTATCAGATTCCAGAACTTTCTGTCACCGAAATGTGAGGAAAACGTGGTTTTGTAGCCAAATTTTGAGGTTTGCAAAGGATTCTGGGTAACAGAACCTCGTCAGAGCCCCACAGTCATTCCATCTTGTTTTCCCCTAGGTCTCTAGTTTTAAAAAATGCACAGGTTTGGTGCGTTTCCCTAGGTGCCGTCTGAGCTAGAGGCCAAAATCTACAGGTAGGCACTTTGTGAAAAACACCTCTGTTTTCTTTCAAAATATGTGATGTGTCCACGTTGTGTTTTGGGGCATTTCCTGTCACGGGCGCCAGGCCTACCCATTCAAGTGAGGTATCATTTTTATTGGGCGACTTGGGGGAACGCTGGGTGGAAGGGAATGTGTGGCTCCTCTCAGATTCCAGAACGTTCTGTCACCGAAACGTGAGGAAAACGTGTTTTTTTAGCCACTTTTTGTGGTTTGCAAAGGATTCTGGGTAACAGAACCTGGTCAGAGCCCCACAAGTCACCCCATCGTGGATTCTCCCAGGTCTCTAGTTTTCAAAAATGCACAGGTTTGGTAGGTGTCCCTAGGTGCCGGCTGAGCTAGAGGCCAAAATCTACAGGAAGGCACTTTGCAAAAAACACCTCTGTTTTCTGTTAAAAAACGTGATGTGTCCATGCTGTGTTTTGGGGCGTTTCCTGTCACTGGCGCTAGGCCTACCCACACAAGTGAGGTATCATTGTTATCGGGACACTTGGGAGAACAATGGGTGGAAGGAAATTTGTGGCTTCTCTCAGATTCCAGAACTTTCTGTCACCGAAATGTGAGGAAAGCGTGGTTTTGTAGCCACATTTTGAGGTTTGCAAAGGATTCTGGGTAACAGAACCTGGTCAGAGCCCCTCAAGTCACCCCATCTTGGATTCCCCTAGGTCTCTAGTTTTCAAAAATGCACATGTTTGGTAGGTTTCCCTAGGTGCCGGCTGAGCTAGAGGCCAAAATCTACAGGCAGGCACTTTGCAAAAACAGCTGTGTTTTCTGTCAAAAAATGGGATGTGTCCACGTTGTGTTTTGGGGCATTTCCTGTCGCGGGCGCTAGGCCTACCCACACAAGGGAGGTACCATTTTTATTAGGAGACTTGGGGGAACGCTGGGTGGAAGGAAATTTGTGGCTTCTCTCAGATTCCAGAACTTTCTGTCACCGAAATGTGAGGAAAGCGTGGTTTTGTAGCCAAATTTTGAGGTTTGCAAAGGATTCTGGGTAATAGAACCTGGTCAGAGCCCCACAAGTCACCCCATCTTGCATTCCCCTGGTCTCTAGTTTTAAAAAATGCACAGGTTTGGTACGTTTCCCTAGGTGCTGGCTGAGCTAGAGGCCAAAATCTACAGGTAGGCACTTTGCAAAAAACGCCTCTGTTTTCTTTCAAAAACTTTTGATGTGTCCACGTTGTGTTTTGGGGCATTTCCTGTCACGGGCACCAGGCCTACCCACACAAGTGAGGTATCATTTTTATTGGGAGACTTGGGGGAACGCTGGGTGGAAGGAAATTTGTGGCTGCTCTCAGATTGCAGAACTTTCTGTCACCGAAATGTGAGGAAAACGTGTTTTTTTAGCCACTTTTTGTGGTTTGCAAAGGATTCTGGGTAACAGAACCTGGTCAGAGCCCCACAAGTCACCCCATCGTGGATTCTCCCAGGTCTCTAGTTTTAAAAAATGCACAGGTTTGGTAGGTGTCCCTAGGTGCCGGCTGAGCTAGAGGCCAAAATCTACAGGTAGGCACTTTGCAAAAAACAGCTGTGTTTTCTGTCAAAAAATGGGATGTGTCCATGTTGTGTTTTGGAGCATTTCCTGTCGCGGGCGCTAGGCCTACCCACACAAGTGAGGTATCATTTTTATCGGGAGTCTTGGGGGAACGCTGGGTGGAAGGGACTTTGTGGCTCCTCTCAGATTCCAGAACTTTCTGTCACCGAAATGTCATGAAAATGTGTTTTTTTAGCAACATTTTGAGGTGTGCAAATGATTCTGGGTAACAGAACCTGGTCAAAGCCCCACAAGTCACCCCATCTTGAATTTCCCTAGGTCTATAGTTTTCAAAAATGCACAGGTTTGGTAGGTTTCCCTAGGTGCCAGCTGAGCTAGAGGCCAAAATCTACAGGTAGGCACTTTGCAAAAAACACCTCTGTTTTCTTTAAAAAAATGTGATGTGTCCACGTTGTGTTTTGGGGCATTTCCTGTCACAGGCGCTAGGCCTACCCACACAAGTGAGGTATCATTTTTATCGGGAGACTTGGGGGAATGCTGGGTGGAAGGAAATTTGTGGCTCCCCTCAGATTCCAGAACTTTCTGTCACCGAATTGTGAGGAAATCATGTTTTTTTAGCCACTTTTTCAGGTTTGCAAAGGATTCTGGGTAACAGAACCTGGTCAGAGCCCCACAAGTCACCCCATTTTGGATTCCCCTAGGTCTTTAGTTTTCAAAAATGCACAGGTTTGGTGGTTTCCCTAGGTGCCGGCTGAGCTAGAGGCCAAAATCTACAGGCAGGCACTTTGCAAAAAACAGCTGTGTTTTCTGTCAAAAAATGGGATGTGTCCACGTTTTGTTTTGGGGCATTTCCTGTCGCGAGGCGCTAGGCCTACCCACACAAGTGTGGTATCATTTTTATTGGGAAACTTGGGGGAACGCTGGGTGGAAGGAAATTTGTGGCTACTCTCAGATTGCAGAACTTTCTGTCACCGAAATGTGAGGAAAATGTGATTTTTTAGCAACATTTTGACGTGTGCAAATGATTCTGGGTAACAGAACCTGGTCAAAGCCCCACAAGTCACCCCATCTTGAATTTCCCTAGGTCTATAGTTTTCAAAAATGCACAGGTTTGGTAGGTTTCCCTAGGTGCCAGCTGAGCTAGAGGCCAAAATCTACAGGTAGGCACTTTGCAAAAAACACCTCTGTTTTCTTTAAAAAAATGTGATGTGTCCACGTTGTGTTTTGGGGCATTTCCTGTCACGGGCGCCAGGCCTACCCATACAAGTGAGGTATCATTTTTATTGGGCGACTTGGGGGAACGCTGGTTGAAAGGAAATTTGTGGCTCCTCTCAGATTCCGGAACTTTCTGTAAACGAAATGTGAGGAAAACGTGGTTTTGTAGCCAAATTTTGAGGTTTGCAAAGGATTCTGGGTAACAGAACCTCGTCAGAGCCCCACAAGTCACCCCATCTTGGATTCCCCTGCTCTCTAGTTTTAAAAAATGCACAGGTTTGGTTCGTTTCCCCAGGTGCCGGCTGAGCTAGAGACCAAAATCTACAGGTAGGCACTTTGCAAAAAACACCTCTGTTTTCTTTAAAAAATTGTCATGTGTCCACGTTGTGTTTTGGGGCATTTCCTGTCACGGGCGCCAGGCCTACCCACACAAGTGAGCTATCATTTTTATTGGGCGACTTGGGGGAACGCTGGGTGGAAGGGAATGTGTGGCTCCTCTCAGATTCCAGAACTTTCTGTCACCGAAACGTGAGGAAAACGTGTTTTTTTAGCCAAATTTTGAGGTTTGCAAAGGATTCTGGGTAACAGAACCTGGTCAGAGCCCCTCAAGTCACCCCATCTTGGATTCCCCTAGGTCTCTAGTTTTCAAAAATGCACAGGTTTGGTAGGTTTCCCTAGGTACCGGATGAGCTAGATGCCAAAATCTACAGGAAGGCACTTTGCAAAAAACACCTCTGTTTTCTGTTAAAAAACGTGATGTGTCCATGCTGTGTTTTGGGGCGTTTCCTGTCACTGGCGCTAGGCCTACCCACAAAAGTGAGGTATCATTGTTATCGGGAGACTTGGGAGAACAATGGGTGGAAGGAAATTTGTGGCTTCTCTCAGATTCCAGAACTTTCTGTCACCGAAATGTGAGGAAAGCGTGGTTTTGTAGCCAAATTTTGAGGTTTGCAAAGGATTCTGGGTAACAGAACCTGGTCAGAGCCCCTCAAGTCACCCCATCTTGGATTCCCCTAGGTCTCTAGTTTTCAAAAATGCACATGTTTGGTAGGTTTCCCTAGGTGCCGGCTGAGCTAGAGGCCAAAATCTACAGGCAGGCACTTTGCAAAAACAGCTGTGTTTTCTGTCAAAAAATGGGATGTGTCCACGTTGTGTTTTGGGGCATTTCCTGTCGCGGGCGCTAGGCCTACCCACACAAGGGAGGTACCATTTTTATTGGGAGACTTGGGGGAACGCTGGGTGGAAGGAAATTTGTGGCTTCTCTCAGATTCCAGAACTTTCTGTCACCGAAATGTGAGGAAAGCGTGGTTTTGTAGCCAAATTTTGAGGTTTGCAAAGGATTCTGGGTAATAGAACCTGGTCAGAGCCCCACAAGTCACCCCATCTTGCATTCCCCTGGTCTCTAGTTTTAAAAAATGCACAGGTTTGGTACGTTTCCCTAGGTGCCGGCTGAGCTAGAGGCCAAAATCTACAGGTAGGCACTTTGCAAAAAACGCCTCTGTTTTCTTTCAAAAACTTTTGATGTGTCCACGTTGTGTTTTGGGGCATTTCCTGTCACGGGCACCAGGCCTACCCACACAAGTGAGGTATCATTTTTATTGGGCGACTTGGGGGAACGCTGGGTGGAAGGGAATGTGTGGCTCCTCTCACATTTCCAGAACTTTCTGTCACCGAAACGTGAGGAAAACGTGTTTTTTTAGCCACTTTTTGTGGTTTGCAAAGGATTCTGGGTAACAGAACCTGGTCAGAGCCCCACAAGTCACCCCATCGTGGATTCTCCCAGGTCTCTAGTTTTGAAAAATGCACAGGTTTGGTAGGTGTCCCTAGGTGCCGGCTGAGCTAGAGGCCAAAATCTACAGGTAGGCACTTTGCAAAAAACAGCTGTGTTTTCTGTCAAAAAATGGGATGTGTCCATGTTGTGTTTTGGGGCATTTCCTGTCGCGGGCGCTAGGCCTACCCACACAAGTGAGGTATCATTTTTATCGGGAGACTTGGGGGAACGCTGGGTGCAAGGAAATTGTGGCTCCTCTCAGATTCCAGAACTTTCTGTCACCGAAATGTGAGGAAAATGTGTTTTTTTAGCAACATTTTGAGGTTTGCAAAGGATTCTGGGTAACAGAACCTGGTCAAAGCCCCACAAGTCACCCCATCTTGAATTTCCCTAGGTCTATAGTTTTCAAAAATGCACAGGTTTGGTAGGTTTCCCTAGGTGCCAGCTGAGCTAGAGGCCAAAATCTACAGGTAGGCACTTTACAAAAAACACCTCTGTTTTCTTTAAAAAACATGTGATGTGTCCACGTTGTGTTTTGGGGCATTTCCTGTCACAGGCGCTAGGCCTACCCACACAAGTGAGGTATCATTTTTATCGGGAGACTTAGGGGAACGCTGGGTGCAAGGAAATTGTGGCTCCTCTCAGATTCCAGAACTTTATGTCACCGAAATGTGAGGAAAATGTGTTTTTTAAGCCACATTTTCAGGTTTGCAAAGGATTCTGGGTAACAGAACCTGGTCAGAGCCTCACAAGTCACCCCATCTTGGATTCCCCTAGGTCTCTAGTTTTCAAAAATGCACAGGTTTGGTAGGTTTCCCTAGGTGCCGGCTGAGCTAGAGGCCAAAATCTACAGGTAGGCACTTTGCAAAAAACACATCTGTTTTCTTTAAAAAAATGTGATGTGTCCACGTTGTGTTTTGGGGCATTTCCTGTCACGGGCGCCAGGCCTACCCATACAAGTGAGGTATCATTTTTATTGGGCGAGTTGGGGGAACGCTGGGTGGAAGGAAATTTGTGGCTCCTCTCAGATTCCAGAACTTTCTGTAAACGAAATGTGAGGAAAACGTAGTTTTGTAGCCAAATTTTGAGGTTTGCAAAGGATTCTGGGTAACAGAACCTCATCAGAGCCCCACAAGTCACCCCATCTTGGATTCCCCTGGTCTCTAGTTTAAAAAAATGCACAGGTTTGTTTCGTTTCCCCAGGTGCCGGCTGAGCTAGAGGCCAAAATCTACAGGTAGGCACTTTGCAAAAAACACCTCTGTTTTCTTTAAAAAAATGTGATGTGTCCACGTCGTGTTTTGCGGCATTTCCTGTCACGGGCGCCAGGCCTACCCACACAAGTGAGGTATCATTTTTATTGGGCGACTTGGGGGAACGCTGCGTGGAAGGGAATGTGTGGCTCCTCTAAGATTCCAGAACTTTCTGTCACCGAAACGTGAGGAAAACATGTTTTTTTTGCCAAATTTTGAGGTTTGCAAAGGATTCTGGGTAACCTGACCTGGTCAGAGCCCCTCAAGTCACCCCATCTTGGATTTCCCTAGGTCTCTAGTTTTAAAAAATGCACAGGTTTGGTAGGTTTCCCTAGGTGCCGGCTGAGCTAGAGGCCAAAATCTACAGGAAGGCACTTTGCAAAAAACACCTCTGTTTTCTTTAAAAAAATGTGATGTGTCCATGCTGTGTTTTGGGGCGTTTCCTGTCACTGGCGCTAGGCCTATCCACACAAGTGAGGTATCATTGTTATCGGGAGACTTGGGGAGAACGCTGGGTGGAAGGAAATGTGTGGCTCCTCTCAGATTCCAGAACTTTCTGTCACGGAAATGTGGGGAAAACGTTTTTTTTTTAGCCAAATTTTGAGGTTTGCAAAGGATTCTGGGTAACAGAGCCTGGTCAGAGCCCCACAAGTCACCCATCTTGGATTCCCCTAGGTCTCTAGTTTTCAAAACTGCACATGTTTGGTAGGTTTCCCTAGGTGCCGGCTGAGCTAGAGGACAAAATCTACAGGCAGGCACTTTGCAAAAACAGCTGTGTTTTCTGTCAAAAAATGGGATGTGTCCTCGTTGTGTTTTGGGGCATTTCCTGTCACGGGCGCTAGGCCTACCCACACAAGTGAGGTATCATTTTTATCGGGAGACTTGGGGGGACGCTGGGTGGAAGGAAATTTTGTGGCTCCTCTCAGATTCCAGAACTTTCTGTAAACGAAATGTGAGGGAAAACGTAGTTTTGTAGCCAAATTTTGAGGTTTGCAAAGGATTCTGGGTAACAGAACCTGGTCAGAGCCTCACAAGTCACCCCATCTTGGATTCCCCTAGGTCTCTAGTTTTCAAAAATGCACAGGTTTGGTAGGTTTCCCTAGGTGCCGGCTGAGCTAGAGGCCAAAATCTACAGGTAGGCACTTTGCAAAAACACATCTGTTTTCTTTAAAAAAATGTGATGTGTCCACGTTGTGTTTTGGGGCATTTCCTGTCACGGGCGCCAGGCCTACCCATACAAGTGAGGTATCATTTTTATTGGGCGAGTTGGGGGAACGCTGGGTGGATGGAAATTTGTGGCTCCTCTCAGATTCCAGAACTTTCTGTAAACGAAATGTGAGGAAAACGTAGTTTTGTAGCCAAATTTTGAGGTTTGCAAAGGATTCTGGGTAACAGAACCTCATCAGAGCCCCACAAGTCACCCCATCTTGGATTCCCCTGGTCTCTAGTTTAAAAAAATGCACAGGTTTGTTTCGTTTCCCCAGGTGCCGGCTGAGCTAGAGGCCAAAATCTACAGGTAGGCACTTTGCAAAAAACACCTCTGTTTTCTTTAAAAAAATGTGATGTGTCCACGTCGTGTTTTGCGGCATTTCCTGTCCGGGCGCCAGGCCTACCCACACAAGTGAGGTATCATTTTTATTGGGCGACTTGGGGGGAACGCTGCGTGGAAGGGAATGTGTGGCTCCTCTAAGATTCCAGAACTTTCTGTCACCGAAACGTGAGGAAAACATGTTTTTTTTTGCCAAATTTTGAGGTTTGCAAAGGATTCTGGGTAACCTGACCTGGTCAGAGCCCCTCAAGTCACCCCATCTTGGATTTCCCTAGGTCTCTAGTTTTAAAAAATGCACAGGTTTGGTAGGTTTCCCTAGGTGCCGGCTGAGCTAGAGGCCAAAATCTACAGGAAGGCACTTTGCAAAAACACCTCTGTTTTCTTTCAAAAAATGTGATGTGTCCATGCTGTGTTTTGGGGCGTTTCCTGTCACTGGCGCTAGGCCTATCCACACAAGTGAGGTATCATTGTTATCGGGAGACTTGGGAGAACGCTGGGTGGAATGGAAATGTGTGGCTCCTCTCAGATTCCAGAACTTTCTGTCACGGAAATGGGGGGGGGGAAAAACGTTTTTTTTTTAGCCAAATTTTGAGGTTTGCAAAGGATTCTGGTAACAGAGCCTGGTCAGAGCCCACAAGTCACCCATCTTGGATTCCCCTAGGTCTCTAGTTTTCAAAACTGCACATGTTTGGTAGGTTTCCCTAGGGTGCCGGCTGAGCTAGAGGACAAAATCTACAGGCAGGCACTTTGCAAAAACAGCTGTGTTTTCTGTCAAAAAATGGGATGTGTCCTCGTTGTGTTTTGGGGGATTTCCTGTCGCGGGGCGCTAGGCCCTACCACACAAGTGAGGTATCATTTTTATCGGGAGACTTGGGGGGAACGCTGGGTGGAAAGGAAATTTGTGGCTCCTCTCAGATTCAGAACATTCTGTCACCGAAATGTGAGGAAAACGTGGTTTTGTAGCCAAATTTTGAGGTTTGCAAATGATTCTGGGTAACAGAACCTGGTCAGAGCCCCACAAGTCACCCCATCTTGCATTCCCCTGGTCTCTAGTTTTAAAAAATGCTCAGGTTTGGTACGTTTCCCTAGGTGCCGGCTGAGCTAGAGGCCAAAATCTACAGGTAGGCACTTTGCAAAAAACGCCTCTGTTTTCTTTCAAAAAATGTGATGTGTCCACGTTGTGTTTTCCGGCGTTTCCTGTCACTGGCGATAAGCCTACCCACACAAGTGAGGTATCATTGTTATCGGGAGACTTGGGATAACGCTGGGTGGAAGGATATTTGTGGCTCCTCTCAGATTCAAGAACTTTCTGTCACGGAAATGTGGGGAAAACGTGTTTATTGCACCAAATTTTGAGGTTTGCCAAGGATTCTGGGTAACAGAACCTGGTCAGAGCCCCACAAGTCACCCCATCTTGGATTCCCCTAGGTCTCTAGTTTTAAAAAATGCACAGGTTTGGTAGGTTTCCCTAGGTGCCGGCTGAGCTAGAGGCCAAAATCTACAGGCAGGCACTTTGCAAAAAACAGCTATGTTTTCTGTCAAAAAATGGGATGTGTCCACGTTGTGTTTTGGGGCATTTCCTGTCGCGGGCGCTAGGCCTACCCACACAAGTGTGGTATCATTTTTATCGGGAGACTTGGGGGAACACTGGGTGGAAGGAAATTTGTGGCTACTCTCAGATTGCAGAACTTTCTGTCTCCGAAATGTGAGGAAAACGTGTTTTTTTAGCCACTTTTACAGGTTTGCAAAGGATTCTGGGTAACAGAACCTGGTCAGAGCCCCACAAGTCACCCCATCTTGGATTCTCCTAGGTCTCTAGTTTTCAAAAATGCACAGGTTTGGTAGGTGTCCCTAGGTGCCGGCTGAGCTAGAGGCCAAAATCTACAGGTAGGCACTTTGCAAAAAAACAGTTGTGTTTTCTGTTAAAAAAATGGGATGTGTCCATGTTGTGTTTTGGGGCATTTCCTGTCGCGGGCGCTAGGCCTACCCACACAAGTGAGGTATCATTTTTATCGGAGACTTGGGGGGGAACGCTGCGTGGAAGGAAATTTGTGGCTCCTCTCAGATTCCAGAACATTCTGTCACCGAAACTTGAGGAAAACGTGTTTTTTTGGCCACTTTTTGTGGTTTGCAAAGGATTCTGGGTAACAGAACCTGGTAAGAGCCCCACAAGTTACCCCATCTTGGATTCCCCTAGGTCTCTAGTTTTCAAATATGCACAGGTTTGGTAGGTTGTCCCTAGGTGCCGGCTGAGCTAAAGGCCAAAATCTACAGGCAGGCACTTTGCAAAAAACACCTCTGTTTTCTTTAAAAAAATGTGATGTGTCCACGTTGTTTTGGGGCATTTCCTGTAACAGGCGCTAGGCCTACCCACACAAGTGAGGTATCATTTTTATCGGGAGACTTAGGGGAACGCTGATGGAAGGAAATTGTGGCTCCTCTCAGATTCCAGAACTTTCTGTCACCGAAATGTGAGGAAAATTTGTTTTTTAATCCAAATTTTCAGGTTTGCAAAGGATTCTGGGTAACAGAACCTGGTCAGAGCCTCACAAGTCACCCCATCTTGGATTCCCCTAGGTCTCTAGTTTTCACAAATGCACAGGTTTGGTAGGTTTCCCTAGGTGCCGGCTGAGCTAGAGGCCAAAATCTACAGGCAGGCACTTTGCAAAAAAAAGCTGTGTTTTCTGTCAAAAAATGGGATGTGTCCACGTTGTGTTTTTGGGCATTTCCTGTTGCGGGTGCTAGGCCTACCCACACAAGTGAGGTATCATTTTTATCAGGAGACTTGGGGGAACGCTGGGTGGAAGGAAATTCGTGGCTCCTCTCAGATCCCAGAACTTTGTGTCACCGAAACGTGAGGAAAACGTGTTTTTAGCCACTTTTTGTGGTTTGCAAAGGATTCTGGCTAACAGAACCTGGTCAGAGCCCCACAAGTTACCCCCATATTGGATTCCCCTAGGTCTCTAGTTTTCAGAATTGCACAGGTTTGGTAGGTGTCTCTAGGTGCCGGCTGAGCTAGAGGCCAAAATCTACAGGTAGGCACTTTGCAAAAAACAGTTGTGTTTTCTGTTAAAAAATGGGATGTGTCCCATGTTTGTGTTTTGGGGCATTTCCTGTCGGCGGGCGCTAGGCCTACCCACACAAGTGAGGTATCATTTTTATCGGGAGACTTGGGGGGAACGCTGCGTGGAAGGAAATTTGTGGCTCCTCTCAGATTCCAGAACATTCTGTCACCGAAACTTGAGGAAAACGGTTTTTTTTTGGCCACTTTTTGTGGTTTTGCAAAGGATTCTGGGTAACAGAACCTGTAAGAGCCCCACAAGTTACCCATCTTGGATTCCCCTAGGTCTCTAGTTTTCAAATATGCACAGGTTGGTAGGTG